>NW_027507748.1:359927761-362577761 GCF_037356315.1 Lithobates pipiens
GTTCAGGATCAGGTAACAGATAAACAGGCTGCAGATCAGGGCACAAGGACAATACCAGGGCAAGGTGTATGTGCACTTGCCGGGTATTTATAAAATGGTTGCTATCAGTCATGTGACACCTGACTGCATAAGGTAATACCTGCTCCACACTGCCAGGATCCCTCCGCTGGTGGACACCAGTTATGTGGCCCAAAGATGACATATTTCCAGCAGGGAAAAGCTCTGACAGCTCCAAACTGCCAAGAGACACCTGCTGGTGGATCTCAGTACTGCACGCCAAATGATCGATATTACCAGCGGAGGGAACCTTTCCTGACAAGACTGTAAGCTAACTATTTTATTTAGTTACAGGAACTTTGACTAGCGTTTTTTCACCAGGAACATGGGGAACGCAGTTCCAGCACCTACAGAACTGATTGGCAAGGTGTGCTGGAGGGTCTATTGAGGCTGGATTCTATTTTTGTGGAGGAAGAAGGTCTATTATTGCTGTGGAGATCTTCTGTTTCTCATTGGGAATCTATTGTTGCTGGGGGTCGGTCTTATGTTGCTGGGGGGTCAATCGTTGCTGGCTGCTGGAGGGTCTATTGTTGCTGGCTGGTGGAGAATCTATTGTTGCTGGAGGGGATCTATTTTTGCAGGGGGGTCTATTGTTGCTGGGGAGGTCTATTGTTGCTGGTGGGAGTGGATTTTTCCTGGGGGTTGGTCCTATGTTGCAGGGAGTCAATTGTTGGTCTACTGATGCTGGCTGTTGGGGGTCTGTTGTTGCTGGGGTGTATCTATTTTACTGCCTTTCTTGTTATTAACAAATTCCATACAAAATACTTAGCAGCACAAAATGATACTTGGCTCTGTATTCTCTAAAAGGGGAGATACTGGGAGGTGATCAAGGGGTGGAACCAAGGAACAGTGCTCAAAGGTGGGTAGGGGTGGAGTCAAGGGCTGACTCAGAAGGGAGGAGTCCCTGCACCTATTCTCTGAGAAGAAAAGCCCTGAGAAGTGTAAACTAGCCGTTAATGTGTTTAAAAGCTGAAGCAAGTGGAATTGGACTCATACAATTCACAATAGAATAAGAGGCAGAGGCGTGATATAGTGGAGAATGGTAAGTGGTAGTACCTGGCCTGTTAATCAGAGAGCACAATGAGTATGATCAGCAGAAGGGACTTTAAGTGACAACCTGAAGCTTTAAACGAGAAAGAATTTACTTGCACACTATTTGGCTGCTGAAAACACCGCTAGACCTAATTCAAACACATTTTAGTGATAACATGATATTGACTCCAAGTAATTAAAATAATTTCCATATTCAAATAGGGGCTGATTGAAGAGAAATTACCTGCCTTAATTGCTTTAAAGAGAATTATCAAGACTCTGTGTTAGCAAGAGAGCAAACAAAACTGTGCTTGACCGGTTTGTTACAGTTTACAACATGAAATAAAAGAAAGAGCAGGTGGGAGGCAGGCTGAAGGGCTTAGCTGGAGTCTAGAAGTCGAAAGCTTTAAAATGAATTGTGTAGAAAGTAAGGTGGGCGAGAAAATTAGGCAGTGCTTGATTCTATGAGCAAACGTCCAACTGAGTTGGTAGAAGTTGATACAATGCTGGAATGAAACAATGGATAGAATTAGAAATCTGCTTATTCTGAGTATAAAACAAAAAATGACTGTCAAATGAAGTGCAAATTAATATCTTGCACTTGTTTAGAGAGGTCGTACTTATCTGCTTTTAAGAAGATAGCACTTAAAATGTATTACAAACAATTAAAATGTGATTATTAAACCACTGTATGAAAAAAAAAGAAAAAGCCATGCATAATAAAATATTGTCATCAAATATAATTACAGAATATGCTGCTTCTATTTTAGATAATAGCCTGCACAGTATTTTGTTTATTATCTTACTATTGCTATGAAAAGCAAGGATGTCTATGTTTGTAATTAAATGTAAATTAAGAAAACTTCTATGGTTTGCCAGGGGTAGATTTATAATGCAATGAATGTGACATTCGCCAAACTTTCATTGTAAGTGTGCATGTGCTTTAAATTACAGTAAATAATCCACCTGTAGCGAAGGCTTGGTAAATGTCACATTCACTGATTGAAGAGTTGTGTGTTTACTGAAAGGTGCTTCATTACAATACACACATGGCCTCATTCAATAAATAGTTCTTAATTCTTAAGTGCAAAGACATTTAGATCATTTTGCTTACGTCAGGCTCATATAAAACAGATTCTGATTAACTGCTATTAGTTACTGCACTTAAAGATTAGCACTTTAGAAAAAAAAAAAAAAACAGTTATGCTCTTTCCTGAAATCAGGAAGCAGGACTATATTGGAAAATACAAAAAGCTGCGCCAACATAAATTTAACCTGTAAATATAAACCCCTAAAAAAGAAATGTTAATTATTTTATGTGAAATGTGAATAATTGATATATTCCAGGCTATTTAAATAGAAAATAAAAAATGACAATTAATGGGAATTCCTCCTCAAAAAGTTCATAAAAGAGTCCATAGACGATCAACAGTTGTAGTCCTAAATGAAAACACCACGGTGGTTGAATACACTCAGATGCGCACAAGTGCCCGTCACCATATAGTGGGTGCGCTTACCAGATGGAACTTTGGTTAGAGCGTTATAATTATATCCTCAATCGCGTCAGAATACTCCTCTTACAAGTAGATCAGCTCGCCAAAATGAACAACAGCACTCTTATAAGCACATCTTAATCCACGATCCCAAACAATACTTACACATCATAGTTCACCCTCAAACCCTCTCTGTGAACAAGAACAGTGCAAATCCTAGGATTTTCCCTGTTCTTGTTCACAGAGAGGGTTTGAGGGTGAACTATCATGTGTAAGTATTGTTTGGGATCGTGGATTAAGATGTGCTTATAAGAGTGCTGTTGTTCATTTTGGCGAGCTGATCTACTTGAAAGAGGAGTATTCTGACGCGATTGAGGATATAATTATAACGCTCTAACCAAAGTTCCATCTGGTAAGCGCACCCACTATATGGTGACGGGCACTTGTGCGCATCTGAGTGTATTCAACCACCGTGGTGTTTTCATTTAGGACTACAACTGTTGATCGTCTATGGACTCTTTTATGAACTTTTTGAGGAGGAATTCCCATTAATTGTCATTTTTTATTTTCTATTTAAATAGCCTGGAATATATCAATTATTCACATTTCACATAAAATAATTAACATTTCTTTTTTAGGGGTTTATATTTACAGGTTAAATTTATGTTGGCGCAGCTTTTTGTATTTTCTTATTGCTGTTAGGTATTTGTATCACATTTATTGCTGCCGCCTTCCTTTTAGATTGTTAGTAATTTTTGTTTGTTTTTTGCTTCACCTAAGCGCAGTTTATTTTTTCCTTTTAGGACTATATTGGAGCATTTATTTTCCTGAGTTAGGGCCGGTTCACACTTGTGCGATGCCAGAACCCTGCAAATCAACTGCGGGTTCCCGCATCGCACCCCGAACGCATGGCAGTTCACACTGCCATATGCGAACTGCTGAGGAGTGTCATCATATGTTAACGATACCCCCATTTCAACTCACATATCACACTACGAACTGACAGATCGTACATGAATCGGATCACATATGTGCGAACACACATGCGATCCGATTCTGATCCAACCTGAAAAAAGGGTCCTGTGTGTGTTTGCACCGAATGCGGTGCGATATTAGCCATACTATCTGTATGGCTGACATCGCACCCGCACAGACATCACACGTAATGTGAACAGCAGTGCACTGCACATTACATGCAATGTCTGGCATCGCAATAGTGTGAACCGGGGCTAAAGGTGGAAACATAGATAATGTGGACAGGTTTGGCATTGTAATGGTCATCTACCCCTACATAAGCACTATATCTCTCAGAAACGAATAAGCTGACTATCCTGTCCATACATACATTGTAAAATGATTTACTTTTTCTACTGTATTTATATGTTTCTATATTGCTTATTGAAGGGATTGTAAACCCTCAAGGTTTTTCACCCTCAAGGTGAAAAACCTTCTGTCACTCAGCAGCCCCTGAGCCCCCATTATACTTACATGAGCCCTGTGTTTCCCACGATGGGAACGAGCACATCAGTTATGGCCAGTGTCTGGTGTCCTGATTGGATAGATTGACAGTAGCTCAGCCATTGGCTCCTGCTGCTGTCAATCAAATCCAATGACGCGGGTGCCCGGGGCAGGGTCGAGTCCTGCTTTCTGTGTCAATAGACGCAGAAGCAGGACATGGGAGCGCATGCACATGGGTGTCCCGAAGGAGAGTGCTTCTCCGACGGGGCAACTGAGAAGAGGAAGAGCCAGAAGTGCCACTAAGGGACCCCAGGAGAGGAGAATTGGGCCACTCAGTATGACATGTTCATTTTTTTTTTTTTTTTTTTTTAACCCTGAACCTTAACAACCCCTTTGAGGGCTGGTGGGGCATCTGTGGGGCACCCTCAAATGGAAGATGGAGGAGCGCAAGGTCTCTAACATCCACCAGACATTTTCACTTAGGGGTTTACTCACTTTTCTTGTCAGAGATGTAGACATTAATGGCTGTGATTTGAGTTTTTTTTTTTTTTTTTTAGGGACAGCAGATTTACATTGTTATACAAGCTGTACAGTCACTACTTTACATTGTAGAAAAGTATAATTTCTTCAGTGTTGTCACATGAAAAGATATATAAAAATATTTACAAAAGGGGGGCGCATGCGCCCGGCTTGACGATATGGACGCCTTTCGTTAGAGCTCCGCATTCCCCGCAGCAGCTCCGGGCTTTCACTATCCCATCGACGGCAACAGTAACACCTAATCTGCCGGTACGGCCCGGAGAAACCACCGCGCTCCCCCCGGGATGGTTTTAACGGGACACAGAGGCAAAACTAAGCCGAAGCCGATCAAAGAGGTGCTCGCGCGGGCTTCTTCCAAGATGGCGGCGAAAGCACAAGCACAGGCCGCATCGCAACGCTCCAGCTCTCCAGCGGAAACGGCTGACCATCACAGCGATGACATGGATGAGGAGTGCGGACCCAGCCCGGAGGACTTCCCTGCACTACCAACCCCAGGTATGCCGCAAACAGATCTCCTCTCCCATATAGAGAAAATGCTCCATAAGGCCCTCAAAGCGACCTCGGAACAAATTACCACCAAACTAACACGTGAAATACGCGAGTTAGGGCAACGCACTGCTGATCTTGAAACTAGGGCTGATGATATGGAAATTACCCTTAAAGAACATGCCCAAGAGCAACTAATGCTTCGTGAGGAAAATGCAGAACTGCTTTCTCGGCTTGAAGACGCTGAGAATCGCTCCAGAAGGGCCAACTTACGCTTGCGGGGCATCCCAGAATCAGTATTGGATCTACAGTCCTTTACCATGGCCCTATTCCAAGAGCTCTCTCCAGAGATCCCAATCGAACGTTTGGAGTTCGACAGAATACATAGAGCCCTAACACGCCGTCAGCCCGAAGGTCCTCCGAGGGACATTATTGTTAAACTCCACTTCTTCAGATCGAAAGAACAACTTCTTGCCGCTGCCCGTAATAAAGGAGACGCTCTCACCTTTCAAGGCCACACATACCAATTGTTCACTGACCTGGCTCCTCTTACAATTGCGAAGCGACGAGCCATGAAACCGCAATTACAGGTCCTTATTCAACACCAAATCAAATATGTGTGGCGATTTCCTTTTGCTCTTCGCTTTACCTGCAATGGTCAGCAATACAATTGTACCACCCCAGAAGCCTTACAACGCCTCTTGGAATCTCTCCAGCTGGCTATTCCAGAACAACAGTCTGAGACTGCACTTCCACACACCCCTGCACGTCTGACCCCTTATCCTCATACAGCTACTCCCAAGCGTGACCCCAGAGATCTACGATCACCACGATCTATCCGTAAGGGGACACCGGCGAAGGCTCCCGTCACAAATCTCTATAGTCCCAGGGTCTTTGTGCCCCGCTGAATGATACTTATTGTCCCATCAATGGTTCATTTATCTTACCCTAGTTTATGAGGGTCTTAATCCTGGACCTACCGGCTTGATTAGCCTGCTATCTTTAATGATCCTATGTGTAGAGGATCTTTGTTTTTGTTCTTGTTTCAAATTTTTGTTTCTGTCCTTATTTTGTTCCTATTTTTTGACCTTTGACCCCCCCCTTTTTATTTATTTATTTATTTATTTTTTGCTTTTTTTTTGCTTGTATGCCCCCCTTTTACTATTGTGGCACATTATAATTTTTATGGACACATTCTACATATTTTTCATTGGAGACCCCGGTTTACAAGAAATAACCAACTGCAAAATATTGAATAATCACATCCAATATCTTTTTTCTAGGTCACCCTTAAAGACGACCCACCTTTCCCCCCCCCCCTCCCCCCCCCCCCTTTTTTTTTTCTCTCTCCTTCTCCCTCCCCTCCCCCACCTCCCCCCCCCCCCCATATAAGGCCAAATGGCTATGTTGTTAAGTTTACTATGTTTTAACATTTTTTTATGTTCATTAGAGTTTATTATATGTTTATTCTCTATGCATTTATCGGAATTGTCTTAGGCTACTATACTTTATGAGTATGCTGAACACGAAATACTTCTCCCGGTATGCTGCGGGGAATAGTCACTGCTCCCTCCAACCTAATGCGTTCTCTCTATGGCGAGACTTCTGGCCGTGGAGACCATGCACATTACTGTCGGGCGACTTGGTTTTCTTCGTCACATACCTACTCACTTATGGTTCGCCTTACGTAGTTGTTTGGATATTTCTTTGTCTTTTTCTTACTGCTTTTCTTTTTCTCTCTGTTTACCCTCTCTTCCTGCTTTTCCTGTTCATTGTGGTCGGTTGGCCCGGGGGAATCCCGGATCCCTATTTATCATCTACCCATACCTTGATCAATGGCCCCCCTGAACATATTATCATTGAATGTAAAGGGTCTAAATTCTCCCAACAAACGGGTCAAGGCTTTTCGCACCTTTACATCTTTGCAGGCAGGTATAGTAGCACTACAAGAGACACATTTTTCTGCACACAATACCCCTAAATTCTTTCATAACAATTATCCCCTAGTATACACAGCCTCTGCAGCTACAAAACACCGGGGGGTCCTCCTGGCTCTCCATCGCTCCCTCCCATTCACTTTTACTTCTGCTATCAAGGATCCAGAGGGACGCTATATTATCTTGACAGGCTCCCTCCAAGAATCCGATGTAACCTTAGTCTCCTATTATGCCCCTAACTCTAACCCTATTCCTTTCTTTTCCCATCTCTTTCAAGTGATCAAAACCCATCTTACAGGTACCCTGATTATGTGTGGGGACTCTAATTTAGTTATTCACCCGTCTGTTGATAGATCCCCGTACACGCCAGATCACCACTCACTATCGACTCAATTTTGGTCCTTACTGCAACAATACTCCATACTAGATACCTGGCGGGAATGTAATCCTACAAAGAAAAATTACTCATTTTATTCTAACCCCCATAATTCCTTTTCTAGAATAGACCATATATTTATCTCTATAGCGTCCTCCCCAATCTTGCTTCAATCTATTATTTACCCAATTACTTGGTCTGACCATTGTGCGGTGATCACCTCCATCTCCTCTCTTATACCAAGACCTAGAGAAAGATTTTGGCGTATGAATGATAAGCACTTAACGAATCAATCCTTTCTACTTGATATTGAGATAGCATTACGCGATTATCTTATACACAACACCACCCCAGATATCTCTCCTATTCTTTTATGGGAGGCACATAAACCAGTAATTAGAGGCAAGTGTATATCTACCGCTTCTTTCCTTAAGAAAGACAGGCTCAAACGTTTACAGCACCTAGAATCTGAATATCAACGCCAATTTCTACTATTTCAGACCACCCCTTCTGAGGCAAATAAGTCTGACCTAGCTAAAACTCGGTTAGAGTTGGATTTACTTTTTTCAGAAGCAGAAAACTTTGCGTAGGGCCTACCACACCGTTTATACTAAATCCAATAAGCCCGACACCTTTTTGGCTCTCCGCCTTAGGCAACCCGAGCGAGCTCATAAACCAATTCGGCTTAAAGTGAGTAAAGGAACATATACCAGTAATCCGCTTAAAATAGTTGATGAATTTTCCAAACGCCTTGCGAAACTATATGAATCTCCCTCCCCCTTCCCTCTAGCTAAAGCTGAAACATTGTTTCGTGACCTACCGATCCCTTCCCTACCCGTTCAGATTCGAAATGGTATTGATATGGAGATCTCGCCCTCTGAAGTACTCCAGGCTATCAAATTAATTAAATCTAATAAACAACCTGGCCCAGATGGATTTACAGGACTATATTACAAGAAGTTTGCAGATACCCTGGCACCTCTCCTGGCGAATACTTTTAACACCCTCTTAAAAGGGGGCACCTTTGGCGGAGATACACTTACAGCCTCCGTCTCAATGATACCTAAGCCCGATACTGATCATTCCGTATGGTCAAACTATAGACCTATATCACTTTTAAATCTTGATATTAAGCTCTTAGCCAAAGTTTTATCTTTAAGATTGTCTCCACATATTGGAGGGCTGATCCATAAAGACCAGGTAGGGTTCATACCTAAACGCCAAGCGAGCGATAACATACGTCGGGTTATTTTATTACAACACTTGGCTAGATCCAGAAATATCCCTATGCATTTGTTGTCCCTTGACATCCGTAAGGCTTTTGATACTGTTTCTTGGCCCTACCTCAAACATATTTTGCTTAAATGGGGCTTTGGCCCTCATTTTCTCTGTTGGATTGATGCCTTATATGCCCATCCTCAAGCGTTTGTCCACTACTCCGGCTTCAGTTCCAGTAGATTCCTGATCCAACGAGGCACTAGGCAGGGGTGCCCTTTGTCACCCCTGCTTTTTGCTCTTGTCATAGAGCCGTTAGCGGCTCTGATCAGATCCAACCCTGACATCCGGGGTTTGGAGGTAGCTTCCACAACCCACAAGTTATGTCTCTTTGCGGACGATGCCCTCCTGTTTGTCACTTCCCCTCATACCACCTTGCCCAACCTCTTTAAACTTCTTGATGTGTTCGCACAAGTCTCAGGTCTCGAAGTGAACCAAAATAAATCTAGAGCCCTTGCAGTATCCCTTTCTACAGAGGCCCTTCAAAGTTTACGAGCTAATTACTCATTTCAATGGTCCACGTCCTATATTCCCTATTTAGGTATTAAATTAACTAGTAACCCTGCTCACCTCTATCACACTAACTATCTCCCCATGTTGCGTAGTTTGTCACTACTCCTTACCTCTTGGCAACCTTTATGTGTCTCTTGGCTCGGGCGCATTGCAGCAGTATAAATGTCCCTACTGCCCAAATTACTATATTTATATAGAGTACTCCCGGTCACAGTTCCTCCATATTTTCATAATGCTATTCAAAGCCGGACTCTTAAATACATTTGGGGTAATACAAGACCTAGAATTTCTAAGTCTGTTCTCTTTCGACATAAGCTTCAGGGGGGACTAGGGATACCATATTTTAAATACTATTATTATGCTGCTCAATTATCACAAATGGCCCTCTACCACGCTATATCTGAAATCCCATTATGGGTCAGCCTAGAAGCAGTGGAAGCTCATCCTATTTCTGTCTCCAACTTGCTTTGGCTTCCCCCCCAAAAAAGTAGAACTCTTACTAACCCCATTACAAGCCATTCTCTTAAAATTTGGCACAAAATAGGCACCCCTTTTAAATTACTATCTCCCCACCTCCCCTTACTCTCATTCTTAGGTCACCCGGACTTTTTGCCGGCCTACACGGAACCGGGCGCCTTTTCGGCCTGGTCCCGTGCACGCCTCACTCGAGTGTGTGATTTGTCTTTGGGAGCCTCTCTCACTCCATTTCCTGAACTTCAGACGCAAGCCCAGCTGCCCCATAGGGAGTGCTTTCGCTACTTACAGATAGCCCACTTCTTCCAAACTCATATTAAAACTGGCCCCAATCTCAGATCTATGTCCCAATTTGAAACTATATGTTCCTCTGATCCACATGCCCCAGGCATTATTTCGTACCTCTACTCTTGCCTTTCCACCGCATCTGAAGACCTTCCGAGTTATGCTACTGCATGGGCCACGGATTTATCGCTTAGTCTTGATACAGAATCATGGTCTATTATATGGACTAATACCAAGAATTCCTCACAAAATGTAGTGGCTTCTGAGGCAAACTACAAGGTCCTGATGCGGTGGTATCTAGTCCCCTCCAGAATCTCCAAATATGTGCCTAACTATTCGCCCAATTGTTTTAGAGGTTGTAAGGACCGGGGTACCCACCTCCACATTTGGTGGACTTGTTCCGTCGTGGCAAATTTTTGGTCCTCAATCTTTCACATATTAACTACACTGTTACGACGCCCCGTGACTCCTAATCCAACAGTGGCCTTGCTGAATTGGTTGCCACGAAATTTCACTAAAGCCCAAATTCGACTTTCCCTCCAAGTAATAACTGCAGCTAAGCAAATGATCGCGAGAGCCTGGAGGACGCCTACCTTACATATAGCTGAAACCAAACACAGAATCACACAGGCAATGATACATGCGAAGATAGAAGCAATAACGTTAGACAGGATCCCATTGTTTACTAAAATATGGCAACCTTGGGTGGACCATTTCCTACCGAAAGACTTCGATACTCGCCTTATGGCCCCTTAATTCAGAACGGTCAATGATTTGTGGTCCATGGTTCCTGTGGGCCTTCCGACCATACTTTTCCCCCTTTCCTCCTCTCCTTTACCCTCTCACATCCTTTTCCTTTTTCCTTGTGTCCCTATCTCTCTCTTTCTTTTTCTTTCCTTTTCTCTTTTCTACACCCTTTCTTCCTTACTTTCTTTTCTATATATGGTAAAATACCTCAAGCGGAACTACTTTTCTTCGCTATTACCCTGAGCAATGATTGTTGGTGTAAAAATGTTTGTTTACTGATTTTTTCTCATCGGAATTCGTTGGCCTACTCTTGTCTGGCCCCCCCTTTAATTGTTTTAACCTCATCCTACCTCACGCATGTAGGAACTAGGGGCCTATCTTGAGATTGTTCAGATATATTCACTCTTGCAATGCTTAGGTAACAGCGTACCTGATTATCTTCCATCACTATTCTTATTGTAAATTGTTTTGCTTATTTTATTGTACCCTGCTTGACTTTTCAATAAAATATTTGAAACGAAAAATATTTACAAAAATTTGAGGGGTGTACTCACTTTTGTGAGATACTGTATATTGGTGGCAGTCTTGTAAATATTGCCACCTCAGCATTTGTATGGATGTGCTTCCAAAAAATTGGGTTATTCTGTTACCGTGTCTATTTATGCATTTCAGTTCCAATAATGTTTTCTTTAAGGGATTCAAAAGGACCTTTGTTCTGCATAATTCAGGGGCACAGGGTTCTCTATTTTCAGCAGAATTAAATTTACTTTTGTAGGGCATTATCACTTAATATGAGTTAATATTCATTTTAATGATGTGAGAGGGTCAAATGTGTGGCAGCTCTAAAGCTGTGTTTAATGAATAGCCAGCAACGTGTACCCATTTTTAACTTAAGAGTAGATTGGACATGAATGAAAGTGGAAGAGAATGATCTCAGAGGGGAGGAGAGCAGGCCATTGTATTATTTTATGATGGATGTACCTTGTTGTTTATACAGTAAACTTTCACCAGGGTACCAAATAATCTACATGTAACACTGTTAAATATTGTTGTACACCAGGGTGTCAGAGTTGGCCATTTTGACTAAATAGTCTTACAGCATGAGGCCAGGTGGATATGGGTGTTGAAGGCCAGAAAACCACCTGGCCTCAATGATAGTTTTATGCAGCGTACACATGATCGGAATTCTCCTCTGAAAAAGCTCTGATGGTTTTCCCGATGGAATTCCGCTCAAGCTGTCTTGCCTACACACGATCACACCAAATTTCGATTGGTTAGAACGTGGTGACGTACAACACATATGACGGGACTAGAAAAGGGAAGTTCTATAGCCAATAGCTTCCGTCTCATAGTTGAATCTGAGCATGCATGATTTTTGGCTTTGTCACTGGGGATCTGGTAAGCCTCCATCTATTAGTTGTGTTTAGAGGTGAAGGGTCCACGTGGTCAAGTACTATTTCATTGAATAAACAAGGTTTAGCTACTTTTATTTTATATATACACTGGACATTACTTTTGTATTAATTTACATATGGACATTTGAACTCACTCACAATTTGTTTTTTATTATCTCAGTGGACACTTGAGTTTAATAAGATTTTTTTCACAATATTTTTCACAATTTTTGTGCATTTGGTTTCACAGCCTTTTTTTTTTTATTTATATTTTTTTGCACAATTTTTTAGGTCACATTCACATTTAGTGGCTAAGCGCTGCACTTTATTTCTTATGATTTTTGGCATGTCAGAATTACATACACATGATCAGAATTTCCGATCGTGTGTATGCATACACACGATCAAGTTTTTCCGTCTGGAAAATTGAGAACATGCTATCAATTTTTGGTTGGCAGAAATTCGGACAGCTAAATTCCGATGGAGCATACACACAGTTGCATTTTCTGATGAAAAGCTCTCATCTGTCTTTTTCTGGCCGGAATTCTGATCGTGTGTACGCGGCATTAGCTTTGTTCCTTTTTTGAAATAAGATTATTATAAATATATTTCAACTCATTGGAGCATTATATTTATGTTTATTACATGTTATGAATTAAACATTAAAATTTTAGGTCCATGGTGTATGATATCTTGCTTTACAATTATTTGAATTTATTGGGGCAGAATGGTCATCATGGGCATAGAGAAGTATATTTGTACACTTGTACACAATTGTTTTCTGTGTGTTTTTTGCTTTTTTGGCCCAATTCACTATTTATATATAGAGGCAATTGACCGCAATTGCATGGCTTTTTCTCCATGGTATGGGGTTGAGATACTTTTTTGACCTAATGTCTGTGCCGCTACATCCTCGTTGCTGGTATGATCTGTGCTCTTCGTGGGATATTCTGTTTTAGCACATTTTTATATGCCTAATTATCTAACAAGTTTTTGGTGACTACCTGTTCATGCTCACATGAATGTAATCACATGGTATGTCATGTAATCAGTTCTCTATCTCATACCACACTCGTTTTGCTCTGTTTCCCCTTCCGGTTTTCTTACTCCTCATTTTAGGAGGATATATCCCATTCTTGCGCTGCCACTCCCCTCTGCCCTCCCCCAGCCATTTCCAAGCCTCTACATAAAAGATGCAATGAAGATGGCTGTTTGATGCTACAATAGAGTGAGCAGGGTCGCATATAAAGGTGCAATGCCAAAGGGCAAGTCGCATTGCCTGTTCAGCTCTCTCAGCAAATCACCATTTGACATTCTTTGAGGAATTGTATATATCATCTCTGTTTATATCATAGGGGTATAATCTTCACTACTTATGATGTAATACTGACTCAAGCCCCAACAAAAGGCCTCCCCTTATGGAATAAGTTCAGTAGTCATATATCCAGGTGGGTTCTCATGGTTTTTTGCTTGTTCCTCTTCTTTGTGGGTCATGCCTTTATATGAGTGTTTCTTATGTATACACTAATAGGTTGCTATGCACTCTCCCTTTCTAGATACATCATCCCCTTTGATAGTGGCTCTATACTTATGGGCAAATTCTAGGTACTATTGGTAAGTACCACTTCTATAAACTTTTTGGCTTTCATGCTAATATATATTTTTTTTCTGAAGGTTAACTTCTAATTATGGACTATGTCTATTTTTAGATACTGTACCAAATACATCTAAAGAGGAAGCTCGCTACTATTTTACTGTGCTTTGTAATCTATACTTCAATATATTTTTACATAATTGCCACAAATCAAAGTTGAAAGTTGTTGCAGACTGACCTTTGTATTGGGGGAGTCTTCTAGAGTGGAATTTGAACCTATAATACATATGACTATATTTTATCTAGTAATACCCTATCATACACTATAAGATAGGAATATATTTATGTATAAATATGAATCTTTGAACCTTCGTTTGACTTGGTCGTTTGTTGGTCTTGTCAAGTTCCCCTATACCCTGAGCCACAGAGTCATCAGGCAAGCATGTATATATATATATATATATATATATATATATATACTTACATATGTACTTTTCTGTTTTTAAATATACCCACACCTACCCAATTTATGTCCTGGGTGGCGCGCAGTATGGTGGCCAGGGCGAGGCACACAGCCCATCCCCAATTAGGGTAAAGAGCCACTGAACATGTCTCTTTACCACATGACTGGATGTGGCCAATCACAGCCGATCACATGCACTGTCTTTGTGCACGCTGCTCGTAAAATTTAAATTGTTCTCCCTCTGGGAGGGCGTCATATGGCGTCCACTCATTCTCGGCGCTCTCGCGCCCCGGGCTTGTGCAGTGTGGCAATTGGGTATGAGACGCGTCACTCAGACACAACCTATCCCCGATCAGGGTAAAGAGCCAATGAAATTGTCTCTTTACGACATAACTGGCTGTGTCACAAATGTCAACAAACCACGGCAACTAGCTGTTATCGGGTTCTCCTCCTCACATACTGATCCTGTGTGAGGAGGAGATTGAGGTAACAGCTAGTTACCACTTACAGTGTAAAACACAGTCCCCAGATTGACCATAAATAAAGAGTACCTGTCATCAGCCCATCTGAGTACTTGTCACCAGACCATCAGAGTACCTGTCACCAGACCATCAGAGTACCTGTCACCAGACCATCAGAGCACTCGAGTACCTGTCTCCAGCCCTGAGTACCTGAGTACCTATCTGCAAACCATGAGAGTACCCGAGTACCTGTCACCAGCCCATCAGAGTATCCGAGTACCTGTCTTCAGCCCTGAGTACCTGAGTACCTATCTCCAGCCCATCAGAGTACCTGAGTACCTGTCTCCAGCCCATCGGTGTACCTGAGTACCTATCTTTAGCTCATCAGAGTACCCAACTACCTGTCTCCAGCCCCTCAGAGTACCCGAGGACCTGTCTCCAGCCCATCAGAATACCTGTCTCCAGCCCATCAGAGTACATGTCTCCAGTCCTGAATACCCAAGTACCTGTCTCCAGCCCAGAGTACCCGAGTACCTATCTGCAGCCCATCAGAGTACCTGAGTACCTGTCTCCAGCCCACCGGTGTGCCTGAGTACCTATCTTTAGCCCATCAGTGTACCCGAGTACCTGTCTCCAGCCCATCGGAGTACCCCAGTACCTGTCTCCAGCCCATCAGAGTACATGTTTTCAGCCCAGATTACCCAAGTACCTGTCTAGAGCCCAGAGTACCCAAATACCTATCTGCAGCCCGACAGAGTACCCCGAGTACCTGTCACCCGCCCATCGGAGTACCTGAGTGCATGTCTCCAGCCCAGAGTTCCCTAGTACCTATCTCCAGCTCATCAGAGTACACAAGTACCTATCTGCAACCCATCAGAGTACCTGAGTATCTGTATCCAACCCATCGGTGTACCTGAATACCTGTCTCCAGCCCAGAGCACCTGAGTACCTCTCTCTAGCCCAGAGTACCCGAGTACCTATCTCCAGCCCATCAGAATACCTGACTACCTATCTGTAGCCCATGCCTCATAGAATATATGTTGGGGTGTTTGCTTTCCAAAACAGGGTGATTTTGTGGGCGTTTTCATTGTCCCAGTGCTTCAGAGCTTCAAAAATGTGATAGGTAGACAGAAAATCAGATGTGTAATTTATGCTCCTAGAACACCTGAAGGTGCAACTTGGATGCTGGGGCTTTGTAAAAGTCTCACACACGTGGCATAGCCATACTCAGGAGGGGTATCAGAATGTATTTTTGGGTGTAATTTTTGCTAACACATGCTATGTGTTAGAAAAATTTTATAAATTGACACCTTTGTGTAAAAAAAATATATATTTTAATTTTCTTTCCACATGTTCCAAAAACTTGTGGAAAAAAATAATACATTCAAAAGACACTTTATGCCCCATGGAATATACTTCGGGGTGTTTTATTCAAAAAAGGGGTCATTTTGTGGGTAATTCCAGAATCCAGAAATTCCTGTCCTGGTGCTCCAGGGCCTTCAAAGTTGTGATAAGTCTTCAGGAAATTATATGTGTAATTTATGCTCTTAGAACATTTGATTGTGCTCACATGTGGCATATCACCATACTCAGGAGGAGTAGCAGAATGTATTTTGAAGTGTAATTGACACGCATATGCTGTGTGTTAAAAATTAGCTTATTATGATAATTTTGTCTAAAAAATAAATAAATAAATACATTTCTTAATTTTTCCAAGAATTGTGGGAAAAAATCACAACTTCAAAAAAGTCACTATACAGCGCCTTGAACAAGTATTCATTCCCCTTGAAATTTTCCACATTTTGTCATGTTAAAACCAAAAGAGTAAATGTATTTTATTGAGATTTTATGTGACAGACCAACACAAAGTGGCACATATTTGTTAAGTGGAAGGAAAATGATAAATGGTTTTCAAACTGGTTTACAAATACATATGTGAAAAGTGTGATGTGCATATGTATTCAAACCCCTTTACTCTGATACCCCAAACTAAAATTGAGTGGAGACAATTGCCTTCAGCAGTCACCTAATTAGTAAGTAGAGTCTAACTGTGTGTAATTTTTATCTCGGTATATATGCAACTGTTCTGTGAAGCCCTCAGAGGTTTGTTAGAGAGCCTTAGTGAACAAACAGCATCATGAAGGCCAAGGAACACACCAGACAGGGCAGGGATAAAGTTGTTAAGAAGTTTAAAGCAGAGTTATAATATAAAAAAAATCCCAAGTTTTGAATATCTCACGAAGCACTGTTCAATCCATAATCAGAAAATGGAAAGAGTATGGCACAGCTGCAACCTACCAAGACATGGCCGTCCACCTAAATTGACAGGCCCATGGTAACTCTGGAGGAGTTGCAGAGATCCATAGCTCAGATAGGAGAATCTGTCCACAGGACAACTATCAGTCATGCACTCCACAAATCTGGCCTTTATGGAAGAGTGGCAAAAAGAAAGACATTTTTGAAAGAAAGCTATAAGAAGACCCATTTACAGTTTGTGAGAAACCATGTGGGGGACACAGAAAACATGTGGAAGAAGGTGCTCTGGTCAGATGGAACCAAAATTGAACTTTTTGGCCTAAAAGCAAAACGCAATGTGTGGTGGAAAAGTAACACTGCAAATCGCCTTGAACACACTACCCCCACCATGAAACATGGTGGTGGCAACATCTTGTTGTGGGGATGATTTTCTTCAGCAGGGATAGGTAAGATGGTCAGAGTTAATGGGAAGATGGATGGAGCCAAATACAGGGCAACCTTAGAAGAAAACATATTAGTGCCTGCAAAAGACTTGAAACTGGGGCAAAGGTTCCCCTTCCAATGACCCTAAGCATACAGCCAGTACTACAGTGGAATGGTTTAGATCAAAGCATATTCTTGTGTTAGAATGGCCCAGTCAAAGTCCAGACCTAAATCCAATTGAGAATCTGTGGCAAGACTTGAAAATTGCTGTTCACAGACGCTCTCCATTCAATCTGACAGAGCTTGAGCTATTTTACAAAGGAAAATAGGAAAAACTCTCTAGATGAGCAAAGCTGGTAGAGACATAAGCAAAAAGACTTGCAGCTGTAATTGCAGCGAAAGGTGGTTCTACAAAGTATTGACTCAGGTGGGCTGAATACAAATACATGCCACACTTTTCACATATTTATTGGGTACAAATTATTGAAAACCATTTATCAGTTTCCTTCCACTTCACAATTAAGTGCCACTTTGTGTCACATAAAATCCCAATAAAATATATTCACGTTTTTGGTTGTAACATGACAAAATATGAAACATTTCAAGGAAAACGAATACTTTTTCAAGGCACTCTACCTCTTACTAAATACCTTGGACTGTTCACTTTCCAAAATTAGGTCATTGGGGGATATTTGTACTGCCCTGACATTTCAGGGCCTCAAGAAATAAGATAGGTCGTCAGTACTTCAGGTGTGATCAGGTGCTATTTTTACCAAAGATAGGCAGCAGTATAATATTTTGGCCCAAATCAATGAACAAAAATGACTTATTTGCAAAATTGTATAATAGAAACTAAAAAAAAAGATTTTTGTTTTCAAAATTGTTTGCTCTTTTTTCTCTTATATCGCAAAAAATAAAAAATCCAGTGGTGATGAAATACCACCAAAAGGAAGCTCTATTTGTGTGAAAAACTAAATGATAAAAATTTTGCTTGGGTACAGTGTTGCATGACTGAGTAATTGTCCTTCAAAGTGTGAGAGCACTGATACCCGAAAATTGGTCTGGGCAGGAAGGGGGTGAAAGTGCCCTGTAATTAAGTGGTTAATGATGACCTAGATGTCCACTATTTGCCTCTGAAGCAGCTGGCCTGTGTCCAGCGAAACTGGTCAGGCTCTTTTCCGCTTGTAGTCCACCTCCTCATCTGGTGATCCAGTAATGACTAGCATTCATAATATACAGATGTATGAGCCACGAGTCTTTCTGTGGAATGTAGCAACAGTCCACATTTGTCACATGGACTATATGGACATTGTAATACACATAACGTGTTATTGGAAATAAATTGTCAAGGTGGTTGGCTACTACTTATGTCCACAATATATGGACTGGACTTCAGTGGCTTTTCCATTGTTTGAATACACACTTTGGCCATTCATGATGGGTATGTACCCCTGCTTATTAACATAAGAAATATATATAGGCCTTGTATAAGTGTCTTCCTCTGGACCACAATGCCCCATGAGTGAACCTTGGATGCATAGCCAGTATATTATTGTATAAGATTTTTAATACACCCATTACTACAATTTTGAATGCTTTTTGTCATCTTTTTACGCTTGATGGACATATGCACAAATACAGTGGAATTGCTTATGTATTTACAGGCTCAATCTACAGGGAGCATCATACCTATTAATGTCTACATAGGATCACCTACCAGTTACTCGATTTACCCTATATTACACTTAACAAATTGTTGTGCAGATACACATGTGATATTGTATAATTTGAGCATGAGTATTATGTATACAAATGAGAGAGATGTGGATGTATGTTTGTAGGTGTGTTTGAAGATGTGTGTTATTGTGGTACCTTTTTTTAAAGCCTTTATCTGATATATGCAATAAAGTGCTTATTCTATTTAGCCCAGTGAGTTGATGATAGATTTTTTCTATATATAGCATAAAAAAATTTCAGAGATCATTGAGCCAAAATCAGGTTGTTTACTATCATTTTACCAATGACTCCAACCGTCCTGAATTATGAATTTTAATTTACAATCAATTGTGTTTTTTTCCCCATAGATTTTTATTAAGGTAAAAGAGGCATACAGAATTAGAATTTCACAGATGATAACAGTAGTACATCATAGTATAACACAGTGGTCATCAACCCTGTCCTCAGGGCCCACTAATAGTCCAGGTTTTATGTATTACCTTGGGGAGATGCAGACTAGAATACTGCAATCACTGAGCAGCAAATCAAATCACCTGTGATATTTCAGTTAACTTGCCAACCTGGCATGTTAGTGGGCCCTGAGGACAGGGTTGATGACCACTGGTATAGCAAGTAGTTCATTAGAACATATGATTTTTTTTTTAAACCATGTCAATAGCATATGAAGGCTAAACAATACTACAAGACTATACCTTTTCATGATGGATTATGATCAGGAGGTGATATCATATGAAACAATTGGTTAATTAGTTTCTATGAAAGAAGGGGGAAGGGGAAGGAAGGTGGCGGAGGAGAGTTCCAGACACCTCTCTCTCCTGAACCAAACCAATACAGCACAGTAAAGAGTTTAATAGGGTGGGTCACTTATGGAATAGAATGGGAGGTCCCTCTTTTCCATAGAATCATGTAAGGGACCGGGAGAGGATACCACATGTATATTGTTTTTGTTTCAGTAAATCAAATATGTTTGAGAGAATTCATCCTTCAGTTGAAGGTTATGTCATTGTTTTAAAATGTTGAATTTGGGTAGCTCTTCGTGTGATATACTGAGAGGTTCTTATTTTTTTTTTCATTTTAATGAGTCTGCAAAACCCCTCCTCTTTTGTCTGAGCAATTGGAGAACCCAAGTGGCATGGAATGCATTGTCTTGCGGTGTTTATCATAAACATCGTAAGCGATTTAAGATATCACTTCTTTGGAATGGAAGTAAGATGAAGTAGGTAAACGGCAGGAGAGGACTCAATATTATCAGAACTGCTAAGATTGTGTTGTGAACTTTCTTTCAAAATGCTTGGATCACAGTTCATGCACGATCACCAGATATGAATCATATAACTGTCTGCAGCATTACATCGCCAACATCTATTAGGGATTGTGTTTGAAAATTAGTGAAGCAGCGCAGAGGTTCTATACCATCTCAAAAGGATCTTAAGTCCACATTCTTGTGTGTCTACATTGAGGGATCCTTTGTGAATGTAGGTACATGTTAATTCCCAGGTCTGTGATTTATTTATATCTTGTTCCCATGCTGAACATGCATTACTGGAGAACGTTGAGTGATCATTGACTAGTGAGGTGTACAGTATATAAATTTGATGTCTGTTTTTGTGTTTTGTGCACTGTTCTTCCAAAATGGACAGGTTTCTTGTCCATTGATGGGCAGTTTCATCCCTAGATAAAAAGTGTCTCATTTGCAAATATGTCCATTGTGATATTCGGTTAGGGGTCAATTTAGCATTGAGCATTTAGCATTGAGATCTAGTGATGGACGAACTTCCGACGGGACGTTTTCGAGAACGCGAACCACAAACGTGGCCAAAAGTTCGCGAACCGCAAAGTTCGTGGTGGACCCCATTGACTTTAATGGCAGCGAACCTTAAAAACCTCCAGGTCATATTTTCAGCCACAAAATACTTACTAGCTATGCACACATAGTACCAAAACATGGGCACTGACATAACAAAAGTATTAAGTGAATCTGGGATCGACCACAACAAGCATTCTTTTTTTATCTGTGAAATTTTGACAATTCAGGAGCATATGAAGGCCATGGAGGAGAGTGCCACAGTCAGGGCAGTGCAGTCCTGTGCCAGTGTCCCAGTGTGCCAACCTGTGCTTGAGCCCCTCCCTCTGCCCGGCCCTTACCCCCACCTATGCAGGGCTCCACTGCGGTGGTCCGGAGGTGCCAGTCCAGTGCTGATCCTCAGCCATGGTGCTGGCACTGCCTGCTGATTGGCTTCTCCGCTGCTACTGTATCTCCCTCACTGAAACCAGCACCGCGATAGAGACTGAGCACTGACACCGGCACCGAGATAGAGAGCACTGACACCAGCACCGAGATAGAGAGCACTGACACCAGCACCGTGATAGAGAGCTCTGACACCAGCACTGTGATAGAGAGCACTGACACCAGCACCGTGATAGAGAGCACTGACACCAGAACCGAGATAGAGAGCACTGACACCAGCACCATGATAGAGAGCACTGACACCACACCAGCACCGAGATAGAGAGCACTGACACCACACCAGCACCAAGATAGAGAGAGAGCACTGGCACCAGCACCGAGATAGAGAGCACTGACACCAGCACCAAGATAGAGAGAGAGCACTGACACCAGCACCGAGATAGAGAGCACTGACACCAGCACTGAGATAGAGAGAGAGAGCACTGACACCAGCACTGAGATAGAAAGCACTGACACCAGCACCAAGATAGAGAGAGAGCACTGACACCAGCACCGAGATAGAGAGCACTGACACCAGCACCGAGATAGAGAGAGAGAGCACTGACACCAGCACTGAGATAGAAAGCACTGACACCACACTAGCACTGTGATAGAGAGCACTGAGACCACACCAGCACCGAGATAGAGAGCATTGACACCAGCACTGAGATAGAGAGCACTGACACCACACCAACACCGAGATAGAGAGCACTGACACCAGCACCGAGATAGAGAGCACTGACACCAGCACCGAGAAAGAGAGCACTGACACCACACCAGCACCATGATAGAGAGCACTGACACCAGCACTGTGATAGAGAGCACTGACACCAGCACCATGATAGACAGCACTGAGACCACACCAGCACCGAGATAGAGAGCACTGACACCACACCAGCACCGAGATAGAGCACTGACACCAGCACCGAGATAGAGAGCACTGACCCACACCAGCACTGTGATAGAGAGCACTGACACCAGCACCGTGATAGAGAGCACTGAGGCCACACCAGCACAGAGATAGAGAGCATTGACACCAGCACCGAGATAGAGAGCACTGCGACCACACCAGCACCGTGATAGAGAGCACTGACACCAGCACTGTGATAGAGAGCACTGACACCAGCACCGTGATAGAGAGCACTGACAGCAGCACTGATACCAGCAACTCGCTGCGGGACCCAAAAATATGACACCGCTCAACCTCTTCACACAGGAGTGTACAGGCATATAGTACGGTGTGCTTTTTTTGTACAAGGAAGTGAGCCAAAGGTAGAAAAAAGGTCTGTGTGCTAGATTAAATAAATTGTTTATAGAGTTATGCATATACATGGTCTACTGGTCACATGTGTTGAATTCCTCCGAGATCCATGCCTCATTCATTTGTATAAATGTGAGGTATTCAACACTGTCGCGAGCTAGGTGAGTGCGCTTATCGGTCACGATCCCCCCTGCTGCGCTGAATGTCCTTTCGGACAGGACACTGGACGAGGGGCAAGCCAACAGTTCCATTGCAAATTGGGCAAGCTCTGGCCAGAGGTCAAGCGTGCCCACCTAGTAGTCCAGGGGTTCATCACTTCTCAGAGCATCCACATCGGCCGTTAACCCGACGTAATCAGACACCTGTCGGTATAGGCTTTCCCTGATGCTGGATCCGGATGAGACCTGTCGATGGGTCGGCTGAAAGAATGACCTCTTATCAGAAGTCACCAACACATCTTCCAACCGCCCTCTTCTTGCAGGCGCTGTTGGATTGGTACCCGCAACTCTTTCTCTGGAAGTGGGAATTCCTCCTCTGCTAGCGCACGCAAAAGCAGAAAGCAGCATTTCTTGAAGCAAGGTCTGTAAGTGCTCCATTCTGACAGCCCTCTGTGATGGTGGTAATATTTCCGCCATTTTGTGTTTGTACCGGGGGTCTAAGTACGTTGCCACCCAGTACTGGTCCTTGAGCTTTATGCTTTTTATACACTGGAGCATGAAGGCCCCCATTTGCACTAAACTGGAAGCGGTGTCCAGGATAATGTCATCCTCGTTCTTCTCTCCCCATCCACGCACAACAGGGATCCCAGACAGGTTTAAAGTATGCTCTTCTTGCTCCTCCTCATCCGCCCCGGCATCATCCTCCTCTGACTCCTCTTCAGACTCCTGTTGTTGACTTATCTCAGATAGAGTAGCCCCCCTGGGAATTCATCCAGCATTGCGACTTCCTCATCTTCCTGCTCCTGCTCCTCCATGCCTTGATCAATGACACAATGCAATGCACGCTTCATAAAGAATGCATAATGTACCATGTCACTGATGGGACCATGTCTGCGACTGACCAGTTTGGTGATCTCATCAAATGGCCGCAGAAGTCTGCATGCGTCGCGCATGAGCAGCCACTGGCGCAGTGAAAACAAAACAAGCTCCCAGAACCTGTTCTGCTGCAGAGTTCGTACAGGTAGTTGTTAACTGCACGTTTCTGCTGGAGTAGCCTATCAAGCATATAGAAGGTGGAGTTCCATTGCGCCGGGCAATCGCAAATAAGACATCTTACCGGCAGATTGTGTCGCTATTGAATGTCAGCAAGGCGAGCCATGGCCGTGTAAGATCAAAGCTGAAAGGAGTGCAGGGCCAGTGTGGCTCTTGGCTTCTATGCACAACAGATGCAGCACAGCATGGCAACGTCTCACCTGGCATGTCGAATAGGTTCTGGGGATCTTGGGCGGCGCAGCAGAAGAGACGCTAGCAGCAGAAAAGGAGGAGTCAGCCGAGGAGGAGAGGGAGGAGGATGGAGTAGGAGGAGGAGAAGAAGAGCCAGGCCTGCATGCAATCGGTGGCAGTAAAACCAAATCTACACGGGTGCCATGGGTTACATGCTTGACGGCCGTCAGAAGGTTCACCCAGTGGGCAGTTAAAGTGATATACCTTCCCTGCCCGTGTTTGCTAGACCACGTGTCTGTGGTCAGATGTATCTTGGCACCAACACTGTGTGCCAGAGATACATTCACTTGCCGCTGAACATGGCCATATAGCTCTGGGATGCCCTTCTGTGAGAAATACTTCCTTTCTGGGACCTTCCATTGCGGTGTTCCAATGGCCACAAATTTTCGAAAGGCCTCCGAGCCCACCAGTTTATATGGCAGTAGTTGGCGGGCTATCAGTTCTGACAAGCCAGCCGTCAACCGTTAGGCAAGAGGGTTATCCGGCGTCATCATTTTTTTACGCTGAAGCCTGCCTTTTTCCAGAAAAACGTGAGGACGGCATGATGGAAGGTGGAGTGGAGGACAATTGTGAGGAGAGAGGAGAAGGAGAAGTAGAAGACAAGGCTGGACGGTGAGAGCCTGGAGTGTGTTTTTTTTGGGTTCCGTTGCTCTCACTGGGCTCGGTGATGGCAGCTCATGTGCTTTCTTAAGGCAATCATCCCTAGGTGAGTGTTGGGCTTACCGCGACTTATGCGTTGACTGCAAAGGCTGCAGATGGCAACACTATTGTCAGCAGCGGACACGTTAAAAAAGGCCCACACTGTAGAGCCATGTGCCTGCATCCTGGGAGCGCCAGATGTGACCGTACGTGGTTGATGCCTCACTCCTGATACATTAGCAGTCTGCTTTGTCCCTTCTGTGCAATCTAAGTTCTGCCTGCTTCTCCTACCTATCTGCTGGTCCATATCTCCCTCTGAACTCCCCTCCTCTTCCCCTCCTGTGGGCACTCACGTGACATCATTAGACACGTCATCATCAACGTCACCTTTCCCACCACTATAATTATAGATCTCGGAGTAGGCAGCAACACCAGGGACCAACCTCCTCCTTGGGCTGATCTGGGTACTGTCGCCAGACTGCTGAGTGGCGGTTGTTGCTACCTCCTCTTCCTGATCCAATGCCAAGAATGGCTGCGCATCGGCAATGTCTTGTGATGGATCGGAATATAATTCCTGTGACTCAAGCGGAGGGTATATGGTGGTGGTAGTGGTGTTGGTGGTAGTGTCTTTGGGGGTGCACACAGCAGAGAGTGAAGAAGAGGGTGCAGATTGAGAGGATGAGGAGGGTGTAGAGGAGTAAGGCTGAGTGAGCCACTCAACCAAGTCTGGTGCGTCCTTTGACGTAATCGCACGCACCTTTTGCAATTTGCCACTTTGGCTCATGCCTGTTGCTCCTGCCCTACCCCTACAACCCCTGCAGAAGGGCCTACCTCTTCCTCTGCCTGTCATTTTTTAAATGATCCTGTGACAAAAGTCTCTAGAGAAGTGTGGTATGTATGTGGAAGAAGGTATATAACACCCCGCTTCAATCTGTCGTTTTTGGGGGCCACTGGTCTATCACACTAGTTATAATACTTTTTTTTATTGCATTTGTCACTCTTTGTAGTATCGCTGCAGAACCACTCAGCAGTCACAATGCTGCACAGTGGAAATGCACTATACTATGCTTTGTATATGTGCAAGTATTTTATACGTGTATTACACCCCTATATACTGCACCCCAAATAGTACACCTATACCAGTCCTTAAAAGGACCTTTGTGGGCCTAATAGTAGCTAGCTAGTAGCTAGTGATTTGCAGACTGTCCCTGCTCCAAACACCAAACTGTCCCTCAGTCCCTACACTGATAAAAGACAGCTGCAGAATCGGTCAGCACTCAGCACAGCAGTCAAGTATAATATGCTTTCTATATTTGAAAGAAAGTATATTATACTTGTACAACCCTATATACTGTAAACCTATACCAGTCCTTAAAAGGACCTTTGTGGACCTAGTAGCTAGTGATTTTCAGACTGTCCCTGCTCCAAACACCAAACTGTCCCTCCCTACACTGATAAAAGACAGCTGCAGAATCGGTCAGCACTCAGCAGCACAGCAGTGCACCATAATATACTTTCTATATTTGAAAGAAAGTATATTATAGGTGTATTACAACCCTATATACTGTACACCTATACCAGTCCTTAAAAGGACTTTTGTGGACCTAATAGTAATAGCTAGTGATTAAACTGACTGTCACTGCTCCACACAAAGTCCTTTCCCTACATTGACAAAAGACAGAATGTAAAATGGCCGCCAGATCAGGTCTAATTATAAGGTAGGGGGTATGTACATGTGCTGAACTGTCTCAATTGGCTGTCCTGTACCCCATTATGGATGTGTCATGGGTCAAAGTTCTTCACAATGTAAACAAATATGGCCGCTGCGAACAGCACCAGAAGTCCGCCGGTTTGGCGAATCGCGAACGAGCAAATGTCACCGCGAACCGACCACCGGGTGAACCGCAAGGCCATCTCAAATCCTATATATTACTTGTCTGTACTTGTATTCCCTATGGAAAATATATTATATTTCTTTTTTCTTTTCATATGATCACTTCAAATTAAATAAAATATGCACTCAACCCCAAGCAGTCTTTTTCCCACGAAAAGTCCCACTTAAGAGGAACACTTTTAAACTTTATTGTCCATTTAATAGGGATGCGGGAAAACCCTACTTTTTAGACCCACTGGACACCAACCCCCTTTATTTCTTGGTCTGCAAATGTGGTCCTGGCTTCTGCTGCTTCAGCTTTTGAACGGGTGATAGCTGCTGCATTTGGGACAGATGACCTAGATGAGCTTGCTCGTGGCCGTGTTTTTTTTTAAAGAAGATGTCTGTGAGACATGGTTGCGGGGAAGGCACTGTCTTGCTGTATAGAGACCGTTCTAGTGTCGATGCTGCTTGACAGAGCACATCTCTGTGTAGTGTGGCTGGTTGCTTCGCCTGCCGCAGGCCTGTTTCTTTAAGGCTTCTGTCTGTATGGAGTCTGCATAGCCCCGAGCTGTACAGACTTCCGAAGTCAGCTTATCTTCCCTTCAGGGGTCATTGTTCTGTCTCTAGGGCAGATAGCTAAACCTTCTTGTCCCAATAACTTCAGATACCATATTTATTTGATCTCAGTTTTATTAGAACAAGCCAGGTGAAACTACAAAATAACAGAAATGGACCTCAATAAGTACAATATTGCATACATCGCAGAAACAATGATATACAATACAAGATATGATAGTAAAAACTTACTTTTTAAGTTCTCTAAGGGGTGATGTGGATAGATTGAGAAATACATGTGTTGCTTGCTGAGCATCTTCTCAAAGAATGGTGGCTGCTTCACTTCCTGTGAAGATTCTACCCAGAATTCCCTGCGTACTAACAACTTCCTTAACTACAGATACAATAAGTCAAATAAACAGAATAACTGCAGCAATACCAAAAAGGAACGCTAGATTGAGCCTGCACACCACATATGATTGTCTTATGTAAATATAGTATAATAATAAGCATAGACATCTGGTGGACAGAACAGGATGTCAGTTTGGGAAATGAAGAAGTAGTCAATTTGTGAGTACTTTTGATGTAGGAGCGAGAAGTAAGTGTGGTCTTTACCTTGTGGATTCAGCATTCTCCAAGTCACATGTAGTAAAATGCATTGGAGTTGTAGCTTAATCTGTTTTCTCGCCCTGTAGGGCATGACTGCGGTACCTGCAGAATTAGGTTGAGAAAGCGGATATAAGGTATTGGGAGTATAGAAGTTGACAATTGTGATAGACCGAGATCCTATTGTTCCTTTTAGAAAAATGGATCTACCTACCTGATCATACAGTGAGACTGTTAGTTGAAAAGGAATGCATCTAGATATAAGAACAGAGACTCATTTTATCTTAGATTCTTTGTTTGTTGAATGGAATGCTAGCGAGAATTCTCCATCTGAGAGTTTAGGGGTTTTATCTGTGAGAAAGTGAGTTTCTTGTACGCAAACAATATTAGCTTTGAGCTTATGACATTCTCTGAGAAGTTGCGAGTGTTTTTCGGGTAAGTTTAAGCCTTTAGCGTTGATGGAGACCAATTTAAGTGAAAGAGGAGTGGTTTGGAGATTTTGTGAAGTCACGGTGAAGAGGCACAGTTGGTTAATTTATGTTATAAAACAAGAATCTCAAATTGGGGGTGTTTTGTAGCAAAGATTAGATTAGATGGGTGTGATGCTGGTTTGGTTCTTCAAAAAGAGAGGAGCACCAGAAGAGGAGGGGGCAGAGCAAGAAAAGAGAAAAGGGGGGGGTCAGGGAAAATGGGGGGAAGGGTATGGGAGAGAGCTGGAGATAGGTTTGTTAATAAGAGGAAGGGTAACTATACCGGAGGAAGATATAGACCAGCTAATCTTCCAGAAGTGTGTGTTTAATCTGGGAAGGTCAGAGGAGAAGAATCTCTCTCTGAGTGGATTTGAGATCTAACTGGGATGTGGTGGATGCCCAAGTCCTGCAGTTTTGTAGTTGAGCTCATGAGGAAGGAGGTACAGGAGTTAATATATTTAGTCTAGCTGATAGAATGGTTGGATGGGGATGCATAGTCTGTGTTGTAACCTATATAGTATGTGCTTAGAAAAATGGTATAACTGTCTTAGTAATGTATTTTTGTCCTTGAGAAGGGATCAAGGGAGAATGATAAGATGGAAAGGCCTAGGAGGAAGTCAATTATCTCCATTTTGTTGAGTACACTGTTGGTTCTGTAAATTTGTATACCCCTTGCCTTTACCCCTTGTAATTGCCTGATGGGGCTTATTTAGAGACCCGGGATTGTATAAAGGATCTGAGTTGACAGAATTTGAAAACGTAACTTCTGAGCATATAACAAAACATTTGGTCTAACCTACTGATGAGGACTGTGATAATAAGCAGGGATTAGCTTTACTGTGCTGATGCATTAAATTGCTGTAACATAGTTAGCTCTAATGAGCTCAAGTGGTCCTTGGGACCAGACCCCACAGTTTGAAACATTAGAATTTGATGCAAACCTTGGGTTACCAATAATGACTGAGTGCATCAGATACGATTTGGCATAGGTAACACTATAGCCCCTCTGAGGTCTAACTGTCTCAGTCAAAATTGCTACCCTCTTCAACGATCAATACATTTTTTTAGTAAGTAGGTGGTCATATTTGCAATGCAGAAACATATTTAAAGTCACTCATAAAACAATGTACTAACCTTTGTCATAACCTTAGGGTAATCAGTAGACATGTGCAGAGTGAAATCTTTTGTTTTGGAAAATACATTTATTTAGTTACTCCTGAAATTAGTTTTTATTAATTTAGTTTTTCGTTCAAAAATTGCATTCGTCCGAAAATCCACATGAATTGCGGTCGAATCTGTCTTTGAAGGCTTATGGTGTCTGTTGCATGTATAAAGAAGATTTGACGGAGCTGCTAAACTCTATATAGCCTATAGGCGGAGCATTTGACTCCGCAAATGTAAGATTGCAGCGTCGTACAGTTTAGATGCTCCGTCGAATATTATTATAAACGTGTGTGTTTTTCGTTTCTTTGTCGAATCTCCGTCTTTCATGTTGAATGAATGGTCTAAGTCTCACAGTGTCAGGTGTCAGATAGTGATTGACTGATAATAACGAATATAACATTCATCATCATCATTATTTTTATTTTACTTCCCCCACTAAGGATGAGCCGAACACCCCCCCGATTCGGTTCGCACCAGAACCTGCAAACAGACCTAAACTTCGTGTGAACTTTAGAACCCTATTAAAGTATATGGGACTCCAACGTTCAAAAGTTAAAAGTGCTAATTTTAAAGGTTAATATGCAAGTTACTGTCCTAAAAAGTGTTTGGGGACCTGGGTCCTGCCCCAGGGGACATGTATCAATGCAAAAAAAAGTTTTAAAAACGGCCATTTTTTCGGGGAGCAGTGATTTTAATAACGAAATAAGTGAAACAATAAAAGTCTAATATTTCTTGAAATTTCGTACCTGGGGGGTGTCTATAGTATGCCTGTGAAGGGGCGCATGTTTCCGTGCTTAGAACTGTCCCTGCACAAAGTGTCATTTCTGCAGGAAAAAAAGTCATTTAAAATCACTCGCGGCTATAATGAATTGTCGGCTCCCATAATACAGAGAACACTCATTGAAAGTCATTGATAAAAAAAAAAATTTAAAAAAATTGACGTGGGGACCCCCTAAAAATCCACACCAGACCCTTTATCCGAGCATGCAACCTGGCAGGCCACAGGAAAAGAGGGGGGACGAGAGAACGCCCCCCCCTCCTGAACCTTACCAGGCCACATGCCCTCAACATTGGGAGGATGATTTGGGGTCCCCCCAAAGCACCATGTCCCCATGTTGATGGGGAAAAGGGCCTCATCCCCACAACCCTGGCCGGTGGTTGTGGGGGGTCTGCGGGCGGGGGGCTTATCAGAATCTGGAAGCCCCCTTTAACAAGGGGGCCCCCAGATCCCGGCCCCCCCCATTTGAAATGGTAAGGGGGTACAAAAGTACCCCTACCATTTCACAAAGAAAGTGTATAAAAATTGTTAAATAAGACAAACACACTTTTGAAAAAGTCATTTATTAAAAAAAATAAATAAAATAAAAGATTCCAGCGGTGGTAATCCACTTTTGCTATCCAGCGGCGGATTATCATCTCTCTGGGGTCCAGCGATGGCTGATCTGATCCAGCGCAGCGAATCCATTTATCTTCTGTCTCCATGGAGGAGACACTGCGGGATCCTGGCGGGCTGGCCTTTCTTATATACGGAGGGTGGGCCACCCGTCACCTGACCCCGCCCCCCTCTGAAGCAAATGGGGAATTGGGCTTCCCCAATGACGTATCGGTGACCCCGCCCCCTCTGATGTAACGCAGGTTTCCATTATATAACAAACGTCAGGCTGTCGGGATCCCACAGTGTCTCCTCCGTGGAGACAGAAGATGGATGGATTTGCTGCGCTGGATCAGATCAGCCATCGATGGACACCGGAGAGATGATCATCCGTCACTGGATAGCAAGAGTGGATTACCATCGCTGGAATCTTTTTTTATTTTTTTTTTATTTTTTTAATAAAGGACTTTTTCAAAAGTATGTTTGTCTTATTTAACTATTTTTTACACCTGCCAGGTTGTGTGCTCGGATAAAGGGTGTGGTATGGATTTTTAGGGGGACCCCCACGTCAATTTTTTTTATTTGACACGGGGTTCCCCTTAATATTCATACCAGACCTGAAGGGCCTGGTAATTGAATTTGGGGGAACCCCATGCTTTTTTTTTTTTTTTATCAATGACTTTCAATGAGTGTTCTCTGTATTACGGGAGCCGACAATTCATTATAGCAGCGAGTGATTTTAAATGACTTTTTTCCTGCAGAAATGACACTTTGTGCAGGGACAGTTCTAAGCACGGGAAAAATGCGCCCCTTCACAGGCATACTATAGACACCCCTCAGGTATGAAATTTAAAGGAATATTACACTTTTATTGTTTCACATTAATCATTATTAAAATCACTGCTCCCGAAAAAACTTCAGTTTTTAAAACTTTTTTGTCAAATCTTTTCTCTCTGTCGAATATTTTCTCTATATAATCTTGGACTAATAAAGGTAAGGTTAGGCACATTTGACCACAGGTTCAATAGACACAGATTGTTATTGTCAGAGTCACGTCGAATCTCCTATTCTATATCGAACTGTTGTAACAACGAAAACTACAATAAAGCATTTATTTATGTCGGATCTTTCGTTTTTCGGATTCTACACTTTCGTTATCGTTTGTCAAAATGAAAACGAAAATATATGAAATTCGGACGAAAATGCATTCGGACGAAAACGAATGTACATGTCTAGTAATCAGAAGGAAAAATAGTGTAACTAGGAAATAAGATCAAATAAAGAGGTCTAGGATCAGCGTTATAAACATCTTAGTTGTAGAATTGCCTGGCTAGGATTAGTATGCCAGGCATACGTGAGAATATGTAGACAGAGCCGTGAGAAGCCTGGACTTCTGGGGTCATCTCCTCTGCAGTTTAGAGTGTGTAACGATGAAGAAGAATTGCTTCTGTTTCTCCATTCTCATTGTCTTTGTCAGGGCCGTCTTTAGCGCAGGGCAAATGGGGCGCCTGCCCTGGGCCCAATCTTTGTAGGGGGGCCCGCGCTGCTACCCGTGAATTGGGGCCCCGATGACGGCTTTGCAGAGTGCACAGAGGACACAGGAGGCTGTATTCCCGTGCTAGCCAGCTGAGAGGAGGTGGGGCCGGGAGGTCCACTGATGCTCTGACCCCGCCCCTGTTCAGCCTGTATGCTCGGAACAGAGCGGCTGTAGGGAGAGCCAGTGATCGGAGTGGGAGCGTCAGTGGAGCGCCCCCCTACGCTCCTACTCCGATAACTGGCTCTCACTACAACCACTCTGTTCCGAGCATACAGGCTGCATGGGGGTGGGGTCAGAGCCCCCTGTCAGCTGGCTAGCGCGGGAATACAGCTTCCCGTGTCCTCTGCGCACTCTGCAAAGCCGCCATCGGGGGCCCCAATTCACGGGTAACGGGGACCCCCTACAAAGCATCAGTGGAGCTCCCGGTTGTTGTAGTGAGAGGAGAGAATGGAAGCCCCGCCCACACACCTCTAAATGTATGTAATGAGTTTGGCTAGCCAGGTATGTCCTTACACCCATAAAATGCCTGACTGCTTAAACCCTAAGCTGTGTTATTAAACTGTAAAGCTGTGCGTTGCTGATAGTTCTCTGACCATCACCTGTATAATGGCCGCAGTCTCTAAATTGTCTCCTGTAGTGTATGCCCGCAGTCCCTGATTGTCTCCTGCAGTATGTCCGCAGTCCCTGATTGTCTCCTGCAGTATGTCCGCCGTCCCTGATTGTCTCCTGCAGTATGTCCGCAGTCCCTGATTGTCTCCTGCAGCATGTCCGCAGTCTCTGATTGTCTCCTGCAGTATGTCCGCAGTCTCTGATTGTCTCCTGCAGTAGGTCTCCAGTCTCTGGTAATCTCCTGCAGTATGTCTGCAGCCTCTGGTAATCTCCTGCAGTATGTCTGCAGCCTCTGGTAATCTCCTGCAGTATGTCTCCAGTCTCTGGTAATCTCCTGCAGTATGTCTGCAGTCTCTGGTAATCTCCTGCAGTATGTCTGCAGTCTCTGATTGTCTCCTGCAGTATGTCCGCAGTCTCTGATTGTCTCCTGTAGTGTATGCCCGCAGTCTCTGATTGTCTCCTGCAGTATGTCCGCAGTCTCTGATTGTCTCCTGCCGTATGTCTGCAGCCTCTGGTAATCTCCTGCAGTATGTCTGCAGTCTCTGGTAATCTCCTGCAGTATGTCTGCAGTCTCTGGTAATTTCTTGCAGTATGTCCGCAGTCTCTGATTGTCTCCTGCAGTATGTCCGCAGTCTCTGATTGTCTCCTGAAGTATGTCCGCAGTCTCTGACACCCTCCTGTAGTATGTCTGCACTCTCTGACACTCTCCTGTAGTATGTGTATTAATGTGCCCCTGTACTTGCTCAATTATTTAGGATTTCTCCACTGCTCAGTGAGAGGTAATGATGTGCATTAACCTGTAGCAACTAATCAGCGAACAGTAGTGATCTGCTTTAATCTCTAGCAGCCAATCAGTACATGGTAATGATGTGCATTAACCTCTAGCAACCAATCGGCAAGCAGGAATTATGTGTTGTAACCTTTAGCAACCAGCCAGTGAGCAGTAAGGATAGGCTGTAACCTCTGGCAAACAATTGCAATCACTGCGTGATCTGCTGAAGTAAACTGATTTTGAGTCTACCTGCTATTTTTTTTGTATGTCTCAGAATGGAGGGGGAAGGGGCCCAAGAAAATGTTTGCCCTGGGCCCAATCAAAATTAAAGATGGCCCTGGTCTTTGTGCTCTTGGAGTACTGTTGTTAGAGACCTCAATCCAGGTTTCAGAAATGGAAAATGAGCTGTACCATTCCGGAACTTCGATTAAGGGGATATTGAGTGTGTCGCAGAATGCCTGACGGTCATCTGATGTATTAAGCTGTGTTGTTTGGCCTCTCCATGTGGCTGATAGACAGAAAGGGAATTTCCATCTATATGGAATTCCTCTTGTGCACAGCTGATCCAGCAGGGGGTGCAAGGCTGTTCTATGTTGAAGAGCAATGGTGGAAAGGTCCTGAAAAAGCTTAATTTTTGTCCCATTAAGGAGAACTCAGTTACATTCTCTTGCCTTTCTGAGGATCGCTTCTTTTAATGGGAAATTTACTAGGCATCATATAATATCTCTAGGCAGATCGTTCTCATGGCTCCTTGGTCTAAGTGCTCTGCGGATTCTTACCATCTCTATGGGTGAATCTGGAGGCCTTTCTAGCAAATCATTAAACATTCCAGCAACTGTCTGTTCAATGCTCTGTTGTTCCACAGACACTGGGATCCCTCTGATCCGAATGTTATGATGGCGGCCTCGGTTATCAAGGTCCTCCAGATCTGTGGATTTCTAGAATATGTGAAAAGTTGGTGTCCTATGATCTTTGTACTTGCCTGATGGTATCCGTGTGGTGGGTAACAGACTATTCCATCGTTCCCATCCGGGCAGCTATGGAGGGAATGACGGTTCTTAGCTCAGTAATTGCCATTGACAGTGCAGCCTTTATATCTGATGCTACCGCCTGCAGATTGGTAAGGCATAAGGGGTTTGTAGCAGCTGTGGATGGACTCCCGCTTGTACGTTGCCCTGACGAGTGGTTGGTGCTCCATCTCGGAGGCCGTGTGGCCTTCTCCGGTGGCCATACAGAACATTGTCGGGATGTTTCCTGTGGATTGTGAGACCGGGTCTTTGAGGCTGCTGGATGCCGAGAGTGTGTATTTCCTATACTTGCGGTGTCTCTGGTGCTCGTCTGGTCCCTGTAGTACGAAATTACAGCTCCGGCTTGCAGAAGAGGTCTGATCAAGCAGCCATCACAGAGCATAGCCAGACCACGCCCCTCCATCAAATATTTTCTATATATACATATATGGTATTGTGAACTTGCAGGGTGATCTGGAGGGTAGAAATACATGTTTTTGTAAATATTTCACTAAGTCACTGATATCTCCTTATTAGTCTGATTATCTGGGAGTTTTCTTTCTCCTTCCACACATACTGGCAATACCATCATTCTGGTTTGAAATTGATAGAAGTCCTATGAAGTGTTAGGCCATGTTGCTGACAAAAATTACATGGACAGGAGGCAATAAATCCTATGTAATGTAAATAAGAGAGTCATTGACTTGAACCCATTGGTGTCTGATCCTATGCAGCTTGTTTTTACTAGCCCCCCTTCAGTCTTCTGTGGGCTTTGGAGTTTTCATGATGTTGTATCATATACTATATAATCATCCATATTATTCAGATGATGCAGACTCAACGTCAAAATGCTACCACTCTCCTGCTATTATATATCATCATATTATAGAAGGTTTTTTGCTTCCTTACACAATAGAAGCTGTATAGGGGAGAGGTAGAGAGTATATACAGTATATGGGGGGTATATCTCACATTCTTCACTGTATACCATGCTGCAATGTTTATATATTTTAGATAGTCATTATTTATTAATATAATTGAGTTTTATTTTTGTTTTGTTTTTAACAAATACAATCCTATTGTTTCACCACAAAGTCCCAATGCATTTTTATCTTGGATTGGCTTTGAGAATGGTGTGAGCATGGATGGCAGTGGAGGAGAATGATGACAGAGGAGAGGAGAGCCAACAAAACTGGAAGTGGAGTGGAATGACTTGAGAGTAGAGTGATGGTAATAAAGGAAAAATTACAGGAGGAGGAGAGCAGACACTAATGAAAATGGAGTGGAATGACTTCAGCATAAAATGATAATGGGTGGGTATGGAGGAGAATGATCACAGAGAGAGCTGACACTAACAAAAATGGAGTGGAATAGAGTGGGCATGGAGGGGAGTTGAGGAGAATGAGCAGGTACTGATAGAAGTGTAGTCGAATGACTTAGGAATAGAGTGGGCTTAGATGGAAATGGAGGAGAGTGATGACAGATGAGAGGAAATAAGGCACTGATCTAGTGGAGGAGAATAACAGAGGGATGTACTGCAGATTTTGTTTTCAAAAAAGTTTATTAAAGCGATAAATAGAAAACAGTGTCAGCAAAAAGGATCAGACGACATATACATCATAAGCAGTTGGATGAGAAGATTGTAATAAAGTGGTAAACAGACCATAGGACTCTACAGACCAAACAAAAAATATAAACATTAGTGTAGATCTTACATCCAACAAAAGACTGCAAGATAGAGAAAAGATAAAATATTCAATGTTCTGACCTTCATATCTAAAATGTATAAGAATAGACTATACAAAGAAAGAGAGGAGAAAAGTTCAGAAAGGAAATAAAAAAAAGAAAAAATTGCAGATAGCCAAGAGAAAAAACCCAAGGTATGATCATTTTAGTAATCGGAATAGGAACCATGGGTTCCACTTTAGGTCATATATATGAGTCGTGTCCTGCAGAGTATGGAAAATCTTTTCAGTCAGCATTACTTGATCAATGCGTGAGAGAACTTGAGATAAAGGGATCGACGGGGACTTCCAATGAAGTGCTATAGTCCATAGCATAGAGACACATATGGAGTGAACGAGCCTTACTAAGTGTTTTGGGGTGTCAGGCGGGGTTTGGAAGAGAAGACAGTGGTGATAGTACTGCAGATTTTGAAGGACATGGAATGACCTGAGAAACAAGCGTACATGGATGGTAGCTTAGAAGAATGCTCATAGATTCTGCAGGATTTTTCCATCAGCCAAAGTGAAACTCTCAATTCCACTCATGGAAAAGCATTTATAATTACTATTTCTTATTTGTTACTTATATGTTACTTTTTGTGTGTATGTTCTTTGTGTACTGTTTAATACCTTTAAATAGTTTTACTTAATTTTTTTTATTTTTTTGAGGTCTTTGTTTTCTTTCTCTAAAATTTTTTAAATAATGAGGCTAACATGGGGCTATTTTTGGCACAAGAACAAAACAGCATGTTTTTAAAGAGCTTCTATAATTCGTCAGAGCTATTTAAAGCCCTCTGCATCCTTAAAAAAAAACATCAAAACTACCTTCTCCATTGGCTACATTGTATTTTGCCAAAGTAATCAAAATTGTGAAAATAAAAACTCTCAGTTTCACCCATCCCAAATATTGAGAAGCACAACTTATCCTGAAAGTAATTTAGGGGAAGTCTGTTAACAAAAAATCCATAAGTTGCTATTTTGGTCTTATACCATATATTTCATCTTGCTGACACCGAGTAATTTTTTTCCAAAAAGAACAATGGTCCCAGAGATAGCTAACAAATTGATAAAACTTTGCTGTTTGTCATCTTAACTTGTCATCTGCTCTTTGAATCAACACATTTGTACATGGTGGAAATGGTTTGTCACCAGTCATTCAGACTCCTGCCAATTTATCTTCACTGATATGTAAATAACTAAAAGCGTAACTAATAACTTCACACCTTTAGGGTTATTTCACAGTACTATTAATTACAAGCAACACTGCCTTCTGCAGGTGTTTATCATGACAAAATAGAAGGAGAGTGAGAGCTATTATTTTTTACAGTACATCAACACCTCTATTTTTCTCGTATCACTAATTAGCTCTTGCAGTGATTATGTTTTTCCACCACCTTCATCATTTCTCCTCTTACCCATCTTATTTTTTAGAGAAAACAGGAATATGTGCTTAAGGTGGAGAGCCCTGATGGGTGTAAACATAAATGTCATTATTTGCAGTAGAGAGAAAAATGTAGAAAATAAATCCCATCTTGCTGGGAAACAGGACATTGCTCATTACAACATAGCGTGAGCGGTTCATGGAGCCCAGGAGGATGGCACCCTGGCATTAGCTCATCAGAACCACAGATGCGTGCTTCAACACGAGAGCCTTCTGCAGAGAACCACTGGCTTACCAATGTAATTACCATGTCAGTGACGGCTGATTACCAGGAGCTGCTCAAGGAAGGATTTTTACAAAGAAGAACCTGGTTTCTTGAAGCAATATTTCATGTTTACTGCAAGGAGAGAATGGCACTGAAAAGGAATACAATGCAAGAATAGTTTCTGCCAACAGATACACAGAGCATATATACATTTCAAACACATTATCCAGGGATTCAGATCAGTGCAAACTAAAAGCATGTTTCATAAAGCATAGTACTAGAGTTCATGCTGGGAAGATAAGATGGAGAACTTCTTGCTCTGGGGAAAAGTGACAAGTACTCTTTTTCTATATGAATGAATCATTCTCTCAGCAGGATTGGTAATAGCTAAATCCTTATAAATAAAAAATATATACTAAGCAAGAACAAAGACTTAACAATGATAAAGCGATTGAAGATGAATATACACTACCCCAGGTTTGTTTGTGATATAACATGGAAACCTGTTCTGAAGGTTATAGGCTGCTGATGACTTATTTGTGAAAATATATTGTACTATTTCCATTGATACCATGTCGATCCAATGGCTTCCAAACTTTCAAAGTCACTGACTTGGCACACATATGCAGATAAGGGAGTTCTGACTTTGTCAATCTGCATGCTTGCTCCAGGGCAGTGCCTCCAAATAATACAGCCAAGCAACTAGCATTTAAAGTGACTGTGTCACTTCTGGGTGAGTTGGATGTCTCTTCTGCTGTGCACTGTGGTCCCTCCTGCTGGTTTTATGCCACAATTTTGATGTAAGCAGCAGTGAAAGAAACCACAGCACTTGACAAGGGACAGGGCATTCAACACACCCAAAAATGTTGAAAGTATGGATTTTTCAGGCAGCATAGCTCTCGAGCACTTAACAGATGGTAGTGTCTCTCGGGGGTTTTTAATGCTTACCTGGCATGGAAGATCAGTCCTAGCATATAGTATGTATTCTATAGTGATGGAAGTCTGTGGCACAAGCTCACATCAAGAGGTAGTGGTGTGCAGTTATAGGGGGTATACCCTGGATCATGGAAACAACCATAGCTTGGTAACAACAAGGAGCATTGCAGCATCCCCTCTCGGCACACATTACTGTATCAAAACATTGTACAGTGAGTTCCTTATTTATGTTTGCACAATTACCCTATGCAGGATCAATAAATTACCAATTGGCTTGAGTGTTTCATTTGCCATACATATAGATCGACTCATGGGGGTTATTTGCAAAAGGCAAATCCACTTTTGCACTGCGAAGTGCATTTGAAAGTGCACTGAAAGTGCACTTGGAAGTGCAGTCGCTCTAAATCTAAGGGGTAGATCTGAAATGAGTGGAAGCTCTGCTAATTTTATCATACAATCATGTGCAAGCAAAAATGCTGTTTTTTATTTTCCTTGCACGTCCCCCTTGGATCTACAGCAACTTTAGTTCCAAGTGTACTTTTAGTGCACTTTCAAGTGTACTTGCAGTGCAAAGTGGATTTTACTTTAGTAAATAACCCACATGGAGTCTTGTTCATAACGTGTATGTAATCTGTTGTGAAAAAATATCTGTTTAGTAAATGGGTTTGAGGGCTCGTTCACACCATATGTGCATGAAAACTGATGGGAACTGAAGGGAAAACCAAGCAGATTTCACTTGCAGAGACATCAGTTTTCATGCAAGTTGACATCAGTTTTCATGGCCATCAGTTATGTACCCTGTTCACATCAATGTTGTTGTCATGTCAATTTTTTTCACGTGCAGAAAACTGCGCAGAAAAAATCTGCACATTGTGGTGTGAACAGGGCACATAGATAAAAAAAAAATTTGGTGCCCTTGCAAAAAAAACTAATGTCTCTGCCCCATGGTGTGAATGAGGCCTAAAGAAAGAAAACTTGCCTTCTAATGTTGGATGAAAGACCGTAGCATGCGTAGTAGGTGTAATTGATAATGGGTGACAAAGTGGTGTACTGGATATCACTTTCAACTAGCAGCAAAAGGGTTGCTGGTTTGAATCCCAACCACGACACTACCTGCCTAGAGTTTGCATGTTCTACTGGTGCCTGTGTGGGTTTCCTCCAGGTACTCTGGTTTTCTCCCACTCTCCAGAGAGATGCTGGTTAATTGGATCCTGTCTAAATTGGCCTGTGTATGTATGAATGTTAATTAGGGTCCTTAGATTGATGTAAATGTATATGTAAAGCTCAGCGTAAATTGATGGCGCTATATAAGTACCTGAAATAAATAAATAAAATAAACAATTAGGCACAACAGTAAGCCTTACATTATGCTGCATGGAATTAGATCACGTGTTACACCTATGTTCAGCCAATACCTGGGGAAAACTCTTGTAGCAGTCAGTTTGGGATATGAGAGGTGGTGGTCATTTACAGTGCGTCAGTCAGTGGCAGTGACTGGGCAGATTTCTCTAGCGCACTGGCTGTGACATCTGGGCACCTGTGTAGATGTGGCTGCTCAAACTGAATCTGTAACCAAAAGAGGCCTCTGTAGCATGTAGAATACAGTATCACAAAAAAGGCTGGGTGCTGAACCCCAACACAAGCATGTAAATTGTACCCGCAGCCAGATGCAAGGGAAGCTTCAGGCAGCCTTTAGGCTCCATGCACACTGGCTTAAAAACATTACTTTTACAGGAGTTTTGTGTTCTGCCTGTAGAAGCAGCTCAATGTTATACTATGTGTCCATGCACATTAGGAAGATTACAGGCATATTTTGAAATCAGTGTTTAGAGGCAGGAAAAAAAAAACCTTCTGATTCACGTTTCTGATTGGAGCTTACTGGCAGAAAACACATTAAAACTCTCCTAAACTTGTCTAAACTTTGTACAAAAAATGCTCTATATAAGCGTTTTTTTTTTACTCCCAAGAGAACAGACTTTATTTAAGCCCAGTGCACATGGAGCCTGAAAGGAGTCATTAGGGTAGTTGAACAGATGAATGGCAAGAAACAACACTAAACAGGAGCTACAGTGTAAAATCCAGAAACCTGTTGTATGTATGGGGAATGTAATAGCAGGACTCAAAGCATGTGCACACAGTCTTGGGCTAAAGGAAGTTTCACATAAAACTATAATGTCCAAGAAAGATGCAAAGTTTATTGAAATTATCAAATAAATCTTACATGGTGATGAGTAGTAATCCCAGGCGGTGATGGAAAATTATCAGGCTGAGAGCAGAAAAGCTCCAAGAGACCAAGAGACTCTAACCAGGAAGTGATGTCATCAGAACCCAGAAGTCCTTAGCTGCTGACCCCAAACAAATGGAAGGGACTAGAAGGAACAGTACACTAAGCCAGTTACCAGGACAAAGTTTCGAGGCATGCCCCTTTCTCAAATCCAAAAAATTCTTCCAGGTTTTGGTGACATCACTTCCTGGTTAGAGTCCCCTGGAGCTTTCCCATCATGGCTGGTAGCCATCTATCTCCCTGTCCTTGTTGAATGTTTGACCGGAGAGCGACACTCTATGTCTGCTCTCAGTCTGCTAATTTTCCATCACTGCCTGGGATTACTACTCCGCACCATAAACAGTAAGATGTATTTGATAACTTCAATAAACTTGACATATTTATTGGACATTGTTTTATGTGGAACTTCCTTTAGCCCAAGACTGTGTGCACATTCTTTGAGTCCAGGTACTACATTCCCCATACATACAACAGTTTTCTGGGTTTTCTACACTGGAGCTACTGTTCAGTGTTCTTTCTTGCTATAGAATAAAGTATTCCTATCATGTACCTGAGAAACAGAACCCATGATTTTACTTAATTGTGGGACCAGTGGCACTAGTATGTACCTTAGCCTGTTGACTCTGAAAAAGCTGTGTGACTCAGATGCTAGGGGGAAACCTCCTACAAGCAGAAATTGGAGAATTGAGAGGCAGGACAAGTTAGAATATAAAAAAATGTATTGCAGGTCCTGCTTTTTGACAGTTTTTAAACCTGTTACAGAGTTGATTTAAAGAAATCATCAGCAAAGGTATAATCCATAATTCCCTCAGCACAGGATTCCTGTAGTGCTAGCAGTTAGGAATTATAGAGGTTAACAAAGGAGAAGTGATAATCACTAAAAGTCTTAATTTGGAAAGATTTTCAAGTATGTTGAGTACCGGTGCAACTGATTTAGGATTGTTCCCTGTTCCTCCTAAATCAGAGGAAAAAGGTCAGGTTGTGTTCAAGTAGATCTTAGAACTGTCTATGGTAAGCCTAGCATTAAGCCTGATTTATCTAGGCAAGAATATAAAACAGAAGTTTGAAGCTCTTGGAGTTGCACTTATTGGGAAGGTGCCATAACAGTACTACTGAAGGTAATTATAAGTGACCATTGTAAAAAGTGCATAAAGTATAATTAGAATCCTTGTTTTCCTTTCCAAGCATAAAGGAAAGATGTAGTTTTTACATATCAAGAATTATTTTAATATGTTCTTAATTGCTTAAATCTCCAAATGACTTTAAAGTGGGAGTAAACTCCCATGGTTGGTATTTAACTATAGATAAGCCTATAATAAGACTGACCTATAGGTATAGCAAATATATCCTAAACGTGCACCGTTTTGGGGATATTTACTTGTGAATGGGCTGGGGACATCACCAGCGCATGCACTCTGAAGGAGTCCTGTGCCGTGAATAGTGGCTCCCCTGCTATTGATGTCATTGTGGTGTGGCCAATCAAATGGCTGGAGAATGTGAACTCGGAAGGAAGAATGAGTGAAGATTGAAGCTTTGTCAGCAGTGACTGCACGTCACTGGAGGGCTTTGTTTTAAGGTCAATTTCACATAATGAGCTAGTATGTGATGCATACTAGCACATTATAACTTTACCTTGCAGGTTTAAAAAAAAAAAATACTTTCACCCCTGTTATTTGCACTTCTTATAGAACCACTTGCCCAATGGATCAGATCAGATCCCGCCATAACGGGTATTGAAGTAGGGGGATTTCAACACAAAATTTGTCTACTCACGGATGATATCCTCATATATTTCTTTCATCGCCACAAGTATCAGGCCCTAACCTAATGCCAATATTTGATGACTTTTTTACCTTCTCTGGCCTTTTCATTAATCCCAAGAAATGTGTAGCACTAAATGTATCTCTTTCAAATTTAGAATTAAGTTCAGCTAAGGTAGGTCTCCCCTTTACCTGGGCAGATAAATCAATTCCATATTTAGGAATACACCTCACTGCATCACTCTTGGATCTTTTTTCAGCTAATTACCCTCCAATGTTAAAAAATATAACAAATATGTTGAAATCTTGGAACCACCTTCCTTTATCATGGTTCGGAAGAATCAACACAATAAAAATGACAGTCTTACCCAAATTATTGTACCTTTTCATAGTCTTACCAATTCCAATTTCTGCCTATTACCTGAGAATTATACAGAAAAAGGCAAATGCATTTATATGGGGTTCTTCTGGACCACGTACACAGCAACACACACTTTACCTCCCTAAATTAAATGGAGGTCTAGGTTGTCCTAATTTTCCATCTTATTATAGAGCAGCACATATAGCATCATTAACTAAATATCATGCACTACAAGAATCCCCTCTATGGGTATCGATCGAAGCTGCTGAATGTGATCCCTTGTCAATGGCAAACCTGATTTGGCTCTCACGAGAGATCGTAGAGGGTTGCGTAATCCAATTACAAAACATTTTGTTTCACTATGGGACAGATAAAAATTCAGAAATCAGTTGCAATCATTACATAATCCTCTACTATCTTTTTACAAAAACCCTGCATTTTACCCAGCATGGGTATCTCCTAGATCTTTCAGAGCATGGGCTAGAAGTGATATGCTGCAGATGCACAAATTTGTGAATTCCTTGTCCTTTATCCCTTACCTAACCCTCTGTGATAATTATGGAATACCGCAATCAGAACTATTTAGGTACCTCCAGATCAAAAATTTCTTTTTGCCTCTTTTAACCACAGACAGTTCACTAACTAATTTAACTAACTTTGAAAAATATTGTAAAAACTACCCTCATGCTAGGGGCATAATCTCGACCTTATATGTTCAATTGTTAGCTAAACCTGGAACAGTAAGACCAGCTTATGTCCAGAAATGGGAGGTGAACTTAGAACAAACACTGGAAACCACAGAATGGAATCAAGTCTGGTTAACAACCAAAACAGGCTCTCCCAATATATTAGCGCTAGAGGCGAATTATAAAGTACTAATAAGATGGTACCTTGTACCTGCTAGAATAGTGAAATATGTGCATAACTACTCATCAGATTGTTACCGTGAATGCGCTGAGTTAAGAACACATTTGCACATTTGGTGGTCATGTCCCAAAGCTCAAATTTATTGGAATGAGATCTTTACTATAGCATCTAAAATGTTAGGAATATCCATTACGCCAGATCCCTCAATGGCACTCATCAATCGAAAGCCAGACTTTCTAACACACACCCAATTTAAATGAATTGTTAATTTATTCACCACAGCAAAACAAACACTTGCAAGAGCCTGGAAATCCCCTTCATTGATTGTGGATGAGCTAGTGAATAGGATGAACAACACTATGACGCAAGCCAAAATGGTAGCTCTTGAAGCTGACACGCTTATCAAATTTGAAAAAGTATGGCATCCGTGGATAAAAAATTATTTACCATCAAATTTTAACAAAAAAATTCTATTACCATGCTAGCTGACCCGATGGGTAAGCGATTACAGTATATGGATTCTGAGTGATATGGCGGCCCTCGACTTGACCCTGCGGACCTCTCTTCTTCCCTTCCTAGTTTCTTCTCTTCCTAGCTTTCCTTTCTTCTCTATCTATTCCTATTATGATTTTGAAGTTCTTTCCTACTTAAGAAGCTAATTCCTCTAATAAACCATAACATTAATATGCGTTATTGTTATAGTAGTAATTATATTTGAATATATCATTTACATTGTATTGAATATATAACTCTGAGCTTCATTACTTCTGCTGTATATTATGGACTTAACCTATTGTCAAATACTCTATTGTATGTTCAATAAAACAATTTTGACAAGGAAAAAGAAATAAATAAATAAATAAATAAATGAATAAAAATAAAAAGGATGGCAGTTTACTACCACTTTAATTACTCAGAAGGAATCCATATCCCAGTGCTATTCTACTTATCCTTCATGTTGCCCATTTGCATTCCATATGTATTTAAAGCTCTGTGTATACAAATGAGCATGGGGGAGCTCAAGACCATAATGGGGGTGGTAATGACACAGCCCCAAATGATCCACAATGGCTCAAAAGAGATATGGTCCAGAAATATTTAGACAGAATAAAGGTGGATAAAGCACCTGGACCAAGTGGCATCCACCCACAGATCCTAAAAGAATTGAGCTCTGTCATTTCAAGGCCATTGTTTCTAACATTTAGGGACTCGTTAATGACTGGAATGGTACCACTGGATTTGCATAGGGCCAATGTGGTGCTCATATTTAAAAAGGGATCAAAGTCTTTACTGTTAGTTTAACTTCTATAGTCGGGAAGATACTGGAGAGTTTAATAAGAGCACATAGAGTTCTTGCTGGAAAAAAATATTTTAAGCAGTAGACAGCATGGATTCATGAAAGGCAGAAGTTGTCAGACAAACCTGATTTCTTTTTATGAGATGGTAAGTAAAACCTTGGACAGAAGGGTGGCTGTGTACGTTGTATACCTGGATTTTGAAAAAGCATTTGACACAGTTCCCCACACACGGCTTATGTGTAAGGTAAAGTCTACAGACTTGAAAAGATCAATTTGTAAATGGATAGAAAACTGGCTAAAGGACATAATTCAGAGCGTAGTGGTTAATGACTCTTATGCTGTGATCGGAATCTTGGTCGGAAAAAGCTCTGATGGTTTTCCCGACGGAATTCCGACGGGATTTCGCTCAAACTGTCTTGCATACACACGGTCACACCAAATTCCTGCACGTACGACAGGACTAGAAAAAGGAAGTTCAATAGCCAGTAGTCAATAGCTTCGGTCTCATAGTTGAAGCTGAGCATGCGTGAGTTTTTGCGCATCAGAATTGCATACACAATACTCATGAATGCGTTTTTGGATAGGAACTGTTTCTGACTGAAAAATTGAGAACATGCTCTCAATCTTTTGCTGGCCGAAATTCGCTCCCTGGGGACGTACCAGGGACAGACCCTATAATTCAAACCCTGAGGCTCGTAGGGGATTCTCCATGTTGTTTCAAAAAGTGGCGGGACACACTATGTATGTCATCTCCACCCTCTACAAACCAGTGGTGTTCCCTAAACCTTTTCCTCTGTGTCCATATGGTCCTCCCAAAGCAATGCAAGCCACAATGGCAAATAAGGCAATAGGCCACAAATTCCATGGAACAATTGAAAACCTGAAGATCTGGTAAATTTTTCCTTTTGCCTTAAATTCTTTTTGACCATGGTTGACATGTTTGCATGTCAGACCCAGTGCCTTATGGCACTGGTACATGTCAACTAGAGGAATGAGGCATAAAGTTTGTGTCAAGGAAACGGGGTGAGATTTATACTTACTGGGAGCTACTACATTTTTGATGTTCCTGGTCTTTCTGTATGAAAATTTAGGTTTGGCCAGAATGGTAGATTGCAACTGAGGTTCCTCAAGTAAAATGGACCAATGTTTGCCCAATATGCGTTCAATTTCTTCATGTTTAATGTGGAATTAGGTGACAAACCTAACTGGTTGAACAATAGACTGTTTAGTGTCTTTGGGCTGTACAGAGTGATCAGACAAAAAAAAAATGAAGGCTTCATCTATGACTTTGGGTGGGAAGGCTTTCTCAGTGATTTTTTGTTTGAGATAGGACCCTTGTTCAATATAATATAATTCCCTAGTACAGATCCTGCGAAGGCAGCAGAACTGGCTCTTAGGAATATTATTAATCCACCTAGTGTGATGGCAACTGTGGTGGTGCAGGAAAGAGTTACCAGCTGTGGGCTTGGTGTAATTTTTGGATAATATTTGGCCCTCATGGTGGGACAATGTTATATATAGGAATGATAATTGTTGGGAATCGTGTTCTGAAGGGAAGCATAAAATGTACGTATTGTTGTTGCAATGCTGTAAAAATTCTATGAACAGGGACTCTGGGCCATCCCACATGATAATAATAAAAATAATAATATCATCAATATATGTCCCATAAAAGATAATATGTAATATAGACATGTGCAATTCATTTAGTTCAGAATCCCTTTTTTAACGAATTTTGAGAAATTTGTTAATTCCAAAATTTCTGAATTTCGAATTTCTGAATTTCCAAATTCCAAATTTCTGGATTTTTGTAATTTGAGAATTCGGGAATTCAAAGATTTGGAAATTCAAAAATCAGAAAATTGGAAAATCAGAAAAAAAAATCAGTAAAATTCCAAATAATAATTAACTATTAAATTATAGGTATTGGAATTTCCTTTCAAATTTGGCTGTTTGTGAACATAACGAGTACGAATTTATCCAAAGTTACAAATTATCTGAAATAACTAATGCCACATCTAAACTAATGGAACATAACAATAGTAAATAATAATAAATAACAATAATAATAATAATAATAATAATAAAACCTTTTTAATATTATTTATTATTAATTCATTCCATTTGTTTAGATGCTGCATTTGTTATTTCGTATAATTCGTAACTTCAGATAAATTTTTGTATTCGCTACGCTCACAAACAGCCAAATTTGAAAGGAAATTCCAAAACCTATAATTGAATAGTTTGTAATTATTTTGAATTTTACTGATGTTCTTTCTTTTTTTCAGATTTTCGAATTTTCAGATTTTAGAATTTTTGAATTCTGAAAATTCGGAAATTCATATTTAAAAAATTAGAAATTTGGAAATTCAGAAATTTGGAAATTTTCAAATCCAAATTTACATCATTTCCAAATTTCAGTGCACATGTCTAGGAGATATATGGATTATTGAGACAGATGTAATTGGCTTCCCAGAGTCCCATGGTAAGGTTGGCATAGATAGGGGCAAAATTTGCCATCATAGCTGTGCCCATCACCTGTAAATAGAATTCTCCATCAAATTCAAAATAATTATGTGTTAGGCAGAATTCTGTCGCTTCCAGAATGATTTCTGCCTGTCCAGGGTTGAGTAGGGGATCAGTAGAAAGAAAACTTGCCGCATCTCTGAGACCTATGGGATGCATTATTAAGTGTATAGTGAGTTTACGTCAAGGGATGCCCATATGTAAGTGGGTTCCCAAGCGTAATGAGCCAATTGTTTGAGAAGATGTGCCCCATCTCTGAGGTAGGACGGGAGATTTTGTGCAAGAGGTTGGAGAAACTGATCAACATATTGAAAAATTGAACTGTTTATGCTATCCATAGCTACAGCTATGGGCCTGCCGGGTGGATTGCTGGTGCTTTTGTGAATTTTGAGTATATGGTAAAAATATGGTGTTGAAAAGGAATCCCTGTTGAAAAAGGCATACTCTTGCTTAGTGATAATACCACCTTCCTTGGCTCTTTTGATGAGTGTGGTCACTTCAGTAATGAAATAAGGTAGAGGATCAGAGCAGAGTTTTTTGTATGTAGTGGTATCTGACACTGGGCGGAGGGCTTTCGTCAAGTAGTCAGCTATATATAGAACTATCCCACCGCCTTTGTGAGCTGTTTTGATAACTAAATCTGGTTATTTGGTTAGATCTGTAAGGGCTGTTTTACATTGTGAGTGAAGTTGGAATGGTTTGAATGACTAGTATCTGCCTGTTTTCACCGGGGGGGGGGGTGGTGTAAATGAATGTTGTTTGAAGAGGAGCAGATCATTATTGTATAATTTTTTCTGTATGTTCAAGTATGTTCAAGTCTAATGGATTGATGGCTTCTGAGATGGTAGAGGGATCATGGGATAAGGTGTTGGAAGTACATGCTGTATTTTTATAAGACTTGTTATTGTAATAACGTTTTAATGTATAATTGTATAATTGCGGATAAAGCTGTGCAGGTCCTTGAATAATGTAAACGAGTTAGATAAAGAAGATGGAGCAAAATTGAAGCCTTGTTGCAATATGGAAGTTTCTGATCCAGATAGATTGTAAGATGATAGATTGAAAATCTTTACTGTGTGTGGGACTTGGCTCTTTGGTTTATGTTGTTGTCTTCCCCCTTGCTTTCCTCTTCTTATTTTCTTTTGCCCATGGGCTGACTGTTGGATTGCGAGGGGGAGAGGACTAAAATATCCAAAGGATCAGAGAAAGTATGGGTGAAAGTGGTTGTTCCTAAATGTGATGTCATATCTATACCATCATTGGGCATGACTGTACAGAGATTGGGGTCATGGATACTTGTATGGGTGAGGTGTCTGCTGGATGGGTGAGAGGCAAAATCAAACTGTTTGTGGAAACAGTATTCCTAGGGACAATATTTCCACCTAAAACAGTGGTTGGGGAAATTAACTTGCACAGGCTAGGGGTGGGAGATCTTGGGCCTTTGGTGAGCATGAAAAGGCCCCTGAGGTGGACGTAGGGGGGTGCTTGGGGTAAGGATTGTTGGTCTGGTTAGTTGTGCCAATGAAGGCTGTGTTGGTTGGTAGAAGTCTTTTTTCACTATTTTTATCTTTTTTTGATATGATCTTATTGGGGTTTGGGGGTGAGAAAACGATGCCAGATTTGGATGGGTCGATGGGAACCCTGTGATGATTGTTGGTAGGGTCTGGGTAATGGACTTGAATGGATGGCCTACCTGCAAAACCCGGCCTCTGGTCCAAGTGCCCAGGGTTACATTCCCTGAAGGGCATGGGTGAAGGGGGGGGGTATGATGGGAGATTCCCATGGGGTAGGCGAAACCCTTTTTGCCAATTTAATACTCTTACTAGATTAAAATCATCTAGGTCTCTCCTCATTTTGTCCAATTTCATTTTGCTCAATGAATCTCCATCTTTTTTTATATGTTGTTTCAGAGTATTACACCATGTGGTAGGCAGATATGATAGGAGTGTGTTAAGGTGGGATATATTGGACTTTAGTTGCCGTTGTTGAATGATAATTCGCATCCATTTTTGAGTGCAAAACTCAGATATTTGGGACCATTTAGTTTGTAATTCTGATGACAGAAGGGGACATGTTTTGAAAACCCTTAGGCCTCAAGGAGAAATAGAGTGAGATATATACTGTTCTAAAAAGAACTTATCCCACAATTGGTGACTGCCAGAAATAATAAGTTGTTTTAGCTTCCTGAAAAGTGTACAACAGTTTTTGAAAATATGTTGGGGGATGCTAAATAGATTTTTGAATAAATGTGGGGGAAACAGTGTGTATAATTTGTCCAGAATATCATATTTGGCCAGTTCTAATTGGTGTAACCACTCCATGGTGCAAGGGATAGATGTTCATGCCTAAACCATACATACGCACATTACGCACATACAGTATCTCACAAATGTGAGAACACCCCTCACATTTTTGTAAATATTTTATTATATCTTTTCATGTGACAACACTGAAGAATTGACACTTTGCTACAATGTAAAGTAGAGAGTGTACAGCTTGCGTAACAGTGTAAATTTGCTGTCCCCTCAAAATAATACAACAAACAGCCATTAATGCCTAAACTGCTGCAACAAAAGTGAGTGAAAATGTCCAAATTGGGCCCATTTAGCCATTTTCCCTCCCGTGTGTCATGTGACTCATTAGTGTTACAAGGTCTCAGGTGTGAATGGGGAACAGGTATGGTAAATTTGGTGCTATCGCTCTCACTCTCTCACTCTGGTCACTGGGAGTTCAACATGGCACCTCATGGCAAAGAACTCTCTGAGGATCAGAAAAAAGAATTGTTGCTCTACATAAAGATGGCCTAGGCTATAAGAAGATTGCCAAGGCCCTGAAACTGAGCATGGTGGCCAAGACCATACAGTGTTTTAACAGGACAGGTTCCACTCAGAACAGACCTCGCCATGATCGACCAAAGAAGTTGAGTGCACGTGCTCTGCGTCATATCCAGAGGTTGTCTTTGGGAAATAGACATATGAGTGCTTGCAGCATTGCTGGGTGGGGGGAGGGGGGTCAGCCTGTCAGTGCTCAGACCATACACCGCACACTGCATTAAATTGGTCTGCATGGCTGTCATCCCAGAAGGAAGCCTCTTCTAAAGATAATGCACAAGAAAGCCCACAAACAGTCTGCTGAAGACAAGCATTGCTGAAACCTTGTCCTGTGGTCTGATGAAACCAAGATAAACGTATTTGGTTCAGATGGTGTCAAGCATGTGTGGCGGCAATCAGGTGTGGAGAACAAAGAAAAATGTGTCTACAGTCAAGCATGGTGGTGGGTGTGTCATGGTCTGGGGCTGCATGAGTGCTGCTGGCACCGGGGAGCTACAGTTCATTGAGGGAACCATGAATGCCAGCATGTACTGTGACATACTAAAACAGAGCATGATGCCCTCCTGTCAGACACTGGGCCACAGGAAGTATTCCAACATGACAACCAGTGGCGGCCCGCCCATAGGGGGCGCCCGGGCGCCGCCCCCCCTCTCCCTAGGTGTAAAAAAAAAAAAAAAGTAAAAAAAAAAAAAAAAAAAAAAAAGTTAAAAAAAATGTAAAAAAAAAAAACGGGCCCTTTAAGACATTTAAAAAAAAAAAAAAAAATGTCATTTAACAATTTAACATAGTGTACTGTGGCGCCGGTCACAGTGCACTATGAGAAGCGCCACGTCCATGCAATCACAAGATTGCATTCATGGCGCTTCATTTGCGGGTTAAAAACCCGCCTTGCGGCGCACAGCAGAACGCCGACTAGCTTCCGCCCGTAAAATCACTGTGATTCTACGGGCGGGAGCATTGTCACTCTTAGACAGGCAGTCACTTCCGGCTTTCGGCTGCTTCACGAAACCCGGAAGTGACGTAGGCAGCTCCGTTCCTTAGCCCGAGCGGAGCTGCCAGACAGTGAGAGGTGAGTCACCGCATAAAGGCTTTCTAGCCTCTACTTTGTGGAGAATGTTCGTGCATTTAGCTGAATGAATGCAAAAAGCTTTCACAGCCAGAAAGGTTTCCCCAGGCCAGGCGACTTTTGCCGTGGCCAATCAGAGAATGAGCTCTGAAGGGGGAACTCCACGCCAAATTTCTGAAAAAAAATTTGACGTGGGTTCCCCCTCCGAGAGCATACCAGGCCCTTAGGTCTGGTATGGATTCCAAGGGGAATCCCCTACGCCGAAAAAACGGCGTGGGGTTCCCCCCCAGATCCACACCAGACGTATAAGTGCTGCCACTTATATAGGGACAATGGGGCGGTGTCACATGGGTTGATGTCACATGGGTTGGTCACATGGGTTGATGACATCAACCCATGTGACCAACCCATGTGACATCAACCCATGTGACACCGCCCCATTGTCCCTATATAAGTGGCAGCACAGCGCGTCCCTGGCATTCCGGCCAGGGAGATCGTCGAGGCAACATCTCCTGGAGAAGAAGGAGAAGAAGAAGAAGAAGAAGAAGAAGAAGAAGAAGAAGAAGAAGAAGAAGAAGAAGAAGAAGAAGAAGAACGGGCGGCGGCGGCGGCGGCAGAAGACCGGGCCACCGCCTGTAAAAGAGCTATAAGAAGGCGCGGTGGCCCGGCAGAAGAACCGAAGAGGGGGACAAGACCCCCGAAGTCGGGAGAAGAGGCCGGCGGCGGGGAGGAAGAAAGCCGGGCTCCTCCGCTAGTAAAAGAGCTACAAGAAGATAGCGGAGGAGTCCGGCGAGAAGACCCCCGAAGACGGAAGACCCCCGGAGCTGTGCAATAAAATATTTTAACCCTGTGTTGTGTTTTTTTTTGTACTTTTTTTCACAGGTGAATGGGTAGGGGTACATTGTACCCCATACTCATTCACATAGGGTGCTGGGCCGGTATCCGGGGGCCCCCTTATTAAAGGGGGCTCCCGGATTCCGATAAGCCCCCCGCCCGCAGACCCCGACAACCAACGGCCAGGGTTGTCGGGAAGAGGCCCTTGTCCTCATCAACATGGGGACAAGGTGCTTTGGGGTGGGGGGCCGCACGCCCCCCCCCCAAGGCACCCCCCCCATGTTGAGGGCACGCGGCCTGGTACGGCTCAGGAGGGGGTGGCCGCCTGCTCGTCCCCACCCCCTTTCCTGGCCGGCCGGGTAGCGTGCTCGGATAAGGGTCTGGTGTGGATCTGGGGGGGAACCCCACGCCGTTTTTTCGGCATAGGGGGTTCCCCTTGGAATCCATACCAGACCTAAGGGCCTGGTATGATCTCGGAGGGGGAACCCACGTCAAAATTTTTTTCCGATTACATAAGGGGCGTGTTTTATGAGAAGTGGGAGGGGCCAAAATGGTGGGCGGGGTCATGATGGGCGGAGTCTGGCGCCCCCCCCATCCAAAAACTTCACCAGCCGCCACTGATGACAACAACCCCTAACACACCTCTAAGACATGCTGTGTATATGTTGAATGGTGTTGCGCTCCACAATTAAATACATTTATAGATATAAATGTATATGTCAATATATAATACACAGATTGTTATAAAATAGCTGCTAGCAATTTCAAATAGTGAATAAGTGCCAACTAAGTAGTATCCAATCACATGCAATATGACGGTTGGATCCTCTTAGACTAAAGTGCTTCCAGTGACAATAAACAGTAAAGTGCATCTAGTGCCAATAAAGGTAACCAAACTAAAATATTTACAATAAGATCCAAAAAATATATGATTCAATCCAAAAAGTGCATTATAGTGAAGAACAATATAAATATTAAAGATATAAAAAGAAAAATTATGTATAAGCGAATATTAGCAAAACAATGAATAATCAATATCCAATAAAGTGCAGCAGGATCATTAATATCCAATAGCAGTGGCAGTGTCTCTTTCTATAACAAAAACATCGGTCCGTATTTAAACATGCACTATGTGAATCCACTCTATGTCATAAACATATAATGACTCCGTGAACAGAAAGCACTGTTCCACCGGTGATCTCGTGAATCCTCAAACGATCGGTGTCCACACACTAGGTGCAATGACTACCTTACCTCACTGCTGTAAGGTAAACAGCAGATATTACTTCCAGCAATCAGATGGTATAGGTAATATAGGTGGTCCCTTCTAGGTGCTCAGCCATAAACCATCACTCATGTCCATAGGCGAAAAGAAGGAGCTCCAATAGTGAAGTATGTAATTAAAATCAAACTTTATTCTAAAAGGTCCTGGGTACTCACATTTAGACATGCAATATATAGGCAAAGTAAAAGCAAAACGACAGTATCAAACGTTCGTACTCCGGACGTCACTGGAATCCCTGATGAAGTCACATGTCCAAGTGACGATACTCGTAGGATTGGACTAGGAGGATACCGGAAATGACGTCCGGAGTACGAACGTGGAGTCCGTTCGTTTGATGCTGTTGTTTTGCTTTTACTTCGCCTATATATTGCATGTCTAAATGTGAGTACCCAGGACCTTGAGTACCCAGGACCAAAGTTTGATTTTAATTACACACTTTGGGCCCAATTTGGACATTCTCACTTTTGTTTCCAGCAGTTTAGACATTAATGGCTGTGTGTTGAGTTATTTTGAGGGGACACCAAATTTACACTCACTACTTTACATTGTAGCAAAGTGTAATTTCTTCACTGTTATCTCATAAAAAAGATATAATAAAATATTTACAAAAATGTGAGCGGTGTACTCACTTTAGTGAAATACTGTATGTGTGTGCTCATCCACACACACTTACATGGATGTGGTACAATTCAAAAGAATTTGTAATATATATAAAGAAAAATCGCAATATGCGAAAAAAGGTGACATACCTTACGTCAGAGAAACAAAAATTCATGGGCACAGAGCATTTATTATGAAGCAGTGTTTTATAAGCATTTGTACAACACCTGTTTGCACTGACTCGTGTGAGGGAAGAAACAATAAAACATATTAAAAACAACTTTAAAACCAATTTAAAACAAAATTGGTTGTGTGAAATTCTTGAACTCCTGTATTACACACAGGTTGAAACCAAAAGGGAATTTTGGGCAGTTAGGGACCAAACACCAGATGATGCACCAGCACAACTGAGGCTTCTTATAAAACAAAGATACACATAGAGAAAAGTTGCACGAGACTCAATGTTAGTCCACCAACCTGATAAGTACATAGGAAATGGGGGATGATTAAGAGGAATTTTAAATAATGACTGATAAAATGTCCATATAGTCCGTATGATAACACCTTGAAGGCAGCCCAGTGGAAGATGAGAAGCAAATCTTGGAACAGCTGAGGATAAAGCACACAGGTGCCACTCTAAGTGCAGTATAACAGTAAATTGAATGCACAAGACAGATATACATACTCACAAGTGTAGGGTTACAAACAGGCATTTTTGGGCACCAATTGCCTAGCGTCTGAGAAGGGGGTGCATCCGTAGAGCTGCTGGCTGGTGACTCAGAGTGGGTTGCACCGGTGGTCGCCCCCTCTCTGACCAGAGCACTTTTTGCAAAACGGCACTGCATCGCTTTAACTGACAATTGTGCGGTTGTGCGACATTACACCCAAACAAAATTGACGTCCCTTTTTTCACACAATTAGAGCTCTCTTTTGGGGGTATTTGATCACATCTATGGTTTTTTTTTTTTGCGCTATAAACAAAAAAAAGAGAGACAATTTTGAAAAAAAGACAATATTTTTTTTGCTATAATAAATATCAAGAAATCATATTATTATAATATATATAAAAAAGTCTCTCAGTTTAGGCCGATATGTATTCTTCTACATTTTGTTTAAAAAAAAATGTTTTTTTTGAAGAAGGAATATTTAATTTTTTTTGTTTCACGTTAAGCATTATTAAAATCACTGCTCCCAAAAAAGTGCCATTTTTAAAACTTTTTTTGGGGCGGGACCCGGGTCCCCAAACATTTTTTTATGGCAATAACTTGAATATAAGCCTTTAAAATTAGCACTTTTGATTTTTCACATTAGTGTCCCATAGACTTTAACGTAGTTTAAACACATTTTTTGCCTGTTCGCATGTTCTGCTGTGAAATGAATACATGCAAGTATAAAATGAACAACAACAAAGAAGTATAACAACAAACATGGTAATGGCTTGCAATATGCAAAATTCATCAATCCATATTCTCATATAAAATAGAACCCAACATTAATGTGGGCAGAAACCAACCAAACATTGGTAAGAATAGATTAAGTATTCATGTTCTACACATCTGAATGTAGCATGTGAAAGCTCATTGTAAACATCTAAAAGCTTGACGCGTTTCATGGAATTATATCCATTATCCTGTTTTTGACATGTACCACTCTCCACCTCTCAGAAGTTTGGTCCCGCTCCTCCTGTCTCCGCGGCTGGACCAATTAGAAAGTGCAGTGCACTTCGAGCATGCACACTAGAATGGCGGTGGCTGCACCCGACAGCCAAAGATTGGCTGGGGTGTGGACATTGCGGGCTCTCTGGACAGGTAAGTGTCCATATATTAAAAGTCAGCAGCTGCAGTATTTGTAGCTGCTGACTTATAATTTTTTGTGGGGAGGTTGGACCTCTTCTTTAACCTTCCTGACGGTATGATTATGCCAGATTTTTGATACTGAGATATTGAAAGTGGTACAATGTTTTGCATGGAAATATGGGGTTTTATATTGTAGGCCTGTAACACGCTTAAATCTGTCCAAACAAGAGTCTAGTAGACATCCCGGGTATGAAAAAGTTTATAACATGAAATCATAAATTATAATATAATAAATAACTATAAATAATTATAACACATAATAATATAATAATAATAAAATGTATTTAATAATGTAATAAAATCAAATACACTGAAATGTGCTCAGTTACAGAAATATCGCTGTCATTGCTTTTAGAGTTTAAAGATAAATGTTCCCATGATTCACTATCGCTCAATTCTGAAAGTGATTCTAATTTATTATCGCTGTTATCTATCTGGTATAAAACCACTTTTGATGTAAAGGGACACTTTTTGGTTGCCATGGACAATCTCAAGTTTCCAGGTAGAATGAACAGTATATATACAATTAAAACTATATGCAGGGCACTGGACAAAGCACTAGGGACAAATGGGAGGTGAAATAATTTGAGACAGTAATGTAATCTGTAAGATTATAGTGTACTATATGTGAAATGTGTTTTTAACTTTTTGAATTTGGTGCCGGACTCCATCCCCATGCATTGCGATGCTCACAGAGAACAGAGCCCGACACTGTGATGAGTCTAGAGGAGGACACAGCCCGCACACACAGCAAGAGAACATCACAGGATCCTGGGGACAATGTAAGTAACTTTGCCTGGATCCTGCGATGCGTTCCCGAGTGTGGCTCAGGGTTACCGCTTTTGGCATGGAAAATTCGCCCTGAGTCACACTCAGGAATACTGCCAGGGAGGTTAAAGTATAATTAAATGCACTTTTTTAGTTGTTATTACCTACAGTGAAAGAAAATCCCAAATTTTAGGTTATCACCATAACAGAAATAAAGGGGACATCTTTGAATGAGGACATTAGTTCTTGAGACAATTGTGACAGCCAGAGATTACCTCACTTGGGAAGGGAGGAGGAGTGGATTTCCTCTCACTTCCTGTTTTGGCTATGATACAGGAAGTGAAGGAAAATCTCTCCATTACTCTATCCAAAATAAACCAGTTTCTGCCTTGCCTATAGCAGATTGATGGCCCTGTGGGACACTCCTTTTGGGTGAATGTCATATGATGTCCTCACAGTCACGCTGCTTGTGCATGCTGATCGGTGTGTAGCCAGGAGCTGGCTAATGTTGCCTGCATTGTCAGGAGACACTGTGGAGCATCGCTACTGTGGATCTGTTCTCTCCTCAGCTTGGACTCTTTGTTGTCATATCCTGAATATAGAGTAACCGAGTTCAAGGAGTGGAGCAAAATTATCTTGGGACATACAGTCACAGGGAGTCACAATTTGCATTCAGCTGGGCTGTTTTGAACTAAATATACCAGCCAGCTGGGGATTGGTGTTAAAAGGCCTGTGTTCGGGCGGGATATTCCTCTTGGGACCCCAGCCTGGAATCTGCTAGCAAGTGACTCTGTGTTGGTTTATGCTGTGGCCAATTTTGCACCCTATGCTGCAGAGAGAGAGTCATTGCATGCGGGTGCAGGAGCTTCCATTGCCAGCTACCTCTGACTGACCAGCGGGAGACTGAAACCTGCTCTTTGCACGTCCACGACATATGAAGCTGGGCTGAAGCATGGTGTGTCACTGCTGTACCCTTTGAGCAGGGCTCCACCAAGGCCTCTCACTGAGGCCCACGCCACTTCCATTACCAAGAGTCTTTGGGACTGGTGAGTGGACACTTGCTCGTTCTTTTAGCACAAGAGACACTACGTGCAGACTGTTTCTTTGCATAAGCCTATAGCACATGGTGCTATGCACACACTCTTTGTGGAACAGCAGCAGCTCTCCTCTTACACAGGACACCTTTGCAAGAGGAGCTTTGCTACACATTGCCAGCTTTGCTACACATTGCCAGCTAAGGTATCACCGGGATACTTCCCCTTCTCCAAATAACTAGGATATCTCAAGTACTCCATAAAAAAACAAGCTGAGGAACAAAAGCTTCTTTCCTCTCTGAGAGACTACATCATATTGTCCTCCCCATCCAAGTGCCTACACCCAGGACACTAGTTACTGAATAAGCAGGATTAAACATTCAAGAGTTAATAGTTCCATCAATTTAAGGCCAATTTTGTAACTCACTGATCCATCTTGCTTGTAGTGTTGAGCCAAAAAAGGGAGTGGTTTAACACAGGAGCGGCCACACCTCCTCCTGCCTGTTCACATAGGTTTCAGCTGAATAGACTGTTGTCCGAAAAGACTTTATATCCTACAATCAGTTATTGCTTCTGTGTCACTGTTTAATATAATTTGCTATTTTTGCACTTGTGAAACTTCCTCAGGGGTTAAGTTTGTACAAATGGAAATTATTGCTTATAGCCTTTCAGTAAGCACAATTCAATTTTTTCACTTACATTGTGTGTGTTTTTCTTTAACTTTTTGATTATCACATAAAATGTCTAAACCCAGGGTGTTAGAGGTGTAGGAGGAGTTGCATGATCAGGGCAACAAGTGGGACACAGATTCAGCAAGTGGCCCTCATGGTGGTATCCCTACAAGCACATCATATCAGTGCCTAGCAGTGCAGAATATTAGGGTCTATCAATGCAGCATATCAGTGCCTATCAGTGGCGCTTTATCAGTGCAGCCTCATCAATGCCTCTTCATCAGTGCCAATCAGTGCCGCTTATCATTGCCCATCAGTGATGCCTCATCAGTGCCCACCATTGCCCATCTGTGCAGCCTTATTAGCGCAGCCTCATCAGTGCCCATGAATGCGCTTATCAGTGCCGATCAGGGCAGCCTATCAGCACCCATCAGTGCAGCATATTGGTGCCCATCAGTGGACCCTCATCAGTGCAGCCTCATCAGTGCTCATCAATAAAGCCTCCTCAGTGCCCATCAATGCAGCCTCATCAGCACACATCAGTGAAGGAGAAAAATTATTTATTTGCAAAATGTGATAGAAACTAAGAAAAAGTTTGTTTGTTTTTCAAAAATTCACCCATGGATCACATGAGTGCACTTAGTTGAGACAGCAGGCTAAAGACCACTGTTGGCTGATGTAAAAGATCCTCCCATATGCCTGATCGACAGCTGGCTTAGCCTCTTAGCATTCCGATTGCTCAGCCTCTCAGCATGCCTTTTAGCATGCCAATGAGAGTCTGAGCCAGCCACACCCACCACTCCACAGCCCGGAGCACCAGTGAGTGCTGGAGGGGCAGAGTAGAGGGCCGGAGACTGACAGTCACTGCTTTCTGCTCACTGAAGATGGAGAACTGAGTGATAAGCAGGCTCTGATTGCTCATTTCTCTGTGTAGAGGCAGCAGGGGACATATGCAGCATCGGGTTGATGCTGCATCCACCTCGGTGAGTATAAATGTTTTTTTGTTTTCTTTAAATCCTGTACTTCTCTTTTCAGTAGCAAAGGCTTATACCTTCTACTTGTACTAATACAAAAGAGCAATACGTCTCACTACAGAAGTTTATCCCATGTTTGGTAAAATTCCAGATGCTGAACATCATTATGTTGCTGAATAGGTAGCTATGTCCATTTCAGGTAGTAGATCATGATTAAAGAGGAAGTAAACCCTGATGAGTTTACTTCCTCTTTCATTCCCTGCAAAGGTAAAGCATAATGGACTACTATGCATCGCATGGTAGTCCATTATGTGTCACTTACCTGACACAGGAGCCAGCGAAGTCGCCGCTGTCCCCTGTAGTCCAGCGCATCTATCTTCTCAGTCGGTCTCGCCGCTCAGACGCTGTCATTCGGCAAAGCCGTGATGACGTCACTCCCGCACATGAGCACGGGAGCCGCCACTCGCGGCATATCGCCTTTGACCGCGGCGCACTCAGTGCGCCTGCGCGCCGCTGTCAATGGCGCATACGCCGTAGACAGCGGTGCCTGTCTTTTAGCAAATATCTCCTAAACCGTGTAGGTTTAGGAGATATTTCTTGGACCTAGAGGTAAGACTTAATCTAGACTTACCTGTAGGTCAAAGTATGTTGTAAGGGTTTACAACCACTTTAAGCAATACGTGAAATAGTAATAATTTAACTTCAAGGTATTAAATGTAACTCTTGCAACCTACAATACACAGATTTTGAATTTTATTCCCTAAACACATTTTGTCTCTTTAGAGAAGCTGATGACATTTAACATTTATCTTCTTCTATCTCTCCTCTAAATGGCTTTTTTGTGCATGGCCAGTAAGAGATTCTCAAATTGAAGAATTATAAAGTTTACCTTATGCAAAAATCCAGTTCAATTATTAATTAATCCTTTATACCTGTATTACAAATACTGTATGTGTAGTGCTTACCCCAGAAGGAGCCACTGACTTATGGAATCCCTGATTCTGGATGACAATAAACTTTACGGTTACCACAGCCTCTGACACACCAAAGCTGAAGAAAGAAAATATATTTATGTTACACACCCAACAGAAGACTCCCAAGATAGAACAACCTTTACATCTTTTTGAGCTTTGACTCATACTGACCTGTCTTCACACCAACCTAGCTGTCTTTAAGCTCTGGAGCCTTGAGAAGGAAAGTGAAGAAAGTCCAGCTGATTAGGCCTGCATCACTGATTATATAGAGGTGTATTTTGACCTTTGTTGTGAGTGTCAATCTGTTGAGATGAGAGTTTATTCAAAAGGGTTTTCCTGGAGTAGGTTTCTACTTACACATATCTTCAGCGTGTACTTGATAGTTTATTGCAATGGATGGGACACAGATTTGGATTGATATATATGAAATTGGACTTTATGTTTATTGAGACATTGATTAATATTGTGTATATATTGTGGTAGTGTGGTACTCCACCAGCAGAAGGATGCAGGGTTCTCAACCAGACAGGTTGAGGGGCTCCAGGGGAGTTGTTTATTTGGGAGGAAACTATTTTTTCAGTTTCCTCATTGTTTACAAAAAGCCAGTTGGCGACCTGGAGCCCGAGGATTCCATAACGTTATGGGTGGGACGGAATCTCCAATCCTGGGACCGGGTTTTGGGAACAGCCAGGCTGGTTTATTGAACAGGTGGGTCCTGGGCTTATAACAGAGCCAAGACGAGGGTTCTGGGCTCCACCCTCCTGAGGAGCCCAGGCAAGCAAGGGAGAAGTGTGCATGTCTGCACAGGTCTGTCTGTCTGGGCAGACAGAGGGTCCCAGCCTGTGGGCAGGAACAGCAAGGAAGCTGGAAGAGTGCTGAGGTACAGAGTGTACAGGAACTCCATTATAGAGCCGAGAAGGCTGAAGCATAAGCCTGAGCAGCAGTGCTGCTAAAGAGAGCCGGGTGGCTTGGTAATTTATTTTCTTTTTTTTTTAACCAAAGATTTTTATTAGATTTTGAATGAAACAAGTATACATCATTTGACAAAGAAATATGTAGCGTTGTCAAACATATTGAAGGCAGTGTTCCACATACTCACATAGAAAAGAAGATATAAACAGTAGTATCCTATTAGAGCTATGATAAATTGATAACCACAAATGGCCTACTAGTAGGCCTAGCCTGTCACCCCAGACGGGTACACACTGTGAGCAGGCTGAGCACTGGAGTAGGATTACCTGAGTATCAGTATCCTTTGACCTTACCGAGGGTCAAGGGCGATGGTACAGGTAAGTACGCAGCTCATTTGTTTTAATATAAAGGACGGCAAAACTTGTCCATACAGCATAGGGAAAACAGTAACCAAGAAACTTCAACACAAACAAAGATATATAGTCCTCCTTGGGCACTACTCCTGGTTCAAAATGAATGAGATTACCTCTGCTTACACTGCAGTTGTATGAAACGCATTTTGGGTTCAGGCAACTTAATGTCAAGGTGTAATTCAACATGAAAATCCATGAATTAGATCACAAATGTGGAGAGGCATGTTTGGAGGAATCCCAGGTCCCCCAGCATTTATGGAAACCCGGGATTGCCCCTTCTTTGTAAGCTAACATCTTTTCCATAAGGTATATATTGTTTACTCTGGTAATAACCTCCTCTAGAGAAGGGGGTGTGGGGGTCTTCCAGTGTCTTGTCAGCGACATTCTGGCAGCAAAGAGGATATTAATCACAATTTTTCGCATTACTGGAGGAAATTGTTCTATCGAGAGGCTAAGAAGAGCCAAACCTGGTTCTAGCTTACACTTAGTCTTTGTGATGTCTCTGATCAGGGACTCCACTTTCTTCCAATATGGGGTGATAATTTCACAACTCCACAATATATGAAGAAGATTCCCCATGTGCTGGCAGTTTCTCCAGCACAGAGGGGCTGTATCTGTATGCATTTTGTGGATGCGTAGCGGAGTTAGGTACCATCGGTGTAATATCTTCTGGGCATTGTCCCAGTGATCTATACAAGCAGAGGATTTCCCACTATATTTTAGCGCCATATGCCACTGCGATAGTGAGTATTCCTTCCTCATTTCTCTTTCCCAGTGTAACATGCAGGGCAGTTTAGAGTTTAGATACAGAGGGTTTGCTAGTCTATAGAAAAGTGAGATCCCCTTTCTACCTTTAGAGCTTTTGTTTAAAAGGAAATCCCATAGTACTTGTGGGATTTCTACTGGATTAGGAGTGTTGGTCACATTGAGGTGCTGAATTTGGTGTAGCCTATAACGGTCAGCTAAGTCTTTTTGTTCGTCAAGGGGCGCAAAGAAATGATTGCCTGATTGCTTCCATTTCTGTGTGGAGAAGTTGGGTATTAGGTATTGGTAGGTTGCTAATGGAATTTGTAGTCTACTTAGCGGTACATCAGTAATTTTACTTTGAGTCAGGCCTGACCATGCCTTAATCGAGGCTTGTATAGTAGGGTAGTTGGGGACACTTGGTTTGTGGTGAATGCTAGCCGCCATAGCTAGAGCAGGGAGGTCATGCCCAGGGGTGACAGTACGTTCTATGTTTGACCATTTATTATCGGATTGACAGGAGAACCAGTACTTCATTTGGTCCAATATGGCTGCATGATAGTAATCCTGGGCGTTAGGGAGACCCATTCCACCAAGGTGCTTTGGCTTATAGAGTTTCGCTAAGGCTAGTCTAGGTTTTTTACCTGCCCATATAAATTTATTTAGATGTGTGGATAGTTGAGCAAAGAACTTGCAGGGTATAGGGATTGGTAACGTCCTGAAATGGTACAGTAGTTTAGGCAGTACTTGCATTTGATAAGCCGCTATTCTTCCCACCCAGGAGAGATGTAGTTTAGCTATTTGATTCATTTCTTCAACCAGTTTGGCTAACAAGGGAGGGTAGTTGTGCAAGTATGTGTCAGAAGCGGAGGGGGAAAGTTGTACTCCTAAGTATGTGATCGAGGGAGGATTCCAGTTACACTGGAAGACATTTTTTAGTGTGCTTAGGGTACTTGAGGATAAGTGCAACCCCAGGGCATAGCATTTATTAGTATTAACCTTATAAAAGGATACCCTCCCAAAGCTACTAATCAGCTCTTGAATTTTAGCAAGGGATGTGACAGGGTCAGTAACTGTGAGAATGACGTCATCAGCAAATAGCCCTATTTTATGGGTTTCTGCACCTATCTGAATACCTTTCACATCTGTCGCTTCCCTGATACTTTCTGCTAACGGTTCTATGACAAGTGAAAAAATTATGGGAGACAGAGGGCACCCTTGTCTTGTGCCATTAGTTAGATTAAAGGGGTCGGAGAGAAGGCCTGAATTATAGACACTTGCTGACGGATGAGAGTACAAGGACATGATAGCTGTATGAATTTGGCCCGACAGTCCGAATTTTTGAAGGGTCTTAGATAGGTATGGCCAGTGTACCCTATCAAAGGCCTTTTCTGCATCTAAGGCTAAAAATACGCTAGGAAGTTTGTTAATTTCAGAATATCGTAGGAGATTGATCATGCGTCTTGTTCCATCGGGTGCTTGCCTACCTTTAACAAAGCCTACTTGATCTAAACCTAGCAGGGTAGGGGTAACATTCATCAATCTATTTGCTAGTACCTTAGCATATATTTTTAAATCGGAGTTCAAGAGTGAGATCGGCCTAAAGTTCTGGGGGAGGGAGTTGTCTTTTCCTGGTTTAGGGATCGTGACTATGATAGCTTGTAGCATTTCTTTGGGAAAGGAGCCTGTGGATATAGCAGAATTGAAGACAGTCGCAAGTTTAGGTGTCAGGATAGTCGTAAGTGCTTTATAGTATTCAGCTGAGAAGCCATCCGCCCCTGGGGACTTATGCATGGGCAACGACTTAATCACTGCGGTCACTTCCTCACAAGTGATGGGGGAGTTTAAAGCATTCAGTGTAGGGATATCTATTTTAGGTAGTTTCAAAGTGCCAAGGAAACGATCAATTTCCGTGTCAGAGGGTTGGTGAGTGTCATGGTCCTGGTTAAGATTATACAAGGAGTGGTAGTAATCTTTAAAGGTATTCGCTATGTCTTTAGGATTACGAAAAATCTGATGTGAGTGATGGTGCTTGATGAAAGGTAGGTTAGCTTTAGTCTGTCTTTTTTTAAGTTGGGAGGCTAGGAGCTTACTAGCCTTATTGCTTTGGGAGTAGTATGATAGTTTCAGTCTTTTGAAGTACAGGTCATGGTCAGTTTTGATCTCCTGCCGTAGGTCTTCCCGACATTGATTGAGCTGTTGGAGTATGGTGGGGGAAGTGAGGGTCGGGTTTTTATGCATTCCCTCCAGTTCAATAATTTTATTTTGGAGCTGCGTTATGCGGCGGGTTTTATTTTTGCGTTCCCTCGAAGCTATTTGTATGAGGACACCTCGAGTGAAGGCCTTGTGAGCGCACCATACCATTGCAGGGGAGGACTCCCCATTGTCATTTAATCGGAAAAATTCCTTGACCTTCGCTTCCAGTTCATCCCTAATGGTGGGGCGAGAGAGGAGGAAGGTATTGTTGCGCCAAAGTGGCCTACTATTAGCCTTGTTAAAGTCTACAATTTCCAGCGTTATAGGTGCGTGATCTGACCAAGTGATGCTATGGACCTCTGTTTTAATCACATTTTGTAGCATATGCAAATCTGTGAGGAAATAATCAATCCTCGAGTAGCTGTTATGCATTGCAGAGAAATACGTATAGTCCCGCTCCGTAGCCCTGGTGCAGCGCCAAGGATCAAAAAGCCTTTCTTCATGGCAGAAGCTGTCTAGACAGGGGCGTTGCCTGGGGGCTACAGAGGAGGAATCAAGGTTAGCATTCAATACTATATTAAAATCACCACACAAAATTAGGCTACCCTTTTGCATAGATTTCGCTTTGCGTACAACTTTGCGGACAAATCGTGCAGGTCTAACATTTGGGGCATATAAATTCACTAACGTATATATAGAGTGATTAATTTCAGCAATCAGTATAATATACCGACCATGAGGGTCAATGTAATCTTGCAACAAAGAAAAGGTGACAGTGTCTTTTACAGCTATTAAAACCCCATTTTTTTTCTTCAAATCGTTGGCAGTAAATATATGGGGGAATTTCCCATGTGTGCATCTAGGTGGGTTAGCACTGGGGAAGTGAGTTTCTTGTATACACAGGATGTCACAGTGCATATCTATAGCAGACTTCCAAAGTGATCTACGCTTGTAGGGGCTGTTAAGGCCTCTCACATTGTGAGACATAACTTTAATGTTCATTCTGAAACAGTACAGCCGTTCGTTGCCATCCAATTGTAAATTGTAGAAGTAGAGCCCAAGAAGTGATCGTAACGCTCAAAAGGGTGTTACGTGTCAATGACATCGATAGACGTGGTTGGGAAGTCAGAAACTGGGAATTGGGCCTCCATCGGCCAACAGTGAACTTGGGGAGAATAGTCATAGGAAAATTCAATGAACAGTGTGCAGGATTCATCCTGCAAAACTTCCTGGGGGAAAGAAACGTAGAACAGTGGCCGTTCAGCGGGTGCTTAGTTGAACCTATGCCCGAGTAGTTATCTGCTTCAAATAAGGCACTTGAGCGATGGCCAGAATGAGGGGTAGTAGAATGGTGTAGTCCGGAGACTCAATAGTAAACCACAATGGTATCAGGCTGGTACTTATCTGTTTCTTCTGTTGAGTCGATGATAACTCCTTCTGTCATGAAGGGGGTCCGGATCCGCCGCTTCTCCATTGGTAGGGAGGAGGCGCCATTTTCTGAGAAGATCCATACCTTTCTCTATGGAAGCAATCACATGTGTTTCATTATGCATTTCCAAAACCAGTTTAGCTGGAAAGCCCCATTTGTACAAAATTTTATGATTACGCAAAATCTTGGTGATGGGGACTAGGTTGTGCCTAGCCGCGAGCGTAGCTTGTGACAGATCTGCGTATAGAGCGATCCCTGTAAAGGGGTCCGGGAGAGACGGGTGCTGTCTAGCAAACCGCATTAGCTGATCTTTTACATGGAAGAAATGGATACGTGCAATCACATCTCTGGGGACCTGCTCAGATAGAAAAGAAGGCTTGGGCAGCCTGTGCGCTCGATCAATAATAAGATCAGCCGGCGCTAATTCTGGTATAGCAGTAATCATAAGCTTTTGGAGATAGGCAGTAAGATCAGCGGGTTTCACAGTCTCAGGGACTCCTCTGAATTTCATGTTATTTCTGCGTGCCCTGTCCTCAATGTCCGCCATTTTGAGACGCATAGTTGTAATTTCACTCTCAACATCAAAGTGAGCATCAACCAGCTCATTGTGAGCTAATGTGAATTCCTCCATCTTGTTTTCCACATAAGCTACTCTTTCTTTAACTGCTGATATTTCTGTGTTAGTGGAGCGTACAAACGAAGCCATGTCCTGTTGTAAGGCCCCTCTCAGCTTCTGCAACATCTCTTTCATAGTGGTGTCCAGGATGGGCTGCCCTGATGTGGGGAAGGCATCTAGCTGCTGTGTAGCCAGGGATGATTCATCCATCTCCTCCCCTTCAGCTTCAGTGACCCCCTGGGTGTCCCCCTTCTCTCCTAGCTTCCTTTTCTGTTTAGCTGGGCTTGTGAATGGTGAGGAGGGCAGTGGCGAATGTGAGGGATGAGACTCACCCAGGTCCGGACGGTCAGTATGGGCAGCGCGTCCCGAGGAGGCCGCCACATTGTTTGCTTCACGGGCGCCATCTTGGGCCTCTCTGTTCACCGCCGGCGGGAAGAAATCGGTCAGCCGGCGTGGCCCCTCTCTCTCCTTTCTCTTGGACATGATGCTCGGCGTGTGCCTGAGGTATTCCCCTGCCGGAGGATACCGAATGTGGGCCGAATAGGTCGCTGTGAGACGCTTAATGTGATCCGCTGATACGGAGCTCTCTCCTCACACCACCATGCGCTCCGGCTGCCGGCTCCGCCCCCTTGGTAATTTATTTTCAACTTACAGTGTTTGCTGTGGAAAACTGATACCCCTGTATGGGCAACCCTTCTGTTATTGGACTTGTTTTCTTTTTCAGTTGGTAAAAGTGGGCCAACAAGCCCTTAAATGGCATGACTGGCGTGGACTCTGCTCACTGGTGTGCTCTACACAGAAGCTAAAGAACCACATTAATACAGAATATTCTGAATTTTCTCCATTTGTTGCTAGCAGCTTTTCATAACTAAACTGGTTTACAGAATTACTATGGGGTTGTAAATATGAAAAACAAAACATTTACTAAAACTGAAGAGTGCAAATTGATTTACTAAAACTGGAGAGTGCAAAATCAGGTACAGCTCTGCATATAAATCAATTAGCTTTCAGCTTTTTTTGTTGAAGCTTAGTTGTTAGAGCCTGATTGGCTACCACCCACAGCTGTAAAAGATTTTGTACTCTCCGGTTTTAGTAAATCAATTTGCACTCTTCAATTTTAGTAATTTTTTTGTTTTTTATATTTATTTTATTAATTTTCCCTAACTTCATTGTAGCTTCTTGATTGACTACAGAGAGCCTGAACAAGATTTGGGAGTTCCTCCTGCAAAATGTGTTAAGATATTGAATTGAAACTCCTCAACAGCCTACATTTTCAATTATTATGTAATATACAGTATATGTTGTATCTGTTTGCTATACATCTGAACTGGGTTTCCCTTTGTCCTTCTCTGTAGCAAATAATTGTGATCTATATTTATGTACATGCTGTGGATCAGTACACCTGTATGGGGTCACCTACCACTCTCCACATAAAACTGCCCCAAGCACTGGTTTTTCGTTCTATTTCCTACTTTCTACAGCATTAAATCTTTCTGGAATTTGTAGTCTTATTAATTTCTCACCTTTTAATAAAGGCTGCTTCTTGGAGACTACATCCCTAACATTTGCAAGAGGCTCCCAGCAGTTTTCCCCTCTCCATTGATGGGCCCTTCCTCTCCCAGGCTGCCCTTTAGCCAATCACAGCCAATCCTCTGTATCCTGGGCAGTGGGCAGGGCTCTCTACCAGTGGCTGTGGAGAGCCCTGGCTACAATTGGCCTGGTGGAGAGCCCTGGATAAAATTGCAGCCCTCTCATAGCACCTTTATTCTCTCTCTCCCCATATGGCCGCTCCATTGGTCACATCGCATACAGCCAGGTAGCGATAACAACTACAGGGTCAGGGTGTGGTCAACTTTCAAAGCTGTCACAGCCTGGTCTGGGCAGCTGCAATCCTGGGTGCACTGCAGACCAGGCTGCATAAGTGTTGACCCATACTAAATTGGCTGCTTGCATGGCTGCTCCAAAAACCTATAGAATATGTTTCTATTACATAGAACTTCATATGTAAGTTACAATTACTTGTTTTGGTGAACATAAGTAGAACTATCGAATCTAGCTGTTACAGTTTATTCTGGCTCGTGTTCATTTACAGGCTTCCATACCAGTGACTAGAGTGAAATAATTTGCTCAGATCTTAGTGAATGGGTTATTGTTGTATAACTCTGTAAGCTTTCATAGCAGTAATGGATAAAATGTTCTAGCATAAGATAATGTTTGCACATTATTAAACAGTATGCAAAAGTTGCTCTGTTTCAGACTGCCCACATGAGGCAGCTGGAATTCATTTAGCAACTAAGGCAAGTAGCAGCATACAGGTAAATTAGGTAAAACTGTATAAATAACTAATAGGCAGCACTTCAAATAGCTTAACATTTTCATATATTTATGAAAGAAAGCATCATATAAAGATAAGATAGTACAACATACTACATGCACAAGATCTCCCCATAGTTCCTCTATCTAGAAAAAACAAACTTTCAGCTAAAAGCATCATATACATTTTCATTAGAACAGGCAGGAGATCCAGGCTAAAAGTACATTAGTAATTACCAAGTAAGTAATTAGCAAACATCAATACACATAGATACCAGAAAAAAACGTCACCTGTCACGTGGACACTCAGGATTAGGCAATGGCGGGAATCACAATGTTTCAGAGTAAACTAACCCCTTCTCAAGTGAAATCCACCTGAGTAAAACTGGCATTAAAGCTGTAAGTACATGCAATATAGAACACTATGTTTTTGTCAGCCCTGCCCCCTTGCACTATAAAATACATATACATTACTCTGCAGAAGATTTAGGCAGGTGTGAAAAAATGCTGTAAATTAGGAATCCTTTAATAAATAGATAAACAAATAGTGTTGATAGTTAATTATAATCAATTAACAAAAGGGAAAGCAAATGAACAGAAGAGAGATCCAAATCAAATCAATATTTGGTGTAATCACTCTTGTGCACAAAGTTTTTGGAGGAATTTGTCAGGTAGGTTGTTCCAAACATCTTGGAGAACTAACCACAGATCTTCAGTGGATGTAGGCTGTCTCAAATCCTTCTTTCTTTTAATGTAGTCCCAGACAGACTTAATGATGTTGACATCAAGGTTCTGTGGGGGCCAAACCATCACCTCCGGGACTCCCTGTTACTCTTTACGCTAAAGATGGAACCTCCATCATGGCATGGCATGATGGATAAGTAGCTATCTGTATTTCTCAGAATTGAGGACACCATTGATCCTGACCGAATCCATTTGCATAAATGCCCTTGTCCCCCTTTTGTGTTTTCAGCATCTTTAAACCCATGAGTGGAAATGGCTGTCCAGGAGATATACTGTATTATTTTGGTCTAAGTATTTAGGACTGAATTACTATGCTTCCCCTGTTACCTAGGGATTTTCAATTGTATGGATGCTAAAGGAAGACAGAGATCTGTTTATCTTATTCCGCCTTCTAGAATCTTAAATTGGCCAAAACACAGTACAATTTAGTTAGAAATAAAGTGTTTGCTCTTGTAATAATTCATGGGATAAAATCAACAATTGATTTTGACTATAGTGGCAAGGAAAACGGAAGTAAAAGAATGAACATGTTTTCACGAATAAACAAATCTCTAACTGTGAATTTGTTTTTGTTTGAAAAGAATCAAAATTATTGTAATGTACATCCCGCAATTGAATGTAGAATTCAATACATTGGCATTGTAAATGAACTATTATTTGAACAATTCTTGACCCCTTACAGTCTAGCTTTCGCTTGCGGCACTCCATGGACTAACTAACTAAAACTCACTAATGATTTACTAACTGCTAAAACCAACAGCCAGTACTCAATACTCCTACTACTACCTCTCTGTGGCCTTTGATACTGTTGACCACCTGCTCCTTCTCATTAAACTACATTCCCTTGGCCTCCAAGATTCTGCTCTATCCTGGTTCTCTGCCAATCTATCACAGCTCTCCTTCAGTGTCACCTACAACTCTGTCTTCTCCTCTACATAACCCCTTTCTGTGGGGATCCCCCAAGGCTCTGTTCTTGGACCCCTTCTCTTCTCTATATTATACACGTCCTCCCTTGGTCACTTGATAACCGCCCACGGCTTCCAATACCACTTACATGCCATTGACACCCAAATCTATCTGTCTACTCCTCACTTCATTACTTCAGTCACCTCTTACATTACTAACTTCCTAACTGATATATCAGCATGGATGTCACATCACTTCCTTAAACGAAATCTCTCTAAAACTGAGCTATTAATATTCACCCCCACCCGTGCCTCCCTCCATGACTTTTCCATCAAAATCAACAATGCAACTATTCTGTCCCTCCCCTCATGCCAGGGTACTAGGTGTAATCCTAGACTATGACTTGTCATTTCAGCCTCAAGTGCAATCGCTGTCAAAAGTTTGTAGAATTCACCTCCGTAACATCTCTAAAATTTGCTCCTTTTTAACAAATGAAACCACCAAGCTCCTCATTCCCTCCTTTGTTATCTCTTGCCTTGACTATTGCAACTCCCTTCTCATTGGCCTGCCTCCCCATAGGCTATCCCCTCTTCAGTCTATCATGAATGCTGCTGCCAGATTTATACACCTTACCAACCGCTTAGTGTCTGCCAACCCTCTCATCCATTCCCTACATTGGCTCCCAATCACCCAGTGAATTAAATTCAAAATACTAACCACAACATACAAAGCCATTCACAACTCTGCCCCAAGGTACATCACCAATTTTGTTTCAAAATATAACCCAAATCGTCCTTTCCACTCTTCTCAAGACCTCCTACTCTCAAGCTCTCCTGTCTCCTCCTCCCATGCTCGTCTCCATGATTTCTCCAGAGCCTCTTCCATCCTCTGGAACTTGCTACCGTCACTTTTCCAGCTATCCCCTACTCTTGCTACCTTCAGGCGATCCCTGAAAACTCATCTTTTAAGGAAAGCCTATCAAGTCTACAACTAATCTTTTACCACTTCCATCAGCTCATTCCCCACAGCTACAATCTTTTGTACCACCTGCCCCACCCTATTAGATTGTAAGTTCTTCTGAGCAGGGCCCTCTTAATCCTCTTGTATTTTATTGTATTATAACTGTATTGTCTTCCTTTTATATTGTAAAGCAATGCGTAAACTGTTGGCGCTATATAAATCCTGTATAATAATAATAATAACAAGGATTTCATAGAAAATCTGTTGACTATAATTGTACAATAGAATGCTCTGATGAATGATTTTCCAGAATTGTTAACTAAATGCTCCTGGTATATATCCAGTTTTAGTTGGGAATACTGGGTAAATTCAGTCACTCTCTTTGTTTAAGGATTTACTATCATCTCTTCCATTCTATACACATCTCAGTGAACTTGTAACCTCCACTCGTTTTCCATATTAAAATTCAGGTAGTTATAATTACAGTATGAAAATTATTCACTTGAGCTTTGTAAAAAAACATACAAAGTATAGTTATAATCAAAGTCCATAGTTAAAACTGTAGATTTCTGCTAGTCTGCCAGCACTGTATGGCCACTGAGAAAGATGGGAGCTGTAGGAAAGGTATTATTGTTGCTTCAATCCGCAAAGTAAATGGAGGGATTAAAACTGCCGGTGAGAATCTCCTTCTTATAGCCTTCTGCTTTTTGGAAGCCGATCGCAGCTAAAGTAAAAAAAATGAAGAATCTAACTGATGGTGAAATGCCATGACAGGGGAATCATGTGTAGCTTCTTGCAACCTCTTCTAGGAATTTACCACATGTGTATCTAGGGACACAAGCCATGCTTCAGTGCCCTTTAGGAAGATTACACTTTGTTGTTTCTTTTTGTTTCATTGATTTCAATTAGATTTTCTGCAGAGTAATATAGATGTTTTATCCAAGAACACCCCAGGAGCCAAAGAGCAATATCCATTGGTAAATCAAAACAAAGTGTATCCTACATAGTCACTCAAGAAAAAGTCCAAGAGATGAGGTCCCCTGAAAGCTGAGCTTGTCTCTCTTCATCTACTCTGTCTCATGTTCTGTATTATCACACAATGTGTGTCTGCAAACAGTCATCCCTTGAGCTGTTTGTCGTAATCCTTTATTTACCAGTTTTCACTGTGCCTGTATCTATCTTCTATGTACTTTTCACGTTCTTTTGCCTTTTGCTCTCTGCTTGTAGGGGTTGAGAATGGGGGCACCAAACATGTACATGTTACTAAGATAACAGAAAACTTTCATAAGAAAAATAGAGGCCATCATTGTTGATCTCCTTCTTGAAATGTTAGCAGTATGGCTGTCACCCTTACACTCTGATTTCATTACTTTCTATGTCTGTCCAACCCTGTGTAAATTTGCTGGTCAGGAGCTCTGACATTTGCTGTATGTTTGTTCTGGGTGAGTGAGTCAAAAATAATTGAAGTCAACTCTGGCAAAAACTATTTATTTCCTTTTGGATAATGCAGATGGATTCTGCCTAGAGTTTTACCCTTATGACTTCATCCAGAACTACTTAAAGCAGAACTCAAGGATTTAGCTTTATTGCCAACATACAATGGTCCATCTTGGCACCATATAATTATATGTGGAGTCCACTGGGGTGCTGAAAATCACTGTAGTAGTCTGCACTACAAACAGTGATAGCACAACCTTCCAGGTTCAGCACCTCTGCCTTTCAGGAGTTATATGTAAACAAAAAACACTGCGCAAAAGATATAAAAGAGGAAGCTGCCAACACGCTAAAACTAGGATTTTTTAGCTGTAAAAACGTCAAAGATCTGAAGTGTAGGCGCTAAACATATATTACTGTGATATTCAAAGGGATTTAACCCAAAAGACACAAAGAAAAAAACGCATAAAAAAGTGAACAATATACATGCAAAAAACAAAAATATATATAAGGATCATAAAGTGTGTCAATGTAAATATATCTTACTTGAAAACCATGACCCCAAATCTGGGGATAACATCTTACGAAGAACAAAAAAATGTACAAACAATCAAGTCCATGTGTTGGTGAACGTGAATGTACGAAAAAAAGAATATACAAACAATCAAGTCCATATATTGGTGAACGTGGATGTGCAGATATGAATCCCAACTAGTTGTAGTGAAGGCAACAAATCCTAATATGATGTAACCATAGGCAATTTCACCGTCGTGCAATTCCCACCACCTTACGAAGCACAGGCTTACCGGAAAAAGATGACCCGGATAAACTTATGTCTAAGGGGTCAAAAATGGCTTGTAATTCCAACTACTGAGACATTGGATTCAGCATTCAATATTTCCATGGATCGCAGGATGGGTGATCTTATGTCCAAGCTGATGCTGGAGTTGTCTCTCTAAAAAACGGTGACCCTATACAGTCCACTATACCGTAAAGATCACCCATCCTGCGATCCATGGAAATATGGAATGCTGAATCCAATGTCTCAGTAGATTTGGAGTCATGGTTTTCAAGTCAGATATATTTACATTGACACACTTTATGATCCTTATATATATTTTTGTTTTTTGCACGTATATTGTTCACTTTTTTATGTGTTTTTTTCTTTGTGTCTTTTGGGTTAAATCCCTTTGAATATCACAGTAATAGATGTTTAGCGCCTACACTTCACATCTTTGACCTCTGCCTTTCAGACAATGCCTAATTTTCAATAACTACAGTGCAAGGTGTTCTCTGATCAGCTGAGGGTAGATTATGTCAACATTAGAGATGCTCCCAATGTTCGAGTCGAACGTAAGTTAAGGGTGTTTGCCTGTTCACCGAATAGGGAACAATTTGGGGTGTTCGCGGCAAATTTGAAAGCTGCGGAACACCCTTTAAAAGTCTATGAGTGAGAAATCAAAAGTGCTAATTTTAAAGGCTCATATGCATGGTATTGTCATAAAAAGTGTTTGGGGACCTGAGTCTTGCCCCAGGAGACATGTATCAATGCAAAAAAAGTTTTAAAAATGGCTGTTTTCTTGGGAGCAGTGATTTTAATAAATAATAAAGTGAAACAATAAAAGTGTAATATTCCTTAAAATTTCATACCTGGGGGGTGTCTATAGTATGTTTGTAAAGTGGTGCATGTTTCCCATGTTTAGAACAGTCTGACAGCAAAATTACATTTCTAAAGGAAAAAAAGTAATTTAAAACTACTCTCGGCTATAATGAATTGTGGCCCGGCAATACACATAAAAGTTCATTGATAAAAATGGCATGGGGGTCCCCCAAATTCCATACCAGGCCCTTCAGCTCTGGTATGGATATTAGTGCAAAACTTCACTGTGAAAATAAAAAAGAAACATATGGATATAATTTATTTATGTTTATTAGTTGCTATTTATATTCATATGTTTCTTTTTTATTTTCACAGTTTTTGCAAGTTTTGCACTAGCCACTTTAATGTTTATGAGTATTTTGCACAATTAAGGTTTGGCACTTGGCACTTTATCTGTAGCGTTTGTTTGTGCTACATATCCATATAGGAAAGATAATTGTTTAGCCCATATGCACTTGGCTTTTTATTACCATTTATTTTTGACTATTATTTGGCACGATTCTGTTTGAGCATGCATGCCCTACAGGGACATATAAAGTGAATGATAGTTTGATAATGGTGATTATTTTTTAGCACCTATCTACCTCGTACCTATTATTACCCTTCTGTCCCACCTATACTATTCTTTCCCTTCATTCATTTCTACTCTACACTATCTCCCCTTAATTTCCCCTATCTATATACTTCGCGGCACTACCACACATATGTATACACATTAGTGTATAGCTAAAGTAGGGAAAGTTCAGATAGCGTCAGTGTAGTGATGGTTGAACACCGTCTATTTGATTGTCTCACTGCCAGTGTAACTCCATATCGTTTTGGGCCCATTACTGTCAATTTAACACCACATAGTTCTGTGTGCGTTACTGCCAGTTTAATGCCATATAGTTTTGTGTGCGTTACTGCCAGTTTAACGCCATATAGTTTTGTGTGTGTTACTGCCAGTTTAACGCCATATAGTTCTGTGTACGTTACTGCCAGTTTAACACCATTTACTTCTGTGTGCGTTACTGCCAGTTTAACTCCATATCGTTTTGTGTGGGTTACTGCCAGTTTAACGGCATATAGTTTTGTGCGTTACTGCCAGTTTAATGCCATTTACGTCTGTGTGTGTTACTGCCAGTTTAACAGCTTATAGTTTTGCTTGCGTTACTGCCAGTTTAATGGCATATAGTTTTGTGTGAGTTACTGCCAGTTTAATGCCATATAGTTTTGTGTGCGTTACTGCATGTTTAACGCCATATAGTTCTGTGCGTCACTGTACGTTTGGCACATTATATTGCAGTATATTACAGTGTGTCTGTGTAGTGTAAATACTCAAATTAAAGTGCACCAACCACCTCTTTACATTTATTAAAGTGCATTTACGTGCAGATTTCAATGTCTTCTTTACATTTTCTTATAAGCACCAAGGAGCAACAATAAGGCCGCGTACACACGCGGGGACTGTTCGCCCAACTTTGTCCGCTGAACAGTGTTTCAGCAAACAGTCCGCTCGTGTGTGGGCTTTCAGCAGACAGTTTCAGCGAACAGTCCGCTGAACAAGGTTTTTCGGAAATTCCGAAAAACTGTCCGCTGAAACAAAGTTTCAGCGAACAGTCCCCTCGTGTGTAGGCTTGTTCGTCAAACTAAGTTCCGCGCATGCTCAGAAAGGATTTACATGCCCAAAGTTATAATGCAGTGTATAGGACGTCGTATTTTTCGTCCCGTCGTACGTGCCGTTCACGTCATCGCGCACGGTTTCAGCAAACTGTTCGTTCGTCGTGTGTGGCCATGTCCGTCCATGCTAATTTTGAGCGGACTGTTTGCCGAAACTGTTTGACGGACAAAGTTGGGCGAACAGTCCCCGCGTATGTACGCGGCCTAAGGGGCAGACGTTCCCTTAGCACTGTAAGGGGGCCAAAAACAAATGTGTTCACAGGCAAAGGTGGACATGATGGTCAGTCCTCAGTCAGGGCATAATTTCCTCTGTTTAGGGAGTTTGCCTATGCTATCCAACCACAGCATGCAGAGGAGGTGGTGGACTCGCTTACTAAACCTTTCTCATCCTCCTCATCCTCTGTCACGCAAGCAGAAACAAGTGCACAGTCCCCTGCAGTTGCCAGAGGGGATAAACCAGCTTCCTTGTCCACATCTATTCCAGCCCCAACATCAGCCATTGAAGAGTCAGCTGATTTATTTGACCACAGTGTCAGCCACTTGCGCCTTGATGATGCCCAGCCATTACTGTATTCAAATGTTGATTCTGAGGTTGAAGATGACAGGAACATGAACCTGGAGAGAGGGAGGAACACTGGTAGACAAATTGGCATTCATGTTCCCCAAGCCGCAGGATATTGCCAAGTTGTCTCAAGTGGTAATGATGAAGATGGAATAGATGGAGATGAACGATGATAATGTTGAGGTCACTGATGCGACTTGGGTGCCAGATAGAGCAGAGGGGGAAGCTGAAGGTGAGGAGGTACAACCCCAAGGAGGCCGACATCAAGAAAGAGTATAGAGCAGCCACCCTATTCCATCACATTCTGCAGCTGTCACTCCCAAAAACTCAGCTGTCTGGGTCTTTTTCAGCACATCTGCAGCAGATCGCACTGTTGTTATATGCAAACTGTGTCTCAGACACATCAAACGTGGCAAAAACACCAACCATTTTGGTACCACATGCTTAACAAGGCATTTAACGTCCAACCACTCAGCCCGTTGGGCGGACTCCCGCTTTAACATCATTCATTTTGACTCCATAAATATGTACAACAATACTATACCTGGCTCAAGCTGGGCTCCTCCAGTTCTTCCTGAGTGGAAGGCCCAGGTTGGGCGTCAGAAGACTCAGCGGGTGTGGAATGGACGCGTGGAAGGAAGAGTAGAGAGTGATTGTCTGGCCTCAGCCTGGTCTGACAGAAAATTCATCCTGTCATAATACCACAGGGTGGGAACATAAACGTCAGCTGCTGAATTTCCTGATTTCATGGACTTCACCACCTTATTCCTCTCCTTCATATATGTACTCCTGAGGTTCCCAATTTTCTTTTTGATATATTTTTCATCTGCCATGGGGACCACCGGCTTCACAAACTCAACCAGTTCCATTATTGCTGCCTGCCTCTTTGGTCTGCTACTGTAGAAAGGATGGGTGTTTTGCCACAGGACTGGCAGGTCTCAATATTTATCGATGAATAGAGGGAGGAAGCTGTAGTCATTAAACCCGTCCATGTCTGCAAGACACAACACAAGACAAACCTTAATGTCAGGCTAAACTCCACTAATGCAGGCCTCAATCTAGAAGCAGTGTAGCCTAGTGATGTGCCAAGTTCAAAATGTTACCTTCGTTTGCGCGTTCGTCACCTCAGCTTCTCCCTCTGTTCACAGATCGTACAGACGACACACGCGTGCTACGTTTTATATACAGTGCGCATGTGTGCAACTCCGCCCACCCCTGACGTTCTTTTCAGAGTCCAGACTATTCCCCGTCCCTTCGCTTCCGGCGCAGTGGGGAGAGCACATGGCGGAGAGAACACAGGTGCGCACTAATAATTACACTAAACGAGGAGGAGGGTGAGGAAAGGCCGGAGCCTGAAACGTCCCGATCCAGGAAGACAAGATTTAAGGCCGCAAATATGTCTTTTGGAGAGATGTTGGAGATGGTCAACATATTGAACATGACCGACTATGATGGGAAATATGGACCTTACCCAAACCCAAATATCAGAAAGGCCAAGATCATGAATAAAGTTGTGAAGTGTCTTCTGCCTAATTTTGGGGTACACCGATCCATGGATCAACTGAGAAAACACTGGTCAGACCTGAAATTAAGGGAGCACGAGCAGTACATAAGGATCAAGCGTGTTATGGACAAAAGTAAGTAGTTGTGTGTTCATATGATTATTATTGCTTGCATACTGCTCCATGTGCTTTGAGTTCATGTTGTGCATTTTAAAATGGCCCCTTTCAAGTTCATGGTTTCATTCATTCGTTGGAAACATCGTTCTGCAGATAAGTATTCCAACTGAACACAGTGTCCCCAATAATGTTATGACCTTGAAGCTCGGCCAAAATAAACAATTGAACAACACTTCCAAACAATGTTTCATATTGTTAATTCTGCCCTCTGTGTGATAATTATTTAATTTTTTTCAAATCTTATAGGGGAGAGAAGACTCGGCAAGTATGAGGACACCAGGGACCCCACCCCTCACAAAGAAGGACAACTTCCAAAAGAACAAACAGAGGAGCAGGAGGAGGAGGAAGGAGAGATCGTGCAGGTTGTGCAAATTGTCACCACAGCAGGTGAGTGTCGGAGAACACAGCTTCCGGTAAGCTCATCAATGTATGTCACCATATTTAAATTACATGTTTTTTTTGTTTTGTTTTATAGGTGATGTGGAAGAAGATTTACGTTTTACCAGTGAAAGTGCCCAGATCGGGGAGATAATGGGGTGCAATGGGTATTGGGAACATATCCTGCAAAACATGATGTTAATTTAAATTTGAAAAACATCATTGATGTTTTGGGGAGAGTGTGAAACACCCCAAACTAGATAGGGTCTTATTTTTTGAATTTTAAGACCAAAATGTTGTAGTTCTCCAAATTCGACATTTGGAAGATGCACAGAGTGTGTAAACATGCATTATCTCCCATCATGGGGGATCCAGGGGCGGACTGACCCATCGGTCATTCGGTCGCCGTCCGAGGGCCCGGAGCCATTAGGGGCCCGTGGCCGTCCCAACGAAAGGCCCCTTGAAGCGGCTGTAATAATACTGCTAACAGCACGCTGCTCCCTGCCAGCTCCTCTCTCCCTCCCGTCCGTCGCCGGTGCTTGCACTGTACACTACATCACCTAGGACGAACGAGAAGGGAGGAGGGGCCAGCGGGGAGCAGCGCGCTCTTAGCGGTATTGATTACAGGCATGACCGGGGCGAGTGAAACTTTTGTTTACTGGAGGGCCGCCATCGGAGGGAGGGGGTGACCAGTACAGATTTATGGGGCCCGGGCAGTCTTCAGTGTGCTCTCTCCCCTCTCCACACTAACCCCCTGTATGCTCTCCCCCCACAGTGTTGCCCTGTGTGTCCTCCTCCCCGTGTCCCCCTGTGTGTGTCCCCCCAGTGTCTCCCCGTGTCCCCCTGTGTGTCCCCTCCCCAGTGTCCCCTTGTATGTCCCCTCCCCAGTGTTCCCCTGTATTCCCCTGTGTGTGTCCCCTCCCCAGTGTCCCCCTGTGTGTCCCCCCCTGTGTGTCCCCTCACCAGTATTCCCCTGTGTCCCCCCCCCGGTGTTCCCCTGTATGTCCCCCCCAGTGTCCTGTGTACTCCCCCCAGTGTCCCCCTGTGTTTTCTCCCCCCACCCAGTGTTCCCCTGTGTGCTCCCCCCACAGGGTCCCCCGTGTCCCCCCAGTATACCCCTGTGTGCCTACCCCTCCCAGTGTTCCCTGTGTGCTCCCCCCGCAGTGTCCCACTATGTGCTCCCCCCAGTGTCCCCCTGTGTGCTCTCCCTCCCAAAGTGTCCCACTGTGCTCCCCCCAGTGTTCCCCTGTGTGCTCCCCCCAGTGTCCTCCTGTGTGCTCCCCCCAGTGTCCTCCTGTGTGCTCCCCCCAGTGTCCTCCTGTGTGCTCCCCCCAGTGTTCTCCTGTGTGCTCCGCCCAGTGTTCCCCTGTGTGACCCCCCCGTGTTCCCCTGTGTGACCCCCCCCAGTGTTCCCCTGTGTGACCCCCACAGTGCCTCCTTGTGTGTGACCCCCTCCAGTGTCCCCCTGTGTGCTCCCCACCCCCACAGTGTACACCCTGTGTGCCCCCATCCCCAGTGTCCCCCTGTGCCCCCCCTCCCAGGGCCCCCTGTGTGCTCCCCACCCCCCACACTTTCTTCCTGTGTGCTCCCCACCTCCCACAGTGTCCACCCTGTGTGCCCCCTCCCCAGTGTCCCCCTGTGCCCCCCTTCCCAGGGCCCCCCTGTGTGCTCCCCACCCCCCACAGTGTCTTCCTGCGTGCTCCCCACCCCCCACAGTGTCTTCCTGCGTGCTCCCCACCCCCCACAGTGTCCCCCTGTGTGCTCCCCACCCCCACAGTGTCCCCCTGTGTGCTCCACACCCCCTCAGGGTCTCCCTGTGTGCTCCCCCAGTGTCCCCCTGTGTGATTTCCCTCCCTCCCCAGTGTCCCCCTGTGCCCTCTCCCCCTCCCCAGGGTCTCCCTGTATGCTCTTCCCCCACAGTGTCCCTCTGTATGCTCTCCCCCCACAGTGTCCCTCTGTATGCTCTCCCCCCACAGTGTCCCTCTGTATGCTCTCCCCCAGTGACCCCGTTTGCTCCCCCCAGTGTTGCCCTGTGTGCTCTCCATCCCCACAGTGTCCCCCGTGTGCTTTCCCCCTCCCCCAGTGCCCCCCTATGCCCTCTCCCCTTCCCAGGGTCTCCCTGTGTGCTCCCTCCAGTGTCCCCATGTGTGTTTCCCCCCCCCCCACAGTGTCCCTCTATGTGCTTCCCCCCCACAGTGTCCCCATGTGCTCTCCAACCCCACAGTGTCTTCCTGTGTGCTCCCCACCCCCCACAATGTCCTCCTATGTGCTCCCCACCCCCCCAGTGTCCCCCTGTGTGCCTACCCCTCCCAGGGTCTCCCTGTGTGCTCCCCCCAGTGTCCCTCTGTGTGCTTCCCCCCTCCCCAGTGTCCTCCTGTGCCCCCTCCCCCTCCCAGGGCACCCTGTGTGCTCCCCACCCCATACAGTGTCTTCCTGTGTGCTCCCCACCCCCCACAGTGTCCTCCTGTGTGCTCCCCAACCCCCACAGTGTCCTCCTGTGTGCTCCCCACCCCCAACGGTGTCTTCCTGTGTGCTCCCCACCCCCCACGGTGTCTTCCTGTGTGCTCCCCACCCCCCACGGTGTCTTCCTGTGCTCCCCACCCCCCACGGTGTCTTCCTGTGTGCTCCTTACCCCCCATGGTGTCTTCCTGTGTGCTCCCCACCCCCCACAGTGTCTTCCTGTGTGCTCCCCACCCCCCACGGTGTCTTCCTGTGTGCTCCCCACCCTCCACAGTGTCCCCCTGTGTGCTCCCCACCCCCCACAGTGTCTTCCTATGTGCTCCCCACAGTGTCTTCCTGTGTGCTCCCCACAGTGTCTTCCTGTGTGCTCCCCACAGTGTCTTCCTGTATGCTCCCCACCCCCTCAGGGTCTCCCTGTGTGCTCCCCCAGTGTCCCCCTGTGTGATTTCCCCCCCTCCCCAGTGTCCCCCTGTGCCCTCTCCCCCTCCCCAGGGTCTCCCTGTATGCTCTTCCCCCACAGTGTCCCTCTGTATGCTCTCCCCCCACAGTGTCCCTCTGTATGCTCTCCCCCAGTGACCCCGTTTGCTCCCCCCAGTGTCGCCCTGTGTGCTCTCCATCCCCACAGTGTACCCCGTGTGCTTTACCCCTCCCCCAGTGCCCCCCTATGCCCTCTCCCCTTCCCAGGGTCTCCCTGTGTGCTCCCTCCAGTGTCCCCCTGTGTGGTTCCCCCCCACAGTGTCCCTCTATGTGCTTCCCCCCCACAGTGTCCCCCATGTGCTCTCCAACCCCACAGGGTCCACCGTGTGCTCTCCCCCTCCGCCAGTGTTCCCCTGTGCCCTCTCCCCTCCCAGGGTCTCCCTGTGTGCTCCCCACAGTGTCCCCCATGTGCTCTCCAACCCCACAGGGTCCACCGTGTGCTCTCCCCCTCCGCCAGTGTCCCCCTGTGCCCTCTCCCCTCCCAGGGTCTCCCTGTGTGCTCCCCCAGTGTCCCCCTGTGTGCTCTCCCCACCCCACAGTGTCCCCCTGTGTGCTGTGCTCCCCCCAAATGTCCCCCTGTCCAGGCGTGGCTTGGGATGCAGGGGGCCCCATGATCTTCTATTGCCCAGGGGCCCCATCAGTTGTCAGTCCGCCCCTGGGGGGATCAATGTATGTTTTTTGTGTTTAGTGTCTGAGATGAAGGGGTTGCAGCCCCAAAGCATGTACATTGATCCCCCATGATGGGAGCTAGCACATGTTGACACACTGTGTGCATCTTCCAAATTTGGATTTTTCAGGGGTGATACCCCATGTGATGAAGGCAAGATCAGGCCAGTTTGTACATACTCATATCTGATATTGTCTTCACTTTTCAAAGTGGAACTTTGTAAGTTCCTGTGTTCTGTATTTTACAGTTAGATATATGCCTGTTTACACCAAAACAATAATTAAACCACATTTTGAATCAACTCAGTTTTGAAAAAACACAATTTCTAGGTTGGTTGTACAAACCTTTTGAAAATACACATGTGAATGTGGTTGGATTAAACAGTTCAATTAGCAACAATGTGTGGCTTTTTTTTGTCATGGCACCAAAAATATATTTGGAGTACAATTTAAGTTTGTGCTGAGAAGGAGTGTGATTTACTAAAGGCAACTCCACTTTGCACTCCCAGGGCAGTTTCAGGTATACTTTTGCAGTGCACTTGTAGTGCATAGTGGATGTGCCTTTACTAAAAAAACACCCTCAGTGATGTGTAATTTTGGTGAATCATGCCATTTTCCTGCCATGGTGCTAAAAATGAGCACGATTTGGGTCAATAATGCACTACATGCATTAGTTAACAAAAAAGAAGGTGTGTGTGTAGCAGACCCACAACATAATAACATTATCGGAAGAAGAGACTGTCCCCTCATCTCGCTCTGAACTTGGGGTTGCACTGTTGGTGAAAAAGGCACAACTTGATCAAACCTAATTATACCTAGGAGACACATAAAACCAAGCCAAGCAGTAAATGAAGGAGTTTCAGATAAAAATGTAATGTTAAAATGCCGCTCAGACATTGTCTGGCATATCAATGGCCCCCCTACCCACAAAGTAGTCCATGTATTGTGTTCTAACCTCACGGGCGCTTTGGGGGGGGCAAGCCAGGATGAGCATGTTGAAGGCCCGTGAGGTTATCTGCATTGTCCATCAAGTCTGCTTCTTGTTGGCCAACTGAGACCGCATAGTTCGCAGAAACTTTTTTCAAATAATTGTGCAGAACACAGCACGCCAGCACTATGTGATTCAGTTTGTATTCTGCCATGTGAATAGGCGTAAGAAAAAGGCGGAACCGGCTGGCCAGTATACCAAAAGTGTTCTCCACCACTCTTCGGGCTCTGGATAGGCGGAAATTAAAAATCCTCTGCTCTGGGGTGAGGGTCCTCATGGGGAAAGGCCGCATCAGATGGTTCGTCAGGGCAAACGCCACATCCGCGACGAAGACGAACGGGAGTCCTTCCTGATTCTCCTCTGGGGGTGGCAAGCCCAGACTGCCACTCTGGAGACGCGAGTAGAACTCCGTCCGTCAGAATACTCCACCATCTGACATCCGTCCATTTTGCCCCACGTCCACATACAAAAACTCATATGTCGCAGACACCACCAACAGAATCACAATACTATGAAACCCCTTATAGTTAAAATAGTATGACCCCGAGTTGGGTGGTGGGACGATGCGGACATGCTTCCCATCTATTGTTCCTCCACAATTGGGAAAGTCCCAACGACTGGCAAAGTGGGAGGCCACAGTCTGCCATTCCTGTGGCGTTGAAGGACACTGCGGAGTGAAACAAGAACAAAAATTCCAAGCAGATTAGACGCAAACATTTTGTGACAAAATTAGTTAAACATTTTGGGAACTGAGTATTTAAAGCCTAAAGTCTAATGTCCCCTTATGAGAGACATCACCCCCCCCCCCCCATCTGATGGGCCCTTGCTAAAAAATGAGGGGGGGATGTTTAGGACAGGTAACCCTCTCCACTTGATTGAGAGCTGAATGGCTAAATAATGTGTGATACTTTGGGAAGTCCCTCCTTAGTTACACTATTGGCAGCCCACCGGACAGATAAGAAGTGTCAGAATACAAAAAATTAATCAAAATGTAAGCACTTTTTGACATTCTGCTATTACATATCCAGATAATTAATAGGTTAAAAGCTAAAGAAAAAAAAAAAGGTGAAAGTATTGAGGCAGGCCCTTACACTACATGCTTAGGTGAATTCATCCATAAATGTTACATAGTTACATAGTTACATAGTTAGTCAGGTTGAAAAAAGACACAAGTCCATCCAAATGTGAGCATCAAAAAGGTAGGTATAGTGTGTATTGGGTTTGGTAAAGTCAACAGATAGAGGATTGCTATCAGCTGGACTAGCAGTTGGGGGGAGGGGGGTTCCTAATGAGTTTGACACCCCCCCCCCCCCAAAAAAAAAAGAAAAAAAAAAACTCTGCATGAATTGAAGCACACACATCACATTTGTAGACATTTTAGGGGGTGTTTAGGGTAAAGCAATACTATGGAGCTGACAAAAGACATTGTTAAGTGACTAGACTATAGTTTTAGGGGCCAAGAAGAGCATGGTGGGGAAGTTAGTGAGGCAAATATGCCTGAGGACAAAGGGGCAGAGTATATGAATTAGAGCATATTGCAATGATGGTAATTAGGGAATGAGGAAAGAAATGCAAGACATTAGCAATCATGAAATACATAGAATGTGATGTTAAAGGATAAAACTTACCTTCGTATAGTCCTTCTGCAGGACCTGAATGATGGCAGAACAGGTCTCTGGAATAATGATCCCCAGAGCCTGGGGGGAGATGCCTGTAGAGAACTTGAGGTCCTGAAGGCTTCTCCCAGTCGCCAAGTAGCGCAACGTGGCGATGAGCCTCTGCTCCGGAGTGATGGCTTGCCGCATGCAGGTATCCTGCCTGGTGATATAAGGGGTCAGCAAAGCCAGCAGACGGTGAAAAACGGGGTCCGTCATCCAGAGATAATTCCTGAAATCATCAGGATTATTCTCCTGGATCTCACGGAGCAAAGGCATGTGCGAGAACTGGTCACGCTGGCGCAACCAATTCTTGGTCCACAAACGCCTCCCCTCCTTGTTCATGGACCGGGCTTGTGTCAAAGTAGCAACCCCAACACGAAGCCCCTGCACAGAAGAAACTCTACGACGAGTACATAGAGGAAACATGGTTTTAAAACGGTCGGCTGGTCAGAGCGGACACCAGAAAGCACAGATAAACAGCAAAGCCTGAAAGAACGACCTGAATAGCAGAAGCAAGCAGGCAATAAGAATTGCCTTTCAAAGCGTACTATACCAAGATATAGTCCACAATGATCAACAAATACTTACTGACTGCACGCACTGATTATCAGATACGCACCGACAAGCAGAAACTGAAGAGCTGTAGAGATCTGAATCACAAATTTGAAAAGCGCGAATCATCTCTCACCAAACTTCTACTAACACGCGATAGACACGAGATCAGCAGAAGGAGCCCAAAGGGTGCTGGACGTGGAGCTGAACTTCCTTTTTCTAGTCCCGCCGTACACGGCTTACGTCACTGCGTTCTTGGCCACCTGCGAAATCAGACAACTTGGCCCGACCGTGTGTATGCAACAGTTTCAGACACAATCCGTCGGACTAAATCCGACAGGCAAAATCCGACGGATTTGGTTGCCAAAATCTCCGACCGTGTGTACGTGGGCTAACACTGCTCGCAACTCGAAAGGATGCAGGACAGGACTCGTGCTGCAGCTTGTTGTTCCCCCACGTCTCTATACAGATGGTGGTGATGATGCCAGACCTGTGAGCTCTACCCCTCCTCCTCTGCCACCCCCGTGCCCTCCTCTGCAGAATTGTCCCATCAGGTACCCCCTGAGCGTTCAAAGGGCTATTCCCAGAGTCAGGCTAAAAGATGCCATGCAATACTTCAGCTGGTGTGTTTAGAGGACAGGAACCACACTTGCGCAGAGATTCTTTCAGCTCTGCAGGGACAGGCCCAGAGGTGGTTCACATCATGCCACCTGGAGCCAGGAATGGTGGTGCCTAATGGCTCAAAAACCTTCTGTCCGTCCTTAGATAGGGGAAATGGACATATGTGCCATTCCTGGCACATGTCCTCAATTTGGTGGTGCAGTGTTTCCTAAGTACGTACCCAGGGTTGCAAGATGTACTAAAGCAGTCCAAAAGAGTCTGTAGCCATTTCAGGCGTTCATACACAGCCATTGCTCGGTTGGCTAAATTTCAGTGGGAATTCCACCTGCTTGTAAACTGCCTGATTTATGACAAGCCCACCTGGTGGAACTCAACTTTGAGAATGCTGCAGTGGCTATACCTGCAGCAGAGGGCTGTCAACGAGTACATGTGCCAGTACGGCACAATTACAGGCTCCGGCGGGCGTGGCCTACGCATGGCGCTGAAAAGATGTGTTTGAGAGGAGCTTCATCCAGCCCTTGACCTAAAAGCACCTAGCAATGCCGTCCAAAGCATTGGGTTCCCATACAACACTTGGTAAACGACCCAGGAAGAATACGGCTAGAAATCTTTCCACCCTCGGCTCCATCAAACGTTACCTTGCTGCCGAATGAGCTAGCCCTAACATGCAGAGCGGGCAGGCCAGAGCCTCGAGGTTGATTATCTCTCCCTCCTCACAGGCTGCCTCAGCTCGTGACAGCTCCCCCGCCTCCTCCTGTGGCTCAGATCTCATGGATAACCCTGATTCCCCTGCTGGCTCTGAAATGTCTTCACTGGTGAGTGAACTTAAAGCGGGAGTCCACCGGGACTCCGCGTTTTTTTTTTTTTTTTTAAAAGCCAGCAGCTACAAATACTGCAGCTGCTGACTTTTAAATAGTGACACTTACCTGTCCAGCGCGCCCGCGATGTCGGCACCCGAAGCCGATCGCTCGCTCGTGCCGCCGCCATCTTGGGTATGGGAATCAGGAAATGGAGCCTTTCGGCTTCATTTCCCGGTTCCCTACTGCGAATGCGCGAGCCGCGCGGCGCAATCCGGACGGTCCCCGCTGCCTCTGGGAGCTGTGTGTTTCCCAGCAGGCAGCGGGGCACTTGCTGAAGGGGGCGGGCGCTTGCGGAAAGGGGCGTAACGTACGCCCCTTTCCGCAGAGAGCTAGCCCGGAAGTGGGTGCAGTTACCTGGATTATCCAGGTAACTGCACCCCCCTCCCCCCTGAAAGGTGCCGATTGTGGCGCCGGAGGGGGGGGGATTCCGATGAGCGGAGGTCCATTTTAGGGTGGACCTCCGCTTTAAAAAAGAAATAGCAGGCCGGGGCGTGGCCGGCCGGAACCGAGGACGGACGCTTTTCAGCAGAGCTCCGCCAGGCCTCTGATAATCCATTGCCATCCTCAGCTCCAGATTACCCTAGGTGCCCGCAAACCATCACACCCTGCTCCTCGGACGAATCCCCACAGGCCTGGATGCTTTTGGCTGCTTTACTCCAATCGGGAACCGCAGGATTCAGCCCGTTTCGGCCGCTGGGGGCCGCCTCGCCGGACGCCATCTTGCGGCCTACTAGGCCTCCAGAATCCCCGGACTCTCCTACGGAGCTATCCGGCGGCGGATCCGGACGTCCCGGAACGAACACACCCATCCGTCGAGCCGCTACACCTGCTGCACCGCTGCATGTAGGAACCTCCTGAGACCCTCAGCTCCGCATCCCTCCGGCCTGGTGAGTCCCCTGTGGGGATATTTGAACTTGCACTTTTATCTGCCTTCTCCCCTCCAAGTCTCTCCCCCTCTCCCCACATCCTCAGAAGCATTCCCTGCTGGGACATCCCCACAGATTCCTAAAGACTGGGTCATTGCTACCCGTATCCCACTGCACCAGGCATACATCATCTCTGGCAGCACTCTCCCGGCAAGCCCCTGGCTTCGATCTACATTGGAACCTAGTGGCCATCTTGCTACACCCTGCTACACTTAGTCCTTCATAGCCCATATTGCCATAGCTCCACAGGGTGTAGGCCTTAATCCAAACTAATCCAGGGGCATGGCTAGCCCCTAATTGAGATGACCGCCTGAGTCAGCAGCTCCATTCCATAGCGGGGAGACGAGCTACTCACAGCTACTACACACCCCGAATAGGCATACCGCCTTGACTGGGAAACACATCCGGACTCCGGGGCATGTCGAAGAAGCGATAGAAACCCCCTGCGCCGCGCCACCTCACTCATTACACACGTCCGCCGCCATGCAGGAGGCCCAAGATGGCACCGGCTCAGGGAGCTCTCGCAGGTCTTCTCCCAGCCCTCAACGCTCCACCGGGCAACCGCGTCCTCGCCGCGCAGAAGAGGAAAGCACCACTCTCCAAGGGGCCGAGATGGACACCCTGCCACCACTACCTATGCCGCAGGGCACACCTCACGCAGAAAGAGGTAAGAGGTAAGAGATTGGCCTCTTCCCCTGCACAATCCCCAGGCAAGGAACCTCACGCGAAGAAGCAGCTTTGGTTTGCAGTTGTAGCGGGTGGACAGAATGCAGACCAAACCCCCTCTCTTGCAGCAGTCCCAGTATCAGATAATCCAGTATCTGAAGCCACGCTAAAAACCATGCTGCTCACACTCCAAAAAGATCTCCACAGAGAACTGCAATTCTCGATGTCCCAGATACACGACAGAGTGGATTGTCTGGAAGAGAGAACAGACACCATAGAGGAGACGTTGCAAGACTACTCCAAAGCTCACAATGAGCTTTTGGATGCACATGACCATCACGCAGAAATTCATCGTCTAAAGTTAAAAATGGCGGACTTGGAAGATCGCGCCAGGCGCAATAATATTAAATTCAGAGGGGTTCCGGAATCCGTCAAGCCACCGGACATTATTCCATACCTACAGCAACTATTCACCACACTGGTGCCTCATTTGAGCAACACTGACATTTTAATTGACCGGGCCCACAGGATTTCTAAACCCGCTCACCTGCCTGATGACGTCCCCAGAGACATTCTAGCTCGAATCCATTTCTTTCATATTAAGGAGCAAATCCTTGCCACTACCAGATTGTCAAAGTCTCTACCTCCCCCCTACAACAATGTCAAACTATTCACAGACCTCTCCCCAGCGACCATGGAACTTCGCAGAGCTTTCTCTCCAGTCACATCCATCCTGCAACAAAAAAAGATCGCCTACAGGTGGGGCTTCCCCACGAAACTTCTGGTGAACTATCAACAGCAAGAGATTCCCATCCTCAACCCCAAAGATGGTTACAAGAAATTAACCAACTGGGGTTTCCTCCCGCTGCCCCCGAGAGACGCCCGCCGCACTAATGAGCATATTTCTTCGCTCCCTGCTGGAAAAGACACTACTTCGCGAAGAGATCGCGAAACCTAGCTCCGCGGTACACCCCGGTCCGAACATGGATCTCCCCGTTATGGACGGACTGACCCTTGCAAGTATACGAAATTACCACTGTTTGCTTTAGTTTCTTTGAACTTAAACAACGTTACTGTTTGTTTGTTGGTGCACCCTTCCTCTTTACACCCCCCAGATTAGAGTGTGCTAGGCTTACCCCCTTAACACCCCTGATCTCTTGTTTTGTGTTCATCCGGTTTTTGTTTTTTGTTTTCTATTAGAGATTTGCATACCTTGTTCTTACAGCACGCAATTGATACTTACTGTATTGCCTTTTCTTCCTTTGTGTTTGCTACAGTAATCTCTTTCTGAGCCTCCCTTTTCCATTGTCCTCCCTGTAGGCATGGCCCTCACGATCTCCACTATTAATGCCAAGGGCCTAAACTCCCCATTTAAACGCAGCCTCCTCTGGAGAGAGGCGTCTAATCTCCACTCTGACATCCTCTGTGTTCAAGAGACTCATTTCCCACAGACTGATCCCCCCAAATGTTCTAACAAACGCTACCCTCACACCTTCTTCGCGAATGCCTCACGGAAACAAAGGGGGGTGATGGTAGCTGTCAGCGCCTCGGTTGACTTTGAGCTACACCATTTCGAGAAGGATGCAGAGGGGAGATATATAATTCTATCGGCCACAGTCAATACCCGTCCTCTAACCATTGTCAATGTATATGCTCCTCATGTCGCACAAAAGAAATTCTTTACCACCCTTATGTCCAGACTAGCCCCTTACAGATCGTCACCGTTAATTATGTGTGGAGACTTCAACGGTCTCTCTGACCCCGCACTGGACTCAACTTCCCACACCAAGCATAGACCCTCTGCCCTAGCAGCTATGCTTGCCCGCGAAGACCTTTATGACTCATGGAGGTGTATGCACGGCTCAGAAAGAGATTACACCTTCCCCCCCCCCCATCAGTCCTACTCCAGAACATTAAACAAAAATCTGCGAGGTGGATGGATAAATCAATTCACCCGTAGAAAAAACAGCGCATAATATTCAAATAGAAGAAAAGAAATTATATACAAATTGCGCTAGTGCAACCTATTGTTCTATGGAAAGAATATTTCTATCTTCCCAAATGTAACCATACAATCACAATATTGTCCATGAACACTGTCCATATATCTAAATTGTACTGAGTACTTAGGATAGTTTCAGGAAACGAATTGAAACAGGATATCTATTTCAGTCCATCCACAGACAATAAAATTAATAGCCAAAACAAAAACAGAATGTCCTGGTATAAATCAAGAGGAGTGTACGATGCAATCCTCCCTTAATATGAAAAAACAGTGATCACGAATTTGCTGGGGTACAATCTCAAGACTGGGGTGACCCCCCCTTAGTAATGCTCTTACCAGATATGCCTGGTTACATAGGCTCTTCGAAAATACTCCTCATCCGCTCGATTTCATCCGGTTCGTCTGCACTAGGTAATACACGGTCGGATGTGCTTAGATACGCGGGCTCTCAGATGTTCCTCATCGGTTGGATCCCATCCACTGCATACACGATCGGATGTGCTTGGTTACACGGGCTCTCAGATGTTACTCATCGGCTGGATCCCATCCACTGCATAAGTGCCGGGTGATTCAAGATCTCCGAAAGAAGCAATTACGGGAAACAAACATAGCGTAATACTGTCTTATGAAAACACAATTTATTTAAATAAAAATGTTGCACTCACACAAAGTTAATTCTTTAAAGCATTGGTTCACTCAGCGTGCATAGTTCTTAATCACAGTCTCAGGGGAAATAATAGCATCAGCCGCTAATGGCCGTCACCACTTAGTAGTTCACGGTTAAAGCTGTGCGACTCTTCCTCCCTCCTGTCAGTTCCTCTATGCTGCGAACGTGTGCTACCACCCTGACGCGTTTCGTCGTATTGACATCATCTGAGGGTGGGGGCAATCAGTCCTGACTACACTTAAATACGTGCGGTATTAACCCTTCGTGAACATGTATAAATGTATAGCGGTTAATCTATCTATATTATGTACGTTGCTCTCTTTGACAGAATACCTGTCATAGGCTTTCATAAACGATGTTTTTAAGGGAACCATTTCATTACACAGAGAAAATTTTAACAAACGAAATATTAAGAATTGGAAGAATTCAAAAAATAAATTGAAAAATATATAAATTTAAAAAATCCCAGAAATTAGATTAAAACCTCAGGAGAGATGAAAACAAAATTACAGATAAAAACCACAAACGTTCTTATTACCCTCACACACTCTACCAATATGGCCATGTCGGATTTCTGATAATGTACTGATATGCTAACAATCATGATGTTTACAAAATCCGGCGCATATATCCCAATCACTTGTGTTTCTTTAAACGAGGGGATTCCCGTCACGTTGATCTAGATACTTCAAGTTTAAACGATAAACTTTATTATACAGGAGATGTATAAAGACAAAGGATTCGCAACCTTTTATGGCCTATCTCCTATTTTTTCTGATAATAAGATCAAGCAACAGCCTAAACTGACACTGACTTATATTACCAAGCTCTTCATGCAGAAAGAGGCGAGCCGTCCATCACGAGCCTCCCATTAAAACCATCGCTGATACGATGAGTGGGTTATACACGGTACAATCTCTGTGATGCGACGGGAATTTTTTATGACTATTATTGGCTACTTCCAGTGCCGCTATCCTCAATCTACCTTACATGCGACGTTGTGGCTTATGTATTGTACATGTATATGTGGCATTATATATTTATGTGGTTAAGATATAATATATTTAAAATTCTAATTAAACAAACTTGCTGCCTGTCTCCGTTAATTAACTCATTATGGTAAAAATTCACGTATTAAAATCTGACTTCCACGTATACTAACAACCTGCATAAAATAATGATATTTCCTATTTGTCATCTACATAATATAAAATATAAAATATAAAATATAGAATGTAAAATGTAACTAATCCCTTCTCTTAACGTCAGGGTACTATCACCTTAATGAAAAGTGCCTGTGCGACTCATAAATTCAATGTCTAGTCACCTGACACAGTAATACTAATCAAGGGTGACCAATAAGACCCCAATATTTCCGAACATGACTGTAATAAAAATTATCATAAAAAAGTTCTATGATTAAAAGTTGGTAATAAAAGTTGGTAATTAAACAGGTTTAGTGCTAAAAGTATTAGTAGTAGAAAAGTTGTTATTCACGTAATCTGGATATTAAGCCCCCTTTAAAACAGCTTTAAAAATCACTTATAAAACAATTAACGTCTAATTCAACGTTTAACCCATTAGGAGTCAGAGTGTTCATCCGATATATCCATTGGGATTCTTTTTTGGACACTTCGCGGACCATATTTGATCCACGCCAATTAGGGTGAACTCTATCAACTCCCCAGAATTTTAGTAGAGATGGGTCTCTGTTGTGATGTTTTTTAAAATGAAGAGACACGCTGTGATCACTAAATCCGATTTCTATATTGTACATATGTTCGGATATGCGTTTCCTTAGGGTCCTTTTAGTTCTTCCCACATACATGAGCCCACATGGGCACTGTAGTACGTATACCACGTGCGTGGAGCTACATGTAATAAAATCTTTTATTACCATTAACCTATTATTCCCTGTGGATATGAACTCGGTCATACCTCTAATTAGGCTATTTTGCTTCATACAGGGTTGGCACCTTCTACATGAAAAAAACCCGTCCCTATTCCAGAAAGTTTCTGTTTTTTTGGGGGGATTCAACACTTTCTTCACTACCTGATCTCCAAAGTTGGGGGCTTTTCTGTATATGAATGAAGGACGAGATGGTAACACCTGTCCTAACGTTTTATCTAGACATAGGACATGCCAGTGACGATTTAATATCGTTTCCACTTCTTTATACTGGGCATGGAAGTCTGAGATGAATCCCCATTCTTGACAGGGAGCCTTGTCTTGCAATTTATTTTCTAGACATTCATCTCGGGAAATTTTAGCTATTTCCGATACTGTTTTGTTCAGAGATGCTTCATTGTACCCCTTTTCTATAAAACGATTCTTAATAATATCCGATTGCGGGTAAAAATCGCTATCCAAGGTGCAGTTGCGCCGTATACGCATAATCTGGCCTTTAGGGATATTTTTAAGCCACAATGGATGATGTCCACTTTTTATAGGTAAATAACTGTTCCTATCAGTAGGCTTGAAATATGCTTTGGTGATTAGACCCGTTCCCTGTTTGATTATATCCACGTCAAGATAATGTATTTTTTCTGAACTGTGTTCGTATTCCAAACAAATATTATTCTTGTTGTTATTCAATTGGGACATGAATTCATGTAGTGAGCTTTCTGAACCTTCCCAAATAATCAGGAGGTCATCAATGAATCTTTTGTAGAATACTAAAGATGACTTATATTGCTGTTGCTGTGAGAAAATTACGCGGTCCTCCCATTCCGACATGAACAGGGAAACACAACAATGGATGGATTTTAATTCTAATATAAACAAAAAATTGGAAAAAATTGACACTGACACCCAAAAAAAGAAAGTCAAAAAATTCCATAGGGATTTAAATGATTTTAGGAATGAAAATATTTACATATGGCAAAGCAAATTAATGAATAAACCTACAGAGAACGTAATCCCTAGAGAGGTTATCCCGGTCACTCCAGGTATTAGGGGATCTGATAATTACCTCTGTCCCGACAACCAATCTACCCCAAAGCATGAGGAGCAAAGATGGGTTTACGTAGATCAACGTTTTAAAAGAAAAGGGAAGCGAGGTAATCCCCAAAGAGGCCCTAGACCTGAAGAATACATGGAGAGACCAACCGCGTATCCGCAATCCAGATATGTAGATTATCAGCAGGGGTTCCCGTTATCTAATAGATTTGAACCCCTAAGAGATAATATAAGGATTCAAGATAACCCCCCTCGTCCTTTTTTAGGGAGAGGAGGGTGGAGAGGGAGATGGAGACCGCGGGGGATGGGCAGGAAGCCTCCTTACAGCAACGCCCCCCAGTACAACATGGGTCCCCCAAGACCTCAGCAGGGATGGTGGAATCCCCCACAGAATTATACCAACCCACAACCCCCGCAAAAAATTCCCCAATCACAACACACTGTAGGGGGAGGACCTCCTCAAGTAGGGGAAGGAGCACCAGGAAGGATCAATCAGATAGGAGATGGAAAAGGGGTTGTAGAGCAGGCCGGCGAGTCCAAAAAAAGAAGGCGAGACCTGGATCAGCCGGAATCTACAACTTAAGTAGTGCCACATTAACAGCTAAAGAATCCAATATTCTACAGTTGGGACTAAAATGTGCTCCGAGGAAAGCCATAAATAAATTTAATGTCTATATGGACATCCATAAATATATTAGGAAAATTAATATAAAGAAATATTTTCTAAATAATAACACTACGAATAGAATTACCATGCCAGTTAGTACAATAGGAATAGATAGCGGGTTGAAGAATAAGTCTTTGTTCAACCCATTGAACTCTGCTAACCAGCATGTTGATGTATTTAAAAATCTGATTTTGAAGGACCTAGAGACCATTTTGCCAAAAAAGAATTTAAATCCACATCATTTACAGGATGGGATCAAAGCATTGGAAATGAGGAAGGATATAGTAATCAGACCTGCAGATAAGGGAGGGGGGGTAGTGATTTTAGACAAAACTTTTTACGAATCACAATTAGAAAAGATGCTATCTGACAAAGACACGTATGAGCTATTAAGAAAGGATCCCACTGTGCTGTATTATCAAAATCTAGAAAAATTAGTATTATTGGGAGTAAAAAACAAGGTGTTGAATGTGAAGGAGTCGAGATTTCTGGTACCCGGTCACTGTAGAATACCGACTATCTACACATTGCCCAAGGTACACAAAAATCCGACTGTACCCCCGGCCAGACCAATCGTCAACTGTATTGGCTCGGTGACAGCAAGATTGGGTCAATATTTAGATAGATTCCTACAGATGAGTGTCCAAAGTACAAAAGCATATTTGAAAGACACTAAAAATTTATTGCAACTAATGAGTCAGATCAAATTGAGAGAAGGAGGAGAGATCCACCTAGTGACAGCTGACGTGGCATCCCTATATAGTATTATCCAACATGACGACGCCCTTTTGGCCCTGAATTGGGCTTTAAGTCAGAGGAATGATATCCCCCATGAACAAAAGGTATTTTTGGGACAAGCTTTAGATTTTTGTTTATCACAAAATTACTTCTGGTACAACCAGAATTTTTACTCACAAAAAAGGGGCGTGGCCATGGGAGCTAAATTTGCTCACAGCATCGCGAACCTGTTCATGTCGGAATGGGAGGACCGCGTAATTTTCTCACAGCAACAGCAATATAAGTCATCTTTAGTATTCTACAAAAGATTCATTGATGACCTCCTGATTATTTGGGAAGGTTCAGAAAGCTCACTACATGAATTCATGTCCCAATTGAATAACAACAAGAATAATATTTGTTTGGAATACGAACACAGTTCAGAAAAAATACATTATCTTGACGTGGATATAATCAAACAGGGAACGGGTCTAATCACCAAAGCATATTTCAAGCCTACTGATAGGAACAGTTATTTACCTATAAAAAGTGGACATCATCCATTGTGGCTTAAAAATATCCCTAAAGGCCAGATTATGCGTATACGGCGCAACTGCACCTTGGATAGCGATTTTTACCCGCAATCGGATATTATTAAGAATCGTTTTATAGAAAAGGGGTACAATGAAGCATCTCTGAACAAAACAGTATCGGAAATAGCTAAAATTTCCCGAGATGAATGTCTAGAAAATAAATTGCAAGACAAGGCTCCCTGTCAAGAATGGGGATTCATCTCAGACTTCCATGCCCAGTATAAAGAAGTGGAAACGATATTAAATCGTCACTGGCATGTCCTATGTCTAGATAAAACGTTAGGACAGGTGTTACCATCTCGTCCTTCATTCATATACAGAAAAGCCCCCAACTTTGGAGATCAGGTAGTGAAGAAAGTGTTGAATCCCCCCAAAAAAACAGAAACTTTCTGGAATAGGGACGGGTTTTTTTCATGTAGAAGGTGCCAACCCTGTATGAAGCAAAATAGCCTAATTAGAGGTATGACCGAGTTCATATCCACAGGGAATAATAGGTTAATGGTAATAAAAGATTTTATTACATGTAGCTCCACGCACGTGGTATACGTACTACAGTGCCCATGTGGGCTCATGTATGTGGGAAGAACTAAAAGGACCCTAAGGAAACGCATATCCGAACATATGTACAATATAGAAATCGGATTTAGTGATCACAGCGTGTCTCTTCATTTTAAAAAACATCACAACAGAGACCCATCTCTACTAAAATTCTGGGGAGTTGATAGAGTTCACCCTAATTGGCGTGGATCAAATATGGTCCGCGAAGTGTCCAAAAAAGAATCCCAATGGATATATCGGATGAACACTCTGACTCCTAATGGGTTAAACGTTGAATTAGACGTTAATTGTTTTATAAGTGATTTTTAAAGCTGTTTTAAAGGGGGCTTAATATCCAGATTACGTGAATAACAACTTTTCTACTACTAATACTTTTAGCACTAAACCTGTTTAATTACCAACTTTTATTACCAACTTTTAATCATAGAACTTTTTTATGATAATTTTTATTACAGTCATGTTCGGAAATATTGGGGTCTTATTGGTCACCCTTGATTAGTATTACTGTGTCAGGTGACTAGACATTGAATTTATGAGTCGCACAGGCACTTTTCATTAAGGTGATAGTACCCTGACGTTAAGAGAAGGGATTAGTTACATTTTACATTCTATATTTTATATTTTATATTTTATATTATGTAGATGACAAATAGGAAATATCATTATTTTATGCAGGTTGTTAGTATACGTGGAAGTCAGATTTTAATACGTGAATTTTTACCATAATGAGTTAATTAACGGAGACAGGCAGCAAGTTTGTTTAATTAGAATTTTAAATATATTATATCTTAACCACATAAATATATAATGCCACATATACATGTACAATACATAAGCCACAACGTCGCATGTAAGGTAGATTGAGGATAGCGGCACTGGAAGTAGCCAATAATAGTCATAAAAAATTCCCGTCGCATCACAGAGATTGTACCGTGTATAACCCACTCATCGTATCAGCGATGGTTTTAATGGGAGGCTCGTGATGGACGGCTCGCCTCTTTCTGCATGAAGAGCTTGGTAATATAAGTCAGTGTCAGTTGAGGCTGTTGCTTGATCTTATTATCAGAAAAAATAGGAGATAGGCCATAAAAGGTTGCGAATCCTTTGTCTTTATACATCTCCTGTATAATAAAGTTTATCGTTTAAACTTGAAGTATCTAGATCAACGTGACGGGAATCCCCTCGTTTAAAGAAACACAAGTGATTGGGATATATGCGCCGGATTTTGTAAACATCATGATTGTTAGCATATCAGTACATTATCAGAAATCCGACATGGCCATATTGGTAGAGTGTGTGAGGGTAATAAGAACGTTTGTGGTTTTTATCTGTAATTTTGTTTTCATCTCTCCTGAGGTTTTAATCTAATTTCTGGGATTTTTTAAATTTATATATTTTTCAATTTATTTTTTGAATTCTTCCAATTCTTAATATTTCGTTTGTTAAAATTTTCTCTGTGTAATGAAATGGTTCCCTTAAAAACATCGTTTATGAAAGCCTATGACAGGTATTCTGTCAAAGAGAGCAACGTACATAATATAGATAGATTAACCGCTATACATTTATACATGTTCACGAAGGGTTAATACCGCACGTATTTAAGTGTAGTCAGGACTGATTGCCCCCACCCTCAGATGATGTCAATACGACGAAACGCGTCAGGGTGGTAGCACACGTTCGCAGCATAGAGGAACTGACAGGAGGGAGGAAGAGTCGCACAGCTTTAACCGTGAACTACTAAGTGGTGACGGCCATTAGCGGCTGATGCTATTATTTCCCCTGAGACTGTGATTAAGAACTATGCACGCTGAGTGAACCAATGCTTTAAAGAATTAACTTTGTGTGAGTGCAACATTTTTATTTAAATAAATTGTGTTTTCATAAGACAGTATTACGCTATGTTTGTTTCCCGTAATTGCTTCTTTCGGAGATCTTGAATCACCCGGCACTTATGCAGTGGATGGGATCCAGCCGATGAGTAACATCTGAGAGCCCGTGTAACCAAGCACATCCGATCGTGTATGCAGTGGATGGGATCCAACCGATGAGGAACATCTGAGAGCCCGCGTATCTAAGCACATCCGACCGTGTATTACCTAGTGCAGACGAACCGGATGAAATCGAGCGGATGAGGAGTATTTTCGAAGAGCCTATGTAACCAGGCATATCTGGTAAGAGCATTACTAAGGGGGGGTCACCCCAGTCTTGAGATTGTACCCCAGCAAATTCGTGATCACTGTTTTTTCATATTAAGGGAGGATTGCATCGTACACTCCTCTTGATTTATACCAGGACATTCTGTTTTTGTTTTGGCTATTAATTTTATTGTCTGTGGATGGACTGAAATAGATATCCTGTTTCAATTCGTTTCCTGAAACTATCCTAAGTACTCAGTACAATTTAGATATATGGACAGTGTTCATGGACAATATTGTGATTGTATGGTTACATTTGGGAAGATAGAAATATTCTTTCCATAGAACAATAGGTTGCACTAGCGCAATTTGTATATAATTTCTTTTCTTCTATTTGAATATTATGCGCTGTTTTTTCTACGGGTGAATTGATTTATCCATCCACCTCGCAGATTTTTGTTTAATGTTTTTTAGTGGTTTTATTGATTTAATACCTTTTAGCGGTTTTATTGATTTAATACCTTTTAGAACAGCTGCTTAAATTCCACAACTCCCAGGTAGAAAGCATATTCTTTAATGCTAAGCGCCTTTTATTTGCGTGGTTAACGGGCGGAGGTTATCCTAAGCAAAGGCACATATTTGTTCAGTTTATTTCTTAAATAAGGCAGCTATGGAAGCTGTGGAATTTTTATCAAACCGACATATAGACATTGGTTCAATTTTTGCTACAAATAGAGAATCGGTGGGAACTAATGATTATAAAGAAGTCTTGCAAGCCCTTGGGAATGCATTAGAAAAGCAGGTACGAACCTGGTGGGATATATGTACCCTCGAGCAATATTTGAAAGAGAATATTATTGTACGTAGTTTAAGGTGGGAGGTAACACCACAAGACGGATTAGATGATGAGGAATGCATGAGAGAATGGTTGGATTTTTTTAATGGGGTGGGTTTTAAACTTCAGCAATTAGTTTTAAGAAGGAAGGAGAGAAAAATGCAAAAACTAAAGAAACAGATAGAAGAATTATCTAATGAATTAGCGAGTATCAGGGAAACACAACAATGGATGGATTTTAATTCTAATATAAACAAAAAATTGGAAAAAATTGACACTGACACCCAAAAAAAGAAAGTCAAAAAATTCCATAGGGATTTAAATGATTTTAGGAATGAAAATATTTACATATGGCAAAGCAAATTAATGAATAAACCTACAGAGAACGTAATCCCTAGAGAGGTTATCCCGGTCACTCCAGGTATTAGGGGATCTGATAATTACCTCTGTCCCGACAACCAATCTACCCCAAAGCATGAGGAGCAAAGATGGGTTTACGTAGATCAACGTTTTAAAAGAAAAGGGAAGCGAGGTAATCCCCAAAGAGGCCCTAGACCTGAAGAATACATGGAGAGACCAACCGCGTATCCGCAATCCAGATATGTAGATTATCAGCAGGGGTTCCCGTTATCTAATAGATTTGAACCCCTAAGAGATAATATAAGGATTCAAGATAACCCCCCTCGTCCTTTTTTAGGGAGAGGAGGGTGGAGAGGGAGATGGAGACCGCGGGGGATGGGCAGGAAGCCTCCTTACAGCAACGCCCCCCAGTACAACATGGGTCCCCCAAGACCTCAGCAGGGATGGTGGAATCCCCCACAGAATTATACCAACCCACAACCCCCGCAAAAAATTCCCCAATCACAACACACTGTAGGGGGAGGACCTCCTCAAGTAGGGGAAGGAGCACCAGGAAGGATCAATCAGATAGGAGATGGAAAAGGGGTTGTAGAGCAGGCCGGCGAGTCCAAAAAAAGAAGGCGAGACCTGGATCAGCCGGAATCTACAACTTAAGTAGTGCCACATTAACAGCTAAAGAATCCAATATTCTACAGTTGGGACTAAAATGTGCTCCGAGGAAAGCCATAAATAAATTTAATGTCTATATGGACATCCATAAATATATTAGGAAAATTAATATAAAGAAATATTTTCTAAATAATAACACTACGAATAGAATTACCATGCCAGTTAGTACAATAGGAATAGATAGCGGGTTGAAGAATAAGTCTTTGTTCAACCCATTGAACTCTGCTAACCAGCATGTTGATGTATTTAAAAATCTGATTTTGAAGGACCTAGAGACCATTTTGCCAAAAAAGAATTTAAATCCACATCATTTACAGGATGGGATCAAAGCATTGGAAATGAGGAAGGATATAGTAATCAGACCTGCAGATAAGGGAGGGGGGGTAGTGATTTTAGACAAAACTTTTTACGAATCACAATTAGAAAAGATGCTATCTGACAAAGACACGTATGAGCTATTAAGAAAGGATCCCACTGTGCTGTATTATCAAAATCTAGAAAAATTAGTATTATTGGGAGTAAAAAACAAGGTGTTGAATGTGAAGGAGTCGAGATTTCTGGTACCCGGTCACTGTAGAATACCGACTATCTACACATTGCCCAAGGTACACAAAAATCCGACTGTACCCCCGGCCAGACCAATCGTCAACTGTATTGGCTCGGTGACAGCAAGATTGGGTCAATATTTAGATAGATTCCTACAGATGAGTGTCCAAAGTACAAAAGCATATTTGAAAGACACTAAAAATTTATTGCAACTAATGAGTCAGATCAAATTGAGAGAAGGAGGAGAGATCCACCTAGTGACAGCTGACGTGGCATCCCTATATAGTATTATCCAACATGACGACGCCCTTTTGGCCCTGAATTGGGCTTTAAGTCAGAGGAATGATATCCCCCATGAACAAAAGGTATTTTTGGGACAAGCTTTAGATTTTTGTTTATCACAAAATTACTTCTGGTACAACCAGAATTTTTACTCACAAAAAAGGGGCGTGGCCATGGGAGCTAAATTTGCTCCCAGCATCGCGAACCTGTTCATGTCGGAATGGGAGGACCGCGTAATTTTCTCACAGCAACAGCAATATAAGTCATCTTTAGTATTCTACAAAAGATTCATTGATGACCTCCTGATTATTTGGGAAGGTTCAGAAAGCTCACTACATGAATTCATGTCCCAATTGAATAACAACAAGAATAATATTTGTTTGGAATACGAACACAGTTCAGAAAAAATACATTATCTTGACGTGGATATAATCAAACAGGGAACGGGTCTAATCACCAAAGCATATTTCAAGCCTACTGATAGGAACAGTTATTTACCTATAAAAAGTGGACATCATCCATTGTGGCTTAAAAATATCCCTAAAGGCCAGATTATGCGTATACGGCGCAACTGCACCTTGGATAGCGATTTTTACCCGCAATCGGATATTATTAAGAATCGTTTTATAGAAAAGGGGTACAATGAAGCATCTCTGAACAAAACAGTATCGGAAATAGCTAAAATTTCCCGAGATGAATGTCTAGAAAATAAATTGCAAGACAAGGCTCCCTGTCAAGAATGGGGATTCATCTCAGACTTCCATGCCCAGTATAAAGAAGTGGAAACGATATTAAATCGTCACTGGCATGTCCTATGTCTAGATAAAACGTTAGGACAGGTGTTACCATCTCGTCCTTCATTCATATACAGAAAAGCCCCCAACTTTGGAGATCAGGTAGTGAAGAAAGTGTTGAATCCCCCCAAAAAAACAGAAACTTTCTGGAATAGGGACGGGTTTTTTTCATGTAGAAGGTGCCAACCCTGTATGAAGCAAAATAGCCTAATTAGAGGTATGACCGAGTTCATATCCACAGGGAATAATAGGTTAATGGTAATAAAAGATTTTATTACATGTAGCTCCACGCACGTGGTATACGTACTACAGTGCCCATGTGGGCTCATGTATGTGGGAAGAACTAAAAGGACCCTAAGGAAACGCATATCCGAACATATGTACAATATAGAAATCGGATTTAGTGATCACAGCGTGTCTCTTCATTTTAAAAAACATCACAACAGAGACCCATCTCTACTAAAATTCTGGGGAGTTGATAGAGTTCACCCTAATTGGCGTGGATCAAATATGGTCCGCGAAGTGTCCAAAAAAGAATCCCAATGGATATATCGGATGAACACTCTGACTCCTAATGGGTTAAACGTTGAATTAGACGTTAATTGTTTTATAAGTGATTTTTAAAGCTGTTTTAAAGGGGGCTTAATATCCAGATTACGTGAATAACAACTTTTCTACTACTAATACTTTTAGCACTAAACCTGTTTAATTACCAACTTTTATTACCAACTTTTAATCATAGAACTTTTTTATGATAATTTTTATTACAGTCATGTTCGGAAATATTGGGGTCTTATTGGTCACCCTTGATTAGTATTACTGTGTCAGGTGACTAGACATTGAATTTATGAGTCGCACAGGCACTTTTCATTAAGGTGATAGTACCCTGACGTTAAGAGAAGGGATTAGTTACATTTTACATTCTATATTTTATATTTTATATTTTATATTATGTAGATGACAAATAGGAAATATCATTATTTTATGCAGGTTGTTAGTATACGTGGAAGTCAGATTTTAATACGTGAATTTTTACCATAATGAGTTAATTAACGGAGACAGGCAGCAAGTTTGTTTAATTAGAATTTTAAATATATTATATCTTAACCACATAAATATATAATGCCACATATACATGTACAATACATAAGCCACAACGTCGCATGTAAGGTAGATTGAGGATAGCGGCACTGGAAGTAGCCAATAATAGTCATAAAAAATTCCCGTCGCATCACAGAGATTGTACCGTGTATAACCCACTCATCGTATCAGCGATGGTTTTAATGGGAGGCTCGTGATGGACGGCTCGCCTCTTTCTGCATGAAGAGCTTGGTAATATAAGTCAGTGTCAGTTGAGGCTGTTGCTTGATCTTATTATCAGAAAAAATAGGAGATAGGCCATAAAAGGTTGCGAATCCTTTGTCTTTATACATCTCCTGTATAATAAAGTTTATCGTTTAAACTTGAAGTATCTAGATCAACGTGACGGGAATCCCCTCGTTTAAAGAAACACAAGTGATTGGGATATATGCGCCGGATTTTGTAAACATCATGATTGTTAGCATATCAGTACATTATCAGAAATCCGACATGGCCATATTGGTAGAGTGTGTGAGGGTAATAAGAACGTTTGTGGTTTTTATCTGTAATTTTGTTTTCATCTCTCCTGAGGTTTTAATCTAATTTCTGGGATTTTTTAAATTTATATATTTTTCAATTTATTTTTTGAATTCTTCCAATTCTTAATATTTCGTTTGTTAAAATTTTCTCTGTGTAATGAAATGGTTCCCTTAAAAACATCGTTTATGAAAGCCTATGACAGGTATTCTGTCAAAGAGAGCAACGTACATAATATAGATAGATTAACCGCTATACATTTATACATGTTCACGAAGGGTTAATACCGCACGTATTTAAGTGTAGTCAGGACTGATTGCCCCCACCCTCAGATGATGTCAATACGACGAAACGCGTCAGGGTGGTAGCACACGTTCGCAGCATAGAGGAACTGACAGGAGGGAGGAAGAGTCGCACAGCTTTAACCGTGAACTACTAAGTGGTGACGGCCATTAGCGGCTGATGCTATTATTTCCCCTGAGACTGTGATTAAGAACTATGCACGCTGAGTGAACCAATGCTTTAAAGAATTAACTTTGTGTGAGTGCAACATTTTTATTTAAATAAATTGTGTTTTCATAAGACAGTATTACGCTATGTTTGTTTCCCGTAATTGCTTCTTTCGGAGATCTTGAATCACCCGGCACTTATGCAGTGGATGGGATCCAGCCGATGAGTAACATCTGAGAGCCCGTGTAACCAAGCACATCCGATCGTGTATGCAGTGGATGGGATCCAACCGATGAGGAACATCTGAGAGCCCGCGTATCTAAGCACATCCGACCGTGTATTACCTAGTGCAGACGAACCGGATGAAATCGAGCGGATGAGGAGTATTTTCGAAGAGCCTATGTAACCAGGCATATCTGGTAAGAGCATTACTAAGGGGGGGTCACCCCAGTCTTGAGATTGTACCCCAGCAAATTCGTGATCACTGTTTTTTCATATTAAGGGAGGATTGCATCGTACACTCCTCTTGATTTATACCAGGACATTCTGTTTTTGTTTTGGCTATTAATTTTATTGTCTGTGGATGGACTGAAATAGATATCCTGTTTCAATTCGTTTCCTGAAACTATCCTAAGTACTCAGTACAATTTAGATATATGGACAGTGTTCATGGACAATATTGTGATTGTATGGTTACATTTGGGAAGATAGAAATATTCTTTCCATAGAACAATAGGTTGCACTAGCGCAATTTGTATATAATTTCTTTTCTTCTATTTGAATATTATGCGCTGTTTTTTCTACGGGTGAATTGATTTATCCATCCACCTCGCAGATTTTTGTTTAATGTTTTTTAGTGGTTTTATTGATTTAATACCTTTTAGCGGTTTTATTGATTTAATACCTTTTAGAACAGCTGCTTAAATTCCACAACTCCCAGGTAGAAAGCATATTCTTTAATGCTAAGCGCCTTTTATTTGCGTGGTTAACGGGCGGAGGTTATCCTAAGCAAAGGCACATATTTGTTCAGTCCTACTCCAGAATAGACCTGATTATCACAGATAAACACTTATTACAGTCAATATCTGATTCAAGTATAGGAATTATCTCGTGGTCCGACCACGCCCCTGTCACTATCAAACTAGCCCCGTTATCACAGTCACCCAGGCACACTCTCTGGAGATTAAATTCATGCCTCCTTAATGACCCAAAACTTGCCTCCCAAATACACACAGAAATCCTCTCCTATTTCCAATCTAATGACAATTCCGTTGATGACCATGCTGTCATCTGGAATGCCCATAAAGCCTGCCTACACGGCCTTTTTATCAAGCTGGGAGCGCAGCAAAAAAAGACTCGTGCGGCCACGACGGTCTCCATGCTCCAGCAAATTCGAACCTTGGAAGCCATAAACAAATCCTCCCCTTCGGACATGATCTCTGCTGACTTAAAAAATCTTAGGTCTAAACTTAGTGAACACCTTCACATGAAATTTGAATACCACATAAAACGCCTTAGGCTACAATCATACTCCTCAGCGAACAAACCGACCGCATTTATGGCCAAACAGCTGAAACGACAACTGACTAACAAAAAAATCTCCTTTCTGACAACCTCCGATAAAACACGCATTACTAATCCCCTCGATATTGCCAACGAATTTAGCAGCTTCTATCATGCTCTTTATAACCTCAATGCCACAGACCCCTCCCCCCCACCTTCCCAAGCCGATATAGCTAGTTTCCTGGCGTCCATATCGCTCCCTACGATCACCCCTGAACAACTAGACTCCTTATCGGCCCCCTTCCTCCCTGAAGAAATCCATTCTCTCATTAAGAAGCTTCCCCTACATAAAGCCCCGGGCCCAGATGGCATTACCAACGAGTACTATAAGAAATATGCTGACATCATCATACCCTATCTCTGCAAAACCTATAACCAATTTGCGAGCACTGGACAGATCCCCAAGGAATCCCTAGAAGCAGTTACTATCCCTAAACCAGGGAAACCTCCTGATAGCCCAGCAAACTACCGTCCCATATCACTCCTCAACACAGACACCAAACTTTATGCCAAACTTCTCGCCCAACGAATGGCCATAATTCTCCCAGACCTTATACATCGCGATCAAATGGGATTCGTCCCGGGAAGGCAGACAGCAGATGGAACCAGACGGTTTATCGACCTGATTCAATGGGTCGAATGTAAGCGAACGCCTTCTCTCTTCCTCTCTCTGGACGCAGAGAAGGCGTTCGATAGAGTCTCCTGGCCTTATATGGAGGCAGTCCTCCGTAAGGTCGGGATTTCAGGCTCCTTCCTGTCAGCCATTCTGGGACTGTATACACACCCTAGTGCGCTCGTATGGACCTCGGGCATAATATCGAACCCTTTTCAAATCACCAATGGCACACGACAAGGATGCCCTTTGTCCCCACTGATATTTGCCCTGGTAATGGAGTCCTTAGCGCAGACTATCAGGCAAAACCCCCAAATTAAAGGCATTACGGTGGCAGACACAGAACACAAAATTGGCCTCTACGCCGATGATGTTATCATTGCCCTCACGGACCCACTTACCTCACTCCCTGAGGTTCAGCATACGCTGGACTCCTTCAGTGCTGTTTCAATGTACAAAGTTAACCATTCCAAATCCCTAATGCTGAATCTTGGCCTAGACCCACACACCGTGTCCCAGATTTCAGCAAAGACCTCTTTCACGTGGGCCACCAACTCTTTCCTCCCGTATTTAGGTGTACAACTGACATACCCCAGCTCCATATTAGTAAGAACCAATCTTGAAATTCTACTGGGCAAACTCCACCGCCTCTCCAAAGACCTATTGACCACACCGGCTTCCTGGGCAGGTAGAATTGCACAAACCAAAATGTATCTACTTCCCCATATCCTTTACTTCTTCCGTTCCATCCCCCTCCCGCCCCTTCAAGCCCATCTTAAAAAGCTCCAAGGGATACTTAATGCTTTCATTTGGCAGCACAAACACCCGAGAATTAGAAATAATACCCTCCTGACACCCACTCGCTTTGGTGGCTTGGGGGCCCCTAATCTCAAAGCATATTACCGAGCTGTCTTACTAGACCAACTCAAAACGTGGTGGTCCTCAGACCTACAACCTACCTGGAAGCAAATAGAACTTGCTATCTTAACGACGGATCCAGTGACAATTTTGACAGCTATCTGGTTGCGCTTTAAACCATCTCGTTACCCACTTGACTCAATTAACGCATCCCGTAGAGTATGGCAAACATACTTTCAAAACACTGCTCACGTCTCCCTGGCACTCCTCCCACCGGTCCCCCTAGAAGCCCTCCAAGTCCTCTCCCCTGATCTCCCCATAGGGGACTGGGTCGCAGCTGGGGTTACTAATGTAAACGCATTATTTTCCTCAACAACTCTCCTATCCTTCTCCCAACTACAACACAAATATCATGTTCCCTCCACAACATTCTTCTTATATCTCCGGATCAGATCCATCCTAGCAAATCTCCCTCTTTCCTCCAAGAACCCACTCAAGGATCCCCTACTACAGTTCTTTGGGAATAAAACTAAAAAAAAAGGAGGCATTTCTCTCATCTACAGAATACTCACTTCACCAGACCCAGAAGTTGATCCCGCACGCACCGAATACTGGTCATCCAAACTGCAACACGTTGTTCCACCAGAAACATGGCAGAAGGCTCTGAATGCTCCCACACGCTTCTCTCACTGCATCTCCCATTGGGAATCTCTGATGAAACTTTACCACGGCTGGTACTACACACCGACCAGACTGGCTAAAATCTTTCCCTCTTCCTCGCCTAACTGCTGGAGGAACTGCGGTGACAGAGGTACACTACTACATATTTGGTGGGGTTGTCCCCATATACAACCATTCTGGAAAAAAATTAAAAACCTAATATACCATATTTGTAAAATAACTATCCCACTCTCTCCCACCGACTTACTACTAGGTATATCTGTCCTCTCGTGGCCGCACCACCTGCACGCCCTACTGACCCACATCCTTATCGCTGCCTGACTAGCTATTGCAAAAAATTGGAAATCTGTACACTCCCCGACCTTGAAACAAGTCCTCATATTGCTGAATACCCACTTTAGACTCGAATACGCCTTTGCTAAAGCTAACCTCACAACTGATAAGTTCCTGTATGCCTGGAAACTTTGGATAGCGGACCCCAGGAGTAGCCCACTACACTGAACATCCCGGGCTATCATATTTATTTTATATCTGCTCCTAAAGATTAATGTTACCTGTACTCAGAGTATACCCAAGGTACCTATACTGAACTTACCCGTACATTTTTTATCTGATTTTTCTCCTTCACTCAGTTATTGCCTATACCATGTGTGCAAATCAAACTCTGGTTATACCTGCTTTTTTATATTTGTACTCTAAGGCCGCGTACACACGGGCGGACTGTTCGCTCAACTTTGTTCGTCAAACAGTTTCGGCAAACAGTCCGCTCAAAATTAGCATGGACGGACATGGCCACACACGGCACTTTTTGAGCGGACTGTTTCAGCGAACTGTTTGCCAAACAGTTCGCTCAACTTTTGAAATGAACGGACTCGCTCACGTAAGGCGGAGGCAAGTCCGCCCATTTCGAGCGCGTGTACAGGTAGGCGGGGCCCGCGAAGGAGACGTCGCGGGCTCCGCCGCCTGGAATGGACTTAAAGAGGAACCCCAACGCCGAAAAAAATCGGCGTGGGGGTCCCCCCCAAGTCCACAACAGACCTTTGTCCGAGCACGCTACCCGGCCGGCCAGGAAAGGGGGGCGAGCGAGCGCGCCCCCCCTCCTGAGCCGTACCAGGCCGCGTGCCCTCAACATGGGGGGTGCCTTGGGGAAGGGGGGGCCGCGCGGCCCCCCCACCCCAAAGCACCTTGTCCCCATGTTGATGAGGACAAGGGCCTCTTCCCGACAACCCTGGCCGTTGGTTGTCGGGGTCTGCGGGCGGGGGGCTTATCGGAATCCGGGAGCCCCCTTTAAGAAGGGGGCCCCCGGATACCGGCCCCCCACCCTATGTGAATGAGTATGGGGTACAATGTACCCCTACCCATTCACCTGTAAAATAAAAGTACCCAAAAAAAAAAACACAACACACGAGAAAAAATATTTTATTGCACAGCTCCGGGGGTCTTCCGTCTTCGGGGGTTTTCTCGCCGGACTCCTCCGCTATCTTCGTGTAGCTCTTTTGCTAGCGGAGGAGTCCGGCTTTCTTCCTCCCCGCCGCCGGCCTCTTCTCCCGACTTCGGGGGTCTTGTCCCCCTCTTCGGTTCTTCTGCCGGGCCACCGCGCCTTCTTGTAGCTCTTTTGCAGGCGGTGGCCCGGTCTTCTGTCGCCGCTGCCTTCCGTTCTTCTGTCGCCGCCTTCGGTTCTTCTGCCGGGCCACCACGCCTTCTTGTAGCTCTTTTGCAGGCGGTGGCCCGGTCTTCTGTCGCCGCTGTCGCCGTCGCCGCCTTCCGTTCTTCTTCTTCTTCTTCTTGTTCTTCTTCTTCTTCTCCAGGAGATGTTGACACGACGCTCTCTCCGGCCGGAATGCCAGAGCCGCCCTGCGCTGCCACTTATATAGTGACAATGGGGCGGTGTCACATGGTATATGTCACATGGGTTGGTCACATGGGTTGATGTCACATGGGGACTATGACATCGTAAGGGGGCGGGGTCACCATGTGACCAACCCATGTGACATATACCATGTGACACCGCCCCATTGTCACTATATAAGTGACCGCACAGCGCGGCTCTGGCATTCCGGCCGGAGAGAGCGACGTGTCAACATCTCCTGGAGAAGAAGAACAAGAAGAAGAACAAGAACGGAAGGCGGCGGCGACAGCGGCGACAGAAGACCGGGCCACCGCCTGTAAAAGAGCTACAAGAAGGCGCGGTGGCCCGGCAGAAGAACCGAAGGCGGCGACAGAAGAACGGAAGGCAGCAGCGACAGAAGACCGGGCCACCGCCTGCAAAAGAGCTACAAGAAGGCGCGGTGGCCCGGCAGAAGAACCAAAGAGGGGGACAAGACCCCCGAAGTCGGGAGAAGAGGCCGGCGGTGGGGAGGAAGAAAGCCGGACTCCTCCGCTAGCAAAAGAGCTACACGAAGATAGCGGAGGAGTCCGGCGAGAAGACCCCCGAAGACGGAAGACCCCCGGAGCTGTGCAATAAAATATTTTTTCTCGTGTGTTGTGTTTTTTTTTTTGGGTACTTTTATTTTACAGGTGAATGGGTAGGGGTACATTGTACCCCATACTCATTCACATAGGGTGGGGGGCCGGTATCCGGGGGCCCCCTTCTTAAAGGGGGCTCCCGGATTCCGATAAGCCCCCCGCCCGCAGACCCCGACAACCAACGGCCAGGGTTGTCGGGAAGAGGCCCTTGTCCTCATCAACATGGGGACAAGGTGCTTTGGGATGGGGGGGCCGCGCGGCCCCCCCTTCCCCAAGGCACCCCCCATGTTGAGGGCACGCGGCCTGGTACGGCTCAGGAGGGGGGGCGCGCTCGCTCGCCCCCTTTCCTGGCCGGCCGGGTAGCGTGCTCGGACAAGGGTCTGTTGTGGACTTGGGGGGGACCCCCACGCCGATTTTTTTCGGCGTTGGGGTTCCCCTTTAAGTCCATTCCAGGCGGTGGAGCCCGCGACGTCTCCGTCGCGGGCCCCGCCTACCTTCACACGCGCTCGAAATGGGCGGACTTTCCTCCGAGCGGGAACAGTTTGCTCATTTCGAAAGTGGCCTACACACGGGCGGACTGTTCGCTCAAATAAGGTTTCAGCGGACAGTTTTTCGGAATTTCCGAAAGACTTTGTCCGTCAAACTGTCCGCTGAAACTGTCCGCTGAAAGCCCACACACGAGCGGACTGTCCGCCCAAACACTGTTCAGCGGACAAGGTTGGGCGAACAGTCCGTCCGTGTGTACGCGGCCTTATATATGCTCACTCCTCCCCTTTGAAAACCTCCCCTTCCTTTAAAGTCGAGTATCCTGCTAAAATTTTGATATGTTACTGTGTTGTACACCATACCTGCATACCTGTATCTGTATGTACCTTACCTTTTTGACAAGTTTACTGCCAGGGTATGCCCGTTTGGCTATGTACCTTTCTTCTGACTCTTCCTTTCATTTCATAATAAAAATTTACAGTTAAAAAAAAAAAAAAAAGAAATAGCAGGCATGTTTCACAGCATGGAGAAATCCATTAGAAAGGGAATCTCTTCAGTGAAGGCAGACATGACACATATGCTAAACAGATTGGGAGGAGACAGCGTGGCGCCAAGATTCCCATGAAATGTCCATTAAGGAATTGCAAGACTTAGAACCCCCGGGGATTGGTCAGGGCTCCTCACATACGCTGCCTACTACTGCAGTCCTAGGCCCTACCCACCTTCCAGATCATTCTTCCTGGAAGTAGGGGAGGCATCTCAGAACTAAAGCACAGGTGGTCACACCCACTGCTTCTCTTACCACTCCCTGCCCCCCAGATGAAAACAAGCAGGCCTAGCCTAAAGCATAGGCCTGCCCAAATTTACCTGAACTGACAGTTTCCCTTATAAAATCCTTACTCTAGCACCTACCTATGGTAGAGGGTGCTACAAAAGTCTTTAGGGACACTTTTTTTGTATGTGTGTGGCGAAAAAGCCTTTTTAGACACGGCATTACTTTAATTAGAGGCGGGGCATTAATCTATTATGGGTATGGTTCTACAAGAAGCAAGATAAAAGCATGCATGGTTTAAATTACGCTAAATATTAGACATGGCTTAAAGGGAGTTTGGTTGAATGAGCCTGATATAACTTACAGAATATGGTAATCTTAAATAGTGAATGTGCAGTGCAGAATGAGGGAGGATGGAGATGAATGTGTGTGTAGGGTGGAGGTGACAGGATGGAGATGGCCATGTGTGTGTGCCGGATGGAGGTGACAGGATAGAGGTGATTTTGTGTGTACAGGATGGAGAGCACTAAATATACCTCTGGTTAGGTCCACTCCAGCCTCACACGTATTGCAGTTCAAGGGTGAAGGTGGGCTGGCATCTTCACCCCTCTGAGGCTGGCCATGCCCTTCTCTCCAAGTCCCACCCAATCCTTAAGAGGCAAGCTCCACCTGGTCTCCTCACATTAATGAGTGAGAGTCCTAAATAATGGAGCCATTTGAGCCACTCAGCTGCTGCTGGGGGAGGAGGTAGGCCCAGGGAAAGGATCCGATCTGTGTCCCCAACAGTGTGTGCTGCATCATCTGATGTTTGTTCCTTGTGCAATCAGCCCCACTCTGTGTTGCTCAAGGAGCTTAATGCACAGTTTACAGCTGTCCGTGACAAATGGTGATTTCCGGGAGTTAGCCCAGGACAAGCAGGATAAGGAAATATTGTGACAGCTATTAAGAATATGTGAGTGTCCTGGGTGATTCAGGACTGTTGGCAACTGTGATAATGGAAGTTTGTGGAGAGAGACAAAAAGGGTCTTGCATCACATTATTTTGTATGGCCACTACTGTTAACTCACTGCTAAAACAACCCAGAGACCCTAAATTACAGCAGTTCCCTACTTAAATTGCAGTCCCTCTTGGCTTCAGATAACACCATTTTGAGTAGGGTTTTGTGAAGAGAGGGAAGAGGGGTTGGCATCAAATCATTTTGCATTGTCTTGCTGGAACTTAAAGCCTCTCGTGAAAAGCTTTGGCCTCTACTGCTCGTCCACAACCTAAACAACCAAGCAGAATGAAACAACGAGGAGCCCCTACATTTTAGCAGTTATTTGTTTACATTACAGTCCTTCCTGGTCTCAGAAAACACCATTTTGATGAGAAGTTTGTTGTAGGGGGGTGAGAAGAAGAGCTGGCATTAAAGTGGTTGTAAACCCTCCCCCACAACTTTGTCCCATGTAAATCAGCATAAAAAACCCTAATGAACACTGCTTATAGATATCTCCTTACTTGCTTAGTATTGTTGTAATCCTTGTTGTTCTGTAGAATGAAGTCACTGAGCATGCCCAGATCTCCCCTGATTTAAGGCACACTCTCTATGTCTTATCTATCTGTTATCAGGACTTCCTACGGCACAACACTGAACTCTGCTAATCACTCAGAGCTTCCTCTTACACACCATGTGACCTCACATACAGTCTAAACTTGTTTCCCTTTGTCAGACTTTGTCAGCTTTAGCTGATAAGACTGCAGTAATGGCCATTAGACATCGGCACAAGTAAATACTATGAAATAAACAAGTAAGCTATGAACAGGGAAGCAGGATTGCCATAGAAACGTTGGATTGAGAAGAAGGCTTGGTTAACAGTACAGGAAGTGCTCAATGTAAGGGCGGAAATACACTCCACTGTGGACTCAGAAAACAATACTTAAGATGGTGCTGCCTAACCCCTGGAAACAAGTTTTTTAAAGTTTCTTTAAACAGTAAGTAATATGCAATTTGGGCTGGATTACAGTGGCTATAGTCCGATAATGACTTATTATAATGGACTAAATGAAAAGAAGCATCAGAGTGGGAGAGTTTACTTCCTCTTTAAATCACTTTTAATAGTATTGCTGGAATTTAGGGCCTCTCGGGTATAGCTATGGTCACTACTGCTCACTCACTACTAAAATAACCAAGCAGAGAGGGAGAAGGAAGAAAAACTGTTATTGCTCATAGCACTAGCAGTATTTACAGATATGCGGTCGAAGTTATTTGTCATGCCTGTCACACATGACATGTTGCAAGATTATGGTTTGCCGCTCTGTTCCCAGAGATACCTCAGCACATATAACACTTGTTGTCAGTGCTGAATTCCCATTATGGACACTAGCATGTTATCTGAAGGTGTACTGAATGCTGAGCTCTGCATAATCCTGCAGTCTGTCATGTGTCACAGTGCATGAAGGGAAAGCTTGGAGTTCTGCACACACAAGGGAAAATCTCAAGTGAAAATTCAAGCTCTGCAAGAAGTGGATTATTCTCCACCTCCTTATCCAACGCATCTCCACATGTGACAGAAATCAGAGGAGCCACAATGCAACTGCAAGGCTAAAAAAATCAAGATTTTCCAAGACGATATGTTCCTATCCCCATGTGCACAGCATGAACATTATACAGTATATTATTACGTTTATTTATATTATCCAGCTCACTAAACTTTCTAATTACATAGGAATGTTAGTCATTTCACATAATTTTAATGAATCCATCCTTCTTTTATCTAAAATCAGGCTCAGTTCACTAAGTTTCTTTACCATTGTTTTCCTGTAAGGAGAGGAAGTCAAATCCATCCAGGGAAATAATCTTGCCGCAGCCATACACTATTTACATGGGAACAATTTTATAGTCTTCTTCAGACACTCGACATCCACTGACACCCTCCAATCATCAAGCATAGAGGCAGAACATCAGTCTTGCCTATGTAAACAAGGCAGATGGCTGTTCTGACAAAGGGGAAGAGATGAAATTTGTATATGGTTTGTTAATCTCTTCCCCTAGTAAAAGCACCTCCCACAGTGTAGTAAAACAGTGGTTAGGCACACAGTTAACCCTTTGAACGCCCCTGATGTTAACCCCTTCCCAACCGTATGGTTAGTACAGTGACAGTGCATATTTTTTAGAATCATTAGTGATCATTGCATTAGTGTCACTGGTCCCCATAAAGTGTCAGTTAGTGTCAGAATGTCTGCTGCATTATCGCAGTCCTGCTAGAAGTTGCTGATTGCTGCCATTACTAATAACAAAAAATAAAGTAAATAAAAATATCCCATAGCTTGTAGATGCTATAACTTTTGCTATAACTTTTGCGAAAGCCAATCATTCTATGCTTATTGGTAATTTTTTTACCAAAAATATGTAGCAAAATACATATTGGTCTAAATGTATTAAATATTTTTTTTCTAGTTTTTTTTTATTGGTTTTATAGCAGAAAGTATATATATATATATATATATATATATATATATATATTCTATTTATTTTTTTAATTGTCAGAATGTTTTTGTTTATAGCGCAAAAAAAAAAAGTGATCAAATACCACCAAAAGAACACAGTGCCGTATTGCAAAAAATTACCTGGTTATGAAGGGGATAAATCTTCTGGAGGTCAAGTATGGCCTGCATGCCTGAATAAGGGTCTCGATTTTGGTGTGGGGTTTCCCTCCATATCCCTACCAGAGCCAAAGGGCCTGGTATGGACTAGGAGGGGACCCAACACCATTTTTTTGTTTATTTTTTAACTGGCACTTTTTTTTTATTGTTCAGCCATCAGCGGGGAAACCCATTGACAGCTGGTGACTCATCAGTTGTTAATAACGCCGCAGCCGGCTTCCCAACCCTGCTCCTTAACAACCAGCTTACACTGTACCAACGCTTTGCCCAATCAGGGCACAGAACATACTGTGCAGCGCTCAGTGCATTGCAGGGTGTTCGCAGGGGGGAAAACCTGGCGAACACCCTGCAAATTCAAGTGTTTGGTTCAGTTCGGTCCGAACCCTTCTCCAAACCTACTGGACAGCTGTGCTTTCCACAATTAACCCTGTCTGTCCTGTACATGTTCCGCCTATCAGTGCTCATCAGTGCTGCATATCAGGGCCCCCTATCAGTGCCCATCAGTGCTATATATCAGTGCTGCCTATCAGTGCCCATCAATTCTACATATCAGTACCTCCGCATCAGTGCCCATCAGTGCCACCTTATCAGTGCCAACTCATCAGTGCTCATTAGTGCCACCTCATAAGTCCGCCTCATCAGTGCCGGTCAGTGAAGGAGAAAACACAATTTTATAACCAAAACAAAGAAACTTCTTTTTTTATTTCAGTCTTTTTTAGTTTGTTTAGCAAAAAATAAAAACCCAGTGGTGATCAAATACTACCAAAACAAAGCGTTATTTGTGGAAAGAAATGGATACAAAATGTAGTTTGTGTACAGTGTTGCACGACCGCGCAATTGTCATTCAAAGTGCAACTGCGCTGAAAGGTGAAAATGTCCTGGGCAGGAAGGGGGGAAGGTACCCTGTATTGAAGTGGTTAAAACAAAGCCCTCCAGCTGTGTGCTATCACCACTGACAGGGCCCCCATCTTCACCTGGTCTTACTTTCGGGTTCATGTCCTCCAGCCATCTGATTGGCTGCCCCGTGATGACGTCACTCCTGCAAGTGCACGCAGGAGCCGCTATTCACGACACATGACTCTGAAGGAATGACACAGGCCCACCAGCCCATTCACAGGTAAAACATCTCCTAAACAGTGCACGTTTAGGAGATATTTACTGTACCTGTAGGTAAGCCTTATTATAGGCTTACCTATAGATAAGTATCAACCATGGGAGTTTACTCCAACTTTAATGAGGACAGACCTTGGGACAGATTCAGTCATAACGATTGTTTGTTTACTATTGTTAATACAATTATTAACCTCCTCCCACCCGCCCTATAGCCGAATGATGGCCTTAGAGCGGGCGGGTTCCTTCGCCTGGCCGTCCCTGGACGGCCTGGCCTGGTGTTTACTTCCGCAATGCGCGCCGCCGGGGGCGCGCATCGCGGAAGTATTGTATTCGCCGTGTATCCCGGAGACAGGCAAATACAGATCGCCGTGAACGGCCAATCAAAGCGGCCGTTCACAGCGCGATCGCAGCTGACAGTGGGAGATGATCTCATATGTAAACATATGAGATCATCTCCCATTGCATTGTCTCTCCCTCCTCACACAGAGACAGCGTGTGAGGAGGGAGAGCGATCTGTGTGTCAGCCCCAGTGCCAGTGTCAGCCCCAGTGCCAGTGTCAGCCCCAGTGTCAGCCCCAGTGTCAGCCCCAGTGCCAGTGTCAGCCCCAGTGCCAGTGCCATCTGTCAGCCCAGTGCCATCTGTCAGCCCCAGTGCCAGTGCCATCTGTCAGCCCAGTGCCATCTGTTAGCCCAGTGCCATCTGCCAGTAGTGCCAGTGCCGACCAGTGCCACCTGCCAGTGCCTGCCGTCAGCCCCAGTGCCATCAGCCCCAGTGCCGCCAGCGCCAGTGCCACCTGCCAGCGCCAGTGCCACCTGCCAGCGCCAGTGCCACCTGTCAGCGCCACCTGCCAGCGCCAGCGCCACCAGTCAGCCCCAGTGCCGCCCGTCAGCCCCAGTGCCGTCCGTCAGCCCCAGTGCCGTCCGTCAGCCCCAGTGCCGTCAGTGCCGTCAGCCCCAGTGCTGCCAGTGCCGTCAGCCCCAGTGCCACCTGCCAGTGCCACCTGCCAGCACCAGTTCCACCTGCCAATGCCACCTGCCAGCGCCAGTGCCATCCGTCAGCCCCAGTGCCGTCAGCCCCAGTGCCGTCAGTGCCGCCAGTGCCAGTGCCACCTGCCAGCGCCAGTGCCACCTGCCAGTGCCACCTGCCAGCGCCAGTGCCATCCGTCAGCCCCAGTGCCAGTGCCGCCAGTGCCACCTGCCAGTGCCACCTGCCACCACCAGTGCCGCCAGTGCCAGTGCCGCCAGTGCCACTTGCTAGTGCCACCTGCCAGTGCCACCTGCCAGTGCCAGTACCACCTGCCAGCGCCAGTGCCTGCCAGCGCCAGTGCCCAGTGCTGCCAGCCCCAGTGCCGCCAGCCCCAGTGCCACGCGCCAGTGCCACCTGCCAGTGCCACCTGCCACCTGCCAGTGCCACCTGCCAGTGCCAGTGCCACCTGCCAGCGCCAGTGCCATCCGTCAGCCTCAGTGCCATCAGCCCCAATGCCGCCAGTGCCAGTGCCACCTGCCAGCGCCTGTGCCACCTGCCAGTGCCACCTGCCAGCGCCAGTGCCATCCGTCAGCCCCAGTGCCAGTGCCGCCAGTGCCACCTGCTAGTGCCACCTGCCACCACCAGTGCCGCCAGTGCCAGTGCCGCCAGTGCCACTTGCTAGTGCCATCTGCCAGCCCCATTTGCCAGAGCAATTAGCCAGAGCAAATAGCTAGCACCATCTGCCAGTGCCATCTGCCAGTGCCAGCCCCAGTGCCAGCCCCAGCCCCATCTGCCAGCCCCATCTGGCAGCCCCATCTGCCAGCCCCATCTGCCAGCCCCATCTGTCAGCCCCATCTGTCAGCCCCATCTGCCAGCCCCATCTGTCAGCCCCATCTGTCAGCCCCATCTGCCTCCAGTGCCATCTGTCAGTGCCACGTGTCGTCAGTGCCACGTGGGGTCACTTTGTGGGCATTTCCATTGTCCTGGTGCTCCAGGGCCTTCAAAACTGTAATAGGTGGTTGAGAAATAAGATGTGTAATTTATGCTCCTAGAACGCCTGATGGTGCTATTTCAATATTGGGCCTCTGTATGTGGCCAGGCTGTGTAAAAGTCTCACACATTTGGTATCGTTATACTCAGGAGGAGTAGTAGAACGTATTTTGGGGTGTCATTTTTGCTATGTACATGCTATGTGTTGGAAATATCTTATAAATGGACAACTTTGCGTAAAAAAAATGCGTTTTCATTTTTTTTCCACATTTTCCCCTGGAAAAAAAATGAACCATTCAAACGACTCATTATGCCTCATAGATTATACGTTGGGGTGTTAGCTTTCCAAAATGGGGTCACTTTGTGGGCATTTCCATTGTTCTGGTGCTCCAGGGCCTTCAAAAATGTAATAGGTGGTTGAGAAATGAAATGTGTAATTTATGCTCCTAGAACGCCTGATGGTGCTATTTCAATATTGGGCCTCTGTATGTGGCCAGGCTGTGTAAAAGTCTCACACATTTGGTATCATAATACTCAGAAGGAGTAGCAGAACGTATTTTGGGGTGTCATTTGTGGTATACACATGCCATGTGAGAGAAATAACCTATTACATTGAAAATTTTGTGAGAAAAAAAAAAAAAAAAAATCTTCATTTTGCAAAGAATTGTGGGAAAAAGATGACAACATAAAAAACCTCACCATGCATCTTAGTAAATACCTTGGAATGTCTACTTTCAAAAAAGGGGTTATTTGGGGGGTATTTGTACTTTCCTGACTTGTTCGGGTCGCAAGAAATGAGATCCACCAGTACATCAGGTGTGATCAATTTTGTGCGATTCGCACCACAGCTTGTAGACTCTCTAACTTTCACAAAGACCAAATAATATCCACTAATTTGGGTTATTTTTACCAAAGATGTGTAGCAGTATAAATTGTGACCAAAATTTATGAAAAAAAAATTATAATTTGCAAAATTTTATCACAGAAACAAAGAAATATGCGTTTTTTTTTCAAAATTTTCGGTCTTTTTTCATTTATAGCGCAAAAAATAAAAACCCCAGAGGTGATCAAATACCACCAAAAGAAAGCTCTATTTGTGGGAAAAAAAGGACACAAAATTCATTTGGGTACAGTGTTGCATGACTGAGTAATTGTCATTCAAAGTGTGAGAGCACCAAAAGCTGAAAATTGGTCTGGTCAGGAAGGGTGTTTAAGTGCCCAGTAAGCAAGTGGTTAATTAATAATCAACAATAGTTGATGCCCTGGAGGTGGTTACGGCACACCTGCATAGACCCACTACCGATAAGCGAGCAGCATCAGTGCCCAAGAGGCACCAACAAATGTAAGCAGCCAGTTGGCTTTGCTATGTGTTTTAAAAAAAATTAAATTAACTGTATTACGCTATGGAAGCATCCATTATTTTTTCTATGTCCCATGGTCAAACCAACCGGGGAGGAAGCTTTTTTGCCCATTAACATCCAGTCTCCATATGTGAGCAGGCACAATCCTGCACAAGCGCTTATGACTTTTTTAATTAACCACTTGCCGACCGCTGTTGGCATATATACGTTGGCAGAATGGCACGGCCGGGCAAAGTAACATACCCATACGTTACTTTGAATTTCCTGCCATGCGAACTCTCGCTCTTCCGGTGGCGAGCTCCGTGACCGTGCCCGTGCTGTGGGATCGCCACGGGGATACCCACGATCATTTCACGGAGCTCAAGAACGGGGAGATGCCGATGTAAACAACATCTCCCCTTTCTGCCTAATGACAGGACACTGATCATCTGCTCCTCATCGGGAGCAGCAATCAGTGTCCACGTCACACACAGCCCATCCCCCAGACAGTTAGAAACACTCTCCTAGGACATACTTAACCCCTCCCTGCCCCCTAATGGTTAACCCCTTCACTGCCAGTGACATTTTTACAGTAATCAATGCAATTTTATAGCATTGATCGCTGTATTAATGCCAATGGTCCCATAATGTCACAGTCATGATAACCGCCATTACTAGTAAAAAAAAAAAAATATTTAAAATGCAATAAAAATATCTCCTGTTTTGTAGACGCTATAACTTTTGCGCAAACCAATCAATAAACACTTATTGCTTTTTTGTTAATCAAAAATATGTAGAAGAATAAGTATCGGCCTAAACTGAGGAAAAAAATTGTTTTTTTATATATTTTTGGGGGATATTTATTATAGCAAAAAGTAAAAAAGAATGTGTTTTTTTCAAAATTGGCACTTTTTTTTGTTTATAGCACAAAAAATAAAAACCGCAGGGGTGATCAAATGCCATCAAAAGAACGCACTATTGGGGGCGTGGCTTGATCTCAGCCAAAATGGACGTGTAGCTTGGGAGCTCCGAGACACAGCGGGACAACGGAGCGGCTCACGGAGCTCAGAGGCGGTATTAGTTATCCCCTGAACGGCGTTCTAGGTCGTAGAAGCCCACTAGCCATGTCCAGGCGGAAAAGAGCGGACAAAAAGCCCAGGAAACTGATGGCTTACTTTTCACAGCCGCCAGGCCGGCAGGCCCAAGATGGCGTCGGCGCTTCCTCCACCCCACGCCATCTCTCAGCCTCCCTGGAGCGGAGCTGAGGGCAGAAGCACTGCCCTGACCGGCAGTACCCAGACTCTCAGGCATCCACCCCATCGAGCGGAAGCCTGGCCAAGGCAAGGAGCAGAAGGGAAGGCCTGGAGACAGCGCGACAAGCTGAGGTGAGCTCTCCCACTGATTCACAGGAAGATACAAGGGAACTCCCTGACTCCATTATGACTTTCCCAACCACTATTTAGCCTGTCCTTGACACAACACTCAAAGATATGCTCATATCTCTGCGTAGCTCTTTACATCATGATATGATGGCCTGCATGAGAAGTTTTGGCACTGATCTAAAAGAAATGGGACACAGGGTGGACCATATAGAGACTAAAATGGCGGAATATGCTTCCACAATCAACGATTTAATCGTTGCACATGACACAGTAGAGGAAGAGCAAGGCTGGGTTAAAGCAAAACTGTCAGATTTAGAAGACAGGGCCAGAAGGAACAATGTTAAATTAAGGGGTATTCCTGAGTCAATAGCTGAAGCTGATCTGCGTCCCTATGTCATAAAACTGTTATCCACTCTCATGCCAGATCTCACACCCATTGAGATATCTATTGATCGGATACACCGCATTCCAAAGCCTACCTTCACACCAGCTCATGTGCCCAGAGACGTTTTGTTTCGCATGCATTTTTATCAAACTAAAGATCGTTTAATGCAGATGACGAGAAAGGGGGAACACCATAATACGGAATTTTCAGGTCTCCAGTTTTATGCGGATCTTTCGCAACATACTCTGCAGCTCCGTAAAAATTTAAACAACATCACTAAAGTACTGCGAAACCACTGCATCAGCTATAAATGGGGGTTCCCCACTAAACTGATTGTGCACAAGGAGGGGACTAATTATATAATTTCCTCGCCTACTAAAGGCCTTCAACTTCTCAAGTCATGGAAGATCCTTCTGGAGGATTCGTTAGACTCACCCAAGCCTGACCTACCAAAGAATTTATCTCATGAATAATGCACTGCTGGCAACAGTTATCTATTTCTTACCTGCGACCTGGACTCCGCAAGGAGCGGCCTGACCTGTAGGCCCCGCACACCGGAGCCACTTGCTGGTCCAATAACCCCGTTATCTTGAGCGGATACATTCTGCACACGGGTTATGATGACCCTCCTTTTAACTATTTGTTCAACACTGTTGGTTTTGTTTTCCCTTCCCTTCCCTTTACTTTTTCAGGAGCTGTCAATATTCTTATTGCCTTCAAGTAACTTCACTGTCCTGAATCCAGTACTCTCCCTGGCCAAGAGATCACCGGAAGAACATTGCTACTGGGGTGTTCCACGTCTCTATTCATCATTGAGAAAACTTCAGAACACTGGTATCTGTGAGTACATACGAATCCTACTGCTGAGCTTTATCATTTCTAAGGATCATGCCAGTCACCATTTTATCAGTTAACGCCCACGGGCTCAATCATCCAGCTAAGAGATTCTCTCTTTGGTCTGAAGCACAGTCGTCGCATTGCGACATTCTATGTGTACAAGAGACGCATTTTCACAAAGACAAACCCCCCAAATGTATGGCTAAAGGATTCCAACACTATTATTATGCTAATGCACAGGAGAAGAAGAGGGGGGTCATGATTGCAATCAAGGACTCGATTTCCTTTCAGTTGCGTCAACAAATTATAGATCCTAATGGTCGATTTATCATATTGATTTGTGACATTAATAATCATCGCTACACATTGGTTAATGTTTATGTTCCCAATGCTCGCCAGATACATTTCCGAAATAATCTTATGAAGAAAGTACGTAAGGTTAAGGAAGGAGCATTGATGTTATGTGGGGACGTTAATATTACCCCTGACCCAGGGATAGATTCTACTGCTACCCCCTCCAAAAGAATGTTATCTTTAGCTAATTTCTTAAGATCTAATGAACTTTATGATGTTTGGCATTGTAGACATGCCTGTGAGAGGGACTATTCCTTCTACTCTCACAGGCATCGCTCCTACAGTAGGATTGACTTGTTTCTGTCGGACAGGTGGCTTCTGCAAAAAATCTCCAAGACCAAAATTAATGTGATATCATGGTCAGATCATGCTTCAGTTCTGGTCCAGATCGCAGATAACAACCTCCACCACTTACCTGTGGAGAGCGAATGCCCACATAATTCAGGACCCTGGTACTAAGACTATGCTGGAAAGCCACCTCTCCGAATTTTTCCGCTTCAACGCCACCCCTGACGTCACACCGTCTACTGTGTGGAACACTCACAAGGCATTTATTCGTGGCATTTTTATTCAACTAGGGGCCAGAGTGAGGAGGCAGAGGCAGCGACAATTGGACGAGCTTTTGAAAAATATCGAAACCCTAGAGGGCTTGCACAAAACACAACCTTCCCCTGATCTTCATCTTAAACTAGCCAACTTACGTCACGATCTTAGACTTCTCCTATTACACAAATTTGAACAAAAGGAAAAAAGACTAAAGTTGTCCTTCTACTCTACTGGTAACAAGGCGGGTAAGGCCCTGGCTCGTATAATACGGGGACATCGCTTTAAATCCAAAATTCCCTATTTGATTGATCCAAAATCTAACCCTAAAGAACAGGATCCACAGAAAATTGCAGACTCTTTTAGCGATTATTATGCGTCCTTATACAATCTGGCCGACGAGGTGTCTACTCCGCAACCTTCTGGGGTTGATATTGATATTTTTTTGCCGACAGTGAACATCCCTAAACTAAGTCCTACTCAGCTGGATGAGCTAAACCTGCCCTTTACAGTGGACGAAATATTTAAAGCTATCAACTCCTTACAGAATAACAAATCCCCTGGCCCTGATGGGCTAACTGGGGAATATTACAAAGCATTTATGGCTATTCTGGGACCCCATCTGCTTGAAGTTTTCCAAGGTGCCACTGACTCGACCCTCTTCCCTTCAGAAATGCTGGAGGCAATTATAGTAACTCTGCCTAAGCCTGGTAAAACTCCTGATGTGCCTCAGAACTTTAGGCCTATATCGTTATTAAATAATGACCTGAAATTGTATGCCAAAATATTAGCATTACGGTTGATGTCAATATTGCTTACGTTAATAGATCCAGATCAATCAGGGTTTACAAAGGGCAGACAGACCTCAGACACCACAAGGCGAGTCATTGACCTTATCAGTCTAGCAAGAAGACAACGAACGCCTTCTCTGCTCCTAGCGCTGGATGCAGAGAAGGCGTTCGATAGGGTCCACTGGGTTTACTTGGCCAAGGTATTAGAGAAATTTGTCTTTAGAGGCCACATCCTCACATCTATACTTGCACTCTACACTTCACCTTCAGCTAGAGTATATACCTCAGGAATGTTATCAAAGCCTTTTAATATCATGAACGGCACCCGGCAAGGGTGTCCCATGTCTCCTTTAATTTTTAATATGCTTATGGAACCCTTGGCCGCGAGATTCAGACAGGACCCCAATATACAGGGATTTAATGTGAAAGGCCGTAAACGCGTTATCAGTTTGTTTGCTGACGACGTGATACTTATGCTTACACACCCAAAGAACTCCCTACTCCATGCAACGGCTCTTTTGACTCAATATAGCAGGATCTCACATTACAAAGTCAATAACACTAAATCCTATATCCTATAACTATATTATTATTAGTTCATGTATTAGCACCCTCTATATATTACCGTATACCTTGTAATACTGATATATAATCACACACATAGATTTGATTTGATGGACTTGTGTCTTTTTTCAACCTCACCTACTATGTAACTATGTAACTATGAAAATTTTGAAAAAAAAAAAAACACACACAATGGGGGTTATTTACGAAAGGCAAATCCACTGTGCACTACAAGTGCACTGAAAGTGTAGTTGCTCTGAATTTAAGGGGTAGATCTGAAGCTCTGCTGATTTTATCATCCAATCATGTGCAAGCTAAAATGCTGTTTTTTATTTTCCTTGCATGTCCCCCTCGGATCTACAGTGACTGCACTTTCGCGTGCACTTGCGGTGCAAAGTGGATTTGCCTTTAGTAGATAACCCCAATATCTTGTACTTTTTGCTTTTATAAATATCCCCAATTTTTTTATAAAAAAGCAAATTCTATCCTCAGTTTAGGCCGATATTCTTCTACATATTTTTGGTAATAAAAATCGCAATAAGAGTAAATCGATTGGTTTGCGCAAAAGTTCTAGCATGTACAAAATAGGGGAAATATTTATGGCATTTTTTTATTATTATTTTTTTACTAGTAATGGCGGTGATCTGCGATTTTTATCGAGACTGCGACAGTATGGTGGACAGATTGGAAACTTTTTTTGGTACCATTGACAATTATACAGTGATCAATGCTATAACAATGCACTGATTACTGTGTAAATGTCACTGGCAGGGAAGGGGTTAACACTAGGGAGTGATCAAGGGGTTAACTGTGTTCCCTAGTGTGTGTTTTAACTGTAGGGGGATGGGAGTGACTGGAGGAAAGGACAGATCGTTGTTCCTAGCTTGTAGGAACTTAGGATCTGTCTCTCATCTCCTCACAGAACAGGGATTTGTGTGTTTACACACACACGTCCCTGTTCTGGCTCCCGTGCCCATGTGCACTGGCAACCCCGCAGTGCAGCTGGCCCGTGCACGCACCTGCTATCCCACTTAAAGGGACCGAAGTACAGCTACAATGGTTCACTGGCAGCTGGTCAACAAGCGGTTAAATACCACCAAAATAAATCTCTATATGTCTCAAAAAATTATAAAACTGAAATCTGGGTACAGTATTGCATCACTGAGTAATTGTCATCCAAAGTGTGATAGTGCTGGAGACGTAAAAATGACCTGGGCAAGAAGGTGGTGAAAGTGTGCTGTAATTACGGTATATGGTTAAAGGGATAAACCATGAGTGAAATGTGTATGCAGAATGTACTGTTTTTTTTTTTTTTTTGCTATAGCATACGCTTTAACTTGTGTAGCTTCACTGTGAGCAATGAAATGGCCCCAGATTTTTAATGTCGGAGATAATAACTGCTTCCATAAAAAGTTTTAGATACAGGTATTTTGATTTGTGAAAATCTCTATTTAAAAGCAATACACAGCCCCCTTAGTTATCTGAAAAGAATTGCTAACATAGATTAACACTACCATGTTAAATGTTGAACTTTTTCACATTTGTGAATGTTATAGCTGGTGACTTTATATACATTAAATTACTTGTTAGACTTCCTATTGCTTTAAGGCATATTTACACCTTCCAGCAAGGCAGAGATAGTTAAATACAGTCATCCAACCTTTAGAAAATAAATACATTTATCTATAAGCATCATTAATGCCAATGACAATGAATCAATATTCCTATTTTTTTAATAACCAAGTCTTAATGAAAATTGTGAAATAATGATACATAATGTACAGCATTATATATAAATGAGAAATATATTGATGCAATCTCAGTATGACCTGAGACATTAACACATTGGCAGATTAAGTAGTTTGAACCTTACTGTGTATTAGTGCTGTTCGTCTCAACAATGTCATTACTTGCCTGAATTGCATTGAGAAATACAAGGAAAACTCATATATACCATGACCTTTTAAGTATTAAATAAATCTTGAGTGTTTTGTGTAGGTAGCAAGATTGACCAATTATTTTTTTTTTACCTTTAACTACATTTTCAGTGCAACAAAATTAAATTTCTTAAGCTTCAGTGGAGCTTTCAGGCTTATGCTGCCAGAACACTCACACAGACAAGAATGCTAAAGTTAAAACTGAGAATTAAACCTTAAAGAGGGTCCTCAGCCACCCCCTCCCCCCTAAAAAAAAAAAAAAGTCAGCAGCTATATTGTAGTTACTGTACAAAAACTCAACCAACTAGAAGCATCTTAGATATAGCTTTATGCACTCCAAAACCAGCCTGAAGTTCCCTGACCAAAATCATAGCAATTGAATAATTATAAAAAATCCTGACCATATGTTCAGAATCTGCCCAGAAGCCAGGCCTGGCACCTGGCTCAGCCTCTCAGTGATCCGCCGATGGCCTGAACCAGCCCCACCCAATACCTCCACAGCCCAGCACACCAGTGAGCACTGGAGGGGCAGAGAACTGACAGTCCCAGCTTTCTGCTAAGAGCAGAGGAGGAGAACTGAGAAATTACTAGTGTTTTATTGCTCATTTCTCACTGCACAGCAAGCGGGGGATAGATGCAGCATTGGACCAAGGCTGCATCCACCTAGGTTGAAAAGCCCATACTGCTCTTTTAATACAGGAGTCTATAAGCCTTCCAAGAGATGGTGGGTTCAGATATATACTAATGAGTAATATGATGGCTCTTTTTCTGTCCCATGACAGAAAAAGAAGCACATAGACAAGGCTTCTACATGGCTTTACCACACTAGATATCCCTTATATCTTCCCTTTTCTTGCTTTGAGATTCAAATCTTGCTTATGCACTGTATGGACCAACCTTTAACATAGGAATCCATAAGCCTTTCAGGAGAAGGTGGGTTCAGTTATATGCCTTATATGTAATATTCTTTTACAACCATAACTCTTGAAAACTGGGCAAATAAAGCAAATTTTCTTTCTGTCTATTTTTTTAACTGTCAAGGACACGGTACTGGGATTGGATTTTTTTAATGGGGTTTACTATAGGCACGACACATTTTTATACAGCACATGGTTTATTTTCTAGTTCCTGATAATCACTCTCCCTGTCTGGCCTGGTGCTCGTTATTGGGGACAGAATGTGGAGGCAAAACAAAAATTTTTATTGTCGCCACCAGAACAGGAGGCGATTGGAAATAACCTAATAGGAACATCTGTTTCAGTGACAGCTGTAAACGGTGGAACTTCTGACTTTGGGTCAAAATTCCTTCACTTCCTGTTGTGTCTTTACAGCAAGAAATGAAAGGGAAATCCCCCCAGTAGGGATAATGACAACAAGAAACATCTGAGAGGGTTTCCAACCCTTATCCGCTCAATATAAAACTTAAAAAAAAACGGTTTTGTCTGGAGTCCTACTTCAAAAGCAATCATGATTTTACAGCGCTAGTAAACCAACATGCAGCTCATCAGTGGATTTGTTGAATTTCAAGCTCCTAGAGTAGCAATCAGACTTTGCAGAAACTCAACCACAAAATATTGTTCAGACATGAAGGATTAAATGTACTTTTTAAAACACCATAATTTCATCTTCTCTGTACAAATCTCAAGTGCAGAGAAGTGGATGGGACATAAGGACCATTTGATCAACCAAATTCCCAATTTCCTATATTCCTAACCGTGACTTCTTACTTTTCTTTTCTTATCCCCACGGGAAGTTTTAGAATGCCTACAAATTTTCAAATAAAAGGCAAAACTCTTGCCAGTAGGAAATAATGATTCCGGCACCATGAGGTTCTAGATAAAATGCTATGGGTGTTAAACAGTGATTTGTCACCTGCGCTGCATAATTGAAAAGCTTTCTTAGGCTTGACAACGACTGAATTAAATGCTGTTTTTCCCTTTTGCTCCACATGTTTCATGGTCAGCAGTATAGAGTTTATCTGAGATAGATTAAGCTGTCAATTCATTTTCCTAACAAGAGGTCTAGATTGCAAATCAGAGAACCCACCAGAGAGTAAGGGAGGGTACAGAAGCCCCACAGTTACCATGATGAAGGAAGCTGTTCCAGTAATGTCCTAAAACTCTGCAAACTAAAATTTATGTGAAGCGGGATGACGATTTTGAGAAATATATGTCTGTGAAAATACTGCAGAGAAAAAAAAAAGATACAGAAGCAGGATAATTTAGGCTCCAATTTTAAGCTCAGCTTCTGGGATCTAGGTATGTACAATACATCTGCAAGGCAATCATAGTTTTAAAACATTGTGGAAAATAGATAGGTAGACACATTAAGAAAAATTATGCTACAATATTTGCCTCTATTTCCTTATCAAAAGCTTGGTAAGAGGATAGATCTTAAAGAATAATTACACTTTCTGAACACATTCTTCCAGCCCAGCCACCCTGGCCTACAGAAAAATTAATTTTCAAAGTCTTTATACAGAGCTTGGGTTTATTTATACATGTGAATTTAAATTTAAAGTGATATTAAAGGTGTTTAACTACTTGCCTACAGGGCACTTAACTCCCTTCCTGCCAAGGCCATTTTCAGCTTTCAGCTCTTGTCGCATTTTGAATGAAAATTGCACGGTCATGCTACACTGTACCAAGACAATTTTTTAAATAATTTTCTTCACACAAATAGAGCTTTCTTTTGGTGGTATTTAATCACTGCTGGGTTTTTTTGTTTTTTTTTTTACTGGAAAAAAAAATAAAGACCAAAAATTCTGAAAAAACATTATTTTACTTAGGATAGGCGGTACTAATGGGCACTGATGGGCATTGATCGACAACAGTCATGGACATTGATGGGCAGCACTGATAGGCAGCACTGATAGCCAGTACTGACTGGCATCGCTAATGGGCACTGATTGATGGCACTTGTGGGCACTGATGGGCAATGGTGAGCACTGATTGGTATTTTAATCAGGGCACTGATGATCAGGTTTAAATGTTCTCCTAGGGATTGCTTCCTAACTGTGAGGGGTACTTTGCTGGGAGAAGACAGAGATCCATGTTCCCACCTAAAAGACAAACAAGATTTCCATCTTCTCCTCTGACAGAATGGCGATTTGCCTTGTTTACATAGGCAGACTGGCATTCTGTCTGCCTGTAGAACGTTTGGCGGGTCCCTCTGGACACTCTGATTGCCTCCCGCTGTGTCCAATCACATTGGAAGCAGTCCTTAACAGTGTGCATGCGCACCCCTAACCCAAAGAAAGAAATCATGTTCAGGTATATGATTTCATGCTAAAGGGCCATCCTGCCACTATATAAATACATGGGGCAGTCCGGAAGCATTAAAAATATATAAAAAAGCAATTGCACTCACATGTAATAGTGCCTGATTACTGGCACAGGTGTATACACCTTGTGTGGATAGCTGAGGATCCTCCGGCACTGGCCTGCGGCCCAAACCTTGTTACCAGCCGGAAGAAGTGTTTTCAGAGTTTTCAAGTGACAGATCCCCGCTGCGACATACTTTTCACCGTAATTGGGTTTTCAAGAAGACATTAAAAAAAAAAGGCATATAAGCACACCTTAACTCACGTAAATGCACAAAATGCCAGCATACTCCTTTAAATAAAATTCTGACCAGCTAGAATGCATGCTCGGATTAAGGATCTGGCAAGGATTTTTAGGAGAACCTGACACATTTAAATTTTTTTTGGGAGGTGCACCCTTAAAATCCATCCATACTGACTCAAACATTCTGGTATCCATCTGGGGGGGGGGGGGAGAGTACTCTACTCAATTCTTTTTTCATTCTTTGTGCTACAGCATAAGTGACATTTCTAAAGAAAAAGTATACTTAAATTGATGGCAAAAGAAATGAATGCATACATCCTAGCATATTGCTTTTAAAGTGAGTGAAAAGAAATGCACTGGAACGCATTACAAATGCATTATAAAATGTGCATGTGGAAAAGCACACTGAATGCAGTAGTTGTGGTGTAAACTGGCCCTTAATGATTTTTTTTTTTTTTTTTTTAAGAAATTCAGAGCTACGGTCATGTGTGTTGTTTATGTTTTTCTAAGTTCAGCTTCAAGTCACCTCTAAGGCCTTTTTTTTTTTCTTACAAACTTAACATTTTTTTGATCAATCTTTGTAGGATTTTACTTTATTCATGCTTTTCCATCTCTTTATTAATTTAGCTGCCTATCTCTAAACTCCCATCTAACAAATATCCTTTTTTCAAGCTTAAAAAAAAAAATTCCCATTAATGGCACATGCTGGGTAGAAGATGAAATGCAACAAATATGTGTATGTTGCATTCTGCATTCATTTCATCAGAAATGTCAGCTGTAAAATTGTTATTTCCCATCATGTATTTGAAATGCCATGGCATGAACTATGACACAGTAACATGGCAGTCATGGTTCACAGATACACAGGGGGGTGCCAAAAGCACATTGTAAATTCTAATAAAGTTCATCAAAGTTCATATTTGCCTATATATTAGGGAACTGAGGATTCTACTCAGACATATATAGGAAGTATAACCCAAGCATGAAAGAAAGAAAGAAAGAAAGAAAGAAAGAAAGAAAGAAAGAAAGAAAGAAAGAAAGAAAGAAAGAAAGAAAGAAAGAAAGAAAGAAAGAAAGAAAGAAAAGAAAGCAAGCTACTACAAAAATGGAATGTCCACTTGTGTTGGGATTTTATCTCCAAAATTAACTTTGCTGCAGTTCAATGAGGATAACGAATCCAGTGCTCACAAAAAAAATAATAATAATGAATCCAGTGTTTGACCTTAACAGAGAATATTCATCACATTCCTGTTGCTCTAACCCTGTATTTATTACAGTGACTGGGTGCCACTGTGGTGTGTCTTACTCAAGACTTTTTTTTCAGCCGGAATGCACCAGAACTGCCTTTCAGAACCTTTGGCGGCTCTCTCTTCTCCAACCTATCATTTAATACTGAAGCCAGTAGAGGATGTTTTCTGCACAGCTCATTTCCTCTACTGGCTTCTCTGTGCTAGCACTGTGCACTCAGGACTGCTGCCCTCAATCACTAGTGAGGTCCCAGGTCCCAACCTTTAGCTGTCGCAGTGATTCAGGAGGAAGCTTCCATCCCTGCCTGCTTGCCACCACTACCCAGTAGACATGTGCATTTGTTTTCGTCTGAATGCATTTTCATCTGAATTTCAGGTATTTTCGTTATCATTTTACGATAATGAAAGTGCAGAATTAAAAAAGAAATGAAATATCCGACATAAACAAATGCTTTATTTTTGTTTTCGTTGTGACAACATTTTGATATAGATAGGAGATTCGACATGATGCTAACAATAATCTGTGTTTATCGAATATGTGGTAGAATGTGCCTAACCTTAACTCTATTAGTCCAAGATTATTTTACATAGAGAGGAAAGATTCGACTTAGAGAAAAGATTCGACATAGAGAGAAAAGATCGCTGCTGGAATTGGGTGGGGGAAGTAAAATAAAAATAATGATGATGATGATGATGATGAATGTTATTGGTTTATTGTAACCTAAGAGGAGGAGCAGTAAAATAGCTAGAATTAAGTACACACGACACTTACAGCCAACTTACTTTCACTTACGATTGCTAGCAGAGAGAGGCACACACACACTGAATGATTTCAGAAGACAATCTTAGCTGGTCCGTTTGTCAGAGAACCTAAATTATTTAGCAATTAAGCATAAGCACAGCAGCAGAACAATAGGGAAGCAAGCTACAGTTCAACTTAACTTTTTCATAATAATCTGATGCTATTGTGTAAGCCCTTGTACACACGGTCGGACATTCCAATGGAAAATATCCGATCGGACCGTGTTGTCAGATAATCCGACCATGTGTGGGCTCCATCAGACTTTTTCCATTGGAATGTCCGACCAACAAAGTTTGAGAGATGGATATAAAATTTTCCGAAACATGATCCGATCGGACTTTGTCCGATCATTTGTAGAGAATTCCGATCAGACAAAGTGCCACGCATGCTCAGATCAAATTATGAGACCAAAGCTATTGGCTACTAGCCTGAATGTAGTCCCATCGCAACGAACAAACGTCATCACGTTCTGAATGATCGGATTTTCCGACAACTTTGTCCGACCGTGTGTATGCAACACGGATTTTGTGGTCGGAATGTCCGACCGTGTGTACAAGGGCTTAGTGTTGTGAACTTGATAGTGATACTAATGTTGCTAGTGTTGTGATAGCCTCAGAGGCTGCCCGTGTTATTATATATTCTATATTATAGATTGAGATTCTATATACTCTATCTTGTTACCTGTCTAAAAAGTGATCACTATCAGCAGTCCATTTTCTGTTTGAGCTATATACATTCAACATGAACGACAAAGATTCAACAAAGCAGAGAAAAACATACAAACATTGAATCTTTGGCTTATGGTGTGTATCGAAAGTTCTAAGAAGATTCGACGGAGCAGCTAAACTATATGGAGTCATACAGTTTAGCTGATCCATCAAATCTTCTTTGAACATTCGACAGACACCATAAGCCTTCAATGACAGATTCGACCTCAATTTGGATTTTCGGACGAATGCAATTTTTAACGAAAAACAAAATTAATAAAAACAAATTTTGGAAGTAACTAAATAAATGTATTTTTCGGACGAAAATGAAATTCTAAAATGAAATATTTCGGTGTGCACATGTCTACTACTCAGCCTTTGTAGCATTGAGAAGCCCTGAAACATTTCCTTAGATCTGTGCTTCAGTAGGGGGAGCTCTCTGGTCCACTGCACTGTGCAGAAAAAACCTGCACATACCACGGAGAGCGGTGACAGGGGAAGAGGTGAGGGATCTGTCAATGTGAAAATGAGGGAGAACTTTGCTTAGACTGAGTTCATTCAGAGAGGAGCGCACTGTGAAAATGTGTGGGGGAGGGCGGATTTGTACAGAGAGGAAACCTGGGAAAGTATGTGTGTGTGCGTGTGGTGGATTTGTGATGAGAGGGGAGCTGGGGGGATTTGTGATGAGAGGGGAGCTGGGGGGATTTGTGATGAGAGGAGGGCTAGGAGGAGTTGTGATGAGAGGGGAGCTGAGGGGGATTTGTACTAAGAGGAGTGCTGGGTGGGGATTTGTACAGAGAGGTGAGCTGGGGGGATTTGTACAGAGAGGGCAGCTGGGGGGATCTGTACAGAGAGGGGAGCTGGGGGGGATTAGTGGTGAGAGGGGAGCTGGGGGATTTGTGATGAGAGGAGAGTTGGGGGGGATTTATGATGAGAGGAGAGCGGGGGGGTTTGTACAGAGAGGAGCTAGGGGGATTTGGATTTGTGATGAGAGGAGAGCTGGGGGAATTTGTACAGAGAGGGATGGGCTGGGGGATTTGTACAGAGAGGGGAGCTGGGGGAATTTATGATGAGAGGAGAGTGGGAGGGATTTGTGATGAGAGCAGAGCTGGGGGATTTGTAAAGAGAGGGGAGCTAGGGGGATTTGGATTTGTGATGTACAGAGTGGGATGGGTTGGGGGGATTTGTACAGAGGGGATGGGCTGGGGGGGGGGGGTTGTACAGAGAGGGGAGCTGGGGGTATTTATGATGAGAGGAGAGTGTGGGGGATTTGTTATGAGAGCAGAGCTGGGGGGTGGTTGTACAGAGAGGGGAGCTAGGGGGATTTGGATTTGTGATGAGAGGAGAGCTGGGGGGATTTGTACAGAGAGGGATGGGCTGGGGGGATTTGTACAGAGAGGGATGGGCTGGGGGGTTTGTACAGAGAGGGGAGCTGGGGGGATTTATGATGAGAGGAGAGTGGGAGGGATTTGTGATGAGAGCAGAGTTGGGGGGATTTGTAAAGAGAGGGGAGCTAGGGGATTTGGATTTGTGATGAGAGAGCTGGGGGGATTTGTACAGAGTGGGATGGGCTGGGGGGATTTGTACAGAGAGGGATGGGCTGGGGGGGATTTGTACAGAGAGGGATGGGCTGGGGGGTTTGTACAGAGAGGGGAGCTGGGGGGATTTATGATGAGAGGAGAGTGGGGGGGATTTGTTATGAGAGCAGAGCTGGGGGGGTTGTACAGAGAGGGGAGATAGGGGGATTTTTACAAAGAGGGGAGCTGGGGAGGTTTGTACAGAGAGGGGCGCTGGGGGGATTTGTACAGAGAGGAGAGCTGGGGGGGGATTTGTGATGAGAGGAGAGCTGGGGGGATTTGGATTTGTGTTGAGAGGAGAGCTGGGGGGATTTGTGATGAGCAGAGAGCTGTGGGGATTTGTGGTGAGAGGAGAACTTGTGGGGGGAGGGGGGAATTTGTGATGAGAGGAGAGCTGGGGGAGATCTGTGATGAGAGGAGAGCTGGGGGGATTTGTGATGAGAGGAGAGCTGGGGGGATTTGTGATGAGAGGAGAGCTGGGGGGATTTGTGATGAGAGGAGAGCTGGGGGAGATCTGTGATGAGAGGAGAGCTGGGGGGGGGGGGGGGGGCTTTGTGATGAGAGGAGAGCTGGGGGGATTTGTGATGAGAGGAGAGCTGGGGGGATTTGTGATGAGAAGAGAGCTGGGGGGGAATTTGTGGAATTCGCCTTATGTGATACACAGTTCTAAGCCTTAACTCATTACAATTTTTTGGTGCCGCTGTAATTCTCTCCTCTAAGGAAGGTGTGGCTGGGAGCAAGGTTTGGGTGTGGTTGGGGTGGAGTTTGGGCATGCCTGGGACAGAGAGTTGGACAGAGAGGGTGAGTTCCTGCACCTTTTCTCTGAGAAAAAAAAGCCCTGGTCTTACTGCTTATGACTCCCCTCATTGCCTTATATACCTCAAGGTCTAAGGAAGGAAATTGACAGTCACTATGCAACACAAGGGGTCTAACTTTTCTTAAAGGACCCCATACTCCAAAGACATGCTGGTAGGTTAATTGGCTTCTGTCCAAAATTGGCCCTATATAAATGGGGACCTTGGATTGTGGGCTCCTTGAGGGCAGGGACCAATGTGAATGTACAGGCATAGGGACAATTGTAGACACTCACTCAGGTTGAACTGGATGGACTGGTGTCTTTATTCAACCTTACTAACTATGTAACTATGTAACTACGTAATACTCCCTACTTGACATCTTGCCACATACAAAGCCATGCCGATACAGATTGCACAGGCTCTGTCCTCCATCTTTAGTTACGGGTTCCAAACAATGGTATGCAGCCAACACTGAAGATCAAGTGGCTGATAAAGGCCAAAAGAGATCAGCAGCATCAAGATTCAAAAAATGATTTAAAAAAAATGTATTTTATAAAAAAAAGTACTTGTTTATGATCCACTGTGCTATAGAAAATTTTATGTCATCCAGTTAGACTTTTAATCTACTTTAACTTTATTAATTTTGCATATGCGATTAGTAGTGCAAAAAAATAACAAAATAATGTTTAACTCGTTTTTCACTCTTTGAATGATCTGTTAGATTGTAGAATATTCTACTATGTGTTTAAATCAGCAGAATAAGATTTATATCTAGGGTGCTCTCTTACTGCAGGCTGTTAACGTCTTGATTTTAAATTAGATGTGTGCAGAATCCTAAAGCTGCAGAATTCCTTTTCATATCCTTTTCTTTGAAGATTTCCCACAGTGGCGTAGAGAAGCCACTGTCCTCTATAATGTTACTTCCATAGAAAAAATGGTGATAGATAGTAGCTATAGATGTGAATGAACTTTGCTTTTACTCTACTTTTCTAACCAGTACAAATTCAAATACCTAGTGCAATATTAACAAATAAGTGTACTGGCATTTGGGAAAAGATTGTTGATTGTTAAATTGCTACTTTCCGCTAAACAAGCTGCCCTTATGTTTGTAGCAGCTTTTACACTTACCATCGGAAATGTACTTTTAGTATAATTTTGATTATGAATAATGAGTAAATATATATAGATATTACGCTGTTCACATTTGTGGCAGCAAATGAACTTCAGTTTTCTTTCCACTGTGCAGTAGGAATGTTCTTAAAAGGGGGAGAAAACAATGCAATCTTAAACATTACATTCAGCATAAAAATAGCAATGAGTGACATTTATGCCCTGTACACAAAGTCGGACTTTCCCACAGAAAATGTGCGATTGGACTTTGTTGTCGGAAATTCCGATCGCGTGTGGGCTCCATCTGACTTTTTCCGTCGGAATTTCCGACACATAAAGTTTGAGATCTGGATCTAAAATTTTCCGACAACAAAATCCGATTGTTTAAATTCCGATCGTGTGTATACAATTCCAACGCACAAAGTGCCACGCATGCTCAGAATAAATTGTGAGATGAAAGCTATTGGCTACTGGCCTCTTTATAGTCCCGTCGTAAGTGTTTTACGTCACCTTGTTCTGAACGATCGGATTTTATGACAACTTTGTGCGACCGTGTGTATGCAAGTCAAGTTTGGGCCAAAATACATTGCAAAAAATGGACTTTGTCGTCAGAATGTCCGACCGCGTGTACAGGGCATAACAATTCTGTAAGGCTATGTTTGCATCTAAGCATAGCGACATGTTTTAGAGCATTTTTGGTGTAACGGCCCATTGGCTTGAATGCATTAGGTGTACCTGTGTTCTTGCGCATTTGTTGCACATTTTGTAGCTCAGAAAACAAGTGACTGTTGTCCACTTTTGGGGTGCCATTAACAAATAATGGCACTGCAAGTGTGATATGCGTTTTAGCTCATTTTTCACATTTCCTTGTTGCTCAGGTGTGAGTGTAGCCTAAATATAATAGTGTTAGATGAATATCACAAATGAAGACAACCCTACTAGTGATAAGTAGGTAGTGTCAGGGGATCTGAGAGCTAGAATGGACCCAGAGGAAGACAACTGAGCAATATATTGCAAGTAAGGCAGAGCTAGCCGTGTGTTCCCTTTTCTAGAGCCCATGCACCCTTTCAGTATATTTTATAATTTCTTCTCCTGACCTGCATGTATTAAGGTGCTTGACAAATGGGTCTGTTGTAAATGTGATCCTTTTAGTATCTCATAAACTTGCAGAAATAGCTTTTATTGGTGAGATATGTGCAAATTGAAAAGTCCTTCTATTCTTGTGTAAATGTCAAAAATAGGTTTATAAATAAAATAGAAAAAGATTACAGAATGCATATTATATTACAGGATATAAAGCAATATAAAAAGTATGATTATAGCATTGATATAAAAATGGTGTTTTCATGAGAGTGGTCTTCATGTGTTTTTGTGGTAATGTGCTCTGCAAAACTTTTTGTTTCCAAAAAGTATGCACCCTCCTTATCCTGAAGGACTATTTGATTTGTTTTCTATTTTCTATAGAATAAAATATGGGATTTGCAAATCACTACATTCTGTTTTTCTGTAGATTTTATACAGTGTCCCAACTTTTTTGAAATGGGGTTGTACATATGTACTGTATGTAGCAAAGTTTATATACCAGTATATGTATACTTAACACTAGTGATGGCCGAACGGTTCGCCCGGCGGTCGTTTCGCGGCGAATTTCCGACTTTCGCCGTCCGCGGGTTCGAACGCCTTTTTCCGTCGTTCGCCCCGGCGGACTTACGTGTTTAATGTATACAAGAACTTTAACCTTTCGTGACACGTTTATCATGTGTTACAGGACAACCAATTGAGACATGACAGCTCATGGACACTTGGACATTCCCCCTAACCTATAAATACACCCGATCCGGTGGCCATTTTACATTCTTTCTTCTGTCACTGTAGGGAAAGGATCCTGTGTGGAGTAGGGACAGAGAAAACGCTAGCTATTTGGTACACAAAAGTTCTTTTCAGGACTGGTATAGGTGTTAGGTCAGCAGCCTGAGTTTCTTTTGTCAGTTTAGATAAAGGGACAGAGCGCTGTATGCTGCTATTTTAGGGACAGCTCAGCCAGATTAGTCTTTCTTCATCATCATCATCATCATCATCATTAGCTGTTACTATCAGGTCCACAAAAGAGCTGTTCCAGCTAATCGTTCCAGCCTACTCTTTTTTGCCAATTTGTATAGGGACAGGCAGGAAGCAGTGTGTCAGGCAGTGAGGATAATTTTAAAGACTTGCTGTTACTATTAGTTCCACAAAGGTTCTTTTCAGGACTGGTATCAGTGGTACGGTAATAGGCTTGTACACGTATAATATTCTTTCTTCCAAATATAGAAAGAATATTATACTTGACTGCTGCCCTTCTGCTGCAGTCTGCTAATCATTCACAACTCACTTGTTCCACAAAGCTCTTTATCAGGACTGGTAACTTGGTCTGTCTAGGGTGCTACGGTACATAGGCTTGGGTGCGGTACAGTCTGCTGTTCTGTAAGGACCGCTATCGGTCCACAATACATAGGGTTGCCGTGCACTACTGCTGACCGCTGCCCTATACTGCAGCAGTCCTTCATTGGTATAGGGACTGACGTACAGTCTGCTAATCACTAACACACAACCTGCTTGGTCCACAAAAGTTCTTATAAGGACTGGTAACTTGGTATAGGGTGCTACGGTACATAGGCCTGAGTGCGTTACAGTCTGCTGTTCTGTAAGGACCGCTATCGGTCCACAATACATAGGGTTGCCGTGCACTACTGCTGACCGCTGCCCTATACTGCAGCAGTCCTTCAGCGGTATAGGGACTGACGCACAGTCTGCTAAACACTAACACACAACCTGCTTGGTCCACAAAAGTTTTTATAAGGACTGGTAACTTGGTATAGGGTGCTACGGTACATAGGCCTGAGTGCAGTACAGTCTGCTGTTCTGTAAGGACCGCTATCGGTCCACAATACATAGGGTTGCCGTGCACTACTGCTGACCGCTGCCCTATACTGCAGCAGTCCTTCATTGGTATAGGGACTGACGTACAGTCTGCTAATCACTAACACACAACCTGCTTGGTCCACAAAAGTTCTTATAAGGACTGGTAACTTGGTATAGGGTGCTACGGTACATAGGCCTGAGTGCGTTACAGTCTGCTGTTCTGTAAGGACCGCTATCGGTCCACAATACATAGGGTTGCCGTGCACTACTGCTGACCGCTGCCCTATACTGCAGCAGTCCTTCATTGGTATAGGGACTGACGTACAGTCTGCTAATCACTAACACACAACCTGCTTGTTCCACAAAAGTTCTTATAAGGACTGGTAACTTGGTATAGGGTGCTACGGTACATAGGCCTGAGTGCGTTACAGTCTGCTGTTCTGTAAGGACCGCTATCGGTCCACAATACATAGGGTTGCCGTGCACTACTGCTGACCGCTGCCCTATACTGCAGCAGTCCTTCATTGGTATAGGGACTGACGTACAGTCTGCTAATCACTAACACACAACCTGCTTGGTCCACAAAAGTTCTTATAAGGACTGGTAACTTGGTATAGGGTGCTACGGTACATAGGCCTGAGTGCAGTACAGTCTGCTGTTCTGTAAGGACCGCTATCGGTCCACAATACATAGGGTTGCCGTGCACTACTGCTGACCGCTGCCCTATACTGCAGCAGTCCTTCAGCGGTATAGGGACTGACGCACAGTCTGCTAAACACTAACACACAACCTGCTTGGTCCACAAAAGTTTTTATAAGGACTGGTAACTTGGTATAGGGTGCTACGGTACATAGGCCTGAGTGCAGTACAGTCTGCTGTTCTGTAAGGACCGCTATCGGTCCACAATACATAGGGTTGCCGTGCACTACTGCTGACCGCTGCCCTATACTGCAGCAGTCCTTCATTGGTATAGGGACTGACGTACAGTCTGCTAATCACTAACACACAACCTGCTTGTTCCACAAAAGTTCTTATAAGGACTGGTAACTTGGTATAGGGTGCTACGGTACATAGGCTTGAGTGCGGTACAGTCTGCTGTTCTGTAAGGACCGCTATCGGTCCACAATAGATAGGGTTGACGTGCACCACTGCTGACCGCTGCCCTATACTGCAGCAGTCCTTCAGCGGTATAGGGACTGACGCACAGTCTGCTAAACACTAACACACAACCTGCTTGGTCCACAAAAGTTTTTATAAGGACTGGTAACTTGGTATAGGGTGCTACGGTACATAGGCCTGAGTGCAGTACAGTCTGCTGTTCTGTAAGGACCGCTATCGGTCCACAATACATAGGGTTGCCGTGCACTACTGCTGACCGCTGCCCTATACTGCAGCAGTCCTTCATTGGTATAGGGACTGACGTACAGTCTGCTAATCACTAACACACAACCTGCTTGTTCCACAAAAGTTCTTATAAGGACTGGTAACTTGGTATAGGGTGCTACGGTACATAGGCTTGAGTGCGGTACAGTCTGCTGTTCTGTAAGGACCGCTATCGGTCCACAATAGATAGGGTTGACGTGCACCACTGCTGACCGCTGCCCTATACTGCAGCAGTCCTTCAGCGGTATAGGGACTGACGCACAGTCTGCTAAACACTAACACACAACCTGCTTGGTCCACAAAAGTTTTTATAAGGACTGGTAACTTGGTATAGGGTGCTACGGTACATAGGCCTGAGTGCGTTACAGTCTGCTGTTCTGTAAGGACCGCTATCGGTCCACAATACATAGGGTTGCCGTGCACTACTGCTGACCGCTGCCCTATACTGCAGCAGTCCTTCATTGGTATAGGGACTGACGTACAGTCTGCTAATCACTAACACACAACCTGCTTGGTCCACAAAAGTTCTTATAAGGACTGGTAACTTGGTATAGGGTGCTACGGTACATAGGCCTGAGTGCGTTACAGTCTGCTGTTCTGTAAGGACCGCTATCGGTCCACAATACATAGGGTTGCCGTGCACTACTGCTGACCGCTGCCCTATACTGCAGCAGTCCTTCAGCGGTATAGGGACTGACGCACAGTCTGCTAAACACTAACACACAACCTGCTTGGTCCACAAAAGTTCTTATAAGGACTGGTAACTTGGTATAGGGTGCTACGGTACATAGGCTTGAGTGCGGTACAGTCTGCTGTTCTGTAAGGACCGCTATCGGTCCACAATAGATAGGGTTGACGTGCACCACTGCTGACCGCTGCCCTATACTGCAGCAGTCCTTCAGCGGTATAGGGACTGACGTACAGTCTGCTAAACACTAATACACAACCTGCTTGGTCCACAAAAGTTCTTATAAGGACTGGTAACTTGGTATAGGGTGCTACGGTACATAGGCTTGAGTGCGGTACAGTCTGCTGTTCTGTAAGGACCGCTATAGGTCCACAATAGATAGGGTTGACGTGCACCACTGCTGACCGCTCACCTATACTGCAGCAGTCCTTCAGCGGTATAGGGACTAAGAGTTTTGTCACAGGGTCATTTAAAAAATGACATGCAGAGGAAGAGGCAGGCCCTTCCGCAGGGGTGGTAGGGGTAGGGCAGGAGCAACAGGCTTGAGCCAAAGTGGGAAGTTGCAGAAGGTGCGTTCAATTACTTTAAAGGATGCACCAGACTTGGTTGAGTGGCTCGCTCAGCCTTACTCTTCTGCACCCTCCTCATCCTCTCGATCTGCACCCTCTTCTTCACTCTCTGCTATGTGCACCCCCAAAGACACTACCACCAACAACACGACCACCACCACCACCACCACATACCTTCCGCTTGAGTCACTGGAATTATTTTCCGATCCATATCAAGAGGACATTTCTGATGCGCAGCCACTCTTGGTATTGGATCAGGAAGAGGAGGTAGCAACAAGCGCTACTCAGCAGTCTGACGCCAGTACCCAGATCAGCCCAAGGAGGAGGTTGGTCCCCGGTGTTGCTGCCTACTCTACTTATAGCGGTGGGGAAGGTGACGTTGATGATGACGTGTCTAGTGATGTCACGTGGGTGCCCACAAGAGAGGAAGAGGAGGGGAGTTCAGAGGGAGATATGGACCAGCAGATAGGGAGGAGAAGCAGCAATGACTTACATTGCACAGCAGGGACAAAGCAGACTGCAAATGTATCAGGAGCGAGTCATCGACCATGTACGGTCACATCTGGCGCTCCCAGGACACCGGCACATGGCTCCGCAGTGTGGGCTTTTTTTAACGTGTCCGCTGCTGACAATAGCGTTGCCATCTGCAATCTTTGCAGTCAACGCGTTAGTCGCGGTAAGCCCAATACTCACCTAGGGACGACCGCCTTAAGAAGGCACATGAGCAGCCATCACCGAGCCCAGTGGGAGCAACGGAACACACAAAGCCACACTGCAGGCTCTCACCGTCCAGCCTCGTCTTCTACTTCTCCTTCTCCTCTCTCCTCACAATTGTCCTCCACTCCACCTTCCATCACGCCAAGCTCACATTTTTCTGCAAAAAGGCAGGCTTCCGTGGGCCTAATGTTTGAGCGTAAAAAAATGATGACGCCGGATAACCCTCTTGCCCAACGGTTGGCGGCTGGCTTGTCAGAACTCATAGCCCGCCAACTACTGCCATATAAACTGGTGGACTCGGAGGCCTTTCGCAAATTTGTGGCCATTGGAACACCACAATGGAAGGTCCCAGGAAGGAAGTATTTCTCAGAGAAGGGCATCCCAGAGCTATATGGCCATGTTCAGCGGCAAGTGAATGTATCTCTGGCACACAGTGTCGGTGCCAAGATACATCTGACCACAGACACGTGGTCTAGCAAACACGGGCAGGGAAGGTATATCAGTTTTACTGCCCACTGGGTGAACCTTCTGACGGCCGTCAAGCATGTAACCCGTGGCACCCGTGTAGATTTGGTTTTACCGCCACGGATTGCATGCAGGCCTGACTCTTCTTCTCCTCCTCCTACTCCATCCTCCTCCCTCTCCTCCTCAGCTGCCTCCTCCTTTTCCGCTGCTAGCGTCTCTTCCACTGCACCGCCCAAGCTCCCCAGAACCTATTCCACATGCCAGGTGAGACGTTGCCATGCCGTGCTGCGTCTGTTGTGCCTGGAAGCAAAGAGCCACACTGGCCCGGCACTCCTTTCAGCTTTGCGTTCACAGGCAGATGAGTGGCTAACACCGCTCAATTTGACAGTTGGTAAAGTGGTGTGTGACAACGGTGCCAATCTGCTTAGCGCATTGAAACAGGGCAAAATCACGCACGTGCCGTGCATGGCACACGTCTTAAACTTGGTCGTGCAGCGATTCCTTGTCAAATACCCTGGGGTCCAGGACATCTTGCGGCAGGCAAGGAAAATCTCGGCCCATTTCAGAAGATCTTACACGGCCATGGCTCGCCTTGCTGACATTCAGCGGCGACACCATCTGCCGGTCAGACGTCTTATTTGCGATTGCCCGACGCGATGGAACTCAACCTTCTATATGCTTGATAGGCTGCTCCAGCAGAAACGTGCAGTTAACGTCTACCTGTATGAACTCTGCGAAAGAAACGGTTCTGGGGAGCTGGGTTTTTTTTCACCGCGCCAGTGGCTGCTCATGCGCGACACATGCAGACTTCTGCGGCCATTTGAGGAGATCACCAAACTGGTCAGTCGCAGCCATGGCGCCATCAGTGACATGGTACCTTATGCCTTCTTTCTGGAGCGTGCATTGCGTCGTGTCATTGATCAGGCTGTGGAGGAGCAGGAGCGGGAAGATGAGGAAGTCGCAATGCTGGATGAATTCCCAGGGGGGGCTACTCTATCTGAGACAAGTCAACAACAGGAGTCTGATGAGGAGTCAGAGGAGGATGGTGCCGGGGCGGATGAGCAGGAGCAAGAAGAGCATGCTTTAAACCTTTCTGGGATCCCTGTTGTGCGAGGATGGGGAGAGGAGAATGAAGAGGACGACATTATCCTGGATGATGAGCAGGAGCCAGGCCACCACACCGCTTCCACTTTAGTGCAAATGGGGGCCTTCATGCTCCAGTGTTTTAATAGGGACCCCCGTATAAAAAGCATGAGGGTCAAGGACCAGTACTGGGTGGCAACGTACTTAGACCCCCGGTACAAACACAAAATGGCGGAAATGTTACCGCCGTCGCAGAGGGCTGTCAGAATGCAGCACTTCCAGGCCTTGCTTCGAGAAATGCTGCATTCTGCTTTTGCGTGCGCTGGCAGAGGAGCAATTCCCACTCCCAGAGAAGGATTTGCGGGTACCAATCCAACAGCGCCTGCAAGAAGAGGCCGGTTTGAAGATGTGTTGGTGACTTCGGATATGAGGTCATTCTTTCAGCCGACCCATCGACAGGTGTCATCCGGATCCAGCATCAGGGAACGCCTAGACCGTCAGGTGTCCGACTACATTGGGTTAACGGCCGATGTGGACGCTCTGAGGAGTGATGAACCCCTAGACTACTGGGTGGGCAGGCTTGACCTCTGGCCAGAGCTTGCCCAATTTGCAATCGAACTGTTGGCTTGCCCCTCATCCAGTGTCCTGTCCGAAAGGACGTTCAGCGCAGCAGGGGGGATTGTGACCGATAAGCGTACTCGCCTAGCTCACCACAGTGTTAACTACCTCACATTTCTAAAAATGAATGAGGCATGGATCTCGGAGGAATTCAACACATGTGATCAGTAGACCATGTATATGTCTATAAACAATTTTTGGAATCAAGCACACAGACCTTCTTAATTCATTTGGCTCACTTCCCTGACCCAAAAAAGCACACCGTACTATATGCCCCTACCCTCCTCTTTGAAGAGGTTGAGCGGTGTCATATTTCTACTGGGGCTGCTTATTATGAGGGGTTCCCACCATCCCTGTGCTGTGCTGACTTCCTCCTGGGTGTTCTTATTATGAGGGGCTCCCACCATCCCTGTGCTGTGCTGACTTCCTCCTGGGGGTTCTTATTATGAGGGGATCACACCATCCCTGTGCTGTGCTGACTTCCTCCTGGGGCTGCTTACGGTGCTGCTGTCAGCGCTGTATGTCACGGAGCTGCTGTCAGCGCTGTATGTCACGGAGCTGCTGTCAGCGCTGTATGTCACGGAGCTGCTGTCAGCGCTGTATGTCACGGAGCTGCTGTCAGCGCTGTATGTCACGGAGCTGCTGTCAGCGCTGTATGTCACGGAGCTGCTGTCAGCGCTGTATGTCACGGAGCTGCTGTCAGCGCTGTATGTCACGGAGCTGCTGTCAGCGCTGTATGTCACGGAGCTGCTGTCAGCGCTGTATGTCACGGAGCTGCTGTCAGCGCTGTATGTCACGGTGCTGCTGTCAGCGCTGTATGTCACGGAGCTGCTGTCAGCGCTGTATGTCACGGAGCTGCTGTCAGTGCTGTATGTCACGGAGCTGCTGTCAGCGCTGTATGTCACGGAGCTGCTGTCAGCGCTGTATGTCACGGAGCTGCTGTCAGCGCTGTATGTCACGGTGCTGCTGTCAGCGCTGTATGTCACGGAGCTGCTGTCAGCGCTGTATGTCACGGAGCTGCTGTCAGCGCTGTATGTCACGGAGCTGCTGTCAGCGCTGTATGTCACGGAGCTGCTGTCAGCGCTGTATGTCACGGAGCTGCTGTCAGCGCTGTATGTCACGGTGCTGATGTCAGTGCTCTGTATTACGGTGCTGCTGTCAGTGCTCTGTATCTCCTGCACCCTCTTGTTTGCCTACCCTGGTCCCTGACCTTCCCTCTCCTCCATTGCCTTCATTAGCTCCATAGTCCTGAATTGTCAGAACAATTTCCCAAATAAAAAAAAAATGCTTGTAGTTATCGATCCCAAATTCACCTCATACATGTATTATGCTATTGTCCAGGTGGTGGGACTACGTGCTACCCCCTAATAATTACCCCGTGGCCGCAAATTCGACCTAAAGGTTTGCGAAATTCGCCTCCCATTGAAGTCAATGGAGCCCGCGGCGAACGGTCGTTTTCGCGAACGTTTGTGTCCGTTCGCGTTTCGCGTTCGCGAAACGTCCCGTCGGAAGTTCGTCCATCACTACTTAACACAATGATCTTTCCTACACTAATGTCTTAATCAAGAAATATTGCAGCATTAAAAACTTATATAAGCTACTTTATGAATTCTAAATCGTAATAGTGTTCTATAGGAAATGTTTGTCTGGCAGGTTTCAGCAGACTCTAGGCAGCAGGAGAAGCCATGATGGGTGTTTTATTAAACTGCCCAGGAAAACCTGCTTACTTGGTGCTGCGGTAATCCACGTAGACACAGCTGAGAGGCACTCTTGTTAACACTGTACAGTCATTTTTCAACACTTTACTGCATGCAGGTTCAAAAGACTATCATCAAGTGCACCAACACTTCTTAAAGGGCCCCGGTGATAGCCGGCAGAAGACCAACTTTAAGGGCTGCTCCTACCATTAATCTACCAGCACATTCCCTTTATTCCCTTTACCCCTTTTCTTTAGTTAAACAAGGACAGTGACCAACCAGTTTAGAGGTAAAAAATAGTGTAGCGCTTCTTAAGTGATAAGTGTCATCAACATGTGTTAAGAAAATGATCATATAACAAAGATCATATAAATAGTGTAAATGGGCAAAAATAAAAGTCCAGAAAATAGGTATAGGCTTCCGTAATAAAGCTGGCACGAAGATGGTCGAACCATATCAAAGTAAGAGGGAAATCCTACTAAACGGATATGTCCATGTACATCAGCTTGTCTGGAAACATTAGGGAAAGTAGATAGATACTTCTTACCAACTCTGTTGGACTCACACAGTCGTATGACAGTTGAGTCAGTAAGGCTTGGGGTCACAATCTGGGACCGAGGGGTGGATCGAGGAAGGTCCGTCAAACTTGTGAGGAAACTCCAAAAGACTGTATGCCAATGATGAATCTCACCGGTAGGACTTCAGGACAGTTTGGCAATCCAGCTCGGATACGGCCACCATACACCGATACTCCAAATACCCCAAGATGGAGGGGAAAAGAATTTGGGGGTTTTTAAACCAAAAAAGAAAAAAAGAAAAAGCTCCACATGGTGCGGGTCAGACGGTAAAAAAGGTAATTTATTTAAAAGTCAAAAAAATAACTAATGACTTAGTGATCACAAAGCAATGAAATAAAAGTAAAAATAAAAGCAATGTAGGGTGCCAACAGCTAGCCCGACGCGTTTCGACACATATGTCTTCAACAGGGGCAATACTTTGTTATCAGCCATGTGGGGGGATAATATACACATATATTGTCAAAAGTATTGGAATGCCAGCCTTTACATGTACATGAACTTTAATGGCAACCCAGTCATAGTCCCTAGGTTTCAATATTGAGTTGGAGCTATAACAGCTTCAACTCTTCTGGGAAGGCTGTCCACAAGCTTTAGGAGTGTGTCTATGGGAATGTTTTACTTTTTCCAGAAGCATATTTGTGAGGTCAGGCACTGATGTTGGATGAGAAGGCCTGGCTCACAGTCTCTGTTGTAATTCATCCCAAAGGTGTTCTATCAGGTTGAGGTCAGGACTCTGTGCAGGTCCATCAAGTTCCTCCACCCTAAACTCGCTCATCCTAGCCTTGCTTGAGAACCACTGACCTAGAATATGACAGAAACTCACGGAGAGAGTAATACTTAAAGTGGATGTAAACCCACTCTTATCCTTTCTAAACTACTGCAATATTGGTTATCTAGAAAAATATACATGCCTCCTGCATGTATACTTATGTGTCAAATGTCTCCCCTCTGTCTGCTATGAGACCTGAAAAACTGCAGATTTTGTGGGTGGGTCTGTTTTCCAGGGCTCAGTGGGTGGAGTCATGATGTCAGTAGACTCCCCTTATCAACATGCATTTTCTCCTGTGTATTTCTTACACTGAACTTCTGCTATGATCACTAACATCCATTCAAAACCCAGAAAAGTCCCCACATGACTTCAGCATGCCAAATCATGCTGAGGTGTGGAACAGCCAATCCTTGCAGAGCAGCAGAAGAAAGGAGTGGGGGGGAATTTAAAAAATAATGCATGTCTCTTAGGCTAATGCATGAGATATGTAAATCACCTGTCACTCACAGCAAGGGGGAGGATTTGACAAAGTTTTTCTCTGTTTGCCAAGATTTATCTCACTAAAAAATAAAAGAGGATTGCTCAGAGCTGGATTAACTCTTTGTGGTAAGACTGGGCTCAAATGATAGGAAATCGTATACTCTACATTATGACATAAAAAAAAAAATTCCAGGTTTACATCCACTTTAAAACCCGTTGTAGTGCTATATCAAGGAAATAGACAAGAAAATGGGTAGTGAAATAAAACGTTATATATATATTTATATATATATATATATATATATATATACATACACACACACACACACACAGGTATACCTAGTGACCAGTGGTTGGTCATCTTACTTTAAAAAAGTAATTAGTTAAGTTACAAATTACTTCTCCCAAAAAGTAATTGCGTTAGTAACTCAATTACTACATTGGAAAAGTAATTAGTTACTCAGCAAAGTAACTGTGACTTTTTTTTAAATATTCTACAATGCAATTATGTTCTATAACATCTTTAATATCAAAGATGTATATATTAACTGATTGAAGAATAAAAACACTATATACACAGTATTTTAGAACATTTGGTATTTATTTGAACCCAAATGTTGAGGGGGGTGGCAGCGGTGGTACTTGAGGGGGTGGCAGTGGTGGTACTTGAGGGGGTGGCAGTGGTGGTATTTGAGGGGGTGGCAGCGGTGGTACTTGGGGGGTGGCAGTGGTGGTGGGGTACTTAGGGGGTGGCCGTGGTCGTACGTGAGGGGGTGGCAGTGGTGGTGTACTTGGGAGGTGGCAGCAGTGGTGTACTTGGGGGGGTGGCAGGCAGCGTGGTACTTGGGAGGGTGGCAGTGGTGGTGGTGCCATCCTCTCCCATCACCACCACCTCTGCCTCTTACTGATCCCATCCCCCACCACCACTGATCTCATCCCTACCCTATCCCTCCATCACCTCTGTTGTAAAAGTGATGGTGGGTGGGTAGGGATGGGATCAGTAAGAAGCAGAGGTGGTGGAGGACTTGGAATGGATCGATTGCACTGCAATTCGAATCATCAGTCACTTACTTGAATGCCTCCAGGGATGCCTTTCCTCATGGGGAGAGGGATCCTCCCCTTCACACGATTAGTGTCAGCTAGTCAGCTGACTTAATTTTTCAGTGTCCGCACCATCTTCCTACATTCTCTCTCTGGATAGGTGGGCGGGATGGTGTGGTCCATACAGTCTCTCTGAGTCTCAGCCTCTTCTCAGCTCCGCGGGAAAAAGCCTCCCTCCCTGCAGCGGAACGAACGGCCAGGCAGCGTGCCCACGGCGGGGCATCCCGGGCGGTAGATGTAATTGAGGTAACGCCACCCAAGTAATGGGAACTGAGTTACCATGAGGGGAAGAGTAATCAGTTAGATTACTCGTTACCCTCTAGTAACTGTGTAACGTAACTCCATTTATTTTAACTCAGTTACTTACATCACTGCTACTGACAGACCAGGTTAATAGAGAGGGAGATATCGCACAAGAATTTCTTAATGCTCAAAGATATTGCTAACGCAAATGAGGCACCAGGGGCATGAGGAAAAGTTAACTTGTATTTTGTCACCAAACAAAAATGGATAATAATGCAGCTACCAAACTACAATGCTTATAGTTATGCAAGTTAACTCACTGAGCAGTTAATAAAGAAGAGGAAGTGTGGGGCCTAATGGTGAATCTGCCCCTGGACAGCATAAACAGTAGCAATGCTACCCAGAATGTCATGCAGGCAGTGAGAAGATTTTATCTGACAGCAAGTCCTAATGATGGTGTTGCTAGGTCTTGACTGTTGGATGACCAAACCATTGATAACAACATTAACAATGTAAAGCAGTTAACCATGTAAGCCCCGGACCATTTGACTGGCCAAAGACCAGACCATTTTTGCATTTCGGCACTGCGTCGCTTTAACTGATGATTGCGCGGTCCTGCGACGTGGCTCCCAAACAAAATTGACGTCCCTTTTTCCCTACAAATAGAGCTTTCTTTTGGTGGTATTTGATCACATCTGCGGTTTTTATTTTTTGTGCTATAAACAAAAAAAAGAGCAACAATTTTGAAAAAACACATTATTTAGAATTTTTTGCTATAATAAATATCCCCCAAAAATATATAAACAAAGTTTTTCATCCTCAATTAGGATGATACGTATTCTTCTAGGTACATATTTTTGATTAAAAAAAAATGCAATAAGCGTTTATTGATTGGTTTGCGCAAAAGTTATAGCGTCTACAAGATAGGGGATAGTTTTATGGCATTTTTATTAATATTTTTTTTTTACTAGTAATGGCGGCGATCACCGATTTTTTCATGACTGCGACATTATGGTGGACACGTCTGAAAATTTTGACACATTTTTGGGATCATTGGCAATAATACACGATACGATCTGTCAGTTCACTGCTCAGAGAACTGGAAACTGTGTGTTTACACACACAGCTCCCTGTTCTCCACATGCACTGAGCAATCGCAGGAGCACGGCCGCGATCGAGACCGCCGGGCACTCACATTGGCTCAGGGAGCGAGCGGGGGCACGCCCCTTGTGGCCGTTTATGCTACTGACATAGCATAAGGGCGATTTGCGCAGCCGAGCCATGCTGCCACAGTACAACTGTGGCGGCTGGTCGGCATGCGGTTAAATAAAGGAATGGACTGAAAGGCCAGCCATAGAGGATTTGAATTTCAGGCGGTTCAGCAGAAACTGGCCGAGGTTTGAACCGTGTATGGGCAGGCTGAATGTACCAGGTTGATTGATCGATCAATTTGGGTACAACCAGTCTGGCAGATTTATTTGAAATTTTCGCTAGTAGCTGCTATAGCTGCTAGTAATAATTGCTGTCTTTGCCAGGCCGGGACAGCTTCCCCCGCAGGAGGAATTCCCATGTCAGCACTGCCTATGTTGATGGGGGAATCATGCAAATTTACACCATAAGTTTTAGTGAGAGAGGCAGTCTCTAGGTTTAGCTTTCTGCCAGGTAATGTTGGGGCCCCTTAGATGACTGAAGAAAAAGAAAATTGGTCGCATACCATGGAAGGAAGAACTTCTGTAGAATAGGTACTTTATTGTCAAGGTGCCAATGGACATAAACAGGATGTTACAGGAACATTGGTAGACCAGTTTCACACGGATAACTCGTGCTGGTGAACAAGCACGAGTTATCCATGTGAAACCAGTGTACAGTGGTAAGCCGAGGCCAGCACCCACAAGGAAATCTTTATGCACAGTCTGAGCGGTGTTACACTCTTTCTGCCCTTAGATGACTGTTGGTGTACTAGATGCAGTCTTGGGGGGAGACTATGAAGGGATGGCTTATGATATCCTGCCCTCAATGATCTGTCTGTTAACAATAATGCAGATGTGCCATGGCCCGGTTACCAACTCATTAGGACCGAAAGGTCTCACAGTGAAAATGGCCCCCTCTTGCACTGGTCCCAATGTGGTGGCATTTGGACTGTGGATTCAGTGGGTATAGAAGATGTGCTGGACTCATGGCAGAAGCCTCTTTATGTTCACAGAGGTGGTTTGGATCCCTGTGACCTCAGGCCTACTCCCAGGCTTTCTCCATTTCTCTCTCAGCCAGCTGGGTCCAACAGATCTGGACACTCTGAAACCCACTGAGCAAAGGCCAGGGCTTTTCCAGGGCAAAGAATATATACCTCTAACTCCTCCTGCCTTGCACATCACATTCAATGACCGCTCCTTTGAACAACATCTCCCAGCATTCCAGTTGTTCCACAAGGTTGAGGTGACTTAGCTCTCCCTTTGCTGATCAGAGGCGTTAATAGCAGCAATTTTAACAAATCACTATGTCATAAAACTCATGCTAGGAATAAAAGATGTGTCTAGAATGTGATTAGTGTAAATACCAACAACTGGTGCTGCTGTCCAAGTGTAAACCACTTAAGAAATCAACTACATATTTTAACACAGCACATCACAGTACAAAACACATCAATTATATGTTTATAAAAAGTATATGATTATAAAGATGTCTTTCAGTGTTCAAATATAGTATAAATAAAGTAGTGCAATATTTCCACTCTTATGGTGAATCTCCTTTCTTTTAAAAAGTGCTCCATACTCATAAATTAGAAAAGGGCCTTAGTGCTCAAATATCACAAAGTGATGTGTGACCCGTGCCCCTCTTATATCCGCACTCACCAGATAAGATGAACCCTCTGCTATTAAGCATGCAAGTCTATTACCCTTTCTCTGGTCAATCTTCTTCCAAATTTCCAGTGATCAAGTGATCAAGTGATGTGGGATACGTGGCTCGAAATGGGTGGCAATGCTGTTTGAAACAATAGAAGTCAATAGGGAGAGGAAACTCACATAGTGTAGTAACTTTGTTTATTAAAATATTAAAATTGCACTTCCATTGTTAAAAAAATGAATTTGCTTTATAATGGAAACCTGAGAACACTCCCTATCCAATACCACTATAGTCCTTTACCTGGCTAATATATATTAATAATATATATATTAATAATATAATTTAATATAATAATATAATAATATATATATATATATATATATATATATATATATATATATATATATATATATATATATATATATATATATATATATATATATATATATATATATATATGAATATACAGTATAGTGTATTTTCACCTTGGTTTATATAAGTCTGTTTATTTTACTTTTCCCAGAATTCAATAAATTCAAAACATATTTCAATTCATCCTAATGTCCACACATTCATACAGTACATATTGGTATTCTTAAAAGCAGATTTTAGCTATTACATTAAATAACAGGCTGCAAATCTTAATCAGTGTAGAAACAAGACAAAATCATAAAAAATAAGATGATAAAAATAAGAGATGATAACATTCCACAAACGACATAAGAACACCTAAAATCAATATGGATGTATGACATGCCACACATACTCAAGGTACAAACTGTAGGGGAAATAGTAATTTTCTAGAAGCAGGCCCAGGCTTTGAATTCCCTGGACCAATTTGTCAACTAATAACTTTGTCTGAAATTCCTAAAACATGATCTGCTAACACTTAAATGAGTATCAATTGATCAAGTTCCTTACTTAATTTCATGTCCATCTGGGTTTCTACTGGCACACAATTTTGCCTATATTTGCACACAGTTATGTACTGATCTCAAAGGGCACAAAGCTGTATGCCTTCTAAAGCACATCCCACTATTGACTTGTATTATGTGTAATTAACAACAAGAGTTTGTCATAGAACTTCTCCTGTGCCTGTGTTTAATCAGTATGATGTACCACATAGATGTTAGCTGCTCAGTAGATTAAACCTCAGCATTTTCCCTTTTGCCTGGAGGCTATTGCAGCACATGCATAAAAAATGGACAAGCTGTGAGGAAAGTTATGACAGATTCAGCTAGGACTGCAACATTTCCTATAACTAATGTACCAGCCACATTTGCTTCATGGCAAAAATAAAGGGAACATTTAAATAATGAGAGGTGTGGCTGGAAAAGGGGTACATATATTCCATTGTTATATGGATTGCCATTTTTTGACACCTACCTTTACATACACATGAACTTTACTGGCATCCCAGTCTTAGTCTGTAGGGTTCAATTTGATTTGGGTTTATATACGCCACATTCACAAGGATACCAAATGGCTGACAAAGCGGGTAACCATGGGAACCTATAGATACAGGAGCACAATACGCTTCCAAGAACTAAGAACAATACTATCAAACAATTAGACATAAATATGAATAAAACTACTAATAACATTAATGGATATATAAATTAATGAATTGATAAGCTACAATATGTACAACGAACGACCAATAAAGTCCTTGATATACAATTATACATTTATAAAAAAGGTTAAAAAGTGTCTTAGAAAATGTTTGTTGAGATTGCTATAATAGATATATATTAATGTATACACTCAAAGAGGACACGCATATAGGACCGAGATATTAATTAATATTTATTAATAAAATAATAATGAAATAATTAAACTAGATTTTCGAGAAGAATAGGGTAAGAGATATGTTCTTATTGTGTTAAAACAATAAATATATATTATTGAATAAATATATATAAAAAAATGATATACATAAAAAATATATATTTATATATATATATATATTGTTTTTAGAAGGTTTTTTAAGTATTTACAAAGTGTATGCTTTGAAGCTAAGTAATGAAGATTATTAGTATTAAATAATTAATCAGATAAGGACAAAAATTATAAATATGAAAATTAAGTTAAAAATGAAATTAAAGGTGTATATGTTATTTATTTATTTATAGAGGGATTGTAATTCATTAATAATATAAATAGTGTGAAAGGGTGAATACTGTAGAGGCCCAATTTATGAAACAGATACGGTTATAATAGAATATTGATTTCAATGCCTTCCTTAAGGTCCCCAGGTGATAAGCTATCTAAAGTGTAGATCCAGTAGTTTTCTGGACCATTTATAATGTTCAGCTTTGGGGAAATGATTGAGTGTGGCCTCTATAACCCAAACGTCTAGCCCTGAAGAAGACTGCTTGTGAAACTCCTTGAAATGCCTCAAAACACTATGTTTGTTGAAACCCTTTTCAACAAAATTACGATGCTTACCGAACCTTTTACGAAGAGTACGTATAATGCGACCTACATACAGCAGGCCGCATGGACAGGTCAAACAGTACACAAGGTACTCTGATGAGCATGTAAAGAAATCTGGTATGATATACTGCTTTCCTTTACATGTAAAATCTTTTTGCCTATATGTCACATGTTTGCATGTGAGACATAGTGGTTTTTTACATTGATGCATCCCCTTAATGTTGAAGAATGTTAGGGGAGAACTAGCAATGGGACATGGTGGTTTTGTTTTACTTGGCCCTATTTGGGCTTTAATGTTTTTTGCTCTTCCATATGAAAGAACAGCAGAAGAGAAATCAGCTAAGAATGGTTCCCAAAAAAGACTGCTACCACATCCCATAGAAAATTGTGGAAAAAGAATGCCCTTGGGGGGGGGGGGGGGGGGATTTTGCGGATGGGAGTATAAGTAAGGGATAGATAACAATAGTGTATATAAAAGTAAACAATTTTATTCCAAAATAATAATGATAACAAATACTGTAAATATTCCTGAAGTAATTTAATAAAACATTGATGCATATAATGTTGCTATGTTCTTGAATCAACAAAGGGATTCAAAGAGGGAGTCCTCGAAGTGATGTGATCACAAAAAAATCCTAACATGTTTCGGAAAAGCTGGGGGAATAAGGGTAAACATATTCATTTCCTTCCTCAGGGGTCAGATATAAGCAAACTGTTATATGTCTAATAAACATTTGTTTTTTTTACATTTAATTTGCTCTTCTATATGTGACTAGAGGTCAGTCAGTAAGTGTGGATTTTAGATGAGGATCCTCGCTCAATATGGACCAGTGTTTTGAGAGGATCCTTTCCATCTTCCTAAATTGGGTATGAAACTGTGTGACAAACCGCACTGGTTGCGAACTGTCCTCTGCGTTAGCTTCTCTATCCCTCTTTACATCTGTGTGGAAATAATGTGTAAAGGCATCTTCAATAATATCATCAGGATAGCCTTTTTCTTTAAATGTTGTCTTAAGTAGCTGACCATGAGTATTGTAATCATGTATATGGGTACAGTTATGCTTGAGACAGCAGAACTGACTCCTCTGGATGTTATTCACCGAACACAGATGGTGACAACTCTTATAATGCAAGTAAGAGTTGTCAGAGGTGGGTTTGATGTAGTTCTGTGCGCAAATGATGGTAACATGATGGAACAGTTCCAGATCCAAAAACGCAAGCTTATTGTCATCAGATACTGAAGTAAAAGACAAACCCATGGTGTTATTGCAATGTTGTAAAAATGCAGGGATAAAGGTTTCTGGACCATCCCAAATGATGACCACATCATCAATGTAACATCTAATACTACCTGTTTCCCTGAAAATAAGACCTAGCGTGATTGTCGGTGATGGCTACAATATAAGCCCTACCCCCAAAATAAGCCCTACCCTGTTTTCCCGAAAATAATCCCTACCCTGAAAATAAGACCTACAAGGACTTTAACTAGGGCTTATTTGGGGGGTAGGGCTTATTGCAGCCATCGCCAACAATCACGCTAGGTCTTATTTTTTCAGGGAAACAGGGTAGGTGGGAGGCATAAGGGTTGTTTTGCCAGATATTAAGATGTTCCCAATAGCCCATAGTGAGATTCACATAGCTGGGGGCAAAGTTTGCCCCATAGCTGTGCCCTGGGTCTGAATATAAAAATCATCATTAGATTCAAAATAGTTGTGTGTGAGACAATATTCCAAAATTTCCAAAAGGAAATGTATCTGGACAGGATTGAGTTCTCATTAAGGTAGTACTGTATAGCCTGTAACCCAACATTATGCAGAATGGAGGTGTAGAGGGAAACTACTCGGAATGGGCGAAAGGTTCGGCCTGAGCATAAATTCGGGCTGAACTTTGTTCGTTCAGATGATCATGCGAAGATCGAATAATGTGAGGTGTTCAGGGCAAATTCAAAAGCCGTCGGAACACCGTTAAAGTCTATGGGACCCTAACATGAAAAATCAAAAGTGTTAATTTTAAAGGCTTAAATGCAAGTTATTGTCATAATAAGTGTTTGGGGACCTGGGTCCTGCCCCAGGGGGCATGTATCAATGATTTTTTTTTAAAACAGACGTTTTTTTTTGGAGCAGTGATTTTTTTAATGCCTAAAGTGAAACAATAAAAATGAAATATTCCTTTAAATATTGTCCCTGGAGGTGTACATAGTATGCCTGTAAGGTGGCACAATTTTCCCATGTTCATAACAGTACCACAGCAAAATGAAATTTCTAAAGGAAAAATTGTCATTTAAAACGTGTCATTTAAAACTATGGGGGTCCCCATAAAATCCATACCAGGCCCTTCAGGTCTGATATGAAAATTAAGGGGAACCCTACGACAATTTAAAAAAAAAATGGTGTAGTGGTCCCCCCAAAATCCATACCAGACCCTTCAGGTCTGATATGGATTTTAAGGTGAAGCGTGCACCATAATGAAAAAAAAATGGCATAGGGGTCCCCTCGAAAGCCATACCAGACCCTTATCCAAGCACATAACCTGGCAGGCCACAGGAAAAGAGGGGACGAGAGACCCCCCTTCCTGAACTGTACCAGACCACATGCCCTCAACATGGGGAGGGTGCTTTGAGGTAGCCCCCCAAAGCACCTTGTCCCCATGTTGATAGGGACAAAGGCCTCATCCTCACAACCCTTGCCTGGTGGTTGTGGGGTGGGGGCATATCGGAATCTTGAATCCCCCTTTAACAAGGGGACCCCCAGATCCCGGCCTCCCCCCGTGTGAAATGGTAACGAGGTACAAATGTACCATTTCACAAAAAAAGTGTCAAAATGTTAAAAACGACAAGACACAGCTTGGGGACAAGTCCTTTATTAAAAAATAAAAATGTCCGACGATGTCCATTCATCTTCTTCTTCATGCCACGATGGACCGGAAAAAAAAGAAAATCTGCAACAGATCCGTCTCTATGAGAGGCTCCCACCGTGTGACGCCTCACCCACTCCACCCGTTTACATCACTGTGTGGCCCCGCCCGCCCCCTCTCACGCCACGGGGAAGCCATAGGGTGTCAGAGGGGACGGGGTCACCCAGGTACGTCACGTTATATAAGAACTGTCATCAGCTAAGAAGCTGCACATGACAGGAGCCTCCCATAGAGGAGGATCGGTTGCAGATTTTTTTTTTCTTTTTCAGTCCATCGCGGCGTGAAGAAGAAGATGAATGGACATTGTGGGATATTTTTATTTTTTAATAAAGGACTTGTTCCCAAGCTGTGTCTTGTTGTTTTTAACATTTTTACACCTTTTTTTGAAATGGTAGTGGTACATTTGTACCCCGTTACCATTTCACGTGGGGAGGAGGCCAGGATCTGGGGGTCCTCTTGTTAAAGGGGGCTTCCAGATTCCGATAAGTCCCCACCCGCAAACCCCCACAACCACCGGGCAAGGGTCCTCATCAACATGGAGACAAGGTGCTTTGGAGGGCTATCCCAAAGCACCCTCCCCATGTTGAGCCTGGTAAGGTTTGGGGGGCTCTCTCCCCCCTCTTTTCTTGCACCTTGCCAGATTACGTGCTCAGATAAGGGTCTGGTATGGATTTTGGGGGGACCCCTATGCCATTTTTTAAAATTTCACGCAGGGTTCCCCTTAATTTCCATATCAAACTCAAAGGGCCTGGTATGGATTTTAGGGGGGGGGGGGGGCGCACAATTTTTTTTCATTTTAGTTCGGGGTTCCCTTTAATATTCATACCAGACCCAAAGGGCCTGGTAATGGACTGGGGGGACCCCATGCTCTTTTTTTCAATGAGTTTTATCTATATTGCCGAGACCCGACAATTCATTACAGCCGCAATCAGTTTTAAATGACAATTTTTCCTTTAGAAATGTCATTTTGCTGTGGTACTGTTCTAAACACGGGAACAATGCGCCACTTTACAGGCATACTATAGACACCCCCCTGGCACAATATTTAAAGGAATATTTAATTTTTATTGTTTCACTTTAAGCATTAAAAATATAAATCCCTGCTCCCGAAAAAACAGCCGCTTAAAAAAAATTGTTTTACAGGGATACATGTCCCCTGGGGCAGGACCCGTACCCCCAAACACTTTTTATGACAATAATTTGCATATAAGCCTTTAAAATTAACACTTTTGATTATTCATGTTCATGTCCCATAGACTTTAACCTCCCTATCGGTGATCCCGAGTCTGGCTCGGGTTGGCATTTTAGTTCCACGAGCGGTAACCCCGAGCCAGACTCGGGATCGCATCGTTGGATACAGGGAGGACACAGGGAGAGTTACTTACCTTGCCCCCTGCATCCAGCGACGTCCTCTGCGCTGTGTGATCAAGCTGTCCTCCGCTCGATTCACACAGTGCCCGAATTCCGCCGATCTCCATTCCCTGCGACGCTACAGCGCACGGGAGCGGAGATCGGCGCTAAATTCAAAAAAGTAAAAGTACACAAAACACACACTGTACTGTAATCTTGCAGATTACAGTACTGTATAAAAAAATTACACACCCCCTTTGTCCCTAGTGGTCTGTGCAGTGCCCTGCATGCACTTTTATATTATAAATACTGTTTTTTCTGCCTGGAAATTGGAGATTGTCCATAGCAACCAGAAAGTGTCCCTTTTTCAGTGTTTTAGGATTTGATTACATTATTGAATAATTTTTATTATTATTTATTATATTATAAACTTTATCATACCCGGGATGTCTGCTAGACTCTCGTTTGAACAGATTTAAGCGAGTTATTTCTAAGAATTACAGGACTACAATATAAAACGCCCATGGAAAATAATTGTACCACTTTCAGCACCTAAAACCAGAACTAATCATACCGCCAGGGAGGTTAATGGTGTTCGTGTGTTCTGCCAGATTTTTTGCCTGTTCGGTATGTTCTGGTGTGAACATACCAAACTGTATAAAAAAAATTACACACCCCCTTTGTCCCTAGTGGTCTGTGCAGTGCCCTGCATGCACTTTTATATTATAAATACTGTTTTTTCTGCCTGGAAATTGGAGATTGTCCATAGCAACCAGAAAGTGTCCCTTTTTCAGTGTTTTAGGATTTGATTACATTATTGAATAATTTTTATTATTATTTATTATATTATAAACTTTATCATACCTGGGATGTCTGCTAGACTCTTGTTTGAACAGATTTAGGAGAGTTATTCCTAAGAATTACAGGACTACAATATAAAACGCCAAATTTCCATGGAAAATAATTGTACCGCTTTCAGCACCTAAAACCAGAACTAATCATACCGCCAGGGAGGTTAATGGTGTTTGTGTGTTCTGCCAGATTTTTTGCCTGTTCAGTATGTTCTGGTGTGAACTGGGGGTGTTCGGCTCATCCCTAGAAGCTACATCTAATGAGAGCCAACAATAAGAGGGCTCCCAACAGTGTTGGGAAGTATTAGGAAGGAAGGTTATGTACTATGGGCTGAAGGAAGTGATCAATGTATATTGAAAAATAACACGTAACACTTTCCATAGTCACAGAAATCAGTCTATCAGGCGGGTTAACTAGGTCCTTATGAATCTTAGGGAAGTGATAAAAATAAGGCCTTTTGTAAAAGTTGGAGATAGCACATTCAATATCCTCATATGGACACTTTGTTATTGACTTGAATTATTTCCCTTTCCATTGACTCCACTCCCACCCCTGTTTATATTGTATAGACTTATCCAGAGTGCGCCAAATTGACCCATTGTCTGCTCTACTTCATCCCAAAGGTGTTTTATTGGGTTGAGGTCAGGACTTGTGCGCAGTCATGTTGGAACAGGAAGGGGCCATAAACCAAACTGTTCCCACAAAGACGGGAGCATGAAATTGTCCAAAATGTCTTGTTATGCTGATGCCTTAAGAGTTCCCTTCACTGGGACTAAGGGGCCAAGCGTAACCCCTAAAAAAACAATCACACACCATAATCCGCCTCCACTAAATTATTTGGCCCAGTGCACAAAGCAAGGTCCATAAAGACATGGATGAGCGGGTTTGAGTCCTGATCTCAACCCAATTGAACACCTTTGGAATGAATTTGAATGGAGGCTGCAAGCCAGGCCTTCTGGTCCACATCAGTGCCTGACCTCACAAATGCGCTTCTGGAACAATGGTCAAACACTCCCATAGATACACTACTAAACAATGTAGATAACCTTCCCAGAAGAGTTGAAGCTGTTAAAGCGGCAAAGGGTGGGTCAACTCAACATTTAACCTTACAAACTAAGACCGGGATGTAATTAAAGTTAATAAGCATGTAAAGGTAGGTGTCCCAATACTTTTGGTAATATAGTATATATCTGCTGAAGGTTCCACTTCAAGGGCAACTGGAAAGGATTGCTTACTTATCTTTTTTCTGCTTGATAACAACAAGATAAGTACTTAAAGCACATGTATTACCATGTAAGATATTGCCTAACACCAGAGATTTTGCCTTAAAAGAAAAGTATCGGATTTGTTGTTTTATTAGAATTATACTTACCTAGCTGGATGCAGCATCGGTCTGATGCTGTATCTGTCCCCCCGCCGGTTCTAACACTGAGAACTGAGCGATTAAACACTGCCGACAGCTTGGTTTTTACAGCTCTGTGAGCAGAGAGCCACTGAAAGCTCTGCCCCCCCCCCCACGCTCACTGGAGTGCTGAGCTGTGGAGGGGTCGGCTCGGGCTCTCAGTGGTTCTCGAGTTGAAGCTGTTATAGCTGCAAAGGGTGGGCCAACTTAATGCTGAACTCTACGGACTAAGACTGGAATGCCATTAAAGTTCATGTGCGTGTACGTGCGCGTAAAGGCGGGTGTCACAATACTTTTGGTGACATAGTCTATTCATGCCAATCTATGACCAGCTCAAGTCATTTAAAAAAGCTTTATTTTATTACTTATTGCATCCAAGATTGTTTTTCTACTTATTGGTTTCTTGAAGCATCGGTGACATAGCCCTGGTCTCACAGGGGACCCATGAGATCAGCAACAAATCAATATAATGTCATACAGCACATACACAAGATCAGATGTGTGACATTTGTGCCTCATCTCGTTCATGTGCCATACAAAATTATACTCATCTGTCTGCCAGAGATGTTGGGGTTGTAAGGAAAGTCTGAGTGAGGTGAGTCTGGGGACTGAGTCTGGGGAAGCTGCGCAAGAAGGAGGCAAGTAAGTACTAATGCAGCATAGAACTCTTTGAACTTGCAGTTTCTATAGCTTTTGAAGAAAGAAAAAATAAGTTTAAATGGTCCACATGGATACAGTAAGCAGCAAGTGAGGATCTGCAAAGGGGCCCAGAGCAGCATGGGGATATGGTGCTAAAAGGTGGGGCTGAAGCAAGCACCTAGTTTACTATTAATGCTTTAGTCATGTCAAGAAGCTTGTGAAATTTTATAAGATCAGCTTTAAACAATATTACTATACTTTAAAATTGCCTAACATTGCAGGTTACTTCAGGTACCAGGAAACATTTTTGCTAATAATATGTTTGTTGTAAATATAGAGATTCTCTGAACCTGGGAAAATACCAGCCAGGTGATATCCTATAGCCAGGTGGTTTATGGTCTCCCAATCTCCCAACTTAATAATACTACTATTTGCCTTGCCAGGCTATCTTTAGCCTAAAATTGCATAGAACTGTTTGGTGAGGAAGAAGAGCAGATATGCCTTCTTGGTATAATAATGCAGTTGCATCTCTTCTAACTTTGTCATCTGACCTGGGAAATAGATTTCCATGCAGTGAACAGATTAATCCCTGTCATGAAATCTATAGCTGGTTGCAGTGATTTCAGGAAAGTATGCATAAAGGTCTCTGCGGAGTCTTATTAATCGCTATTGCTTAATATCGTTGCTACTAATGGCCATACAGGGTAAGCCTTAAAATTCAGGTATCCACACAATTATTAGAAAGCACCCGATATAGATATTTCATGTGACCTACTTCTCTAATTTTAAGACGGTGTAATGCATGTATCTACTCAATAATTACTCTTTCTGCTGGATGTTGATACCACAAAAAAAGATGGATGAAGGTCAACTTGAGCCTGATACCACCATCCCCATTCTAGACAGCTCTGACCTCTGTGGGTAAGGTTTGTACCCAAGGCCCTGACTTCTGGCTGCCCATCTTGGCTTCTCCCACTGATTGACATCCTAGCAACTCAGCAAGATAAACTGCTCCTAACACTTGACAGATACCAATAACAAATCACTATGGTAGTCAACCCACTGCAAAGTGGCCATTTGTGGACCTCCATCTCATACACATACACATGTTCATTTTTACTAGGTAAATGATGTATTCTAAAAATGTAGTCCTAGAGACAAAGTATACAGTACATACCATGTGCTCTATGTGGAAAAGGAGTGTCCCTAGCACCTCCTATCATACAACAGTTATGAAAATACTGATGTAAAGGAGCAGAAGGCCTTCATATGTAAAAAGAAGTTACTAAATTACGTATTATTTAACTGTTTAGTGAATAAGTAAGTGAATGGCTCATGAAAGTTGAGTAAGTGAATGGCTCCTGTATTTTGCTATGACTTGGGTTAACAAGCAATTAACTAAAATGTATTTACTCAAAATTGAATGGTTCATTCTTTCCTCCCTCATTGTATGCTAATATAATCTTTAAATAAAACCATTTTTATTAGATAGCTTATTTTAGACCTTTAAATCATAATACCTTGATGGGTGGATGTCAGTTTGGAGGAGTGGGCGTCCCTATGCAGGCTGAATTTTGCACACAGACCCCCCTAAGCAAAAGTCATATGTGATGCTGAGCCTTCAAGATTGAAAGTACTGAAAGCTAATAAGTGAAAGGAGTGGCCCAAGGACAGTAAGGCAGGGGCAGAAAGACCCTGATGATGTTGGATTTTCTCCAGCCAGGAAATGTGAAATGCACTAAGCCTTGATATTGCCAGTAACATACTTCTTTTTCTAGAATGACTATGCCCACTCACCATACTCTATGTATAGAGAATCAGTATTTTCATCCTAGGACAGGACTTTTCTCAACATAATAGATGAGTGAGGTTTTGTAGTCCTCAGGGAAACTGGGAACAACACAACTGATAAGACTGCAGCAAAGGCAGAGAGCATAGGAGGGTGATGAGATTTTTGGCAAGATCAACAGGTTTTTTTTACATGTATCAAACAAATATTAGAAAACACTTTCAATGGTATATTTAGGAGGCCGCAATGGTCCAAATGAGAAGAATACAGCACCACTAGACCAGCCTTTCTCAACCTTTTCAACAAAGAGGAACCCTTGAAATAGTTCTCCGGTCTCGAGGAACCCCTGCTAAAAATGAGAAATCTACAACTCGTGATACATTAGTGTGATGGTCCTTACACTTGTGGTCATTGGGAAGAAATACCTCCTTACAGATAGTTAAAAAGACCAATGGTGTCAGTGGGAAATTATCTGAGAGGCATAAATTGCCCAATGCTGAAGGAACCCCTAGCAACCTCTAGAGGAACCCTAGAGTTCCATGGAACCCCGGATGAGAATCATTGCACTAGACTGTAACTCTACACATAAAAAGTAGTAGAATTGTATGTTCCTTTAGGTCTTGATTTAAAAAAAAAAAACATTTTATAAGTTAATTTGCACTTTATATTTACAGCTCCTGTAAAGTCAAGCTCTTTAAGGTTATTTTACAAAGTATTTTGTACAGCTTAGAGAATTTATCTCACAATTATTATATTCCTTTTTCACTAACTGGATGGAAATTTAACTTGCTCATTGTTCCAATATGTAGGGGTGGATAGAAGAGAGCATGTTTCTATCAGCACTCTGAGAAGAAACGCCTTCATACAAATCACAATCTGTTCTGAATTCCCTGTAAAACATGGAGAATCTTGAGCCAGAAAGCTGGAACATGTACAGAATTAAACAGTGGCCTGGTTGTCAGGAGCCACAGAGATTATGGTATTTTAAAAGGGCATCCTTCTATCTTCTTGATGTAAAATCCTATTTTAATGTTTATTTCTTAGTGCTCCAGGCTCCATACCACTGTCCTTGCTGCTACTTGACAAATACCTACTAGGTTTTTTCTCTCTGTGCTCCAACGCAGTGAAATAAGTCTGGAGACTGTTTATTTGTTCACAATGTGTAGTTCACTGCTTATCTCTCTCAACAGATTTTCAGACTTCACTGCAAACTGAAAACAATCTAAAGAAGCATGGTTAAACTGTGTTGTGGACCAGCTTAAAGGAAAATGGATACTATGAAAAGAAGCTGTAGTTATAGTCTGAGCTTCAAATGGATTTGTACATTTAGCAGCATCTAGGTAGAAAAAAGGTGAAAGTCACTTAGGCCTCTTTCACGTAGGTCTAGCGCTGCTGACTTGCTATCTGTTGTGTATCATGTTGTCAGCAGCGGCTGGTCTGGAGTTAGCAGGCAATTGAAAGGGATATGCTACCTCCTGCAAGCCTGCATGAAGAGTGATTTAAAAATTAGTTCCCTCTTTAATGCATCCATTGGACACACTTTTTAGCCTGGCCCAATTCACCTCTTTGGCAGCAGACAATATCACCTGCCAAACGCGACATGCCTTTTTTTTTTTAATGCGCCAAAATGAACAGCTTTATGGCTGGCTATGGAGCTGTTTGCTGGCTATTGACTGGTTTTGATAGGTGGCTGAGACAAGTTAAAAATGTGCCTCAACTTCCTGGTTTTGCCGATTAACAGTACACATGTGAAAGGGACCTTAGGGTTGAGCCTTAAAGTAAACATGTTACATTTGAAGCAAGATTACAGTGTTATAAGAAATGTAGGGATGATATATGTTTTTTTTTTGTTCATGCTTTTATTACAAAAAGACAAAACTTTTCTCTTTTTTTGTTAGTGTGAGGCAGTATAAAAACCTCTGTTAAATTTGTATTGCTGTTTGGCCTCTACTGGGGAAATGTACGTTCTCTTTCTGGTGACCATTGTCACTGAGACAGTAAGAGCTAGGCAATCCAAAATGTTACAGTCAAAGGAACAGGAAGGTTGGAGGAATTATTTGAGCACACTTGTGTTGGTGACAACTGTCTAAGAGGAGGTTTCCTCTTAGATTGAAGAGATTTCTTTTTACTGCTTGTTGCATATCTAGGACAGGAAATGAAGGAAATATCCTTAACTGGATACGTGAGGACATGTTTACTTAAAGAGGAACTGCAGTCTGCTCACATCATTTGTAATAAAAACATCTTTGCCATTCTGAAGCTTCCCTCCAACCACTTTGCATATTATTTTATATATACTGTAAAACTGTCCTTGCCAAATATGCTGTAGAAATCTCCCTCCACTAAGTCTGCATGCAGCCATTTTAACTGTGGGCAGCCGAAGCAGCTGTCTGTTCACTTCCTGGATTTACACAGACACATAGATCCAGCTCTGCATGTCTCATTGGCCCTCTTATGACTCATCCCCCCTCCCTTCCTGGCAAACTCTCACGAGAGTGAGAGAGAGAGAGCTGTGCATGATGTCATAAGCCTAGGCTTTTTACCAGACAAGAAACAGGAAGTGGGCTGTATAAGGTATATTTACTGGCAGAAAAAAAAAATTCCAAAGTTAAAATAACAAGGACAGAAGATTTAATAGATGAAAAGATGAAAAAAATTACTGAAGTTCCACTTTAAGTATACCAAAAGCTGAATGTATGGTCATTCTCTGCTCTTCTCAAGGCCTCCTACTCTCAAGCTCTCTCTTCTCCTCCTGTCATGCTCGTCTCCAGGATTTCTCCAGAGCCTCTCCCATCCTCTGGAACTCACTACCTCCACCTGTCCAGCTATCCCCTACTCTTTCTACCTTCAGGCTATCTCTGAAAACTCATCTCTTCAGGGAAGCCTATCACATCTCTAACTAATCTTTTACCACTTCCATCAGCTCATTCCCCACAGTTACAACCTTTTGTACCACCTGCCCCACATTATTAGATTGTAAGCTCTTCTGAGCAGGGCCCTCTTAATCCTTTTATATTTTATTGTATTATAACTGTATTGTCTCCCTTTTATATTGTAAAGCACTGCGTAAATTGTTGGCACTATATAAATAATATATAATAATAATAATAATAATAATGATCAGTATCCATGTGTGTATTTCATAGATGTTTTATTGTTTTAGGGTTCAAGCACAAAAGAGTCCATGTAAAGCGCAAGAGATACAGTTTGATGTTGAGTAAATTGGCTCTTAGCCCTTGTACACACGGTCGGAGATTCCGACAACCAAATCCGTCGGATTTTGTCCGACGGATTTTGTCCGATACTGTTGCATACACACGATCGGACAAAGTTGTTGGAAAATCCGACGTGATTACGTTATTTCGTTACGACAGGACTACATTCACGCTAGTAGCCAATAGCTTTGGTGTAGGAATTTGATCTGAGCATGCGTGGCACTTTGTCCGATCGGAATTCTGTACACATGATCAGAGTATGTCCGATCGGAGCATTTTGTCGGAAAATTTTACCAACAAGTTGGAAAACGTGGTCTGTCGGATACTCCAACGGAAACAGTCCGATGTAGACCACACACAGTCGGAATATCCGACAAAACGGTCCGATCGGACACATTCCGTCAGAATCTCCGACCGTGTGTACAAGGGCTTACTGAGGCTTGAAATACAGGCTGATTCTATAGTGAATGCAGGCCAACATGCATACACAGTATGTACAAGTTTTGCAACACACTTTTAGGAAAGATTCACACTAGCCAATACTCTGAAAGGGGATAATTTTTCAGAGCTCAAATAAGCAGTACTGTATACTGTTGAGGCCTCAATTTTACTGCCACCTGAATGCCTGTTTTTTGTTTTGTTTGGTTCATATTTTCTGGCAAACTGCCGTTATTAATGGAGATAATACACTACAACGGCGAGCCAACCATTTGGTTCATGTTGCAGCTTGGTCCCATTGACTTAAATGGGACAGGCACTGCCACCTGTTAACTGAGCACTGGGCGTTAAATTTGCGTTGGCTACAACGCAAAGCATTGTGCCCATGGTGTGCTTTTGGGAGGATGACAGGGGGGCAGTAAAACCACAGCTGGCCCATGTGAAAGAGGTCTAAAAGATGAAAAGACATAATTCCTTCCAAAACTATCTTCAGTTCTAAACTACATTACATGTACCTTACAATTTTGCTTACCTTAGAGAAGAAGGGGGACCATTTAATGTGTACAGTTCCATGGCCAGAATAATTGATTGCCAGGACTCAAGTTAAATCTTGTTATAGTGTAGTTTGGTGTTCATGCGCAAAACTTGAGTTTCTAGCCAAATTGTCTGAGTTTGCAGTCAAATTGTCTGATATACAGTATCTCACAAAAGTGAGTACACCCCTCACATTTCTGTAAATATTTTATTATAACTTTTGATGTGACAACACTGAAGAAATGACACTTTGCTACGATGTAAAGTAATGAGTGTGCAGCTTGTATAACAGTGTAAATTTGCTGTCCCCTCAAAATAACTCAACACACAGCCATTAAAGTCTAAACCGCTGCCAATAAAAGTGAGTACACCCCTAAGTGAAAATGTCCAAATTGGGAAAAAAGTGTTAATATTTTGTGTGGCCACCGTTATTTTGCAGCACTGCCTTAACCCTCTTGGGTGTGGAGCTCACCAAAGCTTCACAGGTTGCCACTGGAGTCCTCTTCCACTCTTCCATGATGACATCATGAAGCTTGTGGATGTTAGAGACCTTGCGCTCCCCCACCTTACCTTGGAGGATGCCTTCAGAGGCTCCATAAGTTTTAGGTCTGGAGACATGCTTGGCCAGTCTATCACCTTTATCCTCAGCTTCTTTAGCAACTCAGTGGTCGCCTTGGAGGTGTATTTGGGGGGGGTTATAATATTGGAATACTGCCTTGCGGCCCAGTCTCCAAAGGGAGAGGATCATGCTCTGCTTCAGTATGCCCCAGTACGTGTTGGCATTCATTTTTCCCTCAATGAACTGTAGCTCCACAGTGCTGGCAGTACTCATGCAGCCCCAGACCATGACACTCCAACCACCATGCATGACTGTAGGGAAGACACACTTGTCTTTGTACTCCTCACCTGGTTGCCGCCACACACATCTGAACCAAATAAGTTTATCTTGGTCTCATCAGACCACAGGACATGGATCCAGAAATCCATGTCATTAGTCTGCTTGTCTTCAGCAAACTGTTTGCAGGCTTTCTTGTGCATCATCTTTAGAAGAGGCTTCCTTCTGGGATGACAGCCATGCAGACCAATTTGTTGCAGTGTATGGCGTATGGTCTGATCACTAACAGGCTGACCCCCCCCCCCCACCCCTTCAACCTCTGCAGCAATGATGGCAGCACTCATATGTCTATTTCTGAGGCTAAATGTGAAGGACTGGCCAAGCATGTCTCTAGACCTAAACCCTATTGAGCATCTGTGGGGCATCCCCAAACGGAAAGTGGAGGAGCGGAAGGTCTCTAACATCCACCAGCTCTGTGATGTCGTCATGGAGGAGTGGAAGAGGACTCCATGCCCAAAAGGGTTAAGGCAGTGCTGGAAAGTAATGGTTGCCACACAAAATATTGACACTTTGAGGCCCAATTTGGACATTTTCACTTAGGGGTGTACTCACTTTTGTTGCCAGCAGTTTATACATTAATGGCTGTGTGTTGAGTTATTTTGAGGGGACAAAAAATGTACACTGTTATACAAGCTGTACACTCACTACTTTACATTGTAGCAAAGTGTCATTTCTTCAGTGTTGTCATGTGAAAAGCTATAAATAAAATATTTTTCAAAAATGTAAGGGTGTACTTACTTTTGTGAGATACTGTATATATTGTTTGCTAATATACATGTGTAATTTGCACAGATAATAATAGAGTAAAATCTAGGATTAGACAAAATAGACAGATGTTTGGGAGAGGCATTGGTGGGGGGGGGGCTTTTTTTTTTTGCATAGCAGGTTTTATGCCTTCTGGCTCCTGGCTTCAGCAACCTTGCTCCCACTGATATCATCCAAAATGGAGGAAAGCTTAAAATGGCCAGCTCAGCACCAGCTCTTGCTCTTGATTTTTGGTCCAAGTTCTAGACCCAGAGCCCTGCCAACCCCTATTAAAGAGTGCAGAATAAGCAAATGGCAATACAAGTTATACATAATACAATTTTATGATCTGGATGAAAATTTGTAATTGAATTGGATGCAATGTGTCAATATCACTGGGTGAATTTATGATGTAGAGCCAACTATATTAGTAGATCATCTGAATTGGAGCTATATAGGGAAGTGACTTCTGCATAAAAAGCAGTGTACTAAATTAGATACTATCCCAGTAGATGATTTACAGATATTCAAAATCAGGCAATGCACATGCTATTAGAAACATGATATGGATATAAAATGAAGACTATAACTCAAAGGGATCAGATATACTACATATAATTAAATGTACTTACATTATACTATTATCTTATGGAAATATTTAGTATAATAATAGTTAATGTTTAGATTATGTAATGCGTGTTCATAATGTAGTATAAAAATTCCTCTCAAAGGTAGTTGCACAGTCATGACATTTAAAGACTCCTTCAGCAAAACTGCACAAATACAAAGTGAAAAAATATCCATCACAGTAAAATTTGAGTGGCTGCTGTGGGTTAGTTCACTTTGCACTTTGTGTTCACCCATTGTACTGTTTTTTTCTTGCCTCTGATCTGTATTTGGACCACAAACATAGAACAGGTCCAGATATTGAAGACCTAGATTCTTCCTCCATATCACCCTGAACCAAGCCTTTAGCCTTACTTGGATGTACACAGGGTTCCCACCTCAAGATCATAAAAGGTATTGTTTCCTAATAGAGACTTGATCACTCATGGTGCCAGGTGTGAGGAAAACTGTGGAGAGTAAAGTCAAATGTATTTAGGACAGCATAACCAAGCATAACCAGGAACACAAGGTAATTTAAATGAAACTAAACAAAATGTATTTCCCAGCACACTTACCAGCCAGCCAGCAAGAAAAAAAAAACATTGTCTAATGCCGGCCATACACGGTTCGAATTTTCGAAAGAATTTTCTTTCGAAAATCGTATCTAAGAATTTTCGTATGAATTTCGCACCATTAGTGGGCTGTAGCAACAACTGATTTTCGTGTGGATTTGAGAAATCGGAAATGTTGGAAATTTTTTGAAAAACTAACGATATTCTAATCAATGATGGGAGAATCATGCGAGAAATGTAATAAGAAAAGAAAATTTACGGAGAGAAGATTCCCGGCCATGAAAATTCTTTTCTGTAGCAACATGAGGTGAAATTGAAGGCTTGGTCGGCCGAATTTCGAAACTCAATGGTGGCACCATTGGATCACAAAAAAAAGAATTTTCTGATTTTGAAAAGAAAATGTGTTCGAAATTCGACCATGTATGGTCTGCATAACACTTTCCGTTAAAAACAGAGGTTTTAGTTGCACAACATTAGCAAATATGTTTAGAAACTGCATTGCCTTATCAAGGCCCCTATACTGCAGTCCTATCTTTAGTCTTTGAGAGTCTCCATACCGGAGCATATACTAGCAATGGATAAATTGAGGGCATGTATGCCTGGAGGAAGCCCATACCTCCTTAACTACTTCAGCCCTTGAAGAATTTACCCCTTCCTGACTGGGCCATTTGTTGCGATGCACTGCGTCGCATACACAATATAATTCCTTTTTTTCCACAAATAGAGCTTTCTTTTGGTGGTATTTGATCACCTCTGCGGTTTTTATTTTTTCTATAAACAAAAAAAGAGCGACAATTTTGAAAAAAAAACACATTTTTCCCTCAGTTTAGGCCAATATGTATTCTTCTACATATTTTTGGTAAAAAAAAATTAGCAATAAGCGTATATTAATTGGTTTGCACAAAAGTTATAGCATCTACATAATAGGTTATTGATTTGTAGCATTTTTATTATTTTTTACTAGTAATGGCAGTGATCTGCGATTTTTATCGGGACTGTGACATTGCAGAGGACAGATAGGACACTTTTGACACTTTTTTAAAACTGTTGACTATAGTACTATAAATAGCCACTGATTACTGTATAAATGTCACTGGCAGGGAAGGGGTTAACACTAAGAGTGTTCAAGGGGTTAAATGTGTTCCCTCACTGTGTGTTATAACTGTGGGGGGAAGGGACTGACTGGGGGAGGAGACCGATCAGTGTTCCTATATACTAGGAACATACAATCTGTCTCCTTTCCTCTGACAGAATGGAGATGTGTGTGTTTACACACATCCCTGAGGAAGTCACATGATCAGTGATGAAACATGTCGGGTGGAGTCTTGTGACATAATTTTCGGTGGTGTTTTAGGGAAGTGCAGTGAGGAGGCGAGTGTGTCACTACTCCCATTGTTTATTACTGTGATTTTTATTCTTACTTGATGTAAGCAGCTTCTTTTATTTAAATAAATTTACTTTTTTATTGGCAATATTGCACTATGGCTGTTCTTTGTTTCCTTTGAGCGCCATTTATACAGAGAGTGCCATTTCTTGGAGCGAGCTGTTTCCTCTACATATGGAGTTTCCTAAGATGTTTTGATACCAAGAACTGGGTGTAGTTCTTCATCTTCGCTTGGGACCTGGATGTCTCTACAGATCAATCAGCAGGATTTTTTATTTGACTATCTGGATGTGGATGAGCCAGGGGTATGTATTTATTTGTAGTTTAATTGGAAAAATTAATTAGAAGTGAATTTTTTTTGCTTTATTTATTTTGTGTAGACTACTTCGGTGGGGGTCACTGGGCGGTGTGCTATTTTGTAATCTTATGTAAATAATTATGTATTGTCTATTGCTATTCCTAGCTGCCATTCACTTCCCCTCGGGTCAAAGGACTAACTCCCCTGAAGAAGCCATGGTTATGGCGAAACATGTCGGGATTCTCTTGACCAGTAACTTAAACTAAGTGGATTGAATTTTTATCTGTGTATTGTGGTATCTTTTGTAAAAACGTCTGATATTACATAGAATATTTTATTCTAAAAAATGTGTTTTTTCAATAAAGCTTTGTTGTATTAAAAAAAAACCTTCTATGTATAATATTTAACCCTTTGAGACATCGGTAACTTTATGACATAATTTTATGTTTAAATTTGGCACTGCAATAATCCCACTCTCCCTATACCCACACTCTCTATTCGTAATCAGGGATGAGGTGCCCCACCCATTAAACTTTCTCGCCAAAATTCCCTTCTCTAAACTTATCTGACTATATGATGAGCCTTGTTTGACCTTTGGGTCATTTTTGGATGTGAGGGGCCAATTGATAAATATAAAAGTCAATGTTTTATAAGTTACTCTCCTCTGAGATTCTTATCTCAATATGAACTGACTCCTACCATTGGGCTTTAGTTGGACTTTTATACACATTTATTTATGTGTATGTTTTTGGATACTTATCATGTTCATTTTCTAAGTATGTTAATTCATGGCACATTATTGAATAAGCGCACCACTCTTATTACGTAGTTTTTTGGGTACACTATTAATTGGTTGCAGCTAATTCATGGTCACTATACTTTTATTTTTTCCTTTTCTGAGTTTATTTTGACTTTGTTCAAATTAGATTAGATTAGATTAGATTGATGGTCTATATTTTTTAAAAACAAAATTACATATAGTAGCACACAAGTTTATTCCTTTATAACTCTTTAAGAATGACTATACCCCTTTTATAATGAAAAACCTAAGTATAAACAATATACTTATTAGAAAGGCAGCAGACAGCATATTAAGCACAGACAAGGTATCACAGTATGGAAATTCATTTGTATTGTAATCCTCCACTCGTACATGGGGCCACCAGCAGCATTGATATATCAATCCAAGGAGGAAGGCTCGCCACATAAGATGGCCATCAGTCCCAGAAAAGGAAGCAGCGGCATGCCATCAGCATGTAGCTCCTCCCAACATGTTTTGTGCTCATGTATGTCTTCAGGGGATACTAAAAATGAGGTCTGCTGCCTTTCTGATGCGGCATAATAACTGGCGAGGGTGCAAAGGTGGTTGTTTTGGAGCAATACATTTGGATATATTTGGATTGTTGGATGAACACTATACACAGATAACGGTTATTTATTCACTACTAAGAAGAGTTACATGTTTGTGGGACTATTTAAGTACTTCTTAAAGTGTTACAAAACCCACAACAGTAAAATCTGTCAATATGTACAACATAGCATGCTTGTTATAATCACTCTGGAACTTAAGGGGGTTCATTCACTGTATTGTGTAAAAGGGCTCTTTGACCCTGTATGCACAAATCCTTCCCTTCTGGAGGGTCCCTCTTGGCAAGACCAGATAAGACACAGTGAGGTTAGTAATTCTGAACATGCTCAGTTTGGTCTCTATTGCTGGAGAGAACATTTCCTTGTTAATCAGAGCTAGCTAGGTCACATGATATTGATATCACACATGTGGGCATGTATACAGGTCCTAAATGACAGCCCAGTCCCTCCCCTCTCCTCCATTCCCAGTAACTAAAATAGAACACAGTGTTGGGATGCCCCATCTTGATTGATGGATGATCAGCTTCCCATAACAGCATGAGGACACAGGCCTTAGTAGAAATCTACTCCTACCTGAACACTCAGGCGGACCCTGCAGTTTATCATGTGACCGTAGTATACAGATTCACCAAAAAAGGTATATAGTGGCAGTATTTTAATGCAAAAAGAAAATGTATAAGCTGTGGGCACTGTGGGGGGGTAGATGAACTATTTTTATATTACTGGGTTTAGTAACACTTTAATGTCCCATTTTTGTTGGTTGTTTTTGTTATAACTATATTGTTTACACTTTGTTTTTTTCATTATAAGATTGTTATATTCATTCCACTGATGATCACTTAGGCGCTGTACTTTTGTTTCTACATCTTATTTTTGTTTTTTTTTACTTACCTTACATGCTAGCTGCCTTGTCAGATATTGCAATATTGCACTTGTCAGATTGTGGAAACTAAGCACTGTTGGATCTGGTCAGTACTTGGATAGGAGACTGCCTGACTATACTTTGCAAGGCGCATAAATATTCTCTTTTTCCCTAGCGCTGACTATTTTTTTCGAGTTTACTATTTATTATTGTTTGCAAACACCATGTGATCATAAATAGTTTACTCGCTTTTGATACTATTATGACACCAGAATCCTGTTACCCTAATTTTCTTCTACAGCATGCTCTCTGGTTGCACTCCATTCTTATGTAAATGTTCATTTTCTGGGCAATGTGCAGTCATCTGCCTATTTTCCTTAATTGCCAGCACCTGCACCAACATGTATTTTTCCATGTCATCTTATCCATTTGTAAGAAACATGTAAGCAGCATTCACAGAAGGATAGTCTGATATTCTTATCAGTGTGAATTTGCTTATCCTAAATGTCAGCGAGTTTATATTATAAGTGACAGTGCGGGGACGTTTGTAATGACACGTTGTGCTGATAGTGGTAAGGTGAGATCTAGTGACACTTTTCAAGGTTTCATAATAAACTATACATTTCCATCATATCCACCCCCTGAACTTCCTCCTTCCACTTAAATGTGAATAACATGTATTTACATGGATTTCTTGCTTAGGGAGTCTGCTACTAGACCTAAGAGCACAGAATAGCATTATAGTGCTGCACTCCCACACACCCAACTGTAGCTTCAAGTGTGTGGGAGTGTCAGAGACACAAAGATAAAGAGACGGGAATTTAAACAATTGTGCAAGTCAATGTTCAGCATACTGAAAAATTGAATGCTGTTACAGTTTGTTTGTTAGGATAGTTCCGTTAACTATTCAAAAACTGCAGAGATCTGTAGTTGAAGCATATTTATGAAGATAAAAACTACACAAACCTTCCAACTTTCTGAGCTAATACTAAACTGGAAGTTCTATTAACAGAGACTGTATGTCTGACAGCATAACCTGCAATGTGCATTCAGTGCAGATAGGATACTTGCAATACACCTGTACATTAATACTTAGTTATAAGCATTTGTAAATGGTCACTTGAAACTCTTTAACTCTGCAATTCTCAATTGAATACAGTATATTTTTGTATAAATCGAAAAAAAATGTTTAATTCATCTCACATGAACATAATAAAAAAGGTAAGGTAATAAAGGTAAAGATAAAGCAGCCTTTTATACATTGTGAGAATAGATGTAATCATGATCAAATAAAGGGGATATATACACTACAATACAATAGTTTCAAAAGTATTGGGAGGCCTGCCTTTACATACACATGAACTTTAATGGCATCCCAGTCTTAGTCCGTAGGGTTCAATATTGAGTTGGCAAGCCAGTCAAGTTTCTCCAGCCCAAACTCACTCATGTCTCTATGGACCTTCCTTTGTGCACTTGTCCAAATTATTTGGTGAATGGAGGATTAAGGTGTGGGGTTATTTTTTCAGGGATTGGGCTTGGCCCCTTAGTTCCAGTGAAAGGAAATTCTTAAGGCATCAACATACCAAGACATTTTGGACATTTTAATGCTCCAAACTTTGTGGTAACAATTTGGGGATGGCCCTTCCTGTTTCAAAATGACTGCGCATCAGAACACAAAGTAAGGTCCATAAAGACATGGATGCTGGAGTTTAGGGTGGAGGAACTTGACTGGCCTGCACAGAGTCCTGACCTCAACCCAATAGAACATATTTGGGATGAATTAGAGCAGAGACTGCAAGCTAGGCCTTCTTGTCCACATTAGTGCCTGACCTCACAAATACTCTTCTGGAAGAATGGTCAAACATTCCCATAGACGCTCTCCTAAACCTTGTGGACAGCTTTCCCAGGAGAGTTGTAGCTGTTATAGCAAAGGGTGGGCCAACTCAATATTGAATCCTAGGGACTAAGACTGGGATGCCATTAAAGCTCTTGTGCGTGTAAAGGCAGGCGTCACAATACTTTTGGTAATATATATATATATATATATATATATATATATATATATATATACACAGTATCTCACAAAAGTGAGTACACCCCTCAGATTTTTTGTAAATAATTTATTATATCTTTTCATGTGACAACACTTAAGAAATTACACTTTACTACAATGTAAAGTAGTGAGTGTACAGCTTGTCTAAGCCCTTGTACACACGGTCGGACATTCCGACAACCAAATCCGTCGGATTTTGTCTGACGGATTTTGTCCAAAACTGTTGCATACACACGGTCGGACAAAGTTGTCGGAAAATCCGATCGGTCAGAACGTGATGACGTTATTTCGTTATGACGGGACTACGTTCAGGGTAGTAGCCAATAGCTTTGATGTAGGAATTTGATCTGAGCATGCGTGGCACTTTGTCCGATCGAAATTCTCTACACATGATCAGAGTATGTCCGATCGGAGCATTTTGTCGGAAAATTTTACCAACAAGAGTTGGATACTCCGACGGAAACAGTCCAATGGAGAACACACACAGTCAGAATATCCGACAAATGGTCCGATAGGACACATTCCGTCAGAATCTCTGTGTGTACAAGGGCTAACAGTGTAAACTTGCTGTCCCCTCAAAATTACTCAACACACAGCCATTAATGTCTAAACCACTGGCAACAAAAGTGAGTACACCCCTAAGTGAAAATGTCGAAAATGGGCCCCAAAGTGGCAATATTTTGTGTGGCCACAATTATTTTCCAGCACTGCCTTAACCCTCTTGGGCATGGAGTTCACCAGAGCTTCACAGGTTTCCACTGGAGTCCTCTTTCATTCCTCCATGACAACATCATGGAGCTGGTGGATGTTAGAGACCTTTTGCTCCTCCACCTTCCATTTGAGGATGCTCCACAGATGCTCATTTAGGTCTGGAGACATCCTTGGCCAGTCCATCACCTGTACCCTCAGCTTCTTTAACAAGGCAGTAGTCGTCTTAAAGGTGTGTTTGAGGTTGTTATGTTGGACTTCTGCAGTCTCCTAAGGGAGGGGTCATGCTCTGCTTTAGTATGTCACAGTACATGTTGACATTCATGGTTGAGAGTTCTTTGCCATGATTTGCCATGTTGAATTTCCAATGATCAGCATGAGGGAGTGAGAGCGATAACACCAAATTTAACACACCTGCTCCCCATTCACACCTGAGACTTTGTAACACTAACGAGTCACATGACACCGGGGAAGGAAAATGGCTAATTGAACCCACTTAGGGTTGTACTCACTTTTGTTGTCAGCAGTTTAGACACTTATGGCTGTGTGTTGAGTTATTTTGAGGGGACATCAAATTTACACTGTTATACAAGCTGTACACTCACTACTTGACATTGTAGCAAAGTGTAATTTCTTCAGTGTTGTCACATATAAAGATATAATAAAATATTTACAAAAATGTGAGGGGTGTTTTCACTTTTATGAGATACAGTATATATATATTGTGACAATCCGGGGTGATTGAGCTCTATTGGTGCATGCAAATTAAGGAAATAGTGTCAGTCCTGACTGCATTTTCAAGGGCATGGCAGCCCATTTTTATTCATAAGAAATAGAAATTTCAAAAATAAACAGCAGATTCCTTCGCAGGGGTATTCGGCATTACAGTCCTGCTTCAGAACAAACAGCATCCAGCCTTCCTGGCTAAAAATGCAGCACTCTTGCTCAGGCCTGTCACCTTAGGGCTTGGTCTGTCTTCCCCAGACCTGACACTCAGCACCTCTGTGCTTGCAGTTTTGTGCTGCACTAGCTCCCTCCTGACTCCTAGGCCAGACCTTCTGTCTGCCGGGAGGAGCTGTCTCCAAGGATGAGCACTGCCCTCTATTCCTGGGATGATTATGAAGCCAGCACACAGGTGTACAATTAGCAAGCCTACCAAAATACGGCATACACTGCTCATATGCACCTGTGACATGGGGTCGCATCTCCACTATATATATATATATATATATATATATATATATATATATATATATATATATATATATATATATATATATATATAAAAACATTCCCATTCTATACAAAAATTTAAAACAGTTAAGGCTTTATATACTTTTTTTTTTGTTCTTGAAATTAAATGCAATTTAGTTTACAATGCCTGCCAGGCCAAGGATAAAGTTGTTGTGCTCCACTGCCCTTTTTGTACATGTCCCTGGAAATTATCCTTAGAAGTAAAGATTATAATAGGCATTATTGTCTAAGTTCATATCAAAGTATTCATACATTTGCAAAGAAGCACTGGGAAAGGGGTTCCTAAATGTTGTCACTAAGAAAATGTTAAATAAAGAAATATATTTGTGGATGGTGGTGGTGATTGAGCCTGCTAAAGCTCACTATCCAAGGAACCCATGTGAACCCATTAAATCCCAATGAACAGAGGCTAGGTTAATTTATATAACTGTACCTTTGTAACTAGTAAAAGCTAACCCTTATCTATTCCTGAGTAGTGTCTGTATAGTTAGTAAAGCCATGCAACAATCATTCCTTTGCTGGTTTAATTTATTTATGAAAACATAATTGTGCTTTTGAGATGCAGTTGCCCTGTGTGCTCAAGGGATTGAGTGTCAAAGTCAGAATGTACTTTTTTTTAGTTTTCTCATTTTTTGAGGGCACCGTCTAAAAGATTAGCATCATTTATTCATTTAGTTCAATAGTGAAATGTTCAGTATGATGCCAAGCATGTGTGAGTCCAAATGCTTCTCTATCCTTAGCAAAATATTATTATTTTTTTTTTTTTCAGTGGACTTGCTAATTACTTTTCTATGTACAGTATTTTAATAAATAAATACCATCTAAAATACTGTATATATTTTGTATTACTTTACTTTTTAAAGTGTTACAGGAAATCTCTTGGCAACTAATGAAGTGGTCAGTTCTTACATAGATTGTGATAAATTGGGTGGTTTGGGAGGCTTGGTGGTTAAAGCGGTGGTCCACCCAAAAATGGAACTTCCGTTTTAAGTGCAGATGACCCCCTGACATGCCACATTTGGCATGTCATTTTTTGGGGGGAGGAGTGGGCACCCAGCTCCCAGCTCCCACTTCCTCCCCTGGCTCCGCGGTGCCGGAAGAAAGTTCACCTCTCCCCCTTCCCTCCCTGAAATCTTCTGGGACACGTCACAGGTCGCACAAGATTGCCTAGCCATTCACAGCGCGCAGCATGGAAACCACAGCCGGGTGCTGTGAAGCCACATCCGGGTGCCCATAGCTAGAATGCCGGTGCCGCGGAGAGGAGGGAGAGAGGAGCGAGGCTTCCTGCACCCACATCGCTGGACCTTGGGACAGGTGAGTGTCTGACTATTAAAAACCAACAGCTACATTTGTAGCTGCTGACTTTTAAATGGGTAGAACTCCACTTTAATGTGGAAAATTTGCTCTTGTGTACTCATAGATTTTAAAAATATTTTTTGTGCTCCAGAACTGTATATCTAAACAATAAACATCATGGGTAGTGATTTGACAGTGGATAGTACTTGAGTGCACATCTTTCTCATCTTTTTCTTTGTGTCTATATTCCTTCTCCTGGGGAAATAAGGGCATCACCTCTTTCAGAGTTATTAAAGAGTACATATTTTTCCTATCTTTAAAGAAAGTTTCTCTTTTACTGTTTCTGATAAGACATGTGTCTTAAAGCGAAGGAATAAAAAAATAAGCATCTTCTTACGTAATGCACAGAATGCACACAAATCACTTTAATTCAATATATACTGTATATACAGTATATATATATATACAGTACACACATATATATATATATATATATATATATATATATATATATATATATATATATATATATATATATACACACACACAGTATGCACAGTGCTTTTAAAGATATTTTAAATTCTCAATTCTTAAATTTCAGTATATGGATGTACACAGTCTATTTCTATCTCTATTACTGTTTTGTTTTGTTTTTTCAGTTTTGACATATTCACGGAAGAGAATGCACTGGTTTTGTGTGCACCACTTATTCTATTTTTAAATCTAGCCAAGCAAATTGCTACTTTAGTGCATACAACACAGAGCTTGAATGTACCGCACTGCATCCAGTTGTCAAAAAAAACAGCTAATGGTTGGTTAGAACTCACGAGTGACACTTCCAGAATAGACAGGAGTGGGTTGGAATCCTTGCAATTTTAAGCATTACCTTTTCAATATAGGTATCATTGTCCCTCAATCACTGGGCACTATCCAAGACAGTCTACTATTTGACTGCTCATACACAGGGGATAGCATTTGCTGTGGGTCACAACGTGACCCTCAGAGTCAAACTCCTGTGTCTAGAATACTTTTATAAATTGCAGTGTGATAAAGGTATTTGAAATACTACTAAATGGTCTAAGACCCAAAAATATTTCTTTGTAAATGCTATCACAAGCTATGTTTAATATATATGTTTATGTTTAAAGTGACACTAATCTCTAGTTTAAAAAAAAATATTATATTAAAGTATATATTTATAACTCAAAAAAGTAGCTTCTTATGCTTCAAGTTGTAGCATACAGTGATGTGAAATGGTATTTCCCCCTTCCTGCTATTTAATTTTTTTGCATATTTCTCACACTTAAATGATTCAGATCATCAAACACATTTTAATATTACACAAAGATAACAAGAGTAAATCCAAGATGCAGTTTTTAAATTATTATTTCATTTATTAAGGGAAAAAAACTGTTCAAACCTGCCTGGCCCTATGTGAAAAAGTGATGGCCCCCTCCCATGTTGAATCATGAATGAACTGTGATTAACCACAATTTTTTGGAAAGCTGAGTTAAAGTTCATTGGCCACATCCAGGCCTGATTACTGCCAGACCTATTGAATAAAGAAATCACATAAATAGAAGCTATCTGACAAAGTGAAGCATGTAACAGATCACCAAAAGCCACACATCATGTCACAATCTAAAAAAAAATTAAGAACAGATTAGAAACAAAGTAATATACATGTATCAGGCTAGGAAGGCTTTCAAAGACATTTCTAAGTCTTTGGAACTCCAGTGAACCATGGGAAGAGCCATTATCCAAAAATGGACATAACTTGGAACAGTGGTAAACCTTCCCAGGAGTGTCCGGCCTATAAAAATTACTCGAAGAACATGACGACAACTCATCCAGGAGGTCATAAAAGAACCCAGAACAACATCTAAAGAACTTCAACCCTCACTTGCATCAGGTAAGATCAGTGTTCATAATTCAACAATAAGAATGAGACTGACCAAAAAGGGCATACATGGGAGAGTTCCAAGGCCAAAGTCACTACTGACCAAAAAGAACACAACGGCTCATCTCACATTTACCAAAAAAATCTTGATTATCCCCAAGACTTTTAAGCAATTATTCTGTGGACTTATGAGACAAAAATTTAACTTTTTGGAAGGTATGCGTCCCATTACATCTGGCATAAAACTAATACAGCATTTCATAACAAGAACATCATACCAACAGTCAGACCTGGTGGTGGTAGCTTGATGGTCTGGAGCTACTTTGTAGCTTCAGGACCTGGATGACTTACTATAATTGATGGAACCATGAATTCTGAGCTCTACCAGAAAATCCTAAAGTAGAATGACTGCCATCAGTTCGTGACCTCAAGCTCAAGTGCACCTGGGTTATGCAGCAGGACAATGATCAGAAACACAACAGCAAGTCCACCTCCAAATGGTTCAAACTGGTTTTGGAGTGGCCTAGGCAATGCCCAGACTTAAATCCAATTGAGTTGCTGTATCATGACCTTACACAGACAAATTAGATTCCCAGCAAGAGCACTATGGCAGCTGAAGTTATCCAGTATGTCCATTTAGGAAGTTTTCTCCTTGTTGAACATACACTATTGGGTAACTATATTACGTGTCTGCACTGTATGGCATTTATTATTCTTCCATTTTGCATATATAATTTGACATGTATACCTAAAATATATATATTTTTCTCAGCAGACCGAACCTCTGAAGAAGATCCTTGGTATTAGGGATGAGCTTCGTGTTCTTCTGTGTCTAGAGACAACAGTACTGGTCGTGGACGCGGTGCATTGTCATCAGCACGTGGCCTTGGGACACGCTTGTCCTTTTCGGCAGCTGGACATGTTGAACCGCAACATGCCAATGACTTGGTAGAGTGGATGACCAAGCCCTCTTCATCCTCCTCATCCTCTCTCAACCAGTCTCAGGGTACTAGCAAAGCAGCTGCCAACGCATCGTCTTCCCTCGTCTCAATGTCATCATCAGTGACTCCTTCCCTAGGCCCACCACGTCCTCCTGAGGAGTCTCCTGAACTCTTTGAGCACAGTGTTGGGTACATGCTCCAGGAGGATGCCCAGTGTTTTGTAGGCTCTGATGATGACACTCAGCTAGAGGAAGGCAGTAGTGTGAATGCAGAGAGAGGGGATGCTCAAGAAGGACAGCAATCTGGCAGTCATGTTCCACAAGCTGCAGCATATTGCCAGGTTTGCTACAGCGATGAAGAGGGAGGGGATGATGAGGGCACTGACTCCACGTGGGTGCCTGGTAGGAAAGAGGAGGAGGAGGAGGCACATATCCAACAAGGCAGGATGCCCTCCGGGGGCCAGCTTAGGGGCAGCACACCGACTGAATCACACTGCAGAGCTCCGCCTGTGCAGGGCGCTGCCTCTGCGCGTTATTCTAAAAGTTCTTTGGTGTGGGCCTTTTTTGAGATGAGTGCATCAGATCGCACCGCTGCTATTTGCAACATATGTCTCAAGCGTATCTCGCGTGGCCAAAACATCAGCCGCTTGGGCACCACATGCTTGACCAGGCATATGTTGACCTGCCATTGCAGCTCGTTGGCAAGCGTACCTCAAAGACCCACACCAAAGAACAAAGCGGACCTCTCCTTGCTCCTCATCAGCTGGCATCTCCAACCCCACTAGACCTTCAGTCCTCTCTGAAACCTGCTCTGAGAGGAATGAAGGTGTAAAATTAGGTGTGCCACAGCCAAGTGCTTCCGGGCACTCTGCTAGCAGTACACCCACGTCTGATTATAGCAGGCAAACGTCCCTGCCCCAGCTGCTGGACCGGCGAAAGAAGTTCACTCCCAGCCATCCACATGCCCAGCGGTTGAATGCTAGCTTGGCTAAATTGCTAGCACTTCAACTGCTGCCTTTTCAGTTGGTAGACTCGGCCCCCTTCCGTGAGTTTGTACAATGTGCGGTTCCTCAGTGGCAGGTCCCCAAACGCCACTTTTTCTCACGGAAGGCGATTCCGGCTCTCTACCGGCATGTGGAAGGCAATGTCCTTGCCTCGCTGGACAGGGCGGTCAGCGGTAAGGTGCATATTACCGCTGACTCATGGTCCAGCAGGCATGGACAGGGACGTTACCTGTCTTTCACGGCCCATTGTGTCACTCTTCTGGCAGCTGGGAAGGATGCAGGACAAGGTGCAGTAGTGTTGGAGGTTGTTCCGCCACCACGCCTCCAAAATGCTACTATTGGTTGTGACACACCTCTCTCCTCCACCCCCTCCTCTTCTTCTTCCTCCATGGCCTCTTCCAGTGCTCTGTCCTCAGAACCAGCGGTGCTCCGTAGGCGTTCCAGGGGCTACGCAAGTACGCAGGCAAAACGATGCCATGCCGTGCTTGCGCTGGTTTGTTTGGGGGACAGGAGCCACACTGGGGCGGATGTTTTGTCAGCTCTGCAGGGGCAGGCCGAGAGGTGGTTGACGCCACGCCAGCTTAAGCCAGGAATGGTGGTTTGCGACAATGGCACCAACCTCCTCTCCGCCCTCCGACAGGGACAACTGACCCATGTGCCCTGTGTAGCTCACGTCCTTAACCTGGTGGTGCAGCGGTTCTTGGGCAGGTACCCGGGCTTACAGGATGTCCTGAAGCAGGCCAGGAAAGTCTGTGTGCATTTCTGCCGATCATTTAATGCCTGTGCTCGGCTGGCTGAGCTCCAAAAGGAGTTGAACCTGCCCAAGAACCGCCTTATATGTGACATGCCCACCAGGTGGAACTCAACGTTGGCCATGCTGCAGCGGCTGCACGCGCAGCAGAGGGCCATCAATGAGTACCTGTGCGACTACGGCACCAGGACAGGGTCAGGGGAGCTTGGTTTTTTCTCACCACGCCAGTGGGGCATGATCAGGGATGCATGCACTGTCCTGTCACCGTTTGAGGAGGCCACAAGGATGGTGAGCAGTGACAGTGCATGCATCAGTGACACTGTACCTCTTGTCCACCTCTTGGAGCATACGCTGCGTGGAATAATGGACAGGGCAATTGAGGCAGAACAGAGGCAGGAAGAGGAGGACTTCCTTGCCTCTCAAGGCCCCCTTTATCCAGACAGTGTTCCTGCTGTGCCACCCATCACACAGGAAGAGGATGAGGAGGAGGAAGAGGAGGAGGAGGATGATTGTGTCAGCATGGAGGTGGAGGCTGGCACTCAGCATTAGCAGCAGCAGCAGTCTTGTAGGGATGATTTACAGTCCCAAGAAACCCGTGGACTTGTAAGTGGCTGGGAGGAGGTAGCTGCGGATCATGTTGTCCTTAGTGACCCAGAGGACTCCGGACCGAATGCCTCAGCTAACTTACGCTGCATGGCCTCCCTGATCCTGCAAAGCCTACGGAAGGATCCTCGTATTCTTCGGATCAAGGAGAGGGACCATTACTGGCTGGCCACTCTCCTTGATCCACGGTACAAGGGTAAGGTTGCTGACCTTATCTTGCCATCGCAGAGGGAGCAGAGGATGAGACATCTCCGGGAGGCCTTGCAGAAAGGTCTGTGCAACGCGTTCCCAGAGACTGGGAGGTTACAAACTCCTGGTCCTGGACAACGTGTTGCTGAGGCATCGGTCAGAAGGAGCGGTGGAGAAGGTGGCCGTCTGACTGATGCTTTCAGACAATTTTTTAGTCCGCAGCCCCAAGGTATGATTGGTTCCAGCAACCATCGCCAGCGTCTGATTTACATGGTGCAGGAATACCTAGGGGCAAGGTCAGACTTGGACACCTTTCCCACTGAAAATCCTCTGGCTTGCTGGGTCTTGAGGATGGATCACTGGCCAGAGCTTGCACAGTATGCAATTGAGCTACTGGCCTGTCCTGCATCCAGCGTTCTTTCGGAACGCACCTTCAGTGCTGCTGGTGGCTTTGTTACCGATCACAGGGTGCGCCTGTCCACCGAATCAGTTGATCGACTGACCTTCATCAAGATGAATCAGTCTTGGGTAACCCACAGCTACCAAGCACCTGAAGCTGATGTAACCGAATAATTTTTTGGGAAATATCACATACCTTCAAGACTGCCTATGCTGATGCTGAGTGACTGTCCTGTTATGTTGATTGTCTATCCTCTTCCTCCTCCGCTGATATGTTGGAAGAACATTTATGGTTCTTAGTGATGCCATCAGCCCAATTTTTCTGCCCCTGTTTAACAGGGGCATTTAATTACAATTTTTGATGCAATGCTTTGCAGCAGGGCTAATTCCTGCAATAAAACTAAAGTATATGGGAGAGGTTGCAGTGTTGTGGCACCAGCACCAGTGCCCAAGGCCCAATTTTTCTGCCCCTGCTTAACAGGGGCGTTTAATTACAATTTTTGATGCAATGCTTTGCAGCAGGGTTAATTCCTGCAATAAAACTAGAGTATATGGGAGAGGTTGCAGTGTCGTGGCACCAGCACCAGTGCCTAAGGCCCAATTTTTCTGCCCCTGTTTAACAGGGGCATTTAATTACAATTTTTGATGCAATGCTTTGCAGCAGGGCTAATTCCTGCAATAAAACTAGAGTATATGGGAGAGGTTGCAGTGTGGTGGCACCAGCACCATTGCCTAAGGCCCAATTTTTCTGCCCCTGTTTAACAGGGGCATTTAATTACAATTTTTGATGCAATGCTTTGCAGCAGGGCTAATTTCTGCAATAAAACTAGAGTATATGGGAGAGGTTGCAGTGTCGTGGCACCAGCACCAGTGCCTAAGGCCCAATTTTTCTGCCCCTGTTTAACAGGGGCATTTAATTACAATTTTTGATATAATATTTCACAGGAGGGCCCGTTCCTGGGCCCACCCAGAGTAACTGTGAGGACTTATAGTGTTGTGGCACCAGCACCACAACCACCAAAGGTCAATTTTTCTACCACTGTTCAACAATGGCATGTAATTACAATTCTTGATATAATCGTTCACAGCAGGGCACTCCAGCGCCCACCAAGAGTCACTTTGAGGGCTTACAATGTTGTGGCAAAACCAACACCTTGTTCCGCCATTTCTGCAGAGCATATAGGGCAGGCCCCTACTTTCAAACATCCAACTTACAAACATCTCCTACTTGCAAACGGAAGGAGACAACAGCAAGTGAGATGAAAAAAGATGGACGACAAAACAAATTATACAGGGGTGATAACCCTTCCCTATGTTTTCCAAAAAGCTTAAAAATTGTTTTTTTGACTGGAGCTACACTTTAAAAATTTACCAGTTGAAAATTACAAACAGATTCAACTTAACACAACAAACCTACACAGTCCCTGTCTTGTTTGCACCGCCTGTATACTGCTGTTCTGAGTATATAGGGCCTGGGGGCCACACGCATTTCCTTTTTTTAATATGGGTATGGGGTTCCCCTTAATATGCATACAAGACCCAAAGGGGCTGGTAATGGGCAGGGAGGGCTACCCATGCCATTTTTCTCAATGATTTTCAACCATATTGCAGGAACCAGATATAACATTAAAACCGCAAGCAGTTTTAAATGATGTTATTTCCGTTTAATTTCATTTTGTGCAGGGACTGTTCTAAACACTGGAAACACGTCCAGGTCCCCAAACCCTTTTTACGACAGTATCTTGCATATTAGCCGTTAAAATTAGCACTTTTAATTTCGAACGTTCGAGTCCCATAGACTTAAATGGGGTTCTAACGTTCGTACGAATTTGGGGTCCGTTCGAAAATTCTGGTGCGAACCGAACCGGGGGTGTTCGGCTCATCCCTAGTACTGAGCAGTGTTGTCACTCTAGGCCATAGATGGTATTAGGACTACATACCACCTCTCTTGTATCTTCATAACGAGGGAATATGTTTTGTAGTCCACAGAGACAGCAAAGACAAAAGCTAACTGATAACAGTTTAGGGGTAGAAAGTACAAGAGTTCATCAGCTCTCAAGATTTCTGGTTGGATGAACAGCTGTTTTTACACACTAAGCCTTGTACAAATGATTAGATTTTCCAACCGGAAATGTGTGATGACAGGCTGTTGGCGGTAAATTCCGACCATTAGTATGCTGGATCAGACAATTTTTGTCTGAATTTCTGTGGACGAATGTTGAATGGTAGGCTTTAAAATTTTCCATGGACAAATGTCTGTTGTTGGATTTTCCGAGCGTGTGTAAACAAGTCCATCGGACAAAAGTCCAAAGTGCAAGCATGCATGCTCGGAAGCAAGGACGAGCCAGAAGCGGTCGGTCTTGTAAACTAGCGTTTGTAATGGAGAATTAACATTCGTGATGTGGCAAATTATGAAATCTTGAAATGCAGCGCACAATTCTCTTCTTCTTTAACCGCTTCCTGACTGCTTCACGCAGATATACTGCGGCAGAAAGCCACGTACATACAGATTAGCATACCTGTATGTTGCCCTTTAAGAGGCGTGCCGGACGGGAGCTTCGTGACTGTGATCACGGGTCCCGCGGACTTGATGTCCGCCGGCATACCCACGATCGTCTCACGGTGAGGAAGAATGGGGAGATGCTAATGTAAACAAGCATCTCCCACGTTCTGCCTAGTGACAGAGTCACTGATCAGTGCTCCCTGTAATCAGAGTGGTGATCAGTGACGTGTCACACGTTTGATTGCTGCATTAATGCCAATGGTCCCAAAAATGTGTCACAATTGTCCAATATGTCCGAAATAATGTTGCAGTCACGATAAAAATCGCTGATCACCGCCATTACTAGTAAATAAAAAAAAGGATCAATAAAAATGCCATAAACCAGCCCCTATTTTGTAGACAATATAACTTTTGTGCAAACCAATCAATAAACGCTTATTGTGATTTTTATTACCAAAAATACGTAGAAGAATATGTATCGGCCTAAACTGAGGAAAAAAAAGTTTTTTTATATATTTTTTGAGGCTATTTATTATAGCAAAAAGTAAAAAATAATGCGTTTTTTTTTTTAATTGTTGCAGTTTTTTTGTTTACAGCGCAAAAAATAAAAAGCACAGGGCTGATCAAATACCACCAAAAGAAATCTCTATTTGTGGGGGAAAAAAAGACGTTAATTTTGTTTGGGAGCCACGTCGCACGACCGCTCAATTGTCGGTTAAAGCAACGAAGTGCCGAATCGCAAAAAGTGCTCTGGTCAGGAAGAGGGTAAATTCTTCTGGAGCTGAAGTGGTTGATGGGATAATAATAAAGCTGCTTTGAACTAATTTGAACTCATTTTCAAAGGTTTATTTTTCTGGTGAATAATATTATTATGCTTTTTTTTTTTCTTTTGGGGCAAGTTATCGCAACACCATTATCCCGTAGTTTTTAAGATCAAAGATACAACTATGTTGGTGTTCCTTGTTATATTTACATTGTATTTTTTTAAATGTAACTGCCTACTCTCAAACTGAAGTAAAACACATAGCCAAGTATTATTCTCCACTTTTTTTTTCATTGTGCATTAAAAAAAGAAAACAAATAAAATTAGACATGCTATCTGCCAATAGAACTCAATAAAAAGTGCATTCTATGCATCCAAAAATATAGCAAATATAACAAATCAAATCATTATTCAACCAAAAAATAAAATAAAAGCCTCATGCATGTGTCCTGCTTCTTAATATAGGGGGTCAGCAATACCAAGAGTTGGTGAAAGCAGGGGTCATCCGGAGATAATTCAGAAAATAATCAGGATTATTCTCCTGGAGCTCCTGCAGCAAAGGCAAATTACATAATTGGTCACTATTAATAAAGCAACCAATTTTTTGTCCAAGAAATCCTCCTCCTCCTGTTCCTGGACTGGACTTGGGTCAAAGCAATAACTCCAAGGCCAATAATAAATAACATGTTATCTTCTCCGATTCCCCAACATGTCTGGTTGATAAACGGCCATTCAGAAATTAACTGAAAAGCATGAAATTAAAAGCGCAAACTGAAAAGCATGAATCAACACTCACCAAACTTCTACTAACACGAAATTAACAGAAGGAGCCCAAAGGGTGCCGCTAAAGAGATGAAAAACGACGTAATACGTTACTACATTTGTGTTGGCCGACAATTCCTTGCCGTTTGTATGCAAGACAAAATCCAGGCACATGCCTTCGGACAAAAGTCCAAGTTTTCGTCTGCGTAAAACACGATCGTGTTTAAGAAGGTTAATAAAACAGATATAATAGAATACTTTCAATGGTGTATTAAACATACTAAAAGGGAACAAAAAAAGGGAATTGTATTGTTGGACCCCTTTCACACTGCAGCGCAGATAGCGTCAATGGTAAAACGCTGCTATTTTTAGTGGCGTTTTACCGTTGGATTTGCGGCACATTTTGGCAGCTAGCGGGGTGCTTTTAACCCCCAATATTGGCAGAGAAAGGTTTAAAACTGTCCTCAATGTGCCGCAATAGCTGTGTTTTGCCAGCGGTATAGCTGGCTGCCTCATTGATTTCAATGGGGAGCAGTGGTGGAGGAGCGGTAAACACACCGCTCGTTCACCGCTCCAAAGAAGCTGCTGGCAGGACTTTTCCTGACATCCTGCCAGCACACTGATCCAGTGTGAAAGCCCGAGGGAGACAATGGTGCAGCTGTTTGAGGGCGGATTGCAGGTGCTATTTTTAACACTATAGCGCCTGAAAAACACCCTTGGTGTGAAAGGGGTCTAAGTGTTTGCCTAGACCTTTAGTGACAGCTCAGAAGCTGCTAACGTCACATCTATGATGGCAACATCTAGCAGCAGCAATCTCAGGCCTATTTAAAATCTTAATATCATCAACAATTGCAGGGAAAATACATTTACCAAACAAGGAGCTAATCTGGTATGTAATATTATGAGAAGCGTTTTGGTAATATTAATAAAATAGGGACATGGGGGGTTATTTACTAAAGGAAAATCCACTTTGCACTGCAAGTACACTTGGAAATAAAGTTGCTGTAGTTCCGAGGGGGACATGTAAGGAAAATAAAAAACAGCATTTTAGCTTGCACATGATTGGATGATAAAATCAGCAGAGCTTTCGGGTGCACTTGCAGTGCAAAGTGGATTTGCCTTTCGTAAATAACTCTATGGTCTTTTCTACAAGGTAGATGAGACAGATTTTCACTCACACTTAAACATACAAACTATTAGGAAGTGGCCAGTGGTAGGTTGTATTTTGTGGCTTTTCTACTTTAGAGCAGCAGACAGATAAATGTATGAATCAAGCTGCAATCTACAGTAATTTTTTTCTCATAATCTGTTCTCATAACTACTTTTTTAGCATTACATTGCTGCGTGGCAGAATTGATAAATGTCTCCCCCAGTGGCTTCATCAAGGGGCTTCATAGTTTGTACTTATTTTTTTCATGTTATAAAATTTATAGGTAGTTATTCAGGGTTTGAGTTTACTAGGACATAGATACCAAAATACCAAAATACCAGGATCTTCCTGTCTATTTTGCACCCTACTGATAACCCAGCACCACACTTCAAATATTGACAAGTCCATTTGGTCTATCGATAATCAGCAAAAATACATAAAATAAGGTTAACTTACCAGAGGGATCAATCATTTATGGGGCTGGCATTTTTAAAGCTGAACCTTTTGACATGAACTGATCAAAGCTTACAGTTAAACACCAGTTAACTCCATAGATGCAACACACGTTATCACCATAATTATGCTGCCAAAATTACAAACTGGTTGTCTCTCTATTACTTGTTGCTCCTTTAATGCAATTTGGATATTATCTAGCACAGAGATTAAAAAGTCTTTTTGTAACTAGTAATACAAGGTTATTTTATTAGCCAAGAGCATATGCTTATCTGAAGAGGCCAATATTGGGGCTGATTTACTAAGAGTTGAAAATTTTCACACAATAAATTGTATAAATATTTACTCCAATTATATAGTCATGTAAAAAAGCAAAACATGCCTGTAAATAGTACAACATAGAAAGGACACCCTTGACATTCCAGATATACAGATGCAACAAGAAATGCAAGGGAGCACTCAGGGTGTCTAAAATAGAATACATGAAAAAAAATTATCTACGGTAAGTAAAGAACAAATCCCAATTTTTGTAAATTAAATCAATAGTAAAAAGTTAATGAAAGAACAGATATGCTCCATAACAAATGAACACAGGAAGCTTGTCACAATTGACATGGAAATGGCACCTGTTTTAAAGTGTTACTAAGCCCACAACAGTAAAATAAGTCTGTATATGCAGTAAAGCATGCTTGTTATACTCATTATGAAGCCTAAGGGGTAATCCTCAGCAATGTGTAGAAAGGCTGTTTGATCCTGTCTTCCCTGATCTTCCCCTTCTTCCACAGTCCCCAATCAATATGCTGATGGACCAGAGATTTGAAGTCACTCACATGCTTGTTGGTGTGCATTGCTAGAGAGTATTTTTTTCTTTGGAGGGTGCATGTGATCGGCACAGGGCCAATCAGTACTGCCCACACAAAGTGTCAGGGGTCATGCATCCTCAGGACAGTCAGAGTAGTTTTATACTGCTGATGAAGGTATTTAGCAGTTTATATTTACTAAAACTATTACATTTCCATGTTCTATGTACTCTGGGAGACCAGATATAGTGAATGCAGGGTCCTGGGTTTAGTAGCACTTAAACATGTGTTTCTCTTCAGTTTTTACAGATGAAAAATGTGGGTTTGATAGTCTTTATAGTTCTATTAATAATGTTTCATCAAAGGTACCTTTGCGGTTGGCTGAAGGTCGGGTACAAAAGAGACTAGAGAAACCTAATGTGAACAAATCTCCAGGTCCAGATGGCTTACTCCTTACGGAACTTAACTCAGTTATAGCCAAGCCACTATTTCTAATTTTTAAAGACACCTTTATGACTGGAATAGTACCAACTGAGTGGTGTAGAACAAATGTAGTACCAATTTCCAAAAAAGTCGAATATGTATACCAGGAAACTATGGACCAGTCAGCCTTACATCTCTAACATGTAAGGTATTTATAGGGTATCTAAATCCCTGCAAAATCTAAATCCTAAATCCTAAATCTAGATCAAAATCTAAACCCCTACTAGACTTTACCCTCTACAAATCTGCCCTTCTCAAATACAACTCCTGCCTCAACACTGCTAAACAAACCTACTACAACACTCTCATCAAACACTCATTCAGACCTCAACTCTTTTCTACTCTTAATTCCTTATTTCATCCCTCCATTGCCCCCACACACCAACTTGCTTACTGCTCAACAGATTGCTAACCATTTCAAAAGCAAAATCAACACAATTCGCAAGGAGATATTCAGCATTCAACTTCCTCCCCTACCCAACATATCAGGTCCAACACCACTCAATACTCTCCTCCTTCTGCCCAGAGACCACCGATGGCCCACCTCACTACCTGTCCCCTAAACCCTGTCCCCTCACAATTACTGCAACCACCTTCCCACTCTATCCTTAACTCCCTAACCCACAGCTTCAACCTCTCTGTCTCATCTGGCATCTTTCCTTTCCTGATCAAACATGCACTGGTTACCCCCATACTTAAACCCTCAATAGACCCCACCTGTTTGAATAACTTAAGACCCATCTCCCTGCTCCCATTTGCCTCCAAGCTCATCGAATGCCTTGTCTATGACCGAATGAGTCGTTACCTCACAGACAACAACCTTCTTGACCCCCTACAGTCTGGCTTCCGTCCACATTTCCACTGAAACTGTCCTACTAAAACTCACCAATGACCTACTAACTGCTAAAACCAATGGGCATTACTCCATACTCATACTCTTAAACCTTTCTGCTGCCTTCTACACAGGTGACCACCTGCTCCTCCTCAGCAAACTACACTCCCTTGGCCTCCATGATTCTGCTTTATCCTGGTTCTCCTCCTACCTATTTCAGCATATTTTCAGTGTCACTTACAACTCAATTTCCACCGCACCTCTTTCTCTTTCTGTTGATACCTCTTCCCTGGGCCAGTTGATAACCTCCCATGGCTTCCAATACCACCTCTATGCTGATGACACCCAGATCTATCTCTCCACTTCTCAACTCACCCCCTCGATCTCCTCACAGATTTCAAACTTACTGAATGACGTATCAGTATGGATGTCACACCATTTTCTCAAACTCAGTCTTTCTAAGGCCGCGTACACACGGACGGATTGTCTGGCCAACTAAGTTCGTCAGACAATCCGACAAACAGTCCGTCCAAACTTTTGAATGAACGGACTTGCCCACACACGGCACTTTTTGAGTGGACTAATACGGCGGACTAAGTCCGCCATACAATCCGCTCTACTTTTGAAATGAACGGACGCGCCCACACACGCGGAGAAAAGTCCGCTCATTTCGAGCGCGTCTCCAGGTAGGCGGGGCCCGCGAAGGAGACGTTGCTGGCCCCGCTGCCTGAAATGGACTTAAAGGGGAACCCCAATGCCGAAAAAAATCGGCGTGGGGGTGCCCCCCAAGTCCACAACAGACCCTTGTCCGAGCACGCTACCCGGCCGGCCAGGAAAGGGGGGCGAGCGAGCGCCCCCCCCCCCCCTCCTGAGCCGTACCAGGCCGCGTGCCCTCAACATGGGGGGTGCCTTGGGGAAGGGGGGGCCGCGTGGCCCCCCCACCCCAAAGCACCTTGTCCCCATGTTGATGAGGACAAGGGCCTCTTCCCGACAACCCTGGCCGTTGGTTGTCGGGGTCTGCGGGCGGGGGGCTTATCGGAATCCGGGAGCCCCCTTTAATAAGGGGGCCCCCGGATACCGGCCCCCCACCCTATGTGAATGAGTATGAGGTACAATGTACCCCTACCCATTCACCTGTAAAATAAAAGTACCAAAAAAAAACACAACACACGAGATAAAATATTTTATTGCACAGCTCCGGGGGTCTTCCGTCTTCGGGGGTCTTCTCGCCGGACTCCTCCGCTATCTTCTTGTAGCTCTTTTGCTAGCGGAGGAGTCCGACTTTCTTCCCCGCCGCTGGCCTCTTCTCCCGACTTCGGGGGTCTTGTCCCCCTCTTCGGTTCTTCTGCCGGGCCACCGCGCCTTCTTATAGCTCTTTTACAGGCAGTGGCCCGGTCTTCTGTCGCCGCCGCCGCCGCCTTCCGTTCTTCTTCTTCTTCTTCTTCTCCAGGAGATGTTGCCTCGACGATCTCTCCGGCCGGAATGCCAGAGACCCGCGCTGCGCGGCCACTTATATAGTGACAATGGGGCGGTGTCACATGGTATATGTCACATGGGTTGGTGTCACATGGTGACCCCGCCCCCTTACGATGTCATAGTCCCCATGTGATATCAACCCATGTGACCAACCCATGTGACATATACCATGTGACACCGCCCCATTGTCACTATATAAGTGGCCGCGCAGCGCGGCCCTGGCATTCCGGCCGGAGAGATCGTCGAGGCAACATCTCCTGGAGAAGAAGAAGAAGAAGAAGAACGGAAGGCGGCGGCGACAGCGGCGACAGAAGACCGGGCCACCGCCTGTAAAAGAGCTATAAGAAGGCGCGGTGGCCCGGCAGAAGAACAAGACCCCCGAAGTCGGGAGAAGAAGCCGGCGGCGGGGAGGAAGAAAGCCGGACTCCTCCGCTAGCAAAAGAGCTACAAGAAGATAGCGGAGGAGTCCGGCGAGAAGACCCCCGAAGACGGAAGACCCCCGGAGCTGTGCAATAAAATATTTTATCTTGTGTGTTGTGTTTTTTTTGGTACTTTTATTTTACAGGTGAATGGGTAGGGGTACATTGTACCCCATACTCATTCACATAGGGTGGGGGGCCGGTATCCGGGGCCCCCTTATTAAAGGGGGCTCCCGGATTCTGATAAGCCCCCTGCCCGCAGACCCCGACAACCAACGGGCAGGGTTGTCGGGAAGAGGCCCTTGTCCTCATCAACATGGGGACAAGGTGCTTTGGGGTGGGGGGGCCGCGCGGCCCCCCTTCCCCAAGGCACCCCCCATGTTGAGGGCACGCGGCCTGGTATGGCTCAGGAGGGGGGGAGGCGCTCGCTCGCCCCCCTTTCCTGGCCGGCCGGGTAGCGTGCTTGGACAAGGGTCTGTTGTGGACCTGGGGGGCACCCCCACGCCGATTTTTTTTCGGCGTTGGGGTTCCCCTTTAAGTCCATACCAGGCGGCGGGCCCACGACGTCTCCGTCGCGTGCTCCGCCTACCTGGATACCCGCTCGAAATGAGCGGACTTTTCTCCGGGCGGGAAAAGTCCGCTCATTTCGAAAGTACAGCGGACTGGCACACACACGGGCGGACTGTCCGCTCAAACCAAGTTTGGACGGACAATCTTACGGAAATTCCGTAAGACTTTGTTCGTCAGACTGTCCGCTGAAAAAGTCCGCTGAAGCCCACACACGAGCGGACTGTCCGCTCAAATGTGTTTCGGCGGACTAAGTTGGGCAGACAATCCGCCCGTGTGTACGCGGCCTAAAACTGAGCTTGTTACATTTCCTCCTTCCCTGCCCCCCCCCATCACTTTACCATTAAGATCAACAACACAACCATTGGTCCCTTCATACATGCCAGGGTGCTGGGTGTAATCTTTGACTCTGACCTCTCCTTCAGCCCTCACATTCAATCACTGGCTAAATCCTGCCACTTAACCTCTGCAACATCTCCAGAATTCGACCCTTCCTGACTAATGACACCACAAAGCAACTCGTTCATTCCTTGATTATTTCCCACCTTGACTACTGCAACTCTCTCCTTAATGGCCTACCCTTGCGCAGGCTTTCCCCCTTCAGTCTATTATGAAAGCTGCTGCTAGACTAATACACCTCACTAACAGGTCCGTGACTGCTGCCCCTCTCTGCCAATCCCTTCACTGGCTTCCTCTACCCCACCGTGTAAAATTCTAAATGCTAAGCACAACATACAAGGCCATCCACAACATCGCTCCCAGCTACATCACCAACCTCATCTGCAGATATCGCCAAAATCGTCCCCTCCGCTCCTCCCAGGACCTCCTGCTCTCAAGCTCCCTTGTTACCTCCTCCCATGCTCACCTTCAGGATTTCTCCAGAGCCTCTCCCATCCTCTGGAACTCCCTGCCCTAGTATGTCTGATCAACCCTTAACCTGTCCACCTTTAGGAGATCCCTGGAGACTCACTTATTCAGGGAAGCCTATCCCACATCCACTTAACTGTCCCTGAGCCATCCCCATCAAAACATTCCCTGCATCTATTACCTTTTATACCATAACCCCCTCCCTTTAAAATGTAAGCTCTACGAGCAGGCCCTCACCTCCCCTCTGTATCGAACTCTACTCTAATTGTGCTGTCCTCCCTCTACATTGTAAAGCACTGCATAAACTGTTGGCGATATATAAATCGTATATAATAATAATTATAGGGTATGGTAATGGAATCTATACAGAAACCAGCAAAGCTAATCTGTTATCGCTCTATGAGGAATTTAGTGAGACATTGGAAGGTGGAAGTCTGGTGGACGTATCTTGTCTAGATTTTGCTAAGGTGTTTGACACTGTACCTCATAAACTTTGCATTTATAAAATAAGGTCTGTTGGAGCTAATTAAAATGTATGCACATGAATAGGAAATTGGCTACATGAATGGTTCCAGAGAGTAGTGATAAATAGGTCATACTTTGAAGAGTCTAAAACTGTGAGTGGTGGGCCCCAGGATGCCCCACAGATGCTCAATAGTGTTTAGGTGTGGAGACATGCTTGGCCAATCCATCACCTTTATCCTCAGCTTCTTTAGCAAGGCAGTGGTCATCTTGGAGGTGTGTTTGATTCGTTATGTTGAAATACTGTCCTGTGGCCCAGTCTCCGAAGGGAGAGGATCATGCCCTGCTTCAGTATGTCACAGTTCATTTTGGCATTCATGGTTCCCTCAATAAACTGTAGCTCCCCAGTTCGGGTGACACTGATGCAGCCCCAGACTATGACACCCCTACCACCATGCTTGACTAGGAGGCAAGACACACTTGTCTTTGTACTCCTCACCTGGTTGCAGCCACACATGCTTGACACCATCTAAACCAAATATGTGTATCTTAGTTTATTCAGACCACAGGACAGGTTTCCAGTAATCCATGTCCTTAGTCTGCTTGTTTTCAGCAAACTGTTTGCAAGCTTTCTTGTGCATCATCTTTAAAAGTAGCTTCTTTTTGGGATGACAGCCATGCAGACCAATTTGATACATTGTGCAGTGTATGGTCTGAGCACTGACAGGCTGATCCCCCACCCCTTCAACCTTGGCAGCAATGCTGGCAGCACTCATACGTCTATTTCCCAAAGACAACCTCTGGGTATGACACTGAGCATGTGCACTCAACTTCTTTGGTCAACCATGGTGAGGCCTGTTCTGAGTGTTATGTCCTATTAAACTGCTGTATGGTCTTAGCTACCAGGCTGAATCTCAGTTTCCGGGTCTTGCCAATCTTCTTATAGCCTAGGCCATCTTTATGTAGAGCAACAATTATTTTTCTTCAGATACTCAGAGAGTCATTTGCCATGCCATGGTGCCATGTTGAACTTCCAGTGACCAGGATGAAACAGTGAGAGTGATAACACCAAATTTAACACACCCACTCCCCATTCACACCTGAGACCTTGAAACACTAATGAGTCACATGACACCAGGGAGGGAAAATGGCTAATTGGGCCCAATTTGGACATTTTCATTTAGGGGTGTACTCACTTTTTTTGCCAGCAGTTTAGACATTAATGGCTGTGTGTTGAGTTTTTTTCAGAGGACAGCAAATTTACACTGCTTTACAAGCTGTACACTCACCAGTTTACTTTTGTAGCAAAGTGTCATTTCTTTAGTGTTGTCACATGCAAAAATATAATAAAATTGGTCATTGTGCCTTCATAGGAACAACCCCCAAAACAGGTTAATGGATAGGATGTAATACAATGGGCTAGTCAGGTGGGGAAATAATACCATCTACATAATATTTTGTAGGCATTTTCAAGGATTAAAAAAAATATAGTGGTAGCCCTCCAAATAAGCTGCCAGTCTACAGACTACAAAGAATTGTTGAGTCTGTAGCCCACTGAGTTTGGTATGGCCTGGTAGGTGTTCATTTGGCAGAAACAAGAGATGTATAAATAGGGAATATGAGGCCTATGAAACTTGGGTCAGAGTGGCATCTGCATTATAATAGGAAAAGGAGAAAAGGAGGTGTAATGAGAGCGGGTAAGTGTTTGCATAAAGGTAATTATTTGGATATAATATTAATGTTCCCTAAGCAGGCTATCATGAGAGGAGTAAATTCCTGGAAGGACAGGATACCCTCATGAGTGAGTAGGGAATACACATCATCAAAATGATAGGCCTGCCACCAAGGAAAGTCATCCAGGTATGTGAACTTTCATTTAAGAACAATACATATTTAAAACACATAATTGAAATTATATTTACCTGAAAATGGATTTGTAGAGTAATTCACCTATACCCGTGATTCACTGAGCTGTTTTTTTTATGGCTTAGAACACTTGTAAGATGCCATACTTCTTCAGGCTTCATTCCTGTCTACTCTTTGAGTAGAGAATGGCATTTTTAGAATGAATGAATTTCTAGAATGAATGAATGAATGAATGAATTTCTAGAGAATGGCACTTCTAATGATGACCCTGAGCCCACATTAGTACCCCATTTTACTCATCACCAAGAAGACACTCCTAAAGCAACCATAATGAAAGCCCTTGAACCCCATAGGGAAAGGGAGACTTGACTGATGGGGGCATGGCTAGGAACTGGGTGTGGATACATGCAATATGTAAAGTACCGTATTTTCCGGCGTATAAGACGACCTTTTACACTTAAAAAAACTGGCCGAAAATCGGGGGTCGTCTTATACGCTGGATCAGCCCCTCCGATGCCTGCTGAGGGTTCGGTAATACTGTATGTAGCTTTGGCTACATACAGTATATACCGCTGAGCCAATCCCAGTGAGCGATGTATTCAAATGAATACAGAGCCTGCTCGGATTGGAGTAACAACCTCTGCCAATCCGAGCAGGCTACACTGTAGCCATGCTCGGATTGGCTTTGAGAGTCAGAGAGGCGCGGGCTGATGATGATACAGCCTCTGCCAATCCAAGCAGGCTTTGTATTCATTAATAGAATACATCGCTCGCCGTGATTGGTTCCAGCAAAAGCAGGAAGAAGGATATGGCGCCAGCTCCTGCATCTAGCAAGAAGGACGAAATTTCAAGCATCGGAAGCCTTGGAAGGGGGTCATCTTATTCGGTAAGTACAAGAAAAAAATGCTTAAACAACAGTAAGATTAGGGGGTCGACTTATATGCCAGGTCATCTTATACACTGGCATATACGGTAGCGGAAAACGATTGGCTACTTAAACTTGTTTTTTTTTTTTATTTTGTCTGTCATATTTACAAAGATACACAAAAAACACAATCCTGGGGCAAAAACTGTTTAGATTTGTGAATGTACTAGGTCGCTAAAGGCTTTATACATAAAACCAGAACTTTATATGGCATTCGGTTAGTAAATTACTATGAAGAGCTGTAATAGCTTATTTTTTATTATTCTTGTTAAAAGGTGCAGCAAGAACAATAAATATAGTAGCTACATTGTGTGTGTACAAGATGCTGTTGATTTTAGCAGTCTGAAAGCAGACAACTCAAGGCCAGGCACACTGCCTATACAGCTCTTTGTTTTGATATGTAAGATGCCAGATAAAGATAGAGGAGATGTATTTTCTCAATTATTTCTCTTAGATGAGATTAGTTATATAACCTGGTTAATGCACATTGTTTACATTTTATCTGCTCATTATAACTCATAATTAGTCATATTTATGTTTGAAATATGCCAGCAACAAAAGTATTTTTAATAAAATATCTTTTTGGTTGCATGCAAACAACATGCTGTAGGTAATTACAAATGTAATGCCGCGTACACACGACCAGACTTTTCAACATCAAAAGTCAGACGGAATGATTCCGGCAGACCATTCGATCGTGTGTGGGCTGCAGCGGACTTTTGATTTGCAAAAGTCTGACAGACTTTAGAAATGGAACATGTTTCAAATTTTTCCGACAGAACTCCGCCGGACTCAGTTCCTACTGAGAAATCCGCTCGTGTGTGTGCTAGTCCGAAGGACAAAAAACGATGTGAGGGCAGCTATTGGCTACTGGCTATGAACTTCCTTATTCTAGTCCAGTCGTATGTCATCACGTTCGAATCCGTCGGACTTTGGTGTGATTGTGTGTGGCCAAGTCCGTTCATTCGTAAAGAACTCTGTCAGAACTCCGTCAGAACTCCGTCGAAAGTCTGTCGGAACTAAGTCCGGTCGTGTGTAATGGGCATTAGTGTAGTAGAGGGCCTATATACTCCCCATGCTCATATGCAGATGCAGACACTTTGATACCACCAGCTGTTCGCCTCTGTTACCAGAGCTACCCTGGCCTTCACACTGTGGGACACTGTCTATGAGTATATCTACAAGTAGCTGTGTTTTTAACTGTTTTAGTGAAATGATGATTCTTACCTAGTGTAGCGGTTCCTCCACAGGAGCAGCTTGAATTTTGGTTTGCCTAGGCCTCTCACTGATTAATCCACAGTCAGTTACAATATATGTTCACTCAGCCAGGTGCACACATTCTTCCACTCATTATCTTTAATGACCAGTCTAGGGGATTTGATTTTTTGTATTTTACTTGGAGAACTTAGATAGGAGAAAGGATTTAGTTAAAAACTCCAAATTAATTATTCACAGGTAAGGACAACTCTCTCAATAAAACTGGGTAGCAGATTATCTGTGGGTCCATACAGCCTCTGTATGGAATGAACAAGTCCCTTTGTAGCAGAAGGAACTTTGGCTCTTCGAGACACTAGCCAGTGTCCCCTTTAGCTTGCACCCAGTAGCTGACTTCTAGCACCCAAAGGGGATTTGACAACACAAGTCCTAAGGATCCCTGGGGAGGGTCTGTACTCACAAGGCTCATGAAGCACACACAGCAGCCTTCTTCAGCAGTACCAGACAGGATCCAAGGACATCCTCCCTCAGTCAATTTTCACAAGAACCATGGGTTGCACCTTCAATGTTTCATGCCCTCAGGTGCACCACCTGAGGCCACATTGCAGCCTGCACTGAGGAGGGATTGCAGGCCCCCTCCCCACCTGGACCTCTCTCAGTAGAGGAAAACCCAGAGCCCATGTGCTCTTCATATTTAAATATAGTCACTCAGCATGCATTGGAGCACTCCCCCTCCTAATTAGCCAGGGCTGTATAGACTTCCATGCTGTCATCTGCCAGGTTTCCTCCCACTATCCAGTATACTCTATAGCAGGGGTGCCCAACCAGTTGCCTGGGGGCCACATGTGGCCCGTGGAGCCCTCTGATGTGGCCCACGACCTCCTTCTGTGGTATGGCAGATTGGCAAGCCCAGATCATGGATTGCAGACCCGCCATCCCAGAGCATCTGTGTTGTTAATGAAGTCGGCAAAGCAAGCAGCTGTGGAGCAGAGCTGTATAAGCTGATGCTTTCTGTATAGCACTGTCTCTTGCCACAGGCGGAGTGATACCAAATGCACTCTGCCAGGGACAGCAACAGCAGGGGATACCTGAATGGAAGACTGTCATTAAAGGTCAGTTTATTACTAAAATTGCAGTGTATATATGGGCACATCTGCGCAGTGGTTACTGTGCTGCTTTCAAACTGATCCGCAGGTACAGTGCACCTTCAGGTTACCTGCACTGAGCCATAGATTTCTGTTATTACCTGCGTGTTTGGTGAGCTTTCAGAAAGTGCACCACACCTGTAGGATATAATAGAAGTCTATGGAAAAGTGTAGCTAACTCACAGGAAAGACACAGGTGCACTGCGCTGCATTAGTGTGAAAGGCCCAACTCAATTGAACCCTCCATTCACCTCTATGAAACGACAGATATAAACAGATTTATGTCCTTTTATACCCGCCTACCTCCAATCTGATTTGCTAAAAAAAAAAAAAAATACAAAAGGGGCTCAATCCCCTTCCATTAGGGCAGATTGGATCGGAGGACCCATAGTGTAGAGTGGGCTGTGTCCGTGTCCACTCTGCATGGACCTGCCACTCGACTGCTCTGGTCATTGTCGCCCGCGACCGATTACCAAGTCGCTTAAGTGGCCCTTGCTCTTCAAAAGGTTGGGCACCCCTGCTCTATAGCCATTGGAACAGTGTGAAACTTTCAAGACAGCATGAGCAGCACCAGAACACTGATCAGACTCTGCCAATCAATCAGAGCTCTCTGTTAAGCAGTCAGCACATATATTTGCCTAGCTATCTCCCTGTTAAGCAGAGAACCCAAAAACTATATACACTAGTATCTCTAGTACGTACCTAACAGGGCGCTACACTAGACTCTATGTTGTTATAGGGTCTTACAGAGACTATGCCATGCATCTATACAGGGCTGGTGCAAGGATTTTTGACACCCTAGGCAAAACCTCATTTTGCCGCCCCCCCCTCACCCCCCAACTCTACTCCCTTTGCCTTGCTCATGTGTCAGTGGATGTATTAATAACCCCAAGCATTGCGGTCAATGGACACATTAATAACCCCCAGCATTGAAGTTACTGGACACATTAATAACTCCCAGCATTTAAGTCACTGGAGGCCTTAATAACCCCCAGCATTGAGGTCACTGGACGCATTAATAACCCCCAGCAATGATGTCAGTGGATGCATTAAAGACCCCCAGAATTGATGCCAGTGGACACAATAAAACCCCCAGCATTGATGTCAGTGAACGCATTAAAGACCCCCAGCATTGAAGTTACTGGACACATTAATAACTCCCAGCATTGAAGTCACTGGAGGCCTTAATAACCCCCAGCATTGAGGTCACTGGACGCATTAATAACCCCCAGCAATGATGTCAGTGGATGCATTAAAGACCCCCAGAATTGATGTCAGTGGACACAATAAAACCCCCAGCATTGATGTCAGTGAACGCATTAAAGACCCCCAGCATTGATGTCAGTGAACGCATTAAAGACCCCCAGTATTGATGTCAGTGGACGCAATAAAACCCCCAGCATTGATGTCAGTGGATGCATTAAAGATCCCCAGCATTGATATCAGTGGACGCATTAAAGACTACCAGCATTGATATCAGCGAACATAATGAAACCCCCAGCATTGATGTCAGTGGACGCAATAAAACCCCCAGCATTGATGTCAGTGGATGCATTAAAGATCCCCAGCATTAATATCAGTGGACGCATTAAAGACCCCCAGCATTGATGTCAGTGGATGCAATAAAACACCCCCAGCATTGATGCCAGTGGACGTATTAAAGATAAAGACCCCCAGCATTGATGTCAGTGGATGCAATAAAACCCCCCAACATTGATGTCAGTGGACGCAATAAAACTCCCAGTATTGATGTCAGTGGATGCAATCAACCCCCAGCATTGATGTCAGTGGACGTAATCAAACCCCCAGCATTTATGTCAGTGGATGCAATAAAACCCCCAGCATTGATGTCAGTGGATGCATTAAAAACCTCCCCCACATAGGTGGTCAGTGACATTGAAATTTACTTTAACCCCTTCAATACCCACCAATGTGGGGGGAAGGGAAAAATAATACTGACACACAAATGCAGAAGGGGGAGGTGGGTTAAAATGTCACTGCCATGAGGACAATGCAAGGTGGGAGGGGGGGTTATGTTCACTGCCACTGCCCCCTATCCCCCACCTGCATCGGTGGAAACAGCAATGTTAACTCCTTCCTCACTCTCAGCCTGCTGCAGTCCCATTTCTCGTGTGCTCTGGCAATTAGCTTACCTCAGCACACACTTGCTCCTGATCAGCTAACATCTCCCTCTGATAGCTGGGTGGGTGAGCAGCAGGAGGCTCAGACATGTGAGCCAGCGGGTGAGTGGCAGGAGGCTCAGACATGTGAGCAAGCGGGCGGCATGGGGGTTCAAGCGAGCTGTTCAGACTTGTGGGTGGGCGAACGAGCAGGTAGTTCAGGCAGGCGGGATCTCCAAAGCTAGCCGCATCCCCATTCCGCCCACACAACAAAATCCTGGCTGAAGATCCAGTCCCGCAGCTGGAGAAAGGGGGGAGCAAAGCCCTTCCTCAACCAGCCATTCCAGCCTGCACTGTGCTGTTCAGAATGACAGGAAGTCCCCTTTACTTATCCGGCTGTCCCTAACTCACACAGCCGAAGAGGCACCAGTCGGGGCACCTCTGGCGCCCCCTACGTATGTGTGCAGCTGCCTACCTTGCCTATGAGTAGCGCCGGCCCTGTAGCCATATGTTTACCCTGACTTCACAGTCACAGTAACATTGCTTTGAAGAGTCCATATTTGTGCAGCTTTCAATTGTTTTTATTTTAAATGTCATTATTCTGCAGTGTATGCATGTTTTTTGCCACCCTGAACTTGTTTTGCATTATTACTTCTACCTTTGCACCTGCTTAGTAAATTACAATTTACAATTACTTCTTCTGATCATTCGGCCAATTACTGATTTTATAAAAGTGTTTTGCTGCCAACAACCAACAGGTTATTACCAGGATATGTTGTGAATTGATAATTTCCCAGAAATATCCTCTTGTAGACTATGTTGTCAGGCTCACACATTATAGTTTAAGTGTTCCTGTTAGATCCTAGCTGGGTACATGAAGCTATAGGATTAAGAACATTAATAAATCTAAATAGTGCTGGCTTATATCATTAGAGCTGGTTGATAGGAACGACTTATTTGAATATTCATTATAATTGCTTTTTTATTCTTTTATTATTATTTACTGTATCAGCATCAGGGCCAGATTAAGAACATCATGGGCCTGGTGCTGAGGATTTTGGTGGGGCCTTTTATAAACAATAAATAAATAAAAATGCAAACAATTTTTTGTTATAACAAATTAAATTAAAGAGAGAGAGGGAGGATGAGAGAGAGATATATAGAGAGAGAGAGAGAGAGAGAGAGAGAGAGAAAGGGATGAAAGAGGTGTGAGGGGTAAGGGAGGGTAAGGGAGGGAGGGTGAGAGAGAAAGGGGGGGGGTGAGAGAAAGGGGGGGGGGTGAGACAAAGAGGATGCACATGAGCATGTGTGGGAATGACATCAACGCAGCCTGGCCAAGGCAAGTGACCAAAGGCACAGAACCCAGAAGGAAGACCGGGTGAAGATGGAAGTGCCCGGGCCCCCGCCGGATTGATCACAGCACAGCACTGGAGGGCTCAGTCTGACAATTTAAGTGTACCCTAATGTGCTAATATGCTGTGCATACTTGTACATTATGGCACAACCTACCCCAGGGCCTCTAAAAAGTAGTGACGTTAGAAAAGTTTACTACCGCTTTAATATCACAGGAGCCTCTCATGGGGCCCCCTACTGACCCTGTGGCCCTTGGAAATATTTTCAGGGATGCTTTTTTTAAAAGTGCTATATTTAGAATAGCTGACATCCCCTATGTTCCTCTATACATCACAATAGTAATTACAAAATTAAATAAGTACTAATAATGGGGCAGAACAAATATGAGGACTGTGAGATTTCCTTTAGTTGAACTGACAAATGTGTGCCCATTCTAGAGCTGGTAACATTGAGGATATTCAGTATAATTTTAAAGAACAGTTTTTGTGGATAAGAGGCATAGGGGAGGAGTATGGATGGTATACAGTGGGAAGTATGTGCAGGTCAGGGAGAGGAATGTGGAGGGTCTAACAGTGGGCACTATGTACATGAGAGGAGTGCAGGGGGTATGGCAGAAGGCACTATGTACAGGAGAGGAGTGTGAAGGGTATGACAGTGGGCAGTATGCACAGCAGAGGAGTGTAGAGGGTATGACATTGGGCACTATGTATAAGAGAAAAGTGTGGAGGGTATGAAAGTGAGCAATATGTACAGGAGTGTGGAGGGTATGACAGTGGGCACTATGTACAGGAGAGAAGTGTGGAGAGTAGGACAGTAAGCAGTAATTACAGGAGAGGAGTGTGGAACGAGGGTATGACGGTGGGCACTATGAAAAGGAGAGGAGTATGGAGGGTATGACAGTGAGTACTATGTACAGGAGAGGAGTGTTGGAGGGTATGACAGTGAGTACTATGTATAGGAGAGAAGTTTGGAGGGTATGACAGTGGGCACTATGTATAGGAGAGAAGTGTGGAGGGTATGACAATGGGCACTATGTATAGGAGAGGAGTATGGAGGGTATGAAAGTGAGTAGTATGTACAGGAGAGGAGTGTGGAGGGTATAACAGTGGGCACTATGTATAGGAGAGAAGTGTGGAGGGTATGACAGTGGGCACTATGTATAGGAGAGGATTATGGAGGGTATGACAGTGAGTAGTGTGTACAGGAGAGGAGTGTAGAGGGTATGACGGTGGGCACTATGTATAGGAGAGGAGTGTGGAGGGTACGACAGTGGGCACTATGTACAGGAGGGAAGTGTATGACAGCGGGCACTATGTACAGGAAAGGAGTGTGTAGGATATGACAGTGGGCATTATGTACAGGAGAGAAGTGTGGAGGGTATGACAGTGAGCAGTATGTACAGGAAAGAAGTGAGGAGAGTATGACAGTGCGCACTATGTATAGGAGAGAAGTGTGGAGTGTATGACAGTGGGGACTATGTATAGGAGAGGAGTGTGGAGAGTATGACAGTGGGCACTATGTTTAGGAGAAGAGGATGAAGTAATCTGGGAAGGAAAAATTTAAAGGTTTGTGGAAGGATGTTTAGGGACTGCGTAGTGGTTAAGCGGGCCATACATGGATTGAAATTACACCAATTAAGCAGAGACCAGCCATAGTCGATCTATGTATGGGCTAGCTGGTTTTACACAAGTCAACCTATTAACCGACTTGAGTACAACCAGCCTGTCAGGTTTTCCCTAAAACAATCAGTGCTGCCAGTTATAGTTAGCAACACTAATCATTGTATTCACTGGCAGAACTCAATAACACTGTGGGAGTGATTGCCCCATTCACAGGTCAGCAGGTGAGAGGGTGTGTGGTAACAGGCTGGGGAGAGATACTAGTCAGTCCCTGGGTAGGCACTGGTTAGTATCAGAGCCAGATACACACAGGTTACATACTCCACGATCGTTAGAGTGAGAGCAATAATTCTAGCACTAGACCTCCTCTGTAACTCTAAACATGTAACCTGTAAAAAAATGTAAAGCATCGCTTAGTACACAACAAAAAATCGTGCTAACTTTAGTGTTTTTTTTAATGAATGAAACAGTTTCTTTCCCAAAAAAAGTTTGAAAAATTGCTGCGCAAATATCGTGTAACATAAAAAGTTGCAAAAACCACCATTTTATTCCATAGGGTGTCTGCTAAAACAATATATAATGCTTGAAGGTTCTGAGTAATTTTCTAGCATAAAAAAATGATGATTTTTACATGTAGGAGAGAAGTCTCAGAATGGGCCTGGGTGGCAAGGGGTTAATTATCAAACGTAATATACAAATAATTATTATAAGCACTGTGAGTTCATCCTATCAGTCTGCTGCAGAGTGTTCCAGCTTGTATTTAAACTGGCTGCTCTGTATGTAGCTTCTGACAGGCTGTGCAAGTAGCCCTGTATCTCCGAAACCATAGATGATAGCAGCCCCATATTTGAATCAGTGCTGGAGTGGGTCTTTAGCTAAATAGCTCCCAAATGTGGGGTCTCTGTGACTCCTGATTGCCAAGCTACAATTCTCGAAGTCAATCTTTTTTTTTTTTTTTTGGGCAAATGGGCCTGTCTTGAGAAAGGGGCCTGAAGCTGCAGCTCCAATAGCCCCTATGTTAATCCGTCCCCGATCAGCATACATATTTCCATGTGGTATATTGCTTTAATGCATGAAACAATAAAGTAGTTTCTTTAGTTTCCTGTCTCTTGTTCTAATGTGTTCCACTAAAAACCAAATGCACCAGGCTAAATAGTTTTAGACCTTTCAGCCTGGTTCATTTTAAGCAGGTGTAAAAAATGAAATGTTAGAAGAAATGGATCATGAGAAACTCTTCAAAGAAATGAAGGTGGTTATAAAGGCAGAAGTTTTTATATCATTCTATGCATTCATTTAAAAAACCTTCTGTGTGCAACAGCTCCCCGAATACTTACCTGAGCACCATGTCAAATGTTGCACGAGAGACTCGGCTGTCTTGGACTTTCCCTCCTAATTAGCTGAGACACACAGCGGATGCCATTGGCTCATGCTGCTTTCAATCAAAGTCAGTGAGCCAATGAGGAGAGAGAGGGGACAGGGCTGAGCCGCGGCTTCATGTATGAATGGACACACAGAGCAGCGGCTCGGCTCATGTGCCCCCATAGCAAGCTGCTTGGTGTGGGGGCACTCGGCAGAAAGGATGGGCCAGGAGCATCAGGCGAGGGACGTGAAAAGAGGAGAATCAGGGCTGCTCTGTGCTAAACCATTTCACAGAGCAGTTAGGTATAACATGTTTGTTAATTTTTAACAAAAAGGAAAAAAGACTTTAATATCACTTTCATGGAGGCATCTTGTGAAATGTAAGGCTACAAGGCTGCACAACTACCTGCAAATGGCAAACAAAAGGGTCTATATATAAAATATTAGCTTTTTTAATGTCTTAACATTCACACAAAAGTAACAAAAAATAATGTTTGTAATATGTGTGAAATGTCAATTGCTGCCTTTCACAGACCAAATGTAATATCCCCTAACATTCGATCTAAAGAGAAAAAAGTCTTTAGAACCTTTGACCAAAAGAGATAAAGAACACTCAACCAATAGAAAACAATATATTAACACTACAGGCTAAAAGCATTTGACCAAAAGCGGAAATAATATCAGTTTGAATCCCAACCATGGCACTATCTGCATGGAGTTTGCATGTTCTCCCTGTGCCTGCGTGGGTTTCCTCTGTGTAATCTAGTTTCCTCCCACAATTCAAAGAAATGCTGGTAGGTTAATTGGCACCTGTTTAAATTGGCCCTAGTATTTGTATGCATGAATATGAGGTAGGGACCTTAGATTGTAAGCTTCTTGAAAGCAGGAACTGATTTTATATATATATATATATATATATATATATATATATATATATATATATATATATATATATATATATATATACACATATATATATATATATATATATATATATATATATATATATATATATATATATATAGAGAGATGTTAAGCTCTGTGTAAATTGATGGTGATCTACATCGGGTGACACAGTTTTTTCTTTTTTTCATTTTTAATAAAAGAATTATCAGAAACTGTCTCTGTGTTTGTAATACTTTTTAAAACTTTTTTGGTGAATGGGTGGGGGTGGATCAGGGACCCCTTCTTAAAAGGGGCTTCCTGATTCTGATAAGCCCCCTGCCCACAGACCCCCACAAAAGCCAACAAAAGCCCAGGGTTGTGGGGAAAAGAACCATTGTCTCCACAACGTGCTTTGGTGGCTATGGTATTGTTTCACCAGCATTTAAATGTTATTTTATACATTAGGCCAGTGGTCATCAACCCTGTCCTCAGGGCCCACTAACAGGCCAGGTTTTATGTATTACCTTGGGGAGATGCAGACTAGAATACTGCAATCGCAGAGCAGTAAATGATATCGCCTGTGATGTATTTCAGTTATCTTGCAAACCTGGCCTGTTAGTGGTCCCTGAGGACAGGGTTGATGACCTCTGCATTAGGCAGCACCCAGACCCCCATACCCTTTTTATGGCCAATTATTGCATATAAGCCTTCAAAATGGGAACTTTTCATTTTTCAAGTTTGGCTCCCATAGCGCTCAACTGTTCAGCTCAAAACCTTTTCTCTGTTCGGGAGTTCGAATACAAACCGAACAGGAGCATGTTCAACCTATCTCCATATAAGCCCCTGGCTCCCGAGTTTGGCACGCATTTTGCATGTGGGTAGTGTAGGTACAGGACACCTGTCTATCAGGCCGATCCATACTGAGATGGTGGGACGCAGCAGTGTAGTTTCTCTGTCAAATCCTGGAAACCTAGTAGCTCCTGAACCCATCTATCCAACTGCTGATCGAGAAATACAGGACCTGGAAGCTGCCACACAGCTTGACAGCCAGCGCTCCAGCCTCCCTCAGTCGCCTCCATCCTCCACAGCAGTCCTGACACCCTCTCCCAGCCGCTGCCCACTTCTCAGATGCTGTCTACATCAATGCATCTTACACCAGCCACTTAATTCCCTGGCCACCACAGCCTGAGAGATCCCTGCATCATCAAGGATGGCATACATTATTAACACCCACCAAGAGAGTGCAATCCTTACCTTTTATTTACAAATACATTGCCTATAACAGTCTGTATTTAGATGGAGGCACCCTCTTTCTTTGTGTATTTATATGTTTATTAGGTACTCAGGACATGTTTAAAGGGGAGCTGCCGCCATCCACATATACCTTACCAGCTTACTCTTTATTTATATTCATAAAAATATCTGACTTTCTCTGTTATAACAGTAGTGCCAATGTTTCCTCTTTTCTCACCCATCTGTCAGGGACAGTGATTGGATATAGACAGAAGTTTTAGAAAGTAGGGAAAGGATAGGGGCACATCATCCTTCCTATCAATATTTTGTTACCTTGCGGGTGGGTGGTAGGGCTGCCATGTCGTCCCTTTAATACAGGACACAGATTAATTACACAGGTTTTGTGGCTGATTAAGATGGTAATTAAACTCCCTTGGTGCCTTATCTGCATTAAATCAGCCTCAGAACCAGTGTAATTAATATGTGTCCTGGATTAAAGGGATGATGTGGCAACCCTAGTGGGTGGGTGTGTATGTGATTTACTTACTTCAACCCTGGACGAATGTAGCACTTCCAGAGTATGAAGCTTGGCAGCTGTATAGCCACCTGACCACTTTTATAATTCTGCCTGTAAAACATCATCACCAATTATGTATATGAATCTGGAATCACTTAACTCTAATTGTTTTCAGTTTCAGAATCAGAGCTGTCATTCCTCCAGCTGCTGTGGCTGGCAAAGCAGCTAATAAAAAATGACCTATGCTTGATTAGCTGCAGTGGAGGGCAGGGAAGACATTAAGGTTCTAATAGACCCTTGATATGTTCATAAAAAATACTCTCAATTGCCCATTGCTATCACATAGAGAGCTTATTAGTCCCCTTGTGATACCAATAAAGTTACATGTTGGAAAAGTAAAAAAAAGAAAAAAGTAAAACAAAAATGTTAATTATTATAAAATTAACAAAAAATAATTAAAAGCAACTCTGTCAACCTGCACACACCCACAAATGCAAATTCATTTTAACAGGGATTAAGACAAACATGTTATACATCTTCTTAAACGTTGAAATGAGAACAATAATTGTAGGTTGCTTATTTTATAGTTAAAAGCATTTAAAGTATCATTTACAATATAAGTATCATCCACTAATAATGTTGGGTACCCACATTTTTTGGCATTTTTACACAGTTTTGAAGCTTGAAATACTTGGTATCTATATTCTTGATACTATTGTTTGTGTGCAATAAATTCATTTTAGTTTCTTCTTATGAAAATATAAATTTGATAAAAAGTTGTGAAAATATTGTGCAACATAAAAAAATTACCTACCATCTGTTTTGTCTACGTTTTAAGTAATTTTATAGGTAAAATATGTGTGAAAAATTAGACTGGAAAAATGTTTCTGCAAATGACTGAAGGTGTGTGGTAAGTGATTGAGAAATAGACATGCTGTGTCGACTTTTTATTGATTTATTCCTGGAGACTACACAGACGAGGCATGTACTCTGTGATCATTAGATGAGTGGTTATGAATAAATATAACATTTTGGGCCTGAAAGCTTACAGTCTCATGATTCTTGACAGTTTATATGTAACATTTTCTAACATTTTTAACTTACCTTTAAAGTACACGTGTGTGCAAACTATGGACATTTAGGTAAATGCTCCTAATTCTTAACAAACAGTAATATTTATATATACTATTTCATATTTATCCCACTTTAAAGTACACCGGTATCCAGACAATGGAAACTCAAGTATTTGCATATCTTTAACAAGCAGAATTTTTTTTTAAAAAGGCATCCCTGATTTCTGTAGCCACATGTACTGAGGAGTAAGTCATCCTCTAAAATCAGAATAGAGGTATATGTAGCAAGAAATGTAAAAAAATTGATGCAAATCGGACTGCCCTTCAGTTTCCAAGATCTATGCAAGTGACATATCATCCATGGGGGCAATGTGTGCAGTTCTCAGAGGCAGATAGGACCCACTATGCTCTGGCCCACACTGTACCCATGGATGAACCAAGTCTGGGGTGTTGAAGCCACGGCTTTCACTGCCCGCATACTGGCTCCTGTCACTGTTATTGGCGCCCACTTACTGTCACTGCTTGGCGCATTGACTGCCTGGAGCCCCATCACTATTACTGCCCATGCCTGCTCACTTTCACTGCCCCCCTGGTACCCAGTCACTGTCACTGCCGGGTCGGTGCCCGCTAACTGTTACTGGCTCATGGCACAGATGACCTGTTCATGATTTAACTCAGAATTACAAAACAGATCCTGTTTCTGGAGCTGTGAGCGGCTGTAGAGCTTGGTTCAGCTTCTCTAGAGAGTAGATATGTTCAATTTGTTTTGGTCCAAATGTATATTCAGACAAATTACTGGTTATAAAATAACCAATAAAATAGTAACTAATTTAGTTGAAATTAGTTTCATTTTGTTTTGTTTATTAGTTTCCAAATGTTCTTAATGATTCAAATTTGGATTGGTTCGAAAAATGATTGACCGATTTCTGTGTGAAGAATAGCTGGATCTTAAGCAGCGGGCTGGGAATCTGGCTGCCATATCCTAAAATATTGATGACTCAACATCTGAATTGTAAACAAAAGAATGCCAGCAATATAAAATTCTGAAAAAAAAACAATCAATATTGGGACCTTTGGGTCTGGTATGGATTTTAATGGGAACCTTTTAAAAAATGATGTAGGGTCCCCCCCCTAAATCCATACCAGACCCTTAGCCAAGCATGCAGCCCGGCAGGCCAGTAAAGGGGAGAGGCGATCAAGTGCTCCCCCTGCTGAATCATGTAGATGTTGGTGGGGACAAGGGCCTCTTCCCCAATAACCCTGGGCATGGTTGAAGGGATCTGTGGGCGGGGGACATATCAGAATCTAGAAGCCCCCTTTAACAAGGGGGTCCCAGTTAGTTACATAGTACTCCTACCCATTCACCAAAAAAGTGTTAAAGACACAACATGAGTTTTTGACGAGTCCTTTATTTAAAAAATCAAAAATCAAATGTCCCCCGGAGTAGAACCATCTTCAATCATGGCACCTGCCACACTGCCAGACATGGAAAAAAAAAACTCTGGCCTCACCGAATGTTCCTGCCAACTGCCTACCCAAGCACCTAACATTTCTTAAATAGCTAAGGGGCGGAGTTACCCAATGACATCAGTGGGCAACCCCGCCCCCTGTGACATAACTAACTGGAAAATTGAAAAAAATCATGTTGTGTCTTTATTCATTTTTTACACTTTTTTGTGAGTAGGTAGGGGATCTGGAGCCCGCAAACCCAGACGAAACACTGGGGAAGATGTCAGCCATCTCAGTAGCGTGTGAGTGCCACTGAAGGGCTTCATTCTAAGGTAAGTATTTCATAATGAGCTAGTATGGGATGCATACTAGCTCATTATGCCTTTGCCTTACAAAAATTACAAAATTCTTCCTCCAAATGGGTGTCAGAAGCTCCCAAAAGGAAGCATAAGCACACAGTGTAATACTGCAAATAATCTAATCAACACAAATTATGATCTTTACTACTCACAAAAATTGATTTATAACCAAAGAAGTGACTTTAGATGCTATAAGTGATGTCATCACGCACCAGAAGTGCCAGGTCTTTAATGAGGTTTACCAACTTTTTTACCAAGCATTTGTTTGTAAGTGAATTTTGTGCAACAAAAATTGGATTTTAGCGTTACTGCTGCACTATGGGCCCTTCTAATATGCCTTACACAGTGGAGTCCTGATATTAAACAATGGAGGACTGGGAGGAGTGTTGCTGTTACAACTTTATTTATGAAAGGAGTGCTTACTGGATAGCATTTTGGTTTGTTAAGATGCATGATGTGACCACACGGTGATGATTTGGTTAGAGAAACTATTTCACTATGGTTATGGCACTTAGTTATTTGTGTCAATGTGAGTGGCTATGGCGCCATTGTATAGTTTATAATTGAAAGCGGTATTAGACTATACAGTATATTATATTTTTACTTTTGGAGGTTTTCATGCATAACTTTGGATATAACAGTGAGGATGGCACACTGAGAATCCTACATTTGGTAAGGTATATAAAGTGAATGGTGCACCAATATTTACACTGTGGAGTCTGGACTTAAAGATACAGCTACAGATATAAATGCACTTTTGTGAATAGCACAGACCGGGCCGGACTTACCATTGGGCTTCACTGGGCTCAAGCCCATGGGCCCTGCCCAATAGGGGGCCCTGCGGGCCACGCCGAGATACATATGGAGTGTACTCGGCTCTGCTCCGCTCACAGTCACGCCCAGTCCCGCCCCATGATGGACATAACACAGGGACTGGGCATGACTGTGAGCCAAGCCAAGTACACTCGGGACTGCGAGAGGACCTGAGAGCCGCTGCAAGGACATATATTCGGTGACCCATCACAGTTTGCTACGGAAGTGACGTTCCATCACCGCCATCTTACTACACCCCACACTCGTCCACAATAAGGATACACTAAGAAGGGGAAAGCGGACATGTTGTTACACCCACCGGAGTTTTGCATTTTACACGTAGTAAACTGCGTTTATATAGTCAAATACAGCACTTGGAACTCCATCTGACTGGTTAGATGTTGTATTTTAAAAGCAGTGAACTTCTGTGACATTAGTAAACCTGTGAGCAGGGATGCTGCTGCTTTTAAAATTCAACATCCAACCAGTCAGACGGAGTTCTAAGTCCTGTATTTCACTATATAAACTCACTTTACTGTTATAAATACATGTAAAATGCGAAACTCCAGTGGGTGTAACAACAAAAGAGAACTCAATTTTAAGGCTTAACGTGTTTGCTATCTATTTACTCGATGTAACTTCATCTTTTATTTTTCACCAAAACTTGGGATATATAATGTTTTTGAGCACACTAAATTAACATTAGTGTATTTTTAACTGAAACTATGCATTTGATAAAAGGTTGATCTAATATTGTGTGACTTAAAAAAATTGCAACTAGCTTTTTTTCCCTCCATAATCCCCGATTTCAGGAAATGTGCAAAAAAGGTGTGCAAAAAAACCCCAACAAACATGGCTCTGGCAGTGAAAGAGTTAAATGAGTGAAGAAGAGTGAAGAAAGGAGGTTAATTGTCAAAATAAAGGCATTTTAAAGAGTCTTTATTGATCTGCTTTGTTACTTCTTCATCTAGCCTGAAAATGTGTGTCGCTAACAGTAAAGGGGCAGCGTATCCTATTAGTAAATGCATACAGCTCATTTTACAGCCACTGTATCTGGCTTTTATGCTCCAAGCGGTTATAGCTTTTAAATTAATGCGTGTCCTTATAGTAATATACACAATTTATTGGTGTGTCCTGGAAGTAATGTTTATAACTGTAGGTTATTCCCCCTTCTGTGGAAGCAACCATTTTCTGTGTCACTGTTTTCTTATAAAAGCTGTCAAAATCTGCTCTAAAAGAGATAAGAGCAGTATTCAAAATAATGGTGTAAACAAACTGACAGCTATAATACTCTAAAAATGCAACACATTGTGATCGTGCAATTCACTTGACACTAATTTATACAGCTACTGGCTTTGTAATATTTATTCAGGTAAAGGTATTCAGTGTACCTTAAAGTGGACAGTCAACCAGGTCTTATGTTAATTAAAGAGCACCTGTCACTCAGATTCAAAGGCACATAGTGTACACATGTGGAAATATTAAAATATATTTAGAGCAATGTGATCAGACTGCTAATGTCAATACAAACCTGGCTGGCTCATTTTTGCTTTAATTTACTGTATGTAGTTATAGGATTACATAAAGGATGATCAAAAGAAAGGAGGTGAATTTGTAAACTTTGGTTAGTCATCATTCCTCCTCTGACATTTTCCCTTAACCTGGCTCCCAAGTGCATTTATACCCAAAGATGGTCTTAGACTAACTCTTTTCTATATGCTAATGATAAAACATTCAACATACTGTATGCTGCCAGACTACCAGACTAAAACTTTCATTGAATCCATTCCCACCATCAATTTGTATACAAATTGGGGATCACCCTGCTATTTGAATTAGCTTATCTTTATGTGGCTTTGATATAGAGTGACTTGAAAAAGTATTTACACCTCTTAAAATGCTTCACATTTTGTCATGTTACAACCAAAAGCGTAAATTTATTTCATTGGGATTTTATGTGATAGATCAATACAAAGTGGAACATACTTGTGAAGTGGAAAGAAAATGATAAATGGTTTTCAAAATGTTTTTACAAATAAATATCTGAAAAGTGCGGCGTGCATTTGTTTTTAGCCCCCTTTACTCTGATACCTCTAACTAAAATCTAGTGGAATCAATTGCCTTCAGAAGTCACCTAATTAGTAAAGAGAGTCCAGTGTAATTTAAACTCAGAATAAATACAGCTGTTCTGTGAAGCCTTTAGAGGTTTGCAGAGAACCTTAGTGAACAAACAGCATCATAAAGGCCAAGGAACTCACCAGACAGGCCAGGGATAAAGTTGTGGAGAAGTTTAAAGCAGGGCTAGGTTATTGAAAAATATCCCAAGCTTTGAACATCTCGTGGAGCACTGTTAAACCCATGATCCAAAAATCAAAAGAGTATGGCACATCTGCAAACCTACCAAGACATGGCCCTCCACCTAAACTGACCAGGCAAAGGGGAACATTAATCAGAGAAGCAGCCAAGAGGCCCATGGTAACTCTGGAGGAGCTGCAGAGATCCACAGCTCAGGTGGGAGAATCTGTCCATAGGACAACTATAAAGGCCCATACACACGATTGGACTTTTTGACAACAAACATGCAAATTAGCGGTTTTAAGGCAACATCCAACCGTGTGTACTCTCCATCGGACAAACTTTTTCCGTTGTCATCGGACTTTTGTTGGCTGTGCGAACAGACAAATTTTCCGGCAACAAAAGTCTGATGGAGCAAAGTCCGATTGTGTGTACAGAAAACCATAGGACTTTTGTACAAAGTACAAGCACGCATGCTCAGAACCAATGCAAAATATCAGACAACAATACAGAAGTTGACCAAAGGTGGCAGTAAAGAGCAGAAAAAACACATGATTTGGTGAAAGTTGGCTGAAAAAGTCCTGCCGTGTGTATGCAATACAAGTTTATGGCCGACGCCCTTTGTACAAAAATCCACAGGAAAGTTTCTACAAAGTTTGATCTTGTGCATGAGGCTTTAGTCATGCACTTCACAAATATGGCCTTTATGGAAGAGTGGCAAGAAGAAAGTCATTGTTGAAAGAAAGCCATAAGAAGTCCCATTTGCAGTTTACAAGAAGCCATGTGGGGGACACAACAAACATGTGGAAGAAGGTGTTCTTGTCAGGTGAGACCAAAAAGCAAAACAGCCTGAAAGCAAAACGCTATTTGTGGCGGAAAACTAAAGCCTCATGCACACGATTGGACTTTGTACAAACTTTCCCGTGGACTTTTGTACAAAGGACGTTGGCCGTAAGTTTGTATTGCATAGACATGATCAAACTTTTTAGGCAATAAACACAAACGTAGTGACGTTTCAACGTACTGACGACACTTCAAAAGAGAACGTTCAATTACTCCAGCGCCACCTTTGGTCAACTTCTGTATTGTTGTCTGATCTTTTGCATTGGTTCTGAGCATGCGTGTTTGTACTTTGTACAAAAGTCCGATGGTTTTGTGTACACATGACTTTGCTCCATCGGACTTATGTTGTCAAAAAGTTTGTCTGTTCGCACAGCCAACAAAAGTCCAATGAAAAACGAAAAAGTTTGTCCGATAGAGCGTACACACGGTTGGATGTTGCTCCAAAACAACTAATTTGCATGTTTGTTGTCAAAAAGTCAGACCTTAACACTGTACAGGCCTTAACACTTCACATCACTCTGAACACACCATCCCCACTGTGAAACATGGTAGTGGCAACATCATATTGTGGGGATGCTTTTATTTAGCAGGGACAGGGAAGCTGGTCAGAGTTGATGGGAAGATGGATGAAGCCAAATACAGGGCAATCTTAGAAGAAAACCTGTTATGCCGCGTACACATGACTGAACTTTCCGGCAGAAAAGGTCAGACGGAATCATTCTGTCGGATATTCCAATTGTTTGTGGGCTTCATCTGACTTTTTTCTTCACAAAATTCCGATGGACCTAGAAATAGAACATGTTTCAAATCTGTCTGATGGAACCAATTTCTATCGGGAAAAACGTTCGTCTGTATGCTAGGCCGATGGACCAAATACAACGCAAGGGAAGCTATTGGCTACTAACTTCCTTTTCCAATCCTGTCTTATGTCATCACGTTCAAAACAAACCGACTTTGGTCTGTTAATGTGTGGGCAAGTCCGTTCGTTTGGAAGTCCGTCATAACTCCGTCGAAAGTCTGTCGGAACTCCGTTGGGAAGACTGTCGGACCTTTTCTGCCAGAAAGTTCGGTTGTGTGTACGTGGCATTAGAGTCAGCAAAAGACGTGAGACTGGTGGGGAGGTTCACCTTCCACAGGACAACCACCCTAAACATACAGCCAGAGCTACAATGGAATGGTTTAGATCAACATATATACATGTGTTAGAATGGCCCAGCCAAAGTCCAGACTTAAATCCAATTGAGAATTTGTGGCAAGAATTGAAAATTGCTGTTCACAGATGCTCTCCATCCAATCTGACAGAGCTTGAGCTCTGAAGAAGAATGGGCAAAAATGTTACTCTCTAGTTGAGCAAAGCTTGTAGAGACATACCCAAAAAATATGTTTTATTTTATTTTTCAAGGCACTGGATAGTCATTTATGACCAACTAACAAACCACAACCTTGCCCCCCAAAAAATACTTGGAAGCTGATTAAGTTGTAAATAGGACAATACCACAACTTTATTGAACTTTCCAAATGTACCAAACAACAATGCCAGTCACAGTTATACTGTGAGCACCCATAAAACACAAACTCACATAGTCTAAGAGGCCTGTCCTTATCATGAGTGCCAGACAGGCATTAGACTGAATTGATAATTTAACTTGAGGGCATAGGGCATAAAGCAACATCAATTGCTGGCAAAGTCAAAGCCTTCAATAAAGCTGTGACCAAACATCACAACGGGCTGGGGCAAGACAGCTGAATCTCCTCAGAACAGTTAAAAGTGCCCCAGCGTAGTCTTTTCCTAGAGTTCAGGCTCCACCTAGTCATCCCAGGTCTTTGTAGCCAATCCTAAGGGAGCCACTTCCCTTCTTTTTTTTTTTTATTTCAAAATGTTTATTAGTTTTCCAAAAGACAAGGAATACATAGAAAACATATACTGGGCAAAGTCTTGCAACACAGATAAACAATCATATAGATCTATACCATTAGTTGTCCTATGCATAACAAGGGGGAGCCTTTCTTAACCCCAGGAGTTCTGACTTAACAGTGGTGAGTGGATGAGACCCTCTGCCTCCCCCGACACCCCCTTTGGGAACAGCCACTTCCCTTTTAAGTTAACACCCACAGTGAGGCAATGCTTCCAGCAGTCCAATCTCCCTTTCCCTAAAGGAGGTTGAGGGTCCTTTATTCACAAAATAAACCAAAGTCAGCTAGTCTCAACTGCAATTATGTAATAAAAGCCAGTGAGGTGGGTGATTGACTATCAGAATATAATTAGAAATGCTGCAAAGCCCAATATATATATATATATATATATATATATTATATATATATATAAAATTATTATTATTTTGTGATTGAACTTTATCAGCATTCTAGTATTTGGCTTTTTGGGTTTATTTTTCATACAAAGGGTAACTCCACTTTCATGGGGAAAAAATAGCAAATAAAGAAAAAAATAATATATCATATACGATTGAATGTTATTAAAATTACCTTTCGTTTTCAATCTGCAGATCTGTAATTTTCTGTAAGCCTCCGTTCATACCTAGGTGTTTTTGGGCGTTTTTCTGCTCTAAGCCTCAGCTCTAAAAATGCCCAACAAGACAAATCCCATTAATTTCAATGGCCCCTGTTCACATCTGAGTGTTCTGTCGCCTCAAGAAAAATGCTCATCGCTCATAAAAGTACATGAGCTTCTTTTTTGGCAGATTACAGGTGTTTTACTGCTTTTACATTGGTGACCTTTTAACCTTGAAATCGCCTGTACACAAACGCTGCAAAAATAGCAACACCTAGATGTGAACAGTACCTTAAGTGCAATGCAATATGCCTACCTGGAGGTGTTCTGTACACAGAATGTGTACAGAACGCCCCCCAAAAACATTATTTCCCGCTTATGTGATTGGGTCACTGATTTTTCCCAAAGTCTACACTAAGATACAAGTCAGATTTCAGGCATCCTTTGCAACAAAGATGTCATCCACCAAAGTTTGTTAACATTCTTGCAATGTGCAGGGGGGGGGGGGGGGGGTGTTTCTCAACAAAAGTGGAATTACTCTTTAAAGTGAATGCATTTTAAATAGATTTAACATAGTGTAATATTTATTACCTGCACAGTACTCCTCCTGGTAATGTCTTAATCTGCTTTTCTCTACACATGGCCAATGCCATCTTTGATAAGACATTAGGTGGGGCAATCATCCACTACCTAAACCGTGACATAATCATGTAAATCTTGGTGTGTGTGCAACACTTGCTTGTTGTCATCAAATGTTGTCTGGCACAGGCCAGCCCCTTGCTACAGTCCCTATCCTTATGACCTAAGACAAATTTACAATATAGAGTATGGGTGAAGTAAATAGTTCCTTAATGCCGGCAGAAGATCGAGTACATCAATCTCTTGACTCCTCTTGCAAATAAGTTGCATCCACTGGAGCACAAGGACTATTGTTTCATTTTGATTGTGTTTTTTTTTTTTAACTAAGGCCGCGTACACACGCGCGGACTGTTCGCCCAACTTTGTCCGCTGAACAGTGTTTGGGCGGACAGTCCGCTCGTGTGTGGGCTTTCAGCGGACAGTTTCAGCGGACAGTTTGACGAACAAGGTTTTTCGGAAATTCCGTAAAACTGTCCGCTGAAACCTTGTTTGAGCGAACAGTCCGCCCGTGTGTAGGCTTGTTCGTCAAACTAAGTTCCGCGCATGCTCAGGAAGGATTTACACGCCGAAAGTTATAATGCAGTGTATAGGACGTCGTATTTTTCGTCCCGTCGTACGTGCCGTTCATGTCATCGCGCACGGTTTCAGCAAACTGTTCGTTCGTCGTGTGTGGCCATGTCCGTCCATGCTAATTTTGAGCGGACTGTTTGCCGAAACTGTTTGACGGACAAAGTTGGGCGAACAGTCCCCGCGTGTGTACGCGGCCTTAGATTTGCCAGACTAATAAAATAACATAAACATATTGTAATATGTGTGTAATATAGTAGTGTAATATTTATTACCTGCACAGTACTCCTCCTGGTAATGTCTTAATCTGCTTTTCTCTACACATGGCCAATGCCATCTTTGATAAGACATTAGGTGGGGCAATCATCCACTACCTAAACCGTGACATAATCATGTAAATCTTGGTGTGTGTGCAACACTTGCTTGTTGTCATCAAATGTTGTCTGGCACAGGCCAGCCCCTTGCTACAGTCCCTATCCTTATGACCTAAGACAAATTTACAATATAGAGTATGGGTGAAGTAAATAGTTCCTTAATGCCGGCAGACGATCGAGTACATCAATCTCTTGACTCCTCTTGCAAATAAGTTGCATCCACTGGAGCACAAGGACTATTGTTTCATTTTGATTGTGTTTTTTTTTTTTAACTAAGGCCGCGTACACACGCGCGGACTGTTCGCCCAACTTTGTCCGCTGAACAGTGTTTGGGCGGACAGTCCGCTCGTGTGTGGGCTTTCAGCGGACAGTTTCAGCGGACAGTTTGACGAACAAGGTTTTTCGGAAATTCCGTAAAACTGTCCGCTGAAACCTTGTTTGAGCGAACAGTCCGCCCGTGTGTAGGCTTGTTCGTCAAACTAAGTTCCGCGCATGCTCAGGAAGGATTTACACGCCGAAAGTTATAATGCAGTGTATAGGACGTCGTATTTTTCGTCCCGTCGTACGTGCCGTTCATGTCATCGCGCACGGTTTCAGCAAACTGTTCGTTCGTCGTGTGTGGCCATGTCCGTCCATGCTAATTTTGAGCGGACTGTTTGCCGAAACTGTTTGACGGACAAAGTTGGGCGAACAGTCCCCGCGTGTGTACGCGGCCTTAGATTTGCCAGACTAATAAAATAACATAAACATATTGGCTATATCAATGAGGTATAATTAGTAAATCTGACATAACTGCTGTATGGAATTTCTGCTATTCTACCTATCTTTAGGCTTTATGTACTTTTTTAAAAGCTTCACACCATTTTTCTTAATGTATTTATAAATCAACATGAATAACTGGTGAGGGTTCAGATGACGACAAGTGTTCCCAAAGCTGGGATAGCTCCAACTATCCAGTTGCATTATTATTGACTATACTCCATTACTACTTCAACCTAGGAGTTTGACTACTCAAGTGTGGATAATCTGGATACCATAAATGTTATTACATTCTGTCAGAATCAGCAGGCCTCTAATATAAAATAAAAAAAAAACAGGTAAAATATTATAATGAATCTAATGAATACACCTAATTGGAAGCAAGGCAAAGCCTATGAAGGTAAGAAGGCATTGATGGAAAGACGTGGATGTATGAAAGAACGAAGATAAGCCAGGTAAGCAGGAAGGAATCCTTCACTGCCTATGTTGTCTGGTGAAAAGGGCTACGCCACTGACTTTGAAACTAATATATATATAGCTGATATATATAGCACATTTCTCACATGTTATTATGTTTGTCTTAGGTGTTTCAAATCCTAGCATTGAACAGATCTATCACTAGCACTCTTTAATTAGGTTTGGTGGGCCTTGTCTTCTGGGAAAAGCTCTTTTTTTCATCTCAGGGTAATTAAGGAGCAGGCAGCAGTTAATATGTGTGTGGTGAGAACTTTTCGTTATGTTCAAGTTGTAGCTTTAGAAAGTGCTTTATTGGATCCAGTGGGGCTTTGCAACCTGTTAGCTCTGACAACAGCTTATTAACATCTCACCAATCTGCAATAATTCTGGGGCATAAAAAAGAGCCAAGATAGGTGTAACACAGCCAATATAAATTGGAAGTTCCAGGGTCAATTACCAGTGAACTTTCTGAAGTTCAGTACCAATGTGTTAATATCTTGAAAGCACCTTATAGATAATTTTTTATAGGGATGTTTTTTTTTAGAAAGGATTGCTTGGAAGAGAACTCAAAATCCTGTGCATATAATATATTGATCCCTACTATGCTGGTCCATCATAGCAAATCTCATGAGGGCCAGAAAGGGTAAGAAGATCAAATTTGAAGGTAGCTGGGAAATACTTTGTGAGGGATATAAAATTGTCCTGTATGTCTGATATGGACAAAGACTTATTGTGTGCAGTGTGATCGACCAAATGACTGAATTTTAATAGGGAGAGGGTTGTAAAGGGTTAAATCATTGTGGAAGTAAGACTATTGGAAAATCAATGTCAATAGAAAAATGCAATAATGTAGCTTGTGTTTATTGCCTGGCTGTACTTATTGTCCAATTCAACATATGTTTTACAGTACTGAAGCTACCGATGGCAGGTTTGGGACCATTCGTTCCGAACTTCATAACAGGGAGTTAGGATGAATTGGGGAAAGACAAATGTCTCCAACTCTGTCCACCTAATTTATGACATAATATATAACAGCAAGTAGGACCAGGAGACCAGCTGTCTTAAATAAGCTTCTATAGTATTAGGTTAAGTCTGGAAGCTTGGGACTTTTTTAAAGGTTTTTATTCTGCACCTTTACAGGAAGTGTTTTAGTCTGTACTAAGTGGGGGGGGGGGGGGGTCAATACTGAGGGGGGTCTATACTTGGAAGGGGGTCTGTATTGAAGGAGGGGGGTCTGTACTGAGGGGCGACTATAGTTGGTGGAGGGGGGTTGACACCATATTTTTCCACACCAACCAGTAGCGGCCCATCCATAGGGGGCGCCCCCCCCCCCCCATGCAGTCCAAAAAAAATTGTTAAAAAAAATGATGTAAAAAAAAAGCATGTCCCTTTAAAAAAAAAATGTAAATGTCTTTATGTTTACTGTGTAGGTGGTCGGCGGCAGCACCCCAAACTGGCTTATCAACTTGTTTTCACATTTTCGGTGGTCGGCGTCAGCACAAACAACCCCCCCCCCCCACTTGTTTATCAACTTGTTTTCACATTTATGGTGGTCCGCTTAATAACTTTATGGCCCGCTTAATAACTTGTTTACACATTTCCGGTTGTCGTTGGCAGCACCCACCCACCCCCCAGCTTAACTACCTGTTTAAACTTTTGTGGTGGTCAGTGGCAGCACATGCCCCCCCCCACCCAACCCGAATGCAGATATGTGCGATATGCGATGTACAGGTTGCAGAATGCAGATATGTGCAATGTACAGGTTGCAGAATGCAGATATGTGTGACTTGCAGAATGCAGATATGTGTGATGTAAAGGTTGCAGAATGCAGACATGTGCAACTTTCAGGTTGCAGAATGCAGATATGTGCGACTTGCAGAATGCAGATATGTGCGATGTGCAGGTTGCAGAATGCAGATATGTGTGATTTGCAGGTTGCAGAATGCAGATATGTGCGACTTTCAGGTTGCAGAATGCAGATATGTGCGATGTGCAGGTTGCATAATGCAGATATGTGTGATGTAAAGGTTCCAGAATGCAGATATGTGTGATGTACAGGTTGCAGAATGTAGATATGTGTGATGTAAAGGTTGCAGAATGCAGATATGTGCGACTTGCAGGTTGCAGAATGCAGATATGTGCGACTTGCAGAATGCAGATATGTGTGACTTTCAGGTTGCAGAATGCAGATGTGTGCGATGTAAAGGTTGCAGAATGCAGATGTGTGCGATGTAAAGGTTGCAGAATGCAGATGTGTGCGATGTAAAGGTTGCAGAATGCAGATGTGTGCGATGTAAAGGTTGCAGAATGCAGATGTGTGCGATGTAAAGGTTGCAGAATGCAGATGTGTGCGATGTAAAGGTTGCAGAATGCAGATGTGTGCAATGTACAGGTTTCAGAATGCAGATGTGTGCAATGTACAGGTTTCAGAATGCAGATATGTGCGATGTACAGGTTGAAGAATGCAGATATGTGCGATGTAAAGGTTGCAGAATGCAGATATGTGTGACTTGCAGAATGCAGATATGTGTGACTTTCAGGTTGCAGAATGCAGATATGTGCGATGTTCAGGTTGCAGAATGCAGAGATGTGCGATGTGCAGGTTTCAGAATGCAGATATGTGCGACTTTCAGGTTGCAGAATGCAGATATGTGCGACTTGCAGGTTGCAGAATGCAGATATGTGCGACTTGTAGGTTGCAGAATGCAGATATGTGCGATTTTACAGGTTGCAGATATGTGCAATTTACAGGTTGCAGAATTCAGATATGTGCAATTTACAGGTTTCAGAATGCAGTTATGTGTGATTTACAGAATGCAGATATGTGCAATTTACAGGTTGTAGAATGCAGTTATGTGTGATTTATAGGATGCAGATATGTGCAATTTGCAGGTTGTAGAATACAGTTATGTGTGATTTACAGAATGTAGATATGTGCAAATACAGGTTGCTGAATACAGTTATGTGCGATTTACAGTTTGAAGAATGCATTTATGTGAGATTTACATAATGCAGATATGTGCAATTTACAGGTTGCAGAATGCAGATATTTGCGCTTTACAGGTTGCAGAATGCAGATATGTTCAATTTACAGGTTGCAGAATGCAGATATGGGCAATTTACAGGTTGCAGAATTCAGATATGCGCGATTTACAGGTTTCAAAATGCAGTTATGTGCGATTTATAGAATGCAGATATGTGCAATTTACAGGTTGCAGAATGCAGATATGTGCGATTTACAGGTTGCTTTAGTAGAGCCCTGTGTATAATGTGCAGCCTGGTATATGATGTGCAGAGGCCCATGTATAATGTGCAACCTGGTATATGATGTGGATTGTGAGAAGTGGGGAGGGGGATCATGCCGTTAGTGGCGGCTCCCACACACATGCGCTCGACTTACGTTCGACTTGAACATCGGGCTCACCCCTAATCCTAAATAGTTTCTAAAGTGCTTCCAGTGTGTCCTAGCCTGCTTTCAGCCTTGCACTCCCAGGGTGTCCCATCCATCCTGCTTCCAGCCTTGTGTTTTTCCCTCCCCTCCGTGTCTCCCTTTGCACTCCAGTCTGTTATGCCGCATACACACGACCGGACTTTCTGGCAGACTAGGTCTAGGTCAGATTGTGTGGTGGCTAGTCCAATCGTTTTTCAAAAAATAAATCCGATGGACCTAGAAATAGAACATGTTTTAAATCTTTCCGACTGACTCAATTCCGATGGACTAAAATCTGGAAAACTGTTCGTCTGTGTGCTGGTCCAACGGACCAAATATGACGCAATGGAAGCTATTGGCTACTGGCTATTGAACTTCCTTGATTAGTCCAGTTTACGTCATCACGTTCAAAACAAACGGACTTACTAACGGACTGTGTTCGTGTGTTCACGTGTGGCCAAGTCCGTTCATTCGGAAAGTCAGTCGGAAGTCCACCGAAAGTCCGTCGGGAAGACCATTGGACCTAGTCTGCTGGAAAGTCCGGTCGTGTGTACACGCCATTACTTGCTTCTCTGCACCTATCTGTTTCCCTGCGAGTTCCAGTCAGCCTCATTACCAGCACTTGTGAACTCCCAGCTTGTATGACTTGTCTGTGTCTGTAAGTATTTCCATCCACCTTTGCTATTTTTCCTTTCACTAATGTAGTTGCAGCCTGCTCAGGTGAGTCAGAGGACTGCAACATATGTAGCGCCTGCAGTGTAACATCCACCTCTAGGAACTCCAGAGAAGACCAACTTGTACCTTAGATACCCCCTTTTCAGGGCTTTCACTATTGCTAAGTGAGCAAACACACTGAATATTCGGTGTCAACTCTTTGGTTTTCACCAGCATTAGATTTTCCATGACCTTCTTTACATCTGAGTAGATGTTTACATGAATGACATACAATTTTTTCTCCAGATTTCCCTACACACGGGCAACATGTCTGCACAGTTCTGCAGTGTCTTCATGATAATTACTTTTATGGCGTGTACACAGGGCCGGACTTTTCAACAGCAAAGGTACGATGGAACTAATCCATCAGACAATTCGACCATGTGTGGGCTTTGCTGTCGAAAAATCAGACGGACTTTAGATTTAGAACATGTTTCAAATCTTTCTGACGGACTCGAGTCCGGTCAAAAAATCCATTCGTCTGTATGCTAGTCCGACGGACGAAAACCAACGCTAGGGCAGCTATTGGCTACTGGCTATGAACTTCCTTATTCTAGTCTCGTTGTACGTCATCACGGTTGAAACCATCAGACTTTGGTGTGATTGTGTGTGGCCAAGTCCGTTCATTCAGAAAGTCCACTGAAAGTCCGTTGTGAAGACCGTCGAACCTAGTCTGCCGGAAAGTCCGGTCATGTGTACGCGGCATTAGGCTAGAACTCTTTCTGGTCCATATTGTTTAAAAAATTGACTTTTCATGGATATGGAAAAGATAGTAGCCATCACAAACTATCTTTTGCCTAGTGTCCTTAAGGCTACTCAGTGCTTGCTGGGCTTTATCAATCATTACTGTCATTTCATCCCTAATTACTCGGTGGTGGTCACCCCATGTACAGCATTCATTTAAAAGAGTGAGGAGCATTTCATGCACTTCAGCAAGCTTTCTTTTTTGGCTGGCTCTATTGATGCCACATTTTTTCAAATCTTTTTTCATTGAGGTAAATTCTATTATCTTCTGTTTACTTCCATCTCCCCCCCCCCCCCCCCCCCACAGAAGTAAAGCATCCCTGTGCATTTTGCTTGAGAATTTCTCTCCTGCTAAGAGGAAACTACTCCATTGGACATTGTAAACTACTAAAGCCTGGTACACACAATGAGATTACTGAGCAAATGATTGCCTGTTGTTTTCCATATTGAAAATAGTTTGAAAATTCTCCTACAACAGAATAAAAATTTGGAAGCGATGTAATGTTTTGTATTGTATTTTCTAACAAAAACTGTACTGATTAAAGGGAAATCGTATAAGCTGATGTCATACAAGAAAAGATGTTGCGTCTGTCCCTTCGTATAATTTCAGACGAAAGCTGCATACCAGCAATCAGATTGTCGGACGATCGCGTTGAAAGCAGTATTTTTTGTACAATTCTCTGATCGTCTGTATGGGCCTTACTTTTCAACTTGATCTTGGAAGAGTGTCAATACTTTTAAGAAGGCCCACCCCACAAGATAACCATCTAGCCCTCCTGCTTTGAACCTGTGTTTGCTGTCCTGCTGCATAAAAGTGCAAAACAAACCTATTTGGGTTATTACTGGATGTCCCTGACTCATGCATGGTTTACTGTTGCCAATGCTCATTAAGTATGTCCTCTGTAGAACTGTATTAAGAACTTTTTATTGAACCTTAAGGCTTGATTCACACTTTATGCATTTTTAGTGCTTTTTGCATTTTGCAGATTTGCACTACAGTCCATTCAACATGGTTTCCTATGGAACACGTTGTGTAGTGTAAAGCTGCAAAATGCACTAAAAATGCATAGGTGTGAATCCAGCCTTACATCTAGCCTCTCTTCACTAAAGAAAACCTAAACTCTGGAAGCTGTGCCAAAAAAAGGCATGCAAAAGGCAAAACACTAATTACTATTATTGCCTATGAGCCCCATGAGCTCGTATTTTACTCATTGCTGACTTATCTAAACTGTGTATGTATCTGTGTAGGGACAGTCATTATGGTAGAGGAATAGGGCTTTGCTCCCTGGTTTTGTAGCTCTCCCCTATATCTGGTTATTTAGTGACTTACATTCAAGAAGTAGCAGGGCAGGTGTAGGAGTAGCAAAAATTCACATAATAAATACATTAGGAGCAGGGAGATCCAAATCTGGTGAGACTAGCAGTAAGCAGCAGTGCCTTAAATGATCTCACACTGCAGATGTACAGTTAAGAGGCTGTAGTTACATGAGTACCTAGGTATACTTACATACTGTACCAGGAAGTGCACTGCTATTTTTCAGAAGAAATTCAAAACAAAATGTACATTTTCATGGTACTACGGATGCACAATTCTCTTTGTTACCTATAACCCAGCAAATATTCATGTTTTGAGTTTAGGTCCCATGTAATATCATAAGCCTTTGTAGACAGGTTTCTTTTCTTAATGTTACGTGTTTTCCTATGCTATTTCTACCAAATGTATCCTTATTTTCTACAGTACTAGAGGATTTTTGGCTTTGTTTAAATAAAAGATGATAATAAAGTAGATAACCCCTATAATAGTTAAGCAACGGGGTACACACTCATATTTTTATTTTATTTTTTATTCAACCAGAGGTTTGACCCAATAAACGTACAGATCTCTGCATCCACACAAGCGATCTCCCCGCGACACTACTGTATTTTAACAATGGCTGCAAACCCTGATTGAATGCCAATTTTCCAGCTGGACCATTTGACAGAAGCCAGTTCTTAGACTTGATTCACACTTATGCATTTTTAGTGCTTTTTGCATTTTGCAGATTTGTACTACAGCCCATTTAACATGGTTCCCTATGGAACAGGTTCTGTGGAGCAAATCTGCCAAATGCAAAAAGCACTGAAAATGCATAGGTGTGAATCAAGCCTTACACCAGCGAGGAGTACAATTGCACCAAACGTTGGCCATTTTCTGCTGAACCAGCCAAATTTTAGTATGTGTATACCCAGCTTGTTAAGTTAGCCATTATAAATATTTCTGATATGTTTCAGCTAGATCAGAATGTAGACACTTACACATAATATTTTTCTGCTCTTCTATGCTAATCTATCATTAAGGCATTTAAAACAGAGTTCCAATAAAAAAAGAAAAATTAAAAGTCAGCAGCTACAAATACTGCATCAGACACTTACCTGTCCCAGGGTCTAGCGATGCGGGGGAACAAAGTCCCGATTGTCTCCCCCTCCTCTCTGCGGCACCGGCATTGTCACTGTGGGCGCCCAGCTATGGCTTCACAGCTGGGCATGCACAATTAGCACTATGTATGCGCGATCCCTGGCATGTCCTAGATGATTGCTGAGAGGGAGGGGGTAGAGGTAATCTTCCTTCTGGCGCCTCGCCCCCCCCCCCCAAAAAAAAGGACATGCCAAATGTGGCATGTCAGGGGATCACCTTCCCTTAAAGTGGAAGTTCCATTTTTGGGTGGAACTCCGCTTTAAATATATTATATATTACGTGCATAAATATGTTTTGCAGGGTATCAGTGGCTCCCTTGCCTGGAGCAGGGTTAATTTGGAAACACAGATAGGGCTCTTTTAGTGCATCACTTTTCAAAGAGTGTTATAACAATCGCTGCCAGGCATTCAAGTGGCACATAATGATGCCTGCTTTTTTTTTGTGACTTTTGGAAAATAATTGGCAAACAGCAAGTTTACAGTTGCAGTCCTATTGATCCTAATGGGCAAATTGGATAGGAAGTGCCACCTGTTAAACTCTGCAGCCTGAGCTAAAATTGCTGTGGCCTTGAAGCAAAGCATCAAGGCAGTGGCATTTGTACAGTCCTGTAAGGCTGTAATGTTACAATTCTGGGGTAGCAGGAAAACTAAGGCTCAGCCATCTGTGTTTTTTTTTTTGTTTTTTTTTGTTTTTACTGTCCTCCAGCTGCTAGTGTGAAAGAGCTCATACATCTCCTTTGGCACAGTGGTGCATAGACTGGTGGAGAGTACAACACAATGGCAGTTTTTTTTCCAGACCCCTAGCCTAGAACAGAAGGATAATATACAGGAAATAAGCCTGGGGCAGGGTAAGGAGGGGGTAAATTGGCAAGACAGGTACTTTACCTTTAGCCACTTTAATTAAAAACAACTGAGCTCGCAGACAGGGTGGAAGTATTTAAGTCAGACATCAGGAAGGCTCTAGAACTACTAGGAAGGTGGGTGACAGTGTGGCAGCCAGAGAAAGTGGAAGACTAGCACAAGAATAGCACAAGCAGGGTTGTCATTAGAAATGTATGCAGCCTACAATGACTAAATGTATACAGTATTTACTGGTATAGTGTATGTATACACACATTTTATGTTTACATTGCTTTGTGTAGTACACCAATTTTTATTTTTCAGGGAATAGAAGATAACACTCTTAGCCACAAAAAGGATGCTTCTAGTGTGCATTTTTTATTTAATGTGAAAGGTTTTTACAGACTGCAATAAACAAATTTCCTTCGACTGACTGCCTATTACTCTATGGGAATATTGCAGGGTATGGGATTAACATATAAATACACAGGAGTGAGAATACTAGCAACTTCAATTATTTCACACTCAATCTATCTAAGATTGGACCTCTCCAAACCCATTTCTGAAAACCTTTCCATCATCTGGAGACTATTTGAATCACTTGTCTGCTCATCATTGCTTGTCCATCAGAGGCTGGCTGTTGCTGTAGACAAAACATTTCCCAGGTTAGTATAAAGAACAATATCTATCTAGATATATATATACACATAAATACATACAAAGCACAAAGTGGTGTGTTTTTTTTTTAAAGTTCAGCAGAGCACCCACTGTATGTATGTTCTTCTGTACTTTAATCTACACTTTGTGCTGCACCCCTTGAGGTCAATTCACTAACGATATTCTTGTGGATAAATGATTAACCCCATTAATAGTTAACACCAGGTCCTATATATGAAAACTAGCACATTATAACTTTGCCTTGCAGATTTAAAAGAAAAAAAACAGTTGGTGGTTTACTACACAATTTACATACACATGCTCACTCCAAACTGCATGTATAAAGTTGCGAATTATACGAGGATGTGTTAAAATAATATTATTGTTATTTATTTTCTATAGTTTACTTTTTTTTACGCTCTTTTTTTTTTTCTTTATATAACTTTATTGCTATCACAAGGGGGCTAACAAGCTCCCTATGTGATAGCACTGGACAAGTTACAGGGACTCCTTATGAAGACATCAGGGATTTTTTAGACCCCCCAATGCCTCCCCTGTCTTCCAATGCAACTAATCAAGCAGAGATTGTGCTTGATTAGCTGCATTCCCAGCTACGGTGGACTAGGAATGACAGCTTTGAACTCAGAAATGGCATAATACATGTAATTTCTAGGTTTATTAGTTGCAGAGGTGATAAGGTAACAAATGTTCCCTGATTACCTTCTGCTCTTGTTGTGGGGGTTGAAAAATAGGAAATCAAGGGAACCATCATGGGCACTGCCAGGAGGGGGGTGCACACCTTCAGAGCATCATAAAAGTCAGTGAGCATCTCTAGAGCCATCCAGATCACTTTTATCTGAAAGCCCTTCACCAGCTTTAAATATCAATAGCAAGCTAATGGCTACAGAAGCAGCTTAACCCCTTCTATCACACGTCAAACACAAACGTACACCGCTCTAAAATGTAAAGACCAAGTGTGCAGCAATTTGGCAATGGCACACCCACTCCAGGTGCTCTGGCTCAGGATGTCCTTCCTACATCCATAAACGATAGTTCAAATATAAGAGCAGAAGAGACGGCATCTCTGGAAATTCCATCTGTAATATCTATTACAGCATGACCATGATAAAATGAGGGCTAACTTGTTTCAGCCTTGTTCACAGCACAATCAAAAATGAAAAACACAACATATATTTATTACACAGATAAAAAAAATAGTGTAATCCACTCCCTCTAATTAGATGATGCCATTGATTGAGATAAACGGGAAACACCGCTGCAGGTGTGTACTCCCCGCAAAGTGCAAAACACGTCAGAATGTTTTTGAGAAATACTGGGTAAATAAAAATGGATCTATAAAATAAAATAAATTCAGAAGAATTAAGTAAAGATATTCTGAAGTCCAGAGTATCACTTAAATAAACAACTATGATGATATTCTGATATGAAGGTTGAAAATCCACCAGACTTCATTCGATAAGACTAGGCTACAAATCACCACCATGAGGTGAATTTTTAACTCTTTCTAGACCATAAAAGACAAAAGTTGACATGTTGCCCAAATGTTGATATTTAAAATGTTTGGAAACATTGGATAAACCCTTATGAGAAGAGTAGGGTGCACCATGGTAATGCTCACTTATCCTTGTCCTTATTGGTCTCATAGAACACCCCACATACTATAATTTACAAGAAGTGCATTCCATGTAAACCATGCTGCTAATTCCACAGTTAATATAATCACGTATTGTGAAGTATTTACCAGTGGAGCAGGATCGTACTACATTAGATGTCTTGTAATGCTTACCTGTCACTTTTGTGAAAAGCATTCAAAGAAATTGAATGTAGTACGATCCTGCTCCACTAGTAAAAACTCCACAATACGTGATTATATTAACCGTGGAACTAGCAGCGTGGTTTACTCAGTAGGATGCACCTCTTGTAAATTACAGTATGTGGAATGCACCATAAGACCATTAACCACTTGCCTACTGGGCACTTAAACCCCCCTCCTGCCCAGACCAATTTTCAGCTTTCGGTTCTCTCACAATTTGAATGACAATTACTCAGTCATGTAACACTGTACCCAAATACATTTTTTGTCCTTTTTTTCGTACAAATGGAGCTTTTTATTTGGTGGTATTTGATCACCTCTGGGTTTTTTATTTTTTGCGCTATAAATGAAAAAAGACCGAAAATTTTGAAAAAAAATGAATTTTTCTTTGTTTCTGTGATAAAATTTTGCAATTTTTTTTTCAATGAATTTTGGCCACAATTTATACTGCTACATATCTTTGGTACAAATAACCCAAATTAGTGAATATTATTTGGTCTTTGTGAAAGTTAGGCCGCGTACACACGCGCGGACTGTTCGCCCAACCTTGTCCGCTGAACAGTGTTTGGGCGGACAGTCCGCTCGTGTGTGGGGCTTCAGCGGACAGTTTCAGCGGACAGTTGGCCGAACAAGGTCTTACGGAAATTCCGAAAAACTGTCCGCTGAAACCTTGTTTCAGCGGACTGTTCGCTCGTGTGTAGGCTTGTTCGGCCAACTAAGTCTCGCGCATGCTCAGAAAGGATTTCCACGTCGGAAGGTTGCATTGCAGTGTATAGGACGTCGTATTTTTCGTCCCGTCGTACGTGCCGTTCACGTCATCGCGCACGGTTTCAGCAAACTGTTCGTCCGTCGTGTGTGGCCATGTCCGTCCATGCTAAGTTTGAGCGGACTGTTCGCTCAAACTGTTGGACGGACAAAGTTGGGCCAACAGTCCGCGCGTGTGTACGCGGCCTTAGAGAGTCTACAAGCTGTGGTGCAAATCAAAACAAATTGATCACACCTGATGTACTGGTGGCCTATCTCATTTCTTGTGACCCGATCAAGCCAGGAAAGTACAAATACCCCCCAAATGACCCCTTTTTTGGAAAGTAGACATTCCAAGGTATTTAGTAAGATGCATGGTGAGCTTTTTGGTGTAGTATTTTTTCCCACAATTCTTTGCAAAATAAAGATTTTTTTTCCCCACAAAATTGTCATTGTAATAGGTTATTTCTCTCACAGGGCATGTGTATACCACAAATAATGTCCCAAAAACACATTCTGCTACTCCTCCTTAGTACTACAATACCACATGTGTGGGACTTTTTCACAGCCTAGCCACTTAGAGAGGCCCACCATGCAGGGAGCGCCGTCAGGTGTTCTAGGAGCATAAATTACACATCTAACTTGTTGACTACCTATTACACTTTTGAAGGCCCTGGAGCACCAGACAATGACACGTGACACTGACATGGCACTGATGGCAGATGATACTGATACGTGGCACTGATGGCACTTGACACTGATGACAGATGGAACTAATATGTGGCACTGATGACACTGATGTGGCACAGATGACAGATGGCATTAATACGTGGCACTGATGAAAGATGGTAATAATACGTGCCACAGATGGTACTGATACTTTGCACTCATGATACGTGACACTGACAGGTGGCACTGGGGACAGGTGGCATGTGGCACTGAGGAACAGGTGGCACTGGGGGCAGGTGGCACTGATAGATGGCACTGGGGACAGGTGGCACTGGGGACAGATGACACTGATAGGTGGCACTGGGGACAGATGGCACTGACAGGTGGCACTGGAGACAGATGGTACTGACAGATGGCACAGGGGACAGATGGCACTGGGGACAGGTGGGTATGTGTGTTTGTGTTTCACTGTGTGAGTGTCAACTTACTGTTCACTGACGCTGCAGCTGCAGCACGGACGCTCTTACTCCTCACACGCTGTCTCTGTGTGAGGAGGGAGACCCGGTGATGAGAAATTATCTCATATGTTTACATATGAGGTCACCTCTCATTGGACATGCCGATCGAGTGCATACATAGACATCCTCCCAGTATCACACTCAACATGCCCCCTGTCTGCCAGGTCCTCTCATGGATCATGGTAAACGGCTGCTGACAGCAGCCGTTTAGCATGTGATCGCTCCATCAACTGGGGGAGCGATCACTTGTAAACAAACCGGCGTCATGTCCGGTTCCTTTCTCCGCTCTCTGTACCAATCGGTACAGTATGAGCAGAGAGGGGAGAAATTGGGTGCAGCAGAGTGATGTGGGCTGGATCTGTAGTGCCCACAGTGCTGAGCTGTGCTCATTGCAGCCTCATCCATCCATCCATGCTAAGCCATCCCTCTGTCATACTCATCCAGCCATCCATGCTTAGCCATTCCTCTGTCATACCCATCCATTCATGCTCAGCCATCCCTCTGTCATACCCATCCATCCATCCATCCATGCTCAGCCATCCTTCTGTCATAATCATCCAGCCATCCATACTCAGCCATCCATACTCAGTAATACTCATCCATCCTTCCATGCTCAGCCATCCATACTCAGCAATTCTCATCCATCCATCCATGCTCAGCCATTCCATTCACCCCCATCCATACTCAGTCATACCTCAGCCGTACTCAGTCATACCCAGCCATACTCAGTCATATCCAGCCATACTCAGTCGTACCCAGCCATACCCAGCCGCACTCAGCCATACCCAGCCATACTCAGCCATACTCAGTCATACCCATCCATACTCAGTTGTACCCAGCCATACCCAGCTGCACTCAGCCATACCTAGCTGTACCCAGTCATTTTCAGTCATACCCAGCCATACCCAGCCATACTCAGCCGTACTTAGCCATACCCAGCCATACTCAGTTGTACCCAGCCATACCCATCTGCACTCAGCCATACCCAGCCGTACTAAGCAGTACCCAGCCATACTCAGCCGTACCCAGCCATCTAATCTGTACTCTGCCATCCCATCTGTACTCTGCCATCCCATCTGTACTCTGCCATCCCATCTGTACTCAGTTATCCCATCTGTACTCAGCCATCCCATCCGTACTCAGCTACACTCATTTATGCTCAGTCATCCACATTTATGGTTCAACCATGCTAAGCCATCCCCATCCATGGCTCATCCATCCCCATTCATGCTCATCCATGCCACATCAGTTCTCATCCATGCCACATATATTCCACTACAGTGACTCGCAAACGTGTAATAGGCAGTCAAATTAGATTTGAAATGTATGCCCCTAGAACACTTGAAGGTGCTCCCTGCATGTTTGGCCTCTGTATGTGGCCAGGCTGCGGAAAAATCTCCAACATGTGGTATTGCCATACTCGGGCGGAGGAGGAGAAACTATTTTGGGGTGTAATTTTTGGTATGTACATGTTATGTGTTAGAAATATTGTATAAATGGATAACGTTGTGTAAAAAAAAAAATGCGTTTTCATTTTCTTTCCACATTTCCCAAAAACTTGTAGAAAAAAATATGTTCAAATGACACATTATGCCTAAGATTATACTTTGGGGTGTTTTATTTCCAAAATGGGGTAATTTTTGGGGCGTTTCCATTATTGTGGTGCTCCAGGGCCTTTAAAATGCAAGAGGTAGTCAAGAAATTATATGTGTAATTTATGCTCCTAGAAAGCCTGAAGGTGCTCCCTCAATGTTGGGCCTCTGTATATGGCCAGGCTGTGTAAAAGTCTCACACATGTGGTATTGCCCTACTCAGAAGGAGTAGCAGAATGTGTTTGTTGTGCAAATTGTGATATTTGTGCTATGCATATGCTGTGTGTATATATATATATATATATGGCCTGCCCCATATACTCTGCAGAACATTGTGCCTTAGGTGTTGGTGGTACCAGAATGCTATAATCCTTCACAGTTACTCTTGTTGGGAATTGGAACGTGCCTCCTGGGAAATATTATATCAAAATTTGTAATTACATGCCTCTGTTAAACAGCGGCAGAGAAATTGGGCCTTGGGTGGTGGTGGTGGTGATGCCACAACACTGTAACCCCTCACATACTCTTGTTGGGCGTAGGAATGGGCCTGCTGTGAAACATGACTGCCAGTTTCTTGTCCTTCTGTGGCACCCCCTCTCTCTAGGCTCACGTTACTCTATTCCTCAACCTGGAAACCAACATCAGAGCCTTCAAATTGCTGCGCATCCTCCAGCAGTATATAATGGAGACTGTGATAATGGATAATTATGGGGACTCCTCCTTGCATGATGGTGGGGCTACGGAGGGAGTGACTGTGGACAAGGAGCCAGTAGAATAGGCCACTTTATCAGCTGCGTTGGAAGGCAAACTACTCTGAGCCTGAGTGAAAGAGGACGAGGGCAGCTTTGTTATCCACTCCACCATCTCTTCTCCATGTTGTGGCTCAATAACATGGCCAGTAGCAGCAAAAAAGGGCAAGCATTTCCCGCGGCCACCTGCAGAGGATGCACCATGTCTACAACCAGCACTGTAGACACAGAGGCTGCTTTCCCTTTTTTAGTGGCCTGTGAGCGTTTGCCTCTCCTTGGTGGCCTTCCAGACATGTAGTATTTTTTGTTTTTACAACACCACACTACACTGTATTAGATGCTGTGTACACCACCTGAAGTTTACTAGAAAGTGTACAAAGGCTGCACTGTATTGTATACTGTGTACTCCACCAAAAGTGTAGAAGAAACTGTACACACTGTATTAGATACCGTGTACACTGCTTGCACTGTATTAGCAACTGTATAACGGCTGCACTGTATTGTATACTGTGTACACCACCAGAAGTGTAGCATAAACTGTACACACTGTATTAGATACTGTGTACACTGCCTGAAGTGTATTAGAAACAGTATACCATGGAATACACTGTAGACATGGGTGTCCACAAGTAGGGGCAAGAGGGGTTAAGTTCCCCCCCCCGGAATCAGGGATCGGAGCTTAAATTCAGCACAGTTGCATCGCTATTGGGGTGTAAGCAGCCCGCACCTGGGTGCCACCTGCCGATGGGGTGACACCATCAAGGTGCTGTCAAGCCCCCCATCAGTGTAACGTGACTTCGGACTCTTTGACACTTTGGTGCTGTGACAGGAGAAAGGCGAGCTGCGGGCTATCAGAGGTTTCCCCCGCTCAACCCCCTTTCTCCTGTCAGGCAGAAGAGATGGCAGCTCTCACCATGTTCCCCACCCAGCTTCCTGCTCACTCCATTCCTTCCCTATTGGCTATGGCTGGGGGCCAATCAAAGCAGACCAGGAGAGGAGAGCATCATGGGACATGTAGTCCCAAAGATTGGCGGCCCCATTTTCCACAGAGAGGAGGCTACAGCTCGATCAAGAGAGAAGTTGAGAGACTGCAGCCTGGAAAAAAGCAGTGGGAGAGGGGGCTACAGGACAAAGAACGAGAAGTGTTCTGGGCAGAAGCCAGAGAGAGAGCTGCGCTGCCCAGCACTTCCAGAGAGAGCCATGCTGTCCAGTGCCACCAGAGAGAGAATGATTGAGCCAATGCCAGGGTACAGACATGCTACACTACTGACCAGAGTCGCCCCTGGGGGAACCCAGAGTGAGCGATCGTCCAGCCAGAGGGCTCACTGCTGTAGTTTCTCTGGGTCTGGTAAGAGGGCCTGTTGGCCATTATCCATTACTTATCCCAGGGATTGTAATATGTCTGAAGTCTCGGACCATAATAATGTGATAATGACATTGTCAAAAAGGAGCAGTGCATGGCTGACCCTTAAACTGATCCCCCCCCCCCCCCCCCCCGAAAAAAGTTTTGTGAATGCCCATGACTGTAGATATAGGCTACAATGAATGCAGAGTATATATATATATATATATAGTGTATTAATATATATATTATATATTAATACACCACCTGAAGTGTATTATATTAGAAATAGTACATCACAGAATGCACTGTATATACCGGTATATATATATATATATATATATATATATATAGGCCACACTGGATGCAGAATATATATATATATATATATATATATTGGACTGACTGTATACTGTATATACTTTATATATAGTGTGGGGCGTGGACTTAGTTCCCCTGAGCCAGGATTGGCCAAAGCATCCTACCTCTGGCCAATTATGGCTCTCTCAGCAGCTGTGATTGGCCAAAGCATGCAGGTCAGGTGCATGCTTTGGCCAATCATCATACAGCAATTCACTGCAATATTGCAATGCATTATGGGGTATTCCACAGCGTCCCATATGTTCAGTTTGTTTTAGAACCAACGGACACCCAATGTTTGACACAAACCGTAGGGTTCATCTCTAGTGAGCATTATCATGGTGCATCCTACTCCTTTTGATAGGGGTTTATCCAATGTATTCAAATGTTTAAATATCAACATTTGGGCAACATGTCAAATTCTGTCTATTATGGTCTAGAAAGAGTTAAAATCCACCTCGGGTGGTGATTTGCATCGTAGGCATCTTGTGTTATATTTTTTGCATTTTTGATCCTTCACATATTGTGAATTTTTATCTCTATTTTTTTCATATTTATTGCACATTCTGATTGATTTGGTTTTGGTTTTTATATATATTTATATTGGTTTAGCACATACTTATGTGCCCCCCCCTTTTTTGGCCACATTTGAGGCACATTTCTCTCAGGTATTGGTTCATTGTATCATTTTGCACATGCTTATATTTTCACATATTTATTTTTTGCATTTTTGCACACTTGGAAATTCCTCAGTGGATTACAAACATTGATGTATACATGTTATACATTGCACTATTGTTTAGAGGACATATTGTCTTCCCTAGTTTCACTCGTATACTTAGACATGTATGCTGGTTTATACATGCAGTAGAGAGTGACAGATACCCCCCCCCCCCCCCCCTTAGATTACAGAAATCACACATTAGGACCTATTCTGTGGTCCATTTATGTGTATATATTGAGTGATCATCTTTGCTTGGCCTTTGGCACTGGTATATGGCAAGTTCCATTAGCAACTATGAGCTAACACTTACCTAGAGTCCTCCAGCCATCTAGGATATATAATACCAGGAATATATCTATTAGAGGTAGCGCCTGGGTCCTTTACTATATATCTTTACCATTGATGATATCTTTACTTCAATTTTCTGAATTTATTTTAATTTATTTAGTTTCTTATAGATCCATTTGCTTACCCAGTATTTCTCAAAAACATTCTGATGTGTTTTTCACTTCCTGGGGAGTACACACCTGCAGCAGTGTTTCCCGTTTACCTCAATCAATGGCATCATCTAATTAGAGGGAGTGGACTGTATATATATATGTTGTGTTTTTAATTTTTGATAGCGCTGTGAACAAGGCTTGTGCCAAAACATGTTAGCCATCATTTTAACAAGGTCATGCTGAAATAAAAATTACAGATGGAATCTCCAGAGGTGCCGGCTCTTCTGTTCTTATCCTTGTATACCACACCATTTATAAACATAAGTTGATAGACAAAGTTAAAGCCAATTCAATATAAAAATAAAATGCCCACATTCAAATCAGATAAGAAATATAATACAAAGCTTTACTAGAGGTCTAAATGTTATTTTTAAGGCATTTTTTTTCTATAGCAGCACCCAGTGCACTTAGGGGCACAGCAAACACTTGTTGCTTAACAGTTGTTGAAGCTGCGCTTTATATGCAGCATGCCATGGCATTACTGTATGGTAACTAGTGTGCATCAAAAGCACCACACATTCCTATCTCAATAGTTTTCATAAAAGCTAGGCATGTCATTCACCTCTCAAGACGAATTACAATGAGATGCAGGTCTAAAATATCAGTCAGAGGTGCTGCCAGTAGAAGAGGGTGCTGGTTCTGCTGGGCACTAAGGATGAGCTGAACACCCCCCTGTTCGGTTCGCACCAGAACCAGCGAACAGACCTAAACTTTGTGTGAACTTTAGAACCCTATTAAAGTCTATGGGACTCGAACGTTCAAAATATAAAGTGCTAATTTTAAAGGCTAATATGCAAGTTACTGTCCTAAAAAGTGTCTGGGGACCCGGGTCCTGCCCCAGGGGGCATGGATCAATGCAAAAAAAGTTTTAAAAACTGAAGTTTTTTCGGGAGCAGTGATTTTAATGATTAAAGTGAAACAATAAAAGTGTAATATTCCTTTAAATTTCATACCTGGGGGGTGTCTATAGTATGCCTGTAAGGCCGCGTACACACGGGGGGACTGTTCGCCCAACTTTGTCCGTCAAACAGTTTCGGCAAACAGTCCGCTCAAAATTAGCATGGACGGACATGGCCACACACGACGAACGAACAGTTTGCTGAAACCGTGCGCGATGACGTGAACGGCACGTACGACGGGACGAAAAATACGACGTCCTATACACTGCATTATAACTTTCGGCGTGTAAATCCTTTCTGAGCATGCGCGGAACTTAGTTTGTCGAACAAGCCTACACACGAGGGAACTGTTCGCTGAAACAAAGTTTCAGCGGACAGTTTTTCGGAAATTCCGAAAAACCTTGTTCGGCGGACTGTTCGCTGAAACTGTCCGCTGAAAGCCCACACACGGGCGGACTGTCCGCCGAAACACTGTTTAGCGGACAAAGTTGGCCGAACAGTCCCCGCGTGTGTACGCGGCCTGAAGGGGTGCATGTTTCCCATGGTTAGAACTGTCCCTGCACAAAGTGTCATTTCTACAAGAAAAAAAGTCTTTTAAAATCACTCGCGGCTATAATGAATTGTCGGCTCCCATAATACAGAGAACACTCATTGAAAGTCATTGATAAAAAAAAAAATTCAATTGCCAGGCCCTTCAGGTCTGGTATGGGTATTAAGGGGAACCTCGCGGCAAATTAAAAAAAAATGACATGGGGGTCCCCCTAAAAATCCACACCAGACCCTTTATCAGAGCACGCAACCTGGAAGGCCGCAGGAAAAGGGGGGGGACAAGAGAGCGGACCCCCCTCCTGAACTGTACCAGGCCACATGCCCTCAACATTGGGAGGATGCTTTGGGGTCCCCCCAAAGCACCATGTCCCCATGTTGATGGGGATAAGGGCCTCATCCCCACAACCCTGGCCGGTGGTTGTGGGGGTCTGTGGGCGGGGGGCTTATCAGAATCTGGAAGCCCCCTTTAACATGAGGACCCCCAGGTCCCGCCCCCCTGTTTGAAATGGTAAGGGGGTACAAAAGTACGCCTACCATTTCACAAAGACAGTGTAAAAAATTGTTAAATAAGACAAACACACTTTTGAAAATTTCCTTTATTAAAAATAAAAAAAATAAAATAAAGATTCCAGCGGGGGTAATCCACTCTTGCTATCCAACGACAGATGATCATCTCTCCGGGGTCCAGCGATGGCTGATCTGATCCAGCTGGATCAGATCAGAAACCTGCGTTACATCAGAGGGGGACGGGGTCACCCATACATCATTGGGGAAGCCAGGCTTCCCCCACTAACGACAGAGGGGGGCGGGGTCAGGTGACGGGTGGCCCCGCCCTCCTCATATAAGAAACATCAGGCTGCCGGCATCTTGCAGTGTCTCTGACAGTGGAGACAGAGGATGCATGGATGGACTGCGCTGTGCTGGACTAGAGGGAGAGATCACCCGTCACTGGATCAGATCAGGCATTGCTGGACCCCGGAGAGATGATCATCCGTTGCTGGATAGCAAGAGTGGATTACCACCGCTGGAATCTTTTTTTATTTTTAATAAAGGAATTTTTCAAAAGTGTGTTTGTCTTATTTAACAATTTTTTACACTTTCTTTGTGAAATGGTGGGGTACTTTTGTACCCCCTTACCACTTCAAACAGGGGGGGCCGGGATCTGGGGGTCCCCTTGTTAAAGGGGCTTCCAGATTCTGATAAGCCCCCCGCCCGCAGACCCCCACAACCACCGGCCAGGGTTGTGGGGATGAGGCCCTTGTCCCCATCAACATGGGGACATGGTGCTTTGGGGGGACCCCAAAGCATCCTCCCAATGTTGAGGGCATGTGGCCTGGTACAGTTCAGGAGGGGGGTCCGCTCTCTTGTCCCCCCCTTTTCCTGCGGCCTTCCAGGTTGCATGCTCTGATAAAGGGTCTGGTATGGATTTTTAGGGGGACCCCATGTCATTTTTTTTTTATTTGCCGCGGGGTTCCCCTTAATATCCATACCAGACCTGAAGGGCCTGGCAATTGAATTTTTTTTTTTTATCAATGACTTTCAATGAGTGTTCTCTGTATTACGGGAGCCGAAAATTCATTATAGCCGCAAGTGATTTTAAATGACTTTTTTTTCTGCAGAAATGACACTTTGTGCAGGGACAGTTCTAAGCACAGGAAACATGCACCCCTTCACAGGCATACTATAGATACCCCCCAGGTACGAAATTTAAAGGAATATTACACTTTTATTGTTTCACTTTAATCATTATTAAAATCACTGCTCCCGAAAAAACGTCAGTTTTTAAAACTTTTTTTGCATTGATCCATGTCCCCTGGGGCAGGACCCAGGTCCCCAAACACTTTTTAGGACAATAACTTGCATATTAGCCTTTAAAATTAGCACTTTAGATTTCTCCAATAGACTTCTACAGGGTGTTCCGCGGCTTTTTGTTGACTGTTCGCCGAACAGGCAATGTTCGAGTCGAACGGGAGTTTGACTCAAACTCGAAGCTCATCCCTACTGGACACAGAACTGGTAGGGGCACAATAACTGGACACGTAGCATGTGTACCATATTTCCCAAAGTGGCCAACCAATATTGTCACAGCACACTTGGTCACAGCTGACAGTTGTCTGTGTTGGCAGGTACAGTTAACTTGCCTGCCACTAGATGGCGTTGTTTCACCTTTTTTTTAATGGTTAGGTGAACGTTATAAGCAGATGTTAGCCCCCCCCTTTTAGAGAAATCCATCCACTATTGATTTAAGGGTGAAGTTAGTGCCAATATAAATACCAGCTGTGGGTGGCACCTAGTGTAGATGGTGTATGGGAACACGACACCCTCAAGCTGCAAAGATGTAATCCTTCACTGAGCTGAGCTAAAGGGCTCTGTGAAATCCCAGCAGAGGTGGTACAGATCATTGGAAAAATTGTTGTAGTTGCCCTGTGTCCCCCCCTCTCTCTTTCTGCGGGTCCTGTAAAGGGGTGTGCAAAGCTCAGGAGGCCTGGACAGAGTCCTCTGATGTGAGTAATGGTGGAAGCCTGGGAATTAGTATGTAATTTGGGAGCATGACCAGCTGGGCAGAGCTATAGAAGGGACATTGGGAATAAACTGGTATACTAGTGCAAGCATCTTGATCCCTCTGATCCTCATTTGTGGATCCTGTGACTTGGTGATGGCCACCTAATGTTGTGGACTATAAGTAGGGAATGGAGTAGAGGGAAGATGATTTAACTAAAAGATGTGTAACTGCGCTCAGTACTGAAATGACTACTACAGAATCTCACATGTGGCATTCTGTGGCAAAGATTCTGCTATTATGTTAAATGTCACAAGAATGTGAAGATGTGAAGTTGTAGTAAAGTGCTGGAAATGCATTTGTGTGTGGTAAGTCTTTCTATTCTTAAATATTAGGGCTAATGGCCAGGGATGTCGTTAGAGGGCCTCTGGCAGGGTGTATGACACAATATAGCAGAGAGAGTTATCTCAACAACAGGTGGATGGCTGTCTTATCTGAGAAAAAGCGGAACGTGGACTTTGCACTTTAGCACTAATATCAGCCCAATCGTAGGCCCCCTCAAAATTGGCTGACAAAACCTTCTACAATCACATCCTCCCAGGCACAGAGCAGCCAGTTGTCTGCCAGTGTTACTGTTAGCCCATGTACACACGGTCGGATATTCCGATGGACAATATCCGATAGGACCATGTTGACGGATAATCCGACCGTGTGTGGGCTCTATCGCACTGTTTCCATTGGAGTATCTGACGGACCAAGTTTTCCAGCTGGGCTATAAAATTTTCCGACAACACGATCCGATCGGACTATGTCCGATTGTGTGTAGAGAATTCCAATCGGACAAAGTACCACACATGCTCAGATCAAATTCCTAGACCAAAGCTATTGGCTACCAGCCTGAACGTAGTCCCATCGTAACGAAATAACATCACCACGTTCTGAACAATCGGATTTTCCGACAACTTTGTCCGACCGTGTGTATGCAACAGTTTCGGACAAAATCCGTCTGACAAAATCCAACGGATTTGGTTGCCAGAATGTCTGATCGTGTGTACATGGGCTTAGGCCTAATTCCCCCTATTCCTATCTGCAACTGTTTATGAACATTTTCTGTTCCTTAACACCACAAACAACCTTAACACATACATGTTATTTAACAGATTTGAGTATCTTCAATGAAATGCTCCTCTGCCTGCTGTATGCAAAAAAAATAAAAAATTAAATGTTGCCTTTGATCCATGCCCATATGGAAGTGCCCATTAGAGAAAAGCTTTGATTTTTGGAGTTTAAAGGACATTTGCAGAACTGTACACAAAGCCAACCTTGGAAGAATCACTGATTATACATACTATATGTACTCTATTTGTCTGCACTATTTAGGCTTCTGTGTAAAAACAGGACTACATAGACAAGTGATGATAGTAATCAACTAATTATGTGTGTGAGGGGTTAATTATCTTTAATGAGCTACGATGACCTTATCTATTAGCTGCTCTGTTCTTGAGCCATTAAATAGCTCTAATAGTTGATTTAGTGTGTATCTACCGGGGTAAACTCTAGGCATTGTAAGGTACATTGTACATATCATGCTTAAGTGATGCTTGTTCGTTTCTTCCAGAGCTAAGGTTTAAATAGATAATTTTTCATTTTACTCTTAAAGTATTATATATATATATATATATATATATAATGTAGAACATTTGGCAATAACAACAGAGCAGTACTCCATTGTTATACACTGTGTTTATGTGTAGTCAACCAAATGATTCTGTGCTTGCTTTATACTTTTTCATATATTTCCACTGCAAACTGTCAGCAGCATTAGTCATACTGCACTGCCATATGCATTCTAGATCTTTCTGCCAGCCAAAAAAAATAAACTGTGTCCCCCCACCCCTGTATATACAGGATATAAGGCTTGTTTAGTCTAGAGGAAATAAAAAAAAGAAAACTTCTGACCTGTAGTGCTGTCAGAAACCATGAATTAGACAGAGACAGAAGTACAGTTAAATTACACTTGTTTAATATTAAAAGTAAATAGAACAAACGCAGTCAAAACATAGCCAAAGATTGGTAACCGGAACGGATAGTCAGACAAGCCAGAAAGTCAGGAAGCCAGAGATCAGCGTAGTGGAACAGCAAGCAGGATCTGGAGTCAGAAGGAATGTCAGCCAAGCAAGTCTTTAACAGGAACGCAGGAGATAGTCTCTGTGATGTTGACCAAGAGGAAGGCAGAGATCATCTGAGCTGGACGGCTTAAAGAGGAGGGCCGTTTAAAAAAAAAAATTAAAAGTCAGCAGCTGCAAACACTGCAGCTGCTGACTTAATAAGCACACTTACCTGTCCAGGGCGCCCGCAATGTCGGCCGCCCGAGGCCGACCCATCCCTCGGCTCTCAGGTCCCGGCGCCGCCATTCCTTCTAAGGGAAACAGGCAGTGGAGCCTTACGGCTTCACTGCCCGTTTCCTACTGCGCATGCGCGAGTCGCGCAGCACTTTGTGAATGGGACGCGCTGTGTTCTGGAACACACAGTTCCCAGAACACAGCGCGACCCATTACCCAGAAGACAACACGACGAGAAGAGAAGAAAGAAGATCTCCGCGGAGGAGGAAGAGGAAGATTAGGATTATGTGCCTAGCAACAGGCATTTCTGGTAAGTAAAAAAAAAATTTTTTTTCATTTTTTTTTGTAATTTTTTATATATTTTTTTTCAGGGTGGCCCTCCACTTTACGTAGGCAGGACTGATAGGCAGGATATCATGAACAGGTGAGTCATTGTGGAGAGATAGGAGCTGGCAATAAGCCGAAAGCTGAGTGGCCAGCTCAGGGGAAGGAAGGGCTGAGCCCAGCCCTGACAAGTGCTTACCCCCAGAGGAGCTGCTTGGTTTGATGATTCCTCTATTCTGCCATGACTCCTTAAACTATTCGGTCCACACTGACACATCTGGTTATGGATTAAAGGCAATTGAAGGCAATTGAACATATTTAAAGATGCTGCACTAGATAATGTGAACAGTGACCCATAAGACAGCACTCAACTGAACTGTAGTGATACTTAGCCCTAAAAGTATCTGCATTAACTAACCCAAGAATAAAGGTCCTCATGTGCACACTACACATACAAGTACATACAAGTCGTGGGTAAGGGCGGTAAAGAGAGGGGTACCCCTGGAAGTGACTCAAAAGTAACTGGCACTTAATTTTCAGTATTAGAAAGCTATCATTGGGGACAAAAAAATTAGGGAAATGGGAAAGCAAGTTAACCACTAGTAAACGATCATATATAGTGACCAAAAATAGATCATTCACCCTTTAGAGAGTTGTTGCCGAAACTTTAAGCATATGGAGAAAAAAAGAGAGCACATGAAGCTGTCTCTTTAATAATGTCCTCAATAGGTGGCTGATGGACTGTTAGGAAAGGATCAGTCTGTATTGGCATTAACTGCATGCAGTAAGGGATTCAACTGTCAGGGCTGGCTTAGCCCTTCCTCCTCTGGGCTGGCCGCTCAGCTGTCGGCTAATTGCCAGCTCTCTTCTCTTTCCACAGTTACCAGCTGTTCCCGATGATGCTCGTCTGACCTGCCTATTTAAAGCCTTCCTGCTCACTTTTTCATTTGCCTTCGCGTTGGTCACATCACAAGGAACCATTTCCTGCTGTTTGTTTCAGGACTGGCTTGCTGACATCCCACCTGGCTTCTTATCCTGCTTGCGGTTGCTCTCTACTTGGAATCCCTGACTTCCGGCCTGGCTGATTACCCAATCTGGTTAATGAACTTTGGACTGGCTGACTACCCGATCTGGCTATAGGACTCTCGCTATGCTTGACTACGCTTTTTTCTATTTACCTTTTTATTTTTATTAATAAACAAGTGTGATTTGATTGTATTTCTGTCTCAGTCTGTTTCATGGTTTCTGACATCAACTTGGCAGTTCAGCTCACCACATCTGGTGTGTAACAAGTTTGGTCCCATACGCTTGGTGGTTAGTTGTCCCAGAAATATAAAGACCAGGTCCTTGCTCATTCCCAGTGTAAGCCCTTGTACACACGGTCGGAAATTCAGACGGAAAATGTCCGACCAGACCGTGTTGTCGGATAATCCGACCGTGTGTGGGCTCCATTGGACTTTTTCCGTCGGAAAGTCCGACCAACAAAGTTTGAGAGCTGGTTATAAAATTTTCCGACAACATGATCCGATAAGACTTTGTCCGATCGTTTTTAGAGAATTCTGGTTGGACAAAGTGCCACGCATGCTCAGATCAAATTACGAGACCAAAGCTCTTGGCTATTAGCCTGAAAGGATTCCCGTCATAACGAACGGACATCATCACGATCAGATTTTCCAACAACTTTGCCTGACCGTGTGTATGCAACACCAGTTTCGGACAAAATCCGTCAGAAAAAATCTGACGGATTTTGTTGTCGGAATGTCCGACCGTGTGTACAAGGGCTTAGACTCTCACTGGCTGTCAAGACCTTGATCACCTGCTGGTGGCACTGTGCTTTGCAGAGGGGATGTTTGTAGTTCCAGTGTCCACCGAAGTGACTCCCAACAGTCAGCAGTAGGGATGAGCCGAACACCCCCCTGTTCGGTTCGCATCCAGAACATGTGAATAGGCCAAAAATTTGTTTGAACACGCAAACACGGTTAAAGTCTATGGGACATGAACATGAATAAAAAGTGCTAATTTTAAAGGCTAATATGCATGGTATTGTCATAAAAAGTGTTTGGGGCCCTGGGTCCTGCCCCAGGGGACATGTATCAATGCAAAAAAAAGTTTTAAAAACAGAAGTTTTTTCAAGAGCAGTGATTTTAATAATGCTTAAAGTGAAACAATAAAATTGTAATATTCCTTTAAATTTTGTACCTGGTGGGTGTCTATAGTGTGCCTGTAAAGGGGCGCATGTTTCCCATGTTTAGAACAGTCTGATAGGAAAATTACATTTCTAAAGGAAAAAAAGTAATTTAAAACTACTCGTGGCTATAATGAATTGTCAGTCCGACAATGCACATAAAAGTTCATTGATAAAAATGGCATGGAATTTCCCTACAGGGGAACCCCGAACCAAAAAAAAAAAAAAAGTGTGCTCAGATAAGGGTCTGGTATGGATTTTGGGGGAACACATTTTTGTTTTTTAATTTTGGTTCGGTGTTTCCTTTGGGGAAATTCCATGCCATGGTGAGGGAGAATGGAACTTAGTTTTAAAGTGATTTAAAACATTTTTCTATTATTGTTTTTAATGACAAACATTTCAAACCTGCACTGTGCAATGGTTTTGCACAGAGCGGCCCTGATCCTCCTCTTCTTGGGTCCTCCACCAGGGGGCTCCTGGCTCATCCTCCTTTCCAAGTAGCCTCACCATCAAGCCCCAGCAAGCCTCCTGAGTCCTGCTGGCTGCGTCCATAGAAATAGACAGCAGGGCTTTGTTTCACCCCCCCCCCCACCATTCTGTTGTCATAGGATTTGATTGACAGCAGCAAGAGCCGAAGAGGAAGAGGGCCAAAAGAGCCACTGTTTTCTAGCACAGCACTGGATTTAAAGGGCTGAGGGGGGTATCCTGGACACAGAAGATTTTTTACCTTAATGCAGGGAATGCATTAGGGTAATAAACAAGGTGTTAGAACCACTTTAAATGAAACCTGTCATCAGAGACACATGAAGGATAATGCTGCTGACCTCCAGTGTTGGCTGGTGCCTAACATTTTGGGGGGGGGGGGTCAGCTTTGTGTCCCAAGCTCCCCCTTTTTTGAAGTCAATTAGAGCATCAGGCTCTAATCATGTGCTTTAAAAAAAAAAACCCTATTGAAATCCATGCGTCCATCAGCCTGCATGTAGATTAGGGGCCGGGTGCATGGATTAGGGGGTGGTGCCCCTGTGCCCCAATCGACGGGCTGCCGCTGCTGACTTCTTCTGAATTGGCAAGTTTCCTAGCTGTCATGCTGACCCTCTCTGACCCAAAACAAGATAGGTAAAAACTTTTGATATTTTCTGGCTTTCTTAATATGCATATTTGTTCTGTGTCAGTGATTGAGGATGTGTTAAAGCCAAAGGATCAACATAGCAGTAAAATATTAAAAATAAAACATGCCTACAAGATTTAAAGCTGAACTACAGGTTAATTTAAAAAATGCCCCTTTGCTATGCCTCTTCCATCCAGCACTGTGAGGGTTAAATGTTAATTTTGTCTAGGGGTAGAGGAATAAACAGTTAAACTAACCTTAGGTGCGGGGTAAACAAAAATTTAAATACGATGCTTATTTCACTATACTAAACAAAACAAAACAAAACAAGCATTTGATCTTTGCAGTCCAGAAGAGGCCTCACTGCAAGGGACATTTTTTTCATTTAACCCAGAGTTCAATTTTATTTTTATTTTGAACTAGAAACCTCCTTCAAATCAAAAAAATCATAAAATAAACCATCACCAATTAAACTGATAGACCTGCCATTTAAATGGAATACCACAGAATTCACACCTCCTCTACAAAGACTTATGTACTTCTGCCCACTATACTTTATGACAGTACTTTTTCTTTTAATTCATTTAAAGTGTCATTAATGTTTTCGTAATATGCATGTAATTGTGTATAAGTGTTGTAATGTTATCAATTGTTTAATTGTATTAATAATTTTTTGTACCACAAGATGGTGCTGCTTCCTGGCTTGGTTGGTTAAGATTCACTGTAAGTATTGATGCTTCCTGTCAATGGAGTGTATAAGTATTTCCTGTTTCCTGTCAATGTAACTCACTAGATCTTCTATTGCTTCCTGCTTCCTGTTGTTGGAATGCAGGCAATGCCTGCCCACTAATTAGCCATCCGCTATATATATGGAGCATAGCACACGTCAAGCCATGCCCCTGATGAAATCATAGACGATGAAACGTGTAGGAGGAGTTGGAGACGCATGACGCGACTTGCATGATGGAACCCCATGGCCATTTTGTGGGTTGGAAACTCTGGATGTTTACTGCAATGCCTATATTAACCTGCTGAAATGTGAGTGCATGACTTTTTAAATTAATTCATTTAATTAACTTAATTATTACCATCATTACAATGCGACCTGGGTCCCCACAGACTGACGAACCCTGCTGCTCCTTGCCAACCTCAGCCTGAGACACTGGAATCCACCGGCACGGCCAGACAGGACTGCAAAGTGCAAAAAGATCACCTTCTCTGGAGCCCGATCTGCCATTATATTGCCCACCTGGACTTCACCATTAAGACGTGCCTGTTTTTAACTAACACAGAGTGAGTGCATTTTGACTACAATCAATAAAATGTGTGTTATATTACTGCACTTAGGTTGGCGCTGCTTGTTTCTCCTGCTTGTTAACATCTACCTATGGGTAAGAGGCAGTGTGTTTGGGTGACAGTGGCAGACTCTTCACTTATTTGATACCTCAGGACACATCCCTTTGACTTATTTCAGACTTTTTAAAAGTGGATTATATTTATATGTTTTTGCTAGTTGAGTCTGTGCAAGCAATATATTTGTTGGACTTTTTTCAAGTGCTTCACCATTTTCTATGTATTTTGTTTGTGTTTTGTCCATGCATATTGTGATAGCTGCTGTTTTAATACTAATTTTAATTTAAGATATTCTAAGCTCCCAACGCAAAAAATTTGGATTTTTCTATTATTTACTTTGGATTACTGTGTTGCAGCAGGGAATCCATGTTAATGGATATATTTGATTTTAGAGCATCATGCTATAAATACAGAGGTTATCTTCTCTGAGGTTAATACCTCTCAGGATGATATTGGTGGGATGTTTATTAGGCTGAAAAACCTGGTCACTACTGAGATGCATACTCACTGGGACATTGCCTTCTTTGAACAGTATCTGGCTGAAAAAATGGTCCACAGGAGCCTGAGGTGGAAGGTATCCCCCCAGAGTGACATCTTTGGTGTCACTGAATGGTTCCAATACTTTAATAATGTGGGGCTCAGTTTGTTACAGTTCATGTTGACCAAGAAAAAACAAAAACTTTTGAAAATAGATGAGGAAATGACTTCTCTTAGGGATAAACGTAACCCATCTAGAGCTAATGAAGACTATATTAAAAGGTCAGAAGTTTTAAAGAAACATTTAGAAAAGGAAGAGGCATATCAGAAAATAAAGAAAAAGAAAAAGTACCTAAGTGACTTAGATGGCTACCGGAAAAATAAAGTGTTTAAGTGGCAGAGTAAAGAGGTGACAGTGGTCAGAGTCAATCATCCTAATGGTGAAGCGGCAGTTGCTATGTTAACCACATTAGCCCATCCACCTAACACACTAAAACCTCCAAACTCCCTCTATCCACCGACCGAATAATTATAACAGGGGTGACCAACACTTTTTTCCCGAGGCTTCAAATCTAAAAAGAACAATAGATCCAAAAGGGGTTCCCGAGAGGGAAGGAGGATCCGCTCAAAAAAGAAGGCAGGTCCAAAAGACACTGGCCTCTTTAATATGAGTACAGCCACGATTTCAGTAGAAGAAAAACATGTGCTGAACCATGGCCTCAAATTTGCCCCTTCTAGACCACTAAATAAATTTCAAACCTGTATTGATCTTCACAGATTTGTCTGCAAAATCAATATCAAAAGGTGTATGATCACCAATCCTTTTAGGTCTACTAGGATGGCATCCACTGAGGTAAAACATACCTCATTGTCTAATGCGTCTTTGTTTCACCCACCAGGGAATCTAGCCCCATCCCTTAAGGTTTTTAGGGAGTTGGTGAGCAATGATTTAGAAAAATTGCACATTAGAAATTGTAGAAGTGATTATATGTTCAGGAAAGGACTTGATTGTCTAAAAGAGCGGAATGACATTGTGGTGCGACCCGCTGACAAGGGTGGCAGAATTTTGATCTTAGATAGGGCAGCCTATCAGACAGAGATACTTAGATTATTATTGGATGATGAGACTTATATTCCACTAAAGGGAAATCCTACTATCAAATTTAAGAAAGAACTAGTAGGTTTGGTTGATGAAGGTTTTACCAGAAATTTGATTTCCAAAAAAGAAAAACAGTTTTTGATTCCTGTGGCTCCAAGGGTGCCTGGGATTTATTACCTGCCAAAGGTTCACAAGCATCCAGTGCACCCTCTAGGAAGGCCTATTGTGAGTGGTATCGACTCTATTACCTCTAGAGTCAGTCGATATATAGACTATTTCTTGCAGCCGTTGGTAGTCTATACCCCTTCTTTTCTTAGAGATTCCACTCAGGTTTTAAATATCCTAAAGACTGTTAAATGGGAGGAGAGTTACATACTGGCCTGGACAGATGTAACATCTCTCTACACCATCATCTCACATCAACATGGCCTTGAGGCTGTGGATCATTTTCTCAGCTCTAGTGACCTGCTGGATGTTCAGAGAGAATTTTTATTAACCCCTTCCCGCCGAGTGTACACAGATGTTACTCGGCTTTCGGGGGTTATACCGGGGCGATGCCCGCAGCTGCAGGCATTATCCTGGTACTGTTATTTAGAGCAGGCGATAGGCTTTCCAAGGATAACAAATGATGCTGCTAAAAGCCTCTCGGTTGTTATCCCGGTGGAGCAGAATGGGACGTTCCCCCCTCCCGCCGCCTCCCGCCACTCTTCCTGGGCCTCCCGGTGGCACCAGAGAGCCGATCGATGATCCGTCTCTTCCAGAGACGGCTAGTGACAGACTAGAAGAAAGCCGGAAATGGCTTTGTTCCAGTCTCCTTGATGTAAACACGGAAGCAACGTCACAACGTCACAGCCTATTTACTCGGCTGCCAATGATAACGGATTTAAAAAAAAAATACAGTATTCAAATACACCGTTTTTGGGGAAGTGCAAAGGAGGAATTTAGGGTCTTTTAGACCCCAGATCCCTCCATAAAGAATACATGTCACCACCTGTCACAAGGGACGTTTACATTCCTTGTGACAGCAATGAAAGTGGTCAATATAAAAATAAATAAAATCAATAAGAAAAAAATAAAACATTTTTAAACCAGCCCCGTCACCGATAGCTCGTGCAGCAAAGAAAATGCATACGGAAGTCACGCCCGCATATGCAAATGGTGTCCAAATCACACATATGAGGTATCACTGCTCCTCTGTAACTCTAACTTGGTAACCATAACATTTTTTAAATTAAATCGTCGCCTATGGAGATTTTTAAGTACCAAAGTTTGTCGCCATTCCATGAATGTGTGCAATTATAAAGCGTGACATGTTTGGTATCTATTTACTCAGTGTAATATCATCTTTCACATTATACAAAAAAAATTGTATAAGCACAGTTTATCCAAGCATTATGACCTGTGTCTTAATCGACATCCTAGTGGTACTGGGTTTATTGGTATTGATAGATACACTAGTAACTGGAGAGGTAGCAATGTGGTGTGAGAGGTATCACGTCTTGAAACTGAATGGATTTATCAGGTTAGGTGCTCTGCCCCACATGGTATGAACATAGAGTGGGATATTAATTCATTCATTAATAATAGCTAATCCGTTTTTGGTTTGTACCCTTTTGTCTCCTCCTAGACAACATTTTTAATTTAATTTAAAGTGTCATTAATGTTTTCGTAATATGCATGTAATGGTGTATAAGTGTTGTTATGTTATCAACTGTTTAATTTTGTTAATATATTTTTGTACCACAAGATGGCACTGCTTCCTTTCTTGGTTGCGTAAGATTCACTATAAGTATTGATGCTTCCTGTCAATGAAGTACATAAGTATTTACTGTTGCCTGTCATTGGAACTCAGTAGATCTTCTATTGCTTCCTGCTTCTTGTTATTGGAACGCAGGCAATGCCCTCCCACTAATTAGCCATCCCCTGAACATAGCACGAGTCAAGCCATGCCCCTGACAAAGTCAAAGATGACAAAACACGTAGGAGGAGTTGGAGACGTGTGATGCAACTTGCATGCTGGAACACAGTGGCCATTTTGTGTGTTGGAAACGCTGGCCATTTCCTACAATGCCTATATTAACCTGCTGACCAGTGTTGGCCATCTTACTTAAAAAAAGTAATTATTTAAGTTTTAAATTACTTCTCCCAAAAAGTAATTGCGTTAGTAACTCGGTTACTACATTGGAAAAGTAATTAGTTACTCAGCAAAATAACTGTGACAGGGGTGGCATCGGTGGTACTTGAGGGGGTGGCAGTGGTGGTACTTGAGGGGTGGCAGCGGGGGTACTTGGGAGGGTGGCAGTGGTGGTGGTGTACTTGTGGGGGTGGCAGTGATGGTGGTGTACAGTACTTGGGGGGTGGCAGCGGTGGTACTTGGGGGGGTGGCAGCGGTGGTGTACTTGGGGGGTGACAGGCAGCGGTGGTACTTGGGGGGTGGCAGCGGTGGTGGTGCCATCCTCTCCCACCACCACCTCTGCCTCTTACTGATCCCATCCCCCACCACCACTGATCTCATCCCTACCATATCCCCCCCATCACCTCTGTTGTAGAAGTGACGGGTGGAGGGTAGGGATGGGATCAGTAAGAAGCAGAGGTGAAGGAGGACTTGGGATGGATCGATTGGACTGCAATTCAAATTGTCAGACAGTCACTTGCTTGAATGCCTCCAGGGATGCCTTTACTCATGGGGCGTGAGAGAGACCCTCCCCTTCACTCGATTGGTGCCAGCTGGTCAGCTGACTTCATTTTGCAGTGTCCGCCCTGCCTCTCTACATTCTCTCTCTCTGGATAGGCGGGGCAGGATGGGGCGGTCCAGACAGTCTCTCTGAGTCTCAGCCTCTTCTCAGCTCAGAGTTCGAAAGCCCCCTCCCCGCGGCGGAACGAACGGCCAGGCAGCGTGGCCACGGCGGGCCTTCCGGGTGGTAGATATAATTGGGAACTGCGTTACCATGAGGGGAAGAGTAATTAGTTAGATTACTCGTTACCCTCTAAAGTAACTGCATTGCGTAACTCAGTTTATTTTAACCGAGTTACTTACATTACTGCTGTTGACTTTTTAGCTTTTTATTAATAAACTAACATTTGGATGTCTGCACTATGAGGAGTCTCTTTTTTCTCCTAACTGGGTATTGAGACTGTGAAGGAGATACAGAGTCATTCCCATGCTGCTGAGGAGCTGTCAGTGATTTATATCCGTGCTTGTTAACATCTACCTATGAGTAAGAGGCAGTGTGTTTGGGTGACGGTGGCAGTCTCTTTACTTATTTGATACCTCAAGACACATCCCTTTGACTTATTTCTGATTTTTTAAAAGTGGATTATTACATTTATATGTTTTTGCCAGGTGAGTCTGTGCCAGCAATATATTTTGGGTTTATGTTGGACTTTTTTCAAGCGCTTCACCATTTTCTATACATTTCAAATATACATACATTTCAAATACATATAAGGCATAATTTCCATAAATGTTATCCTCCGAAAAAGACAATGCAAGATCCCTCTCCCACTTCTGGATGGGAGATAGCCTGCTAAAACTGCTTTTCTCCTGTAACAGGTTATAAAACAAGGAAATCCCCCCTGTGATTGACTTTTCATCGGTCCAGAAGGACCATGCCTGATGTGGAATTTTAATAGAGGAACCCCTATGGTGGCTCAAAAATGATTTAATCCGTAGATAAGTGAACGAGGCCGATGGTGGCAATGAAAATTTGCGTGCTAAAGTTTCAAAAGAGATTAAATTGTCTTTCTCCCATAAATCCGAAACTCGTAAAATACCTTTTTGCTCCCAGAGTGCTAGGTCTATATCTCTTAAAACAAAATATAAAGAGGCAATGGGAGCATGTATTTCAGTTAAAAACTGATGGTTGCTAGTAGTTTGTACAAAGTTATTCCATATATTCAGTACCAGATTTATTATGGGGTGATCTGATTTAAGTGGTGAATCGGAAAAGGAGGAGGCCAATAGAGCCACGTATAAGGAGTCAGGACCTACCCAAGATTGTTCTATCGCCACCCACTGCTTCCCAAACTGGTGTTGGAACCAAAATTTCAATTGGTCTAATATACATGCTCTGTAGTAGTCCTGTAAATTAGGAAGTCCCATGCCTCCCACCTCCCTTCTCTTACAGAGAATAGATTTGGAACACCGCGGCCTCTTCCCTTGCCATACAAAGGAGGAAAGTTGAGTCTGAGCTGATGAAAAAAACGACAATGGGATCTGTATAGGAAGAGCTCTGAACAAATATAATAGTTTAGGAAGAATTAACATCTTGTATGCTGCTAGCCTGCCCATCCAAGTGAGATGAAATTTTCCAAGTCTGTTTAATTCCTGTTGAAGGGAAGACAGGAGTGGTATAAAATTTGCTCTATACAATCCCTTACTGGGAGACAAAATTTTTATTCCCAGATATTGAATTGGTTTGTCTGTCCATGGGTATGGAAATCTTTTAGCTAGCCGTTGTCGAATGGTATCTTTAACGTTAATTGCAAGAAGGTTAGATTTAGAAGCGTTCACTTTATAGTAGGAAATTTTGTTGAATTGTTCCAGAATATCATGTACTGCTGGCAGTGAAATTATTGGATTGGATAGGGACAAAATAACGTCGTCCGCAAATAACGTGATAGAATGCGATTGTTTTAGAATAGGGATACCTGTAACGTGTGCGTGTGTACGAATCGTTTCAGCCAGAGGTTCCATTAAAAGCGCAAAAATCAGGGGTGACAAAGGACACCCCTGACGAGTCCCATTCGTAATGTTAAAGCTGTCGGAAAACATGCCTTCTGTAAAGACCATAGCTGATGGGGAGGTATATAAGGCCATGATGGCTGACTTAATACTTCCCACTAGGCCGAATTTATCCAATACCCGTTCCAAGTACCCCCAATGGACCCTATCGAAGGCCTTCTCTGCATCTAGAGTCAGAAACAGAGAAGGCTCTCCCGAGGCCTCCGCTGCATGGATCAAATTTATTATTCTCCTAGTGGCATCTGGAGCTTGACGACCCTGAATAAATCCCACCTGGTCATTTTTAATTAATGATGGTAAGATTTTTGACAGTCTATTGGCTGCCAATTTTGCATAAATCTTTACGTCAACATTTAACAATGAAATGGGCCTAAAATTTTGAGGGGCATCCGGTGGTTTTCCTGGTTTGGGTAAGGTTATGACAGTTGCTGCTAACATTTCTGGGGGAAATGACGTGTTTACTGAAGCTGTTTCAAAGGTTTTTAATAAATGTTGACCTAAAATGGGGTAAAAGGTACGATAGTATTCAGATGAAAACCCGTCTGGACCCGGAGATTTATTTAATGGCAGTGCTAGAATTGTTTTTTGGAGTTCAGTTATCGTAATGGGATCATTCAGTGCCGACAATTGATCTTGAGTAGTAGACGGAAGTGAGATTTTATTCAAAAAACTGTCGATAATTTCAGTAGTTGGTTGTGGGACAGACCCGTCGTCTTTTAAATTATATAAAGCGCTATAGTAGTCCCTAAAGGCATTGGCTATGTCTTTTGGATTTGCTACTCTAGCTCCACTGGTCGGGTGGTGGATAAAGGGGATTTTCTGTTTGATGACTTTTTCCTTCGTTTGTTGCGCTAACAGCTTACCCGCCCTGTTCCCTTGGTGATACCAGCGGGCCTTCCATCTTCTTAATGAGTAGTCATGGTTGGAGATTAAAAGTAATCGAAGCTCATGCCTAATGCTGTCTAATTGTGACCCTCTATTTATATCAGGGGCTTTTTTATTAAGGGATTCTAATTGTTCAATCTGGGCAAGAATGCAGTCAATTTTATGGGTTTTTTGTTTCTTAGCTATGTTACCCAGCTTAATGAGGACCCCTCTCATAAAGGCCTTGTGGGAATTCCATAATATAAAGGGATCAGAAACTGAGCCTATATTGCACTCAAAGAATTCCCGAAGCTCAGAAGTAAGCTTTTGGGATAAGTCGGGATGAGAAAATTAAGACGTGTCATTTCTCCATCTATTTGCCCTAGTTTCGGCCTGCCTTCCCTCCACCGACATGGATATAGGGGCGTGATCTGACCAAGAGATATTATGGATGCAAGACATGCCAACCTTCTGTAAGAGAAATTTGTCAACTAAAAACAGATCAATTCTGGAGTATGAGTTATGAGCACTGGAAAAGTAGGAGTAGTCACGCTCTATAGAATGTTGGCACCTCCACACATCAAACAATCTCTCCCTGGACATGAAGTGCGCAAGAGTTGCCCTCGCCCTGATTTTGTTAGGACAAAATGAGACATCCAAAGTTTGGTTCGGGATAGTGTTAAAGTCACCGCAGAGCAAAAGGAAACCCCTGCGCACTGCATCCACTTTCTTTTTAACTTTATTAAGGAAGGACAATTGCCTACTGTTTGGGACATAAACATTTACAATGGTATAAACTGCACCATTAATCTCTCCAATTAGAATAATGTATCTGCCTGCCATATCCACTTCGACCTGTAAGCATTTAAATTGTAATGTATCTCTGAGCAAGATTGCCACCCCCCTATGCTTCTTCTGGGCATTTGAGAAAAATGAAACCGGAAAATGCCTGTTGCTCAGTTGCGGGTGCTTGGAGTCCACAAAATGGGTTTCTTGCAGACATAAAATGTCGCTGTGTATTTTTGTAACTTCTTTCCAGAGCATGCTCCTCTTGTGAGGGCTATTTAAGCCTCTTACATTAAATGAGGTTATCTTGAAACCCATGTTGTGGCGCTCACAAAGACCACCTACAGTCCAAACACTTACAAGTAGGTATTAGTATAACACTGGAAAAACACAATGTATAGTTAAGTACTGCCAATAAAGATAGCAATAACCACCAGGAAAAAAAGTAAAAGTGCTGAGTCCGAAAAAAAATATTATGGAGAGAAAAAAATAAAATTAGAAGCAGAGGATCACTGAGTAATCCACTACCACAACAAATAGTCCAACAAAAAATGTCTACTTCCCCAAGGGAGAGACCGTTGTCTGTATATAACCTAAATTAGCGTACAGGAAACTTAGGTACTTTATGAGTGTAGTATTTCAAATGAACCTTAACAGTTCTATTGTGTAACACAAAGAATAAAAAAAAGAAATGATTCTAATGAATCAGTAGGGAACCAACCCTTAACAAGTAGAGGGCAAAAAGAGCTGTATCATAGTCCGCCATTCACCGGAGCTCTATTGGCGATGTGTGGAAGTTACCCTGAGCGATCAGTCCGAAAGTCGCCTCGGCCAGGCAGGAGATCCTGTTCAGGGTGAAGGAGTACCAGAGCGCGAGCTGTTGTCAGGGTCTAAGATCCGCCATTCGCGGAGAAGTCGGAGCCCTTCCTCCACCGACTTAAAAGCAATTGTTGCACCGTCCTTAGAGACCAGAAGTTTCGCTGGATAGGCCCATTTATATGGGATGCGATGATTTCTCAACGGTTTTGTAATAGTCGCCATACTCCTACGCCTCTGCATCGTAAATGCTGAAAAATCTGGGAAAAAGGATAGGCCGAGAGCAGAGGGAGGAATGTCTTCTGGATTACGGACACACAGAAGGAATTTCTCTTTTGTTTGGAAAAAGTGGATCCTTACAATCGCGTCTCTCGGAAGATGCTCTGGTATGTATTTAGGCTTAGGAAGCCTATGAATCCTGTCAATCGTCAGGTCCGCCAATGACGCTTCTGGCAGTGCTTCCTGTAAGATTTTTTGAAAGTAGGGAAGGAGATCCGGAGTTTTGACCGATTCTGGGATACCTCTTATTTTTATATTGTTCCTCCTCGAGCGGTCCTCAAGGTCGGCCATTTTCTCCTTCAGCAATAGCATGTCGTCTTCTCTTTCATTATGAGCATCAATTACTTTGTTAATAGTACCCGCAAATTCTCCCATCTTTCTTTCAACATGCGACACCCTAGCATCTACTGCTTTCACTTCTTCTTTAAATTGTTTAGTAAGAGATAAAATGTCAGCGTGCAGCGTGCTGCGGAGAGATACCAGCATATCTTTAAGAGTGGTGTCAATGACTGGTAAATTGTTGGTGGGGAATTCCAGGATGGAGTCCTGTAATTCTCTCGTGTCCTCAAGGGAATCATTACATAGGTCTCCCTCCTCCTCTCCCTGAACATGTGGCTGTTTAGCCTTAATGGGGCTAGATGTGGAGGACGCTGTAGGGGAGTGTTGATTACCTCTCCTCAAGGAATCCTTCTGTCTTACAGATGGGTCAGGCACATGAGAATCCTCCGCAGCTTGTTTGCCTCCTTCCCCACTCTCCGGTCGTCCGGCGCCATCTTGGGCCTGCAGGCCGCGAGGCTGGCGGTAGAAATCCGTCATGCGGCTGAGTCGCTTGGCCTCTTTTCGTCGTTTGGACATGATCCGTATCTCTGCCCAACCTCAGGGGAGTCAAAATCGCCGTTCAAATCCGCTCAGGGAAGTCGTAAATAGCTCCGGTAGTCTGACGGTGGACGGAGCTCTTTCACACTGCGGCCATACTCCTCGGCTGCCGGCCACGCCCCCTTAGTGACACTTTTTAAAGTCAAACTCCAACCAAAACTTTTTTGTACAACGTAGCAAAAAAAATAAAGTATTTTTCGGGTTCACATTTGGGTTTGTGTACCTTGTTTTCCCATGAGGACAAGATGTGTCAGTATTCAGTCTTACAGCAAGTGCAGTACATCCACAGTGTTACATGGATGCTGCAACACGCAGCAAACAAACATGTATGTTTGCTTTTTTTGTGTACCCCACAATTCTCAGTTAGAGCTAAACTGAAGAACTTTGTTGGACTGTTATTTTATTATGCCAGTAAAATAATTACTCTTAACTGGAAAAAAAATCCCTTGCAGCCTGAAAAGCCCTGGAAAAACTCCTCCACACTTATATAAAGTCACATGCAATCAAAGGTAAAGCTGCTGAGTTTAAAAGCATTTGCACAGGGTGGTTAGATTCAGTACACACTACTTCAGACTGAACAGAAACTAACAATTTAATCTATGAAAAATACACCTAATTATCAATACAGTCAACATTTCAATGTGTGTAAGCTATAATGAGCAGTGCCCTCTAATTCCTCCTGTATTGCATTGTAATGGTACTGTATGTCCTCATGTTGTAAAAGCAATATGCAAACTGTTGGTGCTATATAAATCATGTATAATAATAATGTGTGAATCCACAACCCTAAACAAAGATGCCTGTGCGTAGATATCTATCTGGACTCCATCCATGGGAAGATACTCCCTACCGAAAAGTGGATATTAGACACATTTTACACTCATTGTAAAGCTGAAATGAAACAGAGCACTTACATGCAGCGAGTTTCACTGGGACAGTTGGGGCAGTTATATCATATCATACCATGTAACTCCTATAATTATTGCTAGGTGGTCCGTTCAGTTGCATTAATGTGCATTGCAATAAGGCAACCCATTCATTATGAATGTTCTGCAAAAGCACCTCAACCAACCAGGACATGGCCCATTTTTCTGACTCACCGCAGTGCAGCAAAGGTATAGTATGTACTTTATTGGGCACTATAGATTATTGTTCTTTGACCTCTATCAAATAGTATGTTGACACACTATTCACACTGAATGACACCACAAAACATCATTGTAGGTCAGGTGTGCTGATATGTATTGTGGTAACACATGTCAAAATGCCCTTTTTTAATATACAAGTGTGTAAATGGGCCCATAATGTGTAAAAGACAATATTATTTCCTCTTTTACCACTTTGGGCACCTACTAAACATTTATATGTTAACAATGTAATGCTTCATCTTCTGGCCTGTATATAAATAAAGGGTCAAAACCTCAGCTTTTTAGTTCTGTGGGGCCCATTTGCATTTATTGCCACATTGGCATACCATTATTAATACTTTTTCCACCTCACTATCAGTATCAATAATGCTGAAAAATTATAAATAAAATAAATGATGCTAGTATCTTGCACACATATTTTTCATAACACGAACAACAAATAAACAGCAGAGCAAGACAGCCTTAGATGTTATTTCATTTTCTGGACCGCTATTTGCCCACAGTACTACATAAAATACCAATTTTACCAATACTGTAAATTTAATAGTGATAAAGGAACATATGCCCATTTAAAAATATACGTTTTAGTATGAAATACTTTTTGAACAGGAAGAATCACTTATACATAACCTCTGGTATAAAACGGCAGTCCTTTCTAGTTATATGAGAAAAATTATTCCTTGTCTCCCTGGCCCCAATGCAGCTTATTTGTTGAAATACTCAGATAAGAAAAGCTTTCACCTATATCCAATCTTCAGCTTAGCAGACCCAAGATTCCTCTTGAAGACAATTTCCGCGACTTCTCTGGGGAGTCATTCTGTGCTTAACAGCAGATAAAAAAACATGATTACCTTTGTCTCCTCTTTAAATATTACAGCATGGTAATATATTATATATATATTGCAGTTTTACAAAGCCAGGAATGCAATGCTGGAAAAAAAATCTGATATAACAATAAAAGCTCAACCTACAAAATCATCAAAATGACTGCACATTCTGTGGACCATTTTTAAGTTTTACTAGATATATTGACTTTTTGCTCCTTTTACAGTTTAAATGTGTCTCAGGGGAAATGTGTTTTAAGGAGTACTCTGCCCTAGATAGGAAGGGGGAGGGGTAGTAGTTTATAGCATCCATCATTTGAAAATTTAGAAATCAGGTCTTTGAAAAAGGAGGTAACAGTAGTACTGACTTCAATTATATTTAAAGACAAGACTTTTATTTATTTTTAAATAGAATATTAAAGAGTCAAATCCCCTTTTGGATGTTAATATTGTTTGTGTCCTCCCTAGAAAGATTTAATCCCTCTGTTTGTACTGATCAACTATGACATAGGAACCAAAGTGATGTGAAATCCCATATTTTTAGTTGTCAACAGAACAAGAGATGAATCATTTATTAGTAATGCCATTCACATAACACAAATATGGGCACCAACACGCTACTGAATGTTAGCACCTCTCACCCTTTTTGAGGGGTGCCCATAATTTCATTATATGAATATTAAATAGCAAGCATTAAAAACATGGAGTATGGAGCTTGTATATCAGGGATATTTTTAATAAAACTGTAGCCAATACTTAGAAGCATTATAACACTGATGTTTCAGCTTTGACTACCTATATGTTTTTTTATACATTAAAATAAAATAATGGTGCTTTTAAATATAATTTATACAGAGTTAGAACATTCTATTAAATATGATGACACATTTTAAAATGACATTTTAAATAGAACAAAATAGAGGGAGGTGGAAGTTTAAAAAACTAGCAACCCTGGCTGCTGACTCTTACAACTAACTCTGCCTCCTAACAAGTTTGACTGTAGTTTGATGGATTATTGATAGGGATAAGCATGGTTTGGTTTGGATTGATTGGATGATTTGCAATTTGCATAATATACTTTTCATCTGTATTTGTAGTTTTAATTTAGATGCTTCAAAGTAGTATGCATTATTATTGCTTCAAAGTAGTATGCATTATTTTGGCCATACTCTTTACATCTCTGCTTGCATAAAATTATATTGTGCCGCATCAATATATGTAGAAGGTAATATTATGCCATAATGTTAAAACAAAGTTTATGTTACCTTCTATTATTTTTGTGATCCCATAGTTAATAAAATCTGTGATCTGTTTTCCTGTGGAACTACATTTACCCTTCCTCAGCTCTTAATGACTCCTATACTTCCCTTTCCCTTGACTCTCTTCATACATCCACCTACTGGCTCCAAGCTTTGAATAATTCTCTAGCTGAAAGGCATGCTTCTGTCTACTATTTCCTACTCTAGCTACAGCAATTGAAACTTAGAACTTCATCGTGTTACATACCAATGAATTTGCAGGACAGAATGAAAAACAAGAAGTTTTGTCGCTGCTCCACTCTAGACAGACTCTAGACTGAGTCTCAGTTCTTCTGTGCCTACTTAGCTAAAACGAATTGGCTCATTAGCAATACAAACTTTGTAACACCTGTTGAGCTGCTCTCTTTCATTCTGTATAGATTCATGAGTCTAAATCGTGGTACATACAATGAAATAATTGCGGATTCACAGCTTAGCTATCATCATTGCAAATTATTTCCTTTCAAACTGCAAAAAAGTGAAGAAATAAATACTGTCTGGGCAATCTCTTACCACACTAGTTTCTCCAAGGGAACATGGCAGAAGCCACATGTGATAATCAAAAAAATCAGTAACTGATTTGGAGTGACCTATGTAGCAGAGCATCCCAGAGAGAGCCGAGAAAAGTCCTGATACATGGTCCAGTTTGGATATTGGTCCTCTTCCCCAGGCTAATTTAAGCTCACCCGAGACAGACAACCAGTGCTCTCAGCCTGAGAAACACAGACAACACTTTTCTGTGAGAGCAAAAGGTTAGTAAAAAGCTGCTAAGCTGTATCTCTGGAAGCTGGCAAGTTGTAGGCTTGCTCAGACTGGTAGTTAGGACCTGTATATATTGTATAGTTAGAGCCGAGACATGGCTAGGTTTTTGTTTTGCTATTTTCTACCTATTTGTTTTCTGGAACACTGTACAGCACCTGTATATAGACTTGTATAGAGCACAAATAAACACTGCACTGTTTGTCACTATCTCACTGGATTTGGTATCTGTGTCTGAAAGACTGCTCATCCCAGGGAGCTGTGTACCTGCTACTTGTCGCCCAGGTTACACCACCAATGAACAAAATGCAAGATTCTCATTGGAAGAGAACAGATTCAAGTAGAAAGGTCTTGGAGAAGCGGTATGAATGTTTTAGTCACTTATAATGGCAGTTATCCATCTCAACCAAAAGCATAATCTGGGAGGAGGTGATAGAAGCTGTAAGTTCTGTTAGAATGGTGGGGAGTAATGTTGAAACCTATAAGGATTGCGTATACTGTGAAAAGGCAAATTGGCAATTTTCAAAACACCTAAGGGGAAAAGAGTTTCTTGAATTTGAAGAAAGGTTTAGGGGCTACATATGCTCTGATGTTATTAAATGTGTTGCCAGAAACATTGATTAAGATTTGAGAAGTAAGAAATATGTTTTATTATTATTTTATTATATATATTATTATTTTATAAGTGTTCATTATTGAGGGTGTGCCTGTGTGTGAGTGAATGTGTGTGCAGCGGGGCACGTTCCTATGCAGCAGGTAGTGTCCCAACGTCATCTTGTTTTTGGAGTCTGTTTTGAGGGGCTTTTGACAGCTAGACCTGCAAATTATCCTGGGGGTTGCCCTGGCAGTAATGAAAACAGCAAAGCAATGTGCGATCATGAATGTCCTGCAATTATTTTGTATTTTTTTAAAGAGAACATGGGCAGAGGCATACTAACAAGGTAGGTGATCCCTGGGAGTGTGCACCCATATCATTTAATGTTGTGTTGCCTTTATGGGATTAATCACTGTACATTTGGGCCCACTTCACATTGGCCCTGGATTTTATCTGGTATTTTGTACAATATGCCTTTTTGAAGACTGGATTATAATGATTCCCTATGGGAAATTGCCTTTGGGGTCAAATTTGCCACACTCAAACATAATTGGTTAATCATCCATTTACTGCATAGGAAAAAGCAGGGCTTCTATTGACAAATTAAAACATCAGATTTGTTTTAGATCTGTTTTTCCCTTTTACTCTAGAGCATTGAAAATGTTCTCTCCTCTACAACCACACCAGATCAGATGCCAGTGTGAATGGGGCATAAATTAGGTCTAAAATGCACAACTATCTGCTGTGTTATTATTTCTGTGAAGCCCTTGTACATTTTTAGGCAAAGTTTCATTGAAATTATACATTGATGCATTGTTAATAAAATAGATTTTTTACAGCAATAAGTCTGTACACTGCAGCTGAAAGAAGCTCAAAGAAGGCCCTCCTACAGGTGTTTGAGCTTTTTTGAGCTCTCATTTTTCTCTGCCTGGAAACTCCCCTCCATGTTAGCCAATGGGCCCATTACACAGTAGGTGTTTTCAGGAGTTTACAAGCATATGAGCTTACAAGCAGAAAACAAAACTCACCAAACTTGCGTTTTTTGAGAAGAGATTTCACGCATAAAAGACACATATACACACAAAAAAAACAACAAAAAAAAAACACATAAGAATGCAAAAACAGTTGTTCATGAACATTCCAGCTTCCTTATTGTTCATATACAGTGGTTAAGAATATACTGTTTATTCATTGGAAGCCCTGGGAGGTACAGGGAGTTCCCAGTGGCCCTGCTGTGGAAATGCTGTGGGAATCCCGGTGGAAAGGCTGTGATCAACTGTTGTACTTTGGCCAGAAAAATTTTGTGGCCAAATATTGTTTCTTACTTTGGCCAGAAGAACTGGCCAAAAGTAGAAACAACATTTCGCCACAATTGCACACAAAAACTGGCCAATGGAAGAGCTGTTGCTGTGGCCAATTTTTGTGGCTTGAGTAATTAACCACATTTGTAAAATTTGTAGAAGAAAGAAAAAAAATATGTGTATATATATATATATATATATATATATATATATATATATACATACAGTGCCTTGAAAAAGTATTCATACCCCTTGACCCATTTTCCATGTTACAACCAAAAATGTAAATGTATTTTATTGGGATTTTATGTGATAGGCCAACTGGAAGGAAAATGATGAATGGTTTTCACTTTTTTTTTTTTTTAAATATCTGAAAAGTGTGGCATGCATTTGTATTCAGCCCTTTACTCTGATACCCCTAACTAATATCTAGTGGAGCCAATTGCCTTCAGAAGTCATCCAATTAGTCCACCTGTGTGTAATTGTATCTCAGTATAAATGTAACTGTTCTGTGAAGCCATCAGAAGTTTGTTAGAGAAGCTTAGTGAACAAACAGCATCGTAAAGTCCAAGGAACACACCAGACAGGTCAGGGATAAAGTTGTGGAGAAGTTTAAAGCAGGGTTAGGATATAAAAAAATCACAAGCTTTGAACATCTCACAGAGGACTGTTAAATCCATTATCTGAAAATGGAAAGAGTATGGCACAACTGCAAACCTACCAAAACATGGCCACCCATCTAAACTGACAGGCTAAGCAAGAAGAGCATTTATTAGAGAAGCTGCCAAAAGGCCTATGGTAACACTGGAGGCTGACCTCCACCCCTTCAACCTCTGCAGCAATGCGGGCAGCACACATATGTCTATTTCCCAAAGACAACCTCTGGATATGACGCTGGTCCACCATGGTGAAGCCTGTTCTGAGTGGAACATGTCCTGTTAAACTGCTGTATGGTCTTGGCCACCATGCTGCAGCTCAGTTTCAGGGTCTTGGCAATCTTCTTAAAGCACTCACCATCTTTATGTAGAGCAACAATTCTTTTTTTCAGATGTGTAAATTTAGGGGTTTCCAGCTATACCTGTGTTGGCTCACTGTGGTTATTACATTGTCACAGTGTACAGTCCCCCCCCTACACAAATGGCTCTGCCTTCCCCCTTCCCTCTCTCTCCTCTCTCTGTGTGCAGTGAAGGAGCCATGTTGGCAGGGAAATTGTGAACAGAACAACGGGCAGATGTAAGGTGAACTGAACAGGATATCTGATGATAAGCTTCCCACCATCCAAGTGTGAGCTCAGTGACTGGACTATTATCTCCCTTCTCTCCCCCTCTTTTTTCCTTCAGCAATAGCTGTTATAACTGCAGCCAATATGTTTAGACTTGGTCCCTTGTGCTTTTAGGTGGGTTCACACTGGTTTTCTATGTTTTGGCCCATTACTGGTGTACTGTATCTGCAGTTTTTCCCAAAGTGCTATTGATTTCTATTAGGTTGCGTGTTTTTTCTGAAAGCACACCAAAATTTCTGCATGCTACATCTTTGGCACACTGTCAGAAAATGTGTCAAAAACTTGCGACCTGATATAAATCAATAGGACTGCAGCAAAAAAGGCAGATACGCAAGCAGTGCACCCAAACTGAAGCACACCAGTGTGAGCTCAAAGGCTTGTAAACACCCCCCCCCCCCTCTGTAGAACTTGGTCTGATCAATACTGCTGCCATTCATTTTGCACTCAGCCATACCATCCCAGCTCAGGAGGGGTGGGGCCTCCAGGGATTTGTTTGAATATGCAGGCTCTGTCCCTTCTACCCATCCAGGAAAAGTGCTGGAGAGAGTGGCAGGCTGCTGATGGCAAGTGTCACACTGTATCTGGTGGCAGGGTGCTGGTGGCAAGTGGCACACTATATGGTGGCAAGTGACACACTGTATCTGGTGGCAGGCTGCTGGTGGCAAGTGGCACACGGTATCTGGTGGCAGGCTGCTGGTGGCAAGTGTTACACTGTATCTGGTGGCAGGCTATCGGTGGCAAGTGGCACATTGTATCTGATGGAAGGCTGCTGGTGGCAAGTGGCACACTGTATCTGGTGGCAGGCTGCTGATGGCAAGTGGCACACTGTATCTGGTGGCAGGCTGTTGGTGGCAAGTGGCACACTGTATATGATGGAAGGCTGAGGGTGGCAAGTGGCATTCTGTATCTGGTGACAGGTGGCACACTGTATCTGGTGGCAGGATGCTGGTGGCAAGTGGCACGCTGTATCTGGTGGCAGGCTGTCGGTGGCACACTGTATCTGGTGACAGGCTGTGGTTGGCAAGTGGCACACTGTATCTGGTGGCAGGCTGCTGGTGAAAAGTGGCACACTGTATCTGGTAACAGGCTGTGGTTGGCAAGTGGCACACTGTATTCGGTGGCGGGCTGCTGGTGGCAAGTGGCACACTGTATCTGGTGGCAGGCTGCTGGTGGCAAGTGACACACTACATCTGGTGGCAGGCTGTTGGTGGCAAGTGGCACACTGTATCTGGTGACAGGCTGCTGGTGGCAAGTGACACACTGTATCTGGTGGCAGGCTGTTGATGGCAAGTGGCACACTGTATCTGATGGAAGGCTGCTGACAAGTGGCACACTGTATCTGGTGGCAGGCTTCTGGGGGCAAGTGGCACATTGTATCTGGTGGCAAGCTGCTGGTGGCAAGTGGCATGCTGTATCTGGTGGCAGGCTGCTAGTGGCAAGCGGTATGCTGTATCTGTGGCAGGCTGTGGGTGGCAAGTGGCACACTGTATCTGGTTGCAAGTGGCACACTGTATCTGGTGGCAGGCTGCTGGTGGCAAGTGGCATGCTGCATCTAGCGGCAGGCAACTGTGGAAAGTGATACACAGGATATGGGTGTCAAGTGACAACCTGCATCTGGTGGCAAGCAATGGTGGCAAGTAACAAGCTGCATCTGGTGAGAAGTGACAAGCTCAGGTTCCCACTGATTCTGTATGATGGTGAGTTGAACTATTTCACTATATAATACAATGTTGTAATAGAAATAATGGAATTTATCATCCTGACACCATATCAAGCATGTGTCAGGGTGATTTTAAGTGCTAACATCAGCCATTTGCCTGATAAATCCCCTCCACCGCCAATTTTCCCATCAACCCTGAGACTACATCCCCCATCCTCATCTTTTTTGGAGAAGGGTGGGTTGTCCCTGAATGGCAGTTTGGAAATGTGGTCTCCTTATATTGCTGCTGGTGGGAGACCGCATAGCAGGTGGTATTGGTGGTGTTGCTGCTGCTCAAAGGCTGCAAGGCTGGTAATACTGGTGAGAGTATATTTAATTTGTTTTAGCGAAAAATTGTTTGCATTTTCATTTTGTTTCCATAAAAAGGCCCATCAAAATCCTCAGCACCAGGCCCTTGTAAAATTGAAAAACATTTTCAGGATATTTTCTCAGCTCACCATACATATTTGCAAAATACCCAGAAGGGATATTTTTCAAAGTAAAGGATGTGTCCAGTAGCAACGACAACGGATTGGCCTGTGCTGCAGCTGCAATCTCATAAATAGCCTCTTTAGCATAGGCAGTAGCAATATTTCATGAATCATTAAATAAGAGGACCCATGATGATTGCAGTAAAAAAATAAAATAATTCTCTCTGCTCTCACAGTGATCTCTTTGCCCACTATCTCAATGAAAATGGCGACTAGAACTCATTTTGCAATGCATTGTGGTTATTTGGGAGTGAAAAATTACCACAATGGGTGGGGGGAGTGTTTGTGGGAAAAAAATGCTTGAAAACTCACAATAAAAATGCGCAAAAGCCCACAAAAATGCAGAAAAAGCTTTTTTTAAGCATTTAGGCAGAGAAAAACAAGCTCAAGCACCTGTAAAAGCAGCTTTTTTTGTTTTAGCTGCAGTGTGCATAAGCCCTAAAGCTGAAGTTTAGTTAAAATGTGTTTGGTATATAGCCTTAGTCAGCTTATCTCTAACGAAGTGTGCCTTATGTCTTGCTGGCTGTTGCTTACTGTTAAACATTTATGCTAGATCCCTCTCACAGCTGGTAACTTCATTATATACAGTAAATTGGGACTGGCTAGCACAGTTCATGTATGATGGTTTCTGTAACTGTTTTTTTCTACTTTTTTGTCTGGGCGCTTGTGTTTGGTTTTCAAATGGGTCCACTAGTTTACATGGGGTGTCCTGAAATTAATTTGAGGTACTTGTTTCATTTTTTTTTTTTGAGGAATGATTGTAAAGGACCCTGGAGGCTTGCCTTCCCTTCCCCCCTCCCTCTCCTCCTTCATTAACAAAACTCCCTGTAGAAAGCAACATGTTCTGTGAGGGGATCCTGTCTTTCATCCACCTCTCCCCCATATTCTGTGAAAACAATATAAGGAATTTTGGTAATGGAGGAGTGGGGAAAAAGGGTAGGGTGAGCCTCAGGAGTCTTCTCACAGTTGCAGCTTTTGCTCAGAAGTTCACAGCCACGAGGAGGACTTTTTCATCCCTGAATGGAGGATATGTAGAGTAAGGAGCAGAGAATAGGACATCCTTCATCAGATGTAAATTATATGACAGATCTTTATACCAAAAATTCAAAAAATCAATAAGTGTGTCAAACCAATTGCAGGCCACCCTGGATAAACTAGTGGACACGTTTGAAAACCAACCACAGAAGCCCCAACAGAAAAACACACCGGTTACAGAAATCATCATACATAAACTGCACAAACCAGTCACAATTTTTATCAAATAACTTAACAAATGTCTGAACACACAAATCTCAGTACCCGATTATTTGAGGAAAATTAAAAATCTCTTTAGCTTTCATTGTATTGGGGGGATATAACTCAACTTGGTTTCGGAGGTCCAAACCTACCATAAAGATAACCAGATATATAATACAGCTGAAAACACTCTCTGCATGTGTTGTTCATAGGACTCTAGTTTTTAAATAATTACATTGTTTCAGTTGTTCATTGTTATATAATATATATACTGTATGTTATTTATTATTATTGAGAACATGTATCTCACACAGAGTGGTACTGTGGATACATAAAGATATATCATGTGCCACGTCCCAAAATGACATGCAAAAAAAACAAGAAGGAGGGCTTCTGGACTTTTTAGGCACCATAGACGAAACAATAACCATAAAATAAAATCAAAATTTTATTTATTAAGAACATATTTTTCATTGTACCAAACAATACCAAATGTTATTTATTGTTTTTTTTTTGTCTTTTCCTATGGTCATTAAACCAAAAATTAACAATGTTTAACATGTCATTGCATAATAAATAGGATGGCAATCTGAAATTACGTACAATTACATTTGCACAGGTGTAGTATATGTAATTTCATTGATGGCACAGCCAGATTTGTACCTACCCACAATGGTGTCTTTGTAGGCACAAGTCTAAATACTCTACCTTGGATGGAGATTATCTGATTTTAGTGGCTCAGTTCTCACCATAATGTCATGTGAAAAGCAGTAATGAGACAACAATTCACTATCTTCCCTCAGTGAAACCACTCCCATATTGACATTGGACAACTGCATTGGAGGTTTACTGTATCTACTACTGTAAAATTACACCTCAGTACCCAGTGTGGGCAATGTAGTAGAACCGGCTGTGGTGCAACTGATATCTCTAGCAAGGTGGACAATTATTCCTGGGGAAGCTGTTAAAGATGCTGAAGGTGTCCCTCTTGATGCATGGTCAAGAAAATAGCACATGTGCAGGATGTTCCTCCTGGAGACTGGCTACAGTAGACTGTGATGGTAATAACAGAGACAATACACCCTAGAAACACCCACATCCTGAGCAGCCATAGCAATATGTCCACCTCCAGCACCCCTTTTTTCTGGGAGAGCCACTTCGTCCTTTAGTCCAGCACCAGAAGGATTAACACTGTCTTCCACAACATAAACCCTGTGGACCTTGCCTCCTTCCTCAAGCTAATTCTTCAAGAGATCCTCAACTCACTGTTGCAGAGCTCCTGCGCTAGGATACACAGGAAGGCATGTTGAACCACTAGATCTGTTTCAGATGCAGCCACAGATGAAGTAGTCCTGGATCTTAATTGGGTAAGTTCTGATCCTCTTCACACTTCTGCAGCTTTAGGCTTCAATGAGCAAGCTTTATTTCCACAGCTGCCACCTCGCCCCGCAAGACAAGGGGTGGCTTCTCTGGGACCTGGCTCAATCTCTTTACTCCCTCGCAACAGCAACTTCCTCCAAGAAAGTTATTCCCTCACGCTAAATCACATATGTGTATTGCTTGTCCCAGAAGGAGCCACTTAATGTGTTACATCCCCTTTTCTGATGCTAATGACTCTGTGAACAATGCCACACACTCTGTAAAAGACTCAAGGTATTAAGCATACTTGCCAACAGTCCCGATTTTCCCGGGGCAATCCCGATTTTGGGACCCTCATTCCAATTGGAGCTCATCCCGATTAAATTCCTGGGATTTTGCCTTTGTCCCGGGAAATCAGGAATGTTTTAGGCAAAAATGGCTAGCGGGATGCAAAAAAAATGTCTGCCGTCACTGCCACGAGATGTCTTTCCTTGTGTGTTTAGTGGAGAGGGGAGGGGCAGCCAATGGGCTTCTATCTTCAGTGTACAAGTAGACTATTCTCTTGTACACTGAAACTGATTGGCTGCATGGATCGGAGGCCCCTCCCCTCTCCACTGAACACACAGCTTGTTGTGGAAGTTTTCCCTGCCGTCTGTGTGTTATGTGGAGATGTCGGTGTACAACCCGGGTGAGCGACACATGATCATCAGCTGTAACCACCGCCATGACTGCAATATCTCCGCCATAGATATGCATGGGGACAGCGGGCATTGTCTACATGGAGGATACAATGTACAGGGGGGATAAATATGTACAGGGGGTAACTATGTACAAGGGGTAACTATGTACAGGGGGAGGGGGTAATTATATACAGGGGGTAACTATGTACAGGGGGATAACTATGTACAGGGGGAGCAGGTAACTATGTACAGGGGAGAGAGGTAATATGTACATGGGGTAACAATGGGGAGGGGGTAACTATGTACAGGGGGGTAACTATGTACAGGGGGTAACTATGTACAGGGGAAGGGGGTAACTAAGCACACGTGGTAATATGTCAAGGGGGTAACCATGTACAGGGGGTAATATGTACAGGAGGTAATATGTACGAGTGGGGGTAACTAGGTACAGGGGGTAACTAGGGGGAGAGGGTAACTATGTACAGGGGGAGGGGGGTATCTATGTACAGGGGGGTAACTACGGCTCTGCTTGGGGCACTGATGTAAGGACTGGGCTCTGCTGGGGACTAGACATGTGCAGAGTAAAATATTTTGTTTCGGAATTTCGTTTTCGTCCGAAAACTTAATTTATTTAGTTACTCCCGAAATTCGTTTTTATTTATTTCGTTCAAAAATTGCATTCGTCCGAAAATCCACATGAATTACGGTCGAATCTGTCTTTGAAGGCTTATGGTGTCTGTCGAATGTATAAAGAAGATTCGACGGAGCTAGTATATAGCATACTTTAGAACCCCTGTTAAAGTCTATGGGACTCCAACATTCAAAATCTAAAGTGCTAATTTTAAAGACTAATTTGCAAGTTACTGTCCTAAAAAGTGTTTGGGGACCCGGGTCCTGCCCCAGGGAACATGTATCAATGCAAAAAAAAGTTTTAAAAACGTCAGTTTTTTCAGGAGCAGTGATTTTAATAATAATTAAAGTGAAACAATAAAAGTGTAATATTCCTTTAAATTTCGTAGGGGGGGGGTTGTCTATAGTATGGCTGTGAAGGGGCTCATGTTTCTGGTGCTTAGAACTGTCCCTGCACAAAGTGTCATTTATGCAGGAAAAAAAGTCCTTTAAAATCACTCGCAGCTATTATGAATTGTCGGCTCCGTAATACAGAGAACACTCATTGAAAGTCATTGATAAAAAATAAATAAAAAAAAAATTAATAAAAAAGCGTGGGGGTCCCCCAAATTCAATTACCAGGCCCTTCAGGTCTGGTATGGATATTAAGGGGAACCCTGCCTCAAATTTAAGAAAAAAATTGACGTGGGGTTCCCCCTAAATATCCATAACCAGACCCTTCAGGTCTGGTATGGATATCAAGGGGAACCCCGCGTCAAATTTTAAAAAAAATTGACGTGGGGGTCCCCCTAAAAATCCATACCAGACCCTTTATCCGAGCACGCAACCTGGCAGGCCGCAGGAAAAGAGGGGGGGACGAGAGAGCGGCCCCCCTCCCTCCTGAACCGTACCAGGCCACATGCCCTCAACATTGGGAGGATCTTTGGGGGTCTGTGACCCCTCAAAGCACCTTGTCCCCATGTTGATGAGGACAAGGGCCTCATCCCCACAACCGTGGCCGGTGGTTGCGGAGGCCTGCGGGCGGGGGGCTTATCAGAATCTGGAAGCCCCCTTTAACAAGGGGACCCCCAGATCCCGGCCCCCCCCTGTTTGAAATGGTAAGGGGGTACAAAAGTACCCCTACCATTTCACAAAGAAAGTGTAAAAAATAGCTAAATAAGACAAACACCGTTTTTGAAAAATTCCTTTATTAAAAATAAAAAAAATAAAAAAAAGATTCCAGCGGTGGTAATCCACTCTTGCTATCCAGCGACGGACGGTCATCTCTCCAGCGATGGCTCATCTCATCCAGCGCAGCGAATACATCCTTCTTCTGTCTCCGCGGAGGAGACACTGCAAGGATTCCGGCGGTCTGACGTTTCTTATATACGGAGGGCGGGGCCACCCGTCACCTGACCCCGCCCCCCTCTGACGCAAGGGGAAACTCGGGGTTCCCTGTGACGTATGGGTGACTCCGCACCCCTCTGATGTAACACAGGCAGGTTTCCATTACATCAGAGACACCCCTCAGGTCAGGTGACGGGTGGCCCCGACCTCCGTATATACGACCTCCGTATATAAGAAACGTCAGGCCGCCGGAATTTCTGAAGTGTCTCCACCGCGGAGACAGAAGAAGGATGGATACGCTGCGCTGGATGAGATGAGCCATCGCTGGAGAGATGACCGTCCGTCGCTGGATAGCAAGAGTGGATTACCACCGCTGGAATCTTTTTTTTATTTTTTTTTATTTTTAATAAAGGAATTTTTCAAAAGTGTGTTTGTCTTATTTAACTATTTTTTACACTTTCTTTGTGAAATGGTAGGGGTACTTTTGTACCCCCTTACCATTTCAAACAGGGGGGGGGGATCTGGGGGTCCCCTTGTTAAAGGGGGATTCCAGATTCTGATAAGCCCCCCGCCCGCAGACCTCCACAACCACCGGCCATGGTTGTGGGGATGAGGCCCTTGTCCTCATCAACATGGGGACAAGGTGCTTTGAGGGGTCACAGACCCCCAAAGCATCCTCCCAATGTTGAGGGCATGTGGCCTGGTACGGTTCAGGAGGGAGGGGGGCCACTCTCTCGTCCCCCCCTCTTTTCCTGCGGCCTGCCAGGTTGCGTGCTCGGATAAAGGGTCTGGTATGGATTTTTAGGGGGACCCCCACGTCAATTTTTTTTTAAATTTGGCGCGGGGTTCTCCTTAATATCCATACCAGACCTGAAGGATCTGGTTATGGATATTTAGGGGGAACCCCACGTCAAATTTTTTCTTAAATTTGAGGCAGGGTTCCCCTTAATATCCATACCAGACCTGAAGGGCCTGGTAATTGAATTTGGGGGACCCCCACACTTTTTTTTATTTTTTTATTTATTTTTTTATCAATGACTTTCAATGAGTGTTCTCTGTATTACGGGAGCCGACAATTCATAATAGCTGCGAGTGATTTTAAAAGATTTTTTTTCCTGCATAAATGACACTTTGTGCAGGGACAGTTCTAAGCACCAGAAACATGAGCCCCTTCACAGGCATACTATAGACAACCCCCCCTACGAAATTTAAAGGAATATTACACTTTTATTGTTTCACTTTAATTATTATTAAAATCACTGCTCCCGAAAAAACGGCCGTTTTTAAAACTTTTTTTTGCATTGATACATGTCCCCTGGGGCAGGACCCGGGTCCCCAAACACTTTTTAGGACAGTAACTTGCAGAATCTTTTCTCTCTGTCAAATCTTTTTTCTCTGTCGAATATTTTCTCTATATAATCTTGGACTAATAGAAGTAAGGTTAGGCACATTCGACCACAGGTTCTATAGACAGATTGTTATTGTCAGAGTCATGTCGAATCTCCTATTCTATATCGAACTGTTGTAACAACGAAAATGAAAATAAAGCATTTATTTATGTCGGATCTTTCGTTTTTCGGATTTTGTGCTTTCGTTATCGTTTGTCAAAACGAAAATAGCTGAAATTCGGACAAAAATGCATTTGGACGAAAACGAATGCACATATCTACTGGGGACACTGATATAAGGACTGGGCTCCGCTGGGGACACTGATGTAAGGACCGTGCTCCACTGATGTAAGGGCGAACTCTGCTGGGGGCACCTGATATAAGGACGGACTCTGCTGGGGGCACCTGATGTAAGGAGGGACTCCGCTGGGGGGCAACTGCTGGCATCTGGTGGCAGGCAATATGGAAAGTGACACGCTCAGGGCTCCCAATGATTCTGCATTTTAGTGAGTTGAATGATTTACTTTTATATTACAATGTAATAATAGAAATAATGCACTTCAATCATCTTGACACCATACCAACCATGGTGTCATGATGATTGAAGCACTAACACCAGGTGTTTGGAGTATCTTTATCTGCTGATTGTTAAGCTCTGGAATACACAGATTTCTATTGTGGTGTAGGAGCTGAGCCTGCTGTCCCTCCATCCCTCTTTCTTTCCTTCCTTCTCTCTCCTTCCCTCCCTCCCTCTTTCATCTCAGACTCTAACTACACCTGTTGAGCCACGCATAATATTTCACCTAAACCACATCCGTTTTTTGGCTCGGCGCATGAAGCGCACCGCATGTTTTCTTTTCTTGCTATGTCACGCCTACAAATTAATGACCTGCCCCTAATTATAATAAGACTCCGCCCACAGGCAAAAAAGTGTCTTATACATTTTTTTACAATGTTGGCAACTATGAGAAAGACACCAGGAATGACACAGTGCAAGAAGTATATTGCAACAGGGTAAACACACCCTGATGAAATGCACTGTAGTGGTTAAACAGTAAGAGAAATATATTGCAATGATTAAGTAATAGAAGTAATATGCTGTAGAAACAATAATTGTTGTAAAACACAACCCTTCCTGACCCTTGTACTAGGCCAGACTAACTAGGGAGAAATGTCCTGGGAAAGTTACAATACATCTCCTCTCCACTACAGTGCTGATGGGAGCTGAAGTCTTTCCCTCTTGGAATCTAAAGCAAGTTCAGTCTGTAGAAACTACACCTCCCACAATCCTCTACATGTCTCTAGCAGTCCACATCCTTCATTTTCTTCCTAGTGGATGGAGGTTGGCTTGGCTGTGCCTGTAAACTGTTATGCCGCGTACACACGAGCGGACTTTTCAACATCCAAAGTCCGAAGGACCGAGTCCGTCAGACTATCCGATCGTGTGTGGGCTGCAACGGACTTTTGATTCACCAAAGTCTGACGGACTTTAGAATATGGAACATGCTTCAAATTTTTCCGACGGAACTCCGTCGGACCCAGGTCCGATGTAGAAGTCCGCTCGTCTGTATGCTGTTCCGACAGACCTAAAACGACGCATGCTCTGAAGCAAGTACGAGACGGAAGTGCTCGGTCTTGTAAAACTCCAGTTCGTATTGGAAGTAGCACATTCGTCATGCTGCAAATTCTGTGCTCGTTTAAATGTAGTGCATCTTCTTTATAATGCTAGAAGAACGAAGTCTTTATTTATAATGCTAGAAGAACGAAGTCTTTATTTATAATGCTAGAAGAACGAAGTTGCTTTGCTGCTCATATTCACTCACAGAGTTCTCACAAAACACATTTCTGTCTTATTTCTCCTCATCTGATGAATGATCTTGTTTTTATTTTAAAGCCCCATCTCATATTTTTTTATTTTAATTTTTTTATTTTTTTTGGAGTAATTTTTTTCCTCCATATTTTTTGTAGAATTCTTTACCATTTTTTTCTTGTGATCTCCATATTTAATTATTCTGTCAAGTTAAAAAAAAAAAAAAAAAAAAAGTTGTTAACTTGACAGAATAATTAAATATGGAGATCACAAGAAAAAAAAATGGTAAGGAATTCTAAAAAAAATATGGAGGAAAAAAATTACTCCAAAAAAAAAAAAAAAAAAAATGGTGTTGAGTAATTTTTTTCCTCCATATTTTTGGTAGAATTCTTTACCATTTTTTTTCTTGTGATCTCCATATTTAAGTATTCTGTCAAGTTAAAAAAAAAAAAAGTTGTTAACTTGACAGAATAATTAAATATGGAGATCACAAGAAAAAAAATGGTAAAGAATTCAAAAAAAAATATGGAGGAAAGAATTACTCCAAAAAAAAATAAAAAATAAAATGGTGTTGAGTAATTTTTTTCCTCCATATTTTTGGTAGAATTCTTTACCATTTTTTTTCTTGTGATCTCCATATTTAATTATTCTGTCAAGTTAACACCAAAAACCTTTTTTTTTTTTTTTTTTTTTTTGTGTTTTTCATTACCACAATAACCTTTTTATTTTTATTCTGGTGACAAGTTACCACAATAACATTTTTATTTTGTTTGTAACCTCAAGGAGGTTAGTGTCCCTTGTTAATTTCACATTGTCTTTTAGAAATGTATTTGACCAAAAAACACATAGGCAATTATATTTTCAAACAAAAATATCCATTTATTCTGGTTCAACAAACAAAAAAAATGAAGGCAACACTGGAGAAACTTGTGACATTTGTGTAGCCTTTTGGCCCCAGGGCAAACATTAAACTCTGTGGAAAAGAAAATTCAAATATTCCGAAATACAATATGGTCCCAGAATCCCAGACATCAAGAGCAGCATCAGATGGTATATATGTCCCCAGGCTGTGGTACAACAGGCTGCGTCTTTGGTCAGACCAGAGTGAAGCCAGGTCATCACCTTCTTCTCTTCGCTCCACCCTTCACTGCACCCTTCCCTGCAGACTTCCCTGTAGCCTTCCTGGGAGGCTGTGTCTCCGGTGGTGTACTTGTGGCAGGAGGAGGAGGAGGAGGAGGAACAGGAGGAACTTGCTCCACAATATTGCTGGTGGCAGTTAATTCGCCACTCAGCCCCTTCTGTAACGCCAAGAAAATTAGCCTTTCACACTGGAGACGTTGGCCCATCTCTAATTGCTGCAGACGGCTGGCGATGTAGCAGCCATAGGCCTCTTCAGCCTCAGGGGGGCTCTTTAAGACATTAGTAGCCTCTCGAATTAGGCGCAGGGATTCCTCCTGTGATACTGAAATTTTTTTTGCCCTTTTTGCTGGAAGACGGAGGGGAGGCACCTGTGATGTTGTCAGTCTTCTACTAGGCCCGGCCACCTCCTGGCTGACAGTGGGCACGGTCTCCTCCTGGCTGACAGTGGGCCCAGCCTCCTCCTGCCTGCCACTTTCCCCACCTTCCTCCTGGCTGAGCTCATCCTGTGTATAAAAAAGGGACATTGTTTTAGTTTTTTGTTCATCAATCATAAACATTTTTCAGCTCCTGACTTCAAAATTCTGTTAATACATATAAAAGAGTATCATTATGACACCACTATTTCTTGTTTCTGCTGGTGACAAACATTTGTGGCCACTACTGTAAATTGATATGTCCAAATTTTTAGGTTTTTTTAACATCAATAATAGCGTTAAAATTCTAACATCTAGTTAACATCATTAATATTATGAATATCACTATTTTTTGTAACAAAATACCTGGCTCCAGCTGGGTGCATCCGCTTCTTCCAGGATGGAAGGCTCCGCTTGCTCATCAGCCTCTGCTGAGGTGGAGGGAATGCTGCAGGGAAGGGTGGAGGGAAGGGTGGAGGGAAGAGTTGAAAGCGACTCCCTGGCTTTACACTGGTCGCCAATAAACCATAGCTTGTCAAAGTACCACAGCCTGGGTACATACACAGCACCTGGTGCTGCTCCTGATGTTTTGGATTTCTCGATTTTCTTATTTTCCTTTCGGTACATATTTCGCAATAATTGAATTTTCTTGTCCACAAAGTCCACGTCTGCCTCTGGGATCCAAGGCTGCACAAATGTCACAAATTTCTCCAGTGTTGCCCTCCTTACTGGTTTATTATAATAATCAATGTGCTTGACTTGCCACAGATTTGTCATCTCTTTATATTTGTCTATAAATAGACTTAAAAATTCCGGATCCTTGAATTTCTGATTCATTTTTCTGAAAGACAATACACAAGCCAAAAACAATAATGTTAGCTCAGACTCTCCTAATCTTAGCCCAATATAGACTCCAGGATCTGCCACTTATTTGGGGAAATTGTTTAAACTTACCTTCGTTTTGCTTGCTCCCAACTTCCGTTCCTATTTTCGCAAACGAACATACGACATGTGATTTTTGCCGTTATATACAGTGCGTACGCGTAGAACTACGCCTGCGTTGCCCGCCCCTGACGTTCTTTTAGTCAAGTTCTTGTTTTCCCGCCCTTTCTGCGCACTTAACGTACGTACGACATGTGCATTTTGGCGTTGTATACAGTGCGTACGCGTAGAACTACGCCTGCGTTGCCCGCCCCTGACGTTCTTTTAGTCAAGTTCTTGTTTTCCCGCCCTTTCTGCGCACTTAACGTACGTACGACATGTGCATTTTGGCGTAAGATCCAGTGCGTACGCGTAGAACTACGCCTGTGTTGCCCGCCCATGACGTTCTTTTAGTCAAGTTCTTGTTTTCCCGCCCCTTTCTGCGCACTTAATGTACGTACGACATGTGCATTTTGGCGTAAGATCCAGTGCGTACGCGTAGAACTACGCCTGCTTTGCCCGCCCATGACGTTCTTTTCCAAGAATATTTCCCGCCCCCTTTTCTCTACGGTGCGCAGTAGGAGAAACATGGCGGAAACACAACAGGTGCTTGATATTAACGACTCCAGTAGTCACGAATCCCCGGAGCCACAAACGTCCCGATCCGGAAAGAGGAGATTTAAGGCCTCAAATATGGCATTTGAAGAGATGGTGGAGATGGTGGCAATCTTGCGAAGTAAGGATTATGATGGCAAGCATGGACCATACACCCATCCGAACTTGCGCAAGGCCAGAATCATGGCCAAAGTAGTTAAGACCCTGCACAATCGTTTTGGGGTACGACGGTCAAAAGACCAATTGAGGAAACGGTGGTCCGACCTTAAATTGAGGGAGCCGGATCAATACAGAAGGATCAAGAAAGTTCTGAAAAAAAGTAAGTACTTGTCGTGTGTTCCTATTTTATGATTATTGCATACAGATCCATATGCTTTACCTTTGTACAATGTAAAAAATTGCTGCTTTCATGTTGGATACAGTAAAAGAATCGTATCGTTCTTAACAAACCCTCGTAAATTGTTCGTGGCAAACCTCGTTTATGATACAGGGTTTAAACAGCATTTTTTGGCTGTGTAATTTTTAGGACACAAAAAAAGATTAGGACATTGTGGTTTAGATGTGTTTCAAAATACAATGACTAGAAAAGAACATTCAGTGTAATTGAAGGAGAGGACACTTGGCAGCTGGGTAAAAGCACATCTGCACTCATGAGCAAAAGTGTGGGACACCAGAGAACATTTATTAGGGTAAACCACACGGGGTTCCCTTGTATACTTTGGGGGGGGTTGGGCATGTGTGAAACTTGGCACAAAAAGCAAATTATTGTAGTTTTTGGCAAAGTGAATTGATTTATCATGTCTTCACATTTTGCATCTCTTCATAAACCGACAATTGTACAACACTTCTAATAAAGGTTTCATCTTCCTAGTTCTGGCCTTAAATATCTGTGTGCTAAAGTATACCTTTTTGTTTGTTAATTTCTCATAGGGGAGAAAAGACTCACAAAGCAGGATCCCAGGGACCGCCACCCTTGCCAGCATGAATGTGAGGTTAGCCCCATCCCCCCCGTGGATGTGCATGTGGAGGAAGGAGAGGTGGAGGAAGGAGAGGAGATGGGCACCCCACCAGGTGAGTGTCTGACACCACAGCTTCAGGGAATCGATGTATACCTGCATATTTCAAAACACATGTTTTTACATCTATTTTAGGTGATGTTCTGGTTGTGGAAAGCGACACATTTCCAAGCACCAGTGCCCCCCCCCCCCGAGGATGTCGAGGAAGGAGAGGTTGAGGAAGGAGAGGTGGAGGAAGTAGGGGAGATGGGCACCCCACCAGGTGAGTGTCTGACACCCCAGATTGTTGAAATCCATGTATGACTGCATAATTTTTGACCCAATTTTTACCATCTATTGTAGGTGATGTTGTGGTTGTGGAAAGGGCCCCATTTTCCAGTGACAGCGCACATAGGCTGATTGGCCAGATAATGGGCTGGAATGGGGAACTAGATGACATGCGAACTAGCCTGGATCTCATGAAGAATCAGATTGACAATATGCAGCTGGAAATGAAGAACATGATCGATATTTTGGGGAGAATATAATCCGTTTCTCCATAATATCGATCATGTTCTTCATTTCCCTTGTTTTAGTTCAAAGATTGTTACTTCCAAAATTTTTAAGATTGTGGCTGATTGTTGTTACATTTTTCATATTTTTTTAAGAAAAAGAAAAACCACAAAAAAAAAATTGTTTTTAAAAATTATAAAAAAAAGGAAACTAAAAAATGTTTGGCAAAGAAAGTTAAATTAACCCAAAAAAAATTATATCAATAAATATTCAATGGCACATGTGAATGTGGGCAAATTAAAATTTTGAAGAATCAAGAATGTGTGGCGTATTCTTTCAATGCTCAATACCAGTTTGGGAAAAGTGATTTTGTGTATCCAGTGACAATGGGCCTTATTGAATTAATGAAAATACACTTGGCACTACAAGTGCACTAGGATAACATAGGAGACAGCACAAACCAAAAGCAAGCAAGAAAACACATTTCAGATTTGAGGTTCTTTTATTATTTTACTCTTTTTAAAAATTAAATAATCTGTGGCATTGCAATGGCCCCCCTACCGTTAAAATGAGTGACATATCTTTGCCGAACTTCACGGGCACTTTGGGGGGCCAAGCCAGTACGGCCAGTATCCAGGCCTGTCAGCGATTCCGGACCAAGTCCAGCCTCAGGCATTATTGTCGATAAATAATTTGTGGAGTTTTTATGTAAAAAATTGTGCAAAATGCAGCACGTAAGTACGACATGGTTCAGTTTGTATTCGGCTAGGTTAATAGCAGTCAGAAAAACACGGAACCGGCTGGCCATTATTCCAAACGCATTTTCCACAACTCTTCTCGCTCTGGCCAGCCGGTAGTTGAAAACCCTGCTCTCCGGGGTGAGGGTTCTTTGGGGGAATGGCCTCATGATGTGGTCGTCCAGAGCAAAAGCCTCATCAGCGATGAACACGAAGGGGAGTTCTTCCACATTCTCGGAATCAGGTGGCAATCCCAGTCCACCTGTCTGTATACGGCGGTAGAACTCCGTCTGGGCGAAGACTCCTCCATCCGACATCCGGCCATTCTTCCCCACGTCCACATACAGAAATTCATACTGTGCCGACACCACCGCCATTAACACAATACTGTGAAACCCCTTGTAGTTATAATAGTATGACCCCGAATGGGGTGGTGGCACAATGTGGACGTGCTTCCCATCTATCGCACCACCGCAGTTAGGAAAGTCCCAACGGGTGGCAAAATGGGATGCCACAGTCTGCCATTCCTGTGGCGATGAAGGAAACTGGGGAGGCAAAGCAGAAAAAACAAAAATAAGTACTTTTGCACATTAAACATTGTACATTACAACACAAACTTTCTTTCCCGCTTCTGCCTAGTCACAGGACACCGATCGTCTGCTCCCTGTCATTGGGAGCAGTGATCAGGGTCATGTCACTGCTAGCCCATCCCCCAGACAGTTAATAAACACTCACCCAGAACACACTTTAAACCATTCCTCGGCTCCCTTGTGCTTAATAACACCTTCACTGCATGTGACATTTTTACAGTAATCCATACAATTTTTTACAGCATTGATCACTGTATTAATGACAATGGTCACAAAAATGTATGGAAATTGGCCAATGTGTCCGCCATAATGTGGCAGTCACCAGAAAAAAAAAAAAAAAAACGGTTAGCAACGCCATTACTATTTTCAAAAATGGCAAGATTTTACAAATGCCAGCAAAATAGACCATATTTACGAAACGATAGAACTTTTGCACAAAACAATCAATAAACGCTTATTGTGATTCATTTTAACAAATTTGTTTACTAAAAGAATACGTATCGGCATCAAATGATGTCCAAAAAAATCATGGTGATATATTTTTGTGCCTATATTTCTTAGAGCGAAAAGTGAAAAATAATGCATATTTTGAAAAATGCATTTTGGGTTTGTTGGTGGTTAATCACCAAAAATAAAAAATCAGAGGTGATCAAAGACAACCAAATACAAAATCTATTTGTGCTAATAAAATGAAGATAATTTACTAGGAGGAGCCATGTTACAAGGACGCACAATTGTCAATTCAAACAACGCACTGCCAAATCACCCAAAAAAGTGATGAAGGTCAGGAAGGGGGGAAAATCATTCCAGGGTTGAAGTGTGTTAAAAATACAATATATAACTCAACATTAATTTAAGGACACACAGACTCGTTGGAATTATATTAAGTGTGGGGGGGGGGGGGATCCAGTTAAAGGACACACAGACCATTTGGGATACTATTAAGGGGGGGGGGGGGATTCAGTTAAGGGGACACAGACCATTTGGAATAATCTTTAAATGTTTTGTTTTAGGATAAAGCAATAGAATGGAGCTGACAAAAGACATTTTAAGTGACTAGACTAGGTGGATATGGGCCTACCATAGCATGTTGGTGAGGTTTAATGAAGGCAAATATGCAGGAAAGACAAAAAAGGAGCATTAAAAGATTACAGCATGCATGAGGACAAAGGGGACATTCACAGCATATTGCAATCATGGTAATTAGAGATTGAGGAAAGAAATACAAGGCATTAGCAAACATTAAAGACAATAAAATGTGATGTTAAATGATAAATGTTACCTTAATATAGTCCTCCTGCAGGACCTGTATGATGGCAGAACAGGTCTCTGGAATAATGATCCCCAGAGCCTGGGGGGAGATGCCTGTCGAGAACTTCAGGTCCTGAAGGCTTCTCCCTGTCGCCAAGTAGCGCAACGTGGCGACGAGCCTCTGCTCCGGAGTGATGGCTTGCCGCATGCAGGTATCCTGCCTGCTGATATAAGGGGTCAGCAAAGCCAGCAGACGGTGAAAAACGGGGTCCGTCATCCGGAGATAATTCCTGAAATCATCAGGATTATTCTCCTGGATCTCACGAAGCAAAGGCATGTGCGAGAACTGGTCACGCTGGAGCAACCAATTCTTCGTCCATGAACTCCTCAACACCCCGTCCACGGACTGTTCTTGGGTTGCAGAATGAACTACAACACCAAGCGCAAGCAAAGCACGAACTCGACGACGAGTACGTACACGCAACATGGCTTCAAAACGGTCGGATTGTCAGAACGAACTTAACAGACGTCACTGAAGAACAGCAAGGCCTGTGAAGAGCGAGCTGAAAGTCAGCGAGCGCAGTTAGATCGCACTGCAAAATACAGAGACGAACTGACTACACGCACTAAAAAACAGATACAAACCTCACAAGCACAAACTGAAAAGCAGTGAAAAACGTTCTGAAAAATACGAGTCTGAAAAACGCGAATCGTCTCTCACCAAACTTCTACTAACACAAGATAAACACGAAATTAGCAGAAGGAGCCCAAAGGGTGGCGCATTTGGTATTGAACTTCCGTTTTATAGTCTCGTCGGACCTGGTGTACGTCACCGCGTACCAGACGGGCGGACTTTAGTGGGATCGTGTGTAGGCAAGTCCGTTTCCACGGAACTCTGTCGGAACTCTGTCGGAACTCCGGCGGAACTCCGGCGGAACTCCGGCGGAAACTCCTTCGGACTTAAGTCCGCTCGTGTGTACGGGGCATTACTGACCAGACAGAAAAATCTTCTCCCCAAATGTGAGCAAGAGCAGCAGGGTACACAGGAATCTGTCAGTTTTGCAGACTGGGCTACAATGTAGAGAGAGAGAGAGAGAGAGAGACCCCTATACCTTCAGTATATAGCTGATGCAGATGGGATGAGACTTGACAGGGGATGCCTGGAGGAATACTAAGTCTGTTATTCATAAAGAAGGACCTGCGGCTGCTCCCTTAACCACTTCAGCCCCGGAAGAATTTACTACTTTCCTAACCAGGCCATTTTTATGTGATGCAGAGCTGCATCGCTTAACCTGACAATTGTGCAGTTGTGCGCCGCTGTACCCAAATAAAATGTACTTCCTTTGTTCTATACTATCCCTGAGGAAGAATTTCAGTTTCTCTGAAACGTGTCAGATTGGTTGATGCATGCGTCCATATGTAGACATCAAGAAATGTATTTCTGTTAATAAAAAAAGGTGCTAAAGATAAATAGATACTGGAAGTGGATGACTGGAAGTGACATGACCGGGATGCGCCTCAACGTATGTTTCGTGATGACATAAAATGAAATGTACGTTGTGGCGCATCCCGGTCACTTCACTTACGGTCATCAACTTCTGGTTTACAATCACCACGGTGGCAGAACGCACACCAGACACTGAGCGGAGGCTGGGCGGCTGCAGATCATACACCTGGTTTACGCTATTATCCCCAGTGGCGGGACAAGGCACCTTAAAATGTGAACAGCCATTTGACTTTTTTGTTTTTATGCTATTCATTTTTATCAAACTGTATCACACTATGGTCCTGTCTTATGTTTATCTTTAATGGTCTACCTGTGGTGGAGAGGAGAGTCCTATTGCAAAGATTTCCAGCTACAGCTCCATTGGGTTATCAGCAAGTTCACGGATATAAACTGCCTGCTGTGATCTTCTTTTTAGTTAGAGGTCATGTCCATTTGGTAAGCAGGCATTTTACTCAAACTCATCAGGTGATATTCATAAAGATTAGCCTTGGTAACGGTATATGGATAAGAATCATCACACTAAGCCCCTGTACACACGGTCGGAGAATTCGACAACCAAATCGGTCGGATTTTGTCTGTCGGATTTTGTCCGTCGGATCTTGTCTGAAACTGTTGCATGCACACGGTCGGACAAAGTTGTCGAAAAATCCGATCTTTCAGAAAGTGATGACGTAATTTAGTTAAGATGGGACTACATTCAGGCTAGTAGCCAATAGCTTTGATGTAGGAATTTGATCTGAGCATGCGTGGCACTTGGTCCGATCAAAATTCTCTACACATGATCAGAGTATGTCCGATCGGCCCAGTTGGTCTGGAAATATTTCCAAGTTGGAAAATTGGGTCCGACGGATATTCCGATGGAATCAGTCTGATGCATACCACACACAGTCGGATTATCCGACAACACGGTCCGATAGGACACATTCCGACAGATTCTCCAACCGTGTGTACAAGTGCTAAGAATCTATATGGACTTTGGATTGTTTTGACCATTTGAATTCATCACCAATATTATTAATTGTTTAGTTTGTATTTTTTTTATCAATTTATTCATTTGATACATCAATTGGCACATGTACTTGTGTTACATGCATCCCTTTATGTTTCAATAAGTTTTTATTATTTTTGAAGAAATACACAGGTAGGAAGTACATGACATATTGGTTTCATATTATCAGTTATTAGTTGAGATCACATTGTGAGTAATGATTAGGGATGAGCTTGGTGTTCGAGTCGAACGCATGTTCAACTTGAACACCGGCTGTTCACCCTTTCGGCGAAGCCAGAACTCTGTGGTCTGTTTGCGCCAAATTCGTGTAGCGCTCACGGCCCACAATGCACTGCACCATCTCAGTGCATTGCTGGCTCATGATTGGCCAAGCATGCACTGTGACCCCGCATGCTTGTCCAATCACAGCGCCGGCAGCGAGGAGAGCCATAATTGTGGCCAATTATAGCTCAGGCTGTTTAGAACATGCCCCAACGCGGCGGCCTTGTGTAGTGTTCCAGCGTCTGCAGGAGTTAGTGGGTGTTGTGTGCCTTCAGCGCAGTATACACCTGTATCTACACTTGACAACGGGGCACTTAAACCCTCCTCGTGACCAGACCAATTTTCAGCTTTCAGTGCTCTCACACTTTGAATGACAGTTACTCAGTCATGTAATACTGCACCCAAATTAATTTTTTGTCCTTTTCTTTATTCAAATAGAGCTTTCTCTTGGTGGTATTTGATCACCTCTGGGTTTTTATTTTTTGCGCTATAAATGAAAAAAGACAGAAAATGAAAAAAATAATCATTTTTCTTTGTTTCTGTGATAAAAGTTTGAAAATTATAAATTTTTCTTCATAAATTTTGGCCACAATTTATACTGCTACATATATTTGGTAAAAATAACCCAAATTTGTGAATATTATTTGGTCTTTGTGAACGTTAGAGAGTCTACAAGCTGTAGTGCAAATCATAAAAAATTGATCACACCTGATGTACTGGTACTCATGTACTCATTTCTAGCGACCCTAACAAGCCAGAAAAGTACAAATACCCCCCAAATGACCCCCTTTTTGAGCTTTTTGATGTTGTAATTTTTTCCCACAATTCTTTGCAAAATTAAGATTAGTTTTCCATGAAATTAGCATTGTAATTGGTTCTTCTCTCTCACATGGCATGTGTATACCACAAATTACACCCCAAATTACACGTCTACCTATTACACTTTTGAAGGCCCTGGAGCACCAGGACAATGACATGTGACACTGACGTGGCACTGATGACAGATGGCACTGATACGTGGCACTGATGACACATGACACTGATGACACGTAATACTGATGACAGATGGCACTTATATGTGGCACTGATGACACGTGGCACTGATGACAGATGGCACTGATACATGGCACTGATGACACGTGACACTGATAACAGATGGCACGTGATACTGACAGGTGGCAATGATGACAGATGGCACTGATACATGGCACTGATGACAAATGGCACTAATATGTGGCACTGATGACAGATGGCACTAATATGTGGCACTGATGACATGTGGCACTGATGACAGATGACACTTATATGTGGCACTGATGACAGATGGCACTTATACGTGGCACTGGGGACAGATGGCACTAGGGACAGATGGCAGTGGGGACAGATGGCACTGGCATGTACTGTGGGCACTTTATTTTCAGTTTTTTCTTTGTTTTACACTCACCGCTGCAGCCGTTCGTCTCTCACTCCTCACACACTGTTTCTGTGTGAGGAAGGAGAGCCGGTGATGAGAGATGATCTCATATGTTTACATATGAGATCATCTTTTATTGGAAGCACAGAATTTTCCCGATGCACACTCGCGGGAGCGCGCATCGCAGAAGTAAACAGGAGGATGTCCAGGGACAGCCTCCCAGCAATTGGCATCCGAGCTGTAGCCGTCTTTCAGCTACAGTGGTGTGAAAAAGTGTTTGCCCCCTTCCTCATTTCCTGTTCCTTTGCATGTTTGTCACACTTAAGTGTTTCGGAACATCAAACCAATTTAAACAATAGTCAAGGACAACACAAGTAAACACAAAATGCAATTTGTAAATCAAGGTGTTTATTATTAAAGGTGAAAAAAAATCCAAACCATCATGGCCCTGTGTAAAAAAGTGATTGCCCCCCTTGTTAAAACATACTATTACTGTGGTTGTCCACACCTGAGTTCAATTTCTCTAGCCCCACCCAGGCCTGATTATTGCCACACCTGTTCACAATCAAGGCATCACTTAAATAGGAGCTGCTTGACACAGTAAGGTCCACCAGAAGATCCTTAAAAGCTACACATCATGCCGAGACCCAAATAAATTCAGGAACAATTGAGAAAGAAAGTAATTGAGATATATCAGTCTGGAAAGGGTTATAAAGCCATTTCCAAAGCTTTGGGAATCCAGCGAACCACAGTGAGAGCCATTATCCACAAATGGTGAAGACATGGAACAGTGGTGAACCTTCCCAGGAGTGGCCGGCCGCCCAAAATTACCCCAAGAGCACAGCAACGACTCATCCAAGAGGTCACAAAAGACCCCACAACAACGTCCAAGGAACTGCAGGCCTCACTTGCCTCAGTTAAGGTCAGCGTTCATGCCTCCACCATCAGGAAAAGACTGGGCAAAAATGGCCTGCATGGCAGAGTTCCAAGGAGAAAACCACTGCTGAGCAAAAAGAACATCAAAGCTCATCTCAATTTCTCCACAACACATCTTGATGATCCCCAAGACTTTTGGGACAACATTCTGTGGACCGATGAGACAAAAGTGGAACTCTTTGGAAGGTGTGTGTCCAAGTATATCTGGCGTAGAAGGAACACTGCATTTCATAAAAAGAACATTATACCAACAGTAAAATATGGTGGTGGTAGTGTGATGGTCTGGGGCTGTTTTGCTGCTTCAGGACCTGGAAGACTTGCCGTGATAAAAGGAACTATGAATTCTGCTGTCTACCAAGAAATCCTGAAGGAGAATGTCCGACCATCTGTTCGTGTACTCAAGCTGAAACGAACTTGGGTTCTGCAGCAGGACAATGATCCTAAACACACCAGCAAGTCCACCACCGAATGGCTGAAGAAAAACAAAATGAAGACTTTGGAGTGGCCTAGCCAAAGTCCTGACCTGAATCCTATTGAGATGTTGTGGTATGACCTTAAAAAGGCCGTTCATGCTCGAAAACCCTCTAATGTAACTGAATTAGGACAATTCTGCAAAGATGAGTGGGCCAAAATTCCTCCAGGACGCTGTAAAAGCCTCATTGCACGTTATCGCAAACGCTTGGTTGCAGTTGTTGCTGCTAAGGGTGGCCCAACCAGTTATTAGGTTTAGGGGGCAATCACTTTTTCACACAGGGCCATGATGGTTTGGATTTTTTTTCACCTTTAATAATAAACACCTTCATTTACAAATTGCATTTTGTGTTTACTTGTGTTGTCCTTGACTATTGTTTAAATTGGTTTGATGTTCCGAAACACTTAAGTGTGACAAACATGCAAAGGAACAGGAAATGAGGAAGGGGCAAACACTTTTTCACACCACTGTATAGTGCAGGCGCCTAGTGGTTAGCAGAACCTGCCCTTGGCAGAAGGTAATTATATGAATGATTTGAACATCAGATTCAAAGTATACCTTGCGCGAACCATACCAGAATATTGAGTGTCGGCTATTACCCACTTGCCGACCACCACACGCCGGTGTACATCCCTACTTTGGGGACAGATATCGTTGTTATGGCTGCAGCCCGCGTTTGTTCGGCGGTCAGCTACATGATAAAAGTGGTCTCTGTGGTGGATTCACCGCAAGATCACTGTTATCGGTGGCAGGAGATGGCCCCCTGCCGCGATCCAGTGCCCTCCGCCGCTTACCTGAGCCGTCAGCAGCAGTGGAGGCAATCGCGTGTGTCTCTTTGCTAGATATGGAGAAAAGTGAGGGGAAAATGGCCCCCACTGTCTCGATACAATAGCTGGGCGGAAGCGATGTCAAAACATCACTTCCGACCATACATACTTTTTTTGATGAAATTTTTTGAAAATGACAATTTTATTTTTATTTCTTTTTGCTTTTAAGTCCAAATATTTTTTTATTCCTTGTAATAGGAATAAAAGTGGGACCATTTTTTTAAAACAGTGTAAAAAAAATTAAATAAAAGGTAAAATAAATAAGAAAAATATTTTTTTTTTTCAAACGTGCCGAGCTTGCGTGAAGAAGTGAATGCATACGTGAGTAGTACCCACATATGAAACTGTATTCAAACCACTCATGTGAGGTATTTCCGCAATTGGTAGAGCAATAGCAATAATTCTAGCTCTAGACCTCCTCTGTAATGCAAAACATGCAACCGGTAGAATTTTTTAAATGTCGCCTATGGAGATTTTTAAGGATAAAAGTTTGTCGCCATTCCACGAGAGGGCGCAATTTTGAAGCGCGACATGTTGGGTATCAATTTTCTCGGCATAACATTATCTTTCACAATATAAAAAAATTGGGCTAACTTTACTGTTGTCTTATTTTTTTATTAAAAAAAGTGTATTTTTTCCAAAAAAAGTACACTTGGAAGACCTCTGCACAAATACGGTGTTATAGAAAGTATTGCAACGACCGCCATTTTATTCTCTAGGCTGTTAGAAAAAAAATGTATAATGTTTGGGGTTTTAAGTAATTTAAGTAAAAAATGTTTTTAACTTGTAAACACCGAGTCTGGAAAAGAGGCCCGGTCCTTAAGTGGTTACACTACATGTACTTAAGAGGAAAGTAAAGGAACAATTACCTGTAACTAACAAAAGTAACAACATTTATGCCTATAGTCACAATCAGTGATCGCACTTGAATAAATCAGTCAAGTTAAGGTTTAGGGAGCCTTGAGCACTGTGAATACCATCTCTGCCAGGTATGCCAATGCTCAACTACCTTTTGATGGTTACCTGTACTATATGCAAAAAGTAATTCATATGTACTGTGTATGTTTATTGTTAACAGGGTTTCTGACAGGCCTGGGGCCATTTTATTTTTCCAATGCCGAACCTAGTTAAGTCGTGCTGCTGCTAAGATATGTAAAGTTACTATCCACAGATCAGGCGGAATAGTATCAATGTCTAGTGACAGTAATGCCATACCAGGAGAGAGCAATATATGGATCCCTAAAACTTGTTCAATAAGATTGAATATAAGAAACCAATAATTAATAATCTTCGGACAGGACCACATAAGGTGCATCAGTGTCCCAGGTCCTCTGCAGTTTCTCCAGCATTCTGGGGATACCCCAGGGGCAAATTAAAAAGTACGATATGAACTAAGGTACCAGCGTAACAAATTCTTTTGGTAAAGTTCCCATAAGTAGGCGGATTTGGTTAATGTATATGCTACACTCAAGGCTTTTTTCCATTGGTCCTCAAAGTATTCTCTCCCAAAATTCCTTTCCCAGGCTTGTATATTGGAGGATTTGGTAAATTCCTGTTTGGTAGGTGTTTATATATTAAGGAGATACCTTTAGTTTTTGTATTGTTGGTTAAGTAATATTGGTCAACTTGCCAAGGTAAATAGGTATTCAGTTTGTTAGAGTGTTCTAGCAGATGAGAGATTTGGATATACTTACAGTACTCCGTCTGGGGAATGGAGTACTCTAGCTGCAGTGTCCTAAAAGTTTTGAGCACAGGACCTATAAAAAGATTTTCTATTGTAAGATCTTTATTGGAGCACCAGTTAGTGAGGGAGATATCAGGGATTAGGAGTGAGATAACTGATATTGGAATTCTGATTGAAGTTAAGCTACCTGTGGTGGGTGAGATTTTACAAAGATAATACCGTGCTTCTATAGAAGCTTGTATTGTAGGGGCCACTGTGGAAGGTGTATGTGGGAAAAAATGGCTAGCTATAAGATAGTTGTACAAGTTACCTCCCCTAACCTGGTGTTGTTCAATTTCAGCCCAAAGTGTATTGGGGTTTGGGGCAAACCATTCTTTTAGTTGTGCTAATATATAGATGGTGTGGTAGTCTTTTAAGTGAGTGTGTCCCATGCCTCCTGCTCTTCTGAGCTTGATTAACCTGCTAAATGCACACTGTGCTTCTTCCATTTCCATAAATATCTATTCAGATTGGATTGCACGTATGAGAAAAAAAAATTAGGTACAGGGACAGGCAGTGACCTAAATAGACACAGGAGTTGTGGGAGCACTTGCATTTTAAAGGTCGCTAGTCTGCCTGACCAAGATAGCTGGCATTTTCCCAGGTCTTCTAGCTTGGAATAAAAGGACTATAAGAAAGGAGTATAGTTTTCTTTAACAAGGTCCGACACTGTAGGAGTAAGAGTAATGGCAAATATGAAATCCCTTTTTCCTTCCAGGCATATGGGAATCTATGACTGATATCTTGTTTAACTATGCTGGATAATCCCAGACCCAGAATATACGAATTAGTCTCATTGACCTTATAGTACGATATAGTGTTGAATAATTGTAACATTTGGTGTACCGAAACCAGGGAGGTATCAACATCCGTGAGCATCAAGATTATGTAATCTGCAAAGAGACTTATGGTGTGCATTCTACCTCTGACTTGGAATTCTTTGATATTGGGATGGTGGGGGATGTAAGCGGCCATAGGTTTCATTAATAATTTAAAAATGAGTGGGGACAATGGGCATCCCTGACGTGTCCTGTTGGAAATGGTGGATATTGTCGAAAGCATACCTGAGATGTAGACTTGTGCTGAAGGTATTGTGTACAATGCCATAATGGCCTGGTAAATCTAGCTTATAAATCCAAACCTGTGCAGAACTTGCGCCAAGTAGCCCCAATGGATCCTATCGAACACCTTCTCTGCATCCAAAGCTAGGAGCAGAGAAGGTGTTCTTGTTCTGTTGACTAGGTGTATGATGTTAACTAGGCATCTGGTAGTGTCTGCTGTTTGATGACCTTTTGTAAATCCAGATTGATCTGCGTGAATTAGGGATGGTAGTAGGTCAACCAATCTGCTTGCAAGTAATTTGGCATAAATCTTTAAGTCATTGCTGAGTAGGATATGGGGCGAAAGTTTTGTGGAGTGTTGAGATCCTTCCCTGGATTTATTATTGGGTAAAGAGTCAATGGTTTTGGAAACTTCAGTCTCAGGAGTTCAGTTTGTCTAGTTGTTCCTCCGTTAGTTTTGGGAGTTTGCTTTTGTCAAGGAAATCAGCAATCATGGATGTCGTGGGTTGAATAGTATTTGGGTCTTGCTGTAAGTTCTAAAGCGAGCTATAACATTGGATAAAGGCATCAGCAATTGCCTGGGGGCAGGGGCGGATCCAGGGGGGGGGCAACGGGTCAATTGCCCCCTCCGAGAATACCGCCAGCTAATGACAGCACGGCCGGTTCAGCGGGTCCAATCGCGGCCGGTTCCGCGGGTACCCGCGGGCCGGTTCCGTGGGTCCAATCGCGGCCGGTTCCGCGGGTACCCGCGGCCGGTTCCGCGGGTCCAATCGCGGCCGGTTCCGCGGGTACCCGCGGGCCGGTTCCGCGGGTCCAATCGCGGCCGGTTCCGCGGGTACCCGCGGGCCGGTTCCGCGGGTCCAATCGCGGCCGGTTCCGAGGGTACCCGCGGCCGGTTCCGCGGGTCCAATCGCGGTCGGTTCCGCGGGTACCCGCGCTGAGTGGACGGGTGAGGGGGGGGGCAGCTGGGCGGCTTAGGAGGGCTGCTGGCCAATCAGGAAGCCAGCAGGCAGGGGAGCAGGGAGATGACATCATCTCTCACTGCCCTGCATCCCTCCAGTTCCACCCTCACTGTGTAGGAAGCTGTGTGCAACAGAGAGATTGCATCATCTCTCTGCTGCCTATCTTCACTCTGGGACCCAACAAAAGACCACCAGTAGGTGACAATCCGCAGTGTGTGGCAGGCTACGTGGCAAGTGGCAATCCGCAATGTGTGGCAGACTACGTGGCAAGTGGCAATCCACAATGTGTGGCAGACTACGTGGCAAGTGGCAATCCGCAATGTGTGGCAGGTGACGTGGCAAGTGACAATCCGCAATGTGTGGCAGGTGACGTGGCAAGTGACAATCCGCAATATGTGGCAGGTGACGTGGCAAGTGACAATCCGCAATGTGTGGCAGGTGACGTGGCAAGTGACAATCCGCAATGTGTGGCAGGTGACGTGGCAAGTGACAATCCGCAATGTGTGGCAGACTACGTGGCAAGTGGCAATCCGCAATGTGTGGCAGGTGACGTGGCAAGTGACAATCCGCAATGTGTGGCAGGCTACGTGGCAAGTGGCAGTCCGCAATGTGTGGCAGGCAACGTGGCAAGTGACAATCCGCAATGTGTGGCAAGTGACAATCCGCAATGTGTGGCAGACTAAGTGGCAAGTGGCAATCCGCAATGTGTGGCAGGTGACGTGGCAAGTGACAATCCGCAATGTGTGGCAGGCTACGTGGCAAGTGGCAATCCGCAATGTGTGGCAGGCAACGTGGCAAGTGACAATCCGCAATGTGTGGCAGGTGACGTGGCAAGTGGCAATCCGCAATGTGTGGCAGGCAACGTGGCAAGTGACAATCCGCAATGTGTCGCAGGTGACGTGGCAAGTGACAATCCCCAATGTGTGGCAGGTGACGTGGCAAGTGACAATCCCCAATGTGTGGCAGGTGACGTGGCAAGTGGCAATCCGCAATGTGGGTCAGGCAACGTGGCAAGTGACAATCCGCAATGTGTGGCAAGTGACGTGGCAAGTGGCAATCCGCAATGTGTGGCAGGCTACGTGGCAATCCGCATCTGGTGGCAGGCGACGTGGCAAGTGACAATCCGCAATGTGTGGCAGGTGACGTGGCAAGTCACAATCCGCAATGTGTGGCAGGTGACGTGGCAAGTGGCAATCTGCAATGTGTGGCAGGCTACGTGGCAAGTGACAATCCGCAATGTGTGGCAGGTGACGTGGCAAGTAACAATCCGCATTTGGTGACAAGTGACAATCCACATTTGGTGGCAGGCGACATGGCAAGTGACATCCTCAGGGCTCCCACTGATTCTGCAATATGGTGAGTTGAACCATTTAATTTTATATTACAATGTATTAATAGAAATAATGCGCTTCAATCATCCTGACACCATAACAACCATGGTGCCGTAATGATTGAAGCACCAATACCAGCCATTTCCCATATAAATTGCCCCCCAAAAAACATATTTTATAGCAGTGCCCCTCCCGAGATTAGACTCTGGATCCGCCCCTGCCTGGGGGTGATGTAGCTCAGCTTTGTTCTCCGGGTGCAAGATGAAGGAAATTTTGGTCTTATGTCTGTGTCCTCTAAGATGGTTATCTAAAAGTTTTCCAGCCTTATTGCCATTTGCACAATAGGACATTTCTAGCCTCCTAGAGGCTTTTTCAAAGTCCTCTAGTAGGATTAAACGGAGGTCATGTTTGAGCTTACTTAATTGGTCAGATAGAGATTGTGATGTTGTGGTTTTGTTTTGGGTTTCTAAAGTTTGGATTTTAGAGGACATTTTGTGAATTTGCTGCCCCCTCTGCCTCTTAGCCCTCACTCCTAATTTATTGAGGAGCCCCACATGGAACGCCTTATGAGCATTCCAAGTCACAAACGAGTCACTAACAGAATTTCCGTTTTTAGAAAGGAAGAGTTTTTGGGACTTTAAATGAGGGAACACCATTTTAGAAGAAAATAACAACATAGAAATTAAGTTACAGTACATGATTTATTGCAATCTAGAATACATATCAAATATTTTGTATCAAATAGATAGGTAGTCACAAGACTTACACTAAATATGCTGCTCATAGCATGCAATGCAGATAGAAAATAGACATGGCAAATATACACGGTATAATAAATCCATTGCAAAACATATGTAATAGAGACAAGTAAATGTTGGCATCTAGTGGCACTCAACGTGGTTCCTGGCATTACAGCCATTCTTCAGGAGTGTTGTGAAGTAATATACTGGGAAGCAAATGAACAGGGATTAATGATAATGCCCTTAGAATTTTAAATCAAGATAAAGTGCAGAAAAAATGGACTTTGTAGGCACCATAAAAAATATTAAAAATGTATAAAAGATTACATAATAGTTTATTAAACACATAATGGTACCAACAATCACATTTAAAACATTTTGCAATAAAAAATGCAAAACTGACACCTCTCTAAAACAAAAAAATGCATGACATTATACATCGTTGTAATCCTGCAGACATGATGTAGAATGCAAGAAAAAAAATGCTCTACATGTTTCGCAATTGAATGCTTCTTCGGGAGCTTATTAATTGTTCTTGGAAATGATGTCTCAATAGAACCCAGGTCCTGATATTATATTAGACACAGTATTAAACTGAGAGAGTATAATCAATCAGCAACAAAGCCTGACACTATTAGTGGTCAGCATACAAATGTAAAGCCAGATTGTGAGTTCAAAAGACGGACATAGTTGCATCCTAGCACACTTGACAGGCAGCCCACAACAGACGTGGGAAGCAGCTCATAAGCAGGCGGTATGGTATAAATAACATACATTCATTCAGTATATCTTTAACAGCAGAATATTGAGATAGAGCTGATAGTGAGGTCAGGAAACAGGCCCTCACCAGAAAAGGATGCCATCTCGATCAGCGGCAAGCTCTGCCCCCACATATTTCCCTATAATTTCCATCCCTGTGGTCCTTGCCCAGTTTCAAAATAAACAATTATCCAACTTGCTTGATAGCTAATGAGGAGTCTAAAACACACACACTGTGTTAAGCCAATAAATATAAAGTAAACTTATAATAAAACTTGTGTGATGCAATCAAAAATCCATATTACTAATATTATCAAATATTGCAAATATTGCAAATAGCAGCATCCATGGTGCAAAATAAAGTGCAATGAGTAGCAAAAAATTAGGATCAGGTGCATAAAACAAGTGAAAATAGTAGCAATTCAACAAATATAGTCTGTGAAACACACAGTGCAGAAATGTAAGTAAACACAGTCCATAAACAGGATGGAAGGAGGATCAGGACACCGGAAGTGACGTCTGCAGTGCGAGCGCTGTGCTCGTTTTTACTATGAATTTTCTGCTTGTTTATGTGAGTACCTTTGCTATTTTAACTTTGAATAAATGTGTTACATTCTTCACCATTGGAGCCCCTTCCTTTTTCCTACATGTTTGATGAGATTACCACGTATATAGTGAAAATCCTAGAGCCAGCTGTGTGGAGTGACAGATCCGCTTACCAGGAATGGGCTACAGCGTTTGGATCTTTGTAGTTTTGCTATTTGCCTTACAGCAGTAAGGTAAGAGGCCACTTCACCTGGTGTGCTGTGAACACTTGAGAGGCACAGGATTATTAAGTCACCTGAACTTCACTTGAGAGGCACAGGATTAATAAGTCCCTGCATTTCACTCATTTGCATCCCGTTTATGGACTGTGTTTACTTACATTTCTGCACGGTGTGTTTCACAGACTATATTTGTTGAATTGCTGCTATTTTCACTTGTTTTATGCACCTGATCTTAATTTTTTGCTACTCATTGCACTTTATTTTTCACCATGGATGCTGCTATTTGCAATATTTGATAATATTAGTGATATGGATTTTTGATTGCATCATGCAAGTTTTATTATAAGTTTACTTTATATTTATTGGCTTAACACAGTGTGTGACTTTTACCTCATATTTATGCACTAGGCACTTTAATTTAGTTGTAATTATTATTTATGTTTGGAGAGCAACACCAATCATTGATTTTTTTCATTCATTTTATCTGGGTGGGGTTTGCATCCTTGTTGGTGGTTTGCCGCAACCAATTTTTTATTTTGTTTAGCAGTTTTTTTTTCTGTTAGCGCTGGGATACTTTACTATTTTAATGAGGAGTCTATTTCATATTTTTTGAGTTGAATTATTCAGGAATTATTCAGGATTATTTCAGAAATATGGTATTTCCATTGATAAAGTCAGAGTTAATGTACACAACCTCGAATAATCTAATACACAGCATACACTACTAAATATTCTTTTACTCTACATATTTATGAAGCAGTATATATATATTTTTTCAGTAACAGAAGCATAACCCTCAGCACAACTAATGCAGCCCCATGCAGAGTAGTCCTACTCTATTTGACCCTCTGACCCACTTAAGCTTGACATGCCTGCATACAAATAAGTTGGGCTGCCCAGTGTGCCTTCTTAACCAATACTAGTTACATATATGAATATGACATACTTTAGACAGGCACATTAGGTAAAAACAATACAGCAAAATGAGTTGGTACCATATTTGTATTTATAGTGCTATATTATATATTGATACTGCATCATTTTAAAGCCCACATCCAAAGAGGAAAAACAGCTTGGAGTTTTAACAGCAGAATGAGCAGCTTGATGAGACCAACACACATTCAAGCACTGAAACCACAGTACTAGCTGACCACAATAAGGCAAAGCCTTGTCAAGATGAAAGGAAGTGAGTGGATCGAAGCATAGAATGCTTGGACTTTACAAATCAATATTGCATCAGGCTGACTGACATTTCTGCTGTTCTGCTGTTGCAAATGCAGTGTAGCTGCCCTATGCCCCTCACTCCATGTTTTCAGTATCACAGAAGATTGGGAAGAAGAATGGAAACCCCAGAGACAGTGCTCAAGATAGAGATGGAAAGGCATATAGGTGGGAGGTAACTACAGAGCCGTTTAGAGGTCAACAGGTTATTCAATCTTAGGCCAAATCTTATCATTCTTTAGATGTGTTTCCAGATGCCTTGTATTTTCTAAAAATCATGCATAGCTGGATAAATTATAAGGTGAGCACAAAAGTGAGGCAGTCATTCATGTGCTTCTTAAAGACAAACAATCTGCTCTGAACTACGCTGTGATACATTAGGGGAACATTTTCATAGCCCCATTTCCTCAAAAGAGGGTGTGAAATATCAACTATGCAAATATGGCAGATTTTGGTGACAATTGGCTACATCCTGATTCTGGGGAGTTCACACCCCTTGCATTAAAGCTGAATAAATTAAGCCTCACTCTGCTTCAGACTGCATGCTGTCACCTTTGAAGGCGATTGCATTTTAATTGGGATATTGCAGCTCCCTTTCTGGGGCAAAGGGTGGCACAGTGGTGTAGTGGGTAGCACTCTCACCCAGCAGTAAATAGAGTCACTGGTTCAAATCCCAACCATGACACAACCTGCCTAGAGTTTGTATGTTCTCCCTGTGCCTGTGTGAGTTTCCTACTGGTTTCCTCCCACACTCCAAGACATGCTTCTGTTCTGTTCAGTCCAAAAAAATGTCCCTAGTATATGAATGTGAGTTAAGGACCTTGGATTGTGAGCTCCTTGAGGGTAGGGACTGATGTGAGTGTGCAGTATATGTGTGGAGTGCTGCATAAATTGACAGCGCTATATGGGTACCTTAAATAAACAATAATAATAGATGAGCATCTTAAAGAGTCACAATGCATAGGGATAGGGACAATTGTAGACAGAAACCCACACTCACTCAGAATGGACTGGTGTCTTTATTCCACCTTAATTTATAAGAAGGGGTCATTAAGCATACTTTATATGATGCCTATTTGCAGTAAGAATTGCACAGTTTGCATGCTAGTTGAGAGCTGAATGCTTTCCTCTTTAACAACTTGCTTACTGGGCACTTAAACACCCTTCCTGCCCAGACCAATTTTCAGCTTTCGGTGCTCTCACACTTTGAATGACAATTACTCAGTCATGCAACACTGTACCCAAATTAATTTTTTGTCCTTTTTTTTCCACAAATAGAGCTTTCTTTTGGTGGTATTTGATCGCCTCTGGGGTTTTTATTTTTTGCTCTATAAATGAAAAAAGACCGAAAATTTTGAAAAAAAACGCATATTTCTTTGTTTCTGTGACAGAATTATGCAAATTATTAATTTTTCTTCATAAATTTTGGCCACAATTTATACTGCTACGCATCTTTGGTAAAAATAACCTGAATTAGTGGATATTATTTGGTCTTTGTGAAAGTTAGAGAGTCTATAAGCTATGGTGCGAATCGCACAAAATTGATCACATCTGATGTACTGGTGGCCTATCTCGCTTCTTGTAACCCGAACAAGTCAGGAAAGTACAAATACCCCCCAAATGACCCCTTTTTGGAAAGTAGACATTCCAAGGTATTTAGTAAGAGGCATGGTGAGCTTTTTGATGTTGTCATTTTTTTTCCCACAATTCTTTGCAAAATTATGATTTTTCATTTTTTTCATTTTTTTCCACAAAATTGTCATTGTAATAGGTTATTTCTCTCACATGGCATGTGTATACCATACTACTCCCCCTAATACGTGGCACTGATGACAGATGGCACTAATACGTGGCACTAATACGTGCCACCGATGACATATGACACTAATACGTGGCATCGATGACGTGTGACACTGATGGCAGATGGCACTGATAAGTGGCATCGATGACACATGACACTGAGAACAGATGGCACGTGACACTGACAGGTGGCACTGATGACAAATGGCACTGATACGTGGCACTGATGACAGATGGCACTAATATGTGGCACTGATGACAGATGGCACTATGTGGCACTGATGACACGTGGCACTGATGACAGATGGCACTTATATGTGGCACTGGTGACAGATGGCACTGGGGACAAATGGCACTGACAACAGGTGGCACTGGGGACAGATAGCACTAACAGGTAGCACTGGGGGCAGGTAGTACTGGGGTGGATGGCACTGGGGCGGATGGCACTGGGGTGGATGGCACTGGGGGTGGATGGCACTGAGGCAGGATGGCACTGGGGCAGGATGGCACTGGGGCAGGATGGCACTGGGGGAGGATGGCACTGGGGGAGGATGGCACTTTTTTTAACTTTTTTTTTTTACACTTACGGCCGCTGCAGCCATTCATCTCTCCCCTCTCACACTCTGTCTGTGTGAGGAGGGAGAGCGGCGCTGAGAGATGATCTCATATGTTTACATATGAGATCATCTCATATTGGACACGCCGATCGCGCTGTAAACGCCCGCTGTGATTGGCCGTTTACAGCGATCTGTGTTTGCCTGTCTCCGGGGGACATGGCAAACACAGAACTTCCCCGATGCGCACCCCGCGGCGGCGCGCATTGCGGAAGTAAACAACAGGACGTCCAGGGACGGCCTCCCGGACAAAAGCGCCTGCTCTACGGCCGTCATTCGGCTATAGGGCGGGCGCGAAGAGGTTAAGAGGACAAGTGACAACAGTCTCTTATCTAATACAGCTTACTGTGTTATATGACAACATGCTTTTTTCTTTTACTATATATGGTAAATCCTTTTATCAAATAAATTCAGCATCTATTAAAATATATGCTGTGTGGGGGCGTTGCAAGCAGCGAACTAAGATGACCATTTGGTGATCTTGCTCTTCAACCCTTGGACACATCAGCAAAAAAATTATTTTTCTGGAGAGCTTCTCCTCCTTACACCCTGTGGGTCCCACTCCCTGCACGCCCAAGGTACACCATGGGGCAGACATTGATTATCACATCAAGCCTCCAGTGTCAGAGCTGCTGATCACAAAGAAGGTGGGGCTTTCTGCCACACTGGAAACCCAGGCCTCAAGCTTGGAACCTTCCCCATTGCTGCTGCTGGGGGACCCAAACCTAATTTCTGATGCAGAGAGCTCCACAGAAGTATCACCTGAACAACAGCCTCTACCTCTCAGAGATACAGAGCTTATGGCTTGCTTCAAAACCATGCTACATAATAAACTTTTGTGAAAAGGATGGTGTAGTTGAAAAATTAATTTAATCATCATCTCAAATGAAATGGAAAGAAAGAGAAAAAACACTCTAATGGGATTTTAAAGACCCATCGAGTAATTTCAATCCATAGTAGTAGTATGAATTTAAAAGAGAATATTTATAAAATCACAAGTACACTTTTTTTTAAATAATATCATTAAAAACAGATTATGGCTGGTGTATTGTAGTACCAACAGAACACACAATGTTCATGTGTATATTGATCTACATTTTCTGATAACTTCATGATAAATACACAATGACATAACATTAACAGAAGTAGCCAACGCATTTCATACGTGCATTCATTCTTCAGGGGTGTATATCAGTAGAACGCAAACACTTATGTTATCAAAAATTTAGTTTTTTTGGAGGCTTGTATACAGTTTTGTGTTGGCTGCTATAGAAAAACCTCAATTTTTGACAACATAAGGAAGCCAAGATTGTGTTTGAAGCATTGCATGTCCTACCAGTAGGTGAGGGAGCTAATAGCCCAGCAAAATCCTCCCCTGCTCCTCCTCCAGATGCCTGGGACATGGGGAAGCTCTGGAATGCAAACCCCCCCAACCCTCGCACTCCATATGCAACTCGGTCTCCAAGTTAGGATCCTGGATGAACATTGATGGGGTAAGATCTGTTTTTGTTCTGTCCACTATGCTATAGCCTTTGCTTGGATTTGATTGTTTGACTTACGTTGATGGAGTTGGCCCCCTTTTCATCATCAGTTCTTCCTAAAACATTGTAGGGCCTCCCAGCCACTGCAACATTCATGACACAGGCAGACTCCTTGTCAGGGCTTGGCCCAGCCCTTCCTTCTCTGAGCTGGCTGCTCAGCTGTCGGCTAATTTCCAGCTCCCATCTCTCTCCATAGTTACCCAGCTGTTCATGATTTTACTCATCAGTCCTCCCTACTTAAGCCGTTCAGTCCAAAGGAACTTTTACTTCGCCTTGGTCACACCACAAGTAGGGATGAGCCGAACACCTCCCGGTTCACAGCAGAACATGCGAGCAGACAGAAAATTAGTTTGAACACGCAAACACAGTTAAAGTCTATGGGACACGAACATGAATAATCAAAAGTGCTAATTTTAAAGGCTTATATGCAAGTTATTGTCATAATAAGTGTTTGGGGGCCTGGGTTCTCCCAAGACGTTTTTTCGGGAGCAGTGATTTTAATAATGCTTAAAGTGAAACAATAAATGTGAAATATTCCTTTAAATTTTGTACCTGGGGGGTGTCTATAGTATGCCTGTAAAGTGGCACATGTTTCCCGTTTACAACAGTCCCTGCACAAAATGACATTTCTAAAGAAAAAAGTAATTTAAAAGTACCCGCGGCTATAATGAATTGTCGGGTCCCTGCAATACAGATAAAATAAATCATTGAAAAAAAACAGCATGGGATCCCCCTAGTCCATTACCAGTCCCTTTGGGTCTGGTATGAATATTAAGGGGAACTCTGAACCAAAGTTAAAAAAAAAAATTGTGTGGCGGCCCCCTCAAATTGAAGGGCCTGGTATGGATTCTAAGGGGAACCCCACACCAACATTTTTTTAAAAATAGCGCGCCCCCCTCCCAAAAAATCGATACCAGACCCTTATCCGAACACGCAACCTGGCAGGCCACAGGAAAAGAGGGGGTACGGGAGAGCGTCCCCCACCTCCTGGACCATACCAGGCCACATGCCCTCAACATGGGTAGGGTGCTTTGAGGTAGCCCCCCAAAGCACCTTGTCCCCATGCTGATGGGGACAAGGGCCTCATCCCCACAAACCTTGCCTGGTGGTGGTGGTGGGTTATCAGAATCTGGAAGCCCCTTTAACAAGGGAACCTCCAGATCCCGGACTCTCCCCCTGTATGAATGGTAATGGGGTACAAATGTACCCCTACCATTTCACAAAAAAAGTGTCAAAAAAGTGTCAAAATGGTAAAAATGACAAGACATGGCTTGGGACAAGTCCTTTATTAAAAAAGAAAAAATGAAAATGTCCCATGAAGTCTATTCATCTTCTTCTTCTCTCGCTCCGACGGACCAAAAAAGGAACAAAAAGCTGCGACTGACCCGCCTCCGTGGGAGGCTCCCGCCATATGACGCGTCTTCGCTGGTGACAGTTCTGTTATAACTGAGGGTGGGGCCACACGGTGATGTCCCCGGGTGACCTCATCCCCTCTAATGCACAGGACTTTGCCATGTCTTTCCTAGGGTGTCAGAGGGGGCGGGGTCACTTGGGGACATCACCGTGTGGCCCTGCCCTCAGTTATAAATAAACTGTTACCTTAGAAGATGCATCATAAGGCAGGATCCTCCCATTTTCCTTTTTCAGTCCGTCGGAGCGAGAGAAGAAGAGGAATTGACTTCATAGGACGTTTACTTTTTTTTATTTTTTAATAAAGGACTTGTCCCAAGCTGTGTCTTGTCATTTTCACCATTTCAACACTTTTTTTTGTGAAATAGATATTTGGAAATTCTGGTCTCCGGCCAGAAACATCAAAAGGGCATGCGAGCAAGGGGACTATTGCGGTGCACATTAATGTGCACCGCAATAGTCCCCTTGCTCGCATTCCCTTTTGATGTTTCTGGCCGGAGACCAGAATTTCCAAATATCTATTCCATATATAATTGGGATGATGGTGCATCAAGAAAATCAAACTCCTAACTTATTATCTTATGAGGCCATACCTAATTTTTATAATACTTTTTTTTGTGAAATGAAAGGGGTACATTTGTAACCCATTACCATTTCACACAGGGGGAGGCCGGGATCTGGGGGTCTCCTTGTTAAAGGGGGCCTCCAGATTCCGATAAGCCCCCCGCCCACAGACCCCCACAACCACCGGGCAAGGGTTGTGGAGATGAGGCCCTTGTCCCCATCAACATGGGGACAAGGTGCTTTGGGGGGATACCCCAAAGCACCCTCCCCATGTTGGGGGAATGTGGCCTGGTACGGTTCAGGAGAGGGGACACTCTCTCATCACCCTCTCTTTTCCTGCGGCCTGCCAGGTTGCATGCTCGGATAAGGGTCTGGTATGGATCTTTGGGGGGACCTTCGCACCATTTTTTTTACATTTTGGCACGGGGGTCCCCCTAAAATCAATTTTTTGGGCTTAATATCCATACCAGACCCAAAGGGACTGGTAATGGACTGGGGGGATCCCATGCCATTTTTTTCAATGACTTATTTTATCTGTATTGCTGAGACCGACAATTCATTATAGCTGCGGGTACTTTTAAATGACTTTTTTCCTTTAGAAATGTCATTTTGTGCAGGGACTGTTGTAAATACGGGAAACATGCGTCACTTTATAGGTATACTATAGACACCTCCCAGGTATGAAATTTAAAGGAATATTTCACTTTTATTGTTTCACTTTAAGCATTATCAAAATCACTGTTCCCGAAAAAACATGCGTTTTTAAAACTTTTTTTGCATTGATACATGTCCCCTGGGGCAGGACCCAGGCCCCCAAACACTTTTTATGACACTATCATGCATATATGTCTTTAAAATTAGCACTTTTGATTTCTCCCATAGACTTTTAAAGAGTGTTTCAAATTTGCCACAAACACCCCAAATTGTTCACTATTTCACGAACAGGCGAACACGCGATGTTCAAGTTGAACTTGCGTTCGACTCGAATGTCGGGCTCATCCCTAATTACAAGAAACTATCTCCTGCATTCCTGTTTAAAGACTGGCTTTGCTGATATCCCTTCTGGCTCTAGATCCTGTTTGCTGTTCCACTACTTTGATCCCTGACTTCTGGCTTGGCTGACTATCCGTTCCGGTTACTGAACTTTGGCTATGTTTTGACTACATTTGTTCTTTTTACTTTTATTATTGCGAGATTAACTGTACTTTGGTCTCAGTCTGATTTCATGGTTTCTGAGAGCCCTCCAGGCCTTTAAAGATGCTTGGGTTGTGGGTGGGAGTTATGCTTGGATTGTGGGTGGGACTAAGGTTAACCAGGAATGCCTTGTAGTAGTCATTCATTAGACCATCTGGTTCAGGAGATTTAGCATTAGACAGGGTCTTTACAATTTTAGCAATCTCGGACACCATTATAGGCTTGTTTAGTAAGGTCAGTTGGGTTGTAGAAAGAGAGAGTAGGTTGATACCAGGAATTGCTGAATTGCACTCGGTAGGTTGGATAGTTCCGAGGTCTTTGGAGAGGTTGTATAAGGAGTAGTAATAATAGTAATAACTAGTAATAATCTGCAAATAATCTGCAAAGGAGGTTGCAATGTCTTTAGGATTCATAATTTAACTTTTGTCTAGAGGGTGGAGTAGGTAGTTTGGGTCTTACATCTTTGTAGTCTCTGAGCTAGGACTTTTCCAGCTCTATTGCCAGAGGAATAATGCGAGAGCTTCAAAGAGGACAGATGTTTGTCAAATTGTTCTAAAAGAAAGAGTCTCAGCTCCAGTCGTAATTGGGACAGTTTGTGCATCATCTCAATGTCCGGGTTTGCATTGTTAAGGGACTCTACCTGTTTGATTTTAGAAAGTAGGGTCTCTTGTTTCTGCGTTCTTTTTTTTTTTAACACGAGAACTAAGTTTTAGTAGTATACCTCTAATAAAGTGGAGGGGTTGGATACAGATGGAGTATTAATTGCAAAGAATTCAGTGAGATTCCGTGCCATAAAAGCAGCATGTGCAGGTGTGTGTATGATCATATAAAAGGTTGGATTCGTAATGTGCTCCTCAGTCACTACAACTGAGATTGGCGAATGTGTGAATCGAGGAGGAAAACACAGACTGTAATAACATACTATCAACCAAAACTACATCAATTCGTGAATAAGTATTATGCCCTGGGGAATGGAATGAATTCTCACACTAATTTGCATATTGGCACCTCCAGACATCAAATAAGTCATTGGCATGCAAAAGAGGCTTAAGCGCAGGTGGAGGCCACTTAGTCTTATGCCCCGTACACACGAGAGGGATTAAGTCTGACAGACTTCCGACGGAGTTCTAGCGGAGTTCCGCTGGAGTTCTGGCGGACTTTTCGACCGAACGGACTTGACCACACACCAAACTCCGACGGAGTCGAACGTGATGACGTACGACTGGATTCGACGTAGGAAGTTCATAGACAGTAGCCAATAGCTGCCCTAGCGTCGGTTTTAGTCCGTCGGAGTAGCACACACACGAGCGAATTTTTCGAAGGGGACCGGGTCCGGCGGAGTTCCGTCGGGAAAATTTGAAGCATGCTTCATTTCTAAAGTCCGTCAGACTTTTGCGAAGCTAAAGTCCGTTGCAGCCCACACACGAGCGGATAGTCCGCCGGACTCAGTCCGTCGGAGTTTGGATGTCGAAAAGTCCGCTCGTGTGTACGGGGCATTAGATGTTGTGTCCAAGCTAGGATCAGCTTCGGTATTAAAGTCCACCAGACAAGTAAGGCTCCCTTCCGGAGGGGGGTAATCTTGCAGAAGATGTATCTGATGAACCTGAGTTGGTTGGTATTGGGGGGTGTATATATTGGCAAGCGTGTAAAGCTGGTTGTTGAGTTTGCATATAATTATTAGATATCTGCCTTCTACATGCAGTTCTAGTTGGTTGAAAGCCACTGAGTTTTTAATAGCTATTCCAACCCCTCTTTGTTTCATGGGCGCTGAGGCCAAGAAGATGTGAGGAAACATCCTATGCTTGAGAGTAGGGATTCTTGGAAGCATTAAATGTCAGCGTCTTATTTAAGGGCTTCTTTCCATAGAGACAATCTTTTAGCGGGGTGGTTTAACCCATTGACATTAAGGGAGACAAACTTAGGTACCATGTGAATTAAAGACGGAGAAGATTGAACAGTTCCACAAATGGCTTCTATTTGATTCAGGATTATTCATATCCAGGCAGGAAGGAGTAGGAGAAGATGTCTGGCAGGACAGGAAGATTGAAGGTGAGCTGTTATGAAGGAAAAAGCACTTTGCAACCTTTGAACAGTTAAGGCAAGAAAAAAAGTCAACAACAGAATCAACCACATAAAATCACATACAATTACATAAAATCAATGAACAAGCAAAATAAAGGTGATTTAAAAAGTAGGATTCCAGACGGAATTCATTAGCAGTAGAACTGCACATTACAGTGGGGGTAAATTTGTGGGCTTTAAGCTCCAAAGCGCCTCCAGGTTTTCTTGTATATGTTGCAGGGTGAGATTGATTTGGTTATTTGTTGTGTTTTTTGTTGCGGAGTTTGTGGGACACCAGCATCCTGTTCTCTTGGGTATACAGCTTAAGAGAAGGAGAGTGTTGCAAACGGTTTCCTGGTCAGGTAAGATGTCCCAGGAGCGTAGCAGTTGTAATCCCTCCAACAAGGACGAAGACATTGTAGATGATCCATTTTGGGTGATTGTCAGTTTGGTAGGATATCCCTAGTGATATATTATACTGTGATCTCTTGGCACATTGTCGGCTAAGATGACTAGTTTGGGAAGATGATGGATGCTGTTGATCACTATCTCAGAGTTAGGTGCATCTGGGAGGAATTCTTTAATAAGACAAGTGGCAAATTGGTGAAGTTGGGGTGGCTGTATGGTTTTAGGGATGCCACGGTTTTTTATATTGTTTCTGCATTAGAGATCCTCTAAATCAGCAATTTTTCTTTGCGCTTGTCAACCACATCAGCTTGCTCATTATGGGAATCAACTAAGGAGTTGTAAGAGGAAGCAAACTCCATTTTTCTCTCCACACGGTTGATCTTGCCTCCCAGCTCTCCTATCTCGTTTTTGAAACTTTGCAACCATGCCATTAGGTCTGAGTGAAGGGAGCTGCAGAGGGATACCAGCATGTCCTTTAAGGTCGTGTCCAACATAGGTTGGTTTGTAGTGGGGAATTAGCTAATAGGATCTATTAACTCCTGTGTGTCATACAGAGTAATGTGTTCTTTAATTAGCTCCGTAGCTGGAGAGTCAGTGTCTAGCCTGGGTTTAGACTTAGCTGGGCTGTTTGAGAGGGGTGTTGAAACACTGGGTGCAGTGGCGTAACTAGAACCTTCAGGGCCCCGATGCAAGAAACCATGAAGGGCCCCCCTGAACCTCAGCCAGGGCCCTTCCCTCCAAGTCCGGTGGTGGAACTCTAGGGCGTGGTCACAGGTATGACCTTTGTGAGCCCTGTAGTTTCACCACTGGCATCAGTATTTTTTTTTATTATTTTTATTTTTAGGTGCCCCATTGGGGGACTGTCCCTAGGCAGGATGGGGTCCCCGTCCCCAGAAGAGATGAAGTCCTTTTCTCCAGGGCAGATGAAGTTACTGCCCCCAGGTGAGAAGGGGTCCCTGTCCCCAGGGGAGATGGGGGTCCCTGTCCCCACGTGAGAAGGGGCCCCTGTCCTCAGGGGGAGATGGAGGGGGTAAGTAATGGTGTGTGGGGGATGGGGTCCTCTCACTCACCATGACCAAGCTGCAGGCCGTGCACTCATCCATGTTGGCCTGGGCTCCATCCAGTGTGCTGGACGGGTGATCAGCATATCTCCCAGAAAGACCTTTCATCTGTGTATGACGGGGGAGGAGGGGGGCTGGCAGACAAGCCTGCAGTGTCCTCCAGGGAGTTGGCTCTCATAGGACTGCACTGCATCTGTGTGCTTAAAGTTTGTTTACCCAGGAGAAGTATGCAGTGCAGTGTGGGCCGGACTCGGGGGGGGGGGGGGGGGCGGGACTTTGGCTGGGGAGAACAGACATCGGACTGAGCGGCAATGCATGGAGCAGGAGAGGGGTATTTTGAGGAGCCAGCCGAGGACACAGGTCATGCGGGGAATGCACAACTAAAGAGCAGCCAGTGCGATAGTCGAGCATGGAGCTCTGCTAGTCACCCTCCACCTCCAGCCACCCATGTGCATGGTGCACTGGTACCCCTAGCTGCCTATGCTGCTGACGGCCATATGTAGAGGGGGTTGCATGGGCCCCCTGCAGCACAGGGCCCAGTTGCGGTCGCGACTGCTGCACCCCCTATAGTTACGCCCCTGACTGAGTGAGTTCTTCTGTGAGACTGTCTGTGAGCTGGGGCTCTGTGAGGCATGGGGAGAACCGCTGGATGTAGCAGGTGGGCGGCTGCCAGCACCATCTTGGCACTTTTTTTGGGTCATGGCCTGTGAAGTTGGGGATTTATTAGGGAGGTTTTGGTAGAGGTTCATGTGGTCAGGCTCTCTTCAATTGTTGTTTTTCCCTGGCGCTGGCGTGGAGCTCCTGTACTAGGCAGCCTTCCCATAGCGCGGTAGCCTTGCTCCCCGATTGTTACAAATTTATTCTGCTCAATGTTCTGCTGTGTTGGTGATTTATGAGTGAACATGCATCAAACCCCTACACAGGACTTAGTTCCCCTCCTCGCTTTCTTTCCTGAACCCTATCTTCTTTTTTATTTATTCTACCCCCCTCCTCTTTGTTTTCACTGTACCCTTGATTTCTTTTTTTTTTTTTTCCATACATTTTTTACCCTTGATTTCTAAGTGTGGACTGGCTTTAAGTTTTCTTTAAAGGATTCACAGTTTTTCACATTATCCGGGATGTTGTCAGAATTTACTGATATTCAATTTAAGGCAGCTCGTCATATACAGTGGTGTGAAAAAGTGTTTGCCCCCTTCCTCATTTCCTGTTCCTTTGCATGTTTGTCACACTTAAGTGTTTCGGAACATCAAACCAATTTAAACAATAGTCAAGGACAACACAAGTAAACACAAAATGCAATTTGTAAATGAAGGTGTTTATTATTAAAGGTGAAAAAAATCCAAACCATCATGGCCCTGTGTGAAAAAGTGATTGCCCCCCTTGTTAAAACATACTATAACTGTGGTTGTCCACACCTGAGTTCAATTTCTCTAGCCACACCCAGGCCTGATTATTGCCACACCTGTTCACAATCAAGGCATCACTTAAATAGGAGCTGCTTGACACAGTAAGGTCCACCAGAAGATCCTTTAAAGCTACACATCATGCCGAGACCCAAAGAAATTCAGGAACAATTGAGAAAGAAAGTAATTGAGATCTATCAGTCTGGAAAGGGTTATAAAGCCATTTCCAAAGCTTTGGGAATCCAGCGAACCACAGTGAGAGCCATTATCCACAAATGGCGAAGACATGGAACAGTGGTGAACCTTCCTAGGAGTGGACGGCCGCCCAAAATTACCCCAAGAGCGCAGCGACGACTCATCCAAGAGGTCACAAAAGACCCCACAACAACGTCCAAGGAACTGCAGGCCTCACTTGCCTCAGTTAAGGTCAGCGTTCATGCCTCCACCATCAGGAAAAGACTGGGCAAAAATGGCCTGCATGGCAGAGTTCCAAGGAGAAAACCACTGCTGAGCAAAAAGAACATCAAAGCTTGTCTCAATTTCTCCACAACACATCTTGATGATCCCCAAGACTTTTGGGACAACATTCTGTGGACCGATGAGACAAAAGTGGAACTCTTTGGAAGGTGTGTCTCCAAGTATATCTGGCGTAGAAGGAACACTGCATTTCATAAAAAGAACATTATACCAACAGTAAAATATGGTGGTGGTAGTGTGATGGTCTGGGGCTGTTTTGCTGCTTCAGGACCTGGAAGACTTGCCGTGATAAAAGGAACTATGAATTCTGCTGTCTACCAAGAGATCCTGAAGGAGAATGTCCGACCATCTGTTCGTGTACTCAAGCTGAAACGAACTTGGGTTCTGCAGCAGGACAATGATCCTAAACACACCAGCAAGTCCACCACCGAATGGCTGAAGAAAAACAAAATGAAGACTTTGGGGTGGCCTAGCCAATGTCCTGACCTGAATCCTATTGAGATGTTGTGGTATGACCTTAAAAAGGCCATTCATGCTCGAAAACCCTCTAATGTAACTGAATTAGGACAATTCTGCAAAGATGAGTGGGCCAAAATTCCTCCAGGACGCTGTAAAAGCCTCATTGCACGTTATCACAAATGCTTGGTTGCAGTTGTTGCTGCTAAGGGTGGCCCAACCAGTTATTAGGTTTAGGGGGCAATCACTTTTTCACACAGGGCCATGATGGTTTGGATTTTTTTTCACCTTTAATAATAAACACCTTCATTTACAAATTGCATTTTGTGTTTACTTGTGTTGTCCTTGACTATTGTTTAAATTGGTTTGATGTTCCGAAACACTTAAGTGTGACAAACATGCAAAGGAACAGGAAATGAGGAAGGGGGCAAACACTTTTTCACACCACTGTATAGAAGTTATTTATAGAGGTATATTCACACCAGTCAGGAGAGCTTCTGTTGGTAATAACAGGATAATGTACCAGGCTGATAGTCAGAATCCAACCTAAGTTCTAGTATTCAGGCCTACTAATGTGGGCTAATGCACATGTATTTATATGAGACATTATAACTTTTTCTTTGTACCCTCTCCCCACCCTTCCCCTTTTTTCTCTTTCAGATTTATTTTGTCTACATTATATACTGTAGCTCATAACGCCTATCTCCCTTTCTCCTCCTCATTGTATACAGTAATGACCTTTGCTATGTGAAATTTATATTTTCTGTATGTTACCAAAACTTTATGGAAAACAGAAAAAAATAAAAAATAAAAATATGTATTGTAGTGTTAATTTTCTTCATGTCCCCATAATCAGTGGAGTCAAACCAAAATCTAAATGCACATTCTTTTTTCCAGTTTTCTACAGGAAACTTGTAGATACTATAGTTCAGACAGCAAAAGCAAAGAGGGTAAGCCTGTAGAGAGCAATTACAAAATCTGCTGCAGATCAGATAACATGTAGTCAGTCATTTCCTGTAATATTTAGAGCTATTGATTAGCAGGCATACAATAATAACGATAAAAAAAATTCTATCAGCGCAAATAATAATAACCTTAATCACTAAATAGTGATATGTGTAGTAGGTGATATAACAAAAAATTCCACCAAAAACCCCCCAAAAAAATTGAAAAGTTAAAAATACTCCCCCACCTGGCTGCTGCACACAGAAAATTCGTTCACTTCACATATAAAATATACATAACAAAACAGTGTTACACTTCCTAAATAACTACCAATAGATCCTTAAATAAGAATATGTGATTAACTTGCAATATAGCAAGATACTGAGTGCACAATCAAATATTCATGTTCCCTGACTGGAAATAGTGAAAAATATACAATAAAGAAATATACGTGTTGCCTAAGTGGGAATAGTGAACAATAAACAATAAAAATAAAGTCCACATACTCAAAACATGAATTGAATAAAAATATGCACAAATATAATCCTCAGAGTCTTCTGCACAAAATCGCACAACACACCACCAGTGCATAAATGTTGAAAATGCAAGTGCTCTCCTCCACCTCAATATCCGAGCCGCTTACCTCACGTTCAGAAAAAGCAGGTTCCCTCTCTGGGATACAAACAGATCAGCTAGTCATGGAACTCCTATTCCTTCCATGCTGCCTCCAGCTGATTAGATGGATACCAGCCAGTACAAATTCCCTCAATGGGTTTCGGTGCACATGGGAATAGAAAAGGCTCTAGTACTCTCTGTATATCAAAATGGTTTATTTCCTCATTAAAACATTAAAATGTTACTCACAAACACAGCACTTAAGCAGTGCGGGCTCAGGATGCATATAAATGACAAGATGCTCGTGGGATGATGCTGCCACTGCGATTCATTTCCCCTATACACATTACGTCAAATGGGCTGCTACACCACTGTGACTTCTTCAGTAAGGGCTGGAGACGTCTCACCGCTGTTTGAAAAGACTAATACTCTCTAATCAATTGTGCTGCATCATCACTCCCCGGTCCTGCCCACCTTGCTGAACCAGGCCTCATGGCACACCCTTACGGGCTGACACAGGAAACAGGAAGTGGTGAAAACAGCACCAATAAACATGGGGATATCTGACAAGCAGAATATCAATTCTTTCCAAGTCAGGTTTTTTATAGAAAAAACTTTTGTGTAAGTTGCCATTACTAAACTTACCACTGGCAACACCATCCTGTAAGCATCTTGACCACATTTAATACAATAAAATTACATTAATACATCAAAAACCAATAATATTATAATAAAATAAATAATTTTAAAATAAATAATTAATTGGTGAAAGTACCTTACTTTCATAAATCCAGAAGGATTCCCCTTTGCTGAGTTGTCTGATATAATGACCCCCCCCCCCCCCCCCGTCAGTGTTTGTCCACCTGTTCTATACCCCAAAATTGCAGAGAATTGGGATCCTTATTGTGTATTCGTTTCAAATGTTTTGGGACACTATGGGTGGTTATACTTTTTTTAATATTGGTAATATGCTCTCCCACTCTAATCTGCAAAGTTCTTGATGTGCGGGTAATGTACTGCAACCCGCATCCACATTGTAGCATGTAAATGACACCTGTGGATGCACAGGTTACAAAATCTCAAACATAATTCCTTTCTCTTTTTAACATTCTTCTTTGTGTGTCGACAAGCCCTACACCTGCCACACGCAAAGAAACCAGTAACAATGCCAAAACAAGATGCAGATGGTCCCTTCTGCTTTTTTGGGGCTCTATCACTCCTGGTTCTAATAGGTCATTCAAGGTAGGTGCCTTTCTGTAAATAAACCCTGTAAGGGCTGGTAATTTGGGTCCTAACAGCCTATCTTTCCTTAGGATAACCCAATGTTTTTTTATGATTTTTTCCACCTGTCTAAATTGCACATTAAAATTGAGAATGAGATTAAACTCACTGATTTCTTATCTGATAGTAGTTGGTCCCTATTCATGTTTAGCGCCTTCACTTTATCTTCCTCAACTTTCTCAAGGTCATATCCTTTTCCCTTAAACCTACTGGTCAGTATTTCAGATTGACTCAAAAAGTCTTCCTTTTTGTTTTAATTTCTATGAATCCTCATGTACTGGCCCTTTGCTATATTCACCAACCAGGGCTTATGATGACAACTGTCCACCGACAGATAAGAATTTCTGTCACTGGCCTGGCCACTCTCCATCAACTTGGCAAATAGAGTTGCCTTTGAATTGTTGCTGGCGTTCTGTCCCCTTGATTCCAGCAGATCCTTGAGTGTGCTTTGCTTAAGGCTGGTCTAGCAAAGATCCATCTGACAAGGTCCCGTTAGTGGTTTGGCTGTTCCAGGCACAACAAAGCATCCCACCGCGGCCAACCAAATGTGACGGACTCTGGACACCCTGTTGGGTATTTCAGCCAATTTATACAGCAGGCCATGGTTCTCCTGCAGCCCAAGGTCAGTGACACCCTGTTTTGCCTCAAACCTGCATTTCTCACTACAAATTGAGTTTTCAGAGACTTTCAATGAGTGTTTGGGAAACACAAATGTATGGTGGTCTACAAAAGGAATATCACCAGTAGTGATCAGACACATGTTGCTAGGCAGAACAGGGAAATGCCTAATTTACATAGGTATCTCCCCGTTCTGCTGCTCCGTGTCACGATCGTGGGCTCCCAGCACACATCGAGTCAGTGGGACCCATGGGCATGCTCACGGAGTATGCGACGCGCGCGCCCACAATGCCACTTCTTAAAAGGGACGTACAGGTACGCTCATTTGCGCAGTCGTGCCATTGTGCCGACCTACATCGTCACGTGCTGGTGTCAGAAACCATGAAATCAGACCGAGACAGAAGTACAATTAAATCACACTTGTTTAATGATAAAAATAAAAAGAAGAAACATAGTCAAAACATAGCCAAAGTTCAGTAACCGGAACGGATTGTCAGCCAAGCCAGGAGTCAAGGATCAAACTAGTGGAACAGCAAGCAGGATCTGCAGCCTGAAGTGATGTCAGCAAAGCCAGTCTTTAAACAGGAACACAGGACATTGTTTCTTGTGATGTGACCAAGGCTAAGGCAGAGCTCCTCTGGACTGGATGGCTTAAGTAGACAGGACTGATGAGCAGGATAAACAGCAGCTGGGTAACTGTGGAGAGAGATGGAAGCTGGCAATTAGCCGACAGCTGAGTGGTCAGCTCAGAGAAGAAAGGGCTGAGCCCAGCCCTGACAGCTGGTCGGCATGCAGTTAAAGTGTTCTTAGCAGTGTGCTGCCACTGAGCAAACTACTGATCTGTAGGCACACAATAGGTTTCCCCACTGTATCTGTGTGTGCACCTTCAAAACAAAGCTTGATTTATGTTTAAAGGCAAAGATGTTAAGATGTTTTTTAAGGACAAGAACACCTGTAATCAAAGTGCATTAACCTTTATTGTATTGCAGTTCATTTGAATTTGGTGTGATCTGTTTTGAGTCTGTTTGCTAACAGTAGTAGGACATCTCTAGAGAGGAAATGGAGCTTACCACACTTTCTTCACTTGAAAGCTATTGGATTTCCTCCAGGAGCTGCCTCTGCCAATTCTGCTACTGTACAGACGTAGGTTGTATTTTAAACCTGGCCCAATTGCTTTGACAGCAAGAGTTTACTTTTGTGAAAACTATCAGACTAAGCGGAGACTATGTAGGATTATGTTGTTATGCTGGGAAAGTACAAAAAATCTTCAGCACTCAATACAGTTAAACAACTCAGAAATAGCAATGAGCAAATCCAGGAGAGGACTGGCTTGAAGCAAGTAGGTGTGTGGAAAAAAGACTAATGCTGGCTGATCAATGCCTTAGCTGACCCCGATTGGGTGAAAACTCAGAAAAGCCAAGAGGCCGAGAACCTTCCCCCTGAGAGGGTATGATTTGGACACCTGGTGGGATCAGACTGTGCTGGAGATTGCTCCTACTATTTGCGAAGAAGGAAAGCAGGGACTGTCTCATGTCTGGAGACCCAGAAGAGGGCACCCCAGTTAATCTGTTTTCTGCTGGAAACTTTTGTGCTTCCTTCAAGGGGCCCAACTTTGCCAGACATTGTTTTTTTCATCATTCACTGGCCAGTGTGACAAAACTGTTCTAGCAAGGGACTGTTCTAGCATGTTAGGACTGTCTTTATATACTGTGGCTAGGTAAATGCAGTTCAGTTCTGTTAATTACTGTCAAAATGATGCAAGTATTTAACCATTTCTTTCAGAGTAAACTTATTGCCTTAGGCCCCTTTCACACTGGGGCGGGAGCGGCATAAGCGGTAAAGCGGCGCTATTTTTAGCACCACTTTTCCGTCGTTTTAGCGGTGGTACTAGCAATAGCCCTCCAGCTTTCACATTGCAGTGAAAGGGACACTTTTTTTTCAGACACTATAGCGCCTGAAAACTTGAAAACCTGAAAACCTGAAAGCCTCAGTGTGAAAGAGGCCTTATTGATTGTATAACTACACTTTTAAATCCTCTCTTCTCTTAGGCTATGCTTGGCCTAATAAATTATCTGTAATACCTCAAGGTGTGTTGGTAAGTGCTAGCTGAGTGAGGTGTCATCTTGAGCTGATTCAGTGACTCCTCTGTGGGTAGTGCTCCTTTTGTGTAGCACGGCCCCCTTGGGGACTGCTGAGAATTACCTGCTCATCTGCATGGCCATGACCAAGTGAGCCTTCCAACCCACCTGACACTCTGGGTTCAGACATTCTATTAATACTATAGAGCAAGAATCTAGCAAGTGGTATATGGTTGTGGCAGGAAGCCCGACAGTGAGTAACAGGACTAGGCCCCTCAGGCCTCCGGGTGGAAGTAGCCTTCCCGCATGCTAGGCCGCTACCTCTCTCTCTCTGTCTAACACAAAGAGGTCCATCTTGCATCAGGCCCAGGAGGAAGAGAGCGTGTGTGGACTTCTAAGCTCCTTTTATCATCCCTCCCAGCAACCTTCAGGCCACTGCAAGGGCCCCTGGGATTTGTAGTCTTAGGGTACATGGATGCATAGCAGCAGATTCAAAGCGGACTACACACCCCATAACTATTTCCACTGGCACACAGATATGAAGTCACTGGCTGTATGAATAATCATTGGGACAAATAATGTTTAGAACACTGGAAGGTATTGTTTCACTTTAAGCATTATTAAAATCACTGCTCAAAAAAACTGCCATTTTTAAAACTCTTTTTTTGCAATGATACATGTCCCCTGGGGCAGGACACAGGTCCCCAAACATTATTTATCACAATAACTTGCATATTAGCCTTCCAAATTAGCACTTTTGATATCTCCCATAGATTTTTAAAGGGTGTTCCTGGGCTTTCGAATTTGCCATGATGGCGGCAATCAGCGATTTTAAGCGGGACTGCGACATTGCCATGGACAGATCGGATAGCTGACACTTTTGACACTTTTTGGGGAACAGCGACACTAATACAGTGATCAGTGCTAAAAAAAAACACACTGTCACTGTACTAATAACACTGGCAGGGAAGGGGATAACATCTAGAGCAATCAAAGGGTTAAGTGTGTCCCTAGGGGGTGCTTTCTAACTGTGGGGAGGGGTAGCTTTGATAGAGATCTCTATATTTCCCTCTCAGAACAATTCTGCCTTGTTTACATAGGCAGCCCACTGTTTTGCCTTTCCTGTGAATGATCAGCGGGTCCCGGCAGACATCATGTCCACTGGACCTGCTGATTGGCTCCCACTGTTTCCAATCACAGCCAATGTTCAGCCCCAACTCATGTTCGGGCCAAACCATTCGCACAAATCTATTTCTTGGACTCCAGCACTGTGACAAAAGTTGGATTAGTTCCATGTATAGCTACACCGCTACTCTGCATACGAGCCACCCCTCTTCTCAGATGGTGTTCTGGTAACATAAGTGCTGATAACATTGCTGGGAGCTTCTGAAACAGTATTGAACATGTTACTGTGGCATACACCGTAGCATTGAAACTGTTAAGCAAAGTACTTTTTAACTGTTCTCTACATGTTATTGGTTACCTTCGTCTAACCAAATAATAATTATGTCACTTTACTTGGTTTTGGGGTGCCAGTCGTCCATATTGGGTGCCAGCTAACTGGCCCCACCCACATACCACTTTTATATGTGTTTAGGTTTTAATATTATAATGTCCATTTTCCTACATATTTGACAAAATCATATACAGACTAGCCTGAAATCACCAAATGGCTGTTTGCCCAAGCCTAAACAGGCAAAATATTGTGCAATGAAAGACAAATTACATTCACTTACTTTTCATAGATTATATTCATAAATTAATCCTTAGGGCCCCCTATTCCTGCCTGCTTTTCATTAGATGAGCATTATTATAGCCATAATTCTTTGTATTCTAGTATACTATCTAAAAGATGGAAGTTATGATCCATTACAACACAAAACTTGACTGCTCATTTGTATATACTGTATATATTACACAGGTTTCCTATTAGTTTTGAGAATTAGTAGGTTTAGCTTCTTTTGTAATACTAATAATATTACATTTGTGATCATTTGTTCTGCGATTATTATGTAATTTACTTGCCTTCACTGTAAAAAATGTATCTTCTAGGAACTGTTGCCCTAATGCTTACAACAAGAACATACATTACATTTTCTCATAAAACATTAAAAGCTGAAAAATCGAATTCATTACTATTGGCAACAACAAGAATTCTTCCATTAGGGTCCTTTCACACGGGGCGGATCAGTTCTGATCCGCCCCGTGGATATCCGTTTGCTCAGCGGCGATCACTCCGTCGATCCCCGCTGAGCAGGGAGATGATAGGTCCGTCTCTGCACACTGCGCAGGGACAGACCTGTCACAGCGCCGCTCTCCACTATGGGAGATCGGATGACGACGGACCGCAGTGCCCGTCGTCACCCGATCCGATCCGCAGACGGATGGAAAAATAGCATTTTCCTCCGTTACACTTTTTTGGATCGGAGCGGGTCGGATGTCAGCGGACATGTCACCGCTGACATCCGACGCTCCATAGACCTCTATGGAGCACCCGTTCAGGTCCGCCTGAAAAACTGACAGGCGGGCCTGAACGGGACGTCAGTGTGAAAGGGGCCTTAGACAGTTTTCTGCAAGTGGTTCTGTGTTACCCAAGGGAACCATTTAGAATCCAACTTTTAGATGTTTTTCTCACATACAGTATCATACCAGTAAGGTGTTCTGTCCAAATGCTAATTACTGGGCTATCAATTCATTTTTAGTGTTCCTTGAAACAAGATCATTATAATACAGGTGAGCAGAGGATACTAATCCACACATCTAATTTGGCTGAGCCCTTTAAAATGCAACATGCAGCACTTTGCTGTAAACATGACCAGGAATAGGGCCCCCTTCCACTCCTGATCATGTAAAAAGTAAAAAGCTGCATATTGCTTTAAATAAGGGGGGGGGGGGCTGAAGCTATATCTGAGGTTAATAAGAATATGTAATCTCCTTTTTGGGTTCAACTGTTTCATAACTCCCCTGGGTTTTTCTCCCTGCTTTCCTCTGGATGTATGAATTGGTTATTCCTAAACAAGACCTTGGAGATATATTGGTGATTTAGACTTAATGACTATACCTTTATATTTAAGACTCTCCAAGGACTCTACTGGGAGTCACTGTGATTAATTACTTACATTATGTATAATATTTAACTGCTCTTCTGCCTATTTCTATGCAAATAAAGATATTTAAATTGAAAATGATACTTTTATCATTATTATCTTGTATTTAAGGTACTTTGCAAATTACACTTAGAAGCAATAACTTACTAAATGCCAAGAAAGGGGTTGAACTTAACAAAACATACTGCTTTTTTATAGCAGTGGCAGGGCTAACTCTTAGAATTGTGTAACAGCCTCACAGATTTCAGTTATAGATTAAGATTTGGGAAAACCAATTTGGAACAATGCAATAATTAGAAAATGTCCAACATATAGATAATGACTTTCATACATTAACTTAGAGCCGTTTATCAAATAAAAAGTAACCAGAAAGTACACTACAGTAGCAGTCAGTGGACACATAGTTCACCAAGCCCTGTTACACCATTTGAACATTGATTATGTCTAAATTGAGGAGTCTCTTTAAATAGCTTGATCCCAAAATGTTTGCCAGGGTAGTCTTATGTTGGTCTCCTGGAGTTTTTAGTGTAGCATCACTAAACACCTTTGGTATTCTGCAGCTGCAAGAGTCTCCAACCTCCAAGCACATGCTGCAATAATGGGGCACTCCAACTTCTAGAGAATGAGCAATAATGCCATGACATTAACAGCCAGGTGTGCTATCTGTGCAGAAAAAAAGAGAAGTACAAACACAGGGATCTTCGGGACATCTTGGTAAGTTTTCACTTGTAATTTTATAGTATATCCCAACACATTACATGTGTTAGCCACATGCTGTATTAAAAAAATCATTTCCAAGATAGTGATTTTTAAACAGAAGACACGCAGTTGAATCAATCATTTGCAAAATAGTAAAGTGAATACAAATTCTAACAACAGCAAATATGTAGGTTTTGTCGTATGTCATGGTTGTAAAGGAATACATTGCTTCTGTTTCTAGAGAGACAAACGTCTGGAATACTAATTAAAATTGCAGCTAAATGAAGGCATTATTTAACTCTCTTGCATTCACGTGCCATCTATTTCTGAACTTTACAACCAGTTTATTTTTGAACTGGGTAATGAGAGGTCAGCAATAGGTACCACATCCCATTAAATGACTAAAGTCAAGTGAGAAGAAGCAAGCGGGACTTTTAAAAGGTACCAAAGTAATATACAAATACATTTATAAAAAGATACATTTTTATTAAACAAAGTTTCTTTAAAATTGACAATAAATGTTCAAAAAAATTGCATATCATTCAAGTATCATGTGTAACCACTTCTTACTCTACATGTTTTGAACATAAGGGCTTCCTCAGGAGATTTTGAAAGTGTTGCATGAAGTTTAAATACTACTACTCTCTTCATTACAGCGTTATGACTAGGAGTCCGCCAGTCCCCTATGCTGATCTGGAAACTGTGGACTTTACATGATGGTGGATGGTGACCATGCATGTTCATTTGTGAGGTCACATCCATCGCTTGAGTACTGGACATGCGCAGTAGAGCTGTTAATATGTCCACGCCCCACCAACTACGTCAGACGCTGGCGGGTCGGAGAGAGTTCAAATGGTGGTGGCTTGCCACCATGCACTGACAGGGAAACTGTGCATGAGAGAGACTATTCGGTCACTCCTCTCTTTTTTTCCCCCCGTTCTTAGCAAGAATTCTTGGGAAATTTTTCTGGCATATATAATTATATCCTTATTACCTTATGTTCATGGATTGCACTCAATGTGGGGCTCTGGTTCATTGGTCCCCCATTGCCTGCATTTGCAAGATAGGGGGGCACCATTTTTATAGCCACAGATGATTCAATAATGTCATCTAGTCCTCTGTGGTTTTGATGCCTCCCTTCAAACTGGCCTTTGGACACCAGCCCCCATTCAAGAAGGGAACAATCCATTTGCCTCTAAATATACACAATAGAAACCTTTATTAAAAGGAAAAAAAAAATAATTACATAATCATTGCTGGCTGATCTCTCAGACAGACAGACTTGGCAGCAGGAGTGCTGCAGGACTATCTCTGGGTTCCGCTAAGGTGCAGCGAATACTACCTGCTGTTATCCTAGCAATATATCCCATCTCCTTATTTTGGGGACAGAAGATCGCATTGGTTCTATACCATTAACTATATTTGAGGTAAATCCTATTTCATAATTTCTTATTAATTTATTTTTGTTTGACTCTGGTTCAAATAATTAGGACCATTAGACTAAAAACTTACAAATGAACTTCACTTTTCAGAATATTTATCCTCTCTCTATTGTTGCATATGGCTCCCCTTTTTTAATCCAGGCTCCAATCTAGGAAATAGAAGTACACTTCTTATGAACAAAAGCATCTGGTAGGCATGCATTCTTAGCTCATCATCACACTGTGTAAACTGTATATAATTGTGATCTATGGTGTGTTATGTGATTGTTTGATATTTTTTCATGGCAATTTCTAAGTACAATTATTCCTGGTTGTTGTTTCTTTTGTAGTATTTAAACTTCATGCAACACTTTCAAAAGCTCCTGAGGAAGCTCTTATGAGCAAAACATGTAGAGTAAGAAGTGGTTGCACATAATACGTGAATGATATGCAATTTTTTTTAACATTTATTGTAATTTTAAAGAAACTTTGTTTAATAAAAATATATATTTTTATAAATGCATTTGTATATTACTTTGGTACCTTTAAAAGTCCTGCTTGTTTCTTCTTAATTTACTTTACAACCAGTTTGTTTTTACAGAAAATGGAGGATCTGTCTACCACAATCTTTTACATATTACTCCATATCCAGAATTTCACTGTAGCATACAGTGGTGTTGACAAACTGTGCATTTTGACTTTAGCACAATTTAACATACAGAGTGATTAGTAATGAGGACTTGGTGTCCAGATCAGCATTAACATTAGGAAGGCCATGGGGGTGGAGCTGGCAGCCGGAGAGCCCTGACACAGCAGGGATACTAACGCGGCACACAGCGAACCTACAAGCCTAAAAATCCTCTGAACGAGGAACCTACCAGGCACCCGCCGATCACCATGAGCAAAAGAAAGGAACGAGAGGGGCCACGAAAACTGACCGATTTCTTCCCTCCAGCAGCAGGCAGAGAAATCCAAGATGGCGCCCGCAAAGCACACAGCCTGGTGGCCTCCCCTGGACACACAGCTTATGCAGCTCAGACGGACCTGGGTGAGTCATGTCCACTACTCTCCCCAATGCCCTCTCCCCCTTTGTGAGCCCAGTCAAGCAGAAACGAAGGGTAGGGGAGGGTAAGGACACCCAGGCAGACACAGAAGCAGAGGGAGATGGCATGGAGGAATCCTCCATATCTGCACAGCAGCTGGATACTTTCCCCACATCAGGGCAACCCATATTGGACACCACTATGAAGGAGATGCTACAAACACTAAGGGGGCCCTGCAGCAGGACATGGCTTCATTTGTACACTCCACTTAGGCAGAGCTGTCTGCAGTTAAAGCTAGAGTGACATATGTGGAACACAAAATGGAGGAATTCACTTTTGCACATAATGAACTAGTTGATGCTCATTTTGATGTTGAAGATGAAATAAAAGCTATGCGCCTTAAAATGGCGGATATTGAAGACAGGGCACGCAGAAACAATGTGAAGTTTAGAGGAGTTTCGGAAACTGTTAAACCAGCTGAACCCACTGCTTATCTTCAAAAGCTTATGACCACTGCTCTCCCAATGCTGGGATCTGCAGATGTTATCATTGACAGAGCACACAGACTGCCTAAACCCTCATTCTTATCTGAGCAAGTCCCCAGAGATGTTATAGCAAGAATCCACTTCTACCACGTGAAAGATCAGCTAATGCGATATGCTAGACAGCACCCATCCCTCCCGGACCCCTTTACAGGGATCGCTCTATATGCTGACCTGTCGCAAGCTACGCTCACGGCTAGACATAACCTAGTCCCCATCACCAAGATACTGCGTAGCCACAAGATATTGTATAAGTGGGGCTTTCCAGCTAAGCTCCTACTGGAAATGAATAATGAATCGCATGTGATTGCTTCTGTAGAAAAAGGCATGGAACTGCTCAAGAAGTGGTGTCTCCTCCCAATCAATGGAGAAGCGGCAGACCCTGACCCCCTGCAGGACCGGCGGAACTACCACCGGCACCAAAGGCGGAACAGATAAGTACACGATTCGCACAACAGTGCTTTATTGCTGAGATCTTCCCCCGCCCTCCTCTCTCAGCCTTTCCGCACTTTATCACCCAAGTGCCTATATTATAATTGACTATCCAGGTGTTGGTTCAATTAAGCACCCGCTGAACGGCTATTTGTGAACATTTATTTTCCCCCCTCCCTGCATTTACAGGATGAACCCTGTATTCTGTTCATTGGACCTCCATACGAATGATCCTACCCAGTTATTTGATGACTGCTCATGGTCTTGTTCCCAGTTCCTTGATCCCCCATCATCTCTATCAAACATGCTGTCATTTACTACTCACCTGGTCAATTGTAATGGCTTCCTGGTCTCACTTCTAGCTCTTACCCCTGGATGGCAACAGATAGCTCACCTACCTTGGAATGAGCATTAAATTCATGTCTCACAATGTGAGAGGCCTTAATAGCCCCCACAAACTTAGGGCGCTCTGGAAATCTGCTTCTGACATGTACTGTGATATTCTATGTGTGCAGGAAACTCACTTTGCCAGTGCAAATCCACCTAGATGCACACATAGGAAATTCCCACATATATTTACTGCAAATGATCAGACGAAAAAGAATGGAGTAATGATCGCCATAAGGGACACTGTAACCTTCTCTTTATTGCAGGAACACACTGACCCTCGCGGTCGATATATCATTCTGATTGCTGAAATTAATAACTCTGTGTATACACTGGAAAACCTCTATGCACCAAATGTGAAGTCTATACACTTTATCCATAAAGTGGTGCATAAGACTAAAGCTATGCAGAAAGGGTACTTAATAATATGTGGAGATTTTAATGTAGTGCTTAATGCTGAACTTGACTCCTCCTCTGTGGCCCTCAGGCAACGACCTTGCTTAGGTAACTTTTGCCATGAGGAAAGACTTTTTGATCCCTGGCGCTGCACCAGGGGCACTGAGAAGGACTATTCGTATTATTATTCTACAGTACATGATAGCTATTCAAGGATTGATTTTTTTCTCACGGATATGCATATTTTCCAAAATGTTGTTAGAACCGATGTTTATAACATCACTTAGTCGGACCATGCTCCAGTGACAATTGAGGTTGTGGACATCAGCAAATCTGCTTGCAGACCTCTTTGGCGTAACAATACCTTTATTCTGTCTCGTCCCCTTATTAGAGACAAGGTAGGAGCAAAGATCAAGGAGTTCTTTCATCTCAATACTAGTGAGGAGTACCCCCCGACTATGATATGGTGCACTCACAAGGCCTTTACCAGAGGCGTCCTTATACAGATAGCCTCGAGAGAACATAAGAAAAAAAAAGATTGTATAACACAGCTCCACAAAATGATTGCTGAATCGGAGTGTCTACACAAAAACCCAACCACCACCTCCCCTAGCATACTCCAGCACCTTATTAATGTCATGAAGAGCTAAGTCAAGAACTTAAAGTAGACCATGACATTTACTTCAAAAGAATGAAACTATCCTACTACTCACAAAATAATAGAGTATGCAAACTCATGGCCCACCAACTAAAAAAACGGCAGGCTAAAACTAACCTACCCCTCATTCGACACCACAGATCACATCAGATTTTCTGCAACCCTAAAGATATAGCAAACACATTCAAAGATTATTATCATTCACTATACAATCTTAGTCAAGACCCTGACACGCATCAGCCCTCTGAAAAGGAAATTGACAAATTTCTTCATGATCTTAAATTGCCCAAGATAGATGCTTCCACACTGCTCAAATTAAATTCCCCCATTACATGCGAGGAAGTGGCCACAGTAATCAAGTCTATACCCATGCACAAGTCCCCAGGGGCAGACGACTTCTCGGCCGAATACTACAAGGCATTCCCCACAGTCCTAACCCCTAAGCTGACAGAGATCTTTAACTTAGCTACTACCACGGGTTCTTTTCCAAAGGAAATGCTACAGGCTATCATAGTCACGATCCCGAAGCCAGGCAAAGATAGCTCCCTCCCCCAGAACTTTAAGCCGATCTCACTTTTGAATTCGGATCTTAAAATCTATGCTAAAGTGCTCGCCAACAGACTAATGGATATTACCCCCTCCCTTCTAGGATTAGACCAAGTGGGCTTTGTTAAAGGTAGGCAAGCACCGGATGGGACAAGAAGGATGCTCAACCTACTACGATACACTGAACTTAACAAACTCCCTAGTGCTTTCTTAGCCTTAGATGCAGAAAAGGCCTTCGATAGGGTGCACTGGCCATACCTATCTAAGACCCTACAAAAATTCGGACTGACAGGCCAAATCCATATGGCTATAAGGTCCTTGTATTCCCAACCGTCTGCAAGAGTTTACAACGCAGGGCTTCTCTCTGACCCCTTCAACCTTACTAACGGCACTAGGCAAGGATGCCCGCTATCCCCTATTATATTTTGGCTCATCATAGAACCCTTAGCAGAGAGTATTAGAAACACTGAATCCATACATGGCGTTAGGGTAGGATCGGAGACCCATAAAATAGGCCTCTTTGCTGACGATGTCATCCTAACCATCACAGACCCTGTATCCTCCCTTACATCCATTCAAACCCTGATAAATAATTTCGGGAAAATATCCTTCTATAAGGTCAATACAAATAAATGCTATGCACTGGCGCTCAATATGCCATCCAGCACTCAAAATAAACGTAAACACATCTTCCCATGTAATTGGAACCCCCCATCTATCACCTATCTAGGGGTGCAGCTATCCCCCTCATCTGCTGACACCTACCTCCACAACTACCCTCCTTTGTTGAGCAGATTGGCGGATGAAATGAGCCAAATAGCCAAAGTGCAACTTTCATGGGTGGGGAGGATAGCAGCATATGAAATGCAAATTCTGCCTAAGCTATTATACCATTTTAGGATGTTACCAGTGCCTATACCCCAAAAGTTCTTTGCTCAACTATCCAAAATTCTGAACACTTTTATATGGGCGGGAAAAAAACCTAGAATAGCACTAGCACAACTTTACAAACCCAAATACCTGGGGGGGATGGATGGGGATGCAGCAGTACTGGACCAAATGAAATACTGGTTCTCATGCCAATCCGACAATAGATGGTCAGATATAGAATGTGCTATCACTCCTGGACATGATCTTCCGGCTCTGGCTATGGCGGCTAGTATATATCACAAACCTGATACCCCACAATACCCTACTGTACAGGCCACACTAACGGCATGGTCGGACCTAGTCCATAGAAAAATCTCTGATACACCAAAGTGTACATTACCAATCCCCTAGCGACTTATCAATACCTCAATGTTGACCCACCATTGGAAACAAACGGGCAATCGCTTCCTTGTACCCCCCGAAAGAGAGAGAGATATATCAGACACATATAAATTATATCAAATTAAACACTATAGCTTGTTCAACGCAACTAGACCAGTGGAAATCCCTCAAGCACTTTGGGATTTTCTTCTAAATAAATGATCTAAAAGCAGGAAGGGGATCTCAATGTTTTATAAATTCGCAAACCCTCTCTACATGAACTCCAAATTGCACTGCATGGTACACTGGGAACAGGAATTGCGGAAAAAGAATACTCAATTAGTCAATGGCATCTCGCAATTAAATATAATGGTAAATCCTCTGCCTGCTTAGACCATTGGGATAACGCCCAAAAAATACTTCACCGGTGGTACCTAACACTGCTTCGCCTCCACAAAATGCACCCGAATGTAACCCCAATGTGCTGGAGGAATTGTCAAAACACTGGGAGCCTCCTCCACACTCTATAGAGCTGTAAGGCTATAACACCATATTGGAAAAATATAGAATCCTTAATTAGGGAACTATAATTATCCTTGAACCAAACTTAGCACTGCTCAGCATTGGTATTGAACAGTTCCCCCCGGAGCTGAGAAAAATTAGTGGTAAATATTTTATATGCTGCTCGCATATCATTGGCGAAGGAATGGCGGTCACCTACGCCACCATCCCTAGAGGTGGTAATAGCCAGAGTGAATAATCAATTTCTCATGGAAAAGCTTCTAGCATATAAAGAAAGAAGAGCCCCAGGTTTCCACAAACACTGGGAAACATGGAGATCTTCCAAATATGCCTCCTCACACTTGTGATCTAGATCAGATTTTTTGATGAAAATGTATTTTCTAACGAGAATTGCCTTAGGTTTTAAACCAGCCATTAGCTGAAGTGAGTACTTACATAACTGGAGGTGATTGCGACACCGGGGCACTCCCTAGGGGGTGTGGTGGGTGCAGTTACCCCCACTTTGACTCAGGTGTAGTGCCAAGAGTTGAACGCATATCACTGTTTTCGAATTTGTTTAATGTTTTCCCTAAGCTTTTTGAAACGTTTTGCTGTCATTAGACAAGATTCCTAGGCGCTCAATGGTTGATTTGGGAATGTGCGCACCCCAGTTCTACCGCCCTAGACCCTCATTAAGGTCAAGGGGAGCTACTTTTTCTTTTTCAACACTGGATCTGAGCCTGTTCACAGTATGAACCAATGTGGGGTGACGGGCTCTGCCTCCTAGGAGGCCATGTTCTTAAATTATGTTAAGTATCTCTAATGTGAGTTATAGTTCCAAGACTATTCACCCACAGACTGTTGTCATAACTGTGTACTTCACTGAAACCTGCTTTACTGTTATTGATGCTTGTAATATGCAAAACTCAATAAAAATCTTTTGGTTAAAAAAACAAACAAACATTAGGAAGGCCATCTAAAGTGCAGCAGTGGGCAATAATGAAGCTTGATTTACTGAATACAGGAGACTATACTGCATTAATGATGACTATGCTATGCCTAGACCCACTGGATATGCATAGAGGGAAGGAATAAAAAGGGACTTGCAGGGTAGTTTTGCAAGAGGGGTAGTCCTTTATGTTGCTTTTCTGCTGGCTATCATCGGGGCCCTTTAAGAAGCAGTGGTGCACTATAGTTTTAGTAAACCAGCATGCACTATAGCTGCAGTAAATGTGCAATATAGGTGTGATACAGGTGCACCCTTATCCCTTTCTCCTGTTCATGTGCAGCAATACATTTTCAAAAAGACACTCCTAGTCTGAGCCTGGGTTTGTCAGTGTGCTCTGCAACTGGTACCTGAGATGAGAGCCTCAGAGCAGGTAAGGGAGACGTGGATTGTTTACAATGAGAATGAACTGTAAGACTTTAAACACATGCACCTGAGATGTATTTAGCTAATGTAAGTTGTAAGTTCAATTGAGGTTTAAAGAAAACCTGTAAAGAGGAAGCATAGAGGCTGCTTTTACTGATCCTTCTGAAAATACTGGCTTCTTAGCTGTTAATTTGATGCACTGGTTTTAACAATTAGACCCTGACCTGAAACAAATATCAACCAGGCCCTTGCGTATATTAAGAATAGGTCTGTAGTGGCAGTCACTGTATTCTATTCAGTACAGGTTTCCTAGAATTGTAAAAAAAAAAAAAAATCAGATGATGTTTAATAAAAGTTAGACATTTTCTATAAAAAGAGCAGAGACTCCTGGTTATCTTATTGGGGTATGAGCACATTTCTGAAACATTTTTCAAAACCCTGTCCCATATCTCATCTGATATAGGACCTATGTCATCTTCCCAAATGCTTTTTTTGCCAGTAGTTCCTTCTTGCTTGTGCATGACAGTGATAAGGCATTATAAAGCGTGGAAAACAAACTGGTGGTAAACAAGACTTTCAAAGGGAATTTAGCAATGGAAAAATGTATATGTTAGATGCATACAGTAAAAGAGATTTGAACTTTGAAATACCTGAAACATAGGATGATGGAAGTTAACATTCCTCCTGTATGTTACAAAATGATTATAGATAGTCTCCTAGAAATATTTGTTTAAGGTATACCAAATCATTAGCCATCCAGTCATAAAGGTGTCAGAGTTTATACATTTGCCATATTACTCCATATTACTATGTCAGGAGTGCACCGCAAGGTTGTGGACCCTACGGCTGACTGCTGCAGACGGGAGACAAATCCCACCGGGGTTAGAGCATAAGATTCCCTGGGGCGCGGAGTCTAAGAGCCAGCAGGTGTTCACCAGAGCCTCTAGAGGTGAGGATGGACTGGGCTGCAACTGGCTCCAGGTCGTGACCCCCAGGGTACCCCAGCTCGCACCCACAGTAGGCAACAGGAGGATAGGGATAGTAAGGGATAAAGCCAAGGTCGGGGCCACAAGCAGACAGGAATAGTCAGGGACACGCCAATAGGTCAGGATCACAGGCAAACAGGGATAGTCAAGGGCACGCAAAAGTCGGTAACGGAACAACAGAAGAGCACACGGCAGGTAACAGGAAGCTAACACACAAAGGTTGATCAGCCGGGTTGGCCTGCAGTGCACAGGTTAATATAGCGTTCTCTGATGGGAGCTAGGGTGGAGTCATGCCAGAGGATGGATTACAAAAGCAGTCAGGTGAGGGTCGGCTGGTCTCTAGAGATGAACACATGGAAACAGGTAAGCAGACAAAATCTATTGCAAAACCATGACACAGTCCGATGTAGACCACACACAGTCGGAATATCCGACAAAACGGTCTGATCGGACACTTTCCGTCGGAATCTCCGACCGTGTGTACAAGGGCTTAAACATTTGGTATTTTACTTTTTGTGTACATTGAGCACCATTAAGCTTTAGGATATTTTTGTAATAAATACGGTAAACTTTTTTGTTTGTTAAAAAAACTTGTGATTTTCACTAATAATAGCTTACAACCAGCAACAATCTGTCATCACCATAGATCACCCTACTATACAAGCCTCTCTACAGGCTTTGAAAAACTTCAATGAATCATCTCAAACTAAGGAACAAACCACTAATTTCCCCATACCCTTAGAATCGCTCACTTGGTTGATACCAAACATATCCTTGTCCATATGGCAAAAAAAAGGTATAGTCTATTTACGAGACCTCATGCATGGTGATAAACTAATATCATTCAAAGAAGTACAATCCAAATTTAACATTCCTGCCGGAATTCTTGCCTCATTTGCAGATATCTACATGGTATCACCAAATGAATACTACATATTCAACATTCTTGACTCCAATATGGAAACACTTGAACACAACCAATCCCAAGATTAAAGGTATCTCATTATTGTATGAACTAATTAAAGCAAAATCATCCTTTCTTAAATGTAATCATCTTACAAAATGGGAAAAAGATCTTGGTAAAACTTTTACAGAAAAACAATGGCTATCAGCAATTAAAAACAATATTCTATTCTCAAGATGTTCGAACTATGAGGAGCTGGCGGCAAAATTAACAGCTAGATGCCATTTCACCCCTTACATAGTAGCCAAATTTTAAGATGTAAGACAGAAACTCCAATTTGTGTTGGAGGGGCTGTGGTCAGGTAGGAACATTGGTACGCATGTTGTGGGCATGCCCTCATTTACGCAGCTTCTGGAACAAAGTATTTAAACTGATAGCAAAAACTACCAGAGTTCTCACCCAGCCCTCCCCTGAAAAGGCAATCTTAAGCATTAATATGACTGAATATCCAATTTCAGTCAGGTCAATAACAATGAACATCATATTTGCTGCCAGGTCCTTAATAGTGTACAAATGGAAAACTAACGAAATACCAAATGTATGGGAATTATTCTCAAAAATGAACACAGTAGCGAACTGATCTATCTGGAACTCTTTATTTCTTCCTAGAACTTAATTATTGTTTTACCTACAAATGTACCTCCACATGTTATCTCTGTACCTCCTCTCTCCCCTCTAACGTTTCAAGGTGATAAGTGTCATGTCACCAAAACTATGTTGGTATTGTTAGCGATATGCTATAAACATGTATTGCTCAAGCAGAAATATACTCTTTCTGTTCAATACAAGGATTCTTTACAATATTCTTTAAAATATTCTTATTTTGTCACAACCGATTGGTAATAGAGTGAACCCTGATCACAAAATTATACTGCAGTGAATACGCTATGACTATAACATGTATCTGCCTAATTGTGCATTTCATTGTTATCCAGTACTCTATTATTTGTACTATGTTAATCCCTTGTTCTTTCAATAAAAATTACTTGAATTAAAAAAAAACTTCCATACCATTTTCCACAATTTTATGTTACATATTAACAGTAGTTTACGGCAATGTTTCTCAACCTTTTCTCAGTCAAAGCACCCTTTAAAAATTATGAACAGTCTTGAGGCACCCCCCCAAAATTATGGCTAGTCTTAAGGCACCCCATTCTAAAATGTATAAACTATTACAATAGTTTTACATAACGCAGAAACATCCACACACGTAGGACCCCCAACATTAGAGGTATTTTATTCTTCTAAAGTAAATACACCTTTGCAAATTGGTACTGACTAGTAGTCCAATGTTTCTCTTCTCCCGCACTCAGCTAATGTAACCCCAACACTGATGGAAAGGGACAGGGGAGGGTCAAACAAGGATTCTATGCAGATGACTGACATCCTCCTTATCAACTGATGATGGTCATTAAGATCCTGGCAGCAAGAAATTCATCCACACGCTGGCATGTTTACAATGTTTGACCAATTTTTAGGCATTTTGCCAAGATATAAACAAAATAGCCCATGCCCCCACCTATAACTGTCCTTCACAGCAAGGAGCACATGGAAGGCAATGCATGCAAGACAAAACCAGAGAAATTCCCAGTTCAACTCACCAACCAGTCTGCTTACCAACTGAATTAATCTGTCTAACAGTATGCGTTAAAAACAGGAGTTTAATTAGCACACATTTTCAAAGGCAAGTGTAAGCTGCAAGGCCACTTCATGGAAACCTGTATTATCTGCAGGCCTAACTCCTGTAAATTTATGTGAGTCTCCACAGTGGAACCTAAGGCATTCTAATGCATGTCTAGCTAGCTGCCCCCCCCCCCCCGAACCATACCAGGCCACTTGCCCTCAACATGGGGAGTGTGCTTTGGGGTGCCTGTTGATAGGGACAAGAGCCTCTTCCCAACAACCCTTGCCATTGTTTGTCAGGGTCTGCAGGCGGGGGGGGGGGGGGGGTTATCAGAATCTGGAAGCCCACTTAACCAAGGGGGCCCCCAGATACCACTCCCCCTCGATGTGAATGGGTATCGGGTACATTGTACCCCTACCCATTCACCAAAAGTGTCAAAAAGTAAAAACCACAACAGACTGTTTTTGAAAATTTCTTTGATACATGAGGTGACAATCTCTTCTTCAGTGAATAATTATGTTGTGGGTCTGCTACACACACACCTTGTTTTTGTTGTTAATGTATGTAATGCATTACTGAGAAAAATATTAATCATTTTCAGCACCATGAATAAAATATGGGGAGTCATGAAAATGGCGTGATTGTGGCAAATTATAAAGCACTGTGGGTGTTATTTACTAAAGGCAAATCCACTTTGCACTGCAAAAGTGCACTTGAAACTACACTGAAAGTGCACTTGTAGTGCAAAGTGGATTTGCCCTTAGTAAATAACCCCCATTGTCACTGTGAACACCAACTTTTACTCCAAAAACTGCTTTTGAGCATTGAAAGAAGAAGCCACACATTTTTGAGTAGAAAACGTTTTACTCAAAGCACATTCACATGTGTGTTTAGAAAAGGGTTTTTGAACAAGCAAACGTCTTTGGTGTATAACATTATTTTTTGTCACATTAATTAGAAATAGCCTTTTTTGGTTAAATAGGCATGTTTCAAAACATGACATACACAACTCAGGAACTTAGTGAAGGCAATATCAGACATTAGTATGTCAAAACTGTGTTGATATTGCCTTCATCAGATGGGGTGATGTCACCCCTGTAAAAGCCAAAATTTGAAGATGCACACATATTGAGAGTCAAAATGGGGATTTCCCTTGTGATCACATGCCTAATGTCAACATATGCTATCTCCCATCATAGGGGATCAATGGACGTGTTTTGGGGGTGCAACCCCTTCCTCTCAGCTACTTTAGTTGCGAGGAAGTGGTTGCACCCACAAAACATGTACATTGATATCCCCTGATGGCAGATAGCACATGTTGACACACTGTGTGCATCTTTAAAACTTGGCTTTTAAAATACTTGAAAACTTTTTTTAAAGCAAAAATACACAATAAAAAAGGGTTACATTTTTGTGTGTTTTAGATTCTCCCTAAAACATCAATGATGTTCTTCATTTTTTGTTGAACATCATTGATGTTTTGCTTTAGCTTTCTAAATCATGATTGCACCCCATTATTTCCCCGATGAGGATCTGTGCACTTTCACTTGTGAAATTACATTCTTCTTCCACAACATCCACATCACCTAAAAAAAATAATCACATCATGTATTATAAATATGCAGCCATTCATCTATTACCTGAAGCTGTGGTCTCAGACACTCACCTGTTGTGATGACAATTTCATCAACTTCCAAAACATCTCCCTTCTCCTACTCTGCTTGTGTTTTAGTGACTTACCCTTCTTTAGGAGGTGGGAGGGTCCCTGGTGTCCTCAAATGCCGCAAGTCTTTTCTCCCCTATGTGAATAAAAAAAAGATATACTTAGAACACAGATATTTGAGGCCAGGAATATGAATATGAAACATTGTTTGGAAGTGTCGTACAATTGTGTGTTTTGGCAGAGTTCCAAGCTGAAGACATTTTTATTTCCTTTCTAAAGCTGTAATACCTCCCTTTTTTGGACAAGTTTCACACATGGAGTGCCTGTGTGGGACACCCTAAAAAGTTTGTTCTGATGTCCCACACTAGTGCTCCTGCGTCCAGATGTGTAAACAGCTGCTGAGTATCCTCTCCTTACACTGAATCTACCACAAATCTTATACATCTTCAGAGCACTTCCAATACACATCCCAGCACACTACCTCAAATCCTTATCCGACCTTCTATAGAAACTCCTCTGGAGATGTGGGCTTAATAGACATCCATGACTATATGTGGGCTACCAGGCTAGATCAACTCAAATATTGGTTTTCTAAGTCCGATATACCACATTGGGTAGACATAGAAAAACACCTAGCCCCGACACAAGATCTCACAACTCTCCTCATGGGAGATGTTTGGGTTCCATGGGACATAAGAAGCTTTTCTCCAACTATACAGACATCTCTGCAAGTCTGGTGATTCCTTCTCAACCAACAACACAGAGACAGCCAAACAATAAATTATCCCCTCCCTCTGAACATACTAGAAGCCAAAATACCACTGTTATCTCTGAAACACCTTTTAAATCATGGGATTCAATTTGTCCAGGATTTAACAATTAACAACTAACCCAAACCAGTAGAGAGTCTAATGAAAGAATATGATTTACCAAGCCATACGCTTTTTACATGCCTCAGGGCCAGTTCACACCAGATGCATTTCTATTTTTTTCTGCACCAATACAGTCAGTTCCGGTCAGTTTCTGCACCAGAAACTGACCAGAAACTGACTGCATGGTGCCAACTAGAGCCATTGGAATACATGGAAAACACTGTGGCATGCATTTTTAGTGCAGAATAAAAGCACACGGAACTGAACGGAACTGCATCTGGTGTGAACTGGCCCTCAGAGTTTCTCACTTTCTGTATGCACATCCCATTTCTAGCATACAGGTATCGCTCAAAGTATGGAACCACCCCACCCTTCAGAAAACCGGCTGTAAAGGCATATCACTATACTATAATATCCTACAAGATAAACTAAGATTTAGGAAAACAGCGACACTTAGAAAATGGGAAGCAGATCTAGGTACCACATTTACGGAATGGAAATGTGCATTCCAAACAATCCACAAATCAACGTACTTTGTAAGACACTGGGAAATGGTGATTAAAATAACCAATAGATGGCAATATACCCCATGCAGATTGTCTACAATGTTCCCAAACACTTCTTCCCTCTGTTGGCGTAACTGCGGACACAAAGGCCACCTCATGCAAATATTTTTGGAATGGCCAGATCTAACTCTTTTGGAATCAAGTATTTTGATTAATACCCTCAATAACAGGCATACTTACTCATTCCAACCCGGCGTTGGCATTACTACATGTAGGAATAGACAGATTCCCATACACAGTAAGATTGGTTGTATCCCACATTCTACTTTTAGCTAGATTGCTGGTATTCAGGTCCTGGAAAAATGCACCCACCACAAATATTACTGATGTAATCAGAACCATCCAACGACACTACACATTTGAACATACGTTGCCAATAAATTCTCCCAAATGTGCAACCTTTGACAAAATTTGGGAAATTTGGACTACCAACTATAAGAACATTTAACATATGACAGCAGCAATTAATACTGTATAACTCTTACCTTACAATTTTTACTGGCAGGGTCAGGAGTATACTATTAACCAGATTAACTTGTGTGCATATTAATACTATTATTTGTATCTTGTTCCTTCTACTTTATTATTATTTGTCTTTTTTTTCTATAGTGCAGTTCTTTGCACTATACTCTGTATTGCTGAAAACTTAATAAACATTTAATGATGAAAATAAACTTTTAGATAAGCACCTAAATGACCACAACATTCAGGGATATGCAATTTAATACTGACAAATAATCACACAAATAGATTGGACTTGATGGACTTTTTTTCAACCTTACCTATAGGTATAAGCTTCGAATTCGAGTCGAACTCATGTTCGACTCGAACATTGCCTGTTCGCCTGTTCACCAAACAGCGAACAATTTGTAGTGTTCGCAGCAAATTCGAAAAGCCGCGGAACACCCTGTACAAGTCTATGGGAGAAATCTAAAGTGCTAATTTTAAAGGCTTATATGCAAGTTATTGTTATAAAAAGTGTTTGGGGACCTGGGTCCTGCCCCAGGGGACATGTATCAATGCAAAAAGAAGTTTTCAAAGCTGACGTTTTTTCGGGAGCAGGGATTTTAATAATGCTTAAAGTGAAACAATAAAAGTGTAATATTCCTTTAACCACTTCAATACCCAGCCATAGTCAAATGACAGCCACAGATGGGATCTCCCATCCTGGGTGGCCGTCATATGACGTCCTTGGCTTTCCGCCACTACTGCGGGCCCCCGGGGGCCCGCAGAGCGGCGATTGGGGATCCGGTGTGTCCCTAGCCGTTCCCAGATGGGGGGTATTGAAGCGGTAGCGGCGAGTGGCGGAGCAGCTTTACCGGCTGTGATCCGTCACAAGCCGGCGCTGCATAACAACATCCTGGAGCAGCGTGCACGGCGCACACGCGCGCTCCCGGAGAGGAGACAAGTAGTAATCGGGGCTGAGGCTGGCTGAAGCTTTTTCCCAAGCTACAGCCCAGCCCGATCAGTGTAAAAAAGAGAAGAACACTGGCTATTTAGTGACTGGCTGTGCCCAATGACAGCCAGTCACTAAATGTAAACAAAAGGTGTGTGTAACTCCTGTTGCTGGGTTCTCCTCTTCACACACCAATCCAGTGTGAGGAGGAGATCAGCTAACAGTGAGTTACCACCACTGTACCCCTGTAATTGCCTTACTGTGCCCAGATTGCCCACCCAAATAAAGAGTACCTGTCCCTAGAGTACCTGCCACCAGAGTACCTGCCACCAGGGTACCCGCCACCTGCGAGAGTACTACCAGAGTACCTGCCACCAGAGTACCTACCACCAGAGTACCCGCCACCAGAGTACCTGCCACCTGTCAAAGTACCCGCCACCAGAGTACCCGCCACCAGAGTACTGCCAAAGTACCTGCCACCAGAGTACCCGCCACCTCACCACCTGCCAACAGAGTACCAGCCACTTCACCACCTGCCACCAGAGTACCTGCCAGAGTACCACCAGAGTACCTGCCACCAGAGTACCTACAGCCACTATGTCCAGAAAGGTGTACACCCCAGAAGAGGCATACCTAATACTCAGCCTGACTGATGAGAGCAACGGGGAGCTCTCACCGCTCAGTTCTGGTTCTGATTCTGCTTCGGAATATGAGCCCCCTGAAGGCAGCACATCGGGATCCGAATTGGAGGAGGAAGCAGTCTGTCCTAAAAGAAGACGGTCTGAGCACCAGGCAGCTACCAGCAGTGCCAACAGCAGTAGACCCCAGGAGGAGAGGCCCAGTACAAGTACTGCTAGACCCCAGGAGGAAAGGCCCAGTGCACGCCAAAGAATTAGGGCCCAAACCCAGCTTCCAGAAGGATTGACAAACCTATTGTGGCTGCCTTCTACCACAGGGTCAGCCACGATCCCCCCTTTTACAGCACAGCTAGGTGTGCAGGTCAACACTGCGGGTTTTTCCGAAATTGATTTTCTTTATTTATTTTTCCCCGACCAATTGGTTCAAGGCATCGTGGACCAAACCAACCTTTTTGCCCAACAATTCATTGCAGCCAACCCCAGCTCCAGCTATGCCCGCCTTTTTGAATGGCGACCTCTAACAGTGGCAGAGTTTAAATAGTTTTTAGGCCTAACGCTCAACATGGGGCTTACAAAAAAAATGAAACGCATAAGTATTGGTCGACCAAACCCATCCTTCATATGGCAATTTTCTCCTCATTCATGTCCAGGTCCCGATAGGAACTTATAATATGCTTCCTGCATTTTAGTGACAACGCACAGTGCCCCCCCCCCCCCCCCCCCCCGAAATCACCCAAACTTTGACAAACTGTATAAAATGCGCCCCCTAATTAATTTTTTTTCCAATAAGTTTTCTGAACTTTATGTCCCTGACAAAAATATATGTGTGGACGAATCCGTGGTGCATCCCCAGTAAGAGAGCGAGGTATGGCTTGAAGCTGAACTAGCTATGCGAAAGTGCCACCAGGTATGTCTACTCATTCCGCGTGTACGAAGGCAAAGATTCCCAGCTCCAGCCCCCTGAGTGTCCATCCTACATGGGAATAAGTGGAAAAATAGTTTGGGAGTACGCATTCCCACTCCTCCAAAAGGGTTATCATATTTATATGGATAACTATTACACTAGTCTGCCCCTTCTCTGCCACCTGTACCTAAAAAAAAACTTTGGCCTGTGGTACAACAAGGGAAAACCAAAAGGGCATCCCACAGCTTCTTGTCACCACATCCATTCAAAGGGGGGAATCGGCAAGCCTGAGGAATGAGGAAGTGTTGGCTGTGAAGTGGAGGGATAGAAAAGATGTGTACATGATGTCCACCATCCACGATCACACAACGGTGGAACTTCACAGAAGTTCGCAAGCCTTCCTGCATCAGCAAGTATAATAAATTCATGGGGGGGGGGGGGGGTGGATTTAAATGACCAGATGTTGCAGCCCTTTCTTTCAACAAGAAAATAAATTTTTTGGTACAAAAAAATCGCAATTTACTTTTTTCATTTGGCCCTTTTAAACTATTTTATAATCTACCAAAAGTCAACAGAAACACTCACCCATAAAGTATATTGAAGACATTGTCACTTCCCTGATCTACCAAGAAGATTCCCCCCCCCCTGAAAACATTCACTCAGATTCTGGCAGCAGACTACATGAGCGTCATTTTCCAGACCACATTCCACCATCAGGATCCAGAAGACGACGCAAAAAAAATGTCGGGTGTGCACCAAAAGAGGAATTAGAAAAGACACCAGCTTCCATTGTCCCGACTGTCCCTCCCAACCTGGTCTTTGCATCAGACAATGCTTCAGACGATATCACACTCTGGAAAACTATTAGCCCCTATTTCTAATACTGCCATTTCCCCATTTTCAATTTCCGTCCTGAATATTTCCTTGCCTCAACCAACCGTATCATTGTCTTCCATGTGAACTGACCCTGGCCTGTTTCTCGACTATGCCTCTGCCTACCGTCTGCATTGTTTATCCGCCATGTTTCTGCCTTTCAAGTGAACTGACCCTGGACTGTATCAACTATGCCTCTGCCTACCATCTATTTCTGCCTTTTACCTGCACTGACCTCAGCCTGTTGACCATGTTTTTGCCTGCCCCTTGGATTGATCTTTTACCCTGCTATAGAGGGGTCTCACATGTGAGGGGCTCCAGAATAGTGTTCGGAGTTCAGAAAACCAGTTTTGTTTTTTTGTGTTCCCAGAACAGGGTCTGGTTGTCCGGAGGCTTCAAAGCGATTTGGGTGGGAGAAGCCTCTACCCCTGTCCCCATTCTTTCCTCACCGATGCCCTAAGCTTGATGGTCCTGCCTGCTCCCTGGACAAATACTCTGGTTGTGCTGACCATACCTCTGCCTGCTGCATGTACTATGGACAGTATTCCTGCCTGCTGCAAGGACGATCCTTTGATCCTTTTGCTTCTGCTGACCACATCCCTGCCTGCTATCTGGACCAATGCATTGGTTGTGCTGACAACATCTCTACCTGACTATTCCTGCCTGCTGCCTGATTTGCTGTCGCTGTCCATGTTCCTGCCTGCTGCCTGGACCGATGCTCTCCTCTGTGGACCACTGCACTACTAAACCGCAGGTAATCTTTTCTTTACCCTTTTCTCAGTAGAATGTATTTTGGTTTGTAATTGGTATGTACAGTACATGCTATGTGTTAGAAATATGAAGGGCCTTCAACAATGTGATAGGTTAGAAGGAATTTATGTGTGTAATTTATGCTCCTAGAACACCTGACGGTGCTACTTGGATGTTGGGCCTCTGTATGTGGCCAGGCTGTGTAAAAGTCTCACACATGTGGTATTGCCATACTCAGGAGGAGTAGCAGAATGTATTTTGGGGTGTCAGTTTTGCTATGTACATGCTATGTTTTGTAAATATCTTATAAATGGACAAATTTGTATAAAAAAAAATGCGTTTTCATTTTTTTTACACAGTTTCCAAAAACTTCTGAAAAAAAAATAAACGATGCAAAAGACTATTTATGCCTCATAGATTATACATTGGGGTCTTAGCTTTCCAAAATGGGGTCATTTAGTGGGCGTTTCCATTGTCCTGGTGCTCCAGGGCCTTCATAAGTGTAATAGGTGATTGAGAAATGAGATGTGTAATTTATGCATGTAGAACGCCTGACAGTGCTACTTCAATGTTGGGCCTCTGTATGTGGCCAGGCTGTGTAAAAGTCTCACACATATGGTATCGCCATACTCGGGAGGAGTAGCAGAATGCATTTTGGGGTGTCAGTTTTGCTATGTACATGCTATGTGTTGTAAATATCTTATAAATGGACAACTTTGTATAGAAAAAAAATGTGTTTTCATTTTTTTCCCACATATTCCAAAAACTTTGGGAAAAAAATGAACCATTCAAAAGACTCATTAGGCCTCATGGATTATACATTGGGGTGTTAGCTCTCCAAAATGGGGTCATTTAGTGGGCGTTTCCATTGCCCTGGTGCTTCAGGGCCCTCAAAAATGTAATAGGTGGTTGAGAAATTAGATGTTTTTTTTTATGCATGTAGGACGCCTGCCGGTGCTTCTTCAGTGTTGGGCTTCTGTATGTGGCCAGGCTGTGTAAAAGTCTCACACATGTGGTATCGCCATACTCAGGAGGAGTAGCAGAATGTATTTTGGGGTGTCAGTTTTGCTATATACATGCTATGTGTTATAAATATCTTATAAATGGACAACTTTATGTAAACAAAAAATGCGTTTTCATTTTTTCCCACAGTTTCCAAAAACTTCTGGAAAAAAATGAACCATTCAAAAGACTCATTATGCTTCATAGATTATACGTTGGGGTGTTAGCTTTCCAAAATGGGGTCATTTTGTGGGTGTTTCCATTGACCTGGTGCTCCAGGGCCTTCAAAAGTGTGATAGCTTGTCATCAAATGAGATGTGCAATTTATGCTCGTAGAATGCCTGACGGTGCTACCTGGATGTTAGACCTCTGTATGTGGCCAGGCTGTGTAAAAGTCTCACACATGTAGTATCACTATACTCAGGAGGAGTAGCAGAATGTATTTTGGGGTGTCATTGCAAGTATGCATATGCTGTGTGAGAGAAATAATTTGTTGTTATGCCAATTTTGTGCAACAAAAAAAAAATTATAATTTTCCCAAGAATTGTGGAAAAAAATTACAACTTCCCAAAACCATGCCTCTTACTAAATACCTTGGAATGTCTGCTTTCCAAAAAGGGGTAATTTGGGGGGTATTTGTACTTTCCTGGCTTGTGAGGGTCTCAAGAAATGAAATAGGCCTTCAGTGCATCAGGTGTGATCAGATGTGATCATTTTTCAATGATTTGCACCATAGCTTTGAGACGCTATAACTTTCACAGAGACCAAATAATATACACTTATTTGGGTTATTTTTACTAAAGATATGTCGCAGTATACATTTTGGCCCAAATTTAGGAAGAAAAATGTTTTATTTGCAAAATTTTACAATAGAAACTAAAAAAAAGTGTTTTTTTTTTCAAAAAATTCTCATTTTTTCACTTATATTGCAAAAAATAAAAAAAAACGCAGTGATTAAATACCACCAAAAGAAAGCTCTGTTTGTGAGAAAAAAATGATACAAATTTGGTTTGGGTGGAGTGCAGCATGACTGAGTAATTGTCATTCAAAGTGTGAGAGTTCTGAAAGCTAAAAATTGGTCTGGTAAGGAAGGTGTATAAAAGACCTGTATTGAAGTGGTTAAATTTCGCATATGTATAGTATGCCTGTGAAGGGGCGCATGTTTCCCATGCTTAGAACTGTCCCTGCACAAAGTGTAATTTCTGCAGGAAAAAAAGTAAAGTAATAAAAAGCAAATAACAGTACACATAGCCGGGGATGTCCGGCTCCTGGTGTAAGGAGCATGGACTAGTACCAGACTTTTCGAGTAACAAATGCCTGGTATCCCATACACACTGAGCGATGAGCCTTACCACTATCCTACAAGGGTACATACTCCATGGATGATGCCTAATAAAAGTGTGGTAGGAATCGCTGTACAATCATTATTAATATTTGTATTATTGATATATTTTTTGGTTTAATTACAGCTTGATCGGATGGTTCAAGCTTTAAATCTATTTAGGTTTTGTAGAATACGTTTTATATATACATAACATATACATAAAGTTGTACATATATTTAATATCAATATGATACATGGGACTATTGTGCGCTCCATAACCCAAGTTAAATTGGGGCATGGTGAATGAAATTGAATTTCCTGTGCCGCCCCCACAATTTGGGAGGATTCAAGCTTTAGTAGTCTATATATGTGAGCAGCAATGTGAAGGGAAACAGAAATCCCCTGATGAAGACCCTTAAGCCCCGTACACACGAGCGGACTTTTCAACATCCAAAGTCCGACGGACTGATTCCGTCAGACTATTCGATCGTGTGTGGGCTGCAACGGACTTTTGACTCGCCAAAGTCCGAAGGACTTTAGAATATGGAACATGCTTCAAATTTTTCCGAAGGAACTCCGCCGGACCCGGTCCCTTCGAAAAATTCGCTCGTGTGTATGCTATTCCGACGGACTAAAACTGACGCTAGGGCAGCTATTGGCTACTGGCTATGAACTTCCTTATTCGAATCCAGTCGTACGTCATCACGTTCGAATCCGTCGGAGTTTAGTGTGATTGTGTGTGGCCAAGTCCGCTCAGCCGAAAAGTCCGTCAGAACTCTGTCGGAACTCCGACAGAACTCCGACGGAACTCCTTCGGAAGTCTGTCGGACATAAGTCCTCTCGTGTGTACGGGGCTTTAATGTTGAAAAGCATCAGACCAGCTTTTCTGTACCCCATGTTGCTTTTTATTTTGATACTTTATTTTTGTGATCACTTTTTAACAATATTTTGCGTGCCATTTGTGATTTATGACATATAGCAATAAATCTATCGGTCTTTGTTTGACCTGCACCATTTGGAGCCCCCTTTGTGTTCTTTTTCCATATACATTTTTTCATCTCGAGTATTGGAGGAGAAAGAGAGAGCCAGTTCTGGATACGCCTATGGTTCAAGTGCCTGCTCCTTTGAAGTCCCAAGACGGAGAAGTGAGGACCTTCCATTAGGATCCATCCAATCACCATCCACATACAACACCAGACTGGGACTCTAAGCCTTTATGACCCACTGTCATATGGCATGTGTGTCCAACCATACCGGTAAGAGTACCCATCTTTTCATCTTTGAACGGTCGGTGTAGATGTGTCTTCAGACAACCGGTTCCAGGTTACCAGTGCCATTTTCAGATTGAATCCATGTTTTGGAAACATCTCACAGGAATATTCATTCTTTGCACATGGACTATTACAGCCATAGGACACATTGGATTGAGTTCTTTCAATTTTGAACTATATTTACCAAGTTTTGATTCTGGTGTTGCACTAATCTTTTTTTTTTTTTTTTTGTGTATTATATTGTATGATTTTTTTCATACTGTGTGTTTAATTACACTTTCACGTATTTTGTTTATACAACACTTAGCGCTACACTAATTAATCATTATAATGTAGAAATAAGAAAAAAGCTGTGCTTGCTAATATGTATTTGATATATATACACCACTATTAGTATAAAGTGACAAGACAGTCCAATATTGATAATGAAAAAAAAATGATAAAGTCCAATAAAATCCAAAAATTGTGAATAGAAACTGTAGTTAAACAGACACCACCAACACGTGATCCACCACCACACGAATTGCACGCTTACCAGAGGCAAGCGTAATTAAAGCCTGTATGTATCCAACCATCAACTTGATAATAGTGCTTCCACATACCACCTGGATAATATTCATGCAGTGGGAGAGACTTTCAGATTCACATCGCTGTCATCACCCTTCCTTATAAGAACGTAAATGATGGACAAGAGAAGGCAACAACCGATCGGAGCGCACCTCCGTCATAAATTCATGGAAATGAAAGAAAGGCATAAAATAAGGCAGATAAAAAAACTCTGGCTGGCAGCATACACCCGTTCGGATCTGGTCGCGATAACGTCAGCGCGTCAACCTCCCTATGAACGTTTCGCCTAGAGATGGCGTCGTCTGGGGAACGGTGTGTGTGTCTTTTTTTTACAATTTTTTACACTTTCTTTGTGAAATGGTAGGGGTACTTTTGTACCCCCTTACCATTTCAAACAGGGGGTCCCCTTGTTAAAGGGGGCTTCCAGATTCTGATAAGGCCTCTGCCCGCAGACCACCACAACCACCGGACAGGGTTGTGGGGATGAGGCCCTTGTCCTCATCAACATGGGGACAAGGTGCTTTGGGGAGACCCCAAAGCATCCTCCCAATGTTGAGGGCATGTGGCCTGGTACGGTTCAGGAGGGGGGGCACTCTCTCGTCACCCCCTCTTTTCCTGTGGCCTGCCAGGTTGCGTGCTCGGATAAAGGGTCTGGTATGGCTTTTCAGGGGGAACTCCACACCATTTTTTTTTCATTTGATGCGGGGGGTTCCCCTTAATATCCATACCAGACCTGAAGGGCCTGGTAATTGAATTTGGGGGAACCCCACACTTTTTTTTTTATCAATGACTTTCAATGACTGTTCTCTGTATTACGGGGAGCCAACAATTCATTATAGCCGCGAGTGATTTTTAAATGACTTTTTTTCCGAGAAAGTGCCCCCTCCTAAACCACCAGGCCAAATGCCCTCAACATGCGGAGGGTGCTTTGGTGTCAAGGCTGATGGGGACAAGAGCCTGTTTCTGATAACCCTGGCCATTGGTTGTCGGGGTCTGCGGGCGGGGAGCTTATCAGAATCTGGACGCCCCATTTAACAAGGGGACCTCCAGATCCTGAGTCCCCCTATGTGAATGGGTATTGAGTACATTGTACCCCTGCCCATTCACCAAAAAAAGTGTCAAAAAGTGAAAAATAAAATAAACAGTTTTTGACAATTCATTGTACATCCATTGTCAATCACAGCACCTGACGGACCCGAAAAATAGAAAAAAAATCAAAAACAAAAACTGCCTCCATGGGAGGGCTCCTGCTGACTGCTGTCTATTCCCTTTTACAGCTCTTATATAGGCAAGGGCGGGGCCACTGCTGACGTAACCAGATGGCCCCGCCCCATCTGATGTCACATAGTTACATAGTAAGTAAGTAAGGATGAGCCGAACACCCCCCGGGTTTGGTTCGCACCAGAACCTGCGAACAGACCTAAACTTCGTGTGAACTTTAGAACCCTATTAAAGTCTATGGGACTCAATCGTTCAAAATCAAAAGTGCTAATTTTAAAGGCTAATATGCAAGTTATTGTCATAAAAATTGTTTGGGGACCTGGGTCCTGCCCCAGGGGACATGTATCAATGCAAAAAAAAGTTTTAAAAACGGCAGTTTTTTCGGGAGCAGTGATTTTAATAATACTTAAAGTGAAACAATAAACGTGTAATATTCCTTTAAATTTCATACCTGGGGGTTGTCTATAGTATGCCTGTAAAGGGGAGCATGTTTCCTATGTTTAGAAAAGTCCCTGCACAAATGTAATTTCTAAAGGAAAAAAAGTAATTTAAAAGTACAGATGAAAGTCATTGAAAAAAACAGCATGGGGATTCCTCCCAGTCCTTAACCAGGCCCTTTGGGTCTGATATGAATATTAAGGGGAACCCTGCACCAAATTTTAAAAAAATGGCGTAGGGGCCCCCCTCAAAATCCATACAAGACCCTTATTCTAGCGCGCAACCTGGCAGGCTGCAGGAAAAGAGGGGGGGCGAGAGAGCGCCTCCCCTCTTGAACCATACCAGGCCACATGCCCTCAACATTCGGAGGGTGCTGTGAGGTAGCCCCCCAAAGCACCTTGTTGATGGGGAGAAGGGCCTCATCCCCACAACCCTTGCACAGTGGTTGTGGGGATCTGCGGGTGGGGGGCTTATCAGATTCTGGAAGCCCCATTTAACAAAGGGGACTCCCAGATCCCAGCCCCCCTGTGTAAAATGGTAATGGGGTACATTGTACTCCTACCATTTCACCCAAAAAAGTGACAAAAAAGGTAAAAAAAAAAAAAACACACACAGCTTGGCACAAGTCCTTTAATAAAAACAAAACAAAAAAAATTCCAGTGATGTAATCCTTCTACGATCCATAAACGATACAGCCTCCTCTATAGGAGTCACCTGGCAGAATGACACGTGCGAGGACGGGGCCACCTGTGACGTGTGGACGGGGGATCCTGCCCCCCCTCTGATGCAAGGGGGAATGCCGAAGTTATCCAGTGACATGTACAGGTGACCCCGCCCCCTCTGACACAACTTGGGGAAAATTTGCAGCAGCGTGAGCTGAACCTGGCATGATCCCGGTTTGTTGACAAAGTGATCGCTCTGTCATTGGATGGAGCGATAACATGGCAAATGGGCCCTGAAATTGTTCCTTTACCCTGATCCATGATGTGCTGGATCCCGAGGACCCAGCCATTATGGGTACTTCCAGATGCGAGCATGGGAGGCCATCATAGGACTTTGTCCAATTGTGTGTAGAGAATTTCGATCGGACAAAGTACAACACATGCTCAGATCAAATTCCTAGACTAAAGCTATTGGCTACTAGCCTGAATGTAGTCCCGTTGTAACGAAATAACGTCGCCACATTACGTACGATCGGATTTTCCGACAACTTTGTCCGACCGTGTGTATGCAACATAAGTTTCGGACAAAATCCGACGGATTTTGTTGTTGGAATGTCTGACCGTGTGTACAAGGTCTAAGCCCCTGTACACACGGTTGGAGATTTCCACAACCAAATCCGTCGGATTTTGCCCGTCGGATCTTGTCCGAAACTGTTGCATACACACGGTCGGGCCAAGTTGGCGAAAAATCCGATCTTTCAGAACGTGATGACGTAATTTCGTTACGATGGGACTACGTTCAGGCTAGTAGCCAATAGCTTTGATGTAGGAATTTGATCTGAGCATGCGTGGCACTTGGTCCGATCAAAATTCTCTACACATGATCGGAATATGTCCGACCGGCCCAGTTGGTCGGGAAATATTTCCAACATGTTGGAAAATTGGGTCCGACAGAGATTCGGGCGGAATCAATCCAATGCATACCACACACAGTCAGATTATCTGACGACGCGGTCCGATAAGACGCATTCCGACAGATTATCCGACCGTGTGTACAAGGGCTAAGAGCAGTGAAAATGTAGAACACTCTTCCCCAGGAAACAGAACATGTTAATAAATTAAAAAAACATTGTTATTGTCTTCAGTCAATATAATATAAAGGATTATGGGAATTTCTAAATTCAATAGGCAGTGATCCAGGGATTATTTCATTGTCAATATAGGGTCAGGAAAAAATACACACAAAGGCTGAACCTGGACCTGTGTCTTTTCTTCCTAATCAGCTACATCACTCACAAACACCTAAAGGTATACAGCCATTTATAGGGGGGATGATTAGTCCCATGCTGTCTGTGTAATCATTTGAAATATTGGCTGATTCTCTAGCCTCAGGCCAAATTCTCTTGTTAGTTCTATTGCATTAGTAAGGCTGGGGGGTGGCATTTCGCAGGACTACATAGGACTACCTGCCTACCTAACTTTACAGACCAGTATAGCTTGAATGAGGAGTGCAAAGGAAAGGAGACAGTGTCTAATGTCCCTGCCTGGATAAAAAGAAGAGGAGTTATGACAACTGACTTTTATCCTCACCTACGAACTTTATCTTTGTTCAGTTTTCCAATAAAAGCTTCCAATATAGAAGGTTTAATTTTCTGTAAAACAAAATAAAATGAGAAGGAGAGGTACAGGGGGAAATCATCTATAACCTTTTCTTGTGTTTTTGTTTGTTTTTTTTAAATTAAAACTAGCCACAGGAAGCCCATTCGCTATTAGAAGGAAAAAAAAGGGTAAATACTTGCACAATAAAAGAAAAAAGTGCATATAAGAAATAAAGTAAATCCCAAAGTATGATTTAATATAAAAGTAAAATCTACCCAACAAACGTTCTCTACATATAAGTGTGCTTCCCAGAACACATTGATGTAGCTTAATCAGATCACAATTTACTCTTGGTCTGATTGGTTAGTTACATCAAAGAGCCCTAATTATCTAACAGCTTTAGTACCTGTCATCTCTACTACCTCTCACCTCTGTATCCTTCAAGGGAAAAGTTCTTTGTTCATAATTGATATATAATCCCTACACAATCCATCTTGTAATGGTATATTATTACAAAAAAAAAAGACCATTTCCGTTTTAGTGTTCAGGAAGCATTTGCTTTTCTAAAAGAGTTGGAAAAAAATAATCTTCCTTACAACCATGGCAGCAACAGTATTCAGTTTGCAGACTAGAATTCCCAGAATCCTCATCCCCTTCTTAAGTTGGTTCACACATTCTACAATTTCTGCATAGAGCTTGAGTCAAAGAATATGTATGCCTGCAAATTCCTTTCCAGGATTACTATACTGGTAATTTCATCTGTGGTGAAATGAAATAACTTCAACGTGTGAAGCATGTCTAAAGGCATGCCGAGGTGCAAAATTTCCATTTTTTTTTAAAATCCCAAAATGTAATTATAATAAAGCAGGCTGATCTAGTTTTTCAAAAAATTCAGTAAATGGAGCTACAAAATAAAAAGATAGGGCTGAATCAAAAAATATAGTTTACTAAGATCCTTGAAATGTATATAGGTGACCTGGAGGCTAGCCTAGTACTAGGTATACTGCTGACCTAGAGTTTAACTTAAAAAGTGATTCAGAATTAGTGGAGATGTTAATGTGGTTGCAAACCCTTACATATACCCAGTGAAGTGACTATCCTCAGTTGATACACAGAGATGAAACAAATCCTCCTACATAAGTTGTTCCTGGCTATCTGCAGTCTTCTCTTCTTTTTTATCTATTCAAAGTGCTGCATTTATAAGTTTGTCTGAGCTGTCAGAAAATAGAAATTGACACACTGCAGAGTTTAGTGAGGAGAGCTGAGATCTGAATGGATGGAAGAGACAAACCTGCTTTCACACAGTACACAGGAACAGAGCTGAGGCTGTCAATCTGCTAGGGGTTCCTCCCCTGTCACCTTTTTTCTCTAGGTGGCAGAAGAAATTGTCAGAAGTAATTCATTCTGATGGGAGAGGAGCAAAGCAGCATACAGAAATGGCACTTACTGCTTTTAATTGAGACAAATGCACACTAAAGAGGGATATGCTTTATTCATATTTCATGTCTGAGGTTTATAACCACTTTAGGAGCATAATATGTATAGTAGGTTAAGGCCTCATGTGCCATGGCAAGTTAGCCCCAGTGCATGAGATCCCTGTGTATTTGCGTGGGCAGAAGGCAAAGACACACTATCCAGCCCCACTGCAGCTTGTAAAACTCTGAGAGATTGAAAGCTGCTAAAGCTAGTTGGAATTGGACGATGCACCGAGTGGTACCATTGTTTAGGGCAGTGTTTGCTTAAAGCGGTAGTAAACCTGCTGACTTTTTTTTTTCAACACCTGTAAGGGAAAAGGCATAATGAGCTAGTATGCACCACATACTAGCTCATTATGAAATAGATATCTTAGAATGAGGCTCCGCTATCTCACCCGATCCACGCCGAGGGAGCTGACATTTTCTCTCGGCGTGTCTTCCGGGTATCACGGCTCCTTTGCTGTAAGTGGCCAGAGCCACGATATTGTCACTCCCATGTGTGCACGTGGAAGTCTTTTTCCCGGCAAGGTCCGGTGTCTGCCAGACTTTCAGCCGAGAATCCCCGGAGCGCATGCGTCACTGAAGTCAGCGGCTCATTGCAGGGGGAATATCTCCTAAACCGTACAGGTTTAGGAGATATTCTTTTTACCTACAGGTAAGCCTTATTATAGGCTTACCTGTAGGTCAAAGTGTAAAAAACGACTTTACTACCACTTTAAGGATGAATGCCTGGAACACAGACTTCTTTTGATATTATGCTATTATTGTCGTCAAGTTCCAAAACAGTTTTTTTTTTTTTTCATTTCTTGCACAAATTCTTTGATTTTAAATTTTTAAAACATATTGCTTTCATGATAATTGTTCACAAAGCCATTTGTTTAACTGCACTTTTATGGAATGTCCCATGTGTTCTTTGGATACTAAAGATAAAAAGGAAAGCATGTCCCTCAAATGACGTGTGTTGCGTGATGTGTGTGTATGTTCTTCTGAATAGAGCTGAACATCAAGGGATAAAATGACTCTCTCTTTACGTCACAAAAGTAAACTGCAGAAAACTTGCAGTCAGCAGACTCAAGGACTCTACCTGCTGGCTGAATGTGGTAAATATGCAATGTTTTATGTTTTAAAACTTTAAAACTATTTTTAATCTTTAGTCCTGAACATTTTAGGCACATAAACCTGTAACTGGATGGCAAAAACAGAAGAAGCACCCTGATGAGTTCATCTTTCTGTCACTCTGCTTTCTTATTATCCTAGCACTGCAGCACAGCTGATTGCCTTCATGTGTTGTGTCTTCATGTGTTGCATTATATAAATATATATAGTTGGAGCTGCGCTCTCACACCAACATAATTATTGAATAAAACGAAGGCCATCAAATCAAAATAATGAATAAATATTCATAAAAATTAGACATAAATGAATAGTCTAAAAACAATAGGTGAATCAAAAAAGTATAACAAAAAAAGTGAGTCCCAATAGCAAAAAATTTGAGTTGGGTTGGAAAGGTATATCCTTAGCAAGTAGCATAGATAGATGTCACACCACCGGTACAGGCAAAGGGTATAAATGTCCCTTCTAGAGAGTCCTCCTTGTGATGGTAGTATATCACCCCACAACACAAAGTGTACCTCCACCACATAGATTGCATGCTTACCAGCTTACACAAGCTGAATTGCTTGTGGCTAATGCCCAACCAGGGCCTTTATCCTCAAAATTAGCAAGCAGGATGGCAACTCGAATCAGACAGGCATTCCAACACACAGGCAGAGCAGATGATCATAACCTTCCACAGGGCTCAAAGGACCCAGAGTCCTCCCTTGAATGATATACTCATAGCAACCCAGAAAGAGAAATGCTCGCCATAGTATAAAACCAAAATTAACTTTAATGGGCAAACAGTATTGCACTTACATGAAAGACTTATACACAAGCATGGATTCAAAAAGCCGGTCAGCTTAGATAAAATGCCCATCCTTCCGGGATCATGGAGAGGTCAGCACGTCACTCCTCCCAACACGTGTGTTCCCATTATTGTATACAGACCATAGTTTTTTGCTCATTCGCTAAAAAGTAGGTAGGTTTACTTGTTGTATGTATATGTCTTGTATTTTATTACTATATTTGTAATTGTTTGTATGTACAGCATTTTTGTTTAGTAAAAGCACATTAATACACTACAGAGATTTCTAAGCTTCTTTGCTTATACCGCAAAGAACCTTAAATTGGAACGTCACTCTCTTAACCTCCCTGGCGATATGATTCAGTCTGGGTTTAGGTGCTGAAAGCGGTACAATTATTTTGCATGGATTTTGGCGTTTTATATTGTAGTCCTGTAATTCTTAGGAATAACTCTCTTAAATCTGTTCAAACCAGAGTCTAGCAGACATCCCGGGTATGATAAAGTTTATAATATAATAAAGAATAATAAAAATTATTCAATAATGTAATCAAATCCTAAAACACTGAAAAAGGGACACTTTTTGGTTGCTATGGACAATCTCCAAATTCCAGGCAGAAAAAACAGTATTTATAATATAAAAGTGCATGCAGGGCACTGCACAGACCACTGGGGACAAAGGGTGTGTGTAATTTTGTAACACAGCACTTTAATCTGTAAGATTACAGTGCTGTGTGTGTTTTGTGTACTTTTACTTTTTTGAATTTGCCGCCGTTCTCCGCTCCCGTGCACCGTAACGTCGCAGGGAACGGAGCTCGGCAGCATTCGGCACTGTGGACAGCGGAGGACAGCTCGATCACACAGCGCGGAGGACATCGCTGGATCCAGGGGACAAGGTAAGTAACTCTCCCTGTGTCCTCCCCTGCAACCAGTGAAGCAATCCCGAGTCTGGCTCGGGGTTACCGCTCCTATCAGTAAAATCCAAACCCGAGCAAGACTCGGGATTACCGCTAGGGGGGTTAATCAAAATTTACTGTTTTTAATCCTTCTGCTACTAGTATTAGTAAATAGAAAAGAAAGTATATCACATTTACCTGTCTTAAACTTTTTTTTTTTTTTTCAACTTTTTTTTTTTTTTACATTTCCTCAGTTTCTCCCTGGTTTACATGCCTATGAAAATTATGTTATACTTCTCAAGAGAGCTGGAGGGATTTTCTCAGCTAAGTACGATGGATACATTTTCTTTCAATAATATAAAATGATATAGCACTTTTGGTTTGTGGTGCTCAAAAGGCAACACTCTCTTACGTAGTCTGAGCTCTGCAGTACCAAGTTAAGTTTGGGTACTTACACTCCTGCATTTAAAAAAAGTATATGTAATGATGTGTTGATGAATACAAATCCACATTACTGAGTGTCTTTAATACCTAGAGTTAAGCCTTAAAGTATTATTGAACCCTAACACTTTAATAGAAGTTACAGTAGCTTACCTCATCACTTACTTTGCTTGCTCCTTCCTTTCTTAGAAAATTAGTTTGTCCAAAGATCCTTGCTGGAATTTTTGCTTCTTGAGTGGCTCAGTTGCCTTACCTGGAGTGACACTCTAGAGTCTAAACTAATTTTAGTGCGCTGTGTGTGCTGGCATGTACATGCAGCCAGAGCGAACCAGATTGGGCGTACAGTGGTGCTTGGAATTTTGGAAGTTGCAGTTCCAAAGAAGTGGATCAGGGGACTTTCTGTGCAGTAGTGGTTTTTACTGAGTAAGCTTCCCCAAATGGAAGCTGGAAGCCAGCGGCCCTAAAAGTGTTAAAGCCTAACTACAGGTTTTGTGTTCATGCACATCAATGTAAAACATTGCTCAAGGACTTTCTCACTCACCCTGCTGCTCCGTATCCTCTATAACATATGAAGGGTGCAGGCCCTGCATGCAAACAGGAACATGAGATGAAAAAATGGCTGAATAGCTGCACTCATCTGCAATCTCTTTATTGTCAATGAACAAGTTAACAGCATAAGGGTCAACTACAAGTACAATCTGACACACTTCATACGTATAGCGGGTGCTTAGTTATAGCTCTCACTCACTATAGGTGTGAAACGCATCAGCTTGGACTTGTAGTTCACCATTGTGCTAGTACCTTTTTCATTGACAATAAAGAGATTGCACAGGAGTGCGGCCATCCAGCCATTTTTTCATCTGATACAGGTTTTGTGTTATATTAAATAATTAATTTGGGCCAATTATTTTTTTTACAATTTTCAGCAGCTGCTGTCAGTGCTCTATAAACTGTATGTAGCATCTGCTACATACAGTATGTAGCGCAACCCCACATGAGCTGCTGATAATTTGGGCCTATTCCCACTCACTGCATACACAGCCAGACACACAGCATTTTTACCATTTTTCTTCTGGGTCAAAGATCAGTCTTGAGGGTTCTTTTCGGGTTGTTATGGCAACGGTAACTTGAATAGGCATGGGAAGCATGGAATACCCGGAACTATAGAACTACAGAACTTGACAAATAGGCTACTAGCTGTTCTGTACAAAAATGCAGGCTGTATTACACAACCTCTGGCTGCACTGTATTCTCTTAGCTGTCTTGTTCAACTCCTGGCTGTACTAGGCAAACGTATAGCAGTATTGCACGCTGCTGGCTGTTTTGCACAATTCCTAGCTGCATGGGTATCTTCTCTTGAAGGACTGGACCCAGGAGCTCTACACCTTGCTGCAGGCCTCCTTCACCTTCTGGGCACATGTCCACAGGAAATGTTTGGACTCCCATAAATATTCAGGCTGCCTTTCCTGCTCTCCCTCTATACTTTTAGAAGTCTTTAGAAGCAGAACAGCAGCCTATGACACTGCCCAAAGCAATCAACCCTTGCTCCACTGTTTACAGAGGAGCCATACTAAGGAGCCATACTAAATTTACCTAGCAGCCTACTTTAAACTAGGAGAGTGCTACAAATATGTAGTGCTGTTTTCCATTCCCAGAACAAAATTTAGTCAGGCTGAGTGCTGCTCAACCATTTGCAGGAAGCCTTATATTTTATTAATGCATACAAGGCTTCCTCTGATTGGTGGAGGTAGAGATCGTGGACTCATCTGCCCACCTCTCCACCTCCACCAATCAAAGCAAGCCTTGCATTCATTCAGACAAGGCCATATAGTGTATTTAGCTGATGATACTACAGCGGCAGCATTTCCTAATAACGGAAATAGTTTGTTTGTGCCAACTTGTTCCAAACAAGCTAGTTAAGGAAATACAAAACTTGGAGGTTTTAAGTTGTGTTTCTGGACTTTTTGTAAAGCAAACCTTTGAATGTCCTGAGCTTAATTGGCCAATACAAGTGAAATGAGGATAAAAACTGTAAGGTGTTAGTACTACTTAAAATCTTGACATGCATAGCTTAGCCAACAACACCCGCTATTCCTAAATTTGATTAAATAAAAAAAAAAAATGAATTCTCCTCCTGCTGTGTTATTTTTTTTTTTTTTTAGAACATTCAAAAAGAATAAAATACACAGAGTTCTGCTTTCAAAGGCTGTAGCAGCAATGTGAACAAAACGTATTCTGTTAGTCAGCCTAAAGCAGGTGTACGATCCACATATTGCCTCCTGCCGTGCGTGTATGTACTGACTCACTGATCCATTTCTGGCAGAACTGAAGTGTGCAGCATGGGTAATAGTAATTAGTCTAGAGAAGCTGAACTCCGCTGAGACTCTGGGCCAGCCTCTCTGTGATGGAAAGGTTAATTCAGATCTTTGTCTTTCAGTCACTTAATGTCAGGAGCGTCTCAGGCAGACGGAGCTATCCAAAAATAACTTTTTCTGTGCTTCAGATGAGAATCTTTTTTAGCTATGAGTCGATCACCAGATCTTGCAAGTCTACACTTGAAAAGAAAAAAGCATACAGTTTTTACTTTATGCAGTGCCTGTAAATATGCATTTATTTTGCTTTAAATACAGGTTTATTTTTTCCTTGACGCTTGTGCCAAATAAACAGATCCAAAGGCTTTACTTTTGAAGTATGGCTCTAATCTTAAGGGTAGCCATTTTTAAGATAAAAAAAATGAGAAGACTGTATATAGCAAAAAAGCTTTCATCTATTTCAACATGCCAAGCTACTGTATATCGGTCTGCCGTTCATGCAGTTGATGTGCTGCCAAAGCCATTTCACACATTTTATCTTGACATGGATGATTTATTTTTTCATAGTGTACATGGTAAGTGGATGATCCTTTTGGTGGGAAAAAGGAAAAAAAAAATATTTGGACATACATTCGGATTTTCAGTTGTGCCAGATCTCTGTGGCACCAAGTCTAAATGACCACACACACTAATTCTCCTTTAGCTGTGCTCAGTTATTGGTACATAAAGACTTCTCTACATATCCAATGTTGGCAAGTAAAATAAATGTGACTGACCTAGTTAAAATCAGCTTCAAATTTTGTGATAAAGCCTTATGTTTAACTTAATTATCATTTCATTCATTTGTTTACAGTACATTCATTAACGCATTTGTCTGAAAATTGCGCCAGTCCAGCTTGAGTCATAAAGCAGCAGTTGGCATGTGTAGGAATCCACAGACAGTAATAAATAATAAGGCACAATTATTTCCTTTCATACTGTCCAAAGAATATCAGAAGGCTCATTTATGGAAAATGAATAGAAGAAAAAAATTGAAATATTCTACTGTAAGCTACTAGTTAAGGGAAACCTTCATGTGAAACTCTTCTCCAGAGATCTGATCCTTTTTATAGTTAACACCCAGGCCTCCCAACAAATTTTTAAATGAACTCCTGACGCCAGCACTCACCATTCTTGACAAAAATAGAAACATGCCTTTATTAAATCTCAAGGAATATATATATATATATATATATATATATATATATATATATATATATATATATATATATACATAAATCAGGTTTTGATGTATTTTGACGCAATGAAAACGTAAATAAATATGGCACAAGTAAAGAGAAACAGGAATGTGACAGTGCTGTGTACTGGTCACTTGAAGTTCAACATGGCACCTCATCGCAAAGAACTTTCTGAGGATCTGAAAAAAAAGAATTGTTGCTCTACATAAAGATTGCCTAGGCTTTTAGAAGATTGCCAAGACCTTGAAACTGAGCAGCAGCATGCTGGCCTAGACCATACAGCAGTTTAACAGGACAGGTTCCACTAAGAACAGGCCTCACCATGGTCGACCAAAGAAGTTGATTGCACGTGCTCAGCATCATATTAAGAGGTTGTCTTTGGGAAATAGACTTTGGAGTGCTGCCAGCATTGCTGCAGAGGTTGAAGGGGTAGGGGGGTCAGAATGCACGCTGCATCAAATTGGTCTGCATGGCTGTTGTCCCAGAAGGAAGCTTCTTCTAAAGATGATGCACAAGAAAGCCTTTAAATCGTTTTCCAAAGAAAAGCAGACTAAGGACAAGGATTACTGGAATGTCCTGTGGTCTGATGAGACCAAGATAAATCTATTTGGTTCAGATGGTGTCAAGCGTGTGTGGAGGCAACCAGATGAGGAGTACAAAGAAAAGTGTGTCTTACCTACAGTCAAGCATGGCGGAGGGAGTGTCATGGTCTGGGTCTGCAATAATGCTGTCAGCACTGGGGAACTACAGTTCATTGAGGGAACCATGAATGCCAAAATGTACTGTGACATAATGAAGTAGAGCATGATCCCCTCCCTTCAGGGACTGGGCCGCAGGGCAGTATTCCAACATGACACCTTCAAGATGACCACTGCCTTGCTAAAGAAGCTGAGGGTAAAGGTGGTGGACTGGCCAAGCATGTCTCCACCCTCCAGACCTAAACCCTTTTGAGCATCTGTGGGGCATCCTCAAATGGATGGTGGAGGAGTGCAAGGTCTCTAACATTCAGCAGCTCCGTGTTGTCATTATGGAGGAGTGGAAGAGGACTCCAGTGGCAACCTATGAAGCTCTGGTGAACTCCATGCCCAAGAGGGTTAAGGCAGTGCTGGAAAACAATGGTGGCCACACAAAATATTGACACTTTGGGCCCAATTTGGACATTTTCACTTGGGTGTACTCATTTTTGTTGACAGCGGTTTAGACATTTAGACATTAATGGCTGTGTGTTTAGTTATTTTGATGGGACAGAAAATTTACTCTGTTATACAAGCTGTACACTCACTACTGTACATTGTAGCCTAGAGGCGATTCAGTTCGCATTGTGCGCTATATAAGTATTTCATTAATTCATTCATTCATTCATTCATTCAAAGTGTTATTTCTTCAGTGTTGCCACATGAAAAGATATAATAAAATACAGTAAAACCTTGGTTTGAGAGTAACTTTTTAAGCAACAATCTTTAATACATTTTGACTTGATATACAAGCAATGTCTTCATATACAAGTAGTGTCATGTCACAACTGAGTATAAAAGAGAAGAGAGGCGCCTCTAAGTGTAGTAATATGGTTACATTTAATGAAGGTAAACAATTTAGCAACTCACATGGTCGATCATTAAAACAGGCACATCTAAGTATGCAGGCATCCCAGTTAAAGTTGTTCCTCCACACCACCATCGACGATATCTCTTCTATGCTTTGCTCCACGAGTGCTTCAGGCCTCGCTTTCAGATCGCTCTACTTGTGCCCATCACATGCAGCCACTTGTGCCCATCATATGCAGCCATTGTGCCCATCAAACACAGCCACTGTGGTCATCATATGCAGCCACTTGTGCCCATCAAATGCAACCACTTCTGCCTGTCAAATGCAGCCACTTGTGCCCAGTATATGCCGCCACTGTGCCCACCGCCCCCCCTTGCTCGTGGCTCTGATGCCCCCCCTCCTGGCTCTGATGGCCCCCCTGCTTGAGGCTCTGACGCCACCCCCACTCGTGGCTCTAACGCCCCACCGCTTCCAGCTCTCTGACAGCACCCCCCCGTAGGTTGTCACTTAACGCCAGTCTTGATGTCGGTCCTCGTGTCTCCTCTTCCTAAGTGTCAGGCATCCAATAGGCTGGCCTGGCACTTTGGCCAAGCGGGAAACAGGTCTGATGACCTGCCTCCCTGATTGGTGGGGAGGAACATTAGTGTGAAAATATTGAAAATGAATTCGCTATCATCACACAATTGGGTGGGATCAGGGCACACTCTCTTTGCCCCAAGCCCACCCTATTTGGAAGCCTATTAGAGCATATATATATATATATATATATATATATATATATCTCAAATACACTGCCACTAACTAACTAACCTGCCTGCCTAATCTAGCTCAATCTCTCTATCTCCGTCCACTATAACACACTATACGAGTGCTGTGTAAGCAGCTTTATATAGTGTGGGGTGTGGACTTAGTCCCCCTGAGCCATGATTGGCCAAAGGCACTCTGCCTTTGCCCAAATATGTCTCTTACTAAGGTGCATCCTGTGATTGGCCAAAGCATGCAGGTCAGGTGTTTGCTTTGGCCAATCATCATTCAGCAATGCACTGTGGTCTTGCAGTGCATTATGGGGCACTCAAATTTGCAGAGAACGCCCCATAAAATTTGCTGGTTGGTGAACGGGTGAACACCTGCTGTTTGAGACAAACTCATGTTCGACGCAAACTTTAAGCTCATCCCTACCTGATAGTCTTTCAAGTATCTTCTCCCTGCATGTTATTTATTTTGGTATCAGTCTTGAAAGCTGTCATTTTTGAAAATCTGTAATAACTTTGTTATTTGATTCCACCATTCCATCTTCTGTAGTAAAAACTGCATTTACCAAATTTTGTGATAATTGGAAGCCATCTGACATATCCAACTGCGAATCCAGAGTCTCCACAGACCTGAAGTTCACTCTATTACTCCGTCTTTTTAGAATAAACTTAGGGATATTTGCACTCTCAATTTTTTCAGTCATATACAGTACAGTCTTCATAATCCTGAATGGCACTTTAATACTGTACTGGGAGATTATATTCAATATATAGTTTTTTTGAATAGCCCAATACAATCACCAGCATGGCTCTGCTGTTTGCAACAGTTCTGTAAATCTCAAAAATGTGTAATTATATTTTCAAGGTTAAACAAAGCATAATCACTTGCCAAATTTGTGCTATTAATTCCCGTGTGAATGGGCCCTTATGCCCCGTACACACGAGAGGGATTAAGTCTGACAGACTTCCGACGGAGTTCTAGCGGAGTTCCGCCGGAGTTCTGGCGGACTTTTCGACCGAACGGACTTGACCAAACACCATCACACCAAACTCCGACGGAGTCGAACGTGATGACGTACGACTGGATTCGACGTAGGAAGTTCCTAGACAGTAGCCAATAGCTGCCCTAGCGTCGGTTTTAGTCCGTCGGAGTAGCACACACACGAGCGGATTTTTCGAAGGGGACCGGGTCCGGCGGAGTTCCGTCGGGAAAATTTAAAGCATGCTTCATTTCTAAAATCCGTCAGACTTTAGCTTCGCTAAAGTCCGTTGCAGCCCACACACGATCGGATAGTCCGCCGGACTCAGTCCGTCGGAGTTTGGATGTCGAAAAGTCCGCTCGTGTGTACGGGGCATTAGTGTAACCTATTTTGTCCTTTACAATCATTCTCAAGAATAAAATGCTGTGTAGCAAAACAATTTATACAATAAATGAAGAGTCAGATCTGTGATTCTGTTTTGCAGTCCAATGTTTTTCTTTGTAGGCAGCACTCTAAAGCGTCGTACACAGAATCGGATTTACCGCCAACAAACTTACATCCAACATTTCCCGTCAGAAAACCCGATTGTGTGTATGGGCCTTTAGACTCCTTTCTTAACCACTTCGCACCGGGTGGACATCCTGGGACGGCCTCGACTTTCGGGGGTTATATCTGAATGATGCCTGAGGCTACAGACATCATTCAGATATCGGCGATTCCCTGCACCATAAGAATAATCATAGCGGCTGTTCCGCCGCTTGATCGTTCTTACGGCAGCGGGAGTGGACGTCCCCCCCTCCCGCCACCCTTTGGTGCTTCCACCGACTCACCGCTTCCATCGGTGAGTCGGTCACAGGATCCACTGGCCCCCGGATGGTATCATAGAGATTTCTGGCGGATCAGATGGTCCCCGGAGTCTCTATGATCGTTCGGAGGCCGGGCGCAATGTTATTATGTCACGCCCGGCCTCTGCATTCAATATAACGGCGCCACATTGGCTGGGAAGCCGTGATCATTTTATTTTTTATTTTTTTTATTTTAGGCTTCCCAGCCTAGAGGTGAGACATGGGGTCTTATTGACCTCCATATCTCACTGTAAATAGGTCCGATCATGACATATTCCTATTACAAGGAATGTTTACATTCCTTGTAATAGGAATAAAAGTAATCAATTTTTTTATTTTATTTTTTAAAGTGTCAAACTAAAGCGCCCCTGTCCCCGTGAGCTCGTACGCAGAAGCGAACGCGTATGTAAGTCCCGCCCACATATGAAAACGGTGTGCAAACCACACATGTGAGGTATCGCCGCGAACGTTAAAGCGAGAGCAATAATTCTAGCCCTAGACCTCCTCTGTAAAGCAAAACATGTATCCAGTAAAAAATGTTAAAGCGTCACCTATGGGGATTTTTAAATACCAAAGTTTGGCGCCATTCCTTGAGCACGTGCAATTTTGAAGCGTGACATGTTGGGTATATATTTACTCTGCGCATCTTCATCTTTCACATTATGCAAAAAAATTGGGCTAATTGCAACAACCACCATTGTATTCTCTAGGGTCTTTGCTAAAAAAAACATATATAATGTTTGGGGGTTCTATGTAATTTTCGAGCAAAAAAATTATGAATTTTACATGTAGGAGAGAAATGTCAGAATTGGCCTGGATGCAAAGTGGTTAATGATCAGTTATCCTGAGACGAGCTATATGTTTAATGCCCAAATCCAAGAAAAAGAATGAATAAATTAGGGCTTACCAGTCCTTAGATGTGATGATAGCACTAGTTTTCTATTTCTCAGGCCTTTTCCCTTTATTTTTACCAGTTGATCTTACCAGTAATAAACTTAATGTCCTAGGGTGACTACACTTGATTATTTTTCTGTGCCTCTGGAAGCATCATGTTGACACCCTAGGACAGTATGCGTTTTATCACTAAAGAATAATCCCCTCATTGCCATGCTATTGGGGTAGGTGTTGTCCTCAAAGAGAGCTAAGAATGATGCTTTCTCATAACAGAATGTTACCACCTCACAAGACTCCAGGATTGATAGGCATTTATTCATTTATTGAACAGATATAAAAAAAATGCTTTCAATGGCATATATAAATATATCATAATGGAGCAAATAGGAGAAGTTTATTGTAAGTATGTGTAGCTGTTCATCTCACATACTTCCCACTTCTAACACTAGAAGGAAGGAATATGTTTTTTAAAAAATAAATGAAGGAATGTATGGTGCTTTGTACATAAAACCTTTGTTTATCATGAATGATTAGGGATAAAAAAAATGTTTTAACTTACCTTGAGAATTTGGGACCTAGTGACATTTTATTCTGACCTTATCTCCCTCACACAAACCTCCTATAGACTTTACTTATAATCCCGCATTCCCCTTAGGCCTATTATCCCCTTGGGCCTACTGTGAATGATTTGGAAAGACATGTCTTCTGCTGGTGTCCAAAGTCAGCGCAGCCCTCTACCAGAAAATTCTAGAGCACTTCATGCTTTCCTCTGCTGCCCAGCTTTATGGAGATGCAGATTTCATTTTCCAGCAGGACTTGGTAGTTGCCCAAACTGCCAAAAGTACCAATAACTGGTTTAATGATCATGGTATCGCTGTGCTTGATCAACCAGCAAATTCGCCTGACCTAAACTTCATAGAGAATCTGTGGGGCATTGTCAAGAGAAAGATTAGAGACACCAAACCCAACAATGCAGACAAGCTGAAGGCTACTATCAAAGCAACCTGGGCTTCCATAACACCTCAGCAGTGCCACAGGCTGATCGCCTCCATGTCACGCCGTATTGATGCTGTAATTCATGCAAAAGGAGCCCGACCAAGTATTGAGTTCATATTATACTGTACATGAGCACTCTTTTCAGTAAGCTAACATTTTTGTATTAAAAATATTTTTTTTTACTGAATTTGGGATTTTCACTAGCTGTAAGTCATAATCATCAAAATAAAAGAAAGAAATGCTTGAAATATATTACTCTGTGTGTAACGCATCTACTGTATATAAAATATATGAGTTTCGCTTTTTAAATTGAATTACTGAAATAAATGAACTTTTTGATGATATTCTATTTTTATGAGATGCACCTGTATTTGTTGCAGCGCATTGAATCAAGGGAAGTTCAGGAATTCATGCATACTTGTCTCCTAAAAAGTTAAAGGAAAATATGCTCAAAAAAAAAAAAAACTATTAAGAGTTCACTCTTCAGAAGAATATTGCCTGCTTAAACGAATCTCCTCCACCACTGTATCTCCATTCGCTAAAAGGATTCTGTGTATTTCCTACAATTTTGACTAAACAGCTGTGTTGCTTGTTCTCTTTAACTTCCTTTTATGCATTCTAATGCCAACTTCCATGTGTTTATAATCACAATGATTATGAGGACAACAGGCAGTAAATGTGGACCCCTCCAGCATGGAAGCCACCTGCTACAATTCAGCTTGACACTCCTGCTGTTGATTTGTTCCTGTATCTTTTCTTTTTAAGAGGGTCCGACTGATAAACCAGGTCCAAAAAACTGGTCAGCCTATAGGAATAGGAAGTCCCTCTTTGTATTTTAACACCACAGGTCGTAATTTGCTTATGATGGGTCTTAAAGGGTCTGCTACTCCACTATATCATTCCATTTTCATAACTGGAAAACTAAAGGTTAAAGTAGAGCTATGAGAATAGTGTTTAATGAAGGAGAAGGAGAAGTACCGCCTTTATATGCTAAAAAAGTCATTATAGACTTTTAGTATAAAACTGACCTAGCTAGGTGAGGAACAATGTTTCATTTAAACTGCCTAAAGATTTTTTTAATTGCAATCACAATACGTGTTAACCTTTTAAGTATCATTAAAGTAATTATTATGCATTAGTTAAAGATAGGCTTTTAAACTGGGAAAGATCTACAAAGATGAACTTAATAAAATGCTGTAAAATAAATTTACGTTTGTACTGGCTGACTAGTACCATAGGAGTTTATTTACTAAAGTCAAATCCCCTTTAAACTGCAAGTGCACTTGGAAGTGCAGTCACTGTAGATCTGAGAGGGACATGCAAAGGAAAATAAAAAATTGCATTTTTGCTTGTACATAATTGGGTTATAAAATCAGCAGAGCTTCCCCTCATTTCAGATCTTCCCCTCAGATCTACAGCGACTGCACTTCCAAGTGCACTTGTAGTGCAAAGTGGATTTGCCTTTTAGAAAATCGACCCCCATAGTGCGACTAAATTTTGTCTACATCAATAAGGTGTTTTTTGCATCCTTTGCTAGAAAGGTAGTAGACATTATGGAAAGTCTGTCTTAGACTGTTTAACTACTGATGTTTGCTGAGTCGCCTCATGGCCCTGACACTCGCTTATGGGGAAGTGTCTATTGACTTCACGTCTGCTGATTGACTACTGAAGACTGAATGAGAATCAGAAAATTTACATTTTACTAATTAATTTTACCATTTTTTTTTTCTAGTTTTGGATAACAAGGTGAAGGGTTAGTCCATCAGTGTCTGCTCTGGGGAGATTCATTAAGTGACAATGGTCCTGGAGACCATTGTCACTGAGGCAAAAGTGAGGGGAAATTCAGAATGTTAAAGTTGTCGCCACATCAAAAGGAGAGGGTATATCATCCTAAGCTGACAAATGTTCAGTAAACTTTCGAAGATACCTCTTATTTCCAGTTCCTTCTCCTGAACCGAAAGTAAGAAAAAATTAAAAATTATTTCCAAATCTGTAAAGTAAAAAAAATGTGTATATATGTATGTGTGTGTGTGTGTGTGTGTGTCTATATATATATATATATATATATATACTATATATATATATATATATATATATATATATATAATGTTGTGCTTTCTTTACACAGTACAGATTACTATATTTAAAGATTTAAAAATTTAGGGATTTTCAAGATCATGGCAAATACTTGACATAGGCCAAACGACCCCCTGTTCGTCAGAACTTTAGAACATTGCAAAAGTTCAGAACCGATTAATCAACCCTATTAAAGCCTATGGGACCTGAACTGGAAAAATAAAAATTGCCCATTTTGAAAGCTTATATGCATGTAATTGGGCATACAAAGGGTATGAGGGTCCGGGGTACTGCCCTGGGGGACATGTATCAATGAAAAAAATGTTTGTAAGAAACATTGTTTTTAAATAAGCACTAATTTACTGATTGTTAAAGTGAAACCATCAAAATGAGAAATAACAATGAAAACGAAAAATTCCTTTAACCGCTTGTCGACCAGCGCACACTGATGTATGTTGGCAGAATGGCGCTGGTAGGAAAAAGGGCCTACAGGTATGTCCCCTTTAAGAAGCGGTGTTGCGGGCGCACACATGCCTGCCACGGTCTCCGTGACCGCAGGTCCCTCAAACTTGATGTCTGCCGGGTGCCCGCAATTGTGTTACAGAGAGAAAGAATGAGGAGACGCTTTTGCAAACAAAGCATTTGCCTGTTCTGCCTAGTGACAGGACAGAGATCACAGATCTCTGTCATTGAGAGCAGTGATCACTGTTCTGTGTGTTAAAGCCCAGCTTCCTAACAGAATCACACCCTAGGACACACTTAACCCCTTCACTGCCCCCTACTGGTTAACTCCTTCACTGCCAGTGTCATTTACACAGTAATTAATGCATTTTTATAGCTTTGATCGCTGTATAAATGACAATGGTCCCAAAATAGTGTCAAAAATGTCCGATGTGTCTGCCATAATGTCACAGTCCCGATAAAAATTGCAGATCGCTGCCATTAATAATAAAAACAATAAACATAAAAATGCCATAAAACTATCCTCTGGTAGACGCTATAAATTTTGCGCAAACCAATCAATATACGCTTATTGCATTTTTTTTTTACCAAAAATATGTAGAAGAATACATATCGACCTTGTTTCTTTTTAATATTTTTGATGGATATTTATAATAGCAAAAAGTAAAAAATATTGTGTTTTTTTTTCAAAATTGACGCTCTTTTTTTGTTTATAGCGCAAAAAATAAAAACCGCAGAGGCGATCAAATACCACCAAAAGAAAGCTCTATTTGTGGGAAAAATAGGATGTCAATTTTGTTTGGATAGACCCTCACACAACCGCGCAATTTTAAGTTAAAGCAATGCAGTGCCGAATCGCAAAAAAGTGCTCTGGTCAGGAAGGGGGTAAAATCCTCCGGGGCTAAAATAATTAAATATAGTGCCTGGGTGTCCCCTTAGTCTGCCTGTAAAGTGACACATCTGTACTGTATATAGAACATGCTGCAGCAATAATGACATTTAAAAAGCCCCAAAAATCAAATTTTCTATTCAAGCTCTCTTTATTTTATAAACAATGGCTTGGGGAGCCAGTTTGTATGATGAGGCCTTAATTTAGTGCACGCTGAACAAGGTTAGAGATTTATTGAATAAATTCTGGTGTCTCTTTTGCAGACTTTGGACAGAAGTAACAGGTGCAGAAAAATTGGGCTTTGGGTGTCAGTGGTGCCTTCACACCATCACCCTATAGAAGTACTCTTGATGAAAGCAAGAATTGGCCTTGCTGCCCAAACTTGCAATGATATGCACCTGTCAAACAGGTGCAGAAAAATTGGTCTTTGGGTGTCGGTGGTGCCTTTACACCATAACCCTATAGAGGTACTCTTGATGAAAGCAAGAACTGGCCTTGCAGTCAAAAATTGTAAGAAATGCACCTGTCAAAGAGGTGTGTAAAAACTGGTCTTTGGATGTTAGTTGTGCCTATAAAACCTACACCAAAAACATTCTTCCAGGTGAAATCATCATCCACAACACTAAGCAGCCTAGAAGTCCTGCAGAGATTCCACATCCCAAAAACACTTAATCTGTAACATCAGCATCAGGGGCTACTGATGACTGATTAATTTTGATAAAACTCAGACAGTCCACGGAGTCTGTGGACAGACACGTTCCATGATCAGTAACAAAACGTCCAGCAGCACTGAATGCCCGTTCAGAAAGTACGCTGGATGCAGGGCAGCCCAGCAGCTCAATAACATACTCGGCAAGTTCTGGCCAGTGGCCTAGTCTCATGACCCAGTAAGAATTTGCGAGAGAACAGGGTGCAAGGTGGTTAGGTAGGCATTAGAAAAAAACTTTAGTGACTTCCTCTATAGTAGCTGGGTTAAACTAGGGAAATACTGATCGTGCAAGTGGACAAAGAGTCTAAGGTGAGGGAGATATATGTACGTCTTGTATATCTAATCTATTAAAAAAAAAGTTACGCTTTTCCATGTTACACTGTACAGTTGTTTATTTACTAAAGGAAAATAGACAGAAAAAAGATGTTTCAAACACCTGGTGTTAGCACTTCAATCATCCCGGCACCATGGTTGTTATTGTGTCAGGATGATTGAAGCGCATAATTTCTATTATAACATTGTAACATAAAATTAAATCATTCTACTCACCATAATGCAGAATCAGTGGGGGCCCTGAGTGTGTCACTAGTCACGTCACCTGCCACCAGATGCCATCAGGTGTCCCCAGCAGAGTCCCTCCTTACATGCAGTCTGTGTCCCACCAAATGCAGCATGTGTCACCATCAATTGCAACAGTATGTGTCATCGCCAAATTGCAGCAGTATGTGTTACTATCAATTGCAGCAGTATGTGTCACTATCAATTGCAGCAGCATGTGTCACCATCAAATTGCAGCAGCATGTGCCACCACCAAATTGCAGCAGCATGTGTCACCACCAAATTGCAGCAGCATGTGTCACCACCAAATTGCAGCAGCATATGTCACACCAAATTGCAGCAGCATGTGTCACCACCAAATTGCAGCAGCATGTGTCACCACCAAATTGCAGCAGCATGTGTCACCACCAAGTTGCAGCAGCATGTGTCACCTGGCTGGCTTAGCCCTTCCTTCTCTGGGCTGACTGCTCAGCTGTTGGCTAATTGCCAGCTTTCATCTCTCTCCACAGTTACCAGCTGTTCCTGATCCAGCTTGTCTGACCTGCCTACTTAAAGTTGTCCAGCTCACTTCATATCTGCCTTCGCCTTGGTCACATCACAAGAAACCATCTCCTGCGGTTCTGTTTAAAGACTGGATTGCTGACATCCCTTCTGGCTCCTTATCCTGCTTGCTGTTGCTCTACTTGGATCCCTGACTTCTAGCCTTGCTGATTACCAGATCTGGTTATTGAACTCTGGACTGGCTGACTACTCGATTAAACGTTACTCTGTAAAAGTTACTCTTACTCTATTTACCTTTTTATTTTTATTAATAAACAAGTGTGATTTAATTGTACTTCTGTCTCGGTCTGATTTATGGTTTCTGACAGTCACCAAGTTTAAGCAGCATGTGTCACCAAGTTGCAGCAGCATGTGTCCCACCAAGTCGCAGCAGCATGTGTCCCACCAAGTCACAGCAGCATGTGCCCCACCAAATCACAGCAGCATGTGTCCCACCAAGTCGCAGCAGCATGTGTCCCACCAAGTCGCAGCAGCATGTGTCACCAAGTTGCAGCAGAATGTGTCGCCAAGTTAGAGCAGCATGTGTCACCAAGTTGCAGAAGCCTCACATCAAACCCCCCCCTTACTTACCTTGCAGTGTGTTGTCCTCTCCAGCGATGTCTCCTCATACTTCCTGGTTCCTCTCTCCTGGGCCCAATTGGAGAGAGAAAACAGGAAGTGACATTTATGTTGGTCATGACCCACTGGGGGTTATTTACGAAAGGCAAATCCACTTTGCACTGAAAGTGGGCCTGAGACAGCCTCTCCTTCCCCCTTCACAGCCAAGCACTCAGGGCTGATCCTAGGCAGGTGCGTGGTGCAGAAGAGCATAGTAGAGATAACCGAGCGGAGGGAGGATACGCCCATCGCCCCACCCACCTAGGTATTGATGATCGAGAGCTGAGCTCTCTCAGAGGCTGTGCCCAGCCTCGGATCCAGGGTCCTGCTGCAACCCATCTGGCTTCCACTCAGGGTGGGAGATCGTGGCGGACATGACAGGAGGAGAGGACTCGGGAGGCAGAAGATCAGGCCACCAGCTGACTGCGAGGAGGAGAGGTGAGTGAGTTATCGCACAGAGGCTGAGCAAAGACCTTAGTGGGGTGGCGGGGGTTGACTTTTATGAAGAGGGGGTATTTGGGAAGTGGGGGTGGTAATTTGTAAAGTGGGGGTATTTGTGGAGTGTGAGGGGTATTTGTGGAGTGTAGCGGGTAATGTTGGGGGTTAATAGTACATCCACTGAGACCAGTGTTGGGGGTTGATGGTGCATCCGCTGAGACCAGTGATGTGGGTTAATAGTGCATTCGCTGAGACCAGTGTTGGGGGTTAATAGTATGTCAGCTGAGACCAGTGTTGGGGGTTAATAGTATGTCCGCTGAGACCACTGATAGGGGTTAATAGTGCATCTGCTGAGACCAGTGTTAGGGGTTCATTGTACGTCTGCTGAGACCAGTGTGGGGGGTTAATAGTGTGTCCGGTGAGACCAGTAATGGCGGTTAATAGTGCGTCCACTGAGACCAGTTTGGGGGTTAATAGTGCGTCTGCTGAGACCAGTGTTGGGGGTTAATGGTGAGTCCGCGGAGACCAGTGTTGGCAGTTAATAGTGCGTCCAAGGAGACCAGTGTTGGCGGTTAATAGTGCGTCCACTGAGACCAGTAATGGGGTTAATAGTGTGTCCGCTGAGACCAGTAATGGGGGTTAATTGTGCATCTGCTGAGACCAGTGTTGGGGGTTAATAGTGTGTCTGCTGAGACCAGTGTTGGGGGTTGATGGTGCATCCACTGAGACCAGTGATGGGGTTAATAGTATGTCCACTGAGACCAGTGATGGGGGTTAATAGTGCATCTTCTGAGACCAGTGTTGGGGGTTCATTGTACATCCATGGAGACCAGTGTTGAGGGTTAATAGTGTGTCAGCTGACACCAGTGTTGGGGTTTAATAGTACGTCCACCGAGACCAGTGATGGGGGTTAATAGTGCATCCGTTGAGACTAGTGTTGGGAGTTAATGGTGTGTCCGCTGAGACCAGTGTTTGGGTTAATAGTAGGTCCACTGACACCAGTGATGGGGATTAATAGTGCATCCGCTGACACCAGTGATGGGGGTTAATAATGCGACCGCTGACACCAGTGCTGGGGGTTAATAATGTGTCCGCTGACACCAGTGATGGGGGTCAATAGTGCATCCGCTGACACCAGTGCTGGGGGTTAATAATGCATCCACTGACACGAGTCAATGCTGAGACCGGGGTTAATAATGCATCTGCTGAGACCAGTGATGAGGATTAATAGTATGTCTGCTGACACCAGTAATGAGGGTTAATAGTGCGTCCACTGAGGCCAGTGATGGGGGATACTAGTGCATCCACTGACACCATTGCTGGGGGTTAATAGTGCGCCCACTGACATTAGTGCTGAGGGTTATTAGTGTGTAGGCTGAGACCAGTGCTGGGGGTTAATAATGCATCCCCCTGAGACCAGTACTGGGGGTTAATAGTGTGTCCGCTGACACCAGTGTGAAAATTATTAGTGCCCCCCCCCCAGTTTTGACTGTGGTATCTATTATGCCCCCCATATATTGTTCCCAGAGTCGCCACTGGACACACACCACGTGAGCTTTGGACTAAAATCCACCCCCTAGACAGGTTCCTGTGAGACAGACAGAAAACTGATCCAATGCAGAGAAATTGAATCTGTGTGATGTGTATCATAGGAGCCACGAGCAGGTCTAGGAGGCAGGTCTTTGTTACAGTGGCCGCCTGGGAAATTTATATCCAAGCTCTGTGACGGCAGGAGATAATTGCCACTCTGTATGATCCAGGGGCACTGGTAAACTGCAATTGGTGGGCACTCTTAGGCTGCTTTTGGTGGGCACTGGTAGGCTGCTTTTGGTGGGCACTAGTAGGCAGAAATTGGTGGGCACTGATAAGCTGCATTTGATGGGCACTGATAAGCAGCATTTGGTGGGCACTGGTAGGCTGCAATTGGTGGGCATTGGCAGGCTGCAATTGAGGGGCCCTGGCAGGCTGCAATTGATGGGCACTGATAAGCTGCATTTGATGGGCACTGATAAGCTGGATTTGGTGGACACAGGCAGGCTGCAATTGGTGGGCACTGATAAGCTGCATTTGGTGGGCACTGATAAGGCTGCATTTGGTGGGCACTGGTAGAATGCAATCGGTGGGCAGTGAGGAGGCTGCATTTGATGGGAACTGGTAGGCTGCATTTGATGCATTGATCTCTTGTATCATTTCCGCAGTCTCTGCCTATTCCTTGTATGATGTTATCAGTCTCTGATCGTCTCTTGTAGTATGTCTGCAGTCTTTGACCATCTCCTGTATCATATCTGCCGTCTCTGACCATCTCCTGTAGTATGTCTGCCGTCTCTGACGAGGTAGCATTCTCATTTCAGTGTGTCTTAAGTGTCTGTTAGACATACTATGATTTTTTGACACATCGGATGTACATCTGTGCAGTTTTCAACTAAAGCTTTCTAAGATCTTCAAGATATCATTTTGATCCAGTCACTGTCTGCCAATGCTACTGTATTGTAAGTTATATCTATCTCACCACAACTAGATCAGTTTTAGAAATCAACCAAAAAAAAAAAGTTTTAGAAAGCAGGTCATACATGGTCGGATTTTGAACAAATTTTCCTTTCAAAACCAGAAAGTTTGTTTTATTTGTGATCCGGTGATGCCACTGATGCCATTGATTTTCAAAATTCGGCCGACCAAGCCTTCAATTAAACCTCATGTTGCTACAGAAAATAATTTTTGTGGCCGGGAATCTTCTTTTCTCTCCGTAAATTTTCTTTTCTTGCACATGTGCATTTTTTTTCTTATTACATTTCTCATACGATTCTCCCATCATTAATTAGAAAATTGTTTGTTTTTCAAAAAATGTCCAACATATCTGACTCCTCAAATTTGATTGCTGCATGAAAATCGGCTGTTGCTGCAGCCCACTAATGGTGCGAAATTTGTACGAAAATTCTTAGATACGATTTTTGAAAGAAAATTCTTTCGAAATTCGAACCATGTATGGCCAGCATTAGATTAGGGAGCCAAAACAGTGAAACATTTTTTTTTTTATAGCTCCAGTGAAAAAATCATTTATAGCTCCTGTCAAAAAAATCTTTTATAACTGCAGTAAAAAAATTATTTAGTTACATTCAGAAAATCATTTAGCGCCAATTCAAAATTCCTGATAGCTCCGGAATACACAGAGAGATGTAATATGGTATACAACAGCTTAGGACAGTACACTGATTGCCTAGTGGGACTGTATTATACATGTTAGTTGTGCATCATACATGTAAAGAGTATAAGCTGCTTGCATTACTAAATGCAATTTTTATTTTTGCTTATAATACCTTCTCAAAAAGTGAGTCTAAAGGCAACCTGCCTCACGAACAACCTTTGGACACAAAGCCAACCAACTGATACACTTCTCAGAGCCAGCCAGTACACTCTTTCATTGTCAGCAGAATGCCACAGCAAGAACCAGAAATCTTTATAGGTCAGGAACTAGGCAGACAAGATAAACACGAGTTTGATAAAGAACTGCTGGGTAATGCTAATCACATATGATCTAAAACTGTTGATTGCATATCATCCCTTTCTCAGCCTTTTCATGAGGTATTGCTACTAAAATGCTCTTTCAAAAAATGAATTGCTGCCTATAAGGCGGCGTACACACGCGGGGACTGTCTGCCGAAACTAAGTTCGTCAAACAGTCCGCTCAAACTTTTGAATGAACGAACACGCCCACACACGGCACTTTTTGAGCGGACAAATACGGCAAACTTTGTTCGTCATACTAAGTCCGCGCAACTTTTGAAATGAGCGGACTCGCCCACACACGAGGCAACAGTCCGCTCATTTCGAGCGCGTGTGCAGGTAGGCGGGGCACGCGACGGAGACGTTGCGGGCTCCGCCGCCTGGAATGGACTTAAAGGGGAACCCCAACGCCGAAAAAAATCGGCGTGGGGGTCCCCCCAAAGTCCACAACAGACCCTTGTCCGAGCACGCTACCCGGCCAGCCAGGAAAGGGGGGCGAGCGAGCGCGCCCCCCCTCCTGAGCCGTACCAGGCCGTGTGCCCTCAACATGGGGGGTGCCTTGGGGAAGGGGGGGCTGCGCGGACCCCCCCACCCCAAAGCACCTTGTCCCCATGTTGATGAGGACAAGGGCCTCTTCCCGACAACCCTGGCCGTTGGTTGTCGGGGTCTGCGGGCGGGGGGCTTATCGGAATCCAGGAGCCCCCTTTAATAAGGGGGCCCCCGGATACCGGCCCCCCACCCTATGTGAATGAGTATGGGGTACAATGTACCCCTACCCATTCACCTGTAAAATAAAAGTACCCAAAAAAAAAACACAACACACGAGATAAAATATTTTATTGCACAGCTCCGGGGGTCTTCCGTCTTCGGGGGTTCTTCTCCAGGAGATGTTGACACGTCGCTCTCTCCGGCCGGAATGCCAGAGCCGCGCTGAGCGGCCACTTATATAGTGACAATGGGGCGGTGTCACATGGTATATGTCACATGGGTTGGTCACATGGTGACCCCGCCCCCTTACGATGTCATAGTCCCCATGTGACATCAACTCATGTGACCAACCCATGTGACATATACCATGTGACACCGCCCCATTGTCACTATATAAGTGGCCGCACAGCGCGGCTCTGGCATTCCGGCCGGAGAGAGCGACGTGTCAACATCTCCTGGAGAAGAACAAGAAGAACAAGAAGAAGAAGAAGAACGGAAGGCGGCGGCGACAGTGGCGACAGCGGCGACAGAAGACCAGGCCACCGCCTGCAAAAGAGCTATAAGAAGGCGCGGTGGCCCGGCAGAAGAACCGAAGAGGGGGACAAGACCCCCGAAGTCGGGAGAAGAGGCCGGCGGCGGGGAGGAAGAAAGCCGGACTCCTCCGCTAGCAAAAGAGCTACAAGAAGATAGCGGAGGAGTCCGGCGAGAAGACCCCCGAAGACGGAAGACCCCCGGAGCTGTGCAATAAAATATTTTATCTTGTGTGTTGTGTTTTTTTTTGGGTACTTTTATTTTACAGGTGAATGGGTAGGGGTACATTGTACCCCATACTCATTCACATAGGGTGGGGGGCCGGTATCCGGGGGCCCCCTTATTAAAGGGGGCTCCCGGATTCCGATAAGCCCCCCGCCCGCAGACCCCGACAACCAACGGCCAGGGTTGTCGGGAAGAGGCCCTTGTCCTCATCAACATGGGGACAAGGTGCTTTGGGGTGGGGGGGCCACGCGGCCCCCCCTTCCCCAAGGCACCCCCCATGTTGAGGGCACGCGGCCTGGTACGGCTCAGGAGGGGGGGCGCGCTCGCTTGCCCCCCTTTCCTGGCCGGCCGGGTAGCGTGCTCGGACAAGGGTCTGTTGTGGACTTTGGGGGGACCCCCACGCCGATTTTTTTCGGCGTTGGGGTTCCCCTTTAAGTCCATTCCAGGCGGCGGAGCCCGCGACGTCTCCGTCGCGGGCCCCGCCTACCTGCACACGCGCTCGAAATGAGCAGACTTCCCTCCGAGCGGGAACAGTTTGCTCATTTCGAAAGTGGCCTACACACGGGCGGACTGTTCGCTCAAACCAAGTTTCAGCGGACAGTTTTTCGGAATTTCCGAAAAACTTTGTTCGTCAAACTGTCCGCTGAAACTGTCCGCTGAAGCCCCACACACGAGCGGACTGTCCGCTGAAACACTGTTCAGCGGACAAAGTTGAGCCAACAGTCCGCCCGTGTGTACGCGGCCTAAGAGTTATCAAAAACTGTGCCTTGAATATTCTAACCTAAATGTACCAAAGTGGTACAACACTGAATAGTCGCAGGAAGAATTAGGGATTTAATGAGCTTAATCTAGAGAGAGAAAGTTTAGTACTACAAAGACATAGGTGTCCATTTATAAAGCAGTGAAATCTATTCATCACTGCTTCATCCTCCAGCATTCACATAGGAGATCTTTCTCCTCTGTGTGCCTGTTTATGAAGCGGAGTAGATTGTTTCACCTTCGGAGGAGTGAAGCGATCTACAAATGCTTCCAACAGTGGAGAACGGCCCCTGATACTGGAATCTCGTGAGACTTTACGAGATTACAGTACAAGAAACACGAGATGTCAGTTTATTAAGCAGTGATAAATTATCACTGCTCAATATGCTGACAGACGGCATGGTTAATGTTAGTAAAATAAAGAGTCCCACTACATTATATGTATATGTATACTCACACATTATATACACATGTATATACAAACACATATATATGTGTAGCGGCGGCTCCTGAAGAGCAGGCGCTATGCGTTTTTCAAAGTTAAACTTTACCTAAACTGCAGTTTGGTTTGGGTTTTATTTGTCTAAATTGGACCTCTGCATCAGTCTGACTGGACTGTGAGATGTTCAGCCTGGCCACAGGGGGCAGGCGTGGCAGGCGTGGAACTAGGGTCTGGTCAGGCGCTTAAGTTACTCTCTTTTGGAGCCAGGTCAGTGGGAGTGGCCCTCCCGCTGTGCCCTCTGGGAGAGGATATTTAAGATGCGGCCATCACGTGGTTCGGAGTTCCAGTCCAGTATGAAGTGCTGATTACAGGAAGGCTATGGCCTGGGGTGCGGATCCATGCGACTTTATTGTCTCTGGGCTGACTAGCCCGAGGCAAGGAAACTAAAGGAGTATTCTGAGGTGGTTGGGTGCCGTCTCCGGTTAGGGAGAGACCCAGAGTACTTCGAGCATTCCAGCGGAGGACTCTTTAGAAAAACACCACGTACGGGTTGGTTTTCTTAACAAGAGCCTGGAAGGGCTGAAGTACCCACGAGAATCCAGTCTTGTGGATATCGCCAAGCAGGCTGAAAGATCTAGGTATCCTATAAGTGTTCTAAAGCTTAGTTTCTCTACATGTTCTGCAACGATGTCTGTGACAAAGACTTTGTTACTGAGTAAGCACCTTGTTGGCTGCTAGGCCTTGTGAGAGAGGGACTGTCCAACCTGAGTGTTCAACCAGCTGTGAATGGCTATTCTCTGGATACAGTCAAAGCAAGTTCTTTAACGCTTTCTGGACTTTGACATAAGAGTATCTGAACTTCCTTTCCAACCCTCTGATCCCAAGTTGAAAGACTGTTTAATTGACAGGAATTGAGAATTCTAAGGATATTGGGGCAGTTGCTGAGGCTGCTCCCTTGATATCCACACCCAAAAAGGTTTGTTAAGGGGACTATTACGGTACTAAGTAAATAATTCGTAGAAGACTTTGTTATAAAAAATTACAAATAATTTAATAAGTGCAACAAAAATTTGAATCCATCAAAACTTCCATATTGTTAAAATCATATACACCACAATTTAATAAACTACCGACGGGTGGCCCCGTAAGGTTTCTATTGAAGAGGGGTATAGAAACGTTTCCTCTACCAGTTTCACGGTGAACCGCTTCTTCAGGAGGATAGTCTACAGAATAAATAAAAATATTTGCAAATAATCAAATATCAGCGAATCATAACCCTTTATTTGGCCACTAGAAGGGGTTAAAAGCTCCCCAATAGCGCTCAAAAAATGCTGGTAAAGCGCTGCTAGTTTAAGCGATGCTTTATGAGCATTTTTCGGGCTCTGACATTGTGAAAGGGCTCTTAAAGCACTTGGGCTTTCACATTGGGATTGCAGATGAGACTTATTTCAAGCGCTTCACAGGCGCTTTTTTTAACGCTAAAGCGCCTGAAAAACGCCTGAAAAACGCCCCAGTGTGAAAGGGGTCTAAGACAGAAATGCTGTGGCAGGAAATGCTATGTCAGAAGCGCAGAGACTGTACGCCAAGACAAAATGCTGGGGCATGACGGAATGACAGAAATTCTGGGGACATGACGCAATGACAGAAATCCTGGGACAGACACGCTATGACAGAAATCCTGGGACAGACACGCTATGACAGAAATCCTGGGACAGACACACTAAGACAGAAATCCTGGAACAGAAACGCTAAGACAGAAATCCTGGGACAGAAACGCTAAGACAGAAATCCTGGGACAAAAAAGCTAAGACAGAAATCCTGGGACAAAAAAGCTAAGACAGAAATCCTGGGACACAAACGCTAAGACAGAAATGAAGGGGCAGAATGCTAAGACAGAAATGCAGGGGCAGAACGCTAAGACAGAAATGCAGGGGCAGAACGCTAAGACAGAAATGCAGGGGCAGAACGCTATGACAGAAAAACGCTATGACAGAAAGCCTGGGGCAGAAACACTATGACCGCAACCCTGGGGCAGAAACACTATGACTGCAACCCTGGGGTAGAAACACTATGACAGAAATCCTGGGGCAGAAACGCTATGCTAGCAACCCTGGGGCAGAAATGCTGTGACAGAAATGCTGTGCAGAACGCTGACAGAAATGCCATGTAGAGCGCTATGACAGACATGCTAGGCAGAACACTGTGACAGAAATGCCATGACAGAAAAACGCGGTGACAGAACTCCTGGGAAACGCTATGATAGAAACACTGACCAAAGAAAGCAAAATAACAAAGTAAAAGCAGCAATGTATATGGTTTACATCCTCCCTGTCTTGCCAGCCTCCCAGGTATGCCAAGCCCTGCTGACAATGAATGTGACCTATGCAAGCTTGAGAATGACATGTGGCTACACCACAATACTCCAGCATGGTACAGCTACTACAAACCTCGACAGACCTATCACCTCACGTCTGGCCATTGCCATGACTGCTGTGGGTAGGTTTGATGTCCTCTGTCACTGTGCTGCAGAGATGCCAGTTTTGTGGGGACAGAGGAGCGACGGAAGCATCCCCCCGTAAGCACCGGGAGAAACTGGTGGCCCGCCCCCCTCATGGAGCCAGCCGTACATGAGGAGAGGAGCAGGCGAATGGCCAAACCCCCCACCCCCTCACCAGGTGTGCGGCTACCTCATAGTGATGGATGCGCATGGGGAGAGGAGTTGGCAGTGGCCGATCACCCCCCCTGAACACCGGGAGAATCAGCGAGCTGCCCCCACATGGAGCAAGATGTGCATGGGAAGAGAGGAGCTGGCGGGCGGCCGATCACCCCGCCCCCTGAACACCAGGAGAATCAGCGAGCAGCCCCCACGTGGAGCAAGATGTGCATGGGAAGAGAGGAGCTGGCGGGCGGCCGATCACCAGATGGGTGGCTCCCTCGTCGAGCTGGATGTGCTTGGGGAGTCGGCGGCCGGCCGATCAAACCCCCCCCACGCGAACATCGGGAGGAGAGGACTGGGTGGCCCCCTCCTGAATCCGGATCTGCTCAGGGAGAAAGGAGCTGGTGGGTTCGGACAATCGCCCCCCCCCGCAAACACCAGGAGAAGTGAGCAGCCCCTTCGTGCTGTCAGATGTACCCAGGGTAATGAGGTGGGTGGGCGGGCTCCCCAGTGGAGCCTGATGTGAACACCAAGAGACACCGCCACCACAGTTCCAGCTGACAATGTCTCTCCCAGGACCCGGAAGTGACGTGTGTCGGCCCCACCCCTTCTGAACCCAGAAAAATGCCAACACTATCCCTGACAGAGGAGGAGGATTAAATAGCCTCTCTGACTCCTCCCTAGCCCTTACACTTAAGTGCACGGAATCCGAAAGTGATGATTGATCACATGCAAGTGCTTCATCCATTTTGATACAGTCCCACTCTGTCTACAGAGGTAATACTCCAGAGGCAAAGCATGGCGGGTTGATCACGGTCCAAAGAGTGCCTCATACTCAAGTTTTCTCTACATGTCTGTGCAGAAGGACTCTATGGAAAATAACTCTGCCAAAATATGCTTAGTTTGCATATACTCCAAGGGTCAACCTGAAAAAGCTGTAACACTGTATATTATTCTAGATGATCAGAGTAATAGGTCTCTTGCGAGAGCAAAGCTTTTGATCTGTTAAACATAACAGAAGATGCTTTGCTATACACCCTGGAAACCTATGCTGACATTACAGAAGTTACAAGCAGGATAGCCACTGGTCATCTAGTAGACAGTGTAGAATTACCATTGCCCACTCTTTGTGTGCAACTAGATTTCACCAAAAAGAGAGGAGATCCCTACTCCTGCAGCTACTTTTCACTACTCTCACTTAAGAGGCAACGCTGACCACATACCATACCTCTTAACAGAAATGCTGTAATGTTTTCCGGCTTCTCAGCAGAGACATCCCTAAAGCCTTGTTCACATGATCGGATTTTCCGTAGACAAAAGCACAGATTTTTGTCCGAAGGGTGATGACCCCAAACTTGTCTTGCATACAAATGACACACAATTGTCAGCCAACAAACACGAACGTAGTGACGTACTATGTGGTTTTTCAGCTCTTTAGCGCCACCCTTTGGACTCCTTCTGCTAATTTCATGTTAGTAGAAGTGTGAGTGTTGATTCGTGCTTTTCGTTTCAAGCTTTTCATTTTGTGTTTTTCAGTTTGCGTTTTTCAGTTAGTTTCTGAATGGCCATTCGTCAACCAGCTATGTTGCAGAATGGTGGCATTGCCTGTTTCAAGCAGTGCCCCCATCACTACAATGTCAAAGAAAGACTTTACAGTTCTTCACACAAAATAACAAAGTCCTTCATTTCTGGGTTGATAATGTTGGAACCACAGTGTTAAATGTAACAAGTAAAGACAATGAACTGGCAGGAACAATGGAAGACGAGGAGTTCCTAAAAAATAATGTGTAAGGAGTTCTGTCAGGATAATTCAAACAGCTGGGTAGCACCACTGCCATTTTGTGTCTCAAAAAAAAAAAAAGCTACAGAAGCATGACTTACTTCCTTGCAACTCACCCCGAACAGAAAACCTGAAATGAAAAACTCTTTGTTGACTTTATGCTTTAAGTGCTTGCAAGAGATCATAATGAGCCTGCACCACCTCTTAAGAATGGAATGGAGAGGAATGTTGGTACCTTCCATGCCTTGGAGAGTATCAGCCTTACAAAAAGATAAGATCAAGGTCTTTGACTCAAGGGCTCAATATGAAGCTGTTTTACTCAACATCTTTGTCGTTGGGCTTATTCAGAGCAATAACCTCATAGGAGTTGTGCCCTGCTTCAGACAAGAACTGGTTGCTGTTATGGCCAACATTCAGCAAAAGTGTTCCACTGTTTCATCATTCAAGAAGACAACAGAAGCTTCCTCAGGATCTGTTGCTATCGCAACAATATCAGCAACAACATCATAGCCTACTGAATGAAAGTACATGTTTTTGCTAACAGCCCTTCACCTGCTGTAGCAATGTATTGGCTGAAAAGGACAGCTCAAAAATATGACAAAGAATTTGGATGCATATGATTTTTTGGAAAGGAATTTCTATGTAGACAACCAGCTCAAATCTATATCTACAGGAGAACAAGCAATTGATCTTCTCAAGAAAACTCAGTATGTTTGACACTGCCAACCTCAGGCTTCACAAAATTGTCTCTAACAGTGACAAGGTAATGAAAGCCTTTCCCTCTGATGACTATGCTGTTAGTGTAAAGGGATTTGAGCTAGGAACAGATCTTCCCCTTATGCAACATAGCCTCAGATTGCTTTGGGATGCCAAACAACAGACTTTCACGTTTCAACTACGGTATCAACTTGTGATCAGCCCTTTACAAAACAAGGAGCTTTGTCTGCTGTTAACAGAATCTATGATTCTCTGGATTTCATAGCATCCTTTACCATTCAGGGTAAGATACTTCTAAGACAGCTTACTTCTGAAACTATATATTGGGACATCCCATTACTAGTGATGGACGAACGTTTCGCCCGGCGGTCGTTTCGCGGCGAATTTCCGACTTTCGCCGTCCGCGGGTTCGAACGCCTTTTTCCGTCGTTCGCCCCGGCGGACTTACGTGTTTAATGTATACAAGAACTTTAACCTTTCGTGACACGTTTATCATGTGTTACAGGACAACCAATTGAGACATGACAGCTCATGGACACTTGGACATTCCCCCTAACCTATAAATACACCCGATCCGGTGGCCATTTTACATTCTTTCTTCTGTCACTGTAGGGAAAGGATCCTGTGTGGAGTAGGGACAGAGAAAACGCTAGCTATTTGGTACACAAAAGTTCTTTTCAGGACTGGTATAGGTGTTAGGTCAGCAGCCTGAGTTTCTTTTGTCAGTTTAGATAAAGGGACAGAGCGCTGTATGCTGCTATTTTAGGGACAGCTCAGCCAGATTAGTCTTTCTTCATCATCATCATCATCATCATCATTAGCTGTTACTATCAGGTCCACAAAAGAGCTGTTCCAGCTAATCGTTCCAGCCTACTCTTTTTTGCCAATTTGTATAGGGACAGGCAGGAAGCAGTGTGTCAGGCAGTGAGGATAATTTTAAAGACTTGCTGTTACTATTAGTTCCACAAAGGTTCTTTTCAGGACTGGTATCAGTGGTACGGTAATAGGCTTGTACACGTATAATATTCTTTCTTCCAAATATAGAAAGAATATTATACTTGACTGCTGCCCTTCTGCTGCAGTCTGCTAATCATTCACAACTCACTTGTTCCACAAAGCTCTTTATCAGGACTGGTAACTTGGTCTGTCTAGGGTGCTACGGTACATAGGCTTGGGTGCGGTACAGTCTGCTGTTCTGTAAGGACCGCTATCGGTCCACAATACATAGGGTTGCCGTGCACTACTGCTGACCGCTGCCCTATACTGCAGCAGTCCTTCAGCGGTATAGGGACTGACGCACAGTCTGCTAAACACTAATACACAACCTGCTTGGTCCACAAAAGTTCTTATAAGGACTGGTAACTTGGTATAGGGTGCTACGGTACATAGGCCTGAGTGCGTTACAGTCTGCTGTTCTGTAAGGACCGCTATCGGTCCACAATACATAGGGTTGACGTGCACTACTGCTGACCGCTGCCCTATACTGCAGCAGTCCTTCAGCGGTATAGGGACTGACGCACAGTCTGCTAAACACTAACACACAACCTGCTTGGTCCACAAAAGTTCTTATAAGGACTGGTAACTTGGTATAGGGTGCTACGGTACATAGGCCTGAGTGCAGTACAGTCTGCTGTTCTGTAAGGACTGCTATCGGTCCACAATACATAGGGTTGCCGTGCACTACTGCTGACCGCTGCCCTATACTGCAGCAGTCCTTCAGCGGTATAGGGACTGACGCACAGTCTGCTAAACACTAATACACAACCTGCTTGGTCCACAAAAGTTCTTATAAGGACTGGTAACTTGGTATAGGGTGCTACGGTACATAGGCCTGAGTGCAGTACAGTCTGCTGTTCTGTAAGGACCGCTATCGGTCCACAATACATAGGGTTGCCGTGCACTACTGCTGACCGCTGCCCTATACTGCAGCAGTCCTTCATTGGTATAGGGACTGACGTACAGTCTGCTAATCACTAACACACAACCTGCTTGGTCCACAAAAGTTCTTATAAGGACTGGTAACTTGGTATAGGGTGCTACGGTACATAGGCCTGAGTGCAGTACAGTCTGCTGTTCTGTAAGGACTGCTATCGGTCCACAATACATAGGGTTGCCGTGCACTACTGCTGACCGCTGCCCTATACTGCAGCAGTCCTTCAGCGGTATAGGGACTGACGCACAGTCTGCTAAACACTAATACACAACCTGCTTGGTCCACAAAAGTTCTTATAAGGACTGGTAACTTGGTATAGGGTGCTACGGTACATAGGCCTGAGTGCAGTACAGTCTGCTGTTCTGTAAGGACCGCTATCGGTCCACAATACATAGGGTTGCCGTGCACTACTGCTGACCGCTGCCCTATACTGCAGCAGTCCTTCATTGGTATAGGGACTGACGTACAGTCTGCTAATCACTAACACACAACCTGCTTGGTCCACAAAAGTTCTTATAAGGACTGGTAACTTGGTATAGGGTGCTACGGTACATAGGCCTGAGTGCAGTACAGTCTGCTGTTCTGTAAGGACTGCTATCGGTCCACAATACATAGGGTTGCCGTGCACTACTGCTGACCGCTGCCCTATACTGCAGCAGTCCTTCAGCGGTATAGGGACTGACGCACAGTCTGCTAAACACTAATACACAACCTGCTTGGTCCACAAAAGTTCTTATAAGGACTGGTAACTTGGTATAGGGTGCTACGGTACATAGGCCTGAGTGCAGTACAGTCTGCTGTTCTGTAAGGACCGCTATCGGTCCACAATACATAGGGTTGCCGTGCACTACTGCTGACCGCTGCCCTATACTGCAGCAGTCCTTCATTGGTATAGGGACTGACGCACAGTCTGCTAAACACTAATACACAACCTGCTTGGTCCACAAAAGTTCTTATAAGGACTGGTAACTTGGTATAGGGTGCTACGGTACATAGGCCTGAGTGCAGTACAGTCTGCTGTTCTGTAAGGACCGCTATCGGTCCACAATACATAGGGTTGCCGTGCACTACTGCTGACCGCTGCCCTATACTGCAGCAGTCCTTCATTGGTATAGGGACTGACGTACAGTCTGCTAATCACTAACACACAACCTGCTTGGTCCACAAAAGTTCTTATAAGGACTGGTAACTTGGTATAGGGTGCTACGGTACATAGGCCTGAGTGCAGTACAGTCTGCTGTTCTGTAAGGACTGCTATCGGTCCACAATACATAGGGTTGCCGTGCACTACTGCTGACCGCTGCCCTATACTGCAGCAGTCCTTCAGCGGTATAGGGACTGACGCACAGTCTGCTAAACACTAATACACAACCTGCTTGGTCCACAAAAGTTCTTATAAGGACTGGTAACTTGGTATAGGGTGCTACGGTACATAGGCCTGAGTGCAGTACAGTCTGCTGTTCTGTAAGGACCGCTATCGGTCCACAATACATAGGGTTGCCGTGCACTACTGCTGACCGCTGCCCTATACTGCAGCAGTCCTTCATTGGTATAGGGACTGACGTACAGTCTGCTAATCACTAACACACAACCTGCTTGGTCCACAAAAGTTCTTATAAGGACTGGTAACTTGGTATAGGGTGCTACGGTACATAGGCCTGAGTGCAGTACAGTCTGCTGTTCTGTAAGGACTGCTATCGGTCCACAATACATAGGGTTGCCGTGCACTACTGCTGACCGCTGCCCTATACTGCAGCAGTCCTTCAGCGGTATAGGGACTGACGCACAGTCTGCTAAACACTAATACACAACCTGCTTGGTCCACAAAAGTTCTTATAAGGACTGGTAACTTGGTATAGGGTGCTACGGTACATAGGCCTGAGTGCAGTACAGTCTGCTGTTCTGTAAGGACCGCTATCGGTCCACAATACATAGGGTTGCCGTGCACTACTGCTGACCGCTGCCCTATACTGCAGCAGTCCTTCATTGGTATAGGGACTGACGTACAGTCTGCTAATCACTAACACACAACCTGCTTGGTCCACAAAAGTTCTTATAAGGACTGGTAACTTGGTATAGGGTGCTACGGTACATAGGCCTGAGTGCGTTACAGTCTGCTGTTCTGTAAGGACCGCTATCGGTCCACAATACATAGGGTTGCCGTGCACTACTGCTGACCGCTGCCCTATACTGCAGCAGTCCTTCAGCGGTATAGGGACTGACGCACAGTCTGCTAAACACTAACACACAACCTGCTTGGTCCACAAAAGTTTTTATAAGGACTGGTAACTTGGTATAGGGTGCTACGGTACATAGGCCTGAGTGCAGTACAGTCTGCTGTTCTGTAAGGACCGCTATCGGTCCACAATACATAGGGTTGACGTGCACTACTGCTGACCGCTGCCCTATACTGCAGCAGTCCTTCAGCGGTATAGGGACTAAGAGTTTTGTCACAGGGTGATTTAAAAAATGACAGGCAGAGGAAGAGGCAGGCCCTTCCGCAGGGGTGGTAGGGGTAGGGCAGGAGCAACAGCCTTGAGCCAAAGTGGGAAGTTGCAGAAGGTGCGTTCAATTACTTTAAAGGACGCACCAGACTTGGTTGAGTGGCTCACTCAGCCTTATTCTTCTGCACCCTCCTCATCCTCTCGATCTGCACCCTCTTCTTCACTCTCTGCTATGTGCACCCCCAAAGACACTACCACCAACAACACCACCACCACCACATACCTTCCGCTTGAGTGCAAATGGGGGCCTTCATGCTCCAGTGTTTTAATAGGGACCCCCGTATAAAAAGCATGAGGGTCAAGGACCAGTACTGGGTGGCAACGTACTTAGATCCCCGGTACAAACACAAAATGGCGGAAATGTTACCGCCGTCGCAGAGGGCTGTCAGAATGCAGCACTTCCAGGCCTTGCTTCGAGAAATGCTGCATTCTGCTTTTGCGTGCGCTGGCAGAGGAGCAATTCCCACTCCCAGAGAAGGATTTGCGGGTACCAATCCAACAGCGCCTGCAAGAAGAGGCCGGTTTGAAGATGTGTTGGTGACTTCGGATATGAGGTCATTCTTTCAGCCGACCCATCGACAGGTGTCATCCGGATCCAGCATCAGGGAACGCCTAGACCGTCAGGTGTCCGACTACATTGGGTTAACGGCCGATGTGGACGCTCTGAGGAGTGATGAACCCCTAGACTACTGGGTGGGCAGGCTTGACCTCTGGCCAGAGCTTGCCCAATTTGCAATCGAACTGTTGGCTTGCCCCTCATCCAGTGTCCTGTCCGAAAGGACGTTCAGCGCAGCAGGGGGGATTGTGACCGATAAGCGTACTCGCCTAGCTCACGACAGTGTTAACTACCTCACATTTCTAAAAATGAATGAGGCATGGATCTCGGAGGAATTCAACACATGTGATCAGTAGACCATGTATATGTCTATAAACAATTTTTGGAATCAAGCACACAGACCTTCTTAATTCATTTGGCTCACTTCCCTGACCCAAAAAAGCACACCGTACTATATGCCCCTACCCTCCTCTTTGAAGAGGTTGAGCGGTGTCATATTTCTACTGGGGCTGCTTATTATGAGGGGTTCCCACCATCCCTGTGCTGTGCTGACTTCCTCCTGGGTGTTCTTATTATGAGGGGCTCCCACCATCCCTGTGCTGTGCTGACTTCCTCCTGGGGGTTCTTATTATGAGGGGATCACACCATCCCTGTGCTGTGCTGACTTCCTCCTGGGGCTGCTTACGGTGCTGCTGTCAGCGCTGTATGTCACGGAGCTGCTGTCAGCGCTGTATGTCACGGAGCTGCTGTCAGCGCTGTATGTCACGGAGCTGCTGTCAGCGCTGTATGTCACGGAGCTGCTGTCAGCGCTGTATGTCACGGAGCTGCTGTCAGCGCTGTATGTCACGGAGCTGCTGTCAGCGCTGTATGTCACGGAGCTGCTGTCAGCGCTGTATGTCACGGAGCTGCTGTCAGCGCTGTATGTCACGGTGCTGCTGTCAGCGCTGTATGTCACGGAGCTGCTGTCAGCGCTGTATGTCACGGAGCTGCTGTCAGTGCTGTATGTCACGGAGCTGCTGTCAGCGCTGTATGTCACGGAGCTGCTGTCAGCGCTGTATGTCACGGAGCTGCTGTCAGCGCTGTATGTCACGGTGCTGCTGTCAGCGCTGTATGTCACGGAGCTGCTGTCAGCGCTGTATGTCACGGAGCTGCTGTCAGTGCTGTATGTCACGGAGCTGCTGTCAGCGCTGTATGTCACGGAGCTGCTGTCAGCGCTGTATGTCACGGAGCTGCTGTCAGCGCTGTATGTCACGGTGCTGCTGTCAGCGCTGTATGTCACGGAGCTGCTGTCAGCGCTGTATGTCACGGAGCTGCTGTCAGCGCTGTATGTCACGGAGCTGCTGTCAGCGCTGTATGTCACGGAGCTGCTGTCAGCGCTGTATGTCACGGAGCTGCTGTCAGCGCTGTATGTCACGGTGCTGATGTCAGTGCTCTGTATTACGGTGCTGCTGTCAGTGCTCTGTATCTCCTGCACCCTCTTGTTTGCCTACCCTGGTCCCTGACCTTCCCTCTCCTCCATTGCCTTCATTAGCTCCATAGTCCTGAATTGTCAGAACAATTTCCCAAATAAAAAAAAAATGCTTGTAGTTATCGATCCCAAATTCACCTCATACATGTATTATGCTATTGTCCAGGTGGTGGGACTACGTGCTACCCCCTAATAATTACCCCGTGGCCGCAAATTCGACCTAAAGGTTTGCGAAATTCGCCTCCCATTGAAGTCAATGGAGCCCGCGGCGAACGGTCGTTTTCGCGAACGTTTGTGTCCGTTCGCGTTTCGCGTTCGCGAAACGTCCCGTCGGAAGTTCGTCCATCACTACCCATTACCCATAGAGAAACAACAAAGATGGGAATCATTAAAAGAGTCCCTGAAAGCTCTACAACAACTTCAGATACTGCGCTCTTACATTTCTGAATCCCTAACGAATGCAACCAGAAGAGAGATTTATGTTTTCTCTTATGCTTCCATTGTTATAGTTACATTCAATGTTATAGATACAACAGACAAAGTAAATGTGGGTTTTGTCCTCGGTAACTAGTGTTGGGTGAATGATTCAGACCAAGCATGAGTTCGGGCCGAACATTGGCTGTTCGCCTGTTCGACGAACACCCAAATTATCGGGTGTTCAACCATTTGTTTGGCCCGTCAAATGACCATAATGCACTGCACTGTCACACAGTGCATTGCAAGCCCTGATTGGCTGAAGCAATGAAAGATTTTCCCTATCAGGGCACATAGCACTGTCAGAGCCATGATTGGACACTGTCATGATGACTCTATCCAATCATGGCTCATTGATTTTACCCCCCCCCCCCCCCACTATAAAAATGTTCTTCCCATAGCGGCCATTTGAAGTGTGATATTTGCTTTGCGAGATATAGAACAGGGATCTGTTCAATGCTACTAGAAAGTTAGTGTGCTATAGTGGGCTATTGTGATTCTATTGTGAGTGTAAAGTATTGGTTTAGTGTGAATCTAGTGAGTGTAGTGCGACCATTCTTTTTTACTTTAGTGTCAGTTTACTGTGAATTTAGTGATAGTGCAGTGTGAGTGTAGTATGACTGTTCATTTTTACTTTAGCATCTGTGACGGAACGTCCCCCACACTCCGCTTGAGTGCTTCCGTCAGTATACCTCTTCCTAAGTTCTGGAACACAAGTCCAATGGATCTGACTATAGGAACCCCCAAGAACTAGACAACAGCAGTCTTGGAGTACACCAGGAATGATCTTTATTTGAGATCTTACACAAAATATATACAGCGGAGTGACTAAAAATTAGTGTGAGCTAATTATCTAATCAACACTGGACTCCTTCATTCAATTGCAGGGTTAATTAGCACAAGCAACAAAACAACAATTGGTGAAATACTCTTTAGAATCTGTGTCAAGCCAGACTACACTCATTTACATTATACAAGACAACAGACAGGTGGCTGGAGTTCATGACATTAGCATCTAACAGTTTGTGTCCCAACAGTGGGATTCAGTCTAATGCTAACATGGCATTGTGTCTCTTGGGGGGTGGCATGGACCTGAATCCAAGTAAAACCACCTCAGGGGTTCCCAGGCATAAAGCTCACAAAGAGGATTGTTCCCCCAAATGCCAGGGCCCATAATCACAAGCAAGAGGCTCGCATTCAGTCCCCTCCAAGAGCCTTGGTCCCTTGGTTTTATTTGGTCAGGACAGGTTTCCTGCGGTATATTTCAGTGTGTTACTGCATGTTTACTGCAGTATATTGCAGTGCGCTAGTGCACATTTACCACAGTATATTTCAGTGCGTTGCTGCACATTTACTGCAGTATATTGCAGTGCATTGGTGCATATTTAATGCAGTATATTTAAGTTAGTTGCTGCACGTTTACCGCAGTGTGTTAATGTATGTTTAACACAGTACATTTGAGTGCATTACTGCACGTTTACCACAGTATATTGCAATGTGTGAGTGCACGTTTAATGAAGTATATTTCAGTACATTGGTGAATGTTTACAGCAATATATTGCAGCGTGTTAGTGAACATTTAAAGCAGTATATTTCAGTGCATTGGTACAAATTTAGCGCAGTATATTGCACATGTTTACTGCAGTGTGTTAATGTATGTTTAACGCCGTACATTTCAGTGCGTTGCTGCACGTTTACCACAGTATATCACAGTGCGTTGGTGCATGTTGACTGCAGTTTATTGCAGTGCATTAGTGCATGTTTAATGCAGCATATTTCAGTGCTTTGGTGAACGTTTACCACAGTACATTGGAGCATGTTAGTGCGAGTTTAAAGCAGCACATTTCAGTGTTATGGTGCACGTTTACTGCAATATATTGCAGTGCGTTAGTGCATGTTTAACATAATACATTGCAGTGCATTGCTGCATGTTTACCGTAGTATATAGCAGCATGTTAGTGCACATTTACCCTAGTATAGTTCAGTGTGATGGTACATGTTTAACACAGTATTTTGCAGTGCGTTAGTGCACGTTTAATGCAGTATATTTTTTAGTGCATGTGTGCATGTTTACCGCAGTATATTGCAGTGCTTTAGTGCACATTTAATTCAGTATATTTCAGTGCGTTGGTGTGCGTTTTCTGAAGTATATTGCCACTTTAAACACAGTGCACTTTAAACACAGTATATTTCAGTGCAGTATATTTCAGTGCATAAGTGCATGTTTAACGCAGTGTATTTCAGTGCAATATATTTCAGCGTGATAGTGTTTGTTTATTGCAGTTTATTGCAGTGTGTCAGTGCAGTTTTACTGCAGTATATTGTAGTGTGTTTGTCTGTGTAGTAAGTACTCAAGTTAACGCGCCCCAAACACCACTTTCCATTTGTTAAAGTGCATCCAAGTACATATTTCTCCTTTCTCCATTACATTTCAATAATAAGCCCCCCCCCCATCATGTCTGGGAGGGCAACAAAGAAAGGCAGACGTTCTCATGGCACTGTGAGGGGGCCAGCAGTGTCTGTGTACACAGGGAAAGGTGGATGTGGTCCGTCCTCAGGCAGGGCATCATGTCCTCTGTTTGGTGATGTTGCCCGTGCTATCTGACCTCAGCATGCAGAGGAGGCGGTGGACTAGTTTACTAAACCATCCTCCTAATCCTCCATCACCCAGCAGAGACTAGTGTGCAGTCCACCGCAGCTACCAGAGTGGCTTTTTCTGCCTCCTTGTCCACAACTTCTCCTGCCATAGCCCCAACAAAAGGCATGGAGGAGTCAGCTAAGTTATTTGATCACAGGGTCGACAACTTACTCCTTGACGATGCACAGCCATTACTTGATTCAGATCTTGGTTCTGAGGTTGAGGAAGGTAGGAACATGAGCCTACAGAGAGGGAGAACATGTAAACCACAAATTGACAGTCATGTTCCCCCTGCGTATTGCCAAGTTGGCTCCAGTGAAGATGAGAATGGAGGGGATGATGATGATGAGGTCCCTGACGTGACTTGGGTACCAGATAGAGCAGAGGAGGAATGTGAGGGTGAGGCACAACCCCAACAAGAATAGAGAGCAGCCACCCCATTCCACCAGATAGTGGATCTGTTATCTCTCGGCTCACTTCCCACAGCTCAGCTGTCTGGGCCTTTTTTAGCACATCTGCAGCTGGACGCACTGTTACAATTTGCAAACTTTGCCTCAAGCAGATTAAACATAGCAAAAACACCGTCCATTTGGGTACCACATGCTTGAGAAGGCATTTAACCTTCCACCACTCAGCCCATTGTCACGAGCACCTAAAAGCCATACAAAGGAGTAGGGATGAGCTTCGTGTTCGAGTCGAACGTACGTTTGACTCGAACATTGGCTGTTCGGCCGTTCGGCGAATTCCGAACGTTTGGGCCGTTCGCGTCAAAATTCGAGTGACGCGCGCGCGGACCACAATGCACTGCGGTGGCGCAGTGCATTGCTGCCCCATGATTGGCCAAGCATGCACTGTGACCCCGCATGCTTGGCCAATCGCAGCGCCGGCAGCGAGGAGAGCCATGATTGGCCACAGGCATCCTGCCTGTGGCCAATCATAGCTCAGGCTGTGTAGTGCACGCCCCACACTATATAAGGCCGCCTTTGAGGCGGCTTCGTGTAGTGTGTTACTTAGCATCTGAAGCAGTGGGTGTTCTGTGTACCTTCAACACAGTACACACCAATCGTTTTTGGCTGATTTCCTATCTTGCTGCTGTGTAGTGGTTGTTGTCTGTGCCCTGACCGCAGTATACACCACTATATTCACCTCACCTATATAGCTAGTGATCTAGCTTTAACCACTTAACAACTGCCCATTGCCGATTAACGGCTTCAGGGGGGTTGTTTAACTCTGAGAGGCCGTTAATTAACGGCCTCCCAGAATTCTGCTCTCGCGTGCCCCGAGGTGTGCGCACTCGAGAGCATCCGTGACCGCCGGGTCGCATCACGGATCACGGTAAACGGCCGCTCATAGCGGCCGTTTACCACGTGATTGCTCCGTCAAATGACGGAGTGATCACTTGGAAACAAACCGGCGTCATGTTATGACGCCTGTTCCTCCCTCCCCTCTCTGTACCGATCGGTACAGCGGAGGGGAAAGAGATCGGTGTCAGCAGCGATGTGGGCTGCATCTGCAGTGCCCACATCGCTGCTCACCGAATTTAACCCCTCAATTCCCTGCCAATACTCTGCAATACCAGTGCATACTCTGCAGTACCCTGCCATTACTCTGCAGTACCCCGCCATTACTCTGCAGTGCAGTACCCTGCCATTACTCTGCAGTGCAGTACCCTGCCATTACTCTGCAGTACCCCCCATTACTCTGCAGTAACCCCCATTACTCTGCAGTACCCCCCAATACTCTGCAGTACCCGCCATTACTCTGCAGTACCCGCCATTACTCTGCAGTACCCCCAATACTCTGCAGTACCCTGCCATTACTCTGTAGTACCCCCCAATACTCTGCAGTACCCTGCTATTACTCTGTAGTACCCCGCCAATACCCCGCCAATACTCTGTAATACCCTGCCATAAATTGCCATACCCAGCCATACTCAGAGATACCCAGCCATACTCGGTGATACCCTGAAATACCCAGCCATAGACGCCCCCCACCCCTCACCGCCCTCTGGTGCTTCTACCAACTCGCCAGTACGATCAAAGCCAGAATCTTTTTTTTATTTTTTATTTCAGGCTTCCCAGCCTAGAGGTGAGATGTGGGGTCATATTGACCCCCCAGATTTCACTGTAAAGAGGACCTGTCACCCCATATTCCTATTACAAGGGATGTTTACATTTCTTGTAATAGGAATAAAAGTGATCAAAAATATATTTTTGGGGAAAAAAATGTCAAACTAACATAAATAAAGTAAAATGAACAATAAAAAAATAAAATAAAAATTAAAGCGCCCATGTCCCCATGTGCTCGCATGTGCCACACATGTGAGGTATCGCCGAGAATGTTAGAGCGAGAGCAATAATTCTAGTCCTAGACCTCCTCTGCAACTCAAAACATGTAACCAGTAAAAAAAAAATTAAAGCGTCGCCTATGGGGATTTTTTAAGTAGCGACGTTTGGCGCCATTCCACGGGCATGTGCAATTTTGAAGAGTGACATGTTTGATATCTATTTACTCAGCATAACTTCATCTTTCACTTTATGCAAACATTGGGCTAACAAGTGGTTAATAATAGAGCTTGCAGTCAGTAGTGTTAGGAGATAGTGCGTGCTGTCTGCGTGCTCTGTACCCAGTACATACCGCTATAATATAGGGCAGGCCCCTACTTTCAAACATCCAACTTACAAACATCTCCTACTTGCAAACGCAAGGAGACAGCAGCAAGTGAGATGAAAAAAGATGGACGACAAAACAAATTATACAGGGGTGATAACCCTTCCCTATGTTTTCCAAAAAGCTTAAAGATAGTTTTTTTGACTGGAGCTACACTTTAAAAATGTACCGGTTGAAAATGACAAACAGATTCAACTTAACACAACAAACCTACACAGTCCCTGTCTTGTTTGCACCGCCTGTATACTGCTGTTCTGAGTATATAGGGCCTGGGGGCCACACGCATTTCCTTTTTTTAATATGGGTACGGGGTTCCCCTTAATATGCGTACAAGACCCAAATAGGCTGGTAATGGGCAGGGAGGGCTACCCATGCCATGTTTCTCAATGATTTTCAACCATATTGCAGGAACCAGATATAACATTAAAACCGCAAGCAGTTTTAAATGGTGTTATTTCCGTTTAATGTCATTTTGTGCAGGGACTGTTCTAAACACGGGAAACACGTGGCACTTCACAGGCATACTACAGACACCCCCCAGGCACCATATTTAAAGGAATATTTCACTTTTTTTTTTCACTTTAATCGTCATTAAAATCAGTGCTCCCGCCAAAACGGCAGTTTTTAAAACTTTTTTTTTCAGTGACCCATGTCCCCTGAGGCAGGAGGCAGGTCCCCAAACCCTTTTTAGGACACTATCTTGCATATTAGCCGTTAAAATTAGCACTTTCCAATTCGAACGTTCGAGTCCCATAGACTTCAATGGGGTTCTAACGTTCGTACCGAACGCGGGGGTCGTTCGCAAGTTCTGGTGCGAACCGAACCGGGGGGTGTTCGGCTCATCCCTACAAAGGAGATGCAATTCTGCTCCTCCTCACTCCTTGCCTTTTCGGTCTATCCCCGATATATCTCATGACCTCTCAGCAGCCTCCACTGACAGGGATGATGGTATAGCAAAGGGTGTCGCAGGTCCTTGCAGCATGTTTATCAGTAGTACACCACCATCTGTAGACTATAGCAGGAAAATTGATTTGCTCCATCTGCTGCAGTGGAAAAAATAAATACAGTCAATGCCATGTACCACAATGGCAGGTTCCAAGTCACTATTTTTTTTTTCATGTAAGGCCATTCCAGTTCTGTACCTTTATGTGGACGGCAATGTTGTGGCATTATTGGGCAAGGTAGCCAGTCGCAAGGTCCACGTTACTGCTGACAGTAGTAGTTATTGTTGATAGCTCATTCACAGTAAACTGGGCTACTCTGCTTGCCAACTCGGAAGGTTGCAGGACAGGCTCAGTGCTGCAGATTGTTGTGCTCTACGTCTCCACACAGCTAGTGGTGATGATGCAAGATTTGTCAGCTCCACCCCTTCCTCCTCCTCCATGTCCTCCTCTGCTGAATTGTCCTATGAACCACCAGTACCCCCTAAGCGTATGAGGGGCTATTCAATGAGTCAGGCTAAAAGGTGCCATGCAGTGCTTCAGCTGGTCTGTGTAGGGGACAGGAGCCACACTGGAGCAGAGACTCTTGTAGCTCTACAGAGGCAGGCCCAGAGGCGGTTCACGCCATGCCAGCTGGACCCACAAATGGTGGTGTGCGATAATGGCGCAAAACTCCTGCCCGCTCCACCAGGTGGAGCTCAACTTTGGCAATGCTGCAGCGGCTGCACAGGCAGCAGAGGGCCACCAACAAGTACATGTGTCAGTATAGCACAATGACAGGCTCAGGCTGGCTCAGCTTTTTTTCCCACGCCAAAAGCTGCTGATAAAGGATGCATGCACTGTACTGTCACCATTTCAGGAGGCAACAAGGGTGGTGAGCCACGACAATGCATGCATCAGTGACAGAATCCCTGTTGTGTTCCTGCTGGAGCAGATTCTGTGTGGCATTATGGACAGGGCACTTGAAGCAGAGCAGCGGGTGTAAGAAGGACTTCCTTTCCTCTCAAGGCCTGCTTTATGCAGACACCATTTTTTCAACGCCACACAAGAGGAGAGGGAAGAGGAAGCTGATTCTGGAAGTTTTTGAGGCACTAAAGCAGAGGAAGACATATGTCAACCCTTAACCCTTTGGTTTTCCATCCCCAGGACCCTTGGGAGTAGTACCTGCCTGGGAGGAGGCAGTTCCAGATACTGTAATCCTCAGTGACCCGGTCAAATCTGCTTCTCATGCCTCCGCATCAAGGAGAAGGATCACTATTGGTTGGCAAACCTCCCTAACCACTGTTACAAGGGGAAAGTCTCGGAACTCATCCGGTCCCCACAGAGAGAGCAGAAGATGGAATCTCTTAAGGACACCTTAAAGAGGAGTTTATGCAACACCTTACCATACTCTGGTAGATTACAGTCTCTTGGAAAACATATTTTCGAGGTTGAGGTTGGTCAAGAGAACAGCGGCGGAGAAGAGGGCCGCCTCAGTGATTCATTTCAAATTTTTTTTAGTCCTCAGTGCCCAGGGCTGTCAGCTTCTACATCCCATCGGCAGCATCTGCATCCTATGGTAGCAGGATATCTAGGGGCGAAAACAGATATGCAGAGCTTTCCAATTGATGATTCACTGGGTTACTGGGTCATGAGAATAGACCACTGACCAGAACTTGCCCAGTATGCAATTGAGCTGCTGGGCTGCCATGCATCCAGCGTGCTTTCCGAAGGGGCATTTAGTGCTGCAGGAGGTTTTGTGATAGATAAGAGAGTGCATCTGTCCACAGACTCTATGAACCGCTTGACACTTATCAGAATGCATCAGTCCTGGATTAGCAGCAGCTATTAAACCCCTGATGCCAATTTTGCTGATTAAGTGCTCTCTGGAATCTCTAAAAGACTGTCTAGGCTGCCTAGCTTTGTGGGTGTTGATTTGATCTGGAAGAAATTTTTGGGTGTTCCATGGGCACAATTAACACCCAAGGACCAATTTTTGCACTTGTTTAACATGTACATATCATTTAAATGTTTGACAGCAAGGCCAAGTGTTGCTTTCTTCAAGAGTACCTCTATAGGGTTATGGTGTGCAGGCACCACCAACACCCAAAGACCATATTTTCCACACCTGTTTGACAGGTACATATCATTTTCATTTTTGACAGCAAGGCCAATTCTTGCTTTTATCAAGAATACTTCTAAAGGTTTACTGTGTTTGCAGGCACCAATAAGACCCAAAGACCAATTTTTATGCAACTGTTACTTCTATCCAAAGTCTGCAAAAGAGACACCAGATTTATCCAAAAAATCTCTAATCTTGTTTTGAGTGCCTTAAATTGTGGCCTCATCATATACGGTATACAAATATATTGTTTACAAAAAAAGAGAGCTTGCAGGGAAAATGTCTTTTTTTTTGTATAAATGTCCTTAGGGTCCATTAACAGGCAAGATTTGCTAAATAACTGAAATACATCACAGGTGATATCATTTGCTGCTCAGTGATTGAAGTATTCTAGTCTACATGTCCCCAAGTTAATACATAATACCTGGCCTGTTAGTGGGCCCTGAGGACAGGGTTGATGACCACTGGTGTATACTGTATAGAACCTCCTGCAGCAATAAGGACATTTATAAAGCCCCCAAAAAAATATGACATTTTCCCTGCAAGCTCTCTTTTTTTTGTAAACAATTTATTTGTATACCGTGTATGTTGAGGCCACAATTTAATGCACTGCTATACATGGTACATGTGTGCCACTTTACAGGCAGACTAAGAACCATATTTAAAGACATTGTTCATTTTTGTTATTTCACTTTTTTATGGTCTCACTTTAAGTATCAGTTCATAAACTTTGTTTTTATTGATACATGCCCCCCCAGGGCAGTACCCAAACCCCCATACCCTTTGAATGCTTAATTACTTGCATATAAGCCTTCAAAATGGGCAATTTAGATTTTTCCAGTTTGGGTCCCACAAACTTTAGTGGGGTTTATTATTCGGTGCCAAACTTTTGCGAAGGTTAGCTGTTCAAAATGCTGGCCTTTACAGTAAAACGTGAAATAGTCATAGTTTGGTAGATGTAACATAAGTATTTGTTTCAAACTCTACCCATTCATATACTACCAGAATTCTTTAAACAGATTAATGCATTAATAACTGATTTTATTTGGGCACATAAAAGACCCAGACTACAACGCCGTCTAATGAATATGCCTAAACAGTATGGTGGGGTTGCGGTACCAGATATTCAGAAATATTATCAGGCGGCGCATATGGTGAGATTAATAGATTGGTATAGGCATTCAAGCTTTAAAATATGGCCAAATATTGAGCAATCGCAGTGTGAGGTTCCATTGTGGTGAGCAGCTTGGTGCTTTGGAGATCTCAGTTTGGATCTTAAAAGGCACCCAACTTTGGGCCCCACGGTGCGTATCTGCTCTTGAATATGTTCCACTACATTATTATCTTCGGCTAACTCCCCTCTGTATCCTATTGTGGGGAACCCACGTTTCACCCCGGGATTACAGCAGGGCCCATTTAAAAATGATTATGCCGCGTACACACGATCGGACTATCCGGTGAGGTCCGCTGGACTTTCCGAATGAGCGGGACTGCCCACACACGACCGGACTTTTCTGTCGGGCTAGGTCCGGCAGACTATGAAATGAACGGATTTGCCCACACACGTGGCTGCAGGTAGATGGGACTAGCGAAGGAAGTCAATGTCACCGCCTCCATCGGCGTGATTGACACCTCGCTAGCCCCGAAACCTGGTATGGATTTAAAGGGGAACCCCTACGCAGAAAAAACGGCATGGGGTCCCCTCAAAGTCCATAGAAGACCCTTATCTGAGCAGGCAGCCCGGCCGGTCAGGAAAGGTGGTGGGGATGAGCGAGCACCCCCTCTTGAGCCGTACCAGGCACGTGCCCTCAACATGGGGGGTGCTTTGGGGAAAGGGGGCCCTGCGGCCCCCCACCCCAAAGCACCTTGTCCCCATGTTGATGAGGACAAGGAGGACAAGGGCCTCTTCCCGACAACCCTGGCCGTTGGTTGGTTGGGGTCTGCGGGCGGGGGGCTTATCAGAATCCAGGAGCTCCCTTTAATAAGAGGGCCCCCAGATACCGGCCCCCAACCCTATGTGAATGAGTATGGGGTACGATGTACCCCTACCCATTCATCTAGTGTAAATAAAAAAACAACACAAACTTTTTAAATAATTTATTAGACAGCTCTGGTGGTCTTCTTCCATCTTGGGGGGTCTTCTAGCTGAACTCCTCTGTTATCTTCTGCACTTTTACTTGTTCTTTCACTAGCGGAGTAGCCCGGCTTTCTTCTTCGTCATCGCCACCGCCGTCCAGGGGTCTTGTCCCGCTCTTCTGGGGTCTTGTTCTGCTCTTCTGGGGTCTTGTCCCGCTCTTCTGGGGTCTTGTCCCGCTCTTCGGTTCTTCTGCCGGGCCTCCGCTATCTTCTTATAGCTCTTTTACTAGCGTTGACCTGGTCTTCTGTCGCTGCTGCCACCTTCTTCTCTTCTTCTCTTCTTCCTTTGCGATGTTGACACAACGCTCTCTCTGGCTGCATTGGCAGGGACACGTTGTGCGCGACTTATATAGGGATAAGGGGCGGGGCCACCTGGTGATGTTGCATGGTGACCCCGCCCCCTTATGATGTCACAGTCCCAGCATCCTCCTTGCTCGGATAAGGGTCTGCTATGGACTTTGAGGGGACCCCCATGCCGTTTTTTCAGTGTAGGGCTTCCCTTTTAAATCCATACCAGGTGATGGGGCCAGCGAGGGTGTCAATCTTGCCGATGGAGGTGGCGACATTCACTTCCTTTGCTTATTCCGTCTACCTGGAGTCACGTTCAAAATTAATGGACTTTTCTCTGTGTGGGCAAGTCCGTTCATTTCAAAAGTCAGGTGGACTAGCACACATATGGGCGGATTGTCCGCTGGACTGCCGAGTCTGGCGGACAATTTTGAGTCAAAACTTTTTTGTAAGTCTGCCGGACTTTTGGAAAGAAAAAGTCCGCCAGAGCCCACACACAGACCAAGTCCGCCGGATAGTCCGATTGTGTGTACGCGGCATTAGACTCAGTGTTATTAGGCCCCGCATTTTTTACAAACAACGACTGGAATGTGGCCCTAATGACCGAATTAACTTCATTGAATTACCTATTTCGACTTGAATTTTGAAGTGGAGCTCAGTTGAGACATTTTTTTTTAACACCCTACCACCTCCAGATAGTTTCAGAAGAACTTTGACACTTTTGAAGCAACTGTGTGAGGAGATGGGTCCCTGCTCCCACACACTTTCTCAAATGTGCACATTATTGGTTGCCCCTCCCAAGGTCTATGTCCCCCCTTACATAAGAAAGTGGGAAATGACACTAAATAGGACGTTTTCTCAGGTACAACATAGACAGATTATAAATTTATCGTTAAAATCCTCAATATCCACTACGGCCCAAGAAACTAACTTTAAAATTATGATAAGATGGTATCATACACCTTCCATACTTAACACATATTACCAGACAATTTAAGATAAATAAAAAAACAAAAAATATTTATCCAGTACGCATGAGTACCTGCATGAGGAGCTTTGGAAGGGTATCGCTATGATGGTACCTTCAGTGTTCCATTTTACATTTACTGGAAGTTGGGCACTCCTGTCAATTTGGATCACTCCTTACTGAAGAGGAACTTTTTTTTGCTTAAGGGGACTATTATTTTTTTATGTGTCATAGGATAAATTTTTTTTTTGTTTTTCACATTATTATTATTTTTTTAAATAATTTTTTTATTTAGAAAAAAAAGAAATGAGAACATACAAAGGCATACAAGAAGGCACAATCAGCGATAAAAAAGAAAAGATATAAATATCCAGGGCTGGCCCTGGGGCAGAGGAAACCGTAAAACACAGAAGAGTTCAACGAACAGTATTACCGTATATACTCGAGTATAAGCCGAGATTTTCAGCCTCTTTTTTGAGGCTGAAAGTGCCCCCCTCGGCTTATACTCGAGTCATCGCTGTCTGCCTGCTCGATCAGCGTGTCGAGCAGACAGACAGCGGCCATTCTATTCTAATTCAAAAGCCGCGCCTCCGGCTCCGCCTTCGCCTGTGATAGGCGGAACACTGAATTTCCCAGCAGCCTGTGTTCCGCCTATCACGGACATCCGCTCATCCTCGTACTACGGACGAGGATGAAAGGATGGCCGTGATAGGCGGAACACAGACTGCTGGGAAATTGTGTTCCGCCTATCACAGACAGGGAGGCGCGGCATTTGAACAGGAAAATGGGCGCCGACGAAGAGCGGTGATCCTGGGACGGGACCGGACGGAGGCTCGGCTCGGCTCGGGACGGGACGGGACCGGACGGAGTCTCGGGACGGGACCGGACCGGACCGGACGGAGGCTCGGCTCGGGACGGGACGGGACCGGACGGAGGCTCGGGACCGGACGGAGGCTGGGGACACAGGTAGGCTGGACACACAAGGCCTCACACACACACACACACACACACACACACACACACACACACACACACACACACACACACACACACACACACGGATGGACACACACACAGGGATGGATGGATGGATGGACACACACACAGGGATGGACAGGCATATCTCACCCTCGGCTTATACACGAGTCAATAGGTTTCCCAGTTTTTTGGGGGTAAATTGGGGGCCTCGGCTTATACTCGGGTCGGCCTATACTCGAGTATATACGGTACTATAATAGCATAGGGCAGCAGGGACCAACTGGATGAATCGGGGACTGTTTCGAACCCTAAGTAGCACAGGTATTGATACCAGCTCCCTAGCGGAACAAGTGCCTAATTACACTTTATAGATCCAAGTAATTGAGAGGGAGGGGAGGGGGAGGGGGAGGGGGAGGGGGGAGGAGGGAAAGGTAGGGGAGGATAAATAAAAAAGGGGGGGGGGAGAGAAGGCAGATTAGGAACAAGGAAGACAACTTAAGAAGGGAATCACATGCAATGACCACATAGGAGAAACCTGGGGAGCAAGTAAGGACCAAGGCAGTCTAGGCAGTTGAGCAGATCCTGAAGATATATTAGGAGTGAAGCAAATCATTGTAGGTAAAAGACAATTGATCCAATGCACGTTGATCAGGCGGTGACATGGTTGCGGTGATAAACAAACGCCATTTGGCGAAGAAGGCAACTTTTTGGGAGACATGGGAAAAGTCAGCCAGAAGCCTCTCCTTGTACAGAAGAGATAGAAGGTCCTTGGGAAGTTGGGAGGCCGGAGGTCCGGGAGGCGAAAGCCAAAAACGAAGTATAAGGCGGCGGGCCAGAAGTAGACATAATAAGATCCAGTCGACTGTAGCATGCTGGGAGTGGGGCCCTAGCATGGGACCGGCACCCGGCAGTGTAGACCATGGCAACAGCAAGGGGTCCCAATAACCAAAAATTAGGAGCAGAGGGTCCTTGGGTAGTTTCATTAGAGTGATATCAAAAATGAAAGTTATGACCTGGTCCCAGAATGCAGATATTGTTTGGCAAGTCCAGAAACGATGAGAAAGGGGTGGCTTTAAACATTGACAGTGGGGGCAGGATGCCCCATCTTGCTTTGATTTAGGAGACAAAAATGGGACGTAGGCCCTGTGGGCAATCTTAAGCTGGGTTTCCCTCCAGATTTCGTTGGGCGTGAGTCTCATAACTTTGTTGAGACCTAGCATAATCTTGGAGACGATGTCGGGGTCCGGGAAGGCCGAGGACCAGTTTGCAATGGAGGTGGTGGAGGCCGGTGGCGTCGAGCGTTCCAGAAGGGGTTTGTAGATATCAGAGATCTTAAAACACTCATCCCGTATCAGCTGATCCATGAAGCTGGGTTGGAAACGAAGAAGCTCTTCCTTGCAACTCTGGGTAATAAAGCTGACACACTGTTGGTAGTGCAGAAAGTGTGAGGCGGGTATGGAGAACAATTCCATCACTGACTGAAAAGGAAGAGGTCTGCCAGTAGCCGTGTCGCACAGGGAGGAGAAAAGGGACAGGCCCCGTGCTGTCCAGGACGAAAAAGCTCTGCAGTGAAGGCCTGGAGTAAAGCAAGGATTTCCTTGAATGGGCAGGTGAGTAGAAAGGAAGGGTGGGAGTTTAGCCAGTTTCCTAGACTCCCTCCAAGCTATCGCTGTGTCCCTGAGGACAAGGTTATGTTGATGGGGGGGGTACCGACTTCCAACGGCAATGCAGCAGGGCCGTTAAGGAGAAAGGGTAAGCCATAGCAGTTTCGAGATAAAAATTAGAATACCTGGACGAGTGAGTGATCCAATCTAGGCTGGTTCTAAGTAGACAGGCTAAATTATACAATCTAACATTAGGCAAACTGATACCCCCTTTGCCCCTGGGAAGGTGTAGTTTTTTGTAGGCAATACGTGGTCTTTTGCCGCGCCATAAAAATTTTGAAATAGCAGAATCCAATGAGGTAACATCTTTGTGTTTAAGTAATAGTGGGAGAGTTTGCATTGGGTATAAGAGTTTGGCAAAGCTGACCATTTTCACAAGGTGGCACCTTCCCAGGAGCGAGAGGGGCAGATCCATCCAGTTGGTCAGTTCTTGGGAAATCTTAGAGAGCAGGGGAGGGTAATTCAGCTGGTATAATGAGGAAGGTAGTTTCCCAATTTTGATTCCTAGGTACGTGATAAAGGAAGGAGCAACTGAGAATAAGGAGCCAGTAGCCCAGGGGGGGGGGGGGGGGTGGAATGGGAGCCTATGGGAAGAATCTCACTTTTGGAATAATTAATGCGAAGCCCTGAGCAAAGTCTAAATTCGTCAAAAATGTTTTTAATAGTGTGGATGTCGGCTGCTGGATTAGATGTGAAGATAAGTACATCGTCTGCAAACAGAGATGTGCGGAGTTCCTTGCCTCCTATGTCTATGCCGTGAAGGGAAGCCATATGGGTTAGGTGTCTGGATAGAGGTTCGAGGGCGATGTTAACCACCTTCAGACCGGACCATTTTGCTGGTAAATGACCAGAGGTCTTTTTACAATTTGGCACTGCGCTGCTTTAACTGGTAATTGCGCGGTCATGCAATGTTGTACCCAAAAAAAATTTGCGTCCTTTTCTTCCCACAAATAGAGCTTTCTTTTGATGGTATTTGATTGCCTCTGCGATTTTTATTTTTTGCGATATAAACGTAAAAAGACCGCAAATTTTGAAAAAAAATGATATTTTCTACTTTTTGTTATTAGAAAAATCCAATAAACTCAATTTTAGTCATACATTTAGGCCAAAATGTATTCAGCCACATGTCTTTGGTAAAAAAAAAGTCAATTGTATATTTATTGGTTTGCGCAAAAGTTGTCACATCTACAAACTAAGGTAAGTTTTCTGGAATTTACGCAGCTTTTAGTTTACGACTGCCTATCTCATTTCTTGAGGTGCTAAAATGGCAGGGCAGTACAAAACCCCCCCAAATGACCCCATTTTGGAAAGTAGACACCCTAAGGAAATTGATAAGTGGCATGTTGAGCCCATTGAATATTTTATTTTTTTGCCTCAAGCGATTGAATAATACACAAAGTTGTCACTAAATGATATATTGCTCACACATGCTATGGGCATATGTGAAATGACACCCCAAAATAAATTCTGCTGCTTCTCCTGAGTACGGGGATACCACATATGTGGGACTTTTTGGGAGCCTAGCCGCGTACGGGGCCCCGAAAACCAAGCACCGCCTTCAGGCTTTCTAAGGGCGTAAATTTTTGATTTCACTTCTCACTACCTATTACAGTTTTGAAGGCCATAAAATGCCAAGATGGCACAAAACCCCCACAAATTACCCCATTTTAGAAAGTAGACACCCCAAGCTATTTGCTGAGAGGCATTTTGAGTCCATGGAATATTTTATATTTTGCCACAAGTTGCGGGAAAATGACAAACTTTAATTTTTTTTTTTTTTTTTTCACAAAGTTGTCACTAAATGATATATTGCTCACACATGCTATGGGCATATGTGAAATGACACCCCAAAATAAATTCTGCTGCTTCTCCTGAGTACGGGGATACCACATATGTGGGACTTTTTGGGAGCCTAGCCGCGTACGGGGCCCCGAAAGCCAAGAACCGCCTTCAGGTTTTCTAAGGGCGTAAATATTTGACTTCACTCCTCACTACCTATTACAGTTTTGAAGGCCATAAAATGCCAAGATGGCACAAAACCCCCACAAATGACCCCATTTTAGAAAGTAGACACCCCAAGCTATTTGCTGAGAGGCATGTTGAGTCCATGGAATATTTTATATTTTGCCACAAGTTGCGGGAAAATTACAAACTTTTTTTTTTTATTTTATTGCTCACGCATGCCATGGGCATATGTGAAATGACACCCCAAAATAAATTCTGCTGCTTCTCCTGAGTACGGGGATACCACATATGTGGGACTTTTTGGGAGCCTAGCCGCGTACGGGGCCCCGATGGCACAAACCCCCCCCAAATGACCCCATTTTGGAAAGTAGACACCCCTAAATTTAGGGGTACACTAGTGAGACTAGGTAATAAATGGCGGGTGCCCTGAAACTATAAAAAAAATAACTAACCAACCAGCGTCACCTGTAACAGTTATATGGTGATCACTGGTGAAGGGGTTAACTAGGGGGCAATCAGGGGGCTTTATGCGGTAGTATATGGGGGTCCCTGGCGCTATAAAAAGCTGCGGCGAACCTAAATACCTACCTGCCTAACTAGCGTCACCTGTGACACTAATACAGTGATCAGAAAAACGATCGCTTATTAGGCTGGGTTCACACTGGAGCGATGCGGGAACGCCACGAATCCGCGGTGGGTTCCCGCATCACATGCCTCCCGGCGGCAGTTCACACTGCCCTATGCGAACTGCTGGGAGTGTCAGTGAAATGTTAATGACACCCCCAGATCAGTTCGCATATCGCAGTGCGATCTGCAAACTCGGATCGCATGGTGTGAACACCTATGCGATCCGATTCTGCTGCGGGCCAAAAAAAGGGTCCCGTGCGAATTTGCGGCGGGTGCGGCGGGTGCGGCGGGTGCGACACGAATTCAGCCATACTATCTGTATGGCTGAACTCGAATCGCACAGAGATCGGATGTGATTTGCACTGCAGTGCGGTGCGAATCACATTCGTTCTCATAAACCGCTGCAATGTGAACCCAGCCTTAGTGACACTGGCAACGGGGGGTGATCACGGGGTTAAACCTTTATTGGGGGGGTTAGGGGGGCACATTAGAACTAAAGGGGGCTAACCCTAACTGCCCTAACAGTTATTACAGTCACAAATGACACCAATGCAAAAAAAAAAAAAAAAAGCAATTGGTGTCACTGTGACTGGGGGGGCAGGGGTAATTGGGGGGTGATCGGGGGGTAAAGGGGGGGTGTGAGTGTGCCTGGCATGTTCTACTGTATGTGGGGTGTGTTGGTGCAACTCACAGAACCTCTCTCCTCGGTGCCGGAACGAAAAATACCGACACGGAGGAGAGAATACATCACTTCCTCTCCTGTGTTTACATTACAGGAGAGGAAATGATGTCACCGGACATTTTCATTCGCCGGGAGCGATCGCGAGGGGGTGGCCATGAATGAATGGCCGTCCCCTCGTCCGGGATCGCTCCCGAACGAATACCGACCGCCGCAGGCACCGGGCGGGGGCCCGATCGGGCCCCCGACCGGCGTGCAGGCAAGGACGTACATGTAAGCCCTTATGCCTGCCCGTGCCATTCTGCCGACGTACATCGGCGTGCGGCGGTCGGCAAGTGGTTAAAGAGTAGAGGGGATAGAGGGCAACCCTGTCTGGTGCCTTTGTGCAGGGGAAAGCTGGGCGAAAGGAGGCCAGCCGCTACCAGACTGGCGGAAGGGGAGGAGTACATAGAGTTAATGAGGTGGGAGAAGGGACCTGAGAAACCAAATTTGGAGAGGGTTAAAGAGAGCCAATCGAAGCTGACATTATCAAAGGCTTTCTCTGCATCTAAAGTAATAATGGCATAGGTGCCCTTGGGGTTTTGTTTGGCTGCCTCAAGAGCTAGTAGAACTTTGCGGATATTTAAAGTGGCCGTTCGCCCCTTAATAAAACCCGATTGGGCTGAGTGGATTAAGTGGGGGAGGACATCGGCCAATCTCGTGGCAACGATCTTTGAGAGTATTTTTACGTCTAGATTGAGGAGGGTGATGGGCCTGTAGGAGCCGGGCTGTAGTGGATCCTTTCCTTTTTTTGAGAGGAGCTTTATGACGGCTTGATTCCCTGAGGGGAGATATGGACCTCCCGCCCAGATAGCGGAGTAGACGGAAAGGAGTGTGGGTGCCACGATGTGTGTATGATTTTTATAAAAGTCGTTTTTCACATTATTTGTTTAATCTATGTGGTACGGTTCACGTGGATCTCTTTATCATTTATCCACATATATTGAGGGGATCTTTACACATTGTTCATGTGGATCTCTGTATTGTTTATCTATACATATTGCATTTGTGTTGTTTTTATTATGCTTGGCTTATGCTATGCCACTGTGCAAATTTTTTTCACCTTTCTCACAAGTAGGTGATTTTTTCACTTTTAGCGCTGCATTTTTTTGTTTTTTTGTTTTCTATGCAATTGTATCATTGTTGATGCTGGCTGCTTTATACATTGTTTCTATTTGGTAGCGCAATTATATATATATTGGGAATTTCAGATAAATGCTGGAGGTGTCAGGAGGAAAGAGAAAAATACTTCAAATTTTTTGGTCTTGTCCAAGACTGGGGTACTTCTGGAGGGAAGGATAACACGGAAATTTACTGAGTACAACCTTCTGGAAGACCCAGCCCTATTCTTGTTACGTTTCAAATATACCAAGGAAAACATATTGTAAATAAATTTTGTGCCATCTTATTAATCCCGCTAGATCATGTATTACATGACAGTGGCTGGATACGAGACCCCCAACAATCTTTTTGTGGTTCACACGAATCGAAGAGGTGAGTAGGATGGAAGAGTTGCTATTACTGGCTCATAACGTATATGAGACATACCTAGAAACATGGGCCCAATGGAATATATTTAAATATTCGGAGGAAGGGAAGCTCCTCTTTGTACCCTGAGAATATTGGAGAGGGTGGGGAAGGGAGAGCTGACTGGGGCCTCCACCTCCCCTGTCGATGGTTAGACTCAATCTTATAATTTTTTTTTTCTTCCTTCTCTCTGCTCTGATTTTTTATTTTTTTTGTGTTTGTTTGTTTATATGTTGTGTTGGGTTTGGTTTTTCTTTATTTTAGTTTTAGGCTACTTTACTTATAAGAAAAAGGGTTGTCTAAGTATAAAGGGGGAAATAGGACATATGGAGGACAGAATATGGTTTATTTGTCTTCTATATCAATAACTTGATTCAAAGGCAGGTAAGAAGAAGTGCTGCACAGGGCCGATCCTGGGCAGGTACACAGGGTGCACTGCACCCAGGTGCTGCGAGCTGAGGCAATTGAGAGCACAGAAGCTAAAGTGGCACTCACTTACATTCAACAGCAGTGGATCCGATTTACTCATACAGTGCTTCAGTATTTGTTCCAGCCAGCCGAGACCCTCTTGTTGCACCGTTGGCCTCTACTGCCTACACTGGTTGCTAGGATCACCCGCCGCCTGACATCTAGCAATCAGTGATGTCATAAGGAGGGGAGCAACGCTGAGGCCCCAAGATTCAGAGTGGAGGCTTTAACTTCAGACTTTCGTACTTATTTTTGTATTTTCAAATTTGCGAATTTACTAATTTTTTTATTTACGAATTTTCACATTTAGAAATTACGATCATGAATGACCCGAAAAACGAAAAAAAAAATTTAAACGAACAAAATTTTCAGCAGTGCACATGTCTACAAGGGTTATCCTCAGTTAAGAGCTTCTAAAACTGATTCAAGAGGCTGTAAAGGTCTGGAGCTTTGTGAATAGGATTTGTTTATCATACCGTGCAATTCAGTGGTCACATCATTTCTCTGTATTTAACCAATAGTGTTCTATTTACTAGGCACAAATCGTTTTTAAATTGGGGATGGTCTTGTGGTATTTGCTGGTATGCCTCTGTATACTTAACAATAGAGTTTTTCTTTTGAGAAATCACATTGATTAGGATCCTACGTAATGCTGCCTTTTGCAGCCTCACAAAGATAAAATAATTGAGTCATCTGGTGAAGCCTAGCCCATCTACCATAAGTTAAAGCTGTATTGAATGCGAAATCAATTTTTTTTATTTATTGCAATTTTCCCCTCTGTTTTCACCTGTTACTCTGCCCAGTAACACAACTCCTGTACTGGAGTGCCCAGGCTTCAGCTGAATGAGCACAGGGGCACTGCTGGACAGCAGCATTGCCAGTCTGGAGGAGGGGAGTGTTAAATTAACTAGGAGATTTAAAGACACTAAAGCCAGGTACACATGGTTTGAATGCCAGGAGACATTTGCCAGTAAAAAAAAAACAGCCAACATTTGGACGTGTGTATGTCAGAAAATATGAAAAAACATGGAAAACCAGCAGCCAACCGACTTCTGATCAGCGCTCTCAGCCAATGGCCCTTGTCAAACACAACAGCTCAGCCGGGGAGATTGTCGTACTAATGTCGGATGGTTAGTACAGCGACCGGACATGTCAGTTTTTTTTTGTTAGTGTGTACCAGGCTTAACAGATTAAAACCAAACTCCTGCTCACACTGCAATTACACAAGCAGTTACAGCAAATCTGTAAGGGCCGGTTCACACTGGGGGCGATGCGAGGCGACACGACTTGCCTCGCCGCGAACTGACAAGTCGCCCCCGTTCTGTACAATGGAACCGTTCTGAGAGGAGCGACTCGAGTCGCTCCGACTCAGAAAAAAGGTTCCTGTACTACTTTTGGGTGACCTCGGGGCGACTTGCATTGACTTCTATACAGAAGTCATTTGCAAGTCGCCGCTGAGGTCGCGGCAGGTCGCGGCGAGGCAAGTCGGTGTCGCCTCGCATCGCCCCCTGTGTGAACCGGCCCTAAAGCTGTTTTAAATAAACAAAACACACAGAGCTGTTCCTACCTGTCACATCACATAATCATTATGTCTTCAAAATCTGCATTCTGTCTGCAATGTCAAAATAATGAACTATAACAGGGCATAGAGATCCAGAATAAGTCATTAGTGAGGTTTTATTGGGTGCTGAATGACTGGGCCATTTTTTGCGATTCGGCACTTTGACGCTTTAACTGACAATTGCACGGTCATGTGACCTGCACCCAAACAAAATTTACATATTTGATCGCCCCTGCGGTTTTTATTTTTTGCGCTATAAACAAAAAAAGAGCGCCAATTTTGGGAAAAACACAATATTTTGTACTTTTTGCTTTAATAAATATCCTCATTTTTTTTTTTTAAAAGCTAATTTTTTCTCAGTTTAGGCTGATATGTATTCTTCTATATATTTTTGGTAAAAAAAATTGCAATAAGTGTATATTCACTGGTTTGGGCAACAGTTATAGCATCTACAAAATTTGGGATAAATTTATAGCATTTTTATTATTATTATTTTTTTTACTAGTAATGGTGGTGATCTGTGATTTTTATCAGGACTGCGACATTATGGCGGACACATCGGACAATTTTGACAGATTTTTGGGACCATTGGCATTTATACAGCGATCAGTGCTATAAAAATGCATTGATTACTGTAAAAATGTCACTGGCAGTGAAGTGGTTAACACTAGGGGGCGATCAAGGGGCTAACTGTGTTCCCTGGGAGGTGATTCTAAATGAAGGGGGAGGGGACTGACTAGAGGAAGTGACGGATCGTGATTCCTAGCTAATAGGAACATACAATCTGTCACTCCTCTCAGAACAGAACAGGGAAGTGTGTGTTAAACATACTCGTCCCTGTTCTGTCTCTCATGTTCGTGATTGCTTGTGGCTTGTGGTCATCGCGACCATTGGTCATGAGCATCAGCACCCCCGCTGTGCAGCAGGTGCGCGTGCCTGCTATCCTGATCCCGCAAGCCGATGTATAGCTATGACAGTTTGCGGAATCATGCCAACCTGCTGCAGTAAAATGACAGCGCCGGTCGGCAAGTGGTTAAGGGCCTCAGAATAATAGTGGGCAAATGTATTAATTAATGTACAAGGGTAACCTCTATTGAAAGTTATTTGTAATTTAAAATAATACTAAAGGCAAAAGATGTTTTTTTACTAAAATAATAAACATGCTATACTTACTTGCTCTGTGTAATGGTTTTGCAAAGAGTGGTCCTCCTTGTCTGGGGTCTCCCGCTGTCAATCTTGCAAGCCACTTTCTGGAGGGGCACACAGTGAATGCTCCAGTGGTGGCCTGTCCGTTAGGAGTGCAGTGGCACCAAAGTGTATATGTACTTGCTATATATATAATATTTACTACTGTCACACTAATTCTCCTCCCAGCCAATCAGCATGTCCTGATTGGGTGAAAGGTGAATCGATCCTATTGGCCAAGGAGAAAGGAGGAGGAGGGTGGAGACGCACAGCCATCATGCTGAAGGGCACTTTCCGTCAGAATAAACTCTGACGGTCTTTCCGACCGAACGGACTTGCCTACACAGGATCACACCAAAGTCCGTTCATTTCGAACGCGATGATGCACGACGGAACTATAAAAGGAAGTTCAGTAGCCAATAGCTGCCTTTGCGTTGTTTTTGGTCCGTTGGACTAGCATACAGACAAACGGTTTTCCCAATAGGAATTGATTCCGTCAGAAATATTTAAAGCATTTTCTATTTTTAGGTCCGTCAGAATTTTAGAAGAAAAAAGTCTGCTGAAGCCCACACATGATCGGAATATCCGATGAAATTATTCCGTCTGACCTTTTCTGCCGGAAAGTCCGGTCGTGTGTACGTGGAATTATTGTTCCATGGTGCACACGTAGATAGCAATATTTGATGCATCTTTGCTAAAAACATCTACTTTTTTAACCCGTTTCTCTACATATTTCTCTAATATTCAAATACATATCTGAAAATAAATCAGCGATACAATATGAATGATCACACATAAAGACTGGACAGCACTTCACTTACAGAAACCAGGCCATCAAAACCTGTTCAGTAAAGGATAATTGTGTATTACAATTTGTTGACTATGGAGTGCAAGGTACTGGCCCATCTAACACAATATAACAATATAATTGATCTCAAAGAATTAGATGCTACATCTCATCTTAGTTACCGTATATCCAGTAAGCTTACTGATTACTTACTGACTATAATGGGTTGTTAGAAATTCAAAAATCTTTGCCGTCTTTTTAAAGAGCGCAAATAGTATTCTACTTGAACAGTGACATTAGTCAGACATTTCATTCCTTGGGTATTAGTTGTTTAGCTCTTTCTGAAAAATAAATGATGGTCGTTTTGCTTTCAGTAGCTGTAGTACTTTCTAAATCAATGACCTGGAACCTGAGAAATTATGACCAGAGTGAAGTGTGATATGTCTAAAATACGTTTGATATGTGAATTGTTCACAAATACTGAAGCCATGGAATCAGCATGATAGCCGGACAGTGGGCAATTTTGTGACAAATGTAAGAAAACGTCTCAGTGGGTTATGTGATGCCAAGATTAGCAATTTTCTACATTATATGCGTGAGAAAGTGTAGGCCAGACAGATTTGCCATAAAGCTACCTGGAAGGGTACATTTGAGTATCCTCAACATAATCCTGTGTGGGGTATGTTTGTAAGGCTTTTTTGTTGTTGTTGGAAGAATAAAAGTAGGTCAAAAAATATAAGGCCGATACTTATGTATGCCAGACTTTTTACAGCCAATTTCTCACGCAAGCTATAGGTTTTTTTTCACTACAAGTTTCCTTTAACCAGAATTCATTGTTCATTCAAAAAAAAAACAATTGTAACATCACTGGAAAAATAGATGACCTACAAAATCAAGCAGCTTGCATTATTATGGAAAACTGTGTGGAATGTAAGGTTGTTGAATACATTTTTATGAGGACCGGTGCTTACATGACCTTGCCAGCAATTTCAGAACTTGTGCTTGGCCTTAAATTTGGCCCTGCAGCAAGACTTGCTTTTATGTTCATCTTCTCCTGACCCTTTATAAATGTGGAAACTACCAAGGACATCCAAACTGTGTTTAAATACATTGTGTATCATCAGCATGTATATGGAACGGGCTGTACGTTTCTGAACAATTTACCTTGATTTATTATTTTAATACATACTAAAATCTTAGCTTTCCCACCATGGCTCTCCCTTTTGTGTGTAGGATACTAGTAAACTAACTTCAGCATATCACTTTTGAACAAGTTCGTTATTGTCTTGTTTACCTTGGATGTGACTTGTTTTTTAAGCAGCTCATCTCCCATGTAGTCATTGTTTCCATCAAATTATATATTTTTAGATAAATGCAGATCTGCATTCAGCAAGTAGATAAGCTAGATGCCTTCCCATTTGCAGATTTTAACTAGATAATTTCAAGTAAAGAGGGTAGATAACTGCTGCCATGAACAAACCATGCAGTTTGAATGTAAAACGTTGGTTTATGTTCAAAATATAAATACAGCATAAATGCAGTAGTATCTCTGGCTCATTATGTTGCCATAACCTATACTACATTTATATATACTCAGTAAAGTGAATAGCTTCAGATGATACACAGAGATTAAGCAAATTCTCCTACACAAGTTTTACTTGTTTATCTGCTGTCTTTCTGTCTTTTCTTCTCTACAGCCATTCAAAGTGCAGATTTGTGATACAATCCTTCTGCATCTGTGAGGAGCAAAGAGGAGAGGGTGGAGATCTGATCTAAGGAAAGGGACCCCCCCCACCCCCCATACACACACACACGCACACACACACAAGACAAGCTGTGTGCTAAACTCCCTCCCCTGTCACAAATGTATCTCCTGTGTCGGGAAAACTTGTATGTGCCTTTTTAAGATTCCATGATTGAAGTTTATTAAGCGTTTTTCACCATAACAGAATGTGGTAGGTGCCGTGATGTAAGTAACTCAGTTAAAATAAACTGAGTTACTTAACGCAGTTACTTTATAGGATAACGAGTAATCTAACTGATTACTCTTCCCCTCATGGTAACTCAGTTCCCATTACTTGGGCAGAGTTACCTCAATTACATAAACCACTCAGGAGGCCCGCCGTAGCTCCGCTGCCTGGCTGTTCGTTCTGCCGCGGGGAGGGGTCTTTTGCCTGCTGAGCTGAAAAGAGGCTGAGACTCATATAGACTGTCTGGAACGCCCCATCCCACCTATCCAGAGAGAGAATGTAGGGAGGCGGGCGGACACTGAAAAATGAAGTCAGCTCTTCCTGGAGCCATGATTCAATTTTTCGGAGTGGAGGGCTGCTTTCCGTTTTTCCGTTTTTCCGTTTTTCCTTTGTTCCGTTTTTCATGGAGTTGGTGGACGGCCTGGCCAGTTCTATTTCTTCCCCAACTATGCTAGTTCACTCTTTTTCTTTCCCTCCAGTCTCTATTCCCCTTTTCTTTTAGTTCCCCCCTCACTCTTTCCCCTATTCTTTCCCTCGACCTGCTTTGCTCTCTTCTTTCACTGACTGTTCTGCCTATGATGGCATATAATACACGTTATGTACCCATTACTGTTGCCCGGACTGCTTGGGCAGAGTATCCCTGCTTTATGTATTGGTTATAGCTTTTAATTTCACAATCACTTACCTCCCCCACTGATGCTATTTGTTGATTTTTGTTTCACTTTGCGAGGGAGTCAGAGGTACAACTTATACTTCAATGCATGGTCGTGACTTTTTTATTACTCCAATGCTCTGCTGGAATGTTCTTTTACGTCTATAATATCTGTAACTGTGCCTGTTACTTATTCTTGATTGTTGTCAATAAAATATTTGAACAGAAAAATGAAGTCAGCTCACACCAATCGAGTGAAGGGGAGGGTCTCTCTCTCTCTCCCCATGAGGAAAGGCATCCCTGGAGGAATTCAAGTAAGTGACTGTCTGACAATTCAAATTGCAGTGCAATCGATCCATCCCAAGTCCTCCACCACCTCTGCTTCTTACTGATCCCATCCCTACCCACCCACCATCACTTCTACAACAGAGGTGATGGGGGGATACGGTAGGGATGAGATCAGTGGTGGTGGGGGATGGGATCAGTAAGAGGCAGAGGTGGTGGTGGGAGAGGATGGCACCACCACCGCTGCCACCCCCCCAAGTACCACAGCTGCCTGCCACCCCCCCAAGTACCACCGCTGCCACCCCCCAAGTACTGTACACCACTGCCACCCCCCCAATACACCACCACCACTGCCACCCCCCAAGTACCACCGCTGCCACCCCTCAATTACCACCGCTGTCACCCCCTCAAGTACCACCGCTGCCACCCCTATCACAGTTACTTTTCTGAGTAACTAATTACCTTTTCAATGTAGTAACCGAGTTACTAATGCAATTACTTTTTGGCAGAAGTAATTTGTAACTTAACTAATTCCTTTTTTAAAGTAAGATGACCAACACTAGGTAGGTGGTTGCCACATCCCTGGCTATATGGAAAAAAGGAAGTTCCCCCTCTAATGGGACTTTAAACTGCAAAAACACTACCAAAAATTATGTAAAATCAATATATTTTATTGAAACATATAAAATATGATAAATCACACATGTGATGATCTATAAAAATAGAGCAAGAGTAAAATTGACAAAATCATTGCAAACATTTTGCTAGCATGTTGTACATATGTTGTATTGTGTGATTACTCTCCAATGTCCAAGAACAATCTTCAGTACCCGACACATTTCAAGTTCAAGCCCTTTGTCTGGGTATTTATATGGGAGAGTCTACATTTGACAACTTGTCAACATAGGATGAATGGTGCAGTATACAGATGCACAATTGTTCAAGCAGATAATAATCATCACTACAGTAGATAGCATGGTTGGAGGTTTAGTGTGGCCCCCCGTTCTCAACCAGAGTGCCCCTTGGAGATTCCCACAGTGATTGGTGGCAAAAATTTGATGTTTGAACAGATAACAGGAACTAAATTAGAGGGGTCTCACAGTGTAGGCCAAGTAAGGCCTTCCGCAATCCTTCAATAGAAAACGTAGTGGATGCATATCCTTCAATCATTATCCTGTTACATGTTGTTGCTCCACAGTGCTCTGTTTTTATAGATCATCACACGTGTGATTGATCATATGTTATATGTTTCAGTAAAATATTTGGATTTTACATTATTGGTAGTGTTGTTGCCATTTGAAGTTCCATTCCAGGGGTAACATCCTTTGTTCCATGATTGAAGTTTACAACCACTTTAAGGCTATAGGTCATGTGGGGTTTAACTAGGGGTGTAGCTAGATTTTCCACCTCATCCCTTTAAACCTGAACAAATATGAATTACACAGGTTCTGAGGTTAATTTTACCACTTCAGCCCCGGAAGGATTTGCCCCCTTCATGACCAGGCCATTTTTTGTGATACGGCACTGCATCGCTTTAATTAATTTTATTTGCAAAAAAGTCATTAACAAACAGTCTCTCAGCATAGGATCAGAGGGTTTAGGTGAAAAGTCCAGGTACTCTTTAGTATCAAAGTCAGTATGAAAAGAACTCTCTTACTTTGAATAGATCCAGAGAATAGCCACTCACAGCTGGATCCACACCCTAGTTTGATAGTCCTTCTCTCCCCAGGCCTAGCAGCCAACAGGGTACTCGAGTTAGATATAAGTAGGGATGAGCCGAACACCCCCCGGTTTGGTTCGCACCAGAACTTTCGAACGGACCCCAAATTCGTACGAACGTTAGAACCCCATTGAAGTCTATGGGACTCCAACGTTCGAAATGAAAAGTGTTAATTTTAACGGCTAATATGCAAGATGCTGTCCTAAAAAGGGTTTGGGGACCTGGCTCCTGCCCCAAGGGACATGGGTCAATGCAAAAAAAACTTTTAAAAACGTCCGTTTTGGCGGGAGCACTGATTTTAATGACGATTAAAGTGAAAAAAAAAGTGAAATATTCCTTTAAATATCGTGCCTGGGGGGTGTCTGTATGGATATAGCGGTGTATACTGCGTTCAGAGCATGCAGACAGCACGCACAATCTCCTAACACTGACTGAAAGCTCTATTTAAAACGAGCAAGATATTTAGCTATATAGGTGGATATAGCGGTGTATACTGCGTTCAGAGCACGCAGACAGCATGCACAATCTCCTAACACTGACTGAAAGCTCTATTTAAAACGAGCAAGATATTTAGCTATATAGGTGGATATAGCGGTGTATACTGCATTCAGAGCACGCAGACAGCATGCACAATCTCCTAACACTGACTGAAAGCTCTATTTAAAACAAGCAAGATATTTAGCTTTATAGGTGGATATAGCGGTGTATACTGCGTTCAGAGCACGCAGACAGCACGCACAATCTCCTAACACTGAATGAAAGCTCTATTTAAAACGAGCAAGATATTTAGCTATATAGGTGGATATAGCGGTGTATACTGCGTTCAGAGCACGCAGACAGCACGCACAATCTCCTAACACTGATTGACAGCTCTATTATGAAAGATAGATATATCGCTAGATATATAGGTGAATATAGCGGTGTATACTGCGGTCAGGGCACGCAGACAACAACCACTACAGAAGAGCAAGAACGAAAAATCGGCCGATAACGATCGGTGTATACTGTGTTGAAGGTACACAGAACAACCACTAACTGCTACAGATGCCATCACACTACACAAGGCCCCGCGCTGGCGGCCTTATATAGTGTGGGGCGTGTACTACACAGCCTGAGCTATGATTGGCCACAGGCATCCTGCCTGTGGCCAATCATGGCTCTCCTCGCTGCCGGCGCTGTGATTGGCCAAGCATGTGGGGTCACAGTGCATGCTTGGCCAATCATGAGCCAGCAATGCACTGCGCCATCGCAGTGCATTGTGGGCCGTGAGCGGCACACGAATTTGGTGCGAATGGCCCATTACGTTCGGAATTCGCCGAACGGGCGAACAGCCGATGTTCGAGTCGAACGTATGTTCGACTCGAACATGAAGCTCATCCCTAGATATAAGTCTCATCTTTGTTATAGAACACGTGAGGGAAACTTGAAAACGTGTAGAACGCTTGTGTGGTACCAGTATCTTGCAGGTGATCCAGGGATACCATGCGATATTGGATTTGCTTAAGTCCTTCAGATTTTCCAAGCCAACCCTTGCGTGGCCTTCTCCCGAAGAGTCCTCCCGTGGATAACTTCACAGTCGCTGGGCCTCTCCACTAACCGAGATGGCAGCGGACCACCTCCAAATTCTTCCCTCAGTTTCCTCGCCACAGGCTAGCCAGCCCTGAGATGTAAAGTCAGGTGGATCCTCACCCCAGGCCATGGAAGTCCTGGGGGCTGGTCAGGAGGACCAGGACCATGCAGTCAGAACATACTTCTGGACTGGAACCCCCAAACACGTCACATCCGCACCTTAAGTACGCCCTCCCAGAAGGCACGGCAAGAGTGACACTCCCACTGGGCTAGTTCAGAGAAAAAGTAACCTTAAAGCGCCCCCCCCCATGGCCAGGCAGAACACCCTGTAGTCTAGTCAGACTGATGTTGAGGTCAAAATTTAGGGTAATAAAACCAAAACCAAACTGAGGGTAACATTACATTTTAAAAACACATAGTACATGCTCTTCAGTAGCCGGTGCTACACATATTTCCTAGAAGATATGCTTTTAACCCACTGGGCCTCCGTGGAGAGGTTCTGCAGGCTTCAGGCCTAGTGGCAGTGAGCAACCAGAGCCACAGTAGGGAGGCTTATTCAGAGTGGCCCCCTACTATTCAATAGAAGAGGATGTGTCAGATTTCAATACAGTAACTTTAAGTTTGTGCAGGAGGAACCAAGTGAACAGGAGGAAACAAGTTATGGGCAGGAGGTGAAAGAGATCTAAGAACATTGCTTTTACTTGGTCATTAGTGATGTCTCTGCCACCACATGGTCGGATGGTAAGAGAACTCTTATGCCGCGTACACACGAGCGGACTTTTCAACATCCGTCAGACTATTCGATCGTGTGTGGGCTGCAACGGACTTTTGACTCGCCAAAGTCCGAAGGACTTTAGAATATGGAACATGCTTCAAATTTTTCCGAAGGAACTCCGCCGGACCCGGTCCCTTCGAAAAATTTGCTCGTGTGTATGCTACTCCGACGGACTAAAACCGACGCTAGGGCAGCTATTGGCTACTGGCTATGAACTTCCTTATTCGAATCCAGTCGTACGTCATCACGTTCGAATCCGTCGGAGTTTAGTGTGATCGTGTGTGGCCAAGTCCGCCCAGCCGAAAAGTCTGTCAGAACTCCGTCGGAATTCCAGCAGAACTCCGACGGAACTCCTTCGGAAGTCTGTCGGACATAAGTCCTCTCGTGTGTACGGGGCTTTAGATGGTATAGTCTGCAGAGGTTGAGCAGCAGGAGGAGCAACAGTCTACATGGAGCTGCAGGAGGAGATTCATATCTAATTAAATTTGCACATTCAATGTTCTGGCATTAACTTTGTTCAGAATGTACCAAATCCTTAAATATGATGGCAATAACTTATCCTATGGGCATCCCATATTCCTAATCCCTATCCAAGTTGTACCTCCAATAAAAACAACAAAAACAAAACTTGCAAAAGACTGTTCATTGTCTCTGGAAGTGATTCAGTTCTATAGATAAATATGTGAGCCTTTTTTTCTCTCTGTTTCTAAATTTGGGACTTCTAATCATCTAATGCAGTTTTATGTGTTTTCCTATAAGAAAATTACAATATTGAAAATATTTTTGGAATGTTAGTCACATTCACTTGAATGAAGGTCTCTTGACCCTTTTAGGGAAACAGAGCCCTGACTGATGGGGGCATGACCAGGGCGGGTAAAGTGACCAAGGGGTCACCAAGATTGGTTGGGAAGAGGACTGGGCTGGGCCTGAGCTCAACAAAAGTATTGGCCCCAAGAAGTCCGGATCTTTCTGGAAGCGTCGTGTGGAAGAGCTGCTGACCCTGTCCCTTTAGACATGGACACCAAGCTCCTTCTGGCCAGGGTCCACGAACTGGCTCGTCAAGGTCAGGCTGACTGGCTCTTTTCTCTCCTCTCCCCTGGGACTGCTCCTCCTGCCTCTCCCCCCCCCCCTGCTTCCCCTCCTGTGGAACCCCCCGTGGAGCCCAGGGCCCTTCTTGGCTGAGCCCCAGTTTTTCTGGGGCCTCTGCTAGACATATGACACTGTCTGGTCTGCTGTCTCAGGTGCCAGCGCATCCGCGAAAGGGAAGCGTGGCACCTCCATCTGTCATCCTTCCCCCTGCCTGTTGATACGCAGGCTGCCCTAGTCTCCTCGCACCAGGCCTGCTCACGGAGCCCTCATTCCAGGCGGGGCTCCGTTCGGGCTTCTTCCAACACTGCCCCCTCCCCTGTTAGTGGGGTGACAAGTGGCCGGGCTGGAGCTGAAGTGCTCTCCGGGCTGCGTGTCACACACCGCCATACCTTAGCCCGCTCCTGCAGCAGGCGGGGTGTTGGCGGTCAGCGGGGGTCCTCAGTCCCTGGAGCGCAGATCCTCCGGGTGCTCCGGCAAGCATGTGTGCATATCCTCAGCGGCCGCCCGCCCTGGTCTCCTTGACAGCGGTTCCGCTGAGGACTGGATGCCGGCGATGCTGCCCTCTTCTTCCTGTGCCTGGCTGGGCAGGAGAAGGGGCTGACAGAATTTCTTCATCCTCTGGTCTGCAGCATGGAATGACTCGTTAGTACAAAATCCCACTGCCACACTCCAGGGTGATGCCACTGATCTCCCTGTGCCCGGCTGGGTGGGAGATTCCGGTTTGGGCACTGCCTCCCTTACTCCTGTGCTGCCTTCCCCAAATCTCCCTGCGCCCAGCTGGGTGGAGGGGTCAGACATGCCGCCTGATGATCTGCCAGGCTATACCTGTGCTATGAATCCCCCTGAGCCTAGTGGGGCGGGGATCTCCGTCGCCCGCGTTGCCACAGACACGCGACAGCTGCGTGAGTGGAATCTCCCTGCACCCCGCAGGGTGGGAGATCTGTGGTCATCGCCAACAACTCATCTGTCTGGGCTCATGGCGCCTTGTTCCCCTGCACCTGGCTGGGTGGGTGATTGGGATGGTTCTCAAGCTGTACGCCATGGACTCCTGGCGCCCACCGGGGCAGGAGACGGCTTTCCCCCATCGGCGCTTCACCCACCTCTGACACTCTGTGCTCACCACCACCTCCCTGCGCCCAATGGGGCAGGTGGTTTTCATTTTGCCCCAACCCCCTCTCAAGTTTGTGCTTACCTCCCTGCGTCCAGCTGGGCGGGAGATCACCAGGGGCCACCTGCCGCCTCAATGCAGCATTGTCTCCCTGCTCCTTCTCCAGGCCCGAGCTGGCGATTGTACATGCCCCAAGTCACCCTATTGTGCCAGTAGACAATCTTGTGGTTATCCAGCCACGGTCCTTGGCCAGTCGGACTCACCAGGGTCGGTGGTCTGACCCTTGCCGTCCATCATCATTGCCCTGTCTCCCCCTCAGTTCCTCCAGGTGACGGTCGTCCCGGACCCCAGCCTCCCATGGCTGTTCTGGCACGGATGTCTCGCCGGGTCCCGCAGCTGGTCACCCTTCATCGAACCAGCCTCCGCGCCTCAGTGAGTATGACTGTAATTTGATTTGGGGGAGGTCGACTGACGCTTCCGTATCGGGCCCGCCAGAGGAATGCATCACTTTAGTCGTCAAATCTGTCCTGTCCAGTATGGGGGTTTCGGGTCTGGTGCCCAATCCCCCTTCCATTTCGGATGGTGCTCTGTGGGCGGTCTCGCCTACTGGCAAGCACTTGGTGTAAGAGGTGAAACAAAAGATATGGCGTTGTGAATTCGTTGACTTTCTCGCGCTTGTATCGGAGACGATCGACAAATCTCGGCGGATAGATGTATCCATGCAGGGCGACAAACCAAAACAGCTCCCTCGGACTTTTGGGAACTGGCTCCAAGGGTTCTGTGCTTACACTGGAGTGCTCTGCGAGCATTTTCCAGAGTTAGCCACTTCACGTTTTTGTTACCTAGACCTCATTTGGGGTGCTTATAAAGTTTATGGCAGACAGTGTTGGTTTCACTACGTCACTCAGTTTCGTCAAAAGCAGCGCGGAAGGATTTTTGTTTCAACTGTCAGGATGGCAGCCTGTGGTTGCTGCTTATGTGCCCCCACAGGCCTTGGTCCTTTCAGTCCACGGCCGGCGCTTCAACATCCAGAGCGTTGGCCACTCCAAGAAAGGGTATTTGCTGGTTATTTAACGAAAGCCACTGCAAGTGATACACCGCGTGCCGTTTCAAGCACGAGTGCTTGGGTTGTGGGGGTGCCCACCCCACCAACCGGTGCTTTCGGAGGGGCAAACAGGCAATGCCCAGACCGGGGGCAAAGCCTGACCTTTCTAAACCAGAGGACGCCAATGAACATCTCAGAGATGCTTTCCTGACTAGACCGGTACCCCCTTCGTAGGGAGGCGCTGATCCTGAGTGATGGCCTGGATTGTGGTTTCTGGATCCTCTTTTTCCCATCAGACGCGCCTACCGTGGCGCCCAATTTAAAATTGGCAGTCAAATTCGATTCTGTTGTTGACAAGAAGCTTCAGAAGGAATTGGAATTGGGATGTATGGCTGGCCCCTTTGACCTTCCCCCTTTCCACAACCTGAGAATTTCCCCCCAGGTGTGGTCCCAGAGAAGGCGGAGGGTAACTTTCACCTCATCCATCACTTATCCTACCCTTCTGGCTCCTTGGTCAACGACGGAATCGACAAGGAGGGATCCAGAGTCCATTACGCCTCTTTCGACAGGGCGCTTCAGTTAGTTAGGGCTGCTGGTTGGTCGGCATGGCTTGCTAAGGCGGACATAGAGTCTGCCTTTTGCCTCCTCCCAGGCCACCCGGACTGTTTCCACCTCCTGGGCTGCTACTTTCGGGGAAGCAATTTTTTCGACATGTGCCTACCCATGGGTTGCGCCATATCCTATTTCTTTGAGCTTTTCAGCAGCTTCCTTGAGTGGGTGGTTGCCCAGGAGGCGGGTTGCCAGTCTTTACTGCACTACTTGGACTATTTTCTCTTTGTGGGCCCAGCGGACAGTGATCGGCGTCAGCGGCTACTTGCTGTTTTTCAAGATTCCTTCCGGCGTTTCGCCATTCCACTGTACGCTGACAAAACTGAAGATCCTGTGACTGTTTTGTTGTTTCTGGGCATAGAAGTCGACATGATGGCGATGGTTTTTCGGTTAACAAAAGACAAGCTAGTCAGGCTCCTTTCCTTGGTCCGCTTGGCCAAAAGTGCGAGGAAATTGCAGTTGAAACAACTGCAATCTCTGATAGGTAATTTCATTTTTGCCTGGCATGGGCCATGAAAGGGGTGACAGCCCCTCACCACTATGTTCGGATCACCAGGCCCATGCGGCCGACTTGGGGATCTGGTTATCCTTCCTTCAATCCTACAATGGCCAGTCTTGTTGGCTACGGGAGGAAGTGCCAAACTCACAGCTGGAGCTATACACTGATGCAGCAGGCTCCTGTGTCTTTGGCACTTTTATTCAGGGGACATGGTCTGCTGAGCGTTGGCCGGCCTCATGGGCCCGCATGGATCTGTTGCGTAACCTCACCCTCCTGGAGCTCTTTCAGATCATTGTTGCGATTGAGCTTTGGAGTGAACGCTTGCGTAATCATCAAGTGGTTTTTTGGTCTGATAATATGAGTGTGGTCCAGGTTGTGAACAAGCAGTCAGCTAGTTTCCCCTCGGTCGTTTCGTTTATGGTGTTGAAGTGTTTACAGTTTAACATTTGTATCAAGGCTAAGCAAGTGCCTGGGGCAGCTAATGATATTGCTGATGCTCTCTCCCGTCTACAGCTCGATCGTTTCCGCTCCCTGGCTCCGTCGGCTTCCCTGGAGGGCCTCCCTTGTCTGGCCCACTTATGGAACCTCGTTTCTGATGCTTGCTGAATCTCTTTCGGTCGTCGTTGTCTGCGCGGACGTGGGCATCATACTGCAGGGTTTGGCATGAGTGGATTCAAGTTTCGGGTGGTGAGTTTTACATTTCTTCATCTTCTGACAGACGTATGGCATGGTTTGCTTATTTGGTTCACTTGTTGTAGAAGGGCGTTGCAGGTTCCACCATCTCCTCTTCCTTGTCGGCGCTGTCCTTTTGGTTTCAGCTCCTTGGTTGGGAGGATATCACCAAAGCGGTTCCTGTTCGACGGATGCTGCAGGGCTGGAAACAGGTTACCCATTCCCCCGACTTGAGGCGCCCGGTTTCTCTCCAGATTCTCTCGGGTATTCTCTCAGTGTTGCCGTCTGTATGCTCTTCAGCGTTTGAGACCCTGGTGTTCCACGTTGCATTCTCCTGGACGTTCTTCGGCGCTTTTCGCATCAGCAAATTAGTTTTGAGATCCACGTCATCAACCGGTGGAATCCTGTCGGCGGATGTTGCTTTTGCGGAGCGCTGCATGTCGGTTCTGTTGAGGACTTCTAAGACCGATAGTCTTGGCAGGGGCCGGAGGGTAGTTTTGTACCCGTGTGGCGGCCCCTTTTGCCCGGTATCTTTGTCTTCCCTCTTCATGTCTAAACACCCTCCTTCTCTCTCTTTTTTTGTTCACACCGACTCCTCCTCTTTGAGTAGGTTTCAATCCTTAAGAGATTTCCGTCGTTGTCTCGAGATTTTGGGCCCTCCCTCACGCGATTTTTCGATGCACTTGTTTCGCATCGGTGCGTCAACAGCTGCTTCTGGCATAGGTTTTTTCCGATACGGAACTTCAGCGCCTGGGTAGATGGGAATCATCCCGTTTTTCGTTTTATGTCTGTCCACATCTGCTGTGTTAATATTTTAGGTTGCCTTCCGGCCTTGATATGGATGCTCGGTGACTCCTTCATCTATTGGGCCGCTCATCGTGCGGAAGTCCGGACCTACGGGAAGAACTTGTGTTTCACCTCTGATCTTGCCAGGGTCTGCTGGCTTGGGCTGTAGGGGTTGTGATGGTCCCAGGCTCTTCCGGAATGCCTGCGACTCTGCGCTCATGTGTCCGGTTCCATTGTCTTGGTGCTCCATGCTGGTGGAAATGACATGGGTTGCATGCGTTCTGTGGACCTGATTTCCGCGATCAAGGAATATGTTGCCCATTTTTTTGCTGTCTTCACCAATTTGGTCCTCATTTGGTCGGAAATTGTGCCCTGCTCAGTGTGAGCGCGAGCAATCCCAGGCCCCAGGTTGGAGCGATTCCATCGAAAAGTCAACGCCCAGGTTGCCAAGTTTGTTCAACAGATCAGAGGTTTCGTCATCTGTCACAGAGATTTGGAGGGTGCTAATGCTGATCTGTTGAGATCGGATGGGGTTCATCTCAATGAAATTGGTTTGGACATCTTTAATCTGGGACTGCAACAGGGTGTAGAACAGGTGCTGGCTGCGGTGGGGCGCCCGTCAGTTGTTCACTGAAGGGCGGGTGGCGGTTTCTTGACCTTGCCAGCATAAAATGGCTGTTATGGGGATATGCTCTTGACGGAAATGGGAAGCAGATGGCCTGTCCAGCACTTATGGTAAGGACAGGCCCCTTCTTATCTCCTTCCCCTCCTTTGGAATTATGTGATCACAGTATAACTGTGACAGGCACTGTTTGAAGTATTCAAATGTTATGTGTTGAATTTAAATAAATCTGTGGCCTTGCCCTTTCCAACTTAACAGTTGTATGTGTGTTATTCAATGGGATGAAGGGGCAAGGGTTAAAAGGTGGTTATACAGATTTTACACTTTATGGTTCCTGGGCTCATTGCACCTCAGCAGTCATGTGTTCTGTGTTAATAAATGAGTTTCATTACTCATCCAAATGTCTTCCTCAGTTTTAACAACTATCATGAACATATAGTACCTCAATATTTATACTCAACTTGGGCAACTCAGACACCTACATCCAATCATCATAGTATCATGAAACATTTGAAGTCAGAAGCTGACTGTCCAAGAATACGACTGAAGGTGCCAAACGTGAAAACACCATATTTCAATTAACCTAACCCAATCATCACAATGTGATGAATTCTTAGACAGGTGTAACTTGTGTGAGTGACATGGCTGCAGTTGTGAATTCTAAAATTGCCAAGGTAAAACGATATTAAAACAGAATTGCGTGCAAATGTCTTTAACATTACAAAACAAGCTCAGTTGAATGTAAGAATTTTATTTTGCTATGTCTATAGTAGCATCATCTCAGCATGAACATATTAATATCACACTCATTGTAGATGGTACTTGTGTGAAAGAATTTAATTACCTTGGAGATTAGGTAATAACGTTAAGTCTGTTACTGCATGTAATTATGACTTTGAGAAAGTAGGTACTTCTTTACAGCAATGGCTGAAGTCACGGCTGGCTGAAGTTGTAATGTGGCTAATCAGGTGCCTGCCACCAAGGAGAAAGTTTTGAGAAAGAGAATGGTAGTTACTATTTTGTGACACTATCCATCAATCACAAATTCACAATCTTCACTGTAATGTTGCCCAATAGCTCAAGTAATGAGGTAGAAGTACAGCAGTGTGTAATGTGTTATTGCTACAGTCTTAAAAATGCCTTTAAGGCTGGGTTCACACTGTAGTGAGAAGCGGCTCATGGCAGGGGTACGGTGCATCCCTGTTCACCGTTTCAGGTTCGATTTCGGTCCAAATTTTTGGCTGAATTCGGGCCTGAAACAGACCAGAAGATGCACCAAGCTACATCAAGAGCCAGTCACAATATCCTGACATGCCAATTGGATGCGGTCAAACCCTACATACTTGGGTTCATTTCAATGTGAGTTTGGTGGACTTCACTGAAGTACAGTAAAGGCCAAACTGAACCTCATTAAAAAAGTCAATAGAAGCCATATGTTAAAAACCTGTAATTGCCATTTTTAGGCTAATGTGCAAATTATTGTCAAAAAAATGACATGGGAGGCTGATCACTGCCCTGGAGAACAAACACCAAAACAATTAATGTATTTAAATTCCGTTTTGCGGGATGCATGGATTTTAATAATGATTTACGTGCAATATTAAAGGGGTTGTAAACCCTCATGGTTTTTCACCTTAACCACTTAAGCCCTGGGCAATTTTGCTGGCCAAAGACCAGAGCACATTTTGTGATTCTGCACTGCGTCGTTTAACTGACAATTGCGCGCTCGTGCGACATGGCTCCCAAACAAAATTGATGTCCTTTTTTTCCCCACAAATAGAGCTTTCTTTTGGTGGTATGTGATCAACTCTGCAGTTTTTATTTTTTGCTCTTTAAACAAAAAGAGAGCGACAATTTAAAAAAAAAACTAATTTTTTACTTTTTGCTATAATAAATATCCCCCCAAAAAATATAAAAAAAACATTTTCCTCAGTTTAGGCAGATACGTTTTCTTCTACATATTTTTGGTAAAAAATGCAATAAGCGTTTATTGATTGGTTTGCGCAAACGTTACAGGCCACAATTTCCGGGAACCACAGGTACATACCTCTGTGCACACAGCAGTTGTGCATCTCACATACACAGCAGCCATGCATCTAGATGCATTTGAGGCATCTAGCTTCAGGGACCCAATTTTTATGGAAATTGATAGTAAAGCAGATGCAGATTTCCAGGACTGGACTAACAAATGTTTATAGTGAAAGGCAACTGGTGCTTTCTATTAAACAAGGTCTAAATGGGCCATTGACATGCATTACAGTTGCATTACAGTTGAACTTAGGAATGTGTCTTTGCAAATTTAAACTAAATGAAATAATTTCTTATTTTTGCTTGGAGATTGCAAAGGGATTAGAAGTCTTTCCCCAAGTCCTGATGGGATGAAGGAACCTCCCAAATTTTGCCAGTTTCTCCTTTAAATGTATTCACTTCCTGTCACATAGCCAAACGGGAAGTGAGGGTAAAACCCTACCAATGTCTTTCCTTGGGGGGGACACAGGTCAATTTAAATAGTTTCCCCATTAGGGAAATTGCACTCTAGCATTTTGCTCTGTACACCCCAAATTATTAGTTATCTTGGACTTCAGAGTTTATTTACTAAAGGCAAATCCACTTTGCATTACAAGTGCACTTGGAAGTGCAGTTGCTGGAGATCCATAAGGGACATGCAAGGGACATGCAATAAACCCCCAAAATACCTAATAATTGTGGGTATACACAACAAAGTGCTACAGTACAATTTGCCTAATGGGCACACTAGTTAGACTGACCTGTGTGTCCCCAAGGAAAGACATTGGTAGGGTTTACCCCTCACTTCCTGTTTGGCTATGTGACAAGAAGTGAAGCCAATTTTTAGAAAAGGGACACAAAGCCCAACCTAAAAAAGACAAGCAGGGGTTGTAACACTCACTTAGTTTCCTTCAAATGGCCACAATTAGATTAGGATTGTCTTTAGCTAGGTTTTAGCTTATTGCTCTAAATCAGTGGTTCACAACCCTGTCCTCAAGTACTCCCGACAGGCCATGTTTGCAGGTTTACCTTCATCTTGCACAGGTGCTTTAAATCAGAGTCAATGGCTTGGTATTTTGGACAGCTATTTTAGCTAAGATAAATTCCCAAAACATGTCCTTTACAGGGGTACTTGAGGACTGAGGCTGAGAATCACTGCACTAAAATGGAAAATGTAATACTTACCTCTCTGTAATTTTCCTTTCGTGGTGCCTATCCATGGTAGCATACGCACAATCCATGCATATGCTAACATGAAGGCACCAGGAAAGTAGCTTTTAGACTAATCACACCTTTTTATGTTTTTCCATGCCAATCAGCCTGGTTAAAGGGGCATTCCGGCTAATACTTTTTTTTTAAAAGTCAGCAGCTACAAACACTGTAGCTGATGACTTTTAATAAGGACACTTACCTGTCTAACGATCCTACGATGCCGGCCACCCCGAGCCCAATCTGTCCATCGGATTGGCTGCCGGCGCCTCCATCCTAATGAAGGGAAACAGGCAGTGGAGCCTTACGGCTTCACTGCCCGTTTCCTACTACGCATGCGCGAGTCGCGTGGCGCTTTGTGAATGGCCTCATTGTTTTCTGGGACACACACATGTCCCTGAAGGAAACGGGGCTGCTCACCGAAGAGGAAGAAGCACCACGGAATAGGAGGAGACAGATTAGGAAGACTGTCTAGCAACAGTGTTTCAGGTAAGTGAAATTTTTTTTATTTTTTTACATTTTATTAATACATTTTTTTGGGGTGGCCCTCCACTTTAAGCTGCAGCTGGGAAATCTGTTGCATAAAAATTGTTTAGGGGGGAGTAATGTAAAATGTATTACTTAGATTGAGCATGCATCTGCAAAACAAAATTACAAATTATTAACAAAACACATAAAACATAAAAAATTGCTACAAATTTTATTGGTCAACAAAACAGGACTTGGAAAAGAGCAAGGAAAGCAAAAAACACATGTATGTTAATTTGAGACACTGACAGAATATGGTTTTGAGGTCTGACCATTTTTGCAGAGGAAATTAACAGGAAGTAAAAGGACTGCGCCTACAAATAAACAGTCTCTTAAGGATTTATACATTTAGTAGTCGCAACAGCTTTAGGGAGATTCTGCAAAATAAAGCAGCATAGACAATTAAATCAAAGTGAAACTAACAACCTACAAACACATATCAGCATCATTAAAAATATTTCAGTGCATAGACTTCCTGGACCTGGCTAAGTACCACCAGGCAGTGCACTGTACCAGAGCCCTAGATTGGGTTAAACATTCCGCGGAAAAGGAGTGGGTGGAGGTGGAGCAGGCCTCGTCTCAATTCCCACTGTCGACCCTGGTGTGGCAAACCTCAAGCCTCCCGGCAACTTTAAAAAAAACCCAGTTGATAGGGAACACACTATCAGTTATAGTCAACTCGAAATTGGTAAAAGTGAGCCCCCAGGACCCTCCCCATTGTCCCCGGTGATTGGTGCGCAGGGCTTCCCCGCTAGTATGTTGAGTAGGAGATTTAGGGAGTTCACAGAGTCCAACAGATATAGGTTGCAAGACTTTTGTCGCGAGGGACGGTGGCTCTCGGTTGAAGAAATACAGTCAATGCTGGACCCTCCCCTGGACAGGTGGAGGGCCATCCAGATTAGAAATTTTTTGACCTCCTCGCATTTCCAACCTGATCGTGTCCACTCCCTATCTGCTTTTGAGGAGCTATGTCAAGACCCCGCTCCGGCCCGCCACTTGTTATCAGTACTGTACAAGTTGGTAGTTGCTCACCCAGATGGGGCACCCCCTCCGTACTTGGGGCGGTGGGAAAGGGATTTGGGACGGACCTTTACGAAGGAACAGAAAGAGAGGGTCCTGTTTTTTGCCCAACGCTCCTCAATCACCACGAGATTTCAGGAGGCAGGGTACAAGCTGATGGCTAGGTGGTACAGGGTCCCCACGCTTCTACATATACCAATCGATGTCCTCCGCCTGCTGGAGATGCCATCAGGCGGAGGGTTCACTGCTACATGTATTCTGGTCCTGCCCGCGCATTCAAACTTTTTGGGAGAATGTGCGCCGATTGATCCTGAAGCTAACGGATATAGCCTTAGCAGATGATCCAGCCCAATGTCTCCTCCATCTTACCCCAATGCCGAGAAGGCGATATAGGAACTCAATCATGATTCACCTGCTGAACGCGGGCAGAATTTGTGTGCCTCTAAATTGGAAAAGGGAAGACCCCCCCCTCAATGGGCCAGTGGCTAGCTGTGGTTAGCGAAATAGGCCCGATGGAGCAATTGACAGCGGCAGTCCACCGGAAGGAGGAGAAAGACAATAAAACGTGGTTTTATTGGTATCAATTCCGGTTTTCGCAGGAATACAAGGACCTGGTGTCTCCTGTGGCGGGCCGGGTAGTTTAGAGTGCCCCCTGGAGCGAATATTGGTGGTTGGCCGTCGGGGGAGGGAATTTACTCCCCCCCTTCTCCCCCTTTTTTTTGTCCCTCTTCTTCTCTGACATCTTCTGTCTCTTCCCGATCAGGACCGGAGTTGGTCCAAACTCTCTCTGCTCTCTTTTTCTGTATTCCTATGCACTTTTTTCTTCTACTAGCTTTATTTTCTACCTATAACTAATTAAAAAAGAATTGGACCTCATCAGTCTGGGACAGCTTTCGTTATGGGGTTTATAACAGTGGTGTTTGAGCCCTACTGGGATTGGCAAGTAAGCCGGGGGTGCCGGTAATACTCTCCCTGTGTATATGTGAAGGTTGTGGTGCTAATAAAGTGCCTTGCTACATATATGTTTCAGTCAGTGAAAAAGCTGTATATGGTTTCTTATGGTTGTATGTTGATCAGGTTGCTGTGTTCAATAAAATCCTTTTAAATGAAAAACAAATATTTCAGTGAAAAATATCCCCCCCCCCAAAAAAAAAAGTAAAAAATACTTGCTCTAAAACACATCTGTTTTGCAAAGACATAACAAACAGAATACAAAGAGAAAATGCATGTTTTACAAACTCTATAAGTACACCCAAAAGTCCCTGAGAATGCCCAGAACAACCCAAATGCAGCTAGCACAAAATAAGCCACCCCTGTCCAAAATTAAGCACATCATCCAGCATGCTACAAAATTACAGATGGGACAAAGAGCCTAACATGGGCAAAAGTTATACAACACATACCATTGCAGTCTATGGGAACTGTTAATTGTGCTAGTCTCCACTTGACTGGCTTATTTTCGTTATTGGCCTTACAATGGGTATGGGGGCCCAGGTCCCACCCTGAGGGACATATATCAATGTCACCAATGTGGACAAACCCAAAAACAAAACAAGGAAATGTGCTTTTAAAAATGCAAAATTGCTTAAAAGCTAGTAACTTGGGGGGCTTACTCTGCCTGTAAAGTGGTACATCTGTAGCATGTATCCAAAATGGTGCTTCAAAGATGTACAGCTTTAGAGAAAACGTACAAATCTGCAAGATTTTAACCCAAAACAAAAAATAGCCTGCCTCTCCCCAATACATACAAGGCCATTTGGGTCTGTTAAGGCTTAAAATGAGAACCCCCACATGAAAAATACCACCCCCAAACTAAAAAAAAATATTGTGCCCCTCCCACACACTAACAAACCCTTAGCCGTTTCCTGGCTGGCCCTGTTGTATGCTCTGAAAAAGGATGTGGTTTGGATTGGTGAAGGCAGGTCATAGCCTTTTGAGAATGGAGTGGATTGTGGAGTTCCCCTTTAAAAGCAAAGGTTAGCCCATGGAAATCCAAGGGATTGGAGGGGGGAGACAAGAGCATTGAAGAATGGAGTGTGGAGGTCCCCTTTAACTGCCCTTGGGCAGTTGTTACTAAACTTCCTCACATCATCCCACATCACCCCATAATATTGGCTCCTCCACATCCTGTTAATATTGAATTGAAGATGCCGCCATGTCCATATTGGCACACAAATTGCATTCTCCCGTGTGCCGAGATCGCTATATTAAATGGGGGATTTGTGCTCTGTTCCTGGCGCACCGTTTTGTAAATATGAAAATGTGTGTTGCGCCTCGCCGTGCGCCTCTACCAGTGGCAATGGGGAAGCGCTGAAATTAGGTGAAGCTCTGCTGATTTTACCATCCAATCATGTATAAGCAAAAATGTTGTTTTTTATTTTCCTTGCATGTCCCCCTCAGATCTTCAATGACTGCACTTCCAAGTGCACTCGTAGTGCAAAGCGGACTTACTTTTAGTAAATATCCCCCAATATCCTGCGCCGGATTAGAATCACCCACCAAAGGATCTTCCATCAGGCAATACTCTTCCCACCTCGTACCCCATCTTTCCAGGCCAGCCACATGATGTGCAAGCTTCCCTTCCTCTTTGAAACTTAGTGGTGAGCGATCCTCGATGATGCAAGAGAGCAGTGCTTACATGATGACATTATACACTTAGTACGCAAAAAACACATTTCTGATACTAGCTTATAGCTTTTTTTTTTTTTTTTTTTTTACAGTATATATACCTTGTAAACATAGCCAAAAAAAATCATAGCAATATATATAAAGAGGAGGGAAGAAAAAAAAAAAGAAAGAAACTGTTGCACAAATGACAGCTGGATGAAAATGGACTCCACAATAAAAGTTTTTCTTCCCCAAATGATTACATTTCAGTGAAATTGTCTTATCGCAATGTAGCTTGACCAAGTCTTGGAAAATGGTTTCTAATTTCTTCAAAACATACTGCAAATTGCACTTGATATTCCTACGGGGTCAGAAAAGAACAAATCTGTTGTGTGATCCTCATCGGCAGTTCGGTACGGCTGGAATAGAGGGGGTGTTTCAGCAATGAAGTAGTAAACAGTGGTTTGTCCTATATTTTGTAATTTTACGCTACATTACTTTTGCTCCATTTTTCTGTAAGCCATATTAAAATTTGCTTTGCCATGTACTTTGTGAACAAATATAAAACGTAATCAGCTACATTTGGCCTATAATAACATTTTGATTTTTTTCCTTGTAATAGATTTTCATAGCCCAGCTTTGGAATGTTAAGCTGCAGAATAATGGAAAAAAAAAACAACCTTGAAAACTCTAACAGCTGGTTGTACGTTTACAAGTTAAATGGTTGTATAAACGTACACCCATTGTAAAACACGTTTGGTAATGCTCCAGAGTCATGGAAAAATATCCCCCCCAAGAGACAAAACAAAAACAGTTGGATTAGGCACTTCTGATAAATATTAACACACACACACACACATATATATACAGAGACCCTAGCAAATAAAATGGCAATCATTGCAATGTTTTATGTCACACGATATTTGCGCAACAGTTTTTTAACAATTTTTTTTTTTTTTAAAAGTACACTTTAACCACTTGCCGCCCACCATATAGCAGAATGACAGCGGCAAAGTGGTTGTGATATCCTAACCAAACGTCATATGACATGAACAGGATAACACAGCCGGCACATGCCCCTGGGGGCACGTGGTTCTGTGTGTCAGTCTGACACACCGCAACTCAGACCGTGGTATGAATCCTCAGACAGAGGCTTCTTACCACGCGATCAGCTGTGACCAATCACAGTTTATCATCGAGTGAACCAGGAAGTGCCCGTAAACGGCTTTCATCGGTTCATGCTGACAGGAAGAGCCGATCGGCGGCTCTCGTGTCAGAGTGGGGGTCTGTGATGATAATTAACACATTGATTATCAGCACAGCCTCCATCAAAAGGTACCCATCAGCTGCCAATCAGTGCCCAACACCTGCCAGCCTGTTCCCATAATAAATGCCTATCAGTGCCCACAAGTGTACCAATCAGTGCCAAAAAAAGTGCGAGTCAGTAGCTCCTCATCAGTGCTGCCTATCAAGTGCCACCTATCAGTGCCCATCATTGCTGCCTATCAGTGCTGTCTATCAGTGCCCATCAGTTGTTTTTTTTTATTGTCTGTCTTTTTTCGTTTATAGAGCAAAAATTAAAAACTGCAGAGGTGATCAAATACCAACAAAAGAAAGCTCTATTTGTGGGAAGAAAATACAAAAAATTTAGTTTGGGTACAGTGTTGCATGACCGTGCAATTGTCATTCAAATTGCGACAGCGCTGAAAGCTAACAATTGCCATGGGTGTGTGTGTGTGTGTGGGGGGGGGGGGGGGGGGTGTGCTTAGTATGGAAGTGGTCAATGAATGTTAATTTAAAAAACAGTATATATAGTGCAATTAAAAATTGTGCACATCGTGGAATAGTGATAAGCTACGATGCTTAAAAATCTCCATAGGCAACTGTTTAGAGTTAGAGGGGAGGTCTAGTGTTAGAATTATTGTGCTCGCTCTAACCTTTATGGTGATACCTTACATGCATGGTGCACACCACATTTACATATATGTGATCTTTGGCTTAAAAACAAATTGTTTACTTCCACCCTAGACCAGAAGTGACATCATGACGTTGCTCTGCTCCTCCTAGATCATAGAAGTGATCTGGTCTCTGTTCACCTCTATGGCAAGCAGTGCCATCCAGCGGATCATTTCCGGGGCCTGAGAAACACCAGCAAGCAGCAGGAGGGGGGAATGACCCCTCCCATTGATTCTAAAAGCGATCAAGCAGCTAATTAGCTACTCAGACTACTTTCATGAGAAAGAGAATGGCCGGCTGAAAGAAAAATACCAGGGTTATGACTGATAGTAAACTACTTGCAAGTCGCAACATATATACTGTATATACATTGTGTGGTCGGCAAGTGGTTACCAAAGGAAATATACAGGCTGCCCCCCTTCCAAAAGGTTCCTTAAATGGTTTTCTCTAGATTAACTACTACCTAAATCACAGACTCAGGATAACCATGCAGTTTATGAAGCCAGAGTGTCAGGATTTTCATGGTAGCCAGGCAACTAACATTTCTAGGCCTCTTGCACACTGGATGTTTTAACAGCTGCTCCTAGGGTCATTTGACATTTCTTTTCCTGCCTCTAAATGCCCCTCCATGTTAGCCTATGTGTCCATGCACACATAGGGGCCAATTTACTAAGATGAATGCGCTGATGAGGTTCATACCTTAATTTATGCGCCAGACGAATTATTAAGTGAGCGTATGAACCGGGGCACGCATAAATGCAACAGATTATCATATGCCGTCTCACGCAATAATAATATGCCATTGATAATAGTGCACGCCGTATCATTAACAGCCCATTCACACAGGCGCAACACGACTTCCAGCGCGACTTTAGGAGGCAACTTGGACACGACTTGAGTGTGAATCACAGTGAGACTTACAACACGACTTGGGGTGACTTACAACGCGACTTTAAGTCGCCCTCCCCAGGCCAGGCGACTTTAATAAAAAAAAAACGCCATGGGTTCCCCTCCAAGAGCATGCCAGGCCCTTCAGGTCTGGTATGGATATTAAGGGGAACCCTGTGTCAAAAAGAAAAAAAAATGGTGTGGGGGTCCCCCTCGAAATCCATACCAGGCCCTTTAGGTCTGGCATGGATTTTAAGGGGAACCCTGTGCCAAAAAAATGGCGTGGAGGTTAAGGGGAACCCCACACCAAAAAAGAAAAAAAGTGGCGTGGGGGTCCCCCTCAAAATCCATACCAACCAGACCCTTATCTGAGCACGCAACCTGGCCGGCGCAGGAAAATAGGGGGTGAAAGAGCGCCCCCCTTCTGAACCATACCAGGCCACAAAGCACCCCCCAAAGCACCTTGTCCCCATGTTGATGAAGCCAAGGGCCTCATCTCCACAACCCTGGCCGGTGGTTGTGGGGGTCAGCGGGCAGGGGGCTTATCGGAATCTGGAAGCTCCCTTTAACAAGGGGACCCCCAGATCCCGGCCCACCCCCCGTGTGAAATGGTAAGGGTGTACCCCTACCATTTCACAAAAAAAGTGATAAAAGTGTTAAAAATGACAAGAGACAGTTTTTGACAAGTCCTTTATTAAAGTCTTTTTCTTTCATCTTCTTTCTTCTAGTCTTCTTCCTTCTTCCTTTCTTCATCCTTCGGTTTCTTCTTCCCTCTTCTTCTTCCTCCATCTTCTTCTTCATCCGATCCTCTTCTTCTTGCTCTGGTGTTCTCGTCTGGCATCTTCCTCCACGGTGTCTCTTCTTCATTCTCGGGCTGCTCTGCGCAATGGGAGGCTCCCGCTGTGTGACGCTTCTTTTCTTCTGACACTTACATAATGGAACCATGCGTCAGAGGGGGCAGGGTCACCGGGTGGCCCCGCCCTCCGTTATATAAGAACTGTCAGAAGAAGAGAAATGTCACACAGTGGGAGCCTCCTATTGCGCGGAGCGGCCCAAGAATGAAGAAGAGATGCCGTGGAGGAAGATGCCGGATGAGAACACCGGAGCAAGAAGAAGAGGAACGGAGGAAGAAGATGGAGGAAGAAGAAGATGGAGGAAGAAACCGAAGGATGAAGGAAGGAAGAAGGAAGAAGACCAGAAGAAAGAAGATGAAAGAAGAAGACTTTAATAAAGGACTTGTCAAAAACTGTCTCTTGCCATTTTTAACACTTTTGTCCCTTTTTTTGGTGAAATGGTACCATTTCACACGGGGGGGAGGCCGGGATCTGGGGGTCCCCCTGTTAAAGGGGGCTTCCAGATTCCGATAAGCCCCCTGCCTGCAGACTCCCACAACCACCGGCCAGGGTTGTGGGGATTAGGTCCTTGTCCTCATCAACATGGGGACAAGGTGCTTTGGGAGGGCACTCTCTCACCCCCCCTTTTCCTGCAGCCTGCCAGGTTGTGTGCTCGGATAAGGGCCTGGTATGGATTTTGAGGGGGACCTCCACTAATTTTTTTTTTCTTCATTTTTTTTTTTTTCTTAATGCCAACATGACCTGTGTGCAAATAGCCTTAAAAAAAAAACATAGAAGTGAACCAGCGCAAAAAAAAAAAAAAGAAGTCAAGTTGAGAGGTGCGCCTGTTCAACTTATGCAAATTAATTTACGCAGCTTGACATTTACTAAGATTTTTCCGGCGCAGTAAACCAGAGCACTTGAACGTGCGCAAATGCCACTTGCGCATGCGCAGTGCATAAATTGACCTCGCACAGTTCTAAGTGTATTTGGAGGCGCAGCAGGCTTGCTCCGAGAAACTTACTATTTTTGTTCTATTTTGGGCATATTAGGAAAGCACGGAGACGAAGGAACGTAGGTGCAAGGCTGGCATGACAGATGCACAGGGAAAAACCCCTACAGGGTTAATAAGAAAGGAGAGAAGTGAAGGAGGGGGCGGAGCTGGAAGCCGAAGAGAGGGGCGGAAGGGTATTTAAGGGAGGGGAGGAGTCAAGAACGGCAAGCGTGGGTCACAGCAGTTGGAAGTTGCCCACCCACCCGCCCCTTTAGGTTAGGTTGCTTTTGTGGTGCTCAATTTTCTGGTTGTTGTCGTTGTCCCCTTGTTTCTTGCAGGTTCGTTGAGGACGGTCGTCATAGCAGCGGTTGGCGGTGCCTTTGGTCTTTGACCGGGTAAAGAAACGGAGGTGATGGAAGTGGTGGGGGGGACTCATATGTGGTATGTGCCCCCTTTTTGGTGTATCCCAGCGGAAGGGTAGGCTGGGATACGGGTTTTTGGTGGCACTGCGGGAAAGGGGGTTGTCTCCGGGCTGATAAACGGCCGGAGGCCTGGTATGGTAAAATTTGGTCCCGCAGTGTATTGGTGAAACGAAAAGGTTAAAAGGAGAACTGAGGTACCGTCAAAGACCAAATGGCTGGGAGTTGTAATTGCTGTTGCAATATAGTATTTTATTAGAGTTATAGAAGTTAATAAAAGTTATTTATTCTATTTATTTTATTTTGGTTGAAGATTGGTTAAAATAAAGGCTGCTGTGGCCATTTTATACTCCAAACTCTAGTGTGGTCTATTTATTGGGGGGGGGGGGGGGGTGAAAGAAAGGGAAAGGTAAAGGGAATGGGTAAAAAGTTGGATGGTTTATGGGAAGGGGTGTAATACTGGTTGCATAGGTCATGTTACTTGGACAGTTATAACTATACTTCCTCACATCACATCACCCACATCACCCCCATAATATTGGCACTTCCAGCTTCTTTTAATTCTGAGTTGAAGAATGCGTGTGCCAGGTCTATAGCAGCGCACAGATCGTGGCTGCCCATGCACCAGCATGCTAATAGTAAATGGGGAATTGCGCTGTGTTACAGGTGCAAATGCTATGTGAATACAAAAATGCCCTTTTAACATAATTTAGTGGCAAGAGCTTTTAGAGGCAGGAAAAAAAAAACACTGTCAGTGCATCCTGGAGCAGCAGAGTTTGAACAGAAAAAAACTCTTGATGCTGCTAAAAGCTGCCGGAAGCTGCTAGAAGAAAATTAACTCCCTAGAGCTTGACGTCTGTAAAATCTCCTAAAAGCTTGTAAAAGCTTTATACACTTTTTCAAGCATCAGTTGTTTTTTCTGCAATAATGCTGCTGGCTTCTAGATGAGTTAAAAAATGTCCTGTGTGCATGAGGCCTTAAAGGCCAACAAAGAAATGCTTCATATTCTCTCAGTACAGTACAGGTTTCTTTTAAGAAGAGTTTCTCATTTCCCAAAGAATCTATAAAGCAGTGGTTGTGGCTATTCTGCTACTTACTTAAAAAAAAAAAAAATGCATGTATCATGTTGGAATACTGCCCTGTGGCCCAGTCTCTGAAGGGAGGGGATCATGCTCTGCTTCAGCATGTCACAGTACATGTTGGCAGTCATGATTCCCTCAATGAACTGTAGCTCCCCAGTGCCAGCAGCAGCACTCATGCAGCCCCAGACCATGACACTCCCACCACCATGCTCATAGTTGCCAACATTGTAAAAAAAAATTTGGGACACCTTTTTGGCAGTAGGCGGAGTTGTGTTATAATTAGGGGGCAGGGCATGCAGTTATAGGTGTGGCATAGGAAACGGATAAAATGCTGCGCGCCGCTGCAAAACATGGGTGTGGTTTATGTAAAATAGCGGGTGTGGCTTACATGGGGCGTGGCTCAAATGGGTGTGGTTAGTGTCTGAGATGAATGCGAGATGGAGAGGTAAAGGGAAAGGGGTGGGTGGAGGGATGGAGGGACAGAAGCCCCCAGATCCTACACCACAATAGCAATGTGTTTTCCAGAGTTTGACAATCAGCAGATAAAGATACTCCAAATACCTGGTGTTAGTGCTTCAATCATCCCGGCGCCATGATTGTTATGGTGTCAGGATGATTGAAGCGCATTATTTCTATTATTACATTGTAATATGAAATGAAATCATTCAACTCACCATAATGCAGAATCAGTGGGAGCCATGAGCGCGTCACTAGCCACGTTGCCTGCCACCAGATGCCATCAGGTGCCCCCAGCAGAGCAGCCTTCCTCACATCTGGTGTCCATCAGAGCAGCCTTCCTCACATCTGGTGTCCATCAGCGGAGCCCCTCCTTACATCTGGTGTCCCCATCAGTCCTCCTAACATCTGATGCCCCTCTGACATCCAGACTCTGACTGGCACCCGACATACACAGACTGGCCCCCGACATTCAGACTGGACCCCGACATACACAGACTGGCCTCTGACATGCAGAGACTGGCCCCCGACATCCAGACTGGCCCCCGACATCCAGACTGACCCCCGACATCCAGACTGGCCCCTGACATCCACAGACTGGCCCCCAACATCCAGACTGGCCCCCTACATACACAGACTGGTCCCTGACATCCAGACTGGCCCCCGAATCCACAGACTGGCCCCCAACATCCAGACTGGCCCCCGACATCCACAGACTGGCCCCTGACTTACCACTGGCCCCCGACATACACAGACTGGCCCCCGACATCCAGACTGACCCCTGACATCCACAGACTGGCCCCCAACATCCAGACTTGCCCCCGACATACACAGACTGGCCCCCGACATACCACACTGGCCCCCGACATCCACAGACTAGCCCCCGACATCCACAGACTGGCCCCCGACATCCAGACAGGCCCCCGACATACACAGACTGGCCCCCGACATCCAGACTGGCCCCTGACATCCACAGACTGGCCGCCAACATCCAGACTTGCCCCCGACATACACAGACTGGCCCCTGCCATCCAGACTGGCCCCCGACATCCAGACTGGCCCCCGACATCCACAAACTGACCCCCGACATCCACAGACTGGGCCCCGACATCCACAGACTGGCCCCTGACATACACAGACTGGCCCCTTACTATACACAGACTGGTCCCTGACATAAACAGACTGGCCCCTGACATCCACAGACTGGCCCCCGACATACCACACTGGCCCCGGACATCCAGAGACTGGCCCCCAACATCCACAGACTCACTGGCCCCTGACATCCCGTTGTTGCCGCGCGGAGGAACCAACTGTGGCGCCACTGCACTTCACACACACACTGGCAGCGGGGGTGGGCGGCGCATCTCTATTGACGACCAGCTTCTGGTCTTCTTAAAAATGGCAGACCTCTAGCGGCTGGCGGTGAAAAACTGGAAATTTTAATTTCCCGGGACAAACCAAATTTCCCGGGACGTTTCCCGGGACAAAATTAATTCGGGACAAATGTCCTAATCCCGGGAATGTCCCGGGAAATTCGGGACCATTGGCAACTATGCATGCTTGATTATAGGCAGACACACTTGTCTTTGTACTCCTCACCTGGTTGCAGCCACACATGCTTGACACCACTTGAACCAATTAAGTTTATCTTGGTCTCATCGGACTACAGGACATGGTTCCAGTAATCTATGTCCTTAGCCTGCTTGTCTTCAGCAAACTATTTGCGGGCTTTCTTGTGTATCATCTTTAGAAGAGGCTTCCTTTTGGGACAGCCATGCAGACCAATTTGATGCAGTGTGCGGCATATGATCTGAGCACTGACAGGCTGACCCCCACCCCTTCAACCTCTGAAAAAATGCTGGCAGTGCTCATACATCTATTTCCCAAAGACAATTTGCCACTGTAAATATACAGTATCTCACTTTTGTGAGATACTGTATATACATATACACACACAGTATCTCACAAAATTGAGTACACCCCCTCACATTTTTGTAAATATTTATTATATCTTTTCATGTGACAAAACTGAAGAAATTACACTTTGCTACAATGTAAATTAGTGAGTGTACAGCTTCTATAACAGTGTAAATTTGCTGCCACCTCAAAATAACTCAACACACAGCCAATAATGTCTAAACCCCTAGCAGCAAAACTGAGTACACCAATAACTAAAATGTTCCAAATTGGGTCCAATTAGCCATTTTCCCTGCCCAGTGAAATGTGACTCATTAGTTTTAGAAGGTCTTGGGTGTAAATGGGGAGTAGGTGTGTTAAATTTGGTGTCCTTGCTCTCACTCTCTCATACTGGTCACTGGAAGTTCAACATAGCACCTCATGGCATAGAACTCTGAGTATCTAAAAAAATAAAAAATAAAAAAATAAATGTTGCTCTACATAAAGATGGCCTAGGCTATAAGAAGCTTGCCAAGACCCTGAAACTGAGCTGCAGCATGGTGGCCAAGACCATACAGCGGTTTAACAAGACAGGTTCCACTCAGGACAGGCCTCACTATGGTTGACCAAAGAAGTTGAGAACACGTGCTCAGCGTCATATTCAGAGTTTGTCTTTGGGAAATAGACTTATGAGTGCTGACCGCATTTCTGCAGAGGTTGAATGGGTGGGGTGGGGGGGGGTCAGCCTGTCAGTGCTCAGACCATATGCCGCACACTGCATCAAACTGGTCTGCATGGCTGTCGTCCCAGAAGGAAGCCTCTTCTAAAGATGATGCACAAGAAAGCCTGCAGACAGTTTACTGAAGACAAGCAGACTAAGGACGTGGATTACTGGAACCATGTCCTGTGGTCTGATGAGACCAAGGTAAACTTATTTGGTTCAGATGGTGTAAAGCGTGTGCTGGGTTGCATTGGTGAGGTGTGATTTTAGTACATCGTCAGCAACGACCAGGGTGGAACAGGAGTAGTCATTGGGCTGGCTCCAGGTTCCTGCTGGAAAAACAAAGTAAGGTTGAAAAGGGACAGCATATCAGCTGCGATATTGCATTCCCTGGAATGTGTTTACAGAAGATATTCAATTGGTGATGGAGTGACAGCTGCATGAGGAAGGACATGATGGACTTGGATCTACCTTTATTGATGATGTCGGCTGTGGCCTGATTGTCCATGAAGAAGAGCATCGTCTTACCTGTCCAATTGTGGCCCCAGACTTGGGCAGCTACGATGATGGGATACAGCTGGAAGAGTGCTGAAGACTGGGTGAAACCAGGGATTAAGAGAATTTTTGGGGGATAAGGTTCTGGCAAACCAGTGGCGGCCGAAAATGGCTGGGAAGCCCATGGAGGGTGCGGCATCGGTGACCACCCATGGTGATTTGGCTGACACTACCAGTATGAACATTGAAATGCCATTCCAACTGGCGAGGAGCTCATCCCACATAGCTAAGTTGCTGAACACTATTCTCAATCTGTCTAGATCTGCTGGGGGTGTGCCTGGTTGTTCGATGAGCAGGAAATCATTGTGGTAGTGGATGACCATCTGACAGTGGGCCTGGTGTGACAGAATCCATGCGAGGGCCTGAGCGAGGACACTGAACAGCCATGAGCTGCTTTTGGACCCAAAGGTCAGCTTGATGGCGAAGTAATAGTACTCCCTTCACTTAATACCGTGCCACTGACAGAGGGATGGCTGGATAGGGAAGAGTTTGAACGCATCCGAGATGTCTGGCTTGGACAGCCAGGTGCCGGGACCTATCCCAATGATGGCCTGGATGAACTGAGGTGTATTTGAAGGAAAATTTCTGCATTCCTGGGTGGCAAGTGGTAAGGCGATGAGGCCGTACACCAGAAATATGGCAAGTGAGGGGTGGGGTGTGTAGAGAGGTAGAAACCCAACCAACTGACGTATATCCGGTCTAGTCAGGATTTCTCATCTTGTTTCAGTAGACAGATGGCCCTCAAGTGAGCTTTATGGAGCACAGAAACTCAGTTAAGAAAAATACCTAATTTTTATATTTTTTCCTCAGTTTAGGCTGGTACTTATTCGTATACATATGCGCTATTTTGGGACCGTTCACATTTATACAGTGATCAGTGCGAATAAAAATGCATTGATTACTGTGTAAATGTGACTGGCAGTGAAGGGGTTAACCATTAGGTGGCACTGCAGGGGTTAAGTGTTTGTACATATTTTATGTAACTTACACATGTCATTCTAAAGGTGTCTGTAATGTTGGAATGCATCTTTTTTTCTAAATAAAGAGCTAAAAAAAAAGAAGCCGTTTATACTTACAGTGGGATGTTTATACTTTTTTTTTTGCACAATTGCGTATATGTTATGTACTGTTTTTGTGGGTGTTTGCAAAATGAAAGTAGGCCGAACTTGATGAAGTCCAGGGCCAAATTGTTGTACCAGTCCAGCCCTGGCAACGTGAGAGGTAAAATTACAAGGTAGTCCAGGGATACTATTTTTTATATAGAAATGTGAAATACTTTTTTTTCCATAACAATGTTTATTGAATTTTCTATAAAATGATTAATCCAAACACAGATTAAAATACAGAGAACTTTCACAGAGTAAAATACAGAGAACTTTCCAAGGTACAAGCAAAGGAATAGCAGTGTAAAATGGTGCTACAATTAAGGGTCCCCACACAGGGAAAGGTCGCCCAATGTATAGTACTAAAAGTGAATAATTCAGTAGAAAAAAGGGGAAAAAAGAGAAAAAAGAGGTGAGGCCAAGAAGGAAAAGAGATAAGGAAGAACTCTGACCCAAGGGAGGAGGCAGAGAAGGGAAGGGGGAAGGAAGGGCAAGGGATACTATGGAGAGCTCCTCCGTTGATGCCAACGCCATGGACATGACAGTGAAAAATTGGAAGGTCATGATTAGGGATGGGCAAACGGTTCTGCCTGAGCATAGGTTTGGTTAATCAGATGTTCTGTGAACATCTGAACAAACGGGTCGTTCGACCGCTTGTGCGCCCCCCCGAATCGACCTCAATGCATTGCTGTGCTGAACAGTGCATTGCAAGCCCTGATTGGCTGAAGCAGTGAAAGCTTCAGCCAATAAGGGCACAGAGCACTGTCAGAGTCGTGATTGGACACTGTCATCATGACTTTATCCAATCATGGCTCATTCCCGCCCCACAGTATAAAAGTATTCTTTCAATGGCAGACATTTTCAATGTGATTTTGGCATGGAGAGAGATAGAACAAGGCTCTGTTCAGTGCTATTAGTTAGTTATTGTGCTATACTGTGCTATTTTGCTTCAATTGTCAGTGTAGAATATTTGCTTAGTATCAGACTAGGGATAGTGTGATGCCCTGTACACACGTCCGGTTTTCCCATCAGAATAAACTTTGAAGGTTTTTCCAACGGAGTTCCGCTGAAACTGTCTTGCGTACACACGATCACACCAAAGTCCCACCATAAAGAACGAGGTGATGTACAACACGTATGATGGGACTAGAAAAAGGAATTTCAATATTCAGTAGCCAATAGCTTCCGTCTCGTACGTGCTTCAGAGCATGCGTCGTTTTTTGGTCCGTCGGAACAGCATACAGACAAGCGGTTTTCCCAGTAGGAATTGGTTCAATCAGAAATATTTAGAACATGTTCTATTTCTAGGTCAGTCAGAATTTTCAACGTAAAAAGTCAGATGGGGCATAGATACGATCGCAATATATGGTGAAAATCTCCCGTCTGCCTTTTTGTGACGTACATTCCGCTCGTGTGTATGTGGCTTTAGTGTAGTGAAGAGGACCATCATTCAGGTTTGCATAGTGTGCAGCTAGAGTAGAGACAGCTCAGATAGTTTCACTGTAGTGTAGTGAGAGCGTGTCATTCATACATACCTTAGTGTAGAGTAGGGACAGCTCAGATAGTTTCAGTGTAGTGTAGTGAGAATGTGTCAGTAATCTTGACATTACTGTATAGCTAGAGTAGGGACAGTTTAGATAGTGTCAGTGTAGTGATGGTTGAACACCGCCTATTTGATTGCAGTTTAATGCCATTTACTTCTGTGTGCATTACTGCCAGTTTAATGTCATTTACTTCTGTGTGCATTACTGCTGTTTAACGACATATAGTTCTGTGTGTTACTGCCAGTTTAATGCCATATAGTTTTGTGTGCGTTACTGCCAGTTTAACACTATATAGTTTTGTGCGTTACCGCCAGTTTAATGCCATATCGTTTTGTGCATTACTGCCAGTTTAACACCATATAGTTTTGTGCATTACTGCAAGTTTAAGGCCATTTACTTCTGTGTGCGGCACTGCCAGTTTAACACCATTTACTTCTGTGTGTGGCACTGCCAGTTTAACACCATTTACTTCTGTGTGCCTACTGCCAGTTTAATGCCATATAGTTTTGTGCATTACTGCAAGCTTAACGCCATATAGTATTGTGCGTTACTGCCAGTTTAATGCCATATAGTTCTATGTGCATTACTGCCAGTTTAACTCCATATAGTTCTGTGTGCGTTACTATCAGTTTAGCACCATATATTTTTCTGCATTACAGCAAGTTTAACACCAATTACTTCTGTGTGCGCTACTGCCAGTTTAACGCCATATCGTTTTGTGCCTTACTGCCAGTTTAACGCCATATAGTTTTGTGCGTTACTGCAAGTTTAACACCATTTACTTTTGTGTGTGTTAATGCATTTAATGCATTTACTTCTTTGTGCGTTACTGTAAGTTTAATGTCATATATTTCTATGTGTCACTGTACCTCTGGCACATTATATTGCAGTATATTATAGTGTATCCGTGGAGTGTGTCTGTGTAGTGTGAGTACTCAAATTAAAGTGCACCAAACATCACTTTACGTTGATTAAAGTGAATCTATGTACAAATTTGCACTTCTTTACATTTGCTTATAAGCACTGCCCCCTCCTTCCCAATAATGTCGGGGAGGACAATAAGGAGAGGCAGACGTTCCCTTGTCACTGTAAGGGGGCCAGCACAAAATGTGTCCACGGGCAATGGTAGATGTGGTGGTCAATCCTCAGGCAGGGCATCATTTCCTCTGTTTAGTGAGTTTGCCCCTGCTATCCAGCCACAGCTTGCAGAGAAGGTGGTGCACTGGCTTACTAAACCTCATCCTCCTAATCCTCTGTCATGCAAGCAGAGACAAGTGTGCAGTCTCCTGCAGTTGCCAGAGTGGCTAAACCTGCCTCCTTGGCCACATCTATTCCTGCCATACCCCCAACATCTGCCATGGAGGAGTCAGCTGAGTTATTTGACCACAGTGTCAGCTACTTGCAACTTGATGATGCCCAGTCATTACTGGATTCAGATTTTGGTTCTGAGCTTGAGCGTGACAAGAACATGAGCCTAGAGAGAGGAGAGAAAACTGATAGACAAATTGGCATTCATGTTCCCCCAGCCACAGCATATTGCCAAGTTGTCTCCAGGGGTAATGATGATGGTAAAGATGGAGGAGATGGAGATGATGATGATAATCATGATGATGAGGTCACTGATGTGACTTGGATGACAGATAGAGCAGAGGAGGAAACTGAACGTGATGTGGCACAACCCCAAGGAGGCCGACATCAAGAAAGAGTAAAGAGCAGCCACCCTATTCCATCAAATTCTGCCGCTGTTATCTCCCAGCCCACTCCCCAAAGCTCAGCTGTCTAGGCCTTTTTCAGCATATCTGCAGCAGATCACACTGTTGTTATCTGCAAACCGTGTCTCAGGCACATAAAGCATTGCAAAAACACCAGCCATTTGGGTACCACATGCTTAACAAGGCATTTAATGTCCAACCACTCAGCCCATTGGCAAGAGCACCTAAAAGCTACACAAAAGGGGCACAAATCTGCCCCCCCCCCCCCCATCCTCCTCCTTACCCACTTCAGTCGGCCTCTGCTATACTGAGTCATTACCTCTCAGCAGCCTCCACTGACAAGGATGATGGTATAGTACATGGTGTCCCAGGTCCTAGAAGCACATCTGCCAGCAGCACACCACCAGCTGTAGACTGTAACGGAAAATTTCTCTGCCCCATCTGCTGCAGCAGAAAAAAAAATATGGTCCCTGCCACCCATATGGCCAGCGTCCAAATGCAAGCTTGTCAAAGCTGTTGGCTCTCAAATTTCTGTCTTTCAGCCTGGTAGCTTCTGCCCCTTTCGTGAATTTGCACAATGTGCTGTACCACAATGGCAGGTTCCCAGTCGCTACTACTTGTTACGTAAGGCCGTTCCATCTCTCTACCATCATGTAGAAGGGAATGTTCTGGCATTGTTGGGCACGGAAGTCAGCCATAAAATCCAACTTACTTCTGACACGTGGTCCAGCAAACATGGGCAGGGGCTATATATTTAGTTCACAGCACACTGGGTAATGCTGCTTGCAACTCGAAAGGATGCAGGACAGGGCCCTTTGCTCCAGATTGTTGTGCCCTCATGTCTCCATACAGCTGGTGTTGATGATGCCAGACCTGTGAGTTCTACCCCCTCCATGCCTTCCTCTGCAGAATTGTCCTTTGAAAATCAGCTACCCCCTAAGCATTCAAAAGGATATTCCAAGAGTCAGGCTAAAAGGTGCCATGCAGTGCTTCAGCTGGTGTGTTTAGGGGACAGGAACCACACTGAAGCAGAGGTTCTTGCAGCTCTGCAGGGACAGGCCACCATGGCAGATGGTACCAGGAATGGTGGTGTGGGATAATGGCTCAAACCTACTGCCCGCCCTTAGACAGGGAAAGATGACAAACATGCCATGCCTGGCACATGCGCTCAATTTGGTGGTGCAACGTTTCCTAAATACGTACCCAGAGTTGCAAAATGTGCTAAAGCTGGACAGAAGAATTTGCAGCCATTTCAAGTGGTCATACACAGCCAGTGCTTGATTGGATGAAATTCAGTGGGAATTCCACCTGCCCATAAACCGCCTGATTTGTGACATGCCCAGCAATTGGAAACTCGACTCTGCCAATGCTTCAGCATCTATACATGCAGCAGAGGGCCGTCAACGAGTACCTGTGTAAGTATGGCACAAAGACAGGCTCAGGCCGCCTCAGCTTTCTTTCCCAATGCCAATGGCTGATCATTAAGGATACATGCACTGTATTGTCACCATTTGAGGAGACCATAAGGATGGTGAACCGTGACAATGCATGCATCAGTGACACAATCCCTGTTGTGTTCCTGCTAGAGCAGACTATGCGTGGCATTATGGCCAGGGCCCTGGAGGCAGAGCAGCAGGAGGCAGAGGACTTCCTGTCCCCACAGAGAGTGCAGACGATAACATCTCTTGTGGACACGTTAAAGAAGATTTTATTGAACAATTTTCCTGACGCTAGTAGGTTACAGTGTCGTGGAAAACTTAGTTTTCAGTCTTCTGTTGGTCAAGAGAGGAGTGTTGGAGTGAGGAATTTTGGAATTTCTTTAGTCCTCGCCGCCCAGGGCTGTCAGCTTCCACATCCCATCGGCAGCGTCTGCCTCACATGGTGGACAATTACCTTGGGGCCAAAACAGATATGGAGAGTTTTCAGCTGACAATCCACTGACTTACTGGGTCATGAGAATAGACCACTGGCCAGAACTTACTAGACATGGGCGCCGTCAATAAATTTGTTTCGTTCTGTTCCGTTACGGTTCATATTAAAATTAATTCGTACTTCTTATTTTGTGTCCGAAATTCAATTTCAATTCGTACGAAATACTAATTGTCGTTAGGTTCGTTAACTTGTACGAATGTTCGTTACGATGAATTTAAAGGCGAAAATATACCTCAATATGACAGTCGATGCTGATGGAAGTTTGGTTTTTATCTGAAATACGAAATTCCGTTGAAGAATTTCCTATCCGAAATACGAATTTTCGTTAGATGAGGGGCTCCCACCATCCCTGTGCTGTGCTGACTTCATCCTGGGATTCGTAAACAAAAGTTCGTATTTCGTACAAAATTCAGACGCATGGCAATTCGTATTTCGGATTACGGTGGGAAAGCACCACTGACACCCTAAGACCAATTTTTCTGCACCCAGTTTGACAGGTGCATATCATTGCAATTTTTTACAGCAAGGCCAATTCTTGCTTTAATCAAGATTACCTCTATAGTGTTACGGTGGGAAGGTGCCACCGACACCCAAAGACCAATTTTTATGCACCCATTATGTCTATCCAAAGTCAAAGTGACACCAACATGTATCCAACAAAAATCTCTAATCTTGTTCCCAGTGCAGTACACTGTGGCCTCATCATACACACTGGCTCCCCAGCTGTTGCTGAGTAAAATAAAGGCAGCTTGCAGGGAAAATAATATTATAAATGCAATTATTGCTGCAGCAGATTCTAGACATGGTACAGACCTGTCACTTTAAAGGTAGACTAAGGGGACCCCCCAGGCACTATATTGGAAGGATTATTTCATTTTTATGCTTTCACTTTAAAAATCAAAAAATCACTGCTCATTTAAAAATTACATTTTTCACAAACTTTTTTTAATTGATACATGCCCAATTACTTGCATATAAGCCTTCAAAATGGGCACTTTTGATTTTTGACGTTCAGGTCTCATTGAATTTAATGGGGTTCATTTTGGCCCATCTCTAATGCTGACATGAGCCCTACTTGTTCATTTGAAGTTTGATTCATCAATGACAGGTCCACTTTAAGTGCCAGTGATTTACTGTAGAATACTTACTTTGCTCACTATTACTTTTATTTCAGCTCACCCTTCTCATAATTTCTCCACACCCTGTCACGCTCACCCAGAGCATCTATGCCATGCTATAGGTATCACGATATATATTTTATTTCTGTGCGCTTTCCAAATATTTTTCATTTTGAAACTATATCAGCTGCATTGATCCTGGGAAAAAAATGTTTTCCATCTAATATATTTTATTATACCAATAAAACGTGATCCGTAGATATTGCAATGGACCTTTATTCATTGGTAAATACGATTTCCCTGTTATTTCCTGACTACATACGTATTATTGGAATGGTCTCAATCAAAGGTAGACTGGCTTTTTTTTCTGAAAGCTTTTTTTTTCTTTTATTGGAAAGCAATATTTGTACTTAGCCGTGACTTTAACCACTTCAGCCCCAGAAGATTTGGCTGCTCAATGACCAGGCCATTTTTTGCAATAGGGCGCTGCATCACTTTAACTGACAATTGCGTGGTCGTGCAACACTGTACCCAAACAAAATTGATGTCCTTTTTCTCCCACAAATAGAGCTTTATTTTGGTGGTATTTGACCACCTCTGTGGTTTTTATTTTTTTCACTATAAACAAAAGAAGAGCGACAATTTTGAAAAAAACACAATGGGGGTTATTTACGAAAGGAAAATCCACTTGCACTACATGTGCACTGCAAGTTCACTTGGAAGTGCAGTCGCTTTAAATCCGAGGGGGACATGGGACATGCAAGGAAAATATAAAACAGCATTTTAGCTTGCATATGATTGGATAATAAAATCAGCAGAGCTTCCCCTCATTTCAGATCTACCCCTCAGATTTATAGCTACTGCACTTCCAAATGTACTTGCAGTACACTTGTAGTGCGAAGTGGTTTTGCCTTTCGTAAATAACCCCCAATATCGTTTACCTTTTGCTACAATAAAATATCCCACATTTAAAAATAAATGTTTTCCTCAATTTAGGCCAATATTTATTCTTCTACATATTTTTGGTTAAAAAATCGCAATAGTGCACAAATTTAACACTTTTGACACATTTTTGGGACCATTGACAATTATACAGCGATCAGTGCTATAAAAAATGTACTGATTACTGTATAAATGTCACTGGCAGCGAAGAGGTTAACACTAGGGGGCGATCAATGGGTTAATTGTGTTCCCTCACTGTGTTCTAACTGTGTTCTAACTGTAGGGGGGATGGGACTGTATAGGAGGAGAGAGAGATCGGTGTTCATACTTAGTATGAACACATGATCTCTCTCTACTCCCCCTAAAGACACACAGATCCCAGTTCTCGCTCTGTCATCAGTGATTGAGGGTGCCCTGTGGTCATCGCTCCCTCAGGGCACTCACATCGGCTCCAGGCACATGCTGTGGGTGCCCCTAGTGGCCAAAAGGAAGATTCACCATTATTTCATGTGAAAATGAGAAGAAATCTCTACAAAGTGAAGGTAAATCACAGAAGAAGCCTTTTTTAACAAGAAAGTTTTAGGTAAGCACTGCATTACCTTTCTTGCAGGTCCCCAGTTGTGCCTTATACTTTTTTGTTCCAGGCTTTCTGTGAAGATGGCTTTACTGGAGGAGTTTTTTTAAATGAAACCATCTTTGAGCAGGTGACCTCTCACGATAAAGACTGGACCAGGGCACAGATTCACAGCCTACCCAATGCATGTGGTCAGTTTTGTAAGGGTGCAGGTAAATTGTTGTCTACACTGAGACCTTTTTTGCTAAGTTGAAAGGAGTGGATCCAGGCCAAACTGGTTATTTGGAGGGCACCTGTGATTGCTGCTGTAAGTGCCATCTCCCAGCACAGTGGTTGATAATAGCTCAATGGGGTTGGTTCATGCATTTTAGGCCCCACTGACTGTGGTTCCAAATCTAGACACAGCTTCCCCAATGCATGTGTTAAACCTAACAAGGGTATGCATTATGATCATGCCTTTACCGATGCAGCCTGTTCTGCTTCTGAAATCTAAGCACTGAAAGTGTGATCTCTATAACTGATCACGTTGTGGTGAGATAGTTTAAATTACAGTCTAATCTAGTGGCTTGGCAGAAAGTGACTCCTTTCAGATGGCAACCTGCAGATCATAGAAAACTTTAACCCAAAACTTGTGGAGATCATAACAGATGATTTTGAGAACAGAGATCGCCGCCAAAATATAAGGATACGGGATTTACCTGAGAAATATAATAACAAAGATCTATTGGTAACAGTACAAAAGCTTTTTTTACAAATCCTGGGACCAAGTAACATTGATCCAGCAGAGACAGACAGAGTCCATCGTATTAATCCCTTGGTAAAACGGAATAAAGAGAAACCGAGAGATGTAATCTGTAAAATCCATAAATATGCAATAAAGGAGACCATATTGAAGATTGCACGAGATACACCCACGATTAAATTTGAAGGGACAGAAATACCATTATTTCCCGACATAGCATGTAGGATCTTAATGCAACGTAGAATGGTTTGCCCGCTATTGGAAGGAATGAGGAAAATGGAGATTAGATATCAATGGGGATTTCCCTTTGCTTTGATAGCATCGCAAAATGGGAAAACGGTGGTGCTCCGCATAAAAGATGATCTGAAAATGTTTAGAGAGCTACTGGACCTCCCCCAAACTGATTTTGTAGATTGGAGATTAAACAGTGTAAAGACGGTAATACAACGTCCCGAGCGGTGGTCTCAGGTCACAGGGAGGACTTGATGAGACTTTGGGGGAGGGGGGGAGGAAAACCTTTTTTTTCTTTCCTCTTTCTCTCTCTCTCTGGGTGCTTCCTCCTCACCCCTCCTCTTGGTATTAAAAGGAAAATGTTTATTAGAAAGCACATTATAATAAAGGTGACAATATTATAAGAGAAGGGGAAGAGAATGGTCCGGGGGAGGGGAGAAGAAGGGAAAGGAGCTCGCTTATTACAAATAGGCGAGTCCCGATGAGGGACTGGAGAATCTGCATTAAGCGGAAGGGAGGTCATGGAATGCCCGTATGGGTTAAACCCTCTGGTAGATGGCACTCTTCAGGGAAAGGAGAGTTTGGGGAAGGGGGTTCTGAGGATACAGGTTGTAGAATAGACTTCCCAAGAAAGGAGAAAAAAAAATAATAGAAAGAAATTATTTTAAAATATATAGATGGGGCATACTTGAAAAAAGGAAGGAAAAAGGAAAAGGGAGGGGAGGAGAGAAAAGAAGAGCAGATGATGATGGATAAGTATCTGAAAATTATGACGTATAATGTGAGAGGTTTAAGTTAACCTCAAAAGAGGTTGTGGCAGGAGTTGCTTCATCAGGCTGCAGATATAATCTACATGCAGGAGACGCACTTCAAGCCAGAATCGGTACCAAAATTACCAACATCAATATACAATCAATGTTCAAATTTTTTTTTACCAGGGCAAGAGGAATATGTATATTATAGCAGATGGGCTAAGAAAGATAAAATTAAATTACAAGAGGTTATGGAAGGGAATAGGGTATGCACATATGAGGAAATAATAGAAAAGTGGGGGCACAAGCCTTTAGATAAGTGGAGATATTCACAATTATATTATTTTATTCAGTCTTTAACACAACCACTACGAGGACAGGAGCAACTTAGACCTCTGGAGAAGCTGATAGGGAACCCCCAATGCTTGGTAAAAAGGATCTCAAAAATATATGACATTTTAATAGAGGTAGAAGAGCAAAAATACCCCCCCTATATGGAGAAGTGGGAAAATGAACTGGGACCGCTGAATAATGACCTCCATAGAAACAGGATTATTAGACGAACGTACTCGGTGGCCAAAGACCTTCAAACTAGAGAGATGTCATATAAACTTTTAACAAGGTGGTATATAACTCCACAGCAAGGAAATAAAATCAGCAGCGAGACCCCCTCAACATGCTGGAGAGGTTGCTCAGCGGTGGGGACCTTCGCCCATATATGGTGGGAGTGCCCTAAGATACAGATATTTTGGGAGAAAATTATAAAAGCTATCTTTGAAATAACAGGGGAAGGGATTAGAAGAGACCCATGGGTTTGCTTATTCCACGACTCGGAAAAAGGAGAGAGAGAGTATGGGCACTCCCTGGTTCCTGGTCTACTGAACTCCGCTAAGGCACTGATCCCGCGTAGATGGAGGAAACCCAACCCTCCCTCGATGAAGGAGTGGGTAGAAAGGTTAGAAAGGGCACGAAATATTGAAGAGACAATCTATAAACTGGATAACTTAGAAGGGAGATATCAATATAAATGGCGACTGTGGATACAATTTGGAAAAACTGAAGGTTATTTAAAGCTGCTTGACTGTTAGTAAAGAAGAAGGGAAAAAGCAGAAAGAGGGAAAAAACAAGGAAGAGAGGGAAAAAATGGAAAAGGCCCGGGGTAGGGACCGAGTGAGAGGGGTGGGGAGGGAGGGAAAAGGGGGGAAAAGGGGGATCATTCTTAAAGAAATGTTGCTGTACTTAACATTATGTTGAACAGTTCATGTTTGTATAATTTGAAAAATCTGAAAATAAAGAATAAATAAAAAAAAAAAAAAAAATATACAATCAATGGTTCCATGCTTTCTTTCCAATAGCAAGAGCAAGGGGGTATCTATAGCATTTGGGAAAACATGTCCTATGAGGTCAAAGGAGGTACAAATAGATCCAGAGGGAAGGTTCTTGTTTATTAAAGGAACATTGCATGGATTTTGTTATACGTTCGCTTCTATATATGCACCAAATAACGGCGCGGTAGATTTTTTATTGAAAACTTTGAGAAAGTTAGATAAATTTAAGGAAGGATGTATAGTTAATTAATATTATTATGGATCCTAAACTGGACTCTACATTCGAGAAAATGGGAATTTCATTTAAAGCATTGAAACAAGTGAAAAAAACGTCTGAGATTAGTCCATCTGGTGGATAGTTGGCTAGCTTACAATGAGGGAGGGAAGTATTATAGCTATTATTCAAAAACCCACAATGTATACTCAAGGTTGGACCTATTCATGGTGGACCAGTATTATCTGGAACATGTAAAGGAAGTGAGGATAGGACCAATAACAATCTCTGATCATGCACCAGTGATAATAAAGTTTCTTCTGGTATGTGGGGGTCAACGAGAGGGGACATGGCGTCTGAACGAGTCATTGTTGGATGACGAACACATAGCCGAAGACCTGTAAAATAAAATAATAAATTATTTTAAAAAAAACATATCAGGAGAAGTATCAGAGCAATCAATATGGGAGGCCCACAAATCAGTCATTAGAGGGGTAATAATAGCGCATGGCTCAAGAATTAAAAGAGAAAAGAGGAAGGAGTTAGAAGACATATTAGGAAGGATATATGAGCTAGAGATAAAACATAAGAATAGTCTGGATCCTGGGGAAGCAGGACAACTGTATAGGCTTAGAGGAGAGCTTACTACATATCTAGCTAGGAAAATTAAAGATAAATATAGATTCTTCGTACATAGATTCTATGAAAGTGGGAATAAAAGTGGCAAATTATTAGCTAATCAATTGAAAAAGCAGCAGGAATCCTCCCACGTTCATGGCATCCTATAAAATAATAAATTGATAATAGATACAAAATCTATAGCAAGGGAATTCAAGAATAATATATAATATTAAAACAATATCATCAGAAGTAGAAGGAGGGGACCAAATAGAGGGAATAAAAGACTATATCAAAGAATCCGCACTACCACCACTACCTTTGGAGGTGGTGGAGAGGTTGGAGGAACAGATTATGGAAGAAGAGAGGTATTAAGGGGAATAGGCCCGAGAGAGCAGATGATGGGGTGGGTAACAGCACTACGCAGGACCGAAGGCAAGGGTAAAAGTGAATGGGGCGCTGTCAGGGGGTTTTGAAATAAGGAATGGCACAAGGCAGGGTTGCCCATTGTCCCCAATGCTATTTGCACTAGTGCTAGAACCATTTTTATGCAGAATAAGGGGAAATAAAGGGATAATATGAGTAAGAATTGGAGCCAGAGAATATAAAGTCTCAGCATATGCAGACGATTTAGCGTTTTGTTCTATCAAACCCCCAAGACTCTATAAGAGAGGTGATAAAGGAGGTGAAGAGATATGGGGACATATTGAATTTTAAAATCAATATATAAAAATCAATATTATTACCCATTCGTGTACCGTCATCACTAGCCGCAGGTATACAAAACAGCTATCCATTTGTATGGAATAAGAGGTCCTTCCTTTATTTAGGAGTGCACATCTCAGCAGATGTAAAAGTATTATATGAACAAAACTATAGCCCTCTATTAGTCAAAATAGAAGAGGACCTGCAGAGATGGAAAGGACAGACATTAACATTATTTGGGAGAGTAAATACCCTTAAAATGAATATAATACCTAGATTGTCATTCGTGCTGTACACAGTACCCATCCCGCTTCCCCAGAAGTTTTTAAAAAACTTGTAAAATGTTTATATCCTTTATATGGAAAAATAGAAGAGCAAGAATAGCACATAAACTCCTATGTAAAAGTAAAGGAGAGGGAGGTGTCGGATTACCAGATGTAGGGCAATATTACAGAGCGATGATGCTGGTTCGAATATTGAATTTGTGTTATGACTCTGATAATAAAATATGGGTGACAATGTAGAAAAATATGGCAGGAAGAGACCTAGAGGGAGCACCATGGATACCGGTCAATAATAGGGGACTGTCCAAATGGACATCCCCCTTAACCACTTTCAGACCGGACCAATTTGCTGGTCAAAGACCAGACCACTTTTTGCGATTCGGCACTGTGTCGCTTTAACTGACAATTGCGCGGTCATGCGACGTGGCTGCCAAACAAAATTGACGTCCTTTTTTTCCCACAAATAGAGCTTTCTTTTGGTGGTATTTGATCACCCCTGTGGTTTTTATTTTTTGCGCTATAAACAAAAATAGAGCGTCAATTTTGAAAAAAACGCATTATTTTTTACTTTTTGTTATAATAAATATCCCCCAAAAATATATAAAAAAAATTTTTTTTCCCTCAGTTTAGGCCGATACGTATTCTTCTACATATTTTTGGTAAAAAAAATCGCAATAAGCGATTATTGATTGGTTTGCGCAAAAGTTATAGCGTTTACAAAATAGGGATAGTTTTATAGCATTTTTATTAATAATTTTTAATTATAATTTTTTTACTAGTAATGGCGGCGATCAGCGATTTTTATTGTGACTGCGACATTGTGGGGGACCCTTTGGACATTTTTGACACATTTTTGGGACCATTGTCATTTATACAGTAATCACTGCTATATAAATGCAGTGATTCCTGTGTAAATGACACTGGCAGTGAAGGGGTTAACCAGTGGGTGGCAGTGTAGGGGTTAAGTGTTCCTAGGGGCATGTTACTAACTGTGGGGGGGGTTGGGCTTTCATTTAGTGAACACTGATCTCTGCTCCAATCACATGGAGTAGAGATCAGCGTCACTAGTTGCTAGGCAGAATGGAGAAATGTTGTTTACAACGGCACTTCTCCATTCGGCTGCTCTGTGAGACGATCGCGGGGATGCCCGCGGCGATCGAGTCGGCGGGTCCCGCGACCGGACTCACAGGGGTCCTGACCAGGGCGGGAGCGCGCCGCCGGCGGCGCGCTCCCGATGGCAGGGCGGCAAATTAAAAAGGGACGTACATGTACACCCATTTGCCTGCCCGTGCCATTCTGTCGACGTACATCGTCGTGCGCTGGTCGGCAAGTGGTTAACACAGAACACACTAGTAGTGTGGGACAGAATTAACAAAACTGGTAAATATGCTCCGAGAATATCCCCACCAGCTCCATTAGGAGGGTATCCATAGTTCCCCCCTGGAGAGGAAAAGGCAGTATTGGGTCCGTGGGAGTCAGAGGGAAACACAATGTGCTTAAGGTATGCTCCGCAGGGCGTCCTTGTCCCCCAAGAGGAATTGGAATTACAACAAGGGGGTATGAAGATGGCAGGGTGGAGATATAATCAGATGAAATCCTTTTTTCAAAAGATAGGACCTCAAGTAAGATCAAAGGACACATTAATTACATTTGAGAAGATGTGTAAGAAAATATCCAGACCAAACCATCTATTATCCCAAATGCATAAACTTATCCTTAATGAAGACAAATATACAATACCGTACTTTCTTAAGGAATGGGAAAAGGAATTAAATTACACGTTTACATTATCACAGGTAAAAAAAAATTAATGGAAGCAACACATTTATTATCAATAAGTTCATCGATCCAGGAAATTTCATATAAGTTCTTAACCAGATGGTACAGAACTCAGGCACGATTAGTAGTGATGGACGAACTTCCGACGGGACGTTTCGCGAAAGCGAAATGCGAACGGACCCAAACGTTCGCGAAACCGAACGTTCGCCGCGGGCCCCATTGACTTCAATGGGAGGCGAACTTTGCAAACCTTCATGTCGAATTTGCGGCCACGTGGTAATTATTAGGGGGTAAAACGTAGTCCCACCATCTGGACAATGACATAATACATGTATGAGGTGAATTTGGGATCGATAACTACAAGCATTTTTATTTTATTTGGGAAATTGTTCTAACAATTCAGGACTATGGAGCTAATGAAGGCAATGGAGGAGAGGGAAGGTCAGGGACCAGGGTAGGCAAAGAAGAGGGTGCAGGAGATGATCACCAGCAGCGTGACATACCGGAATGACACATGCACCGTGATAGAGGCATCTGACAGCAGCACCGTAATACAGAGCACTGACAGCAGCACCGTGACATACAGCGCTGACAGCAGCACCGTGACATACAGCGCTGACAGCAGCACCGTGACATACAGCGCTGACAGCAGCACCGTGACATACAGCGCTGACAGCAGCACCGTGACATACAGCGCTGACAGCAGCACCGTGACATACAGCGCTGACAGCAGCACCGTGACATACAGCGCTGACAGCAGCACCGTGACATACAGCGCTGACAGCAGCACCGTGACATACAGCGCTGACAGCAGCACCGTGACATACAGCGCTGACAGCAGCACCGTGACATACAGCACTGACAGCAGCACCGTAAGCAGCCCCAGGAGGAAGTCAGCACAGCACAGGGATGGTGTGATCCCCTCATAATAAGAACCCCCAGGAGGAAGTCAGCACAGCACAGGGATAGTGTGATCCCTTCATAATAAGAACCCCCAGGAGGAAGTCAGCACAGCACAGGGATATCATAAGCAGCCCCAGTAGAAATATGACACCGCTCAACCTCTTCAAAGAGGAGGGTAGGGGCATATAGTACGGTGTGCTTTTTTGGGTCAAGGAAGTGAGCCAAATGAATTAAGAAGGTCTGTGTGCTTGATTAAAAAAATAGTTTATAGACATATACATGGTCTACTGGTCACATGTGTTGAATTCCTCCGAGATCCATGCCTCATTCATTTTTAGAAATGTGAGGTAGTTAACACTGTGGTGAGCTAGGCGAGTACGCTTATCGGTCACAATCCCCCCTGCTGCGCTGAACGTCCTTTCGGACAGGACACTGGATGAGGGGCAAGCCAACAGTTCGATTGCAAATTGGGCAAGCTCTGGCCAGAGGTCAAGCCTGCCCACCCAGTAGTCTAGGGGTTCATCACTCCTCAGAGCGTCCACATCGGCCGTTAACCCAATGTAGTCGGACACCTGACGGTCTAGGCGTTCCCTGATGCTGGATCCGGATGACACCTGTCGATGGGTCGGCTGAAAGAATGACCTCATATCCGAAGTCACCAACACATCTTCAAACCGGCCTCTTCTTGCAGGCGCTGTTGGATTGGTACCCGCAAATCCTTCTCTGGGAGTGGGAATTGCTCCTCTGCCAGCGCACGCAAAAGCAGAATGCAGCATTTCTCGAAGCAAGGCCTGGAAGTGCTGCATTCTGACAGCCCTCTGCGACGGCGGTAACATTTCCGCCATTTTGTGTTTGTACCGGGGGTCTAAGTACGTTGCCACCCAGTACTGGTCCTTGACCCTCATGCTTTTTATACGGGGGTCCCTATTAAAACACTGGAGCATGAAGGCCCCCATTTGCACTAAAGTGGAAGCGGTGTGGTGGCCTGGCTCCTGCTCATCATCCAGGATAATGTCGTCCTCTTCATTCTCCTCTCCCCATCCTCGCACAACAGGGATCCCAGAAAGGTTTAAAGCATGCTCTTCTTGCTCCTGCTCATCCGCCCCGGCACCATCCTCCTCTGACTCCTCATCAGACTCCTGTTGTTGACTTGTCTCAGATAGAGTAGCCCCCCCTGGGAATTCATCCAGCATTGCGACTTCCTCATCTTCCCGCTCCTGCTCCTCCACAGCCTGATCAATGACACGACGCAATGCACGCTCCAGAAAGAAGGCATAAGGTACCATGTCACTGATGGCGCCATGGCTGCGACTGACCAGTTTGGTGATCTCCTCAAATGGCCGCAGAAGTCTGCATGTGTCGCGCATGAGCAGCCACTGGCGCGGTGAAAAAAAACCCAGCTCCCCAGAACCGTTTCTTTCGCAGAGTTCATACAGGTAGACGTTAACTGCACGTTTCTGCTGGAGCAGCCTATCAAGCATATAGAAGGTTGAGTTCCATCGCGTCGGGCAATCGCAAATAAGACGTCTGACCGGCAGATGGTGTCGCCGCTGAATGTCAGCAAGGCGAGCCATGGCCGTGTAAGATCTTCTGAAATGGGCCGAGATTTTCCTTGCCTGCCGCAAGATGTCCTGGACCCCAGGGTATTTGACAAGGAATCGCTGCACGACCAAGTTTAAGACGTGTGCCATGCACGGCACGTGCGTGATTTTGCCCTGTTTCAATGCGCTAAGCAGATTGGCACCGTTGTCACACACCACTTTACCAACTGTCAAATTGAGCGGTGTTAGCCACTCATCTGCCTGTGAACGCAAAGCTGAAAGGAGTGCCGGGCCAGTGTGGCTCTTTGCTTCCAGGCACAACAGACGCAGCACGGCATGGCAACGTCTCACCTGGCATGTGGAATAGGTTCTGGGGAGCTTGGGCGGTGCAGTGGAAGAGACGCTAGCAGCGGAAAAGGAGGAGGCAGCTGAGGAGGAGAGGGAGGAGGATGGAGTAGGAGGAGGAGAAGAAGAGTCAGGCCTGCATGCAATCCGTGGCGGTAAAACCAAATCTACACGGGTGCCACGGGTTACATGCTTGACGGCCGTCAGAAGGTTCACCCAGTGGGCAGTAAAACTGATATACCTTCCCTGCCCGTGTTTGCTAGACCACGTGTCTGTGGTCAGATGTATCTTGGCACCGACACTGTGTGCCAGAGATACATTCACTTGCCGCTGAACATGGCCATATAGCTCTGGGATGCCCTTCTCTGAGAAATACTTCCTTCCTGGGACCTTCCATTGTGGTGTTCCAATGGCCACAAATTTGCGAAAGGCCTCCGAGTCCACCAGTTTATATGGCAGTAGTTGGCGGGCTATGAGTTCTGACAAGCCAGCCGCCAACCGTTGGGCAAGAGGGTTATCCGGCGTCATCATTTTTTTACGCTCAAACATTAGGCCCACGGAAGCCTGCCTTTTTGCAGAAAAATGTGAGCTTGGCGTGATGGAAGGTGGAGTGGAGGACAATTGTGAGGAGAGAGGAGAAGGAGAAGTAGAAGACGAGGCTGGACGGTGAGAGCCTGCAGTGTGGCTTTGTGTGTTCCGTTGCTCCCACTGGGCTCGGTGATGGCTGCTCATGTGCCTTCTTAAGGCGGTCGTCCCTAGGTGAGTATTGGGCTTACCGCGACTAACGCGTTGACTGCAAAGATTGCAGATGGCAACGCTATTGTCAGCAGCGGACACGTTAAAAAAAGCCCACACTGCGGAGCCATGTGCCGGTGTCCTGGGAGCGCCAGATGTGACCGTACATGGTCGATGACTCGCTCCTGATACATTTGCAGTCTGCTTTGTCCCTGCTGTGCAATGTAAGTCATTGCTGCTTCTCCTCCCTATCTGCTGGTCCATATCTCCCTCTGAACTCCCCTCCTCTTCCTCTCTTGTGGGCACCCACGTGACATCACTAGACACGTCATCATCAACGTCACCTTCCCCACCGCTATAAGTAGAGATCTCGGAGTAGGCAGCAACACCGGGGACCAACCTCCTCCTTGGGCTGATCTGGGTACTGGCGTCAGACTGCTGAGTAGCGCTTGTTGCTACCTCCTCTTCCTGATCCAATACCAAGAGTGGCTGCGCATCAGAAATGTCCTCTTGATATGGATCGGAAAATAATTCCAGTGACTCAAGCGGAAGGTATGTGGTGGTGGTGGTGGTGGTCGTGTTGTTGGTGGTAGTGTCTTTGGGGGTGCACATAGCAGAGAGTGAAGAAGAGGGTGCAGATCGAGAGGATGAGGAGGGTGCAGAAGAGTAAGGCTGAGCGAGCCACTCAACCAAGTCTGGTGCATCCTTTAAAGTAATTGAACGCACCTTCTGCAACTTCCCACTTTGGCTCAAGCCTGTTGCTCCTGCCCTACCCCTACCACCCCTGCGGAAGGGCCTGCCTCTTCCTCTGCCTGTCATTTTTTAAATGACCCTGTGACAAAACTCTTAGTCCCTATACCGATGAAGGACTGCTGCAGTATAGGGCAGCGGTCAGCAGTGGTGCACGTCAACCCTATCTATTGTGGACCTATAGCGGTCCTTACAGAACAGCAGACTGTACCGCACTCAAGCCTATGTACCGTAGCACCCTATACCAAGTTACCAGTCCTTATAAGAACTTTTGTGGACCAAGCAGGTTGTGTATTAGTGTTTAGCAGACTGTACGTCAGTCCCTATACCGCTGAAGGACTGCTGCAGTATAGGTGAGCGGTCAGCAGTGGTGCACGTCAACCCTATCTATTGTGGACCGATAGCGGTCCTTACAGAACAGCAGACTGTACCGCACTCAAGCCTATGTACCGTAGCACCCTATACCAAGTTACCAGTCCTTATAAGAACTTTTGTGGACCAAGCAGGTTGTGTGTTAGTGTTTAGCAGACTGTACGTCAGTCCCTATACCGCTGAAGGACTGCTGCAGTATAGGGCAGCGGTCAGCAGTGGTGCACGTCAACCCTATCTATTGTGGACCGATAGCGGTCCTTACAGAACAGCAGACTGTACCGCACTCAAGCCTATGTACCGTAGCACCCTATACCAAGTTACCAGTCCTTATAAGAACTTTTGTGGACCAAGCAGGTTGTGTATTAGTGTTTAGCAGACTGTACGTCAGTCCCTATACCGCTGAAGGACTGCTGCAGTATAGGTGAGCGGTCAGCAGTGGTGCACGTCAACCCTATCTATTGTGGACCGATAGCGGTCCTTACAGAACAGCAGACTGTACCGCACTCAAGCCTATGTACCGTAGCACCCTATACCAAGTTACCAGTCCTTATAAGAACTTTTGTGGAACAAGCAGGTTGTGTGTTAGTGATTAGCAGACTGTACGTCAGTCCCTATACCGCTGAAGGACTGCTGCAGTATAGGTGAGCGGTCAGCAGTGGTGCACGTCAACCCTATCTATTGTGGACCGATAGCGGTCCTTACAGAACAGCAGACTGTACCGCACTCAAGCCTATGTACCGTAGCACCCTATACCAAGTTACCAGTCCTTATAAGAACTTTTGTGGAACAAGCAGGTTGTGTGTTAGTGATTAGCAGACTGTACGTCAGTCCCTATACCGCTGAAGGACTGCTGCAGTATAGGTGAGCGGTCAGCAGTGGTGCACGTCAACCCTATCTATTGTGGACCTATAGCGGTCCTTACAGAACAGCAGACTGTACCGCACTCAAGCCTATGTACCGTAGCACCCTATACCAAGTTACCAGTCCTTATAAGAACTTTTGTGGACCAAGCAGGTTGTGTATTAGTGTTTAGCAGACTGTACGTCAGTCCCTATACCGCTGAAGGACTGCTGCAGTATAGGTGAGCGGTCAGCAGTGGTGCACATCAACCCTATCTATTGTGGACCGATAGCGGTCCTTACAGAACAGCAGACTGTACCGCACTCAAGCCTATGTACCGTAGCACCCTATACCAAGTTACCAGTCCTTATAAGAACTTTTGTGGACCAAGCAGGTTGTGTATTAGTGTTTAGCAGACTGTACGTCAGTCCCTATACCGCTGAAGGACTGCTGCAGTATAGGGCAGCGGTCAGCAGTGGTGCACGTCAACCCTATCTATTGTGGACCGATAGCGGTCCTTACAGAACAGCAGACTGTACCGCACTCAAGCCTATGTACCGTAGCACCCTATACCAAGTTACCAGTCCTTATAAGAACTTTTGTGGAACAAGCAGGTTGTGTGTTAGTGATTAGCAGACTGTACGTCAGTCCCTATACCGCTGAAGGACTGCTGCAGTATAGGTGAGCGGTCAGCAGTGGTGCACGTCAACCCTATCTATTGTGGACCTATAGCGGTCCTTACAGAACAGCAGACTGTACCGCACTCAAGCCTATGTACCGTAGCACCCTATACCAAGTTACCAGTCCTCATAAGAACTTTTGTGGACCAAGCAGGTTGTGTATTAGTGTTTAGCAGACTGTACGTCAGTCCCTATACCGCTGAAGGACTGCTGCAGTATAGGGCAGCGGTCAGCAGTGGTGCACGTCAACCCTATCTATTGTGGACCGATAGCGGTCCTTACAGAACAGCAGACTGTACCGCACTCAAGCCTATGTACCGTAGCACCCTATACCAAGTTACCAGTCCTTATAAGAACTTTTGTGGACCAAGCAGGTTGTGTATTAGTGTTTAGCAGACTGTACGTCAGTCCCTATACCGCTGAAGGACTGCTGCAGTATAGGGCAGCGGTCAGCAGTGGTGCACGTCAACCCTATCTATTGTGGACCGATAGCGGTCCTTACAGAACAGCAGACTGTACCGCACTCAAGCCTATGTACCGTAGCACCCTATACCAAGTTACCAGTCCTTATAAGAACTTTTGTGGAACAAGCAGGTTGTGTGTTAGTGATTAGCAGACTGTACGTCAGTCCCTATACCGCTGAAGGACTGCTGCAGTATAGGTGAGCGGTCAGCAGTGGTGCACGTCAACCCTATCTATTGTGGACCGATAGCGGTCCTTACAGAACAGCAGACTGTACCGCACTCAAGCCTATGTACCGTAGCACCCTATACCAAGTTACCAGTCCTTATAAGAACTTTTGTGGACCAAGCAGGTTGTGTATTAGTGTTTAGCAGACTGTACGTCAGTCCCTATACCGCTGAAGGACTGCTGCAGTATAGGGCAGCGGTCAGCAGTGGTGCACGTCAACCCTATCTATTGTGGACCGATAGCGGTCCTTACAGAACAGCAGACTGTACCGCACTCAAGCCTATGTACCGTAGCACCCTATACCAAGTTACCAGTCCTTATAAGAACTTTTGTGGAACAAGCAGGTTGTGTGTTAGTGATTAGCAGACTGTACGTCAGTCCCTATACCGCTGAAGGACTGCTGCAGTATAGGGCAGCGGTCAGCAGTGGTGCACGTCAACCCTATCTATTGTGGACCGATAGCGGTCCTTACAGAACAGCAGACTGTACCGCACTCAAGCCTATGTACCGTAGCACCCTATACCAAGTTACCAGTCCTTATAAGAACTTTTGTGGAACAAGTGAGTTGTGAATGTTTAGCAGACTGCAGCAGAAGGGCAGCAGTCAAGTATAATATCCTTTCTATATTTGGAAGAAAGAATATTATACATGTACAAGCCTATTACTGTACCACTGATACCAGTCCTGAAAAGAACCTTTGTGGAACTAATAATAACAGCAAGTCTTTAAAATTACCCTCACTGCCTGACAACACTGCTTCCTTCCTGTCCCTATACAAATTGGCAAAAAAAGAGAACGATTAGTGGTTACTGGAACAGCTCTTTTGTGGACCTTGATAGTAACAGCTAATGATGATGATGATGATGATGATGATGAAAGACTAATCTGGCTGTCCCTGTAGCATACACCGTCCTTTCCCTTTCTCTAAACTAACAAAAGACACTCAGGCTGCTGCAAGAATCAGCAGCACAGCAAACCTATCAACACCTAACACCTATACCAGTCCTGAAAAGAACTTTTGTGTACCAAATAGCTAGTGGTTTATCTCTCCCTACTCCACACAGGAACCTGTCCCTATCGTAACAGAAGAAAGAATGTAAAATGGCCACCGGATCGGGTGTATTTATAGGTTAGGGGGAATGTACAAGTGTCCATGTGCTGTCATGTCTCAATTGGCTGTCCTGTATCACATGATAAACGTGTCACCAAAGGTTAAAGTTCTTGTATACATTAAACACGTAAGTCCGCCGCGGCGAACGACGGAAAAAGGCGTTCGAACGTGCGGACCGCGAATGTCGGAAATTCGCCGCGAAACGACCGCCGGGCGAAACGTTCGTCCATCACTAACGATTAGCTCAAATATACCCAACGGCAGATAATCGGTGCTGGAGAGGTTGTAAAGTAAAGGGAACCTATCTTCATATCTGGTGGAAATGTCCTAAGATCAAGGTATTTTGGGAGGAAATAGCCACATGGATCAAGAGAATGTCAAAGGAGCAAATAAAAGTAGAACCAGGGCACTTTCTGTTCCATGGGGCTATGGACACTATAAAAGCATATAAAAATAGCATAACCCCACATTTATTAAATGCAGCAAAGAAATAATACCTATAAACTGGAAACAGGTTACAAGCCCAACATTAGGGGAATAGAAAAAGGAGGTGGATGGAATCAGGGAGGTGGAAAGATGGATTTATAAAATTAGAAATATACAGGATAAATTTGAGAAAATATGGGAAGATTGGGGAAAGTATGCCTAAGAGATAGAAATAGAAATCATTGAAAAAAATAGGAATAGAGTTTAAAGAGAAAGTTGATAAAGGAAAGAAATGAGGGAAGAACCACAACATGTTTCTCATATTTTTAAATTGTAGTTTCTTAAAAATCATTTATGTTAAAGTGGTATTACATGATGCGTGATGGTGACAGGGGATGGCTCCACCGGCGACTATTGTACGAATTAACATGTCTCTTATTAGTTTTGGGGAGAAGAAGGGGAGAGAAGGAATTATTATTATTATTATTATATATATATTTTTTTTCTTTAGAAGGGAGGTCTGATGAAATAATACAATGAGCACAAACACTGGGGTTTTTTTTTTTAATATTTATTTATAAGACCACAAAGGAAAGACACGAGCATAGAAGACACAATTAACCACTTCAGGACCGCCGTATTGCCATTGTACGTCAGCACAATGGCACAGGCAGGCACAATCACGTACATCTACGTGATTGCCTTCCAGCGGGTGGGGGGTCCGATCGGACCCCCTCCCGCTGTTTACGGCGGTCCGATTCGGTCCAGGAGCGCTCCGTGATGAGGGGATGGCCGTTGGTTTTCGGCCACCCCCTCTGGATCGCTCCTGGCCAATGAGAAGCTTCCTCCCCTGTGTATTGTTTACACAGGAAGGAGGAAGTGATGTTATTCTCCTCGGGGCGGTCTTTTTGACCGGACTACGAGGAGAAGAGTAAAAGTAAGTGTGCACCAACACTACACTGACATGTAGGTACACACAGGCACACAAACCCCCCCCCCAAAAAGTCCCCCACATGTGGTATCCCCGTACTCGGGAGAAGCAGCAGAATTTATTTTGGGGTGTAATTTGACTTCTGCCCATAGCATGTGTGAGCAATATATCATTTAGTGACAACTTTGTGCAAAAAAAAAAAAGTTTGTAATATTCCCGCAACTTTTGGCAAAATATAAAATATTCCATGGACTCAACATGCCTCTCAGTAAATAGCTTGGGGTGTCTACTTTCCAAAATGGGGTCATTTGGGGGGGTTTTGTGCTATTTTGGCATTTTATGGCCTTCGAAACTGTGATAGGTAGTGAGGAGTTAAATCAAAAATTTGCACCCTTAGAAATCCTGAAGGTGGTGATTGGTTTTCGGGGTGCCGTGCGCGACTAGACTCCCAAAAAGTCCCACACATGTGGTATCCCCGTACTCGGGAGAAGCAGCAGAATGTATTTTGGGGTGTCATTTCACATATGCCCATAGCATGTGTGAGCAATATATCATTTAGTGACAACTTGGTGCAAAAAAAAAAAAGTTTGTAATATTCCCGCAACTTGTGGCAAAATATAAAATATTCCATGGACTCAACATGCCTCTCAGTAAATAGCTTGGGGTGTCTACTTTCCAAAATGGGGTCATTTTGGGGGGTTTTGTGCTATTTTGGCATTTTATGGCCTTCGAAACTGTGATAGGTAGTGAGGAGTTAAATCAAAAATTTGCACCCTTAGAAATCCTGAAGGTGGTGATTGGTTTTCGGGGTGTCGTGCGCGACTAGACTCCCAAAAAGTCCCACACACGTGGTATCCCCATACTCGGGAGAAGTAGCGGAATATATTTTGGGGTGCAATTCCACATATAACCATTTCATGTGTGAGCAATATATCATTTAGTGACAACTTTTTGTAAAAAAAATTTTTTTTTTTTTTTTGTCATTATTCAATCCCTTAGGACAAAAAAAATAAATATTCAATGGGCTCAACATACCCATCAGCAATTTCCTTGGGGTGTCTACTTTCCAAAATGGGGTCATTTGGGGGGGATTTGTACTGCCCTGCCATTTTAGCACCTCAAGAAATGAGATCGGCAGTCATAAATTAAAAGCTGTGTAAATTCCAGAAAATGTACTCTAGTTTGTAGACGCTATAACTTTTGCGCAAACCAAAAAATATACGCTTATTGACATTTTTTTTACTAAAGACATGTGGCTGAATAAATTTTGCCCTCAATATATGACTAAAATTTAGTTTATTCGATTTTTCTTATAACAAAAAGAAGAAAATATCTTTTTTTTTCAAAATTATCGCTCTTTTTCCATTTATATCGCAAAAAAAAAAAATCGCAGAGGCAATCAAATACCATCAAAAGAAAGCTCTATTTGTGGGAAGAAAAGGACGCAAATTTCGTTTGGGTGCAATATTGCATGACTGCGCAATTACCAGTTAAAGCAGCGCAGTGCGAAATTGCAAAAAGACCTCTGGTCCTTAAGGTGTTTATTGGTCCGGAGCTGAAGTGGTTAAAAGAGAATATAAATAAGGAAAAAGAAGGGAAGAACTCTCCCTTTTCTTTTTTTTTGAATAAGAAAGATTTGATGAAACAATGAGCACAAACACTTATTTTTTTTTTTTTTTGAATAAAGGTATATTTATCTGTAGATCACATAGATGGCACAACTAAAAGAGAACACAAACAAAGGTACAAGTAAAAGAGAACACAAACAAAGCAAAAGGAGGAAGGATCCTTCCCACCCCCCACCTAGGGAGCGTCGGAGGAGCCAGCCCTTAGAACCGATATAAGGGGAAGAGGAGAATGGGGATTTTTATCTCTTGTTTCTCTTTTTAATGTAAGTATGTCATGTAAATGAAAATTGTAATAATAGAAAAATTGTTTAATAAAGATTGAATTATAAAAAAAATAAAAAAGATCAGATAAACATAAGATAGATCAAAAAAACATAGTTTGTCAAGCTCCAGCAGAATACAGTACATGTGATGAATGAAGACTAAAACAAGAAGGGTGGGTCTAACTACATAGAGCATCCTCTATCTACAGAGTGAGGAAAGGACAAATTATTTGAAGTTAAACAACAATGCTTGTGTAACTTGATACAGCCAAATCTGGGAAAAAGGAGTGAGTAAGTGATAATCCCAAGCAAGTGGAGAAACCTCTGCTCACCTCAGATGCAGCAAAAAGCAGATTTTATGTATGTTTTGAACGTCCCTTTGGAACTCATATGAACACAGGAAAGAGGAAGATGAGGATAGAAGAAGATTCTAGATCCTTAGATTATTTAATAATTGGCTTCAAGTCTTTGCCAATATGAACAGTGATATAGGGGAGAGAACACTGGATCAGTGCTTGGGATTTTTTTTGTTGCTTATTTTGGAAGTGTAATGGACCTAAAAGGGCACTGCATGGCTTAAGTATGATGGGTTAGGCAAGTCATGGCATGTCAATGCTGCCCACCATGGGACTGGACCATGGAGATATTGTATGTTGGATGAGGTTACCGCCTGCCCCAAAAACACTTTCTATAGTGCATCAGGGGTTGCTTTAAATGCGGAATCTTTAAATCCCTTTCAGACAAGAGCCAGCCATTTCTTCTTGGGATCATTACCACAACATGAGTTACAAAGGGGAAAGATAATGGGTGTCAGGATTACAACTGATCTCTAATATCATAGATTTATGAATATTTTTCATGTTTCTAGTGCATCTGTCCATAGGAGTAATTCTTATTCTAATTTGTGTTCAGCCTTTGAGTATCCAGATGTGGTACAAGAAAAACTGCACAAGGAGGTTTAGCGCTCACTCTGTGGTTGGGGGAGGCTAACAATTAGGGGTGAGCTCAATGTTCGGGTTGAACATAAGTTCGACTCGAATGTCGGGTATTCGCCCATTCACAGAACAGCAAGCATTATGGGGCGTCATCCTCATCCTCCTCATCCTCTGTCACCCAGGCTCAGAGAAGTTTGCCTTCCAATGCAGCTGCCAAAGCGGCTTATTCCACAGGCTCTTCGTCCATAGTCACTCCTTCCATAACCCCACCATCATGCACGAAGGAGTCCCCAGAATTATTCAACCACAGTGTCGGGTACATGCTGCTGGAGGACCTGCAGCAAATTGAAGGCATCCGATGTTGGTTCTTAGGTTGAGGAAGGGAGTAACGTGAGCCTAGAGAGAAGGGGTGCCACAGAAGGGCAAGAAACTGGCAGTCACATTCCCCCAGCTGCAGCACACTGCCAAGTTTGCTCCAGTGAAGAGGAGGGAGGGGGTGGTGATGAGGTCGCTGACTACTTAGGTGCCTGATAGAAGAGAGGGGAGGAGGGGGCACAACTCCAACGAGGCAGGATGTCCTCTAGGGGGCAGCTTAAGGGAAGCCATCCCACTGCATCACACTGCAGAGCTCCGTAGGTGCAGGGCACTGCTGTCTCCCCGCTGATTTTGAACAGTTCCTTGGTGTGGGCCTTTTTTGACACATGTGCAGCAGATCACACCATTGCTATTTGCAACCTATGTCTGAAGCGGATCAAGCGTGGCCATAACAGCAGCCGTTTGGGCACCACATGCTTTACCAGACATATAACGACCTCCCATGAAGTCCGTTGGCAACAGCACTTGAAAGACCCACATCAAAGAAAAAGGCGGACTTCATTACTCCTCATCTAGGATCTTCAACCCCACTATACCTCCAGTCCTCTCAAAAATCTGCACTGAGAGGAATGAAGGTATAGCAATAGGTATCCCAAGTACTTTCAGCCAATCTGCTATCAGTGTACCTACTTCTGATTTTCCCTACCCCAGTTGCTAAACCGTAAAAAGAAATTCAGTCCCAGCAACCCACATGTTCAGAGTCTGAATGCTAACTTGGCCAAATTGCTAGCACAACGGCTGCCTTTTCAGCTGGTAGACTCTGCCCCCTTTCGTGAATTTATGGAATGTGCTGTACCTCAGTGGTAGGATCCAAAATGCCACGGAAGGCCATTCCGGCTCTCTACCGGCATGTGGTAGACGCACTTGGTAACTCTGCTGGCAGCTGGGAACAATGCAAGACAGGTTTCAGTATTGTTCCACCACCTTGCCTCCAAAATGCTAGTGGTGATTCTGCCACTGATGTCTCCTCCACCCCCTTCTCTTCTTCTTCCTCTATGACCTCTTCTGCAGATTTGTCCTCTGAACCAGCGGTGCTCCACAAGGGTTCAAGGGCCTACACAAGCACTCAGGCAAAAAGATGCCATGCGGTGCTTAAGTTGGTCTGCATAGGGGACAGGAGCCACACTGGGGCAGGGATTCTGTCAGCTCTGCAGGGGCAGACTCAAAGGTGATTGATGCCATGCCAGCTTCAGCCAGGAATGGTTGTATGCGACAATGGCACCAATCTTCTCTCTGCCCTCCGACAGGGACACTTGACCCATGTTTCATGTTTGGCACACGTCCTGAATTTGGTGGTGCAGCGGTGTCAGGGCTGGGCTCAGCCCTTCCTTCTCTGAGCTGACCACTCAGCTGTTGGCTAATTGCCATCTCTCCACAGTTACTCAGCTGTTAATGATATCCTGCTCGTCAGTCCTACTTACTTAAGCCGTCCAGTCCAGAGGTTCTTTGCCTTCGCCTTGGTCAACATCACAGAAACTATCTCCTTGGATCCTGTTCAAGACTTGCTTTGCTGACATCCCTTCTGGCTCCAGATCCTGCTTGCTGTCCCACTACATTGATCTCTGACTTCTGGCTTGGCTGACTATATGTTCCAGTTACTGAACTTTGGCTATGTTTTGACTATGTTTGTTCTTTTTACTTTTATTATTAAACAAGTGTGATTTAACTATACTTCTGTCTCGGCCTTATTTCATGGTTTCTGACAGTAGGCAAATGCCATGAATTCAGAAGATGCAGTCAATCCACTTGTTGGTAATATTTTTTCCAGATTGGATGAACTGGATCACCGCATGGAATAGTTTGCCATGGCATTACAAACCATATTGAGTTGCACGGCTCACCTGGAATCTCCCACTGTGGCCCTCTCCGGTACAACCTATGTTGCAGGCTGACCCTGCTGCTGCTCAAGTCTCTGTGCAGGCACCCGCCTCGAGTTTTACCTCTTTAAGAGGTATGTCTGGTTCCGCTCCATTTCCCCAGCGATTTGGGGGCGATCCAGTCCAATGCAGAGGGTTTCTCAACCAGGTTGAGATATACTTTGAGATGCTGCCCCAGGCGTTTCCCACGGACAGAAGCAAAGTAGGTTTTGTGATATCTTAGCTTTCTGAGAGAGCCTTGGCCTGGGCAAATCCTCTATGGCAGATGCAAAAACCTGTTGTCTTGAGCTACCCTTAGTGTGTGGCTTTGTTTAAAAGGGTATTTGACGTTTTGTCACACTCTGCTTCTGCTGCAAAGTGCATCATGTCCATCGAACAGAGTATGAGAACTGTTGCCGACTACACCATGAATTCTGTACTCTGGCAGCAGAGGTTGCGTGGAACAATGAGGCCATCGTGGCTGCTTTTTCTCTCTGTTCTCTCAGATACCATCAAGGATGCGATAGCAGCCCAGCATATACCCACTGAGTTGGAGCAGTTGATCTCGTTTGCCATCCTCATTGACTCCAGACTCAGAGAAGGACTCTTTTTTAAGGAGCACTTGCGGAAGCCTCCTGTACATTTGTCCCCGAGCTTTGCAGTCCTACCCATGCCTCCCTCACCTCCCATGCCTCCTGGTACCGAGTCGGTCAGTGAAGGTGAACCCATGCACTTGGGTTTCAAGTATCTCTCTGCAGATGAGAGAATCTTTAGGAGGAGGGAGAGATTGTGCCTTTATTGTGGCCACGCAGGTCACTTATTTGAAGTCTTGTCCTACCCATCCAGGGAATGCCCGAACCTTGAGGTCCTGTAATGGACAGACCTTAGGTGACGTTGTTTCATCCCCAGTTATCCAGAAGGATAAAATTAGTAGTTGTTAGTTATCCTCGCGCCACAATGAATAAACAAGAACAACAACTATGGTTGCAGCAAAACACCGGCAGGGGTACAAACCCTCCCCTAAAATGTGATATTAAATAGAAAAATGGTGTTGCGCTCCACAAAATACTAAATCAATTCAAAAAATAAGCAAATGATGATAAATAATATCACGCAAATACAAAAGTAGCTATATGTGATTATTCAGAATCAATTTCTTCAAGTGCGCACCTTTTAAAGTGCATCAGTGCCAATCAGACAATGTTCAAATCAGTGTAATGTGAATGGTTAAATATTCCAAATAAGGATAATAAACTATTCCAAATAAAGTGCAAATAGTGAAAAATAAATAAATATTAAAATTACGGATAAGATTCAAACAATGAAAGTAAATAAAAATGTAAAAAAAAATTCAAGATGTGTCTCAATCCATAAAGTGCATACAGTGAAGCAATGATAAGAAAAAAGGTAAAATAAACAGTCTAATTAAAAGATTTTGAAGTGTCTCTATTTGTAACATCAAAAGCAATCCATATCAAGCCATGCAATATGTGAATTCACACTGTGCCATACAACAGACTAATTCCGTGAATAAAGACAGGGGATAATTCCACCGGTGGTCTTGTGAATCTTCAAGACAGGTGTTCACACACTGAGTGCAGTGGCTACCTTACCTCACTGCTGTAAAGAGAGCACGTAGCTGACAGCAAAGCGATAAGTGTAGGGCGGACATGACGGGGTTAACAGGAGGACAGCAGAAAGAATGGGGGAAGGACGTAGGTGCCGAGGGGGCGGGGACAGAGAAGGGTCAATATAGTCTCCCGGAGCATGCTGGGAGTCAACAGAAGAAGGAAGAAAAGTTTCCACCCTCCCTCCCTACTTGATGGCGGTGGTTGGTTTTGCATAGATTGTACGGGGGTATGGGGGTTGTTTTTTCTTTCTTTCTTCCAGGTTCCTGGATGGTGGATGTCGTGGCAGAATGGCGGGTTTTTGGTCTGTGCAGGCGAAGGAGATATGGCAAATGGTTCAGGAACTATCGCTGGATGGGATCCTGATGGTGGTTTCCGGCTAACGGAGGTTAGACGGAAAGTGGTATGGGGCACTGCGGCCAGCGTTTGTCTTTGAGCCTGCTTGTCGGCTTGAGGCCCATTATTACGCTGGGAGATGGACCGCAGTGTCAAGTTGGTCATGGTTTTCGATGTTTGGTGATAATTGCCTGCACAGACCAATGCCATGCAGTGGTTGCTACTCAGTAGTTACATGGGGATATTGTTTGTTATTGTTTGTTATTGTTAAAAAAAAATATATTTTTGAGAGAGTACATATTTTCATACAGGGTTTTTCCCCCTATTGGAATTTATTTGTTTAAATTTGTTTTAAAAAATAATAAATGCAGGCTGCTACGGCCTTTCTTACTCCAACCAGTGTGGTGTCAATTTTAATGGGATATAAGGTGAGGTTGGGGTTTTTTCTGGAAGCGGCATATCTGGTATACCACAGTCAGGTAAACAGCAATTATTCCAGCAGTTAGACTGTTGTTATCAGCTAGTGCAGGCACCACAGGCAATCCCCTCTAGGTACTCAGCCATGAACCATAGGTCATATCCATGAAAGAAAAAGGAGCTCCAATAGTGAAGTATGTACTGCCAGACAAACTTTTATTATAAAAAGGACATAGTCCTGGGTACTCACATTTAATCACACAATTATTGAGCAAAGTTACAGCATAAAACGAACAAACTCCTCGTTCGTACCCCGGACGTCACTTCCGGTATCCTCCTAGTCCAATCCTACGTGTATCGTCATCGATCATGTGACTTCATCAGGGAATAGAGTATAGGAGGCAAACAGACGTTTAAATAATATCCACAATTAGTGGCCATTTTTTTGTAGCCCGCAGCGCCTATTAATAATAGTGACCATAGACCTCGCACCGTGGCCATTTTCTTATAGCCCATATCGCAACTGACACCGCAGCCATTCTCTTATAGGCATTTAAGGACATCATAATAAGCATTAGCTACGTGGCTGCCGGTGGCCATTTTATTGTAGTCCCCTATCCACAATCATACTAATTACTGAGGGCTACGCTCGCGGCCATTTTCCCGTTGATTATGGGTATAGTCACAGCCACTGCTATGGGCTAAGTCCATAACTTTCTTCCCATAGTAATAATAATAGTGTAATCTTTTAGCTAAAACAAAAGGCATTATTTAAAATGATGGTATATTCTTGTATGTTGCTGTGTTTGCAGCTATTAGCTAAAGAATATACCATCATTTTAAATAATGCCTTTTGTTTTAGCTAAAAGATTACACTATTATTTTAAGTAATGCCCCCTTTTTTAATTTTATTTGTTTTAATATAAAATATTTTTTCTAATATATAAAAAAATTACCTCCGTTGCTTAAGGTTACTAGTTTGCGGTATAGAAATGTTTTTTAGCAATTTTTTTAACTAAGCCGGTTTAATAACACATGGCATTCAGTCCAAAGGATTATTCCCAGTATGGGTTGTTAGAAACCTATGGGAAGAAAGTTATGGACTTAGCCCATAGCAGTGGCTGTGACTATACCCATAATCAATGGGAAAATGGCCGCGAGCGTAGCCCTCAGTAATTAGTATGATTGTGGATAGGGGACTACAATAAAATGGCCGCCGGCAGCCACGTAGCTAATGATTATTATGATGTCCTTAAATGCCTATAAGAAAATGGCTGCAGTGTCAGTTGCGATATGGGCTATAAGAAAATGGCCGCAGTGCGAGGTCTATGGTCACTATTATTAATAGGTGCTGCGGGCTACAAGAAAATGGCCGCTAATTGTGGATATTATTTAAACGTCTGTTTGCCTCCTATACTCTATTCCCTGATGAAGTCACATGATCGATGACGATACGCGTAGGATTGGACTAGGAGGATACCGGAAGTGACGTCCAGGGTACAAACAAGGAGTTTGTTCATTTTATGCTGTAACTTTGCTCAATAATTGTGTGATTAAATGTGAGTACCCAGGACTATGTCCTTTTTATAATAAAAGTTTGTCTGGCAGTACATACTTCACTATTGGAGCTCCCTTTTCTTTCATGGATATGATCTATGGTTCATGGCTGAGTACCTAGAGGGGATTGCCTGTGGTGCCTGCACTAGCTGATAACAACAGTCTAACTGCTGGAATAATTGCTGTTTACCTTACAGCAGTGAGGTAAGGTAGCCACTGCACTCAGTGTGTGAACACCTGTCTTGAAGATTCACAAGACCACCGGTGGAATTATCCCCTGTCTTTATTCACGGAATTAGTCTGTTGTATGGCACAGTGTGGATTCACATATTGCATGGCTTGATATGGATTGCTTTTGACGTTACAAATAGAGACACTTCAAAATCTTTTATTTGGACTGTTTATTTTACCTTTTTTCTTATCATTGCTTCACTGTATGCACTTTATGGATTGAGACACATCTTGGATTTTTTATTGCAATTTTATTTACTTTCATTGTTTGAATCTTATCCGTAATTTTAATATTTATTTATTTTTTCACTATTTGCACTTTATTTGGAATAGTTTATTATCCTTATTTGGAATATTTAACCATTCACATTACACTGATTTGAACATTGTCTGATTGGCACTGATGCACTTTAAAAGGTGCGCACTTGAAGAAATTGATTCTGAATAATCACATATAGCTACTTTTGTATTTGCGTGATATTATTTATCATCATTTGCTTATTTTTTTAATTGATTTAGTATTTTGTGGAGCGCAACACCATTTTTCTATTTAATATCCGGAAAGATAAGCCCCTGGTTTCAGTCACCCTTTCTTGGGCTGAGTCGTCCGTTGAGATACAGGCTCTAATTGGCTCTGAGGGTGCAGGCTTGTTCATTAATGATGCCTTTGTATTGAAGCACTCGATTCCGCTACAGCTGCGTGATACTCCACTTGCCATTGAGGCTCTTGACGGGAGACCCCTACAGCCTGCCCATGTGACTAATGAGATGGTTCCGTTGCCCATTAGACATATGCGATTAGTTTCGTACGAAACGAAATTTTGGATCCAAATTCATAACGAAAATTCATAATTAATGAAAAGTTAACAAACCTAAAAGTTAAAACCCCAGGTCAGCACAGCACAGAGATGGTGGAAACCCCTCATAATGATAAATTCATCATAATGAAAATTCGTAATTATTATGAAAAGTTAATGAACCTAAAAGTTAAAACCCCAGAAAGTCAACACAGGGATGGTGGGAACCCTAGGGGAATTTCTATGCTTACGAATTTTATACGAAATACAAAATTTTGTTAACGAATTTCGGAACGTCGGATCCAAATTAGACATGACCGGTGTTTTGTTCACCAATCAGAGGAAGTCAGCACAACACAGGGATGGTGGGAACCCCTCATGATGATAAATTCATAATAACGAACTTTCGTTATTTTAACGAAAAGTCAACTTAACTAAAGTTTAAAAACCCAGGAAGTCAGCACAGCACAGGGATGGTGGAAACCTCTCATAATGGGCACAGCGGGTGTATACTCAGATCTGGGAACTCAGCACAGGGATGGGGGGAACCCTTCATAACGGACACACAGCAGGTGTACAGACCTGAGAACTCAGCACAGGGATGGTGGGAACCCTATGGGAATTACTATGCTTACGAATACTACATTTTGTTAACGAATTTCGGATCCAAATGAACAGAAACATGATTGGTGTTTTGTTCACCAATCAGAGGAAGTCAGCACAGCACAGGGATTGTGGGAACCCCTCATAATGATAAATTCATCATAACAAACTTTATTTTTAGGAAAGTTAACGAAACTAAAGGTTAAAAACCCAGGAAGTCAGCACAGCACAGGGATGGTGGGAGACCCTCATAATGATAAATTCATCATAACGAACTTTCGTTATTTAACAAAAAGTTTACGAATCAAATTATTTCGTATGAATCCGAATTGAATTTCATACACAAATTATGAAATACGTATTTTATTTCGTACGGAACGAAACAAAACAAATTTCTTGACGGTGCCCATGTCTATTGTCTATGGCCGTAGGCACTCTTCACCATGAGATAATGCAATTCCAAGTTATTTCCTCACCTAAGTTTCGTCTGGTTATTGGTTATCCTTGGTTACAGAGACACGACCCCTCTTTTGATTGGCTTCGTGCTGAGGTTCTCTCCTGCTCACCACAATGCAGTGAGACATGCTTCCAGAAGGTAGCTAAGGTCCTGTAAACCTCTTCACTCTCCTCCCTGCCAGAGGAGTACTGCAATTTTATCAATGTCTTTGACAAAGGTCAAGCCGGTAGTTTGCCTCCACACTGGCCGTATGATTGTTCAATTGACCTTCAACCTGGTCCCATACCCCCTCGTGGCTGGGTTTGCACTTTGTCGGTCTTGGAGGATAAGGCCAAGGAGGAGTATGTTGCAGACGCACTTTCTCAAGGTTTCATCTACAAATCCTCATCCCCTGCTGGTGCTGGTTTCTTCTTTGTGAAGAAGAAGAGTGGTGAACTGAGACCTTGTATTGATTATAGGGGTCTCAATCTTTTCACAATTAAGAATGCCTATCCGATTCCATTGATTATGGAGTTATTTGTTTGCCTCTTGGGAGAAAGGGTTTTCACAAAGCTTGATCTGAGAGGGGCATACAATCTCGTGAGGATTAAGGAGGGTGATGAGTGAAAAACTGCATTTAATACCAGAACAGGCCATCATGTGTACCTCGTAAGGCCTTTTGGCCATTGTAACTCCCCGGCAATTTTCCAGGAATTTATTAACAGTGTCTTCTGAGATTCGTTGCAGTTATGTGTGGTGGTTTATTTTGATGAGATCCTCATATTTTACAAGTCCCCAGAGTGTACTTCAGAGATTTGAAGAGACTTCTGAGAGAACAATCTCTGCTGTAAACTGGAGAAGTGCGAGTTAAATGGTGAACGGGTTAAATTCCTGGGTTATGTAATTTCCACTGCTGGTTTTTCGATGGACCCAGAGAAACTTTCGGCAGTTCTATAGTGGCCCCACCCATGGGTTTATGTCCTCTGCAGCGTTTCCTGGGCTTTGCCACCTGTTATGGGAAGTTTATCCGTAACCTCTCATCTCTGGTCAAGCCCCTGACTGATATGACCAGAAAGGACGGTAACCCACAGAGTTGGTCTCTGGAGTCCATTAAGGCCTTTGAAAGTCTCTTTATTTCTGCTCCTGTGTTGGCACATCCTACGTTACATTTTATCCTTGAGGTTGATGCTTCTGAGACTGGTGTCGATGCCCTTCTGTCTCAGCGTCCTATCTCTGAGAGCGCTATGCATCCTTATGGCTATTTTTCCAAGAAATTTTCACCTGTGGAGTGCAATTACAAGATTGGTGACAGAGAGCTGTTGGCGATCATTTTGGCCCTGAAAGAATGGAGATATCTCCTCAACGTACCACTGTGCCGGTTCTCATTCTTACTGACCATAAGAAACTCACATTCTTGTCTGAGACTAAATGCCTCTCTCCCAGAAGGGTGTGATGGGCTCTTTTCTTGTCAAGTTTAAATTACATGTCTCATTCTTACCCAGTACTAAGAATGTAAGGGCTGAAGCCCAGTCACGACAATTTTCCCCCACTTTCAAGTTGGAGTCAGTTCCGGTTCCCGTGATTCCTCCTGGTCGCATTCTAGCTACGGTTCGCAGCAGTCTCACTTCTTCTTTGGGTGACAAAATTCTTGCTGCTCAGGTCCATGATCCTTCTGAGAAACCTTGTGACTGCAGCTTTGTCCCAGAGAGTCTCCATACTGCCGTGCTCCAGACTTACCATGCTCCCAAGGCTGCTGGCCACCCTGGAAAGAATCAACTCTTTTGGGCCATTTCCCAACAATTCTGGTGGCCTAGTCTACACGCTGATGTAACTGCCTTCGTAGCTGCCTGTTTCGTGTGTGCTCAGAGTAAGACTCCACGACACATTCCAGTGGGCCTCCTACAACCCATACCCAATGAAGAGAGGCCCTGGATCCACCTGTCTATGGATTTCATTGTGGAGTTACCCAACTCCCAGGGCAACACAGTTATCCTTATGGTAGTTGACAGGTTCTCAAAGATGTGTCATTGTATGCCACTTAAGAGGTTGCCCACTTCTAATTAACTGGCTTCCATTTTTGCTTGGGAGATCTTTTTCTTGCATGGGCTACAAAAGATGATTGTTTCGGATAGGGGTAATCAGGTTGCGTCCCAGTTTTGATGAGCCTTTTGTGCACAGTTGGGAATTCAGCTTGCTTTTTTCTCTGCGTATCACCCGCAGTCTAATGGGGCCCCAGAACGAGCCAATCATTCCTTGGAGCAATTCCTATGTTGCTTTATTTCTACCATCATAACAACTGGTCAGACCTATTACTGTGGGCAGAGTTTGCTCACAACAGTGACTTGAATTCTGCTTCCCGATTGTCCCCGTTTTATGGCGAATTATGGTTTTCAACCTTCCATGTTGCCTGACTCGTTTGTTCCGCAGAGTATTCCTGTGTTAGAGGAGCATCTCCGTGGTGTTCATTCCCCTTGGGCACAAGTCCAGGAGGCTTTGCAACATGCTAATGATAGGTAAAGACTCCATGCTGACTGCAGACACCTGCCTGCGCCGTCCTAGTTCGCACCTCGGTTTATTGGGCCTTTCCGTATTCTTCATAGGATTAACCCAGTGGCTTATGTATTAGACCTTCCTTCTAATATGAGTATTTTGAATGTATTGTATGTCTCCTTATCAAAACCTTTGGTTTGCATCCGATTTACCACCTCAGTGCCACATCCTCACCCTGTACAGGTTGAGAACCATGAGGAGTATGAAGTACAGTCCATTGTTGACTCCCATAGGTTCCGTGAGCGCATACAGTGCCTGGTGCATTGGAAAGGGTACGGTCCGGAGGAACGCTATTGGGTCTCATCCTCGGATGTACCTGCCCCTGTCCTCCTCCGTGATTACCATAGATGTTTCCCCTCAAGCCTGGTGGTCCTCCGGGGGGAAGGGGTCATTGAGGAGGGGGTACTGTCAGGGCTGGGATCAGCCCTTCCTTCTCTCAGCTGGCCACTCAGCTGTCGGCTAATTGCCAGCTCCTATCTCTCCACAGTTACTGGGGGACCCCCACACCATTTTTTGAAAAGATTTAGTGCGGGGTTCCACTTAATATCCATACTAGACTCGAAGGGCCTGGTATGGATTTGGGGGGGGTAATCCATGCCATTTTTTTGGGATGGTATTTCTGGTATTTTTATCTATATTGCCAGTAACAGCTGTGAGCGGTTTTAAAAGACATGTTTTCCTTTAGAAATGTAACTTTGCTGTGGCACTGTTATAAACATAGGAAAGATGCACTACTTTACAGGCATACTAAGAACACCCAGTTGACATTCAGTATTCAGTTTAAGGCTGTGGATGTGGACCAAAAAGGTATAGCTTATGCATTGTCACAGTTTCAGCTGGGGAAATTGTCAGAACTGGCACTAGGAGTGGAGCAAATTCAAGCCCAGGTATCCGAGAATTTTTAGAGTATTGAGTCAAAAGAATGGCAGGTGAGGAATATTTTGGCAGGTACAACCTGGGAATTCTATTACGTAGATAAAAGAGCTCTAAAGCCCCGTACACACAATCATAAATTTGGCCAGCAAAAGACCAATGAGAGCTTTTGGTCAGAAAATGTGATCATGTGTATGCTCCATTGGACTTTTGCTGGCCAGCTAAAGATTGAGAGCATGTTCTCAATTTTTCAGTTGGAGAAAGTTCCTATCTGAAAATGCATTCGTGTGTATGTAATTCTGACGCGCAAAAACTTACGCATGCTCAAAATCAACTACGGGACGGAAGCGATCGGTCTGGTACTGTTCATAATGGATATAGCACATTCGTTACGCTGAATTTGTTTTAAATAGTTTAATGCAGCGCATTATCATTGCTGCTCATATTCACACAGTTCTCACAAACTTCTTTCTTCATTATTTCTCCTGATCTCATGAATAATCTTTTTTTGTTTTTAAAGTCAGATCTCCATAATAATGTTTGGATTTTTTTTTGTGCCATTTTTTTTAAATCCAGAACTCCTTTTTTTGGAATTTTTTTAAATTATTTTCTAGTCATCTCCATGATTTTTTTTAATTATTTTTTTGTGTGTCAAGTTTACAGAACAACATTATTATCTTGTATTTTTAAAGCTCAAGGAGGTTGGTTGGTGTCCCTTGTTAATCTGACATTGTATTTCTGAAATGTACCTGTCTACTCACAAACCGTCCTAATTGAAGAAAAACGCATAGGAAAGTATTTAAAAAAAATAAATCTCCATTTATTCTGGCTGATAACAAATTACTGAAGGCAACGCTGGAGAAACTGTTGGAATTTGCGAAGCCTTTCTACCCCAGGGCACACATCAACTATTTGGAAAATAAAATTGGTAGCTTGAGAAGTCCATATAATGGGGAGCACAATCTGGTCTAGGACTCCCAGAGATCATGAACAGCAGCAGATTACATATACAGTATGTCCCCAGGCTGTGGTACTACAACAGCCTGCATCTTCTGTCAGGCCAGACTGAACCCAGGCCATTACTTTCTTGTCTTCCTTGCAGCCTTCCTGGCAGCCTTCCTTGCATCCTTCCTTGGAGGCTGTGGCTCTGGAGGTGGACTTGTGGCAGGAGGAGGAGGAGGATGGGCATGTTATCACTTATATGGCCATTCAACCACTTCTGAATGGTCTCAAAAACAAATTTCTCAGGCGTTGGCCCATCTCCATTTGCTGTAATTTAGCAGCTACATAGCAGCCATAGGCCTCTTCAGTTTTGGGGGGGGGGGGTTTTCAGGGCCGCAATTAGTGTCCTTAATGAGGCCTAGTGCTGCCTCCTCCACATTAATCCCCTTCCTGGCCCTTTTTGTTGGAAGGCGGAGGGGAGGCATCTGGAATTGGGTGAGGCTATAGGGCCCTACCACCTCCTGGCTGACACTTACCCTCGCCTCCTCCTGGCTGCCACCTACCCCTGCCTTCTCCTGTCTGCCACATTCCAGAGCCTCATCCTGGCTGAGGTCTTCCTGTGTAGGAAAAAGGGACATACTTTTAGTTTTTGGTTCATCAATCACACATATAGGGTCCACATATTGAAGAGGGCCGACTATGATGGAAAGAATGGGCCGTACCCAAACCCCAATCTGCGAAAGGCAAAATCATGATAAAAGTGGTGAAGAGTCTGCGGATACAACGATCCAAGGAGCAATTAAGGAAAAGCTGGTCAGACCTCAAATTAAGGGAGCAGGATCAGTACAGAGGGATAAAGAAAGTGCTTCAAAAAAGTATGTACTTGTGTGTTCCTATTATGATTATTAACTTGCATGCTGCTCCATGTGCTTTTCTTTGCTGTTGTACAGTTTTAAATGGCTACTTTCATGTTCGTGGGCACAGTAATCGTTCGTACGAAACATTGTTTTGCTTGCCAACTAAATACAATGTTTTTAGCTGATACAGGGTTAACTACATTTGATCATGCTAATTTGTATTGAAAGAAGTTTAGGACATTGTTGTCTAGATGTCTTTGAAACTAGAATGAATTGCAAACTTGATTCAGTGTAATGTAAGGCGAGGACACTCAGCAGCTGTTTACACATCTGGACTCAGGAGCACTAGTGTGGGACACCAGAGCACATTTTTTTAGGGTGACCCACACAGGTGCTCCAGTGGATACTTGGAGTGTCTCCATGTGTGAAACTTGTCCAAAAAAGGTAAGTATTCCAGCTTGGTTAAAAGGGAATTAATCATGTCTTCAACTTGGAACTCTGCCCAAACAGACAATTGTACACCACTTTCAAGCAATGTTTCACATTCATATTTCTGGCCACAAATATCTGTGTGCTAAGTATACCTTTTGTTTCATTCTCATAGGGGAGAAAAGATTTGCTCCATCGGAGGACAACATGAACCCCCCACCTCCTCAAGAAGGGGAGCAGAGTAGTGTGGTACCTCAGGATGTGGAGGAAGGAGAGGTAGAAGAAGTGCTGGAATTTGGCACCACAACAGGTCAGTGTCGGAAACCACAGATTCAGGTAATAGATGTTTGCCTGCATATTTTTAATACATGGTGTGTATTTTTATTTTAGGTGATGTTCGGGTTGTGGTACCAAAATCCAGTCATTTCACCAGTGACAGTGCACAGAGGCTTATCCAGGAAATCATGTTTTGTAGTCGGGATTTGGACCTTATCAAAGAAAAAAACCAAGGAGATTAAACAAAGACTGGATAACATGATTGATGTACTAGGGAGAATATAAATCCTAAAAAGATTCCTGTTTTTTTTTTTTTTTTTTTCTAAAAATGTAAAGTTTTAATACAGTTTAAAAGCCAAATTTGGAAGATGCACACAGTGTGTCAACATGTGGTATCTGCCATCAGTGAATTTCAATGTACGCGTTTTGTGGGTGCAACCCCTTCCTCCCAACTCTAGTAGGTGAGAGGAAGTGGTTGCACACCCAAAACATGTCCATTGATCCCCCATGATGGGAGATAGCACATGTTGACATTAGGTATGGGATCAGAAAGGAAATCCCCATTTTGACTCACAATTTGTGTGCATCTTCTAAATTTGGCTTTTACAGGGGTGACTTCAACCCATCCGATGAAGGCAAGAACTTTTTCACACTATAAAATGTCTGACATTGGCTTCTTTTTTGCAATGTTGAACTTTGTAAGTTCCAGAGTTTTGTATGTTATGTTTGGAAACATGCCTGTTTCTGTATTTGTTAAAAAATGTCAAGGTAAAAATTTGAATTTTTTTTTTTTACCGCAGAATGTTTTATAAAACGCACATGTGAATGTGCACAGAATAAAAGGCTTTCTACTCAACAATGTGTGGCTTCTTCTTTCAATGCTCAATACCACTTTTTGTATTAAGTTGCTGTTTACAGTGACAATGGGTGTTATTTAAATAATGTGAAAAACACTTGGCACTACAAGTGCACTAGCATAACCTAGGAGACAGATAAAATAAACCCAAGCACTAAATCCAAATCAAAATTTTATTAGATCAAATTTTTTTTATTAAAAAAAAAATTACAAATTAATTGGCATAGCAATGGCCCCCCTATCCACAAAATATTCCACATATTTTTGACGCACTTCACGGGCACTTTGGGGGGGGGGGGCAAGCCAGGATGGACAGCTTCCAGGGCCATCAGTGTTGGTTCCGGAAGCCTGGCCTCAGGCCCAACTGAGGCTATATAATTTGGAGAATTTTTGTTTTTTTTATTTCTGCAGGATGCAGGAGTATAAAACAATGTGGTTCAGTTTGTATTCCACCAGGTTGTTTGCCATTAGAAATAGGCGGAACCAGTTGGCCATTATCCCAAAGGTATTCTCCACGACGCTTCGGGCTCTGGCCAGCCGGTATTTAAAAACCCTCTTCTCCGGAGTGAGGGTCCTCTGGGGGAATAGCCCAGACCAAATGCTTCATCAGCAAGAAAAACAAACAGAAGTCCTTCCACGTCCTATTCCGCAGGTGGCAATCCCAAGCCACCACTCTGGAGACGTCCGACATCAACACAATACTATGAATCCCCCTATAGTTAAAATAGTATGACCCTCAGTGGGGTGGTGGGATGATGTGGACATGCTTCCCATCTATTGCCCCTCCGCAGTTGGGAAAGTCCCAACAATGGGTAAAGTGGGATGCCTATTCCTGTGGCGTTGAAGGAAACTGTGGAGTCAAAACAGAAAAAGAAAATTAGTAATTTTGCACATAAACATTGCAAGCAGATTAGACACAAACATTCTTGGTCAACATCAGTATAACATTGATTTTAATGCGTATTTAAAGACAAAGGGTGGCCCATTGGGTATTGAACTTCCTTTTTCTAGTCTCGTCATATGTGCTGTACGTCAATTCATTCTTGATGGTCGGAATTTGGTGTGACCGTGTGTATGCAAGACAGCTTGAGCGAAATCCCATCGTAATTCTGTCGGGAAAGCCATCAGAGCTTTTTCTGGCCAAAATTCCGATCATGTGTACGCGGCATTACTCTTTCTCTGGATCTTATTTCTCCTCCTTTTCTCTCTTCCACCTTCTTTCTGGCACCTCCTCCTGTCTGTTTATTTATTTTTTTTCAAAGAAGTTTATTGAAAATTTTTGTGAAAATTACAAATGACACATATATCAAGTCTGTAATAAGGTACAAAAACATGGAGCAGTACTACAAGAAAATACTGGTCAATTAACCACTTCCCGACCAGCGCACGACGATGTACGTCGACAGAATGGCACGGGCAGGCATATTGGCGTACATGTACGTCCAATATTCGTTGCCGCCGTGCCATCGGGAGCGCGCCGCCAGCGGCGCGCTCCCGCGCTGGTCGGGACCCCCGTGAGTCCGGTCGCGGGACCCGCGGACTCGATCGCTGCGGGCGAACATTTTTCCATTCTGCCTAGCAACTAGTGACGCTGATCTCTGCTCCATGTGATTGGAGCAGAGATCAGTGTACACTAAATGAAAGCCCAACCCCCCCACAGTTAGTAACACACCCCTAGGAACACTTAACCCCTACACTGCCACCCACTGGTTAACCCTTTCACTGCCAGTGTCATTTACACAGGAATCACTGCATTTATATAGCAGTAATTACTGTATAAATGACAATGGTCCCAAAAATGTGTCAAAAATGTCCGATGGGTCCCCCACAATGTCGCAGTCACAATAAAAATCGCAGATCGCCGCCATTACTAGTAAAAAAAAATAATAATAAAAAATTATTAATAAAAATGCTATAAAACTATCCCTATTTTGTAAACGCTATAACTTTTGCGCAAACCAATCAATAATCGCTTATTGCGATTTTTTTACCAAAAATATGTAGAAGAATACGTATCGGCCTAAACTGAGGGAAAAAAATGTTTTTTTATATATTTTTGGGGGATACTTATTATTACAAAAAGTAAAAAATAATGCGTTTTTTTCAAAATTATCTCTCTATTTTTGTTTATAGCGCAAAAAATAAAAACCGCAGGGGTGATCAAATACCACCAAAAGAAAGCTCTATTTGTGGGAAAAAAAGGACGTTCATTTTGTTTGGGAGCCACGTCGCACGACCGCGCAATTGTCAGTTAAAGCAACGCAGTGCCGAATCGCAAAAAGTGGTCTGGTCTTTGACCAGCAAATTGGTCCGGTCTGAAAGTGGTTAAGAACAGTTTAGCTTAAATCCATCATACAGAATAAAGAAAAAGAGAAAACGAAAGGAAAAACAACATATCAAAACCATGGTTGTCCGTCTAAGCGAACAACCGAATCATTTAGCACGTGTCTATATTAATGGACTATAAAGGTAGATAGCCTAAACGCCCCGAGGGGGGATAACCTATATTCCAAAGTTAAATGTGGGATTCTGCAATTATTTCCTGGAATACAGGAGACAGAAGCCTATGTAGCATATCCTGTTTCAGGCAAAAGCTCAGGTCAAGGGTGTATGTGGATACACTGGCACATTGGGATGCATCCATTGGTATTCAACCACATTTATGTCCAGTCTCCGAGCAAGCCATCCACCCCTATGGGGAGCACACTGTGGATGGGAAAGAACCGTTAACTAAATAGGGCTATTCATTCGGAGACTGGACATAGTTCAAGAAATAGGTCAAACCAAATCATGATCCAATGGACGTGTCTGTGTTTCGCTTTGTTGACATGTCAAAAGCTTTTTCCCTGAGGAGCATGATGAAGGATATGACCCTTCGGTTCAAGTGGGTAGAAAGTGTAAGGGAGAGTGGGGAAGGGGGCTAAGCCTCCTAGAGGAGAGGAAGGGGTATGGGTAGGAGCAGCCAGCAACAAGAAGGGGTAGAGGGAAGACGGAACTTGAACAGGAATCTCATGTCATCTATCTCAGCATTACATCATGGCGGCCGTAAGGTGATAGCGGAAGTGTGGTTTATGGAAGCTTTGAAATGTATCCAACAGGCCCATGTGTGGGTGAATGTAGAATGTCTGTCATGTGACTGATGAACCTGTCTTTCCATTTCTTCCGTTCTGTTAATTTGTCTATACCATTCCTCAATAGTTGGAGGTAGTGCGGATCTCCAGTGTCTGGGGATGCATTGGTCCTCCTGTCTGTTTATACCAACACTGTCCTCTGTGATTAATGGCAGAAGTTGTGCCCGGGGACAACCGTGAACAGGCCATGAACAATGGCACTTTTTTATTCAGTATTCTTTGATACAATCTTTATAGTACTGAATTGTTTTTCAATGGTTGCTAGGTTTTATTTTTTCAATGGAATCTTTTGTACTTTTTGATCAATCTTTAGCCCCTGCGTGGGACGATTTATATGCTTGCACTGCATCTTTAACACTGAATGATAAAAACCAATAAATACATTGAAACAGAAAACTAAAATATATGGCAGCATGATAAAGAGATGTCAAGTCACCAATTTATTTTACACATATTATGAGGCTTAGTAAGTTGGTCTTAAGTTCATGAATTGATCTCATTTAATAGATTTTGAGGTATTAAATAATTGGATATGTACCCACAGAGCTAGTTACATGTGGCTAATGGCTATTATAGGCTTTCAATGCACCTACTTAAAGGGATACTGACAAGGACCTGTTCTATGATTGTAAACTGTTAGTATTTGTGTTGAGGTGAAATAATGTAATGTAGCATTTGCTGTATTTGTTCAAAAAAAAAGTGGCCTTTTATTTCCTATATTAAATAGTTTTGTGTTATTATTTCTTTGTCAAATTCCTTCTCAGTCCTACAAAAGTCAAACTCTTTCCTAATAGAAAAAAAACAATAGAATACATATGTACAAAATATCCTCTATAAATATACCTTTGATAATGCTTTAATTACATAGAACTCCATCTGCTGCTTGTAGTTATTATTAGGAGGAACCCAGTTCCTGCTAAGCAAACTCCAGTCTGGTTGCAGCTCAAAGGTAAAAAATATGGCAGCATGATATAGGGATGTCAAGTTCATAACAATATTTGGTGTTGTATGTTTGTATTGGATTTGTTATGCAGATTTATGGTACACATTTACATCTGGGTCAACAAATTGCAGGTTTTACGGCAAGCAAAGAATACGTTGCCTAGAGGATTACAGACCTCAAAAATGAGATGAATATGTAAGAGAAAGTACAAGAAAGAGCCTATTTTGTACCTATAAACAGAAATCATTGTCTTTTGGATTTATCCCTAGATTTCCTAACTAGAATGTTAGTCTTCTGTAATAAAATGTCCTATCCAAAAAAGTATGTTCTTATTAGACATGTGCATTCGTTTTCGTCCGAATGCATTTTCGTCCGAATTTCAGCTATTTTCGTTTTCGTTTTGACAAACGATAACGAAAGCACAAAATCCGAAAAACGAAAGATCCGACATAAATAAATGCTTTATTTTCGTTTTCATTGTTACAACAGTTCGATATAGAATAGGAGATTCGACATGACTCTGACAACAATCTGTCTATAGAACCTGTGGTCGAATGTGCCTAACCTTACCTCTATTAGTCCAAGATTATATAGAGAAAATATTCGACAGTGAAAAAAGATTTGACAGAGAGAAAAGATTCTGCAAGTTACTGTCCTAAAAAGTGTTTGGGGACCCGGGTCCTGCCCCAGGGGACATGTATCAATGCAAAAAAAAGTTTTAAAAACGGCCGTTTTTTCGGGAGCAGTGATTTTAATAATGATTAAAGTGAAACAATAAAAGTGTAATATTCCTTTAAATTTCGTAGGGGGGGGTTGTCTATAGTATGCCTGTGAAGGGGCGCATGTTTCCCGTGCTTAGAATTGTCCCTGCACAAAGTGTCATTTATGCAGGAAAAAAAGTCCTTTAAAATCACTCGCAGCTATTATGAATTGTCGGCTCCCGTAATACAGAGAACACTCATTGAAAGTCATTGATAAAAAAATAAATAAATAAAAAAAAAAAAAGCGTGGGGGTCCCCCAAATTCAATTACCAGGCCCTTCAGGTCTGGTATGGATATTAAGGGGAACCCTGCCTCAAATTTAAGAAAAAATTTGACGTGGGGTTCCCCCTAAATATCCATAACCAGACCCTTCAGGTCTGGTATGGATATTAAGGGGAACCCCGCATCAAATTTAAAAAAAATTTGACATGGGGTTCCCCCTAAAAATCCATACCAGACCCTTTATCCGAGCACGCAACCTGGCAGGCCGCAGGAAAAGAGGGGGGGACGAGAGAGCGGCCCCCCCTCCCTCCTGAACCGTACCAGGCCACATGCCCTCAACATTGGGAGGATGCTTTGGGGGTCCGTGACCCCTCAAAGCACCTTGTCCCCATGTTGATGAGGACAAGGGCCTCATCCCCACAACCCTGGCCGGTGGTTGTGGAGGTCTGCGGGCGGGGGGCTTATCAGAATCTGGAAGCCCCCTTTAACAAGGGGACCCCCAGATCCCGGCCCCCCCCCCTGTTTGAAATGGTAAGGGGGTACAAAAGTACCCCTACCATTTCACAAAGAAAGTGTAAAAAATGGTTAAATAAAACAAACACACTTTTGAAAAATTCCTTTATTAAAAATAAAAAAAAGATTCCAGCGGCGGTAATCCACTCTTGCTATCCAGCGACGGACGGTCATCTCTCCAGCGATGTCTCATGTCATCCAGCGCAGCGCAGCATCCTTCTTCTGTCTCCGTGGAGGAGACACTACAGACATTCCGGCGGCTTGACGTTTCTTATATACGGTGGGCGGGGCCACCCGTCACCTGACCCCGCCCCCCTCTGACGTAAGGGGAAACCCGGGGTTCCCTGTGACGTAGGGGTGACCCGCACCCCTCTGATGTAACACAGTCAGGTTTCCGTTACATCAGAGGGGGGCGGGGTCACCCATACGTCACGGGGAACCCAGGGTTTCCCCTTGCGTCAGAGGGGGGCGGGGTCAGGTGACGGGTGGCCCCGCCCTCCGTATATAAGAAACGTCAGCGCCGGAATGCCTGCAATGTCTCCTACACGGAGACAGAAGAAGGATGCTGCGCTGCGCTGGATGACATGAGACATCGATGGAGAGATGACCGTCCGTCGCTGGATAGCAAGAGTGGATTACCGCCGCTGGAATCTTTTTTTTATTTTTAATAAAGGAATTTTTCAAAAGTGTGTTTGTTTTATTTAAACATTTTTTACACTTTCTTTGTGAAATGGTAGGGGTACTTTTGTACCCCCTTACCATTTCAAACAGGGGGGGGCGGGATCTGGGGGTCCCCTTGTTAAAGGGGGCTTCCAGATTCTGATAAGCCCCCCGCCCGCAGACCTCCACAACCACCGGCCAGGGTTGTGGGGATGAGGCCCTTGTCCTCATCAACATGGGGACAAGGTGCTTTGAGGGGTCACGGACCCCCAAAGCATCCTCCCAATGTTGAGGGCATGTGGCCTGGTACGGTTCAGGAGGGAGGGGGGGCCGCTCTCTCGTCCCCCCCTCTTTTCCTGCGGCCTGCCAGGTTGCGTGCTCGGATAAAGGGTCTGGTATGGATTTTTAGGGGGAACCCCACGTCAATTTTTTTTTTTATTTGACGCGGGGTTCCCCTTAATATCCATACCAGACCTGAAGGGTCTGGTTATGGATATTTAGGGGGAACCCCACGTCAAATTTTTTCTTAAATTTGAGGCAGGGTTCTCCTTAATATCCATACCAGACCTGAAGGGCCTGGTAATTGAATTTGGGGGACCCCCACGCTTTTTTTTTATTTATTTATTTATTTATTTTTTTATCAATGACTTTCAATGAGTGTTCTCTGTATTACGGAGCCGACAATTCATTATAGCTGCGAGTGATTTTAAAGGACTTTTTTTCCTGCATAAATGACATTTTGTGCAGGGACAATTCTAAGCACGGGAAACATGCGCCCCTTCACAGGCATACTATAGACAACCCCCCCCTACGAAATTTAAAGGAATATTACACTTTTATTGTTTCACTTTTTTTTTTTTTTTATAAATGTTTTTTATTGAGTTTTAGACAGACAAACGAACATTCAACAAAAAAAAACAAAAACAGTGACATGCCACATTGTTATGGTTAGACCCACGCAGGGGTCGTCAAGTGATTCTAACAGAATAATCGACACCTGTAGCACATCCACAACAACATTCACTAACTTAGTGCTAGGTTGGCTCCCGCTCCATATAACAACTTAGGACCAATTTCTGTAGTCGGGCCGCAAGTGGCCCCAGAATAATTGAACTAGGCATATAGGATTGGTAACACTAAAAAACCAAGACATTGAAGTGGAGCAATGCCAGGGGGCCCTCCCCATCCACACTCCCATCTTCCCTCTGGATGACATCCCGGACCTGTTAATCTGTAGTCACTGTGGAGGCATCAGCCAGCCACTTAGACCACACTTTCATGTATTTTTTGGGGCAACCCCTGTTATGATACGTTTCTTTGTAATGTGGTAAGACTTTATTGACATGGGATTTCCACAGTTGTAATGACGGCGGGGCCTGCTTTTTCCAGCATAAGGTGATCATTTTCCTGGCATAAAAGAGTAGAAGTCCTATCAGGGTTCTGTCTGCTATCCTGGGGGCCACCCCCCCCACCAATCCCAGAAGGCATATCCGTGGGGTCTGGGCTACATCTATTCCCACCACTTCATGAATTATGGATAGTACCTGTGACCAGTAACGCTGAATTACCGGGCAGGACCAGAAGATGTGTATAAAGTCCCCCGGATCCCCAGTGCATCTCCAGCATTCCGAGGACAGGGAGGTTCTCATTTTATGTAATCTATACGGGGTAATATATGCCCGGTGTAGAATTTTGTATTGTATGAGGCGGTCATGAAGGGATACCAGGATGGTGAAGGGAAAGTCCCACATGTCCTCCCAGTCCTCGGAATCCAGATCCGATATGTCTTGAGTCCATCTCTGCCGGAGCTTTGACAAATCTGGATAAGAGACCCTAATAAGGTGCGCATACAGGACCGAAGTCGGTTTCCTAGTACATTCAGATCTTGTAATCTTTTCCAGGGCGGATTGCACAATTTGCGTGGTATTGGGTACCACTTGAGCCTTGAAAGCATGGGATAGCTGCATATAGCGGAATAGATGCGAGGGGGGTACATTATTGCGAGATACCAGGTGATTAAAGGGGTGTATAGTCGTACCGGTCGTGAGGTCAGATAAGAGTTTTATGCCACATCTGGCCCAAATTTTGGGGTCTGGTAGTGAATAGAGGTGGGGTAAGGCAGGATTATTCCATAGGGGGGTGTGCGGGGAGATTGCAGTCCCCGGAAACCCCTCCAGTCCCAGTCCCGCCCGCCAGGCCCTTAGAGTTGTGTGCATAGAGGGTGTCAGGTCATAGGGGGCCCTGGGACCCCGCAGGGGTAAGTGTGTCAGGGCCTCCACGGATCGGACCACCGCAACCTCCAGAACCACCGCAGTGTTGGACAGGTCTGGTGTCATCCACCAGACTACCGTGACCAACTGTGCTGCCAGAAAATATTTCTGGCAGTCAGGAAACGCCAACCCCCCCCGCAGCACCGGACGCATCAGCGTGGATAGTTTAAACCTATGGGGGCCGGAGCCCCAGAGGAAGGAAGAGAACAAACGGTTCAATTTCGTAAAAAATGAGGAAGGAATCCATTGTGGGGAGTTACGGAATAGATAGGTAAATTTAGGGATTATCTTCATTTTGATGAGGTTAACGCGGCCTAAGAGGGATAGGGGAAGGTTTTCCCAGGCTTTCAACCTAGCCTTGACATTTTGAACCACCGGATCTAGATTGAGGGGGATAAAGCTGGATACGTCTCTCGAAACCCTCACTCCCAGATACACCATGTCATCTACCCATTGCAGTTGGATATTTGGCGGGGCTAGTCGTTTTGCCTCAGGGTCAATAGCCAGTAACTGGGACTTCGTCCAGTTCACCCGCAGTCCAGTTATCCTAGAAAAGTCAGTCAGTACTCGCAGCGCTCCCCTAAGAGAAGGGCCTGCGTCATTCAGAAAAAGCAGGAGGTCGTCAGCATACAGTGCCACCCTCTCCTCCAGCCAGGCCATTTTCTTTATTGTTTCACTTTAATCATTATTAAAATCACTGCTCCCGAAAAAACGGCCGTTTTTAAAACTTTTTTTTGCATTGATACATGTCCCCTGGGGCAGGACCCGGGTCCCCAAACACTTTTTAGGACAGTAACTTGCAAATTAGCCTTTAAAATTAGCACTTTAGATTTTGAACGTTGGAGTCCCATAGACTTTAATAGGGTTCTAAAGTATGCTATATAGTTAGCTCCGTCGAATCTTCTTTATACATTCGACAGACACCATAAGCCTTCCAAGACAGATTCGACCGTAATTCATGTGGATTTTCGGACGAATGCAATTTTTGAACGAAAAACGAAATAAATAAAAACGAATTTCGGGAGTAACTAAATAAATTAAGTTTTCAGACGAAAACGAAATTCCGAAACGAAATATTTTACTCTGCACATGTCTAGTTCTTATATCTACCAGCATAGTGTTTAGCTAAATCATTTTGTTATAACAAATTCCAAAAAAGATTTCTTTTCTAGAAGATCTGGATAATACATGTAATTGTATGTTAATTTACATTTGAGCAAATGATGAAATAAATGTAATTTTGAGTCAAAATATCATAACTGCCTATTCTATCTAAGCTCAGACTATGGGCATTTACATATTCTTAACTAGCAGTGAAAGAGCTTTAAAACAAGTCATGACCTCTCTAGCTGCTTTTAATGTGACATTATTAATTATCAATGATCCCCAAAGTTCACAACAAGGACTATATTCATGTTACAGTGGGTTTTTAACAGCTTTGCAACAACCATTGCTTGTTTAAATTAGAGACCTAAGGCCGCGTACACACGCGCGGACTGTTCGCCCAACTTTGTCCGTCCAACAGTTTCGGCAAACAGTCCGCTCAAACTTAGCATGGACGGACATGGCCACACACGACGGACGAACAGTTTGCTGAAACCGTGCGCGATGACGTGAACGGCACGTACGACGGGACGAAAAACACGACGTCCTATACACTGCATTATAGCTTTCGGCGTGAAAATCCTTTCTGAGCATGCGCGCAACTTTGTTTGACGAACAAGCCTACACACGAGCGGACTGTTCGCTGAAACAAGGTTTCAGCGGACAGTTTTACGGAATTTCCGAAAAACCTTGTCCGTCCAACTGTCCGCTGAAACTGTCCGCTGAAAGCCCACACACGAGCGGACTGTCCGCCCAAACACTGTTCAGCGGACAAAGTTGGACGAACAGTCCGTCCGTGTGTACGCGGCCTAAGAGCCATTTTATTTTTATAGAAAAACACAGTGCCTATTTTGTAAATCTTGAAAATGAATATCTCCACAATTCTTGTAGCTACAAAATTAAATTATGGCTTGTTTTAAAGTGCTTTTGCTTCTAGTTCTGGATATGCAAATAATTTAGAGCAGTGGTCCCCAACCTTTTTGGCACCGGGGACTGACTGCCTAGAAGAAAATTGTGCCAAAGCCTGGCGAGGGGGGATGTAGGCCCATGCGGGGGGGGGGGGTATTTTTTTGTGGGCAATTCATCGGGGCAATAGCTGGTGTTCTGCTATTGGCGCTTCAATCATCACAGCACCATGTTTGGTATGGTATCAGAATGATTGAAGCGCATTATTGCTTATATTACATTATATAAAATAGTTCAACTCACCATAATGCAGAATCAGTGGGAGCCTTGAGAATTGAGAGTTGGGGAATTTCACTTGCTGCTCTGCTTGCCACCACATGAGAAATGCCACTTGCCACACTGTCTGCCACCAGATGAGGAATGCCACCTGCTACTCGACCAGCAGATGAGGAATGCCACTTGCCACACTGCCTGCCACCACATTAGGAATACCATTAGGAATGCCACTTGCCACACTGCCTACCACCACATGTGGAATGCCACCAGGCTGCCTGCCACCAGATGAGGAATGCCACTTGCCACGTCACCTGCCAGAGCCACCAGATAAGGAATGCCACTTGCCACGTCACCTGCCAGTGCCACCAGATGAAGAATGCCACTTTCCACATCACCTGCCAGTGACCCCAGATGAGGAATGTCATTTGACACACTGCCTGCCACCAGATATGGAAAGCCACTTGCTATGTCACCTGCCAGTGCCACCAGAGGAGGAATAGCATTTGTCACGTCACCCGCCTGTGCCACCAGATGTGGAAAGCCACTTGCCACATCACCTGCCAGTGCCACCAGATGTGGATTGTAACTGCATTGGTGGCACTGGTTGAGTGGTCATTCTCGAGTAATGGAAGGAGAATGGAGATGCGGGGTGGGTGGAGAGAGATGTCATCTCTCTGCTCCCCTCTGTACCTCCGACATTCTGCATGCTGTGAGGGCGGAAGAGCGGTGATGCTAGGCGGGCCACCCATCTAGCATTACCGCTCTTCCGCCCTCACAGCGTGTGGAATGTAGGAGGTGCGCAGGGAAGCAGAGAGATGACATCATCTCTCTCCGTCCGCCTAGCATCACCTCTCTGCTCGCCAGCCCACCTGCCTCTTTGATCCACCACTCTTTATCTCTCTCACCCGTCTGCCCACCTTACATAGTCATGGCGCCCGCCATGGCCCATTTGCAGAGACACTACGGCCCGGGGGTTGACAATCCTTGGTTTAGAGTACATGATCCAGGCACTAGTTCTCTTTAAACACAGTAAAAATGTTAACATTTTAACAGTGTTTTTTTTGTCTTAAAAAAGAAACCTATAGACAAGTGTACCATAAGTTAATTGTATATCCTTAAAGCCATTTTAATAAATCAATTTTTTATTTGTAGTCACAGTCCTGCATCAAAGGTATTAATTAAAAATAAGAGAAAAAACTGTTCAACATATTCTACAAACCACAAGAGATACGCTCATATTTCTTAATTACAGTATTAAGCCTGTTCCAGGGAAGGTCACTGGGTCAGACACATATAAAATATACATCCTGCTTGGCCAGTCTGCAATTAATTTCAAGGTAGGTTGCATGACTTGCCACTATGCATGAATACATCATGCATTCAAAATAAGCACAATGCAAACAGACATGTGGATATATGTATCTGTATATGCCTATATATACTGTATATACACAGGAAAATCACCACTATTAAAATCCTGGTATTAATTTTTTTAGCGCAAAGTGTTAATATTATGATGTTGAATTACAGGGAATTAACACTATTAGTGTAAACAATCCTCTTTATCCGGAGAAAATACAGAGTTGAACAACTTTTATGAGTGTAAATTTAACTCTCACAGTGTGGATTATATATACACCAGGAACGTGTTTATATAATCCCACAGAGTTAAATTTAACACTGCCAATTTTACTGTGTATATTTATAGTATCTCACAAAAGTGAGTACACTCCTCACATTTCTGTAAATATTTTATTATATCTTTTCATGTGACAATACTGAAGAAATGACACTTTGCTACAATATAAAGTAGTGAGTGTACATCTTGTATAATAGTGTAAATGTGCTGTTCCCTCAAAATAACTCACACAGACCTTAGTGTCTAAACCACTGGAAACAAAAGTGAGTACACCCCTAAGTGAAAATGTCTAAATTGGGCTCAATAAGCAATTTTTCCTCTCTGGTGTCATGTGACTCATTAGTGTTACAAGGTCTTAGGTGTGAATGGGGAGCAGCTGTGTTAAATTTAGTGTTATCACTCTCACTCTCTCATACTGGTCACTGAAAGTTCAATATGGCACCTCATAGCAAAGAACTCTCTGAGGATCTGAAAAAAAAAAAGAATTGTTGCTCTACAAAAAAGATGGCCTAGGCCAGGGGTGCTCAACCTGTGGCTCTCCAGCTGTTGCGGAACTACAAGTCCCATGAGGCATAGCAAGACTCCGACAGCCACAAGCATGACACCCAGAGGCAGAGGCATGATGGGACTTGTAGTTTTGCAACAGCTGGAGAGCCACAGGTTGAGCACCCCTGGCCTAGGCTATAAGAAGATTGCCAAGAAACTGAGCTGCAGCATGGTGACGAAGACCATACAGCAGTTTAACCTCCCTGGCGGTACGATTATTTCGGATTTTAGGTGCTAAAAGTGGTACAATTATTTTGCATGAAAATTTGGCGTTTTATATTGTAGTCCTGTAATTCTTAGCAATAACTCACTTAAATCTGTCCAAACCAGAGTCTAGCAGACATCTCGGGGTTGCACAGTGGTGTAGTGGTTAACACTCTCACCTAGTAGTAAAAAGGGTCACTGGTTTGAATCCCAACCACGACACTACCTGCCTGGAGTTTACATGTTCTCCCTGTGCCTGCGTGGGTTTCCTCTGGGTACTCCGGTTTCCTCCCACAATCCAAAGACATGCAGGTAGGTTAATTGGTTTCTGTCCAAAATTGGCCCTAGTATATGAATGGGGACCTTGGATTGTGGGCTCCTTGAGGGTAGGGACCGATGTTAGTGTGCAATGTACAGGGATAGGGACAATTGTAGACACTCACTCAGGTTGAACTGGATGGACTGGTGTCTTTATTCAACCTTACAAACTATGAAGCTATGAAACTATGAAACTATCTCAGGTATGATAAAGTTTGAAAAATGAAATTATAATATAATAAATAATTATAAATAATTGTACCAAATAATAATATAACAATAATAAAAATTATTCAATAATGTAATCAAATCAAAAACACTGAAATTTGCTCAGTTGCAGAATTGTCACTGTCATTACTTTTCAATATTTGATGACGGATCTCCCCACAAATCACTATCGCTCAATTCTGCGAGTGATTACAATTTATTATCGCTGTTTTCTAGCTGGTCTAAAATCATTTTTGATGTAAAGGGACAGTTTTGGCTGCTATGGACAACCTCCAGTTTCCAGGCATAAAGAACAGTTTTTATAATATAAAACTGCATGCAGGATACTGGGCAGAACACTAGGGACAAAGGGGATGTGAAATAATTACATACAGCAATGTAATCTGTAAGATTACATTATACTGTATGTATACTGTGTGTTTCACTTTTTGAATTTGGCGCCGATCTCCATCCCCGTGCGTCGCAACGCTTGCAGGGAACGGAGATCGGCTCCATGATGAATCGAGCGGAGGACGAGCCACTCGTACAGCGGGGGGACATCGCTGGATCCAAGGGAGAAGGTAAGTAAGCTCATGCTTGATCCACCGATGCGGTCCAGAGTCTGGCTCGGGGTTACCGCTTTTGGTATAAAAATTCCACCAAGATCCAGACTCGGGAACACCGCCAGGGGGGTTAACAGGACAGGTTCCACTCAGAACAGCCCTCACCATATTATACCAAAGAAGTTGAGTGCACATGCTCACCGTCATATCCAGAGGTTGTCTTTGGGAAATAGACGTACGAGTGCTGCCAGTATTGCTGTAGAGGTTGAAGGGGTGTGGGGGTCAGCCAATCAGTGGTAAGACCATTTGCCACACATTGCATCAAATTAGCCTGCATGGCTGTCATCCCAGAAGGAAGCCTCTTCTAAAGATGATGCACAAGAAAGCCCGCAAACAGTTTGCTGAAGACAAGCAGACTAAGGACATGGTTTCTCAAACCATGTCATGTGGTCTGATGAGACCAATATAAACTTATTTGGCCCAGATGGTGTCAAGTGGGTGTGGCAGCAACCAGGTGATGAGTACAAAGAGAAGTGTGTCTTGCCTACAGTCAAGCATGGTGGTGGGAGTGTCATGGTCTGGGGCTGTATGAGTGCTGCCGGCACTGGGGAGCTACAGTTCATTGAGGGAACCATGAATGTCAACATGTACTGTGACATACTGAAGCAGAGCATGATCCCTTCCCATTCAGAGACTGGGCCACAGGGCAGTATTCCAACATAACGATCCCAAATACACCTCCAAGATGACCACTGCCTTGCCAAAGAAGCTGAGGACAAAGGTGTTGGACTGGCCAAGAATGTCTCCAGACCTAAACCCTATTGAGCATCTGTGGGGCAAATGGAAGGTGGAGGAGCGCAAGGTCTCTAACATCCACTAGCTCTGTGATATTGTCATGGAGGAGTGGAAGACCTGTGAAGCTCTGGTGAACTCCATGCTCAAGAGGGTTAAGGCAGTGCTGGAAAATAATGGTGGCCACACAAAATATTGAAACTTTGAGCCCAATTTGGACATTTTCACTTAGGGATGTACTCACTTTTGTTGCCAGTGGTTTAGGCATTAATGGCTGGGTGTCGATTTATTTTGAGGGGACAGCTAATTTACACTGTTATACAAGCTGTACACTCACTACTTTACGTTGTAGCAAAGTTATTTCTTCAGTGTTGTCACATGAAAATATATAATAAAATATTTACAAAAATGTGAGGGGCCTACTGACTTTTGTGAGATACTGTGTGTATATATATATATATATATATATATATATATATATATATATATATATATATATATATATATATATATATATATATAATGTATATTCCACTGGCTAACTTTGACAATTGTATTCAAATTATTTATGAAGAACAACACATGGATTTAACCTTCAAAAAGACTAATCCCGCGAACCTATTTGTACAATCCTGCTTTCACAACACACAACTCAAAGAGTAAAAATGATTCTGCTTTTCTTCCTGAAAGTCACCATTTCCAATGTACTATCTACAAAATGTCAACAATGGGCTATTTTAAGCCATTTGTAACCAAGCTATATTTAGCAATTTAGCAGCCTTTACATTCAGTAAAAAGCCAGCCTTTCTTCTGGTGCTTGATCAATGGTCAGAAGCAAAGGCTGGAAATCAAAGGATACCTACTGCACTGTACCCTTTTGCTGTTACATTCACCTGCCAACTTCTCATCCGCCACCCTTTGAGCTTTAAAAAGTCTTTTATGGTGCTCATAGGAAATTAATCATCTTGGAAATCTAACTTTAAGGACAGTTTTGTGATAAGTAATAGGGACCTACAGTAAATTCTGAAAAAGATGCACACTTATTTATTTATAGTTGTTGGCTTAGGTAAATTTTAACCCTTTTACTCACCTGGTTTGATAGTGTGTTTATATTATAGAGTAGTGATTGTATTCTTTATTCCTCTAACATTGACAAACAACCCACCACCATTTTTAATATACACTCCATGCCAATAGTTTCTCATTGCTTATCTTTGGTGGACAGATGCTTGCAATCTGTAAGTCAATTAGGGCTATTTACTAAAGGCCAATCCACTTTGCACTACAAGTGTACTGCAAGTGCACTTGGAAGTGCAGTCGCTGTAGATCTGAGGGAGACATGCAAGGAAAATAAAAAAAACTGATTTGTTTGCCTGTAGATGATTGGATGGTAAAATCAGCAGAGCTTCCCCTCATCTCAGCTCTTCCCCTCAGATCTAAAGCGACTACACTTCCAAGTGCGCTTGCAGTGCACTTGTAGTGCAAAGTGGAGTTGCCTTTAGTAAATCAACCCCAATGTGTGTAATGATCATCATAGAGTAACATCTGGGCATTGATTTACTAAAACTGTAGTGTGCAAAATCTGGTGCAGCTGTGCATGGTAGCCAATCAGCTCCTAACTTCAGTTTGTTCAATTAAGCTTTGACAAAAAAAATCATGGAAGCTGATTGGTTTCTATGCAGAGCTGCACCAGATTTAGCACTCTTCAGTTTTAGTAACCATATTGTGTGTTTTCTCATAATTTTTACAGCATTAACAGTGATCAAGTAGCAGGATGTTCTCATCTTGACTCAAGGTATTCATTGGTAATAAGTGACTTCTTAATTAAGATAAAGTTTTTTTTCGTTTTTGATAGAATGATAAAGGGTTAGAATTTGTGTTAGGTTTTCTTACTGTCTGTACTCACTGGGGAGATCTTCCTTCTTTTTCAGTGTGGTCATAAGGACTAAAAGTGATGGTCATCAATTCAACAAAGACACAGACAACAATAAAGGTTAGAAGCTTAGGGGTTGATTTAAAAATAGACTGTGCACTTTGCAAAGTGCAGTTGCTCCAGAGCTTAGTAAATAGGGTGACACTTCACTTTGCAAAGAATACCCAAATCAAGTGCAAGGAAAAAATTATGAAAGTCAGCAGAGTGCATGCAGATTTACTAAGCTCCGGAGGAGCAAAGGCACTTGCAGAGGGAAACTGCACTTTGCAAAGTGCACAGTTGGTTTACCTTTAGTAAATCAACCCTTTTGTCTGATTTTTACTGCTTTGTCAATGCATAGATTTCGGCTAACCTCTTGTGTTGTCCGCATGGTATGAAATCAGGACAAATATACCCAATGAGGACACAGAAAGTGGTAATTGCCTATTAACCACTTTCAGACCGGACCATTTTGCTGGTAAATGACCAGAGGTCTTTTTACACTTTGGCACTGCGCTGCTTTAACTGGTAATTGGGCGGTCATGCAATGTTGTACCCAAACAAAATTTGCGTCCTTTTCTTCCCACAAATAGAGCTTTCTTTTGATGGTATTTGATTGCCTCTGCGATTTTTATTTTTTGCGATATAAACGTAAAAAGACCGCAAATTTTGAAAAAAAATGATATTTTCTACTTTTTGTTATTAGAAAAATTCAATAAACTCAATTTTAGTCATACATTTAGGCCAAAATGTATTCAGCCACATGTCTTTGGTAAAAAAAAAGTCAATAATTGTATATTTATTGGTTTGCGCAAAAGTTGTCACATCTACAAACTAAGGTACGTTTTCTGGAATTTACGCAGCTTTTAGTTTACGACTGCCTATCTCATTTCTTGAGGTGCTAAAATGGCAGGGCAGTACAAAACCCCCCCAAATGACCCCATTTTGGAAAGTAGACCCCCTAAGGAAATTGATAAGAGGCATGTTGAGCCCATTGAATATTTTATTTTTTTGCCTCAAGCGATTGAATAATGACAAAAAAAATTTTTTTTTTTTTTTTTTACACAAAGTTGTCACTAAATGATATATTGCTCACACATGCTATGGGCGTATGTGAAATGACACCCCAAAATAAATTCTGCTGCTTCTCCTGAGTACGGGGATACCACATATGTGGGACTTTTTGGGAGCCTAGCCGCGTACGGGGCCCCGAAAACCAAGCACCGCCTTCAGGCTTTCTAAGGGCGTAAATTTTTGAGTTCACTTCTCACTACCTATTACAGTTTTGAAGGCCATAAAATGCCAAGATGGCACAAAACCCCCACAAATGACCCCATTTTAGAAAGTAGACACCCCAAGCTATTTGCTGAGAGGCATGTTGAGTTCATGGAATATTTTATATTTTGCCACAAGTTGCGGGAAAATTACAAACTTTTTTTTTTTTTTTTTTTTTTTCACAAAGTTGTCACTAAATGATATATTGCTCACACATGCCATGGGCATATGTGAAATGACACCCCAAAATAAATTATGCTGCTTCTCCTGAGTACGGGGATACCCCATATGTGGGACTTTTTGGGAGCCTAGCCGCGTACGGGGCCCCGAAAACCAAGCACCGCCTTCAGGCTTTCTAAGGGCGTAAATTTTTGAGTTCACTTCTCACTACCTATTACAGTTTTGAAGGCCATAAAATGCCAAGATGGCACAAAACCCCCACAAATGACCCCATTTTAGAAAGTAGACACCCCAAGCTATTTGCTGAGAGGCATGTTGAGTCCATGGAATATTTTATATTTTGCCACAAGTTGCGGGAAAATTACAAACTTTTATTTTATTTTTTTTTTCACAAAGTTGTCACTAAATGATATATTGCTCACGCATGCCATGGGTATATGTGAAATGACACCCCAAAATAAATTCTGCTGCTTCTCCTGAGTACGGAGATACCACATATGTGGGACTTTTTGGGAGCCTAGCCGCGTACGGGGCCCCGAAAACCAAGCACCGCCTTCAGGCTTTCTAAGGGCGTTACAGTTTTGAAGGCCATAAAATGCCAAGATGGCACAAACCCCCCCCAAATGACCCCATTTTGGAAAGTAGACACCCCTAAATTTAGGGGTACACTAGTAAGACTAGGTAATAAATGGCGGGTGCCCTGAAACTATAAAAAAATAACTAACCAACCAGCGTCACCTGTAACAGTTATATGGTGATCACTGGTGAAAGGGTTAACTAGGGGGCAATCAGGGGGCTTTATGCGGTAGTATATGGGGGTCCCTGGCGCTATAAAAAGCTGCGGCGAACCTAAATACCTACCTGCCTAACTAGCGTCACCTGTGACACTAATACAGCGATCAGAAAAACGATCGCTTATTAGGCTGGGTTCACACTGGAGCGATGCGGGAACGCCACGAATGCGCGGCGGGTTCCCGCATCGCATGCCTCCCGGCGGCAGTTCACACTGCCCTATGCGAACTGCTGGGAGTGTCAGTGAAATGTTACTGACACCCCCAGATCAGTTCGCATATCGCAGTGCGATCTGCAAACTCGGATCGCATGGTGTGAACACCCATGCGATCCGATTCTGCTGCGGGCCAAAAAAAGGGTCCCGTGCGAATTTGCGGCGGGTGTGGCGGGTGCGGCGGGTGCGGCGAATGGCTGAACTCGAATCGCACAGAGATCGGATGTGATTTGCACTGCAGTGCGGTGCGAATCACATCCGTTCTCAAACCGCTGCAATGTGAACCCAGCCTTAGTGACACTGGCGACGGGGGGTGATCACGGGGTTAAACCTTTATTGGGGGGGTTAGGGGGGTACCTTAGAACTAAAGGGGGCTAACCCTAACTGCCCTAACAGTTATTAGTCACAAATGACACCCGCCGGGTGATCAGGGGGTTAAACCTTTATTAGGTAATAAATGGCGGGTGCCCTGAAACTATAAAAAAATAACTAACCAACCGGCGTCACCTGTAACAGTTATATGGTGATCACAGGTGAAAGGGTTAACTAGGGGGCAATCAGGGGGCTTTATGCGGTAGTATATGGGGGTCCCTGGCGCTATAAAAAGCTGCGGCGAACCTAAATACCTACCTGCCTAACTAGCGTCACCTGTGACACTAATACGGCGATCAGAAAAATGATCGCTTATTAGGCTGGGTTCACACTGGAGCGATGCGGAAACGCCGCGAATCCGCGGCGGGTTCCCGCATCGCATGCCTCCCGGCGGCAGTTCACACTGCCCTATGCGAACTGCTGGGAGTGTCAGTGAAATGTTACTGACACCCCCAGATCAGTTCGCATATCGCAGTGCGATCTGCAAACTCGGATCGCATGGTGTGAACACCCATGCGATCCGATTCTGCTGCGGGCCAAAAAAAGGGTCCCGTGCGAATTTGCGGCCGGTGCGGCGGGTGTGGCGGGTGCGGCGGGTGCGGCGAATGGCTGAACTCGAATCGCACAGAGATCGGATGTGATTTGCACTGCAGTGCGGTGCGAATCACATTCGTTCTCATAAACCGCTGCAATGTGAACCCAGCCTTAGTGACACTGGCGACGGGGGGTGATCACGGGGTTAAACCTTTATTGGGGGGGTTAGGGGGGTACATTAGAACTAAAGGGGGCTAACTCTAACTGCCCTAACAGTTATTACAGTCACAAATGACACCAATGCAAAAAAAAAAAAAATGACATTGGTGTCACGGTGACTGGGGGGCAGGGGTAATTGGGGGGGGTGATCGGGGGGTAAAGGGGGGGTGTGAGTGTGCCTGGCATGTTCTACTGTGTGTGTAGAGTGTTGGTGCAACTCACCGATCCGCTCTCCTCCGTGTCGGAACGAAAAATACCGACACGGAGGAGAGAATACATCACTTCCTCTCCTGTGTTTACATTACAGGAGAGGAAGTGATGTCACGGGGGATTTCCATTCGTCGAGAGCGATCGCGAGGGGGTGGCCATGAATGAATGGCCGCCCCCTCATCCCGGATCGCTCTTGAAGGAATGCCGACCGCCGCAGGCACCGGGGGGGGGCCCGATCGGGCCCCCCACCCGCGGGCAGGCAGGGACTTATATATACGCCCATATGCCTGCCCGTGCCATTCTGCCGACGTATATCGTCGTGCGGCGGTCGGCAAGTGGTTAAACGTTTTAAACAAAAAGCTGTTCACTACAATTGAACTTTAGGTTTGATATGTTATAAAAGTAATCTCCAAACAATAGATATATAATAATCAGAAAGAACATGGCCTGGCCAAAGAATAAAGTCAAGGAGTCAGTCAATTTAGACTGTAAAGCCTCGTACACAAGATCAGATTTTCCGCAGACAAAACCACAGGCTTTTGTCCGAAGGAGGTTGGCCCCAAACTTGTCTTGCATACAAATGGCACACAATTGTCAGCCAACAAACATAAACGTAGTGACGTACTACGTGGTTTTTCAGCTCTTTAGCGCCACCCTTTGGACTCCTTCTGCTAATTTCCTGTTAGTAGAAATTTGGTGAGTGTTTATTTGTGCTTTTGATTTTGCGCTTTTCATTTCACACTTTTCATTTTGCGATTTTAATTTTGCGCTTTTCAGTTTGTTTCTGAACAGCCATTCGTCAACCAGCCATGTTGCAGAATTGGAGGAGATAAAGTGTTATTTATTATTGGCCTTGAAGTTATTGCTTTGACCCACACCCAGTCCAGGAACTGGAGGAGGAGGATTTATTGGACCAAAAATTGGTTGCTTTATTAATCGTGACCAATTATGGCATATGCCTTTGCTGCGGGAGCTCCAGGAGAATAATCCAGATGATTTTTGGAATTATCCCCAGATGATGGACCCCTACTTTCACCAACTCTTGGCATTGTTGACCCCCTATATTAAGAATCAGGACATATGCATGAAGCTTATTTTATTTTTTGTTGAATAATGATTTGATTTGGTATATTTTCTATTTTTGGATGCATAGAATGCACTTTTTAGTTAAGTTCTATTGGCAGATAGCATGTCTAATTGTATTTGTTTTCTTTTCTTGATAAAAAAAAAATTGGGGAGAATAATACTTGGCTATGTGTTTTACTTCAAATGACAGTTTGGGAGCAGGCAGTTACATTTAAAAAAAATACAATGTAAAATTAACAAGGGACATCAACATAGTTGTATCTTTGATCTTAAAAACTACGGGATAATGGTGTTGTGGTAACTTACACCAAATATATATATATATATATATATATATATATATATATATATATATATATATATATATATATATATATATATATTATTCTTGATTTCACTAGAAAAAAAAAAAGCCTTTGAAAATTTGTTTGCAATAACTCCATCAGTATTACCAGCAAAGCAGCTTCATTATTATCGAATTAAAGAAGAAGAGAATGTGCGCTGCATTTCGAGATTTCATAATTTGCCACGTCACGGATGTTAATTCTCCATCACGAATACTAGTTTACAAGACCGACTGCTTCTGGCTTGTCCTTGCTTCCGAGCATGCATGTTTGTACTTTTGTTCAACGGACTTGTGTACACACGCTCAGAAAATCTGACAACAGACATTTGTCCACGTAAAATTTTAAAGCCTGCCATCCAACATTTGTGTTTGTGGAAAATCCGACAACAATTCTCCGATGGAAAGTACAGACGGTCGGATTTTCCACCAACAGCCTGTAATTACACAATTCCCGTTGGAAAATCCGATTGTGTGTACAAGGCTTAAGTTAAAGAATTACTTCTTGGTATCCTGCATGATTGCCCTAAATACATACATACCTCACCAAGGACAACAACAGCTTCCAAAACTAAGTTGCCACACTGCTAAGGGAACCTTTAACTTTTATCTTCCGCTTGTTTAGCATTTTGTTGAGTCACATGAAAAAGTGTTCGCTTTTCTGAAAACAAAATGATAAAATATAAATTACCTCATTGGAAAAGCTGTAAGTGCTGATGTACATTTCTGATGCATGTGGCATATCGCTATCACTAGGGATATGTAAATAAATCTAAGGTATTCTCAGTATTTGGCCGGTATACAGGCAGTAAAGATTCAAAATAATATCTGATCTGTCTCTGATTTCCTGGTATGTATTCTGCCATTTTTCTCCCTTCTCTCTTTAATATAAAAAAAAGGCCTCATCCTCATCAACATGATCACCTATACTTGGTCAAGTCTAGTGTAGGAGCTTGTGTCCCCATAGCTAGAAGCTTGTTAGCATACTGGTCCTTTGTCAAGCAGATACCAGCCAAGGCTGCTAAGGAGTACTGCCAGCCAGGGGCGTTGCTAGGTCTACAAGAGAACTGGGGCTAGAGCCCATAGCAGTGAAGTAGAAGAAAGTCATACACTTGGGCGGGCATACATGTGTATATAATATACGTGTGTGTGTTTATATATATATATATATATATATATATATATATATATATATATATATATATATATATATATATATATATATATATATATATATATTGTAAAGTTAGGGGTTATTTAGCCCAAGTGTAGCACTCGCTAGCGAGAACAGTCCACACAAATGTTTATTTTTCAGGGCTTGTTGGTCCACTTTTATTAAAGAAGATGAAACAAAACAAGGTTTCCCTCACAGGGGGTTTTCACTGTCAGCATCAGCATTAAATTATAATATATTCAGCCTCATGGCTCATACATGCAACCTTTCAAATAAAAATACTGAGCCACTTGGCTCTCTTCAGCAGCAACGCCACTGCTCAGGCTCCCACATGGAGCCCTCATAACTCCTGTCAGTGACCTTAGACTCGGGTCTCTGACATTTACCGTGCAGCCTGCACTCTCTGACTACACCAGTACACACCTGCACTCTGGGTTCTCCCTTGCAAGCCTGGACTCCTCGAGAGGGTGGAGCCCAGAACCCTGGTCCTGACTCCACTATCAGGCCCACACACACCTGAACAATCACTGTGCCGGTGAGTCTTAAAACCCGGACCAGGACTGGGGATTTCATCCGACCCAGATCTCTAAGAAATCCCTGGGCTCCAGGTCCCAACGTGGACTTTAGTAAATAATGAGGAACCTGAAAAGCCAGTTTCCTCCCAAACAAGCAAATACACTGGAACCCCTCAACCTGCCTGGTTGAGAATCCTGCATCCATACACTGGTGGGTAGGGATGAGCTTCGTGTTCGAGTCGAACCCATGTTCGACTCGAAAATCGTCTGTTCACCCTTTTGGCAAATTCCGAACGTTATGGGCCATTCGTGCCAAATTCAAGTGGCGCATCACGGCCCATAATTCACTGCAGCATAGCAGTGCATTGCTGGCTGCTGATTGGCCAAGCATGCACTATGACCCGCATACTTTGGCCAATCACAGCGCAGACAAAATGGAGAGCCATGATTGGCCAAAGCCAGGTTGGCTTTTGCAATTATGTCTCAGGGGGTTTAGTACACACCCCACACTATATAAGGCCTCCTGCGTGGCGGCCTTGTGTTGCGGTGGCGGAGAGAGATAGACAGAGAGACAGTGTCATTTTATTTAAGTTAGATAGAATAGGCAGGTGAGTCAGTTAACTTCAGTTACAGTTTGTAGAGGATATATATGCATCCCAGGTGTGTTGTATGTATATTTATACACTGTATTCAGTTTAGCTAGATCCGTTCCTGTTAGTCTCTTCATAATATACTGACAGGCAGGGAGCTGCACTATTTTCACTTAGTGTACTGTATCCTTTGCACAGTGTGCACCTAAAGCTTTACCTGAATACAATTGCCGGCGTTCTCATACAAATACAGCAAGGGAGCTGCAGTAGTTTGTTTTAGTGTCCTTTGCACAGTGTGCACCTAAAGCTTTACCTAAATACAATTGCCGGTGTTCTCATACAAATACAGGCAGGGAGCTGCAGTATTTTGTTTTAGTGTCCTTTGCACAGTGGAGAAGGTGGCCATCTGACTGATGCGTTCAGACAATTTTATAGTCCGCAGCCCCAAGGTATGATCGGTTCCAGCAACCATCGCCAGCGTCTGATTTACATGGTGCAGGAATACCTAGGGGCAAGGTCAGACTTGGACACCTTTCCCACCAAAAATCCTCTGGCTTACTGGGTCTTGAGGATGGATCACTGGCCACAGCTTGCACAGTATGCAATTGAGCTACTGGCCTGTCCTGCATCCAGCGTTCTTTCGGAACACACCTTCAGTGCTGCTGGAGGCTTTGTAACTGATCACAGGATGCTCCTGTCCACTGACTCGGTTGAGTGACTGACCTTCATAAAAATGAATCAGTGGATCACCACCAGCTACCAAGCACCTGATGTATGTATCCGGGCGTCGACATCCCCGCGGCCCCCTTTATGTCTGTGGTTGTGGCGTAGGGGGCGTGGCTGTGGCGACGTGTATTTATGGGCGGTGATCCGGGTGTGTTCTGAGTTCCTCTGAACCCTACACCACATTGGTTACATTAATTATGGACTGATTCCTTTCCCCTCTAATACAGGTACATCATACACCTAATCTTCACTTAATACTTTATCCATTGAATGTTTCGGTGATGACCTCTTACCATGGTCTCCCACCGTCACTTCTGTTTGGACTTAATTTCTTCACCTTTACATTCATCACTTTTCCAACTAATTTACTCCTTATTCACTGGTTTCACATCCCATACACTCACCCTTCAATATTGTTTTCATTCTTTTGTCGTGGCTTGTTTTTTGTTTTTCAATGATTGTTTTCACTACACCTCACCATTTACCACATTCACACTAGGGGTGCTTGGAGCTCGCCCGGACGTCTGCCTGTGATGATCGCTGCCCTATACATGCCCTCTCGGCTCCCGACACTGATGCTCTGAGGTGGCTCGAGGTCCTTGGCACCCTGCCTTCCAGCACACACATATTTGTAAGCCATCTTGTTTTATACGGGCTTTTGGGGGGCTTTATCCATCCTCCCCTACCCTGACTTAGTATACTCACCTACAAATATTTTCCTATTGCAGATAACTTACATGTCTGCTCCTGAAGAGCGGTTTAAAGCTGCGAAACGCGTCGAGCTACTGGTGTATGAGCTACACAACCATCATGATATGTGTTTATATTTCTTCTAACATATTTGGGTTTTTAAGCCTATTGACAGTGCAGATGCTATTATCTCAACATATGTATCCAACTATGAGTATGGTGGTCCCTTTTACTTTACCTTGAATATCAATGGTTGTAAATATGTTATTATCAATTATTGCCAGGTTACAAATTGACACCATGTTATGGGTGCATTTCTGTGTACATGGAATGAATTGTATGTAAACTTGTTTTTACGCATCATTAAACCTTTATTTTCCACCATTTTACTCATTTTTGTCATCCTGAGCTTCATTTAAAGTCCCACTTTCTTCCTTTTTGCACCACTGCTGCCCCCTGCCACAGTGAAGCTTTTATTTCCAAGCACCTGATGCTGATGTAACTGAATAATTTTTTTTAAAATGTCAGATCCCTTCAAGACTGCCTATGCTGAGTGACTATCCTGTTATGCTGAGTGACTATCCTCTTCCTCCTCAATGATCCTGCTGAAGAACTTTTTTGGTTCTGGGCACCGCCACCAGTGACTAAGGCCCAATTTTTCAGCCCCTGTTTAACAGGGGCGTGTAATTAAAATTTTTGATGCAATATTTTGCAGGAGGGGTTGTTGCTGAGCTCAACTACAATATCTGTGAGTGGTTGCAGTGTTATGGCAACAGCACCAGTGCCTAAGGCCCAATTTTCCAGCCCCCATCAGGGGCATGTAATTACAATTTCTGATGCAATACTTTTCAGCAGGACTCATTCCTGCGCTCCAATTAGAGTTTCAATGAGGTGTTGTAGTGTTGTGGCACCAGTGCCTAAGGCCCAATTTATATGCCCCTGTTCAACAAGGAACATGTAATTACAATTCTTGATCTAATATTTCACAGCAGGGCCCGTTCCAGCACCCACCAAGAGTAACTGTGAGGGCTCCACCACCACTACCACCACCAAAGGCCCAATTTTTCTACCACTGTTCAACAATGGCATATAATTACAATTCTTGATATAATAGTTCACAGCAGGGCGTTCCAGCGCCCAAGTGTAACTGTGAGGGCTTACAGTGTAGTGGCAACACCAACACCTTAGGCCCAAATTTCTGCAGAGCATATAGGGCAGGCCCCTACTTTCAAACATCTGACTTACAAACGTCTCCTACTTGCAAACGGAAGGAGACAACAGGAAGTGAGATGAAATCTACACCTAGGAAAGCAAATTCTCTCCTGTAAGCCCTTGTACACAGGGTCAGACATTCCGACAGAAAATGTCTGATCAGACCGCGTTGTCGGATAATCCGACCGTGTGTGGGCTCCATCGGACTGTTTCCGTCGGAATATTTGACCGACAAAGTTTTAGAGCTGGGCTATAAAATTTTCCGATAACATGATCCGATCGTACTTTGTCTGATCGTTTGTATAGAATTCCGATCTGACAAAATGCCACGCATGCTCAGATCAAATTACGAGACCAAAGCTATATGGCTCCTAGCCTGAACGTAGTCTCGTCATAACGAAATTACGTCATCACATTCTGAACGATCAGATTTTCTGACAACTTTGTAGGACCGTGTGTATGCAACACCAGTTTCGGACAAAATCGGACTGATTTGCTGTCTGAATGTTCAACTGTGTGTACAAGGGCTTAGAGTTGATATGGGAAAAACGTGTCTCCTCTCCACTGATGCTTTATCACCAATCCTTGTTTCACTAAAAACCCAAAATTTTCAAAAATCATTTGTTCTTGGGACAGAAAGTGAGGTGAAATCTTCTGAAGAGGTGCACAGGCAGCAAAAAAAAAGGTTACAGGGGTGATAACCCTTCCCTATGTTTTCCAAAAAGCTTAAAAATAGATTTTTTGACTGGAGCTACACTTTAAAAATGTACCAGTTAAAAATTACAAACAGATTCTACTTAAAAACAAACCTGTCTTGTTTGCACTGCCTGTATACTGCTGCTCAGAGTATATAGGGCTTGGGGGCCCCACACCTTTCTTTTTTTTTATTTGGGTGCAGGGTTCCCCTTAATATCCATACAGGACCCAAAGGGCCTGGTAATGGACTGGGGGGTTACCCATGCCATTTGTCTCACTGATTTTCATCCATATTGCTGGGACCAGACATTACATTAAAGCTGCAAGCAGTTTTAAATGCCTTTTATTCCTTTAAAAATGTCATTTTGGGCAGGGACTGTTCTAAGCACGGGAAATATGCGTCACAGGCATACTATAGATAACTACCAGGTACGATATTTAAAGGAATATTTCACTTTTTTTTTTCACTTTAAGCATCATTAAAATCACTGCTCCCAAAAAAAACTTCAGTTTTTAAAACTCTTTTGCATAGATACATGTCCCCTGGGGCAGGACCCAGGACCCCAAACCCTTTTTAGCAAAATAACAGGGTTATAAAGTTTGCGCAAATTTTCGGTCCGTTCGCAGGTTCTGGTGCAAACCGAACTGGGGGATGTTCAGCTCATCCCTACTGGTGGGGTACCACAATAAATAAATATTATATTTTATATATATATATATATATATATATATATATATATATATATATATATATATATATATACATATACATATATACACACACACACACAGTTGTGCACCCTTGCAGAATTTATGATTTCTTGGGCATTTTTCAGACAATATGAATGATAACAAAAACCTTTCTTTCACTCATGGTTAGTGTTTGGCTGAAGCCATTTATTATCAATCAACTGTGTTTACTCTTTTTCTATCATAATGAAAACAGAAGCTACCCAAATGACCCTGATCAAAAGTTTACACACCCTGGTGATTTTGGCCTGATAACATGCACACAAGTTGACACAAAGGGGTTTGAATGGCTACTAAAAGGTAACTATCCTCACCTGTGATCTGTTTGCTTGTAATTAGTGTGTGTGTATAAAAGGTCAATGTGCTTCTGGACTCCTGGCAGACCCTTGCATCTTTCATCCAGTGCTGCACTGACATTTCTGGATTCTGAGTCATAGGGAAAGCAAAAAAATTGTCATAGGATCTGCAGGAAAAGGTAGTTGAACTGTATAAAACAGGAAAGGGATATCAAAAAATATCCAAGGAATTGAGAATGACAATCAGCAGTGTTCAAACTCGAATCAAGAAGTAGAAAATTAGGGGTTCTGTTGAAACCAAACCACAGTCAGGTAGACCAACTAAAATTTCAGCCACAACTGCCAGGAAAATTGTTCAAGATGCAAAGGAAAACCTGCAAGAAGAAATATAGGACTCTGGAAACATGTGGTGTGGCTGTTTCAAGATTCACAATAAGGAGACACTTGAAGAAGGATGGGCTGCATGGTCGAGTTGCTATGCAAATGCCACAAAATATCCCGCTTACAATACGCAAAATAGCACAGAGACAAGCCTCAAACTTTCTGGCACAAAGTCATTTGGAGTGATAAGACCAAAATAAACTTTTTGGCCACAACCATAAACACTACATTTGGAGAGGAGTCAACAAGGCCTATGATGAAAGGTACACCATTCCTACTGTGAAACACAGAGGTGGATCGCTAATGTTTTGGGGATGTGTGAGCTACAAAGGCACAGGATCAAAATTGATGGCAAGGTGAATGCAGTATGTTATAAAAAAATACTGGAGGAACATTTGCATTCATCAGCCAGGAAGCTGTGCATGGGACATACTTGGAAATTGCAACATGACAATGATCCAAAACACAAGACCAAGTTGACCTGTCATTGGCTACAGCAGAATAAAGTGAAGGTTCTGGAGTGGCCATCTCAGTCTCCTAACCTCAATATCATTGAGCCACTCTGGGGAGATCTCAAATGTGCAGTTCATGCAAGACAGCCCAATAATTTACAGGCAATGGAGGATTTTTGCCAAGAGGAATGGGCAGCTTTACCATCTGAGAAGACATAGGTGTGTGCAGCCTATTGAGCCTATTGTATTAGGGTGTGCAGCCCAGAGCTCAAACACACACACCTTTTTATGCAGCCTCAGCTGCACTGGACAGTGAATTAATGGGAAGAGCTATGTGCCTAGTGGCTTCCTGTTAATTCACAAACTGAAGCATAGTAAACATAGTTTACTATGCTTCAGTTATGAATGGACATGGTGAGTGAGTATGTTCCTGGTATTCATTTAGAAAAGGGAAGGGGGTCAGTAAATGACATATTGACTAGCCATTCCCCCCACTCTCCATCCTGAAACAGCAGCTGAGTGGACAGGAGGGACGCCAGCAGCAATGGGGGGGGGAGGGGGCAACACGGGGGGAAGCCCAAAAAGTAGGGGGAGTCGGCACTGCACACTGAGTGATTAGGGTGTGCCCAGGCACAACTGAAACATGCCCTGCGCACGCCTATGTGAGAAGATAAACGGCGTCATCTACAAATACAATAAAAGACTTCAAGCTGCCATTTATGTTAAAGGGAGCAATACACGGTATTAAGAACTAGGGTGTGCAAACATTTGATCATGGTCATTTGGGTAGTTTCAGTTGTCATTATGATATAAAAAGAGTAAACACAGTTGACTGATAATAAAAAGCCAAACACTAACCATGAAAGAAAAGTTTTTATGTTATCATTCATATTCTCTGAAAAATGGCCAAGAAATCAGAAATGCTGCCAGGGTATGTTAACTTATGAGCACAGCTGTATATGTGTATATATTTTATATAATACATGCACATTTCCCCATGTCTTGCTGCTTTAAAATCACTGCTTCCTTACATCAGTGTCCCCCAGAGAGCCCTTCTTTACATCAGTGTCCCCAGAGAGCCCTTCCTTACATCAGTGTCCCCAGAGAACCCTTCCTTACATCAGTGTCCCCAGAGAGCCCTTTCTTGCATCAGTGTCCCCAGAGAGCCCTTTCTTGCATCAGTGTCCCCAGAGAGCCCTTTCTTACATCAGTGTCCCCAGAGAGCCCTTCCTTACATCAGTGTCCCCAGAGAGCCCTTCCTTACATCAGTGTCCCCAGAGAGCCCTTTCTTACATCAGTGTCCCCAGAGAGCCCTTCCTTAGATCAGTGTCCCCAGAGAGCCCTTTCTTACATCAGTGTCCCCAGAGAGCCCTTCCTTACATCAGTGTCCCCAGAGAGCCCTTTCTTACATCAGTGTCCCCAGAGAGCCCTTCCTTACATCAGTGTCCCCAGAGAGCCCTTCCTTACATCAGTGTCCCCAGAGAGCCCTTCCTTACATCAGTGTCCCCAGAGAGACTTTCCTTACATCAGTGTCCCCAGAGAGCCCTTCCTTACATCAGCGTCCCCAGAGAGACCTTCCTTACATCAGCGTCCCCAGAGAGACCTTCCTTACATCAGTGTCCCCAGAGAGCCCTTCTTTACATCAGGGTCCAGTCAAGAACCAACCAATTGAAGCAACTAGTGAAGGACAGCAAGTCCAAGCATATTAATAATGCCTGAGATCTAAGGATGTGACCCTGCCCCATTTAGTGAAGGACTACAAGTCCAAGCATTAATGCCTAAGATCTCATGGGTTCATGCTGTGACCTGTAGTCCTCACTAGTTGGGGGAGGGGCGGGGGGTGACACATCCTAAACTGTGAGGGGTCCATGCTGAAATACAGCAATAAAAGAGAAATTTTCTGCGTTAAAGCGGTAGTAAACCCGCTGACTTTTTTTTCTATGCCTGTAAGGGAAAAGGCATAATGAGCTAGTATGCACCGCATACTAGCTCATTTTGAAATACTTACCTTAGAACGAGGCACCGGCATCTCACTTGGTCCATGCCGGCGTGTCTTCCGGGTATCGCGGCTCTGGCACTGTGAGTGGCCGAAGCCACCATGTCATCACTCCCACACATGCGTGCGGGAATTTTCTTCCTGGCAGGGTCTGGTGTCTGCCGGACTTTCAGCCAAAGATCCCCAGAGCGCATTCTCCGCTGAAGTCAGCGGCTCATTGCGAGGGGAATATCTCCTAAACCGTACAGGTTTAGGAGATATTATTTTTACCTACAGGTAAGCCTTAATATAAGCTTTCCTGTAGGTCAAAGTTACAAATATGACTATACAACCACTTTAAGAATATACTGTATAATTGAAGTTGAACAGATTTTTTTTTAACCACTTCAATACCAGGCACTTAAACACCTTCCTGCCCAGACCAATTTTGAGCTTTCAGCGCTGTCGCACTTTAAATGACAATTGCGCGGTCATGCTACACTGTACCCAAATGAAATTTTTATCATTTTTTTCCCACAAATAGAGCTTTCTTTTGGTGGTATTTGATCACCTCTGCAGTTTTTATTTTTTGCTAAACAAATAAAAAAATACCGAATATTTTGAAAAAAAAAATGTTTTTTTCTTGTTTCAGTTTCAAAACTTTGCAAATAAGTAAGTTTTCTCCTTCACTGATGGGCACTGATGGGGTTACACTGATGGGCAATGATAAGGCGGCACTGATGGGCACCGATGAGGTGGCACCAATTAAATGGCACTGATGAGGTGGCATTGATGGACACCGATATGTGGCACTGATAGGCGGCACTGATGGGCGACACGGATGGGCACTGATAGGTGGCACAAATTGGCACTGATAGCTGGCACGGATTGGCATGGATGGGCATGGATAGGTGGCACAGGTGGGCATGGGTTAGTCGGCACAGGTGGGAATGGGTAGGCGGCACAGGTGGGCATGGGTAGGCGGCACAGGTGGGCATGGATGGGCACTGATAGGTGGCATGGATGGGCACTGATAGGCGGCACATATGGGAACTGATAGGTGGCATTGTATTATAATATATTGTATTAATGGATGCCAATCAGTGCCAATCAATAATGCATGCCAATCAGTGATGCCCATTGTGGGCACTGATTGGCATCCATTATGGGCATTGATTGGCATCCATTGTGGCACTGACTGGAATCCCTGGTGGTCCAGGGTGGCATACCTTGTGCTGGGCATCCCTGGTGGTCTGGTGGCGTCCCTGGTGGTCCAGTGTGGGCATCCTCGGGGGGGCTGTGCTGATAATCGATCAGCACAGACCCCCCCTGTCAGAGGAGCAGCTAATCGGCTCTCCTCCACTCGCGTCTGACAGACGCGAGTCAGGAAAAGCCGATCACCGGCTTTTCCTATTTACACTGTGATCAGCCGTGATTGGACATGGCTGATCACGTGGTAAAGAGTCTCCGTCCACCGAGATCATAGTTGCCGGGTGTCAGACTGACACCCCGCAACAACGATCGCCGCGATGTGCGCCCCCGGGGGCGCGCAGCGGCTCATAATCCTGATCACGTCATATGACGTCCGGTCAGGATTATGCAACCACTTTGCCACCGTCTATTTGTTATAGGGGGGGCGGCAAGTGGTTAAAGCAACGTTTGTGTAATTTCAAGCATTCAAACAGAACATTTTCTAGTTATATGCCTAGGTCTCCTTCCTTTCCTACCACAGTCTTCATAGATGCAATGATAAAATATTACTGACAATAGGGCTGACACAGTAGAACACATATCCACACAAAGTGCAGTATTATTGCAGCCTTATGAATACAACCAACAGCCAATGGAGGAGCCTGCTAGTCCTAGTCCCTGCAACAGAACACACCTTGTTGTCACTACTTCAGCAATTCAGTTTGAGTAGCTTGGCTGGGAGTCTCCTGGAGGGGCAGGGCTAAACACTCAGCACTGAGTTAGCATCCTAGTACTGATGAGAACAGGCACATTAGGAAGATTGGCTGGGCGTGATCTCTGCAACCAACCACTCCCCCTTCTGCCCACTCACACTGCAGGACAAACCAGAGAGAAGGCAGGCTCCCCCTCAAGGATGTTCGAGTAGTCTGAGTCCTCAATAAGAGCAGGGGGAGGAGATTTTTCCCCAATCTGTTCTGAGCAGCACCCCGCCCGCAGAATCACTGTGTCAAACAAATAATCATTCCTCTCCCTGAAGTGCCAGAAATGTCATCCTATATGGGCAAATGCAGCGGCCTTATAATGCCTGTGGCCCCCTCCCCGGTCTCCATAGAATCCCTCATTCAACACACTATGCAGGATCTCCTGGTCTCCCCCTGGGCCCCCCCCCACCATCCGACCAGCAGATGTGCCATCTCCAACCAGGGCCGGTGCTACCACTAGGCAAACTAGGCAGCCGCCTAGGGCTGCATTTGATGGGCGCTGGTGAGGCTTAATTTGATGGGTGCTGGTGGGGTTGCATTTGATGGGCGCTGGTGAGGCTTCATTTGATGGGTGTCAAAAATCTTTGCACCAACACTGTCTCCAACTGACCTAGCCCCCATCTCCATCCTCACAGCTCCTGACCTTTTCATGAAACTGTCAGACCTGCTGGAAAGGGGACTAGCACAAACAGCAGCCAAAATGACTGGTGATATCCAGGAGGACCTCCAGAACCTATGATCCAGGATGGAAACTATAGAAAATAAGCTGGATATAACTGTTTCTAAAACTAAACAAATCTCTGACCATATTCAGGGTCTTCAGGATTAGCAATGAGCCGAACTCCCCCCCGGATCGCACCAGAACCTGCGAACGGACCGAAAATTTGTGCAAACTTTAGAACCCCATTACAATCTATGGGACTCGAACGTTCAAAATCAACAGTACTAATTTTAAAGGCTAATATGCAAGTTATTGTCCTAAAAAGGGTTTGGGGACCCGGCTCCTGCCCCAGGGGACATGGATCAATGCAAAAAAAGTTTTAAAAATGGCTGTTTTTTTCAGGAGCACTGATTTTAATGACGCTTAAGGTTAAAAAAAAAGTGAAATATTCCTTTAAATATCATGCCTGGGGGGTGTCTATAGTATGCCTGTGAAGTGGCACCACGTGTTTCCCATGTTTAGAACAGTCGCTGCACAAAATTCGATTTCTAATGGAAAAAAGTCCTTTAAAACTGCTTGCGGTTTTAATGTAATGTCTCGTCCCAGCAATATGGATTAAAATTATTGAGAAAAATGGCATGGGTAGCCCCCTATCCATTACCAGTCCCTTTGGGTGTTAAGGGGAACCCCGTACCCAAATTAAAAAAAGGAAAGGCGTGGGGACCCCAGGCCTTATATACTCGGAAAAGCAGAATGCAGGCGGTGCAAACAAGACAGGGACTGTGTAGGTTTGTTGTTAAGTAGAATCTGTTTGTAATTTTGAACCGGTACATTTTTAAAGTGTAGCTACAGTCAAAAAATCTATTTTTAAGCTTTTTGGAAAACATAGGGAAGGGTTATGACCCTGTAACATTTTTTTTCCGTCTGTGCACCTCTTCAGAAGATTTCACCTCACTTTTTTTTGTAAAAAAAGGATTGGGATACAGCATCAGTGGAGAGGAGACACGTTTTTCCCATATCAACTCTTACAGGAGCGAATTTGCCTTCCTAGGTATAGATTTCATCTCACTTCCTGTTGTCTCCTTCCGTTTGCAAGTAGGAGATGTTTGTAAGTTAGATGTTTGAAAGTAGGGGCCTGCCCTATATGTTCTGCAGAAATTTGGGCCTAAGGTGTTGGTGTTGCCACAACACTGTAAGCCCTCAAAGTGACTCTTGGTGGGAGCTGGAATGCCCTGCTGTGAACTATTATATCAAGAATTGTAATCATATGCCATTGTTGAACAGTCTTAGAAAAATTGGGCCTTTGGTGGTGTTGGTGGTGGTGGTGCTGGTGCCATAACATTGTAAGCCCTCACAGTTAGTATTGGTGGGCGCTGGAACAGGCCCTGATGTGAATTATTATATTAAGAATTGTAATTAAATGCACCTCTTGAACAGGGGCTGAAAAATTGGGCCTTAGGCACTGTTGCTGGTGCCACGACACTGCAACCCCTCACAGATACTCTAGTTGGAGCACAGGAATGAGCCCTGCTGCAAAGTATTGCATCAAAAATTGTAATTACACGCCCCTGTTAAGCAGGGGACTGTAAATCATCCCTAAAAAACTGTTGCTGATGCTGAGTGCCAGGCTCCATCTCCATGCTGACACAATCTTCCTCCTCCTTATCCTCTTCCTGTTTGATCGGCGGGCCAGCAGGAACACTGACTGGATAAAGGGGGCCTTGAGAGTCAAGGAAGTCCTCCTCTTCATGCTTCTGTTCTGCCTCAAGTGCCCTGTCCATTATTCAACGCAGTGTGTGCTCCAACAGGTGGACAAGAGAGACAGTGTCACTGATGCATGCACTGTCACTGCTCACCATCCTTGTGGCCTCCTCAAATGGTGACAGGACAGTGTCATGTATCCCTGGTCATGGCCCACTGGCGTGGGGAAAAAAAAAAGCTCCCCTGACCCTGTCCTGGTACTCATTAATGGTCCTCTGCTGCATGTGCAGCCGCTGAAGCATGCCCAACGTTGAGTTCCACCTGGTGGGCATGTCACAGATAAGGTGGTACTTGGGCAGGTTCAATTCCTTTTGGAGCTCAGCCAGCCGAGCACAGGCATTATATGACTGGCAGAAATGCACACAGACTTTCCTGGCCTGCCTCAGGACATCCTGTAAGCCCGGGTACCTGCCCAAGAACCGCTGCACCACCAAGTTAAGGACTTGAGCCAGACAGAGCACATGGGTCAGTTATCCCTGTCGGAGGGTGGAGAGAAGGTTGGGGCCATTGTCGCAAACCACCATTCCTGGTGTCAACCACCTCTCAACCTGCCCCTGCAGAGCTGACAGAGTATCTGCCCCAGTGTGGCTCCTGTCTCCCAAGCACACCAGTGCAAGCACGGCATGGCATATTTTTGCCTACATACTTGCGTAGCCCCTTGAATGCCTATGGAGCACCACTGGTTCCAAGGACAAAGCAAAGGAGGCCATGGAGAAGAAGAAGAGGAGGGGGTGGAGGAGAGAGGTGTGTCACAATCACCAGTAGTAGCATTTTGGAGGCGTGGTGGCGGAACAACCTCCAACACTACTTCATCTTGCCCTGCATCCTTCCCAGCTGCCAGAAGAGTCACCCAATGCGCCGTGAAAGATAGGTAACCTCCCTGTCCATGCCTGCTGGACCATGAGTCAGCGTTAATATGCACCTCACCGCTGACCGCCCTGTCCAGCGAGGCATGGACATTGTCTTTCACATGCTGGCAGAGAGCCAGAATTACCTTCCATGAGAAAAAGTGGCATTTGGGAACCTGCCACTGAGGAACTGCACATTGCACAAACTCACGGAAGAGAGCAGAGTCTACCAACTGAAAAGGCAGCAGTTGAAGTGCTAGAAATGTTGCCAAGCTAGCATTCAATCGCTGGGTATGTGGATGGCTGGGAGTGAACTTCTTTCGACGGTGCAGCAGCTGGGGCAGGGAAATTTGCCTGGTACAATCGAACGTCAGTGTACAGATTGGCCGAAAGTACTTGGCTGACACACCTAATTCTACACCTTAATTCCTCTCAGTGCAGGTTTCAGAGAGGACTGAAGGTATAGTGGGGTTGGAGATCCCAGCTAATGAGGAGCAAGGAGAGGTCCGCTTTGTTCTTTGGTGTGGGTCTTTTAGGTACGCTTGCCAATGAACTGCATGGCAGGTCGATATATGTCTGGTCAAGCATATGGTGTCCAAGCGACTGATGTTTTGGCCAAGCAAGATATGATTGAGACATATGTTGCAAATAGCAGCGGTGCGATCTGATGCACTTGTCTCAAAAAAGGCCCACACCAAAGAACTTTTGGAATAACGTGCAGAGGCCGCACCCTGCACATGCGGAGCTCTGGGGTGTGATGCAGTCAGTGTGCTGCCCTGAAGCTGGCCCCTGGAGGGCATCCTGCCTCATTGGAGATGTGCCTCCTCCTCCTCCTCCTCCTCCTATCAGGCACCCACATGGAGTGAGTGACCTCATCATCCCCTCCCTCCTCATCACTGGAGCAATCCTGGCAGTATGCTGCAGCTGGGGGAACATGACTGCCAGATTGCTGTCCTTCTTGGGCATCCCTTCTCTCTGGCCTCACGTTACTGCCTTCCTCTAGCTGGGTATCATTATCAGAGCCTTCAAAACACTGGGCATACTCATGGAGCATGTACCCAACACTGTGCTCAAACAGTTTGGGGGACTCCTCAGGAGGACATGGTGGGGCTAGGGAAGGAGTGGCTAATGCCATTGAGACAAGGGAAGAGGCCACGTTGGCAGCTGCTTTGCCAATACCCTGAGCCTGGGTGAGAGAGGATGAGGAGGATGAGGATGGCTTGGTCATCCACTCTACCAAGTCTTTGGCATGTTGCGGCTCAACATGTCCAGCTGTCTAAAATAAGGACAAGCGTGTCCCATGGCCACGTGCTGATGAGGATGCACCGCGTCCACGACCAGCACTGTTGCCTCTAGACACAGAGTCTGCTTGCCCTCTTTTATTGGCTCGTGACTGTCTGCTTCTCCCTGTTGGCCTTCCAGACGTACTAATGGCCTGCAGGAATGTAGCTGCACAAAGCTGGGACGTATGTTCTGATTATACTGCAGCTAGCAGAATCAACTGCCTGCCTGTAGTATTATTACTATGAGAACACCAGCAATTGGAGTAGCTTTAAGTGCACACTGTGCAGATGAAACAGTACACCAATTGTAATTGTTACAGCTGCCTGTGGATAGGATCAGCAGAACACCAGCAATTGGGGTAGCTTTAGGCGTACACTGTGCAGATGACACACGACACCGACTGTAATTACTGCAGCTGCCTGCCTGTGGTATAGGATCTGAAGAACACCAACAAATGGGGTAGCTTTAGGTGCACACTGTGCAGATGACACTGTAGACAGACTGTAATTACTGCACCTGCCTGCAGTATAGGATCAGCAAAACACCAGCAATTGGGGTCGTTTTAGCTGTACACTGTGCAGGTGGCACAATACACCAACTGTAATTGCTACAGCTTCCTGTGGTATAGGATCAGCATAACACCAGCAATTGGGGTAGCTTTATCTGTACACTGTTCAGGTGGCACAATACACTGACTTTAATTGCTATAGCTGCCTGCCTGTGGTATAGGAGCAGCAGAACACCAGAAATTGGGGTAGCTTTAGCTGTACACTGTGCAGGTGGCACAATACACTGACTGTAATTGCTACAGCTGCCTGTGGTATAGGACCACCAGAACAACAGCAATTGGGGTAGCTTTAGGTGTACACTGTGCCGGTGGCACAAAACACCGACTGTAATTGCTGCAGCAGCTGCCTGTGGTATAGGATCAGAAGGACACCGGCAATTGGGGTAGCTTTAGGTGTACACTGTGCAGGTGGCACAATACACCAACTGTAATTGATACAGCTGCCTGTGGTATAGGACCAGCAGAACATCAGCAATTGGGGTAGCTTTAGGTGTGCACTGTGCAGGTGGCACAATACACCAACTGTAATTGCTACAGCTGCCTGTGGTATAGGACCAGCAGAACACTAGAAATTGGGCTAGCTTTATGTGTACACTGTGCAGGTGGCACAATACACTGACTGTAAATGCTGCAGCAGCTGCCTGTGGTATAGGATCAGAAGAACACCAGCAATTGGGGTAGCTTTAGGTGTACACTGTGCAGGTGGCACAATACACCAAATGTTATTGCAACAGCTTCAAATGAAATTCAAAGACGCTGTCTCTCCGTCTATCTCTCTTGCCGCTGACGCAACACAACACGCAAGGCAGCCGCGTACGCGGCCTTATATAGTGTGGGGCGTGTACGAAACCCCCTGAGCCATAATTGGACAAAGCCACCCTGGCTTTGGCCAATTACAGCTCGCTGTACAGACGACGCTGTGATTGGCCAAGCATGCGGGTCATAGTGCGTGCTTGGCCAATCATCAGCCAGCAATGCACTGCAATGCCGCAGTGAATTATGGGCCGTGAGCACCACTCGAATTTGGTGCAAACGGCCCATAACGTTCGGAATTCGCCGAACGGGCAAACAGCCGATGTTTGAGTCGAACATGGGTTCAACTCGAACAAGAAGCTCATCCCTATTAAGGATCAACTGGACACGGCACTTTCCAGGATTGACGACCTGAAAAACTCCAGGAGACAGAATTTCCGAATCAGAGGCCTCCCGGAATCAATCACTGACACCATGACTGTCGTGCAGGATTTCATCAAACGATTCCCAACATCCATCCACACAAATTGGAGATAGACTGGGCTCACAGGGCCCTAGGCCCCCCAAGAAAATATGGCTCCCCCAGAGATATGGTAGTGAAACCCCACTATTTCTCCATCAAGGAAGAAGTGATGAAACTGTGTCACTTCCAATATTGCCCTAACCTGCCGGGGGCATGTCATACAGGTTTTTACTGACATCTGCCTTCTCCCTGGGCTAGGTTACCACCAATACCAGAAGGAGTGGACATTTTTGTTGTTTCCAGACAGCAGGATTCTCTGCGCCTGCTGTCTTCTCAGGCCTCCCGGAGGCCTGGGTACCTTACCTTAACTTCTCCACCTTTTCTTCTTTCTTACTTCTCTCTCTTTTCCAGCCAACCACCAGTCCTCATGGGGATCACCCATATTCTGGAGCTTCCGAGCACTCTAGCCCCCGAGACCAGATCCATGGCTACCCACAGGTAAATGACAGCGAATTGAGTATAGGTCTGCCCCCCAGCTCCATGACAAGTAAGGCACCGCAAGCTGATCCCTTGAGAGTAGCAACTCATAACACCCAAGGGTTAAATTCCCCCAGTAAACACAGAAAGGTCCTTAAATACATGAGATCCCACAGAATTGATGTTGTTTTCTTAGAATCCAGTACAAACCATCCTTTATCCACACTAATTTCTCCGTATTTTTCCTGTCTAATGCAGAGAGAGAAAAGCTGTAGATTCTCTTTGAGATCAGAACACAGAGATCCTGAGGGCAGATTCCTCCTGATTAAAGGGACCCTAGATGGTTATCTTTACTCCTTTATATCCTACTATGCTCCTAATACCGGCCAATCTACATTTTTCTGCACACTCTTTAAGACCCTAAGCTCCCATTTAGAAGGCGCTATAATATTCGGGGGGGGGGGGGGCAAATCTAAACCTCCCCATACTCAAATTATTCGCCCAACCAGGAGCAGTTCCGAGATTGCCAAAATGATTTTTCAGCTGGGCTTCACTGATATCTGGAGAGAATTAAACCCTGCAATAAAAGACTATACACACTTCTCCCATTCACACCATTCCTACACCAGGATTGAGCATCTCCAGGTCTCTAACGCTTTAATCTCCTTGGTGCTCAGAGGACATATTTCTGACATGGTCTGGTCAGACCACTCCATGGTTGTTATTATGATTTGTAACCAACCCCCCAAGCTAACGTTCCCCACTGGAGACTTTATGAAGCCATCCAAAATGACCGCATCAGGAAAACTGAGCTAAAAAAGGCCCTCACAGAATACTTTACCCTAAATTATGTGATTGGTGTTTCAGTGGAAACTTTATGGACAGTGCACAAAGCCACTATTAGGGGTAAAATCATACAAATTGCTACCCAACTAAAACATGCAGACATCGGGAAATTGGAGAAGAATTTCTCCTTTCTCCAGGTAGAACACAAGAAAGACCCATCTCGCGTTCCCACCCCCCTTCTAGATGCTGCCTGACTGGAACTGAACCTAGCACTGACAGCCAATGCAGAGAAAGGCATTAGATGGAGTGGAGCAAGATATTATCATCAAAGAGACAAGATAGGCTCTCTATTGGCATCCAAACTTATACCTCGTGCCTCTACTTACTCCTTCCCTAAACTTAAAATTGCAATTAGACCCCCAGCGCCGAACCCCTTGAGTATAATGCAGGCCTTTCACATGAGAACCTATAAAGCATGCAGAAAGCCAAAAGTCCATTGGATAGCTCTAGCTTTCTTGATAACCTTCCCATCTCCACTTTTGCGACAGAACATATAGAGAGACTGAAAGCTCCCTTCTCTACAGAGGCGATGCTAGAGGTGATTAACAATTTAAAGAAAAACTCAGTCCTGGGGCCAGACGGATTCTCAGTCCCCTACTACGAAGCCTTTCTGACCACTGTAGAGCCCTACACGGCTACATTTTTTAACGCCAAAATCAAAGGTGATTCTCTTGACACACAGTTAAACTCTGCGTTTATACCTTAAACTCTTCCTGCAGGACAATTTAGACTCGGCCTCTATAGATATAGTTTGGGATGCAGCTAAGGCCTTCCTTAGAGGGCAATTTATCACTACTATAAATGGTATAAAAAAGAATACTAAAGCTTGGGAAATGGAGGTCGGTAGGGCACTCAGAGAGTCGGAGCAGGCCTATATTGCCAACCCCTCAGAGGACACAAGAGAACTTGGTTGGGGGCGCAGTCTATGTCCAGACAGGTAGCTTTGCAACTGGCAGAAAATAAAAGATTTTTCCTACAACAAACACACTTTGAGGAAGGGGAATCGACAGGTCATATGCTGGCTCTGCTAGCAAAGGCTCAGGGTTCAACACCTATGGTTCACTCGCTGTGCGATTCGCAGGGGGTGACCCACTCGGACGCCCCCGGGATCTTACAGATATTTCGGTCCTTTTATGCAGACTTGTACTCATCCAAAGTGCAGCCAGGTGACGGGGAGATTGTGAGCTTCCTGGACGGTTGTGATCTTCCTTGCTTGTCTGCGTCGGATGGGGAGCTGCTAAATGCCCCCATAACAGAGGATGAATTGGCCTATGCACCGGAACACTCCCATAATAACAAAGCTCCGGGGGCTGATGGCCTTCCATCCGAGGTATACAAGCGTTACGCCAGTGTTCTGCTGCCCACTCTTTTGAAAGTATTTAACAATGCCCTAGAGACAGGGGTTCTGCCTGCTTCTATGAACAAGGCAATCATAATTGTACTCCTAAAACCGGGTAAGGTAGCGACACCACCGGACGCATACAGGCCCATCTCCTTGCTCACCGCGGACGTTAAACTATTGGCTCGGGTATTGGCAACGAGACTATCCCTGGTAATACATTAACTGATCCATAGGGATCAATCAGGGTTTATTCCCGCACGTTCGACTGCCCAAAATATTCGCCGTTTATTTCTCAACCTACAGGTCCCTGTAGATAACCCCGGTAATCAGGCCATCCTCTCACTGGACGCTGCTAAGGCCTTTGATAGTGTTGAATGGCCTTATCTGTGGAAGGTGATGGAGAGGATGGGGTTAGGCAGTACATTTATCCGCTGGGTCCAACTACTATATGCTAGACCTACGGCTAGAATTAGAGCTAACGCGGAACTTTCCGAACCATTCATGCTGTATAGAGGCACGAGGCAGGGGTGCCCTTTGTCGCCCCTGCTCTTTGCCATGGCGCTCGAACCACTAGCAGCAAGAATGAGGTCGGCTCCGGACATTGTTGGATTTTGCAGGCCCACTGGGACGGATGTGGTATCACTATACGCGGATGACACCCTTATTTACCTAGGGGACACACAGGGTTCCCTAACAGCGACTATGCACTTGATTAACCTATTTGGTACATTATCCGGTTTCACGATAAATTGGGACAAGTCTGTATTACTGCCCTTATCCCCTTTAACGGCACCTCTCCCCCCATGCGCAAACATGATACAGACGGTAGCGTCCTTTAAATACCTGGGGGTACAGGTATCCCCTGAGGTGACGAACTACGCCAATCTGAATCTTCTACCGCTATTACTTAAGTTCAGGGAGAAATGTAAAACTTGGTGCAAACTACCGCTATCGGTAGTGGGAAGGGTGAATCTTATCAAAATGGTATGGGCTCCACAATTGCTCTACGTTTGTCATAACTCGCCGACCTGGATTCCGAAACGTTGGTTCGATAAAATTGACTCTCAGTTTAGGGAATTAATATGGTGTAGGAAGATGGCCAGGTTTAGCTTACTTACCCTGCAATACAAAAAGGACGAGGGGGGTTTGGCACTACCACATGCTAGATTGTATTTCTTGGCTTCGCAACTACAACACTTGGGTGGTTGGGGGTCGGATGATCCCCTGGACCCGATACGAAGGCTACTTGATGACATTGACGCCCCGGACACGGCACTGTCCAGGTTGGAAGCTGGCTTCCCTCATATGGACAGGAGTTCCCCAACTATTATATTACTGAATACTCTATGGTCCCATGTTAAACGACTGCTACAAATACGTGGTTTTCTTGGTCTCACCCCTATCTGGCGGAATGCTAACTACGGTGAGCTCCTCAAGCTTAAGGGATTTGGTAATTGGAGAAGGAGCGGCCTCCGGTTCCTCTCACAGCTGTATAGTGGCCAGGTGCTGAAGTCCTTCATGGAACTACAGGCTGAGTTTGGCATACCGCGTAGGGACTTTTTTAAATACTTACAGTTACGACATGCGCTACAGGCGCAATCCCGAAGTGTGCAGCTTTGCCTGACGGACCATGCTGTAGTACATGGGATATTCATGCAAACTGAACGGAAGGGTATGATATCTAGGGGGTATGACATGCTTCTTGATGCAATGCAAGACCCGGCACATCTCCCATGTCGGCAGAAGTGGGAGGCGGACCTGGGGCCCATGGACGCGGAAACCTGGAACCTTTGCTTGTCCTCCGCTCCCTTGGTGTCGGTCTCGGCCTCCCATAAACTCTCCCATCTATATCTACTGCATAGGGTTTATAGAACGCCAGTTAAACTGCACAGCTGGGGGGTTAGGGAATCCCCCCTTTGCCCAAAATGTATGCGGGACCATGGTGATCTCCTGCATATGTTCTGGAGGTGCCCAAAACTAAAAAGGTATTGGGATGAGATCCTCGACACTATCTCTTCTGTATTCTCTGTTAGCATTCCGCGTTGTCCGTTGATCTGCCTGTTGGGGGCCCTAGACGAAGAATTGTTAACGCCTTCGGCTCATACAGCCATTATTCGGTTATTATATGTAGCCAGGAAATTAATAGCACGATTGTGGATAACACACAGGGTTCCCACCAGGCAGCAATGGAAGGACCAAGTGAACCAGATGCTGATCAGGGAAAAATAACATACCAACACAGAAACGCACCGCACAAATTTAATGCTATGTGGCAGGGATGGCTCGAGGTTCCGGGGCTAGCCCCCCACCAACTTATACAGGACAGACTTTTACAGGGCTGAATGTGGGTCCCGGGGCATGTGCATGGAGGCACATAGACAATATTAAACTCTTAATGGGGCTGGTCCTATATTTCTCTCTCTCCCAGCATTTATGTGGGGTAAGAGTAGGGACCAGCAGGACTAGGTAATTGGATGCTGGACTTTGTGCATAACACTGTACTTATATAGCTGTTACAAAATGCAATATGGTCTCAGAGAGAACGCCACTTTTGTTTATGTTCTTGGTTTATTTCTTTTTTTAAGTTTTGATTGCACTTCCTATGTCTCAGCGGTCTACAATCCGGGTTAATTTGTACTTTGTATTACCAGTATTTCTTTATCCGTAAAAACCAATACTGCTGTACGACTGCATTTCCTGTCTATGTTTGGTTTGTACCATGTATGCTTTGCAATAAAAACTTATTTGATTTAAAAAAAAAAAAACTCTGCGTTTATAACCATCATTCCAAAACCAGATAAAGACCCAGGTGAGGTGAGCAACTATAGACCAATATTCCTGATCAATAACGATTTAAAGATCATGACTAAAGTCATGGCCAATCGCCTTTCTTCCTTTATAGGAGCATACATTCATAAAGATCAAGTGGGGTTTATCCCAGGAAGACAGGGCCTGGACCAAATTAGGAGATCAGTAGACATTGTCTCCCTCTTACAATCCGATTGGGATGGCAGTACTAAACAAGATCTGATGTATGTTACAGTCATTGGATCTTCAAAAGGCATTTGATTCTGTCTCTTGGCCCTATCTGTTTTCCCTAATGGATCACTGGGGATTTGGCCCTCGTTTTAAAGGCCTTCTCAGGGCATTATATTCTACACCAGAAGCTAGGATTTGCCTACAGGGCCTCTACTCTGAACCTTTTAAAAATGTGAAAGGCACTCGCCAAGGCTGTCCATTATATCCAATAGCCATCCGTACAAACCCAAACATAGCGGGGGTCTCATGTGGTCCCAACACACATAAATGTGGTCTCTTTGTGGATCTCCTGTTCCTCTACATCACTTCCCCAGTCACCTCTTAAGCCCCATACAAACTATCAGTTTTTCTGCAGAGTTTGTAATATGAGGTCAAACCTTAGGAGTTTCAATTTTTATGCAATCAGGCAGGCCCTTCTACTACATGGTGCTGGTAAACCTGAAGGAAAAACTCAGCAGAAAAACTGATAGTGTGTATGGGGCTTTAGAAGAATTTTCCAAGGTCTCAGGACTGTGGATTAAAGCGGAGGTCCACCCTAAAGTGGACCTTCCGCTCATTGGAATCCTCCCCCCCGGCGCCACAATTGCCACCTTTCAGGGGGGAGGGGGGTGCAGGTACCTGTACAGTACAGGTATCTGCACTCACTTCCGGCATAGCTATCTGCGGAAAGGGGCGTAGATTATGCCCCTTTCCGAAATTCCCCCGCTGCCTGCTGGGAAACACACGGATCCCAGAGGCAGCGGGACCATCCTTATTGCGCAGCGCGACTCGCGCATGCGCAGTAGGGAATCAGGAAATGAAGCCGAAAGGCTCCACTTCCTGATTCCCATACCCAAGATGGCGGCGGCAGCACCCGAGAGACGATCGAGAGATCGGCTTCGGGTGCCGACATCGCGGGCGCGCTGGGGGGTAAGTGTCCTTAATTTAAAAGTCAGCAGCTGCAGTATTTGTAGCTGCTGGCTTTTAAAAAAAAAAACAGCGGACTCCCGCTTTAACTACACTGAATCACAAGCACTCTCCAGCCGTCACTAGTGGCATAGCTGAGGGAATCCTCTAAATTTGAATGCAGCAAATCCACCATTAGGTACCTGGGGATAAACCTCACTCCCACGTTTGAACAATTGTATTTTGCTAACTACCCACCCCCCCACACACACCAGAAACTAGAAACAGACCTTAAAGCCTGGGCCCAACATGAACTCTCTCGTTTGAGCAAAATTAATTCTGTCAAAATGACTCTCTTCCAGAGAAATTTATTTATTTTCCGATTTCTGCCAATCCTAATCAGGAAGGACAACTTGAACTTGTTCCAAAGTAAAATCATTAAATTTGTTTGAGGTAAGTCAGGAAACCAATTTTCGTGACACACGCTTTTTAGACTAAGGACTAGAGGTGGACTGGGTCTACCAAACCCCCTCTGTTATTACCAAGCCACAACACTAGCTCAGCTATCCACAGTATATTCTAAGATGGTCAAACCGGACTGGATAGACATTGAGAGACAGGCGCTTCCCTCACACACCCTAGACTATCTATTTTGGTGTCCACCCTCAAATTGCTCCCCCTATTCTATCCCCCTCCCTTTCTCACACTGTAGCCCTTTGGGATAAGCTCAAGTGGTTCCCATTTCTGGTATCAGATAGTACGCCCTTGGCTCACATATTCCATAATCCAGACTTTAGCCCGAGAATGGAAATTAAAGCCTTTAAGTGGTGGCTGGATAAGGGGATGTATCAGATCAGACACTTTTTCATCTCTGCGGGTCCCATCTCGCTCACCTACTGTGTTAACAAACTGGATCTATCTGACAAATATCTCATTATCTTCACTCTATTTGGTCGGCAAAACCTAAACCCCCTCAATTATCACCCTACGAACAATGGTGTGGTCCAGACGTGGAGCACAGGGGAGGCATTTTCATAATTTACTAGTCACTTGCTCAAACCCCCTTACATGCTAGCTTGGGAAGCTAACCTTCAGGAACAATGGGATCTGAACACTTGGCATAGGGCCTTCTCAAGATCCTAAAAGGGTATCCTCAACACCTCCCTAACAGGAGCCAGCCTGAAAAGCATTGCTAGATGGTACATGACCCCATCAAAACTCTCCAATATCTTCCCTTCAGTGTCCCCTTTCTCTTTCTGAGGGTGTCAGATGAAGGGTTCTATGTTACACGTATGGTGGGACTGTCTCAAAATCAGAATCTTTTGGAACAAAATCTTCCAAATAATATCCAAGGTAATGGGGTTCTCGATTCCCAAGTCTCCTACAACAGCCTTCCTGAACTTCCATATCCCTACGTTTCCGAAATATTCTCAAAAACATTTCTTCTTTATCCTCCTAGGTACAAAACTTTCCATAGCCAAAGCCTGGAAACTCCCCAAGGTCTCCATTCAGACAGTCAAGTGTAAGCCCACGTACACACGGTCGGAGATTTTGGCAACCAAATCCGTCGGATTTTGCCCGTCGGATTTAGTCCGACGGATTGTGTCCGAAACTGTTGCATACACACGGTCGGGCCAAGTTGTCTGATTTCGCAGGTGGCCTAGAACGCGGTGACGTAAGACGTGTACGGCGGGACTAGAAAAAGGAAGTTCAGCTCCACGTCCAGCACCCTTTGGGCTCCTTCTGCTGATCTCGTGTGTATCGCGTGTTAGTAGAAGTTTGGTGAGAGACGATTCGCGCTTTTTAGATTTGTGATTCAGATCGCTACAGCTCTTCAGTTTGTGCTTGTCGGTGAGTATCTGATAATCAGTGCGTGCAGTCAGTAAGTATTTGTTGATCATTGTGGACTATATATTGGTATAGTACGCTTTGAAAGGCAATTCTTATTGTCTGCTTGCTTCTGCTATTCAGGTCGGACGGAGATTCGGACGGAATCAGTCCGATGCATACCACACACAGTCGGATTATCTGACGACACGCTCCGATAAGACTCATTCCGACAGATTCTCCGACCGTGTGTACAAGGGCTTAGAGTTCCTTGATCATGTCACAGGAAAAACTGGTGAGATCCTTACTGGACACCTTTCACCAATTCCAGGAGAATTGGGAACCCTGGGCCAACTACGTTGGAATCCACAAATCTCCTAGTTTCTCCCAATCCTAAGTGCCATCAATGCTATCTTCTTTACTGACCTAATTTTTCCTTCTTTCCTGTTTCAAACCTTGTCATTTTTGCTTCCTATCTTCACCCTACTGGGTCCTCTTCCCCATGTTGCAGTTCTGGCCTCGACACTCAATGATATTACTTTCTCCATGAGACGTTTACACTACTATGTTCCTGTCAGGGCTGGCTTAGCCCTTCCTTCATTGGGCTGGCCGCTCAGCTGTCGGCTAATTGTCAGCCCTCATCTCTCTCCACAGTTACCAGCTGTTCTGATCATGCTCGTCTGACCTGCCTACTTAAAGCTGTCCAGCTCACTTCACCTCTGCCTTCGCCTTGGTCACATCACAAGAAACCATCTCCTGCAGTTCTGTTTAAAGACTGGCTTGCTGACATCCCTTCTGGCTCCTTATCCTGCTTGCTGTTGCTCTACTTGGATCCCTGACTTCTGGCCTGGCTGATTATCCAATCTGGTTATTGAACTCTGGCCTGCCTGACTACTCAATTTGGTTACTGGACTCTGGCTATGCTTTGACTATGCTTTTTCTATTTACCTTTTTATTTTTCTTTAATAAACAAATGTGATTTAATTGTACTTCTGTCTCAGTCTGATTCATGGTTTCTGACAGTTCCTCAAATCCTAGAACAGACTGGGGCATAGAACAATATCTTGTTTCTCATTTTGCTATTTTTGCTTGTTCTTTAGGCTGACTGGTTTTCAGAGGATAACACAGCTAGCTACCTCTTGGGGTGCAGTTAGTGGACAGGTCTTGGTCACCCCCTTTGGTCACCCTCATTTTAAGACAATACTATGTTCCACATATCAGCTCCTCAATACTCCCATCACAGACTTATTTTCCCACTTATTCTCTTTAAATCAGTCTCTATGGATATTATCTTTATGTTCTTTATGTCATTGCATCAATATGCTCTGTTACATATATGAAAATCAATAAAAATCTTTGAAAGTAAATAATTAAGGCAGCTACTTCCTCCCTTTGAAATTGAAAAGGAGTCTATTGTGACATGCACTGTAGTTAAGGGTTGAAAAACACACTGACTGCGGGTTTAAAAAAATATTTAGATATAAAAGCAACCTCACATGAATGAGCATTTAAAGGGGTTGTAAAGTCAGAAGGCTTTTTATCTTAATGCAGTCTATTTAGTAAGATAAAAAGCCTTCTGTGTGCAGCCCCCCTTATAATATTTACTTAACCTCCCTGGCGGTATGATTATTTCAGATTTTAGGTGCTGAAAGCGGTACAATTATTTTGCATGGAAATTTGGCGTTTTATATTGTAGGCCTGTCATTCTTAGAAATAATTCACTTAAATCTGTCCAAACAAGAGTCTAATAGACATACCGGGTATAATAAAATTTGAAATTTGAAATCATAAATTATAATATATATATATATATATATATATATATATATATATATATATATATATATATATATACATATATATATACATATATATATATACACATATATATATATATATATATATATATATATATATATATATATATATATATATACATATATATATATATATATACATATATATATATATATATATATATATATATATATATATATATATATATATATATATATATACATATATATATATTTATGGTGTAGAGCCCTCTGACCGATACGGATAAGGATGACAAACAAGGATAACATAAACTCGCTTACTTGAAATGGACCTGAAAGTGTGCCCTGGTCTAACGTACGGTATACCAAAATAAGGGGGCATACCTCAAAATGAAGTGAATATGAAATGATGAAATGAGTACTCACATGAGGAGTATGCTGGAGAAAAGCCCTGATAAAGGGGCGGGTGGGCGGGTATCGCGCACCGGAACCGACGAGGAAGGATGGGCGAACGGCGGGTTATATACACGACCGGGCTCCTCCCATAATTTCAGGCCACCATACTGGCCTTTCTATTTATGGTGTAGAGCCCTCTGACCGATACGGATAAGGATGACAAACAAGGATAACATAAACTCGCTTACTTGAAATGGACCTGAAAGTGTGCCCTGGTCTAACGTACGGTATACCAAAATAAGGGGGCAAAACACTCAGGTAGGGAATACATTTTATTGAACCAAGACTGTTACTGGGTGAGTTTGACGAAGGCCTGGGCCATCTCCACTTGCGGATTGGGTATGTAACGGGCAAAACAGGAGGACTTCCATCTACCCAACTTTTTGATAACATGGACCGGGACCCCTTGGCGGGAGGCCGTCGAAGCTGCCCCGATACGAAATGAATGTCCAGAGTAGTGGGCAGGATTGAGGTGAAGGATGCCCAGGAGTATCCTGACATGTTCCATGAACTGGGCTGCGTTGAGAGGTTTCGTGTGGAAGGGCAGAAGCGGGCCAGTCCCTGGTTGATCGGCCAAAAGGGTCAACAAGCGGGTGAGAACAGTGACCGGGCACCAGCGGTTGTAGGTCTTATAGAAGTGTATGTCCGTGCCTAAGCCAAGCTGCTGTGTCTTGGAAACCGCTAAGTGTAGGATGAAGTGGTCCTCGAACCTGATTAGATGGTGCTTGCACAGCATGCGTGCCGAGGGGCTACTGCAGGTAAACTCGCCTGGGCGTAAGAAGCCGTAGAAGGCCAGATGTATGGCTGCTTGCAGGACGACACTAACGTGGAGACCGAAAGGTGAAGAGGCCAGAATATCTGACATGTCCCTGAACACCTCACCTGTGATAGGCAGCCGTTTGGTGCTGGACACCGGCCGACGCTTCTGAATGCCGCGCATGAGAGCCCGGACGGCGTGGTAAGTGAACAAGGAGGGCTTAGTAGGGTCCTGAAGGGACGTGAAATGTTGTACCCCGGCCAAGTACAACCGGATCGTATTAAAAGACAATGCCAACTCCGAATGGCAGTAAGAAATGAAGGCAAGGACTTGTTTGACCCGGGAGGACTCTGTGCTGTGAGACGACGCGAAGCGGCTAAAGGCCCTCCAGGCCGATTGATAGGCCTTGCGGGTATTGTTTGAGAGGGAGAGATCAATGAGTTGAGTTGCTGCTGAGAGGTGTGGGGCTAATCCAAGGTCAGTTGAGACCAGTCCGGGATAGCTGCTGATGCTGGTCCGGCTCCGGGCACCTGGTCAAAAAACGAAACAAAGTTAAAGCGGGAGAGGGCATCCGCTGCCTGATTAAATTTACCGGGGACAAAGGAACAATGAAGGTTGAACTGAAACAACAATGAGAGCTGGGTCAGTCGCCGCAGGAAGGACATAATCTGTAGAGACCTGGACCTGCCTTTATTAATGATCTCCGCAGTGGCCAGGTTATCTGTAGAAAAAACCACCGTCTGGCCCGACCAGCTGCGGCCCCACGTGTGTGCAGCGGCTACAATGGGATATAACTCGAACAGGGAGGACGTCTCAGTGAAGCCAGGAATAGCCAGTATCTGGGGAGGCCAGGGGGCTGCGAGCCAGAGGTTGCCAAAGATCGCCGCAAAGCCCGTGGAGGCCGCCGCGTCGGTCACCACCCGAGGTGAAAGGGAGGACACGGAGGGGACGAACAGGGACACTCCATTCCAGGAAGATAGGAATTCCTCCCACATGGCAAGGTCTGCTATAGCTGCGGAATCCAGGCTGAGTACTTGCTCCGGGTCCTGAGAGTGGGACAGTAAGGCTAACAGGCGTGACACGAACGAGCGCCCCTGAGGGATGATGCGCATGGCGAAGTTAAGCATGCCAAGAAGGGATTGAAGCTGTCTCTTGGTACAAGTCCTGGCACGGGTGAAGTCCCTCAGGACCGTCCTGATGCGGGTCAGTTTATCCGGGGGAAGGCTGGCCTGCATAGTGTTAGTGTCTAGGCTGACCCCGAGAAAGGTGATGGCCTGCGATGGCCCCTCCACCTTATGCTCGGCAATGGGGACGTTAAGATTATTGAAGACTGCCCTCAACTTACCCAGATCTTGTGGAGGAGAGCCGGGTGACTCTATCAGCAGGAAGTCATCCAGATAATGAATGACTTCCTGACACTGGGCTACGTGCAGCAAGATCCATGCGAGAGCCTGCGCAAAAGTGTCGAAGAGCCAGGGACTACTCTTGGATCCGAACGTGAGTTTAGTGGCGAAGTAGTACAGCTGCCTCCACTTAATGCCATGCCAGCACCAGAGGGATGGATGGATGGGAAGAAGCTTGAAGGCGTTTGAGATGTCGGCCTTGGAAAGCCAGGTACCTGTGCCTGTTTTAAGAATGACCTGGATGGCCATGTCTACAGATGCATACTTAAGGGAGAACTCCTCAGAGGGGATAAGGGAATTGAGGCTGGGGACCGTAGAGGAATGAGGCGCTGACAAATCATAAACCAATCTGAGTTTATTAGAGAACTTGCCCTTGACAAGCCCAATAGGGCTGACTCGCCAGGTGTTAAATGGGGGCTGTACGAAAGGGCCGATGACAAAGTCCTGGTCTAGCTCAGATTGCAGCAGTAGGTCAATGGCTTGTTCATCCGTGGCTGCCGACCGTAGGTTCTGGCATTCGTGCGTGATGTGAGGGAGAGAGACAAGTCCAGTATGAAAACCATGCGTGAAGCCCTGGACGAGGAAGGCGGATAGTGAGGGGGTAGGATGACTGGTGAGGTAGGCACTAAGCTATGAAATGTTGAGCTGGCATAGTCAGGACCTCTTGAGCGGCTTGAGCTCACACATCAGCCGGGGGTGAGCTCTATGACACTGGGTGCACACATGGAGCAGCCTACACTGGCTAAAATTGCACGACCCACTGTTGTAATTGTTGCAGATTGGTGCACCGCCCATGGTTTTGACTGGGCGCCTAAGCTTATCGGTCTGTGGCAGGCGTGCCGGTGCCTGTAGGCCCTGAGCGGCACTCGAGGTAGATGGACCGTCTAAGGGCGGGGCTGCCACTGAGCTAGCGCACCAAGCCGCAGTATGAGTTGCTGACTGGCAGATCGCACACAGAGGGGACCGTAGCCCCGCGAAGTGGCGGCAGAACCGCTCGGTATCCATGGTGCTCCAGTCCGTAGGTGTCTGGAACTGGGAGAGCCTGGCGGCTGCTTTAGCAGAGAAGGAGCAGTGGTAATCATAGAATGAAAACCCGCCGTACTTGTAACCCAGGTCAACTACCACATGGAGGTACCGATCCAGCTCCTCCCTCCTGCCAGGGGAAGCTGAGCAAATGATGTCCCTCATCATGCCGAAAGCCAAGGTAAACTCGGTGATAGAGAGTTTCCTGTCCAGTCTGGAATCCTTGGCTTTGAGGACCACTGAAACGTCCCCCCGAGTATACGCCTTGTTCTCTGCCAGCTCATGAATAGAGATGAGGAGAGAAGCCAAATTGACGTCTTTGCCCTCTAAGATGTCCTTCCTGATGTTAGCTGACACCAGATGGGACGGGTACACTATTGGTGCACACCCGGAGATACCTGCGGGAGGATTAACAACTGGCTCGGATGCTGGTACTGGCAGAGGAACAGCGGGGTGGGTCTCGAGGAGGGCCACTCGACTCTGCAGTTCTGACATTGAGGTTGTGAGGGACGACACCAGGGTGTGAAGCTGTGAGATTGAGGAGGCGATGGAGCCCAGGGAGGCCTGCTGGGCAGAAGCCTCAACCGCCGCAGGGGGAGGAAACAGGAGCCTGAAAAGCTCGGCCTTTCTGGCTGTTGCTGGAAAGGGCACGCCCCTGCGTCTTAGCTCGGCTGTGAGCCTGGGAATGGTCCACGCTCTGAAGGCCCTTTGGCTGCCATTCTCTGAGACAACAGATGGAGATAATGGAGCCGTGAGGTCCTCGCTGCCAGCCTGGGACATGGTGGCAGAATGCTGGTCTGGCGAGGCTACTAGTCCTCTGATCCGGGTTTTCTCCTAATATGGACCTATAGGGGTGACATGGATTACAACTGGTTGGAGACTCCTAAAGAAAATACATTTTCTTCTTTTTTTTTTTTTTAAAGAAGGATGATTGTGCTGAAGAGCATCTCCTACCAGAAGATAATGCTTACCTAAGGAGGCACCGTCCAACCAGGTGCAGGCTGGACCTACTGAACTCGACTGACCTGAGGAGATGAAGGTGAAGTTTTGTTTGAGACTCCCACCTGACGAACGGCTAGCTAACAGTGGAGGTGAGATTTAGACATGAGATGAAACGACACAATGAAAGAAACAAATGAAATCTCCTCTTCCCTTTTCTTTTCCCCCTTTCTCTCCCCTTTAATTATATATATATATATTTATTTTTTTTTGTCAACTCCATAGCGAATGAGGCTGACGAGCAAGGGCCCCCCCGATAAAATCCAACATTGAAGAATCAACTGGACTTGAAGCGGGAAGCGATGAGTGACCGTGAAATGAGTGAATCTGCCATGACAGAGATCCGAATCGCCATGCCACGAACTTGCGACCGAGCACGAAACGGATTCTGGAGCATGTACTGAAATGAGGCCAATCCTGGGGCACGCCGGGACGAATTTGGTCCACGAATGTGACTATTCGTACCGGAACGTGATAGGTGAAATGAAATGAAACCCATGACAAAGACTGGAATCAGAAGACAAGCCCATGAACCTAACAGATGAATCCCGTCTTTGGAGCATGTACTGAAATGAGGCGTAGCAGCTGGGCACACCGGGACGAATCGGTGCATAAATAAATGCAACAGGATTCGAATCGGAGCGTAATAAGTGACAGAAATGATATCCCATGACAGAGACAAGATTCCACGACTGGACTGACGGTAACAACAAAGAATCCGACTCTGGAGCATGTACTGAAATGAGGCGTAGCAGCTGGGCACACCAGAACGAATCGGTGCATGAAAATGCGACAGGATTTGAACTGGAGTGTAATAAGTGACAGAAATGATCTCCCATGACAGAAACAGGATTCAACGACTGGACTGTAGGTTACAAAGAATCCGTCTCTGGAGCATGTACTGAAATGAGGCGTAGCAGCTGGGCACACCAGGACGAATCGGTGCATAGAAGAATGCGACAGGATTCGACTTGGAGCGTAATAAGTGACAGAAATGGTATGCCATGACAAAGACAAGAATCAGGGACCGTGCGTGATCCTGCGAGTGACTCAGTCTCTGGAGCATGTACAGAAATGAGGCCGAACCCTGGGGCACTTCAAAGCGAATCGGTGCACCAGAGGTGCGACAAGATTCGCGCCGGAGCGCGGCTAGTGACAGAAATGACTTGAAACGGTAGAAATGAGTAGGACTGAAATGACTTGAACGAGACAACATGAGATACATAACACAACTGTATGAATGATGAGACATGTCGAACTGGGGCAGACCAACCAATACGTGCGGACTGCTTGCTTTGTTGTAACAAGCAGTCGGCTGTGAGTCGAACGATTCGACCGATACTAATAGAATGCTCGGGGAGCCGAACGGTTTCGAATGTACCTGCGAACGAATCGCCTGACGTGGCGTGATAGACCGAAGGTGATAACGACTACATCGAAAGTAGAAACAGTGACATGCGTACGAGAGCCACAGTAAAACATTCGAGCGGTTCGTGAGTTCAGGGAATGTTTGCATTGTAATACTTGAAAAAGGGGGTGCCGAAGCCCTACCTGCGACAGCCGGCCCGACGTGTAACGACAAATTCGATGGTAAGACGACACTCCGACGGCGAATCCACGGACGCTGATGAACGGGAAGATGGTCAAGACGGAGACGAACAACGCGGGAACTCACGAACGGGCTCACTGCGTCTGGTCTAGGATAGTCGGCCCTTGATATCTGATGTATCAGGTATCGCGCACCGGAACCGACGAGGAGGACAGGCGACCGGGCTGGTTATATATTCCACCGGGCTCCTCCCATAATTTCAGGCCAGCATACTGGCCTTTCTATATATAATAAATAACTATAAATAATTATAACAAATAATAATAAATATTATTCAGTAATGTAATCAAATCAAAAACACTGAAATATGCTGAGTTGCAGAATTGTCGCTGTCATTACTTTTAGTGTTTGATGATGAATTTGCCTTCAAATTACTATCGCTCAATGGTGCGAGTGATTCTAATTTATTATCGCTGTTTTCTAGCTGTCTATAACCACTTTTGATGTAAATGGACACTTTTTGGTTGCTATGGTAATCTCCAGTTTCCTGGCATAAAGAACAGTATTTATAATATAAAACTGTATGCAGGGCACTGGACAAACCACTAGGGACAAAGGGGATGTGTAATTATTTGATACAGTACTGTAATCTGTAAAATTATAGTATACTGTATCTATACTGTGTATTTTACTTTTTGAATTCGGTTCCGAACTCTGTCCCCGTGCGTCGCAATGCTAACAGGGAACGGAGCCCAGCGATGTGACAGATCGAGCAGAGGATGGCTAGCTTATACAGCGGGGGGACATTGCTGGATCCAGGGGACAAGGTAATCCATGGATCCAGCGATGCGGTCCTGAGTCTGGCTCGGGAATACCGCTTAGGCTCGGTTCACACAGGGGCAACATGACTTTTGGAGGCAACTTGGACGTGACTTGACGTGACTTGACCTGACGTGACTTGATGTGACTTGACGTGACTTGACGTGACTTGGACACGACTTACAACACTACTTTAAGTCGCCCCAGGCCAGGCGACTTGCCGTGGCCAATCAGAGAATGAGCTCTCAGGGGGGAACTCCTTTTGAGAGCTGATAATTCTCTGAGAGTCGCCTCTGTATAGACAGAGATCCGACTTGGAGGCGACCTCCATTGAAATCAATGGGTACCAGTCGCCTACAAGTCGGATTGAAGTAGTACAGGAACCTTTTCTGAAGTCGGAGCGACTTCAGTAGTGTGCATTAAGATGGCTCTCATTCACTTACATTGATTTCTACATGTTGTGCGACCTGAGGTGACTTGGGGCGACTTGAAGTCCGATCTGAGTCGCCCCTGTGTGAACCGGCACTTATGGTATTTAAATCTTACCCCGAGCCAGACTCGGGAATACCGTCAGGGGGGTTAAGCCCCATCTCTGTCCAGCAATGTCCATGAGTGTCTCGGCCATCCGGGACTCTCCCTCCTGATTGGCTGAAACACAGCAGCGGTGCTATTGGCACCTGCTGCTGTCAATCAAAGTCAGTTAGCCAATCAGGAGAAAGAGGCCGAACCGCAGCTTTGTGTCTGTATAGACACACGGAGCTGCAGCTCGGGTGCCCCCATAGGAAGCTGCTTGCTGTGGGGGCACTGAACAGGAAAGGGGGGGCAGAAGAGGGACCCGAGAAGAGGAGGATTTGGGCTGCTCTGTGCAAATCCACTGCAACAGGGCAGGTAAGTATTATATGTTTGTATTTTGTATATTATGTATTATATATATATATATATATATATATATATATATATATATATATATATATATATATATATATATATATATATATATATATATATATATATATATATATATATATATATTTGTTTGTATATTTTTATAGGAAAAAAACAAGACTTTACAATCACTTTAAAAGTGACAGTGCTTTGTCTTATTCACTATTTCACACCACTGTACAGCTCTCAGAATAGTACTTTCCTTCCCTCCATTTCTTTCTGTTTTCCTTTTAATTTTTTTTTTTTTTTACAAACACATTATGAGGTCGATATGGTAATATAATAGCTTAGCGCTCATAGTTTAACTATAATACTGGAACATTTATTACATTAAAAACATTACTCCCTAGCTAAAGCTAAAACTACACACACCAACACACTCAGTGAGTCTTTAACTCTTAAGAAACTGAGCCAACCCCATTCATAATATCACACATGAAAACTGCCTCTGCAATTCACACTGCACAAGATAGATTCACACTATCAGACGTGCAAATTATCTGGACAGCTTGAGTTGTAAGAAGTCGATTCACACTGCTATACGTGCAAATGATCCATGAGATTTAGGCTGGACCAGGCTAATTCTTAAGGGAGATGTAAGTGAAAATTCACAGTATACGGTTAAATTATTTGAATTATTTACCCAGATAGACCTATAAATATGACACTCCAGCAAATATAGTGATCGACATTTACTGATTACAGCAAAATAGTAAAAACAATACTCAATAACAGACTTTCAAGGAAGATGTTATTTTCCCTCTCTGTCTGCTGCTTCCATCAAATATTAAAACTTTTCAAGCTAAAACAATTTGGCTGAGCTGTATAATCAGCAAGTTTATTCTGTTCCTGCATTTCAGCATAAAATGTTATTTACTTCCTTACTGACCTATTATTTTCTGTCTTCTTTATGTGCTGTCAGACAATGTGGATATTAAATCGAGTTTGAAGAGTAAGTAATGGATTCATGGATCAGATTCCCGACAGAGGAGGTATAAGTTAATATATACAGTAAAATGACTTGAAATAGCGATGGCAATGAATTTAAAAGACAGGAAGCTTGACATGTGAACTATCTAGGTCATATTTATTAGGACATAGCGTATGCATTAAGCTTTCACTAATAGCAAAAATGTCACGGGTATATAATTCCGCTCTTTGTTTGGTCATACCTTACCTGCTGTATGCTTGGCGTCGCTGAGGGCAACACAGTAGCCCCATATTACTAGTCACAAAACCATCTATCATATACTGTAGCGTTGATGATGAAATATGGCTAGCGTGCTTGGATGAACAAAGCCACTATCTTAGGAGGACATAGCCCTGGGCAGGGAGAGCTCCTTTGAAAACATGCTGCATTAATGCAACATGTTTGTACGTAGGGTCCCATGTATGCGCCACTGATCTGAAAGAATCAACAGCATGGTCTTTGTAATCTTTAGACTGAATCGAAATTAAAAGCTGTCATCCAGTGGTCTTTCTGACTGCAGCCTCAATCTAATGCCTGAGGATCTATCACACACCAGAGAACTAAGCAAATTGTCCTTGTGTCTCGAGGGAAGAGCGTGCTGTGTGATCTAGAGTAAATCCCTCTATCTCTTTGTTCACTGGTATAACCGCCTGTAATAAGGTGATGATAGTAATGTTACTGAAATCTTCCATCCCTCCAGGGGCTGTGCATTTTGCTGAACACCAAGAACACCCAGCAATAACTTCAACTTTACCCTTCCAATTTTAAACTCATCAAATAATAATCCTTTATAAATAGTGCTTAGGAACCTGACTATTTATTATCTACTAAATCATGCTGCAATGGGCACAACGCTTCTTCTACTGCTGTGTGCATCCTAATAGAAACCTTATGTTTATAATGAAACATGACTATAATGAGAATCTACAGAGTTCTAAGATGCTTCAGTGTGCATGGAGTTTAGAAAGCATAAATGTGCTTGTTTCTTTACAAATCAAACATAAGGGATGGAATATGACATGAGCCTGGCTTAAGTAGGAGTAAATTCAGGGGCCCGTGCCAAAGACTGATTTATTTTATACTAAAATTTAAGTGAATAATATTTAAACTGATGCTGGTTGGTGCACTGCAGTACAAAATTGGACTTTAACCTCTTGACGCCGGCGCCTCCCAGCCCTTTAAGGGGTTTAGGATGTCGGAAGGCATGGCTGGGTTTATGATTATGTGACTGCCGCAATTGGCGGTCACATGATCTGAAAGCGCCTGATGGCAAGTAGCGAGCGGGATATTTCCATTAGCCGCCGGTTCAGTAAGGGCTAACTTGAGAACATGGTTTCAAACACGCTTTGTTAACCACTTGCCACCCACTCACTGTTAAATGACAGAGGGACGGTGTGGCTCTCATTCTGGTCATATGATGTAGTCTCAGAACCGCCACTCTCGGACGCCCTCGGGAGAGAGCAGCACAGCGATCGTGTCTCCGCCATGTTGCTAGGACACGGCGCGACCCTGATCTCTGTAAAGAGATAATGACGTGGCTCTTTAACCATGTGATCGACTGTGTTCAATCACAGCCGGTCACATATAAACACGGAAGTGCCTGTAATCGGCTCTCATTGCCTCACACTGACAGAGTGTGTGGCAAGGAGAGCCAATCAGCGGCATCTCCTCGCAGGGGACAGCAAGACATGTAATCAGGGCACTGATCATCAGTGTCCTGATTACAATAAAGTGCCAGCAGTTCCAGCAATCATTGACCACCAGTGCCAGCATTCAGTGCCCACCAGTGCCACCAATCAGTGCCCATTAGGGATGCCAGTCCATGCTGGCTTTCAGTGCCCATTTGCTCTGCCTATCAGTGCTGTTCATGAATGCCCATCAGTGCCACTCATCAATGCCCATCAGTGCCAATCAGTGCCACCTATAAGTGCCCATCAGTGCCACCTATCAGTGTCCACCAGTGCCACTCATCAGTGCCGCCTATTAGTGCTCATCAGTGCCACATATCAGTGCCACCTATCAGTACCCATAAGTGCCATTTCATCCATGCCCATAACTGCCACCTCATCAGTGCCCATCAGTGCAGCCTATCAGTGCACATAAGTGAAGGAGAAAAATTACTTATTTACAAAATTTACTGACAGAAACAATAAAAAAAAAATTCAAAATTTTCGGTCCTTTTTTTTTTGTAAAAGATTAAAAATCCAGCCGTGATATGCCACCAAAACAAAGCCCTATTTGTGTGAAGAAAATGATAAAAAATTCACATGATTACAGTGTAGCATGACTGCACAATTATCATTCAAAGTGTGACAGCGCTGAAAGCTGAACAATGCCTGGGGCAGGAAGGCGGTGAAAGTGCCCCGTATTGAGGTTAAAGCTCTCTGGATGCCAGTCAAAGCCCCTTTCACTAAATAAAATGATTTGCCTACAGTCATGTTTACACCGTGCATTTGCTTCAAAATTATACCCATGTAGATTTAGTGGTGCTTCAATGTGTCTTCAAAGCCCCCATAGAAGTCTATGGCAAAGCTCGCTTGAAGCACCTAAAGCATTTGAGAGGCTTTAATTTAGATTTAGCTTTGCTTTGTTTTGTAGAAAATGGGGGTATGAGATATCCACATACACACACACACACACGGCACCTGCCAAGCTTCATCAAAGCTTCAAAAGAGCATCACAGAAGCATCACTGAAGATTCATCAAAGCACTACCGAAGCATCAAAAACACATCATAAAACCATGTTGAAGCGGTAGGCGCTTTAATGTGTGCTGAAGCCGAAGCAAGTGTAAATGAGCCCTAACTGTGGCTGGAGCTCATAGGGCGTGCGTTCTCGGTACAGCTGTATTTACACTAAGAACCTTTTCATTTTTCAAAACTGTTATTTGTTATGTGACATCAACAGGACACAGGACACTCTGTTTCTAACAGCTTACCAGCAATGTAGCTCATTGGAATTCAGACTACCCCAAAACCGCAGCCATGATTTATCTCTATGGGTTAACTACAGAAATAAGGGGAACGTGTGCTACCAGCCTAGAGGCAGATGTGACATTAGAGGGAGGAAGGTTCTGAAGATAGTCTGGGAGGAAGGAGATTGTGAGAAATATTTTGGAAGAAGCCAGCTGGGAGAGAATTCATAGAGATACCTTTCTAGCTTTCCCTGGTTAGATTCCTGTTGCTCACTACCCATAGGACAATGCAGAAAAGCTGGACAGGATTCCGTCTGTTTGTTCTGTCTTTCTAAGGGAACTGAGGAGAGCTAGTTGCTGTATTGTAAGTGACAGAGAGGTGTTCATTTGCTAAAGGCAAAGCGGCTGTGCACGTTTTCCAAATGCAGTTGCTCCAGAGCTTAGTAAATAAGGCAAAGCTTCACTTTGTAGAGAATACCCAACCACACGCCAGGGAAAAAAAAAACAGCATTTTTGCTTGCACATGATTGGAAGATGGAAGTCGGCAGAACCTTTGCTCATTTACTAAGCTCTGGAGCAACTGCTCTTGAAGAGTGCAGTAAAAAGTATCCCAAACAGAAGGGGGCAAGAAAAGATGGGGCTTACTAAGAAGCGATATACATAATTAGCTACACACCACTTAACGTGAAACGTGTTGACGTCAGATCCGCTCGGACGCTACGCTATGGTGACATCCCCCATAGGTTCTTGCGGTCCCGCACATTGAGGGAAGGACTATGACCATTAGGTCTAGGTAACTAAAGAGGAGGAATTTGAGGCGCACACTGATGAATTTGACTTAACTTCCCGGTAAGAAGTTTTTGCATACACCAGCCTTACGTGTTCCATAACACAGTGCTCCTCCAGGTGGTAATGCTTTGAGGATACCAGGATCCCATGGTAGTTGAGCATATCAAAGGGCACGTATGACCTCTGAAACAAGTAACTGTATCTATTCGCTGATCGGGAGTGGTAACATACTATGGCTGCTTTCATTCATGAATTATACCAGAATAATGATTAATTGGGCTGACTATTGATCAACTGTTTCTCCACTGGGGGCACGTGTACAGTGATCCACATGTATTAATGGACTCTGTCTCTATTCAATATAAGAGATTGTTTAGCCTATTCAGCACTGCAAAACTGATACTATACTATTTCAGCATCAAGTCCATACAGGACATATGGTGTCCTATCCCTTTTTCTCGCCCACCCCTCCTTCCCTTTGCTGGCTCGAGCCCCCCAGGGGATTGGTGTTAGCCTATCTGCCATACTCAGCAATTGCTGACATTACACCTGATGGTTGGTTAGGCTGACACCTATTTCCTTTGCGTCTGGATGCTGTTTTTGTTATATGTTGTCTTGTCCCCCCTTTTATGTGGTTGCTTTGACTGGACCAATGGGTCCAGCTGGCAATTGCTATCTAGGTTAGTCTGGTATTGGTTTGTACTTTTTTTATCTACATGTTCTTTTTGTACTGATCCAACAATACATTTTTTGATAAGTAACTAATTATGTGTATTGCTTCTCAGTAAGCCCCATTTTTTTTGTCCCCTTCTGTTTGGGATACTTTTTACAGTAGTTTGTTCAGGGGTTGAGGGGCAATCACCATTGCTTTCGGTACATACTTTATACATGGTAATCAAGCCTCCTTTTTTTTCAATGTTTATTAAGTTCTTGAAGAGTGCAACTGCATTTTGCAAAGAGCACAGTCTGTAAATCAACCCTAGAGCCTCTGCAAAGAAGTTCCTTTTGTTCCAGTAACTGCTTTTCAGATTTCTAGCATTGCATTACCCTTCTACAACCCAGAACTGCCATACCTGCACTTTGTTTATCACATCAGGAGGCAGACTGTGATAGACTGCATTGTATAGTCAAGGAAGGACCGTCTGGGAAGAGACTTTCTCAGGGTGGATTTCGCACACTTGACATTTCTTCAGCATGTAGCTGCTGCATCAGTTGCTACTTTGCTGCCTTAAAAATGAATCTATTACTGCACAGTTCTTCAGGTCTCCAACAAAGACTTGTGAGCTCACTAATCGATAAGTTTGTGCCATATCTTAAAGTCAACACAACCAGATAAGGCAAAAAGAACGGTTATATTGCTTTTGTTAATGTTCCAATTCCAGTATTGTGATTCTACGTACAATTGAATTTGTTGTTTCTTTTTTTAAACATGCAGCCACCACTGAATAAAATCCTATTTACAATTGTCTGTGTCACAGGAATTTGAGGGTGCCACCACATTTACATAGGAACTGTAAACGCATACATATAACAGCCTACATTTATGGGTGTGCCACTCTTGTTTTATAATGTGCAACTCACTTTTTTTTTCCATTTAAGACCAGTTCTGTGTGTCTTTGGTCCACATTGGTAACACCACAGGTCACCGATATGGACACAGGGTGGCCAAACCTCTGAGCTATAATTAGACCTCCCCAACTTTGCTGAAGTCAGAAAGGTTATTCAACTTTACGGAATCTAAGTTCTGTGTAAACTCCTTCAGAACAAACACATAAACCTCTGATGGGTCAGTACAAGGGTGTTAGGCATATACAACATTCTTTCTGGAGCTTTTTTTTCTCCCTCTGCGTTGCCAATCACATTCAAACTCCCAAAGTTGGTTTGAATCAGTGGATGGCAGAAACCTCCTAATACTGGCATTTTATTCAAGCTTTTTGTGTGTAGGAGGCACCAAGCTGGGTGTTCTCCAATATTAACATAAGATATGTTCATAAGATTCACAAAATTACAGTCAAAAGGTGGTGCAGCTCAGCATAGTGTACTGTATGTGAACAATTGAAGCAAGTTGGCTATGCACCCTGTATGCATTTCACTCAATATTTGAAGTCTCCACTGATGTGTACCTTTAAATGTGGTTGAGTTAATGGATACTGGATTAGTCACATCTCCTAATTATAAGCAAAATGTGCATAATCCCAGTGTGTTTGGAGGAAAACATATTTGTAAAAACATATAAGTCATATATAAATGTACAAATATACAATATTATTATTCAATATAGTGTTGCATGTAACAAATTTACCTGCCCAATGCATTTCTCTCATACTGAACATACTGAAGGAGCCAGTAAAATTGCATTGCACCAAAAGTGCTTAGTGGACTTTGCAACTATGTATTAGCTAAGAGATTTTAGTGCCTATAAATAGTAAATAGTCAATGCTTCACCAAAGCTTCCATACAGCAGTGTAAACAGTAGCCCTGACATATTTAACCCACAGGCTTAACCCTGTGTATTTTATCAAGGTTTGTAAAATCTAATAACAGCAATAATACTTATGCATTGGCTCCAGACAAGGAGCAGAATGCTGTCAGGGCAATACTGTTGGCTTTTTGAGGTCCTTTGAGACTAAAGAACGATAACCTCTGTTGTGAGAGCATCAATAGCACTTCAGTACACCAGAACTTGCAGTTGTGGGTTGAAAACAAGTGTTGTCACCTTGTCACGTACACTGCTGGTGAAGACTACAAGCAGCTGTGTTGATGCATATTGCTCAAGCATGGTCTACTGTTCTCAATATCAGGAAAGATGTTCAGCCAATACCGGAGTGCAGGCTAGAGGAAATTAGCAGAACTGAAATGCAAAGAAGGCTTAGAAAAGGGTAAATAAAATATTTGGCAGGAACAACTATGGCAGTTATTTATGATACACAGGGGTTGATTTACTAAAACTGGAGAGTGCAAAATCTGGTGCAGCTGTGCAGGGGCGTACCAACGGTGGGGCGGGGGGTACGGTCCGCCCCGAGTGCCACACATTGGGAGGGTGTCAGTGGCGTATCTAATGAGGGTGCAGTCCACACCCGGGTCGGGTGACACCACTTACAGAGGGTGGGGAGAGCCCTGGCAGCTCTTTATGGCCGTTTTTTTCCAGCCAGATCACCCCGTGCTGCGGCAGCAATGGTCTGGTCTTTGCTTTCCTCCTTGCTCCTCCCACCACTGCTGCGCTGCCGAGCCAAACTTGTTACTATTCTCCGCCCGAGCGGCACAGCTGCTACCGCACACTGTGTTTTACAGACCTTGCTAGCTGCTTCCCTGGTGTACTTGAGGCTGAGCCAGCTGCCCTCCCTGCCAGTGTCCTCCAAGGTGAGCTTGTGATAAGGGGGTTGGCATGATGGTCGCTGCCCTCAGCTGGTGTGCTGTGAGAAGAGGGTGGGGTGTTTGTTTCTGCCTCCCTGACCTGGTCTAATAAGGGGGAAGGGGGCAGGCTGCTGTGTCCACCACTGACTAATGTGCTAACTCACTGCTTTTAGTTTAAAGGGTGATTCAGTGATTGGAGTGCAATCATTTTCAATAAAATTTTACCTGAGTGTAATTTTTTGATTGGACTTTACTTGCATGCTGTTCCATATTTTGTTTGTTGTTTTTCCAATGCGGCTTTAGAAATGCCTTCTGGATTCCTGTGCAACTCCATGCGGTGCAATTTTCAACTCATTCATTTAACTGGGATGAAATCACATTGAATCGCACAAAAATGTAATGCACACACTACTTTTTCAAAAGCGTACTGCACCAAATTGCATGATACTATGGTACCATGAAATCTGGAGCAGGCAAAAGCACTGCCATTGTGATCTGTGTTAAAGGTGTCCTTAGAAAAATATATATACACCTGCAGGAGATCACGTACCCAGTGCGTTTTGAATGCAGTGTGGGAAACGCATACAGAACATGTATTTCCTGCACCACCTTCTGGTATAAACGAGCTCTTAAAGTGGTACTAAAGGTTTGTTGCACAGAGTGACCCTGAACCTCATCTTCTGGGGTCCCTCAGTGGCTCTCGTGGCTCCTCCCCGAATTAGATAACGCCCTAGGAGAAGCGCTCTCACGTGGGGGTTATTTTACTGACTCACTCCTGATTTATTCATTTGGCGTCCACATACGCCAAGTTTATGACTTGTCCCCGCTCCCCAGCACCCACATCATTGGATTTGATTGACAGCAGCGGGAGACAATGGCTGTGCCGCTATCAATCTACCCAATCAAAGCCGGACTCCGTGGAGAGGAGGACAGCATGTCCCCGCCGAGGAGATGAAGGGGCTCAGGTAAGTAAAAGGGGGATTGGGGGGCCGGTGACTGCCAGGTGTTTTTTTTTTTTCACCTTAATGCATAGGATGCATTAAGGGGAAAAACCGCAAGGGTTTAAAACCCCTTTAAATATTTCAAATCAGATATCACTCATACATTTTAACAGTATTTATTTTAGTAGTTCCAATGCTCCCATAATTTTATTTTATTTCTGTTCTACAGATGCATAATAGGCTGTAAATGTAATTTTTTTTTGCAGCAAGGCAGAGCAGGAGTAAAATAAGCACATTTGTTAATAACCCCAAGCAATGATGTCAGTGGATGTTCTAATTACCCCCACAGCATTGGTGTCATTGGGGGCTATGCAATGTAAGACCCCTTTTGCACTGAAAGAGCCACTTCTGCGTCTCCAATGTGAAAGTCCCAAGGGCTTTCACACTGGAGCGGTGCGCTGGCAGGGCAGTCCTGCTAGCAGCATCTTTGGAGTGATGTATACACCACTCCTACCCATTGAAATCAATGGGGCAGCACGGCTATACCACCGGCATAGCGCTGCTGCAGCAGCGTTTTGCAGTGATTTTAACCCTTTCTCGGCTGCTAGTGAGGGGTAAAAGCACCCCGCTAGTGGCCGAAAAGCACCGCTAAAAATAGTGGCATTTTACTGCCGACGCACCCTCCACCCCAGTGTTAAAGGGGCCTAAAGGGGTCCAGAGGTGTGGGGGCTGTGTAATGTGAAGAGGTCCAGAGGTACGGGCTATGTAATGTATAGGGGGTCTTCCTACATTTTACCAGCAGTTATGGATGCAGTTCTGTAGATTTCTTAGGTTGCATATTTTTTTCTGCATTTTCTGAAAATTAATCAAAAATCTGCATCTTTGGTGCATTTTCAGAAAACAGAAAAATATATATTTTTTGGGGGGTGACACCATGTTTTACTGCACCAGGTGACACCAGCCCTAGTAACGCCACTGGCAGCAGCACAGGCCACAGAGCATGGAGGCGCTACACATGACGTAATTTTATGTCAATATGCGGTGTGCCGACTGCCCACCTGGGGAGGGGGGGGGGGGTGCCAGATATAGGATCCGCCCCGGGTGCCAAATAGTCTAGGTACGCCCCTGCAGCTGTGCATGGTAGCCAATCAGCTTCTAGCTTCAGCTTGTTTAATTAAGTTTTGTCAAAAAAACATGGAAGCTGATTGGTTTTTATGGAGACCTGCACCAGATTTTGCACTCTCCAGTTTTAGTAAATCAACCCCACAGTGCTTTAGCAAACTAAGGGGGTCTATACATTAAAAAAATGTGCTTTGTAAATTACTTAGCATTCATGCAGAAGTCAAGAATAATACCCATAATGTTTGTAATGTGTGTAACATCAGTTTGTTGCCTTTGGGCAAGTAAATGTAACATCCACAATATACATTGCTAAAATAAAATATCTGTAAAAATATTTAATCAATAGAGAAGCTAGCCTAAGCCTATAGGTTAAAAACGTTTGACCATAAGAGGAAATATAAGGATCTCTGTGCTGTGTACAAAGTGTATGGAGATTCCTGTGCTCTAGGGATGAACTTCTGGTTCATCCGCTGTTGGAGGTTCAGTGAACAGATGTACTAATGGGTGTTCGGTTGAGCAAACCTTCAGCCGCAGTGGGAAGTGAAACATTCAGAGTAGTAATACGACCACTTCTAAATGTGACAGCTCCCTGCTCAGGGCTCCTGGTTGTTAGGGTGCCAGCAGTGGCCAGCATCCTAGCAACCAGTGACTCAACTCCAGCTGGTACATTCAGCTGTCAGCTAGGGATTTTCAGCACCAATGTCTGTCTGCAACAACTGATTATCTGATGTCTTTTTTTAAATACCTCTGCTACTTTTTACATTTTCTCTCTAGGGATAAGATGGGAAAGGCAATCATTAGTGAAACGTAAAGAGGAACTGCAGTCTGCTCACATAATCTGTAATAAAAACATATTTGCCATTCTGAAGCTTCCCTCCAACCACTTTGGATTTTATTTTATATAGGAGTCTGGCTGCAACCATTTTCACTGTGGGAAAGTGCTGCCTGTTCACTTCCTGGATTTACACAGACACACAAAGGCACACCTCAAGCTCTTCAGCTCTCATTCGCCCTCTTTTGACTCCCCCCCCCCCCCCCGAAAAACTCTCACGAGAGTGAGAGAGCTGTGAATGATGTCATAAGCCTAGGCTTTTTACCAGACAAGAAAAAGGAAGTGGGCTGTATAAGGTATTTACTGGCAGAAAAAAAATGTTTTACCATCCAAAGTTAAAACAAGAAGGGCAGAAGATTTAAAGCGGAGGTTCACACAAAAATTGAACCTCCGCTTTTTGGAACCCCCCCCATGGGAGTCTACGCCTCTTCCCGTCCCCCCGCGCTGTCTGCTGGGACACACATGGGTCCCAGGAGATAGCAGGGACCAGTTAGGAAAGAAAGAAAGTTGAAAAAATGACTCAAGTTCTGCTTTAAGCTTACAATCTTGTGCCCATATGCTACCTGCCCATCCTCAAATTAGGATCATACAAAAAAGACAAGGCAGGGAGATCCTCATAAATGTACTTGCCAGGAGTAGTTATCCTGGTTGATTGATAGAGATCTATTGATTTCTCCCTAAGTTCGGCCTTGTTGCATTTTTCTCTTCTACCGCTAGGTGGCTGGGTACTTGGTGGTACTTCATATGAGAAGGGCAACCCAAGGTCAGGTTATGGGTATATGGGGTATCCCAGCCAATGGGCAGGGGTTTTCTTGAATGCCTTAGCCTGCTGGCAGCACCTATATATTTCTGTGGAGTCAGGTGATATGTGTTCTGTGCCACCTGGATGGCTGTCTGCTAGGCTGTGTGAGGGCCTATCCAGAAGTAAGACGTAAGAGGGTAACGCATAGTTGAGACTGTGGCTTGCAGTCCAACCAGAAGTCCAACCAGAAGTGACAGTTCTGCTGGCCGGAGAACCTGACGTGTGTAGAGGTAGAAGGGGAGCTATCGCCACTAAGGGACCAACTACCTCTACCAGGGGCCGCAGTGAGTAACTGAAGCAAGTACCTGAGCCGTATTCAAACCAAACGGGTACAGTGGAGAATTGGAAAACTTTAGGTGGTGATCACGTCAGGGACCCAACCAGCGGAGGTGATGCTTGAAGAGCAGCCTTGTGTGTCAAGCCAGGGACCGAGCCGGTCAGCAGGGATGAAGCTTGAGAAGTATCTGGAGTGCCAAGCTAGGGACCGAGCAGGGGAGCGTGGGTGACGCGGAGGGGATGCTACCACAAAGGAGGAGCTCAAGGGATTCAGAGTCAGGGAATCAGAGGGTCTAGTGAGAGACCAGGAGCCCAGTATGGAAGAACTACAAGAAGCAGTTGTAGTGAAGCTGAAGGAACCGTTACGTTTGAGTTAGGAACTGTTAAAGACTGTTGCCATAGGAGACAGCATTACTGCATGTGCAGATGTTGCATCTTGCTGGGGCCTTTCCCTTCATGGCTGTCCTCCTATTGAAGTCTCAGAGTCTGCCAATTGAATCTGAAACTACTTAAGGGTGTCCTGGCCCTACCCCCCCCCCCCCCCCCCAAAATACAAAAAAGACTGGTAAAAGCAATAAAACCTCTTTTACATCCAAGAAGCCCAATGACTTTCACCATCTTTGCACCCACTATGCCTCAAAACCCACTACACATTGAAAGATGTCAGCTATCTTTGTCCTTGGAGGTCCTCATTAGATTGGAAGATGCTAAAGACATTGCTACACTTCAAAAAAAAAAAAAATGTTTTCTTTGTTAAATGCCACTAATGGCAGTTTCCGTCTCCTTGTGCGATTTTAGACAATAACTCACCTTATAGCCTCAAAAAGGGTCAGAATTTAGAATAAAATTTCAACCCTCAAAGACTTTAATGGCATTTGCAGATAAGTTAGGGTTTTGTGAATTTAAGCAGGATTTATTGATCACCCCACAAATCAAACTAGGACAGATGTGCTTATCTGTATTGCCAACATCCTGTAGAGCCTAACAATATCTCTGAAAGCTGACATGCTCTGATATGTAAAGAGTGATAAGTTCCCATGGTCATGCTCACTGGCCTTCCTCCACCTGGCTCCTGTGGCTAAATACTACATAGTACAGCCACCCATCACAGTGACCTTAACCATTTAAGGACCAAGCCTCTTTCTGAGATTTGGTGTTTACAAGTAACTTTCTAGCAAAAAAAAATGTTTTTAACTTGTAAACACCAAATCTCAGAAAGAGGCTCGATCCTAAAGTGGGACCCACCCCAAAGTACCTTGTACTCATTTTGATGGGGACAGGGGTCTCTTCCCCACAAGCCTAGACTGAGGTTGTGGGGGTCTCTGGGCAGGGAGCTTATCAGAATCTGGAAGCCCCCTTTAAGAAGGAGGCCCCCAGATCCTGGCTCCCCCCATGTGAATGAGTATACCCCTACCCATTCACCAAAAAAGTGTCAAAACGTAATAAATACACAGACAGTTTTTGACAATTCCTTTATTAAAAAAACAAAACAAACACTCATTGACGGCTGACTACCAAATGCTGCCTCCACCATTTGACAGTTCTTATATAGGTAAGGGCAGAGCACCTGGTAACGCCACCTGGCAAGCCAGTGCCCCAAATCATACCCCCATGTTGAGGGCATGTGGCCTGGTATGATTCACTAATTCCCCCCCCCTTTCCTGACCTTCCAGGTTGCATGCTTGAATAAGGGCCTGGTATGGATTTTGGGGGGGACCCCCAAGAAGTGTTTTTTAAAAAAAAATTGGCGTGGAGTTTTCCGAAGAGTCTGGTATGGACTGGGAGGGAGGCATCACAGTTTTTTTTTACTATTTTTTTTTTACCAGCAAATTTTTATTTGTTTTATTCAGCTGTCAGTGGGGAAGCCCATTGACAGCTGATGACTGATCGGTTGTTAAGAATGCTGTGGCCAGCTTCCCAGCCCCACTCCTTAACAACCAGCTTTTACTGCACCCTGATTGGGCGAGGCTTTGCCCAATCAGGGTGAAGAATGCACTGTACAGCCAGCAGTGTATTTCTGGGCATTCGACGGGGCGAAAACCAGCTGAACACCCTGCAAATTCAGGTGTTCCCCAAACATGACGAATCGCCAATGTTTGGGCCAAACTCATGCTCAGGCCAAGCTGTTCACCCAACACTAGCTACTTATAAAGGGCTTTATTCATTTGCGAATATGTAAAGTCTGGAGTTAAAGGACACTAAACTAATTTTTTACATCAATTGTTGTTTTTTTGTCCTGTGCCCACTCCCTATCCTCCATGTATGCACCTCATTACTACTACACTGTGTGCACAATTATTAGGCAAGTCAGTATTTTCACCATATCAACAATTTTTATGCATATTTTCCAACTCCAAGCTGTATAAACTTGAATACTTATTAGATTTAAACATATCAGTCGATGTGTATTTGTGTAATGAGGGAGTGTGTGGCCTAACACCCTATATTAAGGTGTGCATAATTATTAGGCAGCTTGTTAGATTTAACTGACTCTGAAAAGTCAAAAAGATGCAAATTAACTGCCAAAGGTTTTAGAAGAATCAAACATGAAGCTACCAGGAACCCATTATCATCCAGTGCTGTCATATTCTAAAACTGCAACCTACCTGGAGTGCCCAGAGGCACAAGGTGTTCAGTGCTTAGAGACATGGTCAAGGTAAGGAAGGCTGAAACCCGACCACCACTGAACAAGACAAATACATTGAAATGTCAACACTGGGTCAAGAAATATCTTAAGCCATTTTTCAAAGGTTTAATGGACTGATGAGATGAGAGTGACTCTTGAGGGACCAGATAGATGGGCCTGTGACTGGATTAGTACCTTTGACTCAAACACCAGCATGGTGAAGGTGGGGTAATGGTATGGGTTGGTATTATTAAAGATGAGCTAGTTGGACCGTTTTGGGTTGAAGATGAACTCAAAATCAACTCCCAAATCTACTGCCAGTTTTTAGAAAAAGTCTAGGGAGGACTTGCAAGTGCCTACAGTGTACTTTAATGAAGTGAAAAAAATATTACTCACAAGAGGGATAAAAGCAAGACCATATAGCACTGTGGGGAGAAGGTCCTGGACAGCACAGTCCCAGTAGATGTCCATCTGATGTGGGAGAGTTGGGTTCCTGCTATTGGCTGCGCCGGTGTTCACATACACAAAGAGGATGTGTAGAATGAATCTAGCTACCCTAAAAAAGGAATTCTGAGAACAGCAGAAAAAAGCTTACATTTGTAAGATAAAAAAGAGAAACCGAAGGCTCATTCTAGTTATATCATTTAGAGATATTGTGTTTTTTTATTTAAAAAAAAGTGAGTTTAGTGTCACTTAATGTTGTTGTTTGTGCTTTAAAACAAGACCACCTTCATACGTGTCTGCACAGCTTAACAGCCTGAAATTGTATTCCTTATTTTTATTACAGTAAATTGTTATTAGACTATTTTAACTTAGGGCCACAAACTGCTCTCACTGGTAGCTTAAAGTTGTATTCTAAATGGTTAAACTTCACTATTAGGAATTGTTTAGAAATTCTTTTTGTAACTCCTTCTCACAGTAAGTAAAAATTACAGTGCTGCTTGATTTTCTGTTTATTACACGTTGCAGGATCTGTCCTACAAGCTCATCTGAAGCGACATTCCTTTGTTTAAATTGCCTCTTACTCCCCTTTATTTTCACTGTGAAATCATCCAGCACATTCCAATTACACAGAAATATTGATTTAAAAACAATATTCACTGCCTTTTAATGCCAGTCACTATTGGTATTCTCCTAAAATACCACTCAGCTTGGACCGCTTAGTAATTTTATTCTATATTCATGTCCTGTCGGAGGGAATTTACAGAGCATTAAAAAAACATCAAATTGTATTTTAAATAGTCTGTGCAACATGAAAATGTTTAACAGTCTTAAACATGGCTAGCTGCTTAGATCAGGTGGAACATGATTTTAAGACCTATATGATGAATACATATTGAAGCTTGACTGTATTTTGAAAAATGGAAAACAGTACACTAAATGGAAAATGTAAACAATGTCGTAAATCACGGTCATTAGTTTAGAATAAAAAACGGCTTTCGAAAACCTGGTATATAATCAAGCAGCAATTCAACCTCAAGGAAAAAAGAAAATGCACCTGACAGGTAGAATGGAAATGTAAATCATTATACATCTTTCAACAGTAATCAGTATGACAAAAAGTCTACCATCTCAGTGACTGTAATTCCATTTCATGATCTATTGTATGGATAGAGCTTAAAACCTGACTTTACAATGAATTCCATTGCTAAAATATGTATGGGGACTGTGTTATATGACAAAACATTTGCTATTCAGTACAGCCAGTCCTGTGATCCAAATGCCCCTGCTAGACAGCTCAGATTGGTGCATGATTACTGCAAAGCGGCACAGCTTGGTGAAGAACACACCCTAGCCTACTGATTGGACAAAGAAGAGGCATCAGCATATAGGTAAGGTCCTCCCTCTGATTTGTGTTTTCTATTCTCCTGTTCCTTGTCTGCACATGTGCACAGCAGCATAGTCTGACTGGTAAAATGATGGCCTTCTCTCTCTTAGCCCTATTTTGCAGGCTATTACTGTATTTACTGCAGAAAAAAGTGCTAAAACTTGTAAAAATGTAAAACATGAGCACTCCTATGTCTTCTTCTATTATCTCCTAAGGCAGCAACCCATAGCATAGCTTGTGCAAATACAGAAACAGGGGTTGTAAACCAATGGTAATTTTTTTTTTTTTTGGACCCTGCAAGGTAAGGCCATAATGTACCTTAAACGTACCTTAAAATTAAGCTCTTCCAGCGCCGAGGCGCTCCCATCTTCACGTGTCTGCTTCTGGGTTTTGAGACTCTGTGACTGGCCAGAGCTGCGATAACGTCACTCCCGCACTAGAGCTGCCATTTACAGCAAAGGGCTCTGAAGGAAAGGCACGGTGGCTCCTTCAGAGCGCATGTGCCAGTAAAGAACAGACCACGAGCGGAAGGGAACCTAGGTGCAGGGCCCACATGACTGGGGTTGCTGGGCAGGCTGACTGGTCAATTTACAAGTTAGTGAAAAGGGGGGGGGGGGTTTCTATTGGTTTATTGGAAGGGTAGGGTTTCGGCCTGGAGACTGGGTTGGCTTCGGGGGCAGGGGCAGTTTCTAGCAGTAGGGAGTATGCAGGAGGGAGGCATTGTCACAGGTAGCTTTTCTTTCCCTCCCTCCCTATCTTTGAGGCTGTGTGGTTTAATGTTGTTTTTTCTCATCTAATTTAATGGCTGCAGGGGTCTCGGGTTCTTGAAGGTTGGAATGTTGTAAAGAAAACAGTATGTGGTGTGGAACAAGTTAGGCCTATCTCGTTATGGGTACCTTCCCTATCATGGAAATAATAGGCTATCGGTCATCGGGCTGCAACGGGCAAGAAATTAAAAGTAATAGTTTCTCTGGGCTGGTGGAATTGTGGCTAGGGGCCAGGATGCCTAGGTGGTGTTGGTACAGAAGATGAGATAGTAAACCTTTCTTCATGAACTGACATAGCAGTCAGTTTAATCACTTCAACCCCCGGAAGATTTGGCTGCTCAATGACCAGGCCATTTTTTGCGATACAGCACTGCGTCGCTTTAAGTGGCAATTGCGCGGTCGTGAGACTTTGTACCCGAACAATATTGACATCCTTTTTTTCCCACAAATAGAGCTTTCTTTTGGTGGTATTTAATCACCTCTGTGGTTTTTATTTTGTGCGCTATAAACAAAGGAATAGCGACAAATTTGAAAAAAAAAAACAATATCTTTAACTTTTTGCTATAATAAATACCCCCACATTTTTTTCAAAAAGACACATTCAGTTTAGGCCGATATGTATTCTCCTACATATTTTTGGTAAAAAAATCGCAATAAGCTTATATTGATTGGTTTGCGCAAAAGTTATAGCGTCTACAAAATAGGGAATAGATTTATGGCATTTTATTTTTATTTTTTTATACTAGTAATGGTTTTATCGGGACTGCAATATTTCGATTATATTTTGACTATAAAAATGCACTGATTACTATATAAATATCACTGGTAGGAAAGGGGTTAACACTAGGGGACGATCAAGGGGTTAATTGTGTTCCCTCACTGTGTTCTAACTGTAGGGGGATGGGACTGTCTAGGAGGAGAGAGAGATTGGTGTTCATACTTAGTATGAACACACAATCTCTCTCTACTCCCCTGAAGGAACCGGATTTGTGTGTTTAAACACACAGATCCCACTTCTTGCTCTGTCAGGAGCGATCGAGCGTGCCCCGTGGTCATCAAGACCACCAGGCACTTGCATCAGCTCCAGGCACACGCTGCGGGCACACGCTGTGGCCACACCCTAGTGGCCAAAAGGAAGAGCGACGTAAGGTAACACTGATTTGCCCAGCCAAGCCAACCTGCCACAGTGAAACTGTGGCGACTGGTCCAGAAGTGGTTAAGTTGGGTACAAAAGTTGGGTTATATAAAATGGAGTTGTTAATAAAGGGGCCGCTATGGGCATTTAAAATCCATCTAGTGTCATGTACTTCTTTTCTAAGGTTTATTGGGTAGCATAGAGGGGTGGTAGGAATGATGGCAGACGATACATCAGCCATACACCAGTCATGTCACTGGCTGCATCTCCTAAATGGTACACGATTACGAGATATTTACACTACCTTATTATAGGCTTACCTATAGGTAAAAGCTAGAGATGGGAGTTTACTTCCACTTTAAAGGAGGATGTTATCAAGACAGATCCTGGCACTTACGTCAGTTATACTACCAGTAATTGCAGTTTATGGATGGTAAAAAATACATTTAGGGCCTATTCAAACTTGTGCTTTGTGATAAAGCGTGGTAAAATGCACGCATTACTGTGCACTGCCACAGTGCATGGCAAAGTTCCTGCAGTACACTGGGTGCCATTCATTGTGATTCATTGTGCAGTAGTGCATAGTACAGCACTATGCATTGCACCTCAACACATATACCACGCACTGTAGTGCACTTTGAAAAAAGGGTCATTCTTAATGTGTCATTAAATATGGTGTATTGGCAACCCATTCATATTTAAAGCCGTAGTAAACTCTGGCTGTTTAAAAAAAAAAAAAAAAAAAACACCTGTAAGGCAACTGCATAATGTACTGGTATGCATCGCATACTAGCACATTAGGAAATACTTACCTTGGAACAATGCCTTCCAGCAGCACATTGTAACTGCTAAGAGGACTGACATCTTCCCCTGGTCTTTCTTCCGGCTATGTAATTGGCTGGAGGCACAATTATGTTACTCTTGTGCATATGTGCAGGAGGTATGCCAGACTTTCAGAACGAATGTGCCAGTGACGTGACTGCATTCAGGGTGAATAACGATGTAGAGGACATTTCTCTGGGTCCGTTATGGGCAGACCACAAGGCAGTCATACAAGGTAAATTTATTCAGTTAGCCTCCCAAATCAAAGGAGAATGTCAGGCTGACATAGAGAGGCTGGATAAGGAGTTTAAACATCTCAGCAAACTTCACAAACCTAGCCTCACACCAGCTGCATTAGCCAAACTTGACTCTGCAAGACTAGTGCTGAATCTAGCCTTAACTTCAACAGCCGAAAAGAGCTTACGATGGACAGGAGCCTGCTTTTACCTCCAAAGGGATAAGATTGGACCTAAGCTCGCAGCCAAGTTGAGTCCCAAATGCCGCATCGTATCTCTGCCCAAAATTCGTTTCTTTTTTGGGGTCTATCACCCAAAACCCCAAATGGAGATGTTCCATTCCTTTTATTCTAAACTATACCAGGTCGAGAACCCTATTGATCCTCCCCGTTTAGAGGCAGGGACATTTTTAAAAAAAAATGGCGTGGAGTTCCCCCTAAAAATCCATATCAGACCCTTTATCCGAGCACGCAACCTGGCAGGCCCCAGGAAAAGAGGGGGGACGAGAGAGCACCCCCCCTCCTGAACCGTACCAGGCCACATGCCCTCAACATTGGGAGGATGCTTTGGGGGTCTGTGACCCCTCAAAGCACCTTGTCCCCATGTTGATGAGGACAAGGGCCTCATCCCCACAACCCTGGCCGGTGGTTGCGGGGGTCTGTGGGCGGGGGGCTTATCAGAATCTGGAAGCCCCCTTTAACAAGGGGACCCCCAGATCCCGCCCCCCCCCCCTGTTTGAAACGATAAGGTGGTACAAAACTACCCCTACCATTTCACAAAGAAAGTGTAAAAGAATGTTAAAGACAAACACACTTTTGAAAAAGTCCTTTATTAAAAAAAAAAAAAAAAAAAAAAAAAAAAAAAAAAAAAAAAAAAAAAAAGATTCCAGTGTTGGTAATCCACTCTTGCTATCCAGCGATGGATGATCATCTCTCCGGGGTCCAGCAATGGCTGATCTGATCCAGCGACGGGTGATCTCTCTGTCCAGCGCAGCGAAGTCCATCCATCCTCTGTCTCCACTGGACACTTCGGGGATCCCGGCAGCCTGACATTTCTTATATGAGGAGGACGGGGTCATCCGTCACCTGACCCCACCCCGCTCTGACGCAAGTGGGGAAGCCTGGCTTCCCCAATGACGTGTGTGTGACCCCGCCCCCCTCTGATGTAATGGAAACCTGCGTTACTAACATAGTAACACTTTTTAGGACAATAACTTGCATATTAGGCTTTAAAATTAGCACTTTAGATTTTAAACATTCCAGTCCCATAGACTTTAATAGGGTTCTAAAGTTCACATGAAGTTTAGGTCTGTTCGCAGGTTCTGGAGCGAACTGACCCGGGGGGTGTTCAGCTCATCCTTAGTGGCTAAATAAAGGCCTCCTCAGAATTGGACATTTCTTCAATTCCAACGGGCTTTTAAATTATAGTTTTTGTGTTAGCAAACTGGAGATACCTCTTTCAGAGAGATACTGGTTCTCTCAAATTTCGCTCTTTCTGCACTCAATTTTGGCCAACAAAGCCTGAGGAACTGATTGGCTTCAAAAAACGGTGGGCTCGGGGTGCAGGGAACTGTGCCCCAAGCCTATCCAGGTGTGTGACAATAGCAAATGAATATTCGCTATTGTCACATTGATTCTCCTCCTGGCCTATCAGGAAGTGGGTCCTGTTAGCCTAGGAGGAGGAGGGAGGAGACGCATGGTGGAAGCCGCCGTGATGCCGCAGAGGAGATGCAGTGGAAGCTGCCACTGATTTCTACATACACACACAGATAGACCGGGCTGTGTGTCAGGATGGGGCCCAAGGCTTCCTCCAGCTTCTACGTGAGCAGGATGTTGGCGGAGCTCTCGACTGTGCACCTGGCCGCCCTGCTTCTGGCTCATCGTACTAGCGGTTCCCTATGCCCGGATTGAAGTAGGGTAGCCTGAGCCAGAGGACTCCTCCAGCGCTAATGTCACAGAATTCCTCTTCTCCTTCACTGTCCCTACAGAGCCCCCCCGGACCCCCCGGCATCTGGGATCACCTCTGGCTGCCCCACATTACCTTCTGCTGGTGCACTATGAGCTGGAGCTGTGGCCAAGGATGTAGCCGGATGGAACGGGAAGTATCCCTTGTCTGGCCAAGTCGCCATCACCATCCACTGTGTGCAAAGGACCAACACCGTGCTACTGCACTGCCATAAACTCAACATCACTCGGGCACTTATCACTGTCATAGAGGAAGAGGAGACCAGGGGGGTCATCCCCATCACCAGGCTCTGGTACTCTCCTTGATACAAGTAGCTGGTCCTACACCTTGACACAGAGCTACTACAGGGACAGAACTACTCCTTACACCTGGACTACACCAGTACCCTCAGTGATGGCTACCCTGGACTCTTCATGTCTCACTACAGGGACCTGGACCAGGACAGGTAAGTTGGCACACAACTCATGCCCACCATACAGGGGAAATTGGAAAACCTAAAACCTCTCTCACTCTTTCAGTATATCCCCTTATGGTGTCTCTCAGTATAACCCATAATAGGGCCCCTAACCCCCTATTATGGGATATATACTGAGACACCTTAATATGGGATATACTGAGTGTGAGAGACGCCCTATTTTATTATATAGTATATATCCCATATAGGGGGTCTCTCTTACTCTCAGCCAGTATATCCCATAATAGGGGGTGTCTCAATATATCCCTTACGGCAGTGTTTCTCAACTCCAGTCCTCACGGCGCCCCAACAGATCATGTTTTCAGGTTTTTCATTATTTTGCACAGGTGATTTGATCAGTTTCACTGCTTTAGTAAATACCACAGCTGTTTCATCTGAGGGAAAACATGACCCGTTGGGGCGCCTTGAGGACTGGAGTTGAGAAACAATGCCTTAGGATGTCTCTCACAGTATATCCCATAATAGGGCCCCTGCCCCCTATTATGGGATATACTTGTACTGAGAGGCCCCTTAATATGGGTTATACAGGGAGTGAGAGACCCCCTATATGGGATATATACTGAGAGACCTCCTATTATATAATAGGGGGTCTTTCGGTATATCCCAAAATAGGGGGTTTCTCAGTATATCCCATATTAAGGGTTCTTAGATAAAGAACAGGTGAGTTTTGGAAAAATATCAATTCCCCTACCTGTAGCCAGGGGAAAAGTAGCGCAGAAGAAAAAAAAATAGTTAATTGGGAATTTATGGGCAATATTGTATATTGTATACATTTCTATAATACAGGGATATGCAATTAGTGGACCTCCAGCTGTTGCAGAACTACAAGTCCCATGAGGCATAGCAAGACTCTGAAAGCCACAAGCATGACACCCAGAGACAGAGGCATGATGGGAAAGCTGGAGGTTCGCTAATTGCATATCCCTGCTATAATATATAAATGTCTATGCTATATGGTATGACCATTTTGTGCCTTATGGGCACAGAATTCTCACACATTTTTTTTAATCTCACACATTTTAGTAATGTGATATGTGTTCAAGCAAGTGGAATACAGGGTACTGAGTGTGTGGGGTCTATAAGGAGTGGGAGGAGTCAAAAAGGAAGGATGGAATCCGTCACCCCACCATCTTAAAACTTCACCAGCCACCGCTGATGGTAACGTTAACACATTGAAAGCTAATTTCTTGCTTTGAGATTCCCTTTAACTGGAATGGCTAAAACAAGTGCCTCCCTCACTTCCTAAATCTATTTTATTATGCTCTTCTATTAAACCTGTAGCAAGAAATAAATATACTGAAATAACAGCATTGCAGCCTAAGATTGCCCATACAAATATTGACTTGCTGATGGTCAATCTTTGCATAGCCATAGGCACCCTCCTATATAATAACAGCATATATGCCTGCTGATAGCTAGTTCCATCTTCAAGAATATCATTGGAGAACGTAGAAATATGGTGTTGAATTACTAAAACTGTTTGTTTAATATTTTTAATTTTCCAGTCAGGTTTACTTGGAATAATCAAAACCAACTGTAAGTGGGAAGTAGATGGTAAAGAATGAAGACCCATTACACTCCCAGGACTAAAAACCAGGGCTGCCACCCTTCTAGAGATGTATGAACAGTTTGGAAAAGATGCAAGTTAATTAAGGTGATCTGCAAAGCCCATGAAAAAATAAATGTTCATAAATAAATATTTCCTTTTTTTCATTGCATTTAAATGTCAGTAAATCACAGTGTTTTCATTACGTGGTAATCAGACCCAATTTTTTTTTTAGTAATAAGCTCCCAAATAGTGTGGGGGGTACTGTTTGCCAGCCAAGACTCACAGTATGGTGCCAACATGTCTGATCATTAATCCTGCCACATACGTAATACAGCTTTTTTCCCATATTAATATAAACTAGCAAATCTGTGTTTGTAACCCTGATTGTAAATGTTCATATGATGCTTCTCAAACTTCCATTTCCCGCTGAGAAGATGAATTAGAGAGAAGCAATTAGTCAAAACAGAGCAGTGATCATTTGAAGAATCCAATAACCCACAGAAATAAAAAAAAATGAACTCACACAATAAGTAGAATCTGATCAGTTGATGGGTTAGCATTCTGCAACTGCTCAAAAGAATGAGCCATCCACACCTGAGTTTTTTGTAGCTCAAAGCACCAAAACGTTCAACATCCAAAATCCCAAATATTCTAATGGTGACTGTTCATATATGAGTGCTCATACACCTGTAGCTTGACACCTGACACGCTAAAAGCTACATTAGCTAACTTTGAGGCAGAATTGGGAGCTGTTGCCCACATAGACTTGGATGGAAATGCTTGAACACGTGTGAATCAAGTATTTTCATGGTGTCATGCTTGTAAGAACTGAATTTCCAATAGTGCTTTCCATTGGCTAAAACAAAAACTCCGGAAAGCAGAAGCCTCTCAATCAACATTAACCATTTTTAATCCTTATGCTGCTAGCATTAATAAATAGAAAGGTTATATTACTATTAGGGATGAGCCGAACACCCCCAGTTCGGTTTGCACCAGAACCTTCGGACGGACCGAAAATTCATACGAACTTTAGAACTACATTAAAGTCTATGAGACTCGAACGTTCAAAATCAAAAGTGCTAATTTTAAAGGCTAATATGCAAGTTGTTGTTCTAAAAAGGGTTTCGGGACCCGGCTCCTGCCCCAGGGTTCAATGCAAAAAGGTTTTTTTTAAATGGCTGTTTTTTCGGGGAGCACTTATTTTAATAGTGCTTAACCACTTCAATACAGGGCACTTAAACACCTTCCTGCCCAGACCAATTTTGAGCTTTCAGCGCTGTCGCACTTTGAATGACAATTGCGCGGTCATGCTACACTGTACCCAAATGAAATTTTTAGAATTTTTTTCCCACAAATAGAGCTTTCTTTTGGTGGTATTTGATCACCTCTATGGTTTTTATTTTTTGCGCTACAAATAAAAAAATACCGAAAATTTTGAAAAAAAAAATGTTTTTTTTTGTTTCAGTTTCAAAATTTGGTAAATAAGTACGTTTTCTCCTTCACTGATGGGCACTGATGGGGCTACACTGATGGGCACTGATAAGGCGGCACTGATGGGCACCAATGAAGTGGCACTGATAGGCGGCACGGATGGGCGACACGGGTGGGCGACACGGATGGGCAACATGGATGGACACTGATAGGTGGCACAAATTGGCACTGATAGCTGGCACGGATTGGCATGGATGGGCGGCAGAGATGGGCATGGATAGGCGGCACAGATGGGCATGGATAGGCGGCACAGATGGGCATGGATAGGCGGCACAGATGGGCATGGGTGGGCACTGATAGGCGGCACAGGTGGGCACTCATAGGCGGCACAGGTGGGCACTCATAAGCGGCACAGGTGGGCACTCATAACAGGTGGGCACTCATAGGCGGCACAGGTGGGCACTCATAGGCGGCATTGGTGTTATACTGTAGTAATGGATGCCAATCAGTGCCAAACAATAATGCATGCCAATCAGTGATGCCCATTGTGGGCACTGATTGGCATCCATTATGGGCACTGATTGGCATCCATTGTGCTGACCATTGGCATCCCAGGTGGTCTAGGGAGGATTACATTTTCCCTGGTGGTCTGGTGGCGTCCCTGGTGGTCCAGTGTGGGCATCCTCGGGGGGGCTGTGCTGATAATCGATCAGCACAGACCCCCCCTGTCAGAGGAGCAGCCGATCGGCTCTCCTCTACTCGCGTCTGACAGACGCGAGTGAGGAAAAGCCGATCACCGGCTCTTCCCATTTACACTGTGATCAACCGTGATTGGACACGGCTGATCACGTGGTAAAGAGTCTCCGTCGGAGACTCTTTACCGAGATCGTAGTTGCCGGGTGTCAGACTGACACCCCGCAACAACGATCGCCGCAATGCGTGCCCCCGGGGGCGCGCAGCGGCTCATAATCCTGAGGACGTCATATTACGTCCGGTCAGGATTATCAAACCACTTTGCCTCCGTCTTTTTGTAATAGGACGGGCGGCAAGTGGTTAAAGTGAAAAAAATGTGAAATATTCCTTTAAATATAGTGGCTGGGGGTGTCTATATTATGCCTGTGAAGTGGCACGTTGGGCCTTAGCCACTGGTGCTGGTGCCATGACACTGCAACCTCTCACAGATACTCTAGTTGGAGTGCAGGAATGAGCCCTGCTGTAAAGCGTTGCATCAAAAATTGTAATTGCATGCCCCTGTTAAACAGGGGCTGAAAAATTGGCCCTTAGCCACTGGTGGCGGTGCCCAGAACCAAAAATGCTCTTTCAATCTATCAGCAGGATCATTGAGGAGGAAGAGAATAGTCGGTCAAAATAAAAGGATAGTCACTCAACATCAGTATAGGCAGTCTTTAAGTGATGTGACATTTCAAAAAAAATAATTCGATTACATCAGCTTCAGGTTCTTGGTAGCTGGTGGTGATCCAAGATTGATTCATCTTTATGAAGGTCAGTTGATCAACCGAGTCGGTGGACAGGCGCACCCTGTGATCGGTTACAAAGCCTCTAGCAGCACTGAATGTGCGTTTCAAAAGAACGCTGGATGAAGGACAGGCCAGTAGGTCAATTGCATACTGTGCAAGCTCTGGCCAGTGATCCATCCTCAAGACCCAGTAATAGGGATGAGCCGAACACCCCCCGGTTCGGTTCGCACCAGAACTTGCGAACGACCCCCGCGTTCGGTACGAACGTTAGAACCCCATTGAAGTCTATGGGACTCGAACGTTCGAATTGGAAAGTGTTAATTTTAACGGGTAATATGCAAGATAGTGTCCTAAAAAGGGTTTGGCGACCTGCCTCCTGCCTCAGGGGACATGGGTCACTGCAAAAAAAAGTTTTAAAAACTACCGTTTTGGCGGGAGCACTGATTTTAATGACGATTAAAGTGAAAAAAAAAAAGTGAAATATTCCTTTAAATATGGTGCCTGCGGGGTGTCTGTAGTATGCCTGTGAAGTGCCACGTGTTTCCCGTGTTTAGAACAGTCCCTGCACAAAATGACATTAAACGGAAATAACACCATTTAAAACTGCTTGCGGTTTTAATGTTATATCTGGTTCCTGCAATATGGTTGAAAATCATTGAGAAACATGGCATGGGTAGCCCTCCCTGCCCATTACCAGCCTATTTGGGTCTTGTACGCATATTAAGGGGAACCCCGTACCCATATTAAAAAAAGGAAATGCGTGTGGCCCCCAGGCCCTATATACTCAGAACAGCAGTATACAGGCGGTGCAAACAAGACAGGGACTGTGTAGGTTTGTTGTGTTAAGTTGAATCTGTTTGTCATTTTCAACTGGTACATTTTTAAAGTGTAGCTCCAGTCAAAAAAACTATCTTTAAGCTTTTTGGAAAACATAGGGAAGGGTTATCACCCCTGTATAATTTGTTTTGTCGTCCGTCTTTTTTCATCTCACTTGCTGCTGTCTCCTTGCGTTTGCAAGTAGGAGATGTTTGTAAGTTGGATGTTTGAAAGTAGGGGCCTGCCCTATATTATAGCGGTATGTACTGGGTACAGAGCACGCAGACAGCACGCACTATCTCCTAACACTACTGACTGCAAGCTCTATTATTAACCACTTGTTAGCCCAATGTTTGCATAAAGTGAAAGATGAAGTTATGCTGAGTAAATAGATATCAAACATGTCACTCTTCAAAATTGCACATGCCCGTGGAATGGCGCCAAACGTCGCTACTTAAAAAATCCCCATAGGCGACGCTTTAAATATTTTTTTACTGGTTACATGTTTTGAGTTGCAGAGGAGGTCTAGGACTAGAATTATTGCTCTCGCTCTAACGTTCTCGGCGATACCTCACATGTGTGGCACATGCGAGCACATGGGGACATGGGCGCTTTAATTTTTATTTTATTTTTTTATTGTTCATTTTACTTTATTTATTTATTTTAGTTTGACATTTTTTTTCCCAAAAATATATTTTTGATCACTTTTATTCCTATTACAAGAAATGTAAACATCCCTTGTAATAGGAATATGGGGTGACAGGTCCTCTTTACAGTGAAATCTGGGGGGTCAATATGACCCCACATCTCACCTCTAGGCTGGGAAGCCTGAAATAAAAAATAAAAAAAAGATTCTGGCTTTGATCGTACTGGCGAGTTGGTAGAAGCACCGGAGGGCGGTGAGGGGTGGGGGGCGTCTATGGCTGGGTATTTCAGGGTATCACCGAGTATGGCTGGGTATCTCTGAGTATGGCTGGGTATGGCAATTTATGGCAGGGTATTACAGAGTATTGGCGGGGTATTGGCGGGGTACTACAGAGTAATAGCAGGGTACTGCACTGCAGAGTAATGGCGGGGTACTGCACTGCAGAGTAATGGCGGGGTACTGCACTGCAGAGTAATGGCGGGGTACTGCACTGCAGAGTAATGGCGGGGTACTGCACTGCAGAGTAATGGCGAGGTACTGCACTGCAGAGTAATGGCAGGGTACTGCACTGCAGAGTAATGGTGGGGTACCGCACTGCAGAGTAATGGCGGGGTACTACAGAGTAATGGCAGGGTACTGCACTGCAGAGTAATGGCAGGGTACTGCACTGCAGAGTAATGGCGGGGTACTGCACTGCAGAGTAATGGCAGGGTACTGCACTGCAGAGTAATGGTGGGGTACCGCACTGCAGAGTAATGGCGGGGTACTACAGAGTAATGGCAGGGTACTGCACTGCAGAGTAATGGCAGGGTACTGCACTGCAGAGTAATGGCGGGGTACTGCACTGCAGAGTAATGGCGGGGTACTGCACTGCAGAGTAATGGCAGGGTACTGCACTGCAGAGTAATGGTGGGGTACCGCACTGCAGAGTAATGGCGGGGTACTACAGAGTAATGGCGGGGTACTGCACTGCAGAGTAATGGCGGGGTACCGCACTGCAGAGTAATGGCGGGGTACCGCACTGCAGAGTAATGGCGGGGTACTGCACTGCAGAGTAATGGCGGGGTACTGCACTGCAGAGTAATGGCGGGGTACTGCACTGCAGAGTAATGGCGGGGTACTGCACTGCAGAGTAATGGCAGGGTACTGCAGAGTATGCACTGGTATTGCAGAGTATTGGCAGGGAATTGAGGGGTTAAATTCGGTGAGCAGCGATGTGGGCACTGCAGATGCAGCCCACATCGCTGCTGACACCGATCTCTTTCCCCTCCGCTGTACCGATCGGTACAGAAAGGGGAGGGAGGAACAGGCATCATAACATGACGCCGGTTTGTTTCCAAGTGATCACTCCGTCATTTGACGGAGCAATCACGTGGTAAACGGCCGCTATGAGCGGCCGTTTACCGTGATGCGCCGGGTCCTATGGACCCGGCGGTCACGGATGCTCTCGAGTGCGCACACCTCGGGGCACGCGAGAGCAGAATTCTGGGAGGCCGTTAATTAACGGCCTCTCTGAGTTAAACAACCGCCCTGAAGCCGTTAATCGGCAATGGGCAGTTGTTAAGTGGTTAAAGCTAGATCACTAGCTATATAGGTGAGGTGAATATAGTGGTGTATACTGCAGTCAGGGCACAGACAACAACCACTACACAGCAGCAAGATAGGAAATCAGCCAAAAACGATTGGTGTGTACTGTGTTGAAGGTACACAGAACACCCACTGCTTCAGATGCAAAGTAACACACTACACGAAGCCGCCTCAAAGGCGGCCTTATATAGTGTGGGGCGTGCACTACACAGCCTGAGCTATGATTGGCCACAGGCAGGATGCCTGTGGCCAATCATGGCTCTCCTCGCTGCCGGCGCTGCGATTGGCCAAGCATGCGGGGTCACAGTGCATGCTTGGCCAATCATCGGGCAGCAATGCACTGCGCCAACGCAGTGCATTGTGGTCCGCGCGCGCGTCACTCGAATTTTGACGCGAACGGCCAAAACGTTCGGAATTCGTCGAACGGCCGAACGGCCAATGTTCGAGTCGAACGTACGTTCGACTCGAACACGAAGCTCATCCCTACCCAGTAACCCAGAGGATTTCCAGTGGGAAAGGTGTCCAAGTCTGACCTTGCCCCAGGTATAATTGCACCATGTAAATCAGACGCTGGCAATGGTTGTTGGAACCGATCATACCTTGGGGCTGCGGACTAAAAAATTGAAGGCATCGGTCAGACGGCTTACCTTCTCCACCACTCCTTCTGTGACTGAACGAAGCCTCAGCAACACGCTGTCCAGGACCAGGAGTTTGTAACCTCCCAGTCTCTGAGAACGCATTGCACTGACCTTTCTGCAAGGCCTCCAAGAGATGTCTCATACTCTGCTCCCTCTGCGACAGCAAGATAAGGTCTGCAACCTTACCCTTGTATTGTGGATCAAGGAGAGTTTCCATCCAGTAATGATCTCTCTCCTTGATCCGAAGAATACAAGGATCCTTCCGCAGGCTTTGCAGGATCAGGGAGGCCATGTAGCATAGGTTAGCTGAGGCATTCGGTCGGGGGTCCACTGGGTCACTAAGGACGGCATGATCTGCAGCCACTTTCTCCCAGCCACGTACAAGTCCACGGGTTTCTTGGGACTGTAAATCATCCCTAAAAGACTGCTGCTGATGATGCTGAGTGCCAGGCTCCACCTCCATGCTGACACAATCCTCCTCTTCCTCCTCGTCCTCGTCCTCTTCCTGTGTGATCAGCAGGACAGCAGGAACACTGTCTAGGTAAAGGGGGCCTTGAAAGGCAAGGAAGTACTCCTCTTCCTGCCTCTGTTCTGCCTCAAGTACCCTGTCCATTATTCCACGCAGCGTATGCTCCAACCGGTGTACAAGAAGTACAGTGTCACTGATGCATGCACTGTCAATGCTCATCATCCTCGTGGCCTCCTCAAATGGTGATAGGACAATGCATGCATCCCTGATCATGCCCCACTGGCATGGGGGAAAAATACTGAGCTCCCCTTACCCTGTCCTGGTGCCGTAGTCACACAGGTACCCATTGATGGCCCTCTGCTGCATGTGCAGCCGTTGCAGCATGGCCAATGTTGAGTTCCACCTGGTGGGCATGTCACAGATAAGGCGGTTCTTGGGCAGCTTCAACTCCTTTTCGAGCTCAGCCAGCTGAGCACTGTCATTATATGATCGGCAGAAATGCAGACAGACTTTCCTGGCCTACCTCAGGGCATCCTGTAAGCCCGGGTACCTGCCCAAGAACCGCTGCACCACCAGGTTAAGGATGTGAGCCACGCAGGGCACATGGGTCAGTTGTCCCTATCGGAGGGCGGAGAGGAGGTTGGTGCCATTGTCAAAAACTACCATTCCTGGCTTAAGCTGGTGTGCTGTCAACCACCTCTCAGCCTGCCCCTGCAGAGCTGACAAAATATCTGCCCCAATGTGGCTCTTGTCCCCCAAGCACACCAGCGCAAGCACGGCATGGCATCTTTTTGCCTGCGTACTTGCGTAGCCCCTTGAACGCCTACGGAGCACCTCTGGTTCCGAGGACAAAGCACAGGAAGAGGCCATGGAGGAAGAAGAAGAGGAGGGGGTGGAGGAGAGATGTGTGTCACAACCAATAGTAGCATTTTGGAGGTGTGGTGGCGGACCAACCTCCAACACTACTGCACCTTGTCCTGCATCCTTCCCAGCTGCCAGAAGAGTGACCCAATGCGCCATGAAAGATAGGTAACGTCCCTGTCCATGCCTGCTGGAGTGGTAATATGCACCTTACCGCTGACCACCCTGTCCAGCGAGGCATGGACATTGCCTTCCACATGCCAATAGAGAGCCGGATTCGCCTTCTGTGAGAAAAAGTGGCATTTGGGAACCTGTCACTGAGGAACTGCACATTGCACAAACTCAAGGAAGGGGGCAGAGTCTACCAACTGAAAAGGCAGCAGTTGAAGTGCTAGCAATTTAGCCAAGCTAGCATTCAACCGCTGGGCATGTGGATGGCTGGGAGTGAACTTCTTTCGACGGTCCAGCAGCTGGGGCAGGGAAATTTTCCTGGTACAATCGGACATCGGTGTACTGATAACAGAGTGCCCGCAAGTACTTGGCTCTGACACACCTAATTCTACACCTTTATTCCTCTCAGTGCAGGTTTCAGAGGACTGAAGGTATAGTGGGGTTGGAGATCCCAGCTGATGAGGAGCAAGGAGAGGTCCGCTTTGTTCTTTGGTGTGGGTCTTTAAGGTACGCTTGCCAACGAGCTGCATGGCAGGTCAACATATGTCTGGTCAAGGTTGTGGTGCCCAAGCGGCTGATGTTTTGGCCACGCAAGATACGCTTGAGACATATGTTGCAAATAGCAGTGGTGCGATCTGATGCACTCGTCTATACAAAGGCCCACACCAAAGAATTTTTGGAATAAAGCGCAGAAGCAGCGCCCTGCACAGGCGGAGCTCTGCAGTGTGATTCAGTCGGTGTGCTGCCTTTAAGCTGGCCCCCGAAGGGCATCCTGCCTCGTAGGAGATGTGCCTCCTCCTCCTCTCTATCAGGCACCCATGTGGAGTCAGTGACCTCATCATCCCCTTCCTCTTCCTCACTGGAGCAAACCTGGCAGTATGCTGCAGCTGGTGGAACATGACTGCCAGATTGCTGTCCTTCTTGAGAATCCCCTCTTTCTGGGCTCATGCTACTGCCTTCCTCTAGCTGGGTATCATCATCAGAGCCTTTAAAACACTGGGCATCCTCCTGGGGGACTCCTCAGGAGGATATGGTGGGTGTCACGAGGATCCTGGCAGCAGTGGTCAGTCCGGACCTTCCGCCGTGCGTCCGCGGGTGCGCGCGTGTGGTCGTGCGCGCGGGTGTGCGCTCGTTGGCGCCAGGCGGGCTATTTAACCCTGTTGGTCACATCCAGTTCTTGCTGTCTGATCTACAGCGTGCGAGTACCCTGATTCTGAGAACCTGCCTTCTGTGACCTGTTGACCCGGCTTGTTTACTTACTGCTCCTGCCATCCGCCTGCATCTGACCCCGGCCTGCCTGACCTCCCCTCTGCTTGATCCTTCGGTGCCTTGCTGCCTGCCCGTTTACCGACCCGGCTCGTCCGACCATCCACCTGCTTGATCCTTGGTACCTTTGCTGACCGTCTGACCTCCGACCCGGCTTGTCTGACTGCTCTACTTCCAGCCTCCTGTTCCGGTGCCGTCTGCTGCTCTACCTCCAGTAGTGGTTCCAGCACCTTCTCCCGCTACCTTCCAGTATTTCATTAATGATGTCTTCCGGGACTATTTAGACTTGTTTGTCATTGTCTACCTTGACGATATCCTCATTTTTTCCCCTTCTCTGGACTCTCATCGCAAACATGTTAAATGTGTCCTGGACCGGCTCCGGCAACACGGGCTGTACGCTAAGGCTGAAAAATGTGCTTTTGAACAAGAAAGTATCTCATTTCTGGGCCTAGTTGTTTCTGTAGAAGGAATAAGGATGGATCCACAAAAGATTTCTGCAATTCTTGACTGGCCAGCTCCCACTGACAAGAAAGGGGTCCAACGTTTTGTTGGCCTCGCCAATTTTTACAGGAAATTTATCAAGGGGTTCTCCGCTATCATCTGCCCAATCACGCAACTAACCAAGCAAGGGGTGCGTTTTCATTGGTCCCCGGAAGCTCAAGTCGCTTTCGAGTCCCTCAAGAGACGGTTTACCTCCGCGGATGTCTTAAAACATCCCGATTCTTCTCTACCATTTGTCCTGGAAGTAGACGCCTCGGAAATCGCTGTTGGAGCTGTCCTCTCCCAACGACAAGGTACCAAAGCTTCACTTTTTCCAGTTGCCTTCTTTTCCCGAAAGCTGTCCCCCGCGGAGAGAAATTATGACGTAGGTGATCGCGAATTACTGGCCATAAAATCTGCCCTGGAAGAATGGCGATACCTGTTGGAAGGAGCCGCTCATCCTATCCTGATCTACTCAGATCACAAGAACCTGGAATACCTGAAGTCTGCAAAGAGGCTGAGACCGTGACAAGCTAGGTGGGCCTTGTTCTTTTCCAGGTTCTCATTCCATGTTACTTACCGGCCCGGCTCCAAGAACACGAAACCCGATGCCCTCTCTAGGATGTTTCACAAATCCGAAGAAACTTCGCCCCCTGACACTATCCTGGCCCCAGGGAACTTTCTCCTGCTACAGGAAGATCTGCTCTCGCGGTTGAAACAAGCTTCCATGGGGTCAACACCCACCGTGGGAACTGAGTTACAGGTCAGGGATCGACTGTTTTGGTACGGCAGCAAAATCTTTGTACCCGAATACTTACGGGTGGCCATTCTCGAACTTTGCCATGATCATGCACTAGCAGGGCACTTTGGTGCTTACAAGACTGCTGATCTTGTCCAGCGTACTTTCTGGTGGCCCCAAGTACTTAAGGACTGTAGGAGTTACGTGGAGTCCTGCACCACCTGTGCTCGGAGCAAGACCCGTAGGTCCAGAGCCTGGGGGTTACTGAAACCTCTGCCCATTCCAGACAGGCCTTGGAAGATGTTGTCTATGGACTTCATTGTCGATCTACCCCCTGCAGCCGGGCATACTGCCATCTTTGTGGTGGTAGATCGGCTGTCTAAAATGGCCCATTTCATTCCGATGAAGGGTACCCCCTCTTCTTCCGAGACTGCCCAGATGTTTATCAGGGAAATAATTCGACTTCACGGAATCCCGACCAATATAGTTTCTGACCGCGGAGTGCAATTTACCTAGTGGTTTTGGAAAGCGCTGTGTAAAGTCCTGGGAGTTACACTATCATTCTCCACCGCTTACCATCCTCAGACGAACGGTCAGACCGAGAGGACCAATCAGACCCTCGAGCAATACCTGCGTTGTTTTTCATCCTTTTCTCAAGATGATTGGATCACACTGCTTCCGTTGGCTGAATTTGCTTATAACAATTCCATGCATTCTGCTACCATTGCCAATTATGGTTTTCATCCAGCTTTCCTTCCTAATTCCATTCCCGAATGTTCTGTGCCAGCAGTCTTGGAAACTATAAATTTTTTCTCCTCGAACAACCAATTATTACAGAAGACCATGGCAAGATCCCAGGAGCAGAAAAAGGAAGTGTTCGACAGGAAGAAGTGGGGTGAATTGTTGCTCGAACCAGGTGACCGTGTATGGTTATCCTCTGCGAACCTTAGATTGTCTTGTCCTTCCAGGAAATTGGGTCCCAAATTCCTGGGCCCTTTCCCTGTAAAGAGGAGAATTAACGAGGTGGCTTATGAGCTGGAGCTCCCGGATTCACTCAAAATCCACCCTGTTTTTCACGTCTCCCTGTTGAAACCCTTTGTCCCCAATCCTTTTCCTGACCGGAATGTGAATCCTCTGGATCCTGTAATAGTGAATGGGGAGGAGGAATTTGAAGTTGAAGCTATCCTGGATTAGGAAAAGGAATAACCAAGCTCAATTTTTAATTAAGTGGAAAGGCTATGGCCCGGAGGAGAATTCTTGGGAGCCTGTGGAGAATATCCATGCAAAGACTTTAATCCAAGCTTTCAGGAGATTGCACCCTGAAAGATGGGCCCGGTTGGGCATCCGGAGGCTGCCCCTTGAGGGGGGGCAATGTCACGAGGATCCTGGCAGCAGTGGTCAGTCCGGACCTTCCGCCGCGCGTCCGCGGGTGCGCGCGTGCGGTCGTGCGCGCGTGTGTGCGCTCGTTGGCGCCAGGCGGGCTATTTAACCCTGTTGGTCACATCCAGTTCTTGCTGTCTGATCTACAGCGTGCGAGTACCCTGATTCTGAGAACCTGCCTTCTGTGACCTGTTGACCCGGCTTGTTTACTTACTGCTCCTGCCATCCGCCTGCATCTGACCCCGGCCTGCCTGACCTCCCCTCTGCTTGATCCTTCGGTGCCTTGCTGCCTGCCCGTTTACCAACCCGGCTCGTCCGACCATCCACCTGCTTGATCCTTGGTACCTTTGCTGACCGTCTGACCTCCGACCCGGCTTGTCTGACTGCTCTGCTTCCAGCCTCCTGTTCCGGTGCCGTCTGCTGCTCTACCTCCAGTAGTCGTTCCAGCACCTGCCTGAAGTCCTGCCTCTGCCAGAGTTCCTGCATTGGTGTCCTGGTCCAGCCTCTCTGCCTGCCGCTCTGCTTCAGCTTCCTGCACCTGCCTGCTGATCCTGTTTCCCTCTGATTCCAGTCATTCCCTGATCCAGCTGTTGATCCTGCCAGACACTCGTGCCCCTCTTGACTCTTGTGTTACCTGTATACACTACCAGGGCCCTTGAGTCGGAGCCGCAAGAGAGGTCTCCTCCTGCAAGTCCGGCTCTACCACCAGGTACGTGACAGTGGCTCTAGGGAAGGAGTGACTGATGACATTGAGACAAGGGACCCAGTACCCTGAGCCTGGGTGAGAGAGGATGAGGAGGATGAGGAGGGCTTGGTCATCCACTCTACCAAGTCTTTGGCATGTTGAGGCTCAACACGTTCAGCTGCCAAAAATAAGGACAAGCGTGTCCCATGGCCATGTGCTGATGAGGATGCATCGCATCCACGACCAGCACTGTTGCCTGCTTGCCCTCTTTTATTGGCTTGTGACTGTCTGCCTCTCCTTGTTGGCCTTCCAGACATACTAATGGCCTGCAGGGAGATGAGAAAACAAGCAATTGGGGTAGCTTTAGGTGCACACTGAGCAGATGACACAGTACAACGACTGTAATTACTGCAGCTGCCTGCCTGTGGAATAGGATCTGAAGAACACGAACAATTGTGGTAGCTTCAGGTGTATACTGTGCTGGTGGCACAATACACCAATTGTAACTGCAGCAGCTGCCTATGGTATAGGAACAGAACAACACCAGCAATTGGGGGTAGCTTCAGGTGTATACTGTGTAGGAGGCCCAATACACTGACTGTAACTGCTGCAGATGCCTGTGGTATAGAAACAAAACAACACCAGCAATTGGGTGTAGCTTCAGGTGTATACTGTGCAGGTGGCACAATACACTGACTGTAACTGCTGCAGCTGCCTGTGGTATAGGAATAGAAAAACACCAGCAATTTGGGGTAGCTTCAGGTGTATACTGTGCAGGAGGCACAATACAACAACTGTACCTACTGCAGCTGCCTGTGGTATAGGAACAGAACAACACCAGCAATTGGGGGTAGCTTCAGGTGTATACTGTGCAGGAGGCACAATACACCAACTGTATCTGCTGAAGATGCCTGTGGTATAGAAACAGAACAACACCAGCAACTGGGGTAGCTTCAGGTGTATACTGTGCAGGGGGCACAATACACCAACTGTAACTGCTGCAGCTGCCTGTGGTATAGGAACATATTAACACCAGCAATTGGGGGTAGCTTCAGGTGTATACTGTGCAGGTGGCACAATACACCAACTGTAACTGCTGCAGATGCCTGTGGTATAGGAACAGAACAACACAAGTAATTGGGGGCAGCTTCAGGTGTATATTGTGCATGGGGCACAATACACCGACTGTAACTGCTGCAGCTGCCTGTGGTATAGGAACAGAACAACACAAGCAATTGGGGGTAGCTTCTGTGTATACTGTGCAGGGGGCACAATACACCCACTGTAACTGCTGCAGCTGCCTGTGGTATAGGAACAGAACAACACCAGCAATTGGGGGTAGCGTCAGGTGTATGCTCTGCAGGTGGCACTATACACCAACTGTAACTGCTGCTGCTGTCCGTGGTATAGGAACAGAACAACACCAGCAATTGGGGGTAGCTTCAGGTGTATACTGTGTAGGAGGCCCAATACACTGACTGTAACTGCTGCAGATGCCTGTGGTATAGAAACAGAACAACACCAGCAATTGGGGGTAGCTTCAGGTGTATACTGTGCAGGAGGCACAATACACAAACTGTAACTGCTGCAGCTGCCTGTGGTATAGGAACAGAACAAACACAAGCAATTGGGGGTAGCTTGAGGTGTATACTGTGCAGGGAGCACATTACACCGACTGTAACTGCTGCAGCTGCCTGTGGCATATGAACAGAACAACACCAGCAATTGGGGGTAGCTCAGGTGTATACTGTGCATGGGGCACAATAAACCCACTGTAATTGCTGCAGCTGCCTGTGGTATAGGAACAGAATAACACCAGCAATTGGGGGTAGCTTCAGGTGTATACTGTGCAGGAGACACAATACACCGACTGTAACTGCTGCAGATGCCTATGGTATAGAAACTGAACAACACAGCAATTGGGGGTAGGTTTAGGTGTATACTGTGCAGGAGGCACAATACACCAACTGTAACTAGTGCAGCTGCCTGTGGTATAGGAACAGAACAACACCAGCAATTGGGGGTAGCTTCAGTTGTATACTGTGCAGGAGGCACAATACACCAACTCTAACTGTGCTAGGTTCAATCACAAGAAAAGAAGACACTGTCCCTGCCTATCCTTTTCTCTCTCTGAACGCCGCAACACACTGCACAAGGCCGCCGCGTAGGCGGCCTTACATAGTGTGGGGCTTGTACTAAACCCCTGAGCTATAATTGTGGCTCTCCTTGCTGCATGTGGGTCACAATGCATGCTTGGACAATCATCAGCCAGCAATGCACTGTGATGGCACAGTGCATTGTGGCCCGTAAGCACCACATGAATATGGTGCGAATGGCCCACAAATTTCTGTCCATGCGTTCAACTCAAACACCCAGCTCATCCTAATTACTATAAGGTTTAATACTATATTATACAGTATTTAATTGTTTCAGTAGTTTTTAGTACATTTTCACGTAAAAGTACAGAAGACTGTGAGAATAAGAAAAAAACATTGAAACCTTCTGATCTACTCAGATCACAAGAACCTGGAATACCTGAAGTCTGCAAAGAGGCTGAGACCGTGACAAGCTAGGTGGGCCTTGTTCTTTTCCAGGTTCTCATTCCATGTTACTTACCGGCCCGGCTCCAAGAACACGAAACCCGATGCCCTCTCTAGGATGTTTCACAAATCCGAAGAAACTTCGCCCCCTGACACTATCCTGGCCCCAGGGAACTTTCTCCTGCTACAGGAAGATCTGCTCTCGCGGTTGAAACAAGCTTCCATGGGGTCAACACCCACCGTGGGAACTGAGTTACAGGTCAGGGATCGACTGTTTTGGTACGGCAGCAAAATCTTTGTACCCGAATACTTACGGGTGGCCATTCTCGAACTTTGCCATGATCATGCACTAGCAGGGCACTTTGGTGCTTACAAGACTGCTGATCTTGTCCAGCGTACTTTCTGGTGGCCCCAAGTACTTAAGGACTGTAGGAGTTACGTGGAGTCCTGCACCACCTGTGCTCGGAGCAAGACCCGTAGGTCCAGAGCCTGGGGGTTACTGAAACCTCTGCCCATTCCAGACAGGCCTTGGAAGATGTTGTCTATGGACTTCATTGTCGATCTACCCCCTGCAGCCGGGCATACTGCCATCTTTGTGGTGGTAGATCGGCTGTCTAAAATGGCCCATTTCATTCCGATGAAGGGTACCCCCTCTTCTTCCGAGACTGCCCAGATGTTTATCAGGGAAATAATTCGACTTCACGGAATCCCGACCAATATAGTTTCTGACCGCGGAGTGCAATTTACCTAGTGGTTTTGGAAAGCGCTGTGTAAAGTCCTGGGAGTTACACTATCATTCTCCACCGCTTACCATCCTCAGACGAACGGTCAGACCGAGAGGACCAATCAGACCCTCGAGCAATACCTGCGTTGTTTTTCATCCTTTTCTCAAGATGATTGGATCACACTGCTTCCGTTGGCTGAATTTGCTTATAACAATTCCATGCATTCTGCTACCATTGCCAATTATGGTTTTCATCCAGCTTTCCTTCCTAATTCCATTCCCGAATGTTCTGTGCCAGCAGTCTTGGAAACTATAAATTTTTTCTCCTCGAACAACCAATTATTACAGAAGACCATGGCAAGATCCCAGGAGCAGAATAAGGAAGTGTTCGACAGGAAGAAGTGGGGTGAATTGTTGCTCGAACCAGGTGACCGTGTATGGTTATCCTCTGCGAACCTTAGATTGTCTTGTCCTTCCAGGAAATTGGGTCCCAAATTCCTGGGCCCTTTCCCTGTAAAGAGGAGAATTAACGAGGTGGCTTATGAGCTGGAGCTCCCGGATTCACTCAAAATCCACCCTGTTTTTCACGTCTCCCTGTTGAAACCCTTTGTCCCCAATCCTTTTCCTGACCGGAATGTGAATCCTCTGGATCCTGTAATAGTGAATGGGGAGGAGGAATTTGAAGTTGAAGCTATCCTGGATTAGGAAAAGGAATAACCAAGCTCAATTTTTAATTAAGTGGAAAGGCTATGGCCCGGAGGAGAATTCTTGGGAGCCTGTGGAGAATATCCATGCAAAGACTTTAATCCAAGCTTTCAGGAGATTGCACCCTGAAAGATGGGCCCGGTTGGGCATCCGGAGGCTGCCCCTTGAGGGGGGGCAATGTCACGAGGATCCTGGCAGCAGTGGTCAGTCCGGACCTTCCGCCGCGCGTCCGCGGGTGCGCGCGTGCGGTCGTGCGCGCGTGTGTGCGCTCGTTGGCGCCAGGCGGGCTATTTAACCCTGTTGGTCACATCCAGTTCTTGCTGTCTGATCTACAGCGTGCGAGTACCCTGATTCTGAGAACCTGCCTTCTGTGACCTGTTGACCCGGCTTGTTTACTTACTGCTCCTGCCATCCGCCTGCATCTGACCCCGGCCTGCCTGACCTCCCCTCTGCTTGATCCTTCGGTGCCTTGCTGCCTGCCCGTTTACCAACCCGGCTCGTCCGACCATCCACCTGCTTGATCCTTGGTACCTTTGCTGACCGTCTGACCTCCGACCCGGCTTGTCTGACTGCTCTGCTTCCAGCCTCCTGTTCCGGTGCCGTCTGCTGCTCTACCTCCAGTAGTCGTTCCAGCACCTGCCTGAAGTCCTGCCTCTGCCAGAGTTCCTGCATTGGTGTCCTGGTCCAGCCTCTCTGCCTGCCGCTCTGCTTCAGCTTCCTGCACCTGCCTGCTGATCCTGTTTCCCTCTGATTCCAGTCATTCCCTGATCCAGCTGTTGATCCTGCCAGACACTCGTGCCCCTCTTGACTCTTGTGTTACCTGTATACACTACCAGGGCCCTTGAGTCGGAGCCGCAAGAGAGGTCTCCTCCTGCAAGTCCGGCTCTACCACCAGGTACGTGACAGTGGCTCTAGGGAAGGAGTGACTGATGACATTGAGACAAGGGACCCAGTACCCTGAGCCTGGGTGAGAGAGGATGAGGAGGATGAGGAGGGCTTGGTCATCCACTCTACCAAGTCTTTGGCATGTTGAGGCTCAACACGTTCAGCTGCCAAAAATAAGGACAAGCGTGTCCCATGGCCATGTGCTGATGAGGATGCATCGCATCCACGACCAGCACTGTTGCCTGCTTGCCCTCTTTTATTGGCTTGTGACTGTCTGCCTCTCCTTGTTGGCCTTCCAGACATACTAATGGCCTGCAGGGAGATGAGAAAACAAGCAATTGGGGTAGCTTTAGGTGCACACTGAGCAGATGACACAGTACAACGACTGTAATTACTGCAGCTGCCTGCCTGTGGAATAGGATCTGAAGAACACGAACAATTGTGGTAGCTTCAGGTGTATACTGTGCTGGTGGCACAATACACCAATTGTAACTGCAGCAGCTGCCTATGGTATAGGAACAGAACAACACCAGCAATTGGGGGTAGCTTCAGGTGTATACTGTGTAGGAGGCCCAATACACTGACTGTAACTGCTGCAGATGCCTGTGGTATAGAAACAAAACAACACCAGCAATTGGGTGTAGCTTCAGGTGTATACTGTGCAGGTGGCACAATACACTGACTGTAACTGCTGCAGCTGCCTGTGGTATAGGAATAGAAAAACACCAGCAATTTGGGGTAGCTTCAGGTGTATACTGTGCAGGAGGCACAATACAACAACTGTACCTACTGCAGCTGCCTGTGGTATAGGAACAGAACAACACCAGCAATTGGGGGTAGCTTCAGGTGTATACTGTGCAGGAGGCACAATACACCAACTGTATCTGCTGAAGATGCCTGTGGTATAGAAACAGAACAACACCAGCAACTGGGGTAGCTTCAGGTGTATACTGTGCAGGGGGCACAATACACCAACTGTAACTGCTGCAGCTGCCTGTGGTATAGGAACATATTAACACCAGCAATTGGGGGTAGCTTCAGGTGTATACTGTGCAGGTGGCACAATACACCAACTGTAACTGCTGCAGATGCCTGTGGTATAGGAACAGAACAACACAAGTAATTGGGGGCAGCTTCAGGTGTATATTGTGCATGGGGCACAATACACCGACTGTAACTGCTGCAGCTGCCTGTGGTATAGGAACAGAACAACACAAGCAATTGGGGGTAGCTTCTGTGTATACTGTGCAGGGGGCACAATACACCCACTGTAACTGCTGCAGCTGCCTGTGGTATAGGAACAGAACAACACCAGCAATTGGGGGTAGCGTCAGGTGTATGCTCTGCAGGTGGCACTATACACCAACTGTAACTGCTGCTGCTGTCCGTGGTATAGGAACAGAACAACACCAGCAATTGGGGGTAGCTTCAGGTGTATACTGTGTAGGAGGCCCAATACACTGACTGTAACTGCTGCAGATGCCTGTGGTATAGAAACAGAACAACACCAGCAATTGGGGGTAGCTTCAGGTGTATACTGTGCAGGAGGCACAATACACAAACTGTAACTGCTGCAGCTGCCTGTGGTATAGGAACAGAACAAACACAAGCAATTGGGGGTAGCTTGAGGTGTATACTGTGCAGGGAGCACATTACACCGACTGTAACTGCTGCAGCTGCCTGTGGCATATGAACAGAACAACACCAGCAATTGGGGGTAGCTCAGGTGTATACTGTGCATGGGGCACAATAAACCCACTGTAATTGCTGCAGCTGCCTGTGGTATAGGAACAGAATAACACCAGCAATTGGGGGTAGCTTCAGGTGTATACTGTGCAGGAGACACAATACACCGACTGTAACTGCTGCAGATGCCTATGGTATAGAAACTGAACAACACAGCAATTGGGGGTAGGTTTAGGTGTATACTGTGCAGGAGGCACAATACACCAACTGTAACTAGTGCAGCTGCCTGTGGTATAGGAACAGAACAACACCAGCAATTGGGGGTAGCTTCAGTTGTATACTGTGCAGGAGGCACAATACACCAACTCTAACTGTGCTAGGTTCAATCACAAGAAAAGAAGACACTGTCCCTGCCTATCCTTTTCTCTCTCTGAACGCCGCAACACACTGCACAAGGCCGCCGCGTAGGCGGCCTTACATAGTGTGGGGCTTGTACTAAACCCCTGAGCTATAATTGTGGCTCTCCTTGCTGCATGTGGGTCACAATGCATGCTTGGACAATCATCAGCCAGCAATGCACTGTGATGGCACAGTGCATTGTGGCCCGTAAGCACCACATGAATATGGTGCGAATGGCCCACAAATTTCTGTCCATGCGTTCAACTCAAACACCCAGCTCATCCTAATTACTATAAGGTTTAATACTATATTATACAGTATTTAATTGTTTCAGTAGTTTTTAGTACATTTTCACGTAAAAGTACAGAAGACTGTGAGAATAAGAAAAAAACATTGAAACCTTCTGATAAGCATTTAAACATACAATGGTGAATCGTCTATACAGTATGAATATATTGACATATTTGAACTTTAACAGGGAATGCAGTACTTAGGGTGAGGGTGTTGCCCACACACTGACACACACACACACACACACACTCTTTTGGGATCAGTATTTAATTGTTTTCATTTTTTTTATCTTTCTTCATTTACTTCCTGGTTTCTTGCTAAGGCAAATGATGTCATATATCCCAGGAGTCTTCATGAGGGTAGAAGGGCTTTTCTCAGATAAGCGCACTCTCCTGCTTGCATGCCTGAACTAAGGGCAAATAGATACCAGGAATTAAATAATATATGAATCATTCATCTTGCTAAAGATGGTCACAGCCAGAAATGTTAGGGGGTGGCTTTTAAAAGGATTTTCTCAGCAGAATAAAGCATGGAGACATGGATGGATGGATTAGTGAGTTTGCTTTGAATATTAACCCCTTCAACACCAGGCTCTTTCACCCCTTTCCTGCCCAACCAAATTTTCAGCTTTCAATTGCGCAATCATACAACAGTGTACCCAAATTAATTTTTTTCAATTATTTGCACACAAATAGAGCTTTCTTTTGGTGGTATTTGATCATCTCTGCTTTTTTTATTTTTTGCACTATAAACAAAATAAGAGTGCCAATTTTGAAAAAAAAACACAATATTTTTAAATTTTTTGCTATAATAAATATCACAATTAAAAAACAAAAACAAAAAAAAACAAATGTTTAGGCCGGTATGTATTCGTCTACATTTTTTGGGTTAAAAAAATTGCAATAAGTCTATATTGATTGATTTGCACAAAAGAGTTATTTTGGGACCACTGACATTCATACAGCGATCAGTGCTATAAATAGTATACAAGTACAGGCACAGTTAACTGGAAAAAATGGGTAAAAAAAACATAGAACACAGGCAATATATATATATATATAAGGAAGTTAATATGTATATCTAAAGTATAAATGTTTAGAAACACACAAAATAAAGTCCATGATGATAAATATATATTAAAAATATATATTTATTAAAAGTCCATAGATCCAAATGTGAGAGGAGGAAATCCTCATACAGGGCTGCCTTCAAAAGGGAACTGAAACCAGATTCCAAGATTCTGAAGAGAAACACAAAGAGAGAGGCGCCTCTGGGTGCAGACATAAAACAGTTTATTTGTAAATCACATGTATAAACAACTCACATTTTAGAAGCCATCAACCAGCTTGTGTGTATAGAACATCCATCAGAAGGGTGACCATCAGATCAGTCAAGAGCTCTTCCTGCCTGCTAGGTGCTTCAGCTTCAGCTGAGTACCTGCTCCCAGCTCACCCACACTCATAGCGGAAGAGGGTAGCTGGCAGTCCTGAGTCTTCCTGTCCCCCTGTGCCTCTACGTCCAGCCTCTTTTTTTTTTTTTTCATTTTTACCGCAGCCGGCTTACCATCTAGTGGTGTCCTCCACACGCGGATGAGCACCTAGCAGGCAGGAAGAGCTCTTGACTGATCTGATGGTCACCCCTCTGATGGATGTTCTATACAGACATGCTGTTTGATGACTTCTAAAATGTGAGTTGTTTATACATGTGATTTACAAATAAACTGTTTTACGTCTGCACCCAGAGGCGCTCTCTCTTTGTGTTTCTCTTCAGTGCTATAGATAGACATTGATTACTGTATAAATGGCACTGGCAAGGAAGGAGTTAACACTAGGGGGCGATCAAAGGGTTAAATGTGTTACCTAGGGAGTGATTCTAACTGTGGGGGAATGGGACTGACTGAGGGAGGAGACCGATTGGTGTTCCTATATACTAGGAACGCATGATCTGTCTCCTCTCCCCTGACACTGTTTGATGGGTGTGGTGTGGAGGAACTCCAAGGTTAATCCTGTGGATTGTGTAAAAAAACTGTTTGATTCTGTCTTTTTTGATCCTCCCCTTCCTCCACAGTCCCCAATCCATCTCCCGATAGTACAGAGCCTTGGGGCACTCTGCACATACTCAGTTTGGTGTGTATGGGTGCATGTGATCGGCACAGGGTCAATCAGCACTGTCCAGACAGATCAGGTCAGGAGTCATGCAGCCTCACAGAACAGCCAGAGGAGAATGAAGCTTTAACCAGACACTGATAGAAGTCACAAGACTGCTATACACTGCTGATGAGAAAAGGTTTTTAGCTCTTTAAGTTTTAACAATAAAACCTGGAAGCTGATTGGTTACCACGCACAGCTGCAGCAGATTCTGTGTGCTCCAGTTTCAGTAAATCTATGTAAAACTTACAAAAAGAGAATGCAATGGTTTACAAATCTCATAAACCCATATATTATTCACAATAGAAAATATAAAACATATCAAATATTTAAACCAAGAAAATGTAACATTTTAACCACTTGCCGACCATCTGCCATCATTATACTGTGGCAGGTTGGCACGATCCCGTGAGCTGTCGTAGCTATACGTCGGCTCCTTTAAGCGGGATAGCAGGCACGCGCACCCGCTGCACTCAGGGAGTGTCGATGTTCGTGGCCGACGGTCACGATAACCACCGGCCATGAGTGATCGAGGGCATGAGAGGTAGAACAGGGACGTATGTGTGTAAACACACAAATCCCGGTTCTGTTCTGTGAGGAGAGATAGACCGTGAGTTCCTAATAGCTACGAACCACGATCTGTCATTTCCGCTAGGTCAGTCCCCTCCCCCTACAGTTAGAAACACACACAGGAAACACAATTAACCCCTTGATCGCTCCCCTAATGTTAACCTCTTCCCTGCCAGTGACATTTTTACAGTAATCAGTGCATTTTTATAGCACTGATCACTGTATAAATGCCAATGGTCCCAAAAATGTATCCAAAGTGTCCTGTGTGGCTGCCATAATGTCGCAGTCCCGATAAAAATCGCACATCACCGCCATTACTAGTAAAAAAAAATAATAATAAAAATGCTATAAATCTATCCCCTATTTTGTAACCGCTTTGAGTTTTGCGCAAACCAATCAATATACGCTTGTTGCAATTTTTATTTCCAAAAATACATATCAGCCTAAACTGAGGAAAATATTTAGTTTATTTAAAAAAAAATGTGGGGTATTTATTATAGCAAAAAGTAAATGATATTGGGGGTTACTGTATTTACTAAAGGAAAATCCACTTTGCACTGAAAGTGCACTTGGAAGTAAAGTCGCTGTAGATCCGAGGGGGACATGCAAGGAAAATAAAAAACAGCATTTTAGCTTGCACATGATTGGATGGTAAAACCAGCAGAGCTTCCACTCTTTTCCTACCTAGCCCTCAGATTTAGTGTGACTGCACTTCCAAGTGCACTTGTATCGCAAAGCGGTTTTGCCTTTCGTAAATAACCCCCATTGTGTTTTTTTCAAAGTTGTCGCTCTTCTTTTGTTTATAGCACAAACAATAAAAAACACAGAGGTGATCAAATACCCCCAAAAGAAAGCTCTATTTGTGGTAAAAAAAAGGTACATTAGATACATCATTGCACAACCGCGCAATTGTCGGTTAAAGTGACGCAGTGACGAATCACAAAAATGGCCTGGTCATTGAGCAGCCAAATCTTCCGGGGGTGAAGTGGTTAAGAATAAAATAAGGTAATTTTGAAATTGATGGCAGCACCACATCTTCTATTTTCTGTTGTGAATAAAATATAGGTGCATAAGATTTGCAAATCACATCATCCCAACTTTTTAGGAACTGGGGTTGTACAATTACAGATGAAAAATAAAATATATTGCATTTACAGGCTCAGAAATGGAGAACCACTTGTCTTTCGGAATTGTGCCTGCTCGTGGTCACCAATCAGTATGCAGATAGTGTGATGGTCTTTCTATTACTCAACACACTAAAAAAGAATCAAAGCCGTAACATGTTTGGAGTACATCCCCTTCTATAACGATGAATGACCATTTTCTCAGTGGTCAATTCTAAAATGACAACAAGACCGCAACTAACAATTCTATATGTCTCAAGTTTCTTGATTGCTTCAAGAATTACTGTGTTTTCTTTAAATCTAGGGACAACAGGGCTATTGAATGCACTAGATACAGGGCCGGATTAACATAGGGGCTGATGGAGTTACAGCTCCAGGCCCCTGCCTTAAAATTGGCCCACCCAGCCAACAGTATAAGTGTAAATGTAGGGGTGTTTCGCCTCCCCTCTCCCTCTGTGAAGTCTGTGCAGTGAAGGAGCCGCATAGGCCAGCAGATAGAAGGTGAACAGGATATCTCTGAGTGATGAGCCTCCAGGGACCATCCACATGTGAGCTCAGTGACTGGTCTCTTATCTCCCTTCCCCGCGTTTTTAACGTTTTTCTCCAGCAGTAGCTGTTATAACTGCATCCAAAGTGTTTAGAATTGTGTCGTCAGCCTGTGGCAGTGCTTGGTCCCTTGTGCTTTTAGGTGGGTTCACACTGATTTGCTTTGTTTTGGCCCATTGCTGGTGTATCCACAGTTTTCCTGCGTTTTACCCACAGTCCTATAGATTATAGGCTGTTTGTTTGTTTTTTTGCATTTTCTGAAAGCGCACCAAAATTCCTGCATGTTGCATCTTTGCCGCTCTGTCAGAAAATGCAGCAAAAACATGCAACCTGATATAAATCAAGAGGACTGCAAGCTAAAACTGCAGATACATAAGCAGTGCGGCCGACTGCAGCACACCAGCGTGGGGGTTTTGTGAGGCTTGCACGCACAACCCCCTGTAAAACTTGGTCTGATCAATACTCCTGGCATACATACACACAGCCATACCATCCCAGCTCAGGAGGGGTGGGGGCTCAAGGGATTTGATTGACTATGCAGGTCCTGTCTCTTCTATCCATTGGGGATACTGGAGGGAGTGGCAGGCTGCTGGTGGCAAGTGGCACACTGTATCTGGTGACAGGCTGTGGGTGGCGAGTGGCACACTGTATCTGCTTGCATGCTGCCGGTCGCAAGTGGCACACTGTGTCTGGTGGCAAGTGGCACGCCGTATCTGGTGTCATGGTGCAAATGGCAGATGGCACACTGTATCTGGTGGAAGGCTGCTGGTGGCAAGTGGCACACTGTATCTGGTGGAAGGCTGCTGGTGGCAAGCAAGTGGCACATTGTATCCGGTGACATGCTGCTTGTTGCAAGTGACAAGTATTTGGCGCAAATCAAAGATATTGGATTCCCACTAAAGAAAAGAGTCTATAAAAGTACATATAATAGTGAGTGCAAAAAATGCACTACTTTGTCAAGTCCAAAAAAAAGGGGAAATTAAATGCTCTTTAGTTCATGAGGAGAGGGGGGGAGAGAGATGGAGAGGGGGGAGGGATCCGCATACAGGGCTGCCACCTTGAAAGAGCTGAAACTTAAGCTCCTGGATTGCTGTAGATAAAGGAGAAAAAAAGAGAGAGGGGCGCCTCTGGGTGCAGATTTTTCAAAAGGTTTTATTAACAGTGTAAAAGTCATAAAATTTTGCACTCACATTTAGTAGGCAAAAAGTAGGCATTTAAACACAGGGGGTCATCTGGTGTATCTGATTTAAAACGTCAGCCAGTGATCCGGTCCACATCTGTCATCTAGTTTTTCCTGTTTCTCTCAATATGGTCCACTACAGGTGTTTTAGAAGCAGCCGGCTTATGGATGGTGGACGCAAGATGTGTGGCTTCAAAACGAGGCTTGGGAGGCAGAGATGACCAGGGCGCGGAGCTGTGACGTCATAGAATATGCGGCGCGTTTCTTGAGCGTGCGGGTCGAGATTGTCGGACGACCGCGCTCTTTCATATCTTATGTACATGTCGGCAGATACGTCTATGGGGAAGAATCTTATGTGTACGTAAGCACCTACCTATATATTTGCTTACATACACATAAGATTCTTCCCCATAGACGTATCTGCCGACATGTACATAAGATCTCCCCATAGACGTTTTCTTTCCCCTCCCCTTCTTTATATTATGCCGCTACTGCTCTCTTTCTCTCCTATTTCCCTCCCCCCCTCATTACTCATCGATCCCTCCCCCACACTCGGCCCCGGCCACGCCCATTCACTCGTCCCTAGCCCGCCTCTAGCCACGCCTACTGTTCTTAACCTGCCCCTATTTAAATCTCCTAGTCCCCTTCAATTTACTCTGATCTGCCTGATGAAAGAGCGCGGTCGTCTGACAATCTCGACCCGCACTCTCAAGAAACGCGTTGCATATTCTATGACGTCACAGCTCCGCGCCCTGGTCATCTCTGCCTCCCAAGCCTCGTTTTGAAGCCACACATCTTGCGTCCACCATCCATAAGCCGGCTGCTTCTAAAACACCTGTAGTGGACCATATTGAGAGGAACAAGAAAAACTAGATGACAGATGTGGAGCGGATCACTGGCTGACGTTTTAAATCAGATACACCAGATGACCCCCTGTGTTTAAATGCCTACTTTTTGCCTACTAAATGTGAGTGCAAAATTTTATGACTTTTACACTGTTAATAAAACCTTTTGAAAAATCTGCACCCAGAGGCGCCCCTCTCTCTTTTTTTTTCTCCTTTTTTTCTCCTTTATCTGCTTGTTGCAAGTGACACACTGTATCTGGTGACATGCTGCTGGTGGCAAGTGGCACACTGTATCTGGAGACATGCTGCTTGTGGCAACTGGCACACTGTATCTGGTGGTAAGTGGCACACTGTATCTGGCATGCTGCTTGTGGCAAGTGGCACACTGTATCTGGTGGCAGGCTGCTGTTGACAAGTGGCACACTGTATCTGGTGGCAGGCTGCTTGTGGCAAGTGGCACACTGTATCTGGTGGCAAGTGGCACTCCGTATCTGGTGGCAGGCTGCTGGTGGCAAGTGGCACACTGTATCTGGTGCAAGGCTGCTGGTAGCAAGTGGCACACAGTATCTGGTGGAAGGCATGCTGGTGGCAAGTAGCACACTGTATCTGGTGGCAGGCTGCATGTGGCAAGTGGCACACTGTATCTGGTGGAAGGCTGCTGGTGGCAAGTGGCACACTGTATCTGGCATGCTGCTTGTGGCAAGTGGCACACTGTATCTGGTGGCCGGCTGCTGTTGGCAAGTGGCACACTGTATCTGGTGACAGGTTGCTTGTGGCAATTGGCACACTGTATCTGGTGGCAAATGGCACTCCGTATCTGGTGGCAGGCTGCTGGTGGCAAGTGGCACACTGTATTTGGTGGCAGGCTGCTTGTGGCAAGTGGCACACTGTATCTGGTGGCAGGCTGCTGGTGGCAAGTGGCACACTGTATCTGGTGGAAGGCTGCTGGTGGCAAGTGGCACACTGTATCTGGTGACAGGCTGCTTGTGGCAAGTGGCACACTGTATCTGGTGGCAAGTGGCACTCCGTATCTGGTGGCAGGCTGCTGGTGGCAAGTGGCACAATGTATCTGGTGGCAGGCTGCTGGTGGCAAGTGGCACACTGTATCTGGTGGAAGGCTGCTGGTGGCAAGTGGCACACTGTATCTGGTGGAAGGCTGCTGGTGGCAAGTGGCACACTGTATCTGGTGGCAGGCTGCTGGTGGCAAGTGGCACACTGTATCTGGTGGAAGGCTGCTGGTGGCAAGTGGCACACTGTATCTGGTGGCAGGCTGCTGGTGGCAAGTGGCACACTGTATCTGGTGGCAGGCTGCATGTGGCAAGTGGCACACTGTATCTGATGGCAAGTGGCACACTGTATCTGGTGACATGCTGCTGGTGGCAAGTGGCACACTGTATCTGGTGGCAGACTGCTGATGGCAAGTGGCACACAGTATCTGGTGACAGACTGCTGGTGGCAAGTGGCACACTATATCTGGTGGCAGGCTGCTGGTGGCAAGTGGCACAATGTATCTGGTGGCAAGTGGCACACTGTATCTGGTGGCATGCTACTGGTGGCAAGTGGCACACTGTATCTGGTGGCAGACTGCTGTTGGAAAGTGGCACACTGTATCTGGTGGCAGACTGCTGGTGGCAAGTGGCACACTCTATCTGGTGGCAGACTGCTGGTGGCAAGTGGCACACTCTATCTGGGGGCAGACTGCTGGTGGCAAGTGGCACACTGTATCTGGCGGCAGGCTGCTGGTGTTAAGTGGCACACTGTATCTGGTGGCAGGCTATGGTGGCAAGTGACACACTGCATCTGGTGAGAAGTGACAAGCTCAGGTTCCCACTGATTCTGCATTATGGTAAGTTGAACTAATTCTCTATATTTTACAATGCAGTAATAGAAATAATGGAATTTGATCATCCTGACGCCATATCAAGCATAGTGTCAAGATGATTTTATGTGCTAACACCAGCCATTTGCCCGAAAAATCACCCCTGCCACCTATTTCCCCATCAACCCGAGACTACATCCCCCTCTCATCTTTTTTTGGGAAGGAGGGATGTCCCTGAATGGCAGTTTGGAAATGTGGTCACCCAATGTTGCTGCTGGTGAGAGACCACATAGCAGGTGGTATTGGTGGTGTTGCTGCTGCTCAAAGGTTGCACGGCTGGTATTACTGGTGAGAGTATACTTCATTTGTTTTAGCAAAACATTTTTGCATTTTCATTTTGTTTCCGTAAAAAGGCCCAATGAAATCCTCAACACCAGGCCCATGATACCCTTATTCTGGCCCTGACTAGATATTTTCATGTACTTTAGTGTAGACTAAATCCATGATTTGTTTATGAGTTTATTATGCAATTACTTATTTTGGAGAGGCTGTTCTCATTTTGTTAAACATAAAAAAAAAATGTTTATTTTTTTTACATCAGAGAATGTTTGTTTATATTATGATAATGTTGTTGCTTTAACCTCCCTGGCGGTATGATTATTTCAGATTTTAGGTGCTGAAAGCGGTACAATTATTTTGCATGAAAATTTGGCGTTTTATATTGTAGTCCTTTTGATTCTTAGGAATAACTCACTTAAATCTGTCCAAACCAGAGTCTAGCAGACATCCTGGGTATGATAAAGTTTGAAAAATGAAATCATAAATTATAATATAATAAATAACTATAAATAATTATACCAAATAATAATATAACAATAATAAAAATTATTCAATGTAATCAAATCAAAAACACTGAAATGTGCTCAGTTGCAGAACTGTCACTGTCATTGCTTTTCAGTATTTGATGACGGATCTCCCCACAAATCACTATCCCTCAATTCTGCGAGTGATTCCAATTTATTATTGCTGTTTTCTAGCTGCTCTAAAACCATTTTTGATGTAAAGGGACAGTTTTGGTTGCTATGGACAATCTCCAATTTCCAGGCATAAAGAACAGTTTTTATAATATAAAACTGCATGCAGGGCACTGGGCAGACCACTAGGGACAAAGGAGATGTGAAATAATTACATATAGCAATGTAATCTGTAAGATTACATTATACTGTATGTATTGTGTGTTTCACTTTTTGAATTTGGCGCCGTTCTCCGTCCCTGTGCGTCGCAACGCTCGCAGGGAATGGAGCTCGGCTCTGTGATAGATCGAGCGGAGGACGCCTCGCTCGTACAGCGGGGGCACATCGCTGGATCCAAGGGAGATGTTAAGTAACCTCTCCCTGCATTCAGCGATGTGGTCCCGAGTCTGGCTTGGGGTTACCACTTTTGGTATAAAATTTTCAGCTCAATCCAGACTCGAGAATACCGCCAGGGGGGTTAAACACTTGTCAAGTTATTGGATGTGAGTTGTCTATTTTAACCCCCATCAAATGTAGCTGTGCAAAATGGATTTTCCTTTAGTAAATAACCCCCATTTTCTCTTCATTTTCACGTGCAACTTCTAACAGAGCAAGCTGTCTAGTAATGGTGGCAGTTAGAGGGTTAAGATAAACCATTAACCAATGACAGGGGTGCTTAAAATGATCAGCTTTTATTTATTCATATAAAATATACCAAAAATAAAGAAACTGTAGCTGGAGTTGTTGCTCCTCCAAAGAGTAGAGCCAATCTAAAGCCCCATACACACTATCAGATTTTCTGCTGAGTTTTTCCTTCAGATTTACCAAAACCTTATAATATGAGGTCAAACCTTGAGGAGTTTCAATGTGTATGCAATCAGGCAGGCCCTTACACTACATGGTTTTGGTAAATCTGAAGGAAAAACTGAGCAGAAAATCTGATAGTGTGTATGGGGCGTTAGGCTTCATGTAAGCCAAAAGCTTTTGGCTTACATTATGAAACAATAATGAGTGTCTGCGCTATTTACTGTACATTTCTGTTTTTCTCAGTAATTTCTACATAAAAATATAATGAATTGAGATTTGCATTATTGCACTTGATATTTGTATACAACGAATCACATGATCCAAATATTGCATGTGATAATGCTATGTGAATAGAGCCCTGTGTAACAGAGAGTCATGGTGCATTGCATGGAAGAATGAAAGGTGTATGGCACAAGTGATCTCTTGATATACAAGCAGCGCCATGTCACAACTAAGTATAAAAGAGAAGAGGACGGCGCCTCTAAGTGTAGCAATATGGTTACATTTTATGACGGTACAACATTTAGCAACATTTTGCTACACTTCGAGGCGCCTCTCTTCTCTTTTATACTCTGTAGCTCCTGCTGGATTTTGTTTCTAATCCCCTTGTGGAGGCTTCCATTTGTGGATGGACATTTTATGGTTACACACCCTATTACATTGCTATAATCTTTTATTACATTGCTATAATCTTTTTATATGGACTAAAAACTGAAGGACCTATGAACAAATGGTTGTGGAACAAATCATATGAGTTTCCATTATTTCTTATGGGGAAATTTGCTTTGATATACAAGTGCTTTGGATTACAAGCATGTTTCTGGAACGAATTATGCTCGCAATCCAAGGTTTAACTGTACGTGCATTAGAAAAATCTTTTGTAGCAATGCATGTAATAAGGAAGTGTGATTATGATGTGCAATAAATGTCAAAGATTTGGCTTTACAGAGAGAAAGAGTAACAGAAACATGGACAAATCCATGTAATAAAGAGGTATGGTGCACCATGAACTAATAGAAAAATAAGAACATTTGTGGCATGCCACAGCACAGATATAATAGAGAAGCACTTTGTGTAACATGTTATTCTGAGTATGATTTTCTCTGTGTTAGGTACTGTGTGTAATGAAGAGGTGGGAGTATAATTGTATGTAACACAGGAGAATGAAGTACTGCATTTAAAGTGTTACTAAACCCACAACAGTAAAATCAGTCTGTATATGCAGTAAAGTATGCTTGTTCTACTCACCGTGGAACCTAAGGGGTTAAGATCCTGTGTTCTCTGATTCTCCCTTCTTCCACTGTCCCCAATCCATCTGCTGATAGAACAGAGCCTTTGCTCAGTTTGGTGTGTACTGCTAGAGAGTTTTTTTTTTTTCTAGGAGTGTTGATACAAGGCCATTCAGCACTATTCAGACAGAGGGTCAGGGGTCATGCAGCCTCATAGGACAGTCATAGTAGAATGAAAACTCCTCCTACAAGCTTTAACCAGACACTAATAGAAGTCACAAGACTGCTATATACTGCTGATGAGAAAAGGTATTCAGCAGTTTATATTTACTAATATAATTGCATTTCCATATTATGTGTACTGTGGGAGACCAGGTAGAAACCAGGTATAGTGAATGCTATACAGTTCGTAACACTGTAAAGTAAAAATTGTAAAAAACATAAAATCATGTATTTATTTTCACAATGTATTTCAATTGTCCCTGACCTATGCCTATTAATCTGAATATTTTTGAAGTTTGCCAACTTACTTTGTAAAGATCCTCACACATTTACTTCCTTGAATTCTGTGACACATATTCACTATGTCCTATGAGTAGGCCCTACTGTGTAACACATTTCACTGAGCCTGCCTCCTGATCTAAAGAGGTGCTGAGTGGAGGAGTTTTAGGAGGCAGTATAGGAATTTCTACTTGCACTCAGCAAGGTACCATAGGACATGTAGTCCTTAGAAATTGAATGTAAACAGCAAAGGAGAAGCTGCAAAGCACCCAGGAAATCTGGGAATCTGTGAAAACAGGTGCCCAGCAGACAGGCAGCACTCACAACATGAAAGAACATTTTTCAAGTAAGATTATATTGCATTGCCAAAATACCTATTGTTTGTATCGTTATTACAATGCTGATGTTATAAAGTGAAAGTGTACAGTATGCTGTGACCGTGAAACTCATTTACACTAATGCCGCGTACACATGATCGGATTACTCAGCGGACTTGGACAATCTGCTCGTGTGTGGGCTCCGGCGGTCTTTTCCTTCCCAAAAGTCCGGCGGACTTAGAAAGAAGTTTTGACTCAAAATTGTCCTGCGGACAATCTGCCCATCTGTGTGCTAGCCTGCCGGACTTTTGAAATGAACGGACTTGCCCACACATGGAGTAAAGTCCGTTCATTTTGAACGTGGCTCCAAGTAGATGGAACTAGCGAAGGAAGTGAATGTCGCCGCCTCCATCAGCGAGACTGACACCTCGCTAGCCCCATCACCTGGTATGGCCCTGCGGCCCACCCACCCTCAATGCACCTTGTCCCTATGTTGATAAGGACAAGGGCCTCTTCCCAACAACCCTGGCCGTTGGTTGTCATGGTCTGCGGGCGGGGGGCTTATCAGAATCCGGGAGCCCCCTTTAATAAGGGGGCCCCCAGATTCCAGACCCCGACCCTATGTGAATGAGTATGGGGTACGTTGTACCCCTACCCATTCACCTGGGGGAAAAAGTGTACATAAAAAAAAACAACACAGGTTTTTAAAATACTTTATTAGACAGCTCCAGGGGCCTTCTCTTCTTCCATCTTGGGGGGTCTTCTCGCCGGACTTCTCTGCTATCTTCTGCTAGCTCTTTTACTAGCGGAGGAGCCTAGATTTCTCCTTTATCACTGCCGCCATCCGGGGGTCTTCTTCTGACTTTGGGGGTCTTGTCCCGCTCTTCGGTTCTTCTTGCTGGGCCTCCGCTTTCTTCTTCCACCTCTTTTACTAGCGTTGCCCCCTGGTTGACCCCTTCACTGCCAGTGTCATTTACACAGGAATCAGTGCATTTGTATAGCACTAATTGCTGTATAAATGACAATAGTCCCAAAAATGTGTCAAAAATGTCCGAAGTGTCCGCCATAATGTCGCAGTCACGATAAAAATCTCTGCTCGCCACCATTTAAAATATATATATATATTAATAAAAATGCCATAAAACTATCCCCTATTTTGTAAACGCTATAACTTTTGCACAAACCAATCAATAATCGCTTATTGTAATTTTTTTAAATAAAAATATGTAGAAGGATACGTATCGGCCTAAACTGAGGGAAAAAAATGTTTTTTATATATATTTTTGGGGAAATATTTATTATAGCAAAAAGTAAAAAATAATGCGTTTTTTTTTTCAAAATTGTCTCTCTTTTTTTGTTTATAGCGCATAAAATAAAAACTACAGAGGTGATCAAATACCACCAAAAGAAAGCTCTATTTGTGGGAAAAAAAGGACTTCAATTTTGTTTGGGTACAACGCAATTGTCAGTTAAAAATGACGCAGTGCCGAATCGCAAAAAGTGGTCTGGTCAGGAAGGGGGTAAATTCTTTCGGGGCTGAAATGGTTAAAGACCATCTAAGCACATACAGTATTTATCAATGTTGTCTATAATTCAAATTATGAAATGCTTCAATATTCCATGAGGGAAACACTATGATGATTGAGGAGGGCATCGTTTGTCTTCTCTACCTTATTCTTGCAACCAGAAATATGCTTTTCACTGGAGAACAAATTACTATAGACCTACAGTATCTAGTCTTTGGGAAGTCCTGAGCAGTATAGATGCTTTGGATTTTATACATAATGCTCTGTAAATAAAATATTAGTTGATTAGTGGGTTGAAAAAGATTATAATAATTTGAGAAGTCATAAAGTAGTAAGGGAACCCAGATCCCATTCATAGGCAATCTTTAAAAAAAAAAAAAAAAAAAAAAAAAAAGAAGTAACTAATGCTTGTAAAAGAAAACGGTTTAATTCTAAAGTCTTACATCTGATGAAGTGGCCAGTTTACATGTATTGTATACTAATGTATATTCTTGTAGACAGGAATCTAGTATTAAGTAATTACTTAATTATCCTAAAAGGAATATCTACTACTTCAACTATGGAACGTTAATTCATTTCATTGTGTCCAACTGACAGTCATACAACGTGAACCGATACAACACGCTGTACTTGGTTATCTGTGACTTGTTATCAAAATGAAATAAAACAGAAGAAAGCCAAATACAGAAAGATTAAAGATTCTTTAGTCAGATCTGTTATCTAAACATTGGAACGAGGCAACTATTGCCTTTGCATTAATGATAATCAGCAGGGCTGCTGTGATAAGCTGCCACATTCAAGTATATGCACTTTGTTTTCAATTCCTATCCAACATTGACTACAATAAGCTTTTTCTAACCATTAAGAGTCATCTTGCTTAATTAATTTCACCAAGTACCAATTCCCTGATGAAGGTGATATGTGGAAGCCCCTGAAACGCGTTATCATGTAAAATATGAGGAAATAAACCTTTTTGGACTCAACAAATAGTATTGCGTTCCATCCTTTTCTGTAGATTTTTTTTTTTTGGAAGTACCACCTTGTATATTTGGATCTGCCATACTTGATTACTGCAAATTACTGCATAGACTGTCTACACAAAAGTGGAATTCAGCAAAATGTTTGGATCCAGACCCCCCCCCCCCCCCCCCCAACTCGCACACAGCTGTAAAAACAATAAAAATCTGACAAGCATGGGTGTACATTTTCAATCTTTAAATTTGAAATGATGAAAACAATGCTACCCCACCTACTGAATACAGCCTAATATTTAAAGGAGACATGCAGGAAACAAAAACAAAAAAAACATACATACTCACCTATATGGCTGCAGGATTGGTCTAGTAGTCGCTCAGGTCTCGAGTCTGCTATGGTGACTGTCAGCCAGCACTCTCTGCTCTGCCTCTACAGCACTCTTTGGAGTGCAAGGCTGGGGAGGAGAAAACAATGCCATTTTTTTGTAAAACAAAAGATCAAACTTTTTTTTTTTTTTGATCTTTTGCTTTTAAAGTGTTACTAAACCCAGGACCCTGCATTCTCTATATCTGGTCTCCCACAAAACACAGAACATGGGAATGTAATTCATTTAGTAAATCTAAACTGATAAATACCTTTTCTCATCAGCAGTATATAGCAGTCGTGTGACTTCTATCAGTGTCTGGTTAAAGCTTGTAGTAGCAGTTTTCATTCTCCCCTGGCTGTCCAATGAGCCTTCAGGACCGCTGACCCTGAATGCTTATTGTCCCTGTGCTGATCACATTCACTCTCCCCCCAAAAAAAACAAAAAACAACTCTCTAGCATTACACACCAAATTGAGCATGTGCAGCTTGCCCCCAAGGCTCTGTTCTATCAGCAGATAGATTGGGGGCAGTGGAAGAAGGGGAGGAGCAGAGAAGGATAAACCATCCTTTATACACAATACAAAGGATTAACCCCTTAGATTCAACAGCGTGTATAACATGCATGCTTAGTTGCATATATAGACTGATTTTACTTTCGTGGGTTTAGTAACACTTAAAGGTAGAGGAAAGATTTTGGGCCCTATAGAACCCAGATTGCTCTATAAAGAAGACCTGTCATGCTGTATTGCTGTATTGTTATCACAAGGGATGTTTACATTTCTTGCAATAGCAATAAAAGTGATCAAAAGATATATATATATATATATATATATATATATATATATATATAATATAGAACGTGTAAAATAAGTATTTAACATGTCACCATTTTTATAGGTAAATGCATTTCTAAAGGTGCTATTGACATGAAATTTTCACCGCATGTTGGTAACAACCCATGCAATCCATACATACAAATAAGTCAAAACAAATATTGTAAGTTCAGAAATTAGGTTATGTGTACTAAAACGCAATGACACAGGGAAAAAGTATTGAACACATGAAAATGCAAAAAGGCATGAAAAGCCAAGACACCAGCTGAAATCTATCAGTAATTATAAAGCAATCCTGCCCCTTGTCAGTGCAAAGTAATATCAGCTGATTTAGTCTAAACTGATGGCCTATAAAAAGGTGTCTCATTATTAGGATGTCACACAAGAAACATCTCATGATGGGCAAAAGCAAAAAGCTCTCTCAAGACCTTCTCAACCTTATTTTTTCAAAACATACCGATGGCAGTGGTTGCAGAAGGATTTCTAACTTCTGAATGTTCCAGTGAGCACTGGTGGGGCCATAATCCGGAAGTTGAAAGAACATAGTTTCACCACAAGCCGACCAGGTGCTCCTCGCAGGATTTCTCGCAGAGGAGTGAAAATAATTATCAAAAGAGTTGTCCAAAAGCCAAGGATCACTTGTGGAGAGCTTCAGAAAGACCTGGAATTAGCAGGTACAACTGTTTCAAAGAAAACAATAAGTAATGCACTCAACCGCCATGGCCTGTATGCACGCTCACCACGCAAGACTTAATTGCTGAAGAAACATAATGTTGACACTCATTTAAAGTTTGCTGCACAACATTTAGACAAGCCTGTGAAATACTGAGAGAATATAGTCTGAAAAAAAACTCTTTGGATGCCATAATAAACACCATGTTTGGAGGTCAAATGGCACTGCACATCACCCCAAAAACACCCCAATACTGTGAACATCATGGTGTGGGGCTGTTTTTCAGCATATGGTACTGGCAAACTTCATATCATTGAAGGAAGGGTGAATGGAAAAATGTACTGTACCAAGACATTCTTGATAAAAATCTGCTGCCATCTACCAAGATGATGAAGAAAAAACAAGAGTGGACATTTCAAAAGACAATGATTCCAAACACAAAGGAAACTCTGAATTGTTTTCAAATAAAAAAAAATAAAGTTGCTAGAATGGCCCAGCCAATCACCTAACTTGAATCCAATAGATGTTTGTGTGGAAGAATGGGCCCACATCACACCTGAGCAATGCATGCAACTAGTTTCTCCATACAGGGGGAGTCTTGAAGCTGTTATTACCAACAAGGGATTTTGTACCAAGTATTAAATACATTTCAATTAGCGTGTTCAGTACTTTTTCCCTGTGTGATTCCTTTTTATTACACATAACTTAATTTCTGATTTGTTTTGCTTTGGTTTCTCTGTATGCATTGCATATGTTGTTACTGACGTGTGGTGAAAATGTAATGTCAATAGCACCTATAGAGAAAATGGAACATTTTCTATCAAATACTTACCGTAATTTTCCTTTCTTGATGCTGACTCCATGGCAGCATACGTGTGGGTTAACCCTGCCTCCACTCCTCCCCTATAGGATCCCTCTGCCATAAATCTTTGCTCCAAGCCAGCAGCTGTGTTCTGTAACTAACCTACTCAAGACATTTGGGAGGGAACTTCTGCTGCCACAGAGTCTATCAGGAAAGGAAAATTACAGTTAGCATTTGATGGAAAATTTTCAGTTTTCCTGACAGACTCCATGGCAGCATACATGTGGGAAATAACTTGCCATACACACCTGCAAAGAAAGTTTAACACCGTCAACCAACAGTATTTGTAAACCAAAATGTGGGTAATTAGAAGATTCTGGACGGCCGCACTCCAAAACAAAATCGGAACCTTTATTCAAAAAATCACAGGAGCACTACAAGTGACATCACAGCAAGAAGCAACAACAGCTAACGCGTTTCACACTACAGAGAGTGTTTGTTCATAGCACATAGCAGTTCATAGCTATGAATAAGCACTGTCTGTAGTGTGAAACGAGTTAGCTGTTGTTGCTTCTTGCTGTGATGGCACTTATAGTGCTCCTGTGATTTTTTTAATAAAGGCACCGATTTTGTTTTGGAGTGCGGCCGTCCAGAATCTTCTAATTACCCACAGGGCACAAATGTGTTCATAGATGACCAGGAAGCCACCCTGGCAATTACTTTGGGAGCTACATGACACAAAGCTGCCCAAGATGTAGACCCACTCCTGGTCGGGTGAGCAGGCACTAACTCCAAAGGAGCCAAGCCCTTGGCTCTGTGAGCCTGTGGGTTGACCTAGGCAATCAGTGCTTGATGTGATGTAAGTAAAGACAGCACAAGCCATTACTGTACATAAGCCATGTTCAGCACAAGCCATTACTGTACAGAAGCCATGTTCACTGAATAATAACTAGCATGAACAGGAAACACCACACACGAAGTGAGTACAACAGAGATGCAACATAGAGCTGCATTTAAAGAAATGTAACATCCATGACAATCCGTGTCACAATCGCTCTAGATGAGGCATGTTTCCATGTCCGTTCTGGCAAAAGAATGAACAGGTGTTCTGAAGCCTGAAGGAAGCTGTAGCTTGTAGATATCACTTTACAATATCTGAGGGATTCCTAAAATGTGAGGAAAGCACTGCTGGAAGTCAAATCAGGATTCTCTGTTTACTAGACATGTGTTTTACCCAACTAAGCCATAGCACGCCTTCCCCCACGCAAGTTAAAAATCGAAGGTAGGCAGAACAATTTCTTGGCTCCCATGAAGACTGATGCACCCTTGGGAATTGCGTCAAGCATAGGTAACTGCACCTCTCGACTGGAAAAAAATGTAAGAAAGTTCTCTATGACCAGTGAACCAATCTCTAAGGCTTTTTATGGCAATGTGATAACTGTGAAAAGGCAAACTTGACAGAGAGGCCTATAACAAAGACAGCCCTAGAACACTCTGCTTCAATTTCCAAGGGGGAGTTGAGAACAAGAGGGAGACTTTGAAAACCTCTGCTTACTCCGAGGTCTAAGCCTAGCTGCTTCCTTGAAGAATTGTTGGACAGGAAAGATGCCTATACCGGAAACCTGTGAAGGCTGATAAAGCTGACACTTGAACTCTGAGGTAACTGAACTAGAGCCAGAACTAAATCTGACTGTCAGGAGCAGACATGTATTGAACAACTTTGACCAGATTCTCTCGTCAACTCTGTCTGCGTTCATTCTTTTAATATACAAGAGACCAATTCAGGGTGTGGTCCACAACAGGGAACTTACTATTGCTAGTATTTACGCACCCAATGAAGGATCAGCCACGTTCTTTGGGTCATTTTTTGAGAAAATTGCTCAATACCACTCCCCTCACTTAATCGTGGGTGGCGATTTTAATTCAGTTGCCAACGCCACTCTCGACCGTTCATCAACACCAATCACTTCTAGAGCTTTCCCGAAATCGCTCTCCAGGGGCCTACGTGAACTGCAACTCACTGACACCTGGAGAGCTCACAACATAGGCTGCAGGGAGTACACTTTCTTCTCCCACCCACATAACAGCTATGCGAGGTTAGACTACATTTACTCCACTCCAATTATTCTTGCTAACTCGGTGGAAGCCTCCATCCACCCCTGTGTTTGGTCTGACCATCAGGCAATTTCCTTTACTACAGAGTTCATTAGGCTTGCTCCCACGCCTCACTCCTGGAGATTGAATGAATCCCTTCTCTCGGACTCAGGGGTGGAAGCCCAGGTAGCTCAGTCTCTGGAGGAGTATTTCTCCTTGAATGCTCGCCTGGACATGCTACCCTCGACCCTCTGGATGGCGCATAAAGCCGTCATCAGGGGACGACTTATTAGTCTTTCCGCAGCCCGGAATAGAGCTAATAGACTTAGGATTGTAGAACTAACCAGAGAATTGGATCTCCTATACAGAGACGCATCCTCGTTGCACTTGGACTCGTCCAGGCGCACCATAGATCAGAAGCGCCTGGAGCTCGACTCCTTGTTGTCCTCCAAGGTTGAGAAGACGCTACGCTGGGCCAAGGCTCGCAGTTTGCTATTCAACAACTCTGCCTCGACCTCGTTTGCTAGGAAGTTGTCTAGCACACTTCGACCGCCTCACGTCTACCGGCTATCTAATAGTGAGGGTTTTATATCTTCACATCCCAAGGAGGTTCTCAAGATCTTTGAGCAATTCTACTCTAAACTCCTAGAAGCCCCCCGCACCCTTCCTTCCCTTGAGGACCTGTCCTGGCTGCAGGACATCCCTCTCCCAACGCTCTCCTCCTCACAAGTGGAGGCGTTGAATGCCCCCTTTACTGTTCCGGAAATCCTAGGGGTTCTCAAGTCACTGAAGTTGGGTTCAGCCCCGGGCCCGGACGGCTTTTCAGCCCTCTATTACAAAAAATTCTCCATGATTTTAGCCCCCAGAATGATGCAACTTTTCAACTCGATTCTACTAGGTGGTAGCTTCCCAGAGGAAATGCTGTTAGCCAACATGTCACTGATCCCTAAACCCAATAAGAATCATAATTTACCTCAAAACTTTAGGCCAATTTCGGTAATAAATAATGATATCAAAGTATTTAGCAGAATCTTAGCTGACAGACTAGCAAAGTTTATCCCTTCTCTAATTTCCCCCTTCCAGTCTGGGTTCATTCCACATCGTTTTATCACTGACAATATACGCCTTGCCTCCAATGTTATCCAAGATGCCAACCTATTTTCCCGTAAGCTCCTCCTGTTGAGTTTAGACATACAGAAGGCTTTTGACAGTGTTACATGGAACTATTTAGACACACTTTTGCCTCTTATGGGCTTTCAGGGTAGCTATCTAGCAGGATTCCAAGCCCTCTATAATAATCCTATGACTCGCATTAAGTTGCCCGGCTGTAACTCAGAATTCTTCCCCATAGGTAAAGGCACTAGACAGGGGTGTCCCCTTTCCCCTTTAATCTTTGCCCTAGCCCTGGAGCCCCTCGCAATTGCTCTCCTTCGACATCCTGATATTTCTGGTTACACTAAGGGGTCCGAAACGTATAAATTTTGCATGTATGCAGATGATGTTTTGATGTTTATTACTAACCCTCATGTCTCTCTTCCCAATCTTTTCTTGACTCTGTCTCATTTTGCGAAAATCTCTGGCCTGTCCATTAATGTGTCTAAGGCTGTAGCCCTCCCTATAGGCTTTACACCCAATGATTTGGCCCTTATTAAACTAAACTACTCATTTACTTGGGCCTCCACCCACATTTCTTATCTGGGGGTTGGTCTTCCCAGTAATTTCGGGGACCTCTTTGGGGTCAATTATCCCCCACTGATTAGCAAACTTAAAAACACCCTGAGAAGTTGGCTCTCTTTACGTATCCCCTTTATAGGTCGAATCACTGCCCTCAAAATGGTCATCCTACCCAGGTTGCTATATCTATTTCGCTCTCTACCGGTTAAGCTTCCCAAGAGCTTTCTCCTTGGCCTTCAGTCACATTTCAATAGGTTTATTTGGAACAGTAGACCTCCCAGGTTTGCGAGAGGGGTACTCTATAGATCTATGAAAAATGGTGGTCTGGGGGTACCTCAGATTTGGTTATACTACCTTGCCTGTAGATTTACTCAGCAGGCACAGTGGTCGATCCCTAATTCTAAAGTCCCCTGGGTGAGGTTTGAGGGTGACTCGATCACTCCACTCTATCTCCCCGGCCTTATGTGGTCAACTAATCATCCCCTCCAGACTCTAACCACGCGCAACACTATAGTGGCGGATTGCCTCCAACTGTGGCACCGCTTCAAGCAGAGATACGACACCACCCTGGGGCGCTCTTTAGGGGCCTCCTTCCTGGGTGACCCTAGGTTCCCCCCGGCTTATCTCCATCCGGAATCTTTTGATATCTGGGTCCGTTGTGGGCTTACCCAGGTGAAAGACTTTGTGACGGGCTCTGGCTTTGTTCAATTTTCGACTCTGCGGGCCCAGCACCAACTCCCAGACTCTGAATGCTATAGATATTTGCAGATCCGCCACTTCTTCCTCTCCCGGTATGGACTCCGTCCTCGAGCACAGCTCACTGTCTTTGAAGACGTGTGTTTCAATTTCCCACGACAAAAGGGATTGATCTCTCTGATGTATAGGTCCCTTGAGGGACATTCGGAGTGCCAGTCCCTTCGATATAGAGCTCGCTGGGAGGAGGAGTTGGCTCTGGAGACGGGAGTGGTGGATTGGGAGGAAGGTTGGAACAACATGCGCAAATGCACCAGATCCCTAACTGTTAGGGAGACGGCCATCAAGGTCCTCACTAGGTGGTACTACACCCCGGTATGTTTGCACCAGATTTATCCCCTTACTTCCCCCAACTGTTTCAGAGGGTGCAATCATCCTGGCTCCTTTATACACATTTTTTGGGATTGTGACTTAATTCGCCCTGTTTGGCAAGAGGTCTTGAGGCTGGTGGATGGGTTCGCGGGCCGAACACTGTCCCTCTCTTATCATCACTGTCTCCTATTCCAGACCCCCCCCGACACCCCTAAACATTTTATAAGACTAGTGCACTCTATCTGTGTTGCTGTACTGTGGACTATTGCTCTTCACTGGAAGTCCCCGTCTATACCTTTAGCACAGGTTCTCACTCGTATCGATCAGGTAATGCTGTCTGAAAAGATCTTTCACACTCTACATGACACTGAACACATCTATGACCTTAAATGGAACCCATGGTTCCTGTTTCGTCTACAGAAGCGATCGCACCTTAGGTTTTTCCTTTTGCTTCTCCTTTCTATTTGCTTTTTCTCCTCTTTTTCCTTTGTTTCTCTCTGCTCTCCCTCCCCCTTCTCCCTGTCATGATCTTTCTTTCATAATTGGGTTATGATGGTCAGCTCGTTTAACTTGTCATTCTCGTTACTATTATGATTGATGGTTGGAATATGAGACCCATACAGTGTATCATTTATCTATGTTTGTTCCTGCAGGGTTCTGTTCTGTGATTATTACCTTTTGGTAACCTGGTCTTCCAACATTTTATGCCAATGCTGAAATATGTTTCTTTTTGCTGACTTTGTATTTCTGTTAATAACTTTAATAAAACCTTTTTTGAAAACAAAAAAATATACAAGAGACCGGAGATGACTCTGGAAGAGCAGCCGAGGACCTCCAATCTGAAGAACCAGACTGTCAGACACAACCGTGCTAGACATGGATGTAGAATTGTACTCAGTGACAGAAGGCCTGGCCTGAAGAGAAGGTGAACTGGGTTCCAGAAGCTGAACTGTGGTAGCAAGGGGAACTATGACTTAATTGCCCGATAAGGAATCACTGCCACTAACACCACATCCTCTGTTCAGAGTCTTCGTAGAAAACCTGAGGTTGACCAGGACTGGAAGAAATGCATAGGTCCTACTGTAGTTCCAATGATCCATCAGGGCATCTGCAGTTGAAAAGATCCACATGTTGAGACCATCCATTGTTGACTCTCAAAATAAAATCTGTTAGAACATTTTGGACTCTGGGAACATACGCCACTGAGCTGTAGGCTCGATTCTTCTGAGCCCAAGACATAATTGACTCCGCTTCTTGTAATAGAGAACAGGCTGTGAGTCCCCAGGCTGTCTTTTAGCATAGGAGACTGCAGCAGTGTGGACTAATCTAAGAGCAGTGACGCTCCCTTTGTTATATGGTGAAGGGCCTGAAATCTGCTTCCTGGCTCCCACTGCTGGAGAGACCCCTTCAAGAAAGACACTTTCTCAGGCTTCTACTTGATCCTCGGATCCATAGACACCATAGTGCCAATCATTTTAGACACTGAAAGGCATGCAGGTGGGAAGAAGACTGGGCCAGGAGTATTCAGATCCAAAACTTCAGATCCAAAACCAATAAGACCCTGAAAATACACAGGGTGATGTTGAAAGCCTGATGGCTGGTGATGGTCTTGACCTACAATGAACCAAAGGAACTTGTGAAAGTCTTCTAATTTGGGCACATGAAGGTAAGCATCTTTAGTCTAATCAAAACAAGCCAGTCATCTGGCTGGATCCCCCTATGAATCAGGGATGATGTTTACACCTTGAACTTCTCCTCTGCTGAAAATTGTCTCAGGTGTGCAAGGTCTAAAACTGGTCTGCACAAGCTGTTCCTCTTCGTGACCAAAATAGGGACGAGCACCTTCCCTGAAATCTCTCACATTCAGAGACTGGCACAGCGGCACTTTGCGACACCAGCAACTTATGTAAAGCATGAGTATATGCTTTCTTTACCTTAGTATAAGGCAAAATCCATGGAAATGAATCAGAGAAGATGGGGACTTCTGATGGACCATTCATGTGCCGAAGGACCACTCGCAATAGTCTGAAGCCCAACTTAGTAGCTTTTTAGATTCTGAGTTCAAGCTTTTAGCATATATCGATATTAGGTCCCCTCACCAGCTCTTCCTAAAATCCCAACCTGGTCTGTAAAAATGTGTGACCCTCGCACGTTCTGAACTTTTTTCTCTAGACTGTCCTCTTCTGTCCTAGCCAGTGCTGATCTTGAGCCTCAACTTGCCAACTGTGGCCCGCGTTATGGGGCTATCCAGCTTGCGAAAAGATGAAGCTCCCTAAAATGGAATTCTACACTACGCCTATTAGAGGTGGGAACAGCAAGCCCAGGCCCCAGCCAAAGCAATCGCTTTGCCGTAACTGACGAGAGCATAACCCGTTCCACTATGTGGCTGATGTCATTGGAGCCTTATCATGGAAACCAACACCAGCTCCGACTCCTGAACTACAGAGTTTCTGAAAATGCTCCTGAATACTGCGTTCATGTTCTCCATCCCCATTTCAGTCCTTTTTCGATATGGCCAAGAGCCCGGGCTGACGTTCGGGTTATTCACTGCTTCTTCCAAGGAAGAGCGACATGCTTGCTGGCCTCATCAATGCCTCAGCCATTTAGAGAGACAGCCTTTAGATGCTTCACATCCTTATCTCTGAATGGATAGAGCTTGGCCATCTTGCTCAGAGGGAAGGGATGTCTCGTGACCTTGCTCCACTTATCCAAAATTATGTCTCTAGTTCTGTTAAGAATGAGAATTGAGAACACTCTCTCTGCGGCTACATCTCAAAGTCGTGCAGTTCAGAGTGCGACCCCTGATCCAACTATGAGTAAAGCCCTGATTCAACTTTACAGTCTCTGGATCAAAGTTGCATCAAAAGATACATCAAAGTAGTGCAGGAACCCCTTAACGTCTGCAACTCTAAGCTGCATAGATTGGAACAGGTGCCATTGAACTCAATGAGCTGTGGCCCTCCATGTGATCCCATGTGTCCAAAGTCGCACAACAAGTTGCACTAGCCCAAAGCTGCTGAAAGAACTTCCTCTTGCTTTGCAAGAGACTTTACCTTGGTTGGGACAGTTCCAGTTCTTCCTGATCATCCTAGTGGGAGAACACTCCGCAATGGCCGTTGGACTTCATGTGTGGCTTATATCCCACTCATTAAGGGATTCTTGCACAACGTGCCTCACTAGGGATTCCATTTGCTGGAAAACACCGCCGCCTGGGCTTAGCATGGCTCACACAGAGACTCTCCTTCTGGGACAAGGGAATTGCATGTAAGAATCTGAGAACATATAAACAATATTAAAAACGGGTTTAATAAACATATAGTAGTGTTTCTAGGCATTTCAGGGATTACCACAATAGAGATCCAACATGTATGGTTTTTTATGGCACAGACAAAAATTAATGGACATTGGAGAGGAGAGAATAAGAAAATTAAGATTTCCCAGAAGGAAATCGAATAGATTTTCCAATTAGATACTCTCCAACCTACAGGATTAAATATCAATGTAGATCTAAAAAAAAAATTAACACATTTTTTAAAAATATATTTTTAATTATCATGTTTCCGATATTCACTTCCATTGGATATATTAATAATATAGAATTGTTTCATGTATGAAAATTCACTTTTTCCACTTATCTAAAAAAAAATGTTCATATTTTTATAGTTTGTTGTATCCATATATAATTATTTTATAAATTAGGGGTTCCCATCCATTTCTTAATTTTTTCAAATTTTTGTATTCGTTATTGGTTCATTTCCCCATTTTTTGATCATTCTTTTGATCATCATTATCCCATAAATATAGGGATAATAAATATAGGAATACTCAGCTTCAAATAAATATTTTCCTTATCTGCCTGGCTCGAGGGAAAGGTCTCAGATAATAAAAGGACTAAACGTCAAAATACAATCATCTATTGATACCTATAAGTTAATACTGGGAAACTTACAGAAATATTCTAGGAGTGCAGATATATTCAAATGTGATTCTCAAACCAGCATAAGTTTAAATAGAAAAAAATGCAAAGTGCAGAAAAATAAATATAAATATCAAAGTGCAAAGTGTCACATAAAAAATTGGTAAACACACTACAGAGGTGACTCCACTTAAAATGTTGTGTATAATAAAATCAGAAAAAATAATAGTGATGCTTTTCAGAAAGTCTATACACTAGATATACAGTTTTAAACGTAATAAATGAATGTGATATAAAACACAAAAGAATATAAAGGCACTACAGAGATGACTGTGGCATGCGTTACATAAATTTCTTCAAATTCTATAAATTATCTATCCATCTGCATATATAGATATTCAGTTCAACCCTCAAACATACATAGGTCAGTGAAAAGTGAAAACAAAAAGTGCTGTGCTTCTTTGATAAGTGCAAATAACTAAAAATAAAAAAGTAGATTAAATTATGATAAGACAAGAAAAACTGTGGAAATAAAAGTGATTAAGCAAAACCTATATAAAATAGATAAATAATCCAAAATAAATATAATCAAAAAATGAATCTCAAAATATAATGTAAAATTAGTAAACGCACTACAGAGCCTATTTCCAACGTGCATTAAGCCACAAAAAACACTCCAAAACTGCATCTAATAAGGTGTCCAACCTTAATTGGAGTATTTCAAACAGTGGGTATATATATAAAATAAATTCTTAAAAAAAAAAAAATATATATAGTCTCTTTTAAGGTGCCCGTGCTTTTTTGTGACAGATTATGTGCATTCCAATCAGGTGACCACTTCCCAGTGTTCTTTCCACTGTGACCATACACTTGGGTGGGCAATGGCCCCTGACCTCATGGTAAGGAGATAATCGCATATAATGTGGAGGTCCCTTTAAGGCTCTTCTCTCCAGGTCCACAAACTTCTTTTAATTTCTTATTACTCCGTGGAACCCAATGGATCAATAAAGAGGGGGTACCATAGTGTAGTATTTTCATACATATATCAAGTTTATTAGAAAAAACTTCACACAGGGTACTCACATATTAGTTCATTAAAAAACAGCCTGTATCCAACGAGCAGTGAACTCGTGTCTGTGTACAACAGCAATGAGCGTCCTTCCCGTCCCTACGCGTGACATCACACCACGTGACTTCATCAGGGGATCCCCTGATGAAGTCATGTGGTGTGACATTGTCTTGTGTAAGTCTTGTGTAAATTTAATAAAAACTTTATTAAACAATCAAAATCTGATAGGGGTTCTAACTTTCTTGTGCTTTAATAAAAACACATTTTTATTTCTATCTGTGTTGCTATTGGAGATGCCTACAAGTTCAGGTGCGTAGTGAATAGTACAAATACTGTAGCTGCGAACAAAAAGAAGCTTACCAGTCCAAGATTCCAGCGCTGTCTTCACCCAGGCTGGTTCTTTGCTGGGTTTTGGATCTCTGGCACCTCCATCTTGGATGTGGGAGCGAGCTGGGACGCCCTACTGTTTCACAGCCAGCTCCCCACTAAGCATGTGCAAACTTTGTGCTCTCTTTAATACTGGTCCTACAGCCTCCTGGGACTAAAAAATACACTGGGACATTAACCAGAACAAATATGGCAAACATCACAGCTTTGCCTACACTTTTTCACTTGCACCAGCTTGATTTCCAAGCTCCAAAATATATATCGGATAGGTGATGGTAATTTATAGAAATATCCTGGCTAATGAAAGATAAATACACCAGTTTATTTCTATTTCTGTATCACTGTTTCTGCAGCAGTTAAAGCTTGAGTGAAAGAAGGATCCGAGCTAAACGTAAGCTGGAAGCACTTTCCTGATGAAATATGGTGAGAGGGGATGTGTAATTAGTAAATTAATTATCTCGCTGTAACGGAGATTTAATAGTTTCTGGAGCTGACACATCAACAATGTTTTGTCAACTCAGGTTGCTAGCAGTGAAATTATCACTAAAGAACGGTATTCAGGAGATGGAAAAAGAGGCGATCACGCCAGAATGAGGAATAAAAAAAAAAGCCCCAACATATACCAGAACAAGATAAAGTGTTTTGTTCTTATATAAAGCATCGCACCTGAGCAGAATGCAAATTAATATCAGATAAAGCTTGGGTACAGGCTGCTCAGAACAAGCTATTTAATCTGTAATCAGTGTTAATATTCTCCAAATAGGAATGCATGGAATGCCAGCCAGGGGGTAACAGACAGCTGTAATGTAGAGATAGGAGTCAGGATGTGTTGGAGAGACATTATTTGGATTGTGGCCTGGTATTTTTTATTTTTTTTTCCTCACTTCTATTATCATAACTATAAAATAGAAGTAAACCTAATGAGAGCAATAGGAGAGGGGGGACAAAAGATTTTAATGGAAACGTATTTGTAAGAAAAACAGATTTGTACAATGTGACGACAGATAAGACCTGCTTGTCTCATTTGGATTGCCCTTTTGCTAGCAGCTGTAAAATCACCTTGTTCCATCCTGTTTTTTCCACAGTCTGTTTCTGCTATTTTGAATTACCCCAAAAGCGTTAGGTTTGACCTCTGTTATGATCTGATTTACGTGATTTAAATGATCGTCAAGGTAGCATTTTCTTTCTAAACCACGCAATATACTATGATGTCCAACCAAAATGCCAGCAAGGCATAAGAGCATTTAGGAGAAAAGGTGGTGTTATCTGTTCATGCGTCCTGAGACAATTAGAGCAAACTACCCTACATGAATATGTGGAGCTTAAAAATCTTCCACCCAACTGTCTCTTTATTATTTTTAAAGGAAAGAATATGTATTTGGTAAGAGCAGAAAATATTGTAGTAATCATGCAGCAGTTTTATGGTGCTTTGTGTTTTTAGTGCTTCCTTTTGGCATGTGCCTTCTTTGCCATTACAATAAACAGCGTCTATAGAGCACTAACTGTTTCTAATACTTCATTATTCATAGTTATGTTCTGCTTTACAGCATAAAAATCTGCTGTGACTGGAACTTTCCCACTTTTATAGGATTACATTTTTTTGTTTATATAGAAGATAAAGGTAAATGCACTCTTAACTGAGCTCCCATCCATGCCACACCATGTTTTAGTAAAGACATTACTGTTAGATTGTAAGCTCTAATGAAGCAGGGCCCTCTGATTCCTCTTGTATTGAATTGTATTGTAACTGTACCATCTGCCCTCATGTTGTAAAGCGCTGTGCAAACTGTTGGCGCTATTTAAATCATGTATAATAATTATAATAATATTTTAGATAATATAAAGAATATAATAACATTTTCTCAAGTCCTAAAAAATAAGATGGTTCTAATTGTTTCCTTGTGAGTGGAAGTAGCGTGGTAGCACCAATGATGAAGAAAAAACAGTTCTATACAAAAGGTTTTCTTTCCAGTTATAAAAAAGCATGCTCTAATAGCAGTAGTAAATGATATTAAAAACTACCTAACATATATGCAAAGAATTTATATATATATATATATATATATATATATATATATATACTGTGGGGACGAAAAGTATTCAGTCCCCCTTAAATGTTTCACTCTTTGTTATATTGCAGCCATTTGCTAAAATCATTTTTCTCCTCATTTATGTACACACAGCCCCCCATATTGACAGAAAAACAGAGAATTGTTGACATTTTTGCAGACTTATTAAACAAGAAAATTGAAATATCACATGGTCCTAAGTATTCAGACCCTTTTCTTAGTATTTAGTAGAAGCACCCTTTTGATCTAATACAGCCATGAGTCTTTTTGGGAAAGATGCAACAAGTTTTTTACACCTGGATTTGGGGACCCTCTGCCATTCCTCCTTGCAGATACTCTCCAGTTCTGTCAGGTTGGATGGTAAACGTTGGGGGAAAGCCATGTTTAGGTCTCTCTAGAGATGCTCAATTGGGTTTAAGTCAGGGCTCTGGCTGGGCCATGCAAGAACTGTCACAGAGTTGTTGTGAAGCCACTCCTTCGTTATTTTAGCTGTGTGCTTATTGTTATTGTCTTGTTGGAAGGTAAACCTTCGGCCCAGTCTGAGGTCCTGAGCACTCTGGAGAAGGTTTTCGTCCAGGATATCCCTGTACTTGGCCACATTTATCTTTCCCTTGATTGCAACCAGTTGTCCTGTCCCTGCTGCTGAAAAACACCCCCACAGCATGATGCTCCCACCACCATGCTTCACTATTAGGACTGTACTGAACAGGTGATGAGCAGTGCCTAGTTTTCTCCACACATCCCGCTTAGACTTAAAGCGGGAGTCCGCCGTGACTCCGCGTTTTTTTTTTTTTTTAAAAGCCAGCAGCTACAAATACTGCAGCTGCTGACTTTTAAAATAGTGACACTTACCTGTCCAGCGCGCCCGCGATGTCGGCACCCGAAGCCGATCTCTAGATCGTCTCTCGGGTCCTGCCGCCGCCATCTTGGGTATGGGAATCAGGAAATGGAGCCTTTCGGCTTCATTTCCCGGTTCCCTACTGCGCATGCGCGAGTTGCGCTGCGCAATAAAGACGGTCCCCGCTGCCTCTGGGATCTGTGTGTTTCCCAGCAGGCAGCGGGGCACTTGCGGAAAGGGGCGGGCACTTGCGGAAAGGGGCGTAATCTACGCCCCTTTCCGCAGAGAGCTATCCCGGAAGTGGGTGCAGATACCTGTACTGTACAGGTATCTGCACCCCCCTCCCCCCTGAAAGGTGCCAATTGTGGCGCCGGAGGGGGGGAGGGTTTTGATGAGCGGAAGGTCCACTTTAGGGTGGACCTCCGCTTTAAGACCAGAACGTTCTATCTTGGTCTCACCAGACCAAAGAATCTTATTTCTCACTATCTTGGAGTCCTTCAGGTGTTTTTTAGCAAACTCCATGCAGGTTTTCATGTGTCTTGTCCATCCACTACGACGAGCCGAGAAAATTAAGTTCAATGCTTCCGAGCATGCGTCAAATTGTTTCCGAGCATGCATAGGAATTTTGCGTATCAGAATTGCTACAGCTGATCAGAATTTCCAATCTGAACTTTTTCCGTCTGAAAAATAGAGAACCCGCTCTCAATATTTTGCTGGCAGAAATTCCGCCAGCAAAAGTCCGATGGAGCATACACACGGTCGGAATATCCGACCAAAAAGCTCTCATCGGACTTTGGTGGTGGGATTTCCGATTGTGTGTACGGGGCTTTAGGCCTTTTTGGTCCCAGATTACAGCCTTTTTTTCATCGATATTTGATCTCCCCAATATTTGTAATCCTAAATGGTGCTTATTGAGCGTCTTTGAAAATTTGAATCTTAGTGCCACGCAAAAACACTTTCTACAAATTCTTCTATATTATGCCAGGAAAGTAGTGGCACTCCAATGGATACACACAGAATCCCTCAATATTACTATGGGACATTTCAGAGACAGATATAAAAAAAATTATTTTTACATACTGTCTCTGGTTTTACTGAGGCTGGCAACTCTGATGGGGCCCCCTAGTGGCCCGGGGTGATATATATTTGAATGTACACAAATATTTGGCCTTACAGTGTACATCATTCAGGGGTCTTTTTTTTGTTGTGCTGATATGCACATATTATTCATCACTGTTCAAATTAATTATAATATTTTATATAATATTATGGACGCGCCGCCACTGCTAAAAAGCTATGTGTGAATTCTAACAATACTGTTATCTTATTTGCCCCATTTTGGTCTGTTAAATATAGAATTTAAAGCATTTTATTATATCTGTATGACAAGTGCAAATAAAAGCAGATGTACACTATCTCACAAAAGTGAGTACACCCATCACATTTTTGTAAATATTATTTTATATTTTTTCATGTGACAAGACTGAAGAAATTACACTTTGCTACGATGTAAAGTAGTGAGTGTACAGCTTGTATAACAGTGTACATTTGCTGTCCCCTCAAAATAACTCAACACACAGCCATTAATGTCTAAACCGCTGGCAACAAAAGTGAGTACACCCCTAAGTGAAAATGTCCAAACTGGGCCCAAAGTGTCAATATTTTGTGTGGCCACCATTATTTTCCAGCACTGCCTTAACTCTCTTGGGTATTGAGTTCACCAGAGCTTCACAGTTTTCCACTGCAGTCCCTGTGTTTGGGGTCATTATCATGATGGAATACTGCCCTGAGGCCCAGCAAGGGAATCATGCTCTACTTCAGTATGTCGTAGTACATGTTGGCATTCATGGTTCTCTCAATGAACTGTAGCTCTCCAGTGCCAGCAGCATCCATGCAGCCCCAGACCATGGCACTCCAACCTCCATGCTTGACTGTAGGCAAGACACACTTGTCTTTGTACTACTCACCTGGTTGCCGTGACACATGCTTGACATCATCTGAACAAATAAGTTTATCTTGGTCTCATTAGACCACAGGACATGGTTCCAGTAATCCATGTCCTTAGTCTGCTTGTCCTCAGCAAACAGTTTGCAGGCTTTATTGTGCATCATCTTTAAAAGAGGCTTCCTTCTGGGACGACCAATGTGATGCAGTGTGTGGCGTATGGTCTGAGCACTGACATGCTGACCCCCCCGCCCCTTCAACCTCTGCAGCAATGCTGGCAGCACTCAAACATCTATTTCCCAAAGACAACATCTAGATATGACGCTGAGCACGTGCATTCAACTTCTTTGGTCGACCATGAAGAGGCCTATTCTGAGTGAAACCTGTCCTGTTAAAACGCTGTATGGTCTTAACCACTGTGCTGCAGCTCAGTGTCAGGGTCTTGGCAATCTTCTTATAACCTAGGCAATCTTTATGTAGAGCAACAATTACTTGTTTCAGATTATCAGAGAGTTCTTTGCCATGAGATGGCATGTTGAACTTCCAGTGACCAGTATGAGAGAGTGAGAGTTATAGCACCAAATTTAACACACCTGCTCCCCATTCACACCTTGTAACACTAACGAGTCACATGACACTGGGAAGGGAAATGCTTAATTGTGTCCAATTTGGACATTTTCACTTAGGAGTGTACTCACTTTTGTTGCCAGCGGTTTAGACATCAATGGCTGTGTGTTGAGTTATTTTGAGAGGACAGCAAATTTACACTGTTACACAAGCTGTGCACTCACTACTTGACATTGTAGCAAAGTGTCATTTCTTCAGTGTTGTCACATGAAAAGATATAATAAAATATTTACAAAAATGTGAGCGGTGTACCCACTATTGTGAGATACTGTATATCCAGCCAAATAATCTTGTGAGCTAATAGCTTCCTGAATTCTCTGCCTCTGGACTGTTCTTAGTTAGAATCATTCAATGATATTCCTGTGGACTATAACATTCTTTGCCCCATTATGGAGGAGAGAGTTAGGTGTTATTAAGTCCTAACATAATGTAATATAGTTCTAACACACTCACTGTCCTAGTTTGACAATGCTACTCAGTACAGTTGTCACCCTAGGACAGGAAGCAAGTTAATGGTGTGATTAGCAGATAAAAATAAAGTAAAAGAGTGAAAAAAGAAAGGAAAATGAATGCAGCCATTACATGTATGCACCAGTAAGCTATGATCCTATCAGTTTTTGTTCTTGGTATATGATTTAATCTACCTATTTACTCACAATCATTTGGGAAGATGAAAGTGTTATACTTTTTTCCTGATATAGCAGGATTTTTTGTGCATTATCCTAGACTAAACTTCTCACAGCCATAAGACCATTCATAATTGTTTAACATTATATTTAGTGGATAGCACAACTTGTTCAACAGATGTAGCTCCAGCTGCTGTTTCAAAGGAAGAGCAACTGACAGCTAATCTGATTTTAGTACGGTACCTACGAATAGCTTGCCTATTGAAATACAAAATAGCCATGTATATTGACATAAACATGAATATGTTTGTCATGGCCAGCAGATGAGCATAAGGTACAGTATCATGAACATCCAATAAGCAGAATGAAAAGAAGGTTGTGTCAGTTTGCTCATCTCTAGCATTTGTTTTGTTCAATCATTGATGTTTACATTGCTTGCTTAATTTTCTCTTCCTAAACAGATGTTCTCATATGAGTGAAAGCTTATGAGCAGAGAACAATGGTTTCAATGCAAATAAACATAAAAAAAAAGTTTGTTACATAGTTAATCTGGTTGAGAAAAGACACAAGTCTATCCAGTTCAACCAAGAGGGAAAACACACACACACAAACACACAAACACACACAAATAGAAAACCTCCATATGCACTACCCAAACCATTAGTTGATCCAGAGGAAGGCAAAAAACCCCCAGTAAAGCATGATCCAATTTGTTCCAGGCAATCAGATATTCCTAGCATCAACTTCACCTATAAAAAGGAAAATTTATTGTCAAATACTTACCGTAATTTTCCTTTCCTGATGGACTCCATGGCAGCCTACGTGCTTGACTTTGTTCTTCCGAGCGAGGGAGCAGGGTGGGCACAAATCTGGGAGGAGGGGAGCTGGAGAAGGACCATCTGTGGCCCGACGAGACCGTCCTGACTACCTAGTAATCCGAGATTGAGGCCACTCAGATGTGCCGAAAGAGGGATAGCCTGGGTGGGCGCAATTTTAGAAAGACTTAGCCTGCTGGATGACTGATTCTTACTGGGCTTACGAAAGGAAGTTTGACCTCTGTACCAATTCCTCCTGAAGTCCCGTCCCGGTTTGTAGGAGCGTGTGTCCCTTGTCCGCTCTGGGCTACGTTTTTTATACTGTGGTCTCTTCCAACCCAATAGTCTTCTGTCCTGGGGAAGTGTCAAGAAGGTCAGCCCAGCCACCTGTCCGCTACTGAAGGTTCGGGTTGCAAAGCCCCTGTTATGAATGTCTGTCGGCGCACGCGGGTGCGCGTTAACGCAGGTGGGCGCACGCGGGTGCACGCGGGTGCGCGCCAACGCAGGTGGGCGCACGCGGGTGCGCGCTAACATAGGTGGGCGCACGCGGGTGCGCAGATGTCCTGGTGGGCGCACGCGGGTGCGCAGATGTCCTGATGGGCGCACGCGGGTGCGCGTTAATGCTATTGGGCGTGCGGGAGCGCGCGTGCACGCGCGGGCGTGCGCGGGAGAGCGGGAGCGCGTGGGAGCGCGCCGTGACGGCCCTTGGCGCCAAAGGGGTTACTTAAGGGGACCTGTTGCCTTGCCTCCTTGCTGTCCGGTCTACAGCGTTCCTGTCGTGACCCCTCTGCTCCTGCTTACTACTTGCTCGTTCCTGTGACCCGGCTTATCCTGACGACCCCTTGTTTGCTGCCTGCCTCTGACCCCGGCTTGTCTGACGATTCTTCTGCCTGCTGATTCGGTACCTACCTGCCTGCCTGTTCCTGACCCGGCTTGTTCACCACGTTATCCAGTCTGCTGTCCCTCCACGGTGCCAGTCTTCCGGTATCCTGCCTTACCTGCTTACGGGTCTGTCGTGAGGAGCCGTACTACAGAACACCTTCCCCGCTGCTCCAGCGTGTGCGTCTTCTGCTGATCTCATCGCTTGCTGGTCGCTGTTCCTGCTGCATCTGCTCCTCTCCTGCACCCGGAGCTTTACACCTGTGTCCTGCTTGGCACTTGTGCCCCTTCCGTGCTCTAGAACCTCTGTATCCTCTACCAGGAGTTCCTGAGCCGGAGGAATACGAGTAGCCGCTCCCAGCATCCGTGGGCTCAACCACCAGGTACGTGACAGTACCGGACAGCCATGTCCGAGCCCACGTCGGGAGCCTCCCCGATGGATGAACTTTGCCGCCACCTTGCCGGTCTCACTCAGGCTGTGAAGAACCTACAAGAAGGGTACAACCGTCTGGAGGGTCAAGTTCAGGCTTTGTCGGCATCTTCACCACCTTCATCAGGTTCAGCTCCCCCTCCGTCCGTGGTAATGATGCCACCCGAACCAAGGGTCCCCACGCCTGAGAGGTTCTCAGGGGATCGAAGCAAATTCAGGGCATTCCGTAATGCCTGCGGTTTATTCTTTGCCCTGCAACCCCGGACTTTCTCTCTTGAAGCCACCAAGGTGGGGTTCGTCATTTCCTTGTTACTAGGGGAACCTCAGTCTTGGGCCCACCGTCTTCTCGAGCAGAAGCATGCCTCTCTTGATAACTTGGACTCCTTCTTCCAGGCAATGTCCCAACTTTATGAGGACCCTCAGTTGACAGCTACCGCAGAAGCGGCCTTGCACTCCTTACAGCAGGGCCGAAGACCTGTAGAGGACTATGTAACTAAGTTCAGGCGGTGGAGTGCCGACACCAACTGGAACGACGCCGCCCTGCGCTTCCAATTTCGTGCAGGTCTCTCTGAAAACTTAAAGGACGAGCTGGCCCGTGTGGGCATCCCAGAGACTTTAGAAGCTCTCATTAACCTCTCCATACAGATCGACAGGAGATTAAGAGAACGGAGATCAGAACGCTCTGCCGGTCCTTCCCGTCCTGTTTGGATGCTTCCACGAGTCCCCAGTTACCCTCAGCCAGCTTCTTCTGCTCCGGTGTCTTCTTCCTCCGATTCTTCCGAACCTATGCAACTTGGTCTCCTACAGCCCTCTCTCACGCCGGAAGAACGTCTGCGTAGGAGGACTAATAATCTATGCCTGTACTGCGGGGAACCAGGACACTATGTAAGGACCTGCCCAGCCAAGCTCCGTAAGTGCCAAGCCACTACCCCTGTACCTGTATCCACCTTACCTGATTATGCTTCTCATCTGGCTGTTTCCGCTCTCTTACAGCTTCCAGGAAGGAGTATTCGGGCCACCGCAATTATTGATTCTGGAGCTTGCAGTGGCTTCATGGACTTGACCTTTGCCATCAAGAACCACGTTCCCCTGCGTCCACGGGTGAAAGGACTTTCAGTACACTTGGCCGACGGATCTGTTCTTAAGTCCGGGCCAGTTACACAGGAAACAAGACCCCTGTTGACCACCATCTTGGAGAACCATCAAGAACTTTTATGCCTGGACATTATTGATTCTCCCTTATTCCCAATCATCCTTGGCATGCCCTGGCTGAAGGCCCATAACCCTCAAGTGGACTGGTGCACCGGGAAGATTAACTTCTCCTCTCCCTATTGCAACCAGCATTGCTTGATTAAGCCTACCGATATTCCCCCTTCTTTGTTGTGCCTGGAAGCTGACAAGGAGATTCTCCAATCTGTTCCTGAGGCCTACCACGAGTCTTTGGACGTTTTCAACAAGAAAGGTGCTGAAACTCTCCCGCCACATAGACCTTACGATTGTCCGATTGAGCTCCTTCCGGGGGCCGAAATCCCTTTCGGAAGGATCTTTCCTCTAACTGAGCTGGAGTTGGGCACCTTGAAGACGTATATTGACGAGAACTTGGAAAGGGGATTCATCCGACCTTCTACCTCCCCCGCGGGAGCCGGAATCTTCTTTGTAGAGAAGAAAGACCACTCTCTGCGCCCCTGTGTTGATTATCGGGAACTGAATAAAATAACTATCAAGAATCGGTACCCTCTACCTCTGGTACCTGAACTATTCCAGAGACTAGGGACGGCGGCGGTATTTACTAAGCTGGATCTCCGCGGGGCCTATAACTTGATTCGTATCCGAAGCGGCGATGAGTGGAAGACTGCCTTTCGCACCCGGTTCGGGCATTTTGAGTACCTGGTCATGCCCTTTGGACTATGCAATGCACCTGCCACATTCCAGCACTTCGTGAATGACATCTTCAGGGACTATCTTGACTTGTTTGTTATAATTTACCTTGATGACATCTTGATCTTTTCCTCTTCTCTGTCCGAGCACCGTGAGCACGTCAAGAAGGTGTTAATCAGATTACGTTGTCATAGCCTGTACGCAAAACCAGAAAAATGTGTGTTTGAACAGCAGAGTATTCAGTTTCTGGGCTTGATTATCTCTGTGGAAGGCATTCAAATGGACCCACAAAAGGTTTCCGCCATTCTGGATTGGCCTGCTCCCTCTGATAAGAAGGGCGTTCAACGTTTCGTGGGCTTCGCCAACTTTTACCGGAAATTCATCAGGGGGTTCTCTACCATCATCTCCCCCATCACGAAGCTCACGAAGCAGGGCTATCGGTTCCACTGGACACCCGAAGCCCAGGAGGCTTTTGTGGCCCTCAAGAAGCTGTTCACCTCGGCATCAATCCTGAAGCACCCTGATCCAGCTCTCCCCTACATCTTAGAGGTCGACGCTTCTGAAATTGCGGTTGGGGCTGTTCTTTCACAGAGGCAAGGTTCCAAGGCCCTCCTGCATCCGGTGGCATTTTTCTCCCGCAAGCTTTCGGAAGCTGAAAGGAATTATGATGTGGGAGATCGGGAGCTGTTGGCTATCAAATCGGCACTCGAGGAATGGAGGTACCTTCTGGAAGGAGCAGCACACCCCATCCTCATTTTTACAGATCACAAGAATCTCGAGTACCTGAAGGTCGCTAAGAGGCTAAAACCACGTCAGGCCAGGTGGGCACTCTTTTTTACTCGATTTTCTTTTCATATAACCTATAGACCTGGGTCGAAAAATGCCAAGCTGGATGCCCTCTCGAGGATGTTTTGCGGACCTGAAGCCTCTTCTCCCCCGGATACTATCCTATCTTCCGGGAATTTCCTTTTACTTCAGGAAGACCTGTTGGACCAGATTAAACGGGCCTCTCTCCATGCCTCTCCTCCTTCTGGTGTCACTCTGCAGGCAAGAGACAATCTTTTGTGGCATCTGGACAAGATCTTTGTACCCCAGGGGGTACGGGTAGCTGTTCTCAGCGCCTGCCATGACCATAAGTTGGCCGGTCATTTCGGGGTAATCAAATCACTTGAACTCCTGCAGCGGACCTTTTGGTGGCCACAACTGGCAAAGGACTGCAAGAATTATGTGGAATCCTGCACGGTCTGCTCGAGAAACAAGGGCAGCAGATCCAAGGTCTGGGGTCTGCTGAAACCTCTGCCTGTCCCTGAAAGACCATGGAGGATGATCTCCATGGATTTTATTGTTGAACTGCCTCTTTCTGAAGACCATTCTACCATCTTCGTAGTTGTGGACAGGCTCTCAAAGATGGCGCACTTCCTTCCCATGAAAGGTACCCCCTCCGCTGCTGAGACTGCTAAGATATTTGTTAGAGAAATTGTGAGGCTTCATGGGATCCCTGTGGACATTGTCTCTGATCGGGGGGTACAGTTTACTTCAAGATTCTGGAGGGCGTTATGTGGTTCCCTGGAGATCAACCTTTCCTTTTCCTCTGCTTATCATCTGCAGACTAATGGCCAGACGGAAAGAACAAATCAAACTTTGGAACAGTACTTACGTTGCTTCTCATCTTTTTCTCAAGATGATTGGGTCTCCCTCTTACCTCTCGCTGAGTTTGCCTACAATAATTCTGTCCACTCCACCACCAAGCAAACCCCTTTCTTTGCAAATTACGGATTTCACCCCCTGTTTCTAACAAATAATCTCCCGGAATGTTCGGTACCTGCCGTTCAGGAAACTTTGACCTTCTTCAGCAACAACAACAAGCTTCTTCGGGAAACAATGTCCAGAACTCAGGAATATTACAAACGGATCTTTGATAAAAAGAGGAGAGGGGAACTTAGCCTGGAGCCTGGGGATCAAGTTTGGCTGTCAACCCTGAACCTAAAGCTGGCATGTCCCTCCAGGAAACTGGGTCCAAAGTTCATTGGTCCTTTTCCGGTTAAAAGGAAGATCAACAGTGTAGCATACGAGTTGCAACTACCAGAGTCTTTCCGGGTCCATCCGGTTTTCCATGTGGCTCTTCTTAAACCCGCTGTCCCAGATCCCTTCGTTGGCAGAGACGTTGGTCCACCTGAACCTGTCCTGATCGACGGAGAAGTCGAATTCGAAGTAGAGTCGATTCTGGACTGCAGGAAGAGACGGGGACAGGTCCAGTACCTGGTGAAATGGAAGGGATACGGTCCTGAAGATAATTCTTGGGAGCCGGAAAGTAATATTCATGCTGAAAAGCTCATCCGGGCCTTCAAGAGAGCGCACCCAGCTAAGCTGGCCCAGTTGGGCATCCGAGGGCTGCGCCTTGGGGGGGGGGCAATGTCAAGAAGGTCAGCCCAGCCACCTGTCCGCTACTGAAGGTTCGGGCTGCAAAGCCCCTGTTATGAATGTCTGTCAGCGCACGCGGGTGCGCGTTAACGCAGGTGGGCGCACGCGGGTGCGCGCCAACGCAGGTGGGCGCACGCGGGTGCGCGCTAACATAGGTGGGCGCACGCGGGTGCGCAGATGTCCTGGTGGGCGCACGCGGGTCCGCAGATGTCCTGATGGGCGCACGCGGGTGCGCGTTAATGCTATTGGGCGCGCGGGAGCGCGCGTGCACGCGCGTGCGTGCGCGGGAGCGCGCGGGAGCGCGCGGGAGCGCGCCGTGACGTCCCTTGGCGCCAAAGGGGTTACTTAAGGGGACCTGTTGCCTTGCCTCCTTGCTGTCCGGTCTACAGCGTTCCTGTCGTGACCCCTCTGCTCCTGCTTACTACTTGCTCGTTCCTGTGACCCGGCTTATCCTGATGACCCCTTGTTTGCTGCCTGCCTCTGACCCCGGCTTGTCTGACGATTCTTCTGCCTGCTGATTCGGTACCTACCTGCCTGCCTGTTCCTGACCCGGCTTGTTCACCACGTTATCCAGTCTGCTGTCCCTCCACGGTGCCAGTCTTCCGGTATCCTGCCTTACCTGCTTACGGGTCTGTCGTGAGGAGCCGTACTACAGAACACCTTCCCCGCTGCTCCAGCGTGTGCGTCTTCTGCTGATCTCATCGCTTGCTGGTCGCTGTTCCTGCTGCATCTGCTCCTCTCCTGCACCCGGAGCTTTACACCTGTGTCCTGCTTGGCACTTGTGCCCCTTCCGTGCTCTAGAACCTCTGTATCCTCTACCAGGAGTTCCTGAGCCGGAGGAATACGAGTAGCCGCTCCCAGCATCCGTGGGCTCAACCACCAGGTACGTGACAGGAAGGAAAACCTGACTTGCCACCTGTAGCACGTGTAATGGCGTAGTCCAACTTGTTACCAAATAACGTAGAGCCCTCGAAAGGGATCTTACACCACGCCTGCTTAGAAACTGGGTCAGCTAGCCAGGGGCGTAAACCACAAGGCCCGCTTAGCCATAACTGACGACAGCATCACACGTGTCAACAGACGGATTCGATCAATGGACGCCTCCCCCAGAAAGACTGCCTCCAGCTTCAGTTCCGCTGCTGCTGAACTTTTAGCCAGTTCCTCAGAAATGTCCTTAAGGAAGGATTCCACATTTTCGGTCCAAGCTTCCATGGCCTTAGACATAGCCGCTAGTGCCAGGGCAGGTTTGCAGGCCATCCCAGCCAGACCATAAATCTTCTTAAGATCCTGGTCAATCTTCCTCTCCAGTCCGTCCTTAAAGGACACTGAATCCTCCAATGGGAGAGTAACGTGTTTGGCCAAGCGCATCAAAGCCGCATCCACCAGAGGGGCATTTTCCAGGTGCTTTACGTCTTCTATTTTGAAGGGATACAACCTGGAAGTTTTATTAGTCATAGAGGACTTCCTGTCCACTTTACTCCACTCTTCCTCAAAAATATCTTTCAGTTCAGTAAGAAAAGGAAAGTTTGGACGTTCCTTCCCCAGCTGTTTGAAGAATTTCTTCTGTTTGGCTGGAGGGGTAGATGAGTCTTCCCACTTAAGGGCCTCCTTAACTGCCTTGATCAATGGAGAGACCATAGCAAAGTGAAAGCCCCCAATATCTTCCTCACCTATGAACTCGTCTTCCAAATTTGCATAAGATGCTGCGTAGGGCTGGGAAGTACCCAGATCATCGTGAGCCTCATCAGCCTGAGGACCAGACAAGGAGGTAGATTGACTCAGCGTGTGAGAGGTGTCCATGTCTCTCAGAGACTGCTGCACTACACGTTTCACCAGGGATTCCATACGCTGGCTTTCTGATTCCTTTTCTCCAACTGCCTGGGCATTACATTGATCACACAGAGATTTGCCCTCCGGGACTCAAGTACCACATCCCCAGCAGGCTCTGCGATCAGAGCGACTATCATGGTGGTGAGAGCGGTGTCTGGAGGAGGAATGTGAACTTATCCTCTGGTGAGATCCACAGGGTGATTCCCGTCTGGATCTTGACGAATGGCGTTTTGGCCTGGCAAGGTCTTTATCCTGAGGATCCAACCTTAAAGGGCTAAAACAAAACAGAAAGGGGGGGAAAAATGCCATCAAAAACGCAAACAAATGCGACTGTATTACCACCCCTCCCCTCATCAGCACATACCTATTGCCTAAGGGCTGGCCACTTAAAGGCAGTGATTTGTCCATAATTTTTGGATGAAGAGCGTCACAATACAAGATTGTCTGCAAGAGAAGATGAGGTCCCAAGAGAAAGCACATAAGTACATAAATATCTATATATCAGCCTTTCTATTCTTTATATATATATATATATATATATATATATATATATATATATATATTTATTTATTTTTTATTTTTTTTACTTAACATTAATTAGAATTCCCCAAAACAATTATTATTATTTTTTTAACTATATGTATTCCAACATGCACTAATTATATAATCCAAAATAATGACGCTCACCTTTGCAGACTGGGGCTGGAAGGACAGGCTTGCTGCTTCCAATGCACTGACATACACAGTGAGACTGAGGCAGCAGTCTGGTTTTAAAATCCCCGCCCATGACATCCTGCGCCTGCGCAGTGGAGGGATGGCCATACTGCGCCTGTGCGGCCGCTATAACTCGTACTGTGCACGCGCACACCAAGCCTCGGTAGACACTTATGAATAGAGTCTGGAAGGAAATGAAGAGTATAATGAAATTTGAAGGAGTCTCAAAATACTCCCCGCTTTGGGGGAATAGGCAATACAAAGAATTATATAAATTGGAGGGATTCGAAAGCTGGCACTCTAAGGGGCTTCAATATATAGAACAGATGTTTACACATAACGTTCTGCGCTCCTTTCAGGACCTGCAAGAATCCTTTCAACTGCCTTCTAGTCACTTCTATAAATATTTACAATTACGGCATGCGATTCAAACTCAGTTTAGAAGGGAAAAGATAGTGATAAAACCTACCCCACTTATAACATCATTAGCAACGGGGGAGGAAAAAAAGGGCTTGATCTCGTCTTTATATGGTCAATTGATGAGACTATATCAGGATAAAGTTGTCAGCCCGGGTAGAACAGGCTGGGAGAGAGACATAGGGGACATCTCAGATGAAAACTGGCAAATTATTTTTAGAAGGGTACCCCTAGTATCATTATCACCGGCTCATTGCCTGACGCAACTATTTATAATATATAGGGTATATAGAACACCAGTTAAATTATTTAAGTGGGGCAGACGCGATTCTCCAGAGTGTCCTAGATGTCAAAAGTCTCCAGCGGATTTAATACACATGATGTGGAATTGTCCAAAAGTGGCTAGATATTGGCGAGAGGTGGTTAATACAATCAATGCTACATGTAATACGCATATCGACAGGACCCCTATGACATGTCTACTGGGATATTTGGACGAGGAAGGTTTCTTTCCCAGGGAGGTGATGATATTAGTTACCAGACTATTGTTTATTGCACGTAAGTTAATTGCTCTAAGGTGGATATCTTCGAATGCACCTTTACTTGAGGACTGGCGTCTTCAGGTAAATGAAAACATCTTGAAAGAACAACAAATTGGTTGCAATAGGGGAGAATCCAATAACTGGATTAAAATATGGAAACGATGGATATCGGATCCACGGGTAGCTCCACCCTCATTGGTAATGGGGGAGTCTGTATTGAGTGGTTAGTATCGTTTTTCTTTTTCTGTTTGAGTGGGACAGTAAAAGCAGTATTCAAAGGAAGATGTGGGTATAAACATTCTCCTCCTTTGTTAGCTTGTGATATATAACTCACTATGGAAACTACGCTATGGATTTTTCGCCCGGAGAGTGCGTGTGTTTTTTATATTTTTTTTTTTTTGTTTTTTTTTTGTGTTTATGTCTGTGTGTATGTTTGTAAATACTTGTGTCTAAAGGATGGTTAGGTAGTATATATGATAGTGGCAAGTAAGAATAAGAGAAAAATATAAAAAGTTGTTTTGCACGGATCAATTGAAATAAATAGGAAAACGAGAATATGATGTATTAGCGGTATAAGGAAACAAAACTGTAAAATATATACTGATATTGTAACTTGGTCTGTTATAACTTGTAATATGTCAAATAAAGAAATAAACAATTAAAAAAAAAAGGCTACTGCGCATGCGTGTCCATAACGCAGAAGACAATGCGGCGAGCTGGAATGCAAAGCGCTCCAGCCGCCATACAGGGGGAAACAGACAAGATGCCAGGGAATAGCCACAAACATATACAAATATATGACTGCCATGGAGAAAGAAAAAACGCTTCAGACCTTGCCAGCCATAGTACTCCTGAATGTTCTTCCGGGGCATACCGAGGCAACCACCCTTATACAGGGGACCGTCAAGCCTCAAAACTACTCGCCCGCCCATGGCTGGGTACTGAGCTTGCACCGCACAGGTATGCAAAGAGAGAAATCCGAAATCCAAACCAACAGCATGTGTAGGTCCAAATGGAGGAGGACAAAAAAGGAACATTGTGTGGAGTGGGGAGTGCTCTTTTATTTGAATGGGGTCCTATAGTATTGGAGTGGAGGCGGGGTCAACCCACACGTAGGCTGCCATGGAGTCTGTCAGGGAAATATTAGTATCCTGTTATGTTATTTGCAATTAGGAAAGAACCCAGTCATTTTTTAAAACAATCTACTGAGCTGGACAGTACCAGCTCTTGAGGGAGTCTATTCCACATTTTTACAGCTCTTACTGTGAAGAAGCCTTTCCATATTTGGAGATTATACCTTTTTTTTCCTCCAGATGTAAAGAGTACACCCTTGTCCTCTATGACCACTTTAAGGTGAATAACTCTACACCAAGTTCACTATATGGTTATATATAGTTTGGTGTCATCTGCAAAGATTGAAATTGTACTTTGAACCTTGGGGTACACCACTAAGAACCCTAGAATATTCAGAGTATGAATCATTTACCACTACTCTTGAAATATGGTCTTTTAGCCTGTTTTCTATCCATTTACAAACTAATTTGTCCAAGCCTGTAGACTTTACCTTACAAATTTGTTGTGTCAGTGAAACTGTGTCAAAGGCTTTTGCAAAATCTAAGTATACTACATCCACAGCTACTGCTTCGTCTAAGGTTTTACTTACCTCCTCATTAGTGATGGCCGAACGGTTCGCCCGGCGGTCGTTTCGCGGCGAATTTCGGCTGTTCGTCGTGCCGCCGTTCGCCCGGCAGACTTCCGTGTTTACTGTGTAAAAGAACTTTGACCTATGATGACACATCCATCATGGGGTACAGGACAGCCAATTGAGACATTACAGCACATGGACACTTGGACATTCCCCCTAACTTATAAATAGACCCGATCCGGCTGCCATTTTACATTCTTTCTTCTGTCACTATAGGGAGAGGTTGCTGTGTGGAGCAGGGAGAGATTGCAGTGACCCAAATCGCTAGCGATTTGGTACACAAAAGTTCTTTTCAGGAATGGTATAGGTGTTAGGTGTAGTTCAGGATATAGGTTTGAGGCAGTGCTGTGCTAGTGATTGTTGCAGCAGCCTGAGAGTCTTTTGTCAGTGTAGAGAAAGGGACAGGACGCTGTGTGCTGCAGGGACAGTCAGTTTAATCATTAGCTGTTACTATTAGGTCCACAAAAGTGCTATTCAAGTTATTGTTCCAGCAGCCTCTGTTTTGTCAGTTTATATAGGGACAGGCAGGAAGCTGTGTGTGAGGCAGTGAGGGTCAGTTTAATCAGTAGCTGTTACTATTAGGTCCACAAAGATTCTTTTCAGGACTGGTATGGTAATAGGCTTGTACACATATAATATTCTTTCTTCCAAATATAGAAAGAATATTATACTTGACTGCTGCCCTTCTGCTGCAGTCTGCTAATCATTCACAACCTACTTGTTCCACAAAAGGTCCTTATAAGGACTGGTAACTTGATCTAGGGTGCTGCAGTACATAGGGTTGAGTGAGGTACAGTCTGCTATTCCATAAGGACTGGTATAGGTCCACAATACATGAGGTTGAGGTGCACTACTGCTGACCGCTGCCCTATACTGCAGCAGTCCTTCATCAGTATAGGGACTGACGTACAGTCTGCTAATCAGTCACAACCTACTTGTTCCACAAAGGTCCTTATAAGGACTGTTAACTTGGTCTAGGGTGCTACAGTACATAGGGTTGAGTGAGGTACAGTCTGCTATTCCATAAGGACTGGTATAGGTCCACAATACATAGGGTTGAGGTGCACTACTGCTGACCGCTGCCCTATACTGCAGCAGTCCTTCATCAGTATAGGGACTGACGTACAGTCTGCTAATCAGTCACAACCTACTTGTTCCACAAAGGTCCTTATAAGGACTGGTAACTTGGTCTAGGGTGCTGCAGTACATAGGGTTGAGTGAGGTACAGTCTGCTATTCCATAAGTACTGGTATAGGTCCACAATGCATAGGGTTGAGGTGCACTACTGCTGACTGCTGCCCTATATTGCAGCAGTCCTTCATCAGTATAGGGACTGACGTACAGTCTGCTAATCAGTCACAACCTACCTGTTCCACAAAGGTCCTTATAAGGACTGGTAAGGTCTAGGGTGCTACAGTACATAGGGTTGAGTGAGGTACAGTCTGCTATTCCATAAGGACTGGTATAGGTCCACAATACATAGGGTTGAGGTGCACTACTGCTGACCGCTGCCCTATACTGCAGCAGTCCTTCATCAGTTTAGGGACTGACGTACAGTCTGCTAATCAGTCACAACCTACTTGTTCCACAAAGGTCCTTATAAGGACTGGTAACTTGGTCTAGGGTGCTGCAGTACATAGGGTTGAGTGAGGTACAGTCTGCTATTCCATAAGGACTGGTATAGGTCCACAATACATAGGGTTGAGGTGCACTACTGCTGACCACTGCCCTATACTGCAGCAGTCCTTTATCAGTATAGGGACTGAGAGTTTTGTCACAGGGTCATTTAAAAAAATGACAGGCAGAGGAAGAGGCAGGCCCTTCCGCAGGGGTGGTAGGGGTAGGGCAGGAGCAACAGGCTTGAGACAGAGTGGGAAGCTGCAGAAGGTGCGTTCAATTCATTTAAAGGACGCACCAGACTTGGTTGAGTGGCTCACTCAGCCTTACTCTTCTGCACCCTCCTCATCCTCTCGATCTGCACCCTCTTCTTCACTTGAGTCACAGGAATTATTTTCCGATCCATATCAAGACATTTCTGATGCGCAGTCATGCTTGGTATTGGATCAGGAAGAGGAGGTAGCAACAACCGCTGCTCAGCAGTCTGACGACAGTACCCAGGTCAGCCCAAGGAGGAGGTTGGTCCCCAGTGTTGCTGCCTACTCCGAGATCTCTACTTATAGTGGTGGGGAAGGTGACGTCGATGATGACGTGTCTAGTGATGTCACGTGGGTGCCCACAAGAGAGGAAGAGGAGGGGAGTTCAGAGGGAGATATGGACCAGCAGATAGGGAGGAGAAGCAGGAATAACTTACATTGGACAGGAGGGACAAAGCAGACTGCAAATGTATCAGGAGCGAGTCATCGACCATGTACGGTCACATCTAGTGCTCCCAGGACACCGGCACATGGCTCCGCAGCGTCCGCTGCTGACAATAGCGTTGCCATCTGCAATCTTTGCAGTCAACGCATTAGTCGCGGTAAGCCCAACACTCACCTAGGGACGACCGCCTTAAGAAGGCACATGAGCAGCCATCACCGAGCCCAGTGGGAGCAACGGAACACACAAAGCCACACTCCAGGCTCTCACCGTCCAGCCTCGTCTTCTACTTCTCCTTCCCCTCTCTCCTCACAATTGTCCTCCACTCCACCTTCCATTACGCCAAGCTCACGTTTTTCTGCAAAAAGGCAGGTTTCAGTGGGCCTAATGTTCGAGCGTAAAAAAATGATGACGCCGGATAACTCTCTTGCCCAACGGTTGACGGCTGGCTTGTCAGAACTCATAGCCCGCCAACTACTGCCATATAAGCTGGTGGACTCGGAGGCCTTTCGCAAATTTGTGGCCATTGGAACACCACAATGGAAGGTCCCAGAAATGAAGTATTTCTCACAGAAGGGCATCCCAGAGCTATATGGCCATGTTCAGCAGCAAGTGAATGTATCTCTGGCACACAGTGTCGGTGCCAAGATACATCTGACCACAGACACGTGGTCTAGCAAACACAGGCAGGGAAGGTATATCACTTTTACTGCCCACTGGGTGAACCTTCTGACGGCCGTCAAGCATGTAACCCATGGCACCTGTGTAGATTTGGTTTTACCGCCACGGATTGCATGCAGGCCTGGCCCTTCTTCTCCTCCTCCTCCTACTCCATCCTCCTCCCTCTCCTCCTCGGCTGACTCCTTCTTTTCCGCTGTTAGCGTCTCTTCCGCTACGCCGCCCAAGCTCCCCAGAACCTATTCGACATGCCAGGTGAGACGTTGCCATGCAGTGCTGCGTCTGTTGTGCCTGGAAGCCAAGAGCCACACTGGCCCGGCACTCCTTTCAGCTTTGCGTTCACAGGCAGATCAGTGGCTAACACCGCTCAATTTGACAGTTGGTAAAGTGGTGTGTGACAACGGTGCCAATCTGTCTAGCGCATTGAAACAGGGCAAAATTACGCACGTGCCATGCATGGCACACGTCTTAAACTTGGTCTTGCAGCGATTCCTTGTCAAATACCCTGGGGTCCAGGACATCTTGCGGCAGGCAAGGAAAATCTCGGCCCATTTCAGAAGATCTTACACGGCCATGGCTCGCCTTGCTGACATTCAGCGGTGACACAATCTGCCGGTCAGACGTCTTATTTGCGTTTGCCCGACACGATGGAACTCAACCTTCTATATGCTTGATAGGCTGCTCCAGCAGAAACGTGCAGTTAACGTCTACCTGTATGAACTCTGCGGCAGAACAGGTTCTGGGGAGCTGGGTTTTTTTTCACCGCGCCAGTGGCTGCTCATGCGCAACGCATGCAGACTTCTGCAGCCATTTGAGGAGATCACCAAACTGGTCAGTCGCAGCAATGGCACCATCAGTGACATGGTATCTTATGCCTTCTTTATGGAGCGTGCATTGCGTTGTATCATTGATCAAGCTGTGGAGGAGCAGAAGCGGGAAGATGAGGAAGTCGCAATGCTGGATGAATTCCCAGGGGGGCTACTCTATCTGAGACAAGTGAACAACAGGAGTCTGAAGAGGAGTCAGAGGAGGATGGTGCCGGGGCGGATGAGGAGGAGCAAGAAGAGCATGCTTTAAACCTTTCTGGGATCCCTGTTGTTGTGCGTGGATGGGGAGAGGAGAATGACGACATTATCCTGGATGATGAGCAGGATCCAGGCCACCACACCGCTTCCAGTTTAGTGCAAATAGGGGCCTTCATGCTCCAGTGTTTTAATAGGGACCCCCGTATAAAAAGCATAAGGGTCAAGGACCAGTACTGGGTGGCAACGTACTTAGACCCCCGGTACAAACACAAAATGGCGGAAATGTTACCGCCGTCACAGAGGGCTGTCAGAATGGAGCACTTCCAGGCCTTGCTTCGAGAAATGCTGCATTCTGCTTTTGCGTGCGCTGGCAGAGGAGAAATTCCCACTCCCAGAGAAGGAGTTGAGGGTACCAATCCAACAGCGCCTGCAAGAAGAGGCCAGTTTGAAGTGCTCTCTATCATGGTGCTGGTGTCAGATCACTCTATCACGGTGCAGGTGTCATTGATGTATGTCACGCTGCTGATGTCAGTGCTCTCTATCACGGTGCTGCTGTCAGTGCTGTATATCACGGTGCTGGTGTTAGTGCTTTATGTCACGCTGCTGATGTCAGTGCTCTCTATCACGGTGCTGTTGTCAGTGCTCTCTATCACGGTGCAGATGTCATTGCTGTATGTCACGCTGCTGGTGATCATCTCCTGCACCCTCTTCTTTGCCTACCCTGACCTTCCCTCTCCTCCATTGCCTTCATGCGCTCCACAGTCCTGAATTGTCACAACAATTTCCCATATAAAAAAAGAATGCTTGTAGTTGTCGATCCCAGATTCACCTCATACATGTGTTATGTCATTGGCCATGGGGTGGGACTATGTTTGCACAGCTATTAATTATTTTGTGGCTGCAAATTTGACCTGTAGGTTTGCAAAGTTCGCCTCCCATTGAAGTCAATGGGGCCCGCCGCGAACGTTACGGTTCGCGTTCGCGAAACGTCCCGTCGGAAGTTCGTCCATCACTACTCCTCATAAAAAGAAATCAGATTTGTCCGACAACTTTTGTTTTTCATGAATCCATGCGGTCTGTTGCTTAAAATATTATTTTCTATCAAAAACGTATTTATGTGGTCTTTCATTAAACTCTCCAATATTTTCCCGATTATAGATGTTAAACTAACAGGTCTATAATTACTTGGTATAGATTTTGAACCCTTTTTAAATATAGGCACCACATTTGCCTCATGTCAATCCAGTGGTACTATGCCAGTCATTAAAGAGTTCTTAAAAAATAGTTTTTACAAATTTAAAAAGTTTGTGGTACTGCTGAATCTGGGATATGCATAATTGGTCACTAATAATAACAAATGTTTGTCCCATATTAAGGCATTGCAAATTAGTCACTCTTTATGAACAAAATTGTAATTCTTCAAGAAAGCTTCCACATAAGAGCAGACTTTGCAAGATCTAATTAAAGTGGAACTTTAACCAAAAAAAACATTTGGCAAATAAGCAGTATTTTTTAATGTAGAAGAGACATACTTTTGGTGCTCCTGCATTAAAGTGGTCATAAATGAGTGTATGCTGTGACCATAAAACTTCTTTAAAGAATAATGTTTGAATGGCCAGACTGTGATGATGTCATTCCTATGCATATGCATGGGAGTCACAAGAGGGGCACAGCGCTCTGAACGGATGACACACTCGAGTGTTAAATCAATTTGCATGCACAGCGACATCACCGGCAGCTACAAATAACTCCTAAATGATGAATGTTTAGGAGATATTCTCTTTACCTACAGGTAAGACTTATTATAGGCTTACCTGTAGGTACAAGTAAAAAAGCAGACTACAGTTCCTTACTTGCCTGTATGCCCAGTTCAGTTTACAAATTTCGCCAGTGCCAAGATCACTAAACTCCTGCGCATATGCAGTAGCGACATCATGTTCGGCCAATGAAAATGACCGAAGATCAGTAGAAGGAAGCTGATCCAGCCAAAGATACTGTCGGTTGGCAGTGAATGTTGGGACACCGCACAGCTGGAGGGAAGGTGAGTATAGCTCTAATTTAATACATCATACATGCATACAGACATGACCAAAAATATTGGCACTCCTGCATTTCTGTCAGACAATGAACCACTTTGCCCAGAAAATTGTTTCAGTTACAAATGTTTAGACATTCTCATATTTATTTATTTTGTTTGTATTGATATGACACAAAAATTTGGAGAAACAAAAAGCCAAATCTGACACATTAAACGCTATACTCCAAAAATGGACTGAACCAAATTATTGGCACCCTCAATTTAATTTTCAGTAATACACCTCTTGGAAAAAATAACTGAACTCAATTGCTTCCTGTAACCATCAATGAGTTTATTACACCTCTTCAGTAGAGTTCTTGACTACTTTTCTTTCACCGACTGCTCCAGGTCTCTTAGGGCAATCAGGTAGCAGAGGATGATCCAGAGGATAGCTGCACGGCAGAGTCTTGGGAATAACACAAATGCCTCCAATTTCCTCGTTAATGGTGGATGGTCAGCAGGCTCAGAAGGATAAACCAAAACATACCGCCATAGTGTAGTAGTTTAAAACACAATTTTATTAAAATTAAAATATCTACTCACAAGGAAATGTAAACAGTAGCACAGCAGACCGCCGAGCGTCTTGCCCGGATGTAGACGTCACTTCCGGTTCCTACGCGTTACGTCAACAATAGGACTTGAAGCTATCCTCTGGATCATCCTCTGCTACCTGATTGCCCTGTGTGATTTTTTCGCTGCTTATCTTGCAGCGGGGAGGTAATTACCTAGCGCTAGCACCACTGGCACGGATCATCACCAGAGGATCGTCCCTTTTGGCACATTGCACTTTAATTACTTTTTCTGCTGCTATTTTTCTGCTGCGATTTTTTGAGTTGCATGTTTGCATCCTATATGGGACACTTTAGTTTAATGCACTGATATCACTGTGTTTCACGTATATGGTTTTGTACAACATTATATTTCACTGTTTGCTGCTATCTTTCATATAATTCACTTATTTGCTGCTATTTGATTTTATTTGAATATTTTATACACAGATTTATACGTTTTTCATGTATGCAGCAACTGTCATCTAAATTATGCAGTAAGCCACTTTTGATTTTTGATTTTTAATTGCCTGTGTTGGTCCACATATTTTACGTATATTTACACTTGGTTGCTATTTAGGGTATTGTTTGTTATTCTTTCATATTTTTGGTTTTATAAGTTAGCGCGCACACCCCCCTTTTAATTAAGTTTATATTATACTTACTGAATGTACTGTACATAATAATCTCTATTCTCATTGTACACTTTTATGTCATACTACTGTACATTGTTCCACATTCTTTTGGTCCAAAATGTCAATAAAATCAGATTTAACTAAAAGGGTAAATGTAAAAAAAAGTTTAGTTGTTTAGACCCTTCATGTGGTAGGACAAGTCATTGACTGATCTATATTTGTATTTTGAACAGAGTATACGAAGGCTGAAATACCTTGGACCTAAAAGTAATAACAAAGGGGCACATTTAACTGTGTTTAACTTCGCAAACCTCATTACATCCCCTAAAGAATTTTTTAAAGGCCAAAAGATGCAGGTGAGTTACCCTGGACTAGGGTCAATTTAGACAGAAGCCAATATCAGGGAGTAAGAACCCCATAAACTGCTTACATGGGGGTAATATTAGAGACACTTTCAGATGTTTAGCATTATTTGTGACCTGTCCTCAGTTTTAGTGACTGGAAAATCTAATAACCACTTATTGACATAATGGTGAACCACAATGGAGAAAAGAGGGTGGGGCTGGAAATATAGTTTTTAAGTGAATAGGGGTCTATGAATCAGTGTTATATTTGTATGTATCACAACATTTCTTTAGAAGGGATTTAGTATTTGACTTTTAACACTTCTCAGGCGATAGGTTAGCGTAGTTGATCGGTCAATATATGGCATTAAAGTATTTTTATGCCTACCAATGGAAGGCCTTAGGATTTCCTTTCAACTAAGACTTTGTAATTGTCCAGTTCTGTGATCTCCTGGGTGAGATCTGCTATAATGCATTCTGAGTTGGTCATGAGCTCCTGGTGCAAAATGATGCAAGAGATTCTCAGAGGGAAGCATCTTTCTGTCTGGCCAGGGAGCCCATAGGGTCCTTACCTGAGGAGAAAGTCAGCAGGCTAGCTGTGGTTTTAGGAGACAGTGGTGAGTTACAAATGAGGTGCTTGGGTGGTGCATGGCCAATGTAAGCTGCATCCACCATACTCGATTGCTTATGAGCGGCCTACCTTACCTTATTTAAAAATATTAACCTCAATAAATACATAATACTTATAGAAATATGACAGTCATAAATTTAGGTGGCATACATGCTGTATATTGAACACATAATAACACCTTTGCCAAATTATTTATTTTAACATCTCAGAATCTGCCAGGTATATGTTTTGAACTTGGTTATACGATCTATTCTAAATGACTCCTTATTTCTTCCTTTTCAGTAAAGAAATGAAATAACATTTTTAAATATATTTTTTATGTTAAAAATAAAAATGTAAACCTTTGTATAGTCTATAAAGATGTACTATTATAGCCCTAATATCACATAGAGTTGTACTTAATTTGAAAGAATGTTACAAAAGAAATTATGAAGAGAGAAGTCTTATTAGAACATTGCACAGGCCAAAAAATGGTTATAAAGAGTTTAGTAAATTTTAAGTGATGCATTTTAACATAACAAAATAGATGTATTGCCAATTTCTTAAGCTTTCCATTAGTACAACCTTATAAATGTTGTACTCTGCAGGATAAAGAATATATTTAACCCTGTTAATATAAGTACAAATGAAGCACAGAAAGGACATGCAATGTACCTGCAGAATTTGCTTGTGTCTTCTCACAATTCTTATGACTTCTGAAATAGCTCTTTTCCCCCCTCCCTAACATATACAAATTCTTATCCTTTAAATATCCTCATTTAAATGCAGATTTCTGGCCTCAGCTGCAATGACTTTTTGTGTGAAGAATTGTAAGGAAAAGGAAAGTAAAATAAACTATTGGAATTCAAAGGCAAAAAGAAGAAGATTTTTTTCCAACCATATTTCTTTTAGGTTTGAAATAACTCATTCCATATATGCCTACTAGATAAACATTTAAATGGTGCCTTTTATAGGTCCTTGAATTGTTAGTACTTTGCAATTATTAAGGCTGTGTTTTGCAAAATTGCAATGTTTCATACAGTCATCAAGAGGTAATTGTTACTGATAGCTCAATGCTCAATTGAAACAGATAATTTAATAATGAGTATTAGATGACCTCAATAACACATTCATTTTTCAACAGCTTGTGTCATTTTTACAGGGCCATTCGTTGCTATTGAGAAGATGTGTGTGCCATTCAAAATATTATAATCATAATATTATAACCATGTTAACAATGGTGCAACTAAAATCCATAAGTCCTTTCAGCATTCTTTAAAGTAAGCCTGCTTCAGGTCACATAAAAACTTTCATTATTCTATTTAGTTCTTGAGGTATTATTTTAATAATATATGGAGTTTTCAATTTGTATACATCTGCTACCCTAAGAACAGATAATGTAAACACTGTTATAATAAGACCAATAAAAGACCAATAAAAAACAATCCTAGAAGAAAGACAATCAAATACCCAAACTCAAACTCAAATGGAAAATTGTAATCACATAATCATATCCTAAAATATAGGATATCCTATCCTAAAATATACATAGAAATATATAACCTCCACCCTTGAAATTTTATATATATATATATATATATATATATATATATGTATATATATATATATATATATACTGTTTGTTCTGATATGTTTTGCTAAAATCCAACAACATATTCAGGCCTTCTCTGATGTGGCACAACTAGGTGAAAGTGTATATGATCAAATGGGCTTGATGGTGAAGGGAGAAGTCTTCTGAAGGTTATAAAAAAACAAAACTAACAAAACTAACAAAATAAAATCCTGCGAGCCTTAAAGAACCCCCTACCAATCTGCCACTATCAAGCTGCAAACGTTAAACACGTCTCTTACGTTCATGCACAATAAAAACAAAAATAAATATATGTTGCGCTGTAATGGCTATGCACTAAATAATCTGTATCTATAGTTATAGATCCACAAGAATATAATAGTGTGTATAAAATAATAAACATACAACTGGTGTAAAGTACAAGTGCAAAATATAGCTAAACAAATAATGTGCACAAAATCTGTAAACGAACAACTAAAACGCACAACTAAATATAAAGTGCACACGTGCCAATTGTGCCAGACAACTCTGTGAGGTTGCATGGACCCCTTAGCCCTTGTACACACGGTCGGAGATTCCGACGGAATGTGTCCTATCGGACCGTTTTGTCGGATAATCCGACTGTGTGTGGTCTCCATCGGACTGTTTCCGTCTGAGTATTTCCGATGGACCAAGTTTTCCAACTTGTCCGAAAATTTTACGACAAAATGCTCCGATCGGACATACTCCGATCATGTGTAGCCTACTCCGACGGACAAAGTGCCACGCATGCTCAGATCAAATTCCTAGACCAAAGCTATTGGCTACTAGCCTGAACATAGTCCCATCCTAACGAAATAACGTCATCACGTTATGTACAATCGGATTTTCCGACAACTTTGTCCGACCGTGTGTATGCAACAGTTTCAGACAAAATCGGACAAAATCCGTCGGACAACATCCAACGGATTTGGTTGTCAGAATGTCCGACCATGTGTACAAGGGCTAAGAGTTACAAGGTGCCATGCACAATAACACACCAGGAAATAAAATATCAATAATAATAATAAATGAAAAATGTGCTAAATGCATACATATGTGATAGCAGGCATGTATAAATAAATAAAACACATGTAAGAAAAAGTGCAAATGCATAAACCATACAAGTGTCTCTGTATTATTAAAAAGCAGTTCTTTGTGGCAGCCTGTCTTGGGCTGTGATAAAAAAAAACCACACAAAATGTTGATTGATGTGAGACTAGATGCAGGTGACGTGATCTCCAGTGATCATACTATTGACATGCTTGTTACATCCAACTGTGGCTCTGAACCATGCATAGGTGAAATCCGGGAACCCCTTATGGTAATAAGCTCACCTCAGAGCGTGTGACCAGCTTTTACACTGAGTCAAAACACGCATATGAACCACTATAGGGTTCTCAGCTGTTTCACTGGATCAGTAGTATCCTCAATGCAATGATCTCAGAGGCGCATGAAAAAAGGAAAAAGACTAATAGTGTAATACCGTTTTTCAAAATTAGACAAGTTAAAAACCATTCCCCCACCGGGGTACTCACATGTATAAGGTGCGTCAGTGCACCGTACTTCATAAGGTTCAATAAAATACTGTAAACAGAATAGGTATGGTTTGTGTCTCCTCTAGGCAGGTGTACTGTCTCTCGCTCCGTCCTGGCCCCTCCCCTATGCATGTCAATACTCAGGGAACCCCCTGAGGAAGATACGCCACACCCTGAGTATCAACACACGTAGGGGATTTTGTGCACATTATTTGTTTAGCTATAGTTTGCACTTGCACTTTACACCAGTTGTATGTTTATTATTTTATGCACACTATTATATTCTTGTGGAACTATAACTATAGATTAAGATACAGATTATTTAGTGCATAGTCATTTCAGCGCAGCATATTTTATTTTAGTCTTCTGAAGGTTGCTAGAGATATGTCAGGGATGTGGGAACGGTTAATTTGAAGGCTAAATTACCTTTATGCAGGACATTCATTTTGTCAACGTTAGAGGGTAATTTTACTATCTTACTTTTCTGACTGCAAGTCTTCCCAAGGTAAGAAACAGTTTTTTAAGGTTTCCGGGATGAAGACATTGGTGACGGAACTCCTGGATAGAGTTGAGATCTAGGCAGCTTTTGGTGACAACTACTATTTAAAGCAGCAATTGTTGGGAATGGCAGCCAAGGACAGGCCATTGCAAGTCAGGAGGAAGTGTCCTCAAGCTTAGTCCTTCAGACCACCCTAGTGGCAATAACAGTGGAGTGAGTTTGTAAACAGTGTGCCTTGCACTGTGAGACCTGCTGTCATTCCCAAGGGTTTCATGGGGCTGGAGTCAGAGTGATATAGTGGAAGCTGCATCAGTGTGTTCTGAGGTTGTGGATCAACCCCTTTTATCTAGCCCTGTTACTGGCAGCAGGCAGACAAGTTGGTCACATGGCCACAGAGTAGCTGAAACATCAGGCAGAAAAGCATCAGGAAGATCTTCAACCCTAGCTTACAAGAAGAAACCTAGTAAGGTATCAGCATGGAAAAACTGAGAAGATGAAGGAACTCTAAGCCCCTATACACACGGTCGGAGATTTCGACAACCAAATCCGTCGGATTTTGCCCGTCGGATCTTGTCCGAAACTGTTGCATACACACGGTCGGACAAAGATGTCAAAAAATCCGATCTTTCAGAATGTGATGACGTAATTTCGTTACGATGGGACTACATTCAGGCTAGTAGCCAATAGCTTTGATGTAGGAATTTGATCTGAGCATGCGTGGCACTTGGTCCAATCAAAATTCTCTACACATGATTGGAGTATGTCTGATCGGCCCAGTTGGTCGGGAAATATTTCCAACAAGTTGGAAAATTCCGGCGGAATCAGTCCGATGCATACCACACACAGTCGGATTATCCAACAACATGTTCCGATAGGACACATTCCGACGGATTCTCCAACCGTGTGTACAAAGGCTAAGGGTGCTGGCTTTGTGACTTGCTTGCTGGAGTAGTACTGGGATTCTTGCTGAAAATATGGCCAGGAAAGTAAATGGTAACTATGAAAGCGTGTGCTGGGTCAGTGATATCTCCTCCCTTACTGTATACTTCCTATACAGAACACATCTGCAAGGTAATGGCATATACTAGCACATGTGTGACAGTCAGTATTTAATTTAAGAACTGTTAGCAGAATGAAAGGGAGTTTTTTTTTTGCAGAAGAAGCACAAAGTCTATTCTACCAAAATTATACCTTTCAAAATGTAAGTTGAGTTCCTCTTTAATATTTCATTTAGGATTTCTTGAAAACTTTGGTCAATATTCACCTAAAATTTAAGTTAAGTTAAGTTTAGCAGACCTTTATTGATCTTTCAGTATCACATCTGCAAATATTGCTATTGGCTGGAATCTTTTAGAGCATTCTCTTGTAATTGTTTTTTTATTTCAAGTTTAGTGCATTATAGAAAAATATCAATAATTTCCCTTGCCAGCTTGACTCTGGAAGCAGAAGCTCTTTATATTTAAGAACCATGCTTGCCTAATTATGCTCAAAGGCAATTCCATCCTAGAAAATATTACTTATTTTTACAAGCTAAAACAAAGAAAGAGTTAAAGAGTGACATATGCAGACCAAGAGATATTTTTTTTTATAACTGACCCATCTGCCAATAGGTAATCTGGCAAATTAAAATCAGATAGTTATAAAAGATTGAGTTCCCCAAATACCCAATTGTTCTATTTTTATTCATGCAAACATTCACAAATCTATAGTCCTGAGTAAATAAAAACACCTAGACCAGACAGCTTTTATAAAGGGGACTAGTACTGATTTAAGGTTTAAATGATGATAAATGATAAATGATAAAGGTTTAAAGAATGTATCCATTTCTTATTTAAACAGAAGTTTACGTACTATAATCTCTATAGTTTGTGATAAGGCATTTGATATAGTGGAGATTTCAGTGGAAAAGTCTAATTTTCTTTTGGCTCTAAATACACTTCATGTGTAGTATACAAATGTATGTCTCTTACTGTATGCCATAAATGCTCATCCCCCATATGTCAGCATTTTATTCTTGTCACCTTTGTGCACAAGGTTTAGTGTACAGTGTCAGCATTATTTTTTTACATCATCCCAGCCCAGTCAATCAAGACACCTGGAGACTTTTTAAACCTACATGTATGGGTATGAAAATAGAATGGAACAATTTCAATTAAGTGATGGGGGATGGAGCGCTGGAGGTGTGCTCTTTGCAAGGTAAGTATACCATAATGTGCAAATATGCTGGATATACTCGTACATTATGGCAAAAGCTCATGGGGGTCCATACAAAGGAATTAAGGGTGCTGCTTCAGGCTCTAGTGGGTCCTTATATGCTGACAACCACTGGGAGTGCAGGCAGGGAAAGAGCTTATCTCCACTCCAAAGAAGTTAAATTGAAAGGAAAAGAAGCCCTAGGAGCCGCACTTCACACAAAACCCTCATGTAAAGACTGGAAGCAGCCTCAGCCCAAACTGCGTCCAGACCATACCCCAAAGATGTTATGCCCCGCATGGAGTTTGGGCTGAGGCTGCTTCCAGTCCATGAGGGATTTGTGTGAAGTGCGGTTCCTGGGGCTTAGTCATGGGAATCATTCCAAAAAGGTATCGTCCCTGAAGACTGGATGACCACCAACTCCCTCAAACTCAACGAATCAAAAACAGAGCTTCTTATCCTACACTCAAACCATAATTCCATAACCAAGACCTCCTGGACACCACCCGCCATCTTTGAGCAAACCATCTCCCCAAAGACCAAGGCCAAGCGTCTCGGGGTCATTTTTGACTCACATATGTCAATGGATGCACAAATAGGAGCAGTAGTCAGTGGTGCTCACCATCTGCTACGCCTGCTACGTAAATTCATCCCTTTTATCCCAAAGAATGACAAATCAGTGGTAGTTGGAAAAGCCATTAATTCACGACTGGACTACGCAAACTCACTTTATATAGGATTACCCCAATATCAACTTGCGCAATTACAACTTATCCAAAACACGGCAGCAAGGCTGATAACAGGAAAAAAAACCCTGGGAATCAATCTCCCCTTCCCTGAGGAACCTACATTGGCTAACCATAAAAAACTCAAGACTTTCCTCTTCTAGTTGAGGACAACTAAGCTCTTTACAGCGCCTTGAGGCGATTCAGTTCGCATTGTGCGCTATACAAATATGTCATTCATTCAGATGCCTGATACCTCTGAATCAATGCAACTAGGATTCATGAGACCTTCTCTGTCAGTTGAAGAATGACTACATCGGTGACAGAATAACCTGTGCCTGTATTGTGGGGAAGCCGACCACTATGTTCACTCATGTCCAGCAAAGCTGCGTAGGTGTCTGTCTATGTCTCCTTCCAACTACCCATCCTCTTTTGCCAACACCACTTATCTGGCTTTACCCATTTCTTTCCAGCTTCTAGGAAGAACAATACCGGTTACCGCAATAATTGACTGTGGGGCATTTAGTTGTTTCATTGATTTTAACTTTGCAGCTCAAAAACACATCCCACTCCAGCCCAAGACTCAAGGACTTTCTATCTTTTTGGCAGATGGGTCTCGTATCAAATCCAGATTAGTGACTCAGGAAACACCTCCTCTACCTGTAACTACTGCCACAGACCATAAAGAACTGTTAAGCTTGGATGCACTTGCCTCCCCTCTGTTTCCAGTCACCCTGGGTCTACCCTGGTTACAGGCCCACAATCCGCAGATTGATGAGACATAAAGTTCCAGTCATCTTATTGCCAGCTTCATTGCCTGCCTTCACGTACCAGCACTTCTGGTCCTCTGTTGTGCCTGGAATCTGATTCAGAGATACATTCAACTGTGCCAGAACCATACCATGGATTTTTGGATGTCTTCAGTAAGCGGGGAGCTGAGGCTCTTCCTCCCCACCGTGCATATGATTGTCCAATCAAACTACTCCCAATGGCTGAGATCCCCTTTGGACGAAACTTCCCTTTATCTGAACAAGAACTAGAGGTGCTAAACCTCAAGAGGGGATTCATCCGACCTTCCCCTTCTGCAGCAGGGGGATCTTTTTTGTGGAAAAAAAGGAACACTCTCTTCGACCCTATGTGGACAACCAAGAATTAAATAAGATCACTGTCAAAAAACGGTATCCCGGGCCCCAGGTGCCTGAGCTTTTTCAAAGACTAAGGACTTCTTCTGTATTACCAAGCTAGACCTGCGGGGGGCTTACAACCTGGTCAGCATTCACGCAGGGGATAAATGGAAAACAATTTTCCGTACCAGGTTAGGCCATTATGAATATCTGCTAATGTCCTTTGGCCTATGCAAAGCCCCTGCCACCTTCCAACATTCAGTCAATTACATTTTTAGAGACTGTTTAGATATCTTCATAATTGTCTATTTAGACAATTTATGGCTCTGTCAGCATAGGCTATACGCCAAACCAAAGAAATGTGAATTTGAGGGGCAGAGTATTCATTTTCTAGGCCTAGTAATATACAGAGGGATTCAAGATGGATTCACAAAAAGTTGCAGCCATTGTGGACTGGTCTGCACCCTCAGATAAGAAGTTTCTTGCAGTAACACCATATGTGGAGAGTGAGTTTTTAAATAATGAAAAAGACATGTTCTCTTAAATTTAGAATTAATTCTATGGACGTTCCATGACAGGATGGAAAAATTAGCTTGATCACGTGACACCATTAAAACAATGGAATATATGATACTGAGACATTAAACCACAATGTGATATAATGCAAAAAAGAAAAAGAAAACATTTAGGGAAACATATCCAAAAATACTAAAAATTTAGCCCTTGCAGCTACTAGTAAATAGTCCCAGTCTCAATAATTTAATAGCAAAAAGGGTTTAGGAGGGGCCCCCGGTTTAGGTGGTATTGGGGGTATCCTGTGTGCCCGCTCCACCACAAAGGTGGCACATTATCCAGACCCAGCAAGGTAATCAACAGATTTTCAGCAAACTCCATTGGATTGGATCCTGCAGCATAGAAACCTGTTTTCCAACTCAGATATCCTGGATCTGAAATTGCCCAAATACTCTCAGATCAAGCTGATATCTGCAGCCACAAAACCTATTTTTTCTGTAAGGGAATCTTTGCATTCTCTTATTGCTGCTAGGATAACTGCGCCTGAGGGGGAATCCTCTATTCATGGAACAGAAGGAGCCCAATTGCCTTTACTTCCCTGCTGGCAGAAACAGCTGCTGTGAGAGAGGAGCAAGGAGCCGGTCTGCCGGATGCCACGGACGAGGTCTGGGGCAGCGACATTGACTCTCAGCCCACACAGACACCAGTGCTCCCAGGATACAGGGCAGATACAGCACAGACAGGTAAGCCTGCTCCCAGGCATATACGAGGGCTGAAAGAGGCCAGAAAGGGACCAGAGGAGACAGAATCAATGAGAATCTAGGAGAATCGGAGAGACTCAGGATCCAGAGCTCCCACACCTAGCATCAGCCGCCGCTCATGTCACACGCATGTGCTGCTTATATTTCACACCTTAATGAGGCAGAGACAAGGATTTCCTCTGTGGAGGAGGAGTTGTACCAGGCACAAGCTCTTAAATAATCCCAAGACAAAAAAAATCAACTTATCCTCCAAAAATGTTGGATTTGCAAAATAGGTTGAGACGTAACAACCTCAGATTGTGGGAGTGCGGAATCCTTGCACCCTTCCACTCTTCTGGAGTTTTGTGCCATGTGTGATGTGAGAAGAGCTTAACGCCTCAGATCACACTCTGCTGACTGCGAATCACCTTGCCTAATAATCGTCAAATTTCTGAATTACCCAGATAAAGCTGCAATTTTACTGTACATAAACCGAAAACTACATTCACTGCAAATTGATGGAATTAAGATCTTAATTTTTGCAGATTATTCTGTAGAGGTGTCCAAAAAAGGAAGGCTTTCCAGCGCATCTGTTCAGCGCTGTTTTCAAACCAAATCAAATTCACCTTAGCCTACCCTGCAATTCTTTGGCTCCTCTCACCTAATGGTGAACAGCTTACCTATCAAGACCTTGCCAAAGCTGAATCCTTTCTACACTCATTCCCCCCTGAAGCTCATGCCAATATCCCTCCCAAGGCACCAACTGTTACCCGTCCTCTGGACTAACGGAGTCCCAGGAAGGATCCACCAAAACGCCTCAAAGAATCTGGTTCAAACAATTGCTACAACTTCCGCTGACCTAATTGCTTTAGCCTTATTCCTCTATTTGTTAAACGAATAACAGTCAGCATCTTAACCACTTAAGGACCTAGCCCCTTTCTGAGATTTGTTGTTTACAAGTTAAAAAAATTTATTTTTTTTTGCTAGAAAATTACTTAGATCTCCTAAACATTAAAAAAAATTATAACACCCTAGAGAATAAAATGGCGCTCGTTGCAATACTTTCTGTCACACCGTATTTGAGCAGCGGTCTTACAAGCACACTTTTTTTGGAAAGAATACATTTTTTTGAATTAAAAAATAAGACAACAGTTATGTTAGCCCAATTTACGCTACGGTAAATTGATACCCAACATGTCACACTTCAAAATTGCGCCCGCTGGTGGAATGGAGACAAATTTTTACCTTTAAAAATCTCCATAGGTGACGTTTAAAAAAATTCTACAAGTTGCATGTTTTAAGTTACAGAGGAGGTCTAGGGCTAGAATTATTGCTCTCGTTCTACCAATTGCGGCGATACCTCACATGTGTGGTTTGAACACCGTTCTCATATGTGGGCGCTACTCATGTGTTTTTTTCGCTTCCGCGCGCGAGTTCGTTGGGTCTGGCGCATTTAAAAAAAAAAATCTTATTTATTTTACCTTTTATTTTTACAATGTTGTAAAAAAAAAAAATTCACTTTTATTCTTATTACAAGAAATGTACAGTAAACATCCATTGTAATAGAAAACAAGCATGACAGGACCTCTTAAATATGAGATCTGGGGTCAAAAAGACCTCAGATCTCATATTTACACAAAAATGCAATAAAAAAAAAATTGTCATTTAAATTTTTTTTTTTTTAAATGGCCCTTCAAGAGCTGTGGGCGGAAGTGATGTTTTGACGTTTCTTCCACCTGTATTGTGGAGACAGGTGGGGGCCATCTTCCCTCAGTCGTCTCCATGGCGGAGGTCACAGGAGCGTGGAAGGAGGGGGGCCCCTCTCCCACCAATGATAAAAGTGATCTTGCGGCGATCTTCGCTCACTGAAGAAGAGGATACCGGGGTTATGGCAGCTAGCTGCTGCCATAACAACGATATTGCTCTTTAAACAGCTGACGTATAACGACGGTGGGCGGTCCGGAAGTGGTTAAGCTACTTTTTTTCTCTACTCTCTGTAGGACTTTGCTTCCTGTTATTTTTCCCATGGACATCACTGACCTCTCTCATTAGTCTCCACATCTGTCTATGCCAGCAGGTTTATGCTTAGTACTGCTTACTCCCGCTCCTGATTTTGGGCAGCCTCTTGGGAGTCAGTACGTCTCAGTGCACCCATGCGGTAAAAAGCGAAGTCACCCATAGGTATGTTGAATTGGTTTATTTACACCCTGCCTATACTCACTTTCTTTAGTTATACTGCAGATTCCCTAAAAGTTGGTCACCTATTAGCCTCCCTTTACACTACTACATTCAACTTAATTGAACCCTCGGGCCTCTTAGCACATTCATTCTTACTCTCATTTGGAGCCACCCTAGCAACTACACCTGCTTCCTCACACCACCACCCTAACCCCCCCCTCGTGAGAATCACATCCTGGAATGTGAAAGGGCTCCGATCCCCCATAAAAAAGGCTGAAAATCCTTTGCCATCTCAAAACAGTTGAAAACCGATATCACCCTATCGCAGGAAACACATCTCAAATCTACTGATTTCCTATGTATGAAAAAGTTATGGGTGGGCACAGTCCTTGGGTCTGAGGCAGTTGGGAGAAAAGCCAGGTTACTCATATTATTACACAAGAACCTTTCATGTGAAATAATCGTTATAGACACCGAAAGTCAGGACGTTTTATAACTGCCCGACTACGCCTTGGCCCTAAAGAACTTCAGATCTCCAACGTTTACGCTCCCAACAACCCAGGCCAAACCTTCTTCTGTGAGTTATCCACAAATCTTCTAAAACTCCCCCAAGCTTCACACCTTATAGAAATAGAGGGGGCTTTTGGGACTTTAAATGAGACTATTGGTAACATGCACCTCCATCCCTATTCAAGTACATAAAGAAAGAGGGTCGGAACTTTAAATGAGGTGTGTATATTGTGGCCAATCGAAGGAGTCAAAGTAGCACATAAACAAGTATTTATTTGTTTGTCATGATTGAGTAGGTACATGGCAGACAAGGCAGGTGTTACTATCTTGGCTCACGGTGGGATGGACATCTAGGGTTCAGTGAGCGGCTCCCGCCCTGACTCTGGCGCCCATCCTAAATGTCATGCCTTGCGTGACGCTGGATGGGGTCCGCTAACTACACAGGGAGCAGTTAAACAGCCCTTTTTTTATTCACAGCCAGTTCTCACATTGATACATAATTTGTGTAGTCTGCACCTGTTACTACTAGTTTTCACTCCCACTGGGTAGGGTCCGCTCTTTACATAGGGAGACTTTAAACACACTTCTTTCATTCACAGTCAATTCTCTGACTGATACACATCTTGTGCAGTCTGCACCAGATATCGTTGGCCTTTACGCCTATATCAGCAACTCCAGGTAACTACCACTATCATTATGACATTTATTTCATATGTAGTTTCAATCCCAGGACATTACCAATTTCTGGGGACACCATCTTGATATCAGTTCATGGTTGATATCAGTTCATAGCTCTTGCTATTTGGGCTCCTTTCTTTGATTAGCTTACTTCTTTATATTTTCAGCACCATTTGGTATTCATATTTTTATTGATTCACAGAATGGAGCCCATTTTTCCTACTGTTCCAGATACTCACCTACATTTATGCTCCCTGTGTTCCTGTTGGACCCTACTACCACAGCTTCCGGACCAGGCATTCCTTTCGGCCCTAGCACCCCGGCGGTGTGTTTGTTTCACACTAAGCAGAGATGTGAATCCTACAGGAATGACTATCCTATCCTCCCTGTATGTATCTTTTATTCTTTGCCAATTTTTGTCTATGAATGATTGATTTTGATATACTTACCTCTCTTTATATAGATGTATCATGCATCTGCCCCTGATGATTGGATAGATCCCATGAAAGGTGTCAGGCTTAACCTAGATGCAATGCATACATACCTACATGTTTTTTTGGACCAAGGCAATATTGTGGATTATAACTGTTATATTATGGTGATTTTTTATTATGGAGGGTAATACTATTCTATATTCTATTTATACTTTTAACTTGTAAATTATATGGATACATGATTTATGTTATGTTCCATTATTGCATGTATTGTCTGCCATGTACCTACTCAACCATGGAAAACAAATAAATACTTGTTCATGTTTTACTTTGAGTCCTTTGATTGGCCACAATATACACACCTCATTTAAAGTCCTGACCCTCTTTCTTTATACACCTTATAGGAGGTGATTTCCACATGGTCATGCCCCCCAGTGATGACAGATCTAACTCTTGCCTCCACCATGGACTCCCTGTATCTTACTGATGTCTGGCGCCTGTTTCATCCAGCTGGCAGAGAATATATATTTTTTCCTCCTCCCCACATAAAACCCTTAATAGAATAGACTACATCTTCAGCACTGACAGTCTCCTCTCACAAACAACAGAGGTCCATGATATTGCCATCTCAGATCATGCCCCAATATCTGTCTCGCTTGAAGATCCTATCTCCCAAAACAACCCCCGCATATGGCGTTTCCCTACTTTTCTCTCTTAACAATATCTAATTTAAAACCTACATGGGGTCAGCCTGGGAGGAATACACAGCTGACAATTCTCCTCACAAGGACAGCCTAACAATTCTCCTCACAAGCAAAGCCTTCCTTAGAGGCCTGATTATTTCTTATGCCAACTCTTATAGGAAACAGGCCATGTCAAATTACCATAAAGCAAGCTCCCACCTTTATTTAGCACATCGGTCTCTAGCCTCTAGTAATACCCATGAAAATAGATCCCAATGGCAGGCAGCTAAATGCACCTTTGACTCCTGGGCAGACAAGCTAGAATTGATTAAACACGCTCATATGGAAGACACCCTTCATACATTTGGTAACAAATCAGGTAAATTATTGGCCAGACTATGTAGAGGCCCCCATCGCCCCACCTTCCTCACCTCTCTGTGGGACTCCAAAGTCAATTCCCCAAGAAGTTAATAGAGTTATACTCCAATATTACACTTCACTATATGCTCATGAACCCTTAAATAAACACCACAAATTCCTCTTCCCAACTTAACCACCTGAACTTGCCCATCTCAAAGTCAGAACTATCCAAACCCATCAATTACTTAGCCCCCAACAAGGCCCTGATGGCTTCACGAGTGAATTCTTCAAAACAATTCAGGACATTGCTACACCCCCTCTTTTAGAAGTTTACAGTGGGATATGGGCAAGCACCGCTTTCCTGCTTAGTGGTATCTCCCCTAAGCCTAATATAGGCATGGGTGTATTTCTGACCAATTTGGACATTCACTAGCCACTGGGTTCATAAATGAAGGGACAGATGGATGGATGTGGTTCATTGGGGAGTTTTTACCCAAATTTGTGCCGCCCATTTCCATTGGCCCTTTTTTGGTTGTCAAAACATTGTGATGTGGTACACAACCATCCACTGTTTTTGTGTATGAAGGCAATGTCCATACATGCATTTTGATACACATCCTTTCTCCAATTATTTCTTACCCATTGGACATTCACTAGCCACAGGGTTATAAATAAAGGGACAGATGGAAGAGTGGTAATATTGCAGTTCACTGGAGTTTTTTTTACCTAAATTTGTGCCGCACATCCCCCTTTCTGGTTGTCTGTCATACTTCATGGTGTGCTATATGCAATGGTGCCCCATCTGTTTTTTACAGATGGGAGCACATCATATATGAATGGGTTTTGCAATATATATTATAGTTGTGGGTCAATTGTCTTTTCTGTCTCTTTATGTTTTGTGCTATTTTCCCCATTTCTATGTCAAGAGAATCTCCCCCATCCATTGATATGTTCAGTATCTCACAAAAGTGAGTACACCCCTCACATTTTTTCTGTAAATATTTTGTTGTATCATTTCATGTGACAACAAAGAAGTAATGACACTTTGCCACAATGAAAATATCCAAATTGTGCCCAGATTTTCAATATTTTGTGTGGTCACCATTATTTTCCACCACTGCCTTTACCCTCTTGGGCATGGAGTTCACCAAAGCTTCACAGGTTGCCACTGGAGTCCGCTTCCACTCCTACATGATGACATCTTGGAGCTGGTTAATGTTAGATACCTTGCGCTCCTCCACCTGATGCCCCACAGATGCTGAATATGGTTTAGGTCTGGAGACATGCATACTGCCCTGCAACTAAGTCTCTGAAAGGAGGGGATCATGCTCTGCTTCAGTATGTCACAGTACATGTTGGCATTCATGGTCCCCTCAATGAACTATAGCTCCCCAGTGCTGACAGCACTCATGCAGCCCCAGACCATGACACTCCCATCAACATGCTTGACTGTAGGCAAGACACACTTATCCTTGTACTCTTCACCTGGTTGCCGCCATATACGCTTGACACCATCTGAACCAAATAAGTTTATCTTGGTCTCATCAGACCACAGGACATGGTTCCAGTAATCCATGTCCTTAGTCTGCTGGTCTTCAGCAAACTGTTTGCGGGCTTTCTTGTGCATCATCTTTAGAAGAGGCTTCCTTCTGGGACAACAGCCATGCAGACCAATTTGATGCTGGGTGCCGTCTATGGTCTGAGCACTTACTGGCTGACCCCCCCACCCCTTCAACCTTTGCAGCAATGCTGGCATCACTCATGTGTCTATTTCCCAAAGACAACCTCTGGATATGACATTGGGCACGTGCACTCAACTTCTTTGGTCAACCATGGTGAGACCTGTTCTGAGTGGAACCTGTCCTGTTAAACCACTGTATAGTCTTGGCCACCATGCTGCAGCTCAGTTTCAGGGTCTTTGCAATCTTCTTATAGCCTAGACCATCTTTATGTAGAGCAACAATTCTCTTTTTTTTAGATCCTCAGAGAGTTCTTTGCCATGAAGTGCCATGTTGAACTTCCAGTGACCAGTATGAGAGAGTGAGAGCGATAACACCAAATCAAACACACCTGCTCCCCATTCACACCTGAGACCTTGTAACACTAATGAGTCACATGACACCGGGGAGGGAAAATGGCTAATTGGGCCCAATTTGGACATTTTCACTTAGGGGTGTACTCACTTTTGTTGCCAGCGGTTTAGAAATGAATGGCTGTTTGTTGAGTTATTTTGAAGGGGCAGCAAATGTACACTGTTATGCAAGCTGTACACTCACTACTTTACATTGTAGCAAAGTGTCATTTCTTCAGTGTTGTCACATGAAAAGATATAATAAAATATTTACAAAAATGGGAGGGCGTGTACTCACTTTTTTGAGATATGTGCTTATATGTATCCATTGTTGTTTATATCAGGGTGGGAGAGGATACTGGCATCTACTGGTTAATTTTTTTTGAGTATAAGGACAGAAGTATAATGTTTTTATATATCATTTATATTTAGTCTTTATAGAACAACACTTTGGGGTTTATTTACTAAAGGCAAATTCACTTTGCACTACAAGTGCACTTGGAAATGCAGTCGCTGTAAATCTGAGGGGGACATGTATGGAAAATAAAAAAAACAGCATTTTTGCTTGTATAGGATTGGATAATAGAATCAGAAGATCTTCCCCTCAGATCTAAAACAACTGCGCTTCCAAGTGCACTTGCAATGCAAAGTGGATTTACCTTTAGTAAATAAACCCCTTTGTCGTGTAAGAGCACATATACATTTTTGGTTATTTGTTCCTTTTGTTTATATGTGTTATATATTCATGGGTCTTTTTTTCACGTCTAGTCTATGTAACAGGACATCTGCAATTAGTACCTGGTGACACCTGTTATAGGTGGAACTATATAAGAACTTTCTTGCTAACATATCTTTGTAATGACTAAGCGCATGTGAAGTGTGCAAAATGCGTATACCCAGCATTCTGTTTTTTGTCGTTTCTGGGATGTCCAAATAAAAAGGGATTTTGATCTATAGTGGTGTGCAGCCATTTCTTCTAAATTCATTGTGTCTGGAGGCGAGCCAAAGCGAGCACCTACTGGATCATTAGGCTTCCTGGTCTCACCTGGAGCGGCCGGGTGTGTCTTTTTCCATCTAAACAACAATTTGGCCAAGAAGCCCCATGAATATTGCAGAAAAAAGGAACAGAAAAACTCTGAAATCGAATTTGCTGTCAGTGATTTATTCTTTGAAAAGGTAAGAAGCTGAACTGCCTGCAACCTCAGTCAGAAAATCTACGAGATCCAATAAGGGTATCCCAGCTGGACTCGTGTCATATATAGTTCATTGATTCCCCCAGACAAAGCCAGCATTCTGGGAAGAAATGTTATGCGTTTATAAGAAGCAAATGTCTATTAAAGCTGCTGATGAATACATGACAGCTCTCAACCAAAAACAAGCTTGGGATCTTACAGAATGCAAAGGTGTAACTTTACCAATGGAAACAAATTACCTAAATTTGGAAAAAAATTAAGCATTGTATACATGGGTAGTTTTTTTTTTTTTTGTGTTCAACCCAGTTGGTTGAATGCAAAAATATAGATCCCTGCATCCATAAGTGAAATGAATGCAGGGATCTATCCCGCTGTTCTATTTTATTCTTACAGCAGGGCAGACCCCCCCCCCCCCCCCCGCAAGAATACACTGCTCGAGTGCAGGAATTGTCTATAAACACTGGTCAATTGCTGGTTTCCCAGCATGACCGTTCCACGGTTCTAACAACCAGCTTATGTTCAACAAACAGTGGTACACACAGATGGAAATTTGGCCAGTTTCTGCTGAACCGGCTGATTTTCAGTGTTTAATACTAACGGAATGATTTGATTACAGCCCCATTAGATGAATTGTTGACATTTGATATACTGACTGCTGGACCATCACAAAAAGGTTCAATAGCCAAAATAAAAAATAAAAATATCAGTGGAATTCCACTCAGGGATTTATTTGGTTTTGTATCATTAGCATAGAGAGGCTACACATTTTTATGAGCAATGGTTATTTCAAGATATGGTTGGATAATGAGTGCACATGCTGTTCCAGCACAGGGACTCTACGTTCCTTCTTCATTTCTGCATAGATGTGATTTTTCATGGGGTATCCTGCAGCATTTTTATCACTATGCATCTGTATAGTGCTAATTTATAACATTTGTTGGTATAAATGCATCTTTCTTCTTTCATTTTTTTTTTTATATAATTGCACCTGGCAATTTTTTATTTTTTTTTGCCTGTTCAGTGTTTGCATTTGTGCGACATCCATTCTTCCTCTGTACGCCCACAGCCCGCCATCTCTTACAGCTTCACCAGCTGCTTTTTCCTGTTCCTCTCCCTTATGTATAGACTCATCTCCTGTATCTAATATTCACAGAACCTCAAGCTTATTCTGTACAAATAAAACAACATTCTTTGCCTAGAGCCTTAGATCATACTGGGGAAAAGCCAGCCTTTCAGGAATGAGTTAACAACATTTGTTCAGAGCTACACGGTACTCAGAGGAAAAGTGGTGTAATGTTCAAGGTGTTACCGAGACAGTTATGTATGAAGGAATGGCAGGTGTATTGGCATGGATCTCAAGTTTCGTGCAGCCTTCACAAATCCATCTAGGGTCATTGCCAATGCCTGGCACAGGCACAGCGAAAAAGCTGCGAGTGAACAATTTTGTCATATTTGCACCCACTCTTGCATATTTCGAAAAGTTCTGTAATAAAGCAAGGAGTCTAAATGTATAAAGGCCATACCTTTTGTGAATACAAGCACGATTAATCAGTGGATTGAACAGATTGGGGGTGTCAGAAGTTATGCCAAGTTTTGCATGAGTTGCATCGTTAAGCTAATCAAAAGAGATGCTGGCTGAGAACACTTGAAGGCATATGCATCTTGTAATAGAGCTTTCTAGAGTACTAACCACTTTCTTACAGAATTCTTAATTATGCACATCCCTGGAGCCATTAGTGTAAGGAATGCTTAACCTGAGTGGGTCTAGACAGTTAAGGGCTCAATTGTCAAAATGTCTTACAGGGTTGTTATTGTGGGTGGAGTTGTAGTTGCATATGTTATAATTGTTAGGTTGGTATTTTTGGGGATGAGTTCTAGTGGTAAAACTGGCATCAACTGACTAGTGAGCAGACGTTTTCTATGATCAAGGAATCAAAGCTGTACACTTGCCTATAAAAAATCTTTTTATTGTAATATTTTAGTTCAGTTCATTTAACTATTTAGCTACTTTAACTGGTAATAGTGCAGTCATGCAATGCTGTACCTAAACAAAATTGATATAATTGTTACACACAAATAGAGCTTTCTTTTTGTGGTATTTGATCACCGTTGTGTTTTAAATTTTTTATTATAGAAACATGAAAAAAAGAAAAAAAATGCTAATTTTTGATATAAAACAAATCCAAGACAAAAAAATCTTCATACATTTAGGCCAAAATGTATTCTGCTACATAAAGCTGGCCATACATTATACAATTTTCTTCTATAGATTTCCTTTAGATTTACCAAAACCATATAAGGTCAAATCTAAACACTTTCAATTTGTGTGCAATCTGGCAGGCCCTTCTACTACGCAGTTGAAGGTAAATCTAAAGGAAATTGAATAAGAAAGTTGTATGGCCAGCTTAACTTTGGTAAAAGATAAAATCCCAATAAGTGTATATTGATAGGTTTGCGTCTACAAGCTATGGTGTGTGTGTGTGTGTGTGTGTGTGTGTGTGTATGTATGTATGTATGTATGTGTGTGTGTGTATATATATATATATATATATATATATATATATATATATATATATATATATATATATATATATATATATATATATATATATATATATATATATATATAAAATTATATGATTTTTTTTTTCTATACTAGTAATGGCAGTGATCAGCAGCTTATAGTGAGATTGTGATAGTGCGGTGGGCAATCAGTGGGAAATTAGGGCACATAATCATGCAACCACATGCAAGCTAATTTATGTGTGTCTGCAGTTTTATTTATTTTTTATTTTTTTATGAGCCTACGTGGAAGTTTACATATCAATGTTCACATTGCACTTGCTACTACCAGTAAATTACTAACAAAATAAAGATCCATATGACAGTGACTGATTGCCTAACAAAAACAATATTGCTTAAACAGTGCTTCCATGTATCCCACTTTATCCCTAGCAGAGACCCACACCCTGGAATTCATAAATAGACAGTAGATGAAAGTGGGCAGATTCCGTGAGTAGCCTTGATGGGAAAACTAGTCTCTTAACATTTCCATCAGGCTCCACCCACTGTCCAGGTTGGGCCCCATGGCATTGGTTGCAAGGATGCTGGCAGCCTGTGCTCTGGCAACCAACAAAACAAATCACAAATCCCCCCCCCCCCCCCGATAACTCTGTTTCTGTACACCAACTTGGTCTTGATTACCTCTAGTTTTGTTATCTATGAACTGGCAGTAATTCTTTTTGAATTTGTCACACCATAGCAATACAATGTGACACAAATATAAATTATCTGAATCTGTCCTACTATCGAAACACACTGTGCACATGTTAGTGCATTGTGGTACATTCAATCAAAGGCACCCTAAGGCAATGCATACATGTCATGAAACAAAATGCACAGTGACAGGCTATACTGCTGCATATTTGTGTTTTTTTGGGCATTCGTGCACTTTGGCAGCCCATCCATTTGAATGGGTTGCCTTACCACAACGCACAATAGCATCTGTGTGCTAAGGCAACAGAATATTTGAGTTTAAATGGCCCTAAGTGTGGAAATACATCTAGGGACACAGTAGCTTGTAAATCTTTGTGTTATCCCTAACTCTTTTCTGGTAAATCAGGTCATTTGTCTGTGTAAAATCCTCCAACCAGTAGCTTGATGATTTGACAGCCCCCCTGTGACGATAATACAATTAAATAAAAAAGTAAAAAGAAGTAAATGGATTCACTATTAAAAAAAAAAAAACAACATTACACACAAGACACCCACACACATATCATATGTATACATTTAGTACATATGTCTCTCTATTACACTAATTGCATAATTAACACTCCAAAGAAAGTGTTACATACACACTTGAAACACATTAACTGTATATTTACTGTTTTGCCTGCCAAAGGATTTATAATCAGACAGGTGACACACATAGGCAGCCTATGCATTAGTCTTTTTTTTTTTTTTTCGCTCAACCAATGGGTTGAATGAAAAAAAATGGCCTGATTCCCCCACCCACGTACTCATGTGAATGGAGGAATCACTCCTGCTGAGTAGTGTTGAGCGAACCCCAACTGTAAAATTCGGGTTCGTACCGATCTTTTGGCTTTTTGGGTCCCGAACAATTGACTGTATGTTCGGATTCGGGTCCGGTGTTTGGCAATGTAATGGCACATTTTAAAAAGCCCTGCAGCAGCCAATCAACATTCATTTAACTGGTGTGCCCTTAGAAGCCATCACAGCCATGCCTACTAATGGCATGGCTGTGATTGGCCAGTGCAGCATGTGACCCAGCCTCTATTTAAGCTAGAGGCACACAGCACAGCACGTCACTCTGCTTTAGACAGTGTAGGGAAAGGTTCCTGTCTGCTGTTAGGGAGAGATTTTACACTGCACTGAGAGAAAAGATAGACAGTGTAAGACAAGGTTCCTGTTGGTGCTTTGAGGGAGAGAGAATTATCTAGGAGTCCAGATTCAGAAATCTATTCTAAAAACTCAGCGATCTACATAGATTTACCTGGTTGGATTGCAGTGCACAGACTTTTTACACTGCCATGAGCCCAGTGCCAGAGAAAATATAACTTTTATCTGCAAGCTCAGTGCACTGCATATGTTACTGTGACATACACCCTGTACATACTCTGGGTGTATTCTGCTATTGCAAAAACACCCATTTAGTGCAAAAAAACAAAAAACTTTGCAGTGTTTTCTGCATATGTGAAGGTGTGTGTTGCACAATTTATATATTTTTCTTCTATTGTTCTATTAAAAAAAAAAAAAATTTTTAGTGCAAAAACAATTTTTTTTTAATAGCATTTTTGCCATTTCTGCAGCTCTAAGATACATGTTTACATACTCTGGGTGTATTCTGCTATTGCAAAAACACCCATTTAGTGCAATATCCTAAATTTGGAAAATATGAGGAGTATTTATCCATTAAATTGAATATTTTTTTCCAGAAAGGGCGTATTCTGGGGCATTCCCACCATATGTGTGGCACCGTGCCGTTGAGTTTCCGAGGTTCTTAACCACTTCCCACCCGGCCAATGCACATATACGGCCGGGTGGGAGCCGCCTACTCCTGATAGGACGTTCAGGAACGTCATTCAGGAGTAGCGGGATCGCGCGCGCGCCCGCGCAGCGGCGTGATCCCGATGCGTCCGTGTCACCCGGACACGGCGCATCTCAGATCGGCAGGAGGGCTCTGTGATTGGCCCTCCTGATCACATGACGGCCGTGTCTAATCACGGCCGTCATGTGATATAAACAAACAGCCGGTTGCTAGGCAATCGGCTCCTCCTCTCCTCACACAGAAGTCATCGCTGTGGAGAGGAGAGCAGATCGCTGCAGCCGGCTGCTGATCAGTGAGTATGAGCTGCTTTTTACAGCTTTTTACTCACTGATCACCAGTCTAGTGTACACAGTAAACACACCACACAGTAAACACATCACACAGTATAAACACAATGTCCCCACACATGTCCCCAAAACATACATGTCCCCAAATAATAAAAACACATGTCCCTAATAATAAAAACATGTCCCCCACATATGTCCCACTAAAATCACATGTCCCAATGATTATCTGCACACATATGTACGTGATCACCTGCACACATATGTACATGATCATTTGCGTACATATGTCCGTGATCACACAAACCAATTATTATACACTTAACGGATTTTTTTTTACCAAAAACATGTAGTAGAATACATTTTGGCTTAAATTTATGACAAAATTTGATTTTATTGGATTTTTATTGAAGTAGAAAAAAGAAAATATTGTTTTTTTTTTCCAAATTTCCGCTTTTTTGCGCTTATATCGCAAAAAAGAAAAAACGGAGTCGTGAATAAATACCACCAAAATAAAGCTCTATTTGTGCGAACAAAATGATAAAAATTTCATTTGGGTACAGTGTAGCATGACCGCGCAATTGTCACTGAAAGCGCTAGAGCGCTGAAAGCTGAAAATTGGGCTGGGAAGGAAGGGGGCGAAAGTGCCCTGTATTGAAGTGGTTAATCACTTCCTGTACCTCTTCTTCTGAGAAGGGGGCCTCCAGTGTATATATATATATATATATATATATATCTTATTTTAAGTTCTTTCCCTATCCACATTTGTTTGCAGAGCACTTGCCATGCTCTTAACAACATTTTTTGGCATTTGCAGCTCTCTAGCCCTTTCCATTACTTTTTTAGAGCCATTTTAGTCCTCAAAGGTTCAGGTCCCCATTGACTTCAATGGGGTTCGGGGGCAAGTTCGGTCCCGAACCTGAACTTTTTTCCAAAGTTCGGCCGAACCCGTCGAACCCGAACATCCAGGAGTCCGCTCAACTCTACTGCTGAGCTATTGTATTGTGATGGAGAACAGACTTTCCTGCCATCAGAATACACTGATCAGCACTGCCAGCTATAGCTGGTGAGATTAGTACAACCATCTTGCCCATACATGGATCAAAATTTGTCTGGTTTCGTGCTACAGTTGCTGATGATTTAAATTTCACCATTTAAAAAAAAAAATCACCAATTTTGCAGGGAAACATGTGCATTGATTTTTTATTTTTTTTTCCCAAAGTGCTTGCAAAGCATTGAACTTGTGATTATTGGATCATGGGTGCAATGCCAGGCTTCTGCAGACTCTTTCTTCAGAAGAGGTATTGGATTTCAGTTAGAGAGCTGGAAGAAGTGGCAATTGAGTATGAGTGTGCTGATTATTGTGATTGCATTCCATTGAGAAATACATCTGCCTGCTGTGATGGTGTCCCTCGTCCCCACAACTCTTGCCCGTTGGTTGTGGGGGTCTGCGGGTGGGGGGCTTATCGGAATATGGAAGCCCCTTTAACAAGCGGACCCTGAGATCCCGGTCCCCCCTGTGTGAATTGGTAATGGGGTACAAAAGTACCCCTTCCATTTCACAAAAAGTGTCAAAGATGTTAAAGACAAGAGACGGTTTTTGACAATTCCTTTATTAATTTCTTCTTCTTTCCCTGTTTCTTCCATATTCTTTCTTCTGGTCTTCCTTCGGTGTTCTTCTTCCTCCGCTTCTTCATCTTCATCTTCATCTTCTCGTCCGGCACCTTCTTCTCCAATTCGTCCTCCACACGATCCACCTCAGTGGGAGTTTTCTGCTATATGACGCTTCTGTTCAGGTGACAGTTCTTATATAATGGAGGGCGGGGCCACCCGATTACCCCACCCCCTCTGACACACGGGGACTTCCCTATGGCTTTCCCTGTGTTGTCAGATAGGGCAGGGTCACCCGTTTACGTAAATGGGTGACCCTGCCCCCTCTGACAATGCAGAGAAGAAGAAGGCGGATGAGAAGACCGGAGGAAGACCAGAAGAAAGGAGATGGAAGAAGAAGCGGGGAAAGAAGAAGAAATTAATAAAGGAATGTGGGGATGAGGTCTTTCTCCCCATCAATATGGGGATAAGGTGCTTTGAGGGCATGTAGCCTGTATGGTTCAGGAGGGGGGGCGCTCTCTCGTTCCCCCCCTCTTTTCCTTACTTGCCTGGATAAGATTCTCATATGGATTTGTGGGGGGACCTCCACACCTTTTTGGCACTGGGTTCCCTTTTAAAATCCATACCAGACCCTTCATGTCTGGTATGGCTTTTGAGGGGGACCCCTACTTTGTTTTAAAAAATAAAAATAAAAATTGACACAGAGTTCCCCTTAATATCCATACCAGACCTGAAGGGCCTGGTATGGAATTTGGGGGACACCCAGGCAATTTTAAAAAAAAAATTTGGTTTGGGGTTCTCCTAAATATTAATACCAGACTCAGCGGGCCTGGTAATGGACTGGGGGGGGGGGACCCATGCCATTTTTTTTCAATGACTTTTAACTGTATTGCTGGAAACCCGACAATTCATTATAGCAGTGAGTAGTTTTTAATTGACTTTTTTTTCTTTTAGAAATGTAATTTTGTGCAGGGACTGTTCTAAACACAGGAACATTTTTCCACTTTACAGGCATATTATAGACACCCCCCAGGTACGAAATTTAAAGGAATATTTCACTTTTATTGTTTCACTTTAAGCATTATTAAAATCACTGCTCCGTTTTTTGTTTTTTGTTTTTGTTTTTTTTTGCTTTCATACATGTCCACTGGGGAAGGACCCAGGTCCCCAAACACTTTTTATGACAATAACTTGCATATTAACCTTTAAAGTGGTTGTAAACCCTTTCAGACCACTTTTACCTACGAGTAAGCCTAGATTAAGGCTTACCTGTAGGTGCAAGAAACATCTCCTAAACCTACACGGTTTAGGAGATATTTGCAAAATACACGCACCACTGTCTATGACACATGTGCAGCGCTGTCTACGGTGTGCAGGTGCACTGAGCATGCCACTGCTAACGGGGATCATGCCATTAGTGGCGGCTCCAGCGTGCATGAGTGGGAGTGATGTCATTGCAGCCCTGACCAGTCACAGCGCCGGAGCCGCGATACCCAAAAGTCACTCTGGAATAGATGACGTGTCAGAGGAGAACGAGGGTCGCTTGGGGGGCTTCCATCTCAGGTAAGTTATTCATAATGAGCTAGTATGCTATGCATACTAGCTCATTATGCCTTTGCCTTGCAGGGTCTTTTTTTTTTTTTTTTTTTTTTTATTTGGCTTTGCTTCCTCTTTAAAATTAGCACTTTTGATTTTTCACATTCGTGTCCCATAGATTTTAACGGTGTGCACGTGTTCGGACAAATTTTCTGCCTGTTCGCCTGTTCTGCTGCGAACCAAACTGGGGAGTGTTCGGCTCACCCCTATCCATCAGCAGTAGGATTGACTAAAGTTGCAATGACTCCAAGGGCCAAATGGGCTGCCCATACCCCCAGGACATTGTAGATCATTCTTTTGCACAAAACCTCCACCTTCCTTGACCTTGGACGCCCTTGAAATGATTTCCCCAGCCCGTCTTGCTGACATCCGTCGTAATGGTGGACCAACTCAATGTCCCTGCAAAGTCACCAAGTCTATCAAGACACTTTGGTGAAGGTCCTCAGGGACCTGGCACCACAACCTGTTCTATTAATTTACGAATGTACTGAACTGGGAATTACATCTTCCGAAGGGAAGATGTTATTTTTGTGAGCATGAGGAAATTGTCAGGCAGTGGATGTACAAACATCCAAGCATGGACATGTGTGATTGCAGACAACCATCACTTATCTTGCAACATTTTGCCTAGACCCCTAAATGGGACAACCTGGTTCTCACTGCAAGAGTCTGACATCACAATAACTTTGAGGATCCAGTAAAACACTGAATGCCTTCTGGATCTGTGATTTTAAGAGGATTGACTGGGTGCTACTCCAGGCTTTCCTAGTTACTTTAGCCTATCGAAAAGCCCTTGGCTCTCTCAACTTTGATGTCTGAACTTACTCTGACAGGCCCTTTTACATCTCAACTTCCCGCCCTTTGAAAGGAACTCCTACTTCCCTCCTGTTATTCCCCAGATTGCTGTCTCTAGTTTGTTTCCAAAGAAGGCCTTCCCATCAAAGGGAATCTTACACAAACTGGGGATACATCCACAGCCACATTTTCTTACAGTGATTAGCCATCACTGAAAGTAGCATAGCTATCGTTACAACAACTGATGGTGTCTAAGGCTGCCTTGCTTAGGAAGTCAGCAGACATCCATAGTACCTCTTGGTTATAGCGTTCTCAGTGTTTTGAATCCACACCTTGATCACATTTTCCACTCAGGTTAACGCAACCACTAATTTACACGCTGCTCCTGCCACCTGGTAAACCTTCCTTTGGTCCAGATTGATCCTCCTATCCATGATGTTATTGAAAACAGCTGAATCCTTCTTTGGGAGCATGACATTTTTTAGCCAGTCGTATAACCACTGCATCCACCACTATCAGCGTATCAAAGGTAGCCACAAAGGGTAACATACCCAGTCTGCACATCAAAATCTCTTTCTGTCTTACCCATCCTTAAGCAGACAAGCATTTAAACTCTTCCATAAATAAAATATAGGACAGATGAGGGGAAATCTTTCAATGAGGACAAATGGTTGGGTGACAAGTATCAAAGGGGGACACTTTTCCTCACTTTGGGGAGATTTCCTCTAACTTCCTGTTGTGTTGCTAAGACAGGAAGTGAGAGGATATCTTCTCAGTGGTATAAAGACAGCAAAAAATATCCTGAGAATTGAATCCAGTCCTACTTTATCTAAAATGTAAAAAAAATTGTTTGGGCTATAAATGCATTTTAATATAATAGTAGTTTTGTATAGAATAGCATAATATTAAATAGTTGAAGTAGTAAACCTTGCCTTTGCTTTTAGGCATAGTTATTTATTCTACTCAGATTCAGCATAGATCAATTTACAAATGTGATGATTGTGTTTTGTTTGCATGTACTAATAATGATGTTAATGTATTTTTATCAAAAAATCATTTTGATAAACATTCATGTTGCAGAATATAAAATTATCAATACTATTTCATAATTCTATAGATTCTCTGCTTTCAAAAAATAAATGATTCGGTGCATCTCTAACAAATTGACTTTATTTGTGGTTTCCCTTTAAGTTTCAAAAAACATTTCACTTTCCCATTTATTAACCAATTAGTATTCTGCAAAATAGCTTTTTGATTTTGTAAAGTACAGCAAAAAGAATCTGAATAAAGTATACAAGTAATATGTTTCTAAGAAGACAGTTTTGTTATGTAATGTTTGCTATATTCCAGGAATCATTACAAATGGCTAAATATCTATTATTGATGAGGTAGGAGATCTAGGACAGCAGGCGAGTGTGTATATATAATATACTCTATTGTTGGGTACACTCTGCTTTTTCCTAGCCTCTGGGAAGATCACAAAATAAGTTATGGGTAATGTGGGAGTGGAACAAGTGCATAATTTAAAACTGTAAGCTCATACAGACAGGACTCTCACTCTTACAGTATACTGCAATTGCTTATGTTATACAATTGCACAGTTTGTACATTTCAGATATTTTTATATACAGTATTTGTATTACTTGCCCCTGTCTTTAATCTTGATTTGTACAGCTTCATGGAAGATGATGACAATAAAAATGATATGGCATATAAAACTAATTAATAGGGAACATTTTACAGAGCAATTTTCCCAGTGAAAGTGCGTGTACATTTCCTCTATGCAAATAGGGGCAAAAAAATAAAATAAATGTTATTAGGCTATTTCCTTAGCTGGTAGAATGCTATCCATTGGTTGATATTGAAAATACTTCATTTGACCACTAGAAGGAGCTAAGTATCATAGGAAATTTCAGTGATACTTAGTGCCATCTAGTACCTAAATTGTATTTGAACCTTTTAGCCTGGGTTCACACTAGATGCGGTGTGAATTCACAGCAAATTTGTTGATGATTTGGCACCGCATCTAAACCACAACCCATCCATACAAATCAATTGTTAACAACACTCCTCAATCGGTTTGCAAAAAGCAGAGCGATTTGCAGAATCAGATTGCATGAGTGTGAACATTCAATTCTGGTGCAGACAAAAAAAGGGTCCTGCACCACTTTGGTGTGAATGTGGTGCTATTTGAGCCATACAAATCCATGGCTCAATCACACCCCAGAACACTGCATGTAATTCGCACAGGAATGTGCTGCGATGCCTGTGTGAATTACAAGCAGTGTCCACACCACAACAGTGTGAACCCGGGCTTGCAGTCAAACTGGTTCCGCACTCTTGTCAACCCACACGTTCCTGTGAAAGCTGTTGTATGTCTAAGTGGGTGCCGAAGTGACCAACGCCTGGAACCGAGAGCAATCAGAATAACGAATGTCACCAGCACATCATTGGTCTTCAAAAACTGTGTCCAAAGCTTTATTAAGCAATCACATCATTACAGCAAACAGCAAAGTTTCAGAGTCTCACAGAACTCCTTTACCAGGCATGTGATGAAGGGATCCTGCGAGACTCCGAAACATTGCTGATTGCTGTAATGATTTGATCGCTTAATAAAGCTTTGGACCCAGTTTTTGGAGACCCATGGTGTGCTGGTGACATTCCTCGTTCTAAAGCCAAACTGGGGTAATGGCTATTTTATATTTGTTATGTCCCCATAAGGGCTCATGCACACAGATGTATAAAATATTATGTTCAGACTCATATGGCGCAGTTTTATACAGATGTGAGCACAACAGTATTGTAGGCTATAGGGCCTGGGTCAGTATTCACCGTAGGGTCCAGCGACATAAACCTAAAGAAGATTATTTTGCATCTGCAGTTTGGCTTAGAACATATTTTATGTGTTAAAGTTTTATATGAGTAGCGCATGGACACTGCCCTGACTCTTTTGCCACTGTCTAGTCGATTTTGTTTATTTTTACAATTCACCCTGGCCTTTAATGAGTCATTCTGCACCACCACCGCAGCCTGACTCCCATGAAGTGTACACACAAGCGTTTTTTCCGTCGGACGAAAAACTCCTGAAGGTTTCTCCGATGGAATTCTGCTCAAGCTGTCTTGCATACACATGGTCACACCAAAGTCCGAAAATCAATAACACGGTAATGTACAACACATATGACGGGACTAGAAAAGAAGTTCAACAGCCAGTAGCCAATAGCTGTCGTCTCATACTTGCTTCAGAGCACGCTTCGTTTTTGGTATGTCTGTCAGGGCTCTGCACGCGCGGTTGGACAGACCGGGCATCGGCGTGTGTGTGCGCACCAGTGTGCATCCCGAGCTAGCGCGGTTTGGCGCCAGTGGGCCTATTTAAAGGTGACAGCCGCATTTGTTCAGTGCTGTTTTGTCTGCAGCTGTACCTGAGACTTCTGTTACCTGCCTATCTGTTTACCGTTATTGACCCGGCTCACATCTGACTCTGCTGCCTTCTCCTGCTCTGATCCCGGCTTGTCTGACCCTGTTTATGGACTGCTTATCCTTGATGCTGAACCTCTGCTAGCCTGTGACCTTGCTTCTGCCAGCAGCTCCTGCTTCCTGCCTGCCTGATCTGACCCAGCCTGTTTGACTAATCTTCTGCTTGCTCCAAGTGTGCTGCACTCCTTCCAGGATCCACTACCACTGTTCCAGTGTCTGCTGCTATCCGGCTGTGTGATCGTCCTTCTGTTCTACCAGCTTCTGCCAGTTCCTGCAGTTCCAACCGTCCAGAGGACTACTCCCACTGCCTGCATCAACTACTGCTTCCAGCTCAGACACTCCTACCCCGCTGCGCCCACGGGTCCACTGTCCCACTCCAGTGGACCCTGAACCAGAGTCATAAGAGAAGTCTTCTCCACCAAGTCAGGCTCACCTCCCAGGTACCTAACAATGTCGGAACAGCATACAGACGAGCGGTTTTCCCCATAGGAATTGGTTCAGTCGGAAAAAATTAGAACATGTTCTCTTTCTAATTCCTTTAGAATTTTCTACATAAAAAGTCCAATGGGGCCCACACATGATCGGAATATACGATGAAAAGCTCTCGTCTGACTTTTTATGTCAGAAATCCTGCTCGTGTGTACATGCCATTTAAGGGCCATGGATAGGGGGGGGGGGGGGTAAACATAAACAAAGAGCAACTAGGCATGTGCAGAATGATTTTTGTTTTCTGTCATTCTGAATCAATGACTTTGTTGTATGCACCTTAACTCTGTATGAACATACCGGTGTAGAGTTGTGATGAAAATGTTTGCACTATGACAGTTTGTGATGCAGGACATTTTTGCCATTCGGATCCTACATTTGTTTACCATATGCATGAACTTCAAGTACAGATACCACTGATAAATATTTTAAATAAATATTCCTCACTGATCCCAGCGCTCATAAAAGGGTGTCAAATTATAAGCTGCTATCATAAAAAAAATTGTATAACACACAAATATATAGTATAAATAATTCCTTAACCCCTCACAGTATGAGATATACTATATTGACAGCGCTCAATAAAATAAGGCTAACAGAAAATAGGAAAATAACAGTTAATAAATTCCATAGATTACACCAGGGTGCAAAGTCCTAAATTGTGGATAGGAAATTCCAGCTTAATGTTCATAAGGAAAAGAAGAAGTCCATCTCCAAGCCATTCACCAAACCGCCAGTGTAAGCAAACTCCACGCATGGTGACGCTCCCTATGGTAATGCACTTACCAAAATTCTAAATGAGTATAGGCACGTCTATTAGTCACTGGCTCCTGGAATTCCTCAGCACTACACCTTCAATTCAACATTTCTCCACCCAGCACAAGTTCACATATAGAAGAGATCAGAAACACAATCCATAGTGCAAACTGATTTTAATAAGCAAACTTCTTGCGCATTCTTAAAAAAACATACGTACACAATCAAACTGTATCATGTCATATATCGTGTCACCAGCAGAGGTCAACGCTTGTCTCACCTCAGTCTGGATCCCTAAGCTCGTAAACGATCTCGGTGTTAGCGGCGGTTCCCAGGAAAAACAAACCCTCTCTCTGTGGTGACGTACAGCTGCTCGGTCATGCCCATACACGTTTCGTCACTACGTCTTCGTCTGTGGGCGTGACAGAGTACGTCACCACAGAGAGAGGGTTTGTTTTTTCCCGGGACTCGCCGCTGACACCGAGATCGTCTCTCTGGTTTACAGCAGAAGTGCTTAGCATGCTCTAGAGCAGCCTTTCTCAACCAGGGTTCCTCCAGAGGTTGTTAGGGATTCCTTGAGCAATGAGAAATGTCTGCCTATCATATATGTAACCTCTGACACAATGATCTTTCTAGCTATCTGTAAGGGGATAATACTTCCCAATGGCCACAAATTTAGAGAGCACTCTTCCCATTGACCATCAAACTAATGTACCATGAGCTGTACCATAAGCTGTGGATAAACCCGAACACATATGAATTACACAGGTTCTGAGGCTAGATTAATGCAGGTAAGGCACCAAGTGAGTTTAATTACCACCGTAATAACCCGCAGAACCTGTGTAATTAATATGTTTGGGTTTAAAGGGATGAGGTGGATCATTGCAGCAAGTCTAACCACTATTTTAACTGGCAAGATTAATTGATTCACGCCCATAATGTGTATAATCAAACTTACTTCAGTGTAATGTCCCATACTGAGAATACTATGATAATGCCCTATGGGAGGGCTATCAGAAAGCGATGGCACTCTCTGCTAGTCCTGTACTATCACTGATAATTGCTGGGGAAGACTAGTGATCAGAAGGCAGTCAGCATGGTTGCTGATCATGTATTTACTAGAACATTAGTAATTACATGATTTTGTTGACAATGACAAACCTAACCTGCCTACTAACTTCTCAAGGTACATTACAGCAGGCTGTTAAAGTTGAATTCCAGGTATGGATTTTATTGCATATTTACATTGGTCCAGCTTGGACTGATGTAAATATGCATACTCCTTCTGTGGAGGCTGAAATTCACTGTTGTAATTTACCGCTACAACAGTGATCACCATTTTCCGAATCCTGTACCAACACAGGAACCAGGAGATAATGGTGATCACTGTCATAGCAGAGACTTATACAGTGATTTCCTGCTTCCACAAGGATCCCACAGGTATGGAATATTCATACTTGCATTAACCCAAGCTGGAGATATTTTTAACTATGCTAAAAATGGTATACTTGGAATTCACCTTTAAAGTGAAGGTTACAAAAAAATGTATCCTAAAATATTTATCATATGCTGTTATGTCTAAAATTAAATTTTTAAAACATTTTTGTCAATTTAATAACTTGTAAATAAAAGATAAACACAATATTAAAGCAGCATATTAGATCAGTATGCTAAAGAAAAAAGCATTATATGTCCTTAAAAAACAAATTTCTAAATTATTTAAGTAGATTAGTTATAGAGTTATTGTCAAGATTATGCTGCTAAATTTGTTCTGAGAATCTAAGCATCAGTGATGGCTGGTCATGGAGCAATAAACCAATGACACTTTTGCCTATGACCCAGCTTTTAACTATGGGAAATGTAATTGTAATTGTAAATAAAACATACATTTTAGAATGGATATTTATTATCAGTAGAATGCCATAAATAAATCAGCAAATTCTAGGGCATTCATCAGACATCTAGGCAGTATAATATATTAGCCTTTCCTTGCAGACAATGCCAGAGTGGAGCATGACTGCTGGAAGCACCATGTCACTCTCAGGCATAATGTTTTATGTGAATCTGAAGTTATCAGTATGAGAGGAAGGTGCCCACAGCTCTTTGCTCTGTGCGTCTGTATCAATCCCCGGCCTCTCCACACACAATGTTGCTTATCTACCTTTGCATGCCAGTCTGTGAAGAGGTGAAGACATCAAACAGTGGCTGCTTCTCTGCTACAGAATGACACTTTTTGGGTGCCTGATAAGGGATCATTTCAAATCTTTTCTTAGCCATTTGTAATGGGGCTCAACATCAAGGAACGGTTCGCTGACTGATATCTCTCTGAAGGAATTTTAAAGACAGAGCCTGTATTCAAAACACTGTCATTTTCAAATCTGCAAGACATCAGCGACTGATGTTTTTACTTTTCTTTTTACTGCTGAAATGTTGCCGCAGAAGTGATGAAGACTGTAATCACAATTATAGGATGCAACTCTGTGTGTTTCCATTGAAATATTGCTGTATAACAAAACTGGAAGGAAATGGAAGCGTGAAAATGTGCAGGGCACAGAGAAATATGATCCTTTTCTAGGCAGGAACATCTATAATCTCCTGTATATGTATGTTAGATTTTAGAACAAATTTCATATGCGGTAGTTAGTCTTACCAGGCTGGTAGTTTTATTATACTGCCAATGTACGGTACTTTCAGACTTCGCATTTATCTAAAGCAAAGGGAAATCTGGAAAGTGAAGAAAACCACGCCTCCTATCATTGGTAAACTTTTTTGTTCTGTTACTGGATCTGTAATATGGTACCAGGAGAGTCTGGGGGTTAAGCATTTTTAGCATTGGTAGAATATGATGTTTTTAGACTGTTTTAGAGACATCTTGTTGCCTGTTATCCTCTTACTACAAACAACCTTGCCTGGCTGTAGGTGGCTTGTAGTCGGTCCGCCGGAGCCTGGACAGCTACCGTTAGCTCTGGCCAGGTGGCTCCTCTTCCACAGGCATATAAGCCTGGAGCACAGTATAGAAGCATTTGGCTTAAAAATGTGACATAGGCTGTAAGGTGTTTGAAAGGGCCTTATAGTGAAGTCAAAGAAGTATCCCCGGAGAAGGTGACGCATACCCCTAGCTGCATCCTTTTCAGCCATCAAAAGATTCACCTTTGACCATGTCTGCTTGACCAGGTGTTGATGTGTTCCCAGAGTGGTCCAGAGACAGGAATGTATTTTCCTCCACATGATTGTGGAGGCTAGGGAAGCTCTTTTGAAAAAAACAAATGGCTGGGTACATACACCATTAAGGTAATTCCACTAGTTGGATATTCAGGAGTAGGGATGAGCCCGGTGTTCGATTCGAACCCATGTTCGAATCGAACATCGGCCATTCGTCCGTTCATCAAAACCAGAACTTTGTGGGCCGTTCACATCAAATTCGTGTTGATATGAACGGTCCATAATGCACTGCATCAGTCACAGTGCATTGCTGGCTGATGATTGGACAAGCATGCACTGTGACTCCAGATGCTTGGCCAATCACGGCAGCGAGGAGAGCCATAATTGGACACAGGTTGGATGCCTGTGGCCAATTATAGCTTAGGGGGTTTAGTACACACCCCACACTATATAAGGCTGCCAGCGCGGCAGCCTTGTGTTGTGTTGTGTGTTGCGGCGTTGATAGAGAGAAGGATAGGCAGGGACAGTGTCAGCTGTGCTTTACTTCTTTAGATAGCTCTGTTACAGTGAGTGTAGTGTTCAGGGAGAGAGCAGGATAGGCAGGGACAGTGTCAGCTTTGTTTTGCTTCCCAACCTAGCACTGTTACAGTGGGTGTAGTGTGCCTCCTGCACAGCATACACCTGAATCTACCCCCCCCCCCCCCCCCCATTGCTGGTTGTTGTGTAGTTGATTTGTGCAACATAGGCATCTGCCTAACATTAACATAACATATTTTGGGTGCGGTGTTCCCCTTAATATCCATACAAGACCCAAAGGGGCTGGTAATGGGGTAGGGGGGCTGATGGGGTAGCCATGCCATTTTTCTCAAAGATTTTCATCCATATTGCAAGGACAAGACATTACATTAAAGCCGCAAGCAGTTTTAAGTGGCTTTTTTTCCTTTACAAATGTCATTTTGTGCAGGGACTGTTAAAAACATGGGAAACACATGCCACTTCCCAGGCATACTTTAGACACCCCCCAGGTACGATATTTAAAAGAATATTTCACTTTTTTTTCACTTTATGAATCATTAAAATGACTGCTCCAGAAAAAACGTCAGTTTTCAAAACTTCTTTTTGCATTGATGCATGTCCCCTGGGGCAGGACCCGGGTCCCCAAACCCTTTTTAGGACAATAACATGCATATTGGCCGTTATAATTAACACTTTAGATTTCGAACATTCACGTCCATTGTAATTAATAGGGTTCTAACGTCGTACAAACTTTAGGTCCGTTTGCAGCTTCTGGTGCAAACCGAACCGGGGGGGTTCGGCTCATCCCTATTCAGGAGTTTCAGCTCCAGAAACTTGACCAAATTGTTATTAAATGGGTGTGGGAGAGTTTACTCCCCCCAGTAATTGGGAAAGTGAAAACAAATAGATGAGGTATGCAACTGGAGATGGTAGAGAAGGTGTTGGTAAGGTCTAAGATTTCACCCTTTATTCCATGGTCATTGTCTATGGTTATCTCCCCTCCCGTGCTGTTTTAGTGGCTGGAGGTAGAAAAGAAGAGGGAGGGACTATTGTTGCCAAGTTTTCCCACCATTTACTCATCCCACTAAGTTCTGTGTTGGAGCTTTATTGCATGCAGGTAGAGCCCAAGTGGCTGCTGCTTAACTTTTTTGCTGAAGGCAACAAGTATGGTAGACTATGCCTGTATAATGTGTTTTGAAATAACCGCTTGTAGGCTTTATTGGAGGACTGTGTGTGAGAAACTGACACAGTTGGGATACAATGACTGAGCACCCTCTTGTAACTTTAGTTCCCTCTCAGGAACTTTGCAGCATGTCTGACACAAACAGATCTCTCTGCTATTACATATCTGAATTGCTGGGAAAACCCTTATAACTTCTAGTAACGTTGGTTTCCAGAGGCTAAAATGCTGTGTTCTCTTTCCCCTGGCCTTGTTCAGAAATCAGAAAGGGAGCTTCCTTTGTTGAAAACATGAAAGAAATCATCGAGGAAGTTGATTTTGTAGTGAGGCAGTGGAGGAGTTTTCCTCCCCGGTAGCTTATGAAGTACAAGCTATGGCTTCATGCTAAATGCTTTACACTGTGGACATAATAAGTAATGCAATACACACCATCTGTTACCTAATAGCACCTAATTCCCCCTGGCCAAATTAGACCCCTATGGGTACAAGGAAATGGACAACGTCTAAAAAGATTTTTCCAGTACACACACAGATTGATTGTGCCCTGACTCAACTGCAAAACGTTTTATACTCTTCCTAAACTGTTTGCTGATGCTATCCTATGGAAAGGATTTTGAAAAGAAATTGTCTATTGGGGAACTGGATCCGGCCATTTTAGTTCCCCTTAAACACTTTATAATACCTATTGAGGATGATCCTTCTTTTAAAGATTCAGTTAATAGGCATTTTGGAGCCCTTTAAAAGGCTTAATATGCTCTTTCAGATTTGGCCCTCCAATCTGCAGCTGCTACAATGTCTGTTTGCCAGACTACTGCTAACTGATCAAGATCCTCTTGGAACAATTACAGCTGATGTCTTCAGCCCTATTGTTTGTGATGTTGCTCTTCAGATTGTAATTTGCTAAGTCTCAGGAAATTTCTATTTCTGGGCATATGTGCAGTATTTTGTGTCAAAAGCGTGGTCTGCTTAGCATGCGTGTCAGAAATGCCTTCTACATATGCCATTTGATGGTAAATATCTCTTTGGGGAATCCGTTGACAAATTCATCAAGACAGGGAAAGGTACCCAATAAGAAAGTCTCCTTCTCTTATGGATACTACCTCTGCTCAGAGAAAGTGATGTTTACTAGAGATGAGCCGAACACACCCCCCCCCCCCCCCCCCCCCCGGTTCGGTTTGCAGGAGAACATGCGAACAGGCAAAAAAGAAATGTGTGCGAACACCATTACAGTCTATGGGATGTGAACGTGAAAAATCAAAAGTGCTAATTTTAATGGCTTATATGCAGGTTATTGCCATGAAAGTGTTTGGGGACCTGGGTATCAATGCAAAATATATTTTTTTAAATCTTTCGGGGGCAGTGATTTTAATAATGCTTAAAGTGAAACAATAAAAATGAAATTAAATATTCCTTTAAATATCATGATTGTGGGGTGTCCTTAGTATGCCTGTAAAGTAGCGCATCGTTCCCATGTTTATAACAGTGCCACAGCAAAACTGCATTTCTAAAGGAAAAAATGTCATTTAAAACTGCTTGCAGCTATAATGTATTGTCAGATCCCAGCAATATAGACATAAACACCCAAAAAAATGGTGTGGATGCTGCCCCCCCCCCTCCCTCCCACACACACACAAATCCATACCAGGCTCTTCAGGTCTGGAATGGATATTAAGGGGAACAATTTTTTTTAAATGGTGTGGGGGTCCCCCAGGTCCCCAGGCACTCTATACTCTGAACAGCAGTATATATACTATACAGCCTGCCCTAATATACTCTGCAGAAAATTGGGCCTTAGGTGTTGGTGATACCAGAACACTGTAAGCCCTCACAGTTGTACTTGTTGGGTGCAGGAACTGGCCCTGCTGTGAAATATTATATCAAGAATTGTAATTACACCCCCTGTTACACAGGAGCAGAAAAATTGGGCCTTGGGTGGTGGTGGTGATGCCACAGCATTGTAACCCCTCACAGATACTCTTGTTGGGTGCAGGAACGGGCCATGTGTTGAAATATATATATTTAAAAATTGTAATTACATGCCCCTGTTAAACAGGGGCAGAAAAATTGGGCCTTGGGTAGTGGTACCCTAAACCAAAAATATTGTTGGAAGCTAGCATCATCAAGATTGAGGAGGAATAGGATAGTCCAGCATAGGCAGTCTTCAAGGGATCCCACAACCATAGCAAAGTCAATCAGTTACATCAGCATCAAGTGCTTGGTAGCTGCTGATCTAAGACAGGCTCACATTCATAAAAATGAACCAATCAATGGAGTTTGTGGACAGGCGCACTCTTTGATCCATTACAAAACCCTCCAGCAGCACTGAATGTGCATTCAGAAAGCACGCGGGATGCAGGACGGGCCAATAGTTCAATTGCATATTGAGCAAGTTCTGGCTGGTGGTCCATCTCCAAGACTCAATAATCCAATGGATGCTCTATTGGAAAGGTCTCAAGTCTGCTCTAGCCCCTAGATATTCCTGCACCATATAATGCAGACATTGGAGATGGTTGCTTGAACCGATCAGACCTTGGTGCTGAGGACCAAAAAAATAGTTTAAAGGCATCGGTTAGACGGCCTCCTTCTCCACCGCTCTTCCTCTGATTCAACAAAGCCTCAGCAACACGTCCAGCACCAGGAAATGGTAACCTCCCAGGGTCTGGAAATGCTTTGCACAGATGTTTCTTCAAGACCTCCTGAAGATGTTTCATCCTCTGCTCCCTCTGCGAAGGCATGATGAGTTCTGCAACCTTACCCTTGTAACATGGATCAAGAAGGGTTGCGAGCCAGTAATGATCCCTCTCCTTGATACCATGAATCCTAGGGCCCTTTTGCAGGGGCATTCAATTCTGAGTCCTCCTACCTCCTCCCAGCCATGTACAATTCCTTGGGTTTCTGGGGACTGAAAACCATCCCTGGAAGACTGCTGCTGAATGTTCTCCTCTACATCCATGCTGACACAATCCTCCTCTATTTCCTGTGTGTTTGGCAGGCACGCTGGAAATCTATTTGGATAAAGGGGGCCTTGAAAGGAAAGAAGTCCTCCTCTTCCTCCCGCTGTTCTGTCTCAAGTACCCTGTCTATGATTCCATGAAGCGCGTGCTCTAACAGGAAGAATAGAGGGACAGTGTCACTGATGCATACATTGTTACTGCTCAGCATCCTTGTGGCCTCCCAAATGCTGACAGGACAGTGCACTCATCGTTGATCAGTAGCCACTGTCATGGCAAAAAGAAGCCAAGCTCCCCTGACCCTGTCCTGGTGCCATACTAGCACAGGTACTCATTGATGGCCCTTTGCTGTGTGTGCAGCCACTGCAGCATTGCCAACGTTAAGTTCCACCTAGTGGGCATTTCACAAATGAGGCGATTGAGGGGCAGGTTGCATTCCCTTTGAATGGCAGGCAGCCGAGCACTGGCATTGTATGATCAGCGGAAATTACCACAGACTTTTCTGGCCTGCTCAAGAACTGCTGCACCACCAAATTCAGGATGTGTGCCAAACATGGAACATGGGTCAAGTGTGCCTTGGGCGGAGAGAAGGTTGGTGCCACTGTTGCATACAACCATTCCTGACTGAAGCTGACATGGCGTCAACCACCTCTGAGCTTGCCCCTGCAGAGCTGACAGAATCTCTGCCCCAGTGTGGCTTCTGTCCCCTAGGCAGACCAACTCAAGCATCACACGTCATCTTTTAGCCTGACTGCTTGTATAGCCCTTTGAACACTTATGGAGCACTGCTGGTTCAGAGGACAAATCTACAGAAGAGGCCATAGAGGAAGAGGAGAGGAGGCAGTGGAGGAGAGAGCTGTGGCAGAATCGCCAAGCGTTCCCCATGGCCACCTGCAGAGAGTGCACCATGTCCACGACCACCACTGTTGACTGTAAACACAGAGGCTGCTTGCCCTCTTTAAGTGGCCTGTGAGCAACTGCCTCTCCTTTGTGGCCTTCCAGACATGATGTATTTCTTTGTTTTGCAACACCACACTACACTGTATACTGTGTACACCACCTAAAGTGTATTATAAACTGTACACACTGTATTAGATACTGTGTACACCGCCTGCACTGTATTAGAAACTGTATACACCACCAGAAGTGTAGTAGAAACTGTACACACCATATTAGATATTGTGTACAACAACAAAAAAGTATTAAATACTGTGTACACTGCCTGAAGTGCATTAGAAACTGTACACACTGTATTAGATACTGTGTACACCGCCTGCACTATATTAGAAACTATACTACGGCTGCACTGTATTGTGTACTGTGTACACCACCAGAAGTGTAGTAGAAACTGTACACACTGTATTAGATACTGTGTACACCACCTACACTGTATTAGAAACTGTACAAGGGCTGCACTGTATTGTATATTGTGTACACCACCAGAAGTGTATTATAATAATGTATTCAATGCACACTGTATAAGATACTGTGTACATTGCTTGAAGAGTATTGAAGTGTATTAGAAACAGTACACCACCGAATGCACTGTAGATATAGGCTACTCCGGATATAGAATGTGTGTGTGTGTGTGTGTGTGTGTATATATATCATTTTTTTTTCTAACAATCTATTGTAAATAAATGTCTACACAGAGTAGTTTATATCATTCCCTCAATTTAAATTCCTGTGAGACCTTGGAATCACAATCTGGTGCTCTCTGCTATTCAGAGACTTCTCTTTGAACTGATAGGAGACATTTCATTGGAGGACCTCACCAATAAAGCTGCTTTTTGGTTGCCATAACTTATTTTAGTCTTGATTTTTAATTATCAGCTCTCTTGTAAAGAGCCTTTTGTGTTTTTCACCTTATTTTTTACCTAAGGTGGTCTCCTTTTCCACCCCAATTAGGATGTAGTTCATGCCGCCCCCTGTCCTGCTCCAAAAAATGACAAAGAAATTGCCTCACATTGTTTGGATGTGGATAGGGTTGTCAGAGTCTACTTGACAGCCACTGCCTCAATTTGTAAGTGTCCCTTTCTGTTCTACTTGGAGTTACTAATAGAAGATGCCCTGTTTTCTGTTGCACCATTTCCAGGATGATCAGACTATGCCCTTGGAAAAAAAGATTCCTCCCTTTCCCATCTGAGTGCATTCCAGGGCTGCTGGTGTCTTTTGGGCTTTGCAGCATCAAGCATCTGATTTTGTAGGGCTCCCAGCTGGTCCACATTATACAAGTTCTACCAGGTGGACATTCAGACCTCTGCAGATGTGACCTTTGGCTGTAGGGTGCTTCAAGCTGTTATCTGAGTATTTTGTTCAGGTTCTTTAAACCTTTGTGTTGACTGTGGGCTCTTTGGCAGTTCTATGTCGCTATGTTGTTGCCCATGCCTCTGATTTTTTTTGCTTGGGTACATGCCATGGTCTATGAATACAAGTACTATGCCCTGTACTGTATGAGTAAGTTAATAGTAATTTTGGATTATAGTACAGGACACAGATCCCTCCCCTCTGTGCCTTGATCACTCTTTATTGCTTATTACAAAACTGGAGCCTCACAGAGTTGGCAGGGCTTTATGAGCATGCTCTAGTCTAGAGGCAGCCATAGCAAACATTTTTTCCAGCGTATAATCACTAGAAGGTAAAAGCATATAACCCATGGTTTATAAATACACACCCTTTGCCCTGTACTGTACTCCAAGATTAATATCTTACAGGTAAGTCAAAACTGCTACTTGGAAATTACAATAAAAGGTTAAAGCTTACATGGGATTTTAGTGATTGAGTTTCAATAGTTTAACCACTTCATTCCTGGATCATTTTGCTGGCCAGAGCACATTTTGAGATTCGACACTGTGCCGCTTTAACTGACAATTGCGTGGTCGTGCGACGTGGCTCCCAGACAAAATTAGTTTTTTTCCCCCATAAATAGTTTAATTTTGGTGGTATTTGATCACCTCTGTGGTTTTTATTTTTGTGCTATAAACAAAAATAGAGCGAAAAAAAAAACGCATTATTTTTTACTTTTTGCTATAATAAATATCCCCCAAAAATATATAAAAAAAATATTTTTTTCCTCAGTTTAGGCCAATGCATATTCTTCTACATATTTTTGCTTAAAAAAAAAAATAAAATAAGCGTTTATTGATTGGTTTGCGCAAATGTTATAGAGTCTACAATATAGGGGTTCGTTTTATGGCATTTTTATTATTATTATTATTTTTTTTTTTTACTAGTAATGGTGGCGATCTGCGATTTTTTTATCGGGATTGCAGCCTTTTTTTGGCTTTAAAGAAAATCCAAAACTACTGGGTTCTGGGAGGAGTTTTTCAGCTGTAAAAATACTCTAACGACAAAAACAATGCTGATAAACACTAAAAAAAGCTAAAAAACGCTAATATACGCTAAAACACTATTGCAAAGACATTAAAAAACTCTTTGCAAAGCTACTGCCATTTTTATAATGTAATTTTAATGTACAGTGTGCATGAGGCCTTATACTCACCTGATACTTAAATCTTCCAGAAAACCACACTTTCCCACGATCCAGCAGTGGACTGTTCCTGTCTATGGAGTGTGCTCTGGGTGTTCTGATGTCAGGAATGAGGATGAGCTCAGGCATGTTTGCAAACTGCACATGCAGAGCCCGCCAGGAAGTCGGCACTGCACAACGCTAATCACAAGCAGTGAGACATTTCCCGATCTTCCTGGCGGGCTCTGCACGTGCTGTTTGCGAACACGCCTGAGCTCATCTTTAGTCAGGAATAGTACATTTTCTTTTTCTTTTTTCTTTCTTTTACTTGTTCAAATATTTTTATTTAAAAGCAACAAAAGTTTTATTACAAAGGTACAAGTATGAGTGCCAGAGGTACATTTGTATAGTACAATGTAGCAGGCGCTAAAGCATGGAAAAGACCATGCTGGGTCAAAAAAGAGTACATAGCAAACATCAAAGGGAGGAAAAAATCTCCATAATGCTATACATATGTAGGTTGAAATTCTTGGCATAAACACAGCCCCACTTCATAGGAAATATGTTGTAAAGTGCTGCGCAAACTGTTGGCGCTCTATAAATCTTGTAGAACAATAAAAAAGAAAATTTGCCCAGAGTTCAACTTTAAACCTTTCCTTTGGCTCTTCACAGCACATAAATGTGGTGCTATGGGAATGTCTTCATTCAACCCTATTTTTCCACTTTTTTTTAACTTTTTTTTTGATTACTTGTAGTTGCAATTCTGCTGGTGGACCTAGGTCTAGAGAGCAAATACATGTTTGCCCCTTTATTAAAATAATCCATTAATCCACCATGAATAGATTTACGGCTGATACTGTGTTGTATTGTATTTGTCAGTTAACAATACAGGCTTTAAATCTTTTTTTTAATAACCTTTAAAATATTATACAGCATTTACAATCAGCAGAACATTGCATTACATACATGACTGTAACATGTGAAGCAAGCAACAGATGCATGTTTGCTGGTAAAGAATACAAATAGATCTAGCTGAATGGAACTATGCTGAAGAGAGCACTTGTATGTATCACAAAATGTATGATGGATGCACCCTGAGATCTATATGCACTGGTGTGTTTTATCAACACCTAATGACCTTCTCTCCATCCCCAGTACTGGGAGGGTGGGAGATGTCATGGATTAAAACACATGCAATCAAGCATGCAGCTGGGACCTAGCGACCCCTCTTTATCTTCCATTGTGTGAATACAAAGGGATAGAGATTATAAAAATAATAACCATCATTATTCTATAGGACTAGAAGCCCCAAGGGGAGATCATAGATTGTGCAGTAGACAGAGATTTAACGTTAGCCTGTCAGATGTGAAATAGCTGTATACATAGTAGTCCCCAATGTGTATATTTATCACTGTACAAATATACTGGGGATAGAAGGGACGTTTTCCTGTTGCCTTATAATGTATGTAGGCGCTGTTTTCTTTTGCTTTTCTTTTCCTTCAAAAATATAGTTATGCTGTAGAATTCATGTATATTTATAAAAAAAAAAAATGTATATATTACTGTGTTGCATATATCTGCTGTGTATGTCCATATAAATGTGCCTACATTTATAAAGACGTATGCATGTTTTTAAATAAAATGATTTATTGCAAAGTCCAATATGGTTACACAAACAATATGTTAAGGAGTTATCCATGATTTGCCAGATACATTGTAAAATCTATCAAATATATTTCTATGCATTGTATGTGTCTCTTGCAATGCACTGAAGTATCACATATTTTAGGCATCCAGTCTGAAGTTTGTAGTTCATGGCATTTCAAAGTCAGTTTCTTTCTATCTTTTGGCGCTGCAGAATATTTTCTGGTTAGAATTCTGACAAAAAGAGGTGTAAGTATAGTTCAGCATTTGCTGCTTGTCTGTTTTGTGTTCCTCATTCTTGTTTAATTTATATTTCTTCTTCTCCTCTGCTTCTTTTTGCCTTTCCTGTGCCCCACTTGTTCACTTTAACATGAGTTGAGATCTCACTGACACCTATTTTGAAGTCTGCACAACATCAGAGCAGCTGCTAAGCCAGGCGTGACAGGTTGCTTGTGCTGGAATACATTTGTATTTAATAGAAGATGCTGGGCTGTGTTATGAGAGGAGGATCCAGGGGAGGTTTATCACCAGCTAATCATGCAGTCTCTCTGTATTTGTTTATTGGCTTACTTGTCTTATTTTACAGAATAACTGTTGAGGATGTTAACGGTTAAAGGCTATCTTTAGGAAATAGGTGATGTGAGCACCCATTCATACCTATGTGTTGAGGTACCACATGCCAACGTACACTATCATAATGTTGTGAATTGCAATACAATTTATAGTGGGTGAGACACAATCACACTACACAATAGCGTCAAGCTTCACTATAGAATTGTGGTTAACTGCTTTGCCAAAAAAGAGCCATGTGCATGCCCATTTATAATTAATGAACTACCTTAAAGTGATTTGTAATTATCGTTTTTTTTTTGTTAAATAACAAACATGTCATACTTACCGCCATTGTGCAGCTTGTTTTGCACAGAGTGGCCTCAATCATCCTCTTCTGGGCTCTCGCAGCTCCTCCCCGCATCAGATAACCCCCTAGGAGAAGCCCTTTCCAGAGGGGTTTACCTTGCAGGCACGCTCCCGAGTACAGCATTTGCGTCCATAGACATTAATGCCGGACTCTGCCCTGCCCCCAGCGCCTACGTCATTGGATTTGAGTGACAGCAGAGGGAGCCAATGGCTGCGCTGCTATCAATCTATCCAATCAAGAGCTGGGACCCTGTGGAGAGAGGGACAGCGCGTCCCTGCCGAGGAGATGAAGGGGCTCAGGTAAGTAAAGCCTGCAACTGCCTGTTGTTTTTTCACCTTAATGCATTAAGGTGAGAAAACACGAGCGTTTACAACCCCTTTATTGCAATGCATGTTAAAACACTGTAAGGGATCAACCTTAAGATTACATGCTAAGAAATATGCAAAGGGTTAAGTGTTGGGTGGCTTAGGTTAGTGTTATATATGCAGACAAGGCGGATATTAGGGGGGTGGTTTAATGCAGAATATACTTTTTTGTCACTTGCTTTCATTTGTCCTCACTAGAAATGGGCTGAACACCCCCCTGTTCGTTCGGATCGAACCAGAACTCCTGAACATAGAAAAAGTTTGGAGCTGAACTCCAAACCCCATTGAAGTCTATGGGCCCTGAATTTGAAAAATCATAATCCCCATTTTGAAGGCTTATATGCAAGTTATTGGCCCTGGGTGTCATGTACCAATGCAAAAAAAAAAAAAAAAAACGTAAAAAAAAGATAGTTTTAAAAGGAACAGTGATTCTAGTGATGTTTAACCACTTGCTGACCAGCTCCTATAGATATTTGGTGGCAATGTGGCTCCATCCCGAGGATACCTGTAGGGTGGCTCCTTAAACACCACAATCTGTCACCCGTGGACACGAGAGCCAGAAAGGGGATTTGTGTATATAAACACACAAATCCTCGCTCTGACAGGAGAGAAGAGACAGATCTGCTGTTTGTAGTAATTACGAACAACAATATGTCTCCTTCCCAGTCAGTTCCATCCCCCCTTTTAAGTTAAGCTCCATACACACTATTAGATTTTCTGCAGATTTTTGTCTTCATATTTGCCAAAACCATATAATATGGAGGTCAAACCTGAAGAGTCCATTCACACGGGGCAACACGACTTCCAGCTAGACTTTGGGAGGCAACTTGGACACGACTTGAGTATGAATCACAGCACGACTTGAGGCAACTTACAAGGCCACTTGAAGCTGCCTCCAGGACAGGGGACTTTGCCAGTGGCCAATCACATAATAATCAGCTCTGTGGGAGGGAGGGGTTTGCCTAGAAAACTATTTTTACTTCCCGGAAAGTTGCTTCAGTTAAGACAGGATCAGACTTGGAGGCAACTTCCATTGAAATCAATGGGTACAAGTTGCCTAGAAGTCAGATTGGGGTAGTACAGGAATCTTTTCTGAAGTCGGAGCGACTTCAGTAGTGTACATTAGGACAGCTCTCATTCACTTACTTTGATTTTATCATGTTGCGTGACTTGAGGCAACTTGGGACGACTTCAAGTTGGATCCAAAGTTGCCCCTGTGTGAATGGACTGTAATGCCGCGTACACACGATCGGAATTCTCGTCGGAAAAAGCCCTGATGGTTTTCCAGACGGAATTCCGACTGTACTCCGCTCAAGCTGTCTTGCCTACACACGGTCACACCAAATTCCGATCGTTTATAATGAGGTGACATACAACACATATGACGGGACTAGAAAAAGGATGTTCAATAGCCAGTAGCCAATAGCTTCTGTCTCGTAGTTGAATCTGAGCATGCATGATTTTTGGCATGTCGGAATTGCATACACACGATCAGAATTTCCGATAGAAAGTTTTTCCGTCAGGACAATTGAGAACATGCTATCAATTTTTGGCTGGTGGGAATTCGGACAGCTAAATTCCGATGGAGCATACACACGGTCGTATTTTCCAATGAAAAGCTCTCATCTGTCTTTTTCTGGTCGGAATTCCGATCGTGTGTACACGGCATAAGAGTTTCAATTTGTATGCAATCAAGCAGGCTCTTGCACTACATAGTTTTGGTAAATCTGAAAACAAAAAGCTGCAGAAAACCTAATCGTGTTCATGGGGTCTTAAGCATCATACACACGCTTAGATTTTTGGACAATCGACATCCGTTTTTTGTGGCATGCTAGTCTCATGTCCAAAGTGAAGAGGTTACTCACAATATGAAAATTTTCATACGACAGAATACGTCAGAAGTGACATTATGTGTTGAATAGTTTTTGTATGTATTCTTTCATTCCTGAGCATGCGTAGTCTTGAACTTCTCTTTTTTTTTTTTTTTGTACGAAACCGTACTAATAGAAAATCGGATGTTGAGTTTACATCCGACACAAATTTTTTTAGTCTGTACATCCAGCTTTTGTCTGACGAAAAAGTGAAATGTCAAAAGCACCACTAATGATACGAAAATTGGCAGACAGCTCGTTGTACAAATTTTTCCATCTGATTTTCATATCGTGTGTATGCGCCTTTAGAAACACTCCCTGGGAACACATACAACTCCTTGATCGCCACCTAGTGTTAGCCCGTTCCCTACCAGTGACATTTATACAGTAATCAGTGCATTTTTATAGCACTGATCGCTGTATAAATTCAATAGTCCTAAAAACGTGTCAAAAGTGTCTGATCTGTCCGCCATAAATTATAAAAATGGCATAATTCTATCCACTATTTTGTAGACACTAAAACTTTTGTGCTAGCCAATCAATATGCGCTTATTCAGAATGCTGAATATCCTGCCGAGCCCCCCTGCAAATTTGGGTGTTCACTGAACGGGCAAGCAGGTGATGTTTGGCCTGAACCTTTGCTCAGATCGAACCGTTCACCCAACATTAGTCCTCAGACCCTAACCCCCGAGAATATTCATATTGTAAAGAAGACAGCCCAATAAAAAAATTATAAAAATAATAATTTTTATTCTAAGTACACTATCATTAAACATATCTCCAGAGAAAGGCACAATCATCTAAAAACATACATAGAATTAATTTAAAGAGGAGCACTAGGCTCCTTCAGAAAAATACTGTAGCTGCTGACTTTTAATTAAAAGGCACTTACCTGTCAAGAAATTTAGCAGTGTCCTCACCAGAGCTGCAGCTTCACAGCCAGTTTCCTACTGCACAATCGCAAAGCATGTTGCGATTTGTAAGTGGGCTGGCTGTGGGGGAAGGAGGGAGGACAAACTTCCATCTCAGTTTGCTGCAGCGAGCTGAGCCTGGAATGGGCCAAATGTGCCAATAGAGGGGGGCAGGAGACAGACAAGCAGAGCTTCCCCTTTTGGGTAGACCCCCGCTTTAAATCTAGATATGCCTCTAAATACATTTGTCCTGCATCCTTTGGAAGAGAAAGCATTGTATTTCATCAATAGTTACATAGCTAGGTCTTATTGAATAATAAACAACAAACATAGGAACAAGATATTTATTCATAAAGTGTCAGTGCTGATTTAGTGGTAACAAAGGAAACCTTTTTGTAGAGCCTTGCTGTTACAACATTGACTTCTTAGATATTTTTTACCCTGTTACTGCATAAGGTATGGTTGATTGGACAGAGGGCAGGTTCACTGATGCTGACCCTTCAAGAGGACAATCCTCAGGACTTCAGGACTCCATTAGTTTCAGGTTATTAGGCATGTGCATGGTGTGTTTTTTTTAAAACACTACCCTCATTATCCATGAATCTTTTTCTTGGAGCTCCTCACTAGTTGAAGATGCCAGTGACACTAGGGAAGACGTACATGATTACCGCAAGTGGACAGCAGCGGGGATCCCCTTATATGAGGCTTGGAGAATATCAATTGCAATTCTGATAAAGAACTGAGCCAATCCTGTTATTACCTATACCTCTGTGATTCTAGATTTTGCTGGCTCCAAGTTGTTTTATTAAACTAGTGGTTAAAGTGATACTAAAAGACCCTCCTCTTCTCGTTTCCCTCTTTGGTGCTCCTGGCCCCTTCCTCCTGTCAAGTACCCCCACAGCAAGTAGCTTGCTATAGGGGCACCGGAACCGAGCCGCAGCCTGTCCATTCAGACACTGAGCCACGTTTTCGGCCCTACCCCTTCTCGCTCCTCATTGGGTAACTTGATTGACAGCAGCGGGAGCCAATGGCGCCACTGCTGTGTCTCAGCCAATCAGGCAGTGTCTCCATTAGGGGCGCAGGGGCACCTTCCCCTACTCCATGCACCTGGCCCCTAATCTCTATACAGGGCGCTAGATGCATGCATGCATTTCATTTTTTTTTTTTTTTAGAAACACATGATTAGAGCCTGGGGCTCTAATTGGTTTAGAAAAAAGGTGTGTTTGGGGCTCAGAGCACTGCGCCCACACAGTTGTATGACATTAGCAAATCAATATTTGCTAATGTCTTCCTGCTTCTCCATATGGCCAATCAGAAAGTGGGTCCTGAGACCCGATTGGCCAATCGGGTCTCAGGACCCACTTCCTGTTCTGCAAAGATAAGAATCAACAGTCACTTCCTGGAGCCCTACCCAGGCCCCCCCAGGGAGAGGATCCATGTGTACAGAGGAATTTACCAGGGAGAAGAGCCATTTGTGTGGAGTATTGTATCGGATAGAGGACAGGAGTAGCTGCCACCATCACTCACCAAGCTTCGGGTAACTACCTGCTTGTCTCCTGTTCGGGCTCCCCCCCCCATCCCCCCTCAATGTAAGATGTGTCCGGAGCTTCTGCGCTTTGTCAGAATTTCCTTCATTGTGTGCTATTAGCTCATTTCACCCTCCCATCCCCTTAGGCAGATATATGGATCATTGATTACTGTGTACGGGATTATCCCTGTACTAGGAGAGGAGCCACTCTCACCTTTCCAGGTGTCGGTGTGTGGTGTGTGGGGGAGTTGTTTGCTGCCCCCCCCCCACAAAATATCAAGCTTCAGCCGCCACTGCAATCAGGAGGGAGAGTCCAAGACGGCTGAGGCATTCGTGCACATCGCTTGATCGAGATAGGGTAAGCTAAGTTTTTGGGGGCTGCGCCACACTTAATGTTTTTTAACTTAATGCATAAAATTCATTAAAATAAAGAAAGACTTCTGCCTTTACAACCACTTTAAGTTCAACTAGTATTGTCAATACTATTCTACATTCCATTCATATATTCATGTGATAGGTACATAATAAAATGCATCAAAATCTATCATATCTATCTATCTATCCTATCTATCTATCCTTCCTTCATAGTTAAACCACCACATTTCTTAGAATCTCCTTTGGTGAGATATTGAAATTTGAGTTTTGAGTCTGTACACTTTTAAGGGCTGTCCCCACTCTCCCCATTTAACAGTTACATTTGTTTCCTATTTTGGAGAATGCAAAAGGAAGTGCAAGAGTATGCTGAACACTCAGGTAAACAGAAAAATAAAAATAATGGCAGACTAATTTTGCTTTTGGAGTCATTTGAAGACATTTATGTTGGGGGTGATGTAGCTCCCTTAGCTCCACCCATTACTAAAATGGGTGGACTAATCCTTTAACTGTGCTATTTTTTTCACAGGTTGAATGCGTCATTCCTACATATGGAATACTGTATATTACATTGATTTTTAAGAATAGGTAAACAGCACGTATTACAGAGAATATGATTCGCTTAAAAATATTATGCACAAGTAGCAGTATTCCTTGTTCAAAGATCTACTTGCAAAAAAAAGTTAACCAGATCTTTTGCTACATCTTTCTACCCAATAGAAAATAGAAGACTCACTGAATACTCTTTAATTATCTATTTTTGGACATACCTCTTCATTTTTCTTGTAACATTTTCATACTTAGTCCTTACCTATTCCTTTAGGCATGTCCCCTCTTGGCGCAGATCAAATATGACTAGATATCATCATCATCATCATCATCATCATATCTGTTCACTTCTTCTCCAAAAGTGGGTCAGGTGTTACTTGACCTCTTCACGTCTCCTTCTGACTTCTGTAGATATGCTGACATTGTCTTTTCATTATTCCCCATGTTATTTCTACTGTCTCCTTTTCCTCACTCCGGCTCATTGTTGATACTTGTCACCTTTTGATTTTGAGATTTCCTTTTAGCTCTCTTTCTACTCTCTCCTTCTCATCTGTATATCTTCTATCTGCCTCCTTCTCAAAGTTCTAATCTGTGCTTCTTACAGCTTTTTAGCTCTATTTGAACTTCTGCCTTCTTATGCTGTGTACTCACGACCGGTTTTCCCGTCGGAGTAAACTTTTAAAGGTTTTTCCGACGGAGTTCTGCAGAAACTGTCTTGCGTACACACGATCACACCAAAGTATGATCGTCAAAAACGCGGTGACGTACAGCACGTACAATGGGAATAGAAAAAGGAAGTTCAATAGCCAGTAGCCAATAGCCTCCATCTCGTACTTCAGAGCATGTGTTGTTTTTGGTCTGTCGGAACAGCATACAGACGAGCGGTTTTCCGATAGGAATTGGTTCCTATTTAGAACATGTTCTATTTCTAGGTCCGTCAGAATTTTCGAATTTTTGAAAAAAGAAGTCAGATGAGGCATACACACGACCAGAATATACGATGAAAAGCTTCCATCTGACTTTTTCTGTCAGACATTCCGCACGTGTGTACGTGGCATTAGTTGTACCTGTAGTGCTGCTTAGCTCTGCTTCTGCTGTCTTAGTTTCATTTGTACTTATCACCCCTGCTTCATAAATCTGTTTCTAATTACCTCTGCTTAACTCCTTTTTTCCTCTAAGCACATCTTTTCACTTTTCAACTCTCACTGCATCTTTTTCACCTAGCAATGTTTTCTTCTGCCACCATTTATCTGCCACAGCTCTACATCTGCATTCACTTGTCTGAATGACCCTCTGCTTTAAAGCTACTTCCATCTTCCTGTATATCTTTATAAATTTACACGTACATTTTGCTCTACATTTTAAGGCCTCATGCATACTGTGTGCTCCTATGGGCATCTGTTCCCCCCCCCCCCCCCCTGCCTCTAATTGCCACTGCATGTTAGCCTATGTGTCCATGCACACATAGGCATTTAGAGGCAGGAAAAAAAAAACACTGCCAAATGCATCGAGGAGCAGCGGAGTTTTGGCAGAAAAAAATGCCTGTAACACTAATGAGTCACATGACACCAGAGAGGGAAAATGGCTAATTGGGCCCAATCTGGATATTTTTACTTAAGGGTGTACTCACTTTTGTTGCCAGCGGTTTAGATATTAATGGCTGTGTGTTGAGTTATTTTGAGGGGACATCAAATGTACACAGTTATACAAGCTGTGCACTCACAACTTTACATTGTCACAAAGTGTAATTTCTTCAGTATTGTCACATGAAAAGATATAATAAAATATTTACAAAAATGTGAGGGGTGTGCTAAATTTTGTGAGATACTGTAAATATACACAGTAAAATTGGCAGTGCTAAATTTAACTCTGTGGGATTATATAAACAGGATCCTGGTGTTTATATAATCCACACTGTCCGAGTTAAATTTACACTCATAAAAGTTGTCAAACTCTGTATTTTCACCAGATAAAGAGGATTGTTTACACCAAGGCTGCTTTCGCACAGAGCCGCCGGGGACGTCGGTGGTAAAGCAGCACTATTTTTAGGGCCGCTTTACCGTAGTTTTAGTGGCGCTATTTGGCTGCTAGCGGGGCGGCCAAAAAGGGGGTAAATTGGCCCGCAAAACGCCACCGGAGCGGTGTTTTGCCAGCGGTATCGCAGAGTTGCCATTGATTTCAATAGGGAGCAGTGGAGAAGGAGAGGTGAGTTCTCCGTTCCTTCACTGCTCCAAAGAAGCTGCTGGCAGGACTTTTTGTGACGCCCTGCCAGCACACTGCTCCAGTGTGAAAGCCCTCAAACTTTCACACTGGAGTGAAAGGAGACACTTTTTTCAGGTGCTATACAGGTGCTATTTTTAGTGCTGTAGCACCTGAAAAATGCTATTTGTGTGAAAGGTGTCTAATGCCCCGTACACACGGTTGGAAATTCCGATGGATAAAGTCAGATTGGATTATGTTGTCAGAAAGTCCGATCATGTGTGGGCTCTATCGGACATTTTTTGACGGATTTTCCAATGCACAAAGTTTGAGAGCAGGATCTAAAATTTTCAAAAACAAAATCCGATCGCATAAATTCTGATCGTGTGTAGACAATTCCGATGGACAAAGTGCCACGCATGCTCAGAATAAACTAAGAGATGAAAGCTATTGGCTACTGGCCCGTTTATAGTCCCGACTTACGTGTTTGACGTCATCTCGTTCAGAACGATCGTATTTTCAGACAAAAAAAAGAATCTAATAACCGGGGTAACTGGCGCTACCTATTTAACATAAACAAATATTGACTCTTATTGATGAAGCAAATGAAAAAGAGAAAATGAGAAATGCCAAAAAAAAAAAAATAGGAGTAATCTATCTCACCAGTGATAGTATTCATATGTGTAATCGTACCTAAATAAAAATGAAGCCTCCCTAAGGAAAGTCCACTTATTTCAATCCAAGCCCAAAAAAAGACACATACAAGAGGCTACTTCCAGAGGTGACATACAATCGCACAGATTCCCTACTGCGACTCCAATGTGACAATAAGCAGTGTAATAATTTAGGACCATATCCTGAGAACTTAGTATAATCTTGAACAAATCATATATAAATTCTGTGAAAAAACACCAGATTAATATAGAAAAACTTGCACTGAGTGCGACTTTTCCTTAAAATCGCATTAGTGCCACATTATGATAAACCCACCGATCTGTCGGCTGGGAAGAGAAAAATATAAAAATCTACTCCAATTACTACATGTGAAAAAAATATATATGAATCTAAAAAATATATGAATATATAAAACAAACTCTAATAAGTATATGTGTAAGTGAGACGTGCAATTGAAAATACCGAATTAGATGACACAATTCAAATTCAAAAACAAAAAGTTCCAAACATATGTACTAGCAAAGCATCTATGAAAAAAATGATACAAATAAAAAATGTGTTATAGTGACCCTTAGAAAAATGATAAAAATAAAAATAAAAAAATAGAATAAAAATAAAAATAAAAATAAAAGTCCAACTCTCCAAAAAGTCTTCAATAGTGCAAATTCAACATTAAATGTTCATAAAGTGACTTTTGTGCTTCTTGTGTGATCTTCAAAGTGACTTCCGTGCTCCCCCGCAAGGTACCCCACTCACCAAAAAAATTCACCCCTACAGGGGTAGTTCGCCTTTAAGTCCAATCTGCCGATATCCAGCTCTTTGACCTTCTGACCTCTTTATTTATAATCGTTCGTATCCAAAAGGAGATTCCATTTGTGCCCTCCTCTTCTGCCACTTCCAGCAATGTCTCCTCGCTACTTACTACGTATTTTCAGACAATTTTGTGCGACCGTGTGAATGCAACACAAGTTTCGCCCAAACTCCGTCTAAAAAAATCAGACGGATTTTGTGGTCGGAATGTCCAACTGTGTGTACAAGGCATTATAGTGTTAACTCTCTGTAATTCAACACCATAATATTAACAATACATAAATGTGAGGGGTGTACTCAATTTTGTGAGAAACTGTTATACCATAGTTTGTAGACGCTATAACTTTTGCACAAACCAATAAATATACACTTATTGAGTTTTTGTTTACCAAAAATATGTAGCAGAATACATAGTGGCCTAAATTTATGAAGAAATTTGATTTATTTTTTAAATGTTTTTATTTTATATGTTTTATAGCAGAACGTAAAAAATATTGTTGTTTTTGCAAAAAACAGCGGTGATCAAATATCACCAAAAAAAGCTCTATTTGTGAGGAAAAAATTACATAAATTAAATTTATGGACAGCATTGCAGGAGCGCTCAATTGTCAGTTAAAGTAACACTGTGCCTTTTAGCAAAAAAAGGTTCTGGTCATAAAGGGGGGTAAATGAAAATGTAATATTATTGCAGCTTACCAGCCCTTTGATTGGGGGTGCAATCTTTTTCTTTTTTCACACTATTTTTCCTTTCTTTTTACCTGGTAAACCTGTAGATAAACATATTTTCCCAATGTGACTATATATTTATAATGTCACTGTATCTGTAAAATAATAATAAAAAAAAAGGTTGCCCACTAGACTGGACTTCAGACATGTCTTCTTTTGTTAATCTCTATTACATTGGGGATAGGGAGATTCGTATTTTACAGAAGAAATATATCATTGTTTTATGCTTCTAGATCAACAAGTATTTTCTGTACTTGCTGAAAATGTTCTTAGCTTTAACAATTTAAAATAACAGAGTGGTCACATCTAAGAACTGGTAAGCTACAACATAATATATTTTTGTTCTTGGGTATAGTTAATCATTAATTGTTTGATAGTAAGCTATTACATTTTATGTTTCCCTTACTAAGGTTTCTAATAATTCTTAGAAACAGAATTTTTTGGCCATAAATCTGTGACGATATATAATGATCCAGACACTCATACAAACCTCTGCTGGTAGCTTGGTCATGTCGCTTGTGTTTCTAGAGCAGGCTCTGTTAAACAACCTCCAAGGGGAGAAAGCGAGAAGTGTATTATCATTACCTAATTATACACAAGTAACTGAAGCAGTCATAATGAGACAGAATATTCTAGCATATTAATTTGAGAGCTGCAGTAGAGAACTGTCAGTCATTGCTCAGAACTGTGCTCATGCAGTAGGATTCCCAAGCGCAAATGTGCTGGGATTTTCCTAGAGACAATAACTATCTGTATATGGACTGGATCACTGTTATATTTACATGTATGCCTTAGGCTTTAAATTATGGTACTTTTGTGCAATGACCCAAACCAGAGCAGGTAGCATGTTCCTTCACATCTTGTTTTTTTTCTTTTTTTGTTGTGCTCTGAGAATACTTAGCAGTGTTCTGTGAAGCACAGCCAGTACTTTGGGATATAGCCGAATTTAAACATTGTGATTGAGAATCCTGTCTTGGATATTTCAAACAATAATAGACAAAGATGGGTATATATGTTGTATGTGAAATAAATCATAGGTTAATTATAGTATTAACAGTCAGATTGGTACAAACTGTGATCGTTGCATGTTTTCCAAAGATAATTAAATTCACATACAATAAATATGTAGTGTATAAATTAAAACAATATAACTATGCAGTAAAATCATGTATCAGTGAAAACAGGGACAGCCTCAGAGAACCACTTAAAGCTGGTATGCTGTATTAGGAAACATTTCCAAGCTCATAATTTAAAGGATTTGCGTTTTTATATTTTGCTCTCAAAGCCGCATAATCAGTTGATTTTGGCATGTCCCCCATGGTAGTGCCCACCTTCAGAGGCAGCTCTAGGCTTTGTGAGGCCTTAGGCAAATCTTAGACATGAGGCCCCACTCATGCCCAAAATGGGAAAACGAATTCAAGCAATAGAAATTAATTGTATAAATTACATATCTTAAGAGCCCTAAATCCTATGAACTATGAATTCACAGTGTCTAGAATTTTCTCTAACCAATTACTCTTTAATCAAATATCATTAAAGATCTATAAATTACCTGCTCACTGATTGGTTGCTAGAGGTTACTGCACATCATTAACGCTCACCCATTGGTTGCTAGAGGTCATTGCATATTATTACCACTCATTGATTGTTTTTTAGAAGTTACTGCACATTCATTGGTTGCTAGAGGTTACTGCAGATTATTACCACTTACTGATTGGTTGCTAGAGGTGCACATTATTACTGCTCACTGGTTGCTATAGGCTACTGCTTATCACTCACTGATTTGCTGCTAGAGATTACTGCACATTATTACTGCTCACTGATTGCTTGCTAGAGGTTACAGAACATAATTACCTCTCACTAGGTGGCAGGACAGTATTGTGGTGTGTGATGCAACTGTTAGGGTACAGTTGGTTGGATGGCAGGATGCAGTTTAGTATAATGGTGGCAGCATTGGTGTGAGAGGCCGAGGTCATATCTCCCCCATAATAATTGGGGGTAAGGTGATAAGATGTCAGAGGTGGAGTACAGGAGGGGGTGAGGATGATAATGACAGGAGGCAGGGTGGTAGAATGCCAGATGTGGGTAGATAGGGATGATGGGAATGTTGACGGCAATGAGTGGGGTGGTAGGATGTCAGCAGAGGGGGATGATGATGACAGTGGGTGGGTTGTAGGAAGCTTGAAAAGGGGGAAGAGATTGGCTGAAGATAAGGATGATGATGGGGTAGGGTGGTTGGATGCTAGAGGTGGGGTACAGGGGGATGATAGGAATGTTGATGACAGGGAGTGGGGTGGTGGGATGCCAGGCACAGGGGGATGATGAGGATGGAGATGATAGTGACAGGTGGTGGGATGTCAGGCACAGGGAAATGATGGAGATGATGGTGACAGGCAGTGGGATGCCAGGCACAGGCAGATGATGGTGACAGGCCGTGGGGTGGTGGTATGACAGGCACAGGGGGATGAGGATGGAGATGATGGTGACAGGAGGTGGGGTGATGGGATGGCAGGCACAGGTGGATGATGAGGATGGAGATGATGGTGACAGGCGGTGGGATGCCAGGCACAGGGAGATGATTGTGACAGGTGGCGGGATGCCAGGCACATGCAGATGACGGTGACAGACGGGGTGGTGGGATGCCAGGCACAGGGAGATGATGTTGACAGGTGGTAGGTTGCCAGGCACAAGGGGATGATGATGGAGATGATGGTGATAGGTGGTGGGATGCCAGGCACAGGGGGATGATGTGGATGGGGATGAGGGTGCCAGGTGATGGGATGCCAGGCACAGGGGGATGATGAGGATAAAGATGATAGTGACAGGTGGTGGGATGCAAGACATTGGTGGATGGATGGTGAGGATGGAGATGATGGTGAAAAGCGGGGGGATGCCAGGCACAGGGAGATGATGGTGACAGGAGGTGGGATGCCAGGCACAGGGGGATGATGAGGATGGAGATGATGGTAACAGGAGGTGAGATGCCAAGCACAGGGGGACGATGAGGATGGATATGATGGTGACAGGCAATGGGTTGGTGGGATGCCAGGCACAGGGGGATGATGAAGATGGAGATAATGGTGACATCATATGCCAGATGGCATAAATATCATCAGTGCTCTGTGTGTGAGGTCACAGGTGGCTGGTAGCTGTGATTTTCGGGGCACCTTTGCTTGGGATGCTGTCACTGTCGGTGTCGGGCAGCAGGACTAAGTGTCATGCAATACCTTGACACTTTGGCAGACTGGCTCCTCGATGATTGTGCCAGGCAGAGGCGACATCTCTGGCAGGTGATGTCCATCCTGGAGAGGAGATCAGGGAGTTCCTTTGGCCACTGCAGCTGCGGCCATTATCCATGTTCTGCACATGGCAGAGATCCATGAAGTGCGACAGAAGAGGAGGAGCCGGGGGAGGACAGTACCTAAAGCTATGCACTGATCCTGGGTCCTCGGACAGTGCTCAGGCGGTCAGTCCGCCCCTGGCCAGGGAAAGCTAGTTGCAGGCACTACGGGTACCCCTTTAAAGAGGAAGTAAACCCTGATGAGTTTACTTCCTCTTTCATTCCCTGCAAAGGCAAAGCATAATGGACTACTATGCATCGGACCACCTAATCTGTCTAATAAGAGAGCCACCTCTGCCCAATTTCTCATGCCTTTTCTAAAAAAATTATTTGCCAATAAAACCTAAAAATTTCAGAAAGCTAACTTTGGATTTGCTAAACTGCAAACAGAAAAAGCCTAACCGTTTGCAAATTGAACCCCGGTTCAGATTTGCTCTTCTCTACAGAACACCATTTTATTACTTTAAAATCCAGGAAAAGATTTTTTGACTCGGCATCTACCCAAAACTGCTACACTATTAGTATAAAATCTGTGATCAGCTACTTCTTTGTGCATGCACTGTTATATCCCTTCACAGATAGGCTTCCCCGTTCTCCTGGTGATGTCTCCCCCAATGCAAGAGAATGCGGGGGTTTGTTGGGGGGTGGCTTATCAGAATCTGGAGGCCCCCAAATATCTGCCCGCCCACCAAAGGATTCAGTAAATCAGTACCCTTTTTTACTTATTCACAAATGAATTAAAAAGCAAATAAAGACATCAAAACCATAAAAAAAATTTATTTTAACAACCCCCCCCCCCCCCCCCAAAAAAAAAAAAAAAAAATATATATATATATATATATATATATATATAGTATACGATTGCCTTCAATGTAAATGCAATGTTAATCATGTTCGCCTAAAATGAGGATTCAGTGTCAATCACTTATCAGCATCTATCAGTGATATCTTCCATGTAATGACATATCCCTAGCTGGCTACTGTATGTAAACAAACAGGCTAGGGATCCCTGGCCAGCTCTTTTTTTTTTTTTTTTTTTTTTTTTTTTTTTTAAACAACATGTCAGGGATCTGGGTGACATCATTGACCAAATATATTCATGGCCATATTTAGTCAATTACATCATCCAGGATCCCTGTTTACAAACAGCACTTGGCTGGAGAACTATCTTTTTTTTTTAAACATCACTTTTAAAGAGTTAGGTCTTTCTTTCTTGAGGGATTACCTTAAAGCTGCATATGAAATTACTGAAAAGTAATTCAAATCCTTTGTGTATTTCCAGTGTTGCCATTTAGCTTTGGTACATGTCCCCATGGCAGTGCCAAGCTACCCTTTTTTTAAAAATTGTTTACAAACTGGCCTTGGAAAAGGGCATACAAAATAGCAAGATTTGTCTCTCATAGACTTCAAAAGGGTTTGACAATTTATTCAGTGTTTATGGCTGGGTTCGTTGAAGCTCCTACGGACCGAACTTTGCTTGGTTCACTTATTCCTATATATATATATATTAGGCATGTGCAATAAAGACATTGCAGGCTTTATTGGAATCATGTGCTTCCATTGTGGAGACACTCATAAATTTAGTAGTGTTAGGACTGCAAACGATACAGGGTTCCATGAAGAGGCCTTGCAGCTTGTTTGCAGATGTGTGCTAACTAGACCCCTGTTTTTAAAGCAGACTGTTGGGCGGGTTAATTTGGTTGGTATGGAGACTGGTTGGTGAGCTAGGAATTTCCTCTGGTTTTGTCTATCACGCGTTTGCCCTTCCATGTGCTCCTTGCTGTGAAGGCCTGTTATAGGTGGGGACAGGGGCCATCTCTTGGTTACCTGTGTACATTTGATCAGGGGACACACTGGACACCTTTGCTGCCATTATACTATGTGTTGGGTGTCCAATGTGCCCCTGTGCCTTTAAGGAGGATGTGGCTACCTCCAGGACCACCTGCTCTCTATCTATCTATCTATTAGAATGCATGTGCTTCCACTGTGGAGATGCTCATAAATGTTGTAGTGTTAGGACTGCAAGCAATATACAGGGTGCCGCGAAGAGGCTTTGCAGCTTACACATGCGTTTGCAAATGTGCGCAAACTAAACTCCTGTTTTTAACTCATACTGTTGGACAGGTTAATTTGGTTGGAAAGCGGACTGGTTGGTGAGTTGAGCTGGGATTTTCCTCTGGTTTTGTCTTTCATACGTTGCCCTTCTATGTGCTCTTGCTGTGAAGGCCAGTTATAGGTTGGGACAGGAGCCATCGCTTTCTTTATTGGAATCTTGGTGGACATTCTACTTTATACTAATTTATACTGTGTATACATGCAATAACTTGCTGAAATGTAGAAATCTATTTTGTAGTATTTTGTAGTGCATGTATATCTAAAGCTTTTTATTTTTTCTAGTTTTGAATATAGAGGTAGAATATACACTTAAAGCAATGTTACCAAGTTTATTTAATAACTTACACAAGGCAGAGCACACACTTAAAATGGTGTTGCACCCAAAAGCAAACATAAATTTGATTGCAGCTTATCATTTCTTAGATGTGATGGCTGCATTTAGTTTCTTTTTTTGGCTTTCTTTCTTCTATTTCCACCCGGTGATCCAACCAGTAAATCAATTGTTCTTAAAATGAACAAGCTCTCTAGGAAAATGTATCAGTTACAGAGATGAGACAAACCATTTAACTGTAGCAGAGTGCTTACAGTGATCAGCTCTTATTTATATATGTAAAACATTAATCCCAAAGGGAAACAAAAAATTGTTTGCTGTAACTGCTTATAAAGTATTAGCTGGAGTTTGGCTTAAATTTGTCTGTATATTTAAATCTGCTAGTACATCTAACACCCCCCTCCGCGCAGACTGACAATGCTGCTGTCCAAAGAGTGGGCACACAGTAATACACTGTTACACCACTGTAATACATGGTGTAAAACAGAGGGAAAAAGCCTAGAAAAAGAAAAATGATGCAGCTACCACATCTAATGATTTGTAAGCTGCAATATTACATTTTTGGTTTTGGGTTTAATATCACTTTAATGTGTCAATTGTAATGACTGGTTGTGTTTTATCCTCTTTATTGCTTGGACAGCTTTCAGTCTGAAGGCAGCATCGCCAGTTCTTATTCTGCTATCAAAGTAATATTTAAGCAGGCTTCTGTAGGTAGAAGGTAAAGTACAGCCAGGAATTTCATGAGACTTGTTCCGGCTTTTTAAAGAAAACAGTTCAAGGAGAAAATCGCTACATGAAAAGTGCAGTACTCATAGTAATTATTTAGGACAAATGTTCCATTAGTCTGACTTCAAAACAATGTATAGCTGTTAGTTTCCAAGGGCTACTGCACTTTGTATATAAACTTTTCCTTGCACTGTCTGATATTTTTTTACAATGACCTGGACCACGTATTATTGGAAGCTAAATTTGTCAATTTTTGCTGCTTGTTCCTTGCACCTGAACAACTCTACTCGCACATTTTGTAGGTAGCTACCTGCCATTCCCTGATCGGCAAAAGTCCCCCTAGAATGTCAAATGTGTTTTTCCATAAAAAAAAAAAAGCTATATGTAAGATCAAAAATGTAATATACTGCAGCAGCCATTAGATGTGATAGTTGCATTCGTTTTTAATTTTCATACTAAAATTATTTTTGGCAAAATACCTGTTGATGGTGCCAGAAATGCAGTGTCCTTGTCAATTCCTGTAAGCTGAATTGAAAGCACAGACCATGTCACCTTCCTTCTGTAAATTACTAATCCTCCCATCCTCACATAATGATGATGGAAGGTAGAATACATGTTAGTAGTCCACCCTGGGTGACAACCATGGCTCCCTCCATAGATACAGAGCAATGTGTAATTACCGAGATGATCACATGCAAACAAAGCATAAAAGTCTAAAAAATAAAATGAGTGTAGCCACCACATCTCAAGACTAGTAAGATTCAATATTTTTTTTTTTTCTTTTTTGGTTTTGATACATCTTACGAGAACAAAGAAAATTGGAATATTTGGGATTTTAAAGGTGTTTAACCACTAGAGATCTGCGCTATAGCCGAATGACGGCTACAGAGCGGACCTGCTTTTCCGGGACGACGTCTATTGACGTCGTCCCATGCACGAGCGGCCTGCGCGCCCCCTAAGGGGCGCGCGCGGCATGCTCTGTGATCAGCGAGTCTGAGACTCGCCTGATCACGGATCAGAGCAAGGGGTCGATCCCGACCCCTTCTCACGTGATCAGCTGTCAGCCAATGACAGCTGATCATGTGACACAACAGAGCCGGTAATCGGCTATTTTTCCTCCTCACGCTGACAGCGCAAGGAGAAAAAAAAGAAGCCGATCGCCGGCGGCCGTGAGAGGGACTTCAATCCCGATCACGGCAAGCTCATCAGTGCCCACCTGCCTCCTGCCAGTGCCACCTAGATATTAAAGTGCCACTCATCAGTGCCCACAGTGCTACCTATCAGTGCCCACAGTGCAACCTATCAGTGCCCACAATCTGCCTCAACAACAGTGCTGCAAATCAGTGCCACATATCCGTGCCCATCAGTGTCATCTACCATGGCCCATCAGCGCCGCCCATCAGTGCCCAGCGGTGCCACCTATCAGTGCCCATCAGTCCCATCTATCAGTGGTACCTATCAGTGCCACCCATCCGTGCCACCCATCAGTGCCACCTATCAGTGCTATCTTATCTGTGCCCATCAGTGCCGCCTTATCTGTGCCCATTAGTACTGCCTTATCTGTGCCTATTAGTGCTGCCTTAACTGTGCCTATCAGTGCCCACCAGTGCCGCCTCATCAGCGCATTTCAATGAAGGAGAAACATGGCCTGTTTGCTAAATTTTATAACAAACTATTAAACATGATTTTTTCTTTTTTTTGTTTGTTTAGCAAAAAATAAAACTCCCAGCTGTAATTGAATACCACCAAAAGAAAGCTCTATTTGTGGGAAAAAAATGATAAAAATTTCATTTGGGTACAGTATTGTATGACCGCGCAATTGTCATTCAAAGTGCATGAGCACTGAAAGCTGAAAATTCTGTGCAGGAGGGGGGTTTAAGTGCCTAGTAAGCAAGTGGTTAAACCTCCTTGTGGAATAACATCAGACAAAGTGATATAGAAAAATATATAATTTTATTACATAATCCATTAAAATTGAGTCTATAATATAATAGACAGACATAAGGTGCAAAAGTAAGAACAGTAACTCTGATCACACACAGACAGCCCCTGTATTAAGATGGAAAGGTCTCCCATGACATACACCAAAACACATAGATTAAAGAAAGGCACAACCCGATGTCTTTCGCTTGACAGCTTCTTCAAGGGTTTTCATTAAGAGGGAGTCAGTGCAGTAGAGTTGCTGCAAAGGAAAATAAATGCAAATATATATTCTCAAAAATAATCATTTGATATAAGTTTCATATATATTGATTTAAACACTTACATTAGTAAGTGGTGGTATCTGAGATGCCTCCAAAGGGGCATTCCAAGTTCCCATAGTGCTCTGCAAGAAGCAGAAAAGATGTCTGTCCCAATTAGGTAAGTCTAAAACCATCCAAGGAATGCTGTCCAAAAAGCCATCAGGAATCCCATATGCAAGGAAGATCAGTTTAAAGCTAGATAGTCGTATATCCTGTCATAATAATGTATGTCTACCAAACAAGCACACCATTTTGTATCAAGCCTCTCATGTTATATCGCATACCTAGGGGAAAACTCTCCCTGGTGAATTCACTGACCACAGCAGAAGCAGTGTACAGATTCCAAGTGCTAAGATGGTACACAAGATAGGTCTAGAAATGGCATAAAACAGGAATATAAATAATCACCCTCTCCCAATAATGAAAAATACCATATCCACCACTGGTTCTCAAAATTAATTGAAAGTTACTCTAGTAATGGCAGAGAGCGTAAAAAACCCAAAACATAAGTAGTCTTTTTCCTGGTTCACAATCAGCGCAACCGTCCTTGTGGAGAGTAATCTCCAAATGAAGATCCACAAGTCTTTGCAAAATCAACCCTATTAAATGGGATGAATTGGCACCAAAAACCGCCTCCTTAGCTCTTCAGGATTTAGAAGCCCTAATATTGTGCCCATAGCTAATCCAGCCCCAAACATCCTAGGATGCAGGGAAGGCCTGAGGGCACTGGGGCACAGATGCCGCCCCATCCCACCACAAGCCTGCACATCAAAACAAATGTTAACATATAATATATCTTGGGCAAATCTCATATAAAAAGTATACCTAATGCCATCTAGTGGTAGCATTTAAATAGCAAGTGTCAAAAACCTTTGCAGACACGCATATACAGCTCACTATCGCCATCTTGTATATACATATAAAAGAAGGCCAATATAGACCTGTCCCTAGGATTTTAACCATAATAAACAATATATGTCAAACCATAAATATAACTTGAGAGCACAATATCTATAGTAGAAATCCAAAATTGGTGATTCTTAATGGATGCTTTTACAATCATTATGTATCAATACAGGCTAACACATTTGTAGGACCCAAGGCTTTATTACCTCCTCAATAACCCGATGAGGAGGAGAGCAGATATAACCACTAGACACGGTCTCAAACCACCTCCTAAGCGAGGATAAACCCCGCCTATAACCGCACTGAAGGGAAGATGCATTTCATATCGAATTTATTCAATGTACATTAAATAACATGTTCATAATTTCTCACTTATCAAACACAATTATTGTTGAAATCATTTGGTTGATTGTTTAGGAAGACAATACAGCCCATGGTCATATAGAAAGGCAAGCTGATCCCAAGAAAAAGAGAAAATTCTTCTGTTCAACTATGCCCATCTCCTATGAGAATGATTTAAAGCTGATCTGTTCGTTGAGGCCACATGATTTTGTCACCTGCAGGCAAAAAATTCATTGGGTCTCCAGCTGTAAAAGACATTTATTAATATCCCCACCTCTGGAGGACCTCATGACATGTTGGAGAGCAAAAAACCTCATATAACTGTGGCTGTGAGTTAGATCATCTTTAAAGGGGTTGTAAAGACTTTTTTTTTTTTTTTTAAATAACAAACATGTTACACTAAACTCCACTGTGTAGCTCGTTTTGCACAGAGTGGCCCTGAATCTGGTCTTCTGGGGTCCCTAGGCGGCTGTCTCAGCTCCTCCCCGCAAGAACTAACCACCTTCATGCGAGCTCTCTCGCATGGTGGTTAGTTCTTGCGGGAGCGCTTCTGTGATACTGCCAGCGGCCATAGCTCACTGTAGCCCCGCCCCCAGCACACCACATCACTGGATGTGTTTGACAGGAGTGCGAGCCAATGGCTGCGCTGCTTTCAATCCATCCACTCTAACTAATCAACGGCCAGGCTGAGCGGAGAAGAGGACATGGGGGGTGAGTGCAGCAGGTGAATGGGCTCAGGTAAGTAAAATGAGGGGGCTGGGGGGGCAAGTATTGTTGGATGTTTTTTCACCTTAATGCATAGGATACATTAAGGTGAAAAAATGCAAACCTTTACAACCCCTTTAAGAGATCTCGCCCTACAGTACGTCACATTAGGTTTGTCACCTATGTACAGTATTTGTGAACTATTCGATCATCCCGTAGGAGATGCCAATGGTGTTGCAATATCCTCCTAAAATCCACATGGTTTTGAGAAAACCCTGTGATAATACGAGTGGGTTCACTACCCTCTACTTTCTGGTGAGTATATAGGAGTGATTGACAAGTTCTTTCGTTCTATCGAAGGCTTTCTTTAAGCATTGTCTACTATAGCCTCTCCTCAGGAGGTGCATTTGTAATTCTCTGGCCTGTACCAAAAAATCCTCCTCTTGACTACAATTTTGTTTTAGTCGTATGTATTGACTGTATGGTATACTGTTTTTAAGAGCCATAGGATGTGCACTAGCTGCGTGAAGGATTATGTTGGCTGAGGTTGGCTTACAATATAGATCTGTAGTCAGACTACCATCTGTTCCCTTAAGGATCTGAATATCCAAAAAGGCTACTCTATTTTTATCACATTCCATAGTAAAGCTATGATTCAAGGTATGTGTCAATCCATGACATAAAGTCATACAATTCCCCTCACGTGCCTCTCCAGATCATCAAAATATTGTCTAGGTACCTGTGCCATGACATCACATGGCAAAAGTACATAGACAAATCAGCACCAAAAAACAAAGATCGCTCCCACTGCCCCAGGTACAGGTTCATGTAAAATGAGGCACATTTTGTTCTCATCGCAAAACACTACACCTGCATGTAGTTGGAGCCATTGAAGACAAAAACGCTCCTTGATAGAACATATTCCAATTGTTCCAAAACAAAGGCGTTATAATGCCATGCAGTATTGTCTCTTTCCTTTAGAAATGGTGTAATCATTTTTATTCCTTTTGCATGTGGAATTGAACAATAAAGAGCCTTGACATCAATTGTCACCAGGCTTCAGCTGGCACAATGATGCCATCCAGGATTATCAATAAATCTTTAGTATCCTGTATGTACGAGGGTAAAGATATGGCAAATGGTCGGAAATAGTCATCAATTAGTTTACTGGCTTTTTCAGAGATGCAGCTAATCCCCGACACTATAGGTCAGCTGGCCATGGTGTCTCTGTTTTTGTGCACCTTCAGTAATAAATAAAACGTTATGATTGGATATTCGATATTGAGAAATTCATATGTATTTTTATTAATTAGTCATGCATAGAACATTTGGATCTACATTTCTGGTATACATCTGTACCATTCCTTATTCTTAATGATGTCCATGCACATCCTAATATATTTTGGGCGATCCATGATCACCACATTCCCTCCCTTGTCCGATGGCTTTATCATTATATTTTCATTTTTCGTTAAGCTCTGTATAGCTATATATTGAAATTGGGTAAGGTTATTATCTGTAATGACCTGTACAAAGGACCGGTTTTCCAGTCGGAATAAACTCTGAAGGTTTTTTCTACGGAGTTCCGACAGAATTCCACTGAAACTGTCTTGCGCACACATGATCACACCAAAGTCCAATCGTCAAGAACGTGGTGATGTACAGCACGTACGACGGGACTAGAAAAAGAAAGTTCAAGACCCAGTCCGCCACCCTTTGGTAATCTGGTGTTAGTAGAAGTTTGGTTAGAGACAATTGGTGCTTTTCAGACTCCTGCTTTTTCAGATCGTTTTAGTGCGTTTAAGTTTGTGCTTGTGGTTTCTATCTGGTTTTCAGTTCGTGCAGTCAGTTTGTATCTATTTTTCAGTGCGTTCTTGTCTGCTCGTTGCTGATTTTCGGATCACTCTTCACAGGCCTTGCTGTTCTTCAGTGCGTTTGGTTAAGTTCGTTCTGACCAGCTGACCGTTGTGAAACCATGGTACAGGTACGTACTCATCATACAGTTCGTGCTGTGTGGGGGCTTGGTGTTGGGGTTTATATTTTGACCCAAGCCCAGTCCATGAACAGGGCAAAGGAGGAGTTCATGGACCAAGAATTGGTTACTCCAGTGTGACCAATTCTCGCACATGCCTTTGCTTCGTGAGATCCAGGATAATAATTCTGATGATTTCAAGAATTCTCTGAGGATGACGGACCCCGTTTTTCACTGTCTGTTGGCTTTGCTCACCCCTTATATCAGCAGGCAGGATACCTGCATGCATTAAGCCATTACTCCTGAGCAGAGGCTAGTCCCCACGTTGCGGTACTTGGCGACTGGGAGAAGCCTACAGGACCTTAAGTTCTCAACAGGCATCTCCCCCCAGGCTCTGGGGATCATTATTTCAGAGACCTGTTCTGCCATCATCCAGGTCCTGCAGAAGGACTATATTAAGGTTCGTTTTCTCCTTTAACATCACATTATATGTATTTAATGTTTGCTAATAGAGATAGCCTTGTGGTTCTCCCAGCGGTCGGTTCGCGGCAAATTTTGCGTGTTCGCGATTCGCCAAACCGGCGGACTTCTGGCGCTGTTTGCCCGACGGACATATGCATTTACATTGTGAAAGAACTTTGACCCATGATGACACATCCTGCATGGGGTACAGGACAGCCAATTGAGACATTTCAGCACATGGACAATTGGACATTCACTATACCTTATAAATAGACCTGATCTGGCGGCCATTTTACATTCTGTCTTATGTCAGTGTAGGGACAGGATGCTGTGTGGAGCAGGGAGAGACTGTAGTGACACAAATCACTAGCTATTAGGTCCACAAAAGTCCTTTTAGGCTGGATTCACACCTATGCATTTTTTGTGCTTTTTGCATTTTGCAGATTTGCTCTACAGAACGTGTTCCATAGGAAACCATGTTAAATGGACTGCAGTGCAAATCTGCAAAATGCAAAAAGCACTAAAACTGCATAGGTGTGAATCCAGCCTTAATAGGTATAGGTGTACAGTATATAGGGTTCTGGTGCACTGCTGTGCTGGTGATTGCTGAGTGCACTGCTGACTGATTCTGCAGCTGTCTTTTGTCAGTGTAGGGACAAGGCGTTGTGTGGAGCAGGGACAGTCAGTTTAATCACTAGCTATTACTACTAGGTCCACAAAGGATCCTTTTAAGGACTGGTATAGGTGTACAGTATATACGGTGCTGGTGATTGCTGAGTGCACTGCTTCCCGATTCTGCAGCTGTCTTTTGTCAGTGTAGGGACTGAGGGACAGTCTGCAAATCACTAGCTACTAGGTCCACAAAGGTCCTTTTAAGGACTGGTGTAAGTGTACTATTTGGTGTGCAGTATATAGGTGTGTAATACACGTATAAAATACTTGCACATATAGAAAGCATAGTATAGTGCATTTTCACTGTGCAGCATTGTGACTGCTGAGTGGTTTTGCAGCGATACTACAAAGAGTGACAAACGCAATAAAAAAAAAGTATTATAACTGGCGTAATAGACCAGTGGCCCCCAAAAACGACAGATTTAAGTGGGGTGTTATATACCTTCTTCCACATACATACTGCACTTCTCAAGAGACTTTTGTCACAGGGTCATTTAAAAAATGACAGGCAGAGGAAGAGGCAGGCCCTTCCACAGGGGTGGTAGGGGTAGGGCAGGAGCAACAGATTTGAGCCAAAGTGGCAAATTGCAGAAGGTGCGTGCGATTACATCAAAGGATGCACCAGACTTGGTTGAGTGGCTCACTCAGCCTTACTCTTCTGCACCCTCCTCATCCTCTCGATCTGCACCCTCTTCACTCTCTGTTGTGTGCATACCCAAAGACACCACCACCAACATCACCACCACCATATACCTTCCGCTTGAGTCACAGGAATTATTTTCCAATCCATCACAAGACATTGCCGATGGGCAGCCACTTTTGGCATTGGATTAGGAAGAGGAGGTAGCAACAACCGCCACTCAGCAGTCTGACGACAGTACCCAGATCAGCCCAAGGAGGATGTTGGTCCCCGGTGTTGCTGCCTACTCCGAGATCTCTAATTATAGCGGTGGGGAAGGGGACGTCGATGATGACGTGTCTAGTGATGTCATGTGGGTGCCCACAAGAGGGGAAGAGGAGGGGAGTTCAGAGGGAGATATAGACCAGCAGATAGGGAGGAGAAGCAGGCTGAACTTACATTGCACAGGAGGGACCAGACTGCTAATGTATCAGGAGCGAGGCATCAACCATGTACGGTCACATCTGGCGCTCCCAAGATGCCGGCACATGGCTCCGCAGTGTGGGCTTTTTTAACGTGTCCGCTGCTGATAATAGTGTTGCCATCTGCAATCTTTGCAGTCAACGCATAAGTCGCGGTAAGCCCAACACTAACCCAGGGACGACTGCCTTAAGAAGGCACATGAGCTACCATCACCGAGCCCAGTGGGAGCAACGAAACCCACAAAGCCACACTCCAGGCTCTCACCGTCCAGCCTCGTCTTCTACTTCTCCTCTCTCCTCACAATTGTCCTCCACTCCACCTTCCATCATGCTGTCCTCACATTTTTCTGGAAAAAGGCAGGCTTCCATGGGCCAAATGTTTGAGCATAAAAAAAGATGACGCCGGATAACCCTCTTTCCCAACGGTTGACGACTGGCTTGTCAGAACTGATAGCCCGCAAACTACTGCCATATAAACTGGTGGACTCGGAGGCCTTTCGGAAATTTGTGGCCATTGGAACACCACAATGGAAGGTCCCAGGAAGGAAGTATTTCTCACAGAAGGGCATCCCAGAGCTATATGGCCATGTTCAGTGGCAACTGAATGTATCTCTGACATACAGTGTCGGTGCCAAGATACATCTAACCACAGACATGTGGTCTAGCAAACACGGGCGGGGAAGGTATATCACTTTAACTGCCCACTGGGAGAACCTTCTGACGGCTGTCAAGCATATAACCCGTGTAGATTTGGTTTAACTGCCATGGATTGCATGCAGGCCTGGCTCTTCTTCTCCTCCTCCTACTCCATCCTCCTCCCTCTCCTCCTCGGCTGACTCCTCCTTTTCCGCTGCTAGCGTCTCTTCGGCTGAGCTGCCCAAGCTCTCCAGAACCTATTCGACATGCCAGGTGAGACATTGCCATGCTGTGCTGCGTCTGTTGTGTCTGGAAGCCAAGAGCCACACTGGCCCTGCACTCCTTTCAGCTTTGCGTTCGCAGGCAGATCAGTGGCTAACACCACTCAATTTGACAGTTGGTAAAGTGGTGTGTGACAACGGTGCCAATCTGCTTAGCGCATTAAAACAGGGCAAAATTACACATGTGCCATGCATGGCACACGTCTTAAACTTGGTCGTGCAGTGATTCATTTTCCAATACCCTGGGGTCCAGGACATCTTGTGGCAGGCAAGGAAAATCTTGGCCCATTTCAGAAGATCTTACACGGCCATGGCTCGCCTTGCTGACATTCAGTGGCAACACAATCTGCCAGTCAGACGTCTTATTTGCGATTGCCCGACGTGATGGAACTCAACCTTCTATATGCTTGATAGGCTGCTCCAGCAGAAACGTGCAGTTAACGACTACCTGTACGAACTCTGTGGCAGAACAGGTTCTGGGGAGCTTGGTTTTTTTTTCACCGCGCCAGTGGCTGCTCATGCGTGGCCCATGCAGACTTCTGCGGCCATTTGATGAGATAATCAAACTGGTCAATCGCAGCCATGGCGCCATCAGTGACATGGTACCTTATGCCTTCTTTATGGAGCGTGCATTGCCTCGTGTCATTGATCAAGCCATGGAGGAGCAGGAGCGGGAAGATGAGGAAGTCTCAATGCTGGATGAATTCCCAGGGGGGGCTACTCTATCTGAGACAAGTCAACAACAGGAGTCTGAAGAGGAGTCAGAGGATGGTGCCGGGGCGGATGAGAAGGAGCAAGACGAGCATGCTTTAAACCTTTCTGGGATCGCTGTTGTTGTGCGTGGATGGGGAGAGAACGAGGAGGATGACATTATTCTGGATGATGAGCAGGAGCCAGGTCACCACACTGCTTCCAGTTTAGTTCAGATGGGGGCCTTCATGCTCCAGTGTTTTAATAGGGACCCCCGTATAAAAAGCATAAGGGTCAAGGACCAGTACTGGGTGGCAACGTACTTAGACCCCTGGTACAAACACAAAATGGCGGAAATGTTACCACTGTCACAGAGGGCTGTCAGGGTGGAGCACTTACAGACCTTGCTTCGACAACTGCTGCATTCTGCTTTTGCGTGCACTGGCAGAGGAGGAATTCCCACTCCCAGAGAGAGTTGCGGGTACCAATCCAACAGCGCCTGCAAGAAGAGGGCGGTTTGAAGATGTGTTGGTGACTTCTGATATGAGGTCATTCTTTCAGCTGAACCATCGACCGGTGTCATCTGGATCCAGCATCAGGGAATGCCTAGACCGACAGGTGTCCGACTACACTGGGTTAACGGCCGATGTGGACGCTCTGAGGAGTGATGAACCCCTGGACTACTGGGTGGGCAGGCTTGACCTCTGGCCAGAGCTTGCCCAATTTGGAATGGAACTGTTGGCTTACCCCTCGTCCAGTGTCCTGTCCGAAAGGACGTTCAGCACAGCAGGGGGGATCGTGACCGTTAAGCGCACTCGCCTAGCTCACCACAGTGTTGACTACCTGACATTTATAAAAATGAATGAAGCATGGATCTCAGAGGAATTCAACACATGTAACCAGTAGACCATGTATATGCATAACTCTATAAATGATTTATTTAATAGAGCACACGGACCTTTTGGCTCACTTCCTTGTACAAAAAAAGCACACCGTACTATATGCCCGTACCCTCCTGTTTGAAGAGGTTGAGCGGTGTCATATTTTTGGGTCCCGCAGCGAGTTGCTGGTATCAGTGCTGCTGTCAGTGCTCTCTCTCTGTGCTGGTGTCAGTGCTCTCTCTCTATCTCGGTGCTGGTGTGGTGTCAGAGAGCACTGAGACTACACCAGCACCGAGATAGAGAGAGAGAGAGAGAGAGAGAGAGAGAGCACTGACACCACACCAGCACCGTGATAGAGAGCACCGTGATAGAGAGCACTGAGACCACACCAGCACCGTGATAGTGCTCTCGATCTCGGTGCTGGTGTGGTCTCAGTGTTCTCTATCTCGGTGCTGGTGTCAATGCTCTCTATCACGGTTCGGGTGATCATCTCCTGCACCATCTTCATAGCCTGCCCTGACCTTTCCTCTCCTCCATGGCCTTCCTGCACTCCTGAATTGTCAAAATTTCACAGATAAAAAAAGAATGTTTGTCGTTGTCGATCCCAGATTCACTTAATACTTTTGTTATGTCAGTGTCCATGTGGTGGAACTATGTGTGCACATCTAGTAAGTATTTTTTGGCTGAAAATATGACCTGTAGGTTTTTAAGGCTTTTGGCCGTGTTTGCGGTTCGCGTTCACGAAACGTCCCATCGGAAGTTCGTCCATCACTATTTGCTAATATATTGTGTTTATTTCATCATTCCCTAATTACCATGATTGGAATATGCTGTTATTGTCCCCTTTATCCTCATGCATGCTGGAAGCTTGTAATGCTCCTTTTTTGGCCTACATGTATATTTGCCTTCACTAACCTCCCCAGTATGCTATCCTGGGCCCATATACACCTATAGCCTAGTGCCTTAACAATGTAAATTGTCAGCTACATTGTACTGCTTTCCCCGAAACACCCCCTAAAATGTATCCAAATGTTATTTGTGTCCATAAATTCATTTATAAACCCCCCCCCCCCAAAATGTGTACAAATGTTGTGTGTCCTTTAAATTTAGGCAATTTTATCAATGGGCCATCAGAGGGGTTGAGGAATCTGATAAGTGGGCCTTAGATTTTTGCCTTCAAATACTCCTTAAAATAAATGGTATACTGATGTTGTACAAGAATGTTTTTTTGTGTAACCTGCTTGCAATGTTATGTACAAAAGTACTTATATTTTTTTTCTTGTTTGACTCCACAGTTTCCTTCAACGCAACAGGAATGGTAGCCTCCCGTTTTGCTGACCGTTGGGACTTTCCCAACTGTGGAGGGGCTATAGATGGGAAGCATGTCCACATTGTGCCACTACCCCATTCTGGGTCTTATTATTATAACTATAAGGGGTTTAATAGTGTAGAGTTAATGGAGGTGATGTCGGCACACTATGAGTTCCTATATGTGGTCATGGAGAAGAATGGCCAGATGTCAGATGGAGGAGTCTTTGCCCAGACAGAGTTTTACCAGCATCTCCAGACTGGTGGCCTGCCATTGCCACCTGATGTGGACAATGTGGAAGGACTCCCCGTCTTTATTGCAGATGAAGCGTTCGGTTTGGGCGAGTACCTGATGAGGCCATTCCCCCAAAGAACCCTCACCCCGGAGAGGAGGGTTTTTAACTACCGGCTGGCCAGAGCGAGAAGAGTCATTGAGAATACCTTTGGGATAATGGCCAGCCTGTTCCGCCTGTTTCTGACAACAATCCATATGGCGGACTACAAAATCAACCATATCATCCTATGCTGCTGCATACTGCACAATTATTTAAGAAAAAAATCACATAATTATATAGCCTCGGTTGGGCCTGAGGCCAGACTTATTACAGAGAATCCCATGATGGGCCTGGATACTGGCTGTCCTGGCTTGGCCCCCCAAAGAGCCCGTGAAGTTCAGGAAAAATATGTAAATTATTTTATGGGTAGGGGGGTGCATTGCTATGCCAGACAATGTCTAAAAAAAATTGTAATAAAAAACAATTTCTGATAAATGTCTCCTAGGTTCTCCTAGTGCACTTGTAGTGCCAAGTGGATTTTCCTTTACTAAATAAGCCCCATTGTCACTGTAAACACAAAATTACTTGCAAAACTGGTATTGAGCATTGAAAGAAGAAGCCACACATTGTTGATTCTCAAAATTTTTACTCTGTGCAGATTCACATGTGCGTTTAGAATTTTTTTTAGAAAAATATATTTATTTTTCTTAATTTTTTTTTTTTTTTACAAACAGGCATGTTTAAAACATAACATACACAACTCTGGAACTTAAAAAGTTCAACGTATAAAAACTGAAGGCATTATCAGACATTATAGTGTCAAAAATGTCTCGATATTACCTTCATCAGATGGGGTGATGTCACCCCTGTAAAAGCCAAATTTTGAAGATTCACACAAATTGGGAGTCCAAATGGGTATTTCCCTCCTGATCAATTTATATTCGCCCCAACACATCGATCATGTTCTTCATTTGTTGTTCCATAACATTCAATTTTTTCCTTATAATGTCTATTTCACCATTCCACAGCATAATGTCGTGGATGAGCCTTTGTGCGCTGTCAGTTATGAAAGGTTCAGCTTGCTGTTCAACAACCAGCACATCACCTAAAAATTGTTTAAAAAATATGTATTATAAATATGCAGGCATACATTACCTGAAGCTGGGGTGTCAGACACTCATCTGTTTGGGTGACAATCTCACCCACTTCCTCCACCTCTCCTTCCTCTAGATCATTGGGGAGTCTTGGGCTGATTTCCCCTTCTTTGTGATGTGGGGGGTCCCTGGTGTCCTCTGAGTGGTGTCCTCCAAGTCTTTTCTCCCCTATGAGAATGAAACACAAGGTATACTTAGTGTGTATACAGATACACAGATATTTGAGTCCAGAAATAGGAATATGAAACATTGCTTTGAAGTGGTGTACAATTGTCTGTTTGGGCAGAGTTCCAAGTTGAAGACATCACTAATAATTCCCTTTTTAACAAGCTGGAATACTTGCCTATTTTGACAAGTTTCACAGATGGAGACACTGAGTATATCGGAGTATATCCACTGGAGTACCTGTGTGGGACACCTTAAAAAGTTTGTTCTTTTGTCCCACACTAGTGCTCCTGAGTCCAGATGTATGTGTCCCCTCCTTACATACCACTGAATCAAGTTTGCAATTCCTTCTAGTTACAAAGACATCTAGACAACAATGTCCTAAACTTCTTTTAATACACCTTAGCATGACCAAATGTAGTTAACCCTGTATCAGCTAAAAACATTGTATTTAGTTGGCAAACAAGCGATGCTTCCTTCGAACGATTACTGTGCCCACGAACATGAAAGCAGCCATTTAAAACTGTACAACAGTAAAGAAAAGAACATGGAGCTGCATGCAAGTTAATAATCATAATAGGAATACACGACAAGTACTAACTTTTTTGAAGCACTTTCTTTATCCTTCTGTACTGAGGCTGCTCCCTTAATTTTAGGTCTGACTAGTGTTTTCTTAATTGCTCCTTTGGTCGTCGTATCCCAAATTTCTGCCGCAGACTCTTCACCACTTTCATCATGATTTTGGCCTTTCGCAGATTGGGGTTTGGGTACAGCCCATTCTTTGCATCATAGTCAGCCCTCCTCAATATGTGTACCATCTCCACCATCCCCTCAAAGGACATATTGGAGGCCTTAAACCTCCTCCTGTTTCAGGACATTTTGGATTCCGGGCTTTCCTCCTCGTTACTACTAGTAGTAATTACCTGCTGTGTCTCCGCCATGTTCCTCTCCCACTGCGATGAAAGAGAGGGGACGGGAATTTTCATGAAAGAATGTCAGGAGCGGGCGGCGTGGGTGGAATATCACGCATGTGCAGTCTATATCAATCTAACACACATGTCGTAGGTACGATCTGTGTGTGGAGGAAGGATGAATGGAAGTGGTGAGCGTCCTAAACAAAGGTAACATTTAACTTGGCCCATCACAGTGGCCTATACTGCTTCAAGATTGAGGCCTATATTGGGATATGCTAATGAGAGTTTAGGGTGACATTACTGTTTTTTGTCTTGTGTATTGTCTTACAACAAATATGAATCGCTTTAAGGACCCAAAATTCATGGCCAGTTTCACAGACAGATACAGGGAGATGAGGAATTTGTGGGAGGTGAAACACAGCTTATGTTATAATAAACAAGCTAGGAGGTCATCGCTGGAGAAACTTCTGAAATTTGTGAAGACTCGGGTCCCCAATGCAAACATGACATTTTTGAAAAATAAAATTGGGATCTTGGGGAACATGTATAAGAAGGAGCATAATAAGATCCAGAAATCTCTCTGATCAGGAGCATCAGAGCAAGTGTATGTCCCCAGGCTGTGGTACTCAACAAACTGCAGCCTTCCCTCCACCCTTCCCTCAACCCTAGCAGAGGCTGACGAAGAACAACTTGGGCCTTCCATCCTAGAAGAAGTGGATGCACACAACTGGAGCCAGATATAGTATTTGTCCTAATATTAATGATGTTAACTAGATGTTATAATTGATAACTAATAATTTTAAACAAAGTGATTTACATATGAATACACAGTAGTGGCCAAAATGTTTGGGACAAGAAAGAAAAATGCTGGGGTCAGAATGATAGTCTTTTCTATTTATTAACATTAAATTTGCAAGTCAGGGGCTAAAAATTGTGTGTGATGAAGAAAAAAATAAAAATATGTCCCTTGTTTATACACAGGATGAGCTCAGCCAGGAAGAGAGTCTAGAAAGCGTCAGCCAGGAGGAGGACGTGCCCAGTGGCAGCCAGGAGAAGGCAGTGCCCAGTGGCAGCCAGGAGGTGGCTGGGCCCAGTAGGAGCCACACCCAATTCCAGGTGCCTCCCCTCTGCCTTACAACCAAAAGGCCCAGGAAGGGGATGATGATGGAGGAGGCAGCACTGGGCCTCATTAGGGAAGACAGCTATTTCCTCAGAAGACTCCCAATGGCTGCTATCTAGCCACCAGGTTGCTAGAACTGGAGAAAGACCAACGCCTCCCCTTTGAGGGAATTTTTTCCCTTCAGAAGGGGTTGAGGGGCCAGCTGACTGAGAACAGCCACATATATGAGCAAGCCCATCTTCCTCATCCTCCTCCTCCTCCTGCCACAAGTCCAATCACCAGAGCCACAGCCTCAAAGGAAGGCTGCAGGGACGACAAGAAAGTGATGGCCTGGGTTCAGTCTGGTCTGACAGACGCAGGCAGTGTAGTACCACAGCCTGGGGACAAATATTTCATCTACTGCTGGTCCTGATCTCTGGGATTCCTGGACTAGATTGTGCTCCCTATTATATGGACTCCTCAAGCTTCCAATTTTCCTTTCCGCAGACTTGATGTGTGCCCTGGGGGCCAAAGGCTTTGCAAATTCTAAAAGTTTCTCCAGCGTTGACTTCCTCTTTATTTTATTACCCAGAATAAATGGATATTTTATTTACAGAAAATACTTTCCTAAGTGTTTTTTTTTTTTTCAAATAGGACAGTTTGTTTATGAGTAGGCAGGTACATTTCAAAAAGACAATGTCAAATTTACAAGGGATGCCAACCTCCTTGAGGTTAATAAAAAATACAAGATCATAATGTTATTGTGGTAACTTGAGACAGAAAAAATAAATCATATGGAGATCACTAGAAAATAATTTTTTAAGGAATCCTAAAAAAAATCATGATGAAATAAAAAATTATAAAAGATGACTTTAATAAATAATTGTAAACATTATTATAGAGATCGGGCTTTTAAAAAATTTAATTTTATCCATGAGATCAGGATAAATAATGAATAAATAAGTTTGTGAATATGAGCAGCAAAACAACTTCATTCTTCTAGCATTATAAAGAAGAAAAGAATGTGCTGCATTAAAAGATCACAGAATTATGACTTCCGGTTCCGGCGCCACATGAGCAGGCTGTGAGCGGACACAGCTCCCGCCGACCCCCTCTACTTCGCTGCCTGCAGACCTGCTAAAACTCCGGGGTTGCTCCCCAAACTCCACCTCACTTACAGGGGGACTCATGGACCGCTTTGTGGAGCGGTCATATGCCCGGGCTGTCTCGACATCGCCATCCTCTGCATAAGACGCGGCCCTTGGCGCGGCCAAGATGGCGACCGCGATGCCAGCGGACCAGATCGGACCGTCGATAACAGCAGCGATGCAGGAAAATCAACGACCGGTGGGCATAGCCCAAGAAGTTGTTGCCCTCCTAGGCCCTACTTTGACAGCCACAGTGGATGCAGCCGTACACAAGGGACTGGAACAGCTCCATATAGAACTACAAGCACAGGCGCAACGAATTACCCAGACGGAAGATCGGATCTCTTTTTTGGAGGACGATACTACTGCCCAATCGGCGGCGATCGCCCGTCTCACGGCAGAGACGAGAGATCTGTGGGACAAGATCGATGACCTCGATAATCGCTCCAGAAGAAACAATTTACGAATCATTGGACTTCCGGAAGCGATTACTGCGAATCACCTCGCTGACATATGTGCTAAAGTCATACCGGAGCAATTGGGTCTTCGCATACCCTGTATTGTCGAACGCGCACACCGCATTGGCCAGTATGAAGACACCCGCACTAAGCCTAGACATGTCATTGTGAGGTATCTTAATTATGCTGACAAGGCAGCGATTCTACAAGCTTTTCGGCGCAATCGTAACTTGGCCGTCGATGGAGCGAAACTTCTACTATTTGCAGACTATTCGGTAGAGGTCATGAAACGAAGGAAAGCGTTCGCTCCGGTGTGTAATACGCTGCACCAACAACAAGTAAAGTTTTCCCTGGCCTACCCTGCTATTCTACGAATGGAAGCACCTTCAGGGGAACGCCTATCTTTTACGTCACCGGACGAAGCAACAAGATACTTGGCCCACGCTACCACAAAAATGGATCACACCGATGCTTCGATCGGCTCTCCATCCCACCCTAACTCTGGAGATCGCAGACCGCGCTCCAGCCCTAGCAAGCCGCCGTATAAACGCACCCGACTCACCCAGCTGTCGAATCGTGAAGGTAATCGTGGCCGCTGAAATCGGACATTTAAGATACGATGGGACCGAACTACCGATGCTCACACTGACGACGGACTTGGCCTGATAAGTATATGCTTGCTCTTCTCCCTCTTTACTTGCCTACACTTTTGCAGTTTGCATCAGGTTAGCAGTTCTATAGTATTATGGCTCAGGGCTCCTGCTGGGTTGATACGACTATAACGAGGTCGCATAAGTTCTGTTTGAAGGCACCTACTCTACATACTACTGAGGCTATAACCTACTTTTGAGTGCTGGACTACCACGTCTTCGAGGCGGACATGTTTTATTAGCCCGTTACTCTGATGCTATCGGACACTGATTTATACTCCATATTTGAAACAGTTTTACGCTCGGAACTGGGAACCCTTGCCGCCCTCAGCCTGGGCCATCCCCATTCCGGCATCTATGCCGTCCCCCATGCGGGGTGCTAGACCCAGCTCTTGATCCTTCCTGGACAATATTTAGTCGTAAGGGGGAGGCGGGAGGGTCAGTATCCGCATACGGTTGGATGTGGAAAAAAGGGAAGTTCATGATAGATTGTTTAGATACCTTCTGGGTATTAATTTGTTCTTTATTTCCTGCATGCTATGCCTTACGATACATGTTGTTCTTTATTACCTGTTTGCATGAGTGTTTTATGCCTTTAAGCCTGGGAGCGACACGGTCTTCGAGAGTTCCCCTCTTTGGCGGATCGAGATTATGGGGAAGGTTTCCCCGCTGCCTCTTAGCGTTGACTTCCGAACCATTTCTACTATGGCTTCGTCGATCGAGGGGAATCACTTGAAGATCGTGTCGTGGAATGTTAAGGGGCTTCGCTCCCCGTGTAAGCGGCTGATGATCCTTAGACATTTGAAAAGGCTGCGAGCAGATGTGGCTCTGTTACAGGAGACGCACCTCTCGGCTGATGATGTGCAACGCCTCCGTAGATTGTGGGTGGGGGAGGTTTTTGGGTCTCCTTCTGACGGTCGTAGGGCAGGGGTGGCGATTCTATTACATAAAAAGTTAACCTATGCTGTTAAGAATGTACAATTAGATCAGCAAGGTCGCATGATCACCATCTCCCTCAAATTAGCCCATTCGGATATTGCTATTATCAATGTCTATGCCCCTAATTCGCCTGACTCTACCTTTTTTCGTGACTTGACTACCTGGACGACGATGATACCGGAGGCTTTGCACGTTTTGGGAGGGGATTTTAACGCGGTGATGTCACCTACCCTTGACCGTTCGGGCAGATCCGCGGCAGGAGGGTCGGCTCGGGACAGACCTATTCCCCCACCAACGCTTTTGGCTAGAACGATCGAACAACTGCGACTGATGGACCCGTGGAGGATAGCTCATCCGACGGGTAGTGACTTTACTTTTTATTCCCCCCCCTCATGACTCGTTTTCTCGTATAGATTATTTTTTTGTCACCCAAGCGCTTTTCCAATTGACTCGAGATCCTGAAATTTACGACCCTAGGATTTCGGACCACAGCCCAATAGCTCTTAACTTGCTGGATACACGTGCGGGATCCCTGCCGCCTATGTGGCGATTCCCCTCATACTTAGCGAACAACGAAGATTTTCGTTCGGTTGTGGAATCTGCATGGACGGAATATATCTCTGACAATCGGGAACACCTTACTAATCCGAATCTATTCTGGGAGGCTGGTAAAGCGTTCCTACGTGGTAAGATTATATCGTACGCCACCCAATTTAAACGCAACGCCAAACGGCAATATATGACGGCGAGCGAGAATCTTCGGTTAGCACTGAACGATTAATGTCTAATCGTTCGCCGGTTAATATTAGATCGTGGACGACGGCCAAAAGGGAGTTTGATCTTTGCGCGGAACAGCAGGAATCGGCTAAAGCGTCATACTCCACTCTTTACTTTCACAAATTCAGTAACAAGGCAGGTAAACTACTCGCCAGGATGTGCGCCGGAACTAAAAAACCTACACACCTCCCCCGATGAAATTAGCAAAATTCTTACGGGATATTACACCCGACTATAATCTACGGATTCGGTGGATCAGGAGGGAGCGGCGACCCTCCTGCATCAATTGCAATTACCCGAACTCTCCACTGAGGCTCTGGATGCCCTTAATGCACCCGTTACGATTGAGGACATTCAGGCCACGATTTAGTCTTTGGCGTCGTCTAAAGCTCCGGGCCCAGACGGCCTCACTGCCGAATTCTATAAAATGACCAAGGACTTTATTCCGGCTACTTTACAAACCGTCTTTAGGGCAATGTGGGAGGGTGGCCCATATCTCCCTACGGGAACTCAGGCGTACATACGGCTTATTAGCAAGAAAGATAGGGATCCTACTCTTCCAGGGTCATACCGACCAATATCGTTGATTAACGTAGACGTGAAAATTCTATCGAAAATTGTCGCCACTCGTCTTGCGTCCCTACTCCCATCCCTTCTGCACCCAGCCCAATCGGAGTTCGTCAAAGGACGCTCGGCTACATTAAACATCTGTAAAGTTCTGACTGTTTTAGAATATGCCAAATCCCACCCCGACCAGGATGTAGCCATTATGTCGTTAGACGCCGAAAAGGCCTTCGACAACATTAGTTTGTCTTGGCTTTTTCAAGTGTTGGAAAAATTTGCATTCTCTGGTCCGATCCTGAACTTTTTACGCCATATGTACGAATCTCCGACGGCACGGTTAGTGACACCTGACTTCGTATCGGACACAATCCCCTTGGCGAAAGGGACGAGACAGGGCTGTCCTCTGTCCCCCTTATTGTTCAACTTAGCAGTCGAGCCGTTATCTAGACTGATCAACTCGACTAACGGGATTAGTGGAATCACGCTGGGGGATCACACGCTCCGCTCTGCCTTTTTTGCGGACGATATTTTATTATTTTCTACGGATCCGTCGGGAGACTTTAGACGCCTTACGGACATATTCCAAATGTTTCGGTCATACTCTGGGCTGCGCATTAATTTTGACAAAAGTGAAATTTTATCCCTTCGACCTAACTTGGCCACTGCTTGGACCTCTAACTCCCCCTTGACCATAGCAAACCACTATATTACCTACCTCGGGATACGCATTGGCCGGACGCCCTCAACTATCTACTCACTTAATTTTCCTCCGGTGATATCGAAAATTGTGCAGGAACTAGAGGCTTGGGCGGCTCTTCCTCTCTCGCTCTTCGGGAGATGTCATCTTTTTAAAATGGTCTCATTTGCTAGATTATTATACCCAATGCAAACTATTCCTCTCTTAGTTAAGCACTCGGATATCAGGTTGATTCATTCTGCTTTGACGAAATTCTTATGGGCCGGGAAGAAGCCGAGGATTGCTTTGAATAAATTGTGCCTCCCGAAGATAGAGGGAGGAGCGAGCCTGCCCAATATTCGATTTTATAATCTAGCATGTCTACTTCGACAGGGCCTCGACTGGCTATTAGGAAAATCCAGGTATTCGAATCACTCTTTAGAAGCCGCGGCGGTTTCGCCGTTTGACCTCTCAGCTATCCTCCATTCGAACCCAAACAAGTTACCTATCCATTTCCGATCGAATCTATTGATTAGAGACACAGTGATAGCTTGGAGGGAGACGCGCAAACTGTTGGGGCTACCGTCCGATATTTCCCGCTATTTGCCAATCCAATCAAATCCCATGTTCCCTCCATCCACAATGCATAGTGTATTTGCTTATTGGGAAGCTAAGGGTCTCACTAAGGTATATGATGTTTATTCGCACGATTCAGGTAAACCCAAGCCATTCCCGATGCTGGCGAGGGAGTTTTCCTTGCCGTTAACCCATTTCTTCTACTACCGCCAGCTCCTTAGTTATTTGGGTGACAGACATAGACACGTAACGAATCAGTTCCAGAAATCCTTCATAGATACGATAATGCAAAATGGTGACTACTCTATTTCTACCATTTACACCTCTCTTATTGACTATCAATCCGCTAAATACCGTCTACAACCATTTCGAAAGTGGGCAGACATCTTTGAGGATATAGATCTCCCAGGGAAACTACTAGATGGGTATATTAAAATTAGAAATGTTACGATTTCCGAAACATGGAGGGAAACCCAATTCAAGATCCTTCACAGGGCCTACTACCCCTTTCGTATTAACCGAACTGATCCTAACCAGGAAAGTTGTACATGGTGCTCAACATTACGTCCTACGCTTCTCCATCGCTTATGAGAGTGCCCGCATGTTGCGGTTTTTTGGAACTCAGTGTTAAGATTTATTCGTGATGTGACAAACCAGGACCTGCCCAGGGACCGACTCTTATGTCTGTTTCGGATGTACCCCATCTGCTGAACCTCACCTCACAGATAGCTCTACAGTTATACCCCAATGGGTACATTTATGTCTTCTGGTTGCACAAAGAACTATCCTGACACAATGGATCAAAACTTCACCGCCCTCACTACAGGCTGTGAAAAAAGCCCTGGAAACTCTTTTCTACCTCGAATGCTTGGATACTATACTGCTAAGCTTTAAATCCACCACACGCTTCTTTTCGAGATGGCGCAAATTTATGGAGCATGTTTTTACTAAAGAGGATATACACAGGACTATGCAGCCATTTCGATACACAGAATGGTATCTCAAGAGGGATATTACTAACTCTTTGGGCGTACTAAAAATACCCAGTGGGGCAACTAGGGAGGAACCCCCCTGACTTGTACTACCAAGTGATGAGTCTTAGATTAAATTCTGTGCTGACTTTATTTTGTTATGTCACGTTCTCTTTGTTAGGCCGTGCTCTCGCTCCTATACACACCGTTATACGAATATTGGCTTTTAGGCATATTGCTGTTTGTTACGAACCATGTATCTGTTTTCTGTAATACTTGTATATCTACTGTTTATGCTTATCGACTGCTTGTCATTCGAAGTAAAAATGAAAAATAAAAAAAATTTTATCAAAAAAAAAAAAGATCACAGAATTAGCAGCGTGAGGAATGTGCTAGCTCCAATGCGAACGCGTTTTACCACACTGAGTGCTTCCGTCTGGTACTTGTTTCAGAGCAGGTGTTGTTTTTGATCCATCGGAACAGCATACAGACAATCGGTTTTCCCGATAGGAATTGGTTCCGTCGGAAATATTTAGAACATGTTCTATTTCTAGGTCCATCAGAATTTTCTAAAAAAATAAGTCAGACGAGGCATACACGCGATCGGAATATATGATGAAAAGCTTCCGTCAGATTTTTTTATGTCGGACATTCCGCTCTTGTGTACGCGCCATAATAGATACTTTGGGTAGGAACCTGATGTCATGGAAGACCGTTTGAACAAATGACCAGATGTGTATATTTCATTGTAGCGGAGGAAATGATTGATATTTATTTTTATTTTCAGGAGCTACTGCCGATTGAGCAGTTAATGTTTCCTTCGGCAGTATGCCTGTATCTATGGGATCTGCTGAGTTACTTACTTTCTTCCCGGAGCTGCATTAGATCTTTTAAAGCCCGGAATTTATTGATTGTAAAATCCTTCCAAAGCTCCATATCTCTGGCTTTTTGGGCCTGTGGGGTAACAGTAGTGTCACGAATGCAATGGAATAGTAATTTTCTAGCAAAAAAGCATAACAGCTTTTGCCGACTCAAATGTATTTGCTTTTTGAGTAGGGCAAAAACTTAATTCTAAAACTGATTTCTGATTCATAGAGAGGTGATATTTTTAAGTTGATAAGTTTATCACCTCTAGTTTCTTAGTTTCTAAGTCTTCTTCACAGATATCCCCACATGGCCCTGCTTTTTGGGCTCCCTCAAAGGGAGCAGGCATACCTGGGAAGGGGACGGGCCAATTGATTTGATATTCGGGTTACTTTTTTGTGCTTTACTTACATTTGGCTGTTCTCCAGAGGGACCTAAACCTTGAGTGTCACCTCCATTGTGTGTTTGGGTAGTACCCCCACCACAGAACATCAATGGGATGTTACTATGAGGTTGAAACTGGTCAAAGATGCCCCTTTTGAATCCGTAAAATTACCCTTATTGTTATTTTGTCTCTTGGTGCGGGTACTACCACTACCCTGACCTCCAAACTTAGTTTTTTTTGTTTATCATACATTCTGGATTGCTTAACGTAGCTGAATCATTCTGCAGGGAAGAAACGGATGAGGAAGAAACAGAAGCTATTAAATTGTAATCCTCATCTTTGTTTCGTGTTGGACCTTTCTCCCGCTGAATGTTTTCTTTCTGGGGTTACTTGTTGGTTTCCCCCCTCTGTGTTGCCTGCCATTTGTAAAGTTTTTGACACTTGCTATTTAAATGCTACCACTAGATAGCATTAGGTATACTTTTTATACGAGATATGTCGTATGTTTTTGTTGTGCAAGCTTGTGGTGGGATGGGGCGGCATCTCTGCCTCTGTGCCCTCAGTCCTTCCCTGCATCCTAGGCTGTTCTGGGCTGGATTGGCTATGGGCGCTGTATTAAGGCTGTACCATTACTATGCATACGCAATATAATGGCACATGCGTGATAGCACATTCAGAGCTCGTCAGGCACAAAGCTGATCTAGCTGAGTGCTGATGAGCTAGGGAGGCGGTTTTTGGCGCTAATTCATCCCATTTAATGGGGTTGAATTTTCAAACACTTGTGGATCTTCATTTGGAGATTACTCTCCACAAGGACGGTTGCCCTGAGTGTGAACCAGGTAAACGATTACTTGTGGTTTGGTTTTTTTGATGCTCTCTGTCATTAATAAGGTAACTCAATAAATTTTGAGAATCATTGGTAGATATGGTATGTCACTGTTCTATTATTGGAAGAGGGAGCTGAGCTATTATTTATATGCCTGTTTTATGCCATTTCTAGACCTATCTTGTGTACAATCTGTACACTGCTTCAGCTGTGGTCAGTGAATTCACTAGGGAGATTTTTTTCCCATAGGTATGAGCTCTAACATGAGATGCTTGATAACAAAATGATGAGCTTGTTTGGTAGACATTAAGGGATGAGCCCGGTGTTCGTTTCTAACCCATGTTGGAATCGAACATCGGCCGTTCGTTCGTTCATCGAAAACAGAACTTTGTGGGCCGTTCGCATCAAATTCGTGTGATACGAATGGCCCACAATGCACTGCGCCAGTTGCAGTGCATTGCTGGCTGATGATTGGCCAAGCATGCACTGTGACCATGCATGCTTGGCCAATCACAGCGCCGGCAGCGAGGAGAGCCACAATTGGCCACAGGTTGGATGCCTGTGGCCAATTATAGCTCAGGGGGTTTAGTACACGCCCCACACTATATAAGGCTGCCAGCGCGGCGGCCTTGTGTAGTGTGTTGCGGCGTTCATAGAGAGAAGGATAGGCAGGGACAGTGTCAGCTGTGCTTTACTTCTTTAGATAGCTCTGTTACAGTGAGTGTAGTGTTCAGGGAGAGAGCAGGATAGGCAGGGACAGTGTCAGCTTTGCTTTGCTTCTTTAGATAGCACTGTTACAGTGAGTGTAGTGTTCAGGGAGAGAGCAGGATAGGCAGGGACAGTATCAGCTTTGCTTTGCTTCTTTAGATAGCACTGTTACAGTGAGTGTAGTGTTCAGGGAGAGAGCAGGATAGGCAGGGACAGTGTCAGCTTTGCTTTGCTTCTTTAGATAGCACTGTTACAGTGAGTGTAGTGTTCAGGGAGAGAGCAGGATTGGCAGGGACAGTGTCAGCTTTGCTTTGCTTCCTAACCTAGCGCTGTTACAGTGGGTGTAGTGTGCCTCCTGCACAGCATACACCTGAATCTAAGCCCCCCCCCCCCTCTTTGCAGGTGTAGTGTAGTTGATTTGTGCAACACAGGCATCTGCCTAATATTCAGTCAGTGTAGTGTGCCTCCTGCACAGCATACACCCGAATCTACCCCCTCGTTGCTGGTGTTGTGTAGTTCATTTGTGCAACACAGGCATCTGCCTAGCATCAACATAACAAATTTTGGGTGTGGGGGTTCCCCTTAATATCCATACAAGACCAAAAGGGGCTGGTAATGGGCTGCGGTAGGGGGGTGATGGGGTAGCCATGCCATTTTTCTCAAAAATGTTCCTCCATATTGCCAGGACAAGACATTTCTTAATAATTAATGCTTTAATAGCTGCAAGCAGTTTTAAATGTCTTTTATTCCTTTACAAATGTCATTTTGTGCAGGGACTGTTCTAAACATGGGAAAAACATGCCACTTCACAGGCATACTTTAGACACCCCCCAGGTACGATATTTAAAGTAATATTTCACATTTTTTTCACTTTATTAAAATGACTGCTCCAGAAAAAACATCAGTTTTTAAAACTTTTTTGCATTGATACATGTCCCCTGGGAAGGTCCCGGGTCCCCAAACCCTTTTTAGGACAATAACATGCACATTGGCCATTATAATTGTCACTTTAGATTTCGAACGTTCGCGTCCATTGTAATTAGTAGGGTTCTAACATTCGTGCGAACTTTCGGTCCGTTCACAGGTTCTGGTGCGAACCGAAGGGGGGGGGGGGGGGGGGGTTGTTCGGCGCATCCCTAGTAGACATGCATTATTTATCTTCCTTTTGTGTTGCAGTGCAATATAGCAGGATATACGACTATTTAGCTTTATCCTGAACTTCCTTGCATATGGGATTCCTGATGGCTTTTTGGACAGCATTCCTTGGCTGGTTTTAGACTTACCTGAATGGGACAGGCATCTGATCCGCTTCTTGCAGAGCACTGGTGGGAACTTGGAATGCCCCTTTGGAGGCATCTCAGCTTACCAATGTAAGTGTTTAAATCAATATATATATGAAAGTGAAAGTGATATCTATCAAATGATTATTTTTGAGAATATATATTATTTGCATTTATTTTTCTTTGCAGCAACTCTAGTGCACCGACTCCCTCTTAATGAAAACCCCTGAAGAAGCTATCAAGTGAAACACATTGGGTTGTGCCTTTCTTTCACCTATGTGTTTTGTGTATGTCATCATGGGTAGGGATGAGCCGAACACCCCCCGGTTCGGTTCGCACCAGAACTTTCGAACGGACCCAAAATTCGTACGAACTTTAGAACCCCATTGAAGTCTATGGGACTCGAACGTTCAAAATTAAAAGTGCTAATTTTAATGGCTAATATGCAAGATATTTTCCTAAAAAGGGTTTGGGGACCAGGGGACATGGGTCAATGCCTAAAATGTTTTAAAAAATGGCCGTTTTGGTGGGAGCACTGATTTTAATGACGATTAAAGTGAAAAAAAGTGAAATATTCCTTTAAATATCGTGCCTGGGGGGTGTCTGTAGTATGCTTGTGAAGTGCCACGGGTTTCCCATGTTTAGAACAGTCCCTGCACAAAATGACTTTTAACGGAAATAACGTCATTTAAAACTGCGGTTTTAATGTTATATCTGGTGCCGGCAATATGGATGAAAATCATTAAGAAAAATGGCATGGGTAGCCACCCCTGCCCATTACCAGCCCCTTTGGGTCTTGTACGGATATTAAGGGGAACCCTGTACCCATACTGAAAAAAGGAAATACGTGTGGCCCCCAGGCCCTATATACTCAGAACAGCAGTATACAGGCGGTGCAAACAAGACAGGGACTGTGTAGGTTTGTTGTGTTAAGTAGAATCTGTGTGTAATTTTGAACTGGTACATTTTTAAAGTGTAGCTGCAGTCAAAAAATCTATTTTTAAGCTTTTTGGAAAACATGGGGAAGGGTTATCACCCCTGTATAATTTGTTTTGCCGTCCGTCTTTTTTCATCTCACTTCCTGTTGTCTCCTTCCGTTTGCAAGTGGGAGACGTTTGTAAGTTGGATGTTTGAAAGTAGGGGCCTGCCCTATATGCTTTGCAGAAATGGCAGAACAATGTGTTGGTGTTGCCACAACATTGTAAGCCCTCAAAGTGACTCTTGGTGGGCCCTGGAGCGCTCTGCTGTGAACGATTATATCAAGAATTGTAATTACATGCCATTGTTGAGCAGTGGTAGAAAAATTGGGCCTTTGGTGGTTGTGGTGCTGGTGCTGGTGCCACAACGCTATAAGTCCTCACAGTTACTCTCGGTGGGCACAGGAAAGGGCCCTGCTGTCAAATATTATATCAAGAATTGTAATTACATGCCCCTGTCAAACAGGGGCTGAAAAATTGGGCCTTAGGCACTGGTTCTGGTGCCACGACACTGCAAACTCTCCCATATAATCTAGTTGTGGTGCAGGAATGAGCCCTGCTGCAAAGCATTGCATCAAAAAATGTAATTAAACGCCCCTGTTAAACAGGGGCTGAAAAATAGGGCTGGTGGCATCAACCAGAACCAAAAATGTTCTTCCAACATATCAGCGGAGGAGGAAGAGGATAGACAATAAACATAACAGGACAGTCACTCAGCATCAGCATAGGCAGTCTTGAAGGGATGTGATATTTCAAAAAAAATTATTCGGTTACATCAGCTTCAGGTGCTTGGTAGCTGTGGGTGATCCAAGACTGATTCATCTTGATGAAGGTCAGTCGATCAACTGAGTCGGTGGACAGGCGCACCCTGTGATCAGTAACAAAGCCACCAGCAACACTGAAGGTACGTTCTGAAAGAACGCTGGATGCAGGACAGGCCAGTAGCTCAATTGCATACTGTGCAAGCTCTGGCCAGTGATCCATCCTCAAGACCCAGTAAACCAGATGATTTTCTGTGGGGAAGGTGTCCAAGTCTGACCTTGCCCCTAGGTATTCCTGCACCATGTAAAATCGGACGCTGGCGATGGTTGCTGGAACCGATCATACCTTGGGGCTGCGGACTAAAAAATTGTCTGAACACATCGGTCAGACAGCCACCTTCTCTACCGCTCCTTCTGACCGATGCCTCAGCAACACGTTGTCCAGGACCAGGAGTTTGTAACCTCCCAGTCTCTGGAAACGCGTTGCACAGACCTTTCTGCAAGGCCTCCCGGAGATGTCTCATCCTCTGCTCCCTCTGTGATGGCAAGATAAGGTCGGCAACCTTACCCTTGTACCGTGGATCAAGGAGAGTGGCCAGCCAGTAATGGTCCCTCTCCTTTATCCAAAGAATACGCAGATCCTTCCGCAGGCTTTGCAGGATCAGGGAGGCCATGCAGTGTAGGTTAGCTGAGGCATTCGGTCCGGAGTCCTCTGGGTCACTAAGGACAACATGATCCGCAACTACCTCCTCCCAGCCACGTACAAGTCCACGGGTTTCTTGGGACTGTAAATCATCCCTACAAGACTGCTGCTGCTGCTGCTGCTGCTGCTGATGTTGAGTGCCAGCCTCCACCTCCATGCTGACACAATCATCCTCCTGCTCCTCATCCTCTTCCTGTGTGATGGGGGGCACAGAAGGAACACTGTCTGGATAAAGGGGGCCTTGAGAGGCAAGGAAGTCCTCCTCTTCCTGCCTCTGCTCTGCCTCAAGTGCCCTGTCCATTATTCCACGCAGCGTATACTCCAAGAGGTGGACAAGAGGTACAGTGTCACTGATGCATGCACTGTCACCATCCTTGTGGCCTCCTCAAACGGTGACAGGACAGTGCATGCATCCCTGATCATGCCCCACTGGCGTGGTGAGAAAAAACCGAGCTCCCCTGACCCTGTCCTGGTGCCGTAGTCGCACAGGTACTCATTGATGGCCCTCTGCTGCATGTGCAGCCGCTGCAGCATGGCCAACGTTGAGTTCCACCTAGTGGGCATGTCACATATAAGGCGGTTCTTGAGCAGGTTCAACTCCTTTTGGAGCTCAGCCATTAAATGGTCGGCAGAAATGCACACAGACTTTCCTAGCCTGCTTCAGGACATCCTGTAAGCCCGGGTACCTGCCCAAGAACCACTGCACCACCAGGTTAAGGACGTGAGCCACACAGGGCACATGGGTCAGTTGTCCCTGTCGGTATCATATAAATGTACTCACCGAGGCCAAGATGCCGAGAGCGGTCGCTGTTGCGACTCGGCGCAGACCACCCCTGAAAGTGGCACAGAGAGTGGTTGCACCAAGAGGCACAAGCTACCAGTAGGACAGTCACTTGCTAGCAGATCAGCAGGTAGCTTGAGCAGAGCTGAGAGGTGATGTCCCGTGGGAAGGTCCGAAAGCAATGGTAGCAAGTCCGTAAGGCAAAGACAGAATCCAGGAGACAGGCCAGGGGTCAAACACAGTCCAGATCAGAAGACAAGTACCAGGAACGCTGAGACAGAAGGATAATCCAAGACAAGCCGGGGGTCGAACACAGGAGACAGCAGGTAAGTCCAGATGCAGGCTGAGGGTCAAACACGTTACAAAGCAGGAGTCCAAGATCAAGCCAGAGGTCGGGTCAGGAGAAGATCAGCGAGGTCGATAAGGCAATCCGGGTCACAACGGGTAATACAGATAACAGAAGCAGACGTGGGAATCACAGGAAGCTGAAGACAAACCAGCAGTGTGTTTGGATGACCTCACTTCCTTTATAGGTCAGCGAGGGGTCACACCCTGTGTGTGTGTGCTTGTGTGCTTTCGTTTATTCCTCTTGCACACAGCTGTGCGCCGGAGTGCTTTAACCGTGCGCATCCTATGACAGTGCCCCCCCCCGAGGGGCGGCCTCCGGACGCCCAAGCTAGCCATCAATTCCGGATGTTGCTGATGGAATGTCTTTATTAATTTGGGAGCGTGAAGGTTCTTGGATGGTTCCCAGGAGTTATTTTCTGAAGGATACCCCTTCCATTTTACCAGGTATTGTATTTGTCTACCGACTTTCCTGCATCCTAGTAAAGCTTCTACTTCGAATTCATCTTCTCCATCGATCTTGATGGGTGGAGGAGGAGGCACTTCCCTTCCAGGAAAAGGACTAGGAACCAATGGCTTCAAAAGGGAGGCATGGAAAACAGGGTGTATCCTGTATGATTCAGGGAGGGCTAGTTCAAAGGCTACAGGATTTATTACCCTTTTGATTTTGAATGGTCCTATGAATCTGGGACCCAGCTTGCGTGTGGGACAAGGAAGTTTGAGATTGGTGGCAGATAGCCAGACTTCCTCGCCAATTTTAAAGGTAGGGTTCTCCTTCCTTCCCCTATCATGGTATTTTTTGTAATCATCCTGGGCCTTCTGTATGGTCTCCTGGATCCTTTGGAAATTAGATTGGATGGCGGCTATCCGATCTTGGACCGCAGGAACAGTGGATTCTGGGATGGAGTTGGGGAGGAAAGAAGGGTGAAACCCACAGTTGATCCAGAAGGGAGTCTGGTTGGTAGTTGTATGAATAGAATTATTGTAGGCGAATTCTGCATATGGCAATAGGGCCGACCAATCATTCTGAGATCCTGAACAAAAGCAGCGAAGATACTGCTCAAGGGTTTGGTTTGTCCGTTCCGTTTGCCCGTTACTTTGGGGATGATATGCCGATGACAAACAGATCTTGATTTCCAGTATCTTGCAGAGTTCTCTCCAAAATCTAGAGGTAAACTGTGGACCTCTATCAGACGTGATACTGCTGGGAACCCCATGGAGCCTGACAACCTCCTTAATAAAGAGATTGGCAGTTTCCAGAGCAGAGGGAGTACCGACCATAGGTAGGAAATGGGCCATCTTTGAAAGACGGTCGACTACTACCAGAATTGTGGTGAAACCTTCCGAGGGCGGTAGCTCCACAATAAAATCCATTGACACGTCTGCCCAAGGTCGGTCAGGAATGGGCAAAGGCCTTAACAGACCCCAGGGCTTGATCTTGGGACCCTTGCTACGCTGGCACGGTACACAAGAGGCAATGTAAGTCTGGCAGTCCTGTCTCCAACATGGCCACCAGAAAGAACGAGAGATCAGTTCCGCTGTTTTCTGTGTCCCAAAGTGGCCGGCCAATTTGTGATCATGACAAATCCTTAGAACTTGAGTCCTAATCTCAAGGGGAACGAAGACCTTGTTTCGGGCCCAAAACAGATTGTCACGTTTTTCCAAGGTAGATAGGACTGGGTCATTGCAATGGACTGAAGCTGTTTTGATGGCCGTAAGTAAGTCAGGCTGTGGGAGTAGAAGGAAGTTGTGAGGAGACAAGATCGTACTAGGCTCCGTTACCTGGGATGACTCAGGGAACATGCGCGAGAGCGCATCCGCCTTGTTGTTCTTGGATCCGGGCCAGTACGAGATATGGAACTGGAATCTTGAAAAGAAAAGCGCCCAACGGGCTTGACGGGGTCTTAAGCGTTTGGCAGTCCGCAGATATTCAAGATTCTTGTGATCTGTGAATATTGTGATGGGATGAGTGGCTCCTTCCAAGAGGTATCTCCACTCCTCCAGGGCGAACTTGATGGCCAATAGTTCTCGGTCGCCTACGTCATAATTCCTCTCCGGTGGGGTTAGCTTCCTAGATGCGAAAGCCACCGGGTGTAACAAAGCTTTAGGCCCTTGTCGTTGAGAGAGGATGGCTCCTGTGGCTGTCTCTGAGGCATCTACTTCCAGTACGAATGGTAATACTGGATCGGGATGCCGTAAAATAGGAGCTGAGGTGAACAAGGTCTTTAGTTTGGTAAAGGCTACTTGGGCTTCTTGAGACCACTGAAATCGGGTATGTTGGCGGGTCAGCTGAGTAATGGGGGCGACTATTGAAGAGAACCCGGCGATGAATCTGCGATAAAAGTTAGCGAAGCCTATAAACCTTTGCACAGCTTTCTTATCCCTTGGAGCAGGCCATTCTAAGATTGCCTTGATCTTTTGGGGGTCCATGGAGATGCCCTCAGTAGAAATGATGAATCCTAAGAACTGAACTGTAGTTATCTCAAATTCACATTTCTCCGCCTTAAGGTACAGCCGATGTTGTCGGAGGATGGTGAGGACTTTCCGCACGTGGACCCTGTGGAGTTCAAGAGTAGTGATGGACGAACTTCCGACGGGACGTTTCGCGAAAGCGAAATGCGAACGGACCCAAACGTTCGCGAAACCGAACGTTCGCCGCGGGCCCCATTGACTTCAATGGGAGGCGAACTTTGCAAACCTTCATGTCGAATTTGCGGCCACGTGGTAATTATTAGGGGGTAAAACGTAGTCCCACCATCTGGACAATGACATAATACATGTATGAGGTGAATTTGGGATCGATAACTACAAGCATTTTTATTTTATTTGGGAAATTGTTCTAACAATTCAGGACTATGGAGCTAATGAAGGCAATGGAGGAGAGGGAAGGTCAGGGACCAGGGTAGGCAAAGAAGAGGGTGCAGGAGATGATCACCAGCAGCGTGACATACCGGAATGACACATGCACCGTGATAGAGGCATCTGACAGCAGCACCGTAATACAGAGCACTGACAGCAGCACCGTGACATACAGCGCTGACAGCAGCACCGTGACATACAGCGCTGACAGCAGCACCGTGACATACAGCGCTGACAGCAGCACCGTGACATACAGCGCTGACAGCAGCACCGTGACATACAGCGCTGACAGCAGCACCGTGACATACAGCGCTGACAGCAGCACCGTGACATACAGCGCTGACAGCAGCACCGTGACATACAGCACTGACAGCAGCACCGTAAGCAGCCCCAGGAGGAAGTCAGCACAGCACAGGGATGGTGTGATCCCCTCATAATAAGAACCCCCAGGAGGAAGTCAGCACAGCACAGGGATAGTGTGATCCCTTCATAATAAGAACCCCCAGGAGGAAGTCAGCACAGCACAGGGATATCATAAGCAGCCCCAGTAGAAATATGACACCGCTCAACCTCTTCAAAGAGGAGGGTAGGGGCATATAGTACGGTGTGCTTTTTTGGGTCAAGGAAGTGAGCCAAATGAATTAAGAAGGTCTGTGTGCTCGATTAAAAAAATAGTTTATAGACATATACATGGTCTACTGGTCACATGTGTTGAATTCCTCCGAGATCCATGCCTCATTCATTTTTAGAAATGTGAGGTAGTTAACACTGTCGTGAGCTAGGCGAGTACGCTTATCGGTCACAATCCCCCCTGCTGCGCTGAACGTCCTTTCGGACAGGACACTGGATGAGGGGCAAGCCAACAGTTCGATTGCAAATTGGGCAAGCTCTGGCCAGAGGTCAAGCCTGCCCACCCAGTAGTCTAGGGGTTCATCACTCCTCAGAGCGTCCACATCGGCCGTTAACCCAATGTAGTCGGACACCTGACGGTCTAGGCGTTCCCTGATGCTGGATCCGGATGACACCTGTCGATGGGTCGGCTGAAAGAATGACCTCATATCCGAAGTCACCAACACATCTTCAAACCGGCCTCTTCTTGCAGGCGCTGTTGGATTGGTACCCGCAAATCCTTCTCTGGGAGTGGGAATTGCTCCTCTGCCAGCGCACGCAAAAGCAGAATGCAGCATTTCTCGAAGCAAGGCCTGGAAGTGCTGCATTCTGACAGCCCTCTGCGACGGCGGTAACATTTCCGCCATTTTGTGTTTGTACCGGGGGTCTAAGTACGTTGCCACCCAGTACTGGTCCTTGACCCTCATGCTTTTTATACGGGGGTCCCTATTAAAACACTGGAGCATGAAGGCCCCCATTTGCACTAAAGTGGAAGCGGTGTGGTGGCCTGGCTCCTGCTCATCATCCAGGATAATGTCGTCCTCTTCATTCTCCTCTCCCCATCCTCGCACAACAGGGATCCCAGAAAGGTTTAAAGCATGCTCTTCTTGCTCCTGCTCATCCGCCCCGGCACCATCCTCCTCTGACTCCTCATCAGACTCCTGTTGTTGACTTGTCTCAGATAGAGTAGCCCCCCCTGGGAATTCATCCAGCATTGCGACTTCCTCATCTTCCCGCTCCTGCTCCTCCACAGCCTGATCAATGACACGACGCAATGCACGCTCCAGAAAGAAGGCATAAGGTACCATGTCACTGATGGCGCCATGGCTGCGACTGACCAGTTTGGTGATCTCCTTAAATGGCCGCAGAAGTCTGCATGTGTCGCGCATGAGCAGCCACTGGCGCGGTGAAAAAAAACCCAGCTCCCCAGAACCGTTTCTTTCGCAGAGTTCATACAGGTAGACGTTAACTGCACGTTTCTGCTGGAGCAGCCTATCAAGCATATAGAAGGTTGAGTTCCATCGCGTCGGGCAATCGCAAATAAGACGTCTGACCGGCAGATGGTGTCGCCGCTGAATGTCAGCAAGGCGAGCCATGGCCGTGTAAGATCTTCTGAAATGGGCCGAGATTTTCCTTGCCTGCCGCAAGATGTCCTGGACCCCAGGGTATTTGACAAGGAATCGCTGCACGACCAAGTTTAAGACGTGTGCCATGCACGGCACGTGCGTGATTTTGCCCTGTTTCAATGCGCTAAGCAGATTGGCACCGTTGTCACACACCACTTTACCAACTGTCAAATTGAGCGGTGTTAGCCACTCATCTGCCTGTGAACGCAAAGCTGAAAGGAGTGCCGGGCCAGTGTGGCTCTTTGCTTCCAGGCACAACAGACGCAGCACGGCATGGCAACGTCTCACCTGGCATGTGGAATAGGTTCTGGGGAGCTTGGGCGGTGCAGCGGAAGAGACGCTAGCAGCGGAAAAGGAGGAGGCAGCTGAGGAGGAGAGGGAGGAGGATGGAGTAGGAGGAGGAGAAGAAGAGTCAGGCCTGCATGCAATCCGTGGCGGTAAAACCAAATCTACACGGGTGCCACGGGTTACATGCTTGACGGCCGTCAGAAGGTTCACCCAGTGGGCAGTAAAACTGATATACCTTCCCTGCCCGTGTTTGCTAGACCACGTGTCTGTGGTCAGATGTATCTTGGCACCGACACTGTGTGCCAGAGATACATTCACTTGCCGCTGAACATGGCCATATAGCTCTGGGATGCCCTTCTCTGAGAAATACTTCCTTCCTGGGACCTTCCATTGTGGTGTTCCAATGGCCACAAATTTGCGAAAGGCCTCCGAGTCCACCAGTTTATATGGCAGTAGTTGGCGGGCTATGAGTTCTGACAAGCCAGCCGCCAACCGTTGGGCAAGAGGGTTATCCGGCGTCATCATTTTTTTACGCTCAAACATTAGGCCCACGGAAGCCTGCCTTTTTGCAGAAAAATGTGAGCTTGGCGTGATGGAAGGTGGAGTGGAGGACAATTGTGAGGAGAGAGGAGAAGGAGAAGTAGAAGACGAGGCTGGACGGTGAGAGCCTGCAGTGTGGCTTTGTGTGTTCCGTTGCTCCCACTGGGCTCGGTGATGGCTGCTCATGTGCCTTCTTAAGGCGGTCGTCCCTAGGTGAGTATTGGGCTTACCGCGACTAACGCGTTGACTGCAAAGATTGCAGATGGCAACGCTATTGTCAGCAGCGGACACGTTAAAAAAAGCCCACACTGCGGAGCCATGTGCCGGTGTCCTGGGAGCGCCAGATGTGACCGTACATGGTCGATGACTCGCTCCTGATACATTTGCAGTCTGCTTTGTCCCTCCTGTGCAATGTAAGTTATTCCTGCTTCTCCTCCCTATCTGCTGGTCCATATCTCCCTCTGAACTCCCCTCCTCTTCCTCTCTTGTGGGCACCCACGTGACATCACTAGACACGTCATCATCAACGTCACCTTCCCCACCGCTATAAGTAGAGATCTCGGAGTAGGCAGCAACACCGGGGACCAACCTCCTCCTTGGGCTGATCTGGGTACTGTCGTCAGACTGCTGAGTAGCGCTTGTTGCTACCTCCTCTTCCTGATCCAATACCAAGAGTGGCTGCGCATCAGAAATGTCCTCTTGATATGGATCGGAAAATAATTCCAGTGACTCAAGCGGAAGGTATGTGGTGGTGGTGGTGGTGGTCGTGTTGTTGGTGGTAGTGTCTTTGGGGGTGCACATAGCAGAGAGTGAAGAAGAGGGTGCAGATCGAGAGGATGAGGAGGGTGCAGAAGAGTAAGGCTGAGCGAGCCACTCAACCAAGTCTGGTGCATCCTTTAAAGTAATTGAACGCACCTTCTGCAACTTCCCACTTTGGCTCAAGCCTGTTGCTCCTGCCCTACCCCTACCACCCCTGCGGAAGGGCCTGCCTCTTCCTCTGCCTGTCATTTTTTAAATGACCCTGTGACAAAACTCTTAGTCCCTATACCGATGAAGGACTGCTGCAGTATAGGGCAGCAGTCAGCAGTGGTGCACGTCAACCCTATCTATTGTGGACCGATAGCGGTCCTTACAGAACAGCAGACTGTACCGCACTCAAGCCTATGTACCGTAGCACCCTATACCAAGTTACCAGTCCTTATAAGAACTTTTGTGGACCAAGCAGGTTGTGTATTAGTGTTTAGCAGACTGTACGTCAGTCCCTATACCGCTGAAGGACTGCTGCAGTATAGGGCAGCGGTCAGCAGTGGTGCACGTCAACCCTATCTATTGTGGACCGATAGCGGTCCTTACAGAACAGCAGACTGTACCGCACTCAAGCCTATGTACCGTAGCACCCTATACCAAGTTACCAGTCCTTATAAGAACTTTTGTGGAACAAGCAGGTTGTGTGTTAGTGATTAGCAGACTGTACGTCAGTCCCTATACCGCTGAAGGACTGCTGCAGTATAGGTGAGCGGTCAGCAGTGGTGCACGTCAACCCTATCTATTGTGGACCTATAGCGGTCCTTACAGAACAGCAGACTGTACCGCACTCAAGCCTATGTACCGTAGCACCCTATACCAAGTTACCAGTCCTTATAAGAACTTTTGTGGACCAAGCAGGTTGTGTATTAGTGTTTAGCAGACTGTACGTCAGTCCCTATACCGCTGAAGGACTGCTGCAGTATAGGGCAGCGGTCAGCAGTGGTGCACGTCAACCCTATCTATTGTGGACCGATAGCGGTCCTTACAGAACAGCAGACTGTACCGCACTCAAGCCTATGTACCGTAGCACCCTATACCAAGTTACCAGTCCTTATAAGAACTTTTGTGGAACAAGCAGGTTGTGTGTTAGTGATTAGCAGACTGTACGTCAGTCCCTATACCGCTGAAGGACTGCTGCAGTATAGGGCAGCGGTCAGCAGTGGTGCACGTCAACCCTATCTATTGTGGACCGATAGCGGTCCTTACAGAACAGCAGACTGTACCGCACTCAAGCCTATGTACCGTAGCACCCTATACCAAGTTACCAGTCCTTATAAGAACTTTTGTGGAACAAGCAGGTTGTGTGTTAGTGATTAGCAGACTGTACGTCAGTCCCTATACCGCTGAAGGACTGCTGCAGTATAGGGCAGCGGTCAGCAGTGGTGCACGTCAACCCTATCTATTGTGGACCGATAGCGGTCCTTACAGAACAGCAGACTGTACCGCACTCAAGCCTATGTACCGTAGCACCCTATACCAAGTTACCAGTCCTTATAAGAACTTTTGTGGAACAAGCAGGTTGTGTGTTAGTGATTAGCAGACTGTACGTCAGTCCCTATACCGCTGAAGGACTGCTGCAGTATAGGTGAGCGGTCAGCAGTGGTGCACGTCAACCCTATCTATTGTGGACCTATAGCGGTCCTTACAGAACAGCAGACTGTACCGCACTCAAGCCTATGTACCGTAGCACCCTATACCAAGTTACCAGTCCTTATAAGAACTTTTGTGGACCAAGCAGGTTGTGTATTAGTGTTTAGCAGACTGTACGTCAGTCCCTATACCGCTGAAGGACTGCTGCAGTATAGGGCAGCGGTCAGCAGTGGTGCACGTCAACCCTATCTATTGTGGACCGATAGCGGTCCTTACAGAACAGCAGACTGTACCGCACTCAAGCCTATGTACCGTAGCACCCTATACCAAGTTACCAGTCCTTATAAGAACTTTTGTGGAACAAGCAGGTTGTGTGTTAGTGATTAGCAGACTGTACGTCAGTCCCTATACCGCTGAAGGACTGCTGCAGTATAGGTGAGCGGTCAGCAGTGGTGCACGTCAACCCTATCTATTGTGGACCTATAGCGGTCCTTACAGAACAGCAGACTGTACCGCACTCAAGCCTATGTACCGTAGCACCCTATACCAAGTTACCAGTCCTTATAAGAACTTTTGTGGACCAAGCAGGTTGTGTATTAGTGTTTAGCAGACTGTACGTCAGTCCCTATACCGCTGAAGGACTGCTGCAGTATAGGGCAGCGGTCAGCAGTGGTGCACGTCAACCCTATCTATTGTGGACCGATAGCGGTCCTTACAGAACAGCAGACTGTACCGCACTCAAGCCTATGTACCGTAGCACCCTATACCAAGTTACCAGTCCTTATAAGAACTTTTGTGGAACAAGTGAGTTGTGAATGTTTAGCAGACTGCAGCAGAAGGGCAGCAGTCAAGTATAATATCCTTTCTATATTTGGAAGAAAGAATATTATACATGTACAAGCCTATTACTGTACCACTGATACCAGTCCTGAAAAGAACCTTTGTGGAACTAATAATAACAGCAAGTCTTTAAAATTACCCTCACTGCCTGACAACACTGCTTCCTTCCTGTCCCTATACAAATTGGCAAAAAAAGAGAACGATTAGTGGTTACTGGAACAGCTCTTTTGTGGACCTTGATAGTAACAGCTAATGATGATGATGATGATGATGATGATGAAAGACTAATCTGGCTGTCCCTGTAGCATACACCGTCCTTTCCCTTTCTCTAAACTAACAAAAGACACTCAGGCTGCTGCAAGAATCAGCAGCACAGCAAACCTATCAACACCTAACACCTATACCAGTCCTGAAAAGAACTTTTGTGTACCAAATAGCTAGTGGTTTATCTCTCCCTACTCCACACAGGAACCTGTCCCTATCGTAACAGAAGAAAGAATGTAAAATGGCCACCGGATCGGGTGTATTTATAGGTTAGGGGGAATGTCCAAGTGTCCATGTGCTGTCATGTCTCAATTGGCTGTCCTGTATCACATGATAAACGTGTCACCAAAGGTTAAAGTTCTTGTATACATTAAACACGTAAGTCCGCCGCGGCGAACGACGGAAAAAGGCGTTCGAACGTGCGGACCGCGAATGTCGGAAATTCGCCGCGAAACGACCGCCGGGCGAAACGTTCGTCCATCACTATTCAAGAGAAGCAGAGAAAATAAGGATATCATCTAAATATACCACTATAAAATTATCAAGATAGTCTCTGAAGATGTCATTTACTAGATGCTGAAATGTGGCCGGGGCATTGCACAGGCCAAAGGGCATAACAAGATATTCATAGTGGCCAAATCTTGATCTGAAGGCTGTCTTCCATTCATCCCCAGCACGGATTCTAATGAGATTGTAGGCCCCCCGCAAGTCCAGTTTGGAAAATACTTTGGCAGATCCTAAGCGCTGGAATAACTCAGGGATGAGTGGAAGTGGGTAGCGATTTTTGATTGTGACTTTATTAAGTTCCCTGTAGTCAACACATGGCCTAAGGGATCCATCCTTTTTTCCCACGAAGAAAATACCTGCCCCTGCTGGCGAAGAAGATGGGCGAATGAACCCCTTTTCAAGATTTTCATCAATGTAGGCTTTGAGAGCCTTTAGTTCAGTCTCGGATAAGGGGAAAATTCGTCCAAAAGGGATCTCAGAACCAGGTAACAGTTCAATGGGACAGTCATATGGTCTGTGTGGTGGTAGACGGTCAGCCTTCTTTTTATCGAAGACGTCCTTAAACTCGGAATAGACCTGAGGAATGTGCTGCAGGTGATCAGTGGTGGGGGCCACGGTCATACAAGGAGCTGGAACAGAATCAAAACAATGCTGCATACAGTAAGCGGATGTAAAGGACACTTCCTTCTTGTTCCAACTGATCTGGGGATCATGAGCCTGCAACCAAGGAAGTCCCAGGATGATAGGGAACATGGGAGATGATATTAGGTCGAAGCGTAGAAGTTCTCTATGGCCAGAGTCTGTAATAGTGAGCAAAGGTAGTGTCTCCTGTGTTACTGGACCTGAGAGTGGCAGAGATCCATCTGCTAAATGGACTAGAAGATGTGTTGCTTTATTCTGGCTTGGAATGCGTAGTTGCTGTGCGAGGGAGATGTCCAAAAAGCAACTACATGCCCCTGAATCAATCACGGCTGGGAGTGGGATCTTCTCTTCTGCCAGCTGTAGGGAAACAGAGAGAGTCACATAAGTTTGAGCAGGACCAACACTCTGGTAGTTCATTACACACCGTGGGGGCAACTTACGGGGTCTCACGGGACAGCTGTGAATGAAATGTCCAAGCCCCCCACAGTATAAGCACAGATTGGCTTGGCGTCTTCGTTGTCGCTCTTCTGGGGTGAGACGAGGACGGACCAAACCTAGCTGCATGGGCTCCCCTTCCGAAGCTGAGGGACCCGAAGGAACCGGGATGGGCGGATACGGGATAGTGGCCTTAGGAAGCATCCAACTAGGCCGAGGGGCCTGGAGGCGTTCGGAGCGCCGCTCGCGCATCCGTCTGTCCAGTTTTGTAGCCAACTGGATTAATTCCTCCAGGGAGGCAGGAGTCTCTACTCGGGCCAACTCATCCTTTAGGTTCTCGGAGAGCCCCAACCGGTATTGATAACGCAGGGCCGCCTCGTTCCAGCTGGTGTCAGCTGACCACTTGCGAAACTCAACGGTGTAATCCTCCACCGGTCTTCTCCCCTGTGAGAGAGCATGCAGGGTAGCCTCAGCCGTGGCAGTACGCTGAGGGTCATCATATAATTGTCCCATAGCCTCAAAGAAGGTGTCCGTGGAGTTTAACAAGGGGCTTCTCTGTTCCATAAGGCTATGGGCCCAGGCCTGGGGTTCCTCAGCCAGAAGAGAGATAATAAACCCGACCTTGACAATCTCTGAAGAAAAGGTCCTGGGTTGCAAAGCCAAGTACAAGGAACATGCATTTTTAAAGGCTCTGAATTTCTTTCGGTCGCCTGAAAATCGCTCAGGCGTGGGTACTCGTGGTTCGGGTACTGCCATCATCATACCGGGTGGAGGCTGGACATGAGGTGTGGAGGCATCGCTGACTGAGGCCTGCGTAGGATTTGTGGGTGCCGGAGCTGTGGCTAGTCGCTGAAGCCTGCTGTCGATCTGCGCATAGCCATCCTGTAGTCTCTGTACTGCTTCTGTGAGTGCAGAGACTTGTTGGCACAGGACTTCTAATGGCGAACCCGCTCTGTTGGCCTCTGTCATGGCTGGTTTGTACTATCATATAAATGTACTCACCGAGGCCAAGATGCCGAGAGCGGTCGCTGTTGCGACTCGGCGCAGACCACCCCTGAAAGTGGCACAGAGAGTGGTTGCACCAAGAGGCACAAGCTACCAGTAGGACAGTCACTTGCTAGCAGATCAGCAGGTAGCTTGAGCAGAGCTGAGAGGTGATGTCCCGTGGGAAGGTCCGAAAGCAATGGTAGCAAGTCCGTAAGGCAAAGACAGAATCCAGGAGACAGGCCAGGGGTCAAACACAGTCCAGATCAGAAGACAAGTACCAGGAACGCTGAGACAGAAGGATAATCCAAGACAAGCCGGGGGTCGAACACAGGAGACAGCAGGTAAGTCCAGATGCAGGCTGAGGGTCAAACACGTTACAAAGCAGGAGTCCAAGATCAAGCCAGAGGTCGGGTCAGGAGAAGATCAGCGAGGTCGATAAGGAAATCCGGGTCACAACGGGTAATACAGATAACAGAAGCAGACGTGGGAATCACAGGAAGCTGAAGACAAACCAGCAGTGTGTTTGGATGACCTCACTTCCTTTATAGGTCAGCGAGGGGTCACACCCTGTGTGTGTGTGCTTGTGTGCTTTCGTTTATTCCTCTTGCACACAGCTGTGCGCCGGAGTGCTTTAACCGTGCGCATCCTATGACAGTCGGAGGGCGGAGAGGAGGTTGGTGCCATTGTCAAACCACCATTCCTGGCTTAAGCTGGCGTGGCATCAACCACCTCTCGGCCTGACCCTGCAGAGCTGACAAAACATCTGCTCCAGTGTGGCTCCTGTCCCCCAAACAAACCAGCGCAAGCACGGCATGGCATCGTTTTGCCTGCGTACTTGCGTAGCCCCTGGAACACCTATGAAGCACCACTGGTTCTGAGGACAGAGCACTGGAAGAGGCCATGGAGGAAGAAGAAGAGGAGGGGGTGGAGGAGAGAGGTGTGCCACAACCAATAGTAGCATTTTGGAGGCGTGGTGGCGGAACAACCTCCAACACTACTGCACCTTGTCCTGCATCCTTCCCAGCTGCCAGAAGAGTGACCCAATGGGCCGTGAAAGACAGGTAACATCCCTGTCCATGCCTGCTGGACCATGAGTCAGCGGTAATATGCACCTTACCGCTGACCGCCCTGTCCAGCGAGGCAAGGACATTGCCTTCCACATGCCGGTAGAGAGCCGGAATCACCTTCCGTGAGAAAAAAGTGGAGTTTGGGGACCTGCCACTGAGGAAATTTTACAAACTCACGGAAGGGGGCCGAGTCTACCAACTGAAAAGGCAGCAGTTGAAGTGCTAGCAATTTAGCCAAGCTAGCATTCAACCGCTGGGCATCTGGATGGCTGGGAGTGAACTTCTTTCGACGGTCCAGCAGCTGGGGCAGGGAAATTTGCCTGCTATAATCGGACGTTGGTGTACTGCTAGCAGAGTGCCCGGAAGCACTTGGCTGTGACACATCTAATTCGACACCTTCATTCCTCTCAGAGCAGGTTTCAGAGAGGACTGAAGGTCTAGTGGGGTTGGAGATCCCAGCTGATGAGGAGCAAGGAGAGGTCTGCTTTGTTCTTTGGTGTGGGTCTTTGAGGTACGCTTGCCAACAAGCTGCATGGCAGGTCAACATATGTCTGGTCAAGCATGTGGTGCCCAAGCGGCTGATGTTTTGGCCACGCGAGATACGCTTGAGACATATGTTGCAAATAGCAGCGGTGCGATCTGATGCACTCGTCTCAAAAAAGGCCCACACCAAATAACTTTTAGAATAACGCGCAGAGGCAGCACCCTGCACAGGCGGAGCTCTGTGGTGTGATTCAGTCGGTGTGCTGCCCCTAAGCTGGCCCCCGGAGGGCATCCTGCCTCGTTGGACATGTGCCTCCTCCTCCTCCTCCTCTCTCCTACCAGGCACCCATGTGGAGTCAGTGCCCTCATCATCCCCTCCCTCTTCATCGCTGGAGCAAACCTGGCAGTATGCTGCAGCTTGTGGAACATTACTGCCAGATTGCTGTCCTTCTTGAGCATCCCCTCTCTCTGCGCTCACGCTACTGCCTTCCTCTAGCTGAGTATCATCATCAGAGCCTGCAAAACACTGGGCATCCTCCTGGAGCATGTACCCAACACTGTGCTCAAAGAGTTCAGGAGACTCCTCAGGAGGACGTGGTGGGTCTAGGGAGGGAGTCACTGATGATGACATTGAGAGGAGGGAAGACGATGCGTTGGCAGCTGCTTTGTTAGTACCCTGAGCCTGGGTGAGAGAGGATGAAGAGGATGAAGAGGGCTTGGTCATCCACTCTACCAAGTCTTCGGCATGTTGCGGCACAACATGTCCAGCTGCCGAAAAGGACAAGCGTGTCCCATGGCCACGTGCTGATGATGATGATGCACCGCGTCCACGACCAGCACTGTTGTCTCTAGACACAGAGCCTGCTTGCCATCTTTTATCGGCTCGCGCCTGTCTGCCTCTCCTTGCTGGCCTTCCAGACATGGTAATGGCCTGAAGGGAGATGGGAAAACCAGCAATTGGGTAGTGTATATTGTGCTGGAGGCACACACAACACCTACTCCTGCAGATGGCAGATGGCTCAATTAGAGAAGAGCTATGTAGGTGGATATAACGGTGTATACTGAGGTCAGGGCACGCAGTCACCACGCACAATCTCCTACAGCTGACTGCAAGCTCTATTTAAAAAGAGCAATGCAGCTAGCTATATAGGTGGATATAACGGTGTATTCTGCGGTCAGGGCACGCAGACAGCACGCACAATCTCCTACAGCTGACTGCAAGCTCTATTTAAAAATAGCAAGATAGCTAGCTATATAGGTGGATATAACGGTGTATTCTGCGGTCAGGGCATGCAGACAGCACGCACAATCTCCTACAGTTGACTGCAAGCTCTATTTCTAAAAGAGCAAGATAGCTAGCTATATAGGTGGATATAATGGTGTATACTGCACTACAGAAGAGCAAGAACGCAAAATCGTCCGATAACGAACTGTGTATACTGTGTTGAAGATACACAGAACACCCACTAACTCCTACAGACGTCAACACACTACACAAGGCCACCGCGCTGGCGGCCTTATATAGTGTGGGGTGTGTACTACGCAGCCTGAGCTATGATTCGCCACAGGCATCCTGCCTGTGGCCAATCATGGCTCTCCTCGCTGCCGGCGCTGTGATTGGCCAAGCATGCACTGTGACCCCGCAATCATGAGACAGCAAAGCACTGCGATGGCACAGTGCATTGTGGGCCGTGAGTGCCACACAAATTTGGCGCGAAAGGCCCATAACGTTCGGAATTCGCCGAACGGGCGAACAGCCGATGTTCGAGTCGAACGTATGTTCGACTCGAACACGAAGTTCATCCCTAGTCATGGGAGTCCATGACTTCTAATACATATATGGCTTTTAGAGAAACTTTTCTATTTTTAGATTTTTAAGCTCTAACGAGCAGGGCCCTCTGATTCCTCTTTTACCAAATTGTAATGTAACTGTAATGTCTGCCCTCATGTTGTAAAGCGCTGAACAAACTGTTGGCGCTATATAAAACCTGTATAATAATAATAATAATAATCTTTATACAGGGGCTGTCTGTGTGTGATCAGAGTTGCTGTTCTTACTTTTGCACCTTATGTCTATTATATTATAGATGCATTTTTTTTTGAAAATTTTTGTTTATTAACATTTTTACAACACGTACAGTACAACGTGTACCAAAATCCCCTCACCCTCCCACTCCCTTCCACTCTCCCCCCCCCCAACCCTTGTGCAACCTTTCAACTGTTACTAAATCACATTGCATGTATTCCAGCTATCCTTGCAGGGGTATAATACACCCTGTGAAGTATTTTAAATTGAATGAGCCTATCTCTGGCCGACACCAGATCACTGGAACGGGTGATCCCACATATCATCCCAATCTTCCCCCCCCCCCAAAAAAAAATCTGTTACTAATGCACTCCATGTGTCTCTGCATTTGTTTAGCATTTTTGGCCTTCCCACAAATAGTTCCTTGTAAACTGTTGTTAGCGGTTTTTGTAAGTCTTCGGCCCTCAGCATGTTCTCCAGTGGAGACGCGCCCAGCTCTAGCGTGTCAGAACTGAACTGAGTAAGAAAAGTGTGTCTCAATTGGAGGTATCGAAATAGATACCAGTTCGGAAGATTGTATTTATCTTTAAGTTAGTCAAACGTGAGTAATCCCCCCCCCCCCCCACTATATGCTTCAGCTGTTTAATGCCAACCTTGGCCCATATCACTGGGTCAGGGATTTCACCCAAAGTGTGTTAGTCTAGGGTTGAACCAGAGGGGAGTGTCCCGTGACCAGCTCCCATCTTGAGTTTTCATCAAAATCTTTGACTTGTCCCATACACGTACAGTGACACGCATCGAGGCAGTCAAAGATGGGGAGGCTTGGGGTCATCTGTATACTAAGTAAGATAGGCTCTCGTACGATTCCATAAGAGCTGCCTCTAGTACTGTTGCTGAATCCCCATCATCCCTTGTCAACCAGCATCTAGCAATCACCATTTGTCCCGCTATAAAGTATTTGAAGAGATCCGGTAGCGCTAGTCCACCTTGACCCCAGGGCTCCTGTAAAGTACGGAGACCAATTCTGGGGTGTGCAGTGGCCCATAGGAAGGAGCTAAATAGGATATTCACCCTTCTAAAAAAATGAGCAGGGGATCCAAATTGGTGCATTCAATAGGAGGTACAAGAAAACTGGGAGACTTCATTTTTAGTAGGTTGACCCTTCCAATCAGGGACAATGGCAGATGTCTCCGCATCAAGCTGCAATTTGACCTTGGCTAGTAAAGGCGGTAGATTTAGGGACAAAAAATCACCAACCCTGGGCAATATGCGTATGCCCAGGTACTTGAACTCTGGCACCCATGCAATGGGGACCCGTTTGGTTGCCAAGGCCTGGACGTCTGCGTCAATAGCCATCACAGAGTTACAGCCAAAGGCTCTATCGCTAGAGCAAATAGGGATGGTGACAATGGGCATCCCTGACATGTGCCCCTACCTACTGGAAATTGGGAGGAGACCGAGGTGCCCAGCTTTATGGCCGCTTGGGGTTTACTGTATAGTAGTGAGATCCAAGTCATAAAAACTTCCCCAAACCCCATGTGGCGCAGTACCACCAACATATAATTCCAGTCCACAGAATCAAAGGCTTTGGCCATGTCGAGAGACACTACCACCCTAGTCCCCGCTCTGTCATGGTCAATCTACAAGTGAGCAAATAGTCTGAGTAGGTTAGTTAGATTTTTCAGGTATGAAACCTATCTGATCTATGTCTACTAGGGCAGTGGTCATCAACCCTGTCCTCAGGGCCCACTAACAGGCCAGGTTTTATGTATTACCTTGGGGAGATCCATACCAGAATACTGCAATCACTGAGCAGCAAAATATATCGCCTGTCATGTATCTCAGTTATCTTGCAAACCTGGCCTGTTGGTGGGCCCTGAGGACAGGGTTGATGATCACTGTACTAGGGTAGTAATAACTTGGGGAAAGTCTTGTAGCTAGTATCTTTGTTTAAAATTTTTAGATCCTGATTTAACAGTGCTATGGGTCTATATGAGGAGCAGGAAGTAAGAGGAGTAGAGCACACCGCAGGAGAGGAGCGGAGGACACCGGAGAGGAGCACACAGTCATCAAGCCGATTTCCAATAAGGGAGATAACTAGTGACAAAAGGAGAAAAACTGCATTGGCATCTTGAAGGCTTGTTTGTTTCATACGTTTGGTGAGTGCATCCCCATAGGGGGTCGTCTTTTATTCCACAAGTGGTGATCTATATGGTGGAAGCTGTGTTTCAATCACAAAGCGAGTGGATAGAACAAAGCACCCTGCTCTCTGGACACTGAACTGAACTTTTTTACCTAAACGCATGTTTTGTAAAAGATGTGCATGCGCTGCTATACATAAAAAGTGGACTTTTATACTCAACCCCTACAGCGAGAATCCGCATACAGGGCTTCTACTCCAAACCCATTCCCATAAGACAAGGAACTAGGCAAGGATGCCCATTGTCCCCTTTAATTTTTGCGATGGCAATCGAGACCCTCGCTATAGCTATTAGACAAAACCAAGACATAAAAGGGGTGGTATGCGGTTCTCGTGTCCACAAGTGTGCCCTATTTGCGGACGATATCATGCTCTACATCACTTCTCCCATAACTTCCTTACCCAATTTAAACGCTATACTAGAATCCTTCTCCAAGATGTCGGGTCTTCAAGTGAACTACAGTAAATCCCAGGCTCTCAACGTCTCTCTAACTCCCCCCACTGTCGAACTGTTAAAGCAGAACTTCAATTTCCAATGGAGCGAATCCTCCATCAGATACCTAGGTATAAACCTCACAGCTAAGGTGGAGACTTTATACAGTCATAATTATCCCCGGATGTATCGTACTCTAGAAGCAGATTTACAAAAGTGGTCCCATCTGCCCATATCATGGCTAGGTAGGATACACGCTATCAAAATGACTCTATTACCCAGATTACTTTATTTGTTTAGATCCCTTCCAATCCCCATTCGTAGGGTTCACCTCTCAAACTTCCAAAACAAAATCCTAAAATTCATTTGGGGTAGGAAAGGCTATAGACTAATCCGCAATACCCTCTTCGCTCACAGGAAGAAGGGTGGTTTAGGCCTCCCACTTCTATTCCGTTATTACCAAGCAGCTAGGCTAACACAGTTATCCGTAATTTACTCAAAATACGAGAAGCCAGACTGGATCCATATTGAGAATCAGGCTGTCCCCACTTTTACCCTCGACTTTTTACTATGGACCCCTCAGAAAAATAGACCCGCTATCTTGTCCCCTACTCTCTCCCACTCATTTAAACTATGGGATTCCCTGCGCTACTCTACCTCCTTGGTCTCAGCAATTAAACCTTTAACTCATATTTTCAATAATCCTCGCTTCCCTCCAGGTTACAATGTACTTGCCTTCAAATGGTGGGTTGATAAGGGTCTCTACAGGATAGGACACTTTTTCACAGCCACAGGACCTATTACCTTGCAATTTTGTATCAAGAAATTAAGCCTGCCTAAGACCGAAATTTTTCGGTTCCATCAAATTCAACATTTTCTACACTCCCTTTGCAAAGGAGAATCAAACCCCCCGCTCTCTTTACAGAATACGAACTTTGGTGCGGTCAAGCCATGGACCAGAAGGGGGGGATTTCCTTAGTCTACACGTCTCTCACCACCCCCAAAACAAAGGCGCCCTATATGGTCGCCTGGGAAACTGATTTCTCATTCCAATGGTCCTTGGATAAATGGCACTCAATAGGGGCTAGATCCTTTCGGGGTCTGCTCAATACAAACCTTATGGAAGCAGGGACAAAAGTACTAACCAGATGGTACTATACGCCAGCCAGAGTTGCACACATGTTCCCAACAGCCAGTCCGCTCTGCTTCCGGGGCTGCATGCTTACGGGGACGATGTCACACATTTGGTGGGAATGCCCAAGAATCCGCCCCTTCTGGAAGAAAGTATTTAACCTGATTGAAAGATTGATTGGTGCCAAAGTCCCCAGAGTTCCCACGGTGGCTCTCCTTAATGATCCAATTCCCCACCTCTCTAAACCCGCCTGCAGGTTGACCCAATTTGTGCTGCTGGGAGCCAAAATCTCCATAGCCAAGAATTGGAAGAAACAGGGGTCTCTCTCACACTAGTTAAGAATAAGATCTCCTGGATCATGTCTCAGGAGAGGATTGCTAGTGTGTTGGAGGACACATCTGATAGGTTTGTAGCCACCTGGGAACCCTGGGCCCGATTAATGGGCCTGACCAACTTCCCATATGTATGAACTGCTCTTAATAATCTTGACGCAAGTAGTGACGCTCTCTCCACCCCTTCCCCCCTCTATCTCCCTCCTCTTTCTTTGTCTTTATCTTTCCCTTTTCTTTCCTCTTGTTCGCATATGTTCTCTTGGTTTCCATACTATGGACTTAAGCTAGTCCGGAAAGGTATAAAAGTTTGTATAAATGTTGCCTAGGCACTGTTTATTGGTTGACATAAAGAATCTGATGCAATGTGCTCTGATTTGCTTCTCCCAACAGAGGACCCTCAGTTAGGCCTAGAGGCTGACCGTCTGGTAAAACAGGAGTTTTCTGGTATTGGATTGACAACTCCCTTTCATTTCTCCCCTCTTATGTTCATATTTTGTGGGCGCCTATTGCCCTCGACACAGCGTGTTCCCAATTGGGGTGTCGGGGGTACTGGGTGGCATCTGGTCCATATTTCCTAGGTTTCCCTCAATTGTCATGTCACTCCGTTCCAGACAAAAAGAACTCCTCTCACTTTCATCTCATTTGTTGTTAATATTACTAATGCCTTACAATTCGCAATGTGTATTCTCCGGCTTAGGCTGTTAGCCTGTACTTTCTTACTTGTTTTCCATGTTCTTCATATATATGTGAGACGACATGTTGTCGTGCTCTATTGTATGGATTATATTTTTCCTTTGAAACAAATAAAAAATTTTGAAAGTAAAAAGTGGACTTTTATTTCATTTTAAGTTACAGGTTTTGTGTATTTTTTATATGAGGAGCAGGTTAAAGAATCCTTGCCTGGTTTCGGCAATAGAATCACCTGTGCCTCTAATAATGAGTCTGGGAGGCATTTATGTTTAAAACAATAGTAAAACGGGGCTCTCAGTCTGGGAACCAAGTCCTCCATATGTAGCCTATACCACTCAATACAGAAACCGTCTGGTCCAGGTGATTTGTGAGGGGGAAAAGCCCTGATGGCCGTTTCAATTTCTTTTTCCGTTATGTCGGCCTCCAAAATGTCCCTATCCGTCTCAGACAGGACAGGGACACCAACAATGCATCTAATTTCTGTCTATAAATGACTGGAATAGGCCATACAAGGCCTTGTAGTACTCCACAAACGTGTCCATAATATCAGTTGGGTTTGGAAGAATGTCTCCCGGATCATTTTTAATACAAGGTTTGTTAGTTTGTATTCTCTATTCTGCAACTAACATTGCTAGCAGTTTACCATTCTTATCCCCCTGCTCAAAAATGGATTCAGCACTTTTTGCCCTGGATGTATGTGTTCAGTAAAGTGAAGAGCCAGCATGCATCTCGCCTCTAGCAGTTCTTCAAATGTTGCATCAGACCGATCATTTGCATGAGCCAGTTCACAAACCCTTTCTTTTTCCTGCAATTCCTGTTCCTTTGTTTTATGCGACCTGTGTGCCTGCTTAATGGCTGAGATGTAATGTCCCCGCATACAGGCCTTGAATGCATCCCATACTGTGGTGGGATCAGCCGAGCCTATATTATCTTTCCAGTAGTCAGTGAAATGTGGTGTCACATGGGAGGACACCTCTTACACCTCCAACCAGCCGGGGGTTCAACCTCCATGCCCCCCCCCCCCGGAGAGCTGAGGGAGTACCAATGTGCATCGATAGTGGTGTGTGATCTGAAATGGCCCCAGCTAGGTAATTAGCTCTTCCCACCAATTGTAACATCGGTGCATTGGTGAAAGCCAAATCTATCCTTGAGGAGTAAATTATGTGTTTTTGACAAATGCGAATAGCTTCTGGTGGTGGGCTTTTTCCATCGCCACAATTTTGTCAGGGAGGCCATAGCGGCCCAAGCAGAAAGGTCGGCAGATGCCACCCTAGTTACATTCGATGAGTCTAGAGCGGTAGAAAATATGGCATTGAAATCCCCTGCTATAATAAGAGTAAGATGCATGTGAGGGGCTAATTTACCAAGGAGATCATAGAAAACCTGAACCTGAAAGGGAGGAGGTATATAGACATTAACTAAGACCATCTTGCATGTACTAATGTCAGCTATAACAATCAGGAACCTACCACCTGGATCTGAGATGACATGGTGTATTGTGCAGGGTACCACCTTGCCAATTAGAATTGACACTCCCCTAGCATAGGTGGAGTATGTTGCATGTATGCCAGTACCCTGCTCCCATCCAGATGTGTCTCCTGTAAAAACACCACGTGCGGTGTGATCGTCTTTAAATATTGGAATATTAAGGCTCTACGAAATTTGTCGTTTAAGCCTCGGACGTTCCAAGATACCACATTAACCATTGATCCTGCCATTTTCACATTTTAACTTAACATACATTATATAGTATACCTGTATCAAAGGGAGGTAGCAAAGTAGGCTATGCAATTCATGTGTGCACCATATAATTTGTATAACAGAAGGTCCAACGTGAAAAGCTGCACCCGCTAAGTAGAAAAGTCCCAAAACCTCATTAACTCCCTGCTGGTGTGTAGCAAACCAAAACAAAAAGTACACACGGCTTTATCCCAAACCTTGTCCAAAAAAAGTCCTGGAAAGCATGCCCATAGAAAAGGTCAAAATGAAACAGTAGAAAAAAGAAAAAATGAAAAAAAGTCTTTCTTCTGAAGACATAGTGTCCGTGCCTGTTGAGCTCCATGGCTCCGCAAAAGATACCCGTCATTTGCTCACATGGAAAAATTATTGGTTAGTGCCCCTTCCCTACCCCCAGGATTTGTGATGTTCCTATGAGAGTTGGTACGTATGGTGCAAATAGAGGCCTAGTTTGAGTAGGCCTACATGTTTGCAAATGCTTATGTGTGAAGAAGGGGCATGGCAGAACTCCCCACCCTGAGCAGGAAAATCCAGAACAATGTTAACCAGTAGCAAGTAATATGCTTGGTTAATCAAACTGCCATGGCACTGGAACAAATGGACTTTGGAACAAAAGTCATCAGCCAGGAATGTAGCTTGGAGAGCAGGCTCAAGAATTACCGCAAAGATAGTAACCAGTTGTTCGCCTCATCGTGGGATTAAAAAAAAAACTTCACCGAACCGCCATGCTGAACTCGTAGGCGACCTGGGTAGAGCATGGAGTACTTCATATCACGTTCCTGGAGTTGTCTTCTGACATCGGTGAAAGTTTTGCAACGTCTTTTCTAAGTCTGCGGACAAGTCAGGATAGATATGCTCCACTGTGTGCTCAAAAAGAAGGGTGGGATGTTTGCGAGCCTCAGTCTCAAAGTCTGCCCCTGAATTTGTCTAAATCTGCCCTGATGAGGTTACATTCCTCATCCAGGTGATCGATGCAGACCAGTAAGGAGGTTCTGCTCTGTTCTATGGCTGCAAGAATGACAGTGGTATCACTTGCTTGTGGAGGTGTCTGAGGAGGTGGGGAGGCCATTGGAATCGCTGTCTGTTCCATGTCCACTAAAAGCGCTTTAAATTGATCCAAAATGGCACTGGGACACTGGGCGGGCTGTGCTGGTGCCTTTTTGGTCGCTGCTTTGCTCTTTGAGGGCATAAGCAAGTGATCTGAGGTTATTCATGATAAAATTCAGGATGGTAGGTTTGTTCCCTTTAAGAATCTGTGGTAGCAGAGGAAGACTAACATGCAGGGACAACAGACACCTGTGGCTGGTTTAATGCTGAGCTCCCTCACTAAGGCCTAATGGTGCCAGCTGACAGCCCGAGATGTAGCACTCACCACCAGTCCCCTGCAGGGTTGTTGGCACAGAGGGGGGAGTGTGTGATGGCCGTTCTACCCTAATCACTGCACCAAGCTGAGGAGGACACAGCAGGCCCCGTAGGCCTCAAGATGGCGGCGGTCTGCGGGTATATGCGGCCAGTCGTGTGGGGCCTCTTGGGCACTCCTGCTGCTGGGCTACCGATCGATCTCCTCCGGGGATGCTGGCGCCGCTGATGTGTGGGCGTGGAGCGATCGCTGGTCCCGCAGATCGCTGCACCCAAGAGCGGGGGATTCAGGAGGCTCCGTAGGCCTCAAAATGGCAGAGGGTCCCTGATGAGTGTAGAAGGCCCCGGCCGTGCATCAACATAGCCGGGCTTCAAAATATGGGATAGGTCTGAGGCAGGGAATGACCTGGAACGGGCAGGGCAGCTGTGTAGGCTCACCGAGCTTTTCTGCAGAAAGGATGGTTGAGGATTGCAGCCAGGATACACGGAGCTCTACAGTGGCACGTCTTCCTCAGTTCACATCCGGACATGCCCCCCTCCATAGATGCAATTTTAATGAATTATTTAATAAAATAATAAATTTTTCTATATCACTTTTTCTGATGTTATTCCACAAGGAGGTTTCAGCACCTTTTAAAATCCCAAATATTCAAATTTCTTTGTTGTACTATTATACTGGGTTGTGGTGATGATTATCAGCTGATATACTTTATTACAAATATACATGTTAAGAGAATTTACCCTATTTCCACCCACTGTGGCATGGTAAAAGAGTGCTGTGATCACTGATTGGTGGAAATGGTCCTCCACTCAAAAGAAAGTGCTGCAGAGGCATAAAGGTCATTATGCAATGGTACCCGAAGAGTTGGGATCTCCTTTGCAGTTCAGAGAGAGCTAGCAAGGCCAGCCATGTAAATGTGTAGTTAAACTCTTCAAAGGTTGGGTACACACTGTTTTAACAAACTCTTTTGGAGAGAACATACTGTATACAACCTAGGATAAAACATCCCAGAGGAAGCCATGGTTACAAGGAATTAATTTAAAATTTTGGCCAGTTTTAGAAAATTAAACCTGGCTGCAGATTAAAATAGGTAATTTTTATTAATACTAAATTAAAATTGGCTTTTGCACATCAATTATAAACTTAATTTTTTTTATAGCGAAGTTACCCTTTTTGAGACACATACAGTACATTTATCCATATTGAATACAGTGTGCAAAAGTGTTTGGTCATAAAGACCAAACAATCTGTTTTAATTAGTATGTTCTGTAATTGTACAATACAAGCATGGTGAGCAATGATGCATTTCATACACAGAACTATTTTCTCCTTTCGTCAATACTCAGACATGTATAAGGGAAGTAACAGACAAATACACACGGCGCAATCCCAATTGTCATTTTTTCTATTCTAGTGCTTGCTAAATGTTATACCTTGTGTATTAAATTCATTACTGGCTTAAACTAGCTTTTCACATAATCCAGATATTCAGATTACAAATTGCTAGTAATTTTTCAAGGAGCTTTTGGAGCTTTTGACTTTAGTCACTAGTTTTAATAATGAAAGAGATAAACATCAGAAAGTGTGTTGATGCAAGGCCAAGAAATGAATAAATACTGTAAAAGATTGCTCAAGCCATTGAGTGTTCTGCATGTGCTGCTCATGCAGTTAAAAGACATTATGAAAAATTACAGGGAGCAGGTTTCATTTTCCACGCTTTGTGAAGAAATTCCACATTTTCTATAATATATGTCAGTACGTGTACCACCAATCATCAAGAATTCGGGCTCCTGGGAGGGAAAATTACCTGTTTTCATGAGTAAAAGAGAAAAGAGCAAGTAGTGTCATCTTGTGACTTTGTATTAGTGAATTACCTTTATATGGGCACTTTTATCTATGGCAATATCTTAGAACTGCTGATCAGAGCAAAGGTAAAGAACCAGAACCAGACACATAGAAACATAGAAAAGCAATGGCAGAAGAAAGACCAAGTGGTCCATTGAGTCTGCCCAAATTTATTCAAATTATTTTTTGAGTAAATACCATATTTATCGGCGTATAACACGCACTTTTTCCCCCTTAAAATCAGGGGAAAATCACGGGTGCGTGTTATACGCCGATCCTCCGCGATTTCTGGGCTCTGGGCTCCTTCAGCCCTTCTCGCGGCTTTCGGCCGTCTTCGGCCCTTCTCGGCGTCTTTCGGCCACCTTCGGCCCTTCTCGGCAGCCGAAAACCGCCGAGTACGGCCAAAAGCCGCCAAGAACTACTGGGCGCCGCCGAGATACACAGGACATATCCGCGGCGCCATTTTTAAAAGTAAAAGCTGACATCACTGAGGGGACAACGATGCACAAGGCTGCAATGACGGACAGGCTGCAATGACGGACAGGCTGCATGACAAGGCTGCAAATGATACTGACAAGGCTTCAGATGGACACTGATAAGGCTGCATTGATGAGCATTTAAATGTAAGTTTTTTTTTCGTTAAATTTCCCTCCTAAAAGTTTTTTTCCTTAAAATTCCCTTCTAAACTTGGGGTGTGTGTTATACGCCGATAAATACGGTAATTTCTTTAGTTTTTTATTAAAGTGCTAGTAAATCTGGCTTGGTTACCTGTAGGTACAAGGAATATCTGCTAAATATGCACCATTTAAGAGATATTAACCAATATGAACTGTTAAAAAATATCAATATCTCAATATTAATGAGTGACAAAAATAATGAATGTTATTCCAAAGAAGGAGAAATGACAACTAAAAAAAAAAGGGAGGATTCAAACAGTCAAGACTTTAGTCCCTTGATGGAAGTTGGAAATCACAGGAAAGCCACGGTGTCACCAATCACACTCATGCTAAGCGTACTGGACCCCCTTATAACAGTGGTCTGTATGTGCTTTATTTATAATAATAAAGCCATTATCACAGGTTAAGGAACCATCCTCTCAAATTAACTACTGGTATCAAAACCATAGGGAATACTGTCCACAGTAGCCTCAGTATCTAGTAGTGGAATCATTATACTCCAGGCTGTTTATCTGCAGTCCTTTCTTGTCTGGGATGCCAACAAGGAAAGACAGACATCCCCAATGCCACTATGAGGGGACCAGCAGCATCTGTGTCCACAAGCAAATGTGGATGTGATCCATCCTCAGGCAGGGCACGGTTTTCTCTGTTTAGTGATGTTGCCCGTGCCATCCAGCCACAGCATGCAGAGGAGGTGGTGGACTGGCTTACTAAACCATCCTCATCCTCTATCCTCTATGACCCTTCAAGCTGGCACTAGTTCACAGTCCACTGCAGCTGCCAGAGTGGCTTATTCTGCCTCCTTGTCCACAGCTACTCCTGCTATAGCCCCAGCATAATGCATTGAGGAGTTAGCTGAAATATTTGAATACAGCATCACCCACTTGCTTCTTGGCGATACACAGGCATTATTTGATTCTGATGTTGGTTCTAAGGTTGAGGAAGGGATTAATATGAGCCTACAGAGAGGGGGGAACACTGATAAACAACAAATTGGCAGTCATGTTCCCTCAGCCGTAGCGTATTGCCAAGTTGGCTTCAATGATGATGAGGATGGAGGGGATGATGATGATGAGGTCACTGACACGACTTGGGTGCTAGATAGAGTAGAGGAGGAAAGTGGGGAAGAGACACAATCCTAATGAGGCAGGATGTCCTACAGAGGCAGCCATCAATAAACAGTAGAGAGCAGCCACCCTATTCCATCATATTGTGGAGCTGTTATCTCCCGGCCTACTGGGCCTTTTTTAACACGTCCAGCTAATCGCACTGTTGCAATTTTCAATCTCTGCCACAAACAGATCAAGCATGGCAAAAACACCAACCATTTGTGTACCACATGCTTGCAAAGGCATTTAACATCCCACCACTTGTTGGCAAGAGCATCTGAAAGCCACACAAAAGGGAGACAATTCTTCTCCTCCTCACTCCTCGCCTTTCATGTCGACCCCCGCTATATATCATGACCACTCAGCAGCCTCCACTGACATGCATGATGGTTTAGCAAAGGGTGTCACAGGTAGGGATGGGCCGAACGGACCCCAGAACTTTTGAACACTGCGAAACCCCATTAAAGTCAATGGACCCGAACATCAAAAATCAAAAGTGCCCATTTTGAAGGCTTCTATGCAAGTAATTGGGCTTACAATGGTTATATGGTTTTGGGTCCTGCCCTGGAGGACATGTATCAATAAAGAAAAAGTTTGTGAAAAATGTCATTTTTAAATGAGCAGTGATTTTTTTCTTTTTTTTTTTTTTAAGTGAAAGCATATAAATGAAAAAATCCTTCCAATATGGTGCCTGGGTGCCCCCTTAAGCCCCATACACACTATCAGATTGTCTGTTGATTTTTGTCTTCAGATTTACCAAAACCATGTAGTGCAAGGGCCCGCCTGATTGCATACAAATTGAAACTCCTAAGGTTTGACCTCATATTAAATGGTTTTGGTAAATCTGAAGGAAAAAATCAGCAGAAAATCTGATAGTGTGTATGGGGCTTTAGTCTACCTGTAAAGTGGCAAATCTGTACCATGTCTAGAATCTGCTGCAGCAATAATTCCCTTTTTTAAAGCCAAAAAAATTACATTTTTCCTGTAAGCTGTGTTTATTTTGCTCAGCAACAGCTGGGGAACCAGTGTGTATGATGAGGCCCCAATGTAGTGCACTGGGAACAAGATTAGAGATTTTTTGGATACATTCTGGTGTCACTTTTGGCTTTGGATAGAAGTAACGGGTGCGTAAAAACTGGTCTTTGGGTGCAAGAACTGGCCTTGCTGTAAAAAAAAAAAAAATTAAAATAACATGCACCTATCAAACAGGTGCAGAAAAACTGGTCCTTGGGTGTCGGTGGCACCTTCCCACTGTAATCCTATAGAGGTACTCTTGATGAAAGCAAGTATTGGCCTTGCTGTAACCAATTGCAATGATATGCACCTGTCAAACAGGTGCTGAAAAATTGGTCTTTGGGAATTGCGTCCATGAAACCTATACCAAAAACATTGTTCCAGATGAAATGATTGAACATCCTCAAAGTTGGGCAGCCCTGAAGTCCTACAGAGATTCCACACCCCAAAAAGACTTAATCAGTGACATCCAGGTAATCCAGGACTGATTCATTTTTATAAAAGTCAAACGGTCCACGGAGTCCATGGACAGACGCGTTCTATGATCAGTAATGAAACCTCCTGCAGCACTGAATGCCCATTTTGAAAGCACGCTGGATGCAGGGCAGCCCAACAACTCAATAGCATACTGGGCAAGGTCTGGCCAGTGGTCTATTCTCATGACCCAGTAAGTCAGTGGATCACCAGCTGGAAAGTGCTCCATCTCTGTTTTGGCTCCGAGGTGATGATGCCCAGCCATTACTGGATTCAGATGTTAGTTCTGAGGTTGAAGATGACAGGAACATGAGCCTAGAGAGAGGGGAGAACACTGGTAGACAAATATAGATGATGATATACTCAAATTCTTTACAATTTTCCATTGAGGACCATTGTTCTGAAATTGTTTACCAATTTTTAGATGCAGCTTTTCACAGATTGGTAAGTCTCTGCCTATCTTTGTTTCTGAGACACTGTGGGGGTTATTTACGAAAGGCAAATCCCCTTTGCACTGCCAGTGCACTTGAAAGTGCACTAAGAGTGTACTTGGAAGTGCAGTCGCTCTAAATCGAAGGGGTCTGAAATGAGTGGAAGCTCTGCTGATTTTATCATCCAATCATGTGCAAGCTACAATGCTGTTTTTGGTTTTTTCCTTGCATGTCCCCCTCGGATCTACACCGACTTTCCACTTTTCACTGCAAGTGCACTTGAAAGTATTTTCCGTTAATAAATAACCCCCTTTGACTCTCTAAGATGCTCTATTTATACCCAATCATGTTACTGTCTGACCTGTTGCCAATAAACTAAATTGGTTGCAAAATGTTCTTCTAGCTCTTCCTTGTTATAACCACCTACTTTGCCATTTTTTTTTTGCCCTGTACAAACTTTTTTGAGACATGTTGCTACCATCAATTTCAAAATGACCTTATTGTTTTCTTAAAATGATAAATGTTTAAATATTTTCAATTGTATATAAAACATAGGTTTATAAAATTTGCAAATCATTGCACTTTGTTTTTATGTATGTCTTGCACAGTGTCCCAACTTTTTTTGGAATTGGTGTTTTACCTCCCAACTTTTGAATTTTGAGACTAATGCCGCGTACACACGGGCGGACTGTATGGCCTACTTAGTCAGTCGAAACACATTTCAGCGGACAGTCCGCTCGTGTGTGGGCTTCAGCGGACTTATTCAGCGTGCAGTCTGGCGTACTAAGTATTTCGGATTTTTCGAAATTCTGTCCGTCCTACTTTGGTTTCAGCGGACAATCCGCTCGTGAGTAGGCTAGTTCGACGGACTAAGAATGGCGCATGCTCAGAAAGAATTTACACGGCGGACGGGTGCATTGCTGTGTATTGGACTTCCTATTTCTAGTCCCGTCGTACGTGCTGTACATGTCATCGCGCAAGCTTTCGACGGACTGTTTGTGCATCCGTGTGTGGTCAAGTCCGTTCATTCGAAAGTATGACGGACTGTCTGACGGACTAAGTAGGCCATACAGTCCGCCCGTGTGTATGCGGCATGAGAGACACTTTAGGCACGTAGCAAAAAGTGAATGTGGTTAAATTACACAAAATATTGGGTTTGGCTTAATATTCTGATTAGAAAAAGCAAATAAACACATATGAGACTTAAATTCACCCACTATACACACTATTCTGCCCCTTCCTGTACACACTGCCCCATGTGCGTCCTTGTGTCTGTTCCAAACACAAGCAGACAGTGCAAACAGACAGCTTACACTGACAGTCTGCATGGCACCCATGACCTACTGATTGTGGGTGCAATGCTTTCTATGCTCCTACAAAAAAAAATAGTAAATGCACATTTTTTTAACCTGCAAAAAAAAGTGCATATATATATATATATATAATTTTTTTTTTTTTTTTAAGGGAACTTATCCTTTAACCACAGTTTCTGACTCACATAGACTTATTACAAATGTACCTACCACATGAGTTATTCAACCCCTAAATGACAGAGTACAAAGTGAGCAAATCTAAAAAGTATGTATCTTTTGCCTCGGTCGTCACTGTTCTTGTCATATATTGAGAAATTAGTAAAGGTGTTTATGTGTTATTTGAAACGTGATTCTCCTGAGGTCACAAAGTATTACAGCTAATCCCCAGTCTGTACAGGCAGGCATAAAAACCCGAAGGGTGTGGAGCTACCCTCGATGCAGCCACTGGATAGGATGAGTTATCTGTTCTTTGCCTCGGCTTTCTCAAGAACCTCAGCCCCTCTAACACACCAGGATGAGTGTAAAGTAATACTTAGTACCCAATAATAGTGCTATACCAAAGAAAACAGGCAATAGACTAAGTAGTAAATGCATAATACACTGTCACCCAATATTTTTGGTAACTAGGCAAACCTAAAATAGATTAACATGGTATTAACACAATTTAGCATACAATGTGATTAACAGTAAGGACTAGGCATTCAATTAAATTTTGGCATCCAGCTCAGTATAAACATTAGTAAGACCCTTTCAAGTGAATAGTGAGATTAATCTACTGATTGCTGGAACTGTACTGCCAGAGCGCATTTATGGTGGCAATGCTAGTCCTAGACTGACTAGACTGGTTATGCACTATGCAAAACAAAAGGAGGATGGTAGTGAAAGGGGCAGGGTAACAAAGAGGGCTTGCAGAGTAATTATTTTAAGGGGCAATCCTTTGAGTGCCTCTGTCAGCTATCATTGTCCCATTTAAGAGCATCTTTGTATTTAATGACATAATGCAGACAGCTTAATTGGGATTAAGTACAGCATATTGTAGGTACTGTATAGTCTTGGCACAGGTACAAGGTAGATATGGTTCAAATATATAGAAAGTTCAGTATAACTTTAGTATAGGGATGGTTTGGGTGCAGTATAGGTATGGTAGAAGTGCAATATGGGGCTGGTATGGATGCAGTACGGATTGGATGCTCAGTGGCTCAGTCTCTACTAGCAGTGTTTATAATGGGCAAAAAGCTCTCAACAGTTCCCAGGATGATGCTGCAGATGAAAGCTTCCAGTGACCAGGGGTCGGGAAGAGGAGGGTGAGTGGACATTTCAGCCTCTCAGTGGTAGCGGTGCAGGATTTGTGACGTGGGCAGTACTGCCCTGGGTGTCCTCACTTTCAATCTCAGACTCACATCCCCACTGGCAGATGAATACTTGGATAGAGGTGCTCTTCTCTCTCCCTCAATGCCTAAAAATAGAACGTTTCTGGGCAGTTTAACAAAAATCCTCTCTCCACTCCTACTGCACAGTGGCCATTGGGAGCTGTAGTCCAAACAGTCTATTTGTCCCATCATAAGGCTGCTGTCTCAAACTACCACTCGCAGGATTCTCAATGCTCTACATAGAAGTCTATGGGCTTGCTTGGCTTTAGCTCTTCCCCTGCTGGCCAGTAAAGGATGGTGCATCATAATAGTAGTATCTCGATAGGGGGAGAGAAGAATAAAATGTCATGTCTCCTTCTCCATACTGCTGTAGCCCAGCACTTGGCTAGGGGGAATTACCTCTTCCTTGCTCTATCAGAAAATACATACAAACAACTTGACTAGAGATGCACTAATATCACTGGGGTTGATTTACTAAAATTGGAGAGTGTAAAATCTGGTGCAGCTTCCAGGTTGTCAAAGCTTAATTGAACAAGCTGAAGTTAGAAGCTGATTAGCTACCATACGCAACTACACCAGATTCTGAGGTGCACCAGTTTTAATAAGTCACTGTCTTTTATTAAGTTGCAGTAAATAGTTTATTTATTAGTCATAATAATAATTTTATGATTTGGTAATACCGATATTAGCTTGATTCATTTGATTGTGAAGGGAGTCCAAAGTCTGCTCCAGTCTTTGCTACTCAAGTGGAAAAAACTGATATTCTGGTGCCTTTTTTCCACTTTCTATTGACAAGATCCTAAAGTTAGGTTAGGCATATTGCTTGCCATCTAGATTGTTGTGGCAGTACCAAGAATGAAAATCTTTTGTACAAACATAGTAATGCCCTATTTTAATCTAAATATATTAAATAAAAGTCCTTTAGAAATGTGTCCACTCCCTTCAGTTTCATATATCAATAAAAGTGCTCTATAATACATATATACTTGTCTAGCGTGTTAGCATGTCCTAGGGGGTGTGCAGTTTCTTTTCTTTGGGTGCCTTTCTTTCTTGCCTATTTTTCCTTGATGTTCACATTTTATCTGTTTGTTTGACTTCAGTATCCCTTACTTCACACGTGTCTTCTTTAATCTCTCACATAACATATTTATCATAAGCCACACATCTGCTCTTTTCCCTCTATTAGCTCTTCAATGACTTGCCCCTTGCATCCACTATGCATAGCACAGCAGTTCAGTTTTGCCAGGCAGAAGAAAGAGCTTTGACAACGTGCTATAAACAGCAATGCAGAGCAAGCATCACTGTAGTATTTAATTTTTGACTGACTCCTATGAATTACAGCACTTTTCACTGCCCTAATGTATAAAGCTTTGCCAAATTGTACTTTTAATGTACAGCAAGCACATGGTTTTAGTGATTGCTTACTTGTTTCAAAAGTATGAGCAGCATTGTTTCATTTGTTTTGTTTTTAAAGTAAAAGTGATTTTTACTGCTACACTATGGGAGCCTTATCTCTTCCTATGAGGATCTAATTTTTGGGAAGCTACTGGCCAGTTTTGTGAATACGGTAATCGGTGAAATGCTGAGCAGGAGACCGGCGCGGGCACCCTGGGTCGTTGGAACAGCTGGAGCAGCCAGTGAGGATATGGGCAGACCACTGGAAAAGCCATCAAGGGCTACAACCCACCATTGTCCATATATGCCTACCACCCTTGCAGGGGTACTAGGCGCTGGTGAGTGGGGAATCACAATGGGGAGCACATGATTCACCTGATTTGTTGAGCACAAGAGTCACTAGATCGTTTGAACACTTCGCCATTCTGAAGCTTCACTAGTTTTACACCGTTTTTGGACTTCTTTATTATTTGGTCTGTTTGATGACACACATAATAATATTTTTATTTTTTGAGGAATGTTTTTGATGAATTTGGGAATTTTTTCTGGTATTTATAATTTTTATACACAAGAGTAATTGATTTCTCACACACAGGAGTAATTAATTTTGGTCACTCATTATATATATATGTATATATATATATATATATATATATAATGTATATGTTATTAATGATTTATTTTGGTCGCACTACTTCCAGATCACATGTTGAGGTTTATGATTGTGGTACCACTATTTGATCACTTGAGCACTTTAGTGTGTTCTTTTGAAAACATATTCTTTGAAAACTAGGAATACGTTTTTTTTCTCTGATAAAGGTTTGCAAATGTGTCTTAACAAAACCCCTGCTTTTAACAGACGGTTAGACAGGTTAATTTGGTTGGTCAGCAGACTGGTTGGTGAGTTGAGCTATGGAATTGTCTTTGTTTTATATGTATATGCCCTCCACGGGCTCCTCACTGTGAAGGCCAGTTATGGGTGTGGGCAGTGGCCAGTTTTTTGTTTCTGATAAAGGTAGCGCCATCTACCCCATCTCACCTAACTGTTTCATTTGTACTCTCCAAATTTTTCTACCAAGAACTCATGCGAGTATCAGCTAATAACACACGCATGACTTCACAATCGGGAGTTATAATGTACTTTGCAGCAAATCCCCATTCTGCTGCTTTGTAGCCCTTCAGATCCATCCTACTGCTTAGCTGCTTCCATAACCCTGACTTGGCATCTCCACCCACCATTGCAGCCTATAACTGCTAACACTAATACCTAGTACACGCGATCAGAAAATCATACAAAAAGAAAAAACACTTTTGAATCGATAATCTGATCGTTAGTATGCAGCTTTCGAGAGTCGTTCATTCAAAATTATCCGAAGGGACAAGCACGAAAATTTAAACAAACATTATTCATTCAAAAAAATCAGAAGAGCAAAACCATGCATTCTCAGAAACTAAATATATTACAATACAAAAGAACACATTACATTACTTCCAAAGTTGTATTCTGTCGTATGAGAGTTTTCTTAACTTTCGTATCCTCTTCAATTTCAATATAAGACTAGCATCCAAAGAAAACCAGAAGATCATTTGCCCAATATTCTCATTGTGTGTACCAGGCTTCATAGTCAGGGAGAGCAGCTTATGTGGTAAGGGCAATGTAGGGAGTCCTAGTCATTTGGTAGTAATTGGGGTTTCTTTAATCATGTCAAAAACCGTGAAATCAGATTGAGTTCAGGAACCGGAACAGATAGTCAGACAAGCCAAACGTCAGGGAGCTGGAGATGAGCATAATAAAACAGCAAGCAGGATCTGGAGCCAGAAGGGATGTCAACCAAGCAAGTCTTTTAACAGGAATGCAGGAGAGTGTCTCTGTGATTTTTACTAAGGTGAAGGCAGAGATCCTTTGGGCTGGACAGCTTAAGTAGGCAGGACTGACGAGCCAGATATCATCAACAGCTGAGTAACTGTAGAGAGATAGGAGTTGTCAATTAGCCGACACATGAGCGCCCAGCTCTGAGAAGGAAGGGCTGACCCCACCCCTGACAAATCGGGACTGATGGAACATTTTTTTGCCAGGATTGACCTAACTGAATGTTTTTCTGTTTTCCTGGTACCAACATTTAGCATGTGGTGGCCCGTGTAAAAAGTAAAAGTTTGGCACTGACTTGATTTTAAGTAAAATAATGCAAAATGTATTCTTTATCCATCAAGAAAAAAGTAAAGTAAGCTGTTATGTGAAAGGATTGACGCCTTTCAGCCACAAGGTTTGGGCCTTAATCATAATAAAAATGTTCACACAAAACAACTAAATATATAGCCCCTCTTTTTTTGTGGAAAAAGGTGGAGGCCACTAATGGGGAAATAAGTGGGGATTAACCATCAAAGCAGATTCTTAACAAGTGCAGCAAAACACTAGCATAGAAATAAAGCAAAATAAAGTAATATCCACAGGAATGCCCCCAAGCAAAATATTGTAAACAAATAATACAGAGAAAAACAAAATATTATCAAAATACAGCAGAATAGTCACAAACAAAGAATGAGGAGTAAGGGGGATAAATAATGTGCAAACGGCAAGCCAGGGAAACTAATACATGTATACATCTAAATTCCACCTCCAGTTCAAACAATATGAGACCCTGGTTCGAAGTCTAAAAATCCACCAGGTTTCCCTCGCAAGCAGCTTGCGATAGTGATCTCCTCCTCCATTACAGAATGGGTAACTCACTCAATTCCAAAAAATGTAAAGCCTGTCATATCACCAAGATATTGTTCTTTAAAGCAACAGGAGTCATTTGAAATTACCCTAGCATTGGGGTTCACTGAATCAACAAAATGCTCACCAATTCTGTGTTTTAAAGGGCGAGTGGTGTAGCTTACGTATTGCAAACAGCAAAAGGCAATTTTAATGACATTAACCATGAATGTGGCATTGCAGGTAATATACTGCTTCATGTTAAATTGTTCCACTGTGGCCAAAGACCTGAAGATAATCATTCATACATTCAAATGACAATATCTATATGTGGTCTGGCCACAGGGAAAGATTCCTGGAAATGTTAATCACATGGACAAATTTTCTTTCGTAGAGGAAAAGAGACTCGGAAAGAAAATTCCCTAAAGTGGAAGCCCGGCGGCTGACAAATCTACAACCTTATTGTAAAATAGAAAAAAATCTATTTTTCTGAATACAGGATAGGCAGATTCTTCTGAGTCATATTAATAACCCACCTGTATTCAGAAGAAAAGTAGTAGTGACAAAAGTTACAGGTTGTTTCCTAAAAGTTTGAGTTGTATTTCTAACACTGGCAGTGTCTGAAAGAGCTGCCCTGTTCTTGTCACTTATAATCTCTCTTTCTCCTCTGATAGGCCATTTAGGAAAACCCCTCTGTCTCAAAAATGTATCTCTAAGATCACATTCCTTATTATATATGTCTTAAGTGGAGCAGGTTCTACGCAGCTCTGGTAAATCCTCCCACTGGAATGACACATATGGTATGGACCGAGTGACAGCTAGTGGCATAGGGTGCTGTATTTCCGGAGTAGGGAAAAAATGGAGAAACCCTAGCTCATATGAATGAAGCATTGGCGATGGTAAGATCCATTGAAAAGAAAAAAGTTAAGAGAAATTCCACAGATAAAGTTATAAACTCCTGTAGTGTGGGTGAGTATAAACTGTAGTTTTGCAGATGGTATTTGACAGCCCTAACTCCGGCATCCTGGGGAATTGATTAATATAATGCATGGACCTTTATGGTCACCCAAAGAAAATCAGAAGTCCAACCTAAACAGGATATATAAAACAGAACAACACTGGCACTGGGAACCAATCATGTGATTGGACAGGAGTATCTTCAGAACAGGTAAGTATAGACATCATTCCTTACAGGGTAGTTAGAACAGGCTTAAAATGGTAGTGGAATAGAGAAAGAGACGGCGCCCTCTAAGTGCAGCAATAAAGTTGCTAAAATTTATTAAAAATGGTTAAAAAACACTCACATTAAATTAGTGGTGTACAGGCACATCAGGGATGTAATGTTTCATCCGTATGTCCATGGGGGCGACTCGCAGGGCTGTAAGGCAGGGTTTCAGGCATCTGACTTTATGACCGATGGTTGGTGTTTTGGTCTATTCCTTGTGTTCCTCGGAATGGTCAGAGCAGACAGGGTAGTGCTGGTAGCTGTAGTGCCTTTAGTCCGATGTTCAAGGAGTCGGTGTCCTCAGGAGACGGGCTGGGCAAAGCGGCGCTTCGGAGCATGCATGCTCCTTCATCAGGCTTTAGCCCCATTTTGTGATCATATTACAATATATTTTTTGGGATCCCCAGCGAGCGCCATAATACCCTCCTCTGCTGTGCTACCACTATATTAAAATGGTAGTGGGAGCAGATATAGGTAGGATTTGACTGAAATCAATTTAAAGGCTTGACTGCAAATTGAAGTGAAGAACCTCTAAGATAATCTCTGAAATCAAGTGCTGTGTGCAACACAGGAAAGCACGGGGAGCTTAGAGGGCTGAATGCATGGTTAAATACCTGGTGTAAGAGGGAAGGATTTGGGTTTCTAGAGCACTAGGCTGACTTTTCATTGGAGTGCAATCTGTATGCTGAAGAGGGTTTGCACCTAAATGGAATGGGGGCTACTGTGCTTGGAATAAGGTTTATGGGAAGGCTGGAGGAGTATTTCAACTACAATTAAGGGGGGTGGGAGAATTAGTGACACTAATACATTGATCAGTGATAATACTGTACAATGACACTGTACTAATGCCACTGGCTGGGAAGGGGTTAACATCTAGGGGCAATCAAGTGGGTTAACTGTGTGCCTAACAAGTGTAATGTGTGTAATGCATGCTGCTTTAACTTACTAATCTGGCTGTCTTTTCTCCTTGCTTTTCAGGAAGAAGAAACAGCAAGATTTCTGTTATTTGTACACAGAGTTCTGTGTTTTTGTAAACACAGAACTCTATGTGTGATTTGACACAGCCGATCAGCAGGTTTTATATGAAATCATTGGCTGAAATTTGCTGCCAAATGTGTGCTGTGTCCAATTGCAAGATGGTTCAGCAGATGAGCATATGCATGCATGCATTAATGCCGGCAACATACATATACATTGTCAAGTCCGCACCTGCCACATGCTCAAAGTATATTTATGGTGATGTCACGTACCTGGTAGTAGAGTCTGTTTTGCAGAGGAAGGCCTCTGTTACACCTTTGACTCGAGGAAACTGGAATAGGCTGGTACTTGGGTGCCACTTGAGCGTGAGTACAGCAGCTAGTGGAACTGGTGTTGGTAACGACTGGAGCACAGGCAGGTGCATGCAGGCTAGATCAGACATTGGTGAACAAGTCCAGAACAGGTGCTGATACAAAAGCGTAGTCAGGCAGGCAGTGTTGGCAACAGGTTGGCAGTGAGGTAGCAGAAGGAACAGGCAGAATCGTAATCAAGGACAAGCCGAGGTCAGAGGCAGGCAGATAGCAGGTAGGTCAACAGGAACTGGTACAGGCAAATGGATAGCAGGAGACACGGGAAACACTGTAGACCAGACAGCATTGATCTTGGGAATGAGCCAGTTTAAATAGCCCATTTGGCAGCAAGGCCTGTTACCGGCAGCAATTGTGGTGGCATCCCGTTCTGTATTGGTGCGCATGCGCACACATGCACGCAAGCTCTCCTGTGTTGCTCTTCTCAATGGGACATGAAGCACAGGGGATCTTCTCCAGCCGCCATCCTGGTTGCTGGCGTACCCTTCCTGACATTGCCCCCTCCCAATGGGCAGCCTCAACTTGACAGGATGAGAGTGCTTGAAAGCCTGGATAAGTCTTTTGGTGTGAATTTTGCCTTCGGGTTCCCAAGAGTTTTCCTCTGGCCCATACCCTTTGCACTTTATCAGGAACTGAATTTGGTTGTTTCTCTTCCTGCAATCCAAAATTGCTTCCACTTCAAATTCTTCCTCCCCATTGACTAGTACCGGCTCGAGTGGACCAACATTTCATCTGGGGAAGGAATTGGGGGTAGCAGCTTTCAGCAAGGTCACATGAAACGCTGGGTGAATCCTGAAAGATTACACTGGCTTTAATTTGTAGGTCACATTGTTGACCTTTTTTCTGTACTGGGAAAGGCCCCACAAACTTAGGGCCCAATTTCTTTGATGGGCAGGCAAGTTTTAGATTAGTTTTGGACAACCATATTTGATCTCCTGGTTTCAGAATCAATTCTCCTCTTGTCAAATACCTTTTTGTTGTATGCCTGTGTTTTAGCCATTGTTTCTTGCAACAGTTTGTTAAAAGTGTCAAATAATTCCATTGTTTTAAGGACAGCAGATACAGAGCATTCTGGTACCGTATTGGCAAAGAACGGAGATTGCTTTGTGGCTAAATGGGCTAAATGGAGTTATTATAGGCAAACTCAGCTAATGGTAATAGCAACACCCAGTCATCTGGAGAAAATGAGGAAAAATAGCGCAGATACTGTTCAAGAGTCTGAGTGGTTCTCTCTGTCCATTCATTTGTGGGTGATAGGCTGAAGAAAATTACAGTTCAATCCTCAGGGCTGCACACAAGGCTTTCCAAAATCTGAAGGTAAACTGCACTTCACAATCCAACACAATATTTGTTGGAACCCCATGAAGTCTTATCATTTCCTTGATAAAAATGTGTGCGGTCTCTTGAGCAGATGGTGTATCTTTCATAGGGAGGAAGTGTGCTATCTTAGAAAACTGGTCCATCACCACAAAGATGGTGCTGTAGCCTTCTGATGGAGGAAGCTCGACAATAAAGTCTATAGAAATCATCTTCCTGTGTCTACCTGGGACAGACAGTGGTTTCAGCAGACCCCATTACCTTATGCCACGTACACACGATTGGAATTTTCGTTGGAAAAAGCTCTGATGGTTTTACCGACGGAATTCCGAAGGAATTTGGCTCAAGCTGTCTTGCCTACACACGGTCACATCAAATTTCGATCGTTTATAACGCGGTGACGTACAACACATACGACGAGACTAGAAAAAGGAAGTTCAATAGCCAGTAGCCAATAGCTTCTGTCTCGTAGTTGAATCTGAGCATGCATGATTTTTGGCGTGTCGGAATTGCATACACACGATCGGAATTACCGATAGAAAGTTTTTCCATCTGGAAAATTGAGAACATGCTATCAATATTTGGCTGGCAGAAATTCGGATAGCTAAATTCCGATGGAGCATACACATGGTTGCATTTTCCGATGAAAAGCTCTCATCTGTCTTTTTCTGACCGGAATTCAGATTGTGTGTACGTGGCATTAGTTTTGCTGTTCTTGCTCTGAATACAAGTGATGTAATACTCAACATACTCCTTGCAGTCTTTCTCTACCTGTGGCCACCAGAATGTACATTTCACAAGTTCAGAGGTCTTGCTGATTCCAAAATGTCCAGCTAGCATGTGATCATGACACAGCCCCAAGGTAAAGACTCGGATGTCTTCTGGTACAAAGATCTTATCCTTATACCATAGCAAACCAACTCTTGCCTGTGAGGTAGTTCCAGTAAGTGGGAGGATTCCCACAGAGGCCTGTTTGATTTGATATAGTAGGTCTCCTTGAAGCAAAAGGAAATTTCCTGAAGACAGAATAGTATCTGGGGGTGTAAACTGTTCAGACTCGCTAAACATGCGGGAAATCGCATTGGGTTACGTATTCTTAGGCCACGTACACACGGGCGGACTGTATGGCCTACTTAGTCCGTCGAAACACATTTCAGCGGACAGTCCGCTCGTGTGTGGGCTTCAGCTGACTTTTTCAGCGTGTAGTCTGGCGTACTAAGTATTTCGGATTTTTCTAAATTCTGTCCGTCATACTTTGGTTTCAGCGGACAATCCGCTCATCAGTAGGCTAGTTCGACAGACTAAGAATGGCGCATGCTCAGAAAGGATTTACACTGCGAAAGGTTGCATTGCTGTGTATTGGACTTCCTATTTCTAGTCCCGTCGTACGTGCTGTACACGTCATCGCGCAAGCTTTCGACGGACTGTTTGTGCATCCGTGTGTGGTCAAGTCCGTTCATTCGAAAGTAGGACGGACTGTCCGTCGGATTGTATGACGGACTAAGTAGGCCATACAGTCCGCCCGTGTGTACGCGGCTTTAGACTCATGCCTGTAGGTTGTGTGAAAAGAGAATCTAGAAAATAAGTGCCCACGTGGCCTGTCAGGGTCTCAACCTCTTTGCTACTCTTAAATATTCCAGATTCTTATGATCCTGTATAGATCAAGACTGGGTGTGCAGCTCCTTCCAGCAGTTACCTTCATTCTTCCAGTATAGCCTTGATCGCTGGGAGTTCACGATCCCCAGCATCATAGTTTTGTTCTGCTGCTGATAGTTTACGGGAGAAGAAAGCGACTGGATGTAACAGAGCCTTGGACCCTAGTCTCTGAGGAAACACTGCTCCAACTACTGTTTCTGATGTGTCTACTTCCAGAACATAAGGCAGGACTAGATCAGGATGTTTTAGAAGAGATGCAGAATTAAACAGTCCTTTAAGAGTCTCAAAGGCCATTTGAGCTTTGGTGGACCACTGGAATTTCATACCTTGCCTTATTTGCGTGATGGGGGAGATAATAGCGGAAAACTCCTTAATGGATTTCCGGTAAAAAAATTACAAATCGCACAAAGCACTGAAAACCCTTCTGATCTGTGGGAGCTGGCCAGTCTAGAATGGAAGTGACCTTTTGGGTATCCATCTTCACACCTTCAGTGGATATCATATTTGTCCCAAGCATTGAATACTTTGGCGTTCAAATTCACATTTCTCAGGCTTGGCATATAGGCCATGCTGCCGAAGCCAGCCCAAAATGCTCTTTACATGTAGGCGATGATTGTCCAGGAATGAGGAAAAGATTAATATATTGTCCAGATAGACTGACGAACAGATCCAAAAAGTTACAGAAGGCATCATTAATGAAATACTGGAATGTAGCAGGGGCATTGCATAATCCAAACGGCATTACGAGATATTCAAAATGCCCGAATCGAGTGCAGAAAGCCATCTTCCATTCATCCCCCTCCCTTATATGAACCAGATTATAGGCTCCTTGGAGATCTAGCTTTGGGAATATTGTTGCAGCTCCAAGCCTTTGGAATAATTTGGGTACCAAGGGGAGAGGATAGTGGTTCTTGATAGTGATTTTATTGAGTTCCCGGTAATCCACACAGGACTGTAGTGAATGATCTTTCTTCTCTACAAAGAAGATGCCAGTTACAGCCAGAGAAGTAGAGGGAAGAATGAAGTCCTTCTTTAAAGTGGATGTAAACCCAAATTTATTAATTTATTTTAATTAAGGCTTGCACCTTGTACAGTATAGGATTTCATGTCAATATCCAGCTCTGAGCAATCCTCTTATCTTTTTCCAGTGAGATAAAAACTGACACACAGAGAAATAGTAGTCAGTTCTTCCCCCTTGCTGTGAGTGACAGGTGATTTCCTTATCGCATGAAGGTACCTGAGAGAGGCATTCTGTGTACTTCCCATCCCCCCTCCTTTCTTCTCCAGCTCTCCCAGGATTGGCTGCTACACACCTCAGCATGATTGGGCATGCTGAAGTCATGTAGTGACCTTTCTGGGTTTTAACTGGATGTTAGTGATCATGGCAGAAGCTTGGTGTAAGAAATACACAGGTGAAAATGCATGTTGATAAGGGGGGTGTAGAGGTGGGTGGAGAGTCTACTGACATCACGACTCCACCTACCGAGCTCCGGTCAACAGACCCACCACAGAATCTGTAGTTTTTTGGGTCTCATAACAGAGGGGAGACATTTGACAGGTAAGGATACATGCAGGAGGCATGTATATCCTTATAGATCATCACTATAGTAGAAGTTTAGAAAGGATGAAAGTGGGTTTACATCCACTTTAAGTTGTCATCAATATAGTCTTTTAATACCACATGCTCTAGCTCAGTTAAAAGAAAAATTCTTCCAAAAGGAACTTTGGCCCTGGGTCAGAGGGGAGTGTTTCCACCCCCTTTTTGCTGAACACATCCAAGAAGTCATGGTATACTGCTGGTATAGATTGGTAAATTTCAGAATCAGAGTCCATACGTGGTGAATTATGTGAGCTTGCTGGTAAGCAGTGCTCGAGGCAGTAGGGGGAGTTAAACTTAATTTCCCCTGTGTCCCAATTGATGTGTGGATTATGAGCTTGGAGCCATGGCATGCCAAGGATGACTGGAAACAGAGGTGAAGCGATGGCATCCATGCATAGTGGCAATGGTGGTAGATAATGGAACTGTCTCTTGTGTGACTGGCATGGACTTAATAGCAGATCCATCAGCCGGATGTATGGGCCTTGGGGTATAATGGAATCTGATGATCTGTAGCAAAGGATAAGTCAATAAAGCAGCTGCAGACCCCAGAATCGATTATGGCAGAAACTGGAATAGTCTTTCCTGGCAGCTGCAACAGAATGGGAAGGGCAAGATGAGATGAGCTGATTGGTAAGACTGGTGCAAGGGCAGAAAACATTGAGAGGGACTTCCAGAATTTAGCCAGGCATGATCTTGCATAGTGTCCAGGTTTCCCACAGGATAGGCAGAGAATCTTCTAGTGGCGGCATTGGCGCTCTTCAGCTGTGAGTGAAGGGCGAAGCAAGCTGAGCTGCAACGGCTCTGGAGCATCCAAGACAGGTGCTCTGAGGATTGGTGGAGCAGGGCTGGAACTGGGGACACGTAGTAACATCCACACTGGATGGGACTGTCTTGTGGCTTTTTTTAGACCTTCATTCTCTTAATCATCAGTCGATCTGGATGGACAAGTTAATCAAATCATCTAAAGTATAGGGAACCCCAACCCAGGCCAGTTCATCCTTTAGTGGTTCAGGAGGCCCATACAGAACTGATAGTGAAGGGCAGTATTGTTCCAGTAAGTATCCGCACTCCAGTGCCTGAACTCTAACGCATAGTCCTCAGCCACTCTGCGACCTTACTGGAGTCTATGCAATGCTGCTTCTGCGGTTTTCTGAGGATCTTCATAAAGCTGGGTCATGAAATTGAAGAAAGTGGCCAGGTCTGTAATGCCCTGTACACATGATAGAATTTTCCGACAACAAAACCGTGGATTTTTTTCCAAAGGATGTTGGCTCCAACATGCTCTGCCTTACATACACGGTAACACAAATGTTGTCGGAAATTCCAAACGTCAAGAATGCGGTGACATACAACGCGCACGATGAGCCAAGAAAAATGTTCTATAGCCAGTGCGGCTCTTCTGCTTGATTCCGAACATGCGTGGACTTTTTTATGTCAGAATTATGTACACACGATCGAAATTTTCCAACAACAAGTCTTGTTGGCGGAAAATTTGAGAACCTGCTCTCAAACATTTGTTGGCGGAAATTCCGACAACAAATGTTCTACGGAGCATACACATGGTCGGATTTTCCAATAACAAGCTCACATCCAACATTTGTTGTCAGAAAATCCTATCATGTGTACAGGGCATTAGAGTTGCAGTCCTTTGTTCCAGTAAATGGTTTGCCCAGGATTGCAGCTCACCCTGTAGCAGGGAAATGACAAAGCCAACCTTTGTAGCTTCCAGGAAGAAGGTGCGTGGCTGCAGAGAAAAAGAGAGTTCACAGGCATTGCGGAATGCTCTGAATTTATTGCGTTCTTCGAGGTCGGACTCTTGGGTTCAGGGGTTAGTATCATTACTGAGGGTCTTCCAGGAGAAATGGAGTATGATTAAACAGGCCCCTGAGCCGTAGAAGAAGACAGAGTCCTCCCAACCGAGTATAGCCCTGTTGAAGATCCTGAACAGCTTGTGTGAGGTCTGATAGATGTTGGCAAAGTCCATCCATGTGAGAGGTTCCTTGCTCAGACTTGAACGTGGCTGCCTGGTACTGTCACATACCTGGTAATAGAGTCTGTTATGCAGAGGAAGGCCTCACTTAAAGCAGACAGGAGTGAGTGCCTGGCAGAGTTGCTAGCAGTGAAGCTGAACTGGAACTGAAGGCAAAGCAGTGGAGGAATACTGACATAGCAGGGCAACCAGGAACAGCTGACAGGCTGGAAATTGGAGTAGGCTGGTACTTGGATGCCACGGACTGGAGCGTGGGTAGAGCAGCACAGGCAGGTACATGCAGGCTGGATCAGACACTTGTGAACAAGTCCAGAACAGGTGCTAATACAGAAGCGTAGTCAGATGCAGACAGGGTTGGCAATAGGCCGGCAGCAAGGTAGCAGAAGGTACAGGCAGGAACATAATCAAGGACAAGCTGAAGTCCGATGCAGGCAGATAGCAGGAGTAGCCAGGAGGAAGCCGGGAAGGTCAACAGGAACTGGTACAGGCAAGGACTGCAAGGACAGGGCAGGGCCTGTGTTGTTTTTCCTCACTGACAATTTAAATTCCTTGCAGGGACAGCTTTTGCCAGCCACTCAGGGTGCCTAATGGGAGGACAAGTGCATGACGGACACTGGGGTGTACTGTCCCTGCCAAACCTTTTTGCTACCTTGCTATCTTTTCTCACACCAGAAACATCATACAGAAATTAGAAGGCACTCCTTAGAAAGATTAATGTAAGTGGTTTACATGTGATGTACAATCATTGTGCTTATGTATACCTCACACATTGGGCCTTCAAGCCCTGAAACACCATATAGACTTATATTCTAAATTTGCATAGGAACTCAAGTGGTTCATCCTAGTGAGCATTTATTTTATTTTACAACATAATTGTATTTTTTCGATAAATTTGTACAGAAACAAGGGGCCTCTACAAGGGGCATACACAAATTTGTACATGGGATGGTGGTAGGAGCACTTTATCCACAATTCCTGCAATCTATTAAAGACATCAAACACAAGTGTTCTTTTGTTACACTGATGATCTTATCTTCATAGTCCTTCTTGACCTACCTCTGGCTGATCTCCAGGGGCGTAACTATAGGGGGTGCAGCAGTCGCGACCGCAACCGGGCCCTGTGATGCAGGGGGCCCATGCAGCCCCCTCTACATTTGGCCGGCAGCAGCATAGGCAGCTAGGGGTACCAGTGCACCATGCACACGGGTGGCTGGAGGAGGAGGGTGACTAGCAGAGCTCCATGCTCGACTATCGCACTGGCTGCTCTTTAGTTGTGCATTCCCCGCATGACCTGTGTCCTCGGCTGGCTCCTCAGAGTACCCCTCTCCTGCTCCATGCATTGCCGCTCAGTCCGATGTCTGTTCTCCCCAGCCAGAGTCCCACCCCCCCCCCCCCCCGTGTCCATACCACACTGCACTGCATACTTCTCCCGGGTAAACAAACTTTAAGCACACAGATGCAGTTAAGCCCTATGAGAGCCCCCCGGAGGACACTGCAGGCTTGTCTGCCAGCCCCCCCTCCTCCCGTCATACACAGATGATGAAAGGTCTTTCTGGGAGATATGCTGATCACCCGTCCAGCACACTGGATGGAGCCCAGGCCAACATGGATGAGTGTGCGGCCTACAGCTTGGTCATGGTGAGTGAGAGGACCCCATCCCCCACACACCATTACATACCCCCTCCATCTTCCCCCGGGGACAGGGACCCCTTCTCACGTGGGGACAGGGACCCCCACCTCCCCTGGGGACAGGGACCCCTTCTCCCCTGGGGGCAGTAACTTCATCTGCCCTGGAGAAAAAGACCTCATCTCTTCTGGGGACGGGGACCCCATCCTGCCTAGGGACATTCCCCCAATGGGGCACCTAAAAATTAAAAAAAACGTATAAAAAAAAACTACTGATACCAGTGGTGAAACTACAGGGCTCACAAAGGTCATACCTGTGACCACGCCCTGGAGTTCCACCGCTGGACTTGGAGGGAAGGGCCCTGGCTGGGGTTCAGGGGGGCCCTTCATGGTTTCTTGCATCGGGGCCCTGAAGGCTCTAGTTACGCCACTGCTGATCTCCTGACCTTTCTGAACTGCAGTCCTTTAAATCTTACATTTACAGGAAAAGACAGAGGTAATAATATTTGGGCTTGACCCTAATAGGATCAATTCAAGATCAGGTTGAAAAGACGAGATCTTATAGGAAACCAATATCAAAGAACTCTTTATTGCATGCTTCCAGTTGCCATCCAAAGCATGTTATTAAAGCTATTAAGAGGGGCCATTCCACAAGATTAAACCATGATTGCTCTCGCTAGTTCACAAGGTTAAAATATAACTGCTCAGTTTATAAGATTAAAACACAATTGCTCTACTCTTAAGGATTTTGGTGCAGAAGCCAAAATATAGAACTTGGAGTCCATGATCTTGCCAATAACACACATTTGGTGAAACAAGCACGTACGCTAAGAACACCACACGTGATATTATTTTAAAAGATTGTGATGAGTCAGGCGCGTATCCACATAAGACTGATTCTGTACCCCGTGGTCTTTCTTCACCCACTATTGTCAACAATTCAATTTCACCAAACATGGTGAGCCTTGCTACAAGACAGTCTTGGTACAAGGAGATAAATATATAGCCAGGAAATCTCAGACCTTTCCTATGTGTGCAAAACAATGAGGTGGTTGTATGACAGACTGCGGGATCACATTTCTAATGCCAGAACTGACAAAGGCCCTACTATAGCTAGACACTTCAGGTCACAACATCATACAGATACACGAATACTCAGAATTCAGGTCATAGAAAAGGTAGATTGTCCCATCAGAGAGAAAAATTGTTTCTCTCTTCTATGTAAGAGAAAAGTCTATTGGATTTTTCAGCTTGACACACACATTCCAAAACAACTAAATTATGAGTAGCAAGTAACTCTTTATTATGAAAGACACTTTTCCTCCCCCCATGTTATTTTCTTATGAATAAAATAATTTTTCATCGTCCTATTTTTTTGGTAGCACAATTTCATTTTTTACCTTTGATCCACTTCCATTTCTTTTCATTTTTTTAATTCTAGGTTTTTTATATACATTTTTTCCTTCTTTGACACTTGTGTCAAAGATTGAAGCTTCTCTCTGCAGGTGCACTTTGGATTCAGCGTGCAACATGGGTATCTGTTTGTGCGTGAAGTCATTTTCTCCCTCATACAATTCAAAGTAAAATGTACGCAAGGTATTCTGCATTCATCTTGCCCTGAGTCTAATGTGCATCTACATGAACTTGCTTCCCTCTTAAGTCTTGTTCACAGTTCCTATATATATATATATATATATATATATATATATATATATATATATTAGCTGCTAGTTGTTATTAATCTCTATGCATAGGTGCCAGGAAATGGTCTTCTAAGCACCCAAGGTGAAGATATCAAACTGTGCTTCCCTCTCCACTTTATTTTGTCCAGTGTCAAATTGCCTATTGCAGTTGTCTCCAAGTTTCCCATGCTGTCTCTCTTCTTCTCCTCCAGAGCAACCATTTGTATTGGCCCTTTCCAGGCTTCCTAAACTGCAAACAGTTCTTGCCTGACCTCCTCTCCTTAACCTCCATTTTCCACATTCTAAGTGTTCAGCATATTAACACAAACCTAACGCGGCTTTTTCCTCCTCCCCTGGTACTTGCTCTTGGTAATGGAGCACCTAGGGGTATTCTGGTCTCTGGTCATCTGTCAGTCTCTTATATTGTAATAAGGTTAGGACTGAAGTTTGGGACAGCAGAGATGCTGGCATGGACTTCAACATAGAATGGCAGCACATCACCATTGCTTTGTGCTTGATTTAATGCAAATATATTTAGTCAGTGATATTTAAAGTTTGAATACTGCCACACATTTTGTTGTTCTGTGCTACAAGTACAGATGGCAGTGGTATTTGTGTCTGTACATTCACCATACGGTTGTCCTGTTTGCCAGTTTTGTACTTTGGATTTTGCACATTGACAGATAATTGTAGTCCTTTCCCTTTGATAGTGCAGCTGTTGAATTTCCTAAGAACCTTGTAGTGTGGATAGGGTCCTCTTTATTGATTTTAATCTTATTTTGTTTATATTTAAACTATTCTACCGCAAATCTCCTGATCCGCTCATGCAACTAGATAGGATCACATTAGCTCAAGTCCACAAGCAGTGCAGGTCGAATTTGGAGGGAATTCAGTGCACTGCACCCACTGCCAACTTACTGCTCAGAGAAACATTCTAACATCATCAAGCACAGTCAATACTTTTTATGTGAACTTTGAGAATTATTTGCTCAATAGTGCCTGCAGCTACAGAGGCCGATCGGGATTGTTCTAAAGCCTTGCCGCTTGTTATAAATATGTACATATATAAAAAGCCACAGTATTTTTAAGCTGCTGGTTAACACTTAAGTACACTAAATACTTATGCCCCCAGTTTGGCATACTCACTAAGTGCATTTGAAAATGAATAAAGACCTATACGGTCATACTATCAACTCCATATTCATAGACCTAAGCCTTAAAACTTAAGCTTAAAAGCTTTTGTTACTATACATAAGCCTGGTAATGTCATAGCTATGTGAAGCTGCATAGCAATAGCCTATATCCTAATACCAAATGACCCTGAGAGAACTTGGCACATGTAATACATTCTCTTTTAGAGAACTCTTCCCTTCTTGTACTGGCTGCTGCTCTGTAAATCAGGAATTATATAAAATGTAACATGCACCAATGGAGCAGCTTATTTCTATCCCTGTTGGACATAAAATAGGAATCAAGGATCAGCAATTTGTAAGTCATTCCTACTTGTACATAGTGCAGCTGATTTATAGGGAACATATTATTTATTTCTTTGCTTGATTAACCGGCTTATTTATGGTTTTCTAGCATGTTGAATTATCTTGCTTCTATTCAGAGTTCTAAAGATTTTTAAAAGACAGTATTGGGTGAATCGTGATACATCAAATGCAGAATTTGAAAAATATATTATTGTAATAAATCCTCTATATCAAGTGCCCATGGCTTTTTGTTGAAATGCATCTGTATAAACAGATATTTTTTACTTCTTAATATGCCATCTATACCACCTTTTACAGCTATATTTTTTACTACATTAGGCTCCCATCTCTAGTGGTACACTTACCTAAGCCAAAAAAGTAACCTCATTTAAGTGATAGTTTGGCAGACAATGGATTTGTTATCACTAGGGATGAATTTTGTGCTCCAGTTGAGCAAAAGTTCACAGTAAACCCAACCAGTTTGCAGTTTGAGGACACAGTAAATGTGTTATGTTAATTTAAGTTAAGTTAATACAATACCGTTATAAACCATATAGAAATCATAATAGACATTGGATACATCACAAAGACAAGTAATCGGTGCCCTTTTCAATAAGGTCTTTGTATTTCGCGGATATACTGCTTATTCAGGACCCACAAAGATTTTGTATATTCAGAGACCATATTTACAATCATAAAAAAAAATCTACAAAGATAAACAATAGAATAAAACAAAATAAGATAAGCTATGACATGCATATTTCATAGCTACAAGGCTAGTCACATTTTACATGATATACATTATATTGTCAAAAGTATTGGGAGTTGGGACACCTGCCTTTATACACACACATTAACTTTAATGGCGTCCCAGTCCTAGTTTGTAGGGCTCAATATTGAGTTGGCCTACCCTTTGCAGCAATAACAGCTTCAACTCTTCTGAGAAGGCTGTTTACAAGGTTTAGGAGTAGATCTATGAGAATTTTGACCATTCTTCCAGAAGCGCATTTGTGAGGTCAGGCACTGATGTGAAATTGAAGGTCTGGCTTGTAGTCTCCACTCTAATTCATCCCAACGGTGTTCTATCGTGTTGAGGTAAGGACTCTGTCCAGGCCAATCAAGTTCCTCCACCACAAACCCGCTCATCCATGTCTTTACGGACCTTGCTTTGTGCACTGGTGCGCAATCATGCTGGAAAAGGAAGGGCCCATCCCCAAACTGTTCCCACAAAGTTGGGAGCATGCAATTGTCCAAAATATATTGGTAAGTGTTCCTTTCACTGGAACTAAGGGGCCAAGCCCAACCCCTGAAAAACAACCCCACACCATAATCCCCCTCCACCAAATGATTTGGACCAGTGCACAAAGCAAGGTCCATAATGACATGGATGAGAGTGTTTGGGGTGGAGAAACTTGACTGTCCTGGTCCTGACCTCAACCTGATAGAACACATTTGGAAGGAATTAGAGCAGAATTAGAGCTGTGAGCTAGGCCTTCTCATCCCCATTAGTGCTATTTGGGAAACACTACCTTAACGAAAAGACAGAGATTGCTTGTCTTTGTGATGTATCTAATCTCTATTATGATTTCTATTTGGTTTTAAACAAAACTATATTTAATAAAATTGTGTTTTATTAACTTATATGTTCTGTTGAATCTTACATAAGTGACACAAGGGGTATATTTAAAGTCCCAAAGACCCCTTATCTTTCCTTCACCATATATATCAGGTTGATACCCTGAGTCACTCCAATAGTTTATGTTTAATCTATACTCCATTCCACACTTATTTGTTCAAAAGGGAAAGGTTTCCAACAGCCACATGGACAATGTTCTTAGCTGGGATAGGGAAAGGATAGGGGCTCATTGCTGCTGATAAAGTGCATTGGAACAGATTAACATGGGACTGGTAGGCACTAGTGTTTTAAAGTATAACTAAAGGCACATCTTTTTATTTTGGATAGCGTGGAGAGAGATTAGAGCCCCTGATGTTTTTGTTTTTTTTGCTGTCTGTGCCTCCGTTAAAGAGATTCACCCTTTCTATTTGTCCTTCTTAAAATTTTCACTGAAGTTGAAAGTAAAGAATATACCACATTTTGGGTTGTCAAAACATAGAAAAGTAAGAGTGGGGAATCCTCCAATGGGGGCACAAGTTCTGGTGAGTGATCTGGGGGTCCGGGTCCACATAGGATTCCCTTTATTTGTGGGGCTTTGATTTCCTTTCACTTCCTGATTGGCTTTGGGACAGGAATTGAAGGAATATCTTTTAAGTGGGACAGAGAAAAAAAATCTGACAGGGGTTATAAAAGCCCTAATAGTATGTTATGCCTATAATAGTTCTCATTTAAAGTAGATGTAAACAGTGACTGAATGGCCTTTAGGTTGAAAAATGTGGTCTATCTGGTGGAATTGTATGGTTCGAGGGGCTGCTTTTCACTGCTAACTGGCAGCATGTGATATTTTAAAGGGATTTGCAAATTCTTGCTGTCTGCAATTTTTGAAAGGCCTTCATTTGGAAAAACATTGTAATATTGCATGCATCAGCACAGAGGCTATTGTTTCCTTTAAAGTGGTTGTAAACCCTTACAAACCACTTTGACCTACAGGTAAGCCTAGATTAAGACTTACCTGTAGGTCCAAGAAATATCTCCTAAACCTATAGGAGATATTTACAAAAACACAGGCACCGCTGTCTACGGCTGCGCACAGGCACACTGAGCAGACCGCAGATCACTGCGATATGCCACTCGTGTCAGCTCCCATGCGCGGGAGTGACGTCACCGTGGCTCCGGCGAATCACAGTGATTCGCCGGAGCAGCAAGACCCGGAAGTCACTCCGGGATACATGGCAGCGCTGAAGATGAAGACGGAGGCTTCGTTCTCAGGTAAGTTATTCATAATGAGCTAGTATGCTATGCATACTAGCTCATTATGCCTTTGCCTTGCAGGTTGCAGATTTTTTTTTTTATTATTGCCTTTACTTCCTCTTTCAGAAGGACAGGAGATTGTAAGAGATGGGGCAGAGTGTTGTCACCCCATAACACAAACTGCCTAGTTAGGGACCTTTATATTAGTATCACCAGCTGTTAAGGCTTATATTACAATATTGTATTTGGCTTTAACAAACTATGATTGCATTGCAGTGCTGGGGTACATTGTGCCGTGCCTGTGAGCACAGCTATGTACACCAGAAAAAATAAAAATACAATTCTGTTAACAACAACTGGTTGATAGCTAGATTTTCAATTGCTGACATCCATGCTACTTTGTATGTTAAAGCGGCTGTAAACAGGGGGCAATTTTTTTTTAAACCTGTAAGACAAAGTTATAATGTGCTAGTATGCATCACACATTATTTGAAAACTTACCTTAGAATGAAACCCTTCCAGGGGCGAGCTGTCACCGCTAACAGGGCTTCCATTTTCACCCATCTTCCTTCCGGGTTCGTGTACTCTGGCTGTGCGAGTAACGGGAGACACCCGTTTACGGCACAGGACTCTGAAGGAATGGCCCAGGTGGCTGTTCCTTCAGAGCTCACGATGCAGTGATGTCACCGGCTGCATGTACAGTAAATATCTCCTAAACTGCGCATGTTTAGAAGATATTTACAGTACTTATTATAGGCTTACCCATAGATAAAATTCAGGTATGGTAGATTAATCCCACTATAAATTTGGTCTTTTTCCTTTATTTTTTGGTTTGATAATGCTAATCTCAGGGCGATTAGCACTTATCAACCAGTTGCTGCTGACAGTCTATCCAAGAGCTTTTTTTTTTCTTTTGCATCTTGTGAAAGAAATTAAGTGCAGGAATAATATGCATTAAAACCATTTCACATGACATCACTCACATCTACTAAACCCTTCTATCCCCATAAATAAAATAAACATCAGGCATACATCAGTTAGGCCTATTGTCTCTGATTAAAACTGCCCTGCTGTTGGCCATTGTTACATTGCTGTATCCTCTGTGATATCCTATTTTTTTATTTTATTTTTTTTAACTCTTTATGCCATTAATAATAGTTAACTTGAATAAATTGTATAGTATGACTTAACAGAACAAGATACAAACTGATCTAACTATTTATAAAATGTTCACGAATCAAAAATTATTCAGTTGCTGCCCAAACATGCTAGGCCTTAAACAATGAGCTGCATAAACAGAAACCGTTATTTTAATTTCCTTTTCCACAACAAAAAAGGGGATTCTGTCAAAATCATTGTATTTTTATGCAAAATTAACGCATTTTCATCAAACTCTTCACTTGCCATGAACAGATATCACCAAGAGAATTACATTAGCCATCACTTGCAAGGCCAGTGCCTCAGCTGGTGTTCTCATCTTGCTTGGAACCCTTTTTTTTTATTTTTGCATTTGACGGTTAGGCATCAGGCCTATGATTTTTTTTTTTTTTTATAGTTGTATCCAGGTTGCATTGTCATCCCTGCACATGTTTCAGAGTAGGGACAGTTTTACAATGAAAAAGTAAAAAACAAAAAAAATGCAAACAAAAAGCAAGAGTTGCCTGTATCAGCAACAACTGTATGCTTCCAAAAGTCCAGAAAATTTTAAATTAAAGGCTAACTCCACCTCTTACTCCATGTTCTATGCTACACCTGAGTTTCGGCAAAGAGGCAATGCAGAGAACGTTCCCCAAAAAAAAGAAAATGGCTGCTACGCATCCTCGAGGAAGAGGGACAAAGGGTACATTAGAGCATTAGCAACACTTCCATTAAGCACTTGGGTGCATAGTCATGTGTTTCCTCATGCATGTGGTACTTTTACTTTTACCATGGCTGGTGTTGTACTACAGGAAGTGGCTACAGACCACAACAGTGTTGTTTTTAGTAGATATGCAAAAAAATAAAAATAAAAAGCCCACACTGCAGAGCTCTTTTTATTTGTAACTTGTGCTGTCCTGACACTGGACAATTTCTATCAAACACATTCCTGAAATCTACATTTTTGGAATAATTGGGGATACAGGAGGTGAGGTGGCAGTATGTCCATAAAGGGTGCAAGAGCGCCGCTCCCTATCTCTTGTCACCTCTCTCTCACCATAGATAAATTCATGCAGTTCATGAATCTATCTCTGGTCGCCGCTGCCGCACCCTATTCAGTTGCCCGGCCCCTTGTCGGGCGCCAGGCACCTGAATTACAGTGGCAGGGTTTTTCTGGAAGCGCCTGATTAGAGCCGTAGGCTCTAATGGGTTTCCGAAATGGTAAACAGTGGGCACAATGCTGTGCGTTCGCTGTTTACTCAGTGTTGTGTGAGGAAAGCAAATAAATCGCTTTCCTAACACTGACCCGCCTCTCAGCCAATCAGGTGCTTGGGTCTGATTACCTGTCACTTGACTGGCTGAAACAGGCGCTGTGATTGGACACCTGATAGAGAGGACCGGAGACATTGAGGAGCATGGAAGTAGAGGATGTGACCCGCTGCGGGACAGTTAAGTCCTGACTCCCAGGCGATGCACACTGGCAACATTTGATGAAGCACAGTAGTGGTAATTGATGGGCACACAGCCAGCAATTGATGGGGCACAGTGGTAATTGATGGGCACACTGGCAGCAATTGATGGGCACACTGGCAGCAATTTATGGGGCACAGTAGCGGTAATTGATGGGGCACAATAGCGGCAATTGATGGGGCACAGTAGCAGCAATTGATGGGTACAGTAGCTTCGTTTGATGGTACAGTGGCTGCGTTTGATGGCACAATGACTGTGTTTGATGGTCACAGTGGCTGTGTTTGATGGGCACAGTGGCTGTGTTTGATGGGCACAGTGGCTGTGTTTGATGGGCACAGTGGCTGTGTTTAATGGGCACAGTAGCTACATTTGATGTTTATATTTTTTCAGTTTGTTTGCGCCCCTCTAAAAATTTTGAGCACCAGCCGCCACTGGATACAGGGATGGGAGGGGTTCAATGAATGTGGGTTCTGAAGTAATAAACTTTTAAAATGGCACCATGTGGTAATGCAAAAAAAGAAGTCCACAAATTATCATTTAAAACTGTTGTGTCACAGGCCAGTTTGTAAGATGCTGAGCCCATTTTCCATTCCACGATTCAAAAAATTACACATGTAAGTGACACTTTTTCACTTTTTTAGGTGATGATAAATAACAAAAATGAAACACAAATAAATAAAATGTGAAAATAAAGCTCAGATTAGTGTGAATCGTCCATTACACTGCTGCTAAATTAATACCCTACAAATTAAAAATGAACACAATAAAATAAGAAAATATGCAGCACTGTACTTGAGTGAATAAATACAATACATGTGTCACAAAACACCAGTGAGCAAAACATGAAAAATAGTCCAACAGTCTCTTGTGATGAAGCCAAACGTCACTCTGTGCCTCCGATATCCAAAAAAAACCTCTTAATTGCACCTCTAACGTGCAAACCTCCGAACAAACAGACACTCATCACCGCAATGGCATGCCTATCTGACAACAGATCAGCTATAGCATGTAAAGATGTAAAATACTTCACAGCCCAACTAGAAAGCCTTCCATTCTGATATATCCCTCTCACAAGAATTTGTAGTGGTGCTGGAACTGACCAGGTTTGTTCAGATCTGGACTTGGCTCAGGTGTTCTTTTTATTTTGTGTGTTGTTCACTTTTAATTTGAGGGCTTTTGCTTTATTAAACTTTTCTAGAGTTTCTAGAACTATTGTGGTTCCTACTTACGTTGTTCAATGCTGTAATTAAGCCAAGCAATAATGTAACCGAATGTGATGCCAGAATACAGTGTTGCTGGCAATGCCCTTGGGAATCATACTGTTCTGTACTATCACATATGATACAACTAAAAGCGTTTTTTTTACCCCAGCACTTCTTGATATGTATCATGTGCTTGTATGAGAAAGTATCCTCTTTTCTTTGTATTGTTTCCTTTATGTAAAATCTCTGGTGATTCTGCTAGTACGCTTGCTTTTACTATTAAAAACTGACCACACTAAGCAGGAGAGCACATCGTGATCAATTATCTGGCTATGCTAGGACCTCAGTGTACTCTCCTCCAATGATCAGACTTTTTCTGACATGCCCCTGCTGCAGAGCCATTCACTGGGGAGCTCAGTGTGCTGCTGCTGCTTCCCCCACCCAGCTCTTATGCAGCTGAGAATGTGGAAATGTGATTATTTATAAAAAAAGGGACAAAGGTTTTTTTTCATATCTATACAAACATTTTTGCCTTTCATTTCTATGCTGAATGAGTTGTTTTGTAAGGTGCTCATTTACAAACACTTTAAAGGCATCTTCCAAACATGTACTGTATTTTAAAGGATTTGTGTCTTTCCTATATTGCTCTTGAAATTGGATTAAAAGGTTGACCCTCTCATAGACTGGGAACGGGTCTGCGCCACTGACCCCTGCCTTCTCTCCCTGCCCTCAGACCCCCTTGCCACGCCTTTCGGTTTTCCTCTCTCCCCCATCCCAGCCCCATCATCAGTGAAAAGCAGAGGGTGGAAGGCAGCATAGGTCAGGACGGAGGGCGGGGTGTTGAGCTGACCCAGTTAACTTTTCAAGTTAACCTGCAGGTGATTAGTTGCTTAGGACCTAGAAACCAATCACCAGCTTGTTAATATGAAAAGTCACCCTGCCAGCTCCCACTCCAGCCCCCTGTCCATAACTGTGCTTCCTTGCTGCCTCCTGTGTGCACAGGTAAGATGTTATGCGACGGAAGGGGGGGAAGAGGACACTACTGCGGGTGTGTGGGGTGATGTGAAGGGGGCAGTGGACACTGCTATGGGCAGGGCCACCCCAATAGCAGTGCTCACCGCCATAGCAATGTCCTCTACCACCCTTCACATCTCCCCCCCCCCCAATGTGAGCACAATACACTCCTTAACCCTGCACTTCTTAACCTTGGAATCTGAGCGTAAGGCACTCCTGATCCCTGCATTCTGAGTGTAACTCACTCTTGATCCCTGATTTCTGAGCGCAACGCAATCCTGATCCCTGTATTCTGAGCGTAACACATGCCTTAACCCTGCATGCTGACCGTTACACACTCCTGAACCCTGCATTCTGTGCGCAACACACTCCTGAACCCTGCATGCTGACCGTTACACACTCCTGAACCCTGCGTTCTGAGCGTAACACACTCCTGAACCCTGCGTTCTGTGTGCAACACACTCCTGAACCCTGCGTTCTGCGCGTAACACACTCCTGAACCCTGCGTTCTGCGCGTAACACACTCCTGAACCCTGCGTTCTGCGCGTAACACACTCCTGAACCCTGCGTTCTGCACGCAACACACTCCTGAACCCTGCGTTCTGCGCGCAACACACTCCTGAACCCTGCGTTCTGAGCGTAACACACTCCTGAACCCTGCGTTCTGAACGTAACACACTCCTGAACCCTGCGTTCTGAACGTAACACACTCCTGAACCCTGCGTTCTGAACGTAACACACTCCTGAACCCTGCGTTCTGCGCGCAACACACTCCTGAACCCTGCGTTCTGCGCGTAACACACTCCTGAACCCTGCGTTCTGCGCGTAACACACTCCTGAACCCTGCGTTCTGCGCGTAACACACTCCTGAACCCTGCGTTCTGCGCGTAACACACTCCTGAACCCTGCGTTCTGCACGTTACACACTCCTGAACCCTGCGTTCTGCGCGTAACACACTCGTGAACCCTGCGTTCTGCGCGTAACACACTCGTGAACCCTGCGTTCTGCGCGTAACACACTCCTAAACCCTGCGTTCTGCGCGTAACACACTCCTGAACCCTGCGTTCTGCGCGTAACACACTCCTGAACCCTGCGTTCTGAGCGTAACACACTCCTGAACCCTGCGTTCTGAGCGTAACACTGTACTCTCTTGTAATTCTTTTTTTTGTGTCCACTGCATTTGCGATGTACATTTGAGGTAAACAATGTATCATCACCCACAGTAGATCACAAAAGCAGTGTGTTTTGGTTGCCTACTCCTGCATTATAGCCTTGAAAATGTCTAGAATTAATTAAGATTCACCACCCATAGACTCAAATCGGGTTATGATTTTTAGTTTACCAGTTTAGGTCTTCATGATGGGTACAATGAACTTTGATATAATGCAGAGGCGTAACTAGCATCTTCAGGGCCTCGGTGCAAGAAACCATGAAGGGCCTCCACCAGGGACGTTGCTGGGTCTACAAAAGATCTCGGGGCTAGAGCCCATAGCAGCAAATAAATGAAAGTCATACACTTGGGTGGGCATACACATGTATATTAGAGATATATATATATATATATATATATATATATATATATATATATATATATATATATATATATATATATATATATATATATATATATATATATATATATGTATGTATGTCATTACATATCTGAGTACGGGTCCCCCACTTACATCAGGAACCCCAGAGAACTTTCCTACTTACATTAGGGTCCCCAGAGAGCCCCCCTTACATCAGGGTCCCCAGAGATCTCTCCTTACATCAGGATCCCCAGAGAGCCTCCCCCTACATCAGGGTCCCCAGAGAGCCCCACCTTACATCAGGGTCCCCAGAGAGCCTCCCCTTCCATAAGGGGCCCCCAGAGAGCCCCCTTACATCAAGGTCCCCAGAGAGCCTCCCCCTACATTGGGGTCCCCAGAGAGCCTCCCCCTACATTAGGGTCCCCAGAGAGCCTCCCCCTACATTAGGGTCCCCAGAGAGCCTCCCCCTACATTAGGGTCCCCAGAGAGCCTCACCCTACATTAGGGTCCCCAAAGAGCCTCCCCTTCCATAAGGGGTCCCCAGAGAGCCTCCCCTTCCATAAGGGGTCCCCAGAGAGCCTCCCCTTCCATAAGGGGTCCCCAGAGAGCCCCCTTACATCAAAGTCCCCAGAGAGCCTCCCCCCACATTAGGGTCCCCAAAGAGCCTCCCCTTCCATCAGAGTCTCCAGAGAGCCTCCCCTTCCATCAGAGTCTCCAGAGAGCCTCCCCTTCCATCAGGGTCCCCAGAGAGCCTCCCCTTCCATCAGGGTCCCCAGAGAGCCTCCCCTTCCATAAGGGGTCCCCAGAGAGCCCCCTTACATCAAGGTCCCCAGAGAGCCTCCCCCACATTAGGGTCCCCAGAGAGCCCCCTCCTTACATAAGGTTTCCCAGAGAGCCTCCCCTTACTATCAGAGTCCCCAGAGAGCCCCCCCCTTTACATCAGAGTCCCCAGAGAGCCCCCCCTTTACATCAGGGTCCCCAGAGAGCCCCCCCCTTTACATCAGGGTCCCCGGAGAGCCCCCTCCTTACATCAGGGTCCCCGGAGAGCCCCCTCCTTACATCAGGGTCCCCGGAGAGCCCCCTCCTTACATCAGGGTCCCCGGAGAGCCCCCTCCTTACATCAGGGTCCCCGGAGAGCCCCCTCCTTACATCAGGGTCCACGGAGAGCCCCCTCCTTACATCAGGGTCCCCGGAGAGCCCCCTCCTTACATCAGGGTCCCCAGAGAGCCCCCTCCTTACATCAGGGTCCCCAGAGAGCCCCTCCTTACATCAGGGTCCTCAGAGAGCCCCCCCTTGCATCAAGATCCCCCAGATAACCCCCTCCTTACATAAGGGTCCCCAGAAAGCCCCCTCCTTATATAAGGGTCCCCAGAGAGCCCCATCCTTACATTAGTATCCCCAGAGAGAAAACCCTCTTACATTCGTCTCCCCAGAGGGCCCCTTCCTTACATTAGTGTCCCCAGAGGGCCCCCCTTTACATCAGGGTACCCACACAGCTGCCCCCCCTTCCAGAGGTTTCCCTGTACCTATCTGGTGGAGGTGGGAGGCGGCTATCGGCAACTCTATGGTGTCCACAGGCAGGGGGATCTCCCTGGAGCTTGTAGTTCTTCTCCCAAGTGTATACAATGGAGAATAGAGGGGCCTCTGACCAGGGCATGTATCAGAAACAGTGTACAAGCAGAGCGACTCACTGAAAGTGAAACTGATACCTGCAAGGGTCAGAGGCCCCTCCCCTTTCCTCTCCACTGTATACACTGACAATCGGGAAGAGAGAACTACAAGCCCCAGGCAGATCCCACCGCTCACAGGCACCATAGAGCTGCCGATCGCCGCTTTCCACCTCCCCCCAGTGCTATCTAAAGTTCCAGCCAGAGGTGCAGGGGAGATGCCAGGTCTTGGGGGCCCCCCCCCCACAGCGGCAGAACGGCAGGACCCAGTCGCAAGTGCGACTGCAGTGACCCCTATAGTTCCACCGCTGATATGATGTACTATAATGCACCAAAGGCTGTCTGCATTGCCTCATAACAGATGTGTCAGAACGTTTGGAGATATCTGTATCCAAGGCTATCTTTTGCTGAGGTAGTTCAGGAAACATATGTCACTATAGTCTCTCTCTTCTTTTTGGTTTCTAGACAGGCTCTATCGTTTTCCATTTTACACTGTTTGCTCTATATCCCTAGATATAGCAGGCCAACAAATTCAGCCTTATTCATTAATGTGTCCTTAATCCTTAAGTGCTAAACAAATTAGAATTCACTTTGCTGAGGTCAGACCAGTAGAAGATGAATTCAGATTGGTTGCACTTAAGTATTGGCACTTAGGAATTAAGATCTTTCTACTGAACAAGACCAATTAGCATTCTCATCCTTGTTTGGAGTGCTGAAATCCTTGATGAGCTGTATGTAGCTTCTTTAGCATTTCAGATCTGCATCCACCTGGAATTACAATTTCTTGACAAAGTAGATCATTGGCAAGTGTGAGTTAAAAATGTAGCTGTTAAAATTCCTATAAGAGGCACTTCGTGTTTCTGAGTAGGCCACCCTTTCTCATGCACTAATTAAAAAAAATGCCTGCCTCTCCTGTCCACTGTTGCAACCCCCAGAAAATAAATGCAGTCCTTCATCACCAAGGATGAGTATATTAATGACTCTTTCACTGAATTGTGGGATTTTATAGGATTACCTCTTTTGGAGGAGTACTGGCTATTGGCTAATTCTTCTTTTCAAGTTCTTCTTTTCAGTTCCAACATTCTACACTTCTTGGCTTCAATATGTGACTTAAACAGGGTGCAAATGAAAATGAGAAATTTAGTATGGAAATAATTATAATAATAAGGAATTTCAATCCCAAACATTTTTTTTTCTTTGTTGATCTAGAATAGCTGTCCTCTTGGAAACATTTACAGTGCACCATTGCTCAGACAGGGAAGCCAATTAATAAAATATTTTATATTTTGAAGTAGTAAAGAACGTTCAGGAAATCAATAATTGTAGCCAACTAAAAGAGGAAGGTAGGACCCACCCTCACCCTCCTCTTCTAGTGTGTCAATATATCATATATGATCGGTTTTCATTGCCCAACCACTGCCAGACATCGAGTGAGCTGTCTCTTCGTAAGCAGAACTTGTAGAATATGGCACTCTACTTTTCAGTGACGTGACAGATCTGCATTAACTGATGCTAGAAAGTCACGATTCTTCCTACTGAACCATGCTAAAAGAAACATTTAGGTTGCTATTACTAATCTGACTTTCTGAAAATTCTAGTTGACTGGCTATCATGCTTATTGTCGTAACGCTATTTATACGTGATGGATCAGCATATCACCTGTGCCCCAGGAGGATGTAAGTTTTTACGAAACATGTCTGGCTGTTTGTGCTGATACCACCACGCTTAGAATATTCCCTAGCACGGGTGTATATTTGTTCTTATTTTAACCATTTTTTTATGCATATATTTTTTTATTTTATTTTTTTATTTTTACTTGCTAGAATCGGACCGATTCGGTCATACCTTTGGTCTACTGTATATTAAAGAAATTTTCTAGAATCGGACCTATTCGGTCATATTTTTGGTCTGCTGTATGTTAGGAAAAACAATTTATTTTTTTTTAAATAAAATTGCCGACTGTCTAACGGTACGTTCACGATCGGAGTCCTTCTTTGTTTTCCCCTTCCCTTTACTCGTGGCCGAGACGCCCGAGTATTTTATGTTTTACTACAGGTTTGCGTATTGAAAAACCTTAACATCGGACGATTCGCTGGGGAGCTATAAACAAACTCCAGATGTACAGGGAGACCGGATAGCCACTATCTACGGTATTCGAGAGAGGAAGTAGGACGTACGGAATCGCTTCAATCTAGGCTGGTTACTTCTGAATGATCCGCATCTATCCATGCGTCTAGTAGCACACCGGAACGGATTACACGCAAAAGAACCCTGCAGAGGGCTGTCTGCTCGCACTAACGACTCCGCTGACTGGGAGTCCACCCATTGCGGTAAGAGTCAAACTTTTTTCAACTCTGGATTTGTAAGAAGATTACACTGAATTTGTAAAAAGGATCGATTTCCCTATTCATTGGTTTTCTTGGAAACAGAGAGTCCCTGATTACAAAAGACTCCTTCTTTCTTGATTGAACTTTGGATGTTTTTTTTATTTTTTTGATTTGCAATTTCAATGATTTGGATTAGATTTCTCACTTTCATTTTTCATGTAATTTTAGCGCAACTTTATATATATAATTTTATCATGCTTATTGTCAATACTTTCAGTCACTGGTCCAAAACAAGTATATCAGGAAAACTGTCTTTACACTAACCTCCTTTGTTGCATGCTTGCTCCAAATCAGTAACTCAGAAAATATTAGTAATAGTGGTTCAATTATTTATGATTAATGATGAGCCAAACATGTATGAAATTGTTTGAGCAGGGTTCAGAAAACATTACAGAAGTTTTGAGTGCCTAATGGGAACACCACTGATATCAATGGGAGCCGAATGTTAAAAACAGTAATGACCATTTTACAGGCTAATAAGAAAAAATTGTCATTTACCGAAGCAAAAAAAAAAAAATTCAGTTCTGTGGTGAGCAGAGATTCTAGTAATGCCTAAAGGGAAACATTAAAAAATTCAATTAAATAAATGCCTGTGGGATGCCCTGGCCCTGTCTGGGAAGTGGCGCATCTGTGTGATGTATACAACTTACTAGAATAAAACTGACATTACAAAGCAAAAAAGCAAGCAAAATGACAGCTCCCAGGCACGTTATTCTGTTTGTAAACGAACCAGCCAAAGATTCAATTCACCTATACAAGTTCATTATCCTAGATGAGTGATTGGCAATCAATGTACATCATGGGGCTTTTCTTTTTTTTTTGGCAAAGAACCTGTCAAAAACGACATTTGTATTTTCATTTATACTTTACATTTTTTAAGAATGAGTAAGGACGCTATTTGCATAGAGACCTGCATCTAGATGGCCTATTGTCAAAGGTGTCTTCCAAATTCTGATTAACCCCTTCACCGGCACCAGTCCAGGGTTGTGTTCCCATCAACATGGGGTCAAGATGCTTTCCCAGGGGGTTATTTTCTGGCAAAGTCCCCTAATGTGGGCATGTGGTCTGACATCATTTGAGAAGGAGAGGCTTCATACTCACCCCCCCTCCTTTCCTGGCCTCCCACCCTGCATGCTCAGATAATGGTCTGGTATGAATATTTGGGAGGGACCACATACTTTTTTTTGTGTGGTAGCCCCCCCACCCTAGAGGGTCTTGTATAGAACTTATTTTGGGGCGGGGCTCTTGCTTTTTTTTTTTTTTTACATTTTTTTTGTCATCCTTAAAATTCATACAAGACTTAAAGGCCCTGGTATAAACTAGGTGGCAAACGCCAGAGCTTTTTATAAAAACTATTTTGGCATAATTGCTTAGATGGTTGTGAATTTCCAGTCATATAAGTGAATGGGGCTTGTGACATCACTGGTTGCTAAAGACTTGTACCCACCAGTATCCTTAGCAACCATTGACAGGGGAAAGTTGTCTTGCATATTAGTAGAAATAATGTTGCAAGTCTACTTGACATTCGGGTCCCACCAAATCTCATCCCTATTAATAATGCGTTTAGCAAACTAAATGTTATTCATTTAGGGTTTAGATCTACTTTAGTTTTATTAGATGTACCTTTAGTGGTTTATAAACCCTCTACTTGTTGGTGTTATTAGGACAGGAGCCAGAGAATGCCTAGCATACAGATTTAAAGGAAAAGTACAGCCAAAGCTTGTTTGGCCTTACTCCTCCTATGGATCACAGGAGTGCACATCGTTCTGCACTCCTGTGACTCATTTTCAGCAGGCAGCAGACTTAAGTCTGCTGTTTGCTGACATCACAAAGCTGGTCCAAGTTCGGGCAAGATCACAACAATAAGGTCGGGATCCTACTGCATGTCTGGACTGGCACCCCGCTCAGCCTCTCAGAGAGCCAATGAAAGCTTGAGCTGGCTGCTCCCGCCCCCTCCACAGCTCAGCATTTCAGTGAGTGTGGAGGGGGTAGAGCAGAGAGCTGGTGACTGACAGTCACCAGCGCTCTGCTCACAGAGCACTGAGAACCGAGCAATCAGTGGTGTTAGATCGCTCAGTTATCAGTGTTGGAGCCGGCGGGGCACAGATTCAGCATTGGACTGATGCTACATCCACCTACAGTAGGTAAGTATGATTCTGAAAAAATCCTATATATCTCTTTTAATGAGGAGAGAAGTTGTAGTCAAATTAAGATAGATCTAAGCATGCTTGCTGTCCTGTCCCCTTCCTGGCCAGCCCAGATGCATGCCTAGATAAGGGCCTGGTATGGATTTTGAGTGGAACCCCTTGATTTTTTTGTTTGCATGGGATTCTCCTTAAAGGATGACAGCACTCTGTTCCATTCTCCCAAATGTTCTTCTGTGGGAAATCGGTTGTATTGAGATGCAACAAAAGCTAAAAAAACAAGTATTTATTTAAAAAATTGCAATTGGTTATGATGCACAAAGCCTTAGTAAACAAAATGTCTTTTAGTTGAGGCTTAGGCCGCGTACACACGAGAGGATTGTCCGTCCAACTAAGTCCGTCAGACAATCCGACAGACAGTCCGTCCTACTTTTGAATGAACGGACTTGACCACACACGATGAACAGACAGTCCGTTGAAAGCTTGCGCGATGACGTGTACAGCACGTACGACGGGACTAGAAATACGACGTCCAATACACTGCAATGCAACCTTCGGCCGTGTAAATCCTTTCTGAGCATGCGCCATACTTAGTCCGTCCAACTTGCCTACTCACGAGCGAACTGTCCGCTGAAACCAAAGTTGGACGGACAATATTACGGAAATTCCGAAAGACTTAGTCCGCCAGACTGTCCGCTGAAAAAGTCAGCTGAAGCCCACACACGAGCGGACTGTCCGCTGAAACACGTTTCAGCGGACCAAGTCCGTCAGACAGTCCGCCCGTGTGTACGCGGCCTTACATCATTGGGGTTTATGAGTTTAATTTTCAGGTTTATTCATCAAAGGGAAAATGATCAATAACTACAGGACCTGGGATATTTATTTGTATCACCAGAATCATACAAAAGATTCATAGCTCCTCTCAACACTCACCTATCTTATAAATTGGTGGCCCATGGACAGCCCAGGTGCCAGCCACCCCAGACTGTCTCCACTCCCCCATTAAATATATGAACCAACATCAGCCACACTCTGCTTAGCTCCTCTTACTGTATTTTCAATTAGTCAATTAGTTGACTGCATACAACAATGTCTCCACCTGAGAACCAACTTTAATTAACATGTTTCACTACTCCTGGCTTGCTCACAAATATAGGATCTTCCCTTATCCTTGTGAACAAGTCAAGAGCAGTGAAACACATCAAGAAAGGTTGGTCCTCGGATGGAGACATTGTTGTATGCAGTGAACCTATTGACCATTAATAGGTACGTTAAGAAGAGCTAAGCAGAACACAGCTTATGTTCTTTCATATTTTAACACCAGTTGGTTCTCTAGGCTACCATTGACAAATTAGGAGAAGCACAGTTTTTGAACATAAGGACAAACTTTGCATTACACATACAGTTATGCACACACATACATTTCATGCTGTTGAGACATATTTTTACTGTCCCTCCAACAACTCCCTCTATGAGCGGCAAAGGCAAAAGATAGAGCTGTATACATGCAGCAGCAGTGATGATTTTACCTTGTGATGTGGCAAATATTATTTTCTGTCACATTCATCAGGCCTTACTGCCCACCAAGCACGACCCATTTAACTGAATGGGCCCACGCTGCAATAACCATGTGCAATGCAAAGCAGTGGTGGGGTTTTTTAGAGGGGTAAACACAGGCAGTAAGGAGGCTACATAACTGCAGCTCACTCTTTAGAAGGCTAATGCAGATGTAAACAAGCCTTAACTGGTAGTATGAAGTAGTCACAAGACACTGGGGAAGTTTGCTCTGCAAAACACTCTATAGTGCTATACTGTAAATTATGGACTCAGAAACAGGTGGACTGGCATTGATGTTGCCTTCAGCACACTTTCTGGGCTGTGGTGTTGCTGTAGTGCCAGAATCGCTGGCATTTTTTGTGGTGTTGTAATGGATCAGAGCCGCATCAGGCTCAAATGCTGGTCCTAATTGGGCAGTGTGGATGTGCGTGCACGCCGGGAGCAATCACTCTGACACCTGTCAGTTTGATTACTTCTAGGCTTGTGCAATTCGTTTCGTAACGAATCGAAATTCGGCCAAATTTTGCATCTTTCGGGCATTCGGATGCATCCGAATGTCCGGATAAAAAAATAACAAATTACAACGAATACGAAAGAAATATAACAAATGAATTCAAATGAATTCGAATGAATTCGACATGATTCGGTAATACTTTAAAGATCTAATGAAACAAAAGGTCAGCTCAAAGTAAATCTTATAGTCCAACCAGCTAATTAATTTTGTGGAATTTAGGATGGATTACTGGCAAAGTGCATTCCTGAGAACTGAGTTAGAAGGGTGTTGTATTGTATTTGAGTCAAGGAGAAGAGACGCTGTCATTGTGTGTGTTAAAAGATTCAATAAACAAACGACTTTCCAAACTACGAATCATTATCACGAATGTCTATACATACATAAATAGCGAATTTCAACGAATACGAACGAATGAATTCGACACTCTACGAATAACGAATTATCCGAAAACGTATTAACGTAACATAACGAATATAACAGAACAAAATGATGTATTTTACGAATAACAACGAACCAAAACTAAATGAAATTTTCCATTGTGCACAAGTCTAATTACTTCCACATCTCTGTTTATTGCAGAGCGGTGCCCAATGTTTTATCCGCAAAGATCAATAGATTATACGTCACCACTATGTAAATGTGGTCAGTCTAAAAGGTACATCTTATTGGCTGAACTACAAGAGAAATGCAGAAACTTAACGGCTTGGTTGTTGCTGGTTCTTCTCCTTACTTCCTCATACCTCCAGTGCGGGGGCAGGAGGGTGTAGACGCCATTCTTTGGTTCCAAAGCAGAGCTAAGCTGTTTACTATATAATAAGCAAGGAGTTGCATAGAAACATGTATACACATAAGAAAATAGGCATTTTAATGATTATCATTATTTTCATTACATTCCTTCACAGTGTCACTGATGCAACTTAGGGCTGTGATTTAGAATCTGATATAGTAAGAGTGCTGGCTGAAAAGTGATAATGTAAAATATAAATTAATTAGGCATAAGGATTTCTTCAGATGCGGAAATTTCAGAAAAATTGAGATGAATTAAGGAATTTAATGTGTTTATACCTATGTAATACTACTATTAACCGCATTGTTAGGCATGACATTGGTGGACTTTCCCTCACCTGGTCTATTTAGGGGCGATCCCCGGGTGGTCCCGACATGCGAGGCTTTCTCTACATAAACCAGCACAATTTGACTACTCCTGATCCCCTTGGCTCCCCCTTATGGGGTTCCTCGTCCTTACAAGGTAAATTTGTCCCACTGCACTATTATTATTTTTGGCCCCATCCATTCCACCATTCACCCTTCCCACACCCTCACTATTCCCCCACATTTCCCCCCCTTCCTTTTCCCCCTTTTTTCCTCTTTTCTTCCCTTCCCTCTTTTCCTTTCCCCTTCTCCCCCTCCCCTTTTTCCCCCCTGCTACCCCCCTTTTTCTTTACCCCCTTCCCCCATTTTGCTCACATTGTGTTTTCCCCTCATAGAGTGTCCTCGCTTGCTGCGCCTGCCCTGGGTATTGCCCCTTTTCCAGCCTGCCGGATTTCCACCACAGCTTCCGGTAGGAGCTATTATCGGACTGTCTGTGGGGCCCTGCCACCATATTAGCAACACATTCAACCTCAGCAAGTAAGCCTTGGTTATTGGGGTTCTATATCTTACCCCCAACCTTGTCTTATGCACTTGTGTTAGCTTTTTTCTTATCTCTACATAAATTTTTTAGAGATACCACACGCGCTTGCTCCTGACGAGTGGCATGAAAGCCACGAAACGCGTAGAGCTACTGGTTTCCGATCTCCGTAGCGATGCGAGTTCAGCCATACAGATAGTATGGCTGAATTTGTATCGCTCCCGCAGCAAACTCGCACAGGACCCTTTTTTTGGTCCGCAACAGAATCGGATCGCATGGGGGTTCACACCATGCGATCCGATTCCTGTGCGAGTCGGCAGATCGCACTGCGATATGCGGACGGATCTGGGGGTGTCATTAACATATCATTGACACTCCCAGCCGTCCGCATAGGGCAGTGTGAACTGCCGGCGGGAGTAATGCGATGCGGGAAAACGCCGCGGATTCGCGGCGTTCCCGCATCGCAGCAGTGTGAACCCGGCCTAATGGCCCAATTATTATATATATGTAACTGCTCATTGATACTATGTATTTATACAATTCTAACTGAGCTTTTTAATAAAATTCCGTATATTCATCCTAGTACCCTCTTGCTGTCCGGTGCTTCATATAAAGTCCCAGCCTCCCCCCTTTTTTAAATACACCCTCTTCGCTCAGATGTGGAAATTTGTCAAGATGTCCATGTTTAACTTATTCGACAACAGTATACCTAAATGGAAATGAATACTGGGGAATCCTGCATAGATTCCTTTATTTAGCACACGTTAAATGAAAAATCAAGAGTAAACTGCCAGATTTTTTGCCCCACTTTTAACAAATCATTGTGTAAACTGCCAAAATTCTCCTAATAAATATTGTAAACTGTGCAAAAGTACATGAAATCTCAAAGTGCACTTTCATATATTACACAAAACAAATAGATGTATGAGCTAGCAAGCCAATTAGTTTTGTACAAGATGTGTGATCTTTTGCAGAATACTTTACTGAGAAACAGAGGGCTGCAGAAAACATAACAGACCAAGCCGCAGATGGAGATTATTAAAAATAAACACATAAAATAAGATACTAGTAAATGTCCCCGATGTGACACATTCATTTCTCCTCATGCTTTTATTATTTTTGTATCACAGCAAATTAGCAGAAAGGCAGATGCATAACTATTATACTTCAAACAGGCCAAATTGCAAAATCGTTATCGTGCCCTCCAGCCCTCTTAATGCCAAGTTAAGGCAAATCCCACTACTGCGATAAGTGCCATTCTAAGTTATTAACTGGCTCTGCAGCATACTTAATTATTTTCATAGTAATCGGCCACAGGTGCCCAAATTAAATATACATTGATTTTTATCTATGTATGTGCGAGATCCTATTTGTTGCCTGCATTAATCATTATGCTATCAAACACACAGGCAATGGAGAGATGGCTGCTGCTGCGGGGGGTCAATCAGAGGTAAGCAGACAATGCTACCGCAGTAACAGTGCTGTGTTTCCAGTACAACAAATAATGTAAAACAATACACATGCAGAAGCTATGGTGTTTGAGGGGTCTTACCATCCTGTATAATACTGATGCTAACACAGAACACTTTTTCTGCTGTCATCAAAAAATTGAATTATTGGAACCTATGCTGAAGTACTGAAATGTTTCAATAGCTTTATTTCCTCCTACACCTGTTATGAGTGAGCTTGATTACTATATACCCACCCACTCCTCCTCAATAAACTACATTCCCTTGGCCTCCGAGATTCTGCACTTTCCTGGTTCTCTGCCTATCTATCACAGCACTCCTTCAGTGTCACCTACAACTCTGTATCCTCCTCTCCATTGCCCCTTTCTGTGGGGGTCCCCCAAGGCTCTGTTCTTGGACCCCTTCTCTTCTCTATTTATACCTCCTCCCTTGGTCACCTGATAACCGCCCACGGCTTCCAATACCACTTATACGCCGATGACACCCAAATCTATCTGTCTACTCCTCACCTCACTCCTTCAGTCTCCTCTCGCATTACTAACCTGCTAACTGACATATCAGCGTGGATGTCACACCATTTCCTTAAACTAAACCTCTCTAAAACTGAGCTATTAATAATCCCCCCTGCACATGCCCCCCTCCATGACTTTTCCATCAAAATCAACAATGCAACCATCAGGCCCTCCCCTCACGCCAGGGTACTAGGTGTAACCCTAGACTCTGACTTGTCATTTCAGCCCCAAGTCCAATCGTTGTCAAAAGTTTGTAGATTTCACCTCTGTAACATCTCTAAAATTCGCCCCTTTTTAACAATTAAAACTACTAAGATCCTCATTCACTCCCTTGTTATCTCTCGCCTTGACTATTGCAACTCCCTTCTCATTGGCCTGCCTCTCCATAGGCTATCTCCTCTTCAGTCTATCATGAATGCTGCTGCCAGACTTATCCACCTTACCAACCGCTCAGTGTCTGCCAACCCTCTCCTCCAATCCCTACACTGGCTCCCAATCACCCAGCGAATTAAATTCAAAATACTAACCACCACATACAAAGCCATTCACAACTCTGCCCCGAGCTACATCACCAATCTTGTCTCCAAATATCACCCAAACCATCCCCTCCGTTCTTCTCAAGACCTCCTACTCTCAAGCTCTCTTGTCTCCTCCTCCCACACTCGTCTCCAGGATTTCTCCAGAGCCTCTCCAATCCTCTGGAACTCGCTACCTCCACCGGTCCGGCTATCCCCTACTCTGGCTACCTTCAGACGATCCCTGAAAACTCATCTATTCAGGGAAGCCTATCACGTCTCAAACTAATCTCCTACCACTTCCATAAACTCATTCCCAACAATTATAACCTTCTGTACCACCTGCCCCACCCTTTTAGATTGTAAGCTCTTCTGAGCAGGGTCCTCTTAATCCTCTTGTATTTAATTGTATTGTAACTGTATTGTCTCCCTTTTATATTGTAAAGCGCTGCGTAAATTGCTGGTGCTATATAAATCCTGAATAATAATAATAATAATATATAAAACATTTGCTGTGCGAATATCTGAGCAATTGCACACCTGCCATGAAATAGTCCTCATCATTTCTCCAGTATGTTTATTTTCTAATGATCATAAGGCCCATCTAAAGGCCATAATGTGGTGTTTTCCTGAAATACCGCAATCAGGAAAATACCATATTATGGCCACTAGATAGAGCTGGTGATCATAGGAAAAAAATGTGAAAAAAATACTGGTATTCCCTGATGGACGTGAAGATGGAAGCCCTTGAAAAGCCCCAGATGTTCAAGTAATCAAGCATTGCTTACCACCAGATTTTGACGAGGCACTGCTTATGCCATGCTAGATAGAAGTCGAATTGGTGTCCCACCTGATGTACCACTTGCAGCTGCATCACCCTCAGGAATCTCTCCTCTTTTTTTCTTTCCTGTTTTCTTTTCCCTTACTACTATTTTCTATCCTCTTTTCTCCCCCTTGGTACTGGTCTTACTGTTGAGTGTTTTATCAATCTTCTTATGAACAGGCAGGTTGCCCGGTGCCGGGTTTTTTCTTACCAGATATTTACTGAGGCACCCGTCTTCACATGGTAGCCCTCTCAAGTTCCATTCTAGCAATTTATAATGATGGATATGTTTAGGCCTCTGCACTGAAGATGGTCAATATTTACAGTCAATACAGACTTTAATGTACAATTACAAGTGTATGGGCTAAGCCAAAAAGTCCTTGAAGACACTTCAACAAATTGAATACGTCATAGACGTTTGTTTTGGAGTATTTTTTTATCTTTTGCATGCCACTTATCAGGTTGCACTTAGTCCATGTCTATTAATATGACTGATGTATGTTAACTCTTGCATGCAGAGCTACCTTAACGCTACCATCAATGTAAGATTTGTTTCTTGAACGATCAATAAAACTCTTGAACAGGAAAAATTACGAGTATTATTTGTGAAGGCTGTGTGAATGCTCAAACATGCATAATTACACCCTTTAATTTAATTTTTCATGTTACCCTGTCATGATTTGGAATCAAAATCAAAAATCTAGTTGCTTACACAGCACATAAGATTCATGGTCAAGAGCAGGCCAGGTGCAGTACGCAAGTAGCAGCACAAGAAATGGAAGTGAGGCAGATGCATAGTCAATAATTAACCTGGCTGCTGTAGCTAGTGTCACCAGGTATAATGTGGAGAGAAATTAGGAGTAGACAGTAGTCAGCTTTAAGTTGGTACACAAGTATCAGCAAGCGAGATTGGCAGCAAGAAGGTTAATTTGCTCCTGTCTAACCTTGGCATTGTATGTATGCATGTGAGATAGGAACCTTAGATTGTAGACTCTTAGAGAGCAGGGACTGATATGAATGTAAAGTATGTAAAGCACTGTGCAAATTGTCAGTGCTATATAAATGCCTGTAATACATGAATCAAAATATTGCTGAAGGCTTACACAGAGATCAGTCAGGGGGCTCTCCAGTATTTTATGTAGCTTGGTGAGACTAGTTACCTCTGTACACAGATGTTGTACTCTTACCTCCTGACAAACTGATTGTATAGAGCGGCAATATAGTTATTTAAGAACTGTCAGACAGCGGAGCGTGCAGACAAGAGGAGCCTTGGTCGCGAGCAAAACTTTTTTTTTCTTTTTCTTTTTTCAGGTCGATGGTGGTGGCGGGTATCATGATTGACAATGGATCTACACTGGGGGACATTCTTTTTTCTTTTTCTTTTTTTTAATAAAGGAATTGTCAAAAACTCACTGCGTTTTTATTTGTTTTTGACACTTTTTTGGTGAATGAGTAGGGGTACTACCTACTCATTCAAATGGGAGTTTTTAAAGGGGGCTTCCAGATTCCAATAAGCCCCCTGCCCGCAGACCCTCACAACTACCTCCCAGGGTTGTGGGGAAGAGGCCCTTGTCCCCATCAACATAGGGACAAGGCCATTGTCAGGTCACCTAGAGGCGAGGTGACAGGTGCACACCGTAGGATCAGGAGTGCACCACAAGGTTGTGGACCCTACGGCTGACTGCTGCAGACGGGGGACAGATCCCACTGGGGTTAGAGCGTACGATTCCCTGGGGCGCGGAGTCTAAGAGCCAGCAGGTGTTCACCAGCGCCTCTGGTGGTGAGGATGGACTTGGCTGCAACTGGCTCCAGGTCGCGACCCCCAGGGTCCCCCAGCTCACACCCACAGTAGGCAACAGGAGGATAGGGATGGTGAGGGACAAAGCCAAGGTCGGGCCACAAGCAGACAAGAATAGTCGGGTACACGCCAAAAGGTCAGGATCGCAGGCAAACAAGGATAGTCAAGACACGCCAAAGTCGGTAACGGAAACCAGTAGCAGAGCACACGGCAGGAAACAGGAAGCTAATACACAATGGTTGATCAGCACTGATGGCCTGCAGTGCACAGGTTAATATAGGGCTCCCTGATAGGGCCTGGGGTGGAGCCATGCTTAGAGGAGAGGTTATAAAAACCACCAGGTGGAAGTGGCTGGCCTCTTAGTCTGAAGACATGAGGGGAGGTAAGCAAACACAGGAAGATCACTGCATAACCATGACAGCCATATGACCCAAGGGCATGTGGCCTGGTAAGGTTTGGGGGGTCTTCGCTCTATCTCCCCTTTCCTGATCTGGTGAGCTGCATGCTCGGAAAAGGCTCTGGAATGGATCTTGAGGGGGACTCCACACCATTTTATGGCATGGGGTTTCTCTTAAAATCAACACCAGACTCAAAGGGCCTGATGTGGATTAGGAGGCCCCCCACATTGTTTACTTCACTTTTTTTTTTTTTTTTTATTATCAGACTTTATTTTATATTCAGCTGTCATCGGGGAACCTGGCTGACAGCTGATGACTCATGTCAAGGATGCGGCTATCAGCTTACCGGCCCGCTCCTTAACAACAAGCTATTCTTACATTAAGCTGTCAGCAGGGAACCCCACTGACATCTGACGACTCATCGACTGTTAAGGATGCCACAGCCGGCTTGCCAGCCCACTCCTCAGCAACCAGCTATTCTGCAAATAGAATTCACATCTATTGATCAATTTTCAACCAATTCGAATTCTAAAGCCGCGTACACACGGGCGAATTGTATGGCCTACTTAGTCCGTCATACAATCCGACGGACAGTCCGTCATACTTTCGAATGAACGGACTTGACCACACACGGATGCACAAACAGTCCGTCGAAAGCTTGCGCGATGACGTGTACAGCACGTACAACGGGACTAGAAATAGGACGTCGAATACACAGCAATGCAACCTTCCACTGTGTAAATCCTTTCTGAGCATGCGCCATTCTTAGTCCGTCGAACTAGCCTACTCACGAGCGGATTGTCCGCTGAAACCAAAGTATGACGGACAGTATTACGGAAATTCCGAAATACTTAGTACGCCAGACTGCACGCTGAAAAAGTCCGCTGAAGCCCACACACGAGCGGACTGTCCGCTGAAATGTGTTTTGACGGACTAAGTAGGCCATACAGTCCGCCCGTGTGTACGCGGCTTAATTGTTACAAAAATTTTTAATTTGTTAGAAAACTAATGTAAAAAATGGATGTACACAATGGATGTAAAAATTTAGGTCCACATCTGTTTTTCAACCAAATTTCTAACAAAAAAAAATGACGGAGCTGATGAAGAAAACAGAACCCCAATGTAAAAGCTACCTTTAGGTCAACCTTAGGCCCTTAACTGTACACACGATCTAAAAATTGGACAACGGATCATCCGCTTTTTTTGCATGCTAGTCGCATATCGAACACAAAGAGTTTACTAGAGATACGAAAATTCGAGTACTGAATATTCGAGTACTGAATAATGACTGAATTAAAAAATCGGAAGTGATGTTAGTGTATTTACATTGTATTTTCAATTGAAAACTGTACTGATTAAACTAAAATCGTACAATCTGGTATCATACGAGAAATTTTCGTGCATGTTCGATCAGGTAATATTGGATGACTTGTCATGATCGGCTCTCAAAAGCTCTGTACTAACTATCTGATTATTGTATGATCGTTTTGAAAGCGGTATTTTTTTGTACAATTTTTGGATCGTGTGTACGGGTCTATATTCTGAGGTTGTAACAGGTTGTTGCAGAACTCAGTGTCACAAAATTGGATTTAGATATAAGTCTACATTAACCAGGTCTGTAGCAGGATAACAAAAGACAACACAAACAAAAACAGATTCTACTAACACTAATATCATTGGTATCAGAAAGCAGCAAACCATGGAATATATAATGTGCTCATATGCATTATGAGCTATAAAACTGAGCAGTGAATGAGACTGCACGGTATGTTTTACAGATTTGTTTTGCATTGTTCATTGGAGATATAACATGCTGTGGTAAGTAGTAGGTGGCACATGACAATTTATATAATGTTGTGTTGAAACTTGTTTAGAGGTTGCTGGAGCTGTATCAGTTCAGTGAGAAGTTGAAAATATAGTTCAGTGAAGCATGCATGTCTCCAGATGCCAAGAAGAGAAAACAGCACAGAACATTACAAGGGTAAATCTCTCTAATGACACAGTAATGAAAACCTTCTATGCTGACTGATGAAAACATGACAGTTTCTAGCTATACGCACATTCTATCAAAATTAAAAATTAAAAGAGAAAAATGGAGTGCTGAAATAATGCATTTGTGTTTAAATAGGAAGTATCACTACATTTTAAAAAAAAACTAAGTTCTTGTAGTGTTTAGCACTCCATGATCTTCTGTGTGGTTGCTGAGTAGTGTGGCTGGAAAGCTCACCCCCACTGCTGCCCAACCATACTGATCAGAAGGGAACCAATATATAATTAGTTCTGGTTGACAATTCTCACCTCTAGCAGCAAGCGCATCAAGGAGACGAGCGCTGTTATTCAGCAAGCAGGTCAAGGGGTCATGATGGTTCCCATATGCAAGCATAAGAGTAAATGATTGGCTGGCTACTGGGAAACAGTAAGACATAACACTGATAGTCTCTCAGCCTCGCATTTTTCCTCTTTCTGTTCAGGAAATGTCAACCATATCCTCCTTGTTCTATAGTTTTTCTATCCCTCTACTGCTCATCTTGTTACACACTCTTATTCACTGTTCACATAATTACTTGCTCACTATACTCTATTGCCACTTTCAGTCAATTGATTTCTCTCATCTCCATATCTCCTATTTCTCTCACTGTTTACTTATTAGGTAAGGTGCAGCAGGTCAGGCTGCAGTTGGGGGATTTGGCAAGCTGGAACACTGCACAATCCTTTTTAATAAGAATCCCTGAATAAGGTGGTGGCTACAGCAGTGTGCTGTATTTTTCCCATAGCAATGCCCATAAATTGGGCTTCAGCCTGGGGTGGAGCGGAGAGGCAGCACAAACACACATAAAGATGTGCTTTTTATTCACAGTGGATCATAAATAAGTGAGTGCTAGTAAAATTGTGCACTTGGACTCCTGTGGGATTTAAAAGTTTTTTTTTATATTAATATTGTGGTGATACTTTGTTAATAATTCAGTCCTGTTTATGTAACTAGTAATTTGTTCACAATTCAGGGTTGTTGTTTTTTTGTTGAACAGAAACTTTTTGTAAATGACAAATAGAAAGAAAACATACAGCAAATAAAACAACTAAAAGAAAAAGTACAGTCACGTATAGAAAGAACGGATTAATTCTCAATCAATTGACTTGGATCTTAAAGCTTTACTGCAGATTCTCTTAATCTGCATCCACACAGATGCATGGATTAATGTACAATAGGCCAATATGAAAATAAGACATACAACAAATGCACTGTTAACCAAGATGAGCAGTGATTCCCTGTCACCAATATGTCAGGTTCACAGTTCAGTGTGACCATTTTTTTTAACTCTTTGGGGAATTTCCAATTTAAAAACAGTTGAAGATTAGGGATGAGCACAATGTTTGAGTCGAATAGTTTCACCGAATACCAAACATTATGGGGCGTTCGTGGGAAAATCAAGTGCCCACGGAACACCCTATAATGAATGGTGAGACCGGCGAGCTGAAGAACGGGTAAACACAGCATCTCCCCATTCTGCCTAGTGACAGGACACTGATTGTCTGCTCTCTGTCATCGGGAGCAGCGATCAATGTCGTGTCACTGCTAGCCCTTCCCCCCACAGTTAGAATCACGTGCCCGACAGGAAATTCAAAGTAACGTATGGGTACATTACTTTGCCCAGCCTTGCCATTCTACCGACGTATAAGTGCAAGAGCCGGTCGGCAAGCTGTTAAAGGAGCCCAGTGATCTCTATGGATAATAAACAGTTGAGTCAAACACTGTGCAGAGGATAAGGATACCTCAAATACATTTTTCAAGGCTTGCCCCCATTCGTCATCACTAAGCGACTCTAGATTTCTTTGCCACTGTCCAAAACTACCTGCTTGCGAGTTGATTCTAGTTATCATTTTGTTAGACGAATATATCTTTCCCATTAGTTCCTGTTTAGCACATCTTATAGTAACTGCCAAAGCTAAAATTGATGAAGGATTATATTTTAATAAAAAAGGTCTTTGCTTGGGTCTGCAAGGCATGCCATAACTGTAGGTATTGAAAAAATACTTTATTAGACAAATTATATTTCTCTGCCAATTTATCAAATGATTGCAAAACACCATTATTGTAAAGTTGGCTAAGAAACAGAATACCTGCCTTTTTCCACAAATCAAAACTTTTAAGTTTCGCCACTTCAGGCAGTTGTGTATTATTCCATATGGGAATATAATGTGTATAACCCTTCTAATGAGTTTCTTGTTGAACAGTGGTCCAAATCCTATGTACCAAATAGAATATAGGATATCTACGTTTGTTATAAAAATGGTAAGAAACTATTGACTGCACTAGTGGATCTATTGGCAATTGGGAAAGTATAATTAGTTGTATGGGATCCTCACAATCTATAGTATTCCAAACATTTAATTGCTGAAGTTGAGATGCCAGATAATAAAGCCTGGCATTAGGGACAGTCAAACCTCCTTCATTCTTAGGCAGCTGCAAAGTTTCCAAACTGGTCTGAGGATGTTTATATCTCCATATACGATCTCTAAGCAGGGTATCTATTTGTTTAAAGAATTTCTGTGGTAAGTATTATTCTTTACAGCTGGTTTGATACTTCTTTACAGTATGTCTGGCAGAGACTTCACCATCACCCCGATGGAGCCTACTCTGCAACATTTTCACTGTTACAAATGTTCTGATCACCCTAGTTCTTCACTGGAACATTTTATTCAAACTGACCCCTTTTTATTCAGGGACAGGCTAATTACCTTTTTTTTTATATTGAGTCTATAAGATGTTAACTTTCTATTTCCTTTGCAGGAATTAGTTCTACTACCTTAGCAGGTCATGCTGGTTATTGTTGTTAATGCTAATGGGATGCAAGGCTCTCGCAATGGGATTTTGTGTGTCATAGTATGAAACTTGGCTTTCTCATGTGAACTGTTTTTCTACCAGTGTTTGTAGTTCATAACTTATTTAAAATGTTTACTTTACCTCATTATCTCGATCCCTATCCATTGGGTGTGAGGAATTGTTCTTGATTTATAATTGTTTCCTTTTGGATCTATTTGTCAGCGACTTGCGGCTTTAGCATCCATTTGCTAGCCCTTTAAATTTAGGAGGTGAGCCTAGTTTTCACATGCTTTTTTATGCTCCAGATGTGCCCTCATATATATTTTAGGGTTGGATTGGCTCTTCTCTGCCAGAGCCTATTGACTAATATGTCTTAACAGAAGCATTGCATTATAAATTCTCTAGACAGGTTTTTCTGACTATAGGAGTTTTATGGGCCAACAACATAGATTATTAGTTGTAGCGTAGTGATATATAATGTTCTTTGCATCTGGTCATTTACTTGTCCTCTCAGTCATTAACACTTTTGGTTGAAGCACAATTAGGGGTACGGGAGAAACTATATGCCTTGAAATGATATACTATTTTAATTATTTGGCTGCGGGTTCTCCTTTTACTTCTATCTAATATTGACGTGTTAACACTTTTTGATTGTGGTGTTTTTGTCCCTCTGACAGGTAAACCCCACCTACTATCCCCCACCAGTGGATTGATTGGTTTATGAGTATTGTTATTGAATACAATCCACACTTGAATTTTACCTCTGAACAGGTTGTTTGGAGGTCGATACCACCTATGATTGTACTCGGTCACTTATTGGGTGTGAGTTGCCTTGTCTGTAACCTTAACTCTTTAGTTTTCCCCTGTCCTCTCTTCCTTTTTTTTTTTTTTTTTTAGCTTCTGTTAACGGATCTCAAAGGTTAGGTCTCTTGTATTAAAGGATGGCTTCTTCAACTCTAGGTCGCAATCCCACTTTGATCTCCCATAATGTACAGGGACTGAATATTTCTGCGCTTTTATGGGAACTCAAAAAGGTGAGCCTGGCCTTCATGATACTACAAGAAACTAATTTCAAGACAGGTTGACGTCTTCCTTCCCCAAGATTTATCATGCCGCTATTCCTAATGCCAAAACTAAACTGGGGGGGGGGGGCTTCTATTTTGATCAGCAGACTTGGTGAATTTGAGGTTACCAACCAATTAGCAAACCCAAGGGGAGATACCTTTTCATAAAAGGCAACCTGAAAGGCATGCCAATTACATGTGTATTTTCCCAATACACAGAATACTTTTGTTTGTAGGAAAATTGTTGAACTTAAATTGTTTGCCTCTGGGTGTACACATCTAGGGGAAGTCTTCAATGTCCCGCTAGACCCCTTGTTGTATTCATCTAATGGGAAAGCCAGTATACAATACTGATGTCTAAAAAATATATTAAATCACTGCTCCACTCTCTGTCCCTTCTAGACTCCTGGACGATGGCTCACCCCTCAGATAGAGACTACACATTTTATTCTAGGTTTCATAGAAAACACTCCTGCATAGATTATATCTTTATATCACAGAGGGATCTGCCATTATTGCAGGATACACATATTTAGTGATGGCCGAACGGTTCGCCCGGCGGTCGTTTCGCGGCGAATTTCCGACATTCGCGGTCCGCACGTTCGAACGCCTTTTTCCGTCGTTCGCCGCGGCGGACTTACGTGTTTAATGTATACAAGAACTTTAACCTTTGGTGACACGTTTATCATGTGATACAGGACAGCCAATTGAGACATGACAGCACATGGACACTTGTACATTCCCCCTAACCTATAAATACACCCGATCCGGTGGCCATTTTACATTCTTTCTTCTGTTACGATAGGGACAGGTTCCTGTGTGGAGTAGGGAGAGATAAACCACTAGCTATTTGGTACACAAAAGTTCTTTTCAGGACTGGTATAGGTGTTAGGTGTTGATAGGTTTGCTGTGCTGCTGATTCTTGCAGCAGCCTGAGTGTCTTTTGTTAGTTTAGAGAAAGGGAAAGGACGGTGTATGCTACAGGGACAGCCAGATTAGTCTTTCATCATCATCATCATCATCATCATCATTAGCTGTTACTATCAAGGTCCACAAAAGAGCTGTTCCAGTAACCACTAATCGTTCTCTTTTTTTGCCAATTTGTATAGGGACAGGAAGGAAGCAGTGTTGTCAGGCAGTGAGGGTAATTTTAAAGACTTGCTGTTATTATTAGTTCCACAAAGGTTCTTTTCAGGACTGGTATCAGTGGTACAGTAATAGGCTTGTACATGTATAATATTCTTTCTTCCAAATATAGAAAGGATATTATACTTGACTGCTGCCCTTCTGCTGCAGTCTGCTAAACATTCACAACTCACTTGTTCCACAAAAGTTCTTATAAGGACTGGTAACTTGGTATAGGGTGCTACGGTACATAGGCTTGAGTGCGGTACAGTCTGCTGTTCTGTAAGGACCGCTATCGGTCCACAATAGATAGGGTTGACGTGCACCACTGCTGACCGCTGCCCTATACTGCAGCAGTCCTTCAGCGGTATAGGGACTGACGTACAGTCTGCTAATCACTAACACACAACCTGCTTGTTCCACAAAAGTTCTTATAAGGACTGGTAACTTGGTATAGGGTGCTACGGTACATAGGCTTGAGTGCGGTACAGTCTGCTGTTCTGTAAGGACCGCTATCGGTCCACAATAGATAGGGTTGACGTGCACCACTGCTGACCGCTGCCCTATACTGCAGCAGTCCTTCAGCGGTATAGGGACTGACGTACAGTCTGCTAAACACTAATACACAACCTGCTTGGTCCACAAAAGTTCTTATAAGGACTGGTAACTTGGTATAGGGTGCTACGGTACATAGGCTTGAGTGCGGTACAGTCTGCTGTTCTGTAAGGACCGCTATCGGTCCACAATAGATAGGGTTGACGTGCACCACTGCTGACCGCTGCCCTATACTGCAGCAGTCCTTCAGCGGTATAGGGACTGACGTACAGTCTGCTAAACACTAATACACAACCTGCTTGGTCCACAAAAGTTCTTATAAGGACTGGTAACTTGGTATAGGGTGCTACGGTACATAGGCTTGAGTGCGGTACAGTCTGCTGTTCTGTAAGGACCGCTATCGGTCCACAATAGATAGGGTTGACGTGCACCACTGCTGACCGCTCACCTATACTGCAGCAGTCCTTCAGCGGTATAGGGACTGACGTACAGTCTGCTAATCACTAACACACAACCTGCTTGTTCCACAAAAGTTCTTATAAGGACTGGTAACTTGGTATAGGGTGCTACGGTACATAGGCTTGAGTGCGGTACAGTCTGCTGTTCTGTAAGGACCGCTATCGGTCCACAATAGATAGGGTTGACGTGCACCACTGCTGACCGCTGCCCTATACTGCAGCAGTCCTTCAGCGGTATAGGGACTGACGTACAGTCTGCTAAACACTAATACACAACCTGCTTGGTCCACAAAAGTTCTTATAAGGACTGGTAACTTGGTATAGGGTGCTACGGTACATAGGCTTGAGTGCGGTACAGTCTGCTGTTCTGTAAGGACCGCTATCGGTCCACAATAGATAGGGTTGACGTGCACCACTGCTGACCGCTGCCCTATACTGCAGCAGTCCTTCAGCGGTATAGGGACTGACGTACAGTCTGCTAATCACTAACACACAACCTGCTTGTTCCACAAAAGTTCTTATAAGGACTGGTAACTTGGTATAGGGTGCTACGGTACATAGGCTTGAGTGCGGTACAGTCTGCTGTTCTGTAAGGACCGCTATCGGTCCACAATAGATAGGGTTGACGTGCACCACTGCTGACCGCTGCCCTATACTGCAGCAGTCCTTCAGCGGTATAGGGACTGACGTACAGTCTGCTAAACACTAATACACAACCTGCTTGGTCCACAAAAGTTCTTATAAGGACTGGTAACTTGGTATAGGGTGCTACGGTACATAGGCTTGAGTGCGGTACAGTCTGCTGTTCTGTAAGGACCGCTATCGGTCCACAATAGATAGGGTTGACGTGCACCACTGCTGACCGCTGCCCTATACTGCAGCAGTCCTTCAGCGGTATAGGGACTGACGTACAGTCTGCTAATCACTAACACACAACCTGCTTGTTCCACAAAAGTTCTTATAAGGACTGGTAACTTGGTATAGGGTGCTACGGTACATAGGCTTGAGTGCGGTACAGTCTGCTGTTCTGTAAGGACCGCTATCGGTCCACAATAGATAGGGTTGACGTGCACCACTGCTGACCGCTGCCCTATACTGCAGCAGTCCTTCAGCGGTATAGGGACTGACGTACAGTCTGCTAAACACTAATACACAACCTGCTTGGTCCACAAAAGTTCTTATAAGGACTGGTAACTTGGTATAGGGTGCTACGGTACATAGGCTTGAGTGCGGTACAGTCTGCTGTTCTGTAAGGACCGCTATCGGTCCACAATAGATAGGGTTGACGTGCACCACTGCTGACCGCTGCCCTATACTGCAGCAGTCCTTCAGCGGTATAGGGACTGACGTACAGTCTGCTAATCACTAACACACAACCTGCTTGTTCCACAAAAGTTCTTATAAGGACTGGTAACTTGGTATAGGGTGCTACGGTACATAGGCTTGAGTGCGGTACAGTCTGCTGTTCTGTAAGGACCGCTATCGGTCCACAATAGATAGGGTTGACGTGCACCACTGCTGACCGCTGCCCTATACTGCAGCAGTCCTTCAGCGGTATAGGGACTGACGTACAGTCTGCTAAACACTAATACACAACCTGCTTGGTCCACAAAAGTTCTTATAAGGACTGGTAACTTGGTATAGGGTGCTACGGTACATAGGCTTGAGTGCGGTACAGTCTGCTGTTCTGTAAGGACCGCTATCGGTCCACAATAGATAGGGTTGACGTGCACCACTGCTGACCGCTCACCTATACTGCAGCAGTCCTTCAGCGGTATAGGGACTGACGTACAGTCTGCTAATCACTAACACACAACCTGCTTGTTCCACAAAAGTTCTTATAAGGACTGGTAACTTGGTATAGGGTGCTACGGTACATAGGCTTGAGTGCGGTACAGTCTGCTGTTCTGTAAGGACCGCTATCGGTCCACAATAGATAGGGTTGACGTGCACCACTGCTGACCGCTGCCCTATACTGCAGCAGTCCTTCAGCGGTATAGGGACTGACGTACAGTCTGCTAAACACTAATACACAACCTGCTTGGTCCACAAAAGTTCTTATAAGGACTGGTAACTTGGTATAGGGTGCTACGGTACATAGGCTTGAGTGCGGTACAGTCTGCTGTTCTGTAAGGACCGCTATAGGTCCACAATAGATAGGGTTGACGTGCACCACTGCTGACCGCTCACCTATACTGCAGCAGTCCTTCAGCGGTATAGGGACTAAGAGTTTTGTCACAGGGTCATTTAAAAAATGACATGCAGAGGAAGAGGCAGGCCCTTCCGCAGGGGTGGTAGGGGTAGGGCAGGAGCAACAGGCTTGAGCCAAAGTGGGAAGTTGCAGAAGGTGCGTTCAATTACTTTAAAGGATGCACCAGACTTGGTTGAGTGGCTCGCTCAGCCTTACTCTTCTGCACCCTCCTCATCCTCTCGATCTGCACCCTCTTCTTCACTCTCTGCTATGTGCACCCCCAAAGACACTACCACCAACAACACGACCACCACCACCACCACCACATACCTTCCGCTTGAGTCACTGGAATTATTTTCCGATCCATATCAAGAGGACATTTCTGATGCGCAGCCACTCTTGGTATTGGATCAGGAAGAGGAGGTAGCAACAAGCGCTACTCAGCAGTCTGACGCCAGTACCCAGATCAGCCCAAGGAGGAGGTTGGTCCCCGGTGTTGCTGCCTACTCCGAGATCTCTACTTATAGCGGTGGGGAAGGTGACGTTGATGATGACGTGTCTAGTGATGTCACGTGGGTGCCCACAAGAGAGGAAGAGGAGGGGAGTTCAGAGGGAGATATGGACCAGCAGATAGGGAGGAGAAGCAGCAATGACTTACATTGCACAGCAGGGACAAAGCAGACTGCAAATGTATCAGGAGCGAGTCATCGACCATGTACGGTCACATCTGGCGCTCCCAGGACACCGGCACATGGCTCCGCAGTGTGGGCTTTTTTTAACGTGTCCGCTGCTGACAATAGCGTTGCCATCTGCAATCTTTGCAGTCAACGCGTTAGTCGCGGTAAGCCCAATACTCACCTAGGGACGACCGCCTTAAGAAGGCACATGAGCAGCCATCACCGAGCCCAGTGGGAGCAACGGAACACACAAAGCCACACTGCAGGCTCTCACCGTCCAGCCTCGTCTTCTACTTCTCCTTCTCCTCTCTCCTCACAATTGTCCTCCACTCCACCTTCCATCACGCCAAGCTCACATTTTTCTGCAAAAAGGCAGGCTTCCGTGGGCCTAATGTTTGAGCGTAAAAAAATGATGATGCCGGATAACCCTCTTGCCCAACGGTTGGCGGCTGGCTTGTCAGAACTCATAGCCCGCCAACTACTGCCATATAAACTGGTGGACTCGGAGGCCTTTCGCAAATTTGTGGCCATTGGAACACCACAATGGAAGGTCCCAGGAAGGAAGTATTTCTCAGAGAAGGGCATCCCAGAGCTATATGGCCATGTTCAGCGGCAAGTGAATGTATCTCTGGCACACAGTGTCGGTGCCAAGATACATCTGACCACAGACACGTGGTCTAGCAAACACGGGCAGGGAAGGTATATCAGTTTTACTGCCCACTGGGTGAACCTTCTGACGGCCGTCAAGCATGTAACCCGTGGCACCCGTGTAGATTTGGTTTTACCGCCACGGATTGCATGCAGGCCTGACTCTTCTTCTCCTCCTCCTACTCCATCCTCCTCCCTCTCCTCCTCAGCTGCCTCCTCCTTTTCCGCTGCTAGCGTCTCTTCCACTGCACCGCCCAAGCTCCCCAGAACCTATTCCACATGCCAGGTGAGACGTTGCCATGCCGTGCTGCGTCTGTTGTGCCTGGAAGCAAAGAGCCACACTGGCCCGGCACTCCTTTCAGCTTTGCGTTCACAGGCAGATGAGTGGCTAACACCGCTCAATTTGACAGTTGGTAAAGTGGTGTGTGACAACGGTGCCAATCTGCTTAGCGCATTGAAACAGGGCAAAATCACGCACGTGCCGTGCATGGCACACGTCTTAAACTTGGTCGTGCAGCGATTCCTTGTCAAATACCCTGGGGTCCAGGACATCTTGCGGCAGGCAAGGAAAATCTCGGCCCATTTCAGAAGATCTTACACGGCCATGGCTCGCCTTGCTGACATTCAGCGGCGACACCATCTGCCGGTCAGACGTCTTATTTGCGATTGCCCGACGCGATGGAACTCAACCTTCTATATGCTTGATAGGCTGCTCCAGCAGAAACGTGCAGTTAACGTCTACCTGTATGAACTCTGCGAAAGAAACGGTTCTGGGGAGCTGGGTTTTTTTTCACCGCGCCAGTGGCTGCTCATGCGCGACACATGCAGACTTCTGCGGCCATTTGAGGAGATCACCAAACTGGTCAGTCGCAGCCATGGCGCCATCAGTGACATGGTACCTTATGCCTTCTTTCTGGAGCGTGCATTGCGTCGTGTCATTGATCAGGCTGTGGAGGAGCAGGAGCGGGAAGATGAGGAAGTCGCAATGCTGGATGAATTCCCAGGGGGGGCTACTCTATCTGAGACAAGTCAACAACAGGAGTCTGATGAGGAGTCAGAGGAGGATGGTGCCGGGGCGGATGAGCAGGAGCAAGAAGAGCATGCTTTAAACCTTTCTGGGATCCCTGTTGTGCGAGGATGGGGAGAGGAGAATGAAGAGGACGACATTATCCTGGATGATGAGCAGGAGCCAGGCCACCACACCGCTTCCACTTTAGTGCAAATGGGGGCCTTCATGCTCCAGTGTTTTAATAGGGACCCCCGTATAAAAAGCATGAGGGTCAAGGACCAGTACTGGGTGGCAACGTACTTAGACCCCCGGTACAAACACAAAATGGCGGAAATGTTACCGCCGTCGCAGAGGGCTGTCAGAATGCAGCACTTCCAGGCCTTGCTTCGAGAAATGCTGCATTCTGCTTTTGCGTGCGCTGGCAGAGGAGCAATTCCCACTCCCAGAGAAGGATTTGCGGGTACCAATCCAACAGCGCCTGCAAGAAGAGGCCGGTTTGAAGATGTGTTGGTGACTTCGGATATGAGGTCATTCTTTCAGCCGACCCATCGACAGGTGTCATCCGGATCCAGCATCAGGGAACGCCTAGACCGTCAGGTGTCCGACTACATTGGGTTAACGGCCGATGTGGACGCTCTGAGGAGTGATGAACCCCTAGACTACTGGGTGGGCAGGCTTGACCTCTGGCCAGAGCTTGCCCAATTTGCAATCGAACTGTTGGCTTGCCCCTCATCCAGTGTCCTGTCCGAAAGGACGTTCAGCGCAGCAGGGGGGATTGTGACCGATAAGCGTACTCGCCTAGCTCACCACAGTGTTAACTACCTCACATTTCTAAAAATGAATGAGGCATGGATCTCGGAGGAATTCAACACATGTGACCAGTAGACCATGTATATGTCTATAAACTATTTTTTTAATCAAGCACACAGACCTTCTTAATTCATTTGGCTCACTTCCTTGACCCAAAAAAGCACACCGTACTATATGCCCCTACCCTCCTCTTTGAAGAGGTTGAGCGGTGTCATATTTCTACTGGGGCTGCTTATGATATCCCTGTGCTGTGCTGACTTCCTCCTGGGGGTTCTTATTATGAGGGGATCACACCATCCCTGTGCTGTGCTGACTTCCTCCTGGGGCTGCTTACGGTGCTGCTGTCAGTGCTGTATGTCACGGTGCTGCTGTCAGCGCTGTATGTCACGGTGCTGCTGTCAGCGCTGTATGTCACGGTGCTGCTGTCAGCGCTGTATGTCACGGTGCTGCTGTCAGCGCTGTATGTCACGGTGCTGCTGTCAGCGCTGTATGTCACGGTGCTGCTGTCAGCGCTGTATGTCACGGTGCTGCTGTCAGCGCTGTATGTCACGGTGCTGCTGTCAGCGCTGTATGTCACGGTGCTGCTGTCAGCGCTGTATGTCACGGTGCTGCTGTCAGCGCTGTATGTCACGGTGCTGCTGTCAGCGCTGTATGTCACGGTGCTGCTGTCAGCGCTGTATGTCACGGTGCTGCTGTCAGTGCTCTGTATTACGGTGCTGCTGTCAGATGCCTCTATCACGGTGCATGTGTCATTCCGGTATGTCACGCTGCTGGTGATCATCTCCTGCACCCTCTTCTTTGCCTACCCTGGTCCCTGACCTTCCCTCTCCTCCATTGCCTTCATTAGCTCCATAGTCCTGAATTGTTAGAACAATTTCCCAAATAAAATAAAAATGCTTGTAGTTATCGATCCCAAATTCACCTCATACATGTATTATGTCATTGTCCAGATGGTGGGACTACGTTTTACCCCCTAATAATTACCACGTGGCCGCAAATTCGACATGAAGGTTTGCAAAGTTCGCCTCCCATTGAAGTCAATGGGGCCCGCGGCGAACGTTCGGTTTCGCGAACGTTTGGGTCCGTTCGCATTTCGCGTTCGCGAAACGTCCCGTCGGAAGTTCGTCCATCACTACACATATTGGCATTCAATCCATTTCGCATCACACTCCCACCTCGCTTACTCTTAATTTTGCAGGGCCAAGGACAAGGAAATGATCATGGAGACTGAAATGATCTTTGTTATTGGACCCTGAAACCTTAGCACGCAGTAGCGGATGCTCTAGATATGTACTTTGCCACTAACACCTTTGATGAGCTATCATCATTAACCATTTGTGAGGGGCACAAATGCATATTGAGGGGTGAACTTATTAGTTTAGGTTCTCAGTGTAAAAAGGCAGCAGAGCAAAACATTTTTGATTCGACATCTAAAATAGTGAACTTAGAACTAATCCACAGCCAGCCTGTTGGAGATCATATTTATAATGATCTTCTCGAGGCTTGACATGAACTACAACAACTCTTAAACCTGAAGACACAACGTTCCCCTTTTCTATAGAAAAGTATTTTTATGAGCATCAAGATAAAGCCCATAAATAGCAAAAGCACTGCAAGATCTCAAGCTGTCCTCCAATATTTTAGATGTTAAATCACCCTCAGGGACACTGGAACATTCCACTGAGGAAATTGCTTCAGCATTTCATAACTATTATACAAAGCTTTATAATCTCCCTCCAATGCATAGACCCCCAAACTACTCATGGTGATAGACCCCAGGTTAGCTAAGATTACTTGCAACAGAGCGGTATGTCTATACTCTCAAAACTCGGATGCTGAATTGCTGGAGAGACCCATTGAGGAGGAAAAGCTGTTGTTAGATATAAAGGATTTAAAGCCGGGCATATATTCATACTCAGATGATTATGATAGGCTTACCACAGGCTGAGAGATTCTTTGATACAGAAGACCCTGTGTTATACCTTTTTGTTTGATGACTGTACCATCTTGTCTATCTGGTGGTGACTATTGTGATCTGTTACCTGACTTTCTTTTCTTTTTATTTTGTCTTTTTTCTGACAATACTTTTTCATTTCAACTTAGACAAATTGAGATAGTTTTTTCCATTTCTACCCTATTAAACTTTTAGAGAAAAGCCTTTACATGAAGCCTTTATAGGTTCACCTTCATCAAGATTGTCCATTCTGGTTCTTTGGGCACTTTTGTGCTCAACCTTTCTTTGAGATGTGTGATATGCAGTATTGACAAATCATGTTTTTTTGTCTATCACTTATTGGTATGTTAAGTGCAGATGTTGCTTAAAGATACTGTAGTTGCATGTAACCCAAGTATTTGTATTTATTAAAATAACTCCATCCACTTATACATTGTCAAGTGTAAGTAGGGATTTGTAAATCCCAAATGTGAAATCTTTCCCAGCCTGACCTACAATAGAATGGTTTAGATCAACGCATGTGTTAGAATGGACCAGCCAAAGTCCAGACCTAAATCCAATTGAGAATTTGTGGCAAGATTTGAAAACTTATGTTCACAGACAATCTCCATCCAATCTGACAGCGTTTGAGCTATTTGGCAAAGAAGAATGGCCAAAAATGTTACTCTCTAGATGTGCAAAGCTGGTAGAGACATCCCCAAAAAGACTTTCAGCTGTAGTTGCAGCAAAAGGTGGTTCTACAAAGTATTGACTCAGGAGGCTGAATACATATGTACGCCACACTTTTCAGATATTTATTTGTAAAATAAAATGAAAACCATTTATCATTTTCCTTCCACTTCACAATTATGTGTCACTTTGTGTTGATCTATCACATAAAATCTCAATAAAATACATTAAAATTTTTGGTTGTAACATGACAAAATGTGGAAAATTTCAGGGGGTATGAATACTTTTTAAAGGCAATGTAAGTATATATTATTATAAATACATTTTTCCCTTTTAATAAGTGATCACCTGCCCTCTGTTCTCGACTCCATAAGAGCTCTCCAGTGAATGGTTGTGCAGCGGAGGGATGTCAAGACGAGTCTGTTCATTGGAGGAGCGTGCACTGAGTTCCCAGCATAGCTAAAGAACTCACCACAGTGTGTTCTCCTACTTAGTGTGGTCAGTTTTTAATAGAAAAGCAGAGGGACTGGCAGGATCACCAGGGATTTCACACAAAGGAAGTAATATAAAGAAACAGGATAATCTCTCATACAAGTATATGGTACAGCAGGCATATATCAGGACTATGATTTTTTGGGGTAACAAACGCTTTAATTTATCAAATAAAATACTGGTTTTAGTCCAAAAAGTAAGGGTGTATTTTCAGAGTAGGTCCAGTTTAAGAATGAGCAGAATATGTTCACAAAGTAGAGAAGAATTTTAATGCAGTTCTTGAAGATAATGTTTTTTTTTTCTGTCAATTAGCTGTAAAGAGACAAAGTTAAATTTCCTTGAAGCTGACAGAGATCAGGTCTAAAGTAACATTTGAATTTCAAAGGATACAGCTTCTCTGTCTGAGTAAACAGTGGGGAACATGATGTGAGAGATTGTGGTGGTAAGAGGATGCTGAACTCCTTCACTCCACTTCTTCCTCCACCAGCTCTGGAGCAATTTTTGTGCATTATTTTGCCTTGTTTCTCTCACAAGCAGAATAAATGGTTTCCTTCTGGGACCCTCCACTGCACATCAGATCGTACGCAGACAGAACAGTGTCAGCAATGGAGTAGTGTTAAAGCTTTGGTAAAACTACTTCTGTGCTTGATTTAATATTCTGCAACATATCTATCGTCACTTTTAACTTGTCTACTGCTTCAGGGATAGTGAGAGTCTTTGTGTAAAAGAGCTTTGAACTCAGTGTGCTCTAATTTTTTTTCTTAAGTATTGTGAATTTTTTTTCATCCTCCTTAAGTAATAACTGTGTTATTCTAACTTACTAGCATGCATTAGACTATCATCATTTATAAAATCGATAGAACTAGAAGATAAATAGAAGTAGAAGATTAAGTTACTGTTTTCCAAATCTGTTTCCAGTAACATAAGAACTGAGTTTTCAGTGTTGGGTGTCATTCGAATGAATGGCATCTCAAATGCGAGTCCCACGATTTGCCATTCACATATCAGCGTTTTCAAATCACAGGCAGATTCACAGCAAATTTGCCCACAATTCAAAAACCGAAAAGGCTTAATGGCAGGAGCTGGGCACTGAAGAAAGAGGACATGTGCCATGGTTTCTAGCTCCTCAACCATTACCTATGCTATTTCCATCACCCTACCCACTTAGAGCACCACGCCTGGCTAATTTAGAGCTATGTCTCCACTTTTTTGCTACATTTGTCTTTATCTTTTTCTATATAATTCTTTATTTAAACAATTTTCATACAGACAGGCATGGTAGAAAAAATATTCAGGCAATGGCCAAACAGATTCAGCTCAAACTGTGCATTGCTGCAGAAGAAAATGCTCAGTATCAAAAGATGTATTACAGTATAATGACCACTACAAATGGCATTTATGTTCTCACCCTCCAGTCCATACTTCAATTTTAAACACTTATTGACAATACCCACATACAGTATATGTGAACCGCACACTGCAGCAAAAAAGAAAACAAAAAGGAAAAAGTGGGGGAGGAGAGGAGGACAATTGGCCTTTTCCCATCTTTTGCTAGAGCAGATTCTTAATCCCTAGAACAAATATACTGGGTCCAATAAAATCATGTTTCATTAAATTTCTCTTCATTACCACGTAAGGCAGCAGTGATACTTTCCATGGCATGAATATCAGCAATCTTGGTAAGCCACAACAAAAATGTTGGCAGGGCAGTCCCGATTCCACACTGCCTTTGCCACATTCAAGAGGTAAACTAATATTGAGCTGTTATATCTACATCTAGAGAGTTCTGAATGGTGGAGAAGATATCTGGCCGGGTCAGTGCCCAAGTCAAAATCAGTGAGCTGCTTGATGGTATCACATACCTGGGTCCAAAACCACTTCTGTTTCCGGCATGGGCAGAAAGTATGTAACATGGCACCTTCAGCCTCCCCGTTACGCCAACAAGTACTCACTGCCTCAAGAGAGAAGGGACCTTATAATACCATGTGAGGACCTTGTAGTTGAGCTCCTGGTATTTACAGGCCATTGAAGAATAATGAGAAAAGTACAGTATGTGTTCCCGTTGCTCTGCAGAGAATGATAAGTCCAACTGTCTTTCCCAATTTAGTAGGAATCCCGGGTCAAAACCATCAGGGGCATGAATAAGCAGTCTGTACACCTCTGAGCATTTGTCATTTATAACTGCCACCCATCAGATTCACAACTAATTTTAGAATCCTTGCCTAGTGGCAAGGTTTTAGTCCACTTAGAAAAACTTACACATCCAGACTGAAACTTAAGAATGGGGCAAAGGGGTTAGGAACTGAACTAAAACTGAAAAGGATAATGATCCATTGATATCCCTCGTAGAACCTTAATCTTCCAACATGTTTCATTCTATAAAGCACAAAATTATAGCGTTATATAGTAAAGGGCATGTGTGTATTCAGGATGTCATCAGGATGTTTTTCTTTTTAGGACAAATCCTAAAAAAACAACAGGTTCCTAAAGCGCATCTCCCACGCTTTGCTCCTTTTTCACCAGCTACTGCTCTCCTGCTGCTATTGCTGGCAAATCTTATCTGTCAAAATAAAAATTTGTCAAAATTAGCTCAGGAGTGGCTTCAGCAGCTATTGTGTAAAATTAAACTTTCAAACCGTGTTTTCAAGCTTCAATTAAATACTGTACAATGTAATAACATTATTGTTAAATTGTATTTACTCTTTCATTCAAGTGTATATCAAAGCCGTGACATTTATTCTGCATATGACATAAGTTAAAGCAACATTACAAGCAAACACATTAAAATAAATAGGTAAAATGTGTTCCTTTTTAACCTCCTCACTAACCCTAATGTGCCCTGTTTAACGATTTTGTTCCATTTTCTCTAGATGGATTGTTTCTTTTTGCTGGCTCAATGAAAAAAAAAAAAGAACGATTCCTCCATCCACACAATTGAGATGGATAGAGGAATACTCCCCACTGAGGCATTGTATTTAAGCAGCCGGAACTCTCCGCTATCAGAATATACTGATCAGTGATTGGGGCCCATTGGCTGCTCAAGAGAAATTTTCCAACAAGTCTTTTCAACAGAAGTCGATCATTCGTTTTCTGTTGGGTATAAACAGACACACATGGATTGAAATTTGGCTGGTCCCTGCTCAACCCCTTGAATTTTGATCCACCTATGGCTTGCTTTTGCTGTTATTTTATGTTCCTATTTTTTTATTACCTCCTATATTTTCGGGGGGGGGGGGGGGGGATTCAGAAATTGCTCTTGTGTTTCTTCTTGTATCTCTGACAGGGCAGGACTTCTCACATGGTAGTATCTCTAGCAGGCCAGGATCTCTCACATAGAAGTATCTCTAACTGGTAAAGAGCTCTCATATGGAAATATCTCTCATGGCCAGGTTCTCTTACATTAGAGTCTCTGATGGATGAGGATCACTCACATGGAAGTATCTCTGATGAGCCAGGATCTCTTACATGGAAGTATCTTTGATGGGCTAGGATCTCTCATATTGAAGTATTTCTGACAGGCCAGGATCTCTCAAATGAAAAAATCTCTGACGGGCCAAGATCTCTCATATTGAAGTGTCTCTGACTGGCTAGGATCTCTCACATGGAAGGGTCTCTGACTGGCCAGAATTTCTCACAAGGAAGTGTCTCTGACAGGCCAGGATCTTTCATATGAAATTGTCTCTGACAGGACATGATTTCTCACATGGGAATACCTATAACAGGGCATGATCTTTCACATGGGAGTATCTCTGACAGACCAGGATCCCTCATATGGAAGTGTCACTGACAGGCCAAGATCTCTCACATGGAAGTATCTCTGATGTGCTATGATCTTTCATATGGAAGTGTCACTGACAGGCCAAGATCTCTCACATGGAAGTATCTCTGATGTGCTATGATCTTTCATATGGAAGTGTCACTGACAGGCCAAGATCTCTCACATGGAAGTATCTCTGATGTGCTATGATCTTTCATATGGAAGTGTCACTGACAGGCCAAGATCTCTCACATGGAAGTATCTCTGATGTGCTATGATCTTTCATATGGAAGTGTCACTGACAGGCCAGGATCTCTCACATGGAAGTATCTTTGATATGAGCCAAGATCTTTCACATGGAAGTATCTCTGACAGGCCAGGATCTCTCATGTGGAAGTATCTCTGACAAACCAAAATCTCCCACATGGAAGTATTTCTAACAGGCCAGGATTTCTCAAATGGAAGCATTTCTGACAAGAGGCCAGGATCTCTCACCTGGAAATTTCTCTGTCAGGGCAGGATTTATATCAGGGCAGTTTATTTCAAGGAGAAGGGACAGTGATTCTCACAGATATGCCTTTATAATGGCTGTATATCTCATTTGGAAGTTCACTGTCAGAGCAAAGCCCCTTATATGAAAGTGTTTTTCTCAATCTCCCTAAAATTAAAAAAATCTATGGGGGAGCAGAGTTTCTAACATTCCTAAAGATAGGGAAGTGATATTGGGCTTTGTATACAAATATCAGGCTATTTACTATTTGAGGTATTAAAAGATAACAAGCGCATGACGTGTTTGGATGTACTCGGTAATGCAATGATGTCAGCATTAGGTGTGTATCATGATAGGTCCCAGTGCTTTTTCAACTCTTGTAAGGACAGCCATCACTTTCAGGATTATATCTGACCAATTATGGACAGCCAAATAGAGCAGTGCCTCTGACATTGTGGCTTTCCTAGCAGGGCAGCCCCTCTGATATGGCAAGCCTATTCAGCTATATGTTATGACATGTACAGTACTGTATATGCTTGCCAAATTCTAAACCATAAACAAGCACAGCAGACAATACCAGCACCACTGCTGTGATACAACGACTAATCTGCACTTCTAAATAATATAATGTAGATCTTTGGAAAAATCAACCACCCACAGAGTACTCATTTCTATGCTAGGCAGCCACCTACACACTACTGATATCCAAACAGAACTAATAAAAAAAAAAAATCAATGCTATGATAACAAATACCTGCACTGCAATATCACACAATACCAACGCCCACATCACTTAATAGATTATACTTTACAACCTTTTATTCTGTATTTAATCAATACCACTATAACAGCAATTTAAATTACCATTTCATAAGAGCATGTTTATACCTGCTCTATTTTTGTAGATTACAAGATCAGAATATGAATCAATGAAAAAAATATATACCATGTTTGGCAATTAAAGTGGCCGTAAAGGTAAATGGATTTTTTACCCTAATGCATTCTTTGCTTTAGAATAAAAAAAAACCTTTGAGTGTCAGAATCCACCAGCCCCCCAAAATATGTATCTGATTGTGATCTTGATCTGGCGCGAGCGGCATCGCTAGGGGGTGGCTATTGAGACTATAGCACCGAATCTGGGGCCCATAGCCCTGAGTCTCTTGCCGCAGGGGTCCCTGCCTAATCAGCGGGCCTTGGCCTCTCTGCAGCAGGTGCAGTGGGTGGGCTGCATGAGAGAGCTGGGCAGGCGAATGAGAGAAGCAAGTGTGTGGACAAGCAGTGATGACATCTCTCTCTCCACCTGCCCTGCATCACTGCTCTTCTGCCCTAACATCGGGAGCCTTTTCAATGATAGAGGGGCGGCTGGGAGCAGTGAGATGACATCATCTCTCAGAACGAGGCTTATGTAGCGTACACACATGAGCGGAATGTCTGACAGAGAAAGTCAGACGGAAGCTTTTCATAGTATATTCCGATTGTGTTTATGCTTCATTGGACTTTTTTTTTTCAAAAATTCTGACGGACCTAAAAATAGAACATGTTCTAAATATTTCCAACGGAACTAATTCCTATCGGGAAAACCGCTCGTCTGTATGCTGTTCCGATAGACCAAAAATGACGCATGCTCTGAAGCAAGTACGAGACGGATAATGTTGGCTACTGGCTATTGAACTTCCTTTTTCCAGTCCTGTCGTACGTACTGTACATCAACGCGTTCTTGACGATCTGACTGTGGTGTGATTGTGTGTATGCAAGACAGTTTCAGCGGAATTCCATCAGAACTTTGATGGAAAAACCTTCAGAGTTTATTCCTATGGGAAAACCGGTCATGTGTACAGGGCATTAAAGCCAAATTCTACTTCCCCAACTTTTCTATCCCCCCTTACCATTTTTTACTGGGTCCTCTTAAAAAAACTACTTATTTCCAGTGAATGCAGTGTTGTCCTCACCTGCTGCTCAGGTGTGATAAACTGTCTGACTCTGCCATCATGCCATTTGCTCAGCCTGCTGTGTCTTCCGGCTTTAGGCAGCCTGGCCCCGATGACACAATCTAACTCTGCCCTATGGCTGTTCTGTGTATTTTCTCCTGCAGTATTCTGGCATATGTGACTGGGAAATCCCAGGAAAATGTGGTAGTAGGATGCATCATTCTTGTTTAGGCAAAAGAGGTGACGAGGAGTGGTGCCAACAGAAGAAACAAAACAAAAAACTAGAAATAGCTCAACAGCTAATAAGCTAATAAACCTGAATCTGTTGATTCACCCAAGATTCTGCTTTGAAAAGTGTTATCTTTATTATAAAGACTAATAACTAAGGATCAAACGTGGAATCAGGTCAAATGTAATTTCAACCCAAATCCAGCCTGTCTACGATTTGGTAAACCATTGAACAAACAAAATATATATAAAATACTGTGCAAAAGATTCTAGACAGCTGTAAAAAAAAATCTGTAAATTAAGAATGCTCTATTTTTTTTTATCAAATAAAAAATCTTCCACTTAAGCCTAAAAATGTGTTGCTTCTACAGGAGTTTTGTGTCCTGCCTGGAGAAGCAGCTCAATGTTATCCTATGTGCCCATGCACATTAGGCAGATTAGAAGATTACAGGCATATTTTGAGCTCAGCATTTAGAGGCAGGAGAAGAAACCCTTTTGATTTTACGTTTCTGATTGGAGCTTTCTGACACAAAAAAATGCAAAACTCACCTAAGACGCTCTATATGAGCATTTTTTTCTACCAAGGGAACTGGTGCTTGTTATTCACAACTGTTTATATGATATTGTCATGTACCTGATCCGAGGCCATGCTGCTGAGAGGGATCTCCTTATGCAATAGGCTGTGCACACCTATGATAGGAGGTATAGTGCCCAAAGAAGCACAGGTTGCCAGCAGACTACTAGAGAGCAGGGCTGGTGATCACCTAGTGAATGCTGAAAGTAGGATACACAGCAAGGCAGATGTCTCTCGGGGAACTCCAGATGTACTTGGCAATCAGTGCACACAGGAAACAGAAGTAGAAGCCAGGCCCAGGGTCAAACGCAGATGATCAGTCAGGAGGCAGAGGCAGGTAGTGGAAACAGGAACTTGGCTGAGCTCATACACCAGAAGACAAGCAGATAAGAAGCAGCAAAGTCTGTAAGGCACACCCATGCCTGATGTGCCTGCCGATGCCTGATCCCCACCAATGCTCGATGTGCCCGCTGCCTAGATGGGGTAAGTGCCGGTGGACCGGCAGGCAGCAGGGGGGATATTTGAGGTGCTGCGAGGGGGTGGTTGTTTTCATCCCCCCAAACAAAAAACCACCACCAGCAAAAAAATATCATCCTAGTGCATTATACCACAATGTTTATTAAGGCTGGGTTCACACCTAATACAAATGTGGCTCACAGCAGGGGGTCCAGTGAATCCCTGTCCTCCATTTCAGGGACGAATCAGGCCCAGATTTTTGCCTGAATTTGGACCTGAAACAGAGCCAAAGATGCACAAGACCCCTGTGCAATGCGCTCCACGGCTGTCCTGGAGATGGAAAGCTGGTCACAATCTCCTGTCATGCGAATTGGATGCGGCAAACCCGTATCCAATTCACAATAGTGTGAACCCAGCCTTAAACGGAAACAACATAAAATGTACTCACAAACACTTGAATTAAAATAGCTTATCAAGCTCATCTTCCATAGCCCAATAGTCACAAACTTGGCAGGGTCCACGTAACGAGGGGATCTCTCCAGGAACCCAACTGACTGACACGTTTCAAAGGGTATTTACTTTTCTAAAGTCAGAGGGAGAAAATATATCACTCAAAGTGCATCAACCAGTTAGGAGAGGTCCCCCCATTCCTTGGACACTGTCGAGTTTGTGGCTATTGGGCTATGGACGATAAGCTCAATAAGCTATTTTAAGTCATGTGTTTTTAAGTACATTTTATGTTTCCATTTAAATAAATGTTTTGGGATAATGTACTTGACTGGCACGCCCTCCTTTTTTTTTTATTTTTATTTTTTTACTTATTAAGGTATGCCTGGGCCGCCTCAATTTAGTCATTTAGGATTGAAACTGTATTACACTTGTATGGACATGTGAGTTCTCATTAAAGTTTTTAAAACGTTCTAAGTCTGGTCTGAAGTTATTCAAGGTGTGAATGGTAACATATAGCATATCAGAAGAACAGGGCCTGTAAAATACACATGGGATACGAAGCAAGGACACTATGAAAGGTGAACTGAGCAGGAGGTTAGAGTTGGAATGCAATTGCCAGAGCTAACCAGGAACTGGTGAGAAGTGTATAGCAGCCATTCATGAAGCGCGGTGCCTGGTGTAGGTGACAGGTCCTCCGTTAGTGAGGGGGTTGGTGATCCAGATCCCTCCATAGTGGTCGGTTTTTTATACCTGAAAAAGTGCAAAAAAATACTCGTTGATCCTTTTGATCCTGCTAAAATTCCAATGAGCTTGTAACTTCCTGTACTCTCTGCTTGTAGTATTGTCAGTTATGAACGCAATCAGCCCTGGCCAGTTCTTTCTGTAGAATACAGAATGACTCCCTCTATGTTAGAGATGAAGAGAGCAGGAGATGTTCTATAGTCTAAAACAGGAGCAGGCAGCCCAGAGTGACAGTAATGCTGCTCATTAGATGCAGTAGAGTGAGTGAACAATGTCACACTAGGACAGAAAGTGTATTTTATGGGCTTAACAACCAGGTGAAAATAATGGAAAAAATCCTGAAAAAGAAAAACATTGTAATCATCATATATAAAGTCTGGTAGCTTGCAATATATTACCATTATTTCTTGGATTTAGTCTTTAAGAACAGAAAAGCACAAAATAAAATAAAAAGGCAAAAAAACAACTGCTAGGAAATAAATATACCCTGCATCATAACATTTGTCCCAGACAGCCTGTGGATATGCTAACACACCTCAGGAGTAAAGTAGATTTATGTATTGATTGTACACTGTGTTATTGTAAACAGACAGAACAGTAGAATTGTTATTCGGGACATATCTTATTTTTTCCTTGTGAGAGTGATTGTTTGCTCATGTTTATGTTGCAAACTGCAATTTAATACCACCTTGGCGTATTGCTAGTGTATAGTCATTAGAAGGTTAATGCTTCTATAATACAATGTGCCACACACCAGTCTGCCAGGTGTTTAGGAAGAGGAGAAGGGCCAAGCAGTTAAAAAAATGTAGGACCAATGCCTCAGGAGCCAGCCAAACACAATTGCTTACTCTTGATGAGATGCCAAAAGAACAAAGATGTGTTCCTTGGTGCTAGCAGCTGCTGCCTTGGGCAAAAGAAAGCAAAAGACTGTAAGAGAACTGGCATCATACGTCTACCTATTGCAGGTTTACATTCTGATTCTCGCTACAATAATGTGACGAACTGGCACAGTAATGTACCTCCTGGATCACAAAAACACAGCAATTGTTCTGTTGCATACACTGATCTTACAAAGTGTGTATTCAATGTATTAGCAGCATTTCTACACTGCCCTGTCCCACTTTTCATTAACTTTTGCTGACTGTTGGTCAACACGTGGTACCAGCATGTGAGGTTAAGGTGACAACACAAGTACTTTATTCTGACTTGAGACAATTATCATTCAACCAGGAGAAAGGGTGCCCTTATGTACGATGAAAATGGTCAGCCTTTGGCAACAGTTGAACAAGTAACATCTTTGCATGTTTAGTGAAGAGTAGAACCCAGACCAATCATGTGTACGTGCAACAGCATTCATCGTTCTTGGGGCTGTTGGCCATGATCCTAATGGGGCAGCTAAAAATCTCCTGTAGAGTAAAAACTGGTAGAGCTTAACCAATTTAATGTAATGCACTAATGAGATTAAATGAATTGATGAGAAAAGCTGTGCTTTGCATTGAGAGTTCCACTAAAAACATTTTGACTGCATTCAGGCAAGCAATTGTGTTTTCCTAAAAGATAAAGCTACTCCTAAGCAGGGCTGTCTTTAATGTTGATTGGGCCCTGGGCAAACATTTTCTTGATGCCCCCCCCCCCCCCTCAACCGCTCTTAGTCATTTAACAAATAGCGGTATAACACAAAATCTGTTTACTGCAGCAGATCAGGCAGCAATTGCAATTGGTTGCCAGAGGATACACCATATTATTACTGATCACTGACTGGTTGTTAGAGGTTACAACACATCATTTCTGCTTCCTCATTCATTACTGGTGGTTACTGCACATCATTACTGCTCACTGAGAGACGTACTACAGGAGATGACCAGAGACTACAAATCTAATACAGCAGATGACCAGAGACTGCAAATCTAATACAGCAGATGACCAGAGACTGCGAAACTAATACAGGAGATGACCAGAGACTGCAAATCTAATACAGGAGATGACCAGAGACTGCGAAACTAATACAGGAGATGACCAGAGACTGCAAATCTAATACAGGAGATGACCAGAGACTGCAAATCTAATACAAGAGATGACCAGAGACTGCAAATCTAATACAGGAGATGACCAGAGACTGCAAATCTAATACAGGAGATGACCAGAGACTGCAAATCTAATACAGGAGATGACCAGAGACTGCAAATCTAATACAGGAGATGACCAGAGACTGCAAATCTAATACAGGAGATGACCAGAGACTGCAAATCTAATACAGGTGATGACCAGAGACTGCAAAGCTAATACAGGAAATGACCAGAGGCTGCAAATCTAGTACAGGAGATAACCAAAGACTGCAAATCTAGCAGAGGAGATGACCACAGACTGCGGATCTAATACAGGAGATGACCAGAGACTGCGGATCTAATACAGGAGATGATCAGAGACTGCAAATCGAATACAGGAGATGACCAGAGACTGCGGATCTAATACAGGAGAGGACCAGAGACTACAGATTTAATACAGGAGATGACCAGAGACTGTGGATCTAATACAGGAGATGACCAGAGACTGCGGATCTAATACAGGAGATGACCAGAGAATGCGGATCTAATACAGGAGATGACCAGAGACTGTGACCAGAGACTGCGGATCTAATACAGGAGATGACCAGAGACTGCGGATCTAATACAGGAGATGACCAGAGACTGCGGATCTAATACAAGAGATGAACAGAGACTGCGGATCTAATACAGGAGATGACCAGAGACTGTGGAGTTAATAGAGGGGATGACCAGAGACTGCAGATCTAGTACAGGAGATGACCAGAGACTGTGGCTCTAGTACAGGAGATGACCAGAGACTGCGGATTTAATGCAGGAGATAACCAGAGACTGCAAATCTAATACAGGAGATGACCAGAGACTGCAAATCTAATACAGGAGATAACCAGGAGTAAAGGAGGTGATCAACTAATTAACCATTTTAAAATGGTACCTATCAGCAATGTAGAACTATACTGTTCATTAACAGGTCAGGGCTAGGATAACAGTCAATAAGCAGTCTATGGGGAGAAGGACCTACCTAGCCAGCCAGGCTCACCACCCACTCTCCTTGATTCAGGTGTGGGGCCCTCAGAGGTCCAGGTTCAGGGCCTTCAGGGGTCCAGGTGCGGGGCCCTCGGACATCAAGTTTCGGGGGCCCTCAGGAGTCCAGAGGCAGGGCTCGGAAAGGTCATATTCCGATCTCAGCCCTGAGCATACAGGTTACATGGGGCGGGGTCAGAGCTTCAGTGGAGCTCCCAGCCCCGCCCCACCCCCCGCCCTGCTGCCCAGGCAATACAGTGATGTTTTTCTGTGCTTGGCGGGGTTATCAAGGGACCCTAATTTGCAGGCAGCGCGGGCTCAAGAGGCAGTTACTTTGGCGGGCCCCCCAACCATGACAGGGCCCCGGGGCAGCTGCCCCTTTTGCCCTGCATTAAAGAAAGCCCTGCTCCTAAACTCTATGCAATATTGAACTGCAGCTTGCAGGTGCTCACACCTCTGGCACTTTCTCCGGTACATTGTTTAGCAGACTCCTGCAGATGCACTACTTCCACATAGAAAATCGTTCACTGCCACTGGGGCTTAATCATGGGGCCATGGAGGCTAATGTTAAAGGGAGGATATTGTGTGCCTGTGCTTGCACATGTTCTGAACAATAGAGTTGATTTGACCCTTTGGAAGTGGTGTGCAGCTCCAGAACTTTGCTAAAAAGTGTATATGAGAAACAAACCCCAGAGAACATCTGCAAGCTGGAGTTCAGAATTGCAGAGGTCTCAGGAACAGCTTTATCCTTTAGAAGGACAGAACTAGTTGACTGAATTCAATCAAAAATCTTTTACTCTTTCTAAATCGGGGTATATAATAGTAGAATTTCATTCAGTGTTTTTCATTGTAAGGACGTTTAGTTTGTTTTTCAATCATTAGTAGGGTCAAATCAGTGTTCATCTTCGACCATGGTGATGGGAAACTTCGAAGGGTCAGGATAGAAAATATTTCTCGAATGTACCAATTTCTAACAGTGTATGGGACAAAATCTACTACTACTTTAAAACGACATTCGAATGTTCTAAGAAATTTAAATTAAAATTAGAGAATAGAGTGGGTTGGGGCAGATCACAATGGAGCAATTGGGAAATAGTTTGATTGTGTTTAGAGGGGCTTAATGCAACATAACAATGCAAATGGGTGTTTTAGTTGCCAATACATATGTTTTCACTGTGGCAAAGTCAAAAAAGTTTGAGATTTGGAGACTCCCCTGACACACACTGACCTGAAGCTACAGTATGTCCAGGCACCTGTTGATGTGTTCTGTGAGATTGTAGTTATTTTGATTGCAAATAATTAAAAAAAACACAGTGCAAGTTTGAGACATTGCAGGAAGACAACTGGCGTTTAGCTGGATACAACTGTAGAACCCTCTATTGTGCTACTAAAATAGTGCAGGCAAATTTATTGGCTCATGGTAAAATGTGTCTTGAATCTGGGTCAAGGGTTTATTGCAGGTCAGGCTGGATGACAGGTCTCTGGTGCCTCCCCCTTATTCTGGAAGTTTGCTAGCAGGGGAGTCGGGTGGAAGACGGAGTGCTGAGGAAACTGTTGGTGGCTTAGGTGGGGTCTCCTAGGTCAAGTGGAAACCCCAGCTCCAGGCTCGGTTTGGGCTGGCTCAGGGGGATCCCTTCAGCAGAACAGTTTAACATGGAATCTTGCCTGAAAGGCAGCAGGCGACACTGGCACACGTAGCAAGCTTTCTAAAAAGACAGTGTTGTGCTTAACCCTTTTATCCTTGCCCTGGGAGATCTTCAGAGCACCTAGGAGGGCTGGTAGCACTGGCAAGCAGTGTAGCTGGGAGCAGATTTACACAAGGAGAGAATACACTCCTGCATGCAGTTTGCCTCATCTTATTGTGCTATTTCCAAGAAGAGCTAAGAGCTCCTAGTCTGTAATAGACTTTTGCTACTAATCTACTAAGGACTGTGTGGGGAAATGGAAGACAGTAGCCAGGTGGGCTGGTAGTTCTGAAGGCAGTAGAGTTTGGATCAGAGTCTATGGTGGAGTTGGAGACAATCCTGTATGTAGGTTACAACACAGTGTGCTACTTTCTAAGTGTCCTTAAGGGACTTTGCATTTTATCTTCAGAGATTATCAGTGTCTGGGAAGGAGGACAATTCAAGACCTTATACATAGGGAGGAAGTTGTCCCTGGTTTTTATTTTTTGATTCAAGTTCCCATCCCATACATCCCTTCACCTCATCCAAGGTGTTACACCTAATAAAACATAAAAACAAACTGCACGCGTGGTACCCACAGACCTCTGAGATGTGCTGGCGATGTGGCGAGGACAGGGGTACTTTGATCCACATATGGTGGCGGTGTGATCGCATTAAGGTATTCTGGGACAGAGTGATAGGGCTGATACGCAAAATTACGGAGACTACTCTTACACTCGACGCGGCTTGCTGCTTATTACATATCTCAAGCTTTTCGTTTAAGAAATACAAACGTTCGCTCACCAGACACCTTTTAAACGCAGCCAAATCTCTAATACCAACCTTATGGAAGTCGCCCCTGATTCCCTCCACGAAAGACTGGATGCTGAAGGTAGCATACATCTGCGAGATGGAGGACACTAGGGCTCAGGCTGAGGAGGATGTGGGTCGTTTTCATACTACCTGGTCTCCATGGTTTGCCTTTAGATATTCTCGAGATTACCTGGATCTGATGAACTGATTATTCCACTTCCCCGGTGGACCTGCTGACTTCAGGGAAACCTGGAAATGCGCTGTGGGACCGCGGGTGGCTCCCTGCCCTGGGGCGTCCTTTTCATTCGCTCTCATATGATTCCCCCCCCACCTTTCCCTTCTTTTTCTCCCCCTTCCCCTCTTTATGAGTCTTTTTCATACCTTTTCTAATTGGAAAGTGTAAATGGTGAATTTCAATAGTTGGGCTATGGGATAGGGCTGGGCTGGACAACGGTCCCAGCCCGCTTTTTGTTGTCTGTATACCTAGCGACACTATAGACCTCAGCCCTTAGCAGACCCTGGTATATTCTTTGTTTTTCTACTGCATTGTTTAATGGCGATTCTTGTACCATATGTGATTTACACAGTATTGTCTTGCTTCTTGTGTTACATGTTTATACTTCCTTAATAAACTTTTGAATGTCAAAAAATAAAACATAAAAACAAAGCCAAGGTACTGACTTCTTGTGTTTGGATGCAAGTAGAGAATGTGCGTTACCTTGCTGTGCGGGAAAAGGGGAACAAGGTACCAGCTGCCCCTGTGGGGGTAATGCTATACAGCTTTTAACCAAGGATGGGCTATGTAAAAAAAGAAATAAAAGAATACATTTAGACAGTACTATGTATTATATAAAAATCTATTTCTTGTGTTATTGAATAAGACTGTATTTTATTTAACAAATTCATTTTATAACAGTAAAGGTAGAAAATTGCTAAGTACACATTGAAGTAGCTATTGCTACTAATTAACATTTATCTTTTACTGGTTTGACTTTAGTAAAGGGATTTTTGTTAGGTTAATATGGGTTACACAATTTTGTATTTAACACTTTGCTCCTTGCACCACTTATTAAATAGAGTCAATGGTTTCATTAAGTTTTACTGTTTAAGTTCACTTGTCATATTTTGTTACCTAAACATGTATTGAGATTTAATTTTTTTAGGTGTGCAAAACTAAAATTTTGCCTTTGGAAATTTTTAACGTTTTGAACTTTTCTGAAGCTCTGAGCATGGAATATAAAAATGACATCATCAAATAAAAGAATGAGTATTTGAACATGCATATTTTAGATTTTATTATAAATGAACAAAAACATAAATCTACTGACAAGCCTAGTTGCTTTGAAGTTCACAAATAAAAGCAGGTTTATGCAATGCAAATTTAAATATTTTTTTGTTGTTCTTGCAGATTTTTCTCTTACTGGAGATAATTTATTAAGAAGCTGTCAAAAGTGTTTTCAGATGTGATATGAGCTGTCTGGACAGGAATGAGCAGGTCGGAAATAGCAAGGCAGCTTGGAGTCCGGCATGCTAAACATCGCAAGGTAATAGCTTCCCAGAGGTGAACATGACATGATGCTTACTGTTATATTACCTTCGGCTGATCCTGACACTTCCTATATCAGTCTTTCCCACTAACAGAAACCATTGAAATCTATGGAGGGGGTGAAACATGAAAAACAATTCTGACCAATTTCAAGGCTTTTAGGCATGGAATTATCAAATAAAGGGCATGGGGACATGGGTACTGATGTCAGAGATATGTACCAATGCAAATAAATATAAAAAAAAAAAATGTAGGGCGGAGAGAGGTTTTTTTTTTTAATGTAACTTCAAGGTGACATTGAAGAAACATCAATCATTTCATTTATAATCTTAGTAGATGCATTTAAGCTGTATTTGGTGTTCTATAACAGAACAATTCACAAGTGATAACTTTTTTACTTTACATTGCTTAAAGAGGAGTTCTGCCCTCCCCTTTAAAAATACTGTAGCTGCTGACTTTTAAAATTAGGACACTTACCTGTCCAGGAGTCCAGCGATGTCGGCACCGCAGCCGATATTTACATTGGCTGTTAGGGTGCTGCCGCCGCAGCCATTGCTGGTAAGGGAACCTGGCAGTGTAGCATTTCAGCTTCACGGCCGGGTCCTTCCTGCACATGCACCAAGTGTGCTGCACTCTCCCACTAGCGCAGCAGAAGGGGGGGAGGAGGAAAGGGGCCAATCTGCTGATGTACTTCGCCATGGCCCGGTCTCCCAGAAGTAGGGACAGGGTATCTGTAAAAAAACAGGTACCCTCTACCGCCCCCCAAAAGGTGTCAAATGTCGCACCAGACACGGGGGGGGGATCATATAAGAAAAAGTTCCACTTTTGGGTGGAACTCCGCTTTAAATACAGCAGCAGCACCCCAATATGATTTATTACAACTTGAAAAAGGGTAGTAGTTCTGAATGATTCTTTATTCAACAGAAATAGGCTTGAATTGACCAATGGAGCCACATTAAATCTAAAAGCTATAGAAAAGTTTACTCTAAAAAAAAATGGAAACTTCATACAAACTGGTCAGTGGAACAACAATTTAATAGTCAGTATCAGTATAGTTTATGAATTTTTTACAGCACCATACTGCAATGTCATTACATTTTAATAAAATGTCCAAAAGGAGTTCACAAAAGAAATTCAAAACCACAGCTCCACATTTCTAAACCCAGTCCTAGAAATTGGCCAGCATCAGGACATTACAGAAGTGCTTGAACATGCAACAAACAAAAAGAGCTCTGCAGTGTGAGCCCAAATGTTTGCTGCTAACAGCCCCATTGTGTCCTTCCTGCAGTGTACCAGCTGTGGTAAAAGTACCAACCATTTGGAAACCACATGCATAAGTAAACATATGACTGTGAACCAAGAGCTTAGAAGGAGCAGAAACCTACTTAAAGTGATTGTTAACATGCTATATTTACCTGCTCTGTGCAATGATTTTGCACAGTGCAGCCCCGATCCTCCTCTTGTTGAGCCCTCTTTTGGTGCTCCTGGCTCCTTACCCCTGCTGGGTGCCCACCATAGCTAGCCAGCTGTGTGTGTCCATAGTCCATAGGCCCCTCCCCACCTTCCGTTCCTTCCTCACTGGCTGTGGCTGATAGCAGCTGGAGCCAATGGCATCCGCTGCTGTCTTTGAGCCTACGAAAAGGGAAGAGAGCAGAGAGAGCTGCTGCTCTTGTGTACATAACACAATCTCCTGGGCTTGGGGGCTTAGTCTATAAGTAGGTGATGTAGCAAACCCTTCGGATAGAGTGTGGAATGTCAAAGGTCTTGCTGCCCTCCTCAAAACAATGGGTATCCTTAGAACTGAAACATAGAAAGAAAAGGAGGGCACACCAACCTTGTGCATCACCAAAGACACAATTTATTAAAAAACTTTAGCAGCAAAAGAGTAATACTCACAAATGAATGTTATAAAAAGCCTTGTCAGTGCTCCAGCAAGTGGGACCGTGTCTGTAGACACCTGCAACCTGAACTGGGTGTTAGGGGGGACCAGACAGCATCACAAATGGCTTACACTTTACGAGGGAGTGCCCTCTTCATCAGAGCCACAGCGGTAGTAGCTCTGGATCCAGATCAGGTTTAGTTATAAAGGTATAAGTATTAGTAAAAGGGGGGCTAGGGAACTGCACTCAGAAGATTTTTTTTTTTACCTTGAAGCAAAGAATACATCAAGATAAAATAAAATTCAGTTATTAGAATCACTTTAAAGTTACTAGACCCACAACAGTAAAATCAGTCTGTAAATGCAGTTGTACGTGCTTGTTATACTCACTGTGGAGCCTAAGGGGATAATCATCCGCATTTTGTAAAAAGTCTGTTTGTTCCTGTATGCACGGATCTCTTCTTCCACTGACTCCAAAACAGGTTTGGATAAGACAGCGTTACTGGAGTCAGTCTGCACATGCTCAGTTTGGTGTGTATTGCTAGAGAGTTTTTTTTTTCTTGGGAGAATGCATGGAATCAGCACAGGGCCAAACATCACTGTCTAGAGGGTCAGGGGTCCTGGATCCCGATAGGTCAACAAGTGCATTGTGAAAACTCCTCCTTTAGGTTTTCTGGACACTGATAGAAGTCAGAAGACTGCTATATACTGTTGATGAGAAAAGATATTTAGCAGTTTGTATTTACTAATATTAATGTATTTCCATATATATTCTGTGTTCTGTGGGAGACCAGATATGGTGAATGCAGGCACCTGGGTTTAGTGGCACTTTAAAGTGGAGTTGCCCCCCAAAAAATAAAACCACTTAAAAATCTTAAAAAAAATCAAAAAAAAATAATTGGCAAAAAAAAAATTTTTTACTCACCTCTAAATACCGGTTGCTAGGGGGTCCCTCGTAGTCTGCCTTCTTCATTGCCCGGGCTGGTGACATCACTTCCCCTCGCGCCGCACATTCACCTGGGACCTGTCACGTGTCCCAGGTGACTGTACGGCGTATCACGGCGCCCTGCGCCGCTCGCGCATGCGCAGTGGGTGCCCGGCTGTGAAGCCACAGCCGGGTGCCCACAGTATGCATGACGGCGCCGCGAGCGGAGCGGGGAGCGAGGGGGGGGCTTCGTTCCCCCGCATCGCTGGAACCCGGGACAGGTAAGTGTCCGATTATTAAAAGCCAGCAGCTGCAGTATTTGTAGCTGCTGACTTTTAATTTTTTTTTTTTAGGGGGTACCCCACTTTAAGGGTGCAGAGCAGCCATTTTTACTTGGTCTGCTAATGCACCCTTTTTTCTGATAGTATTCAAGGGTGCATAATGCCCTTTGTTTATCTGACCAAGTTCTCTGCACTGCAACCTCTCCCATATAATCTAGCTGTGCATTCTTGGCTTCTTTTCTCACCCTTCTTGAGGGTGCATAGCGCGTTTTTTGGCCCGAGTGCAGAGTTTTCCTCTGCGCTTCAATGGGTATAGCAGCCATTTATTTTTGTCATGGTAATGTGCCCTTTTCCATTTCCACCTCCTATTTTGATAATGGGCTTTTTCCTCCTCCTCCATCTCAAGGGTGCATAGCAGTCATTTATTTTGGACCTTCTAAAGAACCCCTTCTCTCTTCAAGAACACAGAACATTCACTTTTTAATGTTCTATTCATACACATTTTCTTCCCCAACTTCTTCATATGCACAGAACTGCCACTGTTTATACTGTGCTGCTCATCCGCCCTTATCTACATCCTCAAGGGCACAGAGCAGCCAGTTGCCTTTCTACTGCTGCTCTTGTGACCTTATCCTCATCCTCCTCTAATAATCCCACTATATCCCTTGCATAAGAAGTCAGCAGAATATTTTGTGGCTGCTGTCCCAAAAGCTATCTCAAAGGATGATTCATAGATCTCTCTGCGTTGCTGTGCAATCAGAGAAAAAAATCACCCTCATACCCAGCGACTTCATATAAGTTTTACCTGACACTCTATTTACACCTAATTTTTGGTATACCACACATAGTCAGGTACTGAGCCACCATTATGTTACCCATAAGGGCATACGCCAGCTGCTGTTTCTTTGCACAAAAGCTATCCCTGACATCCACCAGTATGTGGAATGACATGAGGCAGAGAAGCAAAATGAGGAGGAGGTTTGGGGTGCTGGCACCAAAAAAAAAGGAGGGTTGGCATTGCTGGGGGTAAGGAGGAGAATATTTTGGAGGGATTCACAGGGAGTTTTTCAATTCTCCCTGACACAAGAAGAAAATATTTGGGAATCTACTGTCGCCATCCAAGAGGGGCCCAAACTGCTCTCCTCTAAAAAGGGAGTGCAGAGAAACTCATTGATTTACTTCCTGGTGATGGTGTCTGGTTCCCCAGCACTAGAGGCATAGATGCAGGTGAAAAATCTACAGCCATAGGCTTTCTTTTAATATCATGACATTTTTAAAAACATAATGAAGAGAGATTTTAATATTTGCATTTGTCTAAAATATGTGTATAGTAGGTTGTGGATACCGATAGATAAATGTTTCTATTATTAAGACTCATATGAAAATATTCAGGATTGTTATAAATTCACGAAATTTTATGGTAATATTAGTGTATAGTGTATGTGTTTTGTTTTTTTTAATGTGGGATTGCTATTCGTTTAACCCCGCTGGCCATAAAATGACGGCTGGGTTGGGGGGGCTCTCGTTCTGGGTGAACATCAGAATGACCGATTTTGCGTGCCCGTGGGGACGAGCATCACGGCAATTGGTTGTATGGTGTGTAAACAGGAAGAGCTGTTGATTGGCCTTTCCTCACTCGCGTCTGACAAACGCGAGTAGAGGAGAGACCATCGGCTGCTCTCCTGGCGGGGGGGGGGGGTCTGTGCTGATTGTTTATCAGTGCAGCCCCCCTCGGATGCCCACCCAGGAGGATGCCACTACACTGGACCACCAGGTGTGCCACCCTAGACCACCAGGGAAATGCTGATCAGTGCCCAGGCAGCTGCCAATCAGTGCCCATCCCCAATGCCTGCCAGTGCCAGTAACATCAGTGATGTCTATCAATGCCATCTATCAGTGTCGCCTATCAGTGCCCAGCAGTACCCAGTAGTGCTGCCTATCAGGGCCACTCATAAGTACCCATCAATGCAGCCTTTCAGTGCCCATCATTGTCACCATATAGTCTAGTAACTTACAGAAAGAAAAACAGTATGGAAAGGCTACATGATTGGGGTAAGGAATTGACTGGGTTACTGTCATAGGTGTGCACACAGGGCGTGCCAGGTGTGCCTAGGCACACCCTAACCACCCTGTGTGGTCCAGAGTCTCCTTATTTAAACCCCTGTGTTTCACCAAAGCCCCCCTAACGGGCCTCCTTAAAAATGTGTTTGAGCTTTGAGGTGCACACCCTATGCAATAGGCCGTGCACGCCTTTGGTTACTGTACAGCATAGTGAAGTGTGAGTGGCCTTTCAGTCATTAAACATGTTAGAGGGCTGCATGGGAAGGAATGGGCAGGCTTAAAATATATCCTAGTAAGTTCATAGGCAATGGGATGTTTTCCTGCCCTCTTCTCTTTGTTTTAGTGGGTTATATGTTCATTGCATGCCACAGAAGCTTAGTAGGTAGAGGGTTTTTAGAGGTTGGGTATACAGTCTGAATTTTTATGAAACAGGAGTCTATGTGAGGGAATGAAGACTTTGCTATGTTAGCAAGTGGTGTTGTTCACTTGGAGCTCCATCACCTGAGAACCTCAAAAAAACACCAGAGTTGGTGGTATTTATGTTTTAATTCACGTTATATTTGAAGATTCCCTCCTGTTAACAATTGTTAACTGTTATTTACTGTATATATGATTACTAAAATTCCTACCATGGTCAATTTAAAATGTGATTTATGGAAAATACATTATTGCAGATGAGAAAATAAAAAAGTCAAAGTCAAAACTGTAATAAATACTTTATTTATGTTTAGAAATTATGAAGACCACTTGTCGTACATTATTACAATAGCTGTTAAAGTTGAATAGGAATGGTGATGATTGCTTTCCTATCTCTGTTTATGTCCCACCTTCCTTTTTGCTGCAGACCTGTGTTTAATAGCTTTTAGTGCACCCATTCTGTTTGCACATATTTTCTTATCTCTGCTTTCCTAGATGTAGAATGAAAACAAGAAAATGGATACTATCTGAGTGTCCCGTGATTTGCATAACACCAGTACTAATTAGCTGCTGCATGGTAATTATGAACACCTGTAGGACAGAAGCATTTGCCTGTGGAATAATAATCTGATCCTCCTTGCCATGAACTTCATCAAGTACTGAGTACTTAAGTGCTTTTCCAAAGACACCGAATCCTGAGACAATATCCATGGTTTTGAATTTTCTATCTACAAATATGACTTGTCTAGCTAACCACCAGAACATATCTGTTGTTACTACTTCTTAACTCCTACTCCTTCTTTATATATTGTGCATAATACATTTTAAACTTGAACTGAAAGTCAACTACAAACATGGCAAGGGCGTTTCCATATTTTATTATATAAATCAGTACATTACACCTAAAGACATTACAGGTAATGTGTTTATTTGTCCTGAGGCTCTGTGCAAACTTCTGGGTGGGGTTATAAGCCATTATGAGAAGCAGGGGAATAAGGATTTTAGGAAATCCTGACCACAAACCATTGTTAGTACTGTCCATCTAGCTCATTTTATGATGGCCATATCATGCACTCTACCACTGCTTAAAAAATGCATGCTAACAAAAAAGAACCATTCAGCCTTCACACTCAAAGAAAATCTAAGCCAAAAATGTATTATATCATGCCACACATCAGAATTTCGGCCAGCAAAAGACCAATGATGGCTTTTCGTCAGAAAATGCATCCATGTGTATGCCCCATCGGCATTTTGCTGGCTGAATTTCTGCCAGCAAAAGATTGAGAGCATGTTCTCAATTTTTCCATAGGAAAAAGTTTCTATCTGAAATTCCGATCGTGTGTATACAAAACTCACGCATGCTCAGATTTTGGCTAATGGCTATTGAACTTTCTTTTTCTATCCTATTGTATGTGTTGTACGTCACTACGTTCTTGATGGTTGGAACTTGGTGTCACCGTGTGTATGCAAGGCAGCTTGAGCAAAATCCCATCGGGAAAATCATCAGAGCTTTTTCTGATCAAAATTTTGATCGTGTGTATGTGGCATTAGAGTTTTACTACTCCCTAGGTATGGTGGCTGCATCAATTTTCTTTCTTTAAAGCTAAGAACATTTTCTGCAAGTAAGGAAAATACTTTTTCATACTTCTTTTCTCTGTGATCTTGTGTTTGTGTAACTTTAACTTGTGAAATGAAATCTCAATGTTGTCAACTTTTTGTCTGTGAACCTTAACCACTTTCAGACCGGACCATTTTGCTGGTAAATGACCAGAGGTCTTTTTACAATTTGGCACTGCGCTGCTTTAACTGGTAATTGCGCGGTCATGCAATGTTGTACCCAAACAAAATTTGCGTCCTTTTCTTCCCACAAATAGAGCTTTCTTTTGATGGTATTTGATTGCCTCTGCGATTTTTATTTTTTGCGATATAAATGGAAAAAGACCGCAATTTTTGAAAAAAAATGATATTTTCTACTTTTTGTTATTAGAAAAATCCAATAAATTAAATTTTAGTCATACATTTAGGCCAAAATGTATTCAGCCACATGTCTTTGGTAAAAAAAAAGTCAATAACTGTATATTTATTGGTTTGCGCAAAAGTTGTCACATCTACAAACTAAGGTACGTTTTCTGGAATTTACGCAGCTTTTAGTTTAGGACTGCCTATCTCAGTTCTTGAGGTGCTAAAATGGCAGGGCAGTACAAAACCCCACCAAATGACCCCATTTTGGAAAGTAGACCCCCTAAGGAAATTGATAAGTGGCATGTTGAGCCCATCGAATATTTTATTTTTTTGCCTCAAGCGATTGAATAATGACAAAAAAATAATTTTTTTTTTTTTTTTACACAAAGTTGTCACTAAATGATATATTGCTCACACATGCTATGGGCATATGTGAAATGACACCCCAAAATAAATTCTGCTGCTTCTCCTGAGTACGGGGATACCACACGTGTGGGATTTTTTGGGAGCCTAGCCGCGTACGGGGCCCCGAAAGCCAAGAACCGCCTTCAGGTTTTCTAAGGGCGTAAATATTTGACTTCACTCCTCACTACCTATTACAGTTTTGAAGGCCATAAAATGCCAAGATGGCACAAAACCCCCACAAATGACCCCATTTTAGAAAGTAGACACCCCAAGCTATTTGCTGAGAGGCATTTTGAGTCCATGGAATATTTTATATTTTGCCACAAGTTGCGGGAAAATTACAAACTTTAATTTTTTTTTTTTTTTTTTCACAAAGTTGCCACTAAATGATATATTGCTCACACATGCTATGGGCATATGTGAAATGACACCCCAAAATAAATTCTGCTGCTTCTCCTGAGTACGGGGATACCACATATGTGGGACTTTTTGGGAGCCTAGCCACGTACGGGGCCCCGAAAACCAAGAACCGCCTTCAGGTTTTCTAAGGGCGTAAATATTTGACTTCACTCCTCACTACCTATTACAGTTTTGAAGGCCATAAAATGCCAAGATGGCACAAAACCCCCACAAATGACCCCATTTTAGAAAGTAGACACCCCAAGCTATTTGCTGAGAGGCATTTTGAGTCCATGGAATATTTTATATTTTGCCACAAGTTGCGGGAAAATTACAAACTTTTTTTTTTTTTTTTTTTTCACAAAGTTGTCACTAAATGATATATTGCTCACGCATGCCATGGGCATATGTGAAATGACACCCCAAAATAAATTCTGCTGCTTCTCCTGAGTACGGGGATACCACATATGTGGGACTTTTTGGGAGCCTAGCCGCGTACGGGGCCCCGAAAACCAAGCACCGCCTTCAGGCTTTCTAAGGGCGTTACAGTTTTGAAAGCCATAAAATGCCAAGATGGCACAAACCCCCCCCCAAATGACCCCATTTTGGAAAGTAGACACCCCTAAATTTAGGGGTACACTAGTGAGACTAGGTAATAAATGGCGGGTGCCCTGAAACTATAAAAAAAATAACTAACCAACCAGCGTCACCTGTAACAGTTATATGGTGATCACTGGTGAAAGGGTTAACTAGGGGGCAATCAGGGGGCTTTATGCGGTAGTATATGGGGGTCCCTGGCGCTATAAAAAGCTGCGGCGAACCTAAATACCTACCTGCCTAACTAGCGTCACCTGTGACACTAATACAGTGATCAGAAAAACGATCGCTTATTAGGCTGGGTTCACACTGGAGCGATGTGGGAACGCCACGAATGCGCGGCGGGTTCCCGCATCACATGCCTCCCGGCGGCAGTTCACACTGCCCTATGCGAACTGCTGGGAGTGTCAGTGAAATGTTAATGACACCCCCAGATCAGTTCGCATATCGCAGTGCGATCTGCAAACTCGGATCGCATGGTGTGAACACCCATGCGATCCGATTCTGCTGCGGACCAAAAAAAGGGTCCCGTGTGAGTTTGCGGCGGGTGCGGCGGGTGCGACACGAATTCAGCCATACTATCTGTATGGCTGAACTCAAATCGCACAGAGATCGGATGTGATTTGCACTGCAGTGCGGTGCGAATCACATCCGTTCTCATAAACCGCTGTAATGTGAACCCAGCCTTAGTGACACTGGCGACAGGGGGTGATCACGGGGTTAAACCTTTATTGGGGGGGTTAGAGGGGTACCTTAGAACTAAAGGAGGCTAACCCTAACTGCCCTAACAGTTATTACAGTCACAAATGACACCCGCCGGGTGATCAGGGGGTTAAACCTTTATTAGGTAATAAATGGCGGGTGCCCTGAAACTATAAAAAAATAACTAACCAACCAGCGTCACCTGTAACAGTTATATGGTGATCACTGGTGAAAGGGTTAACTAGGGGGCAATCAGGGGGCTTTATGTGGTAGTATATGGGGGTCCCTGGCGCTATAAAAAGTTGCGGCGAACCTAAATACCTACCTGCCTAACTAGCGTCACCTGTGACACTAATACAGCGATCAGAAAAATGATCGCTTATTAGGCTGGGTTCACACTGGAGCGATGCGGGAACGCCACGAATCCGCGGCGGGTTCCCGCATCGCATGCCTCCCGGCGGCAGTTCACACTGCCCTATGCGAACTGCTGGGAGTGTCAGTGAAATAATGACACCCCCAGATCAGTTCGCATATCGCAGTGCGATCTGCAAACTCGGATCGCATGGTATGAACACCCATGCGATCCGATTCTGCTGCGGACCAAAAAAAGGGTCCCGTGCGAGTTTGCGGCGGGTGCGGCGGGTGCGACACGAATTCAGCCATACTATCTGTATGGCTGAACTCGAATCGCACAGAGATCGGATGTGATTTGCACTGCAGTGCGGTGCGAATCACATCCGTTCTCAAACCGCTGCAATGTGAACCCAGCCTTAGTGACACTGGCGACGGGGGGTGATCACGGGGTTAAACCTTTATTGGGGGGGTTAGGGGGGTACATTAGAACTAAAGGGGGCTAACCCTAACTGCCCTAACAGTTATTACAGTCACAAATGACACCAATGCAAAAAAAAAAAAAAAAAAAAAGCAATTGGTGTCACTGTGACTGGGGGGGCAGGGGTAATTGGGGGGGTGATCGGGGGGTAAAGGGGGGGTGTGAGTGTGCCTGGCATGTTCTACTGTATGTGTGGTGTGTTGGTGCAACTCACCGAACCTCTCTCCTCGGTGCCGGAACGAAAAATACCGACACGGAGGAGAGAATACATCACTTCCTCTCCTGTGTTTACATTACAGGAGAGGAAGTGATGTCACGGAGGATTTCCATTCGTCGAGAGCGATCGCGAGGGGGTGGCCATGAATGAATGGCCGCCCCCTCATCCCGGATCGCTCTCGAAGGAATGCCGACCGCCGCAGGCACCGGGGGGGGGCCCGATCGGGCCCCCCACCCGCGGGCAGGCAGGGACTTATATATACGCCCATATGCCTGCCCGTGCCATTCTGCCGACGTATATCGTCGTGCGGCGGTCGGCAAGTGGTTAAAAACTCTCCTCCTTTTGTAATGAAGATAAGAGGAGAAAGAATGTTTTTTGTTATCCAGATTAGAAGAATAGCCTAGTGTCTTCCATAGACACAGTACAGTGAGTGAGCAATATCACCCTAGGACAGAAAGTATGTTAATGTGGTGGGATTACCAGGTGAAAATACATGGCTACTATGCCTCAGTATATAAAACACTCAATTATGGATTTAAATACACTTCAGCTATGGTGATCATATGGGATAAAAGAAAAAGTGACAGGGACAGCTAATTTAATATATGTTAACAATTTGAAAGAAATACACATACATCCAGGTATTTTAAACAATTTACGTTCACGATTTTTATTTATTTTCATCAAATACAAGGCAGAAAAATATATATATATATATTGCTCTACCACACGCAAGTACAGAATTACAGACCCATTTCTCTCCTGAACGTAGATATTAAACTCTATGCCAAAATTCTAGTTAACAGATTATCCCCGCTCCTATCTAACCTCATTTCTTTAGACCAAGTGGGCTTCGTCCCCGGAAGGGAGGCTAGGGACAACACCACTAGAGCTTTAAATCTTCATCACTGGCTTTCAACTTCAAAAATCCAAGGCTTCTTTTTATCCCTAGACACCGAGAAGGCGTTCGATAGAGTGGCCTGGGACTACATGCACGAGACTTTGAAGGCAGTGGGCCTCCGCTCTCGTATGCTGGCCCATATATTGGCTTTATATTCCTCTCCGAGTGCAAGCGTTAGAGTTAATGGCCACCTATCGGACGCCTTCACCATAGTTAATGGCACCCGTCAAGGTTGTCCCCTTTCCCCCTTATTCTTTGTTCTGGTGAAAGATATAGAACATTTCGGAACCCTGTCACACTTTAAGATTAACTATACGAAATTCCATACCTTAAACGTTTCCTTGCCAAAAAAAGAAGTTGAAAGCTGTCAGGGATCCTTCCCTTTCTTATGGAATCAGAAAGCCATTACTTATTTAGGCATACAAATCACAGCAAAATTTTCTGACTTATATAGTGACAATTTCCTGCCTGCCCTGAAAAGAGCTCAACAAGAGCTAAAGGACTGGGGGAATCTCAATGTTTCATGGTTTGGTCGATCAGCCCTCCTAAAAATTATAGTCCTACCACGACTTCTATACCTCATCCAATACATCCCCATAAATCTCCCAGTAACCTTTTTTGCAACATACAATAAAGCTTCCTCATTGTTTCTTTGGAGAAACTCCCTACCACGCATTAAATATACGCGTCTAACTCATTCCAAACTTAGAGGTGGCATTGGGTTACTAGACCTGTATAAATATTACCTAGCAAGCCATCTTACTCGACTCATTGATTGGAATATTCATGAGGTTGGAAAGGCCTGGGTGGCACTAGAAAAATCTTTGAAACATCTTCCCCTTAGGTCACTGCCATGGGTACCATCCTGACTCTGGCCTTTAGAAGTCATGACACACCGCACTATCTTCCCATCTCTTAACGCCTTTAGAAAGGCGACAAAAACTGCAACATTCTCCTCAGTGCCTGGGCCCCTGACTCCCTTAAGGGGAAACCCCGACTTTACACCGGGAATCTCAACTTCATTCCTTAGGCAAGAATTGCCACATGCTGAACTTTTAGCTCACCAATTTTTTACCCGTGGAACCCCCCCGCTCCTATGAGGACATGATAGCCTCGTCCCCTTCTAACTCTTTTCCGTTTTGGTCATTTAGACAGATTCCACATTTTCTAACCACTCAGGCGACAACGGAGACATGGACAAGACAATTAATGACATTTGAAACCATGTGCACGCGACCCTTTCCACAAAGACACCTGATCTCGGGCATGTATAACATCCTTATGGACGAAGCCCCTAGTACCCCAGATTCAGCGCGTTTAGCTTGGAAATCTGATCACCAGATCTCCCTCCATGCACATGGTGAATGCTTCGAGGCTCTGCATACCGGTACACTGGCGAACTAAACATACTCCGACAATTGGTGAATGGTTCTTGAGAATCTCCAAAATAGAGGAAATGGAAGAGCTAATACATATCTCACAAGAACGAATCCAGAAATTTACAACAACTTGGGCCTGCTGGACCTATTTTAAATCAATGCAACGTTTTCAAGCCTTTGGCATTTAAACTACGATCGCTACTTGGTCAATTGTAGATGATTATTAGGTGGGGGGGAGGGAGGAAAAGAGAAGAAAAAAAAAAGAGAAACTATATACCGAGGTGGTTGGAATATACTGAGCTATAGTCCTGAGGCCCTGATAACACCTATACCCTGTTACCCCCGCCCTCCCCCATCTGTATCCTCCATGTCCACCTTTGTACCCCTCATGTCCACCTCTGTAGCCCCCATCTATTTTCACCTCTGTACCCCCTTCCACCTCTGTACCCCCATCCACTTTCACCTCTGTATCCTTCCGTCCACTTCTGTACCCCCATCCACATTCACCTCTGTATCCTTCTATCCACCTCAGTAGCCCCCCATCCACCTCTGTAACCCCATCCATGTTTACCTCTGTACCCCCCTCCTACACAACCTCTGTACTCCCCATCCATGTACACCTCTGTACCCCACTCCTCCACCACACCTCTGTAGCCCATCCACGTTCACCTCTTTACCCCCTCCTCCCCCACACTTCTGTACACCCAAATCTCTACACATGTGAATCCCCTTCCGCTTTTCTCCACAGTGATCTTTTCCACCTGATGACATGGTCTCCACCTATCAGACCCATAGCACACAGCCAGAACACTTCACTCAGCTGTGTGCTACACAGGTCTATCAGGCAGGCGGGAGGAACACGGAGCATCCCTCTCTCATTCCCTGTCACTCTGGTCCGCAGCTCCTGAAAGAGGGAGAAACGGGATGAGGGGGAGGAGTGGGCTCAAGCACATGAAGCCTGCAGCTGTCCCGTTCTCTTGTCATATTATGGCCGCTGCTTGGGACAGCAAGGGAGGGGGGGATTGGCTGCACCCACTAATCTGGGAAAACTGCGGGCAGCGCAGAGCTTAAATGGCAGCTGCTCTGGGTCCGACAGCGATGGCAGGGCCCAGGGCAGCTGTCCCTTTTGCCCTGTGTTAAAGACGGCCCTGCTTAGAGGCAGTGATTGGCACTTGACATAGGTAGCCCACAGTTCCTATGTTAGCTCAAACTGCATTCGTCTATCATTAATATTGCTTGCCTCTTTTTTGGATCATAATACAGGAAAGCTTAGATTTCATTGGTCGCAGAGAGACTGAGGATGTTTTCCAAGCACCTGTAACTGTGATTTACAGTAAAAAAAACAAGACCAGGTAGGGTAGAATGGGGAATTACTTAATTCAACAATGCTACTTGAGGCAGTTGTAAAATAGAGATACTGGTTACTCAATGGAGCAAGGAAAATACCCTGTTCCAGAATCCCCTAATTCTTGGACACTCCCACAATACATGGAGCATGGAGCACAGAGCGAGCACCCCCTAAAACACTTGGGAAAGGAATTTGGAATTCCAAGTAACGCTGAGTCAGAACCTTAGATAGATTAGCATCTATCAGGGAGACATTTAGAATCCTCCTGAAGGAGGCCTGTACTTTTGAATACCAAGATTCAGGCTTGAGCTTGAAGGCAAGGTCCCTCTCCCAAGCCAACATGTATGGTTGCTTTTGGGGGCAGGTAAGCAATAACTCGTATATCATAGAGATACCACTCCCTGATCAAGCCCTGATCCCTGGGACACCCTTTTTCATAGGCCATCAAGGAAGGGAAGTTGGGCGAGTGGGGCTAAAGAGAGCTTAAAAAAATGGGAAATTTGTTAAAAGCCAAACCATTCAGTCAGGGGTATCTCCAGATTAGCTGTACAGTGTGAAAGAGTATAAGGTCCTCTGTGGGTGAAAAAGTGGCTGATGCGGCAGAGCCCCTTCCACCAAATGCCCTGATATCCATACCTGGAGGGAAGTTGGGATTGTTATACAAATGAGCAAGCAAGTAAAATATAACACAAGCAAGGCATTGGTCTTCAGCTAGACCCATAGTATGAATGAGTGAGACAATATCAGTGCTATAATCAGGGGCCTCAGTAAATAATAGTGAAGGGGCATATATCCTGCCTCTCCATACAGTACTCACTTATATGTAACCCCTCATGCAGTAATGTGTTTATCTTTACATAACAAAAAGAGTTTAGCTTTTTAGAGGTAATATAATTTTACCCCTCCTTATTTGTACTAGTATTTAAAATATACACCATGGTCCAGGAACTTGGGGTTTGAGGTCCCTGTCAGAGATTGGCAAACTGCTTTTCTCTATACTCACAAATCCTCAATCTCAGATAATGCTCGAAAGAAGAACTATAAACTACTATAAGCTGCTATCCAGATGGTAGCGGATTCCGGTTTCTATCAAATGTATCTTTTCAACCTCCACAGACATATGTTGGCATCCGCACATGGAAAGAGGAACATACCTACATATTTGTTGGGAATGCAATCCCTTCTGATCACAGATATTCTATATTTTTACAGAGGTCCATGATCCCTCTGGGCCTGGTTAAATCCCAGAAATCTAGCCTACTTAGATTTTTCCTTTGCAGCTACTCTACGTTAATTTCCGGACACACGAAGAGCACCTCCACTTCATCCCTATCTTCGTGGGTGAACACAATTAATGACATCATGCTTATGGAGGAGATGCAGGCCAGAGAGATAGATAAGAAATTGGGCAACAGACTTAACAAATAAATCAGGTTTTTTTTTTTCGCTCTTTACAGCATGCCAAGAGAACTCGTGTCCACCTTTTGTTCTCTCTCTCTCTCTCTCTCTCTCTCTCTCTCTCTCTTTCACTCTCTCTCTCTCTCTTCTTGCACTGTATACAAATACTGAGGTTCTTACTGAGAAGGATGATCCTGTTTGTTTCTTTGTGATTACCTCTAGCAGTTCTACAGTGTTGAGTGACTGTCTTTGTTATTATTTGAAAATTTGTCAATAAAACATATATTTGACTAGGGATGAGCCAGCTGTTTGAGTCGTACGTTAGTTTTACTCGAACATTAGGGGTAAGTTTGTTCTCAAATGAACCGAACATAGTTTGCGGGAAATTGGAGCACTGTGGAATGCCCTATAATGCACTGAGAGATCGCAGTGCATTGCTGTAGGATGATTGGCCAAAGCATGCACCTGACCTGCATTCTTTGGCCGATCACAGCGCTCTCTGCATGAGAGAGGCATAATTGGTCAAAGGCAGGGTGCCTTTGGCCAATCATGGCTCAGGGGGACTAAATTTACACCCCACACTATATAAAGCTCCTTATATAGCGACCGTGTGTAGTGTTGTTGTTGTTGGTGTGGACAGAGAGCTAGCTGGAGTTAGATTAAGCAGGGAGCAGGTTATTCAGTTTTGTGGCAGGGTATTTGATATAATTATACAGTCAGTCTAATATATATATATATATATGTGTGTGTGTGTGTGTGTGTGTGTGTGTGTGTATGTATGTATATGTATATATATATATATTCTGCATTTAGTATAGACTTTATAGTGTTTACCGGTACTCTATATTCAGTCAGTGCAGATATAGATATATCTATCTATCTATCTATCTATCTATCTATCTATCTATCTATATATGTATATATATATATATATATATATATATATATATATATATATATATATATATATAGATAGATAGATAGATAGATAGATAGATAGATAGATAGATAGATAGATAGATAGATAGATAGATATATATATATATATATATATAGATATATATATATATGTATATACACACAGTTCACTAAAGGGCTGCGACTGCTGTATAAACTATGTGAAGCATCAGCTACATAGAGTACACAGCGTTGTGTTTCGTCCAACTCCCAGAACAAAATCAAGTCAGGCTGAATGCTGCTCAGCCATTCTCAGGAAGCTTTGAATTATCTCAGTGCAGGGCTTCCTTCGATTTGCTAAGGTGGAGGTCATGACATCACCCCCGTTCTCTCCACCTCAGCCAATCAGAGGAGCTCTGTATTCATTCAGAAAATACAATGCTTCCACTAAATTTGATTTTGTTCCGAGAACAGGATTGCAGTTGCCAGTACCACTGGAACCCAGTGCTGTATACTGTGTTTATCTGATGCTATGTACAGTTTGTACTTTATAGTGTTTATAGTGGACGTATCTATTAGTGAAGGTACTGAAATAGTTTTTTTGAACCAGCTTGATTCAACTGAACCATTTTAACTACTTTGCACTTAAGGGTGCCAAAGCCCAATTTTGCAATTTGACATGTGTTAGTAAAACGGTACATATGTATCATCACAACTACTTTGTGCATCCAGGTGGATTATACCTTGTTTTTTTTCCAGGACAAATTGGGCTTTCATTTGGTGGTAAATGGTAATGGATATCTCCTGATATTTTTTTATATTCTTGCTACTACCATAATCTACCACCAGACAATAGAATTCTCCTGCTCCTGACGATCCCAGCGATACCACATATGTGTATGTTAGTTGTTGTTTGTACCTGTAGTACAGCCCAGAAACAATAGTACACATTTTGATTTTTTTTAATCCTACCTACAACACGTTGACACTGATACTAATTAAAAAAAAAACTGACCTTTTACCCTGATCTTTGACCTTGACCCAAACACTAACCATGACACTGACCTAGATCAAACTTAGGTCTAGATATTTTTAATTTTCTTTATTTAATTACATTTTTTAATTATTATTTATTTATTTTTTAACACACATTTATTTTTGTCTTTGCAAGGACAGAGAATGATACAATGCATCTCTCTCATCCATTCACAGAGACAGAAAAAATGGGGGGCGGGCTTCACAGTGACTGATCACTGTGATAGCAAATCAGAAGTTATTACAGCGATCAGGTGACACATAATCTGCCATACCGGGGGCTCTCGTGAGAAACTAGTCTCTGTGCTGGGAGCACGCCATGGGTGCACTCCCAGCACAAAGGGAGATACACAATACTTTAGCTCCACAGAAAAAAGCCCGGTCCAGTGGGGCTGCATATTTGCGTACGGTCGGTGTAAAGGGGTTAAAGTGACAGAAAGCTGGAAATAGGCTTTAGGCACTTGAATAGATCCTATATTTGGTTGTTTATTCCTTTTTTTACCTAAATGCTACTGTGCAGGAGATTATAGGAAGCCAATGTCAAGAAAGAGTTGAGTATGAAACCAGCTCTATTTGGGTTGAATGGTTTTTAATGAATACCTAACTTAACCACTTCAGCCCTGGAAGGATTTACCCCTTTCCTGACCAGAGCACTTTCGGCACTGAGTCGCTTTAACTGACAATTTTGCAGTCGTGCGACGTTGATGTCCTTTTTTTCCCACATTTTTTCTTTTGGTGGTATTTGATCACCTCTGCGGTTTTAATTTTTTGCGCTATAAACAAAAAAAGAGCGCCAATTTTGAAAAAAACTCGTTATTTTTTACTATTTGCTATAATAAATCTCCCCAAAAAATATATAAAAAAACTATTTTTTTCCTCAGTTAAGGCCGATATGTATTCTTCTACATATTTTTGGTAAAAAAAATCACAATAAACGTATATTGATTGGTTTGCACAAAAGTTATAGCGTCTACAAAATAGGGGACAGTTTTATGGCATTTTTTTTTTTTTTTTATTAGTAATGGCAGCGATCTTTATTGGGACTGTGACATTATGGCGGACACATCGGACATTTTTGACACTATTTTGGGACTGTTGTCATTTATACAGTGCTATAAAAATGCATTGAATACTGTCAGTGAAGGGGTTAACCACTGGGGGGCATGAAGGGGTTAAGTGTGTCCTAGGGAGTGATTCTAACTGTGGGGGGAGAGGCTACAACACGCATGACAACGATCACTGCTCTCCATGACAGAGATTTTTGTCCTGTCACTAGGCAGAACGGAGAAATGTGTATCTTTTTACAAAAACTCTCCATTCTACCTCTCTGTGACACGATCGTGGGCACCCGGCGGGCATCGAGCCTGTGGGATCCGCAGTGACGGTCACAGAGAACGTGGTGGGCACGCCTGCAGCTCTCCTACTTAAGGAGGACATACCTGTACGCCCTTTTGGCCACCAGCACCATTCTGCCGACGTATATCAGTGTGCACTGTTTTGGAAGCGGCTCAAATGGTTGTAAACCTTTAAGATGAAAAATGAACAAAGCATATCTTTCTATAGTAGAGAGTTGTGCGTCCATTTCATTCACTCAGGTTTCAGATTAAACTCTCCTAACATCTGTGCAGTGTCTGGCATCAGATCCCTGTCCCCAGCTTGCCAAAGTAATGCTGTATTATTATGGACTTTGAATGGCTGTAGAGGAGAGAGGTTCTGCAAATAAACAGGTGCAAATTATATAGGAGGATTTGTTTCATCTCTGTTTATCCCCTGAGGCTAGTCACTTCAGTAGGTATATGCAAGGGTTTGCAACCACTTTAAATTATGTTTTTTTTGCTTTGGGTTTTGCAGTAAACATGTTGCTTTTCTTATGTAACACTTTTACTTTAGCATTCCCTGTTGTGTGTTCATACCCACTTGTACAGAGATATATCATTGCAGCTCTTTCATTTGTACAAGGATAAAGACTATTTCTGAACAAATAATATCTTGCCCATTTCTCAGAATCTGTTGATTTGCTAGGGAAAACACCTTTTCACCTTTCTGAGAAAATGTATTGGCACTCCTGCCAAAACCTTCTCTTTTTGTGGGCATTCCTATAATTGATTGTAATTTAGTTGCCATTATTGTGTGGGAACAATATTACATATAAAACAGTATGCCTTACTGAGCACTTTCACAGCTGAAGCTGTGTTTGCAGAAAATAATGTTGTATGTACTTGTTAGCTTTTGATTCTATTTTGATTTATTTGCTGTAAGTCAGTCCCTACACTATAGTTTCAGTGATTGAAATGAAATATACCTAAATCTTGCCTGAAATGCCTGTATACTTGGGTATTATGGTACACTGCATTCCAAAATATTTTATTTCATGAGTATCACAATATATTGTGTTTTTGTGTGAATGAAGAAAAATATAATATCTGAGTAGGCCTACCAAAACAACAAGCAGCCATTTATGTAGATATCAGTCTTTCCTGGCTAAGCCTCATGACAGCACAACCTCAGGTCAAACCCACCCCTTGACCCCCTATAGGACACCCCTGTATAGACAGATAAAAGACAGGCAGTACCTGTTGCAGATGTTCTCATTCTGTCCTTGCTCTGGACATTCCTGTTGTACGGCCTGCCATCTGTCCCTGCAGTGGAACGTCCCTTGTTGGGGGTAAATTCCTCTGATAGTGGCTCTCCTGGTGCCAGAGTAGGGGCGCAGGCTAAATGCTTTAAGTCGTACAGAAGGTGGCCATCCTGGGCTTAATTTCTTACTTTTTTCTCTGTTAGACATGGCTGGCTTGAGGTAGCTGTAGGGGGTGTTCCCTGTATCCCCTCCATGTGGGCCAGGCATGTGTTCAGGCCAGTCGGGTGCCAAGCAATGATGTCAGGGCCGGCTTCTTATTGGCTCTCTTCCTCCTTTGTGTGTTTTTTGCATTCCACCTGCATCTCAGTGAGGCTCGCGTGGGTGGATGATGTCACCGCTCCCTCTCATATTGGTCATTCAGTTGTGGCTGTGATTGGTTCACCCATTCACTGGCTCTGATTGGCCAGGCAGCTGGAGGGTGGTGGATTTAAAGCTGTGGCGGACAATTTGCCTTTTTGGCTGTCAGCATGTGAGATTGGTCTCCCAGGCTGGTACGCATGGGCCTGCACCCTCCAGACAATCAGTTTTTTTTCACATAACCTGCCCCCCCCCTTAGAAATGTGATTAGGTTTGCTCAAGCCTTGCTTAGCCGATAAGTGGGGATATTTATTTGAAAAAAATAAAAATAAAAAAATAAAAGAGAAGAGATTAATAAAAGTAAAGAGAGGATTATATGTTTGCTGCCTATCCTGTTCTTCCATAGCCCAGGATGAGCTTGCCTATTCCTGTGCAAGAGGCACTGAAGACTACGGAAAGGTAAGGGAATGCCTAGGGGGTCTGAAAATTTTCCTCAATCACCCCTCCCCCCCAAAGGGAGTCCACCTGGATTACTAATGGTTCCATATTTTTGCAAGGGCAGAGGTCCTTTAATCAGGAGCCGCAAGAGAGCAATTTCTTCCTCTAGTGATTATTATTCTCCTCTATTCTATTTTCCACTCCACGGCAAAATCAAAGCACCACCACATTCAACCACCCACCGATCATGAGCCAGCAGATATGATTGGCAGTACTTGTTGGGCTTGTGGTGCGGCACCCTTACCGTCTAAAAGCCTTTGGGAGTTATGTTTCAGGGAGGCTTCCCAAACAGGCCAGATGGCCAATGAAGACATACATTAAAAAAGCAATGGAAGAAGGGGTAATGGCTTTGTTACCGGGTCCTTCCAAAGAAGAAGGGGTGAAGACTCTCTGGAACCTGGAGCTATTAGTTCTGACTCAGAGGTGGACTCAGATTTTGGCTAAGAGGTCTTATATGGATATTCTGTTGACTTTTCTCTAGTACCCACTTTTATATCAGCAATCAAGCATGCCATTGATTGGAAGGAAGAATCCTCAAGCACGCATGAGCTGAAGAAATATTACCAAAATCTAAAGAGAGAGCTCCCAAAATTTCCTTTCACAGCAGAAATTAAGAAGTTAATGATGGAAGAGTGGTCTAGGCCTGAAAAAAAGGCCGGCACTACAAAATAGAATCAACAAGTTGTACCCATTCCGGCTATCAGATGTGGAGCCGTGAGATAACCCTCCTAAAGAAAAAAACATATCACCTTACCACTGGAGGAAATGGTATCCTTTAAAGATTTTATGAAGTGGAAGGCTGACTCTTCACCACTGCACGGGTTGCCTGTAGGCTGGCTCTGACCTCAATTGCCAGAGTCGTTAGGGTCTGGGCTTCAAATGTAGAGTCGGCATTAGATTCCCGGGTGCAGGAAGAACTGGTCTCAACAAATCTGCAAGGCCTGAAATTGTCAGCTGAGTTCCTGGTGGAGGCAGCGGTGGACTTGGTTAGGTTCACCTCCCGCATCATGCCTCACTCAGTCATGGCTAGGCGGGCTCTTTGGCTGAAGCACTGGTCTGCAGACTGCCTCAAAACAGGCTTTATGTTCCATTCCCTTCTCAGGGGCACTCTCTTAGGTAAGATGCTAGAAGAGACAATGTGCTGGATGACTGGAGGAATTTCTGGTCTTCCCCCCCACGAACAGAAGCATCATCCACAGTAATTTCAGATGAACAGAAGACCAGGTAGAGAATGTTCGCGCTTCTTATGGCAGTCTCGCGGCACCTTTGCCGATAATGCCAAACCTACAGTCCTTCAGGCTTTCAAATCCACAGCTAAGTCCTTCTGGAGGGCGGCCTGCTGGGGGATCAACAATAGGGGCAAGACTGACCATTTACAGCGGTACCTGGGCAGAGAGGATAATAGATTCCTGGGTCTTGGAAGTGGTTCAGAATGACCTTCGTTTTCAGTTCTCTTCCAAGAGAATTCTTTGTTTCAACAAAAATTCTCAATTCATTGGAGAAGCGAGCATTGCTGGAAGAACACATCACAGAGTTACTCGCACTTCATGCTATTGTACCAGCCCCAGAGAAAGAACAGGTATATATTCCCCTATTTTTCTCATTTAGAAACTGTCAGGAAAGTGGCACCCTGTTTTAGGTTTAAGAAACCTGAACTCCTTTCTGAAACCACAGCCATTCCGGATGGACTCTCTCAAGATTATTTCAGCAGTAATTCACCCGGGCGATTGGATGGTCTCAGTGTAGCTCGAAAATGCATATTTTCATATTCTGGTAGCAAGAATTCATCAGCGCTATGTTAAGTTTTTCTACACGGGAAACCATTTTCAATTCAGGTGCCTTCCCTTTGGACTCCAATAACTTTTACAAAAGTTCTGGTAACAGTGATCGCATTATCTCCGACAAAAAGGAATACAAATATTTCACTAGTTAGACAATGTCCTAATTCTTGCTCAATTCGAGGATCTTTTGAGGCAGCACCAAGATCAAGTTCTTGCCACCTTAATGCAGTTTGGATGGATGATAAATACAGCAAAAAGCCATCTCACTCCAAACTACAAATATTTGTTATGCGTTAACTCCATACAGGTTAAGCTTTTATATTTAGTTGGAATTTAGCAAGAATTTTGTAAAATTATGTTTTTATCTGCTAATAATGGTTTTAGTGTATTTTTAGCAAAAATATTGTTTCATAAGCATTGGTGCAAATACCAGGGGGCCTAAAAAATCAGTAGCACCTTCTTTTTATTCCAGAGGTCATATGCATTCAGAAAATATATGATTTTGGGGTATTTTACAAACTCTGAATGCTGTAAGTTAAAAATGAAAACCTCCAGATGTTTTGAGAAATTTTTGGGTACGTATGTTCGATTTTCACCATTTTGCAAAAAGGCGCAATTTAAAATTTACAAATATTTGTTATTTATTAACTTCATTCAGGTTAAGCTTTTATATTTAGTAGGGATTTAGCAGGAATTTTGTAAAATTAGCTATATTTTCATCTGCTAATAATGTTTTTAGTGTATTTTTTGTGAATATATTGGTTTGATAAACATTTGCACAAATACCACAAGGTCTAAAAAATCAGTAGCACCTTATTTTATTCTAGAGGTCATATGCTTTCAGAAAATATATGCTTGGGGGGGGGGGTTCACAAATTCTGAAAGCTGTAGGGACACATTTAAAACCTTCTGATTTTTTGAGAAATTTGGATATTTACACTTTTGTGCCTGTTCAATTTTTCACCATTTCACAAAAAGTTACAAATATTTGTTATTTATTAACTCAATACAGGTTAAGCTTTTATATTTAGTAGGCATTTTGTAAAATTTTCTGTGTATTTATCTGCTAATCATGATTTTAGTGGATTTTTTGCAAAAATATTGTTTGGGATTACAACCAGTATCACTGTATTCATGGTTCTTGTGGATGCTGGGACATTGACCATGATCTAACTATAGGATTCACTAGGACTTCCTGTGCTATACTGTTGCGGATATGGAGGGGAGTCACCAGAAGATTGCTTTTTTTGGATAAGCTTTTCTAGACAGTTGTAGTACTTTACCCACAGTGTGAGGGAGGACTGCAAAGTATATTGATTGATATTTCCTTGCATGGTTATGCAGGCAGGCCTTTCTGCTGACCCACAGAGAAAGCTGGACTTCTATTATAAACTTTGATTAACTAACCTCCTCTAGACAACCTGTACAACTTTGTTGGATTTCCCTATGAACTATATTCATTAAACATCGCATTTAGGACAATGGTCATTTGCTTTTATATCCACTCTAAACGGAGGTCTCTAGAGAGCCAATAACATCTATATAAAGTACTACATCAGAGCTTCCCATGCATGATCCTTTGAGGATCACCAAGTTATTCTGTCCTCCTTCATTTGGAAATTTATTAATTAGTGGGGAAATATACTCATATATATGTTTATGGTCACTGGTGATATATATTACAATAAGAGTGAGGTAGATGTCTGTGCCTTTTATCAGTATGTATTTTTTTCCATATACATATCTAAATAACTTTTTTCTAGTATGTCCAGTGAGCTGAAGTAATTTTTTTTTTTTTTTTTTTTTTTTTTTTTTTTTCTTTGCATCAGTTTATAGCACGCCATAATCTCTCGTCAACAAATTTGTGGCAAGTTTTACGCCCTTGTGATTTTTGGTGCCCTTCTTCTCATCGCCACTATTTTGCCTATTGGCAGTGCTACTTTGACATCACATGCAATCCTTTTTCCTTTTTTCTTTTTTAACATCTTCCTCCATTTTATTTTTATTTATTTTATAAGAATTGCGAAAAAGTAGGAATATTACAAAAATATGCTTCCTATTCCATAAACTTATATCTTCCCGTCCCCTCCCCCTCAGGTCTCCCTCCCCAACCCCCCCCTCTCTCTCTCCGTCTCTCTCTCCCGCCCTCCCCCTCCTCTCCCCTCGGGACCACTCATTCTGGGACATTCCCTTGTTTCTTAAACTCCAACCATTTTCCCCATTTGCTATGATAAATTTCCACTTGATCTCCTCTTTTAAATATTGATTCCTCCATTGATCTTAACCACTCTACTTTAGCTAACCATTCCCTCATGGATGGGGGTTCAACAGAGCCCCATCTCTTTGGGATCAGGCTTTTTGCAGCAATCAATAAGTGAGGTATCAATGAATTTTTATATTCCCCTATTGTTTTATCTGTGTCATGAAATAGACATGTCCAAGGATCCTTCTTTACCTGTTCACCTGTTATCTGGAAGATGTTTCCTATTATTTTCTCCCAATAAGGGCCAATCTTACCACACTCCCACCAGATATGTGCAAAAGTTCCCACCTTATCACAACCCCTCCAGCATAGTGCTGATATGTCCGGCCTTCTCTTATGCGCTCTTTGTGGGACAATATACCATCTTGCCATTAATTTAAATGACATTTCCGCTGACATATTGTCCTTAGATATTGTACCTGCTATTCTTAAAATCTTCTTTCTACGTTCCTTATCTCCCAGAGTACCCAGCTCTTCTTCCCATTTTTTCAAAAACAGTGGTTCTCCTGGTTCCTTTTCCTCCTCCAGAATTTTATAGATTTTGGACAAACTTTTTTTTTTACAGCTCGGGTCTGAAAGCATTCTCTCCATAGGTCTAAGATCTCCTTCCCCGCGAAGTGGTCGGGGTAGCGCCTGAACAAAATGTTTAATTTGTGCATATCTCCAGCTGTCTAATTTCCTACATCCCCATTTTTGTCTTATTTCTCCTAAAGTACAAACTCTGTCCCCATTCATCACATCTTTCAAAAAAATATCACCCCTTTTTGCCCATCTTGTGAAATAAACATATTCTTCCTTCCCTGGTTTAAAAAAACTTGTGTCTAATAAAGAAATTAAAGGTGAATTGTGCTGCCAGTGATTTAATTCGCCCACTTTATCCCATATTCTAAACAGATTAGTAGTTAGTGGGTTAGTGCTTCTCCCCAAGTCACGGTAGTCCCGAGGTATCCAGATCCTTTTTCCTAGATTAACTCCACTTTGTGTTTTCTCTATATTTACCCACCCTTTATCGCCTTTATCATACACCCAATCCACCACCCGTGAAATTACTGCTGCCTGATAATATCTTCTAAAGTTCGGGGCGGCTAATCCCCCTTCTACTTTCCCCCTTTCCAGAGTCGCATATGAGATTCTAGGATTCCTACGTCCCCATATATGTTTTAAAATTAGGGTTTGGAGTTTCCTAAAGAACTCTTGCGGAACTTTTATTGGGATCATTTGGAACACATATATCAGTTTTGGTAAAATAAACATTTTCAACGCGTTTACTCTTCCTATTAGCGACAGGGGTTTATATCTCATGCGTTTAATACATTCTTTCACCCTATTTAATATATCTGTATAATTAGCTGCGTATGCGGATGACAATGTGGGTGTGATTTTTACTCCCAGGTACCTCAAATCTTCCCTGCACCAGATGAAGGGGAAGAACCTCTGGAGTTCCTCTTGTTCTTTTTTTGGTACCGTTATGTTCAGAATCTCAGTTTTTGACATATTAATCTTAAAATTTGTCAACTTCCCATATCTATGGATCTCCCTGATTATATTTGGCAAAGTCACCCTGAGATCCGAAACATAAAATAATATGTCATCCGCATACGCAGAGATCTTATACTCTTCTCCGCCCATTCTCACCCCCCTTATGTCTCCATTCTTCCTAATTGAGGCCAACAAGGGTTCCAAGGCGAGTATAAACAGCATTGGAGACAGGGGGCATCCCTGTCTAGTTCCATTGTATAGCTTCACTACCGGGGAGAGATTACCGTTAATTTTAATTTTTGCCGACGGGCGGGAATAAAATGCTTTTATCCATCGTAATATTTTTTCTTTTAACCCCAAATATCTTAAGGTCTCAAACATGAAGCCCCAGTCTACCCTGTCGAATGCTTTTTCAGCATCCACCGATAACAGGGCGACTGGGGGTCCACTGCTCTCCACCCCATGAATCAACATTAGGGTTTTAAGACAATTATCCCTCCCCTCCCTGCCCGTAACAAACCCCGTTTGGTCCCTATGGACCCATTGGGGGAGCAACGGTTTCAATCTCTCTGCTATCACTTTTGAGAATATCTTCACATCCGTGTTCAGAAGAGAGATTGGTCTATAACTCCCAGGGGTTGTTGGCTCCTTCCCCTCCTTTAATATCAAAGTTATGTAAGCCATCAATGCCTCTTCCCTCAGATCTTCCCCTTCTGCAACTGCATTCATATGCTCACATAATTTGGGGGCCAATATCTTTTCAAACTTTTTGTAATATAAAATTGGAAACCCATCCGGGCCTGGACTTTTCCCTATTGCCATCCCTCTTATTGCCCTCGCCACCTCGTCTACCGTGACCGGGGTCTCCAACATTTCCAGCTCTTCCTCCGGGACTTTAGGAAGATCTATCCCTTTTAAATACTCAATAGTATCCTCCTTATCTCTGTTTTTCTCCATTCCCTGTCCTACCTTATATAACAGACTATAATATTTATGGAAGACCGTCGCTATTTCAGGAGTGGAGTGCTTCATTTCCCCCTTTTCATTTTTAATTTTGGGTATGAAAGACGAATTCCTTCTCTCCCGCACTACTCTCGCTAACCATTTCCCAGGTTTGTTCCCCTCCTGGTATCTTATGCTCTCTGCCCAGTGGTTAACTCGCACCCTTTCCTCCTCCATAAGTTCTTCTAATTGTAGCTTCTTATCTTTTAGCTCTACTTTCTCTGGGATCCCCTTTGATCTAGTTTGTTGCTCCAGTTCCCAAATCTCCTTATTTAGATCTTGTAACCTTTTCCCCATTTCCTTTTTTTTCCCTGTCCCAATGCTTATTAGGATTCCTCGTATATATGCTTTGTGGGTCTCCCATATCGTACTCCTCGTAACCCCAGGGGAATCATTTCTTATAAAAAACTCTTCTAGTTCTATTTCAATTCTGCTTCTAGTTTCTGGGTCCTGGATCAAAGCTTCATTTAATCTCCATGTCTCTCTTTTAGCCTGATCTATTACTAGCTCCAGCTGCACCATGACTGGAGCATGGTCAGATAAGGAGATAGATTTTATTACTGTATCTTTGAGAGCTGGGAGCATTTGATGTTCAATCAGAACATAATCAATTCGGGTGAATGTCCCATGCACCGAAGAGTAGAAAGTATAGTCTCTGCTGTTCGGATGTTTAATCCTCCAAGCGTCAACCAACTGAAATTCTAAGAGCAGGGCCTTTATTTTTTTATATCTAAGCTCCGGCCAACGCGGGGACCCGGCTGAGGAGTCCACCCGAGGGTCGATGCCCATATTCAGATCTCCCGCTACTATCAGTTTACCTTTTTTAAACTCCGCTAATAGTTCCAAAACCTTCCTTAAAAATTTATCTGGGTCCCTGTTTGGGGAGTATATATTCGCAAAGGTGTATATTCCATCCGATAGTTTCCCTCTTATAAACAAGAATCTCCCTTCTGGGTCGGCCATCTGTTTCTCGACTTCAAACCTCACACTTCTCTCAAAGCCTATTGCTACCCCCCTGGCGTTACATGCTGTAGAGTCACCGTAGAACCATGTTGGGAACCCCCGGGACGTCAGTCTCCCTGTAGCCTCGTGTGATAAATGTGTTTCCTGCAAGCAGACCACATTCGCTCCATACAATTCCAACTCCCTATTAACTCTGAACTTTTTTTGGGGAGTACTTATACCCCTTACATTATATGTTATCAATTTCAGTCTTGTCATATCTCACTGATCCCCTCCCCCTCCCCTCCTCCCCCGCCCCCCCGGGAGGGAGACATCCCCCCCCCACCGGAGGTCGACGCGGGGGAAGAGAGAAGGGGGGGGCGAGAGAGCAGGAGAGAGAGCACCTAAACCCTGTTTGAGAGAGAGATTACCCCCTAACCCACCCCCCCTCCACCCCCCTCCCATCCCCCCTCCCCCCTTCCCCCTCCTCCATTCGGAGGAGTGAACAATTTCCACATTTGTTCCTCGCTTAGGTGTCCCGGTGACCCACAGGTCACCTTTTGCCCACCTAGCATTCTTTGGGAGGACCGCCTCATTCACGGCCTGTCCGCGTGCCCACACCTCCCCCCCTCACCCGCCAATGATGGTAATTATACCCCCTCCCTCCCCCCCCCGTCCTGGACCCGAGACCATTGCACCACCCTACTAATTCCTTCGTTCCCCAACACCTCCTCCCATCCTGGTAGTGCTGGTGGGGGGATTTCTAACTTATTACAAAAGTCCGTTAAATCCTCTGGGAACCTTAGTACTGCGGAGCGGCCATCTCTCCTTCCCCTAAGGCATGCTGGGAACCCCCATTGATAGGGGACATTTAGTGACCTCATCAGATCTGTCAGAGGTTTAAGGAGCCTTCTTCTCCTCAATGTTTCCCCTGCTAGGTCCGAGAATATCTGTATCTCCGCCTCCTGAAACAAAATTTTATCCAACCTTCGGATATTCTCCAACACTAACGCTTTATCCTCGTAAAAATGGAATCTAATTATTACGTCTCTTGGTTTTTCTGTGGCTTGGGCGCGGTATCCCGTGACTCGATGTACTCTGTCTATTTTTAATTTGTCCTTCTCCGCCCTGCCTAGAATGGGATTGAACAAATCCTGCATCACCCTAGGGAGCTCTTCATTTTTAAATTTTTCTTCTAGGCCTTTTATCCTTAAATTTTTCCTTCTTCCGCGATTTTCTTGGTCCTCGATTTTATATAGGATCGTTCTGTTTGTTTTTTGGGCTAATTTCACTTGTTCTTTTAGATCCCTCATATTTTGTTCATATCCATTCATTCTTTCCTCCAACTCTTCCACCCTTCCTAGCACTCGGCCAATATCTGTCTTAATCCCGGCTATATCAGATTTAAGTGATGTTTCAACCTTGGTCAATGCCTCTGTAAATACCTCTCTCAGCATGCTCAGGCTCACTTGTGAGTCTACCAGCACTAGGGCTCCTTCTAATTCGGGTTGGATTTCAGGTTGAATTTCGGGTAGGGGGGTAGCCTCTCCTTTTCTCCCCAGTTCTTCCCTTTTTTTGCCTTTATCTTCCTCTCGGGAGCTTACCCCCCCCGTCCTGGTACGAGTTGGGCCTACGTCCTTAGGTTTTCCTGCTCCCCGCACTTCTCCCGTGTCTATAGTTTTACTCGTGCCTGCACCTGATTTTCTTGATGTCTTCTGGCTAGGGGTTTCCTGGCTGCTTTCCAGCACACTTGTCTCCCCTACTAAGTATCGTTGTATCCCCCCCGGGCTAACAGGTCCCGTACCCCCCCTTTTATTCATCTTCCCCGGCATTCTCCTTTGTTGCAGGTTAACACCCAGATCCAGGCCCTGTCCCTTTCCCTATGACTCTTATGGGGTCTGGGTTGCTCAAATCACTTTCTGGGGGCGGGATACCTCATTCCCTTGTATCTGTATGCCTGCAGGCAACTACAAGACAAAGTTGCTGTCAGGGAGTGCTGGGTGCACAATGGGCGAAGGACCAACAATTGTGAAATGAGCCCCCAACCCGACCGCTATTTTATGCCTCTATCTAACATTGTAAATAGAGGACAAAAAAAAGAAAAAAAGAAAAAGAAAAAACTCTGCATAGCATTACTGATTATCAATCCTTCAAATGTCCATCTGTTCACCTCTCATCATTCCTCCCCCTGCAGGGTTTATATCCAGCTAATCAAGCAGTGTTGGTAACAATCTGATAGTTCCAGAGAAGGAGTCACATTAAGAGCAGTTGTTAGCGTGCTTATGTATATATCCGCCTTACCACTTTCCAAGAGAAGTTATTACAATAACAGCTTCTAGTCCATGATAATGACAAGATATGCAGCCGACCATCACCCCTCCTTTCATTCACACAGATTGCTCAGCTATCATTGCTCCTCCACTCTATCGCTGATTATCTCATTCATAGCCTTGCCGGCCTGTGCAGGGGTGGAAGGGTCCGTGTCCGGCTAATCAGGCGATATTGGTAGTACACTGATAGACAGGTAGTAGACGTCACATTAGCAGCAATCGTTAACCAGCTTATACATGTATGTACCTTACCGCTTTCAAAGAGAGGTCTTTAGAATGATAACTTCTGATCACTGATAATGACCAAATCTCCAGCGGGCCATCTCCCCTCCACTCATCCATACGGTTGCTCACCTCTCACTGCTCCTCCACTCTGTCAATGACCCTCTAATTCTTTGCCTTACCGACCTATGGAGGGTAGAGAAGGTCCGTGCCGTCAAGCCTGCTCCGCTGCAAGGAGGGGGGGGCGTAAGGCTTCCTACAGAGCCTCCTTCCCACCACTGTGTCTCCGCTTCACAGGAAGCATTCTCCGCTCGCTCTCTCTCCTGGCTTGATCCGGGGCGTCCGCTCGCCTCGTGGAAGCGAACAGCTGACGGCGGGTGGGCGGGGCGGGTGAATCAGGAGGCATGGGCGGGTGCGGCGGGGGGAAAGGACGCGATCCGACGGCCGCTACGTGTCCACGGCTCCTCCCATCCCCACCGTCCTGCTAGGCTGTAGTGAGAGCCAGTCAGCTGAAGTAATTTTTTGAGATGTATTAAAGTTTTTTGTTAATTCATTTAAGAGATGGTTGAGCAAAATAAGGTTTTAATTCTCAGATATTGCAGCTCAAAGATTTACTGCTGTTCAGGGGCTCTGGGCTTCAGAAAAATGTCAGCCTCCAGAAAGAAGAAACAGAAACAATACTGGGGGGGCAATTTACAGACTCATTTTGATAGCATAATTGTTTCTTGCTAAAGAACATTTTTTTTTATCAAGTTGTTATGGTTAAAGTTCCACTTCATCTTGTGTCTTTCTTTTATTTATTTTAATCTTGACATGTCGATTGATATAATGGTAAGAATTTCCCTCGTAATGAGAAGAGATCCTTATGTTTATACTTATGGGATCCTTATGTTTATGCTTTGGTTGTGTGAAAGTCAGTTGTGAATGTCAGTTGTGTTCACACCTTCATCTAATGTCTTTCTATTAACATGGCATACTTTACACATCGGTTCCCAACACGACACTGTCAACATACACTGTGTGTTAGCAAAAATGCTTAATATATGTGTGATGTATCTGATATATAAGGATGGTATGCTGGATAAGATGTTCAGTCACGGTGAGAGGATTTGGATAGGTGTAATACAGTTGGGAATTTCAAACAAGTGCTTATAGCTACTGTAGCTACTGTGTATAGCTCTATGACATGAGTTTTCTGTTTACAGTAAAGCCTCATACACATGATCGGATTTTCCTACGAGAAATGTGTAATGACAGGCTGTTGACGGAAAATCCGACCGTGTGTATGCTCCATCGGACAATTGTCGGATTTTCCGTGGACAAATGTTGGATAACAGGTTTTAAAATTTTCCGTGGACAAATGTCTGTTGTCGGAATTTCCGAGCATGTGTACACAAGTCTGTTGGACAAAAGTCCAAAGTACAAACACGCATGCTCACAAGCAAGGACGAGACAGAAACTGTTGGTCTTGTAAACTAGCGTTGGTAATGGAGAATTAACATTCGTGACGTGGCAAATTATGAAATCTCCAAATACAGTGCACAATTCTCTTCTTCTTTAATGGGATAATAATGAAGCTGCTTTGCTGGTGATACTGATGGAGTTATTGCAAACACATTTTCAAAGGCTTTTTTTTCTAGTGATATCAAGAATATTATTATTATTATTTAAATTTTTTTGGCAAGTTACCACAACACCATTATCCCGTAGTTTTTAAGATGAAAGGTACAACTATGTTGGTATTCCTTTTTAAATCTAACTGCCTACTTCCAAACTGTGAAAAAAATATGAAGTAAAACACATAGCCAAGTATTATTTTCCAAATTTTTTTTATTGTGCATTAAAAAAGAAAACAAATAAAATAAGACATGCTATCTGCTAATAGATCTCAACCGAAAAGTGCATTCTATGCATCCAAAAATATAGAAAATATACCAAATCATTATTCAACCAAAAAAAAAATATAGCAACAACTCCAAGGCCAATAATAAATAACACATTATCTCCTCTGATTCTACAACATGTCTGGTTGACGAATGGCCATTCAGAAACTGAAAAGCACGAAATGAAAAGCGCAAAATGAAAAGCGCAAATCAACACTCACCAAACTTCTACTAACATGAAATTAGCAGAAGGAGTCCAAAGGGTGGCGCTAAAGAGCCGAAAAACCATTTAGTACATCACTACGTTCGTGATTGTTGGCCAACAATTGTGTGCCATGTGTATGCAAGACAAGTTTGGGCCAAAGCCCTTTGGACAAAATTCCATGGCTTTGTTGGCGAACAATCCGATCGTGTGTGCGAGACTTTAGTAAGGTTGTTACTTTTCCATACCAAAGGTAGGAGAATAGCATATAACGCTGAACAGTCTGGCAGATATTTTACCAAAAGTAGTAAGACAAGTAGTAAGACATCTACCAATCCTCAAACCCACTAGGGCCCCCATACTGTAAATAATAACTTAGACAACAAACAAAAGAGTTACGCTTGAAGGTAGCTACTTTCCTTTCCTCGATGAGAGAAGGTAAGCATCAGCTCCCACACACTTTTTTTTTTAGTTTGCTGGAAATGTACAGTATATGTATTATAACATTTTGAAACATTTGTTATTGCCACCCCAGGGAAACTCTACATAATCTGAAGTCTCCCCTGTCACCATATAAGTATGACAAATTAGGCCTTTTTTAATGATCGTTTTCCAATGGACAGGTTCCACTCTGTTCTTTAGCAGGCTTCTCCATATAGAGCAGGGATCTCCAAACTATGACCCTCCAGCTGTTTCAGAACTAAACGTCCCATGAGGCATTGTAAAACTCTGACATTCAGAGACATGATTAGGCATTATGGAAATTGTAGTTCCTGGACAATTGGATGACTGTAGTTTGGAGACCCCTGATGTAGAGGATACGTTAATAAACATTAGCCCTTTAACAATAACCAGCCATTAAAGGGCAGAAAAAATGGTTTCAGCTTGTAGAGGACACTGCAGCATGCATATGACAGCATGCCTTTGTTTTATACCAGTACTGCTTAATACAAATATAGTATTTAAAAAAAATGCTGGCTAAGCAACAATGTGACGATTATTTCGATGGAAAAATAATCATAAAGTTATATAAAAAATCCTTGGATGCAGTCGGAAGTGACCGAACGGATCAGGGTGGGATTGCACGCCTACTGGATCCGACCTCAGACGCCGGACCGGAAGTGAAGTCAGGGGCACAGGATGCCACTGGCAAGTTTGGTGAGAAGGATTGTTTATCAGCTTTACTAATCCAAGCACATTTGACATTTGATATTTGATATTGTTTACTGATGGGCATTTGAAAACTTTTTTGTGAGTGACTTATGCATGGTTTTAATAAAATTGGTTTCAATCATACCTATTATTTTTCCTAGTCCTAGTACATCAGTGGTGAATATGGGGAGCTGATGGAGCTGATGGAGCAATCTTAAAGGAGCAGTATAGCATGAAAAAGGATCCTTTCAAATGTTCTCTTGCTGATCAGTAAAATGACAGGCAATTATTTCTGGCGAGTGCAGTGTCTTATGTGAGTGGTACGCACTGTTTACACCTTGGTGAAGGATTGAAGAAATTACCATGAATATTTAAATAGGAGCACCAATTTTATGAAGATATCACGGATGAATGCATGTATAAATTGGTGGACTGTATAAGGACACTACTGCTATTCGCCTATATTTATTTTGGGTGATTTATGCTCTTTGCTTAATTATCGTATATGATATTGTGGATTGTGCTTCCAGAGAGTATATATAACTTTTTGTTATTCTCTTGTTTAAGTTTTTTTTTTTTTTTTGTTTTTTGATAATTTATGGTGGCAGCATTGTGTCAACTTTTTGCACATTGCTATTATTATTTTTATCAGTAATTTTGAATTTCTCCAAAGCTCACGGTAATGAGAGGTTGGAGTCATAAAGTTAACCAACAATTTAAATTTGAAATGGGAATCTAGGTTTCAATAAATTACAAATGAGTTAAAGAGGATGGTGAAAATGTAATCAATGTGAATCATCCCCAGGTAGCTTTTTTTTATCTCTCAGAATAAAAAAGTAGATTTCTGCTCACTTCCTGTCTTGATGATGGTAAAATATCTCTTTTTAGTAACAAAGACATCAATAAAATGTATAGTCTTCTCCAGACTATGCAAAACTATAAAAAAAAAAAAAAAAATGGCTGGGGTTTTGCTCTAACAATGTGTTTATCCCACATTTTGAAGAATTCAAACAAGCTTCATTATGCAGTCATAGCTTCATAACACCATGACGTTTGGGTGGAGCAGGGCATTTGTATTAAATATATCTTGTCGTTGGACTATCCAAAAGCTACAAGATACAAATATTTGACTCAACCATGGAAAAATAGAACATCAGCACTTAAAGTTGGTGTTTAAATTTCCACTTTAAAGATATGATAAACTGAGTGTTGGATTTAATAACTTTTTGGGATTCCAGAAAATGCAGACTGGCATGTAAAGCTCCAAAAAAGGGTTACACACCTCCCTTCTTTGAAGCATTATACCTGCTAAGAAACAAGACGTCTTATCTTCACTATGCTTGAATTAGCTTCAATAGTTTTCATACACATTTACATTCAGTAAAGCCCTTTGGTAGCATAACTCACTTCTCTGTATTCTTTACACTTCTAAGGCATCCTGTGAAAAGGAACTGTGCCCAGAACTGACCTCCAAACACACCTTATACCAGTATTCAGCAAATGCTGAAACCGAGCCTGGTTGTGTCAGTCCTGCCAGCTGGATTTTTCCTTGAATTGTGTTTGATTATAACATCAATTATGCTTGGCTCTTTTGCACAGATCTCACTACAGGGGTCTTTGCCAGTCAAAATGTTACATGCTTCACCTGGTGCCATCTTTCATAAAAGCTACGAGTGGCTTTGCTCCGTGGCAGAAATTGCACTGGGTACAATATTATAATCTAACACTGCTTAAGAAAAAGCACATGCAGTCTAGAGGATTGGCTGGGCTTGACACTTTATTTCAGTCAGCAGAACTCCACTTTGTTGTAAAATGCAAGCATTTTTTTGTCAAATGCTTAACTATAATTTGTACATAAATCAATATTTACCTATGGTTAAAACTTCAGGGTAAAGCTTATATATGATATTGCAAGAACTGTGAACTCCCCACAGGGCTCAGGCCAATATACAGGGTCAGATTACTACATCCTGTCCCTCTAAAACTTCCTTATACATTCCTTCCTAACCCAGTCAGCTGGCCAGCCTTAGAATCACACTAACTAGATTGAACCCTAAAGTGACTGTAAACAATCACCTTGTAAAACAACCAATCCAGCTTAAATTAGAAATGAAACGCAAAACATTAATGTATATATATATATATATATATATATATATATATATATATATATATAAACATTATAAGTACCCCTTTTCCCTTTTTTTATAAGTGATCACATTCCCCCTGTTCTCAGCTGCATAAGAGCTGGGGGGAGAAAATGCAGCGGCACACTGAGCTTCTCAGTGAATGGCTGTGCCTGCCAGGACAAGCCTGATAATTGGAGCTAAGTTCGGGCTAAGTTCCCAGCACAGCTAGAGAACTGACCACGCTGAGCTCTCATGCCTACTGTGGTTCGTTTTTATATAGGAAAGTAGAGGGACTGGGAGAACACTAGGGATTTCACACAAGGGAAGCGATACAAAAAGAACGGGATACTTTTGCATATAAGAACATGGTACAGCAGGCACATATCAAGAATATGAAATGTTGGGTTTACATATTCTTTAAAGCTGCACAAGATGCACTGACATTGTGGGCAGGAAGTCTGCAAGACAGAGTTTGACCACCTTGTGTCACTATACTCAACTAGAAGAATAAGGAACAGGGGTCACCATACATTACTGGCTGTTCAGTACCAAGTGCGCATTCCTAGAATGGGTGAACTGTAAGCACAAAGTACACTATGCCATTAACAAAAATGAACAAACTGCACAGGGCAGCAAACTGATAAACCAGGTGGATTGCACATGCAGGAAAAATGGTAATCTAGATAGTTTTAACAGCACACTAGAATATGCTGTTGACAGCAGCATGATGTGGGAGCAGCTGTTTGTCAGCGCTGTTGCCCCAAATCATGTTGATTATGCAAGCCCTGCCAATACACAGAAAATTAATTTTTATTGTTACTATATAAATTTAGAGAAAATATTGCCACATATTGCAACAGATATTGCGCCTGTACATGTGCATTTTGAATGTAGTGGAAGTAGTAGCGCACCACTGCTCTGAAAAAAGTGCAGGATCACTCAAAACAGGGGCGTGCCTAGAACATTTAGCACCCGGGGCAGATCCTATATCTATTTAAAATGAAGACACGCTGACTGAGCGGAAAAAAAAAAACTAAACCAATTCTCCCTGCTGTGTCATTGTATTCTGACAGCAGAGGAATTAGCTAGACTCCTCTGCTTGTAAAATACACTGATCAAGTGAAAGTTTTCCAACAAGCCTGTAGTAGATTAGATACTCTCATCAGTGGATCGACTGCTCTCCAACAGGACCAGCCATTGATGGAGTGAAATTTGACAGGTCCCTGATGAACCGGCTTAATATTGATCCATCTATGGCCAGCTTTAATCCACTACTGGACAAATCCCAAAAAGTTAAGGAGCCTAAAAACTAACATTTAAAAGGGAATTCACTATACCTGTGGATGAAAGATTATATTACCTGGCTCCTTTAAGCTGTTTGCAGACTCATATAATGTATTAAATGGTTGCTGAATTGTTGAATAGTTTGCCCACATCACCTTAATGGAAAGATAGACTTTCAAGACAATTAGGCATGAAGACATCCAAGCCTTCCTTTACAGATGACAATATTTTCTTTATTGAATTCATAATTAGGAAAGACAGATATTGTGATTCCGGTCACATTGTAAACCAGCTCAATATCTCATCATCAAGCCTCTGAAGCAAGTTTTTCCAAATTGTGAATAATTCCTACACGTCATAGCAGAACAAATGCTTTGACAAGTTCTGTGCTTATTATGGAAAATAATGGAACTGTATTTTTCTGTACCTATATAACAGGGAGTGTCTAACGCATAGTAGTCATTCACTGTAGTATGCTGTGGTTACAAAGTACATTTAATGTTCCAAATGCTGGTCTGCATATGGTCTTTGATAACTGTTTTTTGGACATCCTTGTTATATAAATGGTTTTATATAAGTTGCATTGTTACTTGAGTAGTTGACAGATACCTTATAGCGTATACTTTCAAATGAGATGTGCAATTCACAGTAGACCTAAGGGGCAGGAATATATATTTTGCAGTAGGCAAATAAGAGCTTGTCTTGTAACCAATGACCGCACGGCCGACACAATTGCTAGGCAAACTAGGCAGCCGCCTAGGGCGCAGACATGGCTGCTGACTTACCTACTCTCCATTGGGAGGAGGGGGCACCTGCTTGTCAGTGCCTCGTCCTCTACACTGTTGTGTGAGCAGTGGCACAGCGTGGGGGGGCAGACGGGGCTACTGGTGCAACGTTTAAAGGGGAGTGCTGTTCCGAGTATGGGCCATCTAGCACTGGGAACATGGCCCATTGTTATCCATGAGTCAGGTTCTATAGTGACAGCAATCAGCAGCGTCCTTGTGGTGCGGGCGGCCTAGCATCCATCCCTCGCCACACGGTGGTGATTAGCGAGGTGCCAAACAGAGGTGATCAGCAAGAGACTGGGACAATAGGACAGAGGAGGGACTGCAGATAGGGACAGGGCTAGGGGTCTCTCATCTATTCCCTCACTCCCTTTTCTCCCTCTCTATCCTAGCCCCCTCTTTCAACTCAGCTCTCTCTCTCTCAGTCCTCCCTCTCCCCTCACTCTCTCAGCAGCCCTCCCTCGCTTAGTCCACTACTCTTTCAGCCCCCTCTCTCTCAGCCCCTCTCTCTCTCAACTCCCTCTCTTAATTACCCCTCTCTCTTAATCCACCCTCTCTCTCAGCCCTTTCTCTCTCAGCCCCCTCTCTCAGCCCCCTCTCTCTCAGCCTTCCTCTTTTTCAGCCCCCCTCTCTCAACCCCCCTGTCTCAGCCCCTCCCGCTCTCTCTCAATCCCCTCTTTATCAGCCCTTCCCTCTCAGCCCTTCCCTCTCAGCCCTACCTCTCTCAGCCCTCCCTCTCTTAGCCCCTCTCTCTCATCCCCCTCTCTCACTAGCCCCCCTCTCTCTAGCCCCCCTCTCACCCCCACTGTCTCTCTCACCCCCTCTCTCTAGTCCCCCCTTTCTCTAGCCCCCCTCTCACACCTGTTGTCTCTCTCATCATCCCTCTCTCTCTCATCCCCCTCTCTCTCTAGCCCCCCTCTTTCACTCCCACTGTCTCTTCCGGGCCCCCTCCTCTCTCTCAACCCCCCTCCTCTCTCTCAACCCCCTCCTCTCTCCCTTAGCCTCACTGTTTCTCTCAACCCAAAGTCTCTCTCAGCTCCTCTGCTTCTCTCAGCCCCCTCTCTCTTACCCACTCTCTCTCTCTCTCTCTCAACCCCCTGTTGATGGGTGGAGTTGATGGGTGGAGTCAGGGGCGGAGCCAAGGGGTGGCAAAATGAGATTTCACCTAGGGTGTCAAAAATCCTTGCATTGGCCCTGAGTGACAGACAACTATTGTTTAATATCTAGGACATAACTACATGTGGGGCAGAAAAGGCATCTGCTGGGTCTGTGAAGTCTGGAATCCAATGTATAATTGTCCTGTGCTCATACTATATTCTGTATAGAACAAAAGCAAAGATTTCCATTTTCCCTGATTTGTACACAGACAAACTACACAATAACCTTTAAATTCCTAATTCTGAAATGTTCTGCCACTTCCAACTGAAACACTTTAAACAATTCTTTCCACTTCACCCCTCACAATAAACCTCTTTGAAAGACAATGTTTTGAATATCTTCACTCTTCTGGTATGATAACTTAAACTTACATATCGCTTACATAGGTTACAGTTGATTATCAATTGTCATATGTTACTAAATGGGAAGACATAGCTTTTGAGTTCTCAAAAGAAGAATGGTGACAAATATGGTACTCAATTGAACACTATCATTAATTCCATTTCTAGTGAGGACATTGTCCTACATAACAGCCTCAAGCTAACTCAACTTAATAGGGATGTTTGTCTATTTGTATTCAGATGGTCTCATGGACACATGGATACCTCAAGCACCTTTTATCTAGAATTTCTGAAGCTATGGAGCAAACTGTCTATCCCAGTCCATATATCAAATAAGTTTGATGCACAGGGGTCTGCACTAGTGGACAAAGAGGGAGATGCCTGTAAAGCCACATCTATTAAGGCATGTCTTCTGAACCACAGTTACCACAGACATAAATAAAATAGGCTAGGAGGCACATTGCAACCAGATGTTGGTTTAAGAGAGATGAATGTTCAATGCGGCAGACATCATCGCAAATATCCTGGAAATCCAGGCAGCTTATCTCGCATCAACAGCATTTTCTCTCTCTGATCAAGGACAAATCAGTTCTGATTCAAATAGACAATAGAACTGCAATATCATACTTACATCACCAAGGCAGAACCCACAACAGTTCCTTACTAAGGGGAGTGGAACCCATCTTCATTTGGGCACAGGGAAATCTAAAGGACCTAAGAGTCTATGTTCCAACCCACTTAAACACAAACACCAATCCCAATTCTGAAATGTTCTGCCACTTCCAACTGAAACAATTTAAACAATTGTTTCCACTTCACCCCTCACAATAAACCTCTTTGAAAGACAATGTTTTGAATATTGGATTTTGGCTTCGGAGGTTTGTTTTACATATACCTCACCCTTGGGCAGAATCCTCACAGATTGAACCTTCACATTAGAATGTTAAAACACAGAGGCTTTAATCATTAGAATGTTGAGTTGTTTCAACTCTGCTCAAAGCACAGGAGCCTTCAACAATACGTATGACAAGGCTTGGAATAAGTGTATATGTTTCGCTAAAGCCAAAACTTCAATCCTGATGTACCCTCTTCCTCCCAACTCCTTGACTTCCTGCAAACAGACCTAATTTAGGATTAGGATTAGGCAATTTAAAGGTACATCTGGTGGCAATCTCTACTGTGACCACAAGAGATGGGCCAAAGATCCTTTAATAATCAAATTCTTCAAGAAAGTCAAGAAGATAAGCCCACCCATTGAAACAAATCTTTCTCACTTGGGATCTCTCTATTGCTCTTGAGCCCTTATCCAAACAGCCTTTTGCCCCATCTGATTCAGCGTCCTTGTGTAATCTCACTTGTAAACAATTTTTCTTTGTGGAAATATTTTTCACATGTATTCTGTCATGGAGGCACAAGGAAAAGAGAAAATAGTTTCATACTTACCGTAATTGTTTTTTTCATGGTGCCTATCCATGGCAGCATACAATCTCACCCTCGGTATGCTATATTATGTAGAATGCTGGGAGTGCACTAATCCTTTTCTTTTATAATATTTACTGGTCCTGAGGGAGGAGCCAAGGCAGAGCTTGTCGCAGGTATGCTGCCATGGATAGGCAGCAGGAAAAGAAAATTACGGTGAGTATAAAAAAAATCTATTTTTTTAACTTTGGATAGAGTGGAGAGGAATTAGACTCCCTGTCAGTCTTTATTGCTCTCTGTGACCCCATTAGGGAGATTCACCCTCTCTAGTTGTCATGTTTACCATTATCATTGAAAGTGAAAGTAAAAGAAAAATCCCAAATTTTGAGTTGTCCCCAGAAAAGTAATAGAGGGGGAAATATTCCAATAGGGCCACTAGTTCTGGTGACCCAAGGGTCCCCAAAAATGCCTTAATTTGCAGGGATTTCCTCTCACTTCCTGTGTTGGCTATGGGACAGGAAGTGAAAATAAATCTCAAAGATGGCAAAAATAAACATTACAGGGGTTAAAAAACTTCCCTACTCTATCCAAAATGGAAAAGAAGTTTTGCCTATAGCTTTACTTTAAACAATGTGTACAATGGTGCATGCTGTACATCAGATATCTTAGCATAATAATTGTGTGCCCACAATATTTGTACAATAAATTGAACAGGAGAGGTTTAACAAGGAGAACAAACGGAGACAAACGGAGCGATCCCCGCTGAGCAAGCAGATCATCACGGGGCGGATCATTACTGATCTGTCCCGTGTGAAAGGGGCCTAAAGCTAGCCTAACAAGATTTCTCTCATTCAGTCCCTATAACTCAGGATAGCGCATAATGCTTAAGCAATTTTTTTATCAATTTTTTAGGAACTGGTTGGCGATGACAGGGGCACCCAGAGCTTGATTTTGGACAAATACAGGAGGAAAAAGATGATAATTGAACGGTGTATGGCTAGTTTAACTATTAGCAGTGATAACATGTTCCTAAATAAAGTCTCAGTTGTCAGTTATTAGTATTGTTGTCAGAGGCCAACTCCGCTGCATTCCGTTTACACTTTTTTCTTGAAGAAGCCATTTTGGCTTCACACTGACCTATTTCAATAACAAGCAGTCAAGTGGGAAAAGTGAGAACTCTGTACTGTATGGATGCTGCTTGAATTCCTGATCTATCTGTGACACCATAAGATGTGTCAAAGGGGAAATGAAACCAAGCTCCTTGTAAAGAGAGCAAGGCACACATATTTTTTTGGAACAGAAATTTAGTGAAACATAACAGTGTTTGTGGATCGATAAGACAGACACAATGTTTCAGGAGACAAATCCTCCTTTCATCAGCTGCTTCTGTTTGTCTATTGATTCTACAAAAAAAATACAGAATGTGTCTGAAATTCAGCACCTAAGCCGATGTTGTGGGCAGTTTGTCCTTGTGTGGAGGAAATGTGTGTGGGGCGAACAGTACAAAGCATCTCGTAATCCTCTACCCTCCACAATATATCACATAGAATTTTCCTTGGAACTGTGTCAGCGCCAGATTCAATACTGCATTTCAAGATTTAAGTAAAATAAATACTATATAAGAAGTCCTAAAAATGCAATGAACTTTATGGAGACACCTAGTTACAGGCTGTGCATGCTGTCCATAACTTGAAAAATTGATAAACTGACTGCTGTATATTTTAATTTCCCATGCAATAAGTTAAGGGGTTTCAAAGAAGTTGTGGGATGTTGTTTAGTCGGATGTTGCGGCATACGCCACATTTATAACAATATGCACTTTAACACCAGATGAAGCAGTCTGCCAAACACATTGGAAGACCATACTCTGCTACTATGAGTAATTTTGCAAACTGACATGTACTGTAGATGGTGACAGATTTCCATGAATGTTAATGGACATAAAAAAAAATTCAGTAGAAGGGGCTGTATATCAGAGGTTTTCACATATTGTGTTTTGGGTGAGGAGATACATTGTTAAGTGATCCTTTGATAATATATTTTATTCATGTTACTCAATAAATATGATTTATTTTTTAATGAAAACGAATGTGCAGAGCTGCTCATTTAGGATGGCAACTTTAAAGTCCCCAATTTATTTTGTTTTATTCTATTTGCATAAAGCTAATCAAGTTTTCAAATCTGTTCCAGAGACATCATTACACATTGCAGATATTCACATTCCAAAAAAAGCTATCATAATACATCCAAAAGCATATAGTAAGGCTGCTTGTGCTTTGTAAAATGACAGTTCCAATAAGTTTTCTTTTTACAAGTGCTGCCAGGTGCAGAATAGAACATCCGCACAATAAGTTTTCATTAGACTTGGGGGGGTTAAGCTTGATCAAACTGCAGCATGCAGTACTTTTCTTTTAACATACTTTCCCTATGGTGTGCACAGTACTGTTATCACACAACCTGATACTTAATATGTACAGGTTTACTGAATCAGCAAACAGTGATTTCTTTATTACATTTCTCTAATTTGTGTTCAAGGGTATGAGGTGACACAATGCAAATTTTAACTATTAAGAATTATATGGAAAAAAATCAATCCTCATGATTTAATTTTTAGTTTACCGCTGGACTGACTTCATAACAGAGTAATAGAAATGAACCTTACCTGTACCCATGAAGAGAGCTATGTGCAAGTCAGAAAATATATATGTTCAATCAAATTTCGGAAAGAGGTTGCCATCATCCTTATAATCATAACCAAACAATCAACCATTCCTCTTGTATTAGGACTTTTACACTGCAACCAGACATATACTACCAGATGGTGTTGCATAAAAAGTATACATTTTAATAATCGCAGTATAAAAGATACCTCACATGAGGCCTGTATAAAAGCATAAATTGAGGACATTCTGCATTATAGCACAATTACTTAAATGGTGGTGATACCCAATACCATATAATACTGCACAACACATAAGTTTCAGTAACAGTTTGAACACGGAGAGGGACATCCAACACGTTTCGAAAATATCTTCATCAGGGATATATTTCGCCACCCTGCAATGTAGGAAAAACTACCAATAAATTGAGTTTACATCATTTTTTTTTCTCAATCAAGCAACATGATTGCAGATATACTTACATACAGCTAGAATGTGCTAATATAGTATAGAAAAACCTTGCACTAAATAGAGGTAAGCCTGCTGCACTTTACTACTCCTTGAATATGAGTAGGTGAAGATACAGGGCTAAAAATATTAAATGTTTCATGTAAATCAATAAAGTGAAGTATTGTGAACAAACACAAAAATTACCATGTGATTAAAGGATTCATCAAAAAAATAGTATTCATCAAAAATTATCAGCAAAAAAATATACATATAAAGTGTCCTGATGTTTTCATTTCAATCCATGTTCAAATCTTTCTATAAAATCAAGTGAACCACTTGCAAATGAAATAATATTTTCTATCCCTTTTTTCGAAATATAATTAAATGTGCCCCTTACCAGATCCCAATTATCTTCAATGTGTTAAAGCCTGAGAGTGTATCCAGAAAAATATCCTCCTCCTACAGTAACATAAGACACCCACTAAACAAGATTGCACGTGTAAGGAAAAAAGGTTCAGTATAGGACACAATGGGGTTTATTTATTAAAGGCAAATCCACATTGCACTACAAGTGCACTTGGAAGTGCACTCCCTGTAGATCTGAGAGGAAAATAAAAAACAGCATTTTTGCTTGTACATGATTGGATGATAAAATCAGCAGAGCTTCCCCTCATCTCAGATCTAAAGTGCCTGCACTTCCAAGTGCACTTGCAGTGCAAAGTGGGTTTGCTAAATCAACCCCAATGTTTGTATCCAAGAGAACCTTCAATTCAATTCATGTCTACCTTCCACCTACAATCTGGCCCACAAAGTTTCTTCTGATTGTGTAACTTTTAAGGTGCACAGACTTTATAATCTGAAATCTTTTCTGGTACAAGGAAGGTGGTGAAACACTTCAGAAAGGATGACTACGACTCCTACAGCTGCACTGAATAATGTTGTACCACATACTGTAATACCCAGAAATCACATTTTTATGAATTATGGATAAAACAGTTTGCAAAATCCAGTTATGTTTAGGCATACATTTTGTAGATTATTAATTGCTTTTGCTCCAGTGACATTTTTTTAAATACAATTTGTACAGTATTTGCAAAAGAGCTCTGTTCTGAAGACTCGACTGTATCATACACTCAATAAGGGTCCAGTTTCTCTCCTTAAGGGGAACATGCCATAAAATAAATTTGGTGACTGCCATTGTTGATCTCTTTCAGATTCAGAAAAATGCTAGTTGTTTTATTGTTGCACTGATCTTCTGCTGGGTAGCCAGCTGCACCAAATCCCGGAAACAAGCATGAGCAGGCCCACAGTAGCAGTAGCCATTGTCTGCATACCAGGGACACTGTGAGTAAACAACGATTTATAAGTCACATCAATGATCACACTAATAACAGTTTACACTTTCGAATGTACGACCAAAGCAAATCATCCAAGTGCTTTTTTAAGTCTAGGTTTACACCTATGCATTTTTAGTTTCTCGGTTTGCAGAAACATACTGCAGTCCATTTAACATGATTTCCTATGGGTCATGTTTTTTTCTGTAGCAGATTGTGTTTTGTACGTAATAGAGGCGTTTTTGATGCATCTTTACATGCGTTTTGATTTTTTTTTCTCCTTAACATACTGTGAATAGCTGGTTGTTAAGAAAAGGGTGGTCGCCGCATCCTTAACAACGGATGAGACATAAGCTGTCAGTGGGCAGAAAAAAATGGTGCACCCTCGGGCCTGGTAAGGATTCGGAGGAGAATCCCACACCATTTTTTTTTAAATGGCATGGAATCCCCCCAAAAATGCATACCAAACCCTTATCTGAGCATGCAGGTAAGGGGGGGGGGAGGTGATGAGTGAGCGTCGACCCACTCCTGAACCATACCAGGTCACATTCCATCAACATGGGGGGTGCTTTAGGGCAGGGGGGCTCTGCCCTCCCCAAAGCACCTTGTCCACGTGTTAATGGCCGTAAATCTCTGTGTATGTTTAGGCCTAAGCTATAGTGACTTTTGAAGCCCACATTTAAAACAGATAAAGTCATTATTGTGTATGAAAGATTACTTAAGATATTTGTCTTGTCTGAAGTTCTCCTATATGCACATTTTAGCAGTCTTCATTTTAAACCCATTAACTAAATAACAGAAAAGTAAAACAGCTCCTACTAACATGAATTGACTGAACAGATGAACTCTGTCATTTTTTTTTTTTTTTTTACAGAACATTAAAAGTAATTTTCACAATTTTTTTTGCAACACTCTTTTAAACAGTTCTAGGATGCATTACTGTTTTACACTTTTTTTTAGTGCAACACATCTAATTCTTAAAAAACTTTTAAATGATAACATCGTAAGTGCACAAACTTAATTTATTTAAACTGTCAGACAAAAATAAAACAATGGTACGTTAGTTTTTTCACACTGTCAGTTTTTGTACTGAAAACACATCTAAGTGTCCCCATGTTCTCTAACACCTTAAACCTGATTTCTTGACAATGGTCAAAGAACAAAAAAAACAGTCCATGCCACCCCCTTTAACTAATGTATACTTTTTATTTGAAAAAGATCTTAAATGCCCCAAATGCAGTTACATGAAAGGCTTCATCAGAAGTCTTTTTTCTTCAGGTCTTTTGTGTAGGAGGGTCCTTCTTCAATTGCCCGTGTCACTCCCTAGGGACATAGACATTCCCTATTGGCTGTAAGATGAGTCCACTGAGAGGGTCTTTACAGGGTCCTGAATAATTCAAGACATGAGAGGCAGCAAGAAGACCAGTCAGCAACAACAGTAGATCACTGGTCTTCTCCTCTGAAGGAGCCATGCAAAGTCACAAGACGGAAGACTTGGGTAAATAAAATGGAGTGTTATGTAGTTATTTTTTTATTTTAATTCTGATATTCTAAATGTATAGGTGCAGGGTGGGTGGTAGGATTTAATAAAGGGATTGATTTTGTCTGAGAATGGGCTGTTCCTTAAACAGCACATTGGAGTATTACGAATTAGACCCCTGCTATCACACACAAGCAGTGTTCAGGCCCTCCAACGGTCTGACACTGCTCCGATCAATAAATCAATAAAGCCTATGCTACCCAAGCAGTGCTTTTGATTGGAGCAGTGTGCAGAGGGGGAGTCTATGATCACTGGATACCTTGCCTACAGTTGTGTGTGTGAGAGCAGCATTCCAATTCTAGCACAGCTGCTAGCACTCTTGCTGTAACAATTGTTATGTAAAAAAAAAAAAAAAGAGGGATTTACCCTGGGCTTAAACCTGCCCGCACAACCATTTAACAAGTAACTAATCTTTATTATGTCTAACTCTTACTTTAATTCTAAATCTTAAACTAATCATGTTTTTTTAAAACCTTTTTTGAATAAACTTAGGCATAAACCTCTTCCCGTCCAGTGACGTACCTGTACGATGCTGGACTTTCAGTGGGTATGCCAGGATTATGACCACCGGAAGACCCGGGCGACAGGTGCATCCACGGGCTGGCCAGACAGCCAAGCAAAGCCGGGATCGTCTTTGATCGTCTGTTCATAATAGTAACCTGGAAGTGATGACATGACATCACATCTGGTTTACTCAGAAACAAACAATGCCAGTTTTTAAAAATCAAGTGCATTCAAAAACACTGATCTTGGTGTTTTGAATGCTTTTAAGTGCAGAGGAGGTATTTGGGGTCTTATATACCCCGGGTCTCTCCATAAAGATTACCTGTCATATGCCTATTGCTGTCACAAAGACAAAGGCAATTAAGCACATTGGTCTCGCACACATGCAAACGCCATCCCACACATGTGAGGTATCATTACGAACATCCGATCCTGGGCAGTAATTTAAACTCCAGAACTCCTCTGTACATCTAAAGTGGTAACCTGTAAAGGCTTTTAAAGCGTCACCTATGGATAATCAAATTGATATAGTTTGTCCCAGTTGCATGGGCGTATGCTATTTTAAAGTGTGACATGTTTGGTATCTAATTACTTGGCCTATCATCATTTTTATATTTAAAAAAAATTGGGTTATGTATTGTGTTTTTTTGCATTAAAGTTCAAAAAAGTGTATTTTTTTTCCAATTGCGCAATTATCGTGCAACATAAAAAAATCAAAACTCACCAATTTATTCTCTAGGGCCTCTGCTTTAAAAAATATCTAATTTTTGGGGGTTCTAAGGAATTTTCTAGCAAAAAATAGTGATTGTTATATGTGAACAAAAAGTGTCAGAAAAGGCCCGGACTGGTTAACTAAACCCTAGTTTTTTAAACTAATTTTATCCTGTACAAGGAGCAGCCACGCTAACGTATACTCACTCAGTGGCAAAGGATGCTTTTTTTTTTTGCTTTTTTTTTTTTTTTAAATAGGAAAGGAAAATATATATTGAGCATGCATTGTAAAAAAAAAAGAAACAATCCCTTCTTCATGCAACCATACTGCATTAATGTTAGCTGCATGCATAATGTGTTAGAAGGAAGCTTGTGACACCGTAGAATAATAGCATTAATATTTGGTTATTAAGATATGTTGATGCATACCTAATACCTATGTGTCGTTTTTACTACATATGCATAATGTGTTTGTGATAAAACTGTATGTGAACATGAATTATATTGTTAATCTTCCCTTTATAGCTTTTGTTCTTAGTAAATGAATTGTTCTCATTAGCTGTGCTTAGAAAATCCCGGCACAACTGGGATATAATGACAATAAATTGCCCTTAACCTAGAGAAAAGAAAAGAACGGCTATTTCTTGAAATACGGAAATTTAAATGTAAGGTTCACCTTTTAAATCAATCTGTATATTTCATTAAAATAAACATTATATAATAATTGTACATCCCTGCTGATGCATATATTGCATGCATACATATATGCATAAAAAGATGACTGCTTAGGAAGTCAGTATAAATGGTGCTTTTACTGATTTTGTTGCAAAATGAAGTCCCACACACATAACCGGCTTTTTGTCCCTTTTGTTCAGTTATTGTTTTGTCTTAGAACATTACCAAATTCTATGTTAAATCCTTTTAAATAAATCCTTTTTTTTTTCTGGTGGAATGACTGTACCAGGCACATTGGGAGCTGACAGTAAAAGCAAGGGATTAAAAGATGATGAAAGCATTAACATGAAAAAAAAATTGTGAAATTAGTTTTTGAGGTTTTGTTATTTTTTTTTGTTATTTCGTTACGATGGGACTATGTTCAGAATAGTAGCCAATAGCTTTGGTCTAGGAATTCGATCTGAGCATGCGTGGCACTTTGTCCGTCAGAGTAGGCTAAACATGATCGGAGTATGTCCGATCGGAGAATTTTGTCGGAAAACTTTACCGGCAAGTTGGAAAAGTTGGTCCGTCGGATATTCCGGCAGAAACAGTCTGATGGAGACCACGCACAGTCGGAATATCCGACAAAACGATCCGATAGGACACATTCCGTCGGAATCTCTGACCGTGTGTACAAGGGCTAAGGTCTAATAAGTACTGATACATAAGGCATTAGGAAAATGTTAAGAACCGCTATCTCTAAGAAAAAGAAAAAAAAAACACACTCACAACCCCATGGGGATTTGTTGGATGGACAATCCCGTGAACACAATTCACACAATTCAATTACATTTTTGAAAGATAACATTTTAACAAATTTACTTTATCAATATTAATGTAAAGATGCATGTATAATAAACACTTCTCATGGTTGGACTCTTTATTTTATAATGATATTGGTGTAATTAATATTTTTTAGAGATCCACGTACGAATAAAGATATACAGTAAATATTATTTTTATCTTTTTTTTTTTTTATGTGATTTAGTTATCACATCTAAATATCCCTTTTGGACTGTATAATATCTCTAATAACCAATACAGTACTCAACTGCGTTGTTGCACCTAAACTAATATGGGTACAATCACCTTAACCTGTAGCTCAACTCTCAACACCTTAAACTTTCATTTTCCCACACCTAAAACCAACTTTTTGTCCTGAGAATTTTTTCCCTGTCCATCAGGTTGGGGGGGGGGGGAAGCATATATACTTGCATATGAATGGATGGTGGAAGCCAGCAGAGATTCCCCTATTCACCAAGGTCTAGGGAAAACTCCCTTGCAGTGTAACTTCCTTTGGAAAGTGAACAGTCTATTTGCATTTAGTAAATTAACCCCATTATGTGTGGTTTATTTTAGTTAGATATTTAATCTTGCACAAGTGAAAAATTGCTGTAGATTTACTGTGAGTGGGTGGCAAAGGCAGGCTGGACAACGTGCCTGCCTTTCTTCTGGGTTTGGGGCATACGTGTCGTTGGGACACACCATGAGTTTGGCAGCTGATTTCAGCCAAAGTCAGCTGATCGGCTGTGTCCAATCACACAGAGTTTTGAGTTTATAAAAACACAGGACTCTGTGTACGATGAACAGCAATCTGGCTGTGTCTTCTCCCTGTAAAGCATAGTAAAGTAAAAGCAGCACACATTGCACATTGTTAGGCACAGAGTTAACCCCTTGGTTGCCCCTAGATGTTAACCTCTTCCCAGCCAGTGTTACTAGTACAGTGTCAGTGTACAGTATTATCACTGATCACTGTATTAGTGTCACTCGCAATGTCAGTGTCAATCAGTGACTCTCCCAGATAGTGTCTGTTAGCGCCAGATTGGCTGCCACACTATCAGGGTCACACTAAATTCACCGCCATTACAGTATAGCATCTATAGCTGTGTAAATTGCAGACTATATACCATAGTTTGTTGATGCTATAACTTTCGCACAAACAAATTAATATACACACATTGAGATTTTTTTTTTTACCAAAGAAATGTAGAATCAATTTTGGCCTAAATTTATGAAGAAATATGTTTTTTTTTGTTTTGTTTTTTATTGGATATGTTTAAGACAGAATGTAGAACCTTTTTTTTTCTTCAGTTACAATATATTGTGATAATTTACCACTAATCTCTCTGACGTTTGCTTTTGATATTGAATCTTAGTTGTGTGCTGGGTATCTATATTTGTGCTCCAAGTAGCAGTGCAGTATCCATTTGCTTAACCCCTTCCCACCTGCCCTATAGCTAAAAGAAGGCTACAGTGCAGGCTTACTTTGCCGGGTGGGGGTGCATGGATGTCCTCCCGGGATCGTGCTTCTCGCATGGTCCCTGCGGTGTACAGGTGGCGCGCTCTGTGATCGCCGAGTCTGAAGGACTCAGCTGATCGTAAAGGGCCAATCACAGCAGCCCTTTACCACATGATCAGCTGTGTTCAATGATAGATAATCTGTGATGTTATCACAAACTGGTTATCGGCTTTTCTTTTCTCACGCTGACACAGTGTCCCTTTAACACAAGCTGCTAACCGGCTTGTGTTAAAGGGACATTGACACTGATAATCAGGGCAATGATTATCAGTGCAGTCCCAAAGGTGCCCATCAGTGATGCCAATTAATGCCTACCAGTGCTGCCAATCAGTGCCCATCTGTGCTGTCAATCAGTGCCCAGCAGTCCCTCATCAATGTCACTTATCAGTGCTGCCTATCAATGCCCATCAGTGCTGCCTATCAGTGCCTACCAGTTCCCACCATTGCCACCTCATCAGTGCCCATCAGTGCCACCTATTTGTGTTCATGAGTGCCACTTATCAATGCCCATCAGTGCCTCCTCATCAGTGCCCATTAATACCTTTTTCCTTTGTTTAGCAAAAAAAAAAAAAGTGGTGATTAAATACCACCAAAAGAAAGCTCTATTTGTGTGAAAAAAGGTAAAATAATTATTTGGGTATAGTATTGCATAATCACGCAATTGCCATTCAAAATGCGACAGTGCTGAAAATGGAAAATTGGCCTGGGCAGAAAGGGCGTAAAAGTGCCCAGTAGGCAAGTGATTAATCCTGAAAATAATAGAGTACTGGATAGGGGATTTTAAAAGGTACATTTCTCAAGTATACACTACAACATGTTATTAAAAAATACAAAGTCTTTTTATTTATACAAAACACACAAATAAAAAAGTGGGATACAGATATATATTCAGATAGGTATATACACAAAATCCCTATTAGCAACACCAGTAATACTGTAATCATAGAGTTTACTTTACTACGTCCAAAAACTTCTACATGTTTCGCCAGTAGAATAAGTCGTTCAAAACTATTTTTTAAGAGAAATGCTGGTATATATTCAACCTTAGATGTATAGAAAAAAAGAAAATACAAATTAATAGAGAAACTCATGACAGCATTAAATCAGTCGGGGATGGCCACATGAAACCCCATCGGAAACATGCAAGCACCCCACAACTGTATGCTTCTGCGGGGTCCAAGGGGTTAAAGCAGGTGGTGAGAAAGAAACACAATGCTGGTATTGTGCCCAGTGTATTGCTTCACACTGACCTGAAGATCTTTTATTTCCTGCTGCTGGCACCACTCTGGAGACCTCCAGCTGGGATAAGAGGTGGAGTGCAGTTGATATCACTGCACATGGGACAGGAGCCAGCACTACAGAGGAGGCATCAGCTTATGTGGTTCTTGCTGTCTACTACAGCTCCAACTTTCTAAGTAGTTCCTCTGCATTGCGCTCTGTTTGATACTCTGGAATGGTGGGTCAGAAAACCCAAACCAAGATCTACCAGTCACCTGTCTGAGATCTACTGGCAGATCATAATCTACAGGTTGCAGACACCCCACTTTAGACTATAGGTTTCAGCTTTAGTACAGTTATCAGTTTGTCAGACCACCTGTGTTTGACATTGCTTGGCATTGCTTGAAATATCATTGATAGAAATTGCTGAATTTTTTTTGTATCCAAGGTTGCAGTGCTTTCTAAATTTGGTAACAGCTATCTCACAATTGGTGCTTGGGAATTCTCATAGACTATATTGATAATGTTATATGAGCTCATGCACAGAAGCATAATGAATTACTCATATAAATGCTGGATCTTACTGGTAGAAAGATCTAGCATGAAAAACCTGTGCAATGGTGCATACAGAGATCTAGTGTATGCATGCATATGCTTGTATAGAAGCTTACAAGCATACATTTATTCTAGTGGCTAGAATATTTATTCATTGTAGTCACTAACATGCATTTACATAAATGCATGTGCATGTGCGTGCATTTACATGGGTTGGCTGTAAAAAAAAACACATTATTCTTCCTACTCTTCCCTGAACAAGGGACTAAAGTGTATTCGTTTTATGTATCTGAACACTGCTCTGGTAAATGGAGTTAAATGACCCCATGTGCATGGGCATACAATATTGCATTTTTTTAGAGCTGAATTCAGATCCATATAACAAACACTAAGGATCTAAAAACACTGTTTTTATTTCTACAAGGCTTGAGGCTGTACATCTCCAAAACTTTTACACCTAAAATGTGCAAATCAGACTATATCCTTTGTCTTTCCAATTCAGTCTTCATCCAAAATACCAAAGGCTATGCTTTTCAAAGGCCAGTTCAGACTTTTGAAAACATCATCAGGCAAATTATATTATCTATTTTCCACTTGTGAATACCACATCCAGTACATCCTAAAGTCTCCTGCTGGGGACACGTCTGCTAGTGCCATGCAGACAAGGACTCCTACCTAGTCAGTGCATCAAAGCTGTTGTCAGCTGCTCTTTGGGTAGTCATCACTGTAAGAGCTTATTACAGCGTTAGTGCTTCTTAAAATGTTAACAAATCGTTTATATTGCAGTTAGCTGCACCCAATAACAGCTAAATACAATGTAACTTTTTTATATAGGAGATGAAAATCCAAAACTAGAATTGTAATTTATTTTTATTTTTATTTTATAATAACCTTCCTTATTTAACCTCTGATAAACTTCTGTTTATTTCTAACTAACCATAATAAACTCCTTTCTCTTCCTGCTCATAAGAAAACGTTTATTGTCCTTTTCTTTTGATTTATCTGTTTTTGTTAGTGCCAAAAACGTATACTTATTTTTTTATATATATATAAGAAGTCTTTATGCTATTTGTGAATAACTTTTTATCACCAGAAACATCATTTTGCTATATGGCAAAATGGGACGTAAGGAAGATTAATAGTAATACCTACAGTATATCTATAGGAACACTAGTTATTTTTAACCACTTCGCGCCCAGGCCAATTCTGACATTTCTCTCCTACATGTAAAATTCCTAATTTGTTTGCTAGAAAATTACATAGAACCCCCAAACATTATATATGTTTTTTTTTAGCAAAGACCCTAGAGAATACAATGGAGGTTGTTGCAACTTTTTATCTTGCACGGTATTTGCGCAGCAATTTTTCGAACACGTTTTTTCAGAAAAAAAACTGTTTCATGCTTAAAAAAAACCCAGTAATGTTATCCCAATTTTTTTGCATAATGTGAAAGAGGAGGATACGCCGAGTAAATAGATACCCAACATGTCACGCTTCAAAATTGCACGCGCTCGTGGAATGGCGCCAAACTTTGGTATTTAAAAATCCCCATAGGCGACGCTTTAAAAATTTTTACTGGTTACATGCTTTGGGTTACAGAGGGGGTCTAGAGCTAGAATTATTGCTCTCACTCTAACGTTTGCGGCGATACCTCACATGTGTGGTTTGAACACTGTTTTCATATGTGGACGTATGCGTTCGCTTCTGTGTACGAACTCACAGGGACAGGGGCGCTTTACATTTTTTTTTGTTTTTATTGTTAATTTTATTTTATTTGTTTGACACTTAAAAAAAAAATAAAAAAATTGATGACTTTTATTCCTATTACAAGGAATGTAAACATCCCTTGTAATAGGAATATGGCACGATCGGACATATTTACAGTGAGATATGGGGTCAATAAGACCCCATATCTCACCTCTAGGCTGGGAAGAATAAAATAAAATAAAAAATGATCCTGGCTTCCTAGCCATATCGGTGCCGTTAATTTGAATATAGAGGCCGGGCGTGACGTCATAACATCGCGCCCGGCCTCCGAATGATCATAGAGACTCCGGGGACGATCTTGTCCACCGGGAATCTCTATGGTAACTTGCGGGGGCCGGCGGATCCTGTGACCAACTCACCGATGGAAGCGGTGAGTCGGTACAAGCACCGGAGGGCGGCGGGAGGGGGATGTGTCCCCTCCCGCTGCCCGTAAGAACGATCAAGCGGTGGAACAGCCGCTATGATCATTCTTATGGTGCAGGGAATTGCCGGCTGGATGATGTCTGTGGCCTCAGGCATCATTCAGATATAACCACCGAAAGCATATGACGTCAATAGACGTAGTATGGGCACCAAGTGGTTAAAATACCAGCATTCAAACTTTAAAAGTGTATTTTCTATTATTTACTTCTATTTGCTTGCCATTAAATATGTAGACAATTAAAAAAACAATGAGAGGCACTATTATAAAAAAAAACAAAAAACCTGTGTGTCAGTTCCTAAAGACATTGTACCCTTTAAGATATTTTAGTCTCTTTAACTAGGTATTAGTGTAGTTATCATGTCTGTGTTGTTTCTTTTCCTTACCTTGTAATGATGAGCTCACATGTTTCCCTGTGTCCATGTATTCATTCACCAAGCTTGTCCCCATTTTCCAAAGGGACAAGCATCTTCTTGTTCTGGGTCATGCAGTTTGCAGTCAATGCACCACCATTTTTGCCTGTTTGTTTCAGATACAATTTCTATTTAGCTCTCATATACAGAGCGCTAGACTGAGCAACCCAGGGATCGTGGGATGTGTCGTTCCCGCACAGTAAGTGTCAGGTCTCAGACTACAGATAGAGGTCATGCATGTACCTGTGCAGTGCCACGGCAAATGCCTCATGTTTTAACACAGACAGAAACTGCTACGTGATCTGCATGGCCCTTGCTGTCTTCTGGGACCTGTGTGTCTCTCAGAAGACAGGGGTGGGGAAAGAGGAGGGGCCAGACATTGTGAAACGATCTATGCCTGGAAGCGGGAGCATATACCTGGATTTGATATGTATCTGATCCCCCCTCCCCCCTGAAAGATACCAAATACCAGATACCATTTCTGGATGGAGCTCCACTTTAATTAATGAAAAGTTATTAATATAACTTAACTGTTCCCAAAGGTGAAATGTGAAAGGGACTCTGGATCTTAAAGGTACACTAACTGTCACCACCTAGCAAGGTATACACATCCATTTGTACTCCTTTGCCACCTCCTCACTCTGTCAAAGCCATTTCTCTGTTGCTGTAATAGAGCAGGACTTTACCTCCATGTGACCTCCATGCCATGTTCTTGGGATTGGACAATCAATCACTATGCTCAAATAATATCACATTGGTGGGTGGTGACTTGCAGAATTAGTACGGCAGTAGGTTCTGGGAGCTGGAAGAGAAATCCCTTTCTCCCAACTCCGATAATTTCCTAAACATCTTGACTTTAATTATGCTGTAATAGATTTTCTATGTTTGAGCAGCCGTTTGTGTTCACACATGCTTCTTGCTGATCAATGAGGAATTCTAGGTGTACATCACTGCACAGAGAAGCTCCATATTACCTGTAATTAGCAAGACCCGGGGGGAGAGACGTGAAGTGCTGGAGCTATTAAATACATCTTGTCCCTGGGGAGTCTGTCATCCAGATGAAAGCCTCTTGAAATCTGCATCCACCTGCAAATACAGTATTTTATTTCCAATTGCTACAACAAATTGCAGGTATTGCTGAAAACCTTAATGCCACAAAATACCTTTCCTGCAAAAGATGTAAAAAAAAGTCCTAGTATAAATTATCGTTTCCTGCGAAGCATTTGTGTTCAATGGCATACCATATTCAATCAGTTTCCTCCACAAAAAAATAATCCTTAGGCAAAAAGCATCATAAGCTAAAAATTGGTCTGGTTAGGAAGTGGTTTTAAGTACCCAGTGGTCAAATGGTTATACAGATATACAGATATTTGTATAAATAGACCACTAAGGTAAGTTAATAATTTTTAAGCAGTTGGAAAAACAGTTTTCTTTTTTCCTTTTTACAGTTTTCTTTTGGAAAAAAGGTTTCAAACATAACTAAACCCCAAAAACAAAAGTGTAATATTGTATCTTACCAATAATTGGATGTGGTGGCTGCATTTGTTTCCTTTTTTCCAGTTTTTATTCTTTTATTTTCATGTGGTCATCAGCCAGTTCACACCTCCCATCTTAAAGCGGTTCTGCACACAATTTTCCTAGTTAAGCTCACTTGTTTCCAAATCTAGCCCAGACTGCTAAATGGACATTTATTTTAATTTTTTTGAGTGTATCTTTAGATCAGTGGCCTTGTGTATATTCCCTTTGTTATCTGGTCTGTGGGCGGGGATTTTGAGGGTAACCGCATTATTTCCTGTCCCTGCCGCACTGTCTCCTGGGATCTCGTGTCATTCATCCCAGGAGTCAGTGTGGATAGCCGCCACGAAATCTCGCGGGATTTCAACTGACGTGACGCTTCACATCACAACGAGGATGGGAACTTCCTAAGACGCTACCCGTTGTGATGGCAACAAAGAAGTTTACATCGCTCGGCGCAGTTACCACTAAGCATGCGCAGGAACCAGCAAGGAATGCTGGTAAATCCACTGTAAGGGAACAAGGAAGTGATTGCTTGTGGGCTTCAAATGCCCACAAGCAAGATGAAAACTAATGTGCATTATTTTTATAAATGACGATTTGACAGAAAAACGGACCTGGATACCGATAAGGAACACTAAAAGTGAGTCTGACTTTAGAAAGATAGTAATTTTAAACTGTACAAAAAAAAAAACAAAGCGTGTGTGCAGATCCGCTTTAAGGTGGCCACATTCACTCCTTCACTGTATCTATGGAGGAGAGGTGTTATAAGATAAAAAGTTCTATATTCATGCTAGTGAGAAAAATTGTATCATAAATTGTTGGTCATTTGATTTTACTAATAGTTCCAATTTAAGGCAAATTTTTCCTTTCAATGTCATAAACTCCAAGGAAATTACCAATATCCATAAGCATGAAGGGGAAACACCTTTCTTGCTATACTAGAGCTTTAGTTAGGCTCAGAGCATTGTATCCTGCCCATGAGGGTTTTTATCAAATTCTAGGATGTAGTGCATTATAGTTGATCATCCCTATTTCAAGGAAAACAAAGGGATGATGACAACACATTAGCTACTCTGCTATTTTTAGAACAGATATGCTTTAAGAAGCTGGGGAAACTTAAATGTATAGCCATCCAACATATAGCATGCATTTATATTTTTCTGTTGTCATACTACATTACTTTCTGCTACGCTACACAACATTACCTCTAACTGCTCTTAATTCAGAGTTAGAGTGGAAGTCCAAGCAAAATACACAGTTGAAATTCATAAATATTAACTGTTTCATACCAAAAACAAAAAAGCCATTAGGTTTTTTTCTTTAGATATTATTGAGAATAGTCAATGACCGACTTACCCAATTTCTAGGTGTGTACTTCACTTCCAAATCAGCATATCATATAAACAGGAGAATAGTAGTTGGTATCAACGTACTCTGCTGTCAATTATTCAACACTTTATTTTATTCAAAAATATTGTAGGCCATAAAAAACCTGCTGTGAATACAAATTGTGAGAATTACACAACTATGCTATTTTAAAAACATAAAAACCTTTCCAATTCAGTCTTCCTTAATCAGTTGCATACCTTTGTGGTATTACACACGTCCATAAAACCCCTCCTCTGTACACAGGGTGTCTTCTGTACATCCTGCAGTTTCTTATCTAACCCTACTCCACCCCCCATGCACAGCCCAGTGAGGCCTAGTATCTGTAGAAAGATGAGCTCCTGACCAAATGACTGGGAGCCAGTTAGAAGCCTTCCTCATTGAATGATCTCTCTGACAGACAATCACAGCAAGCATGTGTAAGCCAAAACAAAAGTAATACACTGGTTGTCTTATCTCCTGAGTTCCCTGTCAGACTGATCTGTGAGTGAAAGAACTGTAGCTGACAGAGGAATGTTTATTGTGTGCACAGGGAGTTAGTTAACTCTTAAATACCCAACACATGCTCTTATTTTACTACTTGACCCTTTCATTTCAACATGTAAAAACATTATTTTTAAATGTCCTCCCCTGTTCTATGTTTCTATGTTAAATTATTTGTTGGAAAAAAAATATTATAAAGCACATACATTGTTATCTTTAAGGATTTACTGTTAAAAAATATGTGGTTTGGGGTATATCTGTTTTATTTTAAATCAGTAAAAACTTTAAATTACTGATGCATTATGAGAAGAATGAAATATATGTAAGACAATACTTTATTTATTTTGTAAATAACTTTAACATGTGTAGCCCCGGCTCCTGAAGAGCACGCACTATGTGTTTTTTCTATTTAAAATTCCTAAAGCCACAGTTGGGTTTTTAGGGTCAATTATAACAAATTATGGTTTCAGTACCAGTCTAGCTGGATTGCACTGGGTTCTGCTTGGCCACAGGTTTCACTGTCACCACTGGCAAGTGTGAGAATGCAGTTTAGCTAGGCGCATTGAGTGCCATTCTTTCTCGGAACCAGCCCAGTGGGAGTGTCATCTTACTATGCATTCTGGGAGAGGGTACTTAAGGTACTGAGATCACATGCTTCTGGGTTCTGGTCCAGAAGATCTTTCTGTCTGTTTGGTCATGGTCCTCCTGACGGGCCCCCATGGCCCTCCTGGCCTGGGGTGCGGATCCATCCAATTCCGAGTCTCGGGGCTGGCTAGCCCAAGGCAAAGTAACTGGAAGGAGGATTCAAAGGTGGTCTGGTGCTGTCTCATCTGTGGAGAGGCCCAGCAACTGGAGAAACAACCAGGGGAGGACTCTTCGGGAGAAGGCCACGCATAAGGCTGGCTTCTCAGAAATGGCCTGGAGGCTCAGTTGAAAGACACCAAGTGAATCTACACTCATACGGTATCACCGGACCGGCTGTGAGATACCAGTACCGTATGATAGCTCTCCAAATTTACCTACATCCTTTAGTTACATCCAAGTCTGTGGCAGAGACTTTATTTACAAGTGTTCTACATCAAGTCTGTGGCAGAGACTTTATTCACAAGTGTTCTACATCAAGTCTGTGGCAGAGACTTTATTCACAAGTGTTCTACGTCAAGTCTGTGGCAGAGATTTTGTTCAAGTGTTCTACATGCAAGTCTGTGGCAGAGGCTTTGCTTTACTCAAACACTCTATCGGCTGCTAGGCCTAGTGAGAGGAGGTCTATCCGGTAGCTATGAGAATCCAGTTGTGAGTTGCCCTTCTCTGGATTTCTATAGTGAAAGACTTCCTATTTTTTGCAGTTCCAAGAGTACCTGAACTTCCTACCTAACTCTCTACCCTTCATTGGGAGACTGTTCTGTCTACTTGTTGTCAAATAAATATCCTAAAAGGGGATCCAGTGTGAGTTTCTGCAGTTCTTTGAGCCATCTACCTCGGGAAACCCCTAGACATACACGAGGTCAAGAAGGTAACGATAAGCCCAATTAAACCAGCCGCTCCTTCGGGGGACAGTGTTACACATGCTTTATCCAAAATTCTATTTTAATGTTGCACTAAGAAAAACAAGCAACTGAATAAAATGTATATTTTTTCCCAACAGTAATGGTACTTGTGTTCAAAATATTATTGATCAAACTTGAAAAAAAATTATTCTAATTATTACTTTTTTTTCCCCTTAACATGCAAATAAATTGAAAAAATTCTCAAAAGACTTTAGGGTCACAAGAATCCCCCATTTGTCCCCCTAAAAACAACATGCGTAATTACAAAGTTATAGACTCATGAACACATAGCAGAAATTTGAAAATATGGTCTGGTCCATAGGGAATAAACAAGTGTGAGAACAGTGGTTATAAAAAAGTATCACCGTGGTCCACAGGGTTATCAATACAAAGTACACTATGCTGACATTTAAAGTATATGTAAACCCTTACCTTCTAAAACAAACCATTCAGTTTAAAATAGAAATTAAAGGCAACATTTTCACGTGTGTGTGTGTGTGTATATGTGTGTATATGTATATATATATATATACACAGTATATATTTTTGTAAGTAATAACACAGGGCTAGGGGCGTATAAACAGCCATACACTGATCTCCCCAGTGCATGGCTGTGAATGGGGGGGTGTCTGATTATTGGATGTTAGGCAGGCTGTGCTCCCAGCACAGCCAAAAAACTGATCACAGTGAGATGGATGTACTCTCATGCCTAGCATACTAAGTTTGAAATAGGAAAGTAGGGGGACCGTCAGAAACACCAGGAATTTTACATACAGGAAGCAATACAAAGAGGACAGGATACTTGTTAACACAAGTACATGGTACAACAGACACATATCAGGAATCTGAAATGTCAGGGTAACATAGTAAGAACTGCTTATTCCATTCTCTCTTTTTTGATACTTAATGCATGATTTTGTAATAATATAGATTACAAAACTTGGCGCAAACTTCAATAGTGTCAATGACTTAAAATTAAACCAAAATGTGTCTCCAAATATTTAGTGTTGCTGCAAACACTCTACTTTGTTTCCACATAAGTTGTAAATTCATATTTAGATGAAAGTGCTGCGCAACATGCATACAGTGAACCTTAAATCAAACAATTAATACATATTACAAATATCCCAAAAACATTATAATATAGTAGTAATATTTGTAGAGTCAAAAAATTTAAAGAAACAATGTGCTCTCATGAGGGGATTCTGCCACCCCTGTAATGATGCAATGGGGGTTATTTATGAAAGGCAAATCCACTTTGCACTACAAGTGCAATATGTAATATTTCAAACAACAATGGAAAAAATATATTATTTATATTCAATGTGCAAGCAGGAGGGTTCCACCACCACTGTAACATTGTATATATGACACACAGTCCATAAATACAAACCAGTTCTTTGGGTACTGCTACAATTATTACATGTGTATTCTTCATGCTTCCACATCCACCATTGTGACTACTCTTCAGTGAATACCACCACCAGTTACTCTCCACACGCAACTTATTTTTTTGACTTAATAGAGGTCACTGCATGCTATCCCCTTTAACCCTTTCACTGCCAGGCCCTGTGCTCCACTTTTAAACTCAGCTGGCCTGACAATTTTTGCATTGCTTTTTTATTTTTCCCTTACAGCTTTCAGAGCTTGTAAAAGACCCCCCAAACCATATATATTTTGTGAAAGCACATGACCAGTAGAAGAAAAAGAAGGTGCTACTGATTTTTAAGGCTTTGTTTGCACAAATGTTTATCAAAGCAATATTTTCACTGAGAATACAATAACATCATAAAAACACAGCAAATTTTACAAAATTCCCGCTAAATATAAAAGTGTAACCTCCATTGAGATAATAAATAACAAATATTACCAAATTTTAAATTGTGCCTTTTTTCAAAATGGGGAAAATCGAACATATGCAAATATGTAAATATCCAAATATAAAAAAACTGAAGGTTTTAATTTTTCACTTACAGTTTTCAGAGTTTGTAAAAGTCCCCCCTAAACATATATTTTCTGAAAGCACAAGACCTGTAAAATAAAAAGAAAGCACTAATGATTTTAAAGGCCCTGCGATATATTTGCGCAAGTGTTTATCAAATCAATACTTTCACCAAAAATACACTAAAATCATTATTAACTGATACAAAGGCAGCAAATTTGACAAAATTCCTGCTAAATATAAAAGCTAAACCTGTATTAGCTTAATAAATACCAAACATGTGTACATTTTAAATTGCACCTTTTTTTGGGAAATGGTGAAAATCAAACATACACAATAATTTCTCTAAAAATCTAGAGGTTTTAATTTTTCGCTTACAGCTTTCAGAGTTTGTTAAAGACCCTCCAAACCATATATTTTCTGAAAGCAGATGACTAATAACATAAAAAGAAAGTGCTACTGATTTTTAAGGCCTTGTCATATTTGCTCAAATGTTAATTAAATCAAACTAAAATCATTATTAGCAGATACAAACACAGCAACTTTTACAAAATTGTAGCTTAATTCCTACTAAATATAAAAGCTTAACTTGTACTGAGTTCATAAATTACAAATATTTGTAAATTTAAAATTGTGCCTTTTTGCGAAATGGTGAAAATCGAATGCAAAAAATGTAAATAACCAAATTTCTCTTAATATCTGGAGGCTTTCATTTTTTCCCTTACAGCTTTCATAGTTTGTAAAAGACCTCCCAAACCATATATTTTCTGAAAGCATATGACCAGTAAAATAAAAAGAAGGTTCTACTGACTTTTAAGGCTGGGCAATATTTGCGCAAACGTAAATCAAATTGCTATTTTTACACAAAAAAACACTAAAATCCCTCTTTGCACACATAAACACAGCATAACTTACAACACTCTTGCTAAGAACCTACTAAGACCTTGTTTATATGGGGCATGCTAAAGTGTACGCCCATGGAGGAGCGTGTTTACCTGCAGTCCTAACTGTGTCAACTGGGATGCAGCCACTTCAATGAGAGATCTGTAGGGGTGTAGGTGTATGGACCCAAATGCAGACATTGTGAATTCAGGGACTTGCACCTACATGGATGTCAAGTTGGGAACAGTGGATGTGTCCATGCAGCTGCTGCATCCCAATTGATATGGATGGGACTGCCTGCACAGGAATGCATGGAATACCCGTGCATTCCTGTGCAGCTGCTGTGTCCCAATTGACATCAATGGGACCGCCTGCATGAATATGCATGGAACACCTGTGCATCCCTGTGCAACATGGCCTCACTGTAGTATGCTCTGCCTAAACAAAGCCTTAGGCCTTGTTTACCCTTGCAGTTGGGTGCAGGAAAAATAGAAAAATAAGCTGCAATAGGCAGTGGAGGATGGTGTTTAAATGCTTCGGCCACGACGCTTTGCGCCTGCAGTACAGTTGACCCAACTTGCAGTGATGCCGCTTTCTGAACGCTACACATTCATGTCTAAAGAAGTGCTGAAGAGGCCCTAAAACTGCAATCCACACAGTTGCAGCTCATTTGTCAGTAAAAATGGGGTATAAACAACCTGTGAGGAGGCTTTGAATCGCTTCCTCACTGCCTCCCAGTAGCTTCTGGAGCACGATCCGAACATGGATTGGGCTTCAGCGGCTAGGGAGATTTAGAGGCATGTCTAAATCTACCCTTACTAGGTTTTTTTTTTTTTACAATTTAATTTTACAATTTTACAGGTAAGAAATCATTTTTTTTTTTTTACTCTCCTGCTCTCCTATTAATTCCACTGTGTGATGAGATTGCATTCAGTGCCACACTTGTGACCCCTTAGTTGGCATTTCTGCCAGTAGTCTACAAAAGCCTCCCCATTCGATGAACTGATGGGCTCACTGGCAACATGCAAACAGAAGATATCAGTGTCCACTGTCATATTTCCTCTCAAATCTGATCCTTCGTCAGGGCAAAGTTAACTTTCATCTTCAGCTTCCCAAAGAAGCTCCAAGTTTGCTTTACTCCTCCCTTACTTATAGAGCTCAATGAACAACAAATTATAAAGGCAGTGTGCATATTAGAATGTACAATCAGTACTTTACTTATCTGATTAGAAAACGGTCCAGCAAAAGTTTGGTGTACCTACGGACAAAATGTAAAGTCATGTGATGTCAGATAAGCCTGCTTTTATCTTCATCTTGTAAGTGTTTTTATCTTGCTGGCTTAATAAACTATCCTAATACTGCGCTTAGAAAAGCCTTCTCCACTTCTTCATCTTTGCCAGCCAGAGTTGCTTCCACTTTTCAGAAGAGCTGCTCCAGTGTCAATATATTATCCCCATATCTTCCTGGATTTTATTACACCATCTACATTGAGGCCTTAAATCTCCTAGACAGAAGCACCCTATGTTCCATGTACTGTCAACACTCTTAGCAGTTAAAAATGCAGGGACACTCTCATAAGTAGTGAAAAACAAAGACAATATTATAGTTTCTACCTGAAGTGCATCAGGTTTGCTGCCAAGTAAAAAAAAAAAGTTGCAATCATAGTCTGTCGTCTTCCTCTGTAAAATGCTCAAATACACCGGCACTTTAGTCAGAAGTCTAAAATGATAACGTAGACGGATGTCTGTTACTTGCAATTCCATAAATAGGAATTAACATGAGAACATCTAAATGTGCAACAGCTGTCTTTTTCAAAAATTGCTGTTTACGTTACAAACAGCAGCAACTCTCTCTGACCCTTTTTACCAGTTCACGGCAAACATCTAGTTGCTCCTAAAGGCTGCCATTTTTTTTTATGAGAGAAGGGTGTGTTGTTGCACTTCATCCTTGCTTATTTTCTGAAGCACAGCAAATGGACAGGGTTACAAGGGACGCTAGGGATATATAACTTATTACATGACCCGTTAAGAGAAACAGATGGGTTAACAACATTCGGTTATTTCTGAAGAAAAATATAAACTATTCACAAGAAGTTAATTTTCTGTAAAACATTCACTTTGAGAATTGTTTGATGCAAGCTCTGCCTATGTACGTGTACACATGTCTTTTTACTCGGTGGGTGACAATACATAAGAATGACAGCTCTCCACAGAGAGCAGGTTTAACTCCAGCAGATGCAGGAAGCGAAAAATTGTGTGCAGTGGAAAATTGTGCACAAACATTGGCCACAGAAAATAAGCAATAAGAGCCTAATACAGCAAAACAACCCATAATGACTACTTTCCATTCTTAGAACATTCAAATCTTCATATTGCCTGATGAATTGGTACATACATTTGGTAGTAGTGGTGTAATTGTATAACACTACAGGACGTTTTCTTTATTTCACAGTTTGCAGTTCTTCTAGGCAAAGGAAAATTTCCAAGTGGAAGAATTTACAGACAGATATCCCTTGTTCTTCATAACTATACTTTTTTTGCTTCCTTATACAGGCATACCCCACTTTTAAGTACACAATGGGGTTTATTTACTAAAGCTGGAAAGTGCAAAATCAGGCTCACTACTGCATAGAAACCAATGAGCTTCTAACCTCAGCTTGTTCAATTAATCTTTGGTAATAAAAACTGGACGCTCATTGGTTTCTATGCAGAAATGAGCCTGATTTTGCACTTTCCAGCTTTAGTAAATAAACCCCATAGTGTACTTAAAAGTGGGGTATGCCTATACAGTAGTAGCTTGATTTCATAACACCTAGATCCAATGCTTACCATCAAGGTATTACCTTAGTATTTGCCTGCTATTTTGAGTTTATAACACCAAGACTCAATGCTTATCATCAACGTATTACAAGCATACCCCACTTTTAAGTACACAATGGGTTTATTTACTAAAGCTGGAATGTGCAAAATTAGGCTCCCTTCTGCATAGAAACCAATGAGCTTCTAACCCCAGCTTGTTCAATTAAGCATTGGAAATACAACCTGGAATCTCATTGGTTTCTATGCAGAAGGGAGCCTAATTTTGCACTTTCCAGCTTCAGTAAATAAACCCCATTGTGTACTTAAAAGTGGGGTATGCCTGTACCTTAGTATTTGCCTACTATTAGAGGGGTTATGATTGTATATAAAACTTAAGTGCAGGCAGAAAAAAAAATAAGCACAAGAGACATAGCTTACAGTCGGTAGGATGTATCCCTTTTGCTGATGCCTCTTCTGTTGAAAGAAATCCTTGTCATTGTCCTAAATGTCTTTGAAGCTTCGTGCACACCAGGTGGGCTGAAGATAACTCCTTTGATTCTGTTTGGTGTCACATTCCTCTATACCTTTTAAACCTGTGGCACTGCAAGTATCAATATGGCTGAGTTCGGTTGCACAAACAGATGTGTAGAACTTTATATATATATATCATTAATTATGTCCGATTCCAACACCATGCTACAACTGCTATGAATGAAAAATGATCTACTAATGGAGGGAAGGGGCCTTTTATTCATCTTCCTATTCTCCATTCATAGATCATATTGCATTCATTGAAGCTGTAGTACAGCTTCTACAAATGGAGGAGCTGGGCAGAAAGGGATGGCATAGTCTGGCACTCTTGATGAGAGCCTATGATAACTCCCACAGTTTTATCAACTTATGCCATACTGGAAGATTACAGCATCGGTTGGGGAGGCATGAACAGAGGAGGTTTTTACCAAACAGAAGAGGCAACAGCACAAGGGACACAGCCTACTAACTGTAAGTTATGTCCTTTGTGCTGATTTTGTTTTTATTTTTATTTTTTTTGCACTTGGGCTTTAAAATAGAAATGTATTTACCTATATTTTAAAGCAGTATTAAACCCAAAACCAAAAAATATTATATTGCAGCTTACCAGTCATTAGATGTGGTGTCTGCATCAGTTTTGTTTTCTTTGGCTTTTTTTTACCTCTGTATTCACCTGGTGATCTGGTCAGTAACACACCTCCTGTATTAGTAAGACTCAACTCTTGATGAATAAGTACAGGAGGCACAGCAGATGGCACTTTTGTCAGTCTTGTCATGTATTTGCTTATTTGAATACACTAACAAATTGAAGCCATACACTAGCTTACACTTTATGATCAGTTACAACAAACAGTTTTTCTCATTTTTGGGATAAAAGTTGTGCATGAATAAATAAAAGCTAATAATTTTAATCACTCCTGCAAGTGTTAAATGTTTTGTCTCATCCATGTAAATTGATACTTTTCTGGAGAGCTTGTGCTTTTGAAAAATAGTAGACTTGCGGGATGGATCACATGAAGAAAGCTTTAAAAAGAAAACAAATGCAGCCTTTACATCTAAGAATTGCTAGTCTGCAATATATATTTGCTTTTGGGTTTTTTATCGCTTTAAGGAAGACTGCCTTTGTTTTAAGTGGCAGGAAGCCTGTTCTTTGCCTTGGTATGAGTGGGAGAAAAACCGCATCTTAAATACTAATGTCGGTGACAGGAAGACTACCCTTTCATTAGTGTCGGTGATTACTAACTTTAGGGGGTGAGAGAAGGTGCTCCGTTGTCCTGCAGTGGTACTATTTTAGATTGGTAACTGCAAAATGACAAAATGACATATATGTATATTGAATATAATTCCTAGTTTTGGAATATGTTTTTTAATCATATTGTCCCTGTTTTAAATATTTCTATTGAGCAATCAGTATTTACAATACTTTATATACAGATAACAGCAAAGGGCTGCTTTACTTTTTTGCACGGATGGCAGCAGTAAACCACTTGTTCTTTTTCTAAGAATAGTTCTCAGTACCTGATCTGTTAATAGAATGGGTAATTGACTGAATATTGAATGATCAGATAGAGAGTAATTGTACCCTGCAATTTACTAAACAGGTGCAAAGTTAGAAGCAATCATGTAAACCAGGCTCGGGATGGCAAAAAATCTCAGTTTTTCACTCTCTCTCTTCTCATGCAGTATTTGTTAGCCGGTGCCAAGGAGCGTGCCTCAGACTCCACTAACCCAGTTTCCTATCACCTCAATCCAGTGATACTGGTCCATAGGATAAACTTGGATCCCAGGTAGCTCAACTCTGTACATAACCCATACTTATTCTTCATGAGGCGTCGCTCCATCTTCTGCCGTTTACATGCTGGGTCCCTAGGATACAGTGACCCAAGACTGGGGTACCAATTGCTAGGGAAGAAGCCTAAGCACACAAGCTCCTTCAATACCTGGACCTTCTGTCACCTATGCCAAGTTGTATTCTCTTCCTGACTGGCTGGCTGCTTTTTGCCTGCAGACATTATTCCTGTAGTCATTAGCAACTATAGCCTGCAATATAGCCTGCTCTGATTAGCTCCACTGCATATTATACTGCATCTTCTCTTGTAGTGTCCTGTCCACTGGTGTGAGCCATGTATGACACTTTTAACCCACTGTCCTTAAGTGACATCAGACCAGGCACAAGTATCTAACAAATAAGTTCTTTAATAAAGTTGCTCAAATAACAAGAATGTTACAGTCAGCTTCTTTACATTGATTTATAATACAAAGTGCCTTTTGCGTGCCCCTGTTTGGGCATTTTCATCTTGTGGACCAGCACAAGCTTTCAAAAGCTCAAGCTCTCCAGCAGAATGTATCAGTTTACATGAAATTAGCCATTTAAAACTGGCAGGAGTGCTTACAATGATCAGCTTTTATTTAGTCATGTAAAACCTTTATGTAAAACCTTTATCCCAAAAGGAAAATACTATTTGCTGTAGCTGATTATATAATGTGAACTGGAGCATGGCTTCAATGTGTTAGTGAATGTTAATATGCTAAAACATTTAACACAACCCTCCCCCAGACTGACAATGCTGCTGTCTGCTGTGCCCCCTGTGCCCATTCTTTCAGAGTTGTGTCTCACTGATACAGAAGGTGTGGCCAGATCACCAGGTGAAAACAGAGAGAGAAAATTCATAGAAAAGAAGACGGGTACAGCCACCACATCTAATGATTGGTAATCTGTAATATAATACATGTTTGGTTGCTTTAAGCAAGGGGGCAATCACATACTTTGCACCCTTCCTGTACCAATCCCATACATGGAATGACCACTCTCTAGAGGCAGTTCCCTCTATTTATACATTTGCCCCAGCAGAGGGCGATACCACCCAAAAAGCCTGGGAAAATCAGACCAGCACTGTTAACCTTTAACTCTCTGGAGGCACCAGCTCAAAAACATAGTAGAAAACCAGGGAATAGAAAATTCAATGGCTTTTTGGAAGCACCTGCTTACATGTTTGTTTGGAGTTCATCTTTACCTACATTTTACATTACATTTAAGGTAGTGTCCAGATCATTTACTTTTGCTGGATGTGTGGGTTTCTGTCTCTTGTATATTTACAGAAAATATTTCTTTCTCAATAAGCACTCTATGTGAAATACTGTACTATATGGTCAAATGTCTTAAAAATGCTCCTGTTTACAGCTTGGTACAATACATGTCAGATGAAGAGCCATGCCAATTTCTGCATTGCCAATATAAGTCATGGCCTAGGCCCTAGGGAGACAGGACTACCAGGAGCAGCACACAAACATCCACATATGGTGGTGGTGGGGGGAATAACATAAAGAGATACATATATTTTAGTTTAACTATTGACACCCAAGCTCTATGTTTAGTTGCGCCACATGTACCAAATCACTTTAAAAGTTATATGCGACATCTTGCTACAGTATCAATATCTAATTGCATGCACCAAAATATTTTAGCACTTGCTCAAATGTTTTATGTTAAACATTACAAAATGCACTATCATGCAACAAATTAACAAATTGTTCTTTAACACTTATTTATTTGGTGCATAAAATTCCAAAGTTGTGTTAATATAGAAATTAGCATGTTTTTTTCTCCATGTGCCAATCTTTGTTAATTGCCCTGGTTATGTTGCTGGCTGTCAGTAACACGTTCTTGCCTGTAAGTGCATTCCAGTTTTTTGTTACTGCTCCTGTATAGTTTGTCATTTTTTGTATAAAGGCAACTAGGTGATTTACTAAAACTGGAGAGTTCTTAGTCTGGTGCAGCTGTGCATGGTAGCCAATTAGCTTCTAACTTCAGAACTTCTGTTTGTTCAATTAAAAAATTGAAAATGGAATCAATTAACAAAAAAAAACTGGAAACTGAGCTGCACCAAATTTGTCACTCTCCAGTTTTAGTAAATCAATCACATACAGTAGGTTGTTCACTTTGCAAGGGAATATGTATTCCACAAGGGAAATTTTCTCCAGAGCTTAGTGATGCTCTCCTGACTTCCATCATCCAATCATGTACAAACAAAAATGCAAAGTGAAATGTTACCACAAATACTAAGCTCTGGGGCAAATGGATCCCTTCTCAAGTGGTGCCATTGCTACACACACTGCCAGCTAAAGATTTTTTTTATTTATGATGTGTTCTAGACTGTCTTTATTTAGATGTACAGGGATCAGGGGTAAAATAAACATTCAATGATTTAGTCATCTGTAGTAATTACAGTATATGAAAACAAGCCACCTGAATACACACATATTTTGTGTATTGTGTCTATAATTGCAGTATACGGTTCCAAGGGCAGTACCTTTATGACAGATGTTCTCAAACTGTACGTTATACATTTGAATAACTTATTTGTGCTTTACTGGTCTATTGAAAAAATAGCACAAATGCCTATCTGAAACTTGTAATGATTTAAAATATTTGCAGAAGAATATGAAAATAACTCAGAATATGCTTGGGCTGGTTCACAGCATAGGAGAATGTTCTGTTGTCCTCTGTGGGCAAGTGTCTGTGCTGGCCAAGCTTTAGGGGGAGGTGCCTTACATTTTTTATAATGCAAGACAATGTTTTCCCCAATTTTCTTTATTGAAATGCATTTTAATGCACCACAGCTCAGAGGCAGCTAAGGAGTGGCGCGTAAAACTGTAGACATGTTGCAGGCTTTCTCACAGTAATTCTCTGCAGCTGCCACCTGCATTCTAGTTTGAACAGGGGACACAGAAAACAATTGTTTTCTGTATTCCATGCAGAGATCAGCGTTTTTCTAGTGCAGAAAAATGCCTGCAAGCAGAAACTTCCAAGGAGTTTACTCGATTGTTTGCTCTTTTATATGTTTTTACTATTGTGGTTCTGATTACCTTGTTTTCTTTTTTTGTGTAAAATTGTATATCCCAATGTGAGTTTATTGCACAGTTTTATTGTGCTTGCCCTGCTGATGTGGTACTTCCTGGGAGGTAAGGGTTAACTCTGCTGGTCAGGTTTTCCCAGGCTTTTTGGGGAAGAACCATCCTCTGCTTAGGCAAACATGTAAAAAAAGGGAGGGGACCACCTCTAAAGGGAGGGAACCACCTCTCGGGGGGGTTACTAAGAAGGCTGGAGGTACGGTTCCAGGTCTCCCCACTTAAAGAACAGAATGCTGTAAACTACTGCTTGCACTTAAATTGATTGTAAAATCTTGTTTTTTTTTCAAATTAAATATAACAAACATATTATTTACGTTATCTGCTCTGTTGCAGGGGATTTTCACAGAGCAGCCCTGATCCTCCTCTTCTCGGGTCCCTCTTCTGTGCTCCTGGCCTCTCCCTCCTGTTAGGTGCCCCCACAGCAAGCAGATCACTATGGGGCACCCGAGCTGAGTCACAGCTCCTTGTGTCCATTCAGACACGGAGCGGTGGCCTGGTCCCACCCCTTTTCTATTCTCATTGGCTGACTGACTTTGATTGACAGCAGCAGGAGCCAATGGCACCGCACTGCTTTCTCAGCCAATGAGGAGGGGAGCCCCGGACAGCTGAGACATTCCTACAACATCGCTTGTCCTGGAGGGACCTCAGGTAAGTATTAGGGGGCTAAGGGGGGCTGCTTCACACAGAAAGCTTTTTATCTTAACCGCTTGCCGACCAGCCGTTGGCACAATGGCACAAGCAGGCGAATCACCATTGTTACATCGGTTCCTAAGGCAACCACTAGCTGCTAACCCCCGGAGGCAATGCAAGCTGATGCGAGTGCACAGCAGTTCAATGACTGCCTGGATCCCGCAATCGCTCGTAACACAGTGAGAACCAGGATCTCTGTGTGTAGACACAGAGATCCTGGTTCTCTGAAGGGAGAATTGACAGATCGTCTGTTCATACAGAGTATGAACAACGATCTGTCATCTCCCCTAGCCAGTCCTCTCCCTCCTTCAGTTAGAACACACATTATTGCATTTTTTTACCAAAAATATGTAGAAGAATAAATATCGGACTAAACTGAGAAAAATTTAGCTTTTTTTAAAAAATAAATGGCGACATTTATTATAGCAAAAAATATATTTTTTTTAATCAAAATTGTCGTTCTTTTTTTTGTTTATAGTGAAAAAAATAAAAACCATAGAGATAACCAAATACCACCAAAAGAAAGCTCTATTTGTGGGAAAAAAAGGGCGTCAATTTTATTTGGGTACAACGTCACACGCAATTGTCAGTTAAAGCAGCACAGTGCCTAATCTCAAAAAGTGCTCTGGTCAGGAAGGGGGTAAAATCTTCCGGGGCTGAAGCAGTTAATGCATAGAATGCATTAAGATTAAAAAACCTTCTGACTTTAAAACCACTTTAACCAACCCTATGGGAGGCCAGTAGGGGTTCCAGGACTATTGACTCATGTTTGACTATCTCATGCAGCAATTAAGGTGCACCAGTGGACTATCTAAAGGGGCACTTAGAAGGTCATGTACAGGAACGTGTATTGAAGATATTGTGTGAACTGTTTATTTGTTATGTTTCAACAATTTCAATAAAACATGTTTATAGTTACTCAAAAGTTACTCAAAAGTTACTCAAAAGTTACTCTTTGCACTTTGCACTACAAGTGCACTTGAAAGTGCACTTAAAGTGCACTTGGAAGTAAAGTTGCTGTAGATCCGAGGGGGACATGCAAGGAGAATAAAAAACAGCATTTTAGCTTGCACATGAGTGGATGATAAAATCAGCAGAGCTTCCACACATTTCAAATCTACCCCTTAGATTCAGAGCGACTGCACTTCCAAGTGCACTTTCAGTGCAAAATGGATTTTCCTTTCATAAATAACAGTCACAGTCCACAGGCTCCTAATTATATGTTATCCTGTGTATTCATTGTGCTTTCCTTGTAAAGAGCTTTGAGAAGCTACCTTTAAAGGCTCTATATTAAATAAAGTTTATTATTATTATTATTATTATTATTATTATTATTATTATTATTATTAATGGAAATGCTGAGGGGCTAGTTGTCCATTTGGACCTCTCTCTCTTGACAGCAGGCAGTGGATGGATTCTATAGCCAATAGCAGGCTGTCTATTGGCTAAGAATCTGCCCAAAACCTGCTATGACTCACAAGTGGAGCAGACCTGATGGGGAACTAGTGTATTTAAATCCTTATCAGGCTCCACCCACCCAACCACAAAACTCCTTGGCCAATTTACTTTTTTTGTGACAGTCGCAGAAGGGAGCTCAGCTGCATGGCAAATGGTGCTTCCCTAAAATTGATGTGCCTGTTTCCAACTGATACATAAATCTATTACCTGCACCAACATTTTTCAAGCAGAGACATAACAGAACCCTAAAGGATGTCGGACACACTCTGTGAAATCTGCAGTCAGTATCATGAACAATTAATTAATTAATTAATTAAAATAAAAAACTCTGTTCCCTTTTTCATGCTTTGTTGCAATGCAGCCCCTCTGTTCTCCTGCATCCTCATTTTAGCTGCTTTCTGTCTACATGTGCAGTGCTTTGCAAAAGTATTCACCTCCCTTGGCTTTTTACCTATTTTATTACATTACAGCCTTTAGTTCAGTGTTTGTTTGTTTTTTATCTGAATTATATGTGATGGATCAGAACAAAATAGTCTAAGTTGGTGAAGTAAAATTAGAAAAATATATATACATAAAACTATTTTTCAGAAATAAAAAACTGATAATTGGCATGTGCGCATGTATTCATCCCCTTTGTTATGAAGCCCATAAAAAGCTCTGGTGCAACCAATTACCTTCAGTCACATAATTAGTGAAATGATGTCCACCTGTGTGCAATCTAAGTGTCACATGATCTGTCATTACAAATACACACCTTTTTGAAAGGCCCCAGAGGCTGCAACACCTAAGCAAGGGGCACCACTAACCAAACACTGCCATGACGACCTAGGATCTCTCCAAACAAGTAAGGGACAATGTTGTTGAGAAGTACAAGTCAGGGTTATGTTATAAAAAAATATCCACCAAATCTTTGATGATCCCTAGGAGCACCATCAAAATCTATTATAACCAAATGGAAAGAACATGGCACAACGGCAAACCTGCCAAGAGACGGCCGCACACCAAAACTCACAGACCGGGCAAGAAGGGAATTAATCAGAGAGGCAGCACAGAGACCTAACCTAACCCTGGAGGAGCTGCAGAGTTCCACAGCAGAGACTGGAGTATCTGTACATAGGACGACAATAAGCCGTACGCTCCATAGAGTTGGGTTTTATGGCAGAGTGGCCAGAAGAAAGACATTACTTTCAGCAAAAAACAAAGTGGAGCGTTTTGAATTTGTGAAAAGGCATGTGGGAGACTCCCAAAATGTATGAAGGAAGGTGCTCTGGTCTGATGAGACTAAAGTTTAACTTTTTGACCATCAAAGAAAACTATGTCTGGCGCAAACCCAACACATCACATCACCCGAGGAACACCATCCCTACAGTGAAACATGGTGGTGGCAGCATCATGCTGTGGGGATGTTTTTCAGCAATCAGGACTGAGAATCTGTTGAGAGTTGAGGAAAAGATGGAAAAGATGGAAAAGACGGATGGTGCTAAATACAGGGATATTCTTGAGTAAAACCTGTACCACTCTGTGTGTGATTTGAGGCTAGGACGGAGGTTCACCTTCCAGCAGGACAATGACCCCAAACACACTGCTAAAGCAACACTTGAGTGGTTTAAAGGGAAACATGTAAATGTGTTGGAATGGCCTAGTCAAAGCCTAGACCTCAATCCAATAGAAAATCTGTCGTCAGACTTAAAGATTGCTGTTCACAAGTGCAAACCATCCAACTTGAAGGAGCTGGAGCAGTTTTGCAAGGAGGAATGGGCAAAAATCCCAGTGGTAAGATGTGGCAAGCTCATAGAGACTTATCCAAAGCGACTTGGAAATGTGATAGCCACAAAAAATCTTCAAAGTTGTGGGGATGTTCTGTAAATTAAATGATGCTAATCCTAAAAAAAATTCATGTTAATTCCAGGTTGTAAGGCAACAAAACATGAAAAATTCCAAGGGGGTGAATACTTTTGCAAGCCACTGTATGCACTCCAGCAATGATTGCATGGCAGGCCTCAGATTGGATTATCTGATGGTGACAACATTGAACCATGTAATGTATCAAAATAACCACTTTTAGCCTGCTTTGGAATCCTACATGACTCAATTGGGGATAAAGGGACAGAGAATTGTCACCCTATTTCAGGAAGTATCTGAACAAGGCAGGATAGTTAAGTATTATTTTATTTAACTACTTGCTGACCACCTTATAGCAGTTTTACTGCTACAAGGTGGCAGGTGTGCACCAGTTAATGTATATACATGTGATCCAGCTCCTCCGGGTAGCCAGCGCGATTGCACGTCATCTGTGTATAATCAGCTGTCACAGGGGGAGCTGATCAGCGAGTACAGCGGGTATGTCTGCTGGCACCCCTCGATCATCTTGCAGGGAAACAGAACAGCAGTCTGCCTATGTAAACAAGGCAGATAACCGTTCTGACAGGAGGGAAGGGATGGATCTTAGGTCTCTGCAAAGCAGAGACAAGTATCCATGTCTTCCCCTTGTAAAAGCACCTCCCACACTGTAGGAAAACACAGGCTAGGCATTCAGTTAAAGCACCTTGTACGGTATAGAATTTCATGTCATCTGTGCCCAGTCTTGCCAGGAAGAGTTAATCCAGCTTTGAGCAGTCCTCTTATCTTTTTATGGTGAGATAAAAATGGACAGACAGAGAAATAGGAGTCTGTTTCTCCCCTTTGCTCTGAGTGACAGGTGATTTAAATATCTCATGCACGAGCCTGAGAGACACATTCTGTATACTTCAGATCCCCTCCTCCTTTCTTCTCCAGCTCTCCCAGTATTGGCTGCTCCACACCTCAGCATGATTGGACATGCTGAAGTCATGTGATGATCTTTCTGTGTTTTGACAGGATGTTAGTGATCATAGCAGAATTTCAGTGTAAGAAATACACAGGAGAAAATGCATGATGACAAGGGGAGTGTAGATGTGGGCGGGGAGTCCACTGACATCACGACTCCACCCACCGAGCTCCAGACAACAGACCCACCCACAGAATCTGCAGTTTTTCGGGTCTCATAACAGACAGAGGGGAGACATTTGACAGGTAAGGATACATGCAGGAGGCATGTATATCCTTATAGATAACCACTATGGCAGTAGTTTAGAAAGGATGAGAGTAGGTTTACATCCACTTTAACCCTTTGATCGCCCCTTGTCATTAGTACAGTGACAATGCATATATTTAGCACTGATCACAGTATTCGTGTCACTGGTCACTAGTGTCCGAATGTCTGCCGCAAAATCGCAGTCCTGCTATAGGTCACTGATTGCACCATTACTAGTAAAATTGAAAAAAATAATTAAATGAATACAAATATTCCATTTTGTAGACGCTATAACTTTTGAGCAACCCAATCAATATACGCTTATGGGGATTTTTTTTCCAAAAATATGTAGACGAATACATATTGGCCTAAATTTATTAAGGAATTCGATTTTTTTTTTTTTCAAAATTGTCAGTCTATTTTTGTTCATAGTGAAAAAAAAAAAAAAACAGAGGTGATCAAATACCACCAAAAGAAAGCTCTATTTGTGGGTTATAAAGGACATACATTTTATTTGGGTACAGCATTGCACGACCACGTTAGTTTCAGTTAAAGTAATGCAGTGCCATATTGCAAAATGGCCTGGCCATGAAGGGGGTAAATATTCCAGAGCTGAAGTGGTTATTGGAAAGCTGCAAAAAAAAAAGGAAAATAAATGAAATTACATTAACATGTTAAAGATTTTAGGTTAGTGAGGGGGTGTGTGTGTATATATATATATATATATATATATAAATTCTAGTGGAGGTATGAAAACATTTCTGCTCATACATAAATACATTATCATACAGTGTTGATGGTTTATTACTTTAATCGGTTAACAGAAATAATATTTCTGCTGTGCACGCCTGAACGGTGAATAACAGGGAAATTATTATTCACTGTCTGTGCTGCTCTGTGTAATACGTGATTTTTCTTCACCCCTGCTCTTGCACATTATTTCCTGGGTGTCTAAGCTACCGGATGCAGAAAATCTTTCTCTCGTTAAAAAAGGAAAACATCTCCAGCCTATTCTTTAAGTTTATTGTTTGCAATATAATTACTCCTCTCAGGTGGTCAGTCAAGTTCCTTATTTGGCCAGTTCCTCCCTACACGGCCAATACGTCTGATTGCAGCTGAACAATACCAACCCTACAGTGTCTTATTGCTCATAAAGTACACGTTCATTTCCATTCCATTGCCAATTACATGTACAAACTCACACTGTTTCAAACAGCAGTAAATAGACACAATCTTGCTTTGAAACCAAAGTAAAGGTAGGATGCTTGGGGTGGGTTACCAAGAGAAACCATTAATAGTTATTTACAATGTGTCCTGTGTGTCATCTTGGATAATAAGGATGTTTTGATTTCTTTCTTTTACCTGGGGAGTGATTGTCCGCAGGCCTGCCAGTTCTCCTTGGCAAAGAACAGATTGTTCACGTGGAGTGTCCTAAATCTGAGTCAACTTAGCGTTGTGCAGGTTATAGAAATGGACCAGACTGATACATTTTCTTTTTTCTGTAGCAGTATGTTATTTGCTCCAATTAGACAGAAGCCAAGAAGAAAGTGTTTAGCAACTAGAGCCGCTCGTAATTCTTCTATGGTGATTCATCTTGTAATCTGCTTGCTGCATTTATGTCACTAGAGTAGGTTAAAGTGGCTTTTGAAGCCATAATCGGAAAGCAGGCTCCTTCGTTAATATAACATTTCTATAGCAGAAGCAAATAGTGAGTTCCAATTTTTAAAGAGAGAAGAACTTCAGGCAACACAACATGGACGGTGTTAATAGGGCAGTGGATGGTGTCAGTAGAGCAGTGGGCTTGTCCGTAGGGTAGAGGTTGGTGTCAGTAGGGAAGTGGACGGCGTCAGTGATAATTTATTTATTTTTTTTTTTTTTTTTTTTTTTTTATTTGCACTTTTTTTAGGAGCCCCATTGGGAAGCTTTAGTGAGATATCAGCAAGAGGAATCTGCACTGCACAAAGTGATTAGGGTGTGCCCAGTCACACCCAGCAAACCTCCTGTGCACACCTATGATTTACAGTATATACATGGCATTGTATTGAGTCACATTTTGTTTTGCCTTGGAGAGCAAATGTTAGGATAAACAGATTTTTTTATTCTGTTCATTTAAATAGCTAACACTAAACTTCAGGAATCCAGCCATTTTGTAAAATATACTGGCTTACTATGAGTTAGGTTCAACAAAGTACATACCATCCTGTGGATTTTCTTTATATTATTATATATTATGTTATTTATAATTGACAGTTGTATTAAGCAATTGCAGTATGGCTACCACTAAACTCTGGATGCTCTGACAGAAGACACTGCTTTTTCACAAAACGGCTACCCTGCTAACCCTTCCCTCTGCTGTTTATTCACAGAAGGCTTTGCATTTTATAAATGGGTTCGTATATCACAAAGCAATCTGTGATTGGACAGGAGGAGGGGAGAGACAGGCAGAAAATTGCAAATGACTGCAGCTGCTGAAGCTTGGACCAGAAGAGTGGACTTTAAGACTGGAAGTTGGAAGCAGAATTTAGCTAGTGATCCAGTTTCACTGATAGGTGTACTCATATGCATGGTGATGTTTGACAGGTTAAACAAATTTTTCTTCTGTTTATTTGACTGAAAATAGTTAAAGGGGAACTCCAGGAATTCAACCACTTTGTAAAATGTCCTGACTTACAGTACTTCGGGTTAAGACCAACAGGGTGAATGCACCCCATTGACTTTTCTCTTTTATTTACAATTCATAGTTTTACTGAGTGTCGGGAGTACAAGTACAGCTCTCACTGAGCTGAAGAAGACGTGATTACGAAACGCATATGGGCATGTCTATGCAGCTGTCTAGTATCCGAATGTCAGGGCTGGTTATCCCGGGTCTCATCGTCCTCTGCCTGTTAGCCTGCAAAACTCCAGTGAGAGAGCAGTGAGAAATAACTAATCGTGGCTGGATACCTTTTAATGCAAGAGTTGTGTGTTTACAATGTAAGCAGATTTTATTGCGTGTGGAGTGTGAGTTTTAAAAATAAACAGGTTTACACTATGGATTTTTTCCCTGTTTGTTTTTTTTACGATTATGGGGATAAACTACCTGAGTGGCAAGTGGAATCCTGGTGTGAGTAAAGTTCTTGGTTGGATATTCCTCTGACGGGCGGATGATTGCACTGTAGGAACAACTCACAGTGAAACATTTACAACGCCTGAAATTAAGCCCTTAGGGGTAAGTGCATAAGCAAAAGGGGGGTCACACGGAGCACGAGGTCTTCTTTACATGCATGGCGTGGTGTGCATTCTCTCTGAGGATTTTTCTATCAACCTAAGGGCTTTTGGAGTACTACACTCTTGTTTATGAACTTTATTCTAATCCTTCGGACTTTTTATGAATTTTTTAATTGCACTTAAGTTTAGTGTAAATATGTTTTTGACACACACTTATTTCTAGAGCACTGTTAATACGTGAGTACTATTCATAACGTAGTTTGAGACTGTATTTGTGCATATTTTTATATTTGATCTTGATTTATAAGAGCAGCTGTTTGTGTGGATAAAGTATATGTCTTTTTTGCACGCTGGGATCGGTATTACAATTTTATGGTGCTACTGATAATTTCCACAGCTCTCTCTGTACTCTTGGAAGTATAGCATTTGCGGTATTCCCAGTACTCAGTAAAATTGTATATTGTGAATTATAGAGAAAAGTCCCCATCAGTGGCGTAACTAGAACCTTCATGGCCCGATGCAAGAAACCATGAAGGGCCCCCCTGAACCCCAGCCAGGGCCCTTCCCTCCGAGGCCGGCGGTGGAACTCCAGGGCGTGGTCACAGGTATGACCTTTGTGAGCCCTGTAGTTCCACCATTGATATCAGTAGTTTTTTGTAATTTTTTTTTACATTTTTAGGTGCCCCATTGGGGGACTGTCCCTAGGCAGGATGGGGTCCCCGTCCCCAGAAGAGATGAGGTCCTTTTCTCCAGGGCAGGTGAAGTTACTGCCCCCAGGTGAGAAGGGGTCCCTGTCCCCAGGAAAGGTGGGGGTCCCTGTCCCCACGTGAGAAGGGGTCCCTGTCCCCAGGGGGAGATGGAGGGGGTATGTAATAATGTGTAGGGGATGGGGTCCTCTCACTCACCATGACCAAGCTGTAGGCCACGTACTTATCCATGTTGGCTTGGGCTCCATCCAGTGTGCTGGACGGGAGATCAGCATATCTCGCAGAAAGACCTTTTATCATCTGTGTATGATGGGGAGGAGGGGGGCTGGCGGACAAGCCTGCAGTGTCCTCCGGGGGGCTCTCATAGGGCTTCACTGCATCTGTGTGCTTAAAGTTTGTTTACACGGGAGAAGTATGCAGTGCAGTGTGGGCCGGACTCGGGGGGGGGCGGGACTCTGGCTGGGGAGAACAGACATCGGACTGAGCGGCAATGCATGGAGCAGGAGAGGGGTACTCTGAGGAGCTGGCCGAGGACACAGGTCATGTGGGGAATGCACAACTAAAGAGCAGCCAGTGCGATAGTCGAGCATGGAGCTCTGCTAGTCACCCTCCACCTCCAGCCACCCGTGTGCATGGTGCACTGGTACCCCTAGCTGCTTATGCTGCTGCTGGCCATATGTAGAGGGGGCTGCATGGGCCCCCTGCATCACAGGGCCCAGTTGCAGTCGCGACTGCTGCATCCCCTATAGTTACGCCCCTGGTCCCCATGATGGTATGCACCTCATTGCACTTATTCTTTAGTAATCCAGCACTTATTAAAAAGTGGTTGAATTTCTGGAGTTCAGCTGTAAGACTGACAGCTGGAAGCAGAATTTAGCAGGTTATCTAGTTACACTGATAGATGTACTCATATACATCATATACAGTGCCTTGCAAAAGTATTCACCCCCCTTGCCATTTTTTGTGTTTTGTTGCCTCACAACCTAGAATTAACATGGATTGTTTGAGGATTTTCATAATTTCTCCTTGCAAAATTGCTCCAGCTCCTTCAAGTTGGATGGTTTGCGCTTGTGAACAGCAATCTTTAAGTCACTTTAACCACTCAAGTTGCTTTAGCAGTGCTTGGGGTCATTGTCCTGCTGGAAGGTGAACCTCCTAGCCTCAAATCACATCCCTGTATCACAGTCCCGACTGCTGAAAAACATCCCCACAGCATGATGTTGCATGATGTTGCCACCACCATGTTTCACTGCGGGGATGTTTTTCTTTGGGTGATGTGATGTGTTGGGTTTGTGCCAGACATACAGTTTTCTAAAATGTTAAATTTTAGTCTCATCAGACCAAACCACCTTCCTCTATACATTTTGGGACTCTCCCACATGCCTTTTTGCAACTCTTATTGATGTCCTATGCACAGATACTCCAGTCTCTGCCGTGGAACTCTGCAGCTCCTCCAGGGTTAACTTAGGTCTCTGTGCTGCCTCTATGATCAATGCCCTCCTTGCCGGGTTCGTGAGCTTTAATGTGCGGCCGTTTCTTGGCAGGTTTGCTGTTGTGCCATCCTAAGGATCATCAGAGATTTGGATTTTTTTTATAACCTAACCCTGACTTGTACTTCTCAACAACATTGTCCCTTACTTGTTTGGAGAGTTCCTTGGTCTTCATGGCAGTGTTTGGTTAGTGGTGCCTCTTGTTTAGGTGCTGCAGCCTCTGGGGCCTTTCAAAAAGGTGTGTATATGTAATGACAGATCATGTGACACTTAGATTGCACACAGGTGGACATCATTTCACTAATTATGTGACTTCTGAAGGTAATTGGTTGCACCAGAGCTTTTTATGGACTTCATAACAAATGTGGGTAAATACATACACACATGCCAACTATTAGTTTTTTATTTTTGAAAAATAGTTTTATGCATACATTTCTAATTTTACTTCACCAACTTAGACTATTATGTTCTATTCCATCACATATAATTCAGATTAAAAAAAAAACATTGAAATAAAGGATGTAATATAACAAAATAGGTAAAAAGCCAAGGGGGTGAATACTTTTGCAAGGCACTGTACATAATATATTAGCAAACCTTATATACTAAATGATTAATTATTTAATGCAAACTAAAGACCATGATTCCAGGCTTGTACGAAACTATAGTATTGAATTTCTGCAGGCAAAGCGACATCCTTTGTATTCTAAGTATGGGAAATGCAAAATCTCCACCACTTTGTGATATGGTTTCACAGTTAATCATCACATGATGAAAGGAAAGCATATTTTGAATTACAATAGCATACATCTTCATTTTTTTTCTTGGTACATAGCTAATGACTGCTCTTTCATTGATTTGGATACACAAATGACTGGTTTCCTCTTTCTGCTACAAACACAGTACAGAGTTCTTGTTTGGAAGTGTCAACTTCAATTGTTACTTTTTTGGGGGGAAATCTCATCGTATGCTTTTATTGCGGCATTAGAAAAAAACAGTTTTATTTTGTCAAATACTTTATTGTATCTAAATTCCCACTGAAAGCCTGAGTTTTTGTTTAAAAGCTCTGCATAATGTGATAAAAAAGCAACAATATGTGGAGTAAATTTTGTAAATATCAGTTTTTGAGAACTTTTTTTCTGCTGACAGGTGGTCCCGTGTCAGATATTTTTTTCTTGTCTTGCATTCAACTCTCTTTTTCCTGAATCTTTTAAACATGACTTTCATACCAGAGTCATGTTCTCAAATCAGTAAAGTATTTAATATAACAATCTATGGGGTTGACTTACTAAAGGCAAAAAGGCTATTCACTTTGCAAGGTAGTTTTCCACATAGCTTAGTGAATGAGGTGAAATTTTATTTTGCAAAGAACACCCAATTATGTGGCAAAACAAAAAAAACGATGGGAGTGCGGACCGCACCCAGATGACACCCGCAGAGAGGTGACACCTTCGCGACCTGAGGGTGGCTTCTGAAGGCAAGGCTTTTTTCAGCCAAAACATGGTGGGACAGAGTTCCGTGCTTGCCCAGTGTTTTTCCTCCCCTCACTGCTGCTGCAGCTGCCCCGAGAGTGATAGTATGTAAGGAATGGGGGGGGGGGGGCAGAGAGGGTGGCCAGTAACATGATCACTCAGTGCTGGTGTCTGTCAGGGCGGCATCCATCCAGATCCACTCCAGTCAGCAGTTGTCATAAATCAGATGTGACCAGAACTGCGTGTACTGCAGAGAGTGAACCAAACATATGTAGGTGAAAAAGTAAGTCATTTATTAAGATATGTGAATACAAATATAAATGCACCACCAATGAACTGGTGTGATAAGGGACCAATGGCATTGCTGGTTTCTCTCAGGGCCCCAGGCCCAGGGGGTTGTCTTCCATCCGGTCATGATGTTGCCGTGACAGTGACCCACAGTATCTTGCAATCTTCCCCATGGGGCCGTCAGCAGGTCAGTTCCAAACATTTTAATCAATCATCAATGTCAATAATGCCATTGTCTGCTGTCCCCAGGGACAGATCCCATCCATAGATCCCAGTACTGGATTGGGATCTGTCCCTGAGCACAGCAGACAATGCTAAGGATGCATGTGTGAGGCTTTCAAATATTAACACCTAAAAAAAAGTCCACAACAGAGTCCTTATGCAAGGAGGAGAGGAGACCCCCAGGGCTGAGAACAGTCAGAGCTGTGTGTTATCCTCTGAGTTTTTCATTGGGGCTTTTTGTGTGTACTGGTCGGAGAAGAGTTTGACGGACCATCTTCACCAGGGGTCTTCTTGACTGGGATAGTCCAAACTGCACTATTTGACCTTTCCTTTGAGAGGGTCAAATTATGATGGTAAGAGGCAGTGTGATTGGGTGAAGGTGATGGGTTTCTTGTGCGGCACTCTATTCTCTGAACTGCCCTTCAATATTTGAGCAATCCTTAAAAGGACTCTGTTGTGGACTTTTTTAGATGGTAAAGCGTTCCCCTGCAAAATAATAGTATAATGTGCTAATATGCATCGAATACTAGCACATTATGAAATACTTACCTTAGAATGAAGCCCTCTTGCTGCACCCCTGAGAGGGCTTCCATCTTCATCCGGTTTTCCTTCCTCGTTTGCGGACTGCTGTGAAGGTCTGGCGCAGTATGTGGGGGGTGACACTATGTTTTACCGCACCAGGTGACACCAACTCTAGTGATGCCACTGGTAGCCCCACAGTTTGAGAACCTCTTATGCAGGTGTTTATACATCTTGTTCAATGTGCAACTTACACAGATCCTTATTCTACTATATCAATTTAATCACAAAGCTGCACATATTACATTCACAATAAATTATTTGTTTTCCGATATTTTATACATTTATATGTTTATAGATGTATGTGATCACTGCTTGTTGATTTGTATAGACATAAATTTAACAAAATGGCCAGTTTTTTTTATTTTTTAAAGATCTATAAAGGTTTTTTTTTTTTTTGGTCCACTATTTTAATTTACCCCCTTAATAACAGACACTTTCACCCCTTCCTTCCCAGGGCATTTTTAAGTTTTTCCAGCGCTGTCACAATTGAAAAGTCATGCAACACTGTATCCAGATAAAAAATGTTTTTTTTTTTGGAGAGATAGAGCTTTCTTTTGGTGGTATTTAATTGCCACTTTTTTATTATTATAAGTAAATGAAAAAAAATACTGAAAATTTTGAGAACACATTTTTCTTAGTTTATAATATAAAATTTTGCCAAAACATATTCTGATACATTTCTTTGGTAATATTAACCCAAATTCATGTATATTATTTAGTCTGTGTGAAAGTTATAGAGTCTACAGACTATGGTATACATACATATATATATATATATATATATATATATATATATATATATATATATCATATATATTTGAAAATTGATCAGTCCTGATTTGCTGACTACCTACAGTATCTCATTTCTTGAGGCCCTAAAATGCCAGGACAGTACAAATACCCCCCAAATGAACCCTTTTTAGAAAGTAGGCCAAGGTATTCAGTAAGATACATTTACACCTGCAGGGCTGTAAATATGCAGTACATCGGCCAGACAAGATATGGTTAAAAAGCCCCACTCAGTTATTTTTTCTCTTCTTTAATTCACTATTATTTTTTTTAAAAACATGTTTTTTCCAACACAACAAAATAGCTTTGCGTGCATAAAACATAGAGAGGGAGATCATAGTTCTCTGTGCCTTTCAGGGCGCCAACTCCTCCACCAGCCCAAGCAAACATGTCGCGACTGTGACAGGAATTGGCACCGAGAGCACTGTCTGTATAGCGTGTGTTACCCCTTTCCAGAAATCCTTTATCGGCTGGCACTGCCAAAATACGTGGTCAAAGTCAGCATGATTATCTGCGCAGCGCCAGCATACTGCTGTACCTGTACCATATATCGTATAATACACCCTCTATGTATAATTGAATTAGTCTGTCTCTGGCTGACACCAGTGTCTTGAATGGATAATCCCACATATCATCCCAACCCCCCCCCCCCTTTATAGACTGCAGGGGGGACACGCCTAGCTCCAGAGCGTCAAAACCAAACTGAGTGAGGAAGGCGTGTCTCAACTGGCCCATATTACTGGATCAGGGATTGCACCAAAGTGTGGCAGTCTGGGATTAAACCCGAGGGGGGTGTCTTGTGACCAGCTCCCCACTTCGGTTTTCATCAAAATCTGTGCCTTGTCCCATGCGCGCACTGTTGCTCGCATTGAGGCAGTCAAAGATGAGGAGGTTTGTGGGCCCCTATATACTAAGTAGGACAAGCTCTCATACGATCCCAGAAGGGCTGCTTCTAGTACCGTTGCCGAATCCCCATCATCCCTTGTCAACCAGCGCCGAGCAATCACCATCTGCCCTGCTATAAAATATTTGAAAAGGTCCGGGAGCGCCAATCCACCCTGACCCCAGGGCTCCTGTAAGGTACGAAGACTTATTCTGGGGTGTCCGTCGGCCCATTAAAAGGAGCTAAATAGACTATTCGTCCTCCTAAAAAAAGAACAGGGAATCCAAATTGGCACGTTCTGTAGGAAGTATAGAAAAACCGGCAGAATTTTCATTTTAAGTAGGTTAACCCTACCAATCAGGGACAGTGGCAGATGTCTCCATGCCTCCAGTTGCAATTTGACCCTGGCCAGCAATGGAAGAAGGTTTAAGGACATAAAGTCACCAACTTGGGGTGATATAGGTATACCCAAATACTTAAACTCCTCCACCCATGCGATGGGTACCCTGTTGGTTGCCAGAGCCTGGGCATCCACGTCAATAGCCATCACAGTGGACTTCTCCCAGTTAACTCGGAGTCCGGAGAATGTGGCAAACTTGTCAAGCACTCCGAACACCGCCTCCAAGGATGGCCCTGCATCTTGTAGAAAGAGAAGCATGTTGTCTGCGTAAAGTGCAATGCATTCCCGGATGCCCCCTACCTCAAAGGCTTCCATATCTGGTGGCCTTCGCAGAGCTATAGCCAAGGGCTCTATTGCTAGAGCAAATAAGGATGGGGATAGCGGGCACCCTTGACGCCTGCCCCTACCCACTGGAAACTGTGAGGAAACCGAGGTGCCTATCTTTATGGCCGCTTGGGGTTTACTATAGAGTAGAGAAATCCAAGTCATGAAAACTTCTCCAAAGCCCATGTGTCAGAACTGCCAACATATACTGCCAGTCCACAGAATCAAAGGCTTTGGCCATGTCGAGGGACACTACCACCCTAGTCCCCGCTCTGTCATGGTCAATCTACAAGTGAGCAAATAGTCTGCGCAGGTTAGTTCGATTTTTCTAGTTCCACCCTGTTCAATCTGTAAGTGAGCAAACAGTCTACGAAGGTTAGTGTCAGTAGATTTTTGTGGTATGAAGCCCATCTGATCTATGTCTACCAGAGTGGTAATAACTTGGGAGAGTCTGGTAGCCAGCACCTTCGTTAAGATTTTTAGATCCTGATTCAACAATGCTATGGGTCTATAGCATGAGCAGGACAATGAGTTCTTACCCGGCTTCGGCAGAAGAATCACCTGCACTTCAGCTAATGAGTCAGGGAGGCACTTGTGTTTAACACAGTAGCAAAACAGGGCTTTTAAGTCTAGGAACCAGGTCCTCCATATGTAGCCTATACCATTCAATACCGAAACCGTCAGGTTCGGGAGATTTGTGAGGGGGGAAAGCCCTGATGGCCGCTTCAATTTCTTTTTTGGTTATATCAGCCTCCAAAATGTCCCTATCCGTCTCAGACAGCACCGGGATCTCCAGGGACGTCAACGGCACATCTAATTCTTGAGAGTCATAGACCGGAATAGGAGCATACAAAGCCTTGTAGTACTCCACAAACGTGTCCATGATATCAGTTGGGTTTGTAAGATTATCTCCCCTATCATTCTTAATACAGGGTAGGTTGGTTTGTATTTTCTGTTCTGCCACCAACATTGCCAACAGCTTGCCCTTTTTATCCCCTTGTTCAAAAATGGATTCTGCAGATTTTGCCCTAGATGTATGTGTCAGGTCAGCGAAATGAAGTGCAAGCGTGCGCCTTGCCTCTAGTAGCTCCTCAAATGTGACGTCAGACTGATTGTTGGGGTGAGCCAGTGCACAGACCCTCTCCCTTTCCTGCAGCTCCTGCTCTTTCTTATTATGTGACCTGAGTGCCTACTTAATAGCTGAAATGTAGTGGCCACGCATACAGGCCTTGAATGCATCCCATACCATTGTGGGGTCAGCAGACCCTATATTATCAGTCCAATAGTTATTAAAATGTTGCGCCACCTGGGAGGATACCTCTTCTACCTCCAACCAACCCAGGTTTACCTCTTTGCCCCCCCCTAAAAGCCTAAGGGGGAACAATGTGTACCGATAGTGGCGTGTGATCTGAGATGCCCCCTGCTAAATAGTTGGCTTCACCTGCCAACTGCAACATTGATGCATTGGCGAATGCCAAATCAATCCTCGAAGAGGATCTATGCGTTTTGGACAGATGAGAATAACTTCTAGTGGTGGGATTTTTGCAACGCCACAGTTCTGTTAGGGAGGCCGTAACTGCCCATGCAGAAAGGTCGGTTGATGCCACCCTAGATATATTAGAGGAATCCAGAGCATCGGAGAGTATGGCATTAAAGTCCCCTGCTATAAGAAGCAGAAGATGCATGTAGGGTGCCAATTTACCTAGGAGATCGTACAGATCTTGTACGATCTCCTAGGTAAATTGGCACCCTTTATCAGCAACGACAATCAGAAACCTGCCTCCCGGATCTGAGATGACATGATGTATGGTGCAGGGTACCGCTCTACTAATTAGAATTGACACACCCCTGGAATAGGTGGAGTACGTTGCATGTATCACCCTCTGTAACCAAGCTCTACGTAGGGCCAGCACCCTGCTCCCATCCAGATGTGTCTCCTGCAGAAACACCACATGTGGGGTGATCGTTTTAAAAAATTGGAACATTAAGACTCGACGAAACTTGTCCTTCAGGCCTCGGATATTCCAAGATACCACATTAAACATGGATCCTGCCATTGTCACCTGTTAACTTGACAAACATTAAACAGCACACCTGCATTGAAAGAGGGAAATACAGTTGGTTATGCATTTCATGCGTGCAACATATCATAGGAATAACAAAAAGACTGACGTGGAGGGCTGCACTTACTAAGTAGACTAACCCTTGAACCCCATAAACACCCTGCTGCTGTGTAGAAAACCAAAACAACAGGTACACGCAGCTTTTACCCAAACCTTGTCCAAAAAAGTCCTGAAGGGCATGACCGTAAATAAGGTCAAATGGACCAATGTACCAAAAAAGAAACCCAGAAACAAAAAGTGTAAAAAAAAAGTCTAACTTTTGTATACATAATGTGCGTATCCATAGAGTCCCGACGCCTTGTTATATGACCCGTCACTCACCCACGTGGATAGCCCGGTAGGCTGTGCCCCTCCTCAGCTCCCAGGATTGGTAGTTGTCCCAGCGCAATGGAGGTCCATATGGTGCAACAAGGGTCATACTGGAGTGCCTACATGGAACATAGGTGTGAAGGAGGAGTATAGCAGACTCCCAATTCCCCCCCCCCCCCCCCCCCACCCTGAACTAGAGAGACCAAAACATCATCAACATTAAATGCAGAGGCGGTATCTTGTGGTACTCAATCCAGAACAGGAACAACAATACTCTTGGAGTGAAACCGAAAAGAAACCACAACCGTCAGGGCTGCAGCCAGATAAGTAGACCAAAAATTATCTCAAAGATTGTAGCCAGGTTTCTGCCTCTGCAGGAGATTCAAAAAAATTTACCGAGCTCCAATGCTGAACCTGCAGGCGACTAGGGTAGAGCATGGAGTATTTCATATCCCGTTCCCGTAGCCATCTTCTGATGTCAGTGAAGGTCTTGCGCCGTCTCTGTAGGTCTGCCGAGAAGTCAGGATAAAGATGCACCACCGTATTCTCAAAGGGCAGGGTTTGATGCTTCCGAGCCTCCTGGAGGATTCGGTCCCGGTCCCTATAATTAAGGAATCTTACAAGGAAGGGCCTCGGTGGGGCCCTAGGGGTACACCGGCCAGTTGGGACTCTGTGAGCCCTTTCCACCATGTACGTTGGAGGTACCTCAGTCAGATTAAGAAGTGTCTTAAAGAAAGCCTCTGCAAATTCTGCTGGGTGATCCCCCTTCGCCCCCTCCGGGAGGCCCAGGACCCTGACATTATTCCTCCGAAGGCGTTTTTCTGCGTCATCAGATTTAGCCACTAGCGTTTGAACAGTACCCTGCAAAGTATGAATGGCGTCATCATGGCGGGCAGTAATGTCCTCCGCGGCAGAGATTCGCGACTCGGTTTCAGAAAGTCTGCCCCTAAATTTGTCTAGGTCCACTCTGATGAGATTGCATTCCTCCGCTAGGTGATCAATGCGGACCAGCAATGAGGTTCTGCTTTGTTCAATGGCCGCAAGAATAACAGTGGTATCATTTGCTTGTGGAGTCGCCGGCAAGGGAGGATCAGCCGACGGCGGCGCTGCCTGCTCCATGTCCACCAACAGTGCCTTAAACTGATTCAGAATGTCACTGGGGCAAGGCGTAGGCTGTGGTGGTGCCTTCTTAGTTGCAGATTTTCTTTTTGAGGGCATGAGCAAGCAGACTGATAGTGTTCAGGGTGAAATTCAGAGCAATAGAGTGTCCCCCTTTAAGAGTCCACAGCAGCAGAGAAGCACAATAGCAGACAGGGATGACAGGGACCTGTAGCTGGCCAACTCCTCACCCACCCCAGCTGCTGCCTGATGGGACAGGTGTTCTGCCCCCAGATTCAGCACTCACCTCCCCTCCTAGCAGGTATGATGGCACCGCAGGCCGCGAAATGGCAGCGATTTGCAGAGGTGTGCGGCCAGCCGCGGATGGTCTGATCCAGGCTTATTTTCGGTCAACCCCCCCCAGCAGCTCCTCCACAGATGCCGCCTCCGTTGTGCCGGCACAAAAACGATCCCTCCTCCCGCCATCGTTGCCTCAGAGGCTTCGTTTTCAGAAAGAGTTAAAGGATAAGTTCACTTTTTGGAATGTGTTAAATATTCCACCTGTATTTAGGGTGAAACATGTAATATGTTCTAGTAGCTGCAGCCTTTCCCTCTCTCTTCCCCCTCCTTGTGACAGCAAACAGGGCACTTTCCTTCTGTGCCCGTTGTCACTATTTGGAAATAATGTGGTTCTGCGGGACTCTGTCAACACACCAACATCATTCCTTCACAGTTTCCTTTGAATTCACGAACTACAACTACCATTAGCCATTGCAGCTGACAGCTTGTAGTTCTAAATGGATTGTGAGGTCGCTGATGAGTGGCCTCATGGTTCATCTACAACAGCCCTGCAGCTTATAAATAGCCCAAATGGAGGTACAGGCTGAAAGCTGCAGGCAGTGGCGGCTCTTCTATTTGGGGTGCAAGTACACCGCCCCTCTAATCCATGCGCCCAGCCCCTAATCTATATGCAGGGCACCGTACGCATGGATTTCAATAGGGGTTTTTTTAAGCACAGGATTAAAGCCTGATGCTCTAATTCAGGTGTTTCAAACTGGTGGCCCTCCAGCTGTTGTGAAACTACAAGTCCCATCATGCCTCTGCCTGTTGGAGTAATGCTTGTAACTGTCAGCCTTGCAATGCCTCATGGGACTTGTAGTTTCGCAACAGCTGCAGGGCCACAAGTTTGAGACCCCTGCTCTAATTGGCTTTAAAAAAGAGTGGGCTCAGTGAGCCGAGCACTGTGCCCCAAGCCCACCCAGTTGTGTGATGATAGTGAATTAATATTCGCTATTATCTACCTGATTCTCCTCCTGGCCAATCAGGAAGTGAGTCCTGAGGCCTGATTGGCTAGGGCGTCTTAGGACTTCTGGCCATTCGGGTCTCAGGAGGACCCACTTCCTATTTGGCTAGGAGGAGAAGCAATGGCCCTGGCTCTTCCCTGGATCAAGGAGCAGCATCGTCATTGGCCTCCTAAGATAAGGCCACTGATCGCCTACCATCTTTCCGTCTCCCGTGGGGTGGGGTCACTGATCGGTGCCATCCTTCTTCCACAGGGGGGCACTGATCTCCGCTGCCTGCCTCCTGTGGGGGGGCTGATTTGTTTGCTGCCCCCCCAATATTAAGCACCAGCCACCACTGGCTGCAGGGCTTGTCTATAGCAGTCTGACACTGCACCTGTGATCCACTGATGCAATGCTTTTTAGGCTCTCTAGGGAAAACATAATAAATGCACAATTTTTCTCCTGCAGATTATGTACATTTATTACTTTATCCCAAACAGTGAATGTATCCTTTAAATTATTGGTTTTAGTTCCACTTTAATATTTACCATAATATAAGAACAGTTATAGCTAGCCAAGTATGTTTAGCCTGCACCGTTCTATTACACTAGTACCACTTCTAGAAATTGAATATTTCTTTAATAGCTTAGACAGAAAATGACTGACAGGTCTTCAGACTTGCTTTGTAGAAATGTACGGTATGATGATGACTACATACTCATGATTTTTAGATTTAATGGATGCTCAATTTTGTGTTCAAATACTTTTCACTTTCTAATCTTGGTGACATGTACATGGGTTCTAATTTATCTTGTTCAATTTATATGCAATATATGTTTAAATCAAGCTAAAATTGTGTAATGCAGTCATTTTGCAATTAGTTGTATGCAGGCACAAAAATGAAAATGTTGTTTTGCATTTATTGTAATTTTGTGTAATAAGTAAATGTAATATAATACAGAATCAATGGGCAGTTTTCTTCTCCTCTGAAATTGTGCCACTCTCAACCTATGCTTATATGACCATTCCAAACGTAGAGCTTCATCTCTGCTGTGATCAAAGATAGGACATCTGGTCCATAATTATATTGTAGAATGACTGGGATGGCCAATTGATTGGTACAGTTAGGCATAATCATAGTTCTTCAATTATAAAATGATCAATTTCAAAGATCTGATATTTGTGTAGTAGCATACTAATGAGTTAATTTTTCCAATCATTATGTTCAAATAAATGACAGAAAAGCACTATTTGACTGTTCTCAGAACACCATCGTGCCCTATTATATCAGGCATGGATTATGCATGTTTATATTCCTTGTTTATTCAGGTGCTGTTTGATGAGCATGAGTGCAAATAACCAATAACGACGTCTGTTAATTTTATTTATCAAGAAAACGGAGATTTGACTTTAAACCCACAATCACATTGTGCCTATAACTCCATCATTGAGGGAACATGCTGTTATGTTAGCAATGAGAACAAAGTATACAAATGTAAATGGTGTATAGAAAAAGATGCAAGAAAGAGATGACATTTGTGTATTTAAATATGGTTAACTGCTAAATCACATCAGTTTGGCAGTGACTCATGTTTTCATCTAGCTTTAGCTAAAGTAGTATTAGATCCCAGACACAGGTTTCCCGCATCGCATTCTGGTGTGAACTTACCCTTAGTCCAGCACACCTCCCCAGTATCTGGTTTAAAAAAAAATATATGATTTTCCTGTTATGTTGTCGTTTTTCATCAAAATTTCATGGCAGATGACACCTGAGCTTCACTTATTTCATTTGTAATTAGTAAAAATGAATGGGATCATAGACGCAACTCCTTAGCTCTAATAAATACATACTCCTCACTCAAAAATCTGTGGTTTGAATAGGCCGTGACCCTTTATTATAGGTATAATAATTAACAAATCAATGTATTATCAATAAGTAAACTATTACCTTAATTTCAATTAATTAAGCGTTACTCATATCTTAGTATTTAAATATGACATCACAATAACTATAGCTCAACTATAGAAGCTTGAGCTACTACTTTAAAATCAAACATACATCCCCCTTTTTTTAAATAACCATTATTAATATAACTTATTTTTGTCTGCCATGATCTCATAGGTGGTGGGGGGGGGGGGGGGGCATTTTATTCCCCACCTCTTACTTTTAAACCAGTGCAAAACATAGCACTAAATATTACTGTTACCTACATTAGACATTGCATTTTTAGCAAAATGTTAAAAACACACTTTTATTTAAAAATACATTTAAAAAATGGGAGACAGCCTTTCAGCCTTACCACCTTAGCTACAGTGGATATAAAAAGTCTACACACACCTGTTAAAATGTCAGGTTTCTGTAATGTAAAAAAAAATGAGACAAAGGTAAATAATTTCAGAACATTTTTCACCCTTAATGTGACCTATAAATTGTACAACTCAATTAAAAAAAAAAAAACTGAAATCTTTTAGGAGGGGGAAGTAAAAAAAAAAAAAAAAAAAAAAGGATGTGGTTGCATAAGTGTGCACACCCTCTTGACACTGGGGATGTAGCTGTGTTCAGAATTAAGCAATCACATTCAAACTCATGTTAAATAGGAGTCAGTACACACCTTTCATCATTTGCCTCTGATTAACTCTCAATAAAGTTCAGCTGTTCTAGTAGGTCTTTCCTGACATTTTCTTTGTTGCATTTTACAGCAAAAGCCATTGTCCGCAGAAAGCTTCCACAGCATCAGAGGGATTTCATTGTTAAAATGTATCAGTCAGGGGAAGGGTACACAAGAATTTCCAAGGCATTAGATATACCATGGAACACAGTGAAGACAGTCATCAAGTAGAGAAAATATGGCACAACTGTGACATTACAAAGAACTGGATATCCCTCCAGAATTTATGAAAAGACGAGTAGAAAACTGGTCAGGAAGGTTGCCAAGAGGCCTACGGAAATATTAAAGGAGCTGCAGGAATATCTGGCAAGTACTGGCTGTGTGGTACATGTGACAGCAATCTCCCATATTCTTCATGTTTGGGCAATGGGGTAAAGTGGCAAGGCAGAAGCCTTTTCTTTCCAAGAAAAACATCCAAGCCCAGATACATTTTGGAAAAACACATCTGAAGTTTCCCAAAAGCATGTGGGAAAATGTGTTATGGTCTGATGAAACCAAGGTTGAACTTTTTGGCCATATTTCCAAAAGATATGTTTGGCACAAAAACAACACTGCACATCGCCAAAAGAACACCATACCCACCGTGAAGCATGGTGGTGGCATCATCATGCTTTGGGGCTGTTTTTGTGCAGGTGGAATAGGAGCCTTAGTCAAGGTAGAGGAATTATGAGCACTTCCAAATACCAGTCAATATTAGCACAAAACCTTCAGACTTCTGCTAGAAAGCTGAACATGAAGAGGAACTTTATCTTTCAGCATGACAACAACCCAAAGCATACATCCAAGTCAACAAAGGAATAGCTTCACCAGAAGAAGATTAAAGTTTTGGAATAGTTCAGCCAGAGCTCAGGCCTGAATCCGATTGAAAATCTCTGGGGTAATCTGAAGAGGGCTGTGCACAGGACATGTCCTCATAATCTGACAGATTTTGAGTGTTTTTGCAAAGAACAGTGAGCAAAGATTGCAGTCAAGATGTGCCATACCAAAAAGAGTGCTGTAAGAAAAACAAAAGGTGCTTCAACAAAGTATTAGTTTAAGAGTGTGCACACTTATTCAACCGTATTATTTACATTTTTTATTTTTTACTTACCTCCACCTAAAAGATTTTATTTTTTTGTTCAACTGAGTTATACAGTTTATAGGTTACATTAAATGTGGAAAAAGTTCTGAAATTATTTAACTTTCACAACCCTTCCCAATCTCTGCAAACTATTGAACGAATTTACAGCTGTCTTGGGCCTCCGGGTAAACAACTCTAAATCCCATGCTCTAAACATTTCTCCTAATCCAGAAACAGTTACAGCATTGAAAAGCTCTTTCGAGTTTGAGTGGAGCGACGCCTCTATTAAGTACTTGGGGATCACTCTCACAGCCAAAATATAATGCTTATACTTGTCGAACTTCCCTCCCATGTACCAGAAGCTAGAGTCTGACCTGAAAAACTGGACTAAGGGGGAGCTATCCTGGCTAGGTAGAATACACTCCATACAAATGAACGCTCCTCCCCAGACTGCTTTACCTATACAGATCCCTCCCAATCAACATAAGGAAAGATAATTTGTAATCTTTCCAAAGCAAAGTCACTAAATTCATCTGGGGGGGTTCAGGCCACAGGATATGACAAAAAAACTCTATTCCAACCTAGAGAATGAGTGGGGGTTGAGTCTACCATGCCAATTGTGGTATTTTATGATATGTGTACACCAGACTTGAAAAACCTGACTGGGTTGAAATAAAGGTACAGGCAGGCCCACCTACACCTTAGATTACCTCCTATGGGTCCCAAGGATTGCCCCCCAGTATTATCACCCATCCTATCACAAATCCTGACTCTCTGGGACAAAATGACATCTGAGACCTTGTTGACCTCTGAATGTTGGCCCCTCACACATATCTTTCACAATCCAGACTTTATCCCTGGTCAAGACAATAAATCCTTTAAATGGTGCTTGGACAAGGGTTGTATCGCATTGGCCATTTCTTTACTCCCTTTGGACCAATTTCCCAGAGCTTCTGTGCTCAGAAGCTTGAAATCCTGACCTCGGAACAATACAGAGTTCAACAACTACAGCATTTACTCTATAAGATCTAGAAGGGGAAATCTACCCTTCCCAGATTCATACCTTATGAACTATGGTGTGGACAGTTGCTTGCTCACTCGTCTTGCAAATCACCTTATATGTTGGCTTGGGAAAATTACCTCCAAATTCAATAGGATTTAGAGAGGTGGCAGACCTCCTTTTCTAGATCCTTCAAGTGGATTAGGAACATCTCCTTAATCAAATCTAGCCTTAAAGTAATGACCAGATAGTACTAGCTGGCTACCATTTTTCCCACAGCAAACGCTCAGTGTTATCATGGTTGCCAGCTCGTAGGCTCCATGGCCCACATTTGGTGGAAGTGTCCCAGAATTAGGTCGTTCTGGAAAAGGATGTTTGCCTTGATCCAAAAAGTGACAAGCTACAAGCTCCCAAAAACCCCAGCTATCGCTTTCCTGAATTTAAACTTTCCAAAGACTTCCAAAGCGAACCGCAAATGGATCCATTTTATGCTACTAGCTACTAGCTACAAGCTGACCAAAGCTTGGAAACAACCCCAGGTCTCCTTCTTAGCAACCAAATGTAAGATTTAGTCGATTATGTCCCAGGAGAAGTTGGTTAGCATCTTAACGATACAGTCTCGTCATTTGAAACGATCTGGGAACCTTGGGCCCTGCACGTGGACATCTCTTTCATAACTAAAATCCAGGTCTAACAAATAATTGCTATCATTTAGCTAATACCTCCCTCCAAGTTGATTGGCTCTTTCTCTGCTTTCTCTTGCTTCTCATGATCAACTTTTCTCCTCTTTTATCTAATTTTTCTCCTGCACTATAGTCCATCCTAACATAAAAAGTGAATCCTCGGGTTTGTTACCTAAATGAAAGTATGACGAGCAGTCCTTTTCACTAGACTCGAACGTTTGGTTCCAATGCTTTTCTACCCTCCACAAGGCTCATTCCTTCTTCATGGATTGTTGGGGTAGACCTCTAGGCACAGTAAGTTCCCATATGGGGTGGCGGGAGTGCTTTCCCCAAAGATCCCGCTACACTAACCAAAATGCGAGAGGGCTTGCCATGGTTTACGATGCCAAATCATGGTTGATTGTTGTCCTCTTCTTTGACATCTGGTTTTACATGTAATCACAATGGTTTTTCATTGCTTCACTGGAAATAGTATATTTCATGTTTTTGTATTAAATGAATAAAAATATTTGAAATAAATTATTTATCTTTGTCTCATTTTATTACATCACAGAAACTTGACATTTTAACAGGGGTTTGTAGACCTTTTATATCCACAGTAGCCCCATAGTTTGAGAATAATTCCTTCAGGTGTTTGTCTTGTACTATGTGCAACCAATGCAGTTCCTTAATCATCCATGAAAATTAAAGTGGAGGGCCACCCTGAAAAAAAAAAATACATAAAAAATTAGACAAAAATCAGAAAAAAAAATGATTTTTTTTTTTAACTTACCAGAAATGCCTGTTGCTAGGCACATCATCCTAATCTGCCTCTTCCTCCTCCGCGGAGATCTTCTAGTTTTCTCTCCTCCTTGCTGCGTCTTCTGGGTAATGGGTCGCGCTGTGTTCTGGGAACTTTGTGTCCCAGAACACAGCGTGCCCCATTCACAAAGCGCTGCTCCACTGCCTGTTTCCCTTAGCCAAAATGGCGGCGCCGGGACCCGAGATCGAGGGACGGGTCAGCCCTCGGGCGGCCGACATCGCGGGCGCCCTGGACAGGTAAGTGAGCTTATTAAAAGTCAGCAGCTACAGTGTTTGCAGCTGCTGACTTTAAAAAAAAAATTTAAACCGCCCCTCCTCTTTAAATCCCTAAACTGTACATGTGATTAAAAGAAAAAATGATGGTGCTGCGCTTCCAGAAAAATGGAACCTTACAAGAAAACGCTAGAGAGCTAATTATTCAGATAGAGATATATCAGATGGTATGTATTCAAACTAGTATGGTAGAGGAGAACTCTTCTCCCGGTGTGAAAATTATTCTATCGAAGGTGCTTGCAGCAGTGTGTACACAATGATAACTGTCACAATACAGGGTGCAACTTATATCTCTATGACATAATAATAGTGCTAAGTGCAATAGTACATATAAAACCACATACAGTGGTCTGACTATAAATCAGACTTATACGGCAAAAAATGCTGAGTGCATCACAGCAAAACCAAAGTGACTGAAATATAAACAGTTACTGACTAAGTAGGCGCAAACTAGTGACGATGATAAAGTGCAAAAAATGCAAGCAAAGTGCTAAGTGTAACACAAAATATTAATAAAAAAACACATACAATAATCGAACTATAGATCAAAACTCTATAAACAGAAAGTGCTGAGTGCAAAAAATAGCAAAACAATTGGACTATATCCAGCTGTTAATGACGTGAACACAGTGCCGTGATGATGTCACATAAACATATAAAGTGATCCTGTGCTGAAAAATGCCTCAGAGGCTCTTCCTCCACATAGGTGATTCCACGCATAAGTGTGCACACTGGGTAATTACCTTCCTGCTATATAAAATATAGCGTATATGCAGCCTCCTCTTAGATATACCAGGAGTCCCAGGGAAGGGGGTGGAAGGGGGGGGCCTCAGGGGGGTCACTCTCAGATCTCCGTCAAAATATACTCCATCAAGATGTTCCAATATAGCTCAGAGAATAAATATAAGAGCAACCATAGTGTAGCATGTATTTAAAATTCACTACTTTATTAAAAGGTTAGAATTACTCACAAACGAAATGGGGTAAATAGACAGCAAAACAATTCAAATCGACCGCTCTGGTGCGAGCGTCACTTCCGGTCTCCGTATCCTACGCGTTACGTCACTTCTGGTGACTTCAACTGGGATAGAGGAGCATAGAACAGGAAGTGCAGTATAAAGGAGGACTGGGCGGGGATGAACCACCCTACAATCAAATGCTGACGCCCTTTAATGGAGTGTCAGCAGGATATACATACTTGAAAACACACAAGGCATTATACATAGCCACTGGTTACATATTCGCTATACAACCAACAGCGGTGGACAGCTGTGGCATACTATGATGTAATGAATGTGCCATAACACACTATGTTAAAACAAATTTGTTAACCATAGCCATTATCTCGGGGGCAAAATATAAGTGTCTCCTATTATGGCGGTGGCCATTTTAGTGGAGGTTATGCAACTAAATGATGTATACTTGTCTCCTCTCATTGAGGCGGCCATTTATTTGGTTATCTACCGGCCGTATTAGTGTATTAGTCTCCATAACCTGTGTAGTCTGACCACAGACTGAAAGAGGGGAAAGAAAATTAATTCTATAGAGAGAAATCGACCAAACGATTTTATTATAATAGTGGATGTTAGTTGTGCTACTTGTATTTTAAAACCATTAAAATTACACTCAGTAAAATATAAAAAAAATATATAAAAAACTATATATAAAAATATATATATAAAAAAATTGTTTATAAAAGAGGGGAAAATAAAAAATTTATTTTTCTTATAATTTTAATTTCTTATTGCTTCTTGTACTTAGGATCTATATCATGGATCTCGGAAGTGACGTTTGCATTACAATAAAGAATATACATATTCCATGGAAGAGAGGCAATTAAAATATATTATCTTATCTTATTCAAGATCTCTGGAGAGGGGGGAAGGGAAAAATGATCTAATTAGGGGAGGGCCTTTTTAAAAAAAATCACTGATAAAGCAGTTCAGATCGAATTCTACATTTAACCCCTAGGGGTAAAATGTATCCAGAGAAAATATCCACTTGGATTCGATCTGACTCAATGTTCTCACCTTATGCCCACCTCTCCAGTGCTTGACATAAGGTACAATCCCCCAAAATTTAAGAGCACGGGGATCCTTTTTATGGTGTGTCGCGAAGTGTTTTGAAACACTGTTCTTGTCAAAGCCCTTAATGATGTTCTGCACGTGTTCCTTAATTCTAACCCTCAATGGTCTTTTTGTGCGGCCTACATATTGTAGGCCGCAACTACATTCAAGCACATACACGGCTCCTTGTGTGTTGCAGCCAATAAAGTCCTCAACCTCATAAGTGTTGCCTGTGCTAGTGGCTGTGAACTGGAAGATCTTCTCCGGCTTACTGGTTCTTGTGCAAGCGAAACAATGCTTGCAGGGTTAAAAACCCTTACCCGAAAAGAAAGTATAATTCTTCTTAGGTGGATCTGGGATGCTCTTAAATAGTCTATCCCTCAAAGTAGGGGCACGTCTATATATGAATTTTGGTATCTTAGGCAAAACATTCTGTAGATCTTTATCGTTTAATAGAATGTGCCAGTGTTTTTTAATGATTTTTTCTATGCTCTTATATTGGACATTATAGTCCAAAATAATGGCCCCTTCATTAAAACGTTTGCTTGTTTCTTCTTGTCTGGTCTTATCTTTTACCAAATATTGACGATTCATGTCTTCTACTTCCAACATTTTATCCTCAATAAAAGCCTTTTCGTAGCCTTTGTCTTGGAATCTTTGACCCATCAGTCTGGCTTGTTCTCGGAATTCCTCCTGCTTACTGCAGTTCCTCCGCAGTCTCATGAACTGACCCTTTGGAATATTGTAAATCCAGTTATGATGATGGCAGCTGGTCACCGGGAGATAGTTGTTCCTGTCTACATTCTTAAAGAAAGTTTCCGTATGAAGTTTCCCCTCTTCTTGTGAGATCAGTTTTTGTTATACCAGAAATAGTTGTTCTTTAGACAGAAGTCCAAACACTTGACCAGGTATTTTCTTTGAGCACAGATCAAATTAGAATGTTTTCTAAGACCCCATTTGACTGCTTCACAAGCCTCATAGTGAGGGATAATAGTATACAATGAGGCTACATCAGCTGTAGCTAGAATATATGGACCTTCATTCGAGCATTCTTCCAGAATTTGTAAAATGTGTTTAGTATCTCTCAGGTAAGCTTTAGTATTTTTCACCACCGGTTGGAGAAAATTGTCAATATACGCACCAGCTGCCATCATCAGAACTGGATTTACAATATTCCAAAGGGTCAGTTCATGAGACTGCGGAGGAACTGCAGTAAGCAGGAGAAATTCCGAGAACAAGCCAGACTGATGGGTCAAAGATTCCAAGACAAAGGCTACGAAAAGGCTTTTATTGAGGATAAAATATTGGAAGTAGAAGACATGAATCGTCAAGATTTGGTAAAAGATAAGACCAGACGAGAAGAAACAAGCAAACGTTTTAATGAAGGGGCCATTATTTTGGACTATAATGTCCAATATAAGAGCATAGAAAAAATCATTAAAAAACACTGGCACATTCTATTAAACGATAAAGATCTACAGAATGTTTTACCTAAGATACCAAAATTCATATATAGACGCGCCCCTACTTTGAAGGATAGACTAGTTAAGAGCATCCCAGATCCACCTAAGAAGAATTATACTTTCTTTCGGGTAAGGGTTTTTACCCCTGCAAGCGTTGTTTCACTTGCACAAGAACCAGTAAGCCGGAGAAGATCTTCCAGTTCACAGCCACTAGCACAGGCAACACTTATGAGGTTGAGGACTTTATTGGCTGCAACACACAAGGAGCCATGTATGTGCTTGAATGTAGTTGCGGCCTACAATATGTAGGCCGCACAAAAAGACCGCTGAGGGTTAGAATTAAGGAATACGTGCAGAACATCATTAAGGGCTTTGACAAGCACAGTGTTTCAAAACACTTCGCGACACACCATAAAAAGGATCCCCGTGATCTGAAATTTTGGGGGATTGTACCTTATGTCAAGCACTGGAGAGGTGGGCATAAGGTGAGAACATTGAGTCAGATCGAATCCAAGTGGATATTTTCTCTGGATTCATTTTACTCCAAGGGGTTAAATGTAGAATTCGATCTGAACTGCTTTATCAGTGATTTTTTTAAAAATGCCCTCCCCTAATTAGATCATTTTTCCCTTCCCCCCTCTCCAGAGATCTTGAATAAGATAAGATAATAATATTTTAATTGCCTCTCTTCCTTGGAATATGTATATTCTTTATTGTAATGCAAACGTCACTTCCGAGATCCATGATATAGATCCTAAGTACAAGAAGCAATAAGAAATTAAAATTATAAGAAAATTTTTTATTTTTTTTCCCCCTCTTTTATAAACACATTTTTTATATATATATTTTTATATATAGGTTTTTATATATATTTTTTATATTTTACTGAGTGTAATTTTAATGGTTTTAAAATACAAGTAGCGCAACTAACATCCACTATTATAATAAAATCGTTTGGTCGATTTCTCTCTATAGAATTAATTTTCTTTCCCCTCTTTCAGTCTGTGGTCAGACTACACAGGTTATGGAGACTAATACACTAATACGGCCGGTAGATAACCAAATAAATGGCCGCCTCAATGAAAGGAGACAAGTATACATCATTTAGCTGCATAACCTCCAATAAAATGGCCGCCGCCATAATAGGAGACACTTATATTTCGCCCCCGAGATAATGGCTATGGTTAACAAATTCGTTTTAACATAGTGTGTTATGGCACATTCATTACATCATAGTATGCCACAGCTGTCCACTGCTGTTGGTTGTATAGCGAATATGTAACCAGTGGCTATGTATAATGCCTTGTGTGTTTTCAAGTATGTATATCCTGCTGACGCTCCATTAAGGGGCGTCAGCGTTTGATTGTGGGGCGGTTCGTCCCCGCCCAGTCCTCCTTTATACTGAACTTCCTGTTCTATGCTCCTCTATCCCAGTTGAAGTCACCAGAAGTGACGTAACGGAAGTAACGCTCGCACCAGAGCGGTTGATTTGAATTGTCTTGCTGTCTATTTACCCCATTTCATTTGTGAGTAATTTTAACCTTTTAATAAAGTAGTGAATTTTAAATACATGCTACACTATGGTTGCTCTTATATGTATTCTCTGAGCTATATTGGAACATCTTGATGGAGTATATTTTGACGGAGATCTGAGAGTGACCCCCTGAGGCCCCCCTTCCACCCCCTTCCCTGGGACTCCTGGTATATCTAAGAGGAGGCTGCATATACGCTATATTTTATATAGCGGGAAGGTAATTACCCAGTGTGCACACTTATGCGTGGAATCACCTATGTGGAGGAAGAGCCTCTGAGGCATTTTTCAGCACAGGATCACTTTATATGTTTATGTGACATCATCACGGGACTGTGTTCACGTCATTAACAGCTGGATATAGTCCAATTGTTTTGCTATTTTTTGCACTCAGCACTTTCTGTTTATAGAGTTTTGATCTATAGTTCGATTATTGTATGTGTTTTTTTATTAATATTTTGTGTTACACTTAGCACTTTGCTTGCATTTTTTGCACTTTATCATTGTCACTAGTTTGCGCCTACTTAGTCAGTAACTGTTTATATTTCAGTCACTTTGGTTTTGCTGTGATGCACTCAGCACTTTTTGCCGTATAAGTCTGATTTATAGTCAGACCACTGTATGTGGTTTTATATGTACTATTGCACTTAGCACTATTATTATGTCATAGAGATATAAGTTGCACCCTGTATTGTGACAGTTATCATTGTGTACACATTGCTGCATGCACCTTTGATAGAATAATTTTCACACTGGGAGAAGAGTTCTCCTCTACCATACTAGTTTGAATACATACCATCTGATATATCTCCATCTGAATAATTAGCTCTCTAGCGTTTTCTTGTAAGGTTCCATTTTTCTGGAAGCGCAGCACCATAATTTTTTCTTTTAGTCTCTACACATGAGCTGGTGTCTTGTGAAAGTGCCTGCGGCATCCACTAAATAAGAACATTCCTCACAAATTCCATTTAAGCGCAGGAGCCCATTGAATATGTACATGTGATTACATTCACAATAAGTGATTTGTTTTCCAATATTTTACACATTGTGATGCTTACTATGTGTATTTGATCACCGATTTGTATAGATACAAATTTAAGCACCTCAATACCAGACACTTTTACCACGTTCCTGCCCAGGCGTATTTTCAGTTTTCAGCGTTGTCACAACACTGTAACCAAATACATTTTTTATCATTTTTTTTAGACAGTGGTAGCTTTCTTTTGGTGATATTTTTTTTATTTTGCTATATTAACAAAAAAACAATTTACAGTCAGACTATTCTAAAGTCCTTTATTGGCCTGCAAAGAGAGTCTGTGCTGCCTAAACAGCAATTTTATAGATACTTGTGTAGCGGGGTCTCTTTAAGGACTATAAAACTACTGTTCCCAGAACCCCGCTGGTTCCCAGGATGTTTGGAGTTATGCCCCAGAGACTCATGGGGGAGGGCATAAAAGGAGGGGGAGAGGCCTAGTTCACTCTCTTTGGACACCCCCCCTCTCCTAGCAAGAGGAGGTCTGTGCTGAACTGCTGGAGGCACAAGGCCTGAAGCCTGGGCCTTGTGCTCTTTTCCAAAGAGCCCTCTGCCAGCCTAGCTGCACCTGAGAGACATTTTCTCATCCTTGCTGCAGTACACCAGAAGGATTGAAGACTCGGAGGTCGGTGGATTCCTGTTCCTAGACAAATCGGCGGAGGAAACTGACTTGGACTTTTCCGGGTGGTGAGAGCTGTTTAAAGACAGATACTTTATCTTTATTATTCGTTTGGATTACAAAGTTGTTCTTCAAGTGCACCACCGAAAGATTGCTAGCGAATATTGTTTCACTGGACTTCCATCTAGATCAGTCAGGCCTGACTGCATAGGTAGATAGTGCTGGGTGTTAGTTTACCCATGCGGGGAAGTAGCTGAAAAAGGGCAGCGCTAGAGTTGCATAGCAATACTTTATTATGCTGATTACTCTGTTTATCTTTATTACTGGTTACTGCAGGGACCTGCTTATGTGTTGCAAACCAAATGTTCGATTCATGTTATTCCTTTTATAAAAACAACAAGTAAAGTCAGTTATATACTTTTAAAGATTGTCTATGAGCTTGAGTTATCCACCCACGCACACACACATATTTAGAGTATAAGCGATTTAATGTATTGCTAGATACTAACTGTGCCAGAGTGGGTAGAGCAGATTGCCGGGCGGGTTGGCGGAGCTGTGCCTAGGGCCCAAACCAAACTTGCGGCCCTCTTAAGTGAGGGTATCGCTATACTTGCAACTCACAATCTACAGTCACAGGTCTGAGAGTCTTGGATGGAACTCACTGAAAACCCACTACTGAGTAACGTACTTTCCCCAAGGAATAAAAAGTATTGGGAACATTGCCTACAATCTATGCCCATCATCTCAGTATTCCTGTCACACCGACTCCCTCAGTTGTTTATCTTTTGCCCCAAATGTGAGGGAGCTAATGGAGACCTAGTGCATTTGCTGTGGCGCTGCCCAAAACTTTTTAGATATTGCAAAAATGTGACTGATATTATATTGTCTGTTTATCAAGCCACTGTTCCATTGCAACCAGTGACTTGCTTGCTGGGCGTGGTAGATGAGGAATTGTTTACTCCTCAAACTAAAGTAGCATCACTTAGATTGCTGTATATTGCACGCAAACAGATTGTTTGCCTGTGGTTATCACCACGCATCCCAACAACGAAACAGTGGATTGAACAGGTAAATACCATTCTCATTAAGGAAAAGTTAACATATTAGCATAGAAAGCTGCTAACATATTCTATAAAAAGTTTTAAAAACGTCTGTTTTTTTTCAGTGCAGTGATTTTAATGATGCTTAAAATGAAATATTCCTTTAAATATTGTACCTGGGGGGGTGTCTATAGTATGCCTGTAAAGTGGTGCATGTTTTCCGTGCTTAGTAAAGCATGCAGCTTTAATGTAATGTCTGGTCCCAGCAATATGGATGAAAATCAGTGAGACAAATGGCCCCCAGGCCCTATATACTCTGAACAGCAGTATACAGGCGGTGCAAACAAGACAGATATATTCCACGGGTGTCGGTAGCACCCGTGGAATATAATGGGTCATTACCTTACTGCTGTAAGGTAAACAGCATATATAAACAGCATATAGGAAATTAACAGAGATGAATCCAGCGTGCTCCTCCTGTGTGGCAGTATCGGATGTCAACGGTGGTCACTCTATTCCTTTCCGGGGGGTGGGTCCCTAATCCCCGTAAGGGAACTCAGTATGGGTAGTTAGAAAGAGAAAGCGCCGTACTAGGTGTAGTATTTAAAACCAGTTTGCTGAATTTATTTAGCCAAAAAAAAAAATTACTCACATTTAATTAAAATCAACAGCGCAGTGTATAAACGAGCATTGCGCTTGTGTCAGACGTCACTTCCGGTGTCCGTATGCCTCTCTCCTATCCGTTACGTCACTGTCACGTGACTTCAACAGGGATAGGCTATGGACGGCGGAAGTGGGCTTAAATAGGCAGGCATCAAAGCTCAATTACCAATCTGCCATTTTATTGTAGAACATGCACAAACGATATGGTGTTAAACTGGCAGTAACACACACAAGAACTATATGGCGTTAAACTGGCAGTTACGCACAAAACTATATGGGGCTAAATTGGCAGTAACACACGCAAAATGATATGGCATTAAATTGGCAGTAACACACAAAAGTATATGGTGTTAAACTGGCAGTAACACACGCAAAATTATATGGCGTTAAATTGGCAGTAACACACACAAAACAATATGGCGTTAAACTGGCAGTAACACACACAGAAGTAAATGCTGTTAAACTGACAGTAACGCACAAAACTATATGGCGTTAAACTGGCAGTAACACACACAGAACTATATGGCGTTAAACTGGCAGTAACGCACAAAACAATATGGCATTAAACTGGTTGTAACGCACAAAGCTATATATCATTAAACTGGCAGTAATGCACGCAAAACGATATGGCGTTAAACTGTCAGTAACACACGCAAAACAATATGGAGTTAAACTGGCAGGAATGCACACCGAACTATATGGCATTAAACTGGCAGGAATGCACACCGAACTATATGGCATTAAACTGGCAGTAACACACAAAACTATACAGCATTAAACTGGCAGTAACACATGCAAAACTATATGATGTTAAATTTGCAGTAAGGCCGCGTACACACGGGCGGACTGTTCGCCCAACTTTGTCCGCTGAACAGTGTTTCAGCGGACAGTCCGCTCGTGTGTGGGCTTTCAGCGGACAGTTTCAGCGGACAGTTTGACGGACAAAGTCTTTCGGAAATTCCGAAAAACTGTCCGCTGAAACTTTGTTTGAGCGAACAGTCCGCCCGTGTGTAGGCTACTTTCGAAATGAGCAAACTGTTCCCGCTCGGAGGAAAGTCTGCTCATTTCGAGCGCGTGTGAAGGTAGGCGGGGCCCGCGACGGAGACGTCGCGGGCTCCGCCGCCTGGAATGGACTTAAAGGGGAACCCCAACGCCGAAAAAAATCGGCGTGGGGGTCCCCCCAAAGTCCACAACAGACCCTTGTCCGAGCACGCTACCCGGCCGGCCAGGAAAGGGGGGCGAGCGAGCGCGCCCCCCCTCCTGAGCCGTACCAGGCTGCGTGCCATCAACATGGGGGGTGCCTTGGGGAAGGGGGGGCCGCGCGGCCCCCCCACCCCAAAGCACCTTGTCCCCATGTTGATGAGGACAAGGGCCTCTTCCCGACAACCCTGGCCGTTGGTTGTCGGGGTCTGCGGGCAGGGGGCTTATCGGAATCCGGGAGCCCCCTTTAAGAAGGGGGCCCCCGGATACCGGCCCCCCACCCTATGTGAATGAGTATGGGGTACAATGTACCCCTACCCATTCACCTGTAAAATAAAAGTACCCAAAAAAAAAACACAACACACGAGAAAAAATATTTTATTGCACAGCTCCGGGGGTCTTCCGTCTTCGGGGGTCTTCTCGCCGGACTCCTCCGCTATCTTCGTGTAGCTCTTTTACTAGCGGAGGAGTCCGGCTTTCTTCCTCCCCGCCGCCGACCTCTTCTCCCGACTTCGGGGGTCTTGTCCCCCTCTTCGGTTCTTCTGCCGGGCCACCGCGCCTTCTTGTAGCTCTTTTGCAGGCGGTGGCCCGGTCTTCTGTCGCCGCCGCCTTCCGTTCTTCTGCCGGGCCACCGCGCCTTCTTATAGCTCTTTTGCAGGCGGTGGCCCGGTCTTCTGTCGCCGCTGTCGCCGTCGCCGCCTTCCGTTCTTCTTCTTCTTCTTGTTGTTCTTCTTCTTCTCCAGGAGATGTTGACACGACGCTCTCTCCGGCCGGAATGCCAGAGCCGCCCTGCGCTGCCACTTATATAGTGCCAATGGGGCGGTGTCACATGGTATATGTCACATGGGTTGGTCACATGGGTTGATGTCACATGGTGACCCCGGCCCCTTACGATGTCATAGTCCCCATGTGACATCAACCCATGTGACCAACCCATGTGACATATACCATGTGACACCGCCCCATTGGCACTATATAAGTGGCAGCGCAGGGCGGCTCTGGCATTCCGGCCGGAGAGAGCGTCGTGTCAACATCTCCTGGAGAAGAAGAAGAAGAACAAGAAGAAGAAGAAGAACGGAAGGCGGCGACGGCGACAGCGACGACAGAAGACCGGGCCACCGCCTGCAAAAGAGCTACAAGAAGGCGCGGTGGCCCGGCAGAAGAACCGAAGAGGGGGACAAGACCCCCGAAGTCGGGAGAAGAGGCCGGCGGCGGGGAGGAAGAAAGCCGGACTCCTCCGCTAGTAAAAGAGCTACACGAAGATAGTGGAGGAGTCCGGCGAGAAGACCCCCGAAGACGGAAGACCCCCGGAGCTGTGCAATAAAATATTTTTTCTCGTGTGTTGTGTTTTTTTTTGGGTACTTTTATTTTACAGGTGAATGGGTAGGGGTACATTGTACCCCATACTCATTCACATAGGGTGGGGGGCCGGTATCCGGGGGCCCCCTTCTTAAAGGGGGCTCCCGGATTCCGATAAGCCCCCTGCCCGCAGACCCCGACAACCAACGGCCAGGGTTGTCGGGAAGAGGCCCTTGTCCTCATCAACATGGGGACAAGGTGCTTTGGGGTGGGGGGGCCGTGCGGCCCCCCCTTCCCCAAGGCACCCCCCATGTTGAGGGCACGCGGCCTGGTACGGCTCAGGAGGGGGGGCGCGCTCGCTCGCCCCCCTTTCCTGGCCGGCCGGGTAGCTTGCTCGGACAAGGGTCTGTTGTGGACTTTGGGGGGAACCCCACGCCGATTTTTTTCGGCGTTGGGGTTCCCCTTTAAGTCCATTCCAGGCGGCGGAGCCCGCGACGTCTCCTTCGCGGGCCCCGCCTACCTGTACACGCGCTCGAAATGGGCGGACTTGCCTCCGCCTTACGTGGGCGAGTCCGTTCATTTCAAAAGTTGAGCGAACTGTTTGGCAAACAGTTCGCTGAAACAGTCCGCTCGTGTGTGGGCAAGTCCGCTCATGCAAATTTTGAGCGGACTGTTGCGGCAACTGTTTGACGAACAAAGTTTCAGCGAACAGTCCCCGCGTGTGTACGCGGCCTAACACACAAAACTATATGGCGTTAAACTGTCAGTAACACACGCAAAACGGTATGGCGTTAAATTGGCAGTAACACACACAAAAACATATGGCGTTAAACTGCCAGTAATGCACACAGAACTATATGGCGTTAAACTGGCAGTAGGGCTCACAGAAGTAAATGCTGTTAAACTGCAGTAATGCACACAGAAGTAAATGCTGTTAAACTGCAGTAATGCACACAAAAGTAAATGGCGTTAAACTGGCAGTAACGCAATCAAATAGATGATGTTCAACTGTCACTACACTGACGCTATGTGAACTGTCCCTACTCTAGCTATACACTAATGTCAAGATTTCTGACATGGTCTCACTACACTACACTGAAACTATATGAGCTGTCCCTACTCCGCACTAATGTATGTATGAATGACACGGTCTCACTACACTTCAATGAAACTATCTGAGCTGTCCCTATTCTAGCTTCACACTATGCAAAGCTGAATGATGGTCCTCCTCACTACACTCACACTATCCATAGACTGACACTAAATGAATATTCTACACTGACAACTAAAGCAAAATAGCCCAGTATAGCACATTAACTGAATAGAACCCTGTTCTATCTCTTTCCATGCCAAAATAACACTGAAAATGTCTGCCATTGAAAAAATACTTTTGCCCACTCTAAGAAAAAAAAAAAAAGAAAAGAAAAGTTTGGCAGAAATTGTGCTGCAACTAGTAGTCAATTATGACCATTAATTGTTAGCAATGTTGCTATATAAACATTGTGAGTACAATGTTATAAAGGCTGGACTAAGGACAGGATCTTTGCTTTTATATGTATAAATTATATAAAGAATGTTGGATGCTGAGTATCTTACTGTTATATCATCTGAAAAGATGATTAAGTATTGTAGTCTAAAACCTGTTAAAGAAAAAGAAATGCTGGTGCTTATGAAATGAAGAGTGAGAAACAGTTGAGTTTCCCCTTTTCACAGGAGAAGTTCTTAGCTTTAGGACAGAACGTGATTTCTGCGCTGGAATCATGATTATGTTCCAAAATTAAGAATTATGCCCTGTTGAAAATACTCTTCATTTGGACTCTTATCTTTGTTCTGCACCTTATTTGTCTGAATGGAAACCAATTCTAATGTCTACTAAGACTGTAGTAAATCTGGCAAATTGCTAGTCAATTCATATTTCTCCCTTTGAACGCTATAGAGTAGCATACATTTTCCCTTATGTGAAATGAAAAATTGGATTTATATTTGCATCCGGCTTCCTTGCACAGGGCATGAATCAAATTATGTCACAGCCATTTTTACAGCTTTACAATTCTCTCACCACTGCAGTCAAAACAAAAGAACTCACACTATCACTCTAAAGCCCCATACACACTATCAGATTGTCTGCTGATTTTTTCCTTCAGGTTTACCAAAACCATGTAGTACAAGGGACTGCCTGATTGCATACACATTGAAACCCCTAAGGTTTGACCTCATATTATATGGTTTCGGTAAATCTGATGGAAAAAATCAGCAGACAATCTGATAGTGTGTATGGGGCTTAAGGACAATTTTTTCATCTGTCTTCCTATGTCATCTCTTTTAATGCTAGCCACACACAGCTTAAGTTTTGGCTCTTGGGGGTTGGTCTATGGGGCTGATTAAGAGAAATTTAGCCATGTATAGTTAGCATTAGGCGGCCATACAAAGATCAAAGTTTGTCTGGTTCAGCACGGACTGTTTGAATTTCGATCCATGTATGGGCAGGATGACTCTACACAAGTTGATCCATCGATCAACATGGGTACAACCAAGCTGTCAGATTTTTGGCATGTGAATACTACCAGCGACTATGGCTGTTAGCAGTAATCATTGTGTTCTGTCAGCCGAGAAGGCTCTCTCCACTCCACCCACTGACAGAACCCAATAGTGCTGTGGGAGGCATTCTGCCATCAGTACTGACGGTATTGATGGGGGAATCAAGTGATTTTATTTCCTTCGACCCGAGTAACTCATAGGCTGCTTTACTCAGCTCCGTCAGTTAACAGGTATCTGGGCTGCTTTACTCAGCTCCCTCAGTTGATAGGTATCTGAGGTGATAACCTATTGTTCTCTTGGGACAAGAGTAGCCTTAGGCAAACAGGAGTCCATGCTCATTGGTTACTGATGTAGCTTTTTATCACAAGTAAGGATATGTGCAGGTTTTTTTATGCTGCCTGCTTTTATTGATTTCCATTATTTGTTAATGTAGTTTTCTCTCTTAAATGGAAAGAAGACATTATAAGAAAAAGAAAGATTAGAGTATTCTATGCATTTTTTTCTATAATGTTTTTTTTAAAATACATTATCCAAATAAAATTTTTCTTTCTTATGTACTTTGTGCTGCATGAGCAGTTATCCAAAGAACCTTAAATAGTAGGCAGAAGACAGATGACACAAAAACCATCTGACTGTCAGTGTTAATTTTTCCATGAAATCATTTTTGTCATAATTTTCATCAGTGAAATATTTCCAGTGACGAAAAAGAAAATGACCCCACAGTGCTTCCCCTCCCAGCAAGCAAGATAGCGACCGTAGCATGCATAGTGGTGTGGTATACTTAACACTGTACAGCATTACAAAACCTGCAGGTATTCCAAAAATGTCCACCCTTTACCTAAATACCAGACACAGATGCGAATCAGGCTGAACAGGGAAGTGGTGATTCGCATCTGTGTCTGGGCACAGAGGAGGGGGTGAGAACAAGGCCTACAAGCTCGCACACCTCGGGTCCGCCGTGGCCACAGTCCAAAGTTTGTGCTGTTCAGGAGTGGGGCTTGCTGTGACTTTGATATCTATTTGCTGCCTTTTGAATTGTGAAATGTGAGTGTAAAGGTTGAAGTGTTTTTGTGTTTTATTGAATTGATTCATATGGTTTTACACTATTGGAGCACCTTTATTATTTTACATGTAGAATATTTGAATTTGCACAATGGATGATTGGAGCAACGGTTCACTACTTGCTGTTTGCTGATAAGCGCTTAAGCCTGATACGAAAGTGCAGGCATTGGGAGTCGGTGAGTGCATTTCTTAAGGGAGTGGAATCACTGATCACTTTGGTGTGGTGGATGGAATAAGAAGAGACATTACTTCAAAGGATACTTTTGGACACTTTCATGAACTTTATTTTAATTTTGTTTGTTCTGTAACACATTTATTTGGTTCACTTATCACAGGGTGATACAAATGTTGTTCTCACACATGTTGTTCCTACCATTTAATTGTTGTCACGTTTCTTGGAGTTAGTTTTAATTTATAGTTAAGCGCCACTGTTTTTACTTTTTTCTGATTTTAGTTTTAAAAGGTAAAATACGATTTGCATTTTACAGCATTACAGGCCTCCTCAGACCACCCTCCCAGAGCACTGTGCATTACAAGTCTCCTCAGACCACCAACCCAATTCATGATCATCCAGAGCACTGCGCATTACAGGTAGGGATGAGCTTCGTGTTCGAGTCGAACATACGTTCGATTCGAACATCGGCTGTTCGTCCGTTCGGCGAAGTCCGAACATTTTGGTCCGTTCGCGCCAAATTCGTGTGGCGCTCACGGCCCACAGTGCACTGCGATGGCGCAGTGCATTGCTGGCTCATGATTGGCCAAGCATGCACTGTGACCCCGCATGCTTGGCCAATCGCAGCGCCAGCAGCGAGGAGAGCCATGATTGGCCACAGGCAGGATGCCTGTGGCCAATCATAGCTCAGGCTGTGTAGTGCACGCCCCACACTAAATAAGGCCGCCAGCGCGGCGGCCTTGTGTAGTGTGTTGGCGTCTGAAGCAGTGGGTGTTCTGTGTACCTTCAACACAGTACACACCGATCGTTTTCAGCCGATTTTCGATCTTGCTGTTGTGCAGTGGTTGTTGTCTGCGTGCCCTGACTGCAGTATACACCGCTATATTCACCTCACCTATATAGCTAGTGATCTATCTTTTATAATAGAGCTTGCAGTCAGTAGTGTTAGGAGCTTGTGCGTGCTGTCTGCGTGCTCTGTACCCAGTACATACCGCTATATCCACCTACATAGCTGTTCTCTATTTGAGCCCACTTGCCATCTGCAGGAGTTATTGGAAGTTGTGTGTGCCTCCAGCACAGCACAGTATACATCTGTATATACCCCTTTATCTCTGGTGTTCTATAATAAAGGCATCTGCAGGAGTTAGTGGGTGTTCTGTGTACCTTCAACACAGTACACACCGATCGTTTTCGGACGATTTTCGATCTTGCTGTTGTGTAGTGGTTGTTGTCTGCGTGCCCTGACCGCAGTATACACCGCTATATTCACCTCACCTATATAGCTAGTGAGCTATCTTTTATAATAGAGCTTGCAGTCAGTAGTGTTAGGAGCTTGTGCGTGCTGTCTGTGTGCTCTGTACCCAGTACATACCGCTATATCCACCTACATAGCTCTTCTCTATTTGAGACCACTTGCCATCTGCAGGAGTTATTGGAAGTTGTGTGTGCCTCCTGCACAGTATACATCTGTATATACCCCTTTATCTCTGGTGTTCTATAATAAAGGCATTTGCAGGAGTTAGTGGGTGTTGTGTGCCTCTAGCACAATATACACTACCCAACTGCTTTTTTACCCAACTCCCTTCAGGCCATTACCATGTCTGGAAGGCCAGCAAGGAGAGGCAGACAGGCGCGAGCCGATAAAAGAGGGCAAGCAGGTTCTGTGTCTAGAGACAACAGTGCTGGTCGTGGACGCGGTGCATTGTCATCAGCACGTGGCCATGGGACACGCTTGTCCTTCTTTTCGGCAGCTGGACATGTTGAGCCGCAACATGCCAACGACTTGGTAGAGTGGATGACCAAGCCCTCTTCATCCTCCTCATCCTCTCTCACCCAGTCTCAGGGTACTAGCAAAGCAGCTGCCAACGCATCGTCTTCCCTCCTCTCAATGTCATCATCAGTGACTCCTTCCCTAGACCCACCACGTCCTCCTGAGGAGTCTCCTGAACTCTTTGAGCACAGTGTTGGGTACATGCTCCAGGAGGATGCCCAGTGTTTTGTGGGCTCTGATGATGACACTCAGCTAGAGGAAGGCAGCAGCGTGAGCGCAGAGAGAGGGGATGCTCAAGAAGGACAGCAATCTGGCAGTCATGTTTCACAAGCTGCAGCATACTGCCAGGTTTGCTACAGCGATGAAGAGGGAGGGGATGATGTGGGCACTGACTCCACGTGGGTGCCTGGAAGGAGAGAGGAGGAGGAGGAGGAGGAGGCACATGTCCAACGAGGCAGGATGCCCTCCGGGGGCCAGCTTAGGGGCAGAACACCGACTGAATCACACCGCAGAGCTCCGCCTGTGCAGGGCACTGCCTCTGCGCGTTATTCTAAAAGTTCTTTGGTGTGGGCCTTTTTTGAGACGAGTGCATCAGATCGCACCGCTGCTATTTGCAACATATGTCTCAAGCGTATCTCGCGTGGCCAAAACATCAGCCGCTTGGGCACCACATGCTTGACCAGACATATGTTGACCTGCCATGCAGCTCGTTGGCAAGCGTACCTCAAAGACCCACACCAAAGAACAAAGCGGACCTCTCCTTGCTCCTCATAAGCTGGCATCTCCAACCCCACTAGACCTTCAGTCCTCTCTGAAACCTGCTCTGAGAGGAATGAAGGTGTAGAATGAGGTGTGTCACAGCCAAGTGCTTCCGGGAACTCTGCTAGCGGTACACCCAAGTCCGATTATAGCAGGCAAATGTCCTTGCCCCAGCTGCTGGACCGGCGAAAGAAGTTCACTCCCAGCCATGCACATGCCCAGCGGTTGAATGCTAGCTTGGCTAAATTGCTAGCACTTCAACTGCTGCCTTTTCAGTTGGTAGACTCGGCCCCCTTCCGTGAGTTTGTACAATATGCGGTTCCTCAGTGGCAGGTCCCCAAACGCCACTTTTTCTCACGGAAGGCGATTCCGGCTCTCTACCGGCATGTGGAAGGCAATGTCCTTGCCTCGCTGGACAGGGCGGTCAGCGGTAAGGTGCATATTACCGCTGACTCATGGTCCAGCAGGCATGGACAGGGACGTTACCTGTCTTTCACGGCCCATTGGGTCACTCTTCTGGCAGCTGGGAAGGATGCAGGACAAGGTGCAGTAGTGTTGGAGGTTGTTCCGCCACCACGCCTCCAAAATGCTACTATTGGTTGTGACACACCTCTCTCCTCCACCCCCTCCTCTTCTTCTTCCTCCATGGCCTCTTCCAGTGCTCTGTCCTCAGAACCAGCGGTGCTTCATAGGCGTTCCAGGGGCTACGCAAGTACGCAGGCAAAACGATGCCATGCCGTGCTTGCGCTGGTTTGTTTGGGGGACAGAAGCCACACTGGGGCGGATGTTTTGTCAGCTCTGCAGGGGCAGGCCGAGAGGTGGTTGACGCCACGCCAGCTTAAGCCAGGAATGGTGGTTTGTGACAATGGCACCAACCTCCTCTCCGCCCTCCGACAGGGACAACTGACCCATGTGCCCTGTGTAGCTCACGTCCTTAACCTGGTGGTGCAGCGGTTCTTGGGCAGGTACCCTGGATTACAGGATGTCCTGAAGCAGGCCAGGAAAGTCTGTGTGCATTTCCGCCGATCATTTAATGCCTGGGCTCGGCTGGCTGAGCTCCAAAAGGAGTTGAACCTGCCCAAGAACCGCCTTATATGTGACATGCCCACCAGATGGAACTCAACGTTGGCCATGCTGCAGCGGCTGCACACGCAGCAGAGGGCCAGCAATGAGTACCTGTGCGACTACGGCACCAGAACAGGGTCGGGGGAGCTCGGTTTTTTCTCACCACGCCAGTGGGGCATGATCAGGGATGCATGCACTGTCCTGTCACCGTTTGAGGAGGCCACAAGGATGGTGAGCAGTGACAGTGCATGCATCAGTGACACTGTACCTCTTGTCCACCTCTTGGAGCATACGCTGCATGGAATAATGGACAGGGCACTTGAGGCAGAACAGAGGCAGGAAGAGGAGGACTTCCTTGCCTCTCAAGGCCCCCTTTATCCAGACAGTGTTCCTGCTGTGCCACCCATCACACAGGAAGAGGATGAGGAGGAGGAGGATGATTGTGTCAGCATGGAGGTGGAGGCTGGCACTCAGCATCAGCAGCAGCAGCAGCAGTCTTGTAGGGATGATTTACAGTCCCAAGAAACTTGGACTTGTACGTGGCTGGGAGGAGGTAGCTGCGGATCATGTTGTCCTTAGTGACCCAGAGGACTCCGGACCGAATGCCTCAGCTAACCTACGCTGCATGGCCTCCCTGATCCTGCAAAGCCTGCGGAAGGATCCTCGTATTCTTCGGATCAAGGAGAGGGACCATTACTGGCTGGCCACTCTCCTTGATCCACGGTACAAGGGCAAGGTTGCCGACCTTATCTTGCCATCGCAGAGGGAGCAGAGGATGAGACATCTCCGGGAGGCCTTGCAGAAAGGTCTGTGCAACGCGTTCCCAGAGACCGGGAGGTTACAAACTCCTGGTCCTGGACAACGTGTTGCTGAGGCATCGGTCAGAAGGAGCGATGGAGAAGGTGGCCGTCTGACTGATGCTTTCAGACAATTTTTTAGTCCGCAGCCCCAAGGTATGATCGGTTCCAGCACCCATCGCCAGCGTCTGATTTACATGGTGCAGGAATACCTAGGGGCAAGGTCAGACTTGGACACCTTTCCCACCGAAAATCCTCTGGCTTACTGGGTCTTGAGGATGGATCACTGGCCAGAGCTTGCACAGTATGCAATTGAGCTACTGGCCTGTCCTACATCCAGCGTTCTTTCGAAACGCACCTTCAGTGCTGCTGGTGGCTTTGTTACCGATCACAGGGTGCGCCTGTCCACCGAATCAGTTGATCGACTGACCTTCATCAAGATGAATCAGTCTTGGATCACCCACAGCTACCAAGCACCTGAAGCTGATGTAACAGAATAATTTTTTTTGAAAATATCACATCCCTTCAAGACTGCCTATGCTGATGCTGAGTGACTGTCCTGTTATGTTGATTGTCTATCCTCTTCCTCCTCCGCTGATATGTTGGAAGAACATTTCTGGTTCTGGTTGATGCCATCAGCCCAATTTTTCTGCCAAAAGTACAATTTTTGATGCAATGCTTTGCAGCAGGGCTAATTCCTGCAAAAAAACTAGAGTATATGGAAGAGGTTGCAGTGTGGTGGCACCAGCACCAGTGCCTAAGGCCCAATTTTTCTGCCCCTGTTTAACAGGGGCATTTAAGTACAATTTATGATGCAATGCTTTGCAGCAGGGCTAATTCCTGCAATAAAAGTAGAGTATATGGGAGAGGTTGCAGTGTGGTGGCACCAGCACCAGTGCCTAAGGCCCAATTTTTCTGCCCCTGTTTAACAGGGGCGTTTAATTACAATTTTTGATGCAATGCTTTGCAGCAGGGCTAATTCCTGCAAAAAAACTAGAGTATATGGAAGAGGTTGCAGTGTGGTGGCACCAGCACCAGTGCCTAAGGCCCAATTTTTATGCCCCTGTTTAACAGGGGCATTTAAGTACAATTTATGATGCAATGCTTTGCAGCAGGGCTAATTCCTGCAATAAAAGTAGAGTATATGGGAGAGGTTGCAGTGTGGTGGCACCAGCACCAGTGCCTAAGGCCCAATTTTTCTGCCCCTGTTTAACAGGGGAGTTTAAGTACAATTTTTGATGCAATGCTTTGCAGCAGGGCTAATTCCTGCAATAAAACTAGAGTATATGGGAGAGGTTGCAGTGTGGTGGCACCAGCAGCAGTGCCTAAGGCCAAATTTTTCTGCCCCTGTTTAACAGGGACATGTAATTACAATTCTTGATATAATATTTCACAGGAGGGCCCCTTCCTGTGCCCACCCAGAGTAACGGTGAGGACTTATAGTGTTGTGGCGCCAGCACCACAACCACCAAAGGTCAATTTTTCTACCACTGTTCAACAATGGCATGTAATTACAATTCTTGATATAATCGTTCACAGCAGGGCGCTCCAGCGCCCACCAAGAGTCACTTTGAGGGCTTACAATGTTGTGGCAAAACCAACACCTTGTTCCGCCATTTCTGCAGAGCATATAGGGCAGGCCCCTACTTTCAAACATCCAACTTACAAGCATCTCCTACTTGCAAACGGAAGTAGACAACAGCAAATGAGATGAAAAAAGATGGACGACAAAACAAATTATACAGGGGTGATAACCCTTCCCTATGTTTTCCAAAAAGCTTAAAAATAGTTTTTTTGACTGGAGCTACACTTTAAAAATGTACCAGTTGAAAATTACAAACAGATTCAACTTAACACAACAAACCTACACAGTCCCTGTCTTGTTTGCACCGCCTGTATACTGCTGTTCTGAGTATATAGGGCCTGGGGGCCACACGCATTTCCTTTTTTTAATATGGGTACAGGGTTCCCCTTAATATTCGTACAAGACCCAAATAGGCTGGTAATGGGCAGGGAGGGCTACCCATGCCATTTTTCTCAATGATTTTCAACCATATTGCAGGAACCAGATATAACATTAAAACCGCAAGCAGTTTTAAATGGTGTTATTTCCGTTTAATGTCATTTTGTGCAGGGACTGTTCTAAACACGGGAAACACGTGGCACTTCACAGGCATACTACAGACACCCCCCAGGCACCATATTTAAAGGAATATTTCACTTTTTTTTCACTTTAATCGTCATTAAAATCAGTGCTCCCGCCAAAACTGCCATTTTTAAAAACATTTTAGGCATTGACCCATGTCCCCTGGGGCAGGAGCCAGGTCCCCAAACCCTTTTTAGGACAGTATCTTGCATATTAGCCGTTAAAATTAGCACTTTTAATTTCGAATGTTCGAGTCCCATAGACTTCAATGGGGTTCTAAAGTTCATTCGAATTTGGGGTCCGTTCGAAAGTTCTGGTGCGAACCGAACCGGGTGGTGTTCGGCTCATCCCTAATTACAGGCATCCTCAGAACGCCCAGTGGGTAGAGTTACAGGCCTCCTCAGACCACCGTCAAGAGCACTGTGCATTACAGGCCTCCCCTCAGACCACCGTCCAGAGCACTGTGCAGCATTACAGCCCTCTGAATCCACCGTCCAGAGTACTGTGCAGCATTACAGGCCTCCTCCAACCACCGTCCAGAGCACTGTGCAGCATTACAGGCCTCCTCAGACCACCGTCCAGAGTGTCTGTGTAGTTTGTTCTTAACCTTAATACCATAAATAATAACATATTAGATTTTTTTTTCTCTCTAGAAGTAGATAATAGTTTAGAAAATCTAGATAAATGCTTAAATAATGCATTACAATTTAACTAAGCCCATAAGATTTTAGTTGACGAAATGGTTTTAGTTGCCTAAAATGTACTGAAGATTTTAGTCAACTAAATACAACTAAAATTAAAACGATTGCAGATGACTAAAATATAACTAAAACTAAATGTGATTTTAATCAAAAGACTATGGCTAAGACTGCTTTCACATTGGGGCCTTGAGGGCGTCAGCGGTATAGCGTGGGTATTTTTAGTGGTGCTTTACCATTGTTTTAGCAGCACTATTCAGCTGCTAGTGGGGTGCTTTTAACCCCTGCTAGTGGCCGAAAAAGGGTTAATGGGCAGGGGCGCTTTAGGAGTGGTGTGTACACCGCTCCTATAGTGCTGCAAAGATGTTGCTTGTGGGACTTTTTTTACCATCCAGCAAGCGCACCACTCCAGTGTTAAAGCACTCGGGCTTTCACACTGGAGTGAGAGGAGAGGCTCTTTACAGGCGATAAGCAGGCACTATTTTGAGCTCTATAGCGCCTGTAAAGCACCTCAGTGTGAAAGCAGTCTAACACTAAATCAAAATTTGATGCTAAAATTAACACTGCTGACTGCCTTCTCTTACATCCTACATCAAGCACCAGAGATAAAGAAGTAGACAGTGACTGTCAGCACTGAGCCACAACTTTTAAAGAGGGGATGCTATCATCTTTGAGTCACCCTCTGGATAAACCTATGCCATGCTGAAGAAAACTATGGCCTGGTATTAACGTAACAGAGGGCATTTTGGTGCACATGCTTGGTGTCCCAGGCTGATATCCTTTTTATTATTTGGGCCATACATTTTTTGTTTGTAGAAAACATCTGTCCATTAGCTGTTAACAAATAAGGTGGTGAATGATAGCTAAAAATAATTTCTAAATTGAAAAAAGAATTCAAACTCTGTTTCCCCTTTGCTAACACTGATTGGTACTTTAATAGACATCTCACAAATAAAGACATATGTTGACCTTGTTACTTTCAAAAATATGAAAAGCAATTTGTAAGTGTCTTTTAAGCAATTGCTATATTTTCAAACTAGATTTTCTTCAATGTGAGCATGTAAGTATAAGTTGTTCAAAATATCTTTCAAATATTATCCATTGTACCAAATGAACCTTCTTTCCTTTTGGAATTCACAAAAGTCACTCTGGGCAGAGGTCACTTTCATTCTTTAATGGCTTGCGTTAATAAATTCCTAATTATATTAGCAAATAAGAAAGGGAACTATGGTATACCAAGCCTATTTTTGACACGTGTTATTTACAAGTTAAAATTAGTATTTTTTGCTAGAAAATTACTTAGAACCCCCAAACATTTTATTTTATTTTTTTGTAAAGACTCTGGAGAATAAAATGTTGGTTGTTGCAATATTTTATGTCACACAGTATTGGCACAGTGGTCTCTCAAATGCAATTTTTTGTGAAAGAGGATGTTACGCTGAGTAAATAGATACCAAACATGTTATGGTTGAAAATTGTGTATACTCATGGAATGGCAACAAACAAGGGTGCTTAAAAATGTCCATAGGTGACGTGACCTTTAGAGATTTTTTGCTAGAATTATTGTTCTCACTGACTATCATGGCAATGCCTCACATGTGTGATTTAAACACCGTTTACATTTTCAGGTCGACTTACATATGCGGGATGGGTGCACTTTCAAATTTATTCATATTTTATTTTTTATTTTTATTTTTAACACTGCCCCTTTAAAAAAAAAAAATCTGATCATGTTTATTACTGTCACAAATAATGTAAACATCCCTTGTGACAATAAAAGGTGGTAACAGGTACTCTTTATGGAGGGACCGTGGTCTAAAAGACCTCTAAGATCCCTCCTTTGCACTTAAAAGTATTCAAATTGCCAAAACCAGCGTTTCTGAATACTGTCATTTTTTTTTAAATCTGCGCCATTGGCAGTCGAGTAAACTGGATGTGAATTCACCTCTGGGATTTTACATCAGAGACCCGATTGAAGTTGAATCCAGCTTCATTTGGATCTCAGCCTAGTTGGCGGAAGCATCGGATGGTGGCCCAGGTATCCTGGTGGGGTGGGGTGGGGTGGGGGCCCGGGAAGATGCGTTGGAAGGACATCCCCTCCCACTGCTTGGGATAACGGGCAAGCGGCTGCCGAGCCGAATCAGCCATTATCACCAGCCAACCGTCCACTCTAAAAAATGGTACCGGGGTAAAGCCTGCAGCTGCAGATTTCACCCCAATACATCTACTTCCTCCTACCCACATACAGGCACGTTGATTTACGTGAAGTGGTTAAAAAAGTAATCTCAACACATATACATGGGGCTGTAACATGGAATTAAGTAACTATATATATAATATTAGGTTTTACTGTTAGAAATGTATTGTTGACAATATTAGTACAACTCCTACATAAATCTAGGTAAAGCTGGAACTTACTGCAAATGTTTCTCCTTCTTATAGCTACAGAAACAATTGAGTACTGTCTGTGATACTTTTTTTTTTTTAATTTGCCCTAACATACAATTTTTCAAGACAAGCTTTTGGGGTATGCCCCCTTCTTCAAGGTCTAAGCAGTACTAACTTCCTTTTTATAGCCAAAATCCTGACACATCAGAACTGGAAATCTAGCCACATTCCTTCATTAAATGAGCTGAATAAAGTAATAGGTTATCCAGCTCTAATGGAAAACAATATTGGTCCTCCAATAGGAATATTTTGTATTATTTTAATATCTGTCATGATTGATTTAACTTAAAAAAATCAATAACATTCCAATTATCTTTACAAAGCATTATATTTATTTACAAAGATAAAGTTTGTGCAGATCCAAATTAAGAATCTAAAATGTACATGTTTCTATGCCAAGAAATCTTCGGTGTCATTCCTTTTCTTAATTAGACATGTGCATTTCGTTTTGTTCCGAATCAAAATTCGGACGAATTTTCATTATTCGCACATTCGGATGCATCCGAATTACCGAATTGCAATGCTAACGAATTCAAACGAAATTTTAATCAAATTCGAAAAAGGACATTTTGCAACCCGACTTTGGGGCCATGTATCTCGGGGCCACTTATAGCTAGGAGCCCCAAATTTGGTATGCAAACACAGTAGAACTAGCTCTACGTATCATCTACATAACATATCCAAATTTGGGGTTTCTAGCACCAAGAGACCCCGAGTTACGGGGCCCCAAAGTCGGGTCTCAAAATGTCATTCTCTGCTTCAGAAAAGTGCTTGACATTTTGCGACCCGACTTTGGGGCCCCATAACTCGGGGTCACTGGGAGATAGAAACCCCAAATTTGGATATGTTGTAGTGCTAGATCTACTGTGTTTGCATGGGGTTGCTAGCTATAAGTGGCCCAGAGATACATGTCCCCAAAGTCGGGTCGCAAAATGTCATTCTCTTCTGCAGAAAAGTAATATAAATGAAATAAGATGTGTGTGTTTTTTTGCACTGGTACACTGCGAGTATAAGCAGTTGATGTGACAGATGTATATAACCAAATATTCTATACATCAGAACATTCTTAGGAAGATACTATCGGAGCATTGGCACCTATTGACGGACCATCACACCTTAAGTAAATACATCAAACAGACCCCAGAACTGATGTTCAAAAGAGCTACCACCCTTGGGGATAAACTGATTAAAAGTCATTATCAAATAACCACACGAGATTGGCAGGGTCCCTGTGGCACCTACCCTTGTGGTGGCTGTCCACGTTGCCCCTGGATTCTGGAGGGAACAACGTTTAACCTCCCTAATGGAGAACGCTTTACCCCACCCTTTCATGCCAACTGCAATACCAAAGGCGTAGTTTACCTGATGGTCTGTGCCTGCAAGGCATTTTATGTGGGCAAGACCATCAGGGAACCACGCCAAAGAATAGGGGATCACCTCTATTATTCCTCGGGTGGTAAGCTTACTGCGGTGGGTCGCCATATTGGCATCCACCATCGATACCAGCCTGAGGTGGTGAAGTTTTTTGTTCTTGAGGTGGTCCATGAGGACAAACGTGGAGGAGATTGGGACAGGGAAATCTTAACACGGGAAACCTACTGGATAGAACGATTAGACACTTTAATACCCCCTGGGTTAAATGAAACTAAAACATACAAATACTTCCTCAAGTGAGAAAAACCTTGCAGGGGTTCCCGTTCATTCATTTCTTCACGGGTCTCGTGTTCTCTTTCTTTCCTTTTCTCTCCTCTTTCTTTTCTTTCTCTACTTTTCTTCTCCCTTTTCTCCCCTTCTTTTATTCTGGGGACCCTTCAAACGGTTAAATACAAATCTTCCCCATTTGAGCCCCGTTCTCTTTCTTTCACTTCTACTGGTGGAAATGGACCATGCGAACTGACCCCTCAGCTCCATTGACACTGTTGCGACTTTTAATCGTACGATTTATTCATCCAATATTCTGGATGAATATCTCTCTAATGATATAATTATGTTGTTACAATCTATTTCTAAATTGTTTGTATATCCTTTTTCAGACATGTCTAAGAGCATGGTGAGATAACATTAAATGCCACTTCAAATGCGTTTCAATGCTAAATTGTCTATGATGTTTCTTTACATTCATTTTTTATTATGTTTTTCTTCTGTAATGGCGAGTGTAGTGGTGACACACTGAGAATTCCCTATGTGGATTGTGAAGCATAGGAGTAAACTCTTAGGGGCGGGCACGCGCCTCTCCAGCGGACTTGGACTCTTCCCGTGTACTGGGAGGGGCCCGGTCTGCTAGCAGTAAGTCACGTGGTGGTTTCCACGGAGACTTGAAGCTTGTGCGCATCACCACGTAGTGGCGCATGCGCACATGGAGCGGCGGACCCGGCGGCGTCATAATCCGGCGCCGATGTTCTGATGCCGCCGGGTTGGAGGTTAAAAGGGCGCCATTATGGCGTCCTTCTAGAGTGGCCTGTTTACCAAATGGATGGATGGCAAGCAGACTCCCTGCTAGAGCGGACCCCTGACTAATTAGATGGCTGATAACGAGACGAAATTTCATCTCCTGGTATTTATACTCTATTATTAACCTTTACTTCTTGTCTGCTTCCACAAAATTTGACCTGCTCTATCCCCCCCTGGCAGAGCCTAATATAGTTCATGTTTGATTTTGCCAGGATCAATATCCGGTCGTTTAGAACAAAGGCTATTCTGAACCAGATTGATGACAGGACTTCCTTTTTACATAGCCATTTATATTCCGCTCTATTCCTATGGATTTTCTGCAACTTTTATGGCCACCCTCACTGCATTGTTTGACAATTGCTAAATACATTGGTACGTAGACACTGAGACTGAATATTGGGGATACTAGTGTCATTGCCACGGATTATTTATATACCAGTGACAATGGGCTTATGTTCAGTGATAAGGGGGTTCTTCAACCATTTATTTATTTATTTGGCAATTTTTTCCTTTCTATTTTCTAGCCGGCTTTTACTACCTCCCGTGTCCGCCCCAAGGGTGGTCAAAGCCTGGTAGGCAGGGACCGCCCTGGCTCTAAGTTTTATCTGCAACACGGTTTCTCATAGCGGTGAGCCACTCACTCTCCAATCTTTTATGAATAGTAATACACTGCATGTTTTGAACTGTACTAACTAGACATATATAAAAAATAAAAAATATTGACATTGTATGTTTAATTTTAGATAGTACCAAGGTCTCCTGAAGAAGCGACAAAGAGTCGCGAAACTAGTTGAACAAAAAGACCAACTTGGATACTAAATACTGCCGTGACATACATGTATACGCTGTAACTATACCGTGTATCAATCAATGTTTCTAATGTTTATATCTTTTTCATTTTGTGTTTAAATAAAAATTATTTTAACTATTTTTTGTTATAATCTCTGGGTATCAAGACAGTCCTTGACTTTACTGGGGGATGTGTGGCCGATTCGTGGTTTAAGTGTTCCACGTATAGACCCCCTTCCCTACAATTTCTTTCTCTATATCAAATATATAAGGATGAGGATACCATATATATTTTATTATATTATTCTTTAGTATTTTAGGCACAATAATGTAATTATCACAGATTTATATAAGTAATTAACTAGACAGAAAGAACGGTAACACCCCCAAAATTGGGGTCAGAGGGCGCTGATCACCCCTGGTATGTTATAAACAAAAAAAGAAAATGGTGTCCCCAGAGCGGGGCTTTTTACCAGCAAAGTTTAACCTGTGTAATATAAATAACATTGACATGTAGAAAAGTAGACTAATATTGTAAATGTTTATTAATAAAAAAAGAGGATAAAAAAGGTCACGCAGTAGTCAAAGACTGAGCTCCACTAAATAGGTAAAAATGTATGGTATTACATGTATAAACAGAAATACACATATACATAGAATTGTGATGCTTGAAACATAGTATCAATACAATAAGAGATATATGCGTATAGATAGTAAAAACCCTTTACGCGTTTCAACCCTCCCAGGGGTCTTCTTCAGAAGGTTACTATCTATTTGTGAAAAAATGGAAAAAGAAAACAAGCATAAATATATATCACAATACATGATGCACTGTGTTGTACTAAAAATAATCTGTTGTAGGCAGAGTATATATAAAAACATTGTAAGATTACACAGTTAACAATCAAGTGATACATATTGTAACAATAAATACCTATATTGATCACAAAGGAAATCCTCTTTTAAAAGACCGGACAGGATTCCGTACATTCTCCCATAATCTTCATAGATGTGCCGACCTTATGTAGATGGAAAAAATGGCTAGCTCTACCCAGAAAGAGGGGGGAAGAGCAAGGAAAATGGATCCAAAGGGTAAAAAGCTTGCAAGGGATCACATCCCTATTACCACCTCCAAAACACAATAATGGAGGAAGGTATGGGTATGGGTGAGCGGGATTAGGAGAGAGGGCAACCTACAGGAAAAGAAAGGATATAAGACATATGTATATATATATGTATATATAAAGAAGGGCCCTATTTAGAAAACTATCACCTCTGTATAGAGAGATAGAACATGCCCGCATGCAGTGTCAATAGTATACACACGTCAAGGATACACATATGTCAAGTGAATGCTGCCATTTCAGAGTGGAATATTTCACTCGGTTTAGAGTGTGAGCAGATGCCCAAAAGAAAAATCCCCAAAGGAAAGACCAACGCCAGACCGAAACACCATATGCAAAAAAAGTGGGAAAGGGGGGGAAGGACAAAGGATAAAAGAAGAAAAGAAAAAAAAGGGAAAAGGGGGTGAAGTGACTACGAACTAGTGCCAAACAAAACTGCAAAAATGAACAAACAGTGAACATAGCTAAAGAAAAAAGTGAATGGGGAAAGAAAGTGAAGTGGTGTAACAGCTTCAGAATATCACAGCGTGACCACAATGGTGCAAGGATAGAACAATGTATATATACCTATAGCCAATTTCCAATGGGTCCACATTGGACAACAGAGCCAGAAGGAAAACACTCAAATAATTAGTGGTAAAGTGGCTTGAAAGTGGTGACCTTTACAATACAGCCCTTCACATTAGTATGTTTCCATGGGGCGAGAGAGGTCTTAAGTCTGCAAATAGACAAGAGATAGTCTTATACTCCTGCCAACAGAACTATATATAGTGAAATAGAATGAGTGGAACAGCATAGGGTAAAAGAACCCAAGGACTTACCCAGTTGCGTGAAAACGATGTGCGTGTGCTCCTGTGGATGAGGAAGTGATGTGCAGTGTGAAAGGGTGGGATATAAATAGCCCAGGTTGGGTTGATAGGTCAATCAGAAGTCTCCACCCGTTAACCCATGACCACTATTGGTCGCCTGAGAGACGACCGGATGTGGTCCCCTCGGCGTTCCGGAAATGACTCTCCTGATAGGACGGGAGAGTGCACGGTAGTGTCGCACCAGCGTGACATGGGTGCATCGCGTCGCACGCGCAGAACGCGCGTGCGCAGTGAGGCCACCAGTCCGATACCGTTCGGAATGCCGCCGACCAGAAATTATCGCCCCGGGTAGACGGGCAGCGCTCACCCGTTCGTACCCCGGGACCTAATGGGGAGAGGCAAGCGCGCGCCACTGCCACTCCCCTCTTCTGGTCGTGAAGCCATACCCCATTGGTCCATCCAATCGACATAGATAAGGATGGGAGATAACCTCACATGGCACCATCTAGTGGAAAAAATGGGAAAGTGCAACCGGACCCTCCGTCGTACAGCATAAGGGATAGTAAATCCAAAAAAAGGTATATTTTAATAACAACATGTCACAAGTAAAGAATAACAATGAATAAACATAAATGAAAAACATTTCATAATGAGCATGTAATCTACAGGTAAACTGGGCACACAAAAGGAGAAATCTACTGGTTGGTGTATAAAAATATGACAGACTAGTGATCACGGGCAACAAAGTTGTATGCTGCACCAATGCATCACACACATGCACATACGGCCCATCAAAACCACAAAGGTGGACGGGAGCAGGTGGAATGCACCCATTCCAAAGGGAGATGGGGTGCATGAGCATGCGGCATGCACATATGCGACGCATCACGCATACATACAGCATTAACGCGTCACATACGTGCACGTGCCACCCATCAACCATAAAAATGGACAGGTGTAAGTGGTCACTCCAAGAAAAAGTGGGGTGCACACATATGCACAATGCATACATGTAACATGCCATGCATACATGTAGCACAACCGGCCACATAAGTGCCCCACAAGACCCACGCACGAAAAGCAAGAGGTGAATAGATCTGCAAGGAAGTCAAAAAAACAAAGGCACAAAAGTATATTGAAAGGACGACATGGAAAACACATGGCTAGTCCGCAGTGTGTCACTGTGTTTTGCCAGAGGTGAAACCCTTTAGAAATGGAGCAAAAGATATGGCTTCATTCAGGCCTGGAGAAACGGTAGCATTGAGCTTAAAGATCCATCCCTGTTCGAGTTGGAGAAGGGTCTTATTCCAATCTCCCCCTCGAACAGGGATGTGTATACGATCTAGAGCTACAAAGGAAATAGCGGGCATCTTGTAGTCATGTGTAATTACTACATGTCGTCCAAGGGGTACATAAAAGTTACCAATCTCCATATGGTAAATGTGTTTGGCCATCCTTTTATGTAGTTCCAACTTAGTTTTTCCTACATAGTACGACCCACATTCGCACTCCATGAGGTACACGACCCCACGTGTTTGACAATTGGCGAAGTGGGATGGACGGAATGTTCGACCATTTGGGAGTTGAAAGATTTTATCCCGTTTAATGTACTTGCAGGTAGAGCAATGCCCACAGGGAAATGATCCCAAAACTGAGCAGTGCACTGCTCGTCTTGCTTCATCTCTATATTCACTTTGCACTAGTTTGTCGCGGAACGAAGTAGCGCGTTTGTGGGTAATTAAAGGCTGTTTCGACACTAGTTTGCCAATTTTATGGTCATCTTTCAGAATAGACCAGTGTTTTTGGATAATATGACGAATCCAGGCATGTTGCCTGGAATAACGAAGAACGATCCTGGCAAAATGCCTAACAGGGTCGCTCTTCGCTGCCCCAGGGTGTAAAAGATTGTTACGAGATTGGGCCAGTGCTCGATTATACGCCTTACGCAGGCATACCCGACTATAGCCACGGGCTAAAAGTCTTGTCTGTAATTGGGCAGCTTCGGCCCTAAAAAGGGCATCATCCGAACAGTTCCTGCGCAACCGCAGGTACTGGCCATAGGGTATAGACTTCTTAAGATTTATTGGATGGAAGCTGTCTGCATGAAGTATAGTGTTCCCGGCAGTGTCCTTACGATACAGAGTAGTGAAAATTGAATTAGTAGGAGAGCGCCCAATTTTTATGTCCAGAAAGGTGATCAAATGAGGACTATATGACATTGTAAATTTTAAATTGTATTCATTTACATTGATTAGGGTCATAAATTCAAGTAACTGATCCTCCGTGCCCTCCCATATGACGAGAATATCGTCGATGTATTGCCGCCATAAACGGATATGGTGCGTGAAATCGACGAACTTCTCGCCAGACAGGAGGGATTTCTCCCACTCCCCCAGGTACAGGTTGGCGTAGGCCGGGGCACAACAAGTGCCCATGGCCACGCCCTGCACCTGGAGGTAGTGGGAGTTGTTAAATACAAAATAATTATGATGCAGGATATACTCCAAGCCCTGTATGATGAAATCACTCAGGGTCTGGTCATATAATTCCCTATGTTGTAAGATGTTGTGGATAGCTTCAATCCCTTTAGTGTGGGGTATTGAGCTATAAAGGGCTTCTACATCAATTGCTACTAACCAAGCATTGGTCGGTAATATCATATTGCCTTCCCAAAATTCACAAGAATCCATCTCGTCCACCCGGGAGACCCATAATTTCAGGTAGGGGGGGGTTAACTGAGAACCTTAGCAAGCTAATCGATTCCTTCCTGCAACCCCTTGTGATGGAGATGCCGTCATTCGTGAAGGATACCATACATCTTTTGCAGATCATTGACAATATGATATTACCGACCAATGCTTGGTTAGTAGCAATTGATGTAGAAGCCCTTTATAGCTCAATACCCCACACTAAAGGGATTGAAGCTATCCACAACATCTTACAACATAGGGAATTATATGACCAGACCCTGAGTGATTTCATCATACAGGGCTTGGAGTATATCCTGCATCATAATTATTTTGTATTTAACAACTCCCACTACCTCCAGGTGCAGGGCGTGGCCATGGGCACTTGTTGTGCCCCGGCCTACGCCAACCTGTACCTGGGGGAGTGGGAGAAATCCCTCCTGTCTGGCGAGAAGTTCGTTGATTTCACGCACCATATCCGTTTATGGCGGCGATACATCGACGATATTCTCGTCATATGGGAGGGCACGGAGGATCAGTTACTTGAATTTATGACCCTAATCAATGTAAATGAATACAATTTAAAATTTACAATGTCATATAGTCCTCATTTGATCACCTTTCTGGACATAAAAATTGGGCGCTCTCCTACTAATTCAATTTTCACTACTCTGTATCGTAAGGACACTGCCGGGAACACTATACTTCATGCAGACAGCTTCCATCCAATAAATCTTAAGAAGTCTATACCCTATGGCCAGTACCTGCGGTTGCGCAGGAACTGTTCGGATGATGCCCTTTTTAGGGCCGAAGCTGCCCAATTACAGACAAGACTTTTAGCCCGTGGCTATAGTCGGGTATGCCTGCGTAAGGCGTATAATCGAGCACTGGCCCAATCTCGTAACAATCTTTTACACCCTGGGGCAGCGAAGAGCGACCCTGTTAGGCATTTTGCCAGGATCGTTCTTCGTTATTCCAGGCAACATGCCTGGATTCGTCATATTATCCAAAAACACTGGTCTATTCTGAAAGATGACCATAAAATTGGCAAACTAGTGTCGAAACAGCCTTTAATTACCCACAAACGCGCTACTTCGTTCCGCGACAAACTAGTGCAAAGTGAATATAGAGATGAAGCAAGACGAGCAGTGCACTGCTCAGTTTTGGGATCATTTCCCTGTGGGCATTGCTCTACCTGCAAGTACATTAAACGGGATAAAATCTTTCAACTCCCAAATGGTCGAACATTCCGTCCATCCCACTTCGCCAATTGTCAAACACGTGGGGTCGTGTACCTCATGGAGTGCGAATGTGGGTCGTACTATGTAGGAAAAACTAAGTTGGAACTACATAAAAGGATGGCCAAACACATTTACCATATGGAGATTGGTAACTTTTATGTACCCCTTGGACGACATGTAGTAATTACACATGACTACAAGATGCCCGCTATTTCCTTTGTAGCTCTAGATCGTATACACATCCCTGTTCGAGGGGGAGATTGGAATAAGACCCTTCTCCAACTCGAACAGGGATGGATCTTTAAGCTCAATGCTACCGTTTCTCCAGGCCTGAATGAAGCCATATCTTTTGCTCCATTTCTAAAGGGTTTCACCTCTGGCAAAACACAGTGACACACTGCGGACTAGCCATGTGTTTTCCATGTCGTCCTTTCAATATACTTTTGTGCCTTTGTTTTTTTGACTTCCTTGCAGATCTATTCACCTCTTGCTTTTCGTGCGTGGGTCTTGTGGGGCACTTATGTGGCCGGTTGTGCTACATGTATGCATGGCATGTTACATGTATGCATTGTGCATATGTGTGCACCCCACTTTTTCTTGGAGTGACCACTTACACCTGTCCATTTTTATGGTTGATGGGTGGCACGTGCACGTATGTGACGCGTTAATGCTGTATGTATGCGTGATGCGTCGCATATGTGCATGCCGCATGCTCATGCACCCCATCTCCCTTTGGAATGGGTGCATTCCACCTGCTCCCGTCCACCTTTGTGGTTTTGATGGGCCGTATGTGCATGTGTGTGATGCATTGGTGCAGCATACAACTTTGTGCCCCGTGATCACTAGTCTGTCATATTTTTATACACCAACCAGTAGATTTCTCCTTTTGTGTGCCCAGTTTACCTGTAGATTACATGCTCATTATGAAATGTTTTTCATTTATGTTTATTCATTGTTATTCTTTACTTGTGACATGTTGTTATTAAAATATACCTTTTTTTGGATTTACTATCCCTTATGCTGTACGACGGAGGGTCCGGTTGCACTTTCCCATTTTTTCCACTAGATGGTGCCATGTGAGGTTATCTCCCATCCTTATCTATGTCGATTGGATGGACCAATGGGGTATGGCTTCACGACCAGAAGAGGGGAGTGGCAGTGGCGCGCGCTTGCCTCTCCCCATTAGGTCCCGGGGTACGAACGGGTGAGCGCTGCCCGTCTACCCGGGGCGATAATTTCTGGTCGGCGGCATTCCGAACGGTATCGGACTGGTGGCCTCACTGCGCACGCGCGTTCTGCGCGTGCGACGCGATGCACCCATGTCACGCTGGTGCGACGCTACCGTGCACTCTCCCGTCCTATCAGGAGAGTCATTTCCGGAACGCCGAGGGGACCACATCCGGTCGTCTCTCAGGCGACCAATAGTGGTCATGGGTTAATGGGTGGAGACTTCTGATTGACCTATCAACCCAACCTGGGCTATTTATATCCCACCCTTTCACACTGCACATCACTTCCTCATCCACAGGAGCACACGCACATCGTTTTCACGCAACTGGGTAAGTCCTTGGGTTCTTTTACCCTATGCTGTTCCACTCATTCTATTGCACTATATATAGTTCTGTTGGCAGGAGTATAAGACTATCTCTTGTCTATTTGCAGACTTAAGACCTCTCTCGCCCCATGGAAACATACTAATGTGAAGGGCTGTATTGTAAAGGTCACCACTTTCAAGCCACTTTACCACTAATTATTTGAGTGTTTTCCTTCTGGCTCTGTTGTCCAATGTGGACCCATTGGAAATTGGCTATAGGTATATATACATTGTTCTATCCTTGCACCATTGTGGTCACGCTGTGATATTCTGAAGCTGTTACACCACTTCACTTTCTTTCCCCATTCACTTTTTTCTTTAGCTATGTTCACTGTTTGTTCATTTTTGCAGTTTTGTTTGGCACTAGTTCGTAGTCACTTCACCCCCTTTTCCCTTTTTTTTCTTTTCTTCTTTTATCCTTTGTCCTTCCCCCCCTTTCCCACTTTTTTTGCATATGGTGTTTCGGTCTGGCGTTGGTCTTTCCTTTGGGGATTTTTCTTTTGGGCATCTGCTCACACTCTAAACCGAGTGAAATATTCCACTCTGAAATGGCAGCATTCACTTGACATATGTGTATCCTTGACGTGTGTATACTATTGACACTGCATGCGGGCATGTTCTATCTCTCTATACAGAGGTGATAGTTTTCTAAATAGGGCCCTTCTTTATATATACATATATATATACATATGTCTTATATCCTTTCTTTTCCTGTAGGTTGCCCTCTCTCCTAATCCCGCTCACCCATACCCATACCTTCCTCCATTATTGTGTTTTGGAGGTGGTAATAGGGATGTGATCCCTTGCAAGCTTTTTACCCTTTGGATCCATTTTCCTTGCTCTTCCCCCCTCTTTCTGGGTAGAGCTAGCCATTTTTTCCATCTACATAAGGTCGGCACATCTATGAAGATTATGGGAGAATGTACGGAATCCTGTCCGGTCTTTTAAAAGAGGATTTCCTTTGTGATCAATATAGGTATTTATTGTTACAATATGTATCACTTGATTGTTAACTGTGTAATCTTACAATGTTTTGATATATACTCTGCCTACAACAGATTATTTTTAGTACAACACAGTGCATCATGTATTGTGATATATATTTATGCTTGTTTTCTTTTTCCATTTTTTCACAAATAGATAGTAACCTTCTGAAGAAGACCCCTGGGAGGGTTGAAACGCGTAAAGGGTTTTTACTATCTATACGCATATATCTCTTATTGTATTGATACTATGTTTCAAGCATCACAATTCTATGTATATGTGTATTTCTGTTTATACATGTAATACCATACATTTTTACCTATTTAGTGGAGCTCAGTCTTTGACTACTGCGTGACCTTTTTTATCCTCTTTTTTTATTAATAAACATTTACAATATTAGTCTACTTTTCTACATGTCAATGTTATTTATATTACACAGGTTAAACTTTGCTGGTAAAAAGCCCCGCTCTGGGGACACCATTTTCTTTTTTTGTTTATAAGTAATTAACTAACCATCTTCTAAAATGTCTAATTCAAATAGAAAAGATTAGAAAAAAATATAATTTAGAAGAATAAAATAGAAAGAATATACAACCATCTTCTGAAATTCAAATTTCAAATAGAATAAATTTGAATTTCGAATAGTATGAATTAAAAAATTTTAATTAATTAATTTTAAATTTGGATAGAAAAGATTATAATAAAATAGAAAATAGACTAGAAAAATTATAGAACAGAACAGAATAGAATATATTATATTTTATTCTGTTCTGTTCTATTGTTTTTCTAGTCTATTCTTTTATATTCTATTAAAATCTTTTCTATTAAAATCAAAATCATTATATACTAAATTTGAATTTTCGGAAGATGGTGGTTTTTTAATATATAATTATTTCTTTCCAACATTCGAATTTCGTATAGAATGAATTTGAATTTGAATAGAAAAGATTGTAATAGAAATAGAGAATAGACTAGAAAAACAATAGAACAGAATAGAATATAGATACTATCTATTTCATTTTTAATTTCTTTTGCAGATTATTATTTGTTTCTATAAGATCTCCTGCAGACTATTAGCATCTATTTAAATTTTTTGCAGATCTCCTGCAGACTATTAGTATCTATTTTGTTTTCTAACCAGATCTCCTGCAGACCATTAGCATCTTTTTTTTAGCAGATCTCCTGTAGACTATTAACAGCCATTTCACTTCTTTTTTTTTTTTTTTTGCAGATCTCCTGCAGACTGTTAGAATTAATTTCATTTTTTTGGGAGATTACTATTTATTTCCATCAGATTTCCTGCAGTATAATAACATATATTTCATTGTTTGCAGATCTCCTGCAGACTTTTAGCATCTATATCTAAAGGAAATGGCTGTTCTAATGCAAAAAAATAAAAATGATATAGTCTGCAGGAGATGGGCAAAAAATGAAATAGATGTTAATATACTGCAGTAGAGCTGATGGAAATAAATAGTAATCTGCAAAAAAAAAGAAAAATTTAATTGATTCTAACAGTCTGCAGGAGATCTGCAAAAAAGGAAGTGAAATGGCTGTTAATAGTCTACATGAGATCTGCTAAAAAAATAGATGCTAATAGTCTGCAGGAGATTTGCAAAAAAAGATGAAATAGATGCTAATAGTCTGCAGGAGATCTGGTGAAAAAAACTAAATAGATACTAATAGTCTGCCGGAGATCTGCAAAAAATGAAATAGATGCTAATAGTCTGCAGGAGATCTTATTAAAACAAATGGTAATCTGCAAAAAAATTTAAAATCAAATTGATAGTATCTATATTCTATTCTGTTCTATTGTTCTAGTCTATTCTCTATTTCTATTATAATCTTTTCTATTCAAATTCAAATTCATTCTATACGAAAATCAAATGTCGGAAATATATATATATATATATATATATATATATATATATATACATATATATATATATATATATATATATATATATATATATATATATATATATAAAACCATCTTCCGAAATTCGAATTAAGTATATAATGATTTCGATTTTAATAGAAAATATTTTAATAGAATATAAAAGAATAGACTAGAAAAACAATAGAACAGTACAGAATAAAATATAATATATTCTATTCTGTTCTGTTCTATCGTTTTTCTAGTCTATTTTCTATTTTATTATAATCTTTTCTATCCAAATTTAAAATGAATTCATTTAAAAATTTTAATTCATACTTTTCGAAATTTCGAAATTCTAATTTATTCTATTCAAATTTGAATTTTGGAAGATCGTTGTATATTCTTTCTATTTTATTCTATTAAATTATTTTTTTTCTATTCTGTTCTAATCTTTTCAATTTGAATTAGAAATTTTGGAAGATGGTTAGTTACTTATAATTACTTATATATATATCTGTCACATCAACTTTTCATACTTGCAGTGTACCAGTGCAAAAAAACCACACACATCTTATTTAATTTATATTTATGGTATCAATGAAGTTGTCAGCATGCCTAATTGAAGAAGTCACAGATGTCGATCGCAAGGCAAGTGCATATGCTGTATGTCATTGTCTACTTGCCAAAAGTTGTGTATTGTATTTGTCCACTTGCCACGTGACCTGCCACAAGTTGTGTATTGTCCACTTGCCACGTCACCTGCCACAAGTTGTGTATTGTCCACTTGACACGACACTTGCCAGGAGTGCCACGTGACCTGCACGAGTGCCACGTGACCTGACACGAGTGCCACGTGACCGGCCATGAGTGCCTCGTGACCGGCCACAAGTGCCACGTGACCTGACACGAGTGCCACGTGGCCAGCCACGAGTGCCATGTGGCCTGACACGAGTGCCACGTGACTTAACACGAGTGCCATGTGACCGGCCACGAGTGCCATGTGACCCTGGGGTTTCTAGCACCAAGGGACCCCGAGTTACATGGCCCTAAAGTCGGGTCACAAAATATTTTCGAATCCGGTTGAAATCGCTTCGAATGCGGTTGAAATAATTTCGAATCATGTTGAAATCATTTCGAATTCGGTAGAAATATTTTCGAATTTGGTTGAAATATTTTCGAATGTGACCGATTTTTCAAATTCGGTAGAAAACTAAATGAAATAAGAAAACAAATTTAAGGAATTTAACGAATATAATTAAACAAAATGTATTAATTAACAAATTAAAACGAAACTAAACTAAACAATTTTTTTTCCTTTTGCACATGTCTATTCTTAATGTTGTCCTTTATCATTAACTATTTCACCTGCTGGTTCTGCTTGAAATAGCCTTCCTGATGTAGGGTGACAACACTAAGTCTTGCAACGAAGGCCTGCTTACTACTTTGTAACAAGCCCCTACTAAGTTAATTTCAGATTAAAAAAATGGTCTTCTAAATAGGGGTTGTTTCATTATTACTTATATTCCTACTCCTACCATATGTCATTTTATCTTTCATAACATTAACAATTTTGGGGGATGGGGGGGTGGTGTATATCCCCTTTTTTGTTTTCTAGTTTACTAATAATTTGATAAAAATATAAAGAAAAATCTGCTTATGGTATTGCCAGTGGGCTGTGATGTGGATCATGGAACCAAGCTGTGGCTGAATCAGTTTTGACGTAGTGAATTTTTGATTATTTACATACTAAAAATGGAATTTAAATAATAGTATTCTAATCAATACACCTACTAGAACATCGTAAAGATTATTCTTACAAGAAATAGTGGGCACATTCTTTTCTAATTGAAATCTCTAAATAAACTTTTAGATGGGGGAACAAAGTTGCTAATTCAGATCCAACACATTACTGTACTTGTTCCAATGCATTTATTTTGCCAATTTGTAAAACATTAAACATTCTAGAAAAAGCATTGTATATTAATAGTTAGTATAATTAAATGTGACATAATAAAATAATTGATGTGGCTTTTCCCCTAGCGATCTACCAGTGATGATCAGCATGGGTGCAGCATATATTACTTTCTTGTATAATTATCTATTCTTGTGACTATTTAATTGTGATACAAGGAAAAAAATATACAAGTTCTAAGTTATTTTTATCAACACTTTTACAGGCAGTTCAATAATATAGCTCTACATCACAAAAGGAATAAAAAAAACATATTTTAATACAGTTCATAACATCCAGTTGTAAATTTACTAACGTCTAGCAGGGGTGTCTCTGTAGAAGGGAGCCTTGACGTGACAGATAAAAGCCATTCTGACAATTTAACTTTATCTATGACAGCCAATAATAAAACAATAAAAGACAGGTTATGTCAAATTTACTGTGGAAACAGCTGTCATAGAATGACTTAAACCCATTTTAGAACAACACCATAGCTGACACTGAAAACAACAGAAATTTGCAGTGGAAAAATCCAGCAGTAACACCCTGGCACTTGTTTTGTCAAACTACAAAGGCATGTATGCTAGATATAACGTAAAGTACAGTACTATGCAAAAGTTTTAGGCAGGTGTGAAGTAATGCTGTAAAGTGGGAATGCTTTCAAAAATATATTTTTTCATTGCTTTTTTTATCAATATACAAAATGCAAAGTGAGCGAACAGAAGAAAAATCGAAATCAACATAAGTAAGAAAAAAATGTCTCAAAATGAAAATGAGGGGAAATGTCCTTTTTGACAAAAATCACTGGCACAGGTATCTCTATTGAAAAATATCATATCACTTCTGATTTGGTAACAGATATAAAATGTTGCATTTCCTATCATTTTCTGTCCCTATGATAATAGTCATCAGGGAAAATAGATAGGGCGAATCTGCTCATCAGGAATAGTTTTACCAGTTCCACACTTTATACAAAACTAGGAATATGCTTCAGGTTTGGGTTAAAGTGATTGTAAAGGATTGTTTTTTATTTTTTTTAAATAACAAACATATCATGAATAATGGGTGGCCTCGTATATAGAAAACAGATATTAAAATATTAGTGTGCACCCTCATCCCAATCAGATAGACTAAGAAATTACAACAACATCTCTGGTCTCCAATCAGAGATGTCAAAAGGGTGTGAGCAGGGGGACTATCACGGGGCACATACAGTCATTAAATCAATATGAAGAAAATAATATTTCATAAAAACAATTTATTAAAGTTACAAAAAGTTACATCTTCGGGTATATGTCACAAATTCATAGGGATGGGTAAGGTAATTCGACTAGTTTCACTTCTCATCTTCTTCAGGGTATTACCGTATATACTCGAGTATAGGCCGACCCGAATATAAGCCGAGGCCCCCAATTTACCCCCAAAAAAACTGGCAAACTTATTGACTCGTGTATAAGCCGAGGGTGAGACATGCCTGTCCATCCCTGTGTGTGTGTCCGTCCATCCCTGTGTGTCCGTCCATCCCTGTGTGTCCGTCCATCCCTGTGTGTCCGTCCATCCATCCCTGTGTGTGTGTGTGTCCATCCATCCATCCATCCCTGTGTGTGTGTGTCTCCATCCATCCATCCATCCATCCCTGTGTGTGTGTGTCTCCATCCATCCATCCCTGTGTGTGTGTGTGTGTCTCCATCCATCCATCCATCCCTGTGTGTGTGTGTCTCCATCCGTGTGTGTGTGTGTGTGTGTGTGTGTGTGTGTGTGTGTGTGTGTGTGTGTCCAGCCTACCTGTGTCCCGAGCCTTTGTCCCGAGCCTCCGTCCCGTGCCTTGCCTCCTTGCCTCCGTCCCGTGCCGTGCCTTGCCGCCGTGCCTTGCCTCCGTCCCGTCCCGTCCCGTCCCGTGCCGTGCCTTGCCTTGCCTCCGTCCCGTGCCCTCTTCGTCGGCGCCTCGGCGGCCATTGTAAAATTCAAAAGCTGCGCCGCCGCCTTCGCCTGTGATAGGCGGAACACTGAATTTCCCAGCAGCCTGTGTTCCGCCTATCACGGACATCGTATCATCCTCGTCCGTAGTACGAGGATGATACGATGTCCGTGATAGGCGGAACACAGGCTGCTGGGAAATTCAGTGTTCCGCCTATCACAGGCGAAGGCGGAGCCGGAGGCGCGGCTTTTGAATTATAGAATGGCCGCTGTCTGTCTGCTCGACACGCTGATCGAGCGGGCAGACAGCGATGACTCGAGTATAAGCCGAGGGGGGCACTTTCAGCCTCAAAAAAGAGGCTGAAAATCTCGGCTTATACTCGAGTATATACGGTACCTACATCTAAAAATACATTAATTTAATATTATTATAAAAATTGTAATCACATCACAATGCATATAACCATTCAAAAAAGGGAGACAATATTATAATAAGTATAGTGAGAGCGTGATCTTACCTATCCACCCTTGTCCCTACACCAACCTGAACCCGGCTGGGGGAGGAAGAAAAGTCTTACCCGGCGACTGGGAGGGGAGTTCACCCCAGATGCCGACCTAGATCCAAGCATAAGTACCATTCATTGGGCAAGAAAGAAGATGAAGAAGAGCAGATGAAGCTCATAATAAAAAATATAAAATTAAAATGAAAATTTAAAAGAAAGGGAGAACAGTTCCCATAGTGCAAAGAATGGTGAGTGTTAGTATACATAGCCCTAAAGCCAATCAAAGACTGATGATAATAATTATAATCATTGTTGGTGAAAAACAAAACCTTAAAAGTGAGACACCAAGTGACTACAAAATGTGTCAACCAATCACCAAATCCAGGGACATAAAAGTCCCATTAGAAACACAATTAGAGAACACAGTGTGGGTGAGAAACAGTGCTGTGCAATATTAAATGTGAGTGAAGACCAAAGAAACCAGGGGAAGAGAGGAGGGAAGTCAGATAAATAGTTATCCGTTTATTAGATGTTTGGAGGAAAATGGATCCCAGGATATACGTGGCTAGTCTATGAATAGTGTGTGAACCAATAATGGTAAACACAGGGATTATCGGTTTGTAGGGAACGGACACAACTCCCAATTGAGATAAGTTGGTGAATACAGGTCACTATATAGAGAGATATGGAGCATCTCTCCCCCCCTGGTTTATTTGGTCTTCACTCACACTTAATATTGCACAGCACTGTTTCTCGCCCACACTGTGGTCTCTAATTGTGTTTCTAGTGGGACTTTTATGTCCCTGGATTTGGTGATTGGTTGACACATTTTGTAGTCACTTGGTGTCTCACTTTTAAGGTTTTGTTTTTCACCAACAATGATTATAATTATTATCATCAGTCTTTGATTGGCTTTAGGGCTATGTATACTAACACTCACCCTTCTTTGCACTATGGGAACTGTTCTCCCTTTCTTTTCAATTTTTCATTTTAATTTTATATTTTTTATTATGAGCTTCATCTGCTCTTCTTCATCCTCTTTCTTGCCCAATGAATGGTACTTATGCTTGGATCTAGGTCGGCATCTGGGGTGAACTCCCCTCCCAGTCGCCGGGTAAGACTTTTCTTCCTCCCCCAGCCGGGTTCAGGTTGGTGTAGGGACAAGGGTGGATAGGTAAGATCACGCTCTCACTATACTTATTGTAATATTGTCTCCCTTTTTTGAATGGTTATATGCATTGTGATGTGATTACAATTTTTATAATAATAAATTTATGTATTTTTAGATGTAGGTAATATCCTGAAGAAGCTGAGAAGCGAAACTAGTCAAATTACCTTACCCTTCCCTATGAATTTGTGACATATACCCGAAGATGTAACTTTTTGTAACGTTAATAAATTGTTTTTATGAAATATTATTTTCTTCATATTGATTTAATGACTTTATGTGCCCCGTGATAGCCCCCCTGCTCACACCATTTTGACATCTCTGATTGGTGCCAGAGATGTTGATGTTATTTCTTAACAAACATATCATACTTACCTCCACTGTGCAGCTCGTTCTGCACAAAGTGACCCCAAACATCCTCTTCTGGGGTCCCCCGGCAGCTCTAATGGCTCCTCCGTGCATCAGATAACCCCCTAGGAGAAGCACCCTCCCAAGAGGGTTACCTTGCAGGTGTGCTCCTGAGGCCAGCATTTGCTTCCACAGACACGAATGCCCGCCATCCGCATCATTGGATTTGATTGACAGCAGTGGGAGCCAATGGCTGCACTGCTATTAGTCTATCCAATCAAGAGCTGGGACCCTGTGGAGAGAGGGACAGCACATCCCTGCCGAGGAGATGAAGGGGCTCAGGTAAGTAAAATGGGGGCGCTGGGAGGGGCGGTGCATGGCAGGTGTTGTGAAAAAAAAATGAGGGTTTACAACCCCTTTAAGTTTTTTCAAGGTGAACCCAGACTATTCATAGTTCACCGAACTGCCAAAAAAGCTGGTCTAAATTGGGCAGTTCACATGTCCGAATCCCTAACTGCTGAACTTTAACCACTTCAGGACCGCCGTATTGCCATTGTACGTCAGCACAATGGCACAGGCAGGCAGAATCACGTACATCTACGTGATTGCCTTCCAGCGGGTGGGGGGTCCCATCGGACCCCCTCCCGCTGGATACGGCGGTCCGATTCGGTCCAGCAGCGATCCGTGATGAGGGGATGGCCGTTCGTTTTCGGCCACCCCCTCTGGATCGCTCCTGGCCAATGAGAAGCTTCCTCCCCTGTGTATTGTTTACACAGGAAGGAGGAAGTGATGTCATTCTCCTCGGGGCGGTCTTTTTGACCGGACTACGAGGAGAAGAGTAAAAGTAAGTCTGCACGAACACTACACTGACATGTAGGTACACACAGGCACACAAACCCCCCCCGATCCCCCCCCCGATCGCCCCCCGATCCCCCCCCCGCCCCCCCTCCCCCCCCAGTCACAGTGTCACTGATTGCATTGATCATTTCTTTACTGATCAATGCATTCAGTGTCAGTTGTGACAGTAAAAACTGTCAGGACAGTTAGTGTTAGGTCCAGGGTAGCCCCCTATCACCCCCCAATAAAGATTTAACCCCCTGATTGCCCCTAGAGTTAACCCTTTCACCCCCTTTTGCCAGTGTCACTAAGCGATCATTTTTCTGATCGCTGCATGTGTCGCTAGTGTCGCTAGGTAGCTAGTTATTTTTTTAGGTTCACCGCCAGGTTTTTATATCGCTAGGTACCCCGATATACTACCCAATAATGTTTTTAACCCCCTGATTGCCGCTAGTTAACCCTTTCACCCCCTTTTGCCAGTGTCACTAAGCGATCGTTTTTCTGATCGCTGCATTAGTGTCGCTACAGTCGCTAGGTAGCTAGTTATTTTTTTAGGTTCACCGCCAGGTTTTTATAGCGCTAGGTACCCCGATATACTACCCAATAATGTTTTTAACCCCCTGATTGCCGCTAGTTAACCCTTTCACCCCCTTTTGCCAGTGTCACTAAGCGATCATTTTTCTGATCGCTGCATGTGTCGCTAGGTAGCTAGTTATTTTTTTAGGTTCACCACCAGGTTTTTATATCGCTAGGTACCCCGATATACTACCCAATAATGTTTTTAACCCCCTGATTGCCGCTAGTTAACCCTTTCACCCCCTTTTGCCAGTGTCACTAAGCGATCGTTTTTCTGATCGCTGCATTAGTGTCGCTACAGTCGCTAGGTAGCTAGTTATTTTTTTAGGTTCACCGCCAGGTTTTTATAGCGCTAGGTACCCCGATATACTACCCAATAATGGTTTTAACCCCCTGATTTCCGCTAGTTAACCCTTTCACCCCCTTTTGCCAGTGTCACTAAGCGATAATTTTTCTGAACGCTGCATCAGTGTCGCTAGTGTCGCTAGGTAGCTAGTTAACTAGGCTCCCAAAAAGTCCCCCACATGTGGTATCCCCGTACTCGGGAGAAGCAGCAGAATTTATTTTGGGGTGTAATTTGACTTCTGCCCATAGCATGTGTGAGCAATATATCATTTAGTGACAACTTTGTGCAAAAAAAAAAAAGTTTGTAATATTCCCGCAACTTTTGGCAAAATATAAAATATTCCATGGACTCAACATGCCTCTCAGTAAATAGCTTGGGGTGTCTACTTTCCAAAATGGGGTCATTTGGGGGGGTTTTGTGCTATTTTGGCATTTTATGGCCTTCGAAACTGTGATAGGTAGTGAGGAGTTAAATCAAAAATTTGCACCCTTAGAAATCCTGAAGGTGGTGATTGGTTTTCGGGGTGCCGTGCGCGACTAGACTCCCAAAAAGTCCCACACATGTGGTATCCCCGTACTCGGGAGAAGCAGCAGAATGTATTTTGGGGTGTCATTTCACATATAACCATGGCATGTGTGAGCAATATATCATTTAGTGACAACTTTTTGTAAAAAAAAATTTTTATTTTTTTTTTTGTCATTATTCAATCCCTTAGGACAAAAAAAATAAATATTCAATGGGCTCAACATACCCATCAGCAATTTCCTTGGGGTGTCTACTTTCCAAAATGGGGTCATTTGGGGGGGATTTGTACTGCCCTGCCATTTTAGCACCTCAAGAAATGAGATCGGCAGTCATAAATTAAAAGCTGTGTAAATTCCAGAAAATGTACTCTAGTTTGTAGACGCTATAACTTTTGCGCAAACCAAAAAATATACGCTTATTGACATTTTTTTTACTAAAGACATGTGGCTGAATACATTTTGCCCTCAATGTATGACTAAAATTTAGTTTATTCGATTTTTCTTATAACAAAAAGAAGAAAATATCTTTTTTTTTCAAAATTTTCGCTCTTTTTTCATTTATATCGCAAAAAAAAAAAAATCGCAGAGGCAATCAAATACCATCAAAAGAAAGCTCTATTTGTGGGAAGAAAAGGACGCAAATTTCGTTTGGGTGCAATATTGCATGACCGCGCAATTACCAGTTAAAGCAGCGCAGTGCGAAATTGCAAAAAGACCTCTGGTCCTTAAGGTGTTTATTGGTCCGGAACTGAAGTGGTTAAACAAACCGTTAGGGATCCCATGTGATGTTGTTCACAATTGAAAATTGGTAGGATTCCTGCTGCTGCATTTACATTCCTGTTCGCATTGGGGATCTGTCATTTAGTTATGGAGGTGTGGCAAGTTAACATGGCTAGATGGCAGGTCACCATGATTGATGAGGGTTTACAACAATGAATGGCATGATTAGTGACTCTTTGATTTGTACTTAATTTTTGCAATGTAAATAAAGAACTGTACTTGTCGGTAACTCCATGTGCAAGTTTATTCATCCACTAAGCATGTTATTTAAAGGATTTTTATTCTTTTAAAGTCGCCCTTGAAAACATGAAAAGACCTTTTTTCTACTAAATAGTATTGTTTAAACACTTGCCAACTGCACACTGTAGCTTTTCTGCTAAAGTGTGGGTCGGCTGCACAGAATCACGTATATATATATGTGATTCTGCATTTCCAGATAAGGGGCATGCATGGCGACCCGGATGTGCTGTCACTGGCTCCAGCACATGTCAATCAGCGAGTCCTGGCCAATGATTCATGGCTGGGACCCCCCTAAAGGTGGAGTGGATAACAGGAGAGAGCTCTGTGGGGATTTGCCAGTTTTTGTTTCCCTGCAAACCAGGGAATGAAAACGGTTACATCCCTGAGTAAAAGCAGCACACAGTCAACACAAAAACACTTGCTAGGCACACAGTTAACCCTTTGATTGCCCCCAAGATTAACCCCTTCCTAACCAGTGTCATTAGTTAGTGACAGTGCATATTATTAGAACTGATCACTGTATTAGTGTCACTGGAGATGTCAGTGTCAGTTCCCACGCAACATCAGTTAGTCCGCTGCCCTACCACAGTCCCACTATAAGTCACTAATCGCCGTCATTACTAGTATAAAAATAAAAAATAAAAAATACAGTATCTATAGCATTGCTTGTAGATGCTATACCTTTCACGCAAGCCAATCAATATACAGTTATTGTTTGTTTATTTACCAAAGACACATAGCAGAATAAATGTTGGCCTAAATTTATGAAGACATTTTTTTTTTATTGGTTATGATTTATAGCAGAAAGTAAAAAATATTTATATAGCAAAAAAAAAGCAGTGATTATGAAATACCACCAAATGAAAGCAATATATGTGTGAAAACAAAAATTATATAAATGTAATTTGCATACAGTATTGCATGACCATGCAATTGCCGGTTAAAGTAAAGTGCTGAACTGCAAAAAATGGTCTGGTCATAAAAGGGGTAAAATCTTCTGGAGCTTAAGTGGTTAAAACATTATTTTTGCATAGGTACATGTCCCCCATGATAGCACCTAGCGCCGAGTCCTCATGCCCTTATTAGCCTTAAAATGGTTAGAAATAAATAATGAGATTTGGCTCTCATAGACTTCAATTGGGTTCACCACTAAGTTTGGGGTTATGAACTTCCCACTAGGTACGCCCAGCCTGGCTCGAAACCAAACCTGACCAGGTTCACTCTCCCTATCTCCCTACTCAAAATTAGAAGAAAAAAAAGTTTCTGTAAGTACAGGTCTCTTCTGACAAAGCATCTAGTCCCCATGTTGATGAGTACAAGGGCCTCTTCTACATAAGCCTGTCCAGGTGGTTGTAGGGAATTGCATTGTGGACCTATCCGAATCTAGAAGAATCCATTGAAATAAGGGGTCTCCCAAATAATTCCTCCACCATGTTAACCACTTGCTTACTGGGCACTTAAACCCCCCTCAGTCCCAGACCAATTTTCAGCTTTCAGCGCTGATGCAATTTGAATGACAATTGCGCGGGCATACAACACTGTACCCAAATGAAATTTTTATCATTTTTTTCCCACAAATAGAGCTTTCTTTTGGTGGTATTTAGTTACAGCTCGGAGTTTTATTTTTTGCTAAACAAACAAAAAAAGATGCAAAAAAAAAAAAAATCATGTTTTAATAGTTTGTTATAAAATTTTGCAAACGGGTCATTTTTCTCCTTCATTGAAGTGCGCTGATTAGGCGGCACTGATGGCTGCATTGGTGGGCACTGATGGGCTGCATTGGTGGGCACTGATGGGCTGCATTGGTGGGCACTGATGGGCTGCACTGGTGGGCACTGATAGGCATAGTTAAGGTGGCACTAATAGGCACAGATAAGGCGGCACCGATGGGCACAGATAAGGCGGCACTGATGGGCAAAGATGGGCACAGATAAGATGGCATGGATGGGTGGCACGGATAAGTGGCACGGATGGGTGGCACGGATGGGCACTGATAGGTACCACTGATAGATGGGACTGATGGGCACTGATAGGTGGCACTGATAGGTGGCTCTGATAGGTGGCACTGCTGGGCACTGATGGGCCGCACTGCTGGGCACTGATGGGCGGCACTGCTGGGCACTGATGGGCGGCACTGGGTCGCAGCACCTTTGAGGCAGATTGTGGGCACTGTGGGTGGCACTGTTGGTGGCACTGCTGGATGGCACTGTGGGTGGCATTGTGGGTGGCACTGTAGGTGGCACTGTGGGCACTATGGGCACTGATGGGGGGCACTGATGGGGGCACTTACTTTTATTCAGGATGGCACGGCGGTGGGCAGGTGGGCACTGGCAGGGGGCAGGTGGTCAGCTGTATTGCTGGCCGTGATCGGGACTGATGTCCCGATCACGGCCGCCGGTGATCGGCTTTTTTTTCTCTCCTCGCGCTGTCAGCGCGAGGAGGAATAATAGCCGATTACCGGCTCCGTTCTATCACATGATCAGCTGTCATTGGCTGACAGCTGATCACGTGATAAGGGGTCGGGATCGACCCCTTGCACGGATCGGTGATCAGGCGAGTCTCACGGACTCGCCGATCACAGAGCGCGCCGCGCGCGCCCCTCAGGGGGCGCGCAGGCCGCTCGTATCCGGGACGACGTCAATAGACGTAGTCCCGGAAATGTAGGTCCGCGCTGATGCCGTCATTTGGCAATAGCGCGGATCTGTAGTGGTTAATGAGTGGGGTACATAGTAAGGGGTACAATTTAAAAAAAACACTCAGAACCTAAAAAAAGGCCTTAAAAAATGTCCCACGGTATAAAACCATCATCAATTATATTGTCCAGAGATGTAGGACAACATCAGTCATGATGAATGATGCCTGCCAACCCGCAGAAACAAAAACACACTAATGCTGCAGTACACATAATCGGAATTTTGGTCGGAAAAAGCTCTGATGGTTTTCCCGACAGAATTCATTTGGGATTTCACTCAAGCTGTCTTGCATACACACTGTCACACCAAATTCCGACCATCAAGAATGCGGTGATGTACAACACGTACGATGGGACTAGAATAAGGAAGTTCAATACCCAGTAGACAATAGCTTCCGTCTCCTAGTTGAATCTGAGCATGCGTGAGTTTTTGCGCGTCGGAATTTCATACACACGATCAGAATTTCCGATAGAATTCAGCCAGTTAAATTCCGATGGAGCATATACACGGTCACATTTTCCGATGAAAAGCTGTCTTTTTCTGGCCGAAATTCCGATCGTATGTACATGGCATAACACATCCAATACAGATGACTGCTCACTGCAAATGACAGCTTCTGACCCAGAGCTGAATATAAACAGGTGATATAAAGGGGTGAGGTATTTCAGATGACAAATATTGATATGACCATATTTGAGGAGAGATATGGCTGAGGTGCTGGTCATCTCCAATCAATACAAATAGAAGCCCTTAGCTCAACCCCATGGCTTAGGATCAGCAGCTCGCCACAAAACTGTCCAAGGAGCTGAGGTCACCCAGATTAAATAATATAAGAATAACTGAGATAGAAGGAGTGCCAACCAAATGTTTTTTATAGCGCAAAAGTTTTTATATGATTCTACAAGTGACCAAAATAAAAAAGGCATCCAATATGTTTCAGGGTCCAAAATACCCCCCCCCCCCTTTATATTAGAGCTTTATTGGTTAAAATGGTGTTTAATGGAGGCAACTAAAAAATCTTGGGAATATCAATCAAAGCCAGGACAGTATTCAGCGTGTGAATGCCTGTGTTAGAGACAAAGCAGCACATTTCCACATTCAGGGGATAAGCCATATGCTCATGAGTATGTTTATGCTGATGCATGAAAGCAAGAACAGCCATTCACTTCTATGATTAACTGTACGCATCACCTGCAGTTTCACGGACATGGAAAAATGACAAGCATGATGCCTTATTGTCCTTTTGAGTTCAGTATTTATAAAGGTGGGCAGAAAACCATGAAAAAATATGTAAAACCAGCATTTCCTATTCTTATGTGCATGCTGTACCATGTACTTGTATGAAAAAGTATCTTGTTCTCTTTGTATTGCTTCATTGCTACAATCCGTGGTGATCCTGCCAGTTCCTCTCCCTCTGCTTTTCTATTAAAAACTGACAACTCTAGACAGAGGAGCTCAGCGTGGTCTGTTCTCTGTCTGTTCTAGGAACTCAACCTGCTCTCCTCCAATGACCCAACTTGGCTTGACAACCTGCTCCCCACATAGCCATTCACTGGCAAGACCGAATGTGTTGCTGTTTCTCCTCCCCTAGCTCTTATTCAGCTGGGAAGAGAGGGTATGTGATCACTTATAAAAAGAGGGAAAAAGTATTTATATTTTTTTATGTCTTGTAGACGAGAGTCAGCCTGGGGCAGCATTAAGAAAGGGTTAATTGAAGAGGGCAGGTACTTTCCATTCAGACCTGGTTGTTAGTCAGCTGGTCTGAAAGTGTCAGTGGAGCTGTTTGCTATGAGTGAGAGAGACATCAGCATGCTGTGTGGAAAGATCCATTGCTGGACTGTGACCCGCTCGGGTGAGCCAAACCATATGAAAGACTGTAGCTCTGATCAGAGCTGAGAAGGATTGCCTGTAAGCCTGTCTTCTGCAGAACTTGAACTGTACCCGTGTGTTTTGCTATATTGATGAATAAAGCTACTTTTACTGGACTGTCTCTGAGCCGGCTGTTCGCCCCTCTGTTCCCTTACAATCTATACACAAATGTTTTGTCTTTCATTTTTATTTTAAACTGAATGGACTGTTTTACAAGGTGGGGATTTAACCTCCTTGGCGGTATGATTCATTCTGATTTTAGGTGCTGAAAGCGGTACAATTATTTTGCATGGAAATTTGGCGTTTTATATTGTAGTCCTGCAATTTTTAGGAATAACTCTCTTAAATCTGTTCAAACCAGAGTCTAGAAGACATCCCGGGTATGATAAAATGTATAATATAATAAATAATGATAATAAATAATAATAAAAAATATTCAATAATGTAATCAAATCCAAAAACACTGAAATTTGCTCATTTGCAGAATTGTCGCTGTCATTAGATTTAGTGTTTGATGACAAATTTCCCCACAAATTGCTATCGCTCAATTCTGCAAGTGATTATAATTTATTATCGCTGTTTTCTAGTTGGTCTAAAATCACTTTTGACATAAAGGGACACGTTTTTTTGCTATGGACAATCTCCAAATTCCAGGCAGAAAAAAACAGTATTTATAATATAAAAGTGCATGCAGGGCACTGGACAGACCACTAGGGACAAAGGGGGTGTGTAATTTTTCTATACAGTACTGTAATCTGTAAGATTACAGTACTGTGTGTGTTTTGTGTGTTTTTACTTTTTTGAATTTCCCGTCGATCTCCGCTCCCGTGCGCCGTGACGTTGCAGGGAACGGGGCTCGGCGGCATTCGGGCACTGTGTGAATCGAGCGGAGGACAGCTTGATCACACAGCGCGGAGGACATCGCTGGATCCAGGGGAAAAGGTAAGTAACTCTCCCTGTATCCAGCGATGCGATCCCGAGTCTGGCTCGGGGTTACCGCTTATGGTACTGAAATCCCAGCCCGAGCCACACTCAGGATCACCGCCAGGGAGTTTAAATATACTTTAAAATTATTAACAATTAATAGTAGTGGTTTTATTATCTCAGTGCATGCTATTAAATTTATGTTGTACTAAGTCAAATATTAAGACTGTTATTGCTGACCTCATGAAAACACCAGTTGCTCAGTCTCTGGCTAAATCTGGCTATAGTCAGAACTCCTTAAAGGAGAAGTCCAGCCTGAGCTTGTTTGGCTGGGCTCCTCCTGTGGATCATAGGAGTGCAATTCGTTTTGTACTTCTGTGACCAATTTTTAGCAGGGAGCGGTCTGAAGTTCCCTCTCTGCTGACATCACAGGAATCAGTCCAGGCACTGCGTCATCACGACAATAAAGTCTGGATCCGACAGGTGCCTGGACTGATACCCATCTTAGCCTCTTAGCAAGCTGCTGAGAGCCTGAGATGGCCACTCCCTGCCCCTCCACAGCTCAGCGATCCAGTGAGCAAGAAGGATCAGAGCAGGAGTTCTCCGCTAGGGGCGCTGAGAGAGTCAGGCCATCAGTGATGTTCAGTGGCTCGGTTCCCAATGCAGAGACGCCAGGGGACAGATGCAGCATCGGACTGATGTTGCATTCATCTAGATAAGTATGATGGGGAAAAAAAATTAAGAAAAAACATACTTCTCTTTTAACGATGTACTTATTTTAGGTGAGTGATTTAAAGGTACTGAAGTCATCAGATCAGCATGGCAGCCTGGAAACTAGCATCATAGAAGAGTCAACTATGGCAGCTTCCAAATTATCTCAGTACAGGTTTCCTATTATTCTATTAGTACTTTACTAGTTGCCAACAGGAGCAAAGATAAAGTATACATACAGCTTGTGTTTGCTTGTATACTATTCTAAATTATGCTAGAATTAGTTGAGACTGAGCTCTGATCCTGTAGTGCTTGGATGCACTTGCTCATGCATTAAATGAAGTTATTAAATAAAGCCCCTGTAGTCAGGTTCTAGTAGCACAGGCTCAGTTCCCTCATGGCAACCACAAAATATGAACACTTCTGTGAATATTTATTGAGTCTGTATTGGAATCATAAAACCCAGAGAGATTAATTAAATTCATTCTCCTCACCTACACCCTGCTCACTGTTTCTGATGATGTTAAGTAGCATTCCTATTGGTCAGATGCAGTTTACACCTCCCAGTCTGTTATCTGTAAGGGCTTGTTCACACATATGACTAACATAGCTTCAACTTTGAAAAGTGATTCCAACACTGAGCTCATCCATGGTGAGGAGGCACATCACTGCAAGCAACACTATGCTGGGTGGTTGCATTTAATTTTTGCTATAGCATGTATACAGACCCGAACGGTTGCAAGCCCTTGTTCAGATGGACAGTCCGGGCCTGGAAAAATGTGGCCCAACCTTACCTTTTCTTGGCTGCTTGTGTGAATTAGCCCCACGTTCCTACATGTCTAATTACTGCACACAAGTGACCAAAACTTGGAAAAATGTTGTCAGACAATAAAATGTATGAATATCAAAATACTGCTGCAACAAGCCATTAGAAAATAGGTACAGGATATGACACAGCTTTTTTTTTGCAAATCTGATCTATCGATTGGTGTACAAGGATGAGCTCAACTTTTTTCTGTTCCTAGTCTCAGCTCGCAGCTGTGGATTGGAAACTCAGCCCAGATCAATGGTTAATTTGTCTAGAAATGTGAGATATATTACTTACACAAGCTGCAATGCCCCTCCAAGCCGAGAGCACACCCGGGTGCCTTGAATCCTTACTCAGTTACTGCGCGGACCAGCCGGTTCTGAGACTCGGGAACAGAAGGATCCTTACCTCAGACCAGGCGGGTCTATTCAAGTTAACCAACCGAAGCATGTTGCGGAGCAACAAACGACCCCATGACTGGGACCCCTCGCGGGGCTACCCTGGTCCAGAATCGGGAACAGACCACTAAGGGCTCATGAACCAACAACCCGGAACACGTGAATTCAACACCTTAAGTTCCCTTCCCCAGACTCCTCAGCGGGGCCCAGGGCACCCACTGATTGGCTCCGGGGAAGCTGATACCCAAAACGTCCAACCAGGAGTGGTTCTGAGCCGGTCATGTGCACTTCACTGTACACATGGCCAGGCAGAACTCTAACACAGCCCAGCCAAACTGATGTCAAAGTTAAACCTACACAATTAACCCTCAGAACCCCTTTACTGTTCTGAGGCAAAAACTAAATTTGTACATGAATGACTCTTTGTCCAAAGTGTCACCGCTACAAACACAAAATTAAATGTTATACTTAAGCGGTGAGCATTTAGATCTTTTCTTTCTACCCATGACCTGGCATTTGCATGACCACCTGTTTGCACAGGGTTCCATGCCATAAGGGGAGAGTGATTAGTTAGACCAGAGGTGGAGGGATTGTCACGCTACTGTGGAAAAAAAAAATGTAATCAGTAACAGCCCTAATATATATCTATATATAGAGTTATATCTATATCTATAGCTATATATCTAGATCTAGATGGGTTTTAAGCCACTCGTACTCCTGGGTCCCTGTCAGAAACCATAAATCATACTGAGACAGAAATACAATTAAATCACACTTGTTTATTAATAAAAATAAAAAGGTAAATAGAAAAAGCGTAGTCAAGCATAGCCAGAGTCCAGTGACCATATTGGGTAGTCAGCCAGGCCAGAAGTCAGGGATCCAAGTAGAGCACAAAAAGCAGGATACGGAGCCAGAAGGGATGTCAGCAAGCCAGTCTTTAAACAAACCGCAGGAGATGGTTTCAGTGATGTGACCAAGGCGAAGGCAGAGGTGAAGTGAGCTGGAAGGCTTTAAGTAGGCAGGTCAGAAAAGCATCATCAGGAACAGCTGGTAACTGTGGAGAGAGAAGAGAGCTGGCAATTAGCCAACAGCTGAGCGGCCTGGCAATAGAAGGAAGGGTTAAGCCAGCCCTGACAGTACCCCCTCCTCAATGACCCCTCTCCCTCGGAGGGCCACCGGGCTTGAGGGGAAACCGTCTATGGAACTCGCGGAGGAGGACCAGGGCATGTACTGTATGTCAGAAGATGAAACCCAGGAGCGTTCCTCCGGACCGTACCCCCTCCAATGCACCAGGTACTGTATGTGCCCACGGAACCTATGGGAGTCAACAATGGATTGTACCTCATACTCCTCATGGTTCTCAACCTAAATAGGGTGTAAATCGGTTACAGACCAATGGTTTTAATAAGGAGACATGAAACACATTTGAGATGCGCATACTAGGAGGAAGGTCTAACGTGTAAACCACTAGGTTAATCCTGTGAAGGATACAGAAATGCCCAATAAACCGAGGTGCAAACTTCAGTGAGGGAACACGAAGCCGGAGGTTGCGAGATGACAGCCAGACCCTGTCCCCAACCTGTTAGGAAGGCGCAGGCAGGCGTCTGCGGTCAGCATGGAGTCTGTACCTATCATTAGTATGATGCAAAGCCTCCTGGACTTCTACCCAAGTGGAACGAAGACCACGGATTTGCTCATCTAATGTAGGAATACTCTGCGGAACAAATGAGTCAGGCAACATGGAAGGTTGGAAACCATAATTCGCCATAAATGGAGACAATCGGGAGGAAGAATTCAAGGCACTGTTGTGAGGAAACTCTGCCCAAGGTAATAGGTCAGACCAGTTGTTATGATGGTCAGAAATATAGCAACATAGGAATTGCTCCAAAGACTGATTGGCTCATTCTGCGGCCCCATTAGACTGCGGGTGATACGCAGGAGAAAACACAAGCTGAATTCCCAACTGTGCGCAAAAGGCTTGCCAGAACCGGGAGACAAACTGACTGCTCCTGTCCAAGACAATCACCTTGGGTAGCCCATGTAAGCGAAAGATCTCCCGAGCAAAAATGAAAGCCAGTTCCTTAGAGGTGGGCAACTTCTTAAGTGGAATACAAAGACACATCTTTGAGAACCAGTCAACCACCATAAGGATAACAGTGTTGCCTTGGGAGTTGGGCAACTCCACAATGAAATCCATAGACAGGTGAGTCCAGGGCCTCTCTCCATTGGGTATGGGTTGTAGGAGGCCCACTGGAAGGTGTCCTGGAGTCTTACTCTGAGCACACATGGGACAGGCAGCTATGAGGGCAGTAACATCAGCCCGTAGACTAGGCCACCAGAATTGTTGGGAAATGGCCCAAATGAATTGATTCTTCCCAGGATGGCCAGCTGCCTTGGCGAGAATGGTAAGTCTGGAGCACAGCAGTACGAAGACTCTCAGGGACAAAGCAGTGGTCACAAGGTTTATCAGGAGGAACATGGAGCTGAGCAGCAAGAATTTTTTCACCCAAATGAGAAGTGGTGTGATCCGTAGCCAAGATACGATCAGGAGGAATCATAGGAACCGGAACCGACTCTGACTTGGAAGTGGAGGAAATAACTTGGAATTGGATTATCTCATGGTGAAGAGCTCCTATGGCCATGGACAATGGAACCGTCTCATGAGTCACATGGGCAGGCTGTAAAGGTCTCCCATCAAGAGCCTCAATGGCAAGTAGAGTGTCATGCAGATGCAGCGGAATTGAGTGCTGCCAAACAAATGCAGCATCAATGAACAGGCCTGCAGCCCCAGAGTCGATTAGAGCCTGTATCTTGATGGACGACTCAGCCCAAGAAAGGGTGACCAAAACCAGGGGCTTATCCTTCTGGATAACTGGGGACGAAACAACGCCACCTAAGGTCTGTCCATGACAGGACCTCAAGGTTTGGGCGTTCCCTGGACGGGTAGGACAAGACTTCAAAAAGTGACCTGCCTGGCCACAATAAAGGCACAATCTCTCCCTCCTCCCAAAGGCTCTCTCATTCGCAGAGACACGTGAAGCCCAGGTGCATGGGTTCATCTTCACTGACCAATTTGGTACCAGGAGGCATGGGATGTGAGGGAGGCATGGGTGGGACTACAAAGCTTGGTGGCAAACGTACAGGAGGCTTCCGCAAGCGCTCCTTAAGAGAAAGTCTTTCTCTGAGTCTGGAGTCAATGAGGATGGCTGTTATATATTTTATGTAACGCTTACACTCTTTTGTACTTACTATATTCTCTTTAATAAACTTTATTGTGATAAAAAAATGAGGATGGCAAACGAGATCAAGCTCTCCAGCTCAGTGGGTATATCTCGGGCTGCTATCTCATCCTTGATGGAATCTGAGAGACCATGAGAAAAAGCAGCCACGAGGGCCTCATTGTTCCAAGCAACCTCTGCTGCCAGAGTACAGAATTCAATGGCGTAGTCGGCAACAGTTCTCATACTCTGTTTGATGGACATGAGGCACTTGGCAGCAGAAGCGGAGCGTTCAGGAACGTCAAATACCCTTTTAAAGGAGGCCACAAAATGAGGGTAACTCAAGACAACAGGTTTTTACGTCTCCCATAGAGGGTTAGCCCAGGCCAAGGCTCTCTCAGAAAGCAAAGATATCACAAAACCTACTTTGCTTCTGTCTGTGGGAAACGCCTGGGGCAGCATCTCGAAGTATATCTCAACCTGATTGAGAAACCCTCTGCATTGAACTGGATTGCCCCCAAATCGCTGGGGAAGTGGAGCAGAACCAGACATACCTCTTATAGAGGCAATACTCAAGGCGGGTGCCTGCACAAAGACTGGCGCAGCAGCAGGGACGGCCTGTGACTCAGGTTGTACCAGAGCAGCCACCGTGGGGGATTCCAGGTGAGCCGTGCGATTCAGGAGTGTTTGTAACGCCATGGCAAACTGATCCATGTGGTGATCTTGCTCATCCAATCTGAAAAAAATATTACCAACAAGTGGATTGACTGTATCTTCTGAATTCCTGGCCTTCGCCTACTGTCAGAAACCATGAATCAGGCTGAGACAGAAGTAGAATTAAATCACACTTGTTTATTAATAAGAATAAAAATGTAAATAGAAAAAGCATAGTCAAGCATAGCCAGAGTCCAGTAATAGTAGTCAGCCAGGCCAGAAGTCAGGGATCCAAGTAGAGCACAGCAAGCAGGATAAGGAGCCAGAAGGGATGTCAGCAAGCCAGTCTTTAAACAAACCGCAGGAGATGGTTTCAGTGATGTGACCAAGGCGAAGGCAGAGGTGAAATGAGCTGGAAGGCTTTAAGTAGGCAGGTCAGACGAGCATCATCAGGAAACAGCTGGTAACTGTGGAGAGAGAAGAGAGCTGGCAATTCACAGACAGCTGAGCGGCCAGCCCAGAGAAGGAAGGGCTAAGCCAGCCCCTGTCAAGTCCCCTGTCATAAGGGACCATGTCGTTCTGGTAAGCGGCAGTGTGTCTGTAGGTGCAGGCATCTTTTTCACCCTTTGCACTTTCAGTGCACTTGTAGTGCAAAGTGGATTTGCCTTTTCGTAAATAACCCCCAATGCATGATTTGAGCTTGGCTGTAGGGTTTGTTGTAAGTTTTTTGTAGGTGACTGTGTCTGCAAGCAGTCTATGACACAGCCACATAGAATATAATCAGCACAGAAGAGGCATATGCACTAAGACTTTTATTATCAATTTTTCACTTTCTGTTCACATTTATTATGTATATTGATTGCATTTTTTTAATATGCTACATTGCACTTTAACATGAGGTATTGCTTTAAAGAAAAACGTAAATATTATTGCACATTATATTGGACCTTACGGTCCTTATATGAGCGTCTCCTCACACCCTATTCACTATTATCTAAAGTAGATCCACTTACCTTAGTCTGAGGAGCAGCTGTTAATTTATTTAAATAAATTTAGTTTTTTTGGCACGAGGTACACATTTTTCAATAAACATATTACATATTTTTTGGAGTTCAATAACCCTTTAATTCAAATGTACAAATATAGATTATTTTTTAGTAACTTCATCTGTCAACAATTGCAATGGTCATAATTTTATTCTATAGGTTCACTGCTTTTAGAAAATGCATATTGTTTTGGAGTCTTCTATGTCAACTATCAATTGACAGCAATTTTGCAAGAGAAATGGAGATTGTAATCTAATTTGTTTCACATTATGAAGAATATTACTTTTAGGAGGGTAATAGATGAGAAATAAATGAGGTTAGGCCCATTTAAATACTGGTATTTCTGTTCCAGTGGCACAAACCACCCACTGTTATATCTCTGTAGGTTTCAAGGAAAGATCCCCCTGTGGGACTTGAGTTGTTGGACTTGCTCCAGAATGTCAGCAACAAGAATTTTTGGTAAACATCCCTTGGAAATTTCAGCAAATGTATCTTTTGAGCAGAAATGTTTGTTTCAAATCTGCATTGGCAGGAGGGATCTCCATAATAAATCTGGTAGGTTATAAGTAGAAAATTACCTTATTTTTAAAAAAAAATTCGAATCCTTAATACGCTCCAGTTAATTATAGTGAAATTAAAAAAGTAACACTTTCACATCTATTCCCAAACAAGGTTAAATTGCAATCAGGAGGTCAAGTAGTAAATTGCACAAACTGCTGTTTGCTGGCAAGATTGGAGTACAAGTAAGATTACCATGATACAGATTTGTGTTGGTATAGAAAGTAATGAAATTCAAATGAAAGAAATGAACCCCACGTAGCAAATGTGATTATTTGGACCAGGACAAATCTAGATTGATTGAGGTAGCACGCTAAGTTGGAGTTATAATAAACCTGGTCAATAGTAATAATATCATGTTTTCGTAAATAAGCATGGCACGACAGAAGTCAGCTCACCCAAGCTAATTAATATCTTACAGAGTTTAAATGCTGTGCTAAGCATATCCACATAGGAGACTTTATAAAATGAAAAAATTCTTTCATATCCAAATCTTAACAGGTATAACATATTGATGTATTATATTATATTTATAATCACCTTTTGTATAAAAAACTGAGGAAACAAATGTGTCTGTGTTGCTTGTACCAGCAAATTAGCAAATCATTTTTGTTGTGCCGGTTCAGAAATTTAAAGTGGTCTTGCAGCTTACCAATTCTTAGATGTGATGGCTGTATTCATTTTCCTTTTTTGATTCATCCAGTAAGTCTGTTGTTTTTCAAAAGAACAGTATACAGGGATGAAATAAACCATTTAACACTGGCAGGATGCTGACAATGATCAGCTTATATATTTATGTAAAATCTTTATCCTAAATGGAAAACTGTTTGCTGTAACTGATTATAAAGTTTGAGCTGCAGTTTGGCTTCAATTTGTTAATGTAAATAAATCTGCTAGTACATTTACCACTTCCTTCCCTCTGGACTGACAATGCTGCTGTCTGCTGTGCCCCCTGTGCTCATTAATCCAGAGTAGTTAAAGTGCTAGCTTAGTGCTGTATTGCTCTGTAAAATTCCTGCCACATCCCTCTAGATACAAAGCAAAAGAGTTACTCCATTGGGATTTTAGAGGCAGATTCTGAGACAGTATAAATGTGAATTATAGTAAAATCAGCAAACTTTGATTAACAGGTAAAAGTATATATATATATATATATATATATATATATATATATTTTTTTATATATATATATATATATATATATATATATATATATATATATATATATATATATATATATATTTTTTTTTATATATATATATATATATATATATATATATATATATATATATAAAATTATATTATATTATAATTTTTACTTTTTGCCATTACTTCTTTATATACTTGTTATAAAAGTTATAAAAGTTTTAAATGTTTATTGTGTGACTATTAAAAAAACAATAACCCTGAGACTGATTTTTAATCCCACTTCTGAGCACTTTGTATTAACTTGCTATGTCGTTTGCTTTAACTAACTCCACAGTAAGTTGTAGGATGATTAAGCTTAACTATATATGGTAGCAAAAGATTGTACAGGAAACACTAATTAGCCAAATATAGTACCATCGTGTACCAGGCACGCCATCTGTGTTTCCTCCAGCCAATAGAAGCGTAGAGGCTGTATTATTGTAGGTATTAGGAGGGGGATATACATTCCTTTGTGTGATTCTTACTGCATCTTTTGACTTGCAAGCTTCATCCTTTTGTGTGACACATCAGAAAAAAATTGTCTGCTTCTCAATACACCTGGAGTTTGACTGATCACAAGAGAAGAATATTCCTAACAATACTCATTATATTTGTAGATGCGTGGCCAGACTGGTTGGGCTCCCTTCCCTCTTTGGCAGTCCTTGTAGGTCTAGGCATCGATTTCCCCCCTTCCTTTTCTCATCCCACCTCTCCTTCCCTTCTCTGCTACCTCTTTCCCATTAGTCGATATGAGACAGTGGGGCATGTCCAGGGGAAACTTGCTAAACTTTTAAATACAATTGCCCATTTTGAGTATGATAAATATGCTATGATGTATTTTCTTGCACCTGTAATGCACATCTGTTGTATAACATTGAATATTATGTGTACTTATGTTTTTACTATTGTACATTTTGATTATTGCGCCCTGCTCTTGTTCACCCCTGAAGAAGGAATATCGTTATATTCTGAAACGTGTTGGGACTTCCTGTGACAATATCCATGTTCACCACGTATTCTACAGGACCAGCCGGGTTCCAGGTTTAGGAGCCTCAGAGTTGATGATCAATATAATGCAATGTTGTTAATTTGATTTTAAACCCACTCAATGTGATTGTAATCTTTTGTATCACGCTTTTAATATCTGTGAATAAAAGTTTTCTGTTTTTCCCTTACTCCCAATTGAGTTACTCTTTTGCCTTGTAATAATCCAGAGTAGGAGCACTCTAATACAAGATGTGTGTTACTTGCCAGATCGCCAGGTGAAAACAGAGGAAAAAAAGCCTAAAAAGAAAATGAATGCAGACACCACATTCAATGATTGGTAAGCTGAAATATGTTAATTTTTTTTGTTTTGGGTTTAATGCCACTGTAAGCAAATACTTTATTGGCTGCTAAGTGCATTGTTTTTATTGCATTGATATTTTAATCATTTAACTTAAACATGTTATCTCTAGGCTTAGTGCATAGAAACAGTTGAACAAAATGTATATAAGTGTCAACAAATAAAATGACCAAAAATGTAAATAAGTGCCTGATGTGTATATGGCTCAAATTTTATCTCACTACAATATAGAGAATAATTGTGCAAAAATCTTGTGCTGCCCTCAAAACTCTATGATCAAATGTGCAATATAATAAAATACAATACAAAGCAAAAAAAACAAGTGGCATCTGTCTATTGCAGCAACAAAAAATCCATAAAATAATGTGAATAGTCCAAATCCAAGAGAAAATAATAAGTTTGGTGAAAATGTGGAACAATATCTTCTCATGTGCCACTTCTCATGCACCACCACCAACAGAATATCAAGCCTCTAACCCAGGGATTTCAAACTGACGGCCATTGTGAAACTACAAGTCCTATGAGGCATTTCAAGGCTGACAATTACAAGCATGACTCCCACAGGCTGAGGCATGATGGCACTTGATGTTTGGCAACAGCTGACGGGCCGCCAGTTTGATACCCCTGCTCTAACCAGATCCTTGTGACCCCTATGTGTCTGAGGTCATAAAAACATACAAAACTCAGAGGTCATCTCTGGGGTACTGGTAAACCTCTCCTGTGATGAGCACCAAGGAATATTGGGTGCCTCAAAAATGTAATATGGACCATAAATGAGAGAAGAAACACTCCACATAATGTAATCTATTTAAATGATATGAGATTTGTTAAAACTGATGCATATTTACTGATATGCTTGAAGTATTCAAGCATTAAAGTGGTTCTAAAGGCAGAATTTAGTTTTTAACTTATTGCAAGCTATGCATTAAGGTGAAAAACCTTCTGAGTGCAGCTCCCCGTTTATACTTACCTGAGCCCCATCCCGATTCAACAATGGGCATGAGAGCAGCAACTCTGCCAGGTCTCTCTCTCTCTCATCATTGGGTCACATAGCAGCAAGAGCCATTGGCTCCTGCTGCTGTCAATCACAGCTAGTGAGCCAATGAAGAGAGCGGAGGTAGGGCCGAGCCACACTCTGTGTGTGAATAGACAATGTCCATGGGGGTCGTATCCAATATTCCATTGGCTACCTTTCTAATCTACTTGGGAAACCGCTCAAATGGGCTCTTTACAGCTAGAAATCTCAAAGCTGTGATATCATATACTCATAAATGAGTACTATAATTTCTTTTTAGAACATCCAAAAAATATGCATATTGTTTACAATTTACTATTGCACTTCACTTACATTATATAGTGTAGGACTTCCTTATTGGGTACTTGGCCAGGGAATCGCATGTCACAATTCCCTGCACTCTTTGCAATTGCTATAAAATGCTATAGCTACACACATACGGTTCAGACTTCTGTGTGGTAAGGAAAGGAAAGAACATGGATTTTTTATAAACTGCTCATGTTCATCAGTTAGGGTTCCCAAGGACCCCATTAGCAGTGTACAGAACAGAAGGACCCCATTAGCAGTGTACAGAACAGAAGGACCCCATTAGCAGTGTACAGAACAGAAGGACCCCATTAGCAGTGTACAGAACAGAAGGACCCCATTAGCAGTCTACAGAACAGATTCATTTTTGACATGTTTTATTGAATAAAGGTAATCATCCATGAAGAAAAAAAAAAGTAATATTTTTTAATTGACCAGTGAGGCTGTCCATCATAGTGATCAGCCAACAAGAATATGTGAGGAGTGGGAGATAGCGGCAAGCTTTCCTAGGCCAACATAAGGATAAGGGAACAAAGTCCTAGGAGACCAGATTAGCAGTGACCACAGAATACTGATTAGTGCAGAGGCCTGCAGCACAGTTTTGTTTTCTGCAGCATATGTTGGTTATTGTATAAGTACCGGTATATGCCCATTTGAATTTTTGACTTACTGTACATTTAATGCTGGTGCAATAATTACCTAGATTCTAACAAATACAACTTAAAAAATTGACTCACATGGATTGTAAGACAATGGGAAAATATAGTTGTTTTGTATACAATTTCTTTATGCATTTATTATTGTCGGACTACAACTAATAATTTTAGTATTACATTTCTTTCCAATAGTCTAGTATACAGTATGCACATATGTGAAAATGTATATATAAAATGATGCATATGCATATTTTAGATTTTCACACACAGTCAAGCAGGAGGAGTCCTCAGATCCTTTTTTACATATTTGTTGGTTTCACCTTACCCCTGGTTGAAAGCTGCTTATAATGCCTGATAGCTTAAAGCAGAAGCGGAATTCCAGCCTTTAAAAAAAAAACACCTCCGCAATGGTCGCATCTTGAATGTTGTGCAAAGTACTCACTATCACCAGGTTAGTAAGTGCACTCCCATCTTCAGTGTGGACATCTAAAGCCCACTCGTAGCTCCTTCTGGGATTCCCAATCTCACGCATGCGCATTGCGTACAAAGCGCAGCGCACTTATTTTGCAGAGGCTGCCCATTGATGGGCTCCTGGGATATGCGTCATCAATCCCAGGAGCCAACAGGCAGCCGGATGTAACGTACCTCGCAGCGGCAAGGTACTGCGGAAGTATACCTGTTTATTGGTCAAAATAGGTAATTAGCTCTTAAAAAAAAACAATCTGTCATTTATGGCTATCATATCAGCAATGCGGGGGTGAAAAAATCGGGTGGAACTCTGCTTCAAGCTTAAATCCCAAATCCAGATAATGTTTTTTAAACAAATTAGCCCAGGCTTAGGCTTAATAAAACAAAAAATGTGACTCTCACTGCAATGCCCCCCCCATGTTTAGCACTGTTTCCCTTGGTAAGTCCTCTCCACCAGTAGATATTGCTAGGCTTATTGTGAATCCAGGGCACAAAGGATGCACCCCCTTGGGAGCCTTCAGCCTGCCAGTCTGGTTTCATAGAAGAATGCTGCAGAATTCGGGATGACCACCATTGTGAGGAGAAACAGAGAAAAGGGGCCTAAGGCCGCGTACACACGCGCGGACTGTTTGCCCAACCTTGTTCGTCAAACAGTTTCGGCAAACAGTCCGCTCAAAATTTGCATGAGCGGACTTGCCCACACACGAGCGGACTGTTTCAACGAACTGTTTGCCAAACAGTCCGCTCAACTTTTGAAATGAACGGACTCGTCCCACGTAAGGCGGAGGCAAATCCGCCCATTTCGAGCGCGTGTACAGGTAGGCGGGGCCCGCGAAGGAGACGTCGCGGGCTCCGCCGCCTGGAATGGGCTTAAAGGGGAACCCCAACGCCGAAAAAAATCGGCGTGGGGGTTCCCCCAAAGTCCACACCAGACCCTTGTCAGAGCACGCTACCCGGCCGGCCAGGAAAGGGGGGCGAGCGAGCGCGCCCCCCCTCCTGAGCCGTACCAGGCCGCGTGCCCTCAACATGGGGGGTGCCTTGGGGAAGGGGGGGCCGCGCGGCCCCCCCACCCCAAAGCACCTTGTCCCCATGTTGATGAGGACAAGGGCCTCTTCCCGACAACCCTGGCCGTTGGTTGTCGGGGTCTGCGGGCGGGGGGCTTATCGGAATCCGGGAGCCCCCTTTAAGAAGGGGGCCCCCGGATACCGGCCCCCCACCCTATGTGAATGAGTATGGGGTACAATGTACCCCTACCCATTCACCTGTGAAATAAAGTACAAAAAAAAACACAACACAGGGAAAAAATATTTTATTGCACAGCTCCGGGGGTCTTCAGTCTTCGGGGGTCTTCTCGCCGGACTCCTCCGCTATGTGTGTGTAGCTCTTTTACTAGCGGAGGAGTCCGGCTTTCTTCCTCCCCGCCGCCGGCCTCTTCTCCCGACTTCGGGGGTCTTGTCCCCCTCTTCGGTTCTTCTGCCGGGCCACCGCGCCTTCTTGTAGCTCTTTTACAGGCGGTGGCCCGGTCTTCTGTCGCCGCTGCCTTCCGTTCTTCTGTCGCCGCCTTCGGTTCTTCTGCCGGGCCACCGCGCCTTCTTGTAGCTCTTTTACAGGCGGTGGCCCGGTCTTCTGTCGCCGCCGCTGTCGTCGCCGCCGCCGCCGCCTTCCGTTCTTGTTCTTCTTCTTGTTCTTCTTCTTCTTCTCCTGGAGATGTTGACTCGACGAGCTCTCCGGCCGGAATGCCAGGGCCGCGCTGTGCGGTCACTTATATAGTGACAATGGGGCGGTGTCACATGGTATATGTCACATGGGTTGGTCACATGGTGACCCCGCCCCCTTACGATGTCATAGTCCCCATGTGACATCAACCCATGTGACCAACCCATGTGACATATACCATGTGACACCCCCCTTTCCTGGCCGGCCGGGTAGCGTGCTCGGACAAGGGTCTGGTGTGGACTTTGGGGGAACCCCCACGCCGATTTTTTTCGGCGTTGGGGTTCCCCTTTAAGCCCATTCCAGGCGGCGGAGCCCGCGACGTCTCCTTCGCGGGCCCCGCCTACCTGTACACGCGCTCGAAATGGGCGGACTTTCCGAGCGGGAACAGTCCGCTCATTTCGAAAGTACAGCGGACAGGCCCACACACGGACGGACTGTTCGCTCAAACACAGTTTCAGCGGACAGTTTTTCGGAATTTCCGAAAGACTTTGTCCGTCCAACTGTCCGCTGAAACTGTCCGCTGAAAGCCCACACACGAGCGGACTGTCCGCCCAAACACTGTTCAGCGGACAAGGTTGGGCGAACAGTCCGCCCGTGTGTACGCGGCCTAAGACATAATGGATCGGACCGAAGAAGAATAGGAAAAGTAACACTATGGGGGTTATTTACTAAAGGCAAATCCACTTTGCACTGAAAGTGCACTTGGAAGTGCAGTCACTCTAAACCTAAGGGGTAGATCTGAAATGAGGGGAAGCTCTGCTGATCTTATCATCCAATCATGTGCAAGCTAAAATGCTGTTTTTTATTTTCCTTGCATGTGCCCCTCGGATCTACAGCGACTGCACTTCCAAGTGCACTTTCAGTGCAAAGTGGATTTTCCTTTAGTAAATAACCCCCTATATTGTTAAGATTCACTATTGAGTTGGCCCACCCTTTGCAGCTATAACAGCTTCAACTCTTCTGGGAAGGCTGTTCACAAGATTTAGGCGTGTGTCTATGGGAATGTTTGACAATTCTTCCAGAAGCGCATTTGTAAGGTCAGGCACTGATGTTGGACAAGAAGGCCTGGCTTAGTCTCTGCTTTAATTCCTCAGAAAGATGTTCTATCAGGTTGAGATCAAGACTTCTTGCAGTCCAGTGAAGTTCCTTCACCCCAAACTCACTCATTCATGTCTTTATGGACCTTGCTTTGTACACTGGTGCACAGTCATGTTGGAACAGGAAGGGGTTATCCCAAACTGTTCCCACAAAGTTGGGAGCATGAAATTGTCCAAAATGTCTTGGTATGCTGATGCCTTAAGAGCTCCCTTCACTGGAGCTAAGTGCCCAAGCCCAACCTTTGAAAAACAACCACACATCATAATCCCCCCTCCACCAAATGATCTAGACCAGTGCACAAAGCAAGGTCCATAAAGACATGGATGATGGGGTGGAGGAACTTGACTGGTGTGCACTGAGTGCTGGTCTCAACCCGATAGAACACCTTTGGGAAGAATTCGAGCGAGCCAGGCCTTCTCGTCCAACATCAGTGCCTGAACTCACAAATGTGATTTTGGAAGAATGGTCAAACATTTCCATAGACAGACTCCTAAACCTTGTGGACAGTCTTTCCAGAAGAAGTGAAGCTGTTATGGCTGCAAAGAGTGGGCCAACGCAATACTGAACCCTACAGACGAAGACTGGGATGCCATTAAAGTTCATGTGCGTGTAAAGGCAGGTGTCCCAATACTTTTGACAATATAGTGTATGTATGGTTAAAAAAAAAAAAAAAAAGAAGGAAGGTTGGTGTGGGGTGGTCCAAGGGGAGAACAAACTAAAAACCTAAATTGATGAACATAAAATTTATCTCCAAACCAATATAATTTTAAATGTAAGTTAAAACAAGCTAAAACCTCTTTAGTTGTGGACAGTAGATTGACATCTGTAAATCAGGTACTAGTTAACTGAACTGCAATTTCTTTGTCTCAGAGCAAAGCTACTGCCTGTGAAACTTACTGGACATTATTGTGCATTAAAGGGAATTTATCTTTATAAATGAAAGTCACATTAATTAGGCGAAGGCCACATCATTTGAAATTCTCTTGAGAAATACATGTAATAAACAAAATGCTAGAGGCTACAGCTTGTTAAAGATATTAATGCAAGGTCATTTTTAAAGAAAGCTTATAGGAATATTTAACACCTGTTAAATAGCTAAAGCTTTTTTTGCAAATGCAAAAAAAAAAAAAAAATAGGGTTTCACAATTGTTTAATTAAAAGGTAGAAAAAAAAACATTCATAGTGAAGGCTCATAGTGACATAACAAATTGGGGGTTATTTACGAAAGGTAAATCCACTTTGCACTTGGAAGTCTAAATCTAAGGGGTAGATCTGAAATTAGGGGAAGCTCTGCTGATTTTATCATCCAATCATGTGCAAGCTAAAATGCTGTTTTTTCTTTTCCTTGCATGTCCCCCTCGGATCTACAGCGACTTTACTTCCAAGTGCACTTGTAGTGCAAAGTGGATTTTCCTTTAGTAAATAACCTTCATTGTATGATATCTATGCAATGAAGGATTTCACCATCATATGTTCTCAGTTTCATGTGCTACTTGTATATTGTTGCTAAATTATTGTCAGAACCTTCATCAGTGGGCTTTTGTTCACGTCACATGGGTTTTGCACTCCCACATAAGTCTACATGAAATTAAGAACCGCTTGAAGCAGATCAAATGCAAGTCAGAAGGTGGTCAACTGTAGATCATGACATTTGTCAATGACTACTGAATAATTTGAATAGAATGATTGTTTCACTACTTGGGGAGTTATTTTTTGCGTTATGTTCATGCACTTCACTGGCTTGTTCTGGTTATTAATTAAAATGATAAAAAAATAGCTGTAACTTCACAGTCAACAATTTTAGTCCCCCTAATTTTAATTTAATAGGTTTCTTTTAAAGAGAACCTAACCGATTCTATTTTTGTTTTTTTAATGTTTCTAACTTTTTAAAGTGGTTGTATACCCGCTTGATTTTTTTTTCTCTCACCTGCAAAGGAAAAGGCATAATGAGCTAGTATGCACCGCATACTAGCTCATTATGAAATACTTACCTTAGAACAAGGCCCCGACATCTGGCCCGATCCACGCCAAGGGAGTTGACATGTTCCCTCGGCGCTTCTTCCAGGTATCGTGGCTCCAGCGCTGTGAGTGGCAGGAGCCGCGATATCGTCACCCCCACGCGTGCACGCGAAAGTCTTTTTACCTGCTGTCTGGTGTCTGTCGGACTTTCAGCTGTCAGCGGCGCATTGCGAGGGAAATATCATCTAAACCGTACAGATATTTTTTTTTACCTACAGGTAAGCCTTATTATAGGCTTTCCTGAAGTTAAAAGTCCTAAAATTGACTATAAAACCACTTTAAGCGTTTGTGTCCAAAAATGTTGGTGTATGGTCCAATATCTTAACAGCAATATGGGACAGGTTCATGCGCATGCACAGGGCTATCCAGAGACACATTGAGAAGGTGGATTACTCATAGATCATTTGTATGCACCTCCATTTGTTATGTCTACCTAATTTATAAATATTTTGTTATTAAGTCTGCTAAGGAATAGATTGTTTAATACAGTACATCAAAGCCAGTCTCCCCTCACTAAGTATAAATTTACTGTCATTTTAAGAAGTGTCTTAACCAATTCCCACCCAGCCTATAGCAATTTGACGTCCTCTCAGAAAGAGCCTTGGTCTGCACCAGACACAGCCAATGATCGATTAGTGTACAGGCCCGCTGCTGGTACAATGTCACCGCTGTGACCAATCACAGCAGATCACATGACAGTTGTAAACAATTGAATAGCTTCCTTTCATGGTGTTCATTGTTACAATTTTGTTGTTAGCTGTGATTGGTCACACTGATTACATGGTGCAGACTGGGGCAATCAAAGCCCATCTGTACCATGTGATTAGCTGTGGCTAATCACATCAGAACAAACAGAATGAATCAATTTCCCTCACTAAAATGCTTGCTTATAGCAATGAAATTCACTGCTATAAGCAATCATAATGTGTTAAAAAAAATCCTAATCATTTCCCCAGAGTAGTACAATGTTACCATAGTAACATTATATTGCTCTGGTCACAATGTGTTAAAAATGTAACAAAAATTATTAAAATTTTTTCTTACTGTCACCAGTTTCCCTGATCACCGCCACACCAGTCAGGGCTGGTTCAAGGATTTTTGACACCCTAGACGAAACTTTGTTTTGCCACACCCCCTTGGCTCCACCCCTGACTTCACCCCCTGTGTCCTGCCCATGTATACCCCACCTTTTTAACAAAGCACCCATAAAATGCAGCCTACCAGCACCCATCAATTGCAGCCTCACCAGTGCCCATCAAATGCAGCCTCACCAGCGCCCATCAAATGCAGCTTACCATCATCTATCAATGCAGCCTCACCAGTGCCCATCAATAAATGTTTGCTTGCTTCCATTCATTTGGGAGTTGGGACACAGACACAGTCCTCCACTGCCACTGCCCCTGTGACACTATGTACAAACTTCAAAAGTACAACTTCAAAAAACTCACCATTACTAAATACCTTGGACTGTCAACTTTCTGTCAACTTTCCAAAAAGGGGTCATTTTTGGGCCTCAAGAAATGAGCTAGTACATCAGTACATCAGGATTAGGGATGGGCTAAACATGTTAACAGGCAAAAAGTTTGAGCGAACATGCGAACCCTATTAAAGTCTAAGGGAAACGAACATGAAAAATCAAAAGTGCTAATTTTGAAGGCTTATATGCAAAGTATTGCCATAAAAAGTGTGTGGGGACCATGCTTCCATGGGAGCGCCAACTGCTGTCTTTTGGCTTTGAAAGCTGTTAAATAGGCAAGGACGGGGCCACCCGCTGATGTAACCAGATGACCTTGCCCCCTCTGACATCCCATGATGTCAGAAGGGGGGGTCACTCTGTTATGTTACCGGGTGGCCCCACCCTTGTCTATATAACAACTGTGACAGCCAAGAGACAGCAGTGGCTGGTAGGCCTCCCATCGAGGTGTTTTTTTTTTGTTTTTTTTCTCGGGTCCGATGGACACTTTTTTCTTTTTTAATCAAGGGATTGTCAACATGTCTGTTTTGGTTTTTACTTTTTGACACTTTTTTGGTGAATGGGTAGGGGTACAATGTACCCAATACCCATTCACATGGGGGTGGGTAGAGTCTGGGGGTCCGCTTGTTATAGGGGGCTTTCTGATTCCAATAAGCCCCCACCCGCAAACTCTGACATCCAATGGCCAGGGTTGTCAGGAAGAGGCTCTTGTCCCCATCAACATGGGGACAAGGTGCTTTGGGGGACCCCAAGACACCCTCCTCATGTTAAGGGCAACCAGCCTGGTATGGTTCAAGAGGGGGGGCGCTCAGTCGTGCCAGGCTGCTTGCTCGGATAAGTGTCTGGTATGGATTTTTGAGGGACTCCATTGCAATTTTTTTTTTGGTGTGGAGTTCCCCTTAAAATCTATACCAGACCTAAGGGGCCTGGTATGGATTTTTGGGGGACCCCATGCCCTTTTTTTCTTAATTCTGTCATAGGGTTTCCCTTAACCACTTCAAGGCACTGTATTATGTACTATACACTGACCGCACTGTGTAAATGTATGTGTGTGTGTGTGTGTGTGTGTGTGTGTGTGTGTGTGTGTGTGTGTGTGTGTATATATATTGTGGAAATTAACAATTAATTCCTCGATTACTTGTTAATTTTTTTGATCAATCAAAATTCTTTTGATCAGTACTCACCTCTCTGCCTGCTTCCGGGTCTTCAGGGAGTTCCGTCGAAGATCCAGTGACGTCATTGACATCATTGTCACCGGAGTCCTCCCCCCTTCCCCAAGTGCCTCCATCTGCAAATGAAGGGAAGGGGGAGGAGTCCGGTGACATCGATGTCCGTGACGTCCCCAGACAGTCTGGACAGTGATGGTAAATATGGATGTGGTTAACTGGGATCATTCAGTGAGCTAAGTGTAGGCAAATTTTTTGATAACCTTAAGCTGCACCTTGCAGCTGGTGAAATACTATTAGCACAAATTCATCACGTGTTAAATTTGGTGTTATTGCTCTCACTCTCTCATACAAGTCGCTGGAAGTTCAAAATGGCACCTCATGGCAAAGAACTTTCTGAGTATCTTAAAAAAAGAATTGTTGCTCTACATAAAGATAGCCTAGGCTATAAGAAGATTGACAAGACCCTGAAACTGAGCTGCAGCACGATGGCCAAGACCATATAGTGGTTTAACAGGACAGGTTCTACTAATAACAGGCCTCACCATGGTCGACCAAAGAAGTTCAGTGCACATGCTCAGCATCATATCCAAAGGTTGTCTTTGGAAAATAGACCTATGAGTGCTGCCAGCATTGCTGCAGAGGTTGAAGGGGTTGGGGGGTCAGCCTGTCAGTGCTCAGATCATATGCCACACACTGCATCAAATTGGTCTGCATGGCTGTCATCCCAGAAGGAAGCCTCTTCTAAAGATGATGCACAAGAAAGTCACAAACAGTTTGCTGAAGACAAGCAGACTAAGGACACGGATTACTGGAACCATGTCCTGTGGTCTGATGAGATAAAGATAAACTTATTTGGTTCAGATGGTGTCAAGCGTGTGTGGGGTAACCAGGTGAGAAGTACATAGACAAGTTTGTCTTGCCTACAATCAAGTGGTGGGAGTGTCATGGTGTGGGGCTGCATGAGTGCTGCCAGCCCTGGGGCGCTACAGTTCATTAAGGGAACCATGAATGCCAACATGTACTTTGACATACTGAAGCAGAGCATGATCCCCTCCACTCGAAGACTGGGCCGCAAGGCAGTATCCCAACATGATTGCATCCCCAAACACACCTCCAGGACGACCACTGCCTTGCTAAAGAAGCTGAGGGTAAAGGTGATGGAATGGCCAAGCATGTCTCCAGACCTAAAGCCTATTGAGCATCTGTGGAGCATCCTCAAACGGAAGGTGGAGAAGCACAAGGTCGCTAACATCCACCAGCTCCATGATGTCATCATGAAGACGTGGAAGAAGACTCTAGTGGCAACCTGTGAAGCTCTAGTGCTGTAAAATAATGGTGGCCACACAACATATTGACACTTTGGGCCCAATTTGGACATTTTCACTTAGGGGTGTACTCACTTTTGTTGCCAGCGGTTGAGACATTAATGGCTGTGTGTTGAGTTATTTTGAGGGGACAGCAAATTTACACTGTTATACAAGCTGCACACTCATTACACTGACTACACTGTATATATAATCTACACTGACTACACTATATATATATATATATATATATATATATATATATATATATATATATAGATAGATAGATAGATAGATAGATAGATAGATAGATACAGTGGTGTGAAAAAGTGTTTGCCCCCTTCCTCATTTCCTGTTCCTTTGCATGTTTGTCACACTTAAGTGTTTCGGAACATCAAACCAATTTAAACAATAGTCAAGGACAACACAAGTAAACACAAAATGCAATTTGTAAATGAAGGTGTTTATTATTAAAGGTGAAAAAAAATCCAAACCATCATGGCCCTGTGTGAAAAAGTGATTGCCCCCTAAACCTAATAACTGGTTGGGCCACCCTTAGCAGCAACAACTGCAACCAAGCGTTTGCGATAACGTGCAACGAGGCTTTTACAGCGTCCTGGAGGAATTTTGGCCCACTCATCTTTGCAGAATTGTCCTAATTCAGTTACATTAGAGGGTTTTCGAGCATGAACGGCCTTTTTAAGGTCATACCACAACATCTCAATAGGATTCAGGTCAGGACTTTGGCTAGGCCACTCCAAAGTCTTCATTTTGTTTTTCTTCAGCCATTCGGTGGTGGACTTGCTGGTGTGTTTAGGATCATTGTCCTGCTGCAGAACCCAAGTTCGTTTCAGCTTGAGTACACGAACAGATGGTCGGACATTCTCCTTCAGGATCTCTTGGTAGACAGCAGAATTCATAGTTCCTTTTATCACGGCAAGTCTTCCAGGTCCTGAAGCAGCAAAACAGCCCCAGACCATCACACTACCACCACCATATTTTACTGTTGGTATAATGTTCTTTTTATGAAATGCAGTGTTCCTTCTACGCCAGATATACTTGGACACACACCTTCCAAAGAGTTCCACTTTTGTCTCATCGGTCCACAGAATGTTGTCCCAAAAGTCTTGGGGATCATCAAGATGTGTTGTGGAGAAATTGAGACGAGCTTTGATGTTCTTTTTGCTCAGCAGTGGAACTCTGCCATGCAGGCCATTTTTGCCCAGTCTTTTCCTGATGGTGGAGGCATGAACGCTGACCTTAACTGAGGCAAGTGAGGCCTGCAGTTCCTTGGACGTTGTTGTGGGGTCTTTTGTGACCTCTTGGATGAGTCGTCGCTGCGCTCTTGGGGTAATTTTTGGCGGCCGGCCACTCCTGGGAAGGTTCACCACTGTTCCATGTCTTCGCCATTTGTGGATAATGGCTCTCACTGTGGTTCGCTGGATTCCCAAAGCTTTGGAAATGGCTTTATAACCCTTTCCAGACTGATAGATCTCAATTACTTTCTTTCTCAATTGTTCCTGAATTTCTTTGGGTCTCGGCATGATGTGTAGCTTTTAAGGATCTTCTGGTGGACCTTACTGTGTCAAGCAGCTCCTATTTAAGTGATGCCTTGATTGTGAACAGGTGTGGCAATAATCAGGCCTGGGTGTGGCTAGAGAAATTGAACTCAGGTGTGGACAACCACAGTTATAGTATGTTTTAACAAGGGGGGCAATCACTTTTTCACACAGGGCCATGATGGTTTGGATTTTTTTTCACCTTTAATAATAAACACCTTAATTTACAAATTGCATTTTGTGTTTACTTGTGTTGTTTTTGACTATTGTTTAAATTGGTTTGATGTTCCGAAACACTTAAGTGTGACAAACATGCAAAGGAACAGGAAATGAGGAAGGGGGCAAACACTTTTTCACTCCACTGCCTGCATGTCACTAACTAACCTGCCTAATCTAGCTCAAGTTCTCAATCTCTACGTATCACATTGCATACGGCCGCCATGTAAGCAGCCTTATATAGTGTGGGGCGTAGACTTAGTCCTCTAAGCCATGATTGACCAAAGGTACCCTACCTTTGGCCAATCATGGCTCTCACAGCAGATCACGCTGTTATTGGCCAAAGTATGCAGGTCAGGGGCATGCTTTGGCCAATCAGCAGATGTCAATGCATCTCATTGCATTATGGGGTGCTCCACGGTGCTGAAATTTGCTGCAAACTCCACAAATGTTCAGTTAAGTTGCGAACAAACACCCGATGTTCGAGTCAAACTTGCATTCGATTCGAACATTGGGTCCATCTCTAATCAGGATTGATCGATTTTCAGATATATACCATAGTTTGTGGACTTTATAACATTCCTACAGACTAAATAATATACTGTGAATTAAGGTTATTTTTGCCAAAGAAGTTCAAGCAGAATACATTTTGCCCTAAATTTATGAAGAACAATTATTTATTTGCAAAATTTTAGAACACAAACAAAGAAAGATGATTTTTTTTTCTAAATGTTAGTTTTTTTTTTCCACTTATTTAGTAAAAAATAAAAAGCACAGTGGTGATTAAATACCACCAAAAGAAAGCTCTATGTGTATGAACAAAATGATAAAAATTTAGTTTGGATACAGCATTGCATGACCATGTGATTGTCATTCAAAATGCGACAGTGCTGAAAGCTGAAAATTATAATGGGCTTCATGATAGATAGTTTTCAGTCTACTCCTTAAAAATATGAGTTGCTATGGAAGCAGCAAATTTGGGCCTACTATACAGTAGGTGCCAGCGATATTGTGTCAATCTCGCCTCTTTTATCGGCGAGATTGACACCCTGCAAGCCCCGTCGCGGGAGCCAGCATCGAGCCAGCTCGCATCGGGAAAGGAAAAATGTTTATTCTCCTTTCCCGATAAGCGACAAGCATCGCTGACATTAAGGCCGGGTTCACACTGGTGCGGGGATCCGAATTGGATTCCCACCAATACCAGGCACTGCATTTGGTATGAATCTTAAGGGAGAACTCCACGCCAAATTTTAAATAAAAAAAACAGCATGGGTTTCCCCTCCGGAAGCATACCAGGCCCTTAGGTCTGGTAGGGACTTTAAGGGGAAGCCCCTATGCCGAAAAAGCACGCAGGCCGGCCTGTCAGGAAAGCGGGTGGGGACGATCGGGCTCCCCCCCTCCTGAGCCGTACCAGGTCATGCGTGTCCTCAACATGGGGGGGTGGGTGCTTTGGGGGAAGGGGAGCGCCCTGCGGCCCCCACCCCAAAGCACCTTGTCCCCATGTTGATGGGGACAAGGGCCTCTTCCCGACAACCCTGGCCGTTGGTTATTAAAGGCTTATGGGAATCCGGGGGCCCCAGATACCGGGCTCCCACCCTATGTGAATGAGTATGGGGTACCATGTACCCCTACCCATTCACCTGGTGAAAAAAGTAAATAAAAAACACAGCACAAGTTTTTAAAATACTTTATTAGACAGCTCCGGGGGTCTTCTTCCATCTTGGGGGGTCTTCTCGCCGGACTCCTCCACTATCTTCTGCTAGCTCTTTTACTAGTGGAGGAACCCGGCTTTCTTTGTCGTCGCTGCCGTCCGGGGGTCTTCTTCCAACTTCGGGGGTCTTGTCCCCCTCTTCCGGGGTCTTGTCCCTCTCTTCGGTTCTCCTTGCCGGGACTCTGCTATCTTCTTATAGCTCTTTTACTAGCAGTGGCCCTGTCTTCTGTCACCACTGCCTTCTCGTCTTCTCTTCTTCTTCCTTGAGATGTTAACTCAATGCTCTCTCCGGCTGCAATGCCAGGGATGCGTTGTGCGGCAACTTATATAGCGACAGGGGGCGGGGTCACCGAGTGATGTCACATAGTGACCCCATCCCCTTACAATGTCACAGTCCCGGGGGATTCTGGGACTGTGACATCATAAGGGGGTAGATTCACCATGTGACATCACCCGGTGACCCCTTATACCTATAAAAGTCGCCGCACAAAGAAGACTTGACTCAAAATTGTCAGACGGACTCGGTGTGTGGAGGACAGTCTATGTGGACAGGTTTACCCTGGATGCTTTCATACTTGCATATGTCTGTTTTAATCATCAACCATGTGACTTGCTAAATGTTGTACCTTGATTAAATGTAACCATATTGCTACACTTATGCCCCGTACACACGATCGGAGCATAAGGTCTGCCGGACTTTCCGAATGAGCGGACTTGCCCACATACGACCCCACATGAACTGACTTTTCCGGCGGACAATCCGCTGGACTTTTGGCGGAGGTCCGCCAGACTTTCCAAATGAACGAACTTGCCCACACATGGACTAAAGTCCATTCATTTTGAACATGACTTCAGGTACAACGGGACTAGAGAAGGAAGTCAATGTCGGTAAGATTGACACATTGCAAGCCCCGTTGCCTGGTATGGGTTTTAGGGGTAACCCCTACACCGAAAAACAATGTGGGGTCCCCCCACAATGTCCATACCAGACCCTTATCCGAGCACGCAGCCCAGCCTGTCAGGAAAGGGGCTGGGGACGAGCAAAGGCCCCCCCCTCCTGAACCATACCAGGCAATGTGCCCTCAACATGAGGGGTGGGTGCTTTGGGCAAGAGGGTGCTTTGAGCTGGAGGAAGATAGCAGAGGAGTCCGGCATAAGAACCAGAGAGTGGGAGAAGAGGCCGGAAAGCATGGAGAAATCGTAAGAAGACCCCTGTAGTCGTAAGAAGACCCCCAGACGGCGACGACAACGAAGGAGAAAGCCAGGCTCCTCAACTAGCAAAAGAGCGGCAAAAGAGCAGAAGATAGCGGAGGAGCCTGGCCAGAAGACCCCGAAGTCGGAAGAAGACCCCCGGAGCTGCCTAATAAACTACTTTAAAAACCTGTGTTGTGTGTTTTTTTTATTGACACTTTTTCCTCCCAAGTGAATGGGTAGGGGTATGATGTACCCCATACTCATTCACATAGGGTGGGAGGCCGGGATCTGGGAGACCCCTTATTAAAGGGGGCTCCTGGATTCCGATAAGCCCTTCACCTCCAGACCCCAACCAATGGCCAGGTTTGTCGGGAAGAGGCCCTTGTCTTCATCAACATGGGTCCACAGGGCCCCCCTTCCCCAAAACACCCACCCCCCCATGTTGGCTTGGTACGGTTCCTGACCAGCTGTGTTGCGTGCTCGAATAAGGTTAAAACCCATACCAGGCGACGGGTTGCGTGCTCGAATAAGGTTAAAACCCATACCAGGCTCGCAAGGTGTCAATCTCGCCGACATTTACTTCCTTCTCTAGTCCCGTCATACCTGAAGTCACGTTCAAAATGAACGGACTTTAGTCCATGTGTAGGCAAGTCCGTTCAATTGGGAAGTCCGGCGGACCTCAGCCAAAAGTCCTGCGGATTATCCGCTGGACCTAGTCCGCGGGAAAGTGGTCTTGTGTGGGCAAGTCCGCTCGTTCGGAAAGTCCAGCGGACCTTATGCTCTGATCGTGTGTACGGGGCATAAGTGTAGAAATATGGTTACATTTAATGAAGGTACAACATTTAGCAAGTCACATGGTTGATGATTAAAACAGACACATGCAAGTATGCAGGCTTCCAGGGTAAACCTGTCCACATAGACCGTCCTCCACACCACCATCAACGTCATCCCTTTCACGTTAGGAGCCGGCGGTGCAGAAGATGGTCTATGTGGACAGCTTTACCCTGGATGCCTGCATACTTAGATGTGCCTCTTTTCATCTTCAACCATGTGACTTGCTAAATGTTGTACCTTCATTAAATGTAACCATATTGCTACACCTGGAGGCACCTCTCTTCTCTTTTCTACTCTGTAGCTCCTGCTGGATTTTGCTTCTAATCCCCTTTTGGAGGATGCCATTTGTGGATGGCCATTTTATGGTTACACAACCTATCACATTGCTATAATCTTTTTATATGAACTACAAACTGAAGGACTAAATCAATGAATAATGAATAAATGATTGTGGAAAGAATTATCTGAATTTCCATTATTTCTTATGGGGAAATTCGCTTTGATATACAAGTGCTTTGGATTACAAGCATGTTTCCGGGAACGAATTATGCTCGTAATCCAAGGTTTTACTGTAATTTAATTTATGTAGCAGCTACATTGTATGGCTATTGGACATTTCTTTGTCTTTTGGGCCACCATAAAGAAACTACTGGAATTTATACCACAAATTTAGCTTAAATCCAGAATTGCTTCATATATTTATGCATGGAAAAATAGGAATAAATTGAGTTGATTTAGCTATAGAATTAGGTGTGATAAATAAAGTTTGACTAGTCCCTTGATGTGCTAATACTCCATTTAAGTGGAAATTATATTGGAAAGCAAAATTTAAAAATTATATTTTTCAGTAGAAACTGTCCTCATCGGGTACAACAAAAGTCGTTTCAGCAATAGTACCCCATTTATTTGGCTGGGTTCTTAATAGTTTTTTTTCAATTAGCTGAAAGTCTAAAGAGATTAATCTAGCTATTGTAGCACGAAGGAGTCGCTTATGGATGGGTCCCCTGATTCTGGATGACAGCAACCTTTCTGGCAATGCCCCACCCTCTAACATACCTAGTGTCAGGGGAATAGCTGAAGAAGGACTGGCAATTCTGCCCAAGACAATCATGGTTGCCATGGTGCACAGTGTGACTAATGTGGGCAGTACTTCCCCCTTGTAACCTGAACAGATCACATGACTTACTTCCTGGTCTATTTAAGCCTGCTGCTGGAGCTGTTCATTGCTGGATTATCTTCAGCTTCTCCTTGATCCGGTGTTCCTGTGTATCCTGATTGAACTTCTGTTATTGACCCGGCTTGCTCTGACCTGTGATCCTAATCTCCTGATTTACCCTTGGTTTGTACTTTTGACTTCTCTCTGGCTTGCTCCACCATGTCTGACCTCAGCTTGACTTATCGACTCTGCTATAGACCCATCTTCCTGTGTATGACCCCGGCTATCCAATCTCACAATCTGAACTAATCTTATGGTGTATGACCCCCAGCCTGGCTCTCGTTTCTGTCTCTGGTTGCTACTCTTTCAAACTTACCTGGTACTCCGCAAGCACAATAGCTTTACAGTTCATCCAGCCTGTTTCTGCTACATCACAGTGATCAGCTCATCTCATCTCAGTACCTGGCAAACCGTGCTTCTCTGGGCACTGCTCTCCCTTTATCATTTTCAGGGAAGCACTGCACTTAGCTGCAAGGGAAGAACTCTCAGCATCTCGGCCTCACACCTGGTGCGTGACACCTAGGCTAAAAAAAATAGGTTGCAATAGCAATAAGCAATGACAGATAACAATTTTGTATAACACTGCAAACAATGAGAGGACCTCAGCAATTGATTAAAAATGGTCAGCAAGTTTGAGATTTAGCCTCTTTCCAGGCTCAGGGTACCTATGCTCTGATTACGTAAAAGCACAGTTCAATTCAGACAGGGCTAGAAGTTGATGTGAACAATTTTTCAGTCTTACTGAGACAGTCCCTCTTTTCCTTCCATACAAGTTGTGGGAGTGTATGCTAGTACAGTCTGGTCTCACCAGGCATCCAAATCACTCCCTCACATTTAACAGGTTCACAGTCCTCTCCCCATTTCTCACCAGCCTGCAGATCCCCTCTCCTTGGTCCATTGAATCAGGTAATGACCTCTAGGATGAAATCAGACCCAGCCAAGATGGCTGCCCACTGCATTGGAGACACTTCATAAATGAACACTGCAATATGGATTTCTTAACGATGGCTGTTGCACCTCTGCATTAATGAATATTCAGTTTAACCCTGTCCACAATGCAGAAGAATAATACAGCAGCAACAAGGTAAAAAGTTAGCAGTTATCAGCTACAGTCAAGGTCAACCAACATGATTGGGTTCAGGAAATGGTGGCGAGATGATTGGGTCTTTGAAACGAGATGATTAAGTCTAGGAAATTATGGAGAGATGATTGGGTCCAAGAAAACATATAGAGAAGTCCAAGAGATGATAGAGACAGAGAGTCCATGAAGTGATAATACAGTCCATACAGAGCTGGAAGAGAGCCTGACAGGCTTTTGCAGATCAAATTGCATTAATCTTTCTGACGTAAGATTACATTTTTCTAAAATTGATCTGCATATTTGTTTTGAACTGGCCTGAAGTTTGGATGGGTGCAATGTTGCTGCAAGGAATATAACTTTATTGATGTGTCACTCATGACAGTTCAATAAAGTACTGTGAAGAAAAGAAAAAAAACAAGTAAACAGTGCAATGCAGCATGATTGATGCATTGGCACTGTGACTCACAGCTCACACCAACACCAACGAGTATGCAAATACCATGGTGTCCTACTTAAACCATGGCGTCCTACTTAAACCAATAATAAATGGCCAGGGCAATGTTTTATCTAATAGGATTGCTCATGATTTTGAATATAATTTTAAAGGTTTTAGGTTTATTAAATGCTGCCTCTATTACCATTAGTGTTGAATCGTGAAATGTCCCACCAATTTATAACTATGGTGGACATAGATTGGATCTCATATATAATCATTTAAAAAAAAAAGGTATGCACTCAAGGTGTTCAAAGTCATATCTTAATTTTTTTTACTCCTTTTATTCTAGCTGTACTCTCATTTCCAACACCAGCCTAAAAGACCTTTATGCTTGTGAACTTAATAGCCCTAAGGGATGGTGTATGTCCTTTATACAGTAAAGCATTTGTACTGGAATCTGGTCCTGCAGCACATCAGTAGTGGAATGGAAGACCCTTCTCTTTCCAGATTACGTGACATCCAATTTACCAGTTTGTGCATTCTCACCATGAGTCCTTCGTCCTTTTAAGGCTTCTGTGCTGCTGAATGGGAAGCACGTCTGTCCTCACACTTCAGTAATTCTGTAAATAAACAGCAAGTAGTTCTAATACTAAAGATTTTCCTTAAATATTTTAGTGTCTTTACTAGATCAATTCCACATATGAGGAACAGTTTAATTTCCATACCAAGTAGGAATAATGGTTTTGGTTTTGTTAGAAAGGCCTCCAAATATTGATTTATATTTTAGACAGTGTTTAAATTGTATCGGAAAGGTTGATTTTTTTTTTTAGTGTTCTTGGTTTGCAGAATACTTTTATGTATCCCCCAAGACCTATGTTCTACTTATATGTAGCAAATAAAACACTTTGTGATCGCAAATGAAAAAAAAAAATCAAATGTGAGCTGTTTTACAAGCCAAGTAGTCAGCTTATCAGGGAAATTCTATTGCAGTTAATTTGTTTAAATTAGTGCAACATGTTTGGCCTTGTAGTTTTCATAAATACTATATGAACCACATGTTTAACACATGCACCTAAGAATGAGGAAAAAAATGTGCAATAAAATGTGTAATTCCATAGTTTGTTTAACAAACACGATTCCAAAGTTTTATTTAGGTGTACGGTAGCTTGATCCTAAATGTTCAAGGGCAACGTGGGAAAAACACCAATTGTACAAATGACATACTTGTAAGTAGGAATGGGGGAACGGTTTGGCCCAAACATAAGTTCGGACCAAACTTTCTTTGTTCAGTTGTTTGGGGAACAGCCAAACAAACGGGCCATTTGACCATTTGTTCCCCCCCCCCCCCCGAACTGACCACAATGCATTGCGCCACTGAACAGTGCATTGCAAGCCCCGATGGGCTGAAGTAGTGAAAGCTTCAGCCAATCAGGGCACAGAGCATGGTCAGAGTCATGATTGGACTTTATCCAATCATGGCTCATTCCTGCCCCACAGTATAAAAGTATTCTTTCAATGGCATCCATTTTCAGTGTGATTTCAGCGTGGATAGAGATAGAACAGGACTCGGTTCAGTGCTATCAGTTAGTTAGCGTGCTATACTGGTGTGCTATTTTGCTTTAATTGTCAGTGTAGAATATTAGTTTAGTATCAGTCTAGGGATAGTGTAAGTTTAGTGAGGAGGACCATCATTCAGCTTTGCATAGTGTGCAGCTAGAGTAAGGACAGCTCTGATAGTTTCACTGGAGTGTAGTGAGACCATGTCGTTCATACATTAGTGTGGAGTAGGGACAGCTCATATAGTTTCAGTGTAGTCTAGAGAGACTGTGTCAGTAATCTTGACATTAGTGTATAGCCAGTGGCGTAACTAGAACCTTCAGGGCCCCGATGCAAGAAACCATGAAGGGCCCCCCTGAACCCCAGCCAGGGCCCTTCCCTCTGAGTCCGGCGGTGGAACTCCAGGGGGCGTGGTCACAGGTATGACCTTTGTGAGCCCTGTAGTTCCACCACTGGCATCAGTAGTTTTTTTTATTATTTTTTATTTTTATTTTTAGGTGCCCAATTGGGGGACTGTCCCTAGGCAGGATGGGGTCCCCGTCCCCAGAAGAGATGAGGTCCTTTTCTCCAGGGCAGATGAAGTTACTGCCCCCAGGTAAGGAGGGGTCCCTGTCCCCAGGTGAGAAGGGGTCCCTGTCCCCAGGGGAGGTGGGGATCCCTGTCCCCACTTGAGAAGGGGTCCCTGTCCCCAGGGGGAGATGAAGGGGGTATGTAATGGTGTGTGGGGGATGGGGTCCTCTCACTCACCATGACCAAGCTGTAGGCCGCGCACTCATCCATGTTGGCCTGGGCTCCATCCAGTGTGCTGGACGGGTGATCAGCATATCTCCCAGAAAGACCTTTCATCATCTGTGTATGACGGGGGAGGAGGGGGGCTGGCAGACAAGCCTGCAGTGTCCTCCGGGGGGCTCTCATAGGGCTGCACTGCATCTGTGTGCTTAAAGTTTGTTTACCAGGGAGAAGTATGCAGTGCAGTGTGGGCCGGACTTAGGGGGGGGAGGGGGGACTCTGGCTGGGGAGAACAGACATCGGACTGAGTGGCAATGCATGGAGCAGGAGAGGGGTACTCTGAGGAGCCGGCCGAGGACACAGGTCATGCGGGGAATGCACAACTAAAGAGCAGCCATATGTAGAGGGGGCTGCATGGGCCCCCTGCATCACAGGGCCCGGTTGCGGTCGCAACTGCTGCACCCCCTATAGTTACGCCCCTGTGTATAGCTAGAGTAGGGACAGTTCAGATAGCGTCAGTGTAGTGACGGTTGAATACCGTCTATTTGACTGTGTTACTGTCAGTTTAACGCCATTTACTTCTGTGTGCATTACTGTCAGCTTAATGCCATTTACTTCTGCCAGTTTAACACCATATTGTTTTGCGTGCGTTACTGCCAGTTTAACACCATATAGTGCTGTACATTTGGCACATTATATTGCAGTATATTATAGTGTATCCATGGAGTGTGTCTGCCACCTCCATGCCCTCCTCTGCATAATTGTCCTATAAACATCAGGTACCCCCTAAGCATTCAAAGGGCTATTCCCAGGGCCAGGCTAAAAGGTGCCATGCAGTGCTTCAGCTGGTTTGTTTAGGGGACAGGAACCACACCAGAGCAGAGATTCTTGCAGCTCTGCAGGGACAGGCCCAGAGGTGGTTCACACCACGCCAGCTGGAGCCAGGAATGGTGGTGTCTGATAATGGCTCAAACTTCCTGTCCACCCTTAGACAGGGAAATTTGACACATGTCCTCAATTTGGTGGTGCATCCTTTCCTAAGTACATACCCAGGGTTGCAAGATGTACTAAAACAGGCCAGAAGGGTCTGTAGCCATTTTAGATACACATCCAGTGTTTGGATGGCTCAAATTCAGCGGGAATTCCAACTGCCCATAAACCGCCTGATTTGTGACATGCCCATCAGGTGGAACTCAACTTTGGGAATGCTGCAGTGGCTATACATGCAGCAGAGGGCCGTCAACGAGTATCTGTGCCAGTATGGCACGATGATGGGCTCAGGCCACCTTGGCTTTTTTCCCCACACCAATGGCTGATCATTAAGGATGTATTTCACCATTTGAGGAGGCCACATAGATGGTGAACAGTGACAGTGCATGCCTCAGTGGCACATGCCCTGTTGTGTTCCTGCTGGAGAAGACTCTGCGTGTACAGGGCACTGGAGGTAGAGCAACAGGAGGCCCACTTTATCCAGACACCATCATTCCTATGTCACAGAACACACAGGAGGAGAGCGGGGAGGAAGATGTCACTTTCATAGGCTTTGAAGAAGAAGAAGACATGCGTCAATCTGTAAGCTATGGCTTTCCAACCCTAGGACCATTGGGAGTAGTACATCGCTGGGTGACCCCGAGGAGTCTGCTTCTCAATCCTCAGCAAATTTGAGGCGCATGGGCAACCTCATGCTTAAAAAGCCTACAAAAGGACCCTAGAACATGTGGCATAAAGGAGAAGGATGATTACTGGTTGGCAAACCTAGTTGACTACCGTTATAACAGGAAGGTCTCAGAACTAAGAACCGTGTGTATGCAAGCCAAGTTTGAGCGGAATTTCGTCTGAAAAACCATCATAGCTTTTTATGATCAGAATTCCGATTGTGTGTACGTGGCATTAGGGACCCCCTAGGCACTATATAGGGAGGATTGTTTCATTTCTATGCTTTCTCTTTCAAAATCAAAAAATCACTACTCATTTAAAAATTAAATTTTTCACAAACTTTTGTTTTATTGATACATGTCCCCCAGGGCAGGACTCTGACCCCTACAACCCTTGTATGCCCAATTACTTGCATATACGCCTTCAAAATGAACACTTTTGATTTTTGACATTCGAGTCCCATTGACCTTAATGGGGTTCGTTATTCAGGTCAAAACTTTTGCAGTGTTCAAAATTTCTTGTGTGAAGCAAACAGGAGTCCATTTGGCCCATTCCTACTAAAGACAGATCATTGTACCAGGCTGGCCTGGTACCATTTGATCACTGTAACCAAACATAGCAATCACAAGTCAATAATATACTATGGCTTTCATTCAATAGTCATTCATTGTGTACTATTGCGATCTCTGTGATTGGTCACAGTAATCATATGGTATCTGTGGCCAGTCACAGCTATCACAATAGTATGCAATGGCACATGAATGGATGACATGGATCATGATTGCTTATAACAATGATTAGATCATCACTGCAATAAGCAATCATAATGAAAAAGAATACAATACTGATCACCTCCCCAGAGCAGTACAGCGTCACTATAAAAATTATATTTTTCACAAACTTTTTTCTTATTGATACATGTCCCCGAGGGCAGGCCCTGGCCCCCTATAACCATTGTATGCCCAATTACTTGCATATAAGCCTTCAAAATAAGCACTTTTGATTTTTGATGTTCGGGTTCTATTGACTTTAATTGGGTTTGTTATTTAGGTCTGAACTTTCAAGGTATTTGAAAGTTCTGGTGCAAACTGAACAGGGGTCGACTCTGCCCATCCCTACTTGTAAGATGCCTTTAATCTATATGCAACATTATATAACAGTATCTTTCCCCCAGACAGTATCAGAGATCATATTTTGTCATCACATACCGGTAAATTGCACTTGTAATACATTTTTATACTTTTACATTTTTACTTATCTTAATTATTTAAAGTAGCAGCAGCAGCCTAATCATACTAATTTGAACATGCAAAACATCTTCATTGGGTGGTTTATAGTCATATAATTGTTTATTTAGCAGTAACAGTCCGAAACAGAGCTTTGAAAGTAGCAGATACAATAAATCTAAAAGCAGAACTTTTTTTTTTTTGCTTTTTCCTCTGCCCTACAGGGCCCTTAAGGGGTTCGGGGCTTTGGTGTGGAGGGTTGTTAAGGGGAATTGATATTGTAATATTGTTATTTGTTTATAAAAAAAAGGCAGGACCACGTCATGTTTTGTTTTAAGATTTAAAATATAAGTTACGTTTTGAAATTGGTCTTTAAAAGTAGTCTTATGTAACTATCATTACTGACTTATGCTATGTATTCTTGCAAAGAAATAAAGAATTAAAAAATAAAATAAAAAAATAAAAGCAGAACGTTTACACATTTAAAAAAATAAAAATAAAAATATAAAGCCCTCAACTGCATAACAAATAGCAAATTGTGACATAACACATACTGTACATAATATTTTTGTTTGGCTCTGGGTGAGGCTGCATCATCCCTACATTTTATGGAAAGTTAAAAAATACTCAGAATGGGATTTTGAAGGCAACCAAAAGTTAGATTATAATTAAAATATCAAAAAGTTTTTTTTGAATATTCAAATAGTTTTAAGACAAATCTTTTTACAAATGTTTCAAAACATTTTTAAAAACGTATAGCTGTACATTTCTACAGTATACATTACTGCATGAAAAATTGTTACAGCATGTGATACAAATCCAGTGGTATCCCCCACAGAAAATCCAGTGGTATCCCCCACATTGTCAGACTGCAACCATACAGCTCAGTTGTTGGTCCATTCAGCTAGGGAATTCAATGCATTTCAAAATAGTTTTTTCATATGATCTTCTTCAGGGGAAAAGCTACCATTCTGAAATCTAAACCATAGTTTACAATGCCATTAATTGAAATATTTACTTACATGATCACAATAGATAACTCTGCATGCAGAAAGAGTGCCCCAACATACACAGGGCAGATGTAATCTCCACTATTGAGATCACCACCCAAAATCCATACCAGACCCTTATCCGAGCATGTAGCCTGGCAGACCAGGAAAGAGGAGGGTGCTTTGGGGAAAGAGCGGCTTTGTCCCCCTCTTTCCCACAACCCTGGGTGGTGGTTGTGGGGGTATGTGGGCAGCAGGCTTATTGGAATCTGGAAGATCCTGCCCACCTTGTGAATGAGTATGGAGTACATTATACCAACAGGTAAACACAGCTTTTATGTTTCGGCGAGTAGCCTTAAAGAGGTTGTAAAGTCATGAAATCTGAGCAAAGAACATGTATCTGTAGTGTTTACTTATTTCTTTCCAAAGCTCAATTGTTGTTTCTCTCTGGTGCTTCGTTCCTCTGTTATCTGCATTGAGTCACTTTTGAGAAGTTTTCCCGACACATGAGATAAAATATGTGTCGGAAGGGAGCTCAGCATGCAGCTTGTCTACAGAGTTCTTCTGCTGTGTGGAGGGGGTGTGTTCCTTTCCTCCAACCAGCTCTCACACATCATACCTGCAGCCTCCCCACCCCTCCATTGTGATACTAACAGATGGAGAAGGAATTTGACTTGATTCTGCCCTTTTGAAGGGGTGCAGGGAAGAGAAGACTGCAGATATACAAGTAAAACATATGTAGGAGGATGTATTTCATCTCTCTGTATTATCTGAGGCTGTTCATTTTACTGAGTATATGTGAGGGTTTACAGCCACTTTAATCAAGCTTTGGTTAAGGCTACTCACCGAACACGTTTTTTTTACCTGTTGTCACTCTGTGGCAAATAAAGATTTTTCACAGATGCATCGAGTAGCTGGGTCTTTATATTCGTTTGAATTTGTTATGAGTGAATAAGAGGACACATATTTTGCATATTCTTGAATTGATCTTACTGGAACCCTAATGTCAGCGTTGCTTTTCTCTCATCGACATGCAGCTAAGCCTTCCTATCCTCCAATAAATCAGACTGTGCAGACAATTTCTGAGGCTATATTGAAATGATATATCTGAATAACTGTGCCACGGATATGTGTGCCCAACTGGACAACTGCTGCTCTAATATCCTCAGTGTTAATTTGCAAATTACTCATGAAAAATAAATGTAACAATTGCATACATACATTTTAAATCTAATTAATAACTTTGTGCAAAATATATGAATAAAGTGCTAGTGCATCAAATAGTGCAAATCATGCAGCCATACAAAAATACATCACTAAAATGCTTATGTAACAATCCACAAACATTTCCCAAAAAACTTGAACGTGCAAACAATATATAAAAAGGAAAAAGAAAAATAGTTAAATATTATTATATGAACTTGTGATGTGAAATCCAAGCTGCTCTTTATCAAAGTTCCCAAGTGCTCCACCACTGTAGGAATCCTTCACCACTCTCACTAAAATGGACTCACCATATAGATATGCTGGTAAGATTATAAAAAAGCAACCAAGCCAAAATATCTCCCAATGATCACCAACTACAACTCCTTCTCCTCACAGGTTTTTGGTCAGGTTCCCATCTCAAAGATCACAGTATTCAATATGAAAAAAAAAGGAGGAAGGAGGCTCCCATAGCGTAAAACCGTATCACAGGCTTTAGTTTTAAATTGTATGGATTCCTTCCTGGCACTAGGGAAGATACGCTCAGCTGTACTGGCCGTTCACCTCCGGACATAACATGGATCACAAGTATGAGGTGGCATACACAATGATTTTCCCCTCCTTGCCCCGCCCTACGTACGTTTCATCACATGACGTCTTCAAGAAGCGGCAGGACATCTGAAGACACCGCTACATTTTCACGGAGGGCATTTGCCTTGCTTTGCCCAATCATCCATTTCTTACATCAGTGCATGTTGGATTTAACCTCCCTGGCGGTAATCCCGAGTCTAGGTTAGGATTTTACTATCATAAGCGGTAACCCCGAGCCAGACTTGGGATCGCATCGCTGGATACAGGGAGAGGTTACTTACCTTGTCCCCTGGATCCAGCGATGTCCTCCGCGCTGTGTGATCGAGCTGTCCTCTGCTCGATTCACACAGTGCCAAATGCCGCCGAGCTTCCCTGTGACGTTATGGCGCACGGAAACGGAGATCGGCGCCAAATTCAAAAAAGTTAGAATACACAAAACACACACAGTTCTATAATCTTACAGATTACAGTACTGTATAAAAAAATTACACACCCCCTTTGTCCCTAGTGGTCTGTGCAGTGCCCTTCATGCACTTTTATATTATAAATACAGTTTTTTCTGCCTGGAATTTGGAGATTGTCCATAGCAACCAAAAAGTGTCCATTTATGTCAAAAGTGATTTTAGACCAACTAGAAAACAGCGCTAATAAATTAGAATCACTTGCAGAATTGAGCGATAGCGATTTGTGGGGAAATTTGTCATCAAACACTAAATCTAATGATAGCGACAATTCTGCAAATGAGCACATTTCAGTGTTTTTGGATTTGATTACATTATTGAATAATTTTTATTATTATTTATTATATTATAAACTTTATCATACCCGGGATGTCTGCTAGACTCTGGTTTGAACAGATTTAAGAGAGTTATTCGTAAGAATTACAGGACTACAATATAAAACGCCAAATTTCCATGCAAAATAATTGTACCGCTTTCAGCACCTAAAACCAGAATGAATCATACCGCCAGGGAGCTTAATACAATTATGCATAAAATACAATTTTTAAAACAATTTTAATACATCTATATTCTGTAAAACAAATTATTAAACACATTCCCTCATGTTACATTCATATTCTCAAACCTGCCTATTTTACACACCTATTGTGCCTTATCTAGCATCCTTTAGCCTACCCCATACAATATCCCCTCCTCTCAGTCTTATATACTTCACCTCTTAAAGGGGCCACCTCATAATTTAAAGTGCACTTCTCACATCTGCGTCCTATCCTTATTAATGGTACGTAACTTGTACCCACCTTCTTATTGATTAAGGGTATCATTGTGGTAGGTAAAAAGTTTTTTTTATTTTATTATTATTATTATTGTATTGAAATGAATAGGGTAAGGGGAATCTGGAAACAAATAGAAAGAAAGAAACAGCGAAAATATATTGAATATAACAATAGTATCATCTTTTACTAAAGTTTGTGGCAGATACAAGTCTTACCAAAGTTGCTACTTAGACAAGACACATGTTTAGCTCTCCACTGCAAATATGTGCTAAGGTTATAACCGGACTTTGCCATTGTTTTTCTGCACATTTGCTCTTGAAACCAAAGCCTAAATAAGCTTCCCTAGATGCTTCTTGTTGGAACGAAGGATGATGAGAAGATGGGAACCTTACATGTTCAAACACTAATAATAAAGTTCATCATTTAATGTAGAATTGCACACTTTGATCACTAGGTGGGGCCCAAGACATATTTAACAGGAAAACAAGGAAGCATTGTGAAAATGTTTTATAAAAATGACAGGGTATTATGCCAGAGACAAGACAAATATATTGCACAGATACACTATATATTGTGTAAGCAATTTTATTAAGCATTTGTATAAGAGGGAGAGACAAGGATGTTTTTATCAAGAAATCAGAATATAAGCAGTTGGAGTAGGACACATTTTCAAAGGGAAACACAGAATGCAACTTTTCATCCAAAAAATTAAAATAAATAATCAAATATGTTTTATATATATTTTATTTTATGATATATATATATATATATATATATATATATATATATATATATATATATATATATATATATATATATATCAATAAAGAAATAAAATAATCCCTTAATCTTTAAAATAATCACATTTTGTTATTTTGTAGCCTGAAATGAAGATGGACATCATTTTTGTTTTATTCAGCTGTGTTTACTCTGCAGCTTATAGCACGCAAGTGAAAAATATAACACCAACATGCCAGAAAAAAAAAGAACAATGGATAGAAAATATAAAAAGGATCACCCCTCCTACAAATGACTTGTAAGCTCAATCAGGTGTAGCTAATCATCTTGTCAATGGCACACAAAGCTATTTGACTATCAGCTGTGATCAACTGTAGTCATTTTGCTTAGCTCAGAATGAAAAGAACTTTCCTAGAGCATTTCAGTCCCTGGTAGTGCAACTGAAGCAAACAATCAACAAGGCACTGTCAAAAGGATACAGTTGTGGACAGGCACAAATCAGGAGGTGAATACAAAAAAATTTCAAGGCTTTATCAATGTTGATGTAGCACCCTGGAGTTTAGGCAGTTTAGTTTAGAACCTGTCATGGTCAGAGGTAGAAGCGAAGCTGTTGCCACTAAGGGACCAACCACCTTATTACCAGGGACCACAGTGAGTAACTGAAGCAAGTACCAGAGCAGAATTCTCACCAACCCGGGATGGTGAAGAATCGGGAAACTTCAGTGGGTATCAAGCCAGGGACCCAGCCAGCAGGGGTCATGCTTGCAGAGCAGCCTTGTGTGTCAAGCCAGGGACCAAGCAGGCCAGTGGGGTTAAGCTTGAGAGGTAGCTTGAGTGCAAAGCTAGCTTGAGGAAGATACCACTGTGAAGATTGAAGGCAGCTCAAGGGAGACTGGGAGCTGAGTGTGCTGAAGAACTACAATACATGATTGTAATGGAAGTGAAAGAACTGTTATGCTTTGTGTTAGGAACTGTTAAAGACTGTTGCAATAGGAGACCACATTCCTACACATGCAGATGTGACGTATTGCTGGAAACTTTTCCCTGCATGGCTGTCCTCCTATTGAAGTTTCGGAGTCTGCCAATTAATCTTGCAACTACTTAAGAGTGTCCTGGCCCTAACTCTCTCTCCCAAAGTTCTATTAAGAGAAATAAAAATCTCTTGCATTCAAGAAGTGTCTGGCGCCCAATGACTTTAACTACCTTGCACCCACCATTCCCCACAACCCACCATATACAGAAGAATGCCAGCTGTCTCTGGCCCTGGAGGTTCTCATTACACCGAAGGAAGCCTGGGACTTTGCTACATTTAGAAACAAGTGAATTAGTGGACGCCAAGTGGACGCCATAATTAAGAAGTGGAAGGTATTTGGTACAACACAGACCCATCCTGTATCAGGACGACGCTCCAAACTGGACAAAAGAGCCCCCAAACAAACTGGTCAGAGAGGCTACTAAGAGGCCCATAGCAACTCTGAAGCAGTTGCAGGAATTTATGACAAAGAGTGATTATTGTGTGCCTGTGACAAAAAATTACAAATTCTCCACAAATATGGCTTGTATGGGAGGGTTACAAGAAAAAGGAAATGGCACATGCAGTCACGACTGAGCTTTGCCAAAGCGCAACTTCAAGATTCTGAGGACACATGGAAAAGGGTGTTGTGGTCAGATTAGTCTAAAATGTAATTATTTGGCCTCCACACCAAGTGATATGGCTGGCGGAAATCCAATACAGCCCACCATCCAAATAACATCATTCCTACAGTAAAGCATGGAGGTGGTAATATCCTGTTATGGAGGTGTTTCTCTACAGCAGGGACTGGAGCAATGGCCAGGATATAGTGAAAAATAGATAGAGAAAAATAGTCAAAATGCCATCAAATTCTTGAGGAAAATCTTCTGCCCTCTGCCAGAAAGTTGTCAATGGGAAGAAGGTTTCCCTTTCAACATGACAGTGACCCAAAGCACACAGTAAAAATTACCACACAGTGGTTGAAGGAGAAAAAGGTGAAAGGCCTTGCATGACCAAGTCAAAGCCTAGACTTAAACCCCAAATCTGTGGAACGACTTGAAGACTGCAGTCCACAAACGGTCACCATCAAATTGAACTGAACTTGACTAGTTCTGTAAAGAAGAATGGACAAATATTGCAAAGTCTAGCTGTGCAAAGTTAGTAGAGACATAAACAAACAGACGATAAGGCCTCTTGCACATGATATTCCTGTTTGAGCATCTACTTTTTCAGACTTGTTTTTAATATATTTGCGCGTATTTTCGCACATATTCCTTCATGCAAAATAATGCAAATTCTCTCAATTTTGCATGCATTTTTGTGCAAACTTATTTTCACGTTCTTGTTTTGCAGTATTTAAACGATTATTTGCTCACATTTGTGCACAAGCACGCATATCTGTGCACTTTTGCATGCATGAGGCATAAATTACTGACCAAAAATGCAAATTTTCTATTTTATTTTCACTGAAGAATGCATGGCTCTGTTTATGCTCTTGTTTATGCACCTGTGTGCATAGGCACAGTACAATTAATGGGTTGTATTTTAGCTCAGTGAAAAAAAAAACTGTACTGAGCTTTTTCAAGCTGCAGTGAGGCCTCTTAGGCCTCTTGCAGTGTGCAGGAGGCCTAAAGCAAAAGGTGGTTCAACAAAATACTGACACAAAGGGATGATCCTTTTTCTAACTAAATGATTCTGTTTTTGAATTTGTTTTATTTTTTTTCCTGATATGCTGGTGTTATATCTTTCACTTGGATGATATAAGTTGCACTAAGTAAACACAGCTGGATAAAACAAAAACTGTGTCTGTCATCATTTCAGGCTGCAAAGCAACATAATGTGATTATTTTAACCTCTTTGCGTTGAGCGCAAGCAAGTATGTGGCCTCTCGGCGGCATGCATTGCATGCATTAATGCCGACAGTGCTGTGCTGAGAGCGACCGGCGGCTCGTGGAAAGTTGTCCTTTCTTGAAATTCTTCTTTGCTTTGTATCATTCGTACTTCAATATGTCTACTTTTTATTTCTGATATCACATAATTTGTCTTATATTCTGTACATGTAATTTATTTTAACATAAAATAGAAAAATTTTGAACGGGAAAGTTGTCCTTTGCGATATGGACTTTTCTGATCATGTGACTGCCGTGACAGAAAATCACGGTAGTCACGTGGTCATAAGCCCCACCTCACTTCCCTGCATAGCAAACCTCTTAAAGGGCCAGCCACAGCCGGCACCAAGGGGTTAAAGGGGTGATTCTTTTCCATACCCACTGTATTTATATATGCGGGAGTCCCCAACCTTCAGGCCATGGACTGGTGTAGGTCCATCAGAGGTGTGGCAGTGGTGGGCAAGCAGAGAGATGACATCACTGCTGTTCCACCCTCACTCTGAAACCCACCACTGCACTGAGGCTTGTCTTGATTAAGCACAAGATGTATATGTGAAACGCGTCTATATGACCACAGTTTGGCGTCTCTGGTGTTATCTTTGTGAAGCAAAATAAAAGGCAATTGGACATTCTGGATGTGCAGCTATTTCTTTCTTCTTTCCAGGCTTGTCTCTGTGCTTAATGGACCAGTGGTGGACTAGTGCTGGACCAGTGATGCCACCAATACTGTGACAATCCGTATATGGTGGCAGGCAACGTGGCAAGTGACTTTATTGCACAGGGACTGTATTGTGGCAACCTGGCGTGCCTCTAGCTGTTTCCATTGGACTGTTTTTGGGGGGGTCTCAACCCTGGTTTGGACACCTGTCTGAGTTCGCCATTGATATCCAGTTGGCTTGGGACTTGTAAGTAACTGACATATTGTCTTGAGATTTTTTATCCCAGAGGGCATCATGCACTAATAGTTATTTAGTTTAATTTCACATTATACTCATGATGAGTTGTTGTAATGCCATGAAACACGTCAAGTCTCTCAATCCAAGGATGCCAAAATGTCTGGCTTATTATCAGGTATCATAATCAATTGTTTATAATCGCCAACTGTTGTATGTTTAACTTATGAATTTATTTTATCAACTATGTCTGTTTGATGATTTGTATTATCGATTTTATGCGTTCACTATACTAATCCTGTTCCTTGATCAATTATAATGCTTATTGTATCAGTTATAGTCAATATGTGAGTATCTTTATTGTATTGCATCATTGTTCATTGATTTAACATGTTTTATAAGATATGGAATACCCAATGTGATTGTGCAAATAAATTATAATAATTTTATTTGTTATGTATGCATCATCATTCCTAATGACAAGCTTCTAATAAAGTCCCACTACCCCTTTCCTTCTTTTTGTTTCATGGCAAGTGACAACCGCATCTGGTGGGTGGCAGGGGACGTGGCAAGTGACAATCTGCATCTGGTGGCAGGCGACGTGGCAAGAAACAAGCTGCATCTGAAGGCAGGGGACGTGGCAGGTGACAAGCTGCCTCTGAAGGCAGAGGATGTGGCAAGTGACAATCTGCATCTGGTGACAGGCGGCGTGGCCATGACAATCTGCATCTGAAGGCAGGCGGCATGGCAAGCGACAAACTGCATCTGGCGGCAAGTGACGCGTTCAGGGCTCCCACTGATTCTGCAATATGGTGAGTTGCAGAAGTTCATTTGTGCATAGATAGCATCTCAGTAGTTGAAGTAGTCAACATTTTAGAATTGACTATTTCATGCAGCTGTACAGGCCAAATTTACACAATTTTTTTTTTTATATTATAAAAATGGAATAGTGTGAGCATTGCACAGGTATTATTGTAACAATTTCTGGAAGGCCTTATTAACTAAACCATACTCCACTTCATGCTACAAACATCACACATAGGGGTGTATATATAAAAAAGGGGAGGCACACACCCATCCTCCCCCTTTCCTGCCCATCTAAGTTGCATGATTAGATACTGGTATGGTGTAGAATTTGGGGGGACCCCACATAACATTCACCTGGTGAAATTCAGCAAATAAATTACTACTAAATTACTACACACATAATACAAACTTTATCAGTATTCAATATGTATGTACAAATGTTGGGACACTCGCAAAGTGATTTTTATTTTTTTGTATTCATAGAATTTCTTCTGGCCTCGTTGCCCATCCTCTTTTAGTTATGGGTGGCAAAACAAAATACATTTAATATTTTTTTCTGATGCTACATTATGCTAAAGACAATATATGTAGTATTTTTACAATATTTTGTAGGCCACATTTTCTCGAACCACATCTTTATTTAGTTGTATAAAAAAGCTCTTCCCTCATGCAGCTTTTGATGACAGAAAACAGAATAAATTGTCTCTTTTTACTGCTGAAATTATGGAATACAATAGATATTGCATACACCGTTTTTCAATGTTTCATAGACAGTATTTCCCTTGTAGGCTGCATTTTGAAATGACAGATTGCATGCAGTTTTGACACCCAAAATATTTCATTAAATCCATAGACAGTATTTATGCACTTTTAGTAGGCTGCATTTGGAGTCAGCTTTTAATCAAAATTTTACATTAGGGTGTATTTATTTAATTATTTTCAACAAATATTGTACTGACTCAGGGGCAAAATTAGAGGGGTCGCAGGAGTCACAATTCTTAACCCAGCCCCATGCTCAAAGGGGTCCATGCAGCTCCCCTGTACACCTGCATGTCTCCTGCTGTCCTCAGGCCCCTGTTTGCTCCCCTGGTACCCCCCTCCCCTGCAGTGCTGCTGGCTTCCCCCCTTACCCCTCCCACTGGCTGATGCAGGAGATGTGCCAGACTGGAAGGGACCATCCATAACGGAAGCATAGTAAACTGCGTTTATGCTTCTGTTTGTGAATGAACAGGAAGCTCTGTACAGAGCTATTCTTGTCCATTCATTCTGTGCAATGAAGTTGCAGAGATGGAGACTGAGGGATGTGTCCTCAATCTCCTTTCTTTGTCTTAAAGGTAAAACATTAGTGGTCTGTTTGGACCCTTGGTATTAAAACTATGCCCCCAATGGAGCACCTAAAATTTTTTTTAAATCACTAAAAATTAAATGGTAAAAAAATAAATACTGACATGAGTGCCAGAACTAGTAAGGTCACAACAGTTGCCAAGGCCCTGGTGTTCCGCCACCATGGGGGGGCCAAGGCGAAAGGAATGGGGCCTGCTGCAGAACATGTTAAAGGGTCCCGCAGCGGGACTGTAATAAAGGGTCCCGCAACAGGAGTAAAGGACCCTGGGGTTATATGATTTAGGTGCTGCCTGTGTCTGCTGTAAAAGGAGGCCTTTAAAGCCTCTCTTAGGCAGCCACTACCACCACCACTCTTCCTTTCACTGACCAGATGGTCGAAGCACTGTGAAAAAAATTAGCCAATCTACCAATAATGTCTGTCAACAGAGGGACCCAAGCCCTCAGTGTCGCTGAGGGCAATGGTATCCTCAACTATTTTACCCCATCCAAATTAAACTTTTTTGGAGAGATGAAATGAACCCCTGGAAGCCTGCCCCTCAAACATTCTGTGGCCTGCGGATGCAAAACCTGCTTACCCACTACCAAAAAATGCAAATACCTTATCAAAATTTGTATAGAAATCAAATATGACCCCCTCAAAGAAAAATGATTTTCTAAATAGCATATCACTGCATCATTTAAAAACAGTACTAGAACAGTGGTCACCTAAATCTCCTCACATTATATCACTTACATTAATTACCTCCACTATCCCATAGAAAAAATACAGGTTAGGCAAACACCAGGTAAGCCAACTATCCCTGTCCTTCTGCTTGCCAATTTTACACAGCTGTATACTATGCAGGTTTTACTCTTTTTTTGCAGTACATTTTGCTCAATTATCCCTCAATAAAATGTTCTACTGCTGGCCAATTTTACTATGCTATATCATCTGTGGTTCCCTCTGTGGGATATCTTACATATCTGGCACCCGGAGTGATAATTGTTTTAAACTCCCCTCTAAAAACAAAAATTGGTAAGACAAAATATAGCTTTCTGTTGTGGTGGGTCAAATTGTGGGTATGGCCAAACTGTTGTAATGATGGGAGGGACTTAAATGGGCATAGTTTGGTCAAATTTGAGCCTACTCCCCTTATACTCCGCACGCATATGCCATAGTTCTTTTGCCCACAAAATACACCTTATTGACTGTGCCACAAGCAGTAACATGTATAAATTCAGCCCACTCCTTGTAAGAAAATGTTATTGCCAGGGGTCAAGTCCTGGGAAAAAAAGTGTGGGAACTCCAACCCAAGATCCACTCCCCCACCAAAAAAATAAATAAAATGATACGCTCATATGCACGAACGCTTCAAAAGTGGTATTTTTCATCCAATTTTTGTATTGTGTGTATGAAGCTTAACTGTTAGTACATAAAAAAAAACAATCCTTAATAAACATAAATATGGTAATTCTCTGAATAATCGGCATTCATTTGCTTCCATGCAAATGTGAACATCATGTTCTGATCTTTATTGGAGAATGTTATTTTGTATATAGAGTGTTTGTGGTGAGTTGACACTTTTCATTGAACAGAGTTTGGATAACACAGGGTTAAACGGAAAGGTCATAAATAAAGTGCACATTATCTGGACAGAATGCTTGGGGAGATAGTGATGTGTTCCTGCTTAGGAGATGTATGTTAGCTTGGGGGGCTGCAAACTCTGCAGGAGCTCCAACACACACTCGCTGCTATTCCAACCCTTCACATATTTCCACATAAATTTCCCTCCTGGCATTAAACTTTGCCAGGTATTGTGCTCAGCTTACCACCCCAAACTGATGTTCCTCCGTCAGCTCACCTCTCTCCCTGCATGTCCTGTGAGCAGAATAGCTGTGCTCCTCCTCTGGGTTCTCTCATCATATGGCACTGAAGATAGAGGAGGGGGGGATTCAGTGGGACACACAGAGCAAGTATGCAGGAGACTGGGGGGGGGGGGAGATGAGGAGACAGAAAATCAGGAGGGGCCAGCGGGGAGGAGCGCATTATGAGAGGTCTGACTAAATACAATCTCTTAGCAGCAGGGACCTGATCTACCCGTCAGCTAGCTGTGATTGACAGGTAGATCGAAGAGGAAGCTGTCATGGGGCCCCCCTACTGGCAATGCCTGAATGGTCAGTCCACCCCTGGTGTGCGGTACTTACTATTGTGAGCTGTGTCGGCAGCTGCTGGTGTAGCACCTGCCACACATCTCACATACTTCAAAGTCTTGCAGGACTAATGGGAATGCTAATGGAAACGGAGTGGAAAAAGTACAGGAACTCCGTTCCCATGTGTTCCCGCAGGACTTGAGCCCTGGTTATTGCTCTATTACATACACACAGTCTACCTTAAAGCGAGGCTTACCTCCTTCCAACAGTGTTCTTCTCCAGCATTTTCTACCTATCTGGTTCTGCATGCCATTTAGCTGCCATTCTCATTGGCTGGCGAAGAATGACATCAATCCAGCAGGAGAGACATCATCCTGGCACACAGGTGCTGTGCTAGAATGTACACTGATCAGCACTTACCTAGCTCAGTGTACATTCCAAAAAAGACTGCGAGTAGGCGGTGGGTTTCTTTAATTGCAAAAGAGCTTGCTTGCTCTTAGTTTTTTATAGCCAAACTTTATTTCCACTTTAAAGGTGAACTTCAGGAGTATACAATGTATACTACTATGTACTTTATAGTGCAGTGGTTTAGGAGTGTGAAATGGAAAACACAGAATTTTATAAAAATAGAGCAGGCAGAATTTAGAGTAGCTGTGCACGGCAACTAATCAGCTTCTATTTTCAGCTTGTTCAGTTAAACTTTGAAAATGAAAGATAGAAGCCATTCAGTTGCCATGCACAGCTACTCCAGATTCTGGATGACCCAGTTTTAAAAATCTGTGCAGGGGTCAAGAGTGTGGTAACGCACAGGCCACTTTACAACACCACCAAAAGTACCAATACAAATCATTCCCCATAGTACAAATCTCCCCAGGGCCCCAACATCTCAAAATCCCACTCCCAGCTAACCCCTCAGTACATACCTCCCCCTCACAGAGACCCCTCAGTGCAGATGACCCCCCCCCCCCAGGCATACACCGACACTTGAGCACAGGCTCCTCAGTACAGACAGACCCTCCCAGCACAGACCCTTCATCACAAATGCCTCAGTACAGACAGGCCCCTCCATCACAGATCCCTTAGTACAGACAGCCCACCAGCACAGAACCCTCAGTACAGACAGCCCCCAGCACAGATGGACGACCCACCCAGCACAGACCCTTAAGTACAGACACCTCCAGACACAAACCCCTCAGTACAGAATGACCTTCCTAACAACCCAAAATCCCCCTTCCCAGCTCCTCCAATAGAGACAGCTTAGTACAGACATCCCCCATACCCCCCATGTACAGAACCCTCAGTATAGACATCCTCCATAACCCCCCAAGTACAGATCCCTCAGTACAGACACACCCATATCCCCCAAGTCCAGACTCCCCAGTACATACACTCCACATACCCCAAATGTACAGAACCCTTAGTACAGACCCCCCTCATACCCCCTAAGTTGAAAATATTCCGTATGGACACCCCTCAGCCCTCTGTTCCCAAGTATAGAATACTCAGTATAGACATCCATCAACCCCCCCCCCCCCCCCCGGTACAGAATTGTCAGTATAGACACCCCTCATAACCACCTTCTCCAAGTACAGACCCTCAGTACAGATCTTTGCCCTCCCTAAACTTACCCTTCAGATGGGGCAGGTGTTCAGCGTGTGAGCCGTTTTTCGGTAGCACTAATTTTAATGACGATTAAAGTGGAAAAAAGTGAAATATTCCTTTAAATATCATGCCTGGGGGGTGGCTATAGTATGCCTGTGAAGTTCCACGTGTTTAGAACAGTCCCTGCATAAAATGACATCTAACGGAAAAAAAGTAATTTAAAACTGCTTGCGGTTTTAATGTAATATCTGGTTCTGGCAATATGGATGAAAATCATTGAGCAAAATGGCATGGGTAGCCCCCCCTGCCCATTACAAGCCCCTTTGGGTCTTGTATGGATATTAAGGGGAACCCCGTACCCAGGCCCTATATACTCAGAACAGCAGTATACAGGCGGTGCAAACAAGACAGGGACTGTGTAGGTTTGTTGTAATAAGTAGAATCTGTGTGTAATTTTGAACTGGTACATTTTTAAAGTGTAGCTCCAGTCAAAAGAATCTATTTTTAAGCTTTTTGGAAAACATAGGGAAGGGTTATCACCCCTGTATAATTTGTTTTGCCATCCGTCTTTTTTCATCTCACTTCCTGTTGTCTCCTTCCGTTTGCAAGTAGACGTTTGTAAGTTGGATGTTTGAAAGTAGGGGCCTGCCCTATATGCTCTGCAGAAATGGCGGAACAAGGTGTTGGTTTTGCCACAACATTGTAAGCCCTCAAAGTGACTCTTAGTGGGCGCTGGAGCACCCTGCTGTGAACGATTATATCAAGAATTGTAATTACATGCCATTGTTGAACAGTGTTGGAAAAATTGGGCCTTTGGTGGTTGTGGTGCTGGTGCCACAACACTATAAGTCCTTAAAGTTACTCTCGTGGGCACAGGAACGAGCCCTGCTGTGAAATATTATATCAAGAATTGTAATTACATGCCCCTGTTAAACAGGGGCTGAAAAATTGGGCCTTAGGCACTAGTGCTGTTGCCACGACACTGCAACCTCTCCCATATACTCTAGTTGTAGTGTAGGAATGAGCCCTGCTGCAAAGTATTGCATCAAAAATTGTAATTACATGCCCCTGTTAAACAGGGGCTGAAAAATTGGGCCTTAGGCACTGGTGCTGTTGCCACGACACTGCAACCTCTCCCATATACTCTAGTTGTAGTGCAGGAATGAGCCCTGCTGCAAAGCATGGCATCAAAAATTGTAATTACGGGGGGGCGTGGCTAACCGCCGAGCAGGATGGACGTCTGACTCCTCAGCTCCCGCACCAACCGGACTATCAACCGGAGCATCGCCGTACAGAGTACACGTACGAACTCCTTACCGCGACAGGGTGACTACCATAGAGCCCAGCTATGCCTCAGACGAACCGAAAGCGGAAGGAATACCGGACGCCGAAGAAATTGACCGACTATTTTACTCAGCCGCCTGACACAGAAATCCAAGATGGCGCCCGCGGCCCTGTCAGAGAATCTTCGGCTTACACTGACCTCCCTGATGCGAACGAATCTGCAATATCCCTCCAGCAGCACTCCCCTGCAATATCTCCACAGAATTCTCCCTCTTCAACCAGTAACAGCCCTGCCAAAGCGCGGATGCGAATGGATTCTGCGGGGCCTAACTCAGAGGTAAGCCCTGCATCCATCTTACCCACACACCAGCCCTCTGCTATTGCGGCCTTCCCCACATCAGACCAGCCTGTCCTGGACACTACTATGAAGGAGATGCTCATCTCCTTACAATCCTCTATCCATAATGAACTATCATCCATGTTTACCCAGTTTTCATCTCATATGCTACATATGGGGCAAAAAATCCAACGTATTGAACACCATATGAGTGACCTGACTATTACGGTTAATGACCTAGTGGATGCCCAAGACCACACACATGACGAACAAAAATGGATGAAATCCAAAATGGCGGACCTCGAAGACCGCTCTAGACGTAGTAACGTCAAGATCAGGGGTATCCCCGAATCGGTATTACCTCATGACCTTAACACCTACGCCAGGAAAATGATCTCAACACTGCTACCTGACCTGTCACCGATGGAGACCATTATTGACCGCATACACCGCATCCCCAAGCCATCGCACTTGGCAGACACCATACCCAGGGACGTCCTGATGAGGGTGCACTTTTATCATGCTAAAGATCAGCTAATGTTCAAGTCCCGGCATATGAATAGGCTACCAGAACCATTCTCTGATCCAAAACTATTTGCGGACCTGTCTCAACACACCAGACAACTGCGCAAACAGCTGATAAAGATTACCCAACCGCTGTTCAACCACAAAATCCCCTATCAATGGGGTTACCCGACTAAACTCATTGTATCCAGGAATGGGTCTAAACACATTATTACATCAGTCCCTGAAGGCATAAAGCTTCTACAACAATGGGATATTCTCCCGGAAGAGCCTACCGTACAGTCCAACAACCGCAGAGGGCCTTCTCCGCCTCTTTACCCCAAACAACCGCCTAATGCCCGCTGAATCTTTACTGCTGGCGATGCTCACCCGCTTCAATTCATATTCTGCACCACATTACTCCGGTTGGTGCCCTGCTCGGGATGTGTTAACCATAAACGTTCACCCCGTATAGTTCCAACAGCCTAGTGTTTTTTTTTTTTTTTGGCTGTTCTACACTACAGTATTAATTACCTTTTTATTGTTCTGCCTACCACTAACGTAGTACTAATTTCTACCCTTTCCTTCCACTGCTCCGGCTTCTCCTCTTCCCTGGTTTACCTCTGTTTTGAGAACTGCACCTGCTCCGGCTACAGGAACCCGCATCCGGACACCTTCTGACATCTTATAGAGAATCTCGCTCACTGTAAGTACCTACCACTACGCCTGACATCTGCACCTGACCTACATAATGCCGAAATTTCTATCCCTTAACACTAAGGGACTTAACCACCCAGCGAAGAGATCCTCCATGTGGAGGACCGCTCTCCAATCCAAATGTGATGTCCTCTGTCTCCAAGAGACCCACTTCAAAAAGCTAGGCAGCCCCCACTGTTCCAATCGCCATTTTCCTCACATCTTTCAATCCTCAGGACCTGACAAACGTAATGGGGTTATGATAGCGGTAAAAGACACTGTCACCTTCACCCTCCACAATAGCATGGAGGACGAAGATGGAAGATATATAGCCCTGGATTGTACCCTCAACAAAACCAGATATACTATCGTAAACGTCTACTCTCCCAATACTGGCCAAATTAAATTCCTCTCTAGACTGATGAACAAGATTAACAAGTTTCGACAGGGATGTCTCATTGTATGTGGAGACTTTAACATAGTTCCAGATAATTTCATGGATGCCTCCTCCCGTTCCTCCAGGCTATCCTCCCCTATGACTACCTTCATACGGAACAACAATTTATACGACATCTGGAGATGCCAACATACCACCGAAAGAGACTACTCCTTTTTCTCCCACAGACATAACTGCTACACGAGAATTGACTACTTCCTTGTAGATAAATGGACGCTGACCAACTCCACCGAATCAGGCATTGGTACGATCACTTGGTCGGACCACGCTCCAATCTCACTCACTGTCACCGATCATCTGAACTCTCCCCGGCATATGGTATGGAGAGCGAATGCGGACATCATTCACTCTCCGGAACACTCCTTGTACATACGTAACCAGCTTGAAGAGTTTTTTACCCTAAATACTGGCTCAGTCTCCAGTAATACTGTCCTCTGGAATGCTCATAAGGCATTCGTCAGAGGGATTATAATGCAACTCTGCTCGAGAGAAGAGGAGGAGATCACAGCGTCTAGACACCTTAATAGCCAAAATTCATGCACTCGATGTTCAAAACCAAACCACACCAGACCCTAATTTAAAAGACCAGTTAGTCCTCCTTAGACAGGAACTTAGAAATTTACTCCTAGAATATCACACTCGCACCAACACGAAATTCAAAGCACACTATTATACTACAGGTAACAAGGCGGGGAAAGCACTTGCTCTAAGGATCAAGGGTCACTATGCTAAATCTAGAATACACCATCTCTTTCATCCAACCACAAAGCAGAAACTTTTAGACCCTCAAGCTATTGCAGATGCCTTTAGCCAATACTACCATACTTTATACAACTTGAAAGATGACCCCAACACCACTCAACCCTCTATTGTTGACATCAATTCCTTTCTTCAAACGATCAACCTACCAACATTATCACAACACATCTCTGACCTGAACACCCCTTTCACACAATTAGAAGTTCAAAACATTGTATCAACCTTGCCTTCCCACAAATCACCAGGGCCTGACGGCTTAACTAATGAGTACTATAAACAATTCAGTACTACCTTGGCTCCCTACCTATCCCAAGTGTGCAATGACGCTGCCTCCTCCTCTTCTCTTCCCAATGAAATGCTTAATGCTCTGATAATTACTCTACCGAAGCCAGGGAAAGAGCCCAACACACCACAAAATTTTCGGCCAATATCTCTTCTTAACACCGACACCAAAATCTTCGCTAAACTCATAGCCAATCGCTTAGTCCAAATTATGCCCACTTTGATACACCCTGATCAATCAGGCTTCACGAAGGGTAGACAAACTTATGACACTTCAAGGAGATTGATAAACATAATTCATCATGCTGAGACTAGCAGAACGCCTTCTCTGCTTCTATCTCTAGATGCAGAGAAGGCGTTCGATAGAGTCCATTGGGCTTACCTAGAAGCTACCCTTAAAAAATTTGGATTCCAAGGCCATATTTTTTCAGAAATTATGGCCCTATAGTCTTCTCCATCGGCACAAGTTTACACGGACGGAATAACCTCCCGTGCTTTTCCAATAACCAATGGTACCCGCCAAGGTTGTCCCTTATCACCACTTATCTTTAACCTGATCATGAAACCCCTGGCAGCACATATCAGAAATTGCACAACCATCTCTGGCTTTAAAATAGGCCACATAGAACACAAAATAAATTTATTTGCAGATGATGTCATATTGATGCTTACTAACCCTATGACTTCCCTGGCTTCGGTACAACATGTTTTAACTACCTTTGGCTCCGTCTCTTATTATAAGGTCAATGAAACCAAATCATATATTTTAGAACTGGGCCTTGATGCTGTCACCAGCAATATTCTAAGAAACCAATATGCATACCCTTGGGCCGACCAAGGAATACCGTACTTAGGCATTGTACTCACTAAATCGGTCTATAGATTGTTTCAAGCCAACTATGTTAAAACCAAACAATTATTAATCAAAGATCTGTCTAACCTCGCCAAATTTGAACTTTCATGGTCGGGTAGGCTCGCTGCGTTTAAAATGCTCACATTACCTAAAATTCTATATCAATTTCGCACCCTTCCCATCCCCTTATCCAAATCATACCTAGCTTCTTTGCAATCTATTCTTAGTAAATACATGTGGCAAGATAAAAAACCTAGAAGCAACTATTCCAAACTTCTCAAACATAAGCATGCTGGGGGTATGGGATATACAGACATCCGGGACTATTACTTGGCCACCATCCTTTCCCAATTACGGGAATGGACTAACCCCCCCCCCCCCATACTACGCTATGGGGAGATATAGAAAATCGTGCCACACCTGGTCCCGACCTCAAAAGCTGGTTATTTAGCTCCCTAGTCTCGGTGACAAATTTCAACATCTACTCACCCACCATAAAAGCATCGCTTTCTGCATGGAAAATACTTCGCAATAGCAAATGGTCATCCTTCCCTATGAAAGACATACCGGTATCTTTACAGACCCTCCAAATCTTATCACCTGATCTAACCATCCCTACATGGCTCACGTCCAGGGCATCCCACACTAATGACCTTAGGACCCTCACGGATAACAAATCTTTCCCTGAGATCCAGTCCATTTATGGGGCACCCTCCTCAGATTTTTTTAATTATCATAGGTTACGCTCCTGTCTGACCACACACACCCGCATAGAGGGTGCAATACCCTTGAAACTATGGAATTACTATTTCAAACAAGATTCCACATATAAAGGTATATCGATTATTTACCCCCTGTTGCAGGAGAAAAATATCTTCTTCAAATCCAAACCCTTCCTAGATTGGGAATCAGACACACTTCTCCACTTCTCTGACGCCCAATGGCAACAAGCCTTTACTTCTATATACAAAGCCACACGGTGCACAGGCTTATGGGAACTGACGTCAAAAATTACTCTTCACTGGTATATGACTCCCCATAGACTCGCTAAATTTCAACCCGGCACTGCCCCACTGTGCTGGCGCAACTGCAACCATACAGGAACTTTATTCCACATTCTGTGGCAATGTCCACATATTAATCTCCTTTGGTCAGACGTTACGAAACTTATTCGGGACGTAAGCAATGTTCCAATCTCTTTGTCACCACAACTTGCTATACTTAACATATTTCCGGACGATGTCCCTCATACATGCCGCACAGTCATTACTCATATTCTTCTAGCAACTAGACTACTCCTAACCAGAAACTGGAAATCCTCTACCATACCTAGCATCCTAGACGTTACCACACTAGTGCACTCCCACTATACATATGAGCTGATTGGGTCCAGAGGCCTACCATCCTATGCAAAAACCCAGGCCCAATGGCTCCCATGGCACAAATGGTACTCATCCCAGATAACCTGACTTTGTTCCTGATGAATATCATTCTTGTTAACTTACTTGTGATTGCTGGTTCATCATTCCATACTTTGTTCTCAAACCCCCCCCCCCTTCCCTCCCACCCCCCAACCTCCCCCCCATCTTTTTCCCTTCTTTTTATCCGTCTCTCCCTCCCTTCATTACCCTACCCTCTACCCCACTTTTACTGCTGTACTATGTTCAAGGCACACCCTTGAGTTACACAATGCTAATACCTGTTTTCTGATTTAGATACACCTATGTGCCGAAGTTATTGTTGTTGATATCGTCATTGTTTATGCTGACTATATCTGTATGACATCCAAGAATTGTATTGGATGTAGTTGCTATGCATGCTTTTGTATCTTGTGAAATTTAATAAACATAATTTTGAAATAAAAAAAAAATTGTAATTACATGCCCCTGTTAAACAAGGGCTGAAAAATTGGGCCTGAGGCACTGCAACCTCTCCCATATACTCTAGTTGTAGTGTAGGAATGAGCCCTGCTGCAAAGCATTGCATCAAAAATTGTAATTAAATGCCCCTGTTAAACAGGGCCTGGAAAATTGGGCCTTAGGCACTGGTGCTCGTGCCACGACACTGCAACCTCTCCCATATACTCTAGTTGTAGTGCAGGAATGAGCCCTGTTGCAAAGCATTGCATCAAAAATTGTAATTACATGCCCCTGTTAAACAGAAGCTGAAAAATTGGGCCTTAGGCACTGCAACCTCTCCCATATACTCTAGTTGTAGTGCAAGAATGAGCCCTGCTGCAAAGCATTGCATCAAAAATTGTAATTACATGCCCCTGTTAAACAGGGGCTGAAAAATTGGGCCTTAGGCACTACAACCTCTCCCATATACTCTAGTTGTAGTGCAGGAATGAGCCCTGCTGCAAAGCATTGCATCAAAAATTGTAATTACATGCCCCTGTTAAACAGGGGCTGAAAAATTGGGCCTTATGCACTGGTGCTGGTGCCACGACACTGCAACCTCTCCCATATACTCTAGTTGTATTGCAGGAATGAGCCCTGCTGCAAAGCATTGCATCAAAAATTGTAATTAAATGCCCCTGTTAAACAGGGGCAGAAAAATTGGGCTGGTGGCATCACCCAGAACCAAAAATGTTCTTCCAAGATATCAGCGGAGGAGGAAGAGGATAGACAGTCAACATAACAGGACAGTCACTCAGCATCAGCATAGGCAGTCTTGAAGGGATGTGATATTTCAAAAAAATATATATATATTAAGTTACATCAGCTTCAGGTGCTGATTCATTTTTATGAAGGTCAGTCGATCAACCGAGTCGGTGGACAGGCACACCCTGTGATTGGTAACAAAGCCACCAGCAGCACTGAAGGTGCTTTCCGAAAGAACACTGGATGCAAGACAGGCCAGTAGCTTAATTGCATACTGTGAAAGCTCTGGTCAGTGATCCATCCACAAGACCCAGTAAGCCAGAGGATTTTCAGTGGGAAAGGTGTCCAAGTCTGACATTGCCCCTAGGTATTCCTGCACCATGTAAATCAGACGCTGGTGATTGTTGCTGGAACCGATCATACCTTGGGGCTGTGGACTAAAAAATTGTCTGAACGCATCGGCCACCTTCTCCACCGCTCCTTCTGACCGATGCCTCAGCAACACGTTGTCCAGGACCAGGAGTATGTAACCTCCCAGTCTCTGGGAACGCGTTGCACAGACCTTTCTGCAAGGCCTCCCAGAGATGTCTCATCCTCTGCTCCCTCTGCGACGGCAAGATAAGCTCCACAACCTTACCCTTGTACTGTGGATCAAGGAGAGTGGCCAGCCAGTAATGGTCCCTCTCCTTGATCCGAAGAATACGAGGATCCTTCTGCAGGCTTTGCAGGATCAGGGAGGCCATGCAGCGTAGGTTAGCTGAGGCATTCGGTCTGGAGTCTTCTGGGTCACTAAGGACAACATGATCTGCAGCTACCTCCTCTCAGCCATGTACAAGTCCATGGGTTTCTTGGGACTGTAAATCATCCCTACAAGACTGCTGCTTCTGTTGCTGATGCTGAGTGCCAACCTCCACCTCCATGCTGACACAATCATCCTCCTCCTCCTACTCTTCCTGTGTGATGGGTGGGAAAGCAGGAACACTGTCTGGATAAAGGGGGCCTTGAGAGGCAAGGAAGTCCTCCTCTTCCTGCCTCTGTTCTGCCTCAAGTGCCCTGTCCATTATTCCACGCAGAATATGCTCCAACAGGTGGGCAAGAGGTACAGTGTCACTGATGCATGCACTGTCACTGCTCACCATCCTTGTGGCCTCCTCAAACAGTGACAGGAAAGTGCATGCATCCCTGATCAAGCCCCACTGGCGTGGTGAGAAAAAACCGAGCTCCTCTGACGCTGTCCTGGTGCCGTAGTCGCACAGGTGCTCATTGATGGTCCTCTGCTGCGCGTGAAGCCGCTGCAGCATGGCCAACATTGAGTTCCACCTGGTGGGTATGTCACATATAAGGCGGTTCTTGGGCAGGTTCAACTCCTTTTGGAGTTCAGCCAGCCAAGCACAGGCATTAAATGATCGGCAGAAATGCACACAGACTTTCCTGACCTGCTTCAGGACATCCTGTAAGCCCGGGTACCTGCCCAAGAACCGCTGTACCACCAGGTTAAGGACGTGAGCCACACAGGGCACATGGGTCAGTTGTCCCTGTCGGAGGGCGGAGAGGAGGTTGGTGCCATTGTCGCAAACCACCAATCCTGGCTTAAGCTGGCGTGGCGTCAACCACCTCTCGGCCTGCCCCTGCAGAGCTGACAAAATGTCTGCCCCAGTGTGGCTCCTGTCCCCCAAACAAACCAGCGCAAGCATGGCATGGCATCGTTTTGCCTGCGTACTTGCCTAGCCCCTTGAACGCCTACGGAGCACCGCTGGTTCCAAGGACAGAGCACTGGAAGAGGCCATGGAGGAAGAAGAAGAGGAGGGGGTGGAGGAGAGAGGTGTGTCACAACCAGTAGTAGCATTTTGGAGGCGTGGTGGTGGAACAACCTCCAACACTACTGCACCTTGTCCTGCATCCTTCCCAGCTGCCAGAAGAGTGACCCAATGGGCCGTGAAACACAGGTAACGTCCCTGTCCATGCCTGCTGGACCATGAGTCAGCGGTAATATTCACCTTACCGCTGACCACCCTGTCCAGTGAGGCAAGGACATTGCCTTCCACATGTCGGTAGAGAGCCAGAATCGCCTTCCGTGAGAAAAAGTGGCATTTGGGGACCTGCCACTGAGGAACTGCACATTGCACAAACTCACGAAAGGGGGCTGAGTCTACCAACAGAAAAGGCAGCAGTTGAAGTGCTAGCAATTTAGCCAAGCTAGCATTCAACCACTGGACATGTGGATGGCTGGAAGTGAACTTCTTTCGACGGTCCAGCAGCTGGGGCAGGGACATTTGCCTGCTACAATCGGACGTGGGTGTACTGCTAGCAAGCACTTGGCTGTGACACATCTAATTCTACACCTTCATTCCTCTCAGCGCAGGTTTCAGAGAGGACTGAAGGTCTAGTGGGGTTGGAGATCCCAGCTGATGAGGAGCAAAGAGAGGTCCGCTTTGTTCTTTGGTGTGGATCTTTGAGGTAAGCTTGCCGACGAGCTGCATGGCAGGTCAACATATGTCTGGTCAAGCATGTGGTGCCCAAGCGGCTGATGTTTTGGCCACGCGAGATACGCTTGAGACATATGTTGCAAGTAGCAGCGGTGCGTTCTGATGCACTCGTCTCAAAAAAGGCCCACACCAAAGAACTTTTAGAATAACGCGCAGAGGCAGCGCCCTGCACAGGCGGAGCTCTGCGGTGTGATTCAGTCAGTGTGCTGCCCCTTAGCTTGCCCCTGGAGGGCATCCTGACTCGTTGGAGATGTGCCTCCTCCTCCTCCTCTCTCCTACCAGGCACCCACGTGGAGTCAGTGCCCTCATCATCCCCTCCCTCTTCATCGCTGGAGCAAACCTGGCAGTATGCTGCAGCTTGTGGAACATGACTGCCAGATTACTGTTCTTGAGCCTCCCCTCTCTCTGCGCTCACGCTACTGCCTTCCTCTAGCTGAGTATCATCATCAGAGCCTACAAAACACTGGGCATCCTCCTGGAGCATGTACCCAACACTGTGCTCAAAGAGTTCAGGGGACTCCTCAGGAGGACGTGGTGGGTCTAGGGAAGGAGTCACTGATGATGACATTGAAACGAGAGAAGAGGATGCGTTGGCAGCTGCTTTGCTAGTACCCTGAGCCTGGGTGAGAGAGGATGAGAAGGATGAAGAGGGCTTGGTCATCCACTCTACCAAGTCTTCGTCATGATGCGGCCCAACACGTCCAGCTGCCGAAAATAAGGACAAGCGTGTCCCATGGCCACGTGCTGATGGTGATGCACCGTGTCCACGACCAGCACTGTTGTCTCTAGACACAGAGCCTGCTTGCCCTCTTTTATAAGCTCGTGCCTGTCTGCCTCTCCTTGTTGGCCTTCCAGACATGGTAATGGCCTGAAGGGAGATGGGAAAACCAGCAATTGGGTAGTGTATATTGTGCTGGAGGCACACAACACCCACTAACTCCTGCAGATGCCTTTATTATTGAACAACAGGAATTAAAGGGTAGATATTGGTGTATACTGTGCTGTGCTGGAGGCACACAGCACCAACTAACTCCTGCAGATGGCAGATTGCTCAATTAGAGAAGAGCAAAATAGGTGGATAAAGGTGTATACTGCGCTCAGGGCACACAGACAACACCCAGAAACTCCTGCAGATGGCTGATAGCTCAATTACAGAAGAGCAATATAGCTATATAGGTGGATAATGGTGTATACTGTGCTCAGGGCACACAGACAACACCCACAAACTCCTGCAGCTGGCTAAAAGCTCAATTACAGAAGAGCAATATAGATATATAGGTGGATAATGGTGTATACTGCGCTCAGGGCACACAGACAACACCCACAAACTCCTGCAGATGGCTGAAAGCTCAATTACAGAAGAGCAAGAACGCTAAATCGGTGGATAACGGACGGTGTATACTGCGTTGAAGGTACACAGAGAACACCCACTAACTCCTGCAGACGCCTGCAGTGTGGGGTGTGTACTACACAGCCTGAGTTATGATTGGCCACAGGCATCCTGCCTGTGGCCAATCATGGCTCTCCTCGCTGCCGGCGCTGTGATTGGCCAAGCATGCGGGGTCACAGTGCATGCTTGGCCAATCATGAGCCAGCAATGCACTGCGATGGCGCAGTGCATTGTGGGCCGTGAGCGCCACACGAATTGGGCGCAAACGGCCCACTGAGTTCTGGCTTCACCGAATGGGCGAACAGCCGGTGTTCGAGTCGAACATGCGTTCGACTCAAACACCAAGCTCATCCCTAGTCCTGGTAATAAACTTTGCAAATAATTTCCAAAACAAGACTTGCTTAAAGCAGAACCTAACTTACTAATGGAAGTTCTGCTGATTATCCTCCTCCCCTCTCCTCTAAATTAAGGACTTTTTTTTTTAGGAAGCAGGTACCTAGTTTTGTACCCACTTAGGCAGTCTGCGAGAAAGTTCCCCCACTGCTCACAACCTCCTGGAACACATCACAGGGCTCAGGAGGCTGCAGGACCATTCAGAAAGCTCAATGCAGCTTGCACATGTCCATTGGGGAGCTGGCTGTGAAGTCACAGATGGTTTTCTACTGTCAACATGAGCTAAAGACTGGTGAAGAACTGGGCCTGGGTGAAGACAGGACTGGATCCCTGGACTGTTAAGTCTTTTTACTGAAAGTCAGCGGCTACAGTATTTGTAGCTGCTGACTTTAAATTTTTATTTAATTTTTTTTAACAAAAGTTTCTGTTTAAGAAAAGTGAAACATGGTTTCTGATATACTAAAAAATTTATTTGGGGCTTAGATATACTACACTAAACCACTTTCAACTAACTAATAATCTGTGCTGAGTGTAATAAGTATGGTATATAATTTATTTTTCTGTTTCATCCATTCTAACATAAGATAGATACATTTTTAGATACATTTTTTTGGTGGTGACTCATAAGCTGGACATACATGTAGCAATTTTCAGTCAAGTTCAATCACTAACCATCCACTAGGAATCGCCCATATCATTTCAAGTAATCACTAGAAACTAAGCAATCTACTATCTACTAGTTCCACTACCCTAAGGATTTCGGACAATTGTAAAGTAACTATTTCTGCCAGGTTTGATCACGGGAATTCGATTCCACCTCCTTGTAGTCATTTAAACCACATATTTCTGTCTTTGATTGAATTGCAAATTTGACAAAAAAAAAGAAATCAAATTTTCAAGTGCATGGCCAGTTTTAGGATTTATTTATTCACCATAAAATAACATTGACTTTATTTGCTGAAGTTCATACATTAAAAAAGTTACCAATGATTTTTTGAAAAATCGTGTCCATCCAGTCATATATTCTGATGGGAAAATATAAGGTACAACATATTTCTATTTTTGTCATGATCTAGAAAGGGACCTGATTTATTCTAACTGGAGCAAGAAAAGATATAGTTTCTGCTCACTAACCCACCCAGGCAGAATACAATAATCTATAATGGTGTTGGCAATGGCTCCACTTTTTCTTGCTGGTATTTTCATGAGCCAGCTCAGTGCATGTTTTATGCCCCTACATGTTGATTCTCAGCATTCATTCACAAGGGGACAGAAAACAAACAACATTACATTATCGATCAAGGAAGGCAATACTGCAAAAGCAGAAATGCAAAAAATGTACAACAAAATGGCAACAATCCTAGGTAAAAATAAATATTTTATCTTAACCATTATCTCTTCCTAGGCTCCAACACAATTTTAATATGTGTAGCTGGTGGCCTTTTCTCTGAATCTCCTAATAGCCTAATCATTTAAAGCAGACAAACATCTTTTTTTCAGAATAATGATGGTATAAAAATGTCATGCTCAAGTTTACAAATCAAGATTCTTTTTTCCTTCTTTTAGCAACATTTATGAACCTATAGTGGAAAGTTTTAGGCTTCTAAAACCCCAATTCTTTAACTGGTCAGTCATTTACATTAAGCCTATATCTAACAGTACAAAATAATTATGATAACAGTTTTAATTCATAGACCCAAATTAATTAAAGGGTATATTATCAGTTGTGGCCAAATGATTAAAGCATAGCTAAACCCAGAATTAAAAACAAAAGTTCTTGGCGCACAAATGGAAAAAACCTTTTGTAGAGAACGCTTTATCCAAATATTAGGTTAATTGTTGTCTCATAGAGGGCCTATAATTAGTCTCAATGTGCAGCTGCTAGACCACTTTGGACATGGTGGAAGAAAGCAGAAATTGAACCATCACAAGAACAGCGCATCAGAGAGACTCATAGTCTGATGTGAAAAGCATAAAAACAATTTATTAAAATGAAAAAGAAAAAAACTCAATAAAAGACGTCTGATCCTCCAGGGATCTTAAAACCTTTACATCAGTCAATCACGACAATAAAACAACAGTTGCTTGATGATAAATTAACCCTGGGATCTTCTACTCGTAACTTTGAGATGTTGGTAAAAACAGGGCTGTGTTGCTAGTGTAGTCTATTGTACACGTAGATTGAATGATTGTGGGTGATTATCTCCCAGAGGCAGGGGGAACCAGTGAAGTTCGTATATAGGTGTAAATAAATGGTTGAAACTGAGTTCCCAAAAGAGACTCACTTTTGTTAATGGCTGGACTGTAGGGCTGGGGCGCCGTCACGCTGAGCTGGAGGAGTGGAAGAAAAAGGGTCAATCCTGCTCCCTGTGCTCCGGGACGGAGGTGCAGTAAGCGCTGAAGGATGTTAATCCAAGTTGGACACAAGGTGGCGTCCACCTTGTGTGTTGGAGAGGCTTGGAGCGCAGCGCTTCGCTTGCCCGAACGGTTGCGGGTCACTATTGGTCACGTGGAAGGCTCCGTAGCGAGGGGGGTTGTCATGCCGACCGGCCTGCTAACATGTTTCGTGCGCATGCGCTTTATCAAAGCTGAGTCAGCTTTGATAAAGTCCTTAGACTTTAGTCCTTAGATATAGTAGCTGCAGTTGCTTTCTGCTCTTAGTTTTTTTATGTTTTATTTTACAACCAGTAACACTCTTGCTGTCTTATGCCGCGTACACACGATCAAACAATTGGGTGGAAAAGTCCAGCAAACTCAAGTCCGCCGGACAATCCCCCCGCGTGTAGCCTCCGGCGGACTTTTTTTACCTGAAAGTACGGCGGACTTAGAAAGTATTTTTGCACTCCAATCTTCCCGCGGGACTTGCATTTCGGCAGACAATCCGGCCGTTGGTATGCCAGTCCGCCGTACTTTTGAAATGAGCGGACTTTTCCCATGCAGAGAAAAGTCATTGTGAGCACGTCTCCAGGTAGACGGGGCCAGCGAAGGAGAAGTCACCTGGTATGGACTTAAAGGGGAACCCCAACGCCGAAAAAATCGGCGTGGGGTCCCCCCCCCAGGTCCACATCAGACCCTTGTCCGAGCACACTATCCGGCCGGCCAGGAAAGGGGGGGACAAGCGAGCGTTCCCCCCTCCCCCTTAAAAGGTGCCAAATGCAGATACTCGGAGCTTCCACTTTTACGTGGAACTCCACTTTAAGTACTTTGACAGTACCACCTTGAATATCATAAAATGTTGTTGCCAGCTTCCACAATGGATAGGGCAGTTCATCAGGCATATGCCCACTGTGTCACCATAGGCCAAGGTTCATTTTAGTAATAGTAAACATCTTGGTCAATGTTAGGTGTCCGCAAGAGTCAAATTATGTGTCCAGATGGCCTGTATGTGGTGACAGGGAGCCAACAAGAGGGGGGAGGGGACAGAACAGCCATGTCCCCTGCCGAGCGAGTTGAGGAGCTTGCCCAGAAATACCCTTGGACAGAAGCATTGTCTGGAGATGATAGTGTAGGATAGATTAGTAGACTGAGATAGGCTTTACATAAGTAAGCAATTAATTTAAAGTTGAACTTCAGCTGACAGAAACTGTGTTTTTTTGGGGGGGGAGGGGTTAGGTTTAACTATTACAAGTACCCATGTTAGTAGTAAAAAGTTTATCCCCATCCAATATCTGCCATTTTTATTGGACAGCTTGGTTTGCTAAATTTTTAAATATAACGGACTTACTGGCCAGATCACCAGTTAAAAATAAAGAATTCTAAAAAACAAAACAAATGCAGACACTCCATTTATGGTCTGGTAAGCTGCAATCTATTGCATTTTTGGTTTTGGGTTTAGATACACTTTAATTCACTAAATTGCTTAGCTACAGTAAGTTTAAAGGAAGCCATTGTATAGTTAGCATGTTTTTTTTTTCTTTTTATTTACTGGGTTTTTAAAGAGTAACAAAGATAAACTAAAAATGGTACAAACAGTACAAAGGCCTGAGATTGGAAACAGAGACACCCATACAAAGAAAAAAAAAAAGATTAGCCAAAATAATTTATGCACTCTATTGTTAAAAACACATTCTAAATCCTAATGAGAATGTCAATGTTACAATGAAGCAGGACAACCTCGGGTAAGCGGTAAGAACAAGGACCAAGGCAGGTCCAGCCCTGGTCCCAAGACGATGAATAAAGAGCAAATTCAAGTATGAAACATGAACAAAGATAAAATATTATAATAGACACCAGGAATGTATAACAATGTCAGCTGACATATAATTAGGGCAAATGTAATAATGTTAGGATATCATATAAGGAGATAGGAGATCATAGACTGATTGATCCCAAGTGATCCAGATTCTATTAACCACTTCTGGACTCACCGCAGTATATTTAATGTACCTGTACATAGGTAGCAGTTTTTGGGTTGGGGCATACACCCCATCAGTCTACCTTCCTGTGATTTGACACAGCAGGAGTTTGTTAGCAGATTCCAGCCATGAATCATTCATGGCCGGGACCTGCTGATTGGCTGTGTCCAATCACAGCCCAGAGCCTTGTGTTGGCAAACAACACAGGGCTCTGAACAGAAGGGACTATCGTTTTGTTTCTTTTTCCTGCAAAACAGGAAAAAGAAACAAATTAACCTGTAGTGAAAAGCAACACATGCTACACGCATTAACACTTGTAAACCCCTTGAGTAGAAATGGACCAAACACCCCACTCCCGCACAGAGTAAAAGTTTTGCTCTGAACCGCAAACTCAATTGAAGTCTATTGGAGCCGAACATGGGAAATCAAAAGCGCCCATTTATGAAGGCTTATATTCAAGTAATTGGCCATAAAACAGGTATGAGGGTCTGGGTACTGCCCTGGGGGACATGTATCAAGGCTCTGCCCCCCCCCCACCTCAAAGCACCTTGTCCCCATGTTGATGGGGACAAGGGGCTCTTCCCCTCAACCCTGGGCTGTGGTTGTGGGGGTCTGCAGGTGGGGGCTTATCGGAATCTGGAAGCCCCCTTTAAGAATGGGGGCCCCCAGATCCGGGCCCCCATGTGAATGAGTATGGGGTACATAGTACCCATTCACCAAATAAGTGAAATGGTTTTTGACAATTCCTTTATTAAAAAATAAAATGGCCCTCGATTCAAATCCATCATCCATCACAATGTCCACCACACCGCTGGAACCTGAAAAACAAACAAACCCTCCACGCTCATTGACAGCTGACCACCGAATGCCTCCTCTGTCATTTTGACAGTTCTTATATAGGTAAGGGCAGGGTCACCTGGCGACGTCACCTGGTGGCACTGCCTCCCTTGTGACGTCAAAGACTGGTGCATCACAATCTGATCGCCACCATTACTAGTATAAATACCAATTAATATACACTTATTGGGATTTTTCTTTTACCAAAGACAGGTAGCAGAATGCACTTTGGCCTAAATTTATGAAGAAATTCATTTTTATTTAATTGGATAAGTTTTATAGCAGAAAATAAAAAATGTATATTTTTTCTTTTATAATATATAATATATAATAATGATAATAATAATAATAATAATAATAAAACAGTGGTGACCTGATGCCACCAAAAGAAAGCTCCATTTGTGTGAAAAATACTATAAATTGAATTTGGGTACAGTATTGCATGACTGTGCAATTGCCAGTTAAAGTAGCACAGCTCATTAGTGCTCCTGCAACCCATTGAAATTACAAGTCCATCTTGTATAAGACAGTACTTGTAATTTATTTGTTCACAGGAATCTGTGAATTAATGATGTAGCTGTGTGGTGGAGTCCCACACAGAGCACTAGTTAAAAAAATAAAAACAATGAATGAAAAAGTGACACCAGGAGCTGGAACATGTGATTCTGGTTTCTGTTAACTATTGGCACAAATTTCCGTCTCCGTGGATTGCACACCATTCAGGTGCAATCACGGATGATTTTTTTACTGATGCCTGTTTTTGCCAAAAACCCTGTAAGTTGCACATTGAATGCGCTTGATAATTGATGCCAAACGTTATTTCATTATGAGTTCTCTCTCTGTTTCCCCATCTATGGAGTGTATTATATCCTTCCTGTCTTAAAATGTATCCCTGCAAGATTTTAATGAGGAACCATCCAGCATATCCCAAGATCATTTTATCAATGCCTTTTTGATCCCAGATTACGAAGCTGAGGATCCAATCATTTTGGTGAGTGGGGACACCAAAGGGGAGCCGCTTCACTGATTCAAAAGTTTTGGAGCACCGTTGCACTTTTCACTGAAGCACCTGAGCACTTTTAGATTTTAAGTTTTTTGCTTTCTCTTAACATTAATACATTAGGCTAGCACTGTTTTATATATTTTCCATGTTATATATTCCCCTAAATATGTACTTATGTACTTATTATTATTTAAAAATTGTGTGTGCTTGTGATTTTTTAAACAGTATTCTTATTAATGATAAAAGTTCTACTGACAACTTGTATGCACATGCATGTGAATAGAATGTTGTAAAGGATAGACAAGAACGCAGTGACGTAAGCCGTGTACGGAGGGACTAGAAAAGGGAAGTTCAGCACCACGTCCGGCACCCTTTGGGCTCCTTCTGCTGATCTCGTGTTAGTAGAAGTTTGGTGAGAGACGATTCGCGCTTTTCAGATTTGTGATTCAGATCGCTACTGCTCTTCGGTTTGTGCTTGTCTTTGCGTATCTGATAATCAGTGCGTGCAGTCATTAAGTATTTGTTTCTCATTGTGGACTATATCTTGGTATAGTACGCTTTGAAAGGCATTTTTTATTGTCTGCTTGCTTCTGCTATTCAGGTCGTTCTTTCAGGCCTTGCTGTTTATCGGTGCTTTCTGTTGTCCGTTCTGACCAGCCGACCGTTTTGAAACCATGTTTCGTCTACGTACTCGTCGTAGAGTTTGTGCTGTGCAGGGGCTTCGTGTTGGGGTTCTTACTTTGACACAAGCCCGGTCCATGAACAGGGAGGGGTGGCGTTTGTGGACCAAGAATTGGTTGCGCCAGCGTGACCAGTTCCCGCACATGCCTTTGCTCCGTGAGAATAATCCTGATCATTTCTGGAATTATCTCCGGATGACGGACCCCGTTTTTCACCTTCTGATGGCTTTGCTGACCCCTTATATCACCAGGCAGGATACCTGCATGCAGCAAGCCATCACTCCGGAGCAGAGGCTCATCGCCACGTTGCGCTACTTGGCGACAGGGAGAAGCCTTCAGGACCTCAAGTTCTCTACAGGCATCTCCCCCCAGGCTCTGGGGATCATTATTCCAGAGACCTGTTCTGCCATCATTCAGGTCCTGCAGAAGGACTATATGAAGCTAAGTTTTATCCTTAAACATCACATTCTATGTATTTCATTATTGCTAATGTCTTGCATTTCTTTCCTCATTCCCTAATTACCATCATTGCAATATGCTCTAATTCATATACGCTGCCCCTTTGTCCTCAGGCATATTTGCCTCACTAACTTCCCCACCATGCTCTTCTTGGCCCATAAAACTATAGTCTAGTCACTTACCAATGTCTTTTGTCAGCTCCATAGTATTGCTTTTCCCTAAACACCCCCTAAAATATCTAAAAATGTGATGTGTGTGCTTCAATTCATGCAGGGTGACCTTTTTTTAATTTTTGGGGTTGTGCCAAACTCATTAGTTACCCCCCTCCCCCCAACTGCTAGCTCATCTGATAGCAATCCTCTATCTGATGACTTGACCAAACCCAATACACACTATACCCACCTTTTTGATGATCACATTTATGTATGAATTCACCTAAGCATGTAGTACAAGGGCCTGCCTCAATACTTTCAAATGCTATATTTTTTTTTAACTATTAATTATCTTGATATGTAATAGCAGAATGTCAAAATGTGCTTCCATTTTGTTTTCTTTTTGGTATTATGACACTTATTACCTGTCCGGTGGGCTGCCAATAGTGTAACTTAGGAGGGGCTTCCCAAAGTATCACACATTATTTAGGCATTCAGCTCTCAATCAAGTGGAGAGGGTTACCTGTCCTAAACATCCCCACTCATTTTTTAGCAAGGGCTCATCAGATGGGGGGGGGTGATGACTCTCATAAGGGGACCTTATACTTTAGGCTTTAAATACTCAGTTCCCAAAATGTTATACTAATTTTGTCCAAAAATGTTGGTGTCTATTCTGCTTGCAATGTTGATTTGTAAAATTACAAATTTTTGTTCTTGTTTCACCACACAGTGTCTTCAACGCCACAGGAATGGCAGACTGTGGCCTCCCACTTTGCCAGTTTTTTTCAAGTTGTGCCTTTTTCATCAACAGTGCAAACCCAAGTTCAGAGCGAGATGAGGGGACAGTCTCTTCTTCAGATAATGTTATTATGTTGTGGGTCTGCTACACACACACACCTTGTTTTTGTAACTAATGTATGTAGTGCATTACTAACCAAAATCGTGCTCATTTTCAGCACCATGGCAGTAAAATGGCATGATTGTCCAAATTTACACCTCACTGTGGGTGTTTTTTACTAAAGGCACATCCACTATGCACTACAAGTGCACTGCAAAAGTACACCTGAAACTGCACTTGGAGTGCAAAGTGGCGTTGCCTTTAGTAAATCACACTCCTTCTCAGCACAAACTAAAATTGTACTCCAAATACATTTTTTGCGCAATGAAAAAGGAAGCCACACATTGTTGATAATTAAACTTTTTAATACAAGCACATTCACATGTGCGTTTCGAAAAGGTTTTTACAACAAACCAAGAAATTGTGTGTATCAAAAACACAGTTTAATCCAAATTTTGTTTACTTGGTGTTTTTGTGTAAACAGGCATGTATCAAACGTAAAATACAGAACACAGGAACTTACAAAGTTCAACTTTGAAAAGTGAAGACAATATCAGACATGAGTATGTACAAACTGGGCTGATATAACCTTCATCACATGAGGTTTCACCCCTGAAAAATCTAAATTTGGAAGATGCACACAGTGTGTCAACATGTGCTATCTCCCATCATGGGGGATAAATGTACATGCTTTGGGGCTGCAACCCCTTCATCTCAGACACTTTACACAAAACACGTACATTGATCCCCCATGATGGGAGATAGTACATGTTTACACACTCTGTGCATCTTCCAAATTTGTAATTTTGAGAAATACTAAATTTTTTGTTTAAAATATCAAAAATAAAACCCTATCTAGTTTTGTGTGTTTCACACTCTCCCCAAAACATCAATGATGTTCTTCATTTTATTTTTAACATCATTGATGTTTTGCTGTATATTTTCCAAATCCCAATTGCACCCCATTATCTCCCCAATCAGGATCTGGGCACTTTCACTGGTAAAACGGGAATCTTCTTCCACATCACCTACAAAACAAAGCAAAAAAACATACCATGTAATAAAAACATGGTGACATACATTGATGAGCTTACCGGAAGCTGTGTTCTCCAACACTCACCTGTTGTGGTGACAATTTGCCCAACCTCCACGATCTCTCCTCCCTCCTCCTCCTGCTCCTCTGTTTCTGCTTTTGGAAGTTGCCCTTCTTTGGGAGGGGTGTGGTCCCTGGTGTCCTCATACTTGCCGAGTCTTCTCTCCCCTATGAGAATGTAAACAAAGAATAATTAGCACACAGAGGGCAGAAATAGGAATATGAAACATTGTTTGGAAGTGTTGTACAATTGTGTTTTTTGGCCGAGTTCCAAGGTGAAAACATTATTGGGCACACTTTGTTAAGCTGGAATACTTCCCTGCAGAACAATGTTTCGTACGAACGAATGAAACCATGAACTTGAAAGTGGCCATTTTAAAATGCACAACATGAAATCAAAGCACATGGAGCAGTATGCAAGCAAGAATAATCATATGAACACACGACAACTACTTACTTTTTTTAAGAACACGCTTGATCCTTAGGTACTGCTCGTGCTCCCTCAGTTTCAGGCCTGACCAGCGTTTTCTCAGTTGATCCTTGGATCGTCGTACCCCAAAATTCTTATGTAGACTCTTCACAACTTTAGACATGATCTTGGCCTTTCTGATATTTGGGTTTGGGTAAGGGCCATACTTCCCATCATAGTCGGTCCTGTTCAATATGTCCACCAACTCCAACATCTCTCCAAAAGACATATTTGAGGCCTTAAATCTTCTCTTCCTGGATCGGGACGCTTCAGGCTCCGGGCTTTCCTCACCCTCCTCATCGTTAGTGGAACTATTATTAGTGTGCACCTGCATCCGCCATGTGCTCTCCCCACTGCGCCGGAAGCGAAGGGGCGGGGAATAGTCTAGAAAGAACGTCAGGGGCGGGCGGAGTTTCACGCATCCGCACTGTATATAAAACGCAACACGCGTGTATCGTCCGTACGATCTGGGAAGAGAGTGAGGCGCGGATGCAACAAAGGGCAAACGAAGGTAACATTTTTAACTTGGTGCATCACTAGACTAGACTGCTTCTATCTAGGCCGATGTTGGGACAAAATTAGGAGGGGTTTTAATGGCATTATTAGTATTTGAGGGTTTGTCTTGTGTTGTGTCTTGCAGACAATATGGATCCATTCAAAAACCCAAATTTTATGGGGCTATTCCTCAAACCCTACAAGGAGATGCCCTGCCTGTGGCAGTTCCACAAGGAGTTTTATGCCGACATAACAAAGAGGAACGCAACACTGGAGAAACTTCTTTCTTTGGTGCGGATCATGGTCCCCATGGCAGACATGGCCTGAATCTGAAAATTGAGGCCATGAGGATTACTTATCTCAGGGAGAGAAAGAAGCACCTGGAGTCCTTGAGAGCAGGAGATCCAGATGCCGTTTATTACCCCAGGATAGTTTACTTTGAGAGGCTGCATTTTCTGGTAGACCAGGGGGTACCCAGGCCACCACTCAGGCCACCACTCTCCAGTCTTCCTTCAAGGCATCCTTCACCCCCAGCTGAGGCTTTCAACGTCCAACCTGGGCCTTCCAGGCAGCAACATGTGGTGGGGCCCAGCTTGAGACAGGTATTGCATTGTTGAACATATTTCTTGTGTTACATTTAATGATGTTAACTAGATGTTCTTATTGATCAGTAAGTTGTGATTTATCAAAGTGGTTTACATATCAATAGACAGTAGTGACCAAAAATGATTGGGACGGGAAAGAAAAATGCTGGGCTCAGAATGATAGTCTGTTCTATTTGGTAACATTCAATTTGCAAAAGCCAGGAGCACAAAATGGTGTGATTGATGAGCAAAAAACTAAAACGATGTCCCATTTTCATACACAGGAAGACCTCAGTCGGGGGGGGGCTGTGGCAATTGGCAGCCAGGAGGTCGACCAACGCCCTCCTTCTCCTCCTCCTGCCCCAACTACAGGAGCCCAGCCACAGCCTCGAAGGATGCCTGGTGGGAAGTGCCGAAGGAAGACGAGTGAGTGATGGCCGGGTTCAGTCTGGTCTGCCAGAAGATGCAGCCTCTTGAAGATCCACATCCTGGGGACATAAATGGCATCTGAATTTCCTGTTCTCTAGGACTTCGGGACCGGACTTCTCTCCCTGAGATATGTACTCCTCAGGCCACCATTTTTTCTTATTTTAAGCAGCAAAGTAACAAGTTTCTCCAGCGCTGCGTTCCTCTTTTTATTTTCTTGCGACCAAAATAAAGGTTTTTTTTGTTTGATCAAATACTTGTGTATGTGTTTTCCTTCAAAAAGTACAGTTTATTTGTGAGCAGGCTGGTACATTTCAAAAAAACTAAGTGAAATGAATAACAAGGGGTACCAACAATAAACAACCTCCTGTAGATTAAAAAAGAAAAACAAAATATCAAAAATACAATAATGTTGTGGTAAGTTTACACACACAAAACACCCCAAAAAAAGGATAAATGAGCAAACTGTCTTTAAAGGAGATTTTTAGGAATTCAAAAAAAAAAAACATCCAGAAAAGAATAAACAAAATCTAAAAGTGTGTAGATGTGACACAAAATAAAATTGTATTGCTGAAATGGTGAAAAAAGAGTATTGAAATATGTTCGGGAGAAGTGTGTGTGACTATGAGCATCAAAAGAAGTTCGTTCTTGCAGCATTATAAAGAACAAGAGAATGCGCTTCATGAAATAATTTTTAACATTGCAGCGTGACGAATGTGCTATATCGCTTACGAGCAGTAGTTTTACCTGAACGAGCGCTTCCGTGTCGGAACTTGAATGTGAGCATGCGTGGAACCTTGTCCGTCGGAGTAGGCTACACATGATCGGAGTATGTCCGATCGGACCAGTTTGTCGGAAAATATTTCCAGCAAGTTGGAAAATTGGGTCCGACGGATATTCCGACGGAAACAGTCCGATGCATACCACACACAGTCGGACTATCCGACCAAACGGTCCGATAGGACACATTCCGTCGGAATCTCCGACCGTGTGTACAAGGGCTTAAAGTAGTTGTAAAGGCAAAAGTTTTTTTTTATCTTAATGTATTCTATGCATTAAGATTAAAAAAAAAACTTCTGTATGCAGCAGCCCTCCTCAACCCCCCTAATACTTATCTGAGCCCCATCTCTATCCAGCAATGTCCACAAATCCCTTGGCTGTCGCTCCTATTTGGCTGAAATACAGCAGTGGCACCATTGGCTCCCGCTACTGTCAATCAAAGTCAGTTAGCCAATCGGGAGAGAGAGGGGATGGGGCCAAACCACAGTTCCGTGTCTGATTGGACACACAGAGCTGCAGCTTGGCTGGGGTGCCCCATAGCAAACTGCTTGCTGTGGAGGCCCTCGACAGAAGGAAAGGGCCAGGAGCACAGAAGAAGGACCCAAAAGTGGAGGATCTGGGCTGCTCTGTGCAAAGCCAACTGCATAGATCAGATAAGTATAACATGTTTGTTTTTTAAGAAAAAAAAAGACTTTACAATGCCGTATTAATGTTATAATATATTAATTACAGGAAGAGTCACCTTGATTACTGTATTTTGCTGTAGTTGAAAACATTTTGCTCATTGACATTGACACAGACTTTCACTGTGGAAGAGGCAATCTTCTGTCTTAATGTTGCTTTATGTAAATGACACCCAGTGTGAACATTGTGGCAGTGCCAACTGAACAAAAAGACTTACAAGTGGATCAAGTGTAGTGTATTTTAACTTACAATACAAAGGATGTTTTTTTTTGTTTTCTTAGCAGTGATAAGACATTTCTGTCTAAGGCCATACACACTGGATGTTTTTTTAGCTGCCCCTAGGAGCGTCTGACATGTCCATGCACACATATGTTTTTAGAGGCAGGGAAAAACCCACAGCCAGTGCGTCCAGAAGCAGCATAATTTTGGCAAAAAAAATGCTTGATGCGTGTAGATATATGTAAACGCTTGTTAACACTAAGCGCATTTAGGGCTTGAGCATTATTCATTTCAATGGCCAGAATAAATGATTAATTTGGCTGTTTAAATTAAGTAATGAACGCCCACTGTGCTTGAGGCCTAAAAGTCTTCATACTCTGTACAGGTAAAGCAAAAAACAAATCTAGGCATGAAGATGTATGGAGTGTCTAACTAAAGGCTAGTGTAAATGAAAGCAAAACAGATTGGAGCACAGTGGAGCACACAGAACACATGAAGTAAAGAATATTAGGCTGATATAGCCAAACACGATGTAAGGTGTATTTTCCTTAACCACTTGCTTACTGGGCACTTAAACCCCCCCTCCTGCCCAGACCAATTTTCAGCTTTCAGCGCTGATGCACTTTGAAAGACAATTGTGCGGTCATACAACACTGTACCCAAATGAAATTTTTATCATTTTTTTCCCACAAATAGAGCTTTCTTTTGGTGGTATTTAATTACAGCTGGGAGTTTTATTTTTTGCTAAACAAACAAAAAAAGATGCAAAAAAAAAAAAAAAAATCATGTTTAATAGTTTGTTATAAAATTTTGCAAACAGGTCATTTTTCTCCTTCATTGAAATGCGCCGATGAGGCGGCACTGGTGGACACTGATAGGCGGCACTGGTGGGCATTGATAGGCACAGTTAAGTCGACACTAAAAGGCACAGATAAGGTGGCACCGATAGGCACAGATAAGACAGTACTGATGGGCACAGATAAGGCGGCACTGATGGGCAAAGATGGGCACTGATAGGTGGCACAGATGGGTGGCACTAAGGGGCACTGATGGGTACCACTGATAGATGGGACTGATGGGCACTGATAGGTGGCACTGATAGGTGGCTGTGATAGGTGGCACTGCTGGGCACTGATGGGCGGCACTGATGGGCACTGATGGGCACTGGTAGATGACACTGATGGGCATGGATATGTGGCACTGAAGTGCAGCAATGTTTTTGAGGCAGATTGTGGGCACTGATAGGTGGCACTGTGGGCACTGATGTATGGTACTGTGGGTACTGATGTATGGCACTGTGGGCACTGATGTATGGCACTGCTGGGTGGCACTATGCGCACTGATGGGTGGCACTGCTGTGTGGCACTTTAATAATCATCTGGGGGTTACTGGCAGGAGGCAGGTGGGCACTTATACGCTGGCCGTGATCAGGACTAATAGCCGATTACCAGCTCCGTTGTATCACATGATCAGCTGTCATTGGCTGACAGCTGATCACGTGGTAAGGGGTCGGGATCGACCCCTTGCTTGGATCCGTGATCAGGCGAGTCTCATAGACTCGCCGATCACAGAGCGCGCCAAGCGTAGTCCCGGCAAAGCAGGTCCACGCTGTAGCCGTCATTCGGCTATAGCGCGGATCTCAAGAGGTTAAAGTGGTTGTAAAGGCAGAAGGTTTTTTATCTTAATGCATTCTGAGCCTTTCTTGATCCAGCGATGTTGCATGAGAGACTCGGCTATCCGGGACTCCCTTCTTATTGGCTCAGACAGCAGGGAAGCAATATTGGTTACCGCTGCTGTCAATCAAAGTCAGTGAGCCAATGAGGAGAGAGAGGGGGTGGGGCTGAGCCACAGCTTCGTGTCTGAATGGACCCAGGAAGTTGCTTGCTATGGGGCCCTCAAAAAGAGGGAGGGGCCAGGAGCACAGAAGAGGGACAAGAGAAGAGGCGGATCTGGACTGCTCTGTGCAAAACCACTACACAGAGCAGGTTTGTTATTTTTAACAAAAAAAGTATCACTTTAAATACCTGAAGCATTATGACCACTAGATAAAGTTGGCAATCATTGGAATTATTTTGAACAAAATACAGGGATAACTCATTACTGCTGGGTGAATACTCATGACATTTATCCAGCAATATTTTATAAAAAGATTCCTAAAGGGGGTTGATTTACTAAAGGGAAAAAGACTATGCACTTTGCAATGTGCACTTGCATTCTGAAAGTGCAATTGCTGCAGAGTTTAGTAAATGAGCAAAAGCTCTGCTGACTTTCATCATCCAATCATGTGCAATCAAAAAATGCTGTTTTTTTTTTATTTTCCCTGCACATGATTTTGTACTCTTTGCACAGTGAAGCCTTACCTCAGTTACTAAGCTGTGGAGCAACTGCACTTGCAGAGGGCAACTGCACCTTGCAAAGTATAGTGGGGAGATTTAGTAAAACTGGAGAGTGCAATATCTGATGTAGCGCTGCATAAAAACCAATCAGCTTCCAGGTTTTATTGCCAAAGCTTAATTGAACAAGCTGAAGTTAGAAGTTGGTTATTACCATGCACAGCTGCACCAGGTTCTCTCCAGTTTTAGTAAATCTCCCCCACAGTCTATTTGCCTTGAGTAAATCAACCCCAGTGTGTCTTGTTTTGTTTAAGCATAGTAAAAAATATATGTATTTATTACTTTTTTTATAGCCATCTAATAAATATGAAAAAGATGCAGCTTAATTGTATAGCATAGCACCTATAAAAAGCGTGACATATAATGAACCTGTTTTTTTACAGTAATTTTAGTTACTTTAGCTGGTGAGCAGGATCTGGGAAACTAAAAAGTTCTGACAGATAACGTAAGGACACTTGTGAATATTTACAAAAGGAGTTCTTTATTTGTTTCAGTCCAAATTACATTTACTATAATTGCACAGCATAAAAAAACGGCATAGATTAGACACCTCTGAGAAAGCTTTTATTCAATTTTACTCTCCAGCTACCACAGATGCTCTTCTTTTAAATATTTAAACTGGTGTCTTCAGACATGCTTTAACTAAATGGGCTTGTAACTTTTCAGGTATCATAGATAATGAAACAACAGAGGAGACATTTAGCTTAGTGTATAATAGGACCAGTTTTATAGCATTCGGTGAATAGAAATGAATTAAAGGTTTTCTTAGGATGTACCCAACAAGAAGAAAAAGTGAAAAACTGAATTTTTTACAGAAGACCCCATACCATAGATGGTTCCCCACTATACCATATCGCTGTTACTTTAGAAGGCCTCCAAAGATCCTAAACGCCACAGCACGCAGGTGGAAAACCCTACACCTGAGGGTGCCCCAAGAACTGCAGAGCATGCTGAATGCCACCCTGCAAGCCTAAAAACCAAAAGTCAGTGCCAATGGCATTAAGATGCACTCCATCTCCTCTCAAACACTGCCAAGTATCCTTCTCCAGATCCTGGTGTCTAACCACAAAACCTCCATTGCGAACTCCAAATCTGCCCATCTCCTTTTCACCTTGATGCCGGCCTTATTAATCCTTCCTACAGACCTTGCATATGCCAAGAAGTCTGTGCACTCTGCAAGTGTAGTTGCTCCACGGTTTAGTGTAGCAGTACCCACATGGGGGATGCTGATTTTGTACATTAACTTTCTGCCGATCACTCCGTTTCCGATTCTCCATGCAATCACATGACACCAAACAGTCAGAATTCCAGATTTATATTGCTTTATTTGAGAATAAATCTGTGGGCTATTCAGTGAGGTATATGAAATGCTCCTTCTGATCCCATTTTCTTTAAAGGGTGTTAATCTATAGCTGTAGCTTTATTACTTAAACCCCTTATAGCAATCCTTACTTGGTTCCATTTCTCTTTACAGCAGAAATATTAGAACTCAAGTTAGACAGATAAGCATTACTTTGAATAATCCCTTCTGCTATACTAATACATATCCAGTGCCTATTTCCATGACTTGTATGTCAAACTTCCCTCAGGCCTTGAAAGCACTTGATACTGTGTTCTTTGGATGCACTGTATGAAGTTCTGCATTAGCTCCTCTGGGTTTGCACTCCCTTTGCTCTCTCCCAATCAACAGACGATGTTCTTCTCACAAAAAGTTGATCACCCAGTTCTTTTCCACCGCTTTGCTCCTACTTCCTCCTCCTCCGATGCTGCCCAGCACATCCCTCGCATGGGGACACCCGGTATTTCCCCAGCGCTACATGTTAGCTCTGTTTCCAGGGACCAGACTCTCAGCCTCCCTGAACTCGCCTCCTTCCCAGAGGCTCCGGGATCTCTGAACTCCCGGGCCTCTGGACCTCCAACTCCGAAATCCCAAACTCCCGAACTCCCTAGAGCATGTGACTCTCCCTTTTATGAGAGCCCTCCCATTGACCAAGTAAATGAACCATTGGTTAATCCTCTCACATGGATTTCCTGCCACTCATGTCTCAGCCCATCCTCTCTTTCCAGCATAATCCACTGTCAAGCAGAGAAGGTATCCCTGAGCCCAAGTGTAGGCAGCCACACCCCCTTCTACTCTGACACTTCCAACCCTGAATCAACAACCAGGCCTATTAAAGAACTCGGTCCTGGCTAAATTTACCTGTCTCTATATCCTACACTAACAGAAAAATACCATAGGGACCCTACCTAAAAGTAAAGGGCGCTACATTAGTAAAGGAAGTGAAGCTCTGCTAACTTCCATCATCCAATCATGTGTAAGTACAATGCATTTTTTTTCATGCATGCCATTGGGTATTCTTCGCAAAGTAAAGCATTACCTCATTTACTAAGCTCTAGAGCAAACTGTACTTGCAGAGTGCAACTGCAAGGTAAAACTTTACTTTGCAAAGAATACCCAATCACGTGCAAGGAAAAAAAAAATGGTTTTTGCTTGCACATGATTGGATGATGTAAGTCAGCGGAGCTTCAGGTCATTTACTAAGCTCTGGAACAACTGCACTTGCAGAGTGCAACTGTACTTGCAAAGTGCACAGTCTATTCATCCCTAGTAAATTAACTCATATGTGTGCATGGGCATACAGGCTTTTGTTGAGGGGCATTCAGGGGATTAGGCAAAAAATGCCAAAAGCCCCAAAAACATCAGTTTAGGAGCAGCAATGTGTATGAAGCCTAACATTTTGAATTTCTGATGACATTTTGTCTGGGGAAGAATGCTCTCCAAGATTCAGGAATTTCCCCAGCTGGAGCATAGACCACAATAAAACCCTGACAGGGGTTCTAAACCTCTCACTCTATCCAAAAAATGTTTTCTTGCATTTGAGTGGTATTCTTTGTCAAGTGAAGCTTTCCCTCATTTACTAAGCTCTTTAGCAACAACACTTGCAAAGTGAATAGTCTTTAGTAAATCAAACCTTCTGAGAGGCTGACAACTCCTGCAGCTAGACAGGGCTGAATGGTGCACCTAGCAGTACTTACATTTACACATGCACTAATAGAAGGAGTGCCAGACCAAAGGATAAAATAATCCCATTCCTTTATCCGTTTATACTAAAAAAGTATCCTATGCATTTTGGTGGGTCAGAAAAAGCTCCTGCTTTATCAGGATTTCAGCTAAAATAAGATTGAATAGACTCAAAATAGGGCTTATCTTGATACTGCTGGCCAGTAATTCTCCTGATCCAGCAATTGGCTTTCCTACACATATTCACACCCGAAAGCTATATTTTGAGACCAATAAAGGTTGTCATATTAACTGAAGCCCTGATATAGGTTTTTGCTTCCTGACGCCCAAAATGTATTTAATTATTTTTTGTATAAGCTAATGCCCGTACACACAATAGGACTTTCCGACAACAAAGATGTGGATTTTTTTCCAAAGGATTTTGGCTCAAACTTATCTTCAATACAAGTGGTCACACAAATGTTGTCGGAAATTCTGAACGTCAAGAATACAGTGATGTATAACACGTACAACGAGCCGAGAAAAATTAAGTTCAATAGCCAGTGCAGCTCTTCTGCTTGATTCTAAGCATGCATGGATTTTTGTGCGTCGGACTTGTGTACACACGCTCGGGAATTTCCAACAAGTTTTGTTGTCGGAAAGTTTGAGAAGCTGCTCTCAAACATTTGTTGGCGGAAAGTCCAACAACAAATGTTCGATGAAGCTTACACACGGTTGGACTTTCTGACAACAAGCTCACATCCAACATTTGTTGTCAGAAAGTCCTATCATGTGTACGGGGCATAATAAATGAATTTGGGCAACTTATCCTTTAGTCAGTAGCTCCTTACATTAGCACTTTTTTTTTCTGGTAACCTGCTGGGGTATCCACTGGATAGTAGTCTTGTCTGTTGTGAGCAGCCTAACCTGAATGTTTTTGTTGTCGCACTACTTTTCATGAACTCACATCAAAGTCCCAGTATGTCTTGGATGCTTTTTTCTTCATTGCAATGTACATACATTTAGGGCAGTATGTGCCCAGGGACAAATATCTGGAATGCAGACTGCTTGTGTTTGATGGGCTGTTGGCAGTGGGGCTGAATAGTGCAACCTATACCTGCCACCTGAACCTAAATGCCAGAGCCTCATGCACCAGGGCTAAATGCTCAGTGTGCATGGGGTCTAAAAAGTTGAGAAATTATATGTTGCTTTCCCCCCCCAGATGAATACTCAGGTTCCAACAATAATGTTAGGTGATCCTGCATTCACTACGCAACATCAAATTCTCACACAAGTGAACAAAATGTAATTCAAATTTATTGTGAATGCAAGCCTGTAAAAGTTGCCATCTTGCTCATTTTGATCATCTGACTTGATCTTATTCCAATGTTGCACTAACAATTTACAGAAACTGCTTTATTTCTCTGTGTGCATCGTGCTATAACACTGACAGCTCTACTAATGCAAAAGCAAACATTCACTTTGAGCTTTACTCTTCAGCTATGTTATATAAAAGGATTTAGGATTGAGTGAGACGGTGGTCGCAGTAAGGGGACAGGGTCCAGGGGACAGGTAGTGAGGTGGGCACGGAGAGGAGTTTATCAACTTCATCGGTGGAGAGTATTGAGTGTGGTGTTGGACCTGATGTGTTAGGTAGGGGAGGAAGTTGAATGCTGGATATTTCCTTGCAAATTGTGTCTATTTTGCTTTTGAAATGGTTGGCAATCTGTTGAACTGTATGCAAGTTGGTGGGTGGGGGGAGCGGGGGAGTGAAGTAAGGAAATAAGAGTAGAAAAAAATTGACGAGGTTTGGATGAGAGGGTTTTGATGAGAGTGTTGTAGTAGGTTTGTTTAGCAGTGTGGAGGCAGGAGTTATATTTGAGAAGGGCAGATTTGTAGAGGGTAAAGTCTTGCAGGGACTTAGATTTATGCCATGCTCACTCAAGAGCACGGCTGTGTCTCTTGAAACTTCCGATGTCATTTGTTTACCAGGGTTGTGGCAGAGGAGGCCTGGTTCTGTGTTTAGAAAGAGGAGCAAGTATGTCTAGGGAGGATGACAGTGTGTTGTTGTAGATAGAAATCGTTAGGTCTGTGCGATTTTGTCGTAAAGGCCATCAGTAGCAGAATGAAGAAGGGAAGGGTTGAGGTTGCGAAAGGTTTCTGTGGGTAGTGATTTGTGGGTTGGCAGCATGGGAGGTACAGTAGGAGACAAGGAGAGTGTGAAACGGATAAGGTTGTGATCAGAGAGAGGAAAGGGGATGTTAGAGAGGCTGCAGGGAGTGCAGCAATGGGAGATTATGAGGTTGAGAGTATTGCCATTGGAGTGAGTGGTGGTTTGTGTCCATTGTGTTAGGTTAAAAGAGGCGGTTAGGTTGAGTAGCTGAGAAGTGGTTGCAGTATTAATATTGATTGGAATGTTAAAGTCACCTATGCATATGGCAGGTACTTCCATGGAGAGAAAGTAGGATAGCCATGCAGAGAGGAGAGGAGAAGTCTGACGCTACCTCCTTTTCGTCCACTGGGTCTGGTGGAGTGGGTCCAGAGGAGGCCACTGTTGGACAGGGCAGCTACAGGTATCCAAATCTGCTTCCAAATGAAAGCCCTATCTGTCCCCAAAAAACAAAGTAAAAGCAATGTATAATATGTTAGGGTGGACTACAAATCTAAAAGGTATAATGTGAACAACCAAAACAATGCCGAAAATAAAAACAAACCCTCCGGAACTCAATGGAGTTAGAGAGGCCTGGGCACTCAGATGGTTAACCATATATGTTTAACACAGTCTTCCTCAGGATGTAAAAATCCCAGAATGCCTCATCAGTTAAAAACTGACAGTTATTTGTATTTCGGTGTAACCTGGACTGTAGCCGATAACTGCTGTAGAACTTCTTTCTTTGTTGCTGCTGCAGTATCCTTCTGCAGTGTGAATTGAATTAAATAAAATGTTCATTAAAGAGAAACTGCAGTCTGCTCACATAATTTGTAATAAAACATCTTTATCATTCTGAAGTTAGCTTTCAACCACTTTGCATATTATTTTATATATACTATGATTCTGTACTTGCTAAATATGCTGCAGAAATCGCCCTCCACTGAGTCTGGCTGCAACCATTTTACCTATCGGCAGCTGAAGCTGCTGCCTGTTCACTTCCTAGATGTACACAGGCACACAGAGGCACACCTCCAGCTTTGCAGCTCTCATTGACCCTTTTATGACCCATCCCCCCTCCCTTCCTGGCAAACCTTTATGAGAGTGAGAGAGAGAGCTGTGCATGATGTCATATGCCTGGGCATTTTTCCAGACAAACAGGAAGGGGGCTGTATAAGGTATTTACTGTCAGAAAAAAAATGTTTTACAATCCAAAGTTAAAACAACAAGGGCAGAAGATTTAATAGATGGAAAGATGAAAAAGGTGACTGTAACTTCAATTTAATGCAGAAGTGCAGCAGCTGTCTTTAACCACTTCCCGACCAGCACACAACGATGTACGTCGACAGAATGGCACGGGCAGGCATATTGGCGTACATGTACGTCCAATATTCGTTGCCGCCGTGCCATCGGGAGCGCGCCGCCGCACTCCCACGCTGGTCGGGACCCCCGTGAGTCCGGTCGCGGGACCCGCGGACTCGATCGCCGCGGGCATCCCCGCGATCGTCTCACGGAGCGGCCGAATGGAGGAAATGCTGTATAAACAACATTTTTCCATTCTGCCTAGCAACTAGTGACGCTGATTTCTGCTCCATGTGATTGGAGCAGAGATCAGTGTACACTAAATGAAAGCCCAACCCCCCCACAGTTAGTAACACACCCCTAGGAACACTTAACCCCTACACTGCCACCCACTGGTTAACCCTTTCACTGCCAGTGTCATTTACACAGGAATCACTGCATTTATATAGCAGTGATTACTGTATAAATGACAATGGTCCCAAAAATGTGTCAAAAATGTCCGATGGGTCCCCCACAATGTCGCAGTCACAATAAAAATCGCAGATCGCCGCCATTACTAGTAAAAAAAAAAATAATAAAAAATTATTAATAAAAATGCTATAAAACTATCCCTATTTTGTAAACGCTATAACTTTTGCGCAAACCAATCAATAATCGCTTATTGCGATTTTTTTTACCAAAAATATGTAGAAGAATACGTATCGGCCTAAACTGAGGGAAAAAAATATTTTTTTATATATTTTTGGGGGATATTTATTATTACAAAAAGTAAAAAAGAATGTGTTTTTTTCAAAATTATCGCTCTATTTTTGTTTATAGCGCAAAAAATAAAAACCGCAGGGGTGATCAAATACCACCAAAAGAAAGCTCTATTTGTGGGAAAAAAAGGACGTTAATTTTGTTTGGGAGCCACGTCGCACGACCGCGCAATTGTCAGTTAAAGCGACGCAGTGCCGAATCGCAAAAAGTGGTCTGGTCTTTGACCAGCAAATTGGTCCGGTCTGAAAGTGGTTAAAAGAGAAGTATGGACTTTTTTTTTTGCAAATTTATACTTACCTAGGTGGATGCAGCATCAGACCCCTGCCGCCTCTAACACTGAGGACTGAGAAATCAAACACCGCAGATCACTCGGATCTCACAGCTCCCTGAGCAGAGAGCTGTTGATTATCACCCATGAGCTCACGGGGGAGCTGGGCTGTGGATGAGACGGGAGTGGTCCTCTCAGCCTCTTAGTGGCTTGCTGAGAGGCTGAGCCGGGTGCCAATCTAGACATGTGAGCAGATCCCGACTTCATTGTCGCAATCTTGCCCGAGCCTGGACTGGCTCTGTGAAGTCAGCCAACATCAGACTTCAGCCCACTGTCTGCTTAAAATGGGTCCCAGGAGTGCACAACAAACTGCACTTCTGTCATCAATAGGAGAAGTACAGCCAAACAAGCTTTGGCTGCACTTGTCCTTTAAGGAGACCACTTTGCAATGCTTGTCTAAGCAGTTTCTACAGTGTAGGAGGCAACCATTTTGGCTATGTCTGATTCAATCCCGGGGATGATTGGTTGATGCAACAAAGCAAGGAGAAGTGGGTCTGCAGGGTAGTCACGAAACTGGAAGAATACAGTCTGGAAACAAGCAAGCAAGCAAGCAGGTATATATGGAAAAGACTGAGCTGCTGCTGCTGGCTGAACAGAACCATGCCATAGCTGACCACGACTGGGAGAAACAGACTACTCATCCTGCCTCAGAGGTTCAGAACTTTCTCCCTGAGAGGGTGTGAGATGTCATTTGGGAGCCTGGTGAGACAGGACAGTACTGGAGAATATTCCTACCACTTGACAGGAAGGAAAGGAGGGATTGTCTCAGCAGATTTAAAGAGACACATCACAGCACTTCCTTTCCCTGTCTGAGGACTTAAACTGATTCAGATCAAATGTCTGGAGATCCAGAAGAGGGTGGCCTCGGCCTGGGTCTGAGATTAATATTGTGCAAATCAATCTGTGGTCTGCTGGAAACTGTTGTGCTTTCTTGAAGGTCTCCAACTTTGCTGGCTGTTTTTTTTTTTTTTTCATCATTCACTGGCCAGTGTGATAAAATGGGGACAGTTAAAGCAAGTTAGGTCTGTCTTTATATAATGTTGCTAGGTAAATTCAGTTCAGTTCTGCTAATTACTTTTCCTGTAGTCAGAATACCGCAGGTGTTTAACCATATCTCTCAGTGTAAGGTTATTTTCTTATTGATTGTTTGTATAATTACGCTTGCTAGTCCTCTCTCGTTTTTAGGCTTTGCTTGGCCTAATAAATTCTTTAAAATAACTCAAGGTGTGTGCCAAGTGTCGAGTAAGTGAGGGGAGCCATCTTCAGGTATGCAGAGAAATTATGAAATAATTCAGCGGCTCCTCCGGAGGGAACGTTACATCTGCAAATAAAACATGGTTTAAAAAAGTTTGTAGTAGGACTACAGAGTAATTGTGTGCTCCTTAGTTTATGCCTATGTTTTAACCTACACTTTAGTAGTATACTACGTTTACATTTTAATTATTTGTACTACATTGTATAACTATTAAAATACACTGCATTTTCAATAATAGAACCACGAGTAATGCTAACACTCAATGATTGAAAATTACAAATTAGTTTGTTTGATTGCTTAGATTACTGATATTTCAAATATGAAACCCAGCACCAAATTTAAAGAATATTTTAAAATGTATAGCCTTTGAAATGATTGAACCATTATCCATTTTCCTCATCAAATAACTTCTTGATAGAGAGCATGAATATCACTTTGTGACTGACTGATAATCATGCCAATTTATTACTGCTGGAACAATGCTGGGAGTTAATGTATTTTGTATACATGGTAGAAGTGAGTCATGCAGCACTAATTTTTCAAGAAGCACTGGAAAGGTCAAAGGAGTATTTTTAAGACGATTGAGAATTGTTCATACAGTGATGCTATTATGCAGTTCAAATACTTTAATATTATTTCCATTATCAGCATTTAGAAGCAAGCAGGCAAACGTGCGCATAGCGGAAACAGAATGCGTAGGTTAAAACAATTAATTTTTGACATAGAAGAACCAGCTACATTATGTACATGCAGTAGTCTGGTTATTTCAGGAATTATGGATAATAAAATGGATATGTATTTAGAAGATGTTGCTCCTCAAACTTTGCAAAGGCCAAATCTGAATTATGCAGCACCCCAGGTCTTATAGCACTACAAATTTATGTGGCCACACAGTTCACAGCACAGTACATTGTATAAATAGATGTATACTGCTTTATAACGTTCTGCAAATCCTTGTTTTCCATGTGCATGCATAGAACGAAATACATGTTTTAGGAAGTGCTTCTATGATCGCTGTTACCATTAAGTCTACATATGTGGTTTGTAGCAGATCGTTTTAGTATCTATTTCTATACCCCTTTTTGTGTCTACCATATGAATGTCTTCACCGTATGAATATGTCACTGGAAAACAACAGCTAAACAATTCCTAAGGCTTTCTGGATGTATTAACAGCATGGTGCATGGCTAATAATATCATCAAGGCCATGTATACACTGCAGAAACATAAAATACACTGCAAAAGATACATTATTTATCATACAGCAGCAAAATATAGCAGAGTTTTTCCTTTATTAATTCATGGTAAAATTATTATCTGCCTACAGTCTTATCTATAATTCAGTCTGTGATGTATATTAAATAGGTAAGCAAAAAAAAAAAACTGTTCCATTTGTGATGTGCTGTTTGTTTGGGCCATTTTAACTTCTTGCCTAACTCTACTATATATATATATATATATATATATATATATATACATATATATATATATATATATATATATATATATATATATATATATATATATATATATATATATATATATATATATATACAGTATCTCACAAAAGTGAGTACACTCCTCAAATTTTTGTAGATATTTTATTATATCTTTTCACGTGACAACACTTAAGAAATAACACTTTGCTACAATGTCAAGTAGTGAGTGTACAGCTTGTATAACAGTGTAAATTTGCTGTCCCCTCAAAATGAGTACACCTCTAAGTGAAAATGTCCAAATTGGGCCCAATTAGCCATTTTCCCTCCCCAGTGTTACAAGGTCTCAGGTGTAAAGGGGGAGCAGCTGAGTTAAATTTGATGTTTTCGCTCTCTCATACTGATCACTCTCTCATACTGGTCACTTTCTGTTATGCCTAGAGCCCCACTAGAATAATCCTATTTTGCTTATTGTAGACCAAATGTGAGCATCTGCCCCCGAGGAAGTGTTCACACATGAAACACATCGGGCTTTCAGGATGCATTCTGATGCCTGTTAATAGGAACTTATTTAGACTCATCATTGTAATGGAAATTTGTAGGTTCTGTATATAATTGTATTCTATTTTATATGTATTGCACAATGCCCTCACTGTGCACACGGCACTAACAATGTTTTCAGTACATGTTTTGCATTCTTTCAAGTCTTGATTAGAATTAGCCTGCCTATGTAACGCCCCTTGTTACCATAAACGTACAATTGTAATATTAATGTGATACCTACGTAATCATGTGTATAAAAGCCTTCAAATGCGTCATAATAAAGGAGAACGGTTATTTGGAAAGATGCTGAGCGTATCTTTTGTGTCTGTTCCCTACTGCAGTAGTTATTAATTTGGAACCACTAATCAATATGAGGATAGGAGTTGCCTATCATCAAAATATCCATTTCAGGTGGCGAAGCCAGCCAGATGGGGTTATCAGGTGACCCTGAGTATCCGAAACGAGGAGCTTGAGACGATTTTCTGATAATCAGCCGGCTGAGGTAAGCCTTTTGCTTACATTTTGAGTTATCAGACTTCCTTGATTGGTAAGGCATTTTCGGGACAAAGGGTACCTATTTTACTCCCCTTAATCGAACTGTATTGATTGGTGGTTATATGTTATGTTGTCACTGTCTACTGTCCATCAGAGTGTTATAGAGAAAGGGAAGAATAGTGCTGTTCACAGGTATATGTAGTACATCTGCTAGATAAAGTAGTTTAGAGGCAAAAGGGTATAGGCACACGTAGAGAAGACTGGCCAGTCATTATGGGCATTAAATTAAGTAAGGGAATGATGGGTAAGAGACCCTCAAAAATGCCCAGCGCAAGAGGAGCGCTATATATGAACCAAAGGTGCGGTTCCGCCTATACTGAGCCCCTAGATTAATGGTTAAAGTGGACAGGGATCCACAAAGGGTAACTGGGTACCACCAAAGTCCACAGGGACAAAGAATCATGCGGAGTATACAGCTAGAGAAACAGCTATTTATGTGAGCAGGATGGATCAAGAGTGACATTAACACTAGACAGAAAGGGACTTTTTGATGTTAAGTTGTGGGATGAATTTGGGGTCAGGCACTACAACTAGTAAAGTCAAGAAACAGTAATGAGAGTTAAAACAGAATGCTTTATATGTTGTCAGAGAGGGAAGATGGGATGAGCACTATAGCTGCCCGTCTGATTATAGAAGGTACAGTATGTGAAGTATGGAATTACAATACATTGGATGCAAAGAATATCAGAACAAAATAAAGAAAGCAGAAATTTAAGCAAGGAAGTATTAAAAAGCGTTAAAAGAAAGTGAGAGAATGATAGGCATGTGTTGTGTACAAATGGGAATAATGTAAGTGATTTAAGAGATATATTTGAGTATGTTTGTGAATGCTGGAACCTTTAGTTCTATCGCTTGTGTCATGTACGCAGATGTGACCCCCTCCTTTGTGCTCTCCTGAAAGAATGTAGCTGGGATGAGAATTTGGTGATAAGCTGAAAAGACACCATGCCAATTTCAGTTTTTTAGACAAAACATTTATAACAAAATGTGCCGGGTTAACGAATCTAATGATAAACAATGTGATCACAATTATTTTTGAATCTGTTTTCCAAACATGGTAAAATGAAGGTTACAAATGAACCGTGTCTGACACAATTTGAATATCCTTTGATAGTGGAAACAGTGCATTAAAAATAAAAGAGAGAGAGAAATTGAGTAAAATGAAGTAATATGCCCCCCTTTAAGGACATTTATCTGTGCATATATATTAGTGTGTGATATTGAAATTATGATATGAGTATTATTTTCTAATATGAGTTTAACAATTTTATTAATAAATATAGATATATTGAAACTGGTTTAGACAACCTTTGGTTGGAAATGAAATCCAGGTTAATGGGGAAATTGGTAAAAATGGAATTAGTTTAGTTTAAGATAACAATTTTGTAATTTTACATTTATTGAGTGGAAAGAAAAAAAAGATTAAGATGAAGTTGTTAATTTGAATACAGCTGCAATAATGTTTAACAAAGCCAAGATGGGTGGGATACATAAGGAAGTTTTTCTACAGAAATTAAATCTTAAAGTCTGATAATAACTTAATGTGCGGTCCATGATGTTAGAGTAATAATAACATTTAAATATAACAGGCCCATCACATCAAGTCCACACACCCTGTTAGGATAGCTGCTGCAGCCAGTTGGTTTATAGTTTTTGATGGCCGAGTGCTTTCTGGTCCATCATACATATTGTTGGTCCTTTTATTTTTATGTATTTTTATTTTTGAAATCCAAAGCAGAATGTGTGGATTGTGAAATGATGTGCCCCTTTTCCTTGTAAGTGCAGTGGGTATAAGTAGAAGAATATTTTGAATTTATGGACATCTCGGCATGACTGCAGGGTATTCTTATCATTTATTATAATATTGCCAGGAAAAAGTTGTCTTTTTGAAACATGAAACTGGAGTTCTTACACAAACAGCATGATAGAAAACAAGCCATTGTTATATTTATGCAAGCTGGACCCAGTAATGAAGGGTTCACCCCAATAGATCAGAGCTGTAGCTTTATGCAAAGTTGCTATTAGACAAAGTTACAGATATTATTTTGGTTGAATATTTCATTTTTTTTTTCTTTTTTTTCCAAATAATTTTATTGTTTTAGACAAAATGTGAACAATAAACAAATAATAAATGACATGTATTTTCAGCATGTTACATAGCTCCAAGTTACATTACATTTCCACAAGCATAGTACAAGTAGATAACCATAACCCCAAAGATGATTGCACTTGAGCTATTCTGAATAGATTGTGGGGGGCTGGTTGCTGGGCGAAAGTCTTAACCGCAAAGAGGTTGATTGTGCTGTGTCAGATGTTTATGGCAAAAGTTGAGGATAGAACAACCTCAGATAACCTAGTGTTCTGAGTAGGAGGGTTAGCTTGTGGAAAAGCTGAACATACAAGTCGTAATAGGGAAGTTGCGTAAGAGTGATACTGTAGTTGTCAGTAGAAGTTAGGGGGTGGAAGGAAGGGAGGGTTAAGGGAACAAAGAAAAGGGGGAGGGGGGGGAAGGGGGGGGGAAGGGAGGGTAAGGTGGGAAAGGGCAGGAAGGATGCGGGTGTAGGATAAGGATGGGAAGAAGAATGGAAAGAGAGAAATAGAGGGGGGGGGAGGAGAAGGAGAGGAGATGGGAAGGGGCTAGAAAGAAAAAAGGGAGGAGGGAGGGGGGTCTCTGGCTTGCCCCCGCTGCTAGGTGAGGGAGCGATAAAACCTATTCAAGGAGTTGGATGGAAGATTTCTATTAGGATGACATAAGGGATAAATATTCTTGTGTAGACTGGAAATGCAACCAGCAGGCCCATTTCATACTGAACTTAGAGGGGGTGTCATGAGAAATGTTAATGAGTTTCTCCATGTCAGCAACTTTTTGGATTCTGGAAAACCAGTCTTTGATGGTAGGAACTCGGGAGGATTGCCAGTGGATAGGTATGCATTGCTTCGCCGCGTTTATTAGATGCATTCCAAGAGATTTATGATAAGTGGAATGTGGTAAACTGGAATGGTGTAAGAGGAACAGGGCAGGATGAAATTCCAATGTGTAAGAGGAAATTTGTTCCGTCAGACGATGTACTTCCGTCCAAAAGTTTTGGATCAATGGACAGGACCACCAAATGTGTAAAAGAGTCCCCTTGTCCTGGGAACATCTCCAACAGGACTCAGGGACAGTGGGTTTGTATTTATGTATAACCTCCGGAGTGTGGTACCACCTAGATTGAATCTTGAAACCATTTTCTTGGGTGTTTACGTTAGAGGACCCCTTGTGGATATTAGCAAATATTCGCTCCCACTGGTCTTCTGAGAGTGAGATGGACAAGTCCCTTTCCCATTTTGCACAAGCAGGAGTATCATTTGCTCTATGTTTCGCGAAGAGCAGGGTATGTATGTACGAAATAAGGCGTGATTGGGGAGAGGTTTGGACACATAACTTTTCAAAAGGGGAAAGTTGTCGGGAGCAACAGTGGTCTTTATCTATGGAATATTTCATTTTTAATGGTCCGATATTCTGTACAGCAAATATATAGCTAACTAAATGTTTGTCTAATGAAAGGTTCAAAATATGAAGTTGTTTTGTTTATGTACAAATCTAACAATGAAAAATGTGTACATTTGAATCCAGCCACCTTATTACCTCTATTGGAGGAGGCTGGAGACAAAGAAAAAGCATATGATGCAGGACACACTCCCTGAAGACCCGAGTATTTACTTTTTTGTAGTGTTATTCCTGGTTTTATACCAAGGATGAAGTTTATCACCCAGAAGGATTCCCTGTATTCAGAGTCATTGGATCCTTTTTCCCCAGCTCAAGAAGCAGAGCTCCATGTTTTAGAAAAGCCTGTGAGCTATAAAAAGAGTATATATTTATATAGATAGTCGAGATATAGAGAGCTTTTGGTTCCATTTGAAGGGCCAGAAGTTTGTTTTTACTTCGGCAGGTAAACCAATCAAGCATGCCAAGTTAATTTGATTGGCTGTTTTCAGCCTTCCAGGTTCTTACTGAGGTAGCCATACTAACAGTAAAACTCACATATGAAAGCAGACCAGGCGACTCTAAAGCCGCGTACACACGGGCGGACTGTCTGGCCAACTTAGTCCGTCGAAACACATTTCAGCGGACAGTCCGCTCGTGTGTGGGCTTCAGCGGACTTTTTCAGCGTGCAGTCTGGCGGACTAAAGCCGCGTACACACGGGCGGACTGTCTGGCCAACTTAGTCCGTCAGACAATCCGACGGACAGTCCGTCCTACTTTCGAATGAACGGACTTGACCACACACGATGAACAGACAGTCCGCCGAAAGCTTGCGCGATGACGTACAGCACGTACGACGGGACTAGAAATAGGATGTCCAAGACACAGCAAAGCACCCTTTGGGCTCCTTCTGCTGTCTTTGCGTTAGTAGAAGTTTGGTTAGAGACGATTCGCGGTTTTCAGACTTCAGCTTAATTTGTCCGTTTACTGCGGCGCAGTCTACCTGTGAGGTTTGTATCTGTCTTTCGGTACGCGTGGATCAGTTGGTACCTGTTGTTAGGCGCTTCTGGTCCGCTCGTTTCTGGGTTTCAGGTCATTCTTCATAGGTCTGGCTGTTCTTCAGTGCGTTCAGTTGAGCTTGTTTGTCCAGCCGACCGTTTCAAAGCCATGGAGAGTGGACGTACTCGGGAACGAGTTCGTGCTATATTGGGGCTTGGTGTTGGGGTTAATACTTTGACCCGAGCCCAGTCTGTGAACAGGGTGAGGAGGAGTTCATGGACAAAGAATTGGTTGCGCCAGCGTGACCAATTCTCGCATATGCCTTTACTCCGTGAGATCCGTGAGAATAATCCTGATGATTTCAGGAATTATCTCAGGATGACGGACCCCGTTTTTCACCGTCTGCTGGCTTTGCTGACCCCTTATATCAGCAGGCAGGATACCTGCATGCGGCAAGCCATCACTCCGGAGCAGAGACTCGTCGCCACGTTGCGCTACTTGGCGACAGGGAGAAGCCTTCAGGACCTCAAGTTCTCGACAGGCATCTCCCCCCAGGCTCTGGGGATCATTATTCCAGAGACCTGTTCTGCCATTATTCGGGTCCTGCAGAAGGAATATATGAAGGTAAGTTTGTTCTTTTAATATTGCATTATATGCATTGTATGTTTGTATTCATTTCATCATGACTTTTAATATCCATGACAGGAATATGATGTGAATGTCCCCTTTATATGAATGCATGCCTTTTTTTTTTTTTTTGATGGTTTTTTTTTTTTTGTGTCATTTTTTTTGAGCTTTTTACCTTTTTGTGTCCCACGTGCATATTTGCTTTCACTAATGTCCTCAGCATGCAATCCTGGGCCCCTATACACCCACAGCTGAGACTGTTTTTCTCTATAATTCAGATTGTCAGCTCCATTGTACTATTTTACTGCCCCCCCCACCCTTTATATACTCTTTGTATACACCCTTTGTGTGTATGTGTGTGTGTATATATATATATATATATATATGGATTGTCTACTCATTAATTAGTCCCCCACCCCACTCAAATTGGTTGCAGGTATTGTCTACTCATTAATTAGTCCCCCACCCCACTCAAATTGGTTGCAGGGATTGTCTACTCATTAATTAGTCCCCCACCCCACTCAAATTGGTTGCAGGGATTGTCTACTCATTAATTAGTCCCCCACCCCACTCAAATTGGTTGCAGGGATTGTCTACTCATTAATTAGTCCCCCACCCCACTCACCCACCTAACTTATGTCCCCTGGTCCATCAGAGGGCTGAGTAATCTGTGAATTGGGCCGTCTATTTTTTTTTATGTCAGAATTTTTTTTTCAATATTTCTGTTTAACTGTTGTTCCAAAAGGTTTTTGAGTTTTATTTGTTATGAATTGTTTTGATTTAATGACTAATTATTTTTTTTTCCTGTGTTTGACTCCCCAGTTTCCTTCCACGCCACAGGAATGGCAGACTGTGGCTTCCCAATTCGCTGCCCGTTGGGACTTTCCCAACTGCGGAGGGGCGATCGATGGGAAACATGTGAGGATTGTGCCCCCACCCCATTCGGGGTCCTACTATTGGAATTATAAGGGGTTCCATAGTGTGGTGCTAATGGCGGTGGTGTCAGCACAATGTGACTTTCTGTATGTGGATATGGGGAAGAACGGCCGGATGTCTGACGGAGGAGTCTTTAGGCAGACCGAGTTCTGCCACCGTCTCATCACTGGTGGCCTGGACTTGCCACCAGATGCCGAGAATGTGGAGGGTCTACCGTTTGTGTTTATTGCTGATGAAGCGTTCGGTCTGAGTGACCATCTGATGAAACCCTTCCCCCAAAGGACCCTCACCCCAGAGAGGAGTGTTTTTAATTACCGGCTGGCCAGAGCAAGAAGGGTTGTGGAGAATGCCTTTGGCATTATGGCCAGCCGGTTCCGTCTGTTTATGACAGCAATCAACTTAGCAGAGTATAAACTGAACTATGTAATTCTTTGCTGCTGCATTTTGCACAATTTTCTACGCAAACTTTCAGGAAACCAGTACCTGCAACCAATTGGGCCTGAGGCCGGACTAATATTACCTGAACTCACAGGGCTGGATCATGCCCTTCCTGGCTTAGCCCCCCAAACAGCACGTGAGGTGCGTGACCGGTATGTCAGCTATTTTAATGGTAGGGGGGCTATTCCAATGCCAGCTGGCCAATAAAAATTTATTTTTCTTGAAATATGTATTGTCTGTTCAAATTTTTAAGTTTGGTTCTTGTTTGCTTTTCACGGTGCTTGTCTCCTACATTCTCCTAATTCAGGGATATGCAATTGGCCAACCTCCAGCTGGTGCAAAACTACAAGTCAATCATGCCTCTGGGTCTCATGCTTGTGGCTGTCAGTCTTGCTATGCTTCATGGGACTTGTAGTTCTGCAACAGCTGGATTTCCACTAATTGCATATTCCTGTCCTAGTGCATTTGTATTGCAAAGTGGTTTTTGCCAATAGTAAATAAGGCCCTTTGTGACAGAAAACACAAAATGACTTCCCAAACTGGTATTGAGTATTGAAAGAAGTAGACACACACACACACACACACATCTTTTTTTTGGAATTTTTAATAGTGCACATTCCAACCAGTGCCTCTTTTTTAGATATTTTTCTTTTTGTTTTGTTTTTTTTTTGTAATTTTTTTTTTTTGGAAACATATAAATATATAGATATATCTATATATATATATAAAATAAATTTATAAAAAAAATACATAAAATCGAATTTTTTACTATTTACAGAAAACAAGGGGTAAAGCCAAATTTTGAAGATGCACACCAAAAATTGGTAATGTCAACATGTGCTATGTACCATCATGAGTGATCAATGGACGTGTTTGGTGGGTGCAATCCCTTCCTCTCACATACTAGAATGAGGAAGGGTTTGCAAAACACCAAATGCGTAAAATTGCGATCCTCTGATGGCACATAGCACATGTTGACACACCGTGTGCATCTTCAAAATTTGGCCTCTAAAAACAATGTTCTAAAAACATTAAAAACTTTTTGACAAGGAAATGAAGAACATGATCTTTCGTTTTAGGGAAAAGGGGCTTAGATTCTCCCTAAACATTGATCATGTTCTTCATTTCCTGCCTCATAGTGTCCAGTTGTTGTTGCATGGCAATCATGTGGATCTCCATCAAATCGATCTTGCCATTCCAGGCCATGATCTGACCGATGAGTCTCTGGGCACTATCAGTGGTAAATGGCTCCGCGGCTTGTCCTTCCACAACCAGATCATCACCTAAAAACATGTGTAGATAAAAAATTGGTTAAAATATCCAGCCATTAATTGTTTACCTTAAGCTGGGTTCTCAGACACTCACTTTGTGGGGTGCGTATCTCCTCCACATCTAGCCCTGGGCTGGGCTGATCCAGCTCGGACAATGGGCTGGGCTGCTCCCTCACGGACACTGGGCTGGGCAGCTCCATCACGGACACTGGGCTTGGGCTAACTGCCCAATCAGGCTGGTGAGGTTGGGGGGTCCTGGGCTGCTCCGCCTCTTGTCTGAGTCTTTGTTCCCCTATGAGAATGAAAAAAAAGAAAAAAAAAAGGTATACTTTTAAGCATAGTGATATTTGATTTCAGAAATTGGAATCTGAAACATTGGTTTGAAGTGGTGTACAATTATTAGCTGGTTATTACAAGATCCTAGTTTAATACATCATTAAAATGACATTTTTTTAGTTAGGCTGTGTTCAGACTGCTGCGATGTGCGAACGCTGCAAATCTACTGTGGTTTCACGCATCGCATGCCTCCCGGAGGCAGTTCGCACTTCCCTATGTGACCTGCTGGGAGTATCAGTGTAAAGTTTTATTGACACCTCCAAATTATTTCTCATATCACAGTGCAATCGTTAAACTCGGACAGGAATTGGACCACATGGTGTGAACACCCATGTGATCCGATTCGGCTGTGGACTAAAAAAAGGGCCATGTACAAGTCTATCTCATTTTTTTTATGGAGACTACATTACACTGAATAAATTTATGAAACTTTATTAAAAATTTATATCCTAAACTGAGTGTGACAATTCAGTTTATCATGAACAATACAAAAAAATTAATAACTAATTAAAATCTAATCCAACACCAGATAAATTTACACCATATACAAATTCATGCTATTTACGTCCACATATACGAACAAGCATATTCGCTCATTACATGAACTATTAACCACACGAACGATCAAATTCGCTAGATTTATAAAATATATATTATACCTATACGAACGATTATGTCCGACAGTCACGATAAACGCGGAGTTTACTCACTTTTTTTCAGGGCCTTTTTGATTCGATGGTATTGGTCCGGCTCCCTGGATTTGATGTCGGACCATCGTTTCCGGAGCTGATCCTTGCCTCTTCGGACCCCAAATTTGCTTTGCAAAGTTTCGACAACGATATCCATGATGCCGTTTTTGCGGATATTGGGTTTGGGATACGGGCCATTTTCCCCATCGTAATCCTCCCTTCTCAATATATACACCATCTCCACTATCTCTTCAAAGGCCATGTTTGTGGCCTTATATCTCTTCCTTGCTCCGGAAGCATGGGGTTGAGGGCTTTCCTCCGTGCTGCTCACTGAAATTCCGTCCGCCATTTTCATCTATCAATCTCCCACAGCGGAACGAGGGTAAAAGGGGCGGGGAAATACGGTCACACGGAACGTCAGGGGCGGGCAACGTGGGCGACACAGGCGGAGCTTGAACGCATGCGCTGTATATAAAGCGTTACCGCGAGGCCGTACGCTTGTCCGAACGGAAGCAGTGAGTGCTACACGCGACGGTAAGATGGTTATCTTTTTATTTTATTTTAATTTTAAGCCTGCGCTAGGAATGTATATAGTGAGATTTCACCTTGTTGATGGTTAATTGATTTTTATGTGGGTTGGTGGTTGAGTGGGGTTGGTGTTTTGTGTGGTAGTGTGGGGGTGGGTGTATGTATGGGGGGGGTAGTGTGTGTGTGTGTGTGTGTGTGTGTGTGGGGGGGGGGGGTGGGGGTGGGTGTATGGGGGGTAGTGTGTGTGGGGGTAGTGTGTGTGTGTGTGTGGGGTAGTGTGTGGGGGTAGTGTGGGTGTGTGGGGGGGTAGTGTGTGTGTGGGGGGGTAGCGTGTGTGGTAGTGTGTGTGTGGGTGTAGTGTGGGTCTCGCCTACATTGTCACAATATAAATAGTGTGCATTTGGTCTGACATTAGTTTTTATTTTTTTTGTTTTTTTTTGTTTTTCAGAAATCAAAATGCAAAAGTATACTCCAGACCCCTTTAAGGAGGAGGCCTTCCTCTCCACATTTATCGATATATTAGAGTCGCACAGGAGCCTGTGAGATTCCAAGCACCCACAATATTCCAGCCGTCCTGGCCGGAGGAAGACACTGGGGACAATTTTGACGTTTGTGAAAACCCGACTCCCCAGGCAGACATTGACTTTGTGAGCTCCAAAATTCAGAACCTGCGTAACGTGTATAGGCGGGAGCACAAAAAGGTCCTAGACTCCCAAACATCAGGAGCAGCAGCAGATCAGATCTATGTACCTAGGCTGTGGTATTACGACAGGCTGCGTTTTCTGGATGACACGTCAGAAGCCAGGCAGTCACTTTCCACTCTTCCATCTACCCTTCCCTCCACCCTTCCCTCCACCTCAGGTGAGCCATCCCTGGAAGATCCAGACCCTTCCTTGCTGGACGAAGTTGATGCGCCCAGCTGGAGCCAGGTATATTTTAGTTTCTAAAGTTAGGATTGCTCAAATATTAATGATGTAAAGTTCAATGTTTGAATTGCTTCCAAATCTAGGATTTCATCACAAATTAAATTAGATATAAGGATACAGTAGTTTCCACAAATGTGGCTTAAATCTTGGTGAACTGATGAAAAAATGATGGTGTCAAAATGATAGCCTTTTGTATTTCAAGACAAATGTATTTGCAAGTGAGAACTGTAAAATTGTTAGTGATTGATGATTTCAAAATATAGACATATTTTATTTATTGATTTCTTTGTTTTTTACACAGGATGAGCTCACCCAGGAGGAGGCCGGGACCAGTGGTATGGAGGAGGAGGCCGGGACCAGCCACACACAGGATCTAGCTGGGCCCAGCAGGAGTCGGACCGAAAGTCAGGTCCCTCCCCTCCGCCTAGCCAGCAAAAGGCCCAGGAGGATGACACGGACAGAGGAGGAGTCATTGGCACTTATACACCAAGCCACTCAAGTGCTGAGCAAACCCCCCAATCCTGAGGAGGCCTACGGTACATATTTGGCAAGCAAGTTGCTAGAAATGGAGAAGGCACAGCGCAACTTGTGCGAAGCCATTTTTTTGATGCGATTCAACGGGGTCTGAAGGGTGAGCTAACACCGACCACCAGACTGTATAACACAGACCCTACTGCTCCTCCTCCTCCTCCTCCTCCTCCTCCTACCACAAGTCCACCACCAGAGGCACAGCCTCCAGCGAAGGAAGCGTGGAGGGAAGGCTAGACGGAAGAGTCGGAAGTGACTGCCTGGCTTCAGTCTGCTCTGACAGAAGACGCAGGCTGTTGTAGTACCACAGTCTGGGGACATAGATCTCATCTGCTGCTGTTCCTGGTCTTTGGGATTCTAGGACCATGTTGTGCTCCCTATTTACATGTTACACAGGTTCTGAATTTTGGTGGCCACTGACTTGATGTGTGCCTGGGGGACAAAAGGCTTCACAAACTTCAAAATTGTCTCCAGTGTTGCCTCCCTCTTGATTTAGTTTTGTTCTGACGAAAAATAAATATTTATTATTTCCAAAAATATTGTATGTTTCTTTTTTGTTATTTTGGCTTAAAAAAACAGAGTTTATTTGTGAGTAGGCAGGTACATGTCAAAAGACTCTGGGGGTTATTTACAAAACACACGTTCATGTTAATATAAATATGCTAACTTCAAGTGCAATTTTTAAAGCACTGCAAGTGCACTTGGAAGTGCAGTCGCTGTAAATTTGAGGCTTAACATTTGAAATGAGGGGAAGCTCTGCTGATTTTGAACATTCAATCATGTGTAAGCTAAAATGCTGGTTTCGGTATCTATCTATCTATCTATCTATCTATCTATCTATCTATCTATCTATCTATCTATCTATCTATCTATCTATCTATCTATCTATCTATCTATCTATGTATCTATCTCTACTTACATAGTCCTGCTTGGCCAAAAAAAACGCAAGTCCATCTTGTTTCAACCCCCCCCCCAAAAAAAATAAATAAATAAATAAATAATTTTAAACTGAAAATAGTAGTTCCAAAAATATATATTAATAGATAAATTCTATAAATTTTTTAATATATATATATATATATATATATATATATATATATATATATATATATATATATATATTTTTTTTTTTTTTTTGTATATATATATATATTTTTTTATTTATTTTTTGTTATTTTTTATTTATTTTTTTAAATATTTTTCTAAAATTGGAATATTAATCATAGGATGAGGATGAATAAAAACATTTGGGATAACTCTGTGTGAATATAAGCAGCAAAGCTACTTCACTTTTCTTGCATTATGAAGAAGAAAAGAATGGGCTATATTAAAATAACACAAAATTAGCAGCATGACGAATATGCTAGCTTCAATACGAACACTAGTTTTACAAGACCGAGCGCTTCCGCCCTGTAAATCCTTTCTGGGCATGCGTCATACTTAGTCCGTCCGACTAGCCTACTCACGAGCGGACTGTCCGCTGAAACCAAAGTTGGACGAACTGTATTACGGAAATTCCGAAAGACTTAGTCCGCCAGACTGTCCGCTGAAAAAGTCCACTGAAGCCCACACACGAGCAGACTGTCCGCTGAAATGTGTTTCAGCGGACTAAGTTGGACAGACAGTCCGTCCGTGTGTACGCGGCCTAAGTATTTCGGAATTTCCATAATATTGTCCGTCAAACTTTGGTTTCAGTGGACAATCCGCTCGTGAGTAGGCTAGTTCGACGGACTAAGTATGGCGCATGCTCAGAAAGGATTTACACGGCGAAGGTTGCAGCAAGGTTGCATTGCTGTGCATTGGACTTCCTATTTCTAGTCCCGTCGTACGTGCTGTACACGTCATCGCGCAAACTTTCGACAGACTGTTTTGCATCCGTGTGTGGTCAAGTCTGTTCATTCGAAAGTAGGACGGACTGTTCGTCGAATTGTCTGACAGACTAAGTTTGCCATACAGTCCGCCCGTGTGTACGCGGCTTAAGGATGCTGCATTTACAGCCCTGGACACTTGCTGGGTCTGTGCAACTCACAGATTCCACCCGAGTTCTGGCCCAGTGTAGCTGGGATTAATAATTCAACTTTAAGGACCCCAGAACGAGAAGCACAAGTGGTCCACAGAGGGCAACTTCTTACGAAACAAGACTTTGGAAAAGGTGATCATTTATGTTTGCCAGACACTCTTTTCCCTTCAGCTTGACACATGGACCGTGTCATCAGTCACAAGCGGTTATGGCTGCCTTAGTAAATGAGCGTGGGATAGAGCCAGGGTTCGCCACAGTTGTTTTTATAACATACCACTTCTTGTTTTACCTGTTACCAAAGGTGTTACTAAAAGCTGAACATCCCTTCCAGAGATAACAAAAAGATATATCCAGATGCCCAAGTCAGGATCTTATGAGAATGTATTTTGTTTGTATGGACATGTTTTCTGGATGTCCAGTGGCAAATGCTACTGCAAAGGCCACAGTAAAAAAAAGTGTTATCAGAAGTAGTTTGTAAGTACAGAGTGCAGAATCTACAGAGTAACAGAGGAAATCATTTTTATAGGAGAGTCCTTACTAGAAGTTTTGAGGTTTTATTTTTACACCCCCTACTGTCTACAATGTAGCGGACAAAGTAGAGTAAGGCCGCGTACACACGGGCGGACTGTTTGCCCAACTTTGTCCGCTGAACAGTGTTTCAGCGGACAGTCCGCTCGTGTGTGGGCTTCAGCGGACAGTTTCAGCGGACAGTCTGACGAACAAAGTTTTTCGGAATTCCCGTAAGACAGTCCGCTGAAACTTGGTTTCAGCGGACAGTCCGCTCGTGTGTAGGCTTGTTCGACAAACTAAGTTTCGCGCATGCTCAGAAAGGATTTACACGGCGAAGGTTGCATTGCAGTGTATTGGACGTCGAATTTCTCGTCCCGTTGTACGTGCCGTTCACGTCATCGCGCACGCTTTCAGCGGACTGTTCGTTCATCGTGTGTGGTCAAGTCCGTTCATGCAAATTTTGAGCGGACTGTTTGTCGGATTGTTTGACGAACAAGGTTGGGCGAACAGTCCGCCCGTGTGTACGCGGCCTTAGAAACTAGAAAACTTTTGCCTGAATGTTTTATTATATTTTATCAAGCCCGTAGGGGGATGTTGGACTCTTTCCCTATGGGATTTGGTTTGGGAGTGTGTTACTCACTTGCTTATATTTTGTCTCAGCAGCTGAAGTCCTCCATTCGGATCTCACAGAGAATGTTGCTGATTTTTTTAAGGTTTTTGACAAACTCATTTATGTGTTTTCTCCCCAATTCCAGATCCTAAAAGTTTGTAAGGATCTAAAACTAAAGCCAGGTGACATGTGGATTGATAAGAGACATTTATATATAAGGAAATGTTTGGAGACTCAATACAGCATCTATTTCATGTACAGTTTTGCAAAACTTGAAGGAAAAGTCACCTGGATCCACACCAGACACTGCAAAAATGACTAAATTAAAGAAATCTCTGTGTTTGATTTGTTTCCCTCTTGCGATAACAGTCTAGGGTACTTTTTGATTCAATTACTTTAATTGTAAGGGATATATATATATTTGAAAAGTAGTTTAGCCACGTTGAAGTCATATTTGTCTTTTGTACCTCCATTTTATGTAGAATCGTCTGTGTTTACATATGCTGATAAGTCAGCATACCAGCAATTAAGCTAGAAGGCCATTCTGGCCACAGGAGTGTACAGCCAGTACTCTGTAAATATGTCTTATCAATCATTTGTTCTTCACAGTGAAAAGTCATTTTGTAATGAAAAAAGCTGCTCAGCTATTATTTTCTCCACAATGGAGTTTTTGCCTCTTTGGCCAGGACTACCTCCACCTAAGCGTGTGGAGGTTCCAGGTTAAAGGTGATAGCATGTATGGTTAGTAATCAAAATATTGATCAAAAGAGAGGAGACTGTAATGAAAATTTGTAGGTTCTGTATATAATTGTATTCTATTTTATATGTATTGCACAATGCCCTCACTGTGCACACGGCACTAACAATGTTTTCAGTACATGTTTTGCATTCTTTCAAGTCTTGATTAGAATTAGCCTGCCTATGTAACGCCCCTTGTTACCATAAACGTACAATTGTAATATTAATGTGATACCTACGTAATCATGTGTATAAAAGCCTTCAAATGCGTCATAATAAAGAAGAACGGTTATTTGGAAAGATGCTAGGCGTATCTTTTGTGTCTGTTCCCTACTGCAGTAGTTGTTAATTTGGAACCACTAATCAATATGAGGATAGGAGTTGCCTATCATCAAAATATCCATTTCATCATCTACAACCAAAAATGATCATACTGTCTTCCTTACTATTTACCACACTGCATAGTGCCATTTAGATTATATATATATATATATATATATATATATATATATATATATATATATATATATATATATATATATATATATATATATATATATATATATATGAATTTGCAATAATCTATTTGTTTTATCCACACTATTTTCTGTCAATTCTGGATGCTGTTAAATTGGGATGTATATGTCTGTGTATTCATGAGGTCCATGCCATGTATGTGTATGTATATACATATATATATATATATATATATATATATATATATATATATATAAATCTCCCCCCCCCCTCCATTATTCTACATGTTTCCCTTGAAGTAGCATTACAAGGTGGACCCTCTCCTCGCTGTACAGTATTTTTCTTTTATATGCATTGTTACTTCTTCCCCATGTGAAAATGTGTAGAATTGATTTTCAAGATACAGCCCTTAACCTCCCCCCCAGACTTTAATGGAGCTCAGTTTTAAGTTAACAATTTTCTGACTTCATGATGGGTTCAAAAAACACCCCAAAAACTGAACTGTAAAGCTTGTTGGTTATCTATTCATTAAAAGATACATTCCATGTGTAGATATGCTGTGCATTCTTAAAACACATGGTGTGTGCACACCATATGTGTCAGCAATCATAAGCATGGCAGTGGTAAACAGAACCTGAAACATACAATAAAACCACTTTTTTCCCCATTACTTAGTTGGGAAAAAAAGCAGAGAATATTAAAGACTATTGAGGCATGACAATGTGATCCGAAAAAAAGAATGACATTATAGGAAGATATGATTTCTTCCAAAGATCAAGAAACTAGATAAACTGTGGATAGCTATGTCACAAAGCTGAAATGTGAGATCCAAGATTGTCATTCAAAAGAGACATTACTAAGAGAGGAAGATCGGGATCTACAGAAATGTATTCAAATAAGCAGAGCTTTTGAATGGGTAAAAGATAGTCTAAAGATATTTGAAGGTTCAACTGAGGGCAATGTGCATACAGTATTTATTAAAGTGCACATATGACAAAGGCTTTCTGCAACCTATGTAATTATTTTGGAAAAAGACATGAGAGAGACAAAGAGAAAAGCCCAGCATAAGGTCAGATATGCAGAATCTGTGGCAAGAAAATGCAAATGGCAGTAGAGGCAAGTAAATGCAATGGGGTTGATTTACTGAAACTGTAAAGTGCAAAACCTGGTGCAGCTGTACATGGTAGCCAACCGGCTTCTGATTTCAGCTTGTTCAATTAAGCTTTGACAACAAAACCTAGAAGCCGATTGGCTACCATTAGCAGCTGTACCAGATGTTGCACTATCCAGTTTTAGTAAATCAACTCCAGTGCCCCAAAAAACGGACTCTGACAATGTAGAAGACATGTTAGAGGTGATACAATAAAGGCATTTCTACATAATACTGGAGTTATAGCTGTGCATGGAACTCTTGTGCAAAATTCATAAAAGATGTGCACTATTTCAAGAACTAATTCAGAAGAATGCAACAGATTCATCAATTTCCTAAAACTCTTTTCCAATATGCCACTATAGCTCTCACAAACTGATTAAAAAATACCTCTATATTTGAAATCAAGAGCCTGGAGGTAAATAAGAGTTATTTTATCTTGGAGTAAATTGCGATGCACAGTTAGTAATTCATTGTGACAAATTCATGTCTATGTTTCACAATGACATTTGTCACATAGACACAAAACACACTTCTAAAAAGGGTCTACACCATTCTTTATGAATTCTAGTGATTGTGGCTAGAACTATAGCTAGCAGCAAAAATTGTTGATATAGTAAAGCAATATGTACCTAGTGAGGCAAAGTCCAAGGTTTCAGCTGGATTGTAGAGCAAACTGCAATGTTTTATCTTACACTTTAACCTCCCTAGCGGTATGATTATTTCCGATTTTTGGTGCTGAAAGCGGTACAATTATTTTGCATGGACATTTGGAATAACTCACTTAAATCTGTTCAAACCAGAGTCTAGTAGACATCCCGGGCATGATCAAATTTGAAAAGCAAAATCATAAATTAAAATATAATAAATAACTATAAAGAATTATACCAAATAATAAAATAATAATAATAACAATTATTCAATAATGTAATCAAATCAAAAACACAGAAATTTGCTCAGTTGCAGAATTGTCACTGTCATTACTTTTCAGTATTTGATGACGGATCTCCCCACAAAACACTATCGCTCAATTCTGCGAGTGATTCTAATTTATTATCACTGTTTTCTAGCTGGTCTAACACCACTTTTGATGTAAAGGGACAGTTTTGGTTGCTATGGACAATCTCCAGTTTCCAGGCAGAAAGAACAGTTTTTATAATATAAAACTACATGAAATAATTACATACAGCAATGTAATCTGTAAGATTACATTATACTGTATGTAATGTGTGTATTTCACTTTTTGAATTTGACGCCGTTCTCTGTCCCTGTGCGTCACAATGCTCAAAGGGAACAGAGCTCGCCTCCATGATAGAGCGAGCGGAGGACGAGCCGCTCACACAGCAGGGGACTGGCTCGGGGTTACTGCTAATGGTACTGAATTTTCACCCCGAGCCAGACTCGGTAATACCACCATGGGGGTTAACACTTAATTATTTTGCCTACAAAGCAACTACTCATGATGCACAAAAATTGCTGTTATAGTTCTCCTTGTCCAACTGGTGTAGCTCTTTGGACATGTAGAAGATCACACTGGATGGGAGATAAATATTAAATGAGTTTCAAAAATATGCTTCAGGGGTATACAGATAGAGGAATGATTTCCAATTTCTAGAACAGATAATTAAGCATCAATACAGACCATATGCTCAAACATATTGGAAATAGGGTTGCCACCTCATCCCTTTAAACCCCAACACATGAATTACACAGGTTCTGAGGCTAATTTAATTCAGATAAGGCTCTAAGTCAGTTTAATTGCCACCTTAATCAGCCACAGAACCCGTGTAATTAATATAATAAATCCAATAGTGATCTAGTGCAATGGTGTGTTATGCATCCAATCTGAAATAATGAATAAATATAATGATAGTATGGTTAATAAACTGAATAATAAATAGATCTTGATAAAAGTCCAGAGTCCAAAGTTCACATAAATGTAAACTTAAAATGGAAATAAACTGGGAAATGGCTAAATATGTATTAAGCTGCCTGTAAATCATTTTGAGTAAGAAGAGATATATATGCAATCCAAAAATTAGCTCACAGAACTCACAATTTTGTGTAATTAATATATGTTCGGGTTTAAAGGGATAAGGTGGCAACCCTACTGTAATTGGAAAGGACCGGTGACAGCAAAGTGATCAAACTCAGATGGTGTCAAGATGTTGGTGTATTATACAACCAGTATAAAATAACTTAAAAAGTAGGTGTATCTTTGCCACTACAAACAAGCAGTCGGGTCATTACTACCGCCAACCTCCTGAGCCAAGTCGCTGAGGCCTGATATTTACGTATAAGAGAAGAAGGAGGGGTAAACTACTTTCAATTGAGGCCTTCAGTGTATGTGATTACAAAAATAGAATAACAAAAATGTTAACTGACATATAGACCTCCAAAGCAGGGCCCCCCTCCCATTGCCATTCCCTATTCTGCACAGTGTCAGGCAGTGTTTTACTCAGAAAAAATTCCCAGAACCTCTGATCTATTGTGTGCATAGTTTGATCCATAGAGATAAATTAAAAACGGTCTAGTAGACATCCCGGGCATGATCAAATTTGAAAAGCAAAATCATAAATTAAAATATAATAAATAACTATAAAGAATTATACCAAATAATAAAATAATAATAATAACAATTATTCAATAATGTAATCAAATCAAAAACACAGAAATTTGCTCAGTTGCAGAATTGTCACTGTCATTACTTTTCAGTATTTGATGACGGATCTCCCCACAAAACACTATCGCTCAATTCTGCGAGTGATTCTAATTTATTATCACTGTTTTCTAGCTGGTCTAACACCACTTTTGATGTAAAGGGACAGTTTTGGTTGCTATGGACAATCTCCAGTTTCCAGGCAGAAAGAACAGTTTTTATAATATAAAACTACATGAAATAATTACATACAGCAATGTAATCTGTAAGATTACATTATACTGTATGTAATGTGTGTATTTCACTTTTTGAATTTGACGCCGTTCTCTGTCCCTGTGCGTCACAATGCTCAAAGGGAACAGAGCTCGCCTCCATGATAGAGCGAGCGGAGGACGAGCCGCTCACACAGCAGGGGACTGGCTCGGGGTTACTGCTAATGGTACTGAATTTTCACCCCGAGCCAGACTCGGTAATACCACCATGGGGGTTAACACTTAATTATTTTGCCTACAAAGCAACTACTCATGATGCACAAAAATTGCTGTTATAGTTCTCCTTGTCCAACTGGTGTAGCTCTTTGGACATGTAGAAGATCACACTGGATGGGAGATAAATATTAAATGAGTTTCAAAAATATGCTTCAGGGGTATACAGATAGAGGAATGATTTCCAATTTCTAGAACAGATAATTAAGCATCAATACAGACCATATGCTCAAACATATTGGAAATAGGGTTGCCACCTCATCCCTTTAAACCCCAACACATGAATTACACAGGTTCTGAGGCTAATTTAATTCAGATAAGGCACTAAGTCAGTTTAATTGCCACCTTAATCAGCCACAGAACCCGTGTAATTAATATAATAAATCCAATAGTGATCTAGTGCAATGGTGTGTTATGCATCCAATCTGAAATAATGAATAAATATAATGATAGTATGGTTAATAAACTGAATAATAAATAGATCTTGATAAAAGTCCAGAGTCCAAAGTTCACATAAATGTAAACTTAAAATGGAAATAAACTGGGAAATGGCTAAATATGTATTAAGCTGCCTGTAAATCATTTTGAGTAAGAAGAGATATATATGCAATCCAAAAATTAGCTCACAGAACTCACAATTTTGTGTAATTAATATATGTTCGGGTTTAAAGGGATAAGGTGGCAACCCTACTGTAATTGGAAAGGACCGGTGACAGCAAAGTGATCAAACTCAGATGGTGTCAAGATGTTGGTGTATTATACAACCAGTATAAAATAACTTAAAAAGTAGGTGTATCTTTGCCACTACAAACAAGCAGTCGGGTCATCACTACCGCCAACCTCCTGAGCCAAGTCGCTGAGGCCTGATATTTACGTATAAGAGAAGAAGGAGGGGTAAACTACTTTCAATTGAGGCCTTCAGTGTATGTGATTACAAAAATAGAATAACAAAAATGTTAACTGACATATAGACCTCCAAAGCAGGGCCCCCCTCCCATTGCCATTCCCTATTCTGCACAGTGTCAGGCAGTGTTTTACTCAGAAAAAATTCCCAGAACCTCTGATCTATTGTGTGCATAGTTTGATCCATAGAGATAAATTAAAAACGGTCTACTTATGCTCAACAGGTAGGCAATATTGCTATTTATTTCTCTGGGCCAGGTGCTGGATAGTTACAGAGCAAATATAGGTGCTGTAAAAGTTGGGCAATAAAACTGGAGGGGGAAGCACTTGCTATATTTTGAATTAAAAGTGCAATTACCCTTTAAATAAATTTGTACTGGGTCCCAACTAGAAAAAAAGTGAGGTAGCAGATTGGTAACAGACATTAGAATGTGCCTACCTTTACATTTCCAGTGCTTTCCCTACCAGAGTATAGTAGAAAACACAGTACATCAGGCAATGTGAGATTTTTTCCCTGCCTCACACAATTTAGCATTTAGCACCTGGGAAGCCAATTGCCAGGACTGAGCACTGTCATGTGGGGACTACATATACACATGTACTGTACTTATCAATTGTGATGTGAAAAAAAAAATCATTTAACAGCATCGTTAGTTATTGGCTCTAGACCACACTTCCTCATCATGCGGGCCTCTTGATTTCTGGTGCTGTACTCTAAAGACCAATAGGAAGAGGACCGAATGCAGGCCAGAAACAACCATGAAGCATCTCTTTTTTTGTATATCAGAGCACCTTGATGGTAAGGACTTTAGGAGTGCTGTGCAGGGGATCTAAAATAACAAGCAGCCACCAGGTGATGCCTGCTTTGACCTATAAGTAACTTCAGGTATGCCTATAGCTACATTGCAAGGTGCACCTGTGCCTAGACTATGGACATTAAGGGTCCATTCACACGCTTGGAATGCAGTAATATGCATAATACTACATGCTTTACTGTAACCCACAATTATGAACGTTCATGTAATATGGTGCCATTCATACCTTATAGTATCCCAATACACCTTGCCAATGCAATTGCATTGCAGCACACCATTCGCATTGCAAAAAATGGTGCATGTCCACTGCTAACACACAGCATAATGCATGTTATTGCAATGTGCCAAACCACAACAGTGTGAATAATTGCTAAGTATTTACACACTGTAACAAGCATTAAAATAGATTTAAAACAAGTAGCCACTGACTTTTCTAGCTGCATGTACCGTGACGTGATTCATCCTCAAGGATCATCAAACATCAAAACAAAGACTCAGAAGTTGGATTTCGGTTGAATTCAACAGCTTTGAGGCACTTCAAAGGGACCTAAACCCTCTTATCTTTTAGAGAAATAGAAGCTGCCATTTTAGTTTCTGTTTGATCTGCAGATGCCATGGTGCTGCAGATGTGATCAGTTATGACACCGGCCATGGTTTGATAGTTCAGTTGAGAGGGCAGGTGAGTGTGATGGTTATCATTGACCTCCATGTCTTGAATGGAACTATTTTGGAAAACAGTTAAATTGATAGGTTTAGTTGCACTTGAATGTGTGTCTACATTAGAGAGATGCTAGGTGGCCAAGATTCTATTGCAATAGAAAATAAAGGAGTTGTGATTTCAGTGTCTCTGTTCTAAATTTCGAAGGTTTAAACCCCATCACCTTCCTGTAACCTATCGTCCTAGTGTTTGTACTTTTCTTACCTGGTCTTACTCATCTAATACCTCATCCAGGTGCCTGTGCACTGGCATTTCTGAGCGTGGGTGACCACGGCTCCAGTGCTGCGTTGGCCCTCTAAGCCCTTGTACACACGGTCGGAGAATTAGTCGGAATGTGTCCTATCGGACCGTGTTGTCGGATAATCCGACTGTGTGTGGTATGCATCGGACTGATTCCGTCGCAATATCCGTCGGACCCAATTTTCCAACTTGTTGGAAATATTTCCCGACCAACTGGGCCGATCGGACATACTCCGATCATGTGTAGAGAATTTTTATTGGACCAAGTGCCACGCATGCTCAGATCAAATTCCTACATCAAAGCTATTGGATACTAGCCTGAATGTAGTCCCATCGTAACAAAATTACGTCATCACGTTCTGAAAGATCGGATTTTTCGACAACTTTGTCCGACCGTGTGTATGCAACAGTTTTGGACAAGATCCGACGGACAAAATCCGACGGCAAAATCCGACAGATTTGGTTGTCGAAATCTCCGACCGTGTGTACAGGGGCTAAGACTATTCCCTCCACTCTCCTCGCTGACTTCAGGAACCTGAGATGACTCCACATCTGCGCGATCAATAGTAAAGGTCTACAATACCTGAAGAAGGACCCATCAAGGAGGTAGAGAAGAGGAGAAGATCTATATATATATATATATATTTTTTTTTTACTAGTAATCAGTTAGAGGTGAGTGAAAGGGAGATGTGGGAAAGAAGCAGCTTAATCTAGCTGTAGATGTAAATAATAGGTTGTTTTTAAGTGAGTTTGTCCTTTGTGAATAGTTAATTATTTGTGGAATAAAACTGTTATTGATGAAACTACCAATGAAGTAGATAAAGTAGTGCACTTGCAAAAAAAATTACTACAAGAAACAAAAATAAAAATATGCTTTTTCCTCTTTACTTATAAGTATGGAAGAGTCATTACAGAAGCTGGTAAAAATAATAAACTTGACCAGCATTGACGCATTATATTTCTCAAAGCCAAATCAGAAAAGAAAAGCTGGCTATTAACCACCTCCCACCCAAGGTACGTCATATGACGTCCTGGACTTTGAGTGGTGATATCTGAATGATGATGGATGCATCATCCAGATATCATCTTTTTCCGCCGTCAATTCTATGCATCGCAGGAATAATCATAGTGGCAGTTCAGTCGCTTGATCTTTCTTACAGGTGGCAGGAGGGGACACCCCCCTCCCGCCACCTTCTGGTGCTTCTACCGGCTTGCCCGTGCGAATCGGTCAATGACAGAAGTTGAGCACAGAGATTTCTGGTGATCAGATGGTCCCCAGTCATCTCTATGGCCCTCAGGTACGTCATATGACGTCCTGGACTTTGAGTGGGGATATCTGAATGATGATGGATGCATCATCCAGATATCATCTTTTTCCGCCGTCAATTCTATGCATCGCAGGAATAATCATAGTGGCAGTTCAGTCGCTTGATCTTTCTTACAGGTGGCAGGAGGGGACACCCCCCTCCCGCCACCCTCTGGTGCTTCTACCGGCTTGCCCGTGCGAATCGGTCAATGACAGAAGTTGAGCACAGAGATTTCTGGTGATCAGATGGTCCCCAGTCATCTCTATGGCCCTCAGAGCCCTGGGCTTGAAAGGCGGAGACAGTTTTTTTTTTTCTATCTCAGCCTTTCCAGCCTGAAGGATAGATGTGAGGTCTTAAAGACCCCACATCTCTCCATAAAGAGGACATGCAACGCACTATTCCTTGTAATAGGCGTAAAAGTGATAAAAAATAAATTAATTCATTATAAAAATAAAAGTAAGATAAAGAATAAAAAAAAAAAGAATTTAAAGTGCCCCGTGCCCGCATGCTCATGCACAGAAACAAACGCATACCTAAGTCGAGCCTACATATGTAAACAGTATTCAAATCACACATGTGAGGTATCGCCACGTGCGTTAGAGCAAGAGCAACAATTAAAGCAGGAGAACTTCTCAGTAACTCTAAAAAGGTAACCTGTAAAAATGTTTAAAGCTTCGCCTATGGAGATTTTTAAGTACCTGGCGTCATTCCAGGAGTGTGCACAATTTTAAAGCATGATATGTTAGGTATCTATTTACTTGGCGTAACATCATCTTTCACATTATAGAAAAAAATTTAGCTAACTTCACTGTTTTTTTTTTAATTAAATGCTTAGGAAATCGCTGCACAAATACCATGTCACATAAAAAATTGCAACAATGGTCTCTGATAAAACATAAAAAATAAACATATATAATGTTTGGGGGTTAATTTGAGGAGCAATTTGATGATTGGAGCAAAATGCCAGAATTGGCCCGGATGGGAAGTGGTTAAGTTTGCATCAAACTTCATTGTGCTCCTCCAGCTCCTCTAAAAAATCTTCTTAACCATTATGATCATTCACCCAGGGATCAATACTGAGCAGTCCATTAATCCCAGCACATACAGAAGCAGAGGTAGCAAGAGCATGTTCCAGTAAACATGTATTTTGAGTTATTATTGCAGTGTTTACCATAAAGTAACACATGATGTGAATTATGCATATGCTTGTTCTTTCCTATTTTTGTTATGGTGAACATAGAGATTTGAAAATTAACCACAAGGGAATTCTTTATTTAACCTATCTTCATTCAGCCTCCCCGCTTAACAGCTGATGAGACACCCACCACATAAGGGGGAGCAATGCTTTTAGTGAGTTTGCCTACTCATAGATGTGCATTGTTAGGAGTCAATTACAAGCATTGTATAGCACTGCAAAGCAAGAGACATAGCTTGGATATTTAATTTTTTTTCTATCTATTGCTTAGCAGTTCTACCAAAACAATTTCTGACTCCATATGCATATATACTTGCACATTTTGCACAGAAATAAAAATTCCATTTTAAAACAATAACATATTAATAACATTATTTACATCAAGCTGATCCTTTTTACATGTATTGCGCATCTTAAATTATTTGAAACAATCTTTTAATTGTAGCTTTTTCGTGAAAGGAATAAACATTGAGAGATACAGGCTGATTCTTCGGGTCTACAAGCAGAAAATACAAATAGAGTACAATCAAACGTCATAGTAAAGCAAAGGATCTTAGAGTAAGCTGGCAAGGAAGAAGAAGAAATGCATTCCTTGAGCTTAACAGTTTTACAAAATCCTTTAAAATAAACTTTGCAGTTTCTACTCAAAGCTGAACGTCACCCAAATGGGAAAGTTCCACTCCCCCCCCCCTATATACGGAATGTCTCATTTGGGGGGGTATCCGCTCCCACTTCCAGTCAGATCGGCATGGCGCTCCGAGCAGAAGTTTGTCCCCCTCATTTCCCCGCAGCCTCTTGGGAAAAGTCACAGGTCCCAAGAAACTGTGGGACCATTCACAGGGCGCAGCTTGTGCATTTGCAGTGGGCAGTTGGCTGTGAAGCTGCAGGGAGTCACAGTTGCCAGCCCACAGGTAAGATGTCGGTGCCTGGACCCAAAGACCAGAAAAGAGCTTGGGTCAGATGGGGACATCGCTGGATCCTGGGATAGGTAAGTGTATGTTTTTAAAAAGTCAGTAGCTACAGTATTTGTAGCTGCTAATTTTTAAACTTGTGTTTACAGGGTGAAGATCCTCTTTAAAGTGGAGGGCCACCCTGAAAAAAAAAATACATAAAAAATTAGAAAAAAATCAGAAAAAAAAAATGAAAAACATATTTTTTTTTAAATTACCAGAAATGCCTGTTGCTAGGCACATCGTCCTAATCTGCCTCTTCCTCCTCCGCGGAGATCTTCTGTCTTCTCTCCTCCATGCGGCGTCTTCTGGGTAATGGGCCGCGCTGTGTTCTGGGAACTGTGTGTTCAGAACACAGCGCGCACCATTCACAAAGCGCTGCACGACTCGTGCATGCGCAGTAGGAAACGGGCAGTGAAGCCACAAGGCTCCACTGCCTGTTTTCCTTAGCCAAAATGGCGGCCCCGAGAGCCGAGGGACGGTTCAGCCTTGGGCGGCCGACATCGCGTGTGCCCTGGACAGGTAAGTGCTTATTAAAAGTCAGCAACTACAGTGTTTGCAGCTGCTGACTTTTAATTTTTTTTTTTTAAACTGGCCCTCCTCTTTAACACATATGTAAACAACAAAACAAAAATGATACATTTACAATCTTTAGATGCAGTGGGTGCATCTGTTTTCTTTGTTTACTTTGTTTACAATCACTCCTCCACTGTATTTACAGAAGAACATTGTAGCCACCCTTAAACAGAAGCATTGTCAACCTGTGGAGTGTTAACTATAGTGTTATCTATACAGAGAATGCAGAGTATTTTATGCAACAATCTCCATACCAAACAGGACCTTCAGGACTGCTATCAGTCTGCAACCCCTTAATCCATTCTTGAAGTAGCCTAAGTACCCCTTTCAAAGTCATATTATAAGCCTTTGGGATGGTACATCAGAATCAATTGATACATCATTCTGTATTTCTCCCCAGGTCCAGGAATTCTATGTCTGGTGTATATCTGGACCACATTTGGAGAAAGGAGTGTGTTGGCACCAGAGCAGAGTTGTAACTAGAACCTTCATGGCCCCGGTGCAAGACACCATGAAGTGCCCCCTGACCCGAGGCCAGGACCCTTCCCACTGATCCCAGAGTCAGCAGGACCAGGATATGCAGGAACAAATCCCCTCCATTTTCCTCTTGCAGCCACTGAATGCCTATGGGATAGAGAGGAGGAGAAGCAGTCTTTTAGCAACTGCAGGAGAAAAATGGACTGGATTCGTTCCTCTATATGTCTCCCATCCAGGTGTACAGGGCCAACATGTGCACCATTGCAATTGTGACCCCTGTAGTTACGCCCCCGGGATGAGTGGCAGCAGTAGTGGTGGGGGACAGGATCAGTGGTGGTTAGGTTGGGATAGGATCAGTGGCAGCAGTGGTGATGGTGGGGGGATGGGATGAGTGGCAACACTGAGGGAGAGATGGCATCAGTGGCAGCATTGGGGGGATGGGATCAGGGGCATCAGTGGTGGTGGAGGGCATGGGATCAGTGGCAAGAGTGGTTGTTAGTGGGGTGGGATCAGTGGTAGGAAGGGATTGAATGGGATGAATGACAGAGGTGGTGGGGCAATAGGATCAGTGGCAAGGGTGGTGGTTAGGGAGATTGGATGGGATGAGTGGTAGTGGTGGGGGCATTGGATTAAATGAGTGGCAGCAGTGGTGAGAGGATGGGATCAGTGGTGAGGGTGTTGGTTGTGGGGATGGGATGAGTGGCAGCAGTGGTTGTTGGGTGGGGATAGGACAGGGAAAAAGATGGTGGGGGATGGGTGGGGATGAAATCAGTGGCAGCAGTGATGGTGGTGGGGGATGGAATGGGTGGCAGCTATGAGGAGGGGTGGGATCAGTAGCAAGGGTGGTGGTTGGGGGGATGGGATCAGTGGTAGGGGGGATTGAATGGGATGAGTGGTAGAGGGGGTGAGGGAATGTGATCAATGGCAAGGGTGGTGGTTAGGGGGATGGGATGGGATGAGTGGAATGAGTGGTAGTGGAAGGAGGGATTGGATGGGATGAGTGGCAATGGTGGGGGCATTGGAGGAAATGAGTGGCAGCGATGGTGGGAGGTTGGGATCAGTGGTGAGGATTGTGTTTAGGGGGGTGGGATGGAATGAGTGGTTGTGGAAGGGAGATTGGATGGGATGAGTGGCAAGGATGGTGGTTGCGGGATGGGATCAGTGGTAGTAGTAGTTATGGTGGTGTGAGGGGGTGGATCAGTGGCAACAGTGGTGGTGATGGCGTGGGGGGTATCAGTGGTGGTGGTGTGAGGAGGAATAAAATGCACTAGTGATGGTGATGGTGTGGGGGGATCAGTGGCACGAGTGATGATGGTGATGTGGGGGGTATCAGTGGCAGTATTGGTGGTGGTGTGGGAGGAATTAGTGGCAGTAGTGGTGGTGGTGTGGGGAATCAGTGGTAGCAGTGGTGGTGGTGTGGGGGGATCAGTGGCACGAGTGATGATGGTGATGTGGGGGGTATCAGTGGCAGTATTGGTGGTGGTGTGGGAGGAATAAGTGGCAGTAGTGGTGGTGGTGTGGGGAATCAGTGGTAGCAGTGGTGGTGGGGGTATCAGTGGCAATGGTGGTAGTGGTGTGGAGGGAATCAGTGGCAGTAGCAGTGGTGGTGGTGTGGGGGGGGATCAGTGGAAGTAGTGGTGGTGGTGTGGGGAAAATGTCCAAGCTGATTGTTCCAACACCTCACAGATCTCTGGGGGGATCCCAGATCAACTTTTTTGCCACAAGGAGAAATGCCCCTCCCCCACTGTTCTTTTCCGCAAACAAGAGGGACCTCCCAGATGAGTTGGATTCCCTCAGTCAGAAATGGGACTTTGATCATGCTTACAGGTTTCCCCCTTTGCCCATACTCCCAAAGGTTTTAAAGAAAATATGGAAGGAGTAGGCAAAAGTCATTGTCATAGCTCTTTGGTGGCCCAAGAGAACATATTAGTGACAAAACCAATTCCCCTCCCATGCAGACAACCTTTCACTGCAATTCTTCATCCATTAGTATAAAAACTCAGATTGATTGCCTGATATTTGAGCGGGAGATCTTCAAAAGAAGGACATGCAAGAAATGTCCATACATTTATAAGAAATATATACAGTTTATTATATATACTTAGCATGTAATTCTGTCTCAGTTTGTTAAAAAGAACAATAAAGAATAGTAGCATCAGTCAGTTACTTCCATCTAACTGTCCCATCAACATAGGCTGCTCAAGAAATGATTTATATTTATGTGCATATTACAGTAATCTCCTTTTTTGGAAGGCAGGGATTGCATGCCAAAGAAATAGCAGACATATTGCTGTAGGACAAGATAGAGAATGAACACGGTGACCATATTAGAAAGCTACATCTACAGTATTACCGTATTTTTCGGACTATAAGGCGCACGTAAAAGCCTAAATTTTCTCACAAAATCGACCTTGCGCCTTATAATCCGGTGCGCCTTATATATGACCTGTTGACATCGCTGGAGTTCTTTGGTTAATGCACCCGGAATGATGGCAAGCACCGAATTCGTTTTCTTCACTTGGGCTTTAACAGTATCTGTCAGATGGGCGCGCATGGAGTCACAGATCAATAGGGATGGAGATTCGTGGAAAAAGCCACCCGATCTCTTACCGTAAACTGACGTACCGTAAACCTCTCTCAGGTTGTTCTACTGCGTGACTGATAGCGATGAGTTTGAAATCCGCTTCGTAAGCATGTCTCTTAACAGGAGCCATTTTTGGGGCAGCGGGTATACCGTAGAAAATGAACGAATGAATGCGCACACCTCCTGACTAAGATGGCCGTAATGCCCAATCCAAGCAGTGCAGCTTCGTGAGCATTACGGCCATCTTAGTCAGGAGGTGTGCGCATTCATTCGTTCATTTTCTACGGTATACCCGCTGCCCCAAAAATGGCTCCTGTTAAGAGACATGCTTACGAAGCGGATTTCAAACTGAAGGCTATCAGTCATGCAGTAGAGCATGGAAATAGAGTAGCTGCGAGAGAATTCAACATTAATGAATCAATGGTACGGAAGTGGAGGAAGCAAGAAGATGCCCTGCGCCAGGTAAAGAAGACCAAACTGAGTTTCCGAGGAAACAAAGCAAGATGGCCACAGTTGGAGGACAAAATTGAACAGTGGGTTATTGAACAGAGAACCGCAGGTAGAAGTGTCTCTACTGTCTCTATTCGACTCAAAGCAACAGCGATCGCACGCGACATGGAGATCAACGACTTTCGAGGAGGTCCCTCTTGGTGCTTCCGTTTCATGAAAAGGCGGAATCTCTCTATCCGCACAAGAACCACTATGTCACAGCAACTGCCAAAGGATTACGAAGAAAAGCTGGCCATTTTCCATACCTACTGCAAGAACAAGATCAATGAACAGAAAATCCGACCAGAGCACATCACCAACATGGACGAGGTCCCCCTTACCTTTGATATCCCTGTAAACCGTACTGTCGAGAGAACAGGGACCAGTACGGTATCTATACGCACTACAGGAAACGAGAAGTCATCCTTCACTGTAGTTCTCGGTTGCCAGGCTAATGGCCAGAAACTACCACCCATGGTAATTTTCAAGAGGAAGACTCTGCCAAAAGAAAAGTTTCCGGTTGGCATCATCATCAAGGCTAACCCGAAGGGCTGGATGGACGAGGAGAAGATGAGTGAGTGGCTGAGAGAGGTCTACGTCAAGAGACCGGGTGGCTTTTTCCACGAATCTCCATCCCTATTGGTCTGTGACTCCATGCACGCCCATCTGACAGATACTGTCAAAGCCCAAGTGAAGAAAACTAATTCGGTGCTTGCCATCATTCCGGGTGGATTAACCAAAGAACTGCAGCCACTAGATATAGGTGTCAACAGGTCATTTAAAGTTAAATTGCGAGCTGCGTGGGAGCATTGGATGACAGAAGGCGAACACACATTCACCAACACAGGGAGGCAACGCCGGGCGAGTTACGCCACTATCTGCCAGTGGATCGTGGATGCCTGGGCGAAGGTATCAGTCACCAGTGTAATCCGAGCTTTCAAGAAGTCCGGAATTATCACTGAACAGCTAAGTACCGGTACCGATGACAGCAACGAGACTGACTCGGATACTGATGAGAATGATGAGAGGGATACGGGCGTGCTTGATGCCGAAATTGCCCAATTGTTAAACTCAGACACTGAAGATGAAGAATTTGATGGATTTGCGGGAGAAGAATAAAGTGAAAAAGTGAGTGTCTGGTTTTGTACGGTATTCACCGGTAACTGAACAGTGTTAAGAGTTATTGAAGAATAAAGTGAAAAAGTGAGTGTCTGGTTTTGTATTTAATTGAACAGTGTTAAGAGTTATTGTTATAGACCATTTTATGGTTATTGCTAAAGAGTTGAATAAAATTTGACTTACAGTACCGCATCCGAGTTGTGTTTCATTAAATGCGCCTTATAATCCAGTGCGCCTTATAGTCCGATGCGCCTTATATATGGAAATATCCATTATATCAGCCGGTCGTTGCTAGTGCGCCTTATAATCCGGTGCGCCTTATCGTCCGAAAAATACGGTAGTATAAGATTAAAAGAATCATTAATTAATTATATATATATATATATATATATATATATATATATATATATATATATATATATATATATATATATATATAGAGAGAGAGAGAGAGAGAGAGAATTAACTACCATATGTAAAGCTACCACTAGACATACGGTATACCCGTGCCCCAAATGGGGATCTTTAATTTATACTATAGGCCCTATAAACACACAGCATACTATCACTACTTTTGAATACTGGAGGGGATGGGGTGACAGGAGAGAGCACAGACCTAACACTTACAACCCCTATTCCCTGCTGTCTTAAGCCACTGGGATAACATGGCAAGGTCTGCCTAAAGCCGCGTACACGCGTAGCCGTCTGTCCGACGTACTTAGTCTGGCGGACTTTCCGCCAGACTGTCCGTCGGACTTTCCGAACGGGCTACTTGCCCACACACGGCACTTTTTCAGCGGACTAATACGGCGTACTAAGTATGCCGTACTTTTGAAATGAACGGACTCGCCCACACACGCGGAGGAAAGTCCGCTCATTTCGAGCGCGTCTCCAGGTAGGCGGGGCCCGCGAAGGAGACGTCGCTGGCCCCGCCGCCTGGTATGGACTTAAAGGGGAACCCCAACGCCGAAAAAAAATCGGCGTGGGGGTCCCCCCCAAGTCCACAACAGACCCTTGTCCGAGCACGCTACCCGGCCGGCCAGGAAAGGAGGGGTGAGCGAGCGCCCCCCTCCTGAGCCGTACCAAGCCGCGTGCCCTCAACATGGGGGGTGCCTTGTGGAAGGGGGGGTGCGGCCCCCCCACCCCAAAGCACCTTGTCCCCATGTTGATGAGGACAAGGGCCTCTTCCCGACAACCCTGGCCGTTGGTTGTCGGGGTCTGCGGGTGGGGGGCTTATCGGAATCCGGGAGCCCCCTTTAATAAGGGGGCCCCCGGATACCGGCCCCCCACCCTATGTGAATGAGTATGGGGTACTCGGGGGTCTTCTCGCCGGACTCCTCCGCTATCTTCTTGTAGCTCTTTTACTAGCGGAGGAGCCCGGCACTCTTCTTCGTCGCCGCGGCCTCTTCTTCCGACTTCGGGGGTCTTGTCCCCCTCTTCGGTTCTTCTGCCGGGCCACCGCGCCTTCTTCTAGCTCTTTTACAGGCGGTGGCCCGGTCTTCTGTCGCCGCCGCCGCCCTCCGTTCTTCTGTTCTTGTCTTCTTCTTCTTCTTCTTCAGATGTTGCCTCGCCGAGTCCTCCGCTCACAATGATGGGGAGCGGGCACGTGGCGACTTATATAGGGACAAGGGGCGGGGTCTTCGGTGGATGTCACATGGGTGGATGTCACATGGTGACCCCGCCCCCTTACAATGTCACAGTCCTGGAGGATGCTGGGACTGTCGCCATGTGACATCAACCCATGTGACATCCACCCATGTGACATCCACCGAAGACCCCGCCCCTTGTCCCTATATAAGTCGCTGAGTGCCCGCTTATTTTATCTTGTGTGTTGTGTTTTTTTTTGTACTTTATTTGACAGGTGAATGGGTAGGGGTACATTGTACCCCATACTCATTCATATAGGGTGGGGGGCTGGTATCCGGGGGCCCCCTTATTAAAGGGGGCTCCCGGATTCCGATAAGCCCCCCGCCCGCAGACCCCGACAACCAACGGCCAGGGTTGTCGGGAAGAGGCCCTTGTCCTCATCAACATGGGGACAAGGCGCTTTGGGGTGGGGGGGCCGCACGGCCCCCCCTTCCCCAAGGCACCCCCATGTTGAGGGCACGCGGCCTGGTACGGCTCAGGAGGGGGGGCGCTCGCTCGCCCCTCCTTTCCTGGCCGGCCGGGTAGCGTGCTCGGACAAGGGTCTGTTGTGGACTTTGGGGAGACCCCCACGCCGATTTTTTTTCGGTGTTGGGGTTCCCCTTTAAGTCCATACCAGGTGGCGGGGCCAGCGGCGTCTCCTTCTCGGGCCCCGCCTACCTGCAGACCCGCTCGAAATGAGCAGACTTTTCTCCGGGCGGGAAAAGTTCGCTCATTTCAAAAGTACGGCGGACTGGCATACACACGGCCGGAATGTCCGCCGAAATGCGAGTCCGGCGGGAAGATTGGAGTGCAAAACTTCTTTCTAAGTCCGCTGTACTTTCGGGTCAAAAAATATGCCGGAGGCTACACATGGGGGGATTGTCTGGCGGACTTGAGTTTGCCGGACTTTTCCACCCGCTTGTTTGATCGTGTGTACGCGGGATTATAAGCACCTGCATATCCCTCCTCTGAAATAACTGTAGGAAACTTGGGGGTTAACATGGTATATCCCACTCCCAAACCCATAATGAACATGCAGTGCACTCCACCAAGCATGATGGGCTCCACTCCCTCTCCCCCATCCCCCCTCAATAGCGATACTTGGCCTGCTTATAACGCTTCCGCCCAACCTCACCTCACCAGACTTAAAACATCTGCACCTTCTCCAACAACACCATTACGGTATCCACAAAGCATGCACCTATATAAAACACAGACCATTGCATCATCAAATTACGACTAAGGAATAGCAATTAGCTACCTTATGATAGACACAATACACATATTCCAGGTCTAGCTTCCACTTGACACACAACATGCCACACTGCCAAGAGATGTTATGCTACTACATATCTCCTTGCTTATAACTCCTAAACTGTTAAAACGTTAAATGTTTTAGTGTTTTTTTAAATGTAGATATCAGCGTTTTGATCAAGCTCAATGATTACGGCAGCTACACTATACCACACTCTAATAGATGACATGGGTGCCATAGACACCACCCTTAGAAGCCTCTATCAACTGTCCTCGGTCTCACCCACATTCTCAAATTGCGATCGGCCTGTACCTGCCTAACAAAATATCCCATAGCGGCAGGCTAGCAAACCCAACAAATAAAACAACCCCCCTTTGCCAGGTTTCACCAACTCCCACACAGTGACGGCTTGGCGCGGGTAACCAGTAGGTGTCAACGCTCTGACGCTCACTGTACCCGACTAATATATTTTATCACCATCTCCCCCACCTCTTTATCACCGTAACCCTCTATCCCTGATTTTTCCCTCCCTCAAGAGGAAGTCAGACCGCTCCCCACTAACAACTCACTGACTTAGACGTCCCCCCCCTCGCTGATCACCCTACCCACTCACCCCTCTAAATACATGTGGACTCAAAACTCCTGAGAAGAGATCACAACTACTCCTAAAACTACGAAAGACTAAAGCACACATTATCTTTATCCAGGAAAACCCATTTTAGAGCTGACAATATCCCCAAACTCAATAGCAATCACTTTCCTACAGTATATTATGCTCCTTATGCCGCGTACACACGATCAAACAATCGGGTGGAAAAGTCCGGCAAACTCAAGTACACCAGACAATCCCCCCATGTGTAGCCTCCAGCATACTTTTTTGACCCGAAAGTACGGCGGACTTAGAAAGTAGTTTTGCACTCCAATCTTCCCGCCGGACTTGCATTTCGGCAGACAATCCGGCTGTGCGTATGCCAGTCCGCCGTACTTTTGAAATGAACGGACTTTTCTCGCCCGGAGAAAAGTCCGCTCATTTTGAGTGGGTCTCCAGGTAGGCAGAGCCCGCAAAGGAGACGCCGCTGACCCCGCCACCTGGTATGGACTTAAAGGGGAACCCCAACGCCAAAAAAATCGTCGTGGGGGTTCCCCCCAGGTCCACATCAGACCCTTGTCCGAGCACGCTACCCGGCCGGCCAGGAAAGGGGGGGCGAGCGGCCCCCCCACCCCAAAGCACCTTGTCCCCATGTTGATGAGGACAAGGGCCTCTTCCCGACAACCCTGGCCGTTGGTTGTCGGGGTCTGCGGGCGGGGGGCTTATCGGAATCCGGGAGCCCCCTTTAACAAGGGGGGCCCCCGGATACCGCCCCCCACCCTATGTGAATGAGTATGGGGTACAATGTACCCCTACCCATTCACCTGTGAAAAAAAATACAAAAAAAAACACAACACAGGGTAAAAATTGTTTATTGCACAGCTCCGGGGTCTTCCGTCTTCGGGGGTCTTCTCGCCGGACTCCTCCGCTATCTTCTGCTTGCTCTTTTGCTAGCGGAGGAGCCCAGCTTTCTTCCTCGCCGCCGCCCTCTTCTTCCGACTTCGGGGGTCTTGTCCCCCTCTTCGGTTCTTCTGCCGGGCCACCGCGCCTTTCTATAGCTCTTTTACAGGCGGTGGCCCGGGCTTCTGTCGCCGCTGTAGTCGCTGCCTTCTGTTCTTCTCTTCTTCTCTTCAGATGTTGACTCGTCGCTCCCTCCGCTCACAATGGCTCTGGCGCGATGCGCGGCGACTTATATAAGGACATCGCCGGACAGTCCTCTGGGACTGTGACACCATAATGGGCGGGGACATCATCCGGTGATGTCTCTATATAAGTCGCCGCACGTCGCGCTGGAGCCATTGTGAGCGGAGGGAGCGAAGAGTCAGCGTCGGGAGAGAAGAACAGAAGGCGGCGGCTACAGCGGCCGCGACTACAACAGCGCCTTTCCTGGCCGGCCGGGTAGTGTGCTCGGACAAGCGGACTTTCCTCCGCGTGTGTGGGCGAGTCCATTCATTTCAAAAGTAGGGCGGACTTAATACGCCGCATTAGTCCGCTGAAAAAGTGCCGTGTGTAGGCAAGTAGCCCGTTCGGAAAGTTGGACGGACAGTCTGGCGGGAAGTCCGCCAGACTAAGTCCGTCGGATAGTCCGCTACGTGTGTACGCGGCATAACAAAGACTCCAAAACTAAAGGTGTTTCCATCTTGATCTCTAACCACTTCAGCCCGGACCATTTTGCTGGCCAAAGACCAGACCACTTTTTGCGATTCGGCACTGCGTCATTTTAACTGACAATTGCGCGGTCATGCGACGTGGCTCCCAAACAGGATTTACGTCCTTTTTTTCCCACAAATATAGCTTTCTTTTGGTGGTATTTGATCACCCCTACGGTTTTTATTTTTTGCACTATAAATAAAAGTAGAGCGACAATTTAGAAAAAAAAACACATTATTTTTTACCTTTTGTTATAATAAATATACCCCAAAAATATATTAAATAAATTTTCCCTCAGTTTAGGCCAAAACTTATTCTTCTACATATTTTTGGTAAAAAAAATTGCAATAAGCGATTATTGATTGGTTTGCGCAAAAGTTATAGCGTTTACAAATAGGGGATAGTTTTATGACATTTTTATTAATAATTTTTTTTTTACTAGTAATGGCAGCGATTAGCAATTTTTATTGTGACTGTGACATTATAGCGGACACATCTGACATTTTTGACACATTTTTGGGACCATTGTCATTTATACAACAATCACTGCTATACAAATGCAGTGATTCCTGTGTAAATGACACTGGCAGTGAAGGAGTTAACCAGTGGGTGGCAGTGTAGGTGTTAAGTGTTCCTAGGGGTGTGTTACTAACTGTGGGGGTCTGGGCTTTCTTTTAGTGAACACTGATCTCTGCTCCAATCACATGGAGCAGAGATCAGCGTCACTTGTTGCTAGGCAGAACGGGGAGATGCTGTTTACAACGGCATCTCCCAGTTCAGCCGCCCCATGAGACGATCGTGGGTATGCCCGCAGCGATTTAGTCCACGGAACCCACGACTGGTCTCATGGGGGTCCCGACTGGCACGCAAGCGCGGCGGCTCGCGGCTCGCTTGCGATGGCAGAGCGGCATTTAAAATTGGACGTACCTGTACGCCAATATGCCTGCCCGTGCCATTCTGCCAACGTACATCGCTGTGCGCCGGTCGGGAAGTGGCTAAACACTGACCTATACAAATACATCACATTCAAATGAGACAATGGAGGTAGATTTCTATTTCTGAAAGTATCCCTACACAATACGCCTATTACACTAGCCAATCTATAGGCCCCTAATAACCAACAAGTACCCTTTTTTCGCAGAACGCTACAAAACCTTACAGCATTCAAATCTGGACTCCTGATCATAGGAGGCGATTTTAATGTAGCACTGTCCCCTTCACTTGACACTTCGGCAGGCACCTCGTCTCTAACTTATAGACCCCTATGAGCTATTAAAACTCTTCTTAGTGAACTGACCCTACATGGCACCTGGCGCACGCTACACCCCAACGACAAAGACTTCACCTTTTTTTTCGCCACCCCACAACAAATATACCAGAATTGACTACTTTTTTCTATCCCAAACTGACTTGACACTTCTCACCGAAGCAACTATAGATCCCATGTATCTCTTAAACCACAATCCCATTTCAATGACCCTAACACTTGCACTGATACCCTCTACATCGCGGATATGGCGCATAGACCATTCCCTACTAACCAACCTAGACATAACTACAAGAATCAATGCACGCCTAACAAAATATTTTTGAGAAAACGAGTCAGCTGACACCACATCCACCACCCTCTGGGCTGCACACAAGTGTGTAATCCAAGGAGAATTAATATCTATATCGGCAAAACGAAACAGAAACAGAAAGGCATGGATCGAAACACTATCCCATGCATCCTTTCTCTTGAACACATACACAAGCAAACACTGGCTACAGATTTTCTCGCTGACTTGTTGAAAGCCAGAGAAGAATTGCTTGAAGAGCTTGTAAAAACCCTAAAACGCAAATATGCACAGACGCAAAGGCTATATTACGAGTTTGGAAACAAGTCAGGGAGGCTCTTGGTTAGAGCACCTCAACTTAAAAAGGCTGCATCCACAGTTCACACTATTAAAGGCCCCTCAGGCACTAATTACACAACAATGGAAGACATAGCCGATCAATTCGTACAGTATTTTACAAAACTGTATAACTTACCCACCCCGATAGACTCTAAACGAGAATCCCCCAGAATAGAAGCAGTTGACAACTTCCTTAAAAAATATAGTCCTAATGCTATCTCTACAGAAGAAGCTAATGCAATCAACCAACCTATCTCACTGGACGAAACCACAGTAGCACTAAAACCACTAAATACTGGCAAGAGCCCCGGCCCCAACGGCCTGACAGTAAGCTACTACAAATCATATACAGACACATTATTCCCCCACTTTATCAAAGCATTCAATTCTCTCCCCTCCTCCCCCAAGCACACAAAGACATCCTGTCCGCCCACTTAACGCTCATACCAAAACCTGGTAAAGATCCCACTATAGTATCAAATTACAGGCGCACTTCACTCCTCAATGTGGACGTGAAACTATATGTAAAGGTCTTAGCAAACCGCCTACTTCCCTTGCTTCCCAAACTGATCTCAGTAGACCAGGTCGGATTTATCCCTGGTAGAGAAGCAAGGGATAACACTAACAAACCATCAATATCCATCTAAAACCTTACACCCGGGCTTCTTGCTGTCTCTGCAGAGAAGGCGTTCAGTAGAGTGGCATGTGACTATATGACAGCAGCATTAAAGGCAATTGAACTACCGGAACATATGCTACATCTAATACGGGCTCTGTACTCCTCGCCAAGTGCACAAATCCGAGTCAACAGTCGCCTTCTCCGTGTCGAATAGCACACGCCAGGGATGCCCATTATCCCCCCTACTCTTTGTACTCTCCATGGAACCACTGTTATGTAGACTTAGGGATAACCCTGACATTAAAGGAATCAATATCAGAAACAAACTTTGCAAAATAGTAGCATATGCTGATGACATTTTATTATTCCTCACTGATCCCATAACCACTATACCCAATCTACTTCAAGATTTTGCACTTTTCAAACCACTCTCCAATCTATGGATTAATTTTACAAAATCTAAAGCCCTAAACATATTTCTACCTGCAGGGATAATGACAGAATGCCAAAACAACTTCCCCTTTAGCTGGGAACCTCATGCCATCACGCACCTGGGAGTACAGATCCCAAAACGCCTATCTGAACTGTACTCTAGAAACTTCCTACCCATTCTCACAACCATCCGACAAGACCTCCACAAATGGACAATAGGCCCATTCTCCTGGTTCGGCAGGGCGGCAATAATAAATATGAATATCTTACCCAGAATTCTTTACCTACTCCAAACCCTGCCAATCAGGATTCCCCCTACATTCTTTGCCACGCATAAATGACTATGTCGAAATTTCATCTGGTCCTCCAACACCCCTGATTGAATTGGGACAGACTAGTACTCCCCAAACCGAAAGGAGGCATTGGTCTGCTGGATATCTTCAAATACCATTGGGCCACTCACCTGATGCGCATAATAGACTGGCATGTACACTCAAAAACAAAAGACTGGGTAAACATTGAAGACTCACTCACCCCTCTCCCAATCTCCCATCTACCTTGGACCTTGATCCCTAAAGACAACATAAGTCACCCAATGATAGGCCCTACCCTACTTATTTAGGCATGCAATAAATATAATTTGGCCTCCACACCAGGGCCCTTGACCCCTCTAGATCTTAACCCTCCCTCCCAGGATCTCAATGGACAGTCTAACTGTTAATACCCAAAAAAATCCACTAAGGACGAACATCTCTTTCAACAAAATGAGATCATTACATACTCAACCCTTTCCTCCCAATTTGCTGAGGAGCCATTCCCTTCTTCAAGTACCTACAAATCAGACACTTCCTTAACATCTCCAAACCCTTAGATAAATGGCACAGAGACCATACCCCTTTTGAAACCAAAACCAAAACTCTGCACCAGCACCGAACCCCAAAGACATCTGGACTCAACCATATACATGCTCTTATTCACAGACAACAACCCTAAAGAAAACTCTACTATTCAACAATGGGAAAGAAACCTTAAAATAGAATTACCTAAGGAAGAGTGGGAGCAGATTTTTGAACATATCCACAAAGGATGAACTAATGTCACTGCCCAAGAAAACGCCCATAAAATCTACTTCAACTGTTATAGAACCCCAGAAAAGTTGCACAAATACTACCCCAATGTTTCCCCACTGTGCTGGAGATGTGAGCTTGCTCTAGGAACCATGATCCACATTTGGTGGGAATGTCCACTCCTATAACATTTCTGGCAAGAAGTACATTGATTAATCACCCACATTACCACCCGCCCTCCAGACTATAACCCAGCGCAATATTTCCTCCATCACACCTCCATACCATATTCGGCCTACAAAAAAATCCCTCACCCTACACCTCATTAATGCGGCTAAACAATGCATCCCAGTTCACTGGAAGTCGACTTACCCTCCCAAGATCTCTGAATGGCTTTGCCGCATAGGGAAAATAGCTAACATGGAAGCTCTTATCCATCAAACCAATGACACCCCAACTAAATACCAAACAATTTGGGCGTGCTGGACACACTTCAAGGAATCCACTGAATTTCGTAACCTCATGACCAAACCATGACCTTCCTCATTTCCCCCTACCCTCTCTCCCCTTCCCTACCCACCACCTGTTAGAAATATCTCCAATTCTCTCACTTTCTATACAGAATGATTTCCTATACTTACCTGTGTAAACAGAAATCAAGCTACTTACTAACTTCCTGATTTCCTACCCCACCCGGACACAGTTAGCTCCCACAAGGGGTGTCTGGGCACTTGGGTAGCTGATTTGGTTTACTTGTAACTCCCACTTTACACTCCTGAACTACTCTACACCCCGCCCAAAAAAATACAATTTGCATGTACATTATATGCGTATTGATCTAACATTTCTTACCTAGATATCTTACTCCGAAATAATCTATTTTGCATGTTTTAACATATTCCATGTAAAAATGTGTATGTATACTGAATACGCTGAAAAATCTTACTCTTGTTTTTGCTGTATCTTGAAAACTTCAATAAACATTTTTAATGTGATGGTAAGGGGAAGGTTATGCACATTTCAAGAGTTAAAACAAAAAAATAATATAATTATGATAGATGAGTGGCTTGATTCCCTCCCTCAACCAGTGAGGTCAGCAGATAATCTGCTACTGATGGAGAAACTATGTACGGAGGTAGAAAAAAGGAGGGGCATATCGGTTTTATATAAAATCATAATAGAGAGAACTGGGAATACTGGGTATTTCACACAAAGGAAGTAATACAAAGAAAATAGGATATTTTTTCATGTATCGGGAACATGAAATGTTGGGTTTACATATTCTTACATCTGTGGGACAAGTACTGCACTTTTTTCTTTTTTTTTTTTACCAATACAAATACACTATCTTGTACCCAAGTCAATTGAAGGATCGACTTTGGTACAATCAGCCTGCCCATACATGGAAAACATGGATCAAAATTTGGCTGTTTCAGCATGGAATTTTGATCCATGTATGGCCTAGTATAGGGCTTCCAAGATCACTACCCCCACATGGATCACCCTAGCCACTCATAGTAGTTACATAGCCATCAATTAGCCTCTTCCTTAGAAAATAAAGGCACATCCTATCAGACCAATCTCTACCTCTTGGGCTTAGACTGCCTCCCCTTCAGTGGATAGGATATGTAGAGCCACTATGTGGTCAAGTTTTGCACACTTCTGTCTGGTACTACAGGCCTGAGGTGGGTCTAGATTAGGAGGTGGACTCTGGACAGATGGTATTTTCCAAAGCTTCCCACCCATGAGGTATTTTTCTATTATATCTCAGGAAACAGAAAGTATTCTTAATAAATCCTTATTTCTGTGTAGTCATCATGATGGCACAGCATTATTCACTCCCTGGTGTTTAACTATCTTTGTCTGCTAATATTTTATTTTCTGAGGAAAGGGTTGGTCTTGCCTTAGTTTATTACTCTCTGTGCTTCCTGTCCATCACAGGTAGATGGTCTCTTTCAATTGTCCTGTCAGGGTGACTATGGGAAAGGGAAATTACCAGTAAGAATAATTTGTCTTTTGCTTAACCCCCAAGAACTAGCTGCATGTCCCCTGAGATCTATACCAAAAGACCTCCACTGGATTGAATGCATCCACTATTTTTGTTTCTCCTCTGACATAAAGAGGAATCAGACACTGTTATCACAATGAATGTTCAAGAGATGCCTTTAGATGTAAATACTAAAAGGACTTACAAGTCAGATTTTGTTAAGCACATGAGCTGCAGACATATTAACACTGGGCTCACAAATTTAATGACCAACCAGAGAATTACATGAGTTGAAGTAAACAAAAAGAAATGCAAAGAAAACCATTTATATTGACAGCAACAGCCACATTTACATAACAATATATCAAGCTGAAATAGACTGTACACTTATCATGTAAAAAGAAAGAATAGACAAGAGGCAGATAAAACAAATTTGAAAACATAAAGATTACCACTATTTATTTATGAACTAGCTTCTCATGATAGGGATAATAAGGAAAATACCTAGGTCTGAACTAATAAACATTGGGGGTTATTTACGAAAGGCAAATCCAGTTTGCACTACAAATGCACTTGGAAGTGCAGTCGCTGTAAATCTGAGGGGTAGATCTGGAATGAGGGGAAACTCTGCTGATTTTATCATCCAATCATGTGCAAGCTAAAATTCTGTGTAGCGTTGGCTCCTGAAGAGCATGCGCTATGTGTTTTTGTCATTTAACTTTGCCCTTAAACCGTAGTTTGGTTTTGGGTTTAATTGTTCTAAATCTTGACCTTAGCACCAGTCTGACTGGACTGCAGGGTGTTCTGCCTGGCCATAGGTGGCACTTTCACTTTTGGCAGGTATTGAAACACAGTTTAATTGGGTGCATTAAGATTATTCTCTCTTGGAACCAGCCCAGTGGGAGGGTCATTCCTGCTGTGCTTCCTGGGAGAGGGTACTTAAGGTGCGGATGTCACGTGTATAGGGGTTCCAGTCCAGAAGTGGTTTCTGGCTGATGGTCCTGGTCCTCCTGACCAGCCCCCAGGACATCCATGGCCTGGGGTGTGGATCCACGCGATTTTATGTCTCGGGGCTGGCAAAACCCGAGGCAAGGAAACTGAAGGAGGGATTCGGAGGTGGTCTGGTACTGTCTCGGTTATTAGAGAGGCCCAGCAACTGTGAAGGTATCCAGGGGAGGACTCTTTGGGAGAAGGCCATGCAAAGGTTGGCTTCTCAACAAGAGCCTGGACAAGTTGAAAGACCCAAGTGAATCTGATCTTGTGTGGCATCGCTGGACCAGCTGCAAGATACTGGTACCACACGAGGGCTCTACAGATTTTCAGTTTACCAAGTGACCTACATAAAGTTTGTGGCAGAGACTTGTTCTTGATCTGAGCACCCTGTTGGTTGCTAGGTCTGGTGAGAAAAGGGCTATCCATAAAGGTGAAAATCCAGCTGTGAATGGCTATTCTCTGGATTTGCTGATACGAGAGACTTTTTTCCACTAGCACTAAGAGTACCTGATTTTTTCCTACCTAACCCTCTAACCCTATGTCGAGAGACTGTGTTGTCTTTTGCCATTTTAAACTGTACAACAGTAAAGAAAAACACATGGAGTAGCATGCAAGTAATAATAATAATAATAATAATAATAATGATAGGGACACACAACAAATACTTACTTTTTTGAAGAACTCTCTTGATCCTTCTGTACTGATCATGCTCCCTCAAATTGATGTCTGACCATAATTTTCTCAGTTAATTCTTGGATCGTTGTACCCCAAAATTCCTGTACAGACTTTTCACAACTTTAGTCATGATCTTGGCCTTTCTCACATTTAGGTTTAGGTACAGGCCATAGTTCCCATCATAGTCAGCCCTCTTCAAGATGTCCACCATCTCTATAAAGGCCATATTTGATGCCTTTAACCTCCTCCGGGATCGAGACATTTGTGACTCCGGCCTTTCGTCCTTGCTGCTGCTGTCTTTATGCACTTGTTCTTTCTCCACCATGTGCTCTCCTACTGCGCCAAAAGAGAAAGGGCAGGGAATAGACTAGAAATAACACCAGGGGCAAGCGAAGTTTCAAGCATGCGCAGTGTATATAAAGCATAACACGCATGTGTCGTATGTACGATCTGTGAGCAGGGGAAGGAGTATCGGAAGTGCCGATCGTTCTAACGAAGGTACAATTCGAACTTGGTGCATCAGTGGCCTATACTGCTTCTAGATTGAGGCCTATATTGGGGCAAGATTGGGATAGTTTAGCCTGACATTAGGCTTTGTCTTGTGTTGTGTCTTGCAGAGAAAATGGATCCATTCAATGATAGGGAATTTCTAGCAATATTCATTGACATGTTCAGGGAGTTGCCCTGTCTGTGGCAGGTGAACCACATGTTGTTTTAATAAGCTAAGAAAGAAGAAGGCAGCGCTTCAGAAATTTGTGAAGCTGATGATCCCCACGGCAGTCATCACCTATTTGAAGGCCAAAATTGGTGGCATGAGGAGCACGTATCTTAGGGAGTGAAAGAAGGTCCAGAATTCCCAGAGATCAGGAGCAGCAGATGACGTTTATGTACTCAGGCTGTGGTACTATGACAGACTGCATTTTCTGTCAGACCAGAGTGAACCCAGACCAGCACTCTCCACTCTTCCTTCCACCTCAGCTGAGGCTTCCGATGTCCAACCTGGGCCTTCCACCCAGGAAGATGTGGAGGAGCCCAGCTTGAGTCAGGTAGAGCATTGTTCAACATATTCGTTGTCGTAAAATGAATGATGTTAACTAGATGTTATTATTGATCACTAATTTCTGATTTAACAAAATGGTTTACATCTCAATAGAAAGTAGTGGTCAAAAAATATTGAGACAAGAATGAAAAATGCTGGGCTCAGTATGATAGTCTTTTCCATTTGTTAACATTCAATTTGCAACAGTCATGAGCACAAAATTGTGTGATTGATGAAACGATGATCAAAAAACTAAAACTATGTCCCTTTTTCATACACAGGAAAGCCTCAGCCAGGAGGCGGCTGTGGCAAGTTGCAGCCAGGAGGTAGATCATCATCATCCTCCTCCTCCTCCACTTCCTACTACAACACCAGTGCCGCAGCCTGGAAGGAAGCGTCTAATGCCGCGTACACACGAGCGGATTGTATGGCGTACTTAGGCCGTCGAAACACATTTCAGCGGACAATCCGCTCGTGTGTGGGCTTCAGCTGACTTTTTCAGCGTGCAGTCCGGAGTACTAAGAATTTCGTTTTTTCCGAAATTCTGTCCGTCGTACTTTGGTTTCAGCGGAAAATACGGTCGTCAGTATGCTAGTCGGACGGACTAAGAATGACACATGCCCAGAAAGGATTTACAGGGCTTTGCTGTGTCTTGGACTTCCTATTTCTAGTCCCGTCGTACGTGCTGTACGTCATCACGCAAGCTTTCGTCGGACTGTTTGGGTATCCGTGTGTGGTCAAGTCCGTTCAGTGGAAAGTACGATGGACTGTCCGTCGGATTGTATGACGGACTAAGTACGCCATACAATCCGCTCGTGTGTACGCGGCATTAGGAAGACAAGAGTGTGATGGCCTGGGTTCAGTCTGGTCTGGCAAAAGATGCAGGCTGTTGTATGACTACAGCCTGGGGACATATATGCCATCTGCTGCTGTTCCTGATCTCTTGGTGTCCTCAACCGGATTGTGCTCACTATTATATGGACTCCTCAGGCCACCAATTTTGACTGTAAAATAATTGATGTGTGCCCTGGGGTACAAAAGCTTGCATATCCCACTAGTTTCTCCAGCGTTGCCTTCCTCTTTATTTTGTTATGACCCATAATAAATGGCTATTTATTTTTGACAAATACTTGGCTATGTGCTTTACTTCAAAAAGGACCGTTTGTTTGTGAGTAGGCGGGTACATTTAAAAAAATACAAGGTCAAATTAACAAGGGATACCAACCAACCTCCTTGAGGTTAAAAAATATAAGATAATAATGGTGTTGTGGTAACTTGACACACCAAATGAAAAACAATATTATGGAGAGCACTAGAAAAAAGCAAGAGATCTTGGTAAAAAAAGAAAATGAGATCACTAAAAATAATAAAGAAATCAGTTTGTGAGAACTCTATATGAATATAAGCAGCAACACAAATTCATTCTTCCAGCATTATAAAGAAGAAGAGAATGCGCTGAATTAAAAGATTAAAATATTTTACAGAGTAACAAATGTGCTATCTCCATTACGAATGCTAGTTTTACCAGGCCGAGCTCTTCCGTCTCTTAATTCAGAGCATGCGTGGAACTTTGTGCATCGGAATTGTTTACACACGATCGGAATTTACGAGAACGGATTTTGTTGTCGGAAAATTTAAGATCCAGATCTCAAATTTTGTGTGTCGGAAATTCCGATGGTAAATGTCCGATAGAGCCTACACACGGTCGGAATTTCCGACAACAAGGTCGGAAAATCCAACCGTGTGTACGGAATATAAGAGTGTATGTGGTTTTCATTCAGTAAAGTCCATTCCTTGGATTTTTCAATTGAAGAATGTTGGACAGGTGGGGGCTGACACAGCATATGGCCAGCTTATGATTGGATCTCTAGATTTAAGAAATCTTGCTTTGTGAATCAGGGACAGTTCAAATTTTCCAAGGGTAACAAGTCAACAGAAGAACCTATGAAATACTTGTGGATGCAAATGGAATGCCAGTCATCGGGCGAATGTTAGTCAGGACTATATTCAAAGAAGCAGAAGACTTTCTATGTAATTCAAGGATTAGGTGATCAGTTCCTGTTCCTGTTTTGATATGCAGGTGTTTTATGGATACCCAAATAAGTTAATTAAGTGCTCTATAACTAGCATGGGCAGAGCTTGAGGGGTTGCAATGGCAACCTCACCCAGGCTCCAAGGGAACTGTGCAACCTCCCTGTCACATTAGGTTTTACACCAGGCTTCACTAATTGTCAGATCATGGTTTGGAAGCAGATCGAGTCACTGTCCCATGATAATCCCCCAGCCATCACCACTATCATTATTATAGAGCTTAAAGTGGGAGGCACAACAGTCCTGGATGGAGGGCAAAACTGACCCAGTTAACACAAATGAAAGAATATTGTATTGACCCGACTACCAAGAATTTTAATTCAATACCCCTGTTTTTCATTGTGTCGCTGGGGAAAATAGCTTGCCGCATCATACTGTATAGGTAACTCAGTAAACTCCGAGGGCTCATGAGCCCTCTCTGTTTATGATCTCACTTACACAGGGTGACGGCATTGCACTCTCTGCTCAAGCCCCCCCAACCCATTACAGCCCCCTCCCTTCCAGGCATGTTCAGTATTGCTTAACTGTGCATGTACATGCAAGGTGGGAGCAGGCAGGCCAGCCATTGTCAGCAAAAAGCGGTGAGCTTATATATAAACAAGGAAACTCAGAGGACCCATCCTGGGTCCGGTCCAGGGTCACGGGACCTATGACATCCAGATTCACATATAAGCCTACTACTTTCACCCGGCAGCTAAGAATGTTGCCTGCCCCCAGCTTGTGTGCACGTGAATGATTGAGCAGAGTGAGGAGGAGAGGTTGTACTGGGCTGGATGAGGGGGCTGAGCAGAGTGCACCTCTGGGGAATGGGCTTGCCCAGTCACCCTGTGTATCTAAAACTGAAAACTCATATTTATGTATGGAACTGGTGGGGCCCTTGTCTGACCAGCCTGACCCTCTAAGTTTACTGAATTTACCTACATAGGATGATGCAACAAGCACTTTTCCAGGGCCACGTGTGCCCCCTTGAACATGGGTGGGGTTGCCATTGCAACCTCTGTGACCCCTAAAGCTCCGCCAATGGAAATAACTCTTTAGCCACTTGGAGTATGTTGGCGCACTGTAGGGGTATCTTGGCATGTGGTGGGAGGGGCGGGTGGGTCTATGGTCAACATTTGCATCAGTGCCCACAGGTTTTAAGCTACGCCCTCAATAACTAGTCTGCCTCCTACATTACAGGACACACTAATACCTTTTAGAGACCTTCTACAAGTTGAAGTCATTTGGTAAATGTCTTCTTAAGCAAAAGATGCAGAACCTACAATTTTAAGTCCTTGAAGACTAACATTAAGATATTAAGATAGATGGATGTATATCTCAGTCATTTCAGTACACATGTAACAATTTTGCTAACAAGAAATTGAATGGGAAATCTCTAGATCTTGAATTTCAACAGACCTACAGCACAGTGCTTCAGGCTCACACCAACAATGACTAGATTGTAAGTTCCTCAGTGGAGAAACTCAATAAATTCATGAATAGGTATTATGAGATAAATACTTACCAGGTCATGGACTGTGTAAACAGTAAATTGCAGAAGCGTTACAATGTACTTACTGAAAGCAATTTTTTTTATAAGAGGCTGTTGTCATGGGCTTTGTATGATTGCATTAAACAACAGTGAAGTGATTGCATCTTGATTACTATTCAGATGCCTCAAAGAGCTCAATAGGAGAATAACCACCTATGCAAGAGAATCTTGGCAATTAGCTGCAAATGCATATATTTACGCTCAAGCCAATGTTGCTGACTTTTCAGTTACTCAACTTGCTGTTTTTTGCAATAGTTAGCAGATTCCACTACCCATCAGATTTTGCCATTCTAGTCATCATATGAAAATAATCTTTGCTATAGCAGCTCACTGACAAGCAAAATGACTGGCATATTTTATTGTCAATTTACAAGCAACCAAATGTTAACTGTAGAAGAAACATCCAAAGATTTAAAACATGGTTCTGATCTTAAATCTTTTTAGTTATTTTTTCATTTATTTAACATCTTTTTTTATTAAAGATTTTCAAAAAGATATGATTTACAGTCATTCAAGCATACATGAAACATTTGTCCATTTTTCTGTTCTTACATGGATATGTTCATATGAGTGGTACTTTTTTGGCTTGACTGAGTCATGCGGTGTTAGGCCGCGTACACACGGGCGGACTGTCCGCCCAACTAGGTTCGTCAAACAGTTTGACAAACAGTCCGTTCAAAATTAGCATGAACGGACTTGACCACACACGACGAACGAACAGTCCGCTGAAAACTTGCGCGATGACGTGAACGGCACGTACGACGGGACGAGAAATTCGGCGTCCGATACACTGCAATGCAACCTTCGCCGTGTAAATTCTTTCTGAGCATGCGCGAGACTTAGTTTGCCGAACAAGCCTACACACGAGCGGACTGTCCGCTCAAACCAAGTTTCAGCGGACAGTCTTACGGAAATTCCGAAAAACTTTGTTCGTCAGACTGTCCGCTGAAACTGTCCGCTGAAGCCCACACACGAGCGGACTGTCCGCTGAAACACTGTTCAGTGGACAAAGTTGGACGAACAGTCCGCCCGTGTGTACGCGGCCTTAGTGTCATGCAGTGATAGTATCGCTTAAAGTCAAAGTAACAGCTGTAATTGGTAAACAATTTCTGGGTCCTATCTGCTTACAAACTGAATACATTATGTTTAAAAAATTGCCGCCCGCCCTATTACAAATAGACGGCGGCAAAGTGGTTTGATAATCCTGACCGGACGTCATATGACGTCCTCAGGATTATGAGCCGCTGCGCCCCCTCGCGGCGATCATTGTTGCGGGGTGTCAGTCTGACACCCGGCAACTATGATCTCGGTAAAGAGTCTCCGACGGAGACTCTTTACCACGTGATCAGCCATGTCCAATCACGGCTGATCACAGTGTAAATGGGAAGAGCCGGTGATCGGCTTTTCCTCACTCGCGTCTGTCAGACGCGAGTAGAGGAGAGCCGATCGGCTGCTCCTCTGACAGGGGGGGGTCTATGCTGATCGATTATCAGCACAGCCCCCCCGAGGATGCCCACACTGGACCACCAGGGACACCACTAGGGAAAAGGTAATCCTCCCTAGACCACCAGGGATGCCCATGGTCAGCACAATGGATGCCAATCAGTGCCCATAATGGATGCCAATCAGTGCCCACAATGGGCATCACTGATTGGCATGCATTATTGTTTGGCACTGATTGGCATCCATTAGTACAGTATAAAACCAATGCCGCCTATGAGTGCCCACCTGTGCCGCCTATGAGTGCCCACCTGTGCCGCCTATCAGTGCCCACCCATGCCCATCTGTGCCGCCTATCCATGCCCATCTGTGCCGCCTATCCATGCCAAGCCGTGCCAGCTATCAGTGCCAATTTGTGCCACCTATCAGTGTCCATCCGTGTCGCCCATCCGTGTCGCCCATCCGTGTCGCCCATCCGTGCCGCCTATCAAGGCCGCCTATCAGTGTCCATCAATGCCACCTCATCAGTGCCACTTCATTGGTGCCCATCAGTGCCGCCTTATCAGTGCCCATCAGTGTAGCCCCATCAGTGCCCATCAGTGAAGGAGAAAACTTACTTATTTACAAAGTTTTGAAACTGAAACAAAAAAAAACATTTTTTTTTTCAAAATTTGCGGTATTTTTTTATTTGTAGCGCAAAAAATAAAAACCGTAGAGGTGATCAAATACCACCAAAAGAAAGCTCTATTTGTGGGAAAAAAATGATAAAAATTTCATTTGGGTACAGTGTAGCATGATCGCGCAATTGTCATTCAAAGTGCGACAGCGCTGAAAGCTCAAAATTGGTCTGGGCAGGAAGGTGTTTAAGTGCCCTGTATTGAAGTGGTTAAAGTGCTGTATATCCATTACCATGTTTTTTGTTTTTTTTTCATAATAAACCATCTTATTGGGTATTACCCAACTGAGTGGATTAATTTACAATTATTATTATTATTTGTTGCGGGACAAATACATTTTCCCTTGGCAATATTATTTACAAAAATTACTTTTTACTATTCAATTTAAAGCAAGAAGCAACAATTTAAAAAATATATACAATTTTCTAATATATAAAAAATTTCACCCAAGATTCATACATTTGTTACATAATATTAAGTGTTTGAGAACTATGAATCCTATTGGTAAAAGTTATTTGAATCCTGGATGAAACCATTTATTAACACCTTGCACTTTTTTATCTATAGTAACACCAAAGATTCACTCAACTTTCACCCTTAAGTTTCACACAGGTAGGGTGAAAACATTGGTTAATGCTTTCATATTATTTATAATGTTTAACCACTTCAGCTCCAGAATATTTACCCCCTTTCATGACCAGTTCATTTTTTGTGATACGGCACTGCATTACATTAATTGACAATTGCACGGCTGTATGACACTATGACTAAATAAAATACAATTCCCCATAAATAGAGCTTTCTTTAGATGGTATTTGATCACTAGGGATGGCCGAACGGTTCGCCCGGCGGTCGTTTCGCGGCAAATTTCGGCTTTTCGCCGTCCGCCCGATCGGCGGACTATTGCCGCCGTTCGCCCGGCGGACTTCCGTGTTTACTGTGTAAAAGAACTTTGACCTATGATGACACATCCATCATGGGGTACAGGACAGCCAATTGAGACATTACAGCACATGGACAGTTGGACATTCCCCCTAACTTATAAATAGACCCGATCCGGCGGCCATTTTACATTCTTTCTTCTGTCACTATAGGGAGAGGTTGCTGTGTGGAGCAGGGAGAGACTTCAGTGACCCAAATCGCTATCTATTAGGTCCACAAAAGTTATTTTAAGGACTGGTATCATGGTATAAGTGTTAGGTGTAGTTCAGGATATAGGTTTGAGGCAGTGCTGTGCTAGTGATTGTTGCAGAAGCCTGAGTGTCTTTTGTCAGTGTAGAGAAAGGGACAGGACGCTGTGTGCTGCAGGGACAGTCAGTTTAATCATTAGCTGTTACTATTAGGTCCACAAAAGTGCTATTCAAGTTATTGTTCCAGCAGCCTCTGTTTTGTCAGTTTAAATAGGGACAGGCAGGAAGCTGTGTGTGAGGCAGTGAGGGACAGTCAGTTTAATCAGTAGCTGTTACTATTAGGTCCACAAAGGTTCTTTTCAGGACTGGTATGGTAATAGGCTTGTACACGTATAATATTCTTTCTTCCAAATATAGAAAGAATATTATACTTGACTGCTGCCCTACTGCTGCAGTAGTCCTTTATCAGTATAGGGACTGAGGTACAGTCTGCTAATCATTCACAACCTACTTGTTCCACAAAGGTCCTTATAAGGACTGGTAAGGTATAGGGTACTACAGTACATAGGGTTGAGTGAGGTACAGTCTGCTATTCCTTAAGGACTGGTATAGGTCCACAATACATAGGGTTGAGGTGCACTACTGCTGACCTACTGCTGCAGTAGTCCTTTATCAGTATAGGGACTGAGGTACAGTCTGCTAATCATTCACAACCTACTTGTTCCACAAAAGTCCTTATAAGGACTGGTAAGGTCTAGGGTACTACAGTACATAGGGTTGAGTGAGGTACAGTCTGCTATTCCTTAAGGACTGGTATAGGTCCACAATACATAGGGTTAAGGTGCACTACTGCTGACTGCTGCCCTACTGCTGCAGTAGTCCTTTATCAGTATAGGGACCGAGGTACAGTCTGCTAATCATTCACAACCTACTTGTTCCACAAAAGTCCTTATAAGGACTGGTAAGGTCTAGGGTACTACAGTACACAGGGTTGAGTGAGGTACAGTCTGCTATTCCTTAAGGACTGGTATAGGTCCACAATACATAGGGTTGAGGTGCACTACTGCTGACTGCTGCCCTACTGCTGCAGTAGTCCTTTATCAGTAAAGGGACTGAGGTACAGTCTGCTAATCATTCACAACCTACTTGTTCCACAAAAGTCCTTATAAGGACTGGTAAGGTCTAGGGTACTACAGTACATAGGGTTGAGTGAGGTACAGTCTGCTATTCTTTAAGGACTGGTATAGGTCCACAATACATAGGGTTGAGGTGCACTACTGCTGACTGCTGCCCTACTGCTGCAGTAGTCCTTTATCAGTATAGGGACTGAGAGTTTTGTCACAGGGTAATTTAAAAAATGACAAACAGAGGAAGAGGCAGGCCCTTCCACAGGGGTGGTAGGGGTAGGGCAGGAGCAACAGGCTTGAGCCAAAGTGGGAAGTTGCAGAAGGTGCGTTCAATTATTTTAAAGGACGCACCAGACTTGGTTGAGTGGCTCACTCAGCCTTACTCTTCTGCACCTTCCTCATCCTCTCGATCTGCACCCTCTTCTTCACTCTCTGCTATGTGCACCCCCAAAGACACTACCACCAACAACACCACCACCACCACATACCTTCCGCTTCAGTCAGAGGAATTATTTTCCGATCCATATCAAGACATTTCTGATGCGCAGCCACTCTTGGTATTGGATCAGGAAGAGGGGGTAGCAACAACCGCCACTCAGCAGTCTGACGACAGTACCCAGATCAGCCCAAGGAGGAGGTTGGTCCCCGGTGTTGCTGCCTACTCCGAGATCTCTACTTATAGCGGTGGGGAAGGTGACGTCGATGATGACGTGTCTAGTGATGTCACGTGGGTGCTCACAAGAGAGGAAGAGGAGGGGAGTTCAGAGGGAGATATGGACCAGCAGATAGGGAGGAGAAGCAGGAATAACTTACATTGCACAGGAGGGACAAAGCAGACTGCAAATGTATCAGGAGCGAGTCATCGACCATGTACGGTCACATCTGGCCCTCCCAGGACACCGGCACATGGCTCCGCAGTGTGGGCTTTTTTTAATGTGTCCGCTGCTGACAATAGCGTTGCCACCTGCAATTTTTGAAGTCAAAGCATTAGTCACGGTAAGCCCAACACTCACCTAGGGGCGACCGCCTTAAGAAGGCACATGAGCAGCCATCACCGAGCCCAGTGGGAGCAACGGAACACACAAAGCCACACTCCAGGCTCTCACCGTCCAGCCTCGTCTTCTACTTCTCCTTCTCCTCTCTCCTCACAATTGTCCTCCACTCCACCTTCCATCACGCCAAGCTCACGTTTTTCTTCAAAAAAGCAGGCTTCCATGGGCCTAATGTTCGAGCGTAAAAAAATGATGACGCCTGATAACCCTCTTGCCCAATGGTTGACGGCTGGCATGTCAGAACTGATAGCCCGCCAACTACTGCCATATAAACTGGTGGACTCGGAGGCCTTTCGAAAATTTGTGGCCATTGGAACACCACAATGGAAGGTCCCAGGAAGGAAGTTTTTTTCACAGAAGGGCATCCCAGAGCTATATGGCCATGTTCAGCGGCAAGTGAATGTATCTCTGGCACACAGTGTCGGTGCCAAGATACATCTGACCACAGACACGCGGTCTAGCAAACACGGGCAGGGAAGGTATATCACTTTTACTGCCCACTGGGTGAACCTTCAGACGGCCGTCAAGCATGTAACCCGTGGCACCCGTGAAGATTTGGTTTTACCGCCACAGATTGCATGCAGGCCTGGCTCTTCTTCTCATCCTCCTCCTACTCCATCCTCCTCCCTCTCCTCCTCGGCTGACTCCTCCTTTTCCGCTGCTAGCGTCTCTTCCGCTGTGCCACCCAAGCTCCCCAGAACTTATTCAACATGCCAGGTGAGACGTTGCCATGCCGTGCTGCGTCTGTTATGCCTGGAAGCCAAGAGCCACACTGGCCCGGTACTCCTTTCAGCTTTGCGTTCACAGGCAGATCAGTGGCTAACACCGCTCAATTTGACAGTTGGTAAAGTGGTGTGTGACAACGGTGCCAATCTGCTTAGCGCATTGAAACAGGGCAAAATGACGCACGTGCCATGCATGGCACACGTCTTAAACTTGGTCGTGCAGCGATTCATTGTCAAATACCCTGGAGCCCAGGACATCTTGCGGCAGGCAAGGAAAATCTCGGCCCATTTCCGAAGATCTTACACGGCCATGGCTCGCCTTGCTGACATTCAGTGGCGACACAATCTGCCGGTCAGACGTCTTATTTGCGATTGCCCGACGCGATGGAACTCAACCTTCTATATGCTTGATAGGCTGCTCCAGCAGAAACGCGCAGTTAACGTCTACCTGTATGAACTCTTCGGCAGAACAGGTTCTGGGGAGCTGGGTTTTTTTTCACCGCGCCAGTGGCTGCTCAGCAAGCAGACTTCTGCGGCTATTTGAGGAGATCACCAAACTGGTCAGTCGCAGCCATGGCGCCATCAGTGACATGGTACCTTATGCCTTCTTTATGGAGCGTGCATTGCGTCGTGTCATTGATCAAGCTGTGGAGGAGCAGGAGCGGGAAGATGAGGGAATTGCAATGCTGGATGAATTCCCAGGGGGGGCTACTCAATCTGAGACAAGTGAACAACAGGAGTCTGAAGAGGAGTCAGAGGAGGATGGTGCCGGGGCGGATGAGGAGGAGCAAGAAGAGCATGCTTTAAACCTTTCTGGGATCCCTGTTGTTGTGGTGGATTGGGAGAGGAGAATGAAGATGACGACATTATCCTGGATGATGAGCAGGAGCCAGGCCACCACACCGCTTCCAGTTTAGTGCAAATGGGGGCCTTCATGCTCCAGTGTTTTAATAGGGACCCCCGTATAAAAAGCATAAGGGTCAAGGACCAGTACTGGGTGGCAACGTACTTAGACCCCCGGTACAAACACAAAATGGCGGAAATGTTACCGCCGTCACAGAGGGCTGTCAGAATGGAGCACTTCCAGGCCTTGCTTCGAGAAATGCTGCATTCTGCTTTTGCGTGCGCTGGCAGAGGAGCAATTCCCACTCCTATAGAAGGAGTTGCGGGTACCAATCCAACAGCGCCTGCAAGAAGAGGCCGGTTTGAAGATGTCTTGGTGACTTCGGATATGAGGTCATTCTTTCAGCCGACCCATCGACAGGTGTCATCCAGATCCAGCATCAGGGAATGCCTAGACCGTCAGGTGTCCGACTACATCGGGTTAACGGCCGATGTGGACGCTCTGAGGAGTGATGAACCCCTGGACTACTGGGTGGGCAGGCTTGACCTCTAGCCAGAGCTTGCCCAATTTGCAATCGAACCGTTGGCCTGCCCCTCGTCCGGTGTCCTGTCTGAAAGGACGTTCAGCGCAGTAGGGGGGATCGTGACCGATAAGCGTACTCGCCTAGCTCACGACAGTGTTAACTACCTCAAATTTCTAAAAATGAATGAGGCATGGATCTCGGAGGAATTCAACACATGTGACCAGTAGACCATGTATATGTCTATAAACAATTTTTTTAATCGAGCACACAGACCTTCTTTCTTCATTTGGCTCACTTCCTTGTCCAAAAAAAGCACACCGTACTATATGCCCGTACCCTCCTGTTTGAAGAGGTTAAGCGGTGTCATATTTCTACTGGGGCTGCTTATTATGAGGGGCTCCCACCATTCCTGTGCTGTGCTGACTTCCTTCTGGGGCTGTACCTCTGCTGTGCATATTATGAGGGGCTCCCACCATCCCTGTGCTATGCTCATTATGAGGGGCTCCCACCATCCCTGTGCTGTGCTGACTTCCTCCAGGGGCTGCTTATTATGAGGGGCTCCCACCATCCATGTGCTATGCTGACATCCTCCTGGGGCTGCTTATTATGAGGGGCTCCCACCATCCCTGTGCTGTGCTGACTTCCTCCTGGGGCTGTACCTCTGCTGTGCATATTATGAGGTGCCCCCACCATCCCTGTGCTATGCTCATTATGAGGGACTCCCACCATCCCTGTGCTATGCTCATTATGAGGGGCTCCCACCATCCCTGTGCTATGCTGACTTCCTCCTGGGGCTGCTTACGGTGCAGGTGTCAGTGCTGTGCATCACGGTGCTGGTGTGAGTGCTTTATGTCACGCTGCTGATGTCAGTGCTCTCTATCATGGTGCTGGTGTCAGTCCTGTATATCACGGTGATGGTGTTAGTGCTTCATGTCATGCTGCTGATGTCAGTGCTCTCTATCACGATGCTGGTGTCAGATCACTCTATCACGGTGCAGGTGTCATTGCTGTATGTCACGCTGCTGATGTCAGTACTCTTTATCACGGTGCTGCTGTCAGTGCTGTATATCACGGTGCTGGTGTTAGTGCTTTATGTCACGCTGCTTATGTCAGTGCTCTCTATCACGGTGCTGTTGTCAAATCACTCTATCATGGTGCAGGTGTCATTGCTGTATGCCACGCTGCTGATGTCAGTGCTCTCTATCACGGTGCTGCTGTCAGTGCTGTATATCACGGTGCTGGTGTTAGTGCTTTATGTCACGCTGCTTATGTCAGTGCTCTCTATCACGGTGCTGGTGTCAGATCACTCTATCACGGTGCAGGTGTCATTGCTGTATGTCACGCTGCTGATGTCAGTGCTCTCTATCACGGTGCTGCTGTCAGTGCTGTATATCACGGTGCTGGTGTTAGTGCTTTATGTCACGCTGCTGATGTCAGTGCTCTCTATCACGGTGCTGTTGTCAGATCACTCTATTACGGTGCAGGTGTCATTGCTGTATGTCACGCTGCTGATGTCAGTGCTCTCTATCACGGTGCTGCTGTCAGTGCTGTATATCACGGTGCTGGTGTTAGTGCTTTATGTCACGCTGCTGATGTCAGTGCTCTCTATCACGGTGCTGGTGTCAGATCACTCTATCACGGTGCAGGTGTCATTGCTGTATGTCACGCTGCTGATGTCAGTGCTCTCTATCACGGTGCTTCTGTCAGTGCTGTATATCACGGTGCTGGTGTTAGTGCTTTATGTCACGCTGCTTTTGTCAGTGCTCTCTATCACGGTGCTGTTGTCAGATCTCTCTATCACGGTGCAGGTGTCATTGCTGTATGTCACGCTGCTGATGTCAGTGCTCTCTATCACGGTGCTGCTGTCAGTGCTGTATATCACCGTGCTGGTGTTAGTGCTTTATGTCACGCTGCTGATGTCAGTGCTCTCTAGCACGGTGCTGGTGTCAGATCACTCTATCCCGGTGCAGGGGTCATTGCTGTATGTCACGCTGCTGATGTCAGTGCTCTCTATCACGGTGCTGCTGTCAGTGCTGTATATCACGGTGCTGGTGTTAGTGCTTTATGTCGCGCTGCTTATGTCAGTGCTCTCTATCACGGTGCTGGTGTCAGATCACTCTATCACGGTGCAGGTGTCATTGCTGTATGTCACGCTGCTGGTGATCATCTCCTGCACCCTCTTCTTTGCCTACCCTAACCTTCCCTCTCCTCCATTGCCTTCATGGGCTCCACAGTCCTGAATTGTCACAACAATTTCACATATAAAAAAAGAATGCTTGTAGTTGTCGATCCCAGATTCCCCTCATACATGTGTTATGTCATTGGCCATGTGGTGGGACTATGTTTGTACAGCTAGTAATTATTTTGTGGCTGCAAATTTGACCTGTAGGTTTGCAAAGTTCGCCTCCCATTGAAGTCAATGGGGCCCGCCGCGAACGTTACGGTTCACGAACTATCGGCCGCGTTCGCGGTCCGCGTTCTCGAAACGTCCCGCCGGAAGTTCATCCATCACTATTGATCACCTCTGCATTTTTTAATTTTTTGCGCTATAAACAAAAACACAGCCAAGTTTGAAAAAAAACAACAGTATTTTTTTCTTTCTGCTATAAAACATATCCAATAAGAATTTAGGCAAACGTGTATTCTGCTTCATATTTTGGTTAAAAAAAAATTACAATAAGCGTATATTGATTGAGTCTACAAACTATGGGATATATTTATGGAATTTTTATTTATTTATTTTTTACTAGTAGTCACAATCAGTGACTTATAGCGGGACGGCAATATTGCAGTGGACAAATAGGACACTAATTGAAACTTCTGACACTTTTTTGGGGAACCAGTGACACTAATACAGTGATCGGTGATCAAAAATATGCACTGTTGCTGTACTAATGACACTGGCTGGGAAGGGGTTAACATCAGGGGCGATAAAACTGTTAACTGTGTGCCTAGCCTATGTTTTAGTGTGGTGTGGGAGGTGCTTTTACTAGTGGAAGGCATGTATCGGTGTCTCTGCTTTGCAGGAACATAGGATCCATGCCTTCTGTACTGACAGAACGGAAATCTGCCTTGTTTACATAGGCAGACTGCTGTTCTGCCTGTGTATAAAACGATCAGCAGGTGGATGTCTTTTTTACATTTTAATTGCTTGTAGAACTGGTAACAGGAGAAGGATTGGGGTAGTATGGGATACCTCAAAACATGTAAGCACAGTTAACAGAAGACTGTCTTCTCTAAGTGAAAGGAGAACAATCCATCTCTCCCAGCTGGGAACCATAACAAAGTGTGCAGATGAGTCTATTAGCTCATGGCTGAGGACCATGAGGTAATTGCCAGAATAGTTACCATTTCACACCTAAGAACCTTGAGGCAAGTCTCTTTGGCACCTGGTTAGCCTGCAAAATTGCACGGCTCCAGGTAACCAGTGCACATTCAGAAACACTGCACAGTACAGGAAACCACTCTTCACAAAGTCTACAATCCAGGACACCACTGAGGATAAGGGAATGGCCAGTATCTAAGACCCTATGAGAGCAGTCTCAGTCAGAGCAACATCTGGCACTTATATTCCAAAAGCACACAGTCACCAGGAATCAGTGCAGGTTCATGATTCACAAGTCCCCAGAACAGCTTCTGCCTCCCAGCTTCCTCTGGACACCTCTCAGTAAGAAAAATTATTCTCAAGACCATACCCTTTGGTGAAGTCCTTTTCAGGTCCCTTACAGGTCTCCAGTCCCAAGATCTCAGACAGAAGCATCACAATCCAAGGCTTGCCTCAGAGGGGCAACAGCCCCTTCTAAGTATGGAAACGTCTCTTTCCTGGGAAAGACGATCTCTCCAGGGCTTCAGACTATTTATCAGTAGTGATGGCCGAACGGTTCGCCCGGCGGTCGTTTCGCGGCGAATTTCCGACATTCGCGGTCCGCACGTTCGAACGCCTTTTTCCGTCGTTCGCCGCGGCGGACTTACGTGTTTAATGTATACAAGAACTTTAACCTTTGGTGACACGTTTATCATGTGATACAGGACAGCCAATTGAGACATGACAGCACATGGACACTTGTACATTCCCCCTAACCTATAAATACACCCGATCCGGTGGCCATTTTACATTCTTTCTTCTGTTACGATAGGGACAGGTTCCTGTGTGGAGTAGGGAGAGATAAACCACTAGCTATTTGGTACACAAAAGTTCTTTTCAGGACTGGTATAGGTGTTAGGTGTTGATAGGTTTGCTGTGCTGCTGATTCTTGCAGCAGCCTGAGTGTCTTTTGTTAGTTTAGAGAAAGGGAAAGGACGGTGTATGCTACAGGGACAGCCAGATTAGTCTTTCATCATCATCATCATCATCATCATCATTAGCTGTTACTATCAAGGTCCACAAAAGAGCTGTTCCAGTAACCACTAATCGTTCTCTTTTTTTGCCAATTTGTATAGGGACAGGAAGGAAGCAGTGTTGTCAGGCAGTGAGGGTAATTTTAAAGACTTGCTGTTATTATTAGTTCCACAAAGGTTCTTTTCAGGACTGGTATCAGTGGTACAGTAATAGGCTTGTACATGTATAATATTCTTTCTTCCAAATATAGAAAGGATATTATACTTGACTGCTGCCCTTCTGCTGCAGTCTGCTAAACATTCACAACTCACTTGTTCCACAAAAGTTCTTATAAGGACTGGTAACTTGGTATAGGGTGCTACGGTACATAGGCTTGAGTGCGGTACAGTCTGCTGTTCTGTAAGGACCGCTATCGGTCCACAATAGATAGGGTTGACGTGCACCACTGCTGACCGCTGCCCTATACTGCAGCAGTCCTTCAGCGGTATAGGGACTGACGTACAGTCTGCTAATCACTAACACACAACCTGCTTGTTCCACAAAAGTTCTTATAAGGACTGGTAACTTGGTATAGGGTGCTACGGTACATAGGCTTGAGTGCGGTACAGTCTGCTGTTCTGTAAGGACCGCTATCGGTCCACAATAGATAGGGTTGACGTGCACCACTGCTGACCGCTGCCCTATACTGCAGCAGTCCTTCAGCGGTATAGGGACTGACGTACAGTCTGCTAAACACTAATACACAACCTGCTTGGTCCACAAAAGTTCTTATAAGGACTGGTAACTTGGTATAGGGTGCTACGGTACATAGGCTTGAGTGCGGTACAGTCTGCTGTTCTGTAAGGACCGCTATCGGTCCACAATAGATAGGGTTGACGTGCACCACTGCTGACCGCTGCCCTATACTGCAGCAGTCCTTCAGCGGTATAGGGACTGACGTACAGTCTGCTAAACACTAATACACAACCTGCTTGGTCCACAAAAGTTCTTATAAGGACTGGTAACTTGGTATAGGGTGCTACGGTACATAGGCTTGAGTGCGGTACAGTCTGCTGTTCTGTAAGGACCGCTATCGGTCCACAATAGATAGGGTTGACGTGCACCACTGCTGACCGCTCACCTATACTGCAGCAGTCCTTCAGCGGTATAGGGACTGACGTACAGTCTGCTAATCACTAACACACAACCTGCTTGTTCCACAAAAGTTCTTATAAGGACTGGTAACTTGGTATAGGGTGCTACGGTACATAGGCTTGAGTGCGGTACAGTCTGCTGTTCTGTAAGGACCGCTATCGGTCCACAATAGATAGGGTTGACGTGCACCACTGCTGACCGCTGCCCTATACTGCAGCAGTCCTTCAGCGGTATAGGGACTGACGTACAGTCTGCTAATCACTAACACACAACCTGCTTGTTCCACAAAAGTTCTTATAAGGACTGGTAACTTGGTATAGGGTGCTACGGTACATAGGCTTGAGTGCGGTACAGTCTGCTGTTCTGTAAGGACCGCTATCGGTCCACAATAGATAGGGTTGACGTGCACCACTGCTGACCGCTGCCCTATACTGCAGCAGTCCTTCAGCGGTATAGGGACTGACGTACAGTCTGCTAAACACTAATACACAACCTGCTTGGTCCACAAAAGTTCTTATAAGGACTGGTAACTTGGTATAGGGTGCTACGGTACATAGGCTTGAGTGCGGTACAGTCTGCTGTTCTGTAAGGACCGCTATCGGTCCACAATAGATAGGGTTGACGTGCACCACTGCTGACCGCTCACCTATACTGCAGCAGTCCTTCAGCGGTATAGGGACTGACGTACAGTCTGCTAATCACTAACACACAACCTGCTTGTTCCACAAAAGTTCTTATAAGGACTGGTAACTTGGTATAGGGTGCTACGGTACATAGGCTTGAGTGCGGTACAGTCTGCTGTTCTGTAAGGACCGCTATCGGTCCACAATAGATAGGGTTGACGTGCACCACTGCTGACCGCTGCCCTATACTGCAGCAGTCCTTCAGCGGTATAGGGACTGACGTACAGTCTGCTAAACACTAATACACAACCTGCTTGGTCCACAAAAGTTCTTATAAGGACTGGTAACTTGGTATAGGGTGCTACGGTACATAGGCTTGAGTGCGGTACAGTCTGCTGTTCTGTAAGGACCGCTATAGGTCCACAATAGATAGGGTTGACGTGCACCACTGCTGACCGCTCACCTATACTGCAGCAGTCCTTCAGCGGTATAGGGACTAAGAGTTTTGTCACAGGGTCATTTAAAAAATGACATGCAGAGGAAGAGGCAGGCCCTTCCGCAGGGGTGGTAGGGGTAGGGCAGGAGCAACAGGCTTGAGCCAAAGTGGGAAGTTGCAGAAGGTGCGTTCAATTACTTTAAAGGATGCACCAGACTTGGTTGAGTGGCTCGCTCAGCCTTACTCTTCTGCACCCTCCTCATCCTCTCGATCTGCACCCTCTTCTTCACTCTCTGCTATGTGCACCCCCAAAGACACTACCACCAACAACACGACCACCACCACCACCACCACATACCTTCCGCTTGAGTCACTGGAATTATTTTCCGATCCATATCAAGAGGACATTTCTGATGCGCAGCCACTCTTGGTATTGGATCAGGAAGAGGAGGTAGCAACAAGCGCTACTCAGCAGTCTGACGCCAGTACCCAGATCAGCCCAAGGAGGAGGTTGGTCCCCGGTGTTGCTGCCTACTCCGAGATCTCTACTTATAGCGGTGGGGAAGGTGACGTTGATGATGACGTGTCTAGTGATGTCACGTGGGTGCCCACAAGAGAGGAAGAGGAGGGGAGTTCAGAGGGAGATATGGACCAGCAGATAGGGAGGAGAAGCAGCAATGACTTACATTGCACAGCAGGGACAAAGCAGACTGCAAATGTATCAGGAGCGAGTCATCGACCATGTACGGTCACATCTGGCGCTCCCAGGACACCGGCACATGGCTCCGCAGTGTGGGCTTTTTTTAACGTGTCCGCTGCTGACAATAGCGTTGCCATCTGCAATCTTTGCAGTCAACGCGTTAGTCGCGGTAAGCCCAATACTCACCTAGGGACGACCGCCTTAAGAAGGCACATGAGCAGCCATCACCGAGCCCAGTGGGAGCAACGGAACACACAAAGCCACACTGCAGGCTCTCACCGTCCAGCCTCGTCTTCTACTTCTCCTTCTCCTCTCTCCTCACAATTGTCCTCCACTCCACCTTCCATCACGCCAAGCTCACATTTTTCTGCAAAAAGGCAGGCTTCCGTGGGCCTAATGTTTGAGCGTAAAAAAATGATGATGCCGGATAACCCTCTTGCCCAACGGTTGGCGGCTGGCTTGTCAGAACTCATAGCCCGCCAACTACTGCCATATAAACTGGTGGACTCGGAGGCCTTTCGCAAATTTGTGGCCATTGGAACACCACAATGGAAGGTCCCAGGAAGGAAGTATTTCTCAGAGAAGGGCATCCCAGAGCTATATGGCCATGTTCAGCGGCAAGTGAATGTATCTCTGGCACACAGTGTCGGTGCCAAGATACATCTGACCACAGACACGTGGTCTAGCAAACACGGGCAGGGAAGGTATATCAGTTTTACTGCCCACTGGGTGAACCTTCTGACGGCCGTCAAGCATGTAACCCGTGGCACCCGTGTAGATTTGGTTTTACCGCCACGGATTGCATGCAGGCCTGACTCTTCTTCTCCTCCTCCTACTCCATCCTCCTCCCTCTCCTCCTCAGCTGCCTCCTCCTTTTCCGCTGCTAGCGTCTCTTCCACTGCACCGCCCAAGCTCCCCAGAACCTATTCCACATGCCAGGTGAGACGTTGCCATGCCGTGCTGCGTCTGTTGTGCCTGGAAGCAAAGAGCCACACTGGCCCGGCACTCCTTTCAGCTTTGCGTTCACAGGCAGATGAGTGGCTAACACCGCTCAATTTGACAGTTGGTAAAGTGGTGTGTGACAACGGTGCCAATCTGCTTAGCGCATTGAAACAGGGCAAAATCACGCACGTGCCGTGCATGGCACACGTCTTAAACTTGGTCGTGCAGCGATTCCTTGTCAAATACCCTGGGGTCCAGGACATCTTGCGGCAGGCAAGGAAAATCTCGGCCCATTTCAGAAGATCTTACACGGCCATGGCTCGCCTTGCTGACATTCAGCGGCGACACCATCTGCCGGTCAGACGTCTTATTTGCGATTGCCCGACGCGATGGAACTCAACCTTCTATATGCTTGATAGGCTGCTCCAGCAGAAACGTGCAGTTAACGTCTACCTGTATGAACTCTGCGAAAGAAACGGTTCTGGGGAGCTGGGTTTTTTTTCACCGCGCCAGTGGCTGCTCATGCGCGACACATGCAGACTTCTGCGGCCATTTGAGGAGATCACCAAACTGGTCAGTCGCAGCCATGGCGCCATCAGTGACATGGTACCTTATGCCTTCTTTCTGGAGCGTGCATTGCGTCGTGTCATTGATCAGGCTGTGGAGGAGCAGGAGCGGGAAGATGAGGAAGTCGCAATGCTGGATGAATTCCCAGGGGGGGCTACTCTATCTGAGACAAGTCAACAACAGGAGTCTGATGAGGAGTCAGAGGAGGATGGTGCCGGGGCGGATGAGCAGGAGCAAGAAGAGCATGCTTTAAACCTTTCTGGGATCCCTGTTGTGCGAGGATGGGGAGAGGAGAATGAAGAGGACGACATTATCCTGGATGATGAGCAGGAGCCAGGCCACCACACCGCTTCCACTTTAGTGCAAATGGGGGCCTTCATGCTCCAGTGTTTTAATAGGGACCCCCGTATAAAAAGCATGAGGGTCAAGGACCAGTACTGGGTGGCAACGTACTTAGACCCCCGGTACAAACACAAAATGGCGGAAATGTTACCGCCGTCGCAGAGGGCTGTCAGAATGCAGCACTTCCAGGCCTTGCTTCGAGAAATGCTGCATTCTGCTTTTGCGTGCGCTGGCAGAGGAGCAATTCCCACTCCCAGAGAAGGATTTGCGGGTACCAATCCAACAGCGCCTGCAAGAAGAGGCCGGTTTGAAGATGTGTTGGTGACTTCGGATATGAGGTCATTCTTTCAGCCGACCCATCGACAGGTGTCATCCGGATCCAGCATCAGGGAACGCCTAGACCGTCAGGTGTCCGACTACATTGGGTTAACGGCCGATGTGGACGCTCTGAGGAGTGATGAACCCCTAGACTACTGGGTGGGCAGGCTTGACCTCTGGCCAGAGCTTGCCCAATTTGCAATCGAACTGTTGGCTTGCCCCTCATCCAGTGTCCTGTCCGAAAGGACGTTCAGCGCAGCAGGGGGGATTGTGACCGATAAGCGTACTCGCCTAGCTCACCACAGTGTTAACTACCTCACATTTCTAAAAATGAATGAGGCATGGATCTCGGAGGAATTCAACACATGTGACCAGTAGACCATGTATATGTCTATAAACTATTTTTTTAATCAAGCACACAGACCTTCTTAATTCATTTGGCTCACTTCCTTGACCCAAAAAAGCACACCGTACTATATGCCCCTACCCTCCTCTTTGAAGAGGTTGAGCGGTGTCATATTTCTACTGGGGCTGCTTATGATATCCCTGTGCTGTGCTGACTTCCTCCTGGGGGTTCTTATTATGAGGGGATCACACCATCCCTGTGCTGTGCTGACTTCCTCCTGGGGCTGCTTACGGTGCTGCTGTCAGTGCTGTATGTCACGGTGCTGCTGTCAGCGCTGTATGTCACGGTGCTGCTGTCAGCGCTGTATGTCACGGTGCTGCTGTCAGCGCTGTATGTCACGGTGCTGCTGTCAGCGCTGTATGTCACGGTGCTGCTGTCAGCGCTGTATGTCACGGTGCTGCTGTCAGCGCTGTATGTCACGGTGCTGCTGTCAGCGCTGTATGTCACGGTGCTGCTGTCAGCGCTGTATGTCACGGTGCTGCTGTCAGCGCTGTATGTCACGGTGCTGCTGTCAGCGCTGTATGTCACGGTGCTGCTGTCAGCGCTGTATGTCACGGTGCTGCTGTCAGCGCTGTATGTCACGGTGCTGCTGTCAGTGCTCTGTATTACGGTGCTGCTGTCAGATGCCTCTATCACGGTGCATGTGTCATTCCGGTATGTCACGCTGCTGGTGATCATCTCCTGCACCCTCTTCTTTGCCTACCCTGGTCCCTGACCTTCCCTCTCCTCCATTGCCTTCATTAGCTCCATAGTCCTGAATTGTTAGAACAATTTCCCAAATAAAATAAAAATGCTTGTAGTTATCGATCCCAAATTCACCTCATACATGTATTATGTCATTGTCCAGATGGTGGGACTACGTTTTACCCCCTAATAATTACCACGTGGCCGCAAATTCGACATGAAGGTTTGCAAAGTTCGCCTCCCATTGAAGTCAATGGGGCCCGCGGCGAACGTTCGGTTTCGCGAACGTTTGGGTCCGTTCGCATTTCGCGTTCGCGAAACGTCCCGTCGGAAGTTCGTCCATCACTATTTATCAGCTTCCCCAGCCACCATCTGGGCACACTTCTCCAGGCATTAGCTAGGCCCTTATCAATATTCAGGCAGGTTATTTGAATTCTTCCTCCTTAAATTCTACAAACATCTTCAAGAGGCAGGGGAAAGCAGTAAAACCCCTAGCCTGTGAAACCCCGAACAGATCTAAACAAATAATCTCTACTCCCTTGATTACAGAAGAAGCCAAAAACTATATTTACCTAGCAGCTTAACTAGGAGTGCACTACATATCACTAGTGAAGTTTTGTTAATAGTTAATAATATACATAACATAAATAGTCTAAATGGAATAATATTATTACATTGTATTTATCAATGAAGATTGCAAACATTGTTTTCAGATTTTAGTTACACAGAAACTGCTGCCTGCACTTGTGATACACAGACCAGTAGCCAGCTACCAATATGATAACCAGCCCCAGGATTTTGCTAGATATAGGTGCCACAGGGGGGAAAAAACACTGTGAGCAGAAGGAAACATTCGCAAAATACAAGGCATTCTGTGAATGGGGGAATGAATACATGATAGAATGGCTTCTGTGCTTAGGAGTTTGCACAAAGTATGTCAGGTGTGCACCCCCTAATCACCCTGTACGACACAGATTCTCTCTGCTGCCCATGCCCCCAATTTCCTCCCTGCCCACTTTCCCTCCTTGCTTCTCTTGCTAAAAAATGTAAAAAAAATTAATAATAATAATTTGTAAAATAAAATAAAATATATATATATGTACTGAAAGTGTACACTGCCCTACTGACACCAATCTCTGCCCTACTGACACTGTCCTCCTCTACTGACTGACGCCATCCACTCTCCTAGTGACACCATCTACTGCCCTACTGGCACCATCCTCTGCTCTACTAACCCTGTCCATGGTTTAATATATTTTAAAACTTTTTTTTGCAGTTATTTATAAGTGTGTGTATGAGCTTTGGGGTGCACACTCTAATGCAATAATGCAATGCCCACACTTATGCTTCTATGTATGAGAGCCACAATTGGAAGTTTAGCAAAATCTACTATTAGACACCAGATAAACTGTTTTGTTAATTTAAAAAAGGTGGGTAATCCTGAAGGTAGCATCCACTTCTAGAAAGTTAACATTTTGTTACCCAGCACATTTTAATTAAGGAAAAGTACTGCTTTAAATGAAAAAGGATGTTGAGAAATTCAGGGCATGAAAGCAGATATTTATAGGCTTTTTTAGGCAGATCTTAACTCACTGAATAAAATATTTATTCTAATTGTCTTGGGAATTTCAGGAATCACCCAGGGGGTGCTTAAATCCATTGCCAAGCTAGGAGATGAATTTTTCAGCTTGCTGACCCCATAACTGCTAGCGCAGTAAATACATCAAGGATGGTGACATCATTTTATACTGACTAGTTTGCTTTATTTTCTTATGAAATTAAAAGCAAAATTATATCTCCATTGTTTTTTTTTTTTTTTTCATATAACCTGCATAACTGGACCCAAGGAAAATTATAATGTTTAGTCTCTTGACCAGTCTAATCTTTCATTACTTGAGTTCACAGTATCAGTTAACAACTTCCAATATAGCTGAATGGCTTCACCAGCGGCTTGCAAGTAAGCATTGAAAATGTCTCACAAGTATGAAGATGATCAATGCAAATCATGCAGAAATTATAGATTTGTTTCAACATTAGAATTCTTTAACCTTACATGGCATGACTCCCTTGATTAAAAATGCAGATTAGAAGTCCCTATAGGGGATCAAGTTAATTATTTCACATCTCATTTTAAATCCTCTGTTTTTCTTGTCATATATCATCTGACAACTCTGCTAGGAAAGTTCGGATTTTTTTTTTTATTAGGCTGTTGTTACGATAAAATATCATACTGTATAAAAGGTCCAGATTAAGTACTGGGATTTGAGCTTTTCTAGTTGTAAAAAACATTTTCTTTCTGTGCATTTCTGTTCTTCTTTGGTAAATCATGAAATTCAAATAGCATCTTTTATCATGGGCCTTGTCATTCTTCAGATATGTGCAGGCAACAAGTCATATGGTAACGCCTCTGTTGCAGAGCGGCACTGAGTCCCCATTTCGGTTTGAAGCCAGCTGTCATCAGACAGTTTCCCGGAGCTGAACAAGGGGAACTCATTAGCTAACAAAATTCTCTGCAGACTTTCTGCTACCAGTATTTCAAGCTTGTTAAGATTTTTAGATTCCCTCACATGCTTCTTTCCTTTGGGATCAGATATTATCAACCATTTATCAGAACAAGATTTCTGTCTCTCTCCACCCTTATCAAGATTTTTTTTTTCTAAACAGGCAGCAATATCCTCTTGGCCCTCAATCCAGCATTAGCAATTCCACAGAATCTAGTTTTTTTTTTTTTCATCTTTTGCGAAGAGAATTTTTTTTTTTCCGTTGCTGTGCCCCCAGCAGAGCAGAAATCACAGCACACACACCAACAGGCATCTGTCCATGCGTTGTAAAATATAATACACATAAATTATGGAGTGCGTTCAGCATGACTCATAAGTGAATAATAGGTAACATCCATGCATTGTAACATATGTTATCGACTGATAAACTGAAATTACCAGTGACCCAGCTGCCCCCCGCTGAACCTTGAATTTATCTAGAGCTGATGTGATGTGTTTGCTGCAAAGAGCCATGACCTTGTGTTTATTTAAAGATTATTTGGCCATTCCATCAGTCAGATGAGAATTCTGTCAACCATATTTTTCTTGTGCCCCCCCCATCGTCCATCTTTTAGAGAGCCCCTTGCCAGAGGTGATAATCTTTGAACAGTAGAACGGTAATCAAGATCTATGTGAATCATCATCCGGTGACCTCGGTGCTTGTCTGTGAAAGAAAAATAAAAAGAGTGGCTCCTGAACTGATCTGCACATTTTAGCACATTTTATCATGTAGAGAGCCAAGCTAGAATATATATAGAAATAGAACTTGAACATTATATATATATATATATATATATATATATATATATATATATATATATATATATATACACCCACACACACTATATTACCAAAAGTATTGGGAGGCCAGCCTTTACACGCACATGAACTTTAATGGTATCCTAGTCTTAGTCCGCAGGGTTCAATATTGAATTGGCCCACCCTTTTGCAGCTATAACAGCTTCAACTCTTCTGGGAAGGCTGTCCACAAGGTTTAGGAGTGTGTCTATGGGACTGTTTTACCAGAAGCGCATTTGTGAGGTCAGGCACCTATGTAGAATGGAAGGTCTGGCTCACAGTCTCCATTCTAATTCATCCCAAAGGTGTTCAAGTTGGGGTCAGGACTCTATGCCAGTCAAGTTCCACCACCCCAAACACGCTCATCCATTTCTTTATGGACCTGGCTTTGTGCACTGGTTCAAATCATTTGTTGGAGGGGGGATTATGGTGTGGGGTTGTTTTTCAGGGGTTAGGCTTGGCCCCTTAGTTACAGTGAAGGGATCTTTTAAGGCATCAGCATACGAAGACACTTTGGACAATTTCATGTTCGCAACTTTGTGGGAACGGATTGGGGATGGCCCCTTCCTGTTCTAACATGACTGCACACCAATGCACAAATCAAGGTCCATAAAGACTTGGATGAGCGAGTTTGGGGTGGAGGAACTTGACTGGCCTGCACAGAATTCTGACCTCAACCTGATAGAACACCTTTGGGATGAATTAGAGCAGAGGCTGTGAGTCAGGACTTCTTGTCCAACATCAGTGCCTGACCTCACAAATGAGCTTCTGGAAAAATGGTCAAACATTCCCTTAGACACACTCCTAAACCTTGTATACAGCCTTCCCAGAAGAGCTGAAGCTGTTGTAGCTGCAAAGGGTGGACCAACTCAATATTGAACCCCACGGACTAAGACTGGGATGCCATTGAAGTTCATGTGCGTGTAAAGGCAGGTGTGGCAATACTTTTGGTTTTTTATATATATATATATATATATATATATATATATATATATATATATATATATATATATACGGAAACCAGTCAATTGAAGAAAAAAAAAAACACTCAAACTCTATGCAGATGGTATACTAGTGGGAACTGAACAATGCTCCCCAACACTGCAGGACTGAGTGCAATAAAATAAAATAAGTAAGGGATCTTTCACCATAGTGTCAAAAATAATATGACTATAATAAATACACAAAATCTGCATGTTAGTTTTTGTGTTCCTGATTTTTATACCTATTAAAATACATCAAAAACACACTTTTTTAAAGTCTTTCTTGTGTCAAACATATTGTAGGAGCCCATTTGGGCTTGGGAGTCTCCAGAGGATTTGCTGGTAGAAATAATAGATAGTTTAACACTATAATTTATGTATAACATATGTGAGGTGGTATTGGAATACAATGACACTTCAAATGTTGTTCCTGGTATGATTAACTGCCTTTGTGCTGTAATTAATATGTAGCTCGGCGCACTGGTTCTTGTTAGCTTTGTATAAATCTGCTTCTGTATGATAAATAACAATTAAAATAGTCAGTGGAACATGAAAAATTCACTAATGACATTCACTATAATGTGTACTTATGTTTTTCTAACATTAGATGGTGAAATGTTTTGTGAATGCATGGAATGGATATTACAAGCTTGCAGCTTTTTTTACTAGCTGTTATAGCTCAGTGGTGACCCTATTATGATTGATGTGTATTTTCAAGCTCTTGGCTCGTAGGATTTACATCTGCTACTTATATGGCAGCTCCCATTAATACACCTGTCCAGAAGTGGCAAAATCCTGGAAGGGGTCAATTACATTCTGGATTCTTAATATATAAATGCAAGAATCTCTAAAGTGTGTTATTTAAAAAAAAAAAACGTCTTTCCTTATACTTTGGTTGTCACAAAAAAAATATTTTTTTTACTATTTAAAGAGGCTTCTGCTGCAGGATAGCTTATGGCTAATCCATTATTAGTACTTAACTTGGAAATGTGGGTATTTCATGGGAAAGTACAACGGAAACTTTTATTTGGTCATTGTCATAAGTCAACAAGATATTGGCATGTTCTTGGAAAGTATTGTAAGTCATTTAATGGATTTTTTGCTGAACCTTTCCTAAGACTACATTGCCAATGGTGCTCCAGAGGAGTATTTTCATTAAGGCATTTGTGGGCCAGTGTCCACACAATGAATTAATCAAATTAAATTCCAACTCCAGATTTTTATTTTGTTTTGGCTATAGAATGGAAAGCTTAAAATCTCAGTTTTTTTTTTTTGTTTTTTTTTACCATTTATGTCCTTTTCTGGGAGAATGTGCCTCACTTATTTTAGGCCAGGTGAACATAAGAAAAACACATTTTTAACAGAGTGGAGAGTAGTTAGAGCTTAGTGAAATGTTTTTATTTCTCAATTGGGAAAAATATTCCCAATGGGATCACAAACAGAAATAAAAACCTGACTGATAAAGTAAATCTATCCCACTGTATCCAAAACCAAAAAACAATGTTGATGCCAGGCTTTAATTTGATTTGTCTTTATGTATTTTTTCTAGCCTTGTTTAAGCATTGATGAGTAAATCAGCAAACTTAAGAGGACATGTAAGTGTATTTAACCTAAATATGTTTTTTTCTAGGTGTGTGTACACATACATGTATATTGTAAATCATAGTCTCTATCGTTTTCAAATACTTCTTCCATTTGTAGCACCTGGATGATCCTGCCAGTCATCTTTATTCCTTGTTCTAAACTGGCCACACAAAGCACAGAAGCTGATCTGTGTTAGCATGGTCAGTTTTAATCCTTTGGCGAGCAATTCAGAGTTACATGAGACTGTGTAGAAACACAGCATGCCTGTATTGGGTAGTCTGTTCAGCCAACACACCTCCCAATCACAGCCTTCCTCTGGCACATACCCCTCCCAATTACAGCTTGTCTCTGGCACACCCCCCCTCCCAATTACAGTCTGCCTCTGGCACACACCCCCTCCCAATTACAGCCTGCCTCTGGCACAAACACACTTCCAATCACAGCCTTCCTCTTGAAAATACCCCCTGCTCAAGCACAGCCTACATCTTGCCCAGGGCCGGACTGGCCTACCGGGCTATCGGGACATTTCCCGGTAGGCTGCCTGCCCTGTGGCTGCAGAGTAGCTCAAAGCAGAGTGCTGCTTTGTTACGGAGCTCAGTGTGAAGTCTCACTGTGACAAAAGTCCCGCCCCCCCTCCTAGACCAGCTCGTATGATAGACGCAGTGTTCTGTCTATCACAGAAGCTGGTCTAGGAGGGGGGCGGGAGTTTTGTCACAGCGAGGCTGAACCTTTCACAGTGAGCTCTGTGACACAGAGTCAGATGCGCGCTGTGCCTGTATGTAATCCACTGGCACTAACTGTAAGGTGGCAATGATTAGCACATTAAGACAGCAATGGTGGGCACAGTAAGGCTGTAATGATTGGCACTGTGATGCAGCAATGATGGGCACGGTGATGCTACATTGATTGGCATGGTGAGGCGGCAATGGTTGGCACGGTAAGATGGCAATGATGGGCAAAGTAAGGCTGCAATTATGGGCACGGTAAGGTGGCAATGATGGGCATGCTGATGCTACATTGATTGGCATGGTGAGGAGGCAATGAGGGGCACAGTAAGGCTGCAATGTTGGGCACGGTGAGGCGGCAATGTTTGGCATGGTGAGGCAGCAATGATGGGAACGGTGAGGCTACATTGATTGGCACAGTGTGGCAGCAATGAAGGGCACAGTAAGGCTTCAATGATGGGCATGGTGAAGCGCCAATGATTGGCATGGTGAAGTGGCAATGAGGGGCGCAGTAAGGCTGTGATGATGGGCATAGTGAGGCACCAATGATGGGCACAGTAAGGCTGCATTGATGGCCATGGTGATGCTGCAATGATGGGCATGGCGATTGGCATGGTGAGGTGGCAATGATTGTCATGGTAAGGTGGCAATGATGGGCAAAGTAAGGCTGCAATGATGGGCATGGTGAGGCTACATTGATTGCCACGGTGAGGCGGCAATGATGGGCACAGTCAGGCTTCATTGATTGGTACGGTGAGACAGCAATGATTGGCACGGTAAGGTGGCAATGATGAGCGCAGTGAGGCTGCATTGATGGGCACAGGGAGGCTTCATTGACGGGCACAGTAAGGCTGCATGGATGGGCACAGTGAGGCTGCATGTATGGGCACAGTGAGACTGCATTGACGGGCACAATGAGGCTGCATTGATGGGCACTGGTGAGGCTGCATTGATCTCCTGTACCATGTCTTCAGTATCTGACCATCTCATGTATCATGTCTGCATTCTCTCTGCCAGAGCCCCCCACCTTCGCAGAGTCCCCCTCACATTCGCAGAGCCCCCCCACTTTCGCAGATTCCCCGCCTCCCACATTCGAAGAGTCCCAGTTGTCCCCCTTGATGGTTCCTCCACTTTTAACTGAAATTGTCAGTTTTATATATATATATATATATATATATATATATATATATATATATATATATATTAGAGCTGTGGAAATGAAAGATTAATTCCTCAATTAATCTATAATTTTTTTCTTCTTCAAAATTCTTTTGATCGGTACTCACCTCTCCGCCAGCTTCTGGGTCTTCAAGGAGTTCCATCGGAGATCCGGTGACGTCACGGACATCAACGTCACTGGACTCCTCCCCCCTTCCCCAAGTGCCTCCATCTGCTAACGAAGGGAAGGGGGAGGAATCCGGTGACATTGAAGATCTGATTGAATGTAATGCATACAGGGAGAGGCTACACATGATGTCACACGCTGCTGCCCTACGGAACTAACGCGATTGTGGGCTTTAAATGCTGTGTTTTTATCATCTTTATGTGAGTAGTTTGTGTTTGAGCACAAAAGTGTAATCTTATACTTAAGCGGTGAGCACTTAGATCTTTTCTTTCTACCCATGACCTGCCGTCCTTGCTGAGATCTAAGGAGACGTGAGAGAAGTTTATGGTCCGTGTTAACCCTTTTCATAACGGCTTGCATGACCACCTGTTTGCACAGGGGTCCATGCCATAAGGTGAGAGTGATTAGTTAGACCGGTGGCGGGATTGTCACGCTACTGAGGGGAAAACAATTACTTACGTCAGTGCTACAGTTTGAATTTAAAACATATTTGTATGAACTGTGAAGTTAAGTCATGGATTGTGGAAACTAACTAGTGTCGGGTGATTGTATATAGTGTATACCACATTTACCACTGACTAATCCAGAGTTGCAATGCAAGGAGATCAGCTAAAAGTAGTGGGATCTGTATGTGCGTTATAATTAATCGAAATTAGTCGATTAATTGATTTTAAAAATATGATTAATTGAACATGAAAATTTTAATCAGTAACAGCCCTAATATATATATATATATATATATATATATATATATATATATATATATATATATATATATAAAATGCATGCTTTTCCCTTTTATGAACAAGAAAATAATAACGCTATGTTGTTGGGCTGGTATAATAATGCTATGGAGCTGGTATGAAATTATTTCCAGGATTGGTTTTTATTCCCAGTCCGGCCCTGATCTTGTTTCCTCAGACTGTCTCTGGCACACACCTCCTCCCAATCACAGTCTGCCTCTGCAACACACCCCATCCCAATCACAGCCTGCCTCTGGCACACACCCTCTCAATTACAGCCTGCCTCTGGCACATACACCCCTCCCAATTACAGCCATCTTCTGGGACACACCCCCTTCCGATTACAGCTTGCCTCTGCCACACACACACTTCCAATCACAGCCTTCCTCTTGAACAAGCCCCGTGCTCAAGCACAGCCTGCATCTTGTCTCAGACTGAACAGACTGTGGAATACAGGCACGCTGTATGTCTGCACAGCGTCTTGTAACCCCATCCCACAACTATCAGGAACAAGAGATGCATGGTAACATGACAGACATTTTTAACGTTGTAAAAAGGGTACACAAGATCATTTCTGAAACTAAGCACAATCAATTATGGAGTCTGTATAGTTATACCTGTATTAGAAATGTCTATAACACTGTAGGGTTAAATCACTAAAATTGGAGAGTGCAAATTCTGGGCAGCTCTGCATATAAACCAATCAGCTTTCAGTTTTTTTTTTTTTTGTTATATAAAAGCTTAATTGAACAAGCTGAAGTTAGAAGCTGATCAGCTACTACTGGTATGCACAGCTGCACCAGATTTTGCACTCCTCACTTTTAGTAAATCCACCCAAGTACCGTATATACTCGAGTATAAGCCGAGATTTTCAGCCTCTTTTTTGAGGCTGAAAGTGCCCCCCTCGGCTTATACTCGAGTCATCGCTGTCTGCCCGCTCGATCAGCGTGTCGAGCAGACAGACAGCGGCCATTCTGATTCAAAAGCCGCGCCTCCGGCTCCGCCTTCGCCTGTGATAGGCGGAACACTGAATTTCCCAGCAGCCTGTGTTCCGCCTATCACGGACGTCGTATCATCCTCGTACTACGGACGAGGATGATACGACGTCTGTGATAGGCGGAACACAGGCTGCTGGGAAATTCAGTGTTCCGCCTATCACAGGCGAAGGAGGAGGCGCGGCTTTTGAATTTTACAATGGCCGCCGACGAAGAGGGCACGGGACGGAGGCAAGGCAAGGCACGGCACGGGACGGGACGGGATGGGACAGGACGAAGGCAAGGCACGACACGGGACGGAGGCTCGGGACAAAGGCTCGGGACACAGGTAGGCTGGACACACACACACACACACACACACACACACACACATGGATGGATACACACACACACAGGGATGGATGGATGAATGGAGACACACACACACAGGGATGGATGGAGACACACACACACAGGGATGGATGGATGGATGGATGGATGGAGACACACACACACAGGGATGGATGGATGGATGGATGGAGACACACACACACAGGGATGGATGGATGGATGGATGGAGACACACACACACAGGGATGGATGGATGGATGGACACACACAGGGATGGATGGACGGACACACAGGGATGGACGGACACACAGGGACGGACGGACACACAGGGATGGACGGACACACACACAGGGATGGACAGGCATGTCTCACCCTCGGCTTATACACGAGTCAATAAGTTTGCCAGTTTTTTTGGGGGTAAATTGGGGGCCTCGGCTTATATTCGGGTCGGCCTATACTCGAGTATATACGGTATGTTCACAACTACTTTAAATAATAAGCAGCAATCTTCTCTTTCACATTGAGCTCTGATATTCAGCTTCTTCTCCCTTTCTTGAAAATGTTTTGACAATGTTCTGATAGCCTGTTGTCTTGTACAGAGCAATGTGTGGTTCCACTGGGCTCAGTTACTATTATTCTTCATTTTATGTCATGCAGGCCAGCACAGTAGACATTTTCTGCATTTTACCACCTAGCTGGGTCATGAAGGCCACTCACAATAACATGAGCACAAGTTACGTACTCTGGCAATGGATTAAAAAGTAAACGGAGGTTGATCTTTGTGATGGCTGCTTGAACTTACGGATAAGCGTACATTTATTAATCTGCCCTGTGATGCTATGACTTGAACCAAAAATAACTTTTATTTTGTCTGCTTTTTTTCATGACAGCAGAGGTGGCAATCAGAAGAGAAATGTAACTGTGGCGATTCTTTTCAAACCCAGTATAGTGACTGCATTCTGCTATTTTCTGATCTCGGATCACAAATTCACTATTATTTTTTGATGATGTACATTAATGCCTTCTTTCCATATTCAATTGTCAGTGTAGAATATTAGTTTAGCATCAATCTAGGGATAGTGTGAGTGTAGTGAGGAGGACCATCATTCAGCTTTGCATAGTGTGCAGCTAGAGTAGAGACAGCTCAGATAGTTTCACTGCAGTGTAGTGAGACTGTGTCATTCATACATACATTAGTGTAGAGTAGGAACAGCTCAGATAGTTTCAGTGTAGTGTAGTGAGACCATGTCAGTAATCTTTACATTAGTGTATAGCTAGAATAGGGACAGTTCAGATAGCATCAGTGTAGTGACGGTTGAACCATCTATTTGATTGCGTTACTGCCAGTTTAACGCCATATAGTTCTGTGTGTCACTGCCAGTTTAACGCCCTTATAGTTCTGTGTGCATTACTGCCAGTTTAACGCCCTTATAGTTCTGTGTGCATTACTGCCAGTTTAACGCCATATAGCTTGGTGCGTTACTGCCAGTTTAACGCCATATAGTTCTGTGTGTGTTACTGCCAGTTTAACACCATATAGTTTTGTGTATGTTTCTGCCAGTTTAACGCTATATAGTTCCATGTGTGTTACTGCCAGTTTAACGCCATATAGTTCTGTGCATTACTACCAGTTTAACGCCATATAGTTCTCTGTGCTTCACTGCCAGTTTATGGTCCGGTGTGCATTGCTGCCAGTTTAATGCCATATAGTTCTGTATGCATTACTGCCCGTTTAACACCATATAGTTTTGTGCATTACTGCCAGTTTAATGCCATATAGTTCTGTGTGCGTTACTGCCAGTTTAACGCCGTATAGTTCTGTGTGCATTACTTCCAGTTTAACGCCATATAGTCCTGTGTGCGTTACTGCCAGTTTAACGCCGTATAGTTCTGTGTGAGTTACTCCCAGTTTAATGCTATATAGTTCTGTGTGCGTTGCTGCTAGTTTAAAGCCATATAGTTCTGTGTGTGTTACTGCCAGTTTAATGCCATATAGTTTTGTGTGCGTTACTGCCAGTTTATGGTCCGGTGTGCATTGCTGCCAGTTTAATTTCATATAGTTCGGTATGAATTACTGGCAGTTTAACACCATATAGTTGTGTGCATTACTGGCACTTTATTGGCATATAGTTATGTGTGCGTTACTGCCAGTTTAACACCGTATAGTTTTGTGCGTTACTGCCAGTTTAACACCGTTATAGTTCTGTGTGCATTACTGCTAGTTTAACTCCATATAGTCCTGTGTGCGTTACTGCCAGTTTAACGCCATATTGTTCTGTATGCATTACTGCCAGTTTAATGCCATATAGTTCTGTGTGCATTGCTGCTAGTTTAACGCCATATAGTTCTGTGTGTGTTACTGCCAGTTTAACGCCGTATAGTTCTGTGTGCGTTACTACCAGTTTAATGCCATATAGTTATGTGTGCGTTGCTGCCAATTTAACGCCATAAAGGTCTGTGTGCATTACTGCCAGTTTAATGGCATATAGTTTTGTTTGTTACTGCCAGTTTAACGCCATTTAATTTAGTGTGCATTACTGCCAGTTTAACGCCATATAGTTCTGTGCGTCACTGTACATTTGGTGCATTATATTGCAGTATACTATAGTGTATCCGTGGAGCATGTCTGTCTGTGTGCATTGCTGCTAGTTTAATGCCATATAGAACTGTGTGTGTTACTGCCAGTTTAACGCCATATAGTTCTGTGTGCGTTACTACCAGTTTAATGCCATATAGTTATGTGTGCGTTGCTGCCAGTTTAACGCCATAAAGTTCTGTGTGCGTTACTGCCAGTTTAACGGCATATCGTTTTGTGTGTTACTGCCAGTTTAACGCCATTTAATTTTGTGTGCATTACTGCTAGTTTAACCACTTGCCGCCCGCCCTATAGCAAATAGACGGCGGCAAAGTGGTTGCATAATCCTGACCGGACGTCATATGACGTGATCAGGATTATGAGCTGCTGCGCGCCCCCGGGGACGCGCATCGTGGCGATCGTTGTTGCAGGGTGTCAGTCTGACACCCGGCAACTACGATCTCGGTAAAGAGTCTCCGACGGAGACTCTTTACCACATGATCAGCCGTGTCCAATCACGGCTGATCACAGTGTAAATAGGAAAAGCCAGTGATCGGCTTTTCCTCACTCGCGTCTGTCAGACGCGAGTAGAGGAGAGCCGATCGGCTGCTCCTCTGACAGAGGGGGTCTGTGCTGATCGATTATCAGCACAGCCCCCCCGAGGATGCCCACACTGGACCACCAGGGACGCCACCAGACCACCAGGGATGCCAAGGACAAGGTATGCCACCCTAGACCACCAGGGATTCCAGTCAGTGCCACAATGGATAACAATCAGTGCCCATAATGGATACCAATCAGTGCCCACAATGGGCATCACTGATTGGCATGCATTATTGATTGGCACTGATTGGCATCCATTAGTACAATATATTATAATGCAATGCCGCCTATCAGTTCCCAACTGTGCCGCCTATCAGTGCCTACCCATGCCCACCTGTGCCGCCTACCCATGCCCACCTGTGCCGCCTACCCATGCCCACCTGTGCCGCCTAACCCATGCCCATCTGTGCCACCTATCCATGCCCATCCATGCCAATCCGTGCCAATTTGTGCCACCTATCAGTGCCCATCCGTGTCACCCATCAGTGCCACCCATCAGTGCCGCCTATCAGTGCCACATATCAGTGTCCATCAATGCCACCTCATCAGTGCCACTTCATTGGTGCCACCTCATCGGTGCCCATCAGCGCCGCCTTATCATTGCCCATCAGTGTAACCCCATCAGTGCCCATCAGTGAAGGAGAAAACGTACTTATTTGCAAAGTTTTGAAACTGAAACAAAAAAAAACATTTTTTTTTTCAAAATTTTCGGTATTTAAAAATAAAAACCGCAGAGGTGATCAAATACCACCAAAAGAAAGCTCTATTTGTGGGAAAAAAATGATAAAAATTTCATTTGGGTACAGTGTAGCATGACCGCGCAATTGTCATTCAAAGTGCGACAGCGCTGAAAGCTCAAAATTGGTGTTTAAGTGCCCGGTATTGAAGTGGTTAACGTCATATAGTTCTGTGTGTCACTGTACGTTTGGTGCATTATATTGCAGTATACTATATTGTATCTGTGGAGCATGTCTGTCTAGTGTGAGCACTCAAATTAAAGTGCACCAAACACCTCTTTACATTGATTAAAGTGCATCTACGTATAGATTTCAACGTCTTCTTTACATGTGCTTATAAGCACCGCCCCCTCCCTCCCAATAATGTCTGGGAGGACAAAAAGGAGAGGTAGACGTTCTCTTGGCACTATAAGGGGGCCAGCAACAAATGTGTCCACAGGCAAAGGTGGATGTGGTGGTCGGTCCTCAGGCAGGGCATCATTTCCTCTGTTTAGTGCCCATGCTTTCCAGCCACAGCATGCAGAGGAGGTGGTGGTCTGGCTTATTTAACCATCCTCATCCTCCTCATCCTCTGTCACGCAAGCAGAGACAAGTGTGCAGTCCCCTGTAGTTGCCAGAGTGGATAAACCTGCCTCCTTGTCCATATCTATTCCTGCCATAGCCCCAACATCAACCAGTTATTTGATCACAACGTCAGCCACTTGCCTCTTGATAATGCCCAGCCATTACTGGATTCAGATGTTTGTTCTGAGGTCGAGGATGACAGGAACATGAGCCTAGAGAGAGGGAGAAACACTGACAGACAAATTGGCATTCATGTTCTCCAAGCCGCAGTGTATTGCCAAGTTGTCTCCAGTGGTAATGATGAAGATGGAGGAGATGGAGATGATGATGATGATGAGGTCACTGATGTGACTTGGGTGTCAGATAGAGAAGAGGAGGAAACTGAAGGTGAGGCGGCACAACCCCGAGGAGGTCGACATCAAGAAAGAGAAGAGAGCAGCCACCCTATTCCATCACATTCTGCAGCTGTTATCTCCCAGCCCACTCCCCAAAACTCAACTGTCTGGGCCTTTTTCAACACATTTGCAGCAGATCGCACTGTTGCTATCTGTAAACTGTGTCTCACGCACATCAAACATGGCAAAAACACCAACCATTTGTGTAGCACATGCTTAACAAGGCATTTAACAACCAACCACTCAGCTCATTGGCAAGAGCACCTAAAAGCCACACAAAAGGGGCACAAATCTGCCCCCCTCCTCCTCCTTACCCACTATAGTCTGTCCCTGCTATACTGAGTCATTACCTCTCAGCAGCCTCCATTGACAGAGATGATGGTATAGCACAGGGTGTCCCAGGTCCTAGCAGCACATCTGCCAGCAGCACACAACCAGCTGTAGACTGTAGCCGGCACATTTCTCTGCCCCATCTGCCCAGCGTCTAAATGCAAGCTTGTCAAAGCTGTTGGCTCTGCAACTTCTGCCTTTCAGCCTGATGGGTTCTGCCCCCTTCTGTGAATTCGCACAATGTGCTGTACCACAATGGCAGGTTCCCAGTCGGTACTACTTTTCACGTAAGGCCATTTCATCTCTCTACCATCACGTGGAAGGAAATGTTCTGGCATCATTGAGCAAGGCAGTCAGCCATAAAATCCACCTTACTGTTGACACGTGGTCTAGCAAGCATGGACTGGGACAATATATTTCGTTCATAGCACACCGGGATGCATGCTGCTTGCAACTCAAAAGGATGCAGGACAGGGTTCGGCGCTGCAGCTTATTGTGCCCCCACGTCTCCATACAGCTGGTGGTGATAATGCCAGCCTTGTGAGCTCTACCTCCACCTCCTCCACCCCCTCCATGCCATCCTCTGCAGAATTATCCTGTGCACGTCAGGTACCCCCTAAGCGTTCAAAGGGCTATTCCCAGAGTCAGGCTAAAAGGTGCCATGCAGTGCTTCAGCTGGTGTGTTTAGGGGACAGGAACCACACCGGAGCAGAGATTCTTTCAGCTCTGCTCCTGCTACAGCTGTGAGTTTAATACCGGTGTTTGTTACTCTAAGGAAAAACATATCCTGTTCCCTTAAAGCCTGAATAACAGCACAGTGCTTGTGCTATGTAATTTGGCCCCTTCTATCACCTAAAAAACCTGATTGATGCTGTCTTTTTCTACCTTCCCCCCTGTAAACTGACCACTGTTTATCATGGTTGCTGAGCCCTGACACCGTGGTCAGTTTATGTGCCTCCGTCATCCGCAGCTCTCCTTTCCCCCATCCTCTCCCTCTCTGCTTGTCAGTGCTGTCCACTCCCCAGCCCTCCCCTCCTGTTGCTATCATAACTATAGTATAATCATGCCATCCTGTCTGTAAAATAAGATTATGTGCCCCAGTGTCTGTGCTATTTTAAAAAAGATGCCGATGTTTCCCAGTGCTCACGTGACTCCTCAGCCCTCTCTCCTCCCCGGCTATAGCTGTCAGCCGGGCAGAGGAGAGAACCGAGGAGTCACGTGAGTGCTGGGAGATGCTCTGATATAAGGTATAATCAGGGATGAGCTTTATGTTCGAGTCAAACTCATGTTCAACTCGAACATTGGCTGTTCGCCAGTTCGCCGAACAGCGAACAATTTTGGGTGTTTGCGGCAAATTCGAAAGCCACGGAACACCCTTTAAACATCTATGGGAGAAACCAAAAGTGCTAATTTTAAAGGCTTATATGCATGGCATTGTCATAAAAAGTGTTTGGGGACCTGGGTCCTGCCCCAGGGGACATGTATCAATGCAAAAAATGTTTTAAAAACGTCCGTTCTTTCAGGAGGAGTGATTTTATCAATGCTTAAAGTGAAACAATAAAAGTGTAATATTCCTTTAAATTTTGTCTATAGTATGCCTGTAAAGGGGTGCATGTTTCCTGTGTTTAGAACAGTCTGACAGCAAAATGACATTTCTAAAGGAGAAAAAAATAATTTAAAACTACTCACGGCTACAATGAATTGTCGGTCCGCAATACAAATAAAGGTTCATTGATAAAAACGGCATGGGGATTTCCCCACAGGGGAACCCCCGAACCAAAATTTAAAAAAAAATGCCTGGGGGTCCCCCTAAATTCCATACCAGGCCCTTCAGGTCTGGTATGGATATTAAAGGGAACCCCGCGGCAATTTTTTTTTTAAAAATGGTGTGGGGGTCTCCCTCAAAATCTATACCAGACCCTTCAGGTCTGTTATGGATTTTAAGGGGAACCCCACACCAATTTTTTTCTTTAAATGGCGTGGGGTCTCTCCAAAAATCCATACCAGACCCTTATCCAAGCACGCAACCTGGCAGGCCGCAGTAAAGGGAGGGGGCGAGAGTGTGCCCCCCTCCTTAACCATACCAGGCCACATGCCCTCAACATTGGGAGGGTGCTTTGAGGTAGCCTCTCAAAGCACCTTGTCCCCATGTTGATGGGGAGAAGGGCCTCATCCCCACAACCCTTGCCTGGTGGTTGTGGGAATCTGCAGGTGGGGAGCTTATCAGAATCTGGAAGCTCCCTTTAACAAGGGAACCCCCAGATCCCATCCCCCCCTGTGAATTGGTAATGGGGCACAAATGTACCCCTACCATTTCACAAAAAAAGTGACAAAAAGGTTACAAAAGACAGGAGACAGTTTTTGACAAGTCCTTTATTAAATTCTTCTTCTTTCATCTTCTTTCTTCTGGTCTTCCTTCAGTGTTCTTCTTGTTTCTCCAACTTCTTCTTCTTCATCTTTTTCTTCATCTTCTTCTTCCTCCGTCCTTCTTGTCCCGCATCTTGCTTCGGCTTCTTCTCCACGCCGTCCGCACGATATGCCTCTGTGGGAGTCTTCAACCATGTGACGCTTCGATTCTTCTGACACTTCTTAAATAAAGGAGGGTGGGGCCATCTGGTTTATGTAAATGGGTGCCCCCATCCCCTCTGACATCACAGGGAAAGCCATAGGGAAGTCTCCGTGCGTCAGAGGAGGGTGGGGTCACCGGGTAGCCTCTGAAATTTTAGGAGTGTCAGAGGAATTGAAGTGTTACACTGCTGAAGACTCCCACTGAGGCGAATTGTGCGGATGGCGTGGAGAAGAAGTCGGAGCCAGAGAAGAGGGAGAAGAGAATTGCGTAGGAAGAAGATGATGGAGAAGAAGATGGAGAAGAAGAAGTTGGAGAAACAAGAAGAACACGGAAGGAAGACCAGAAGAAAGAAGATGAAAGAAGAAGAATTTAATAAAGGACTTGTCAAAAACTGTCTCTTGTCTTTTTTAACCTTTTTGTCACTTTTTTGTGAAATGGTAGGGGTGCATTTGTACCCCATTACCAATTCACACCAGACTATTCTTTTTTGTGAACAGACATATTTTTATTTTTATTTATTTATTTTTGTCTACGTTTTTTAATGAGCGTATAAAAACCTATCTTTAATAATATTCTATCCGCATCAATACTTCTTAAGGTCAAGTGCTGTGTGCACTTAATGTTGACACTTGGAGTATTTTTATCATTATTATCTTCCATTTCTATTCTAGTTTTTGATATATTTCTTGACCTTTATGATATTTTAATTATGTCTGTAATCAGGTGTACATCTTTTTGACTTATTTGCATATCATGATATGGATTGTATTCCTCAATAATGTAAAACCTTTGGGCTTCACAGGGTAGCCAACCCCTTTTTAAACTGGACAAGTTACTATCCTTCTTTTTTCCACAAGATGGCACCATGGGCCGTTTACACATGCCTTGCTAGTTTAGCTTAAGCCCCATACACACTATCATTTTTTCTGCTTAGTTTTTCCTTCAGATTTACCAAAACCATATAATATGAGGTCAAACCTTAGGAGTTTCAATGTGTATGCAATCAGGCAGGCCCTTGCACTACATGGTTTTGGTAAACCTGAAGGAAAAAAATCAGCAGAAAATCTGATAGTGTGTATGGGGGTTTACACAGCAGGGCTGTTGGGCATGTTAATCACCTGAGGTGTTTCCCATTTATCTCATCCAACAAACTGGTCTGTAACTTTTTGTGTGACCTATGGCAGTGCTTTCTCATTTTGCCCATTAGGTATATAAAGAACAGGCATGGACGTGTGGGCGTACCCCTGATGGCGTCACATATGACAAAACAATTGCCAGTACGCTATGCACAAACACTCTGCGCATGTGCGATTTGAACTTATGGACCTGTACAGACTTTTTTTACTTGCAAGTATTACTCTGTGTTTTGGATTGGAACTTGATATCCAGTGTTTTTATAGAGTTGCTGAACCCCTTTTTTACTAAATAAATACATTTGCAAGAAACACTCTGCACTATTTGGACTCTCTTTATTCCTACATATCATCATCTTCTGCTTTTTATGCTGGTCGGATGCTAACGGATAATTGGAGGGGAAAGTCACAGTATTAGATTGTGGATCCCTGAATTCATTTAAGCGCTATTTGACCTCCCTGAGAAGGGGGTCGCAGGCTTTCTGGTAAGCCTTTTATCTTAATAAGGTGATGGTATCACAATGTCAACCAGCTTATCAATGCTCCATGCTGCACCTGAAGTCACTATATTCGATTTTAATCACTTAAGAACTTTGTTTGCACTCTTATTGCACTTTTTTTTAGCATTTATTGTGTTAAACTTTTTCTATACTTTTTGCTCATTGGATATATATTGCACAGGATCACACATGTGGACATTGTTACTTTTTGGATCACATATATGGTATTTCTTTAACACTGTTATGTGTGTTTGTGTTTGTAACTAGGGATGTTCTACTCGAACATTGCCTGTTCGCCTGTTCAGCGAACAGTGAACAATTTGGGCTGTTCGCAGCAAATTCAAAAAGCCGGAACACCCTATACAAGTCTATGGGTGAAATCTAAAGTGCTAATTTTAAAGGGTAATATGCAGGTTACTGTCCTAAAAAGTGTTTGGGGACCCGGGTCCTGCCCCAGGGGACATGGATCAATGCAAAAAAAAGTTTTAAAAACGGCCGTTTTTTCAGGAGCAGTGATTTTAATAATGATTAAAGTGAAACAATAAAAGTGTAATAATCCTTTAAATTTCGTAGCTGGGGGGTATCTATAGTATGCCTGTGAAGGGGCGCATGTTTCTGGTGCTTAGAACTGTCCCTGCACAAAGTGTCATTTGTGCAGGAAAAAAAGTCTTTTAAAATCACTTGCGGCTATTGTCGGGTCCCGTAATACAGAGAACACTCAATGAGTGGTCTCTGCATTAGCCGACAATTCATTCATTCATTGATAAAAAAAAAAAAAAAAAAAAGCGTGGGGGTTCCCCTAAATTCAATTACCAGGCCCTTCAGGTCTGACATGGATATTAAGGGGAACCCCGTGTCAAATTAAAAAAAAATTGACGTGGGGGTCCCCCTAAATATCCATAACCAGACCCTTCAGGTCTGATATGGATATTAAGGGGAACCCCGCATCAAATTAAAAAAAAAATTGACGTGGGGTCCCCCTAAAAATCCATATCAGACCCTTTATCCGAGCACGCAACCTGGCAGGCCGCAGGAAAAGAGGGGGGACGAGAGAGCGGCCCCCCTCCCTCCTGAACCGTACCAGGCCACATACCCTCAACATTGGGAGATTGCTTTGGGGGTCTGTGACCCCTCAAAGCACCTTGTCCCCATGTTGATGAGGACAAGGGCCTCATCCTCACAACCCTGGCCGTTGGTTGTGAGGGTCTGCGGGTGGGGGGCTTATCAGAATCTGGAAGCCCCCTTTAACAAGGGGACCCCCAGATCCCAGCCCCCCCTGTTTGAAATGGTAAGGGGGTACAAAAGTACCCCTACCATTTCACAAAGAAAGTGTCAAAATGGTTAAATAAGACAAACACACTTTTGAAAAATTCCTTTATTAAAAATAAAAAAAATAAAAAAAAGATTCCAGCGGTGCTAATCCACTCTTGCTATCCAGCGACGGGTCTCCGGGGTCCAGCGATGGATGATCATATCCAGCGACGAGGGATCTCTCAGTCCAGCGCTGTCCATACATACGTCTTCTGTCTCCACTCCGGAGACACTGCAGAGATCCCAGCGCTGACGTTTCTTATATTAGGAGGGCGGGGCCACCCGTCACCTGACCCTGCCCCTCTGACGCTGGAGAGGGAAGCCAGGGGTTCCCCAGTGACGTGTGGGTGACCCCGCCCCCTCTGATGTAACGGAAACCTGCGTTACATCAGAGGGGGCGGGGTCACCCACACGTCACTGGGGAACCCCTGGCTCCCTTCACCAGCGTCAGAGGGGGCGGGGTCAGGTGACGGGTGGCCCCGCCCTCCTAATATAAGAAACGTCAGCGCTGGGCTCTCTGCAGTGTCTCCGGAGTGGAGACAGAAGAAGGATGTATGGACAGCGCTGGACTGAGAGATCCCCCGTCGCTGGATATGATCATCCATCGCTGGACCCCGGAGACCCGTCGCTGGATAGCAAGAGTGGATTAGCACCGCTGGAATCTTTTTTTTATTTTTTTTATTTTTAATAAAGGAATTTTTCAAAAGTGTGTTTGTCTTATTTAACCATTTTGACACTTTCTTTGTGAAATGGTAGGGGTACTTTTGTACCCCCTTACCATTTGAAACAGGGGGGGCAGGATCTGGGGGTCCCCTTGTTAAAGGGGGCTTCCAGATTCTGATAAGCCCCCTGCCCGCAGACCCTCACAACCAACGGCCAGGGTTGTGAGGATGAGGCCCTTGTCCTCATCAACATGGGGACAAGGTGCTTTGAGGGGTCACAGACCCCCAAAGCATCCTCCCAATGTTGAGGGTATGTGGCCTGGTATGGTTCAGGAGGAAGGGGGGCCGCTCTCTCGTCCCCCCCTCTTTTCCTGCGGCCTGCCAGGTTGCGTGCTCGGATAAAGGGTCTGATATGGATTTTTAGGGGGACCCCACGTCAATTTTTTTTTAATTTGATGCGGGGTTCCCCTTAATATCCATATCAGACCTGAAGGGTCTGGTTATGGATATTTAGGGGGACCCCCACGTCAATTTTTTTTTTTATTTGACACGGGGTTCCCCTTAATATCCATGTCAGACCTGAAGGGCCTGGTAATTGAATTTAGGGGAACCCCCACGCTTTTTTTTTTTTATCAATGAATGAATGAATTGTCGGCTAATACAGAGAACACTCATTGAGTGTTCTCTGTATTACGGGACCCGACAATAGCCGCAAGTGATTTTAAAAGACTTTTTTTCCTGCACAAATGACACTGTGCAGGGACAGTTCTAAGCACCAGAAACATGCACCGCTTTACAGGCATACTATAGATACCCCCCAGCTACGAAATTTAAAGGAATATTACACTTTTATTGTTTCACTTTAATCATTATTAAAATCACTGCTCCTGAAAAAACGGCCGTTTTTAAAACTTTTTTTGCATTGATCCATGTCCCCTGGGGCAGGACCCGGGTCCCCAAACACTTTTTAGGACAGTAACCTACATATTACCCTTTAAAATGAGCACTTTAGATTGTGAACGTTCGAGTCCCATAGACTTTAATAGGGTTCTAAAGTTCACACGAAGTTTAGGTCTGTTCGCAGGTTCTGGTGCGAACCGAACAGGGGGGTGTTCGGCTCATCCCTATTTGTAACTCTTTTTTTAATCTTGTTTTTTTGCCTTTAATTGCATATGAATTGCATATTTGCTTATTTCTAATTATTGCATTGTATTTTTGCACCTTATTATGTATTATCAGAATTGCATTGCACATTTGGGTAATACCTTTTCTTTTCATTGTTTATTTGATATGGGATATCTGTATTCCTTATACTAACCCATCGCTGCATTTTGTTATTTTTATTGCTTTTGGTGGCCAGTATTGGGTTTATAGTGCATAGCTGCAGGGTATTTATTCATTTTTTTTTTTTTTACTTTATTAGTGTAATTTACTTCACGGAGCACAGATATTATTTTAATTTTATGATTGGGGATGCCTGCACGGGGATGCACAGGTTCTGTACATCCCTGTGTGGGTAAACGCGCCCCCCCTCAACCCACAGGCATACATATTAATACTCCCATGTAAACAAGGTGTCAATAGGGTGACAATGCTGTTGTGCAATTTGAAAGGAGAAAGAACAGCTTGTCATCCTGTCACAGGAATTGGAAAAATAATGGATCTGCTGGCAGAACCAACAGATAATAAAACTATGTTATGAGGGATCAACTTTTCTGTGTTAATGTCATTAACTTACTGCATCATTTATGTAATTTTTGGTTTTGTCCATAGTTTCATTGTAACTTAATTTGAATTGGGGGCCCATTTTTCATTAATGTTTCTTACCTGTACACCACTCATGTGGTAGCAAGAGTTGTTGTTATATCAATATACAGAGAAAATAACTGTTTTCAGCAAGTAGAGATGAAAAAATTGATATGCAAATCAGGAAAATCGGCAAACTGAGAATTTGTTTTACAATGTCTGAATGTATGTGTTATGGAATGTTCTCTGATTCTCAGAAGTTAATACTGCAGCTGCAAGAACAGATTCACAGGATACAATAACTGTGTTTAAAATGTCCGTTCAGTGCCAAAATGTATTATGACATGTTATTTTATACATAAATAAGAAAGGGGTGTTGTGAGATGTTATTAAAAGCTAACAAATAGAAATATGCTATTAACGACTAACAAATAGAAAAATATATTGTTAAAAGCTAGCAAATATAACAATTGCAAAAGTAAAACCTTGAGAGGGGAGGGGGGAGTAGAGGCAGGGAGAGCTCCTAGCAGAAGATGTGTATGTGTGTTAGGTAAAGGTTACAGAACACATTTCAACAGTGCTAAAAAAAATGGAGTCTCTTGTGTTTAAATTAACAATACAGTGAATGTCCATGTAATTTGCATGCTGATTGTTTTCTATACTGTAATCATTCTATTCAGGCAAATATGATCAGGCAATCCCAACATTTGTATATCACCAATTCCTTTGATTCCGTCTTCACCATTAACCACAGTATAATTATGGAAACCTTTCTGCTTTGATTCTATGCACATGCAGCCTTCTTTTGAGGGTTAGGAGAAAGGGCAATTTCATATTGTGCTAAACCTGTAGGTAAATAAGTGAACCAGAACCTTCACTGTGTGGAAGGGTGGGTTTGATAATAAAGTTGGCAGTACCTCCACCCAGGACAGGTCCTCTGTGAACCGAAGGGAATCTTCTCATGGAAAATAAATAAATAATCTAAACAAAGTAACTGGAAGCAGAACAACTGCTGCCACCAGCATAAAACATTAACCATGAGTATATTGATGCACACCAGTATAGAAATAATACAAGCTTTACATAGGATGAGATAATTAATAGTACAAACATCTGATTTACAAACAGGTATTATCAGAAAATTACCCAATAGGTGTCTTGGTGGAATTGTGCACATACCAAGGCATATACTGTTTGTATATATATATATATATATATATATATATATATATATATATATATATACATACATATACAGTTTCTCACAAAAGTGAGTATACCCCTCACATTTTTGTAAATATTTTATTAGAACTCTTCATGTGACAACACTGAAGAAATGACACTTTGCTACAATGTAAAGTAGTGAGTGTACAGCTTGTACAACAACATAGATTTGCTGTCCCCTCAAAATAACTCAACACACAGTCATTAATGTCTAAACCGCTGACACCAAAAATGAGTTGAAAATGTGCAAATTGGGCCCAAAGTGTCAATATTTTGTGTGGCCGCCATTATTTTCCAGCACTACCATAACCCACTTGAGCATGGAGTTCACCAGAGCTTCACAGGTTGCCACTGGAGTCCCCTTCCACTCCTCCATGATGACATAACAAAGCTAGTGGATGTTAGAGAACTTCCACCCCTCCACCTCCATCTGTGGGGTGCCCCACAGATGCACAATAGGGTTTAGGTCTGGAGACATGCCTGGCCAGTCCATCACCTTTACCCTCAGCTTCTGTAGCAAGGCAGTGGTCTTCTTGGAGGTGTGTTTGGGGTCATTATTATGTTGGAATACTGCCCTGTGGCCCAGTCTCCGGAGGGAGGGGATCATGCTCTGCTTCAGTATGCCACAGTACATGTTGGCATTCATGGTTCCCTCAATGAACTGTAGCTCCCCAGTGCCGGAAGCACTCATGCAGCCCCAGACCATGACACTCCCATCACCATGCTTTACTGTAGGCAAGACACACTTGTCTCTGTACTCCTCACCTGGTTGCAGCCACACATGCTTAACACTATCTGAACAAAATAAGCTTATTTTGGTCTCATCAGACCACGGGGTATGGTTCCAGTAATCCATGTCCTTAGTCTGCTTGTCTTCAGCAAACTGCTTTCGCGTGCATCGTCTTTAGAAGAGGCTTCCTTCTGGGACAACAGCTATGCAGACCAATTTGATGCAGTGTGCGGAGTATGGTCTGAGCACTGACAGGCTGACCGTCCCACCCCTTCAACCTCTGTAGCAATGCTGGCAGCACTCATACGTCTATTTCCCAAAGCAACCTCTGGATATGACACTGAGCACATGCACTCAACTTCTTTGGTCAACAATGGCGAGGCCTGTTCTGAGTGGAACCTGTCCTGTTAAACCACCGTATGGTTTTGGCCACCATGCTGCTGCTCAGTTTCAGGGTCTTGGCAATCTTCTTATAGCCTTGGTAATCTTTATGTAGAGCAACAATTTTTTTTTTCAGATCCTCAGAGAGTTCTTTGCCATGTTGAACTTCCAGTGACCAGTATGAGAGAGTGAGAGTGATAACACCAAATTTAACACACCTGTTCCCCATTCACATCTGAGACCTTGTAACACTAATGAGTAACATGACACCGGGGAGGAAAAATTGCTAATTGGGCCCAATTTGAACATTTTCACTCAGGGGTGTACTCACTTTTGTTGCCAGCAGTTTAGACATTAATGGCTGTGTGTTGAGTTATTTTGAGGGTAGAAAAAATATATGTGTAGCGCTATGACAAAAACAGGAAATATTTGTTTTAAAAGATTATACGTATCACCATATAAATCTTAAACCAAAAAGGGCCATATTCCCTAATTGTGAAAAAACATAAACCACTTTTTAAGTGGTAGAATGAACCTGTAAATTGCAAATATGAGTGAAAAAAGTATATATATTGACTATAAATAATAATCAATCATAGATAATTAACAAAAGATGTGTGGGTACTAAGTAAGTCCCAAAATAAAGTCCAACAGGGGATTTGTAGAGGAATCAACTTTCCAAGAGGCAGCTTCCAAAGTGTACTCTTCAAACACGCATCACCACCACCACCGTGAAAATGGGGAGGCTTACCGAAAGGCTTGGACTTAGTCAGGCGTATGCCCCCAAAGTCATATAGGCGTTATATATGGAATTCACCCGCTAGGTGTGGATACTCCACAGCCTCAGCTTACACCACCACATCACATAAGTGAGATGTTCGTTAATATCCAATGAGGGATGGAGTGATGATCTCGTACATAGAACCATAAAAGCAAAGGTCCAACATAGCGTAATATTGTCATAAAAGATTTTTTAATGAATAGGCATAAAAAACTCACATTTAGCAGAAATCAAAAACGGCATGTACATGAATGGGGAAACAGTGATGTCTACAGAGGAGTCCACCCAAAGCGTTTTGACTATGGAGTCGTCATCTATGATTGATTATTATTAATAGTCAATATATATACTTTTTTCACTCATATTTGCAATTTACAGGTTCATTCTACCGCTTAAAAAGTGGTTTATGTTTTTTCACTATTAGGGAATATGGTGCTTTTTGGTTTAAGATTTATATGTTGATACGTATAATCTTTTAAAACAAATATTTAAAATATATATTATGTTTTTGTCATAGTGCTACACATATATTTTTTCTATTTTCATTTATGCTTTTTTGTCTAGAAGCGGTGTTGGCAGCTCGACAAAATTTACTATCACAGCGCAGTATATATCAAAACACGATTGACGAGTTATTTTGAGGGGACTGCAAATTTACACTGTTATGCAAGCTGTACACTCACTACTTTACGTTGTAGGAAAAATGTAAACCGCGCTAGGAAAAATAGTGTAAAATTAACAAACTAACAAAATAGGCGGCAGCAATAAATGTGATATGGCACCCAACAGTAATAAAGTATATACAAAGCCGCGCCAACCCTCCACTACATATAATATAAAATTCAAATTAAAAAATAAAGTAAAATATAAAAATAGAAATAAAGACTAATACAATTATGCAAAAAGACCTCAAATAATGTGTAGATAACCAAAAAAGCCAAACATGGCATAAAGTGAAAAAAGTCCAATTTAGGAAAAGTTCATAGGTGAATCCAAATAACGGACGTAAGTGTTCTTAAATAACAGCACCACAGTGATTCAACACTTTCCAAGGCGCGTGAGATACCCGTCACCATATGTTGAATGCGCTTACCAGAAAATATATGGAATGAAGCATATACAAATGATAAGTGGATGACATCCAGGTTAACCTTCCTCAGCTGGGTCAGCACTCCATCTCTTAGCGGTGTTTCCAAGGTAATAGTCTGTTCAGTGGTCTCGATATGAAGCACTCAGAGGCCCACAGAAAAGAAAGGGACTGACATAGCGTAATAACGTAGGAACAGTTTAATGTATAAAAGTAATGCACTTACAAGTATGTAGATAAAACACAGCATATAGGAGCAATATAAAAAGCCGGCCGGCAAACAGGAGCCCGTCCTCCTCTCCTACAACGTGGTGGCGTCACTGCGTGCCTTCCCAGACGTGTTTCGTCATACCTGACGTTGTCAATGGGGAACGGGCAGCGCAGTGACGCTCCGCCTAATAAAGCTAACGAAGGGAACCAAGCCTCGTATTGAAATACGAGGCTCAGTAACGCTCCGCCTAATAGAACTAACGAAGGGAACCAGGCCTCGTTTTGAGATGCAAGACTTAGTCAACATACGCCATTACGGAAGATGGCAAATAACCCCAATACGAGCGCTGTCTATGCAAAATTGAAATATTATAGCAACCCGTAACGAACACACTTAACGTCTGTTAAATAGAACATCATGAATGAAAATCCAATCCAACAGATATATTATGTGTTTAAAAAGAAAAGAAACATTAAAATAATAAATAAATACATGTGCTCGTGTAACACAAATAGGAAGTTGGCAATATATAAATCGCATAACACTTCACAATCGCATATCCCTCCGTGAAACACGAACGAAAAAATCTGTTAAATCGTGAAACGAAGGAATTACATCCAGTCATTCTGACGGGATTGGCGCGAAAAAGACGTCTGCATAAATGGTGTCATATGTCTAATAGTATGCTGACAGTATAAAAAAATCGCATACCCTTCACAATACACGAAAGAGATGGAAAATCAAAGGGGAATAAATAAATAAAAAAGGATTATTGGAGAAAATTATTTCACACGAATCCATAAGTATAGTGTTGATCTAGATGGAAAGGACAAATGGAATAGATATTAACAAATGAAATAGATGTTAAAAATTATATATACTATGGAGTAGTCAATGTGCATAGATCCAACCATAAATAATACGAGTAGGATCCCCGCACATGAGCCAAACCCCATAACGACATAAAAATAAAATTAAAATTAAAAATAGCCTAATCTGTACGATCAATAGATCGTCCATAATAAAAGAATCCATATAAAAAATAAAAATAATACATATACCTAAAACGTATATCCAGAAATGGCGCACATATCTAGAATGCATGGACCAGTCTAGCATCTCACAACAGGCAAGGCCAAAAGGATATTGTATATATCAAACTAGTTATAACAATCGAAGTGCAAAAAATACATACATTAAATGTATAAAAAATATATGAATAGAGAATCAAAACCAAACAAATAAAAAGAGAGGTTTAGCTAAGAATTGTCAATAAAGGCATTGACATTGGTGTCAATATTGAGCCCAAAAGGGGTATAAGTTTTGAGACGGTGGACCCAAGACATTGCCAGTTTAGAAATTTCTCTTACTAAAGAGCTGCCCCGCCAGTGAGGCTTATATTTGTCAATCCCCAAGAAAAGGGTCTTAGAGGGATCTTTACTGTGAAATTTCAAATAGTGTTTAGACACAGAGTGGTTGGGGAAACCAATGATAATATTGCTTATATGTTCATTGAGTCTCACCTGTAGGGGGCGCTTTGTGCGTCCCACATATTGCAGCCCACAAGGGCACTGCAACATGTACACTACTCCCACGGTGGCACATGTGATACATGGTTTAATGGTTTGGTTTAATCCAGTAGCTGTACTGCGAAAAGTGGTGGTCCGTCTCTGAAGACAAGAATTCAAGGAGCAGACCCTACACTTACCACATTTGTAAAATCCTGTGAGCTGGTCAAAAAAAACCCTACCTCTAGCTGGAGGGTCTATGACATTTGGTGCCAAGCGATGACGGACTGACGATGCTCCTCTAAACACTATTTGGGGCCTCTCACTAACCACATTTTTCAAGGTAGCATCGCTGCTAACAATGTGCCAGTGTTTGTTTATCAATTTCTTTATGCTCTTCTGTTGGAAAGAGTAAGTGGTAATAAAGGGGACTTTTCCTTGAGTGTCATTAACACGTGGGCCCCTTTCGACCAACAAATCGGCACGGTGAATATTGGTCACTTCATTAAGAGTCTTAATTAAGAAATCTTGTTGATATCCTTTTTCTAAAAATCTGGAGGTGAGAACTTCGGCCTGTGCCAAAAATTCCTCAACTTCAGAGCAGTTACGCCTCAATCGGATGTATTGACTTTTGGGAACTGATCGAAGCCAGGGGACATGATGGCAACTATCAGTCGGGATGAAAGAGTTCCGATCAGTGTCTTTAAAGAACGTTGAGGTGACAAAACGATCTTTTTTTATAACGATATTGAGATCTAAAAAGTTTATTCTCACCTGGCTTATCTCATAACTGAGATGTATGCCCCTTTCATTATCATTCAAGGAATCCATAAAATGTCTCAAATCTCGCTCATGGCCATCCCAGAGGAGGAGGATGTCATCTATATACCTAGCCCACAAAACAATCTGAGGTATATCGCGGGCATAGATGACATCCTCCTCCCATCTGGCCATAAAGAGATTAGCCAGGCTGGGGGCATACTTTGCCCCCATAGCAACTCCTATTGTCTGTCTGTAGTATTGGCCCCCAGACCAAAAATAGTTGTGGGAAGCCGCAAACCGCAGAAGAGACATCAGGAAGGACACCTGTTGAATGGAAAGCCTAGGGTCTCTATCAAGATAAGAATGAACCGCCTCAAAACCAAGGCTATGAGGAATACTCGTATACAGGGAGGTCACATCTGCCGTGACCATCCATGTATCGGGCCCTGCAGACAAATCATCCAAGAGGTTAATGACATGTCTAGAGTCTTTAACATAGGAGGGGGTCTTCTGGACCAAAGGCTGTAGAAATGAATATAAATATCTGCCCACCCGGGAAGTGATGGAATCAATACCACTAATGATGGGTCTTCCCGGGGGGCAGACAGGATTCTTATGTATTTTTGGCAAATAGTACAAGATCGGTGTACGTGGGGCCCTAGGAGTCAAAAAAAGGGATTCTTTCTGGTTCAGAAGACCCGCTCCCTGTCCCGTCTTTACCAGCTTTTCCAATTCCCTGGTATAAGTAAGTTTTGGATCAGAGGGTAATTGGATGTAAGTATTGGTGTCACTCAAGATTCTGCTGATCTCGGTCTCATAATCAGCCCGATCCAATACCACAATTGCGCCCCCCTTGTCGGCTGGTCTAATAACCAGCTCTTTATTCATACAGAGGGAATCTAAGCCTTCCTGTAAAACTTTTTTCATTCTGCATTTTTTCACTTCCATTGTGTCTAAATCTCTTAAGACAACATCCCTAAATACACGTAATGCAGCGGGAAGGGTGCCAGGGGGGTTAAAGAGTGAGGCGTTAGCCAAGCCTGAATGCACAACCTGCGGAACTTGATTGTTGACTATATTAGAATTGTACGTATTGGATGAACCCATCATATATCTTCTAATGTTGATTTTTCTCACAAATTTATGTACATCCATATATGTTTGAAATTTATTTAATTTAGCTGGAGGTACAAATTTCAAACCTTTGTCTAGAATCAGTAATTCTGACTCTGACAAGGCCTTTGAACTTAAATTAAAAACAGCTTTACCGGTTACAATCTGGGTCTTTTTAATTGTTCGGACTCCCCTCCCCCCTTTGGTTCCTCTCCTCTTTCTCCTAATCTTTTGACACCTTGTGTGGGTTTGGGAAAACCCAAGCTGACACTAGTGGGTGCATTTAAGCCCAAAAGACCCTCAATAGGTTGTTCAGCAGTAGAAATCAGATAAGGTCTGTTTCTCATAGGTTCTTGAACTGGGGCAAAGGAAGTTTGTGGATAGCCAGAGGAGGCCTGTGAGTGGCTATCACCCACAGGAGCATTAAGATCACTTAATGGAAAGAAAGAGTTACCTGTGGGTATGCCATAGTCCCACTCAGAATATCCTCCCATGTTGTCATATGGGAAAGGGTTATAGTCCCAATTGCTGCTACCATGTGAATTCCATCCTTCATGGTGATTAATTGGGGGGCCTCTTCCTCTTGGATTGGAATATTGTACCCACCCCCTACCCCGGGGTGGATAATTATTGTTGTAGGGGAGTGTATAATTAACATTCCCATTATTATGGCCATTAAATGGTCTCGTGGTGCCAGAAGGTTTAAATTGGCCCCTAGAGGGAGTTGTACCCCTGTTGTTACCACGTCCTCTCCGAGGGGAAGGGTATATGTGATTTGTTGTATTGGTCTGAACCTTATTCGTAGGTTGGAGACGCTTCTGGTTAGGAGGTTGTACAGAAGGCCCTGGTTGTGAAATTAACCCAACCGTAGGTCCTGCTGCCTGTGTGGAACTTACTTCCATACCGTCTTGTGTGGAAGCTGCTTCCAACAATTTCTTTTGCCACTCAAAGACAATATGGTTGTTATAATCAGCTAGATCTCTATTATATTTTTTCTTCTTTTTTACCCTTTGATCTCTATCCTCTTTTTCAAGAATTTTTAAAAGGTTCTGCGATTTTTCTAGATAATCTATACTTCCTCTCACAGAAGACAGCTTATTTTGAATTTCTTTTATTTCATCATCCAGTTGGGATAGCTTGGAGTTTTTCCTATTGACCAAAAATCTCAAAAAAGAGACACCTGCCTCATTAAAATATTTGAACCACTCCTCTAAGTTAATGTCCCCTTTCTGGGGTGCTACCTCCCACCTTAGGCTTCTCGGAACCATACCATGTTTAATGTAAGTTTCAAGATAGGCTATATCCCATTTGGTGTGATTTTCGGTAATCATGAGATTTTTCAGTCTCATGAAACTACCTCCCAGATCATCCTCATCATCTCTATAAAATTCGAACACTCCATCGATGTTAACCACTTTAGTGGCTCTAAAGTCAAAAATATCCATAGTGAATATGTGAAATTACCCAGTAAAGGTTAATTGAACCCAGCAGCAGTAAAAAATATCAGAACAACACAAAATAGGAAAAATGTAAACCGCGCTAGGAAAAATAGTGTAAAATTAACAAACTAACAAAATAGGCGGCAGCAATAAATGTGATATGGCACCCAACAGTAATAAAGTATATACAAAGCCGCGCCAACCCTCCACTACATATAATATAAAATTAAAATTAAAAAATAAAGTAAAATATAAAAATAGAAATAAAGACTAATACAATTATGCAAAAAGACCTCAAATAATGTGTAGATAACCAAAAAAGCCAAACATGGCATAAAGTGAAAAAAGTCCAATTTAGGAAACGTTCATAGGTGAATCCAAATAACGGACGTAAGTGTTCTTAAATAACAGCACCACAGTGATTCAACACTTTCCAAGGCGCGTGAGATACCCGTCACCATATGTTGAATGCGCTTACCAGAAAATATATGGAATGAAGCATATACAAATGATAAGTGGATGACATCCAGGTTAACCTTCCTCAGCTGGGTCAGCACTCCATCTCTTAGCGGTGTTTCCAAGGTAATAGTCTGTTCAGTGGTCTCGATATGAAGCACTCAGAGGCCCACAGAAAAGAAAGGGACTGACATAGCGTAATAACGTAGGAACAGTTTAATGAATAAAAGTAATGCACTTACAAGTATGTAGATAAAACACAGCATATAGGAGCAATATAAAAAGCCGGCCGGCAAACAGGAGCCCGTCCTCCTCTCCTACAACGTGGTGGCGTCACTGCGTGCCTTCCCAGACGCGTTTCGTCATACCTGACGTTGTCAATGGGGAATGGGCAGCGCAGTGACGCTCCGCCTAATAAAGCTAACGAAGGGAACCAAGCCTCGTATTGAAATACGAGGCTCAGTAAAGCTCCACCTAATAGAACTAACGAAGGGAACCAGGCCTCGTTTTGAGATGCAAGACTTAGTCAACATACGCCATTACGGAAAATGGCAAATAACCCCAATACGAGCGCTGTCTATCCAAAATTGAAATATTATAGCAACCCGTAACGAACACACTTAACGTCTGTTAAATAGAACATCATAAATGAAAATCCAATCCAACAGATATATTATGTGTTTAAAAAGAAAAGAAACATTAAAATAATAAATAAATACATGTGCTCGTATAACACAAATAGGAAGTTGGCAATATATAAATCGCATAACACTTCACAATCGCATATCCCTCCGTGAAACACGAACGAAAAAATCAGTTAAATCGTGAAACGAAGGAATTACATCCAGTCATTCTGACGGGATTGGCGCGAAAAAGACGTCTGCATAAATGGTGTCATATGTCTAATAGTATGCTGACAGTATAAAAAAATCGCATACCCTTCACAATACACGAAAGAGATGGAAAATCAAAGGGGAATAAATAAATAAAAAAGGATTATTGGAGAAAATTATTTCACACGAATCCATAAGTATAGTGTTGATCTAGATGGAAAGGACAAATGAAATAGATGTTAAAAATTATATATACTATGGAGTAGTCAATGTGCATAGATCCAACCATAAATAATACGAGTAGGATCCCCGCACATGAGCCAAACCCCATAACGACATAAAAATAAAATTAAAATTAAAAATAGCCTAATCTGTACGATCAATAGATCGTCCATAATAAAAGAATCCATATAAAAAATAAAAATAATACATATATCTAAAACGTATATCCAGAAATGGCGCACATATCTAGAATGCATGGACCAGTCTAGCATCTCACAACAGGCAAGGCCAAAAGGATATTGTATATATCAAACTAGTTATAACAATCGAAGTGCAAAAAATACATACATTAAATGTATAAAAAATATATGAATAGAGAATCAAAACCAAACAAATAAAAAGAGAGGTTTAGCTAAGAATTGTCAATAAAGGCATTGACATCGGTGTCAATATTGAGCCCAAAAGGGGTATAAGTTTTGAGACGGTGGACCCAAGACATTTCCAGTTTAGAAATTTCTCTTACTAAAGAGCTGCCCCGCCAGTGAGGCTTATATTTGTCAATCACCAAATAAAAAGAGAGGTTTAGCTAAGAATTGTCAATAAAGGCATTGACATCGGTGTCAATATTGAGCCCAAAAGGGGTATAAGTTTTGAGACGGTGGACCCAAGACATTTCCAGTTTAGAAATTTCTCTTACTAAAGAGCTGCCCCGCCAGTGAGGCTTATATTTGTCAAGGCTGGCAGTTACAAACATGACTCCCACAGGCAGAGGCATGATGGGACTTATAGTTTTGCAACAGCTGGAGGGCCGCCAGTTTGAGACCCCTGCGCTAGACTATGCTGGTTATTGAGTTCTAAATTTAAACTAGCTATAAAATCCCAGACCAGAAGGGTCAGGGTTAACTAAAAAAACAAGAGCTGCATTTAAACTCTTTTTTAATAAACAGGTTCCCCTACTAAAATACTGGAAGGTTACTACTACACACATACAGTAGCACAGACCCAACTATCTGGCACTGTGAATGCGAGATAACAAGATGACAGAGATGAATCTGTCACAAGGATTTAGATACACAATCAAGAAGCTATGGGCAATTGCAGTTAAATCAACATAAAAATACTTGCCTATTGGTCTCTGCTTCTAATCTGGGTGAAAATTCATATGCATATGAGTGTATAAGGTCACGTGGCTCACTTCTCTGTCTCTCTCTCCACTTCCATCTTCTTTTTATGTTTCTGACCCAGACACACAAAGACTGGAAGTGATGTGCATAAATAATAATAAATAAATAATCTCTTTGAACATTAAGCAGCAGAGCCACTTACAGACAGTAAAGGGAAGCAGATCCCCACAAACTTAGATTACATGCCTCTACCATCATGTGCAAATGTTCTGTGTTCAGAGAAGGACAAGGGGTAGAGAGAAGAAGTAATAACTGACTACTTTCAGGATGCCACTGAGAAATAATAATCTAATAATAAGAACCAAGAGCAACTTCAGGTTCTAAGAAATGCTAAACAATGAACTGGTAATAATACAACAGTGCCAAATCATAATATATTTTACATTTGCCTTAAAAATTAATTTCAGGATTTAAAGAAAATGAACTTACTACTCACCTAGGTGGATTCAGCATTGATCTGATGCTGCATCTGTCCCCCATCGGTTGTAAGACCAAGAACTGAGCTGACTACTCAGTTTCCTGTCTTCGGTAAGCAGAGAGCCAGTAACAGACAGTCTCTCTGCCCCTCAAGGGCACTGGGCTGTGGGGGGGAATGGTAACAACTGGTTCAAGCTCTCAGAGACATGCTGTCAGGCTGAGCCATCTGCCGGTTAGACATCTGGGTGGAACCCAACATTAAAGTCGGGATCCCTTCAGGGCTTGGACCAGGTGAGTTCAGGTCACAGGAGTGCAGAATTAAGCACACCTCTGTTACCTACAAGAGAAATAGGGCCAGAAGAGCTTTGGCCCTACTTCTTCTTTAAATCGAACCCTACAAATTCAGCACAGCTAGATTGTGTGAGTATCTCACATATCTTCTGGGTGGGACTTATATATAACTAAAGGTAAAAGTTAGTTTGGGTTTGTTTTAGATATATTGCAAAGGGAGTAGAACACCTATCAGGTTTTATTATTGTCTGTGCACCCATTTGGGAGATTCACCCAATTTGTCCTGCACCATTTTCACACAGAGTGAAAGTGAAAAAAAAATCCCAAAGTTGGGGTTGTCAACTGTTTTGGCTATAGGACAGGAAGTGAAGGGAAATCATCCCAATGAGAACACAGATTGCAAAAAAAAGAAAAACTGATTGGGGTGAAAGCCATCCCTTACTCTATTCAAAATGTTTAAAAAGAGGATTTTAACTTTAGTTTTATGTTAATTCTATTTTACATGATTCAATGCTGCATATGCTTACTTCTATGCAGAAAATACATGTGGGTGAGGGTGAAAAAAAATTAGAGAGAGGTACACATGGACTCACAATGTCACAAGCCCAGATTCAAGACCATATAGTAAATTAAGAGAATTTAGTTAGAGAGACACACTGCTGTAAAAAATGAATGCCAAGATAAAAATGAGAATATTTTTAGAGAAGACATTTTAGTTTAAAACAAATGAAAGTGTTTGACTGGAGTGTATGTTTAAGTGTATTGTCCCTATAATAAATGTTGGGTTAATGTTTCTTTGTTAAAAAGTAGGTTAAGTGAAAGAGGCTGAAAATGTATTATATCCCGGAAATATAGATGTATTATAACAATCTGGTTATGCCTGTGCCTGAAAGCACTTTACTGTAATTTGAGCATGAGGACAAACATATCTCCAAGACTTTCAAACAATGCCAGAAACACATTTGACTGAAGTTCCTATTTGCATGTTCTGTACAGCTGCTAGAGTTATTCAGGTTGCTGTATTACTGTATTGCAAGGTTAGTCATTTCAATAAGAAAAATAACCCCATTGGAATTTAGGAGACCAAACAGTTACCAGAGCCAGGAAGAAACAGATCTATTAGTTAAAAGTGGTCCAGTGGAGGTAAATCCAACCATGATCCAATCCAATCAAAAAACATAATGTTGGTTATGTTTTTTTCAGAAACTGTCCCATGTTCACTTTAAGCTAGGTGTCCCTGCCTATACGTCCCTCTTTACCTATTTCTTGTTGCCTAGCCATAAGTTGGTTGTGAGGTAGTGTAATCTTTGGAGTTTGTTGGACAAGTAATGAAATTAAAACAATAGACTAATAGTTACTTGGCCAGGCACAGCCAATGGTTTAATTTTACAGTCTGGAGTGAGTTATATTATATTGGTGTGTAAAGTGTATGTAAAGCCTTTTTTAGTTTGGATTCAAGTAGGATAAGGTAAAACCCCCATCAGTTTATTTTTGCTGCCTGTCCTAATAGAGAGATTTACCTTTACTTCCTTTCTTACTTGGGAAAATTACATTTCTACAAAGTCAAGGAAATTCCCTTTATAGACAGTTGTTACTGAAACAGTTGTTCATATTAGGAGATTTTCTATCACCTACTGTTCTTTTGAAAACTCTAGTTCAATAGCCAGTAGCCAATAGCTGCCGTCTCATACTTGCTTCAGAGCATGCTATGTTTTTGGTCCGTTGGAACAGCATACAAACGATTTTCCCAATAGGAATTGATTCCGTCGGAAACATTTAAAACATGTTCTATTTCTAGGTCCATCAGAATTTAAAAAAAAAAATCAGATGAGGCCCACACGCGATCGGAATATCCGATGAAACAATTCTGTCTGACTTTTTCTGCCGGAAAGTCCGACCGTCTGTACACGGCATAAGGCCTCATGCACACTGGTTTATTGTAAACACTTTCTACTGACAGGAGAAAACCAGCATTAAAAACTCTCAAGCTGTGTTTTTTCAAACCAGTTTATCAGCGTTTGGTGTTTGGCTCTTTATTTATTTAATTGGCCATTACTTTTATTTATTCTAGCTATTGAAATAAAAAAATGCTGAAGAGCTAAACGCGCCTAGTGTATAGATGCGTTTAACTCTGTTTAGCAGCATGTGCCATTTTTGGTGTATCTAAGCTCCTCTTCTGAATGTGATTCTTCTGCATTCGGGAGAAGGAGTTTTGACTGCCTCTAAACTCTGCTGCTCCTAAACTCCTCTAAAAGCCTATGGGTTTGATTTATTAAAGGCAAATAGTCTGTGCACTTTGCAAAGTGCAGTTGTTCCAGAGCTTAGCTCTGCTGACTTCCATCATCCAATCATGTGCAAGCAAAAATGCTTTTTTTTTTCCTTGCATGTGAGTGGGTATTCTTGCAATGTGCACAGTCTATTAGCCTTTAGTAAATCAGCCCCTATGTGTGCATGGACACAAAAACTTTTATTGAGATGCATTCAGGGGCTTAGGCAAAAAATGACAAAAGCCCCAAAAACACCAGTTTAGGAGCAGCAGTATGCATGAGGCCTAAAATGTAGCATTTCCCACGATATTCTGCCTGGGACACAATGCTCTCCAAGATTCAGGAATTTCCCCAGCAGGGACATGAACAGCAATAAAAACCTGACATGGGTTATAAACCTCTCACTCTATCCAAACCCCCAAAAATATGTTGGCAATACATACACTTTAAAGGTTTATTTTTTAATAATTTTTTTTGTTAAATTTTTTTCTAATAACTGCAATATTGTAACCTACAAGTCACTGGCATCAAAATGCCAAAGAGTATCTGTATAATTTATTAGTATTCAATGTTAATTCATATTGTGAGATGACAAATGTAGTCCAATGTATAGTCCATGAGCTATATGTATAGTGCAGAATAGCTGGAAAGTGTGTGACATTACAGCTTCTAGTACTAATGAGCATTAGTGTGGGTCAGGTATACAGTTCGCATCATGTTGTCTGGCCATGGTGTCATCAGATACCACATCACAAAGCAGGTACTATTCTGTAGATTTCTGATGTTAGAATATATATATATATATATATATATATATATATATATATATATATATATATATATATATATATATAGAATTTCTATATAGTTAATTCACAAAAAAAAGGATGCCGTTTCCTCCCACACTCAAAAGACATGCTGGTATGTTAATCGGATCCTGTCTAAATTGGCCCCAGAATATGTATGTATGGATGTGAGTTAGTGACCTTAGATTGTAAGTTCCTTAAGAGCAGGGACTGATGTGAATGTGCAATATATATGTGAAGCATAGTAAGTGACTGCTCTATTTAGGTACCTGTAATAAATAAATAAAAAAATGAGAACAAAATTGGAATTTGTCAAATAGTAACTAATCAGGGATCAACTTTAAATGTGTGCTCTTTTTCTTTCTTCTTTTTCACTTTACTTTGCATGAATCAGCCACATAGTTAATATAAATTACAAGTTTAATTAAAGATGGCATCTTATAGCAGTACATTAAATCAATATTGTTTATATTACTTCAATAATGTGTTTTAAAATTAATTTTAACTGACTATGTTACAGTCATATGTAATTTAATATAGATAAATATTCACATTAAATCATATATACAGTCCAGCTATGAATATGGACAGGTCTTATACATTCAATATTTCAAGCCCAATTATGAATCGTTTGCATTGTGGATCTTTTGTATACTACGATATCTCCTGCCAAACTAGACTAATACAAGCCCTGTTATCTACCAGCAGTGGTTGTGTTTACACCATAAGAGACCCATCTGTGCAGGATCAGAGTGTAGATGATGGTGAGATTGTCTGGTTGCTGATCATAGCCAGAAGTATTATTGGAGATATACAAAGCAGAATTTTTCATCAGATGTTGCATGCTTAACATCTGATATCGGTTTGAATAAACACACCCAAGAGAGATCTGGGCATGTTTTTCGACAGTACCAGCCAGAAATTACATTGTGCTGGAGAAGACAGAAGTAGGTCCTCAAGGTGAGGAGAGAATGACAACAAGGCACAGAACAGCAGGAGCTTAATGGTATGTTAACAGAAACAGAAACTACTACAGAGGAAATTAAAACAAAATATCAAATAATTAGACTTTAATTGTCCTCATATACCTAATAAAAAGGATTAATCACACAAGTTTTGCAAGATGGTTTAGGAACTAAAAATATGCTTAGAGAGGGACAATGCATTTCAGAAATAGATGGAAAGATGGGATATATGAATAAAGCTTTTCATAGGAATGAAATGACCAGTCAAACAATTTTGGTCACATTGGTTGATGATCGTATATTTTTCATGCACAGCTACTGACTGACCATTGTTGGGGGGGGGGGGGGGGGGGATCAATTAGGCAGGTTAGCACATCTAACCTAAATGCTGTTATCTGTTCTTGTGATAAGTGGCATTAACAGTGTGTGCAGGAATCTCTTTCCAACTCCCTTCTCCACTGACTACAAACATATATTTATCTAGTCTATTTAATTTTATTTTAGAGTGCTTACTCTGTTGTTAGATTTGCTAGACAATTTTTGCTGTTGTGGTATCCAAGATGTATGATTGCAGAGAGTATTACTCAACCTATCAGATTCGGTCTACTATTTGCGCAGCGATTTTTCAAACGCAATTTTTTTGGGGAAACATTTTTTTTTTATTGAACTTTAGTGCACACAAAAACAATAAGATACCCAATTTTTGTTAAAATATAAAAGATAATGTTAGGCCAAGTAAATAGATACCAAACACTTCAAACTTTAAAACTGAGCACTCCCATGGAATGGCAACAAACTATGGTGCATTAAATTATCCATAGGCGATGCTTTAAAAGCCCTTTACATGCTACCATGTTAGATTTGCACAGGAGGTCTGCAGCATTAAATTATACATAAGCAATGCTTTAAAAGTATGTGACCACTTAAAATTTACACTGGAAGTCTCCTGCTTGAATTTTTGCACTCATTCTGACGTTCGTGGTGATATCTCACCTGTATGGTGAGATCTCTGTTTAAATATGCATGCGTGACTGATACGTGCATTTGCTTTTGTGCACAAGCACTGGGGAAAGGGGCACTTTATAAAAATATATATTTCGATCAGCTTTATTGCTATCACAAGGGATGAACTACATGCCTTGTTATAGCATGGACAGTGATAGCTAATTTTTACTGAGAGATTTGGGATCTATTACCCCGGATTCCTCCTCTGCCCTTAAAAGTATCAGATCAGAACCAAGATCCGTTTCATCTGATGCTTTCACAGGACGGTAATGGCCTGTTTACATTAGACCAAAACCAGAAGTGACAAAATACTCATTGCTTTCGGTTTCTTAGACCATAGATATAATTGGGGATGTTTCGATCTTTGGTAATCTCCATGGTCAGTGGCTTCAGTCCCGGGCTCCGGTGGGACAGAAAAGCGGCCCCCCTTCCACCTGTTGTAAAAGCAAATCAAGCAGCTAATTATCCACTAGAATTGCTTTTACATTAAAGCCCATTGCCAGCTGAAAAAAATAAAGATATCAGGATGATGCCTGTAGCTGCAGGCATCACCCCGTTATAACCCCTTCAACCAGGGGACGTCACTGAAGCTGAAGAATATTCTTAGTCTCTTCCCTAATGAAGCTCACCCTCCAATGTCCTTACCATTATTATATATTAATATGGTTATTCCTCACAGCTGTACAAACATAATCAGTATTTCACACCAGACTTTGTTCAGAAGACTGAATAATTTGTCATATTTATGTCTCCATGACCATTGCAAATACTATACATTTAGATATCTCTGAAATATCCCTCAATTCTTCATAGACAAGAATGAACCATTTGTATCTTTTGTTACAGAAGAGATTACTCTCTAATGCCACAGTCATACATATTTATTCCACTACAGAATTACTTATTCTCTGATACTCCCACCAGTGTCACACATATTCACTCTGGGGCCATTTTGATCTGACGTCAGCTAACCTGACAATATGATCTTTGTTGTGGGTGGGAGCCAGGGCACTCAGAACGCAACAATGCAAGCACATGCTGAGCATAAAAGCTAAGTGTTTACAGAGCCCCTGAGAGAATTTAACCCAGGACTCCATTACTGGAAAGCAGCAAGAGTTAAAAGCACTCAGCCAATAAGATATTTTAACTAAAGAACAAAGAAATACTGGACAGACAGCCTATATTGTGGAACACTGTACATTTATTATTTTTTTTTCCTTTAATAGCAATATAAATTGTTGTTATTGTTATTACATATTTTAACTACATTTGAATATGTCAGTGAAAAAAAAATCAGTCTGTATATTTTCCAAGTTTTTTCAGTACATTTTTTGGGAACTGACAACCCTGGCCAAAAACGAAGTACACTAATTATTTTGCTAACACATATACCTTTGATCCATATCCAGGGACTAAGGCAGACTGATTAGTTGGTCACTTGAGTAGCATGGATCACATTTTGTCACAGTCAAAATTATTGATGTTGAGTCTATAATTTAATTTATCAAGGTGTATTGGTACACAAAGCAGCTCCTGCTGCAACCCAACTTTTTTACAGGAACACAGTAGGGCTAAGTTAAATGCATTATTATAAATTACTGACACCGCAAAATCTTCATAAGCCCCTTAAGATTAAGATTTTTTTTTAAAGAAAATTCTACTTAAAGAGGAAGTAAACCCTTCCAAACAACTTGGACCTATAGGTAAGCCTAGATTAAGGCTTACATGTAGGTCCAAGCAATATCTCCTAAACCTATATGGTTTAGGAGATATTTGCCCGAAAATGGGCACCGCTGTCTACGGCGCATGCGCCGTAGACAGCGGCGTGCAGGCGCACTAAATGCGGCAAATCCAAGAATGGATTTGCCTAATTTGTCGACTCCCGTGCGCATGCGCGGGAGTGACGTCATCGCGGCTTCGTCGTATGGCAGCGGCGGAGCTGCGAGACGCGACTCCCGTGCGCATGCGCGGGAGTGACGTCATCGCGGCTGCGCCGCTGTGATTCGTTGGAGCTGCGAGACGCCACCAGCAACATGGATGCGGCGGACTACAGGGGACAGCGGCGACTTCGCTGGCTCCTGTGTCAGGTAAGTGACACATAATGAGCTATTATGCGATGCATAGTAGTCCATTATGCTTTACCTTTGCAGAGAAAAAAAGAGGAAGTAAACCCATCAGGGTTTACTTCCTCTTTAAAGGATCTGTGTAGTTGTAAAAAAAATAATAATAATAATAAGCACCAAATGATAGAAATACTTTCCTGGGTGATGTTGCTGTTGCTATGATACCTAAATTAACAGTTTGTACTGTATACTTTCCACCTCTACAATATCAAAAAGTGATATAGAATCAGTCTAGGGCTAAACTAAATAATACAAATGTGTTCCTGTGCAAACTGAAAAACAGAATAAATCCCTCTGTGAAGTAGGGAGTAAAAAAAATATTTTCTTCCAATAATATTACAGCAGCCACCTCACAGAGCTCCCTCTTGCACTTGTGAAACCACTATACATATAGAAAAAGCATTGTTAAATAAATATATTAATAAACAAAGTGCTCAGTGCTGAATTTACACTATTCTTTTTGCATGTGAAAACAAAAACAGTGTCACACAAATTAACAATCCGTGATCAAGTGTTCTTGTGTTTCAACATTACATCAGCTTTCTGAAGATGTCTGATGACGAAACATGTAGAGGTCCTGGTCGGTCATTTCCGGATATGCACATGGGCTCTAGGATACAGCAGGGGCATTCTGGAAAACCAAGAGTCTGGTCATATCAGGTGCCGATAAGGGACATGCTAATGTGAGTGGGCATTTTACTATGTGTGGCTTTTCTCTTTCAATAAATGTTGCATAATGAAGCTTTTTTCTTGGTTTATGTTACTGCTGAGTTTCGACTGAAAGAAGAGGATGTCTAGGTGTTTTAAATAGCCTTGCAGGAGGTAAATATATTTTTTTCATGTGTGCGCTGTACTATTTTGTTATGTTGCATGGTCTTATGGCTGCACCCTCTGTAATGCATCTTTTAGGGTGTGCCCCCCAAATATCTTGTTTGTCTATTGTATGGATTCTGATCAAATCCTTTTGGGCAGGAACACCCCACTCTCTCATCAGTGCCTCTTATTAGTGTCCACATGTATCATAGGTGGAGACCTTTAGTTCTCCCATATAGAGGAGTGTATAGCTCCTATGGCTCCCATGGTTCAGAGAAACAGGATTTCCCAGTCTATGGATAATGTAGAACCCACTAACCATGGGTTACTTTGTCACAGTAAGTGGGCTTAAGCAATATGGTGTGACCAAATCCCCATATTTTTTGATAATGTTTTTTGAAAAGTGTTTTAAATAGCCTTGTAGAAGATAAATGTATTTTTTGCATGTGTGCGCTGTAATATTTTTTCTGTTGTATTTATATTATGTCTTATGGCTGCACCATCTTTAATGCATCTTTTAGGGTGTGCCCCCCAAATATCTTGTTTGAAAGGAGAGGAGGATACAATCCTAGGACATACTGGATGGTGGAGTCTGAGGAGGAATGGAGATCCTATAGTCTTTTGACCTGCTTATTTTATATAAGAGATCGTAGATATCCCAAGCACTACTGTGGTGTTGAAGAGCGCACACAGAAGGGTTAGAACATTTGTGCATCACATCAGCAGTGTAAAATCTTGCAGAAAGACTGTTGTAATGTTGAAACACAAGGACACTTGATCACAGATTGTTAATTTATGTAGCACTATGTTTTTTTAATGGACACAAAGAATAGTGCCAATTTTGCACTAAGCACTTTGTTTGGAATAGGGTTATTATATTTATTTAACGCCACCTTTTTTTACATGTATAGGAGAATCAGTCTAGTAACTGAACTGTTATTGTGGCTGATTTCCATACGTGCGTTCCTATGCTATAACAGGTAATATAACATACATTCATTCATGTAGTCAGAAGTTTTATAATTGCATGTTTGTTCAGTGAAACCACAGAGGATCTAACGGCATAAATTAACCAATTAGCCATGAAAGTGTGGGAATTTTTTTTTTTCTCCAGAAAACCACAGTTCATTTGCTGCTAGGATTCTCTATTAGAATTAGTCAATGTGGAGTTAAATATTTGTCAGTAAAGATGTAGAGAATCTCTGTGTTTGCAAAGGTAAATCTTCACACAATTCTTTATTAAGACAAGACTGGGACAGTACAAGGGAAGAGAGAAACAAGAATTCAAGGATACATTTTTTAACAATTTTATTCAATTTATAAATGAATGGGGGGGGGGGGGGGGCATGGATGTAGTGAAAAAAGAGGACACTTTCAGGAACTCTGTTATGCTACAACAACTGCACAATTGCACCTTGAACAAGAAATGATTCCTATGAATGCACAGGCATCTAGAGGACTTGGATAATTGTGGCCAGAGGCATAATCTCAAGGTGGGAGACTTACCAGAGACAATGGAACCATAAAAATGTGCCTCTGCTGTGCAATAATTATTCAAGAAAAAAATAGCAGTATATCCTGATAAAATTAGCACCACATCCTAAATAGAGATGCAAAGTACCCAATACAAGAAAACAAAAAAGGGACTTTTTAAACGAATCATATAAAATCAATCCATAAAACCAGTAATGTAATAAATATTCAAACAAAATTTCAGAAATCATACAGTATCCCTGAACCCAGCGCTAAAATGGATTTTGTGTATCTTTCTACTACCAGCTGCCATTATCACATAAAATAATCTATGTATGTATAAAACTCATCACATTCACCCTGTCTGATTCAAAAACCAAACAGTAACAGCGCTAATTACTATTCACAACAAAAATTACTCAATTCATATAACTCATTGCATAAAAATCGCATTGAGTCACACACAGGTATAAATTGCTTAATCACAATGGGGATTATAGCTAATACTAGTATGGGTTGACTGTCCACATAACAATATTTAAACACAGTAGAGACAGTTCCCAATGCCATGTGAAAAGTTCAAAAATTGCTGTGACAGTAAGTAATGTCCATATCCATCATAGACAAAAATATATATAGAAGAGTGAAAGCACGCAGAATATCCAACAACTTCCCAGAAGTGAGAGAGTCCTTTGCTTCTGTTAGAAACCTTCACCAAACACACCCTGTGCTGTATCCACCAAGTGGCCGCTTACCAGAGGGTTTATGCAATCAAGCATTAAGTAAGGTATCTCTCTGCTTTGGCTCCGTATTCCACTCTTATAATCCTTCCAGTGATCACATATAGCGTCATACATGTGTAGAGGCAAAGACAAAGCTTCCAATAGTGTTATATCATTTATTAGAACTTCAATCAAATACCACCAACTACATGCGCTTACATTAAAAACATCTTTTAAAACAGCATATCACACCATTATAGAACACAACGAACCGTCCTCTCACCACCATCGGAATTACCAGTATCCTGATTGGTTGGATTGGTTGGGAATACGGAGACAAAGCAGAGAGATACCTTACTTAATGCTTGATTGCATAAACCCTCTGGTAAGCGGCCACTTGGTGGATATAGCACAGGGTGTGTTTGGTGAAGGTTTCTAACAGGAGCAAAGGACTCTCTCACTTCTGGGAAGCTGTTGGATATTCTGTGTGCTTTCACTCTTCTATATATATTTTTGTCTATGATGGATATGGACATTACTTACTGTCACAGCAATTTTTGAACTTTTTACAGTGCATTGGAAACTGTCTCTACTGTGTTTAAATATTGTTATGTGGACAGTCAACCCATACTAGTATTAGCTATAATCCCCATTGTGATTAAGCGACTTATACCTGTGTGCGACTTGATGCGATTTTTATGCAATGAGTTATATGAATTGAGTAACTTTTGTTGTGAATAGTAATTAGCGCTGTTACTGTTTGGTTTTTGAATCAGACAGGGCGAATGTGATGAATGTAATAAATATAAAATCTGGATGTATTGCTGCTCAACCCAGAGGATTCCATTTCATTTTTTGAACATATTTTAGCTGAGAATAATCTCAGGATATTTATTGGATATTTTTTGTTGTTGCTAGATTGGTTAGTCACCAGAGGGTCCTGCATCATCATTAATTTCCCATCCTGTGTGGGGTGATCTTGGGGTGTTCCTAAATGAGATGCAGCACTACTCCCATATCTATATTATTATCTGTAAATGTGAGTACACTACTTTAATATGTTTTTAATGATATTCAATGTTTATATAACAAAGTTTGTATTATATCACTGTGTACTAATATTTGTCTATCCCTAAGTATCAGGGTCTCAGATGAAGCTTTAAACTGTGAAATATATGGAGACCTGAGGATTCGTCTCCTTATTGCATACAATTGCCCTACCTTCTAGATAGCAAGTCTACTGTAAATATTCATACGCTTTACTCCATATACTTAGATATACATTTACATAGGAGGTGCAACTTTGTTAGCAGAGATTAGCACATTAATGATAGCTATATGGATTATTTGTTACATTACTGGTTTTATGGATTCATTTTACATGATTGGGTAACATAAAATATTTGCAATTTTAACTTATAAATAGGTCAGGTGTCCAATTTCTGGGTCTGTGTGTGGCACCTAAAATGAAAGGCCCCTATTGTTTGTGCATTTGAATAATTATTCAATAGCCTCTTGGATAGGCTACCAGAAACCCACATTAAATTTGATAAAGCCCATGAACTCTTTAACTAAAGGAGGAAATCATTCTGAAAGCAAGATCACAATAAACCATCACCTTCAATTGTTTGATAGTGCAAATTGTTTACCCCACATCACTCTTCAAGACAGCAGGGTAGACATGTGCACAATGGAAACTTTAGTTTTGGATCAATTTGTTATGTTACTAATTTCGTTTCATGGTTTTGTTTTGAAATTTGTTTAGTTTTGTTTATTCAGTTTCTAACTAATACCAAATTTTCAGAACGATTCAAATTTGAATCAGTCAAAAATGTATCTACCGCATTTTGTGTGAAGAATAGCTGGTTGTTAAGGAGCCATATCCTTAAAGATCCAATAAGCTGTCAGCTGACAGCTGATTGTAAACAAAACAATGTTGGCAATCAAAGATAAAGGGGAAAAGGCCCCTCTTACCCATAACAGTGGGAGCCTTCGTCGGGGTGCTGACTTTTTTATTTTGGGTGATTGACGCTGGATTTACTTTGTGGAAACATTATTTTTTGGATTTTCTAATAAAGGATTTGTCAAAAACTGTCCTGATTTTATTTATTTTTGACACTTTTTTGGTGAATGAGTAGGGGTATGATGTACCCTATACTCTTTCACATGGGGGCGGAGGATCTAGGGGCCCCCTTGTTAAAGGGAGCTTACAGATTCCGATAACTCCCTGCCCGCACACCCCCACAAACACTGGTCAGGGTTGTAGGTACACACAGTATACAATGTATATCATACATATATTCTTATCATACATACATTAAGGGCTGACATATTCTATATGTTATATTCTACATAATAAAACGATAGCTAATGACTCTTTGGTATGTTCATTTTATTCAAGACAGCCTTGCAAAGGATTATGGAGTGTAGGTGGTCTGGTCTGGCCTGAATGGAATCATAGAGATCAAGGAGAACAGTTAAATGTTTATGTCTTTGTGTAGCAATTCAATTTGGCCATTAATCATGAATGCAAGTATTTAATGATGATAACTGACCATCAAAAGTGATCAGAAGTATTTATTGTGTATGGTAAATAGCATTCTTCAAAGGGTAACTTGTTTATCTAATTGATAGTAAAATAATGCAATTTAGGAAATATCTGGAGAACTTTCATTAGAATTTGTGACTGCGGCTGTCCTCGCCCCAGAAGAGGCATTATCTGTCAACTAGAAGATCAAAGGAGCTATTAAAACTGGCCAATCAGATTGCTTGGGGAAAATGTATATATTAGGGAAGGTTCTTTTGGCTAAGTTATGACAGGAGAAACTGGGTCCTCTGAAGGTGTCTGATTGTTGCATGAATATTCCAAGTACCCTGCCATCTACCCTGTCTGTACTATGAAAAAAGGGGGGAATGGGGGGGGGGAGTTTAGTGGGACTTCATATGAAACATATGTGATTAAGTCTCCATCCCTGATTCAGTAGAAACAAAAAGGAAATAAAATGGGACTTTATAGTCAATAAAAAAAACACAATGTTTATTGCTAAATAATAATTACATAACATATTAGAAAAATATGGAACAAACATTGTATGTAAAAAAACTGGCAACAAGAATAAATTATACATTGTATAATATATGACCACTGTATCAAAATAATACATTGTAGGGTAAGTATTTAACAACCATCCTAGATGACATGGACCACCTCAGAAACAATATACAATAAAACCTTGGTTTGAGAGTAACTTGGTTTGGGAGCAAAAGCAAAATTTTTTGATACATTTTGACTTGATATACAAGCGATGTCTTGATATACAAGTAGCGTCATGTCACAACTGAGTATAAAAGAGACAAGAGCTGCCATAGCAATAAGGATACATTTAATAAAGGTACAACATTTAGCAACTTACATGGCTGATGATTAAAACAGGCACATATAAGTATGCAGGCATCCGTGGTAAAGCTGTCCACATAGACCATCCTCCACACCACTATCAACGTCATCCATTCCACGTTGCGCTCCACCAGTGATTCAAGCCTCGCTTTCAGATCGCTCTACTGTAGGGTAGTCTTCCTGGTCACAATTGCAGACTGACATCGGTGAGAGTCGGTGGTGCAGAGGACAGTCTATGTGGACAGCTTTACCCCGAATGTCTGCATTCTTAGATATGCCTGTTTTAATCATCAACCATGTGAGTTGCTAAATGTTGTACCTTCATTAAATGTGACCATATTGCTACACTTAGAGGGGCCTCTGTTCTTTTATACTCTGTAGTTCCTTCTGGATTTTGCTTCTATTCACTATATGGAGGCTTCCATTTGTGGATGGACATTTTATGGTTACACAACCTATCACATTGCTATAATCATTTTATATGGACTATAAACTGAAAGACCTATGAATAAATGGTTGTGGAATGAATCATCTGAGTTTCCATAATTTCTTATGGGAAAATTTGCTTTGATATAAAAGTGCTTTGGATTACAAGCATGTTTCCAGAACAAATTATGCTCGCTATCCAAGGTTTTACTGTAAAGATAAAATCTGCATATGTGAAACTGGTTAAACCGCCTAATGAAGATGAGATGCACTGAATAAGCCCTACGCATTTTGTGGATTTAATCCACTCTTCAGGGGCAAATGCATTAAATATCTGTGAAAAAACAAATATATAAAAAATAGAAAATATTATTGTATTAAACAATCTAGCCAGGGTACCTGACAAAATTGAATACTAACCAAATTAAGGAAAGGGAGTAACCCCTTGGGTACTTACACATGAGCTAAATATTATTTATTTTTTGTTTATACCCTGTCTGTACCTCTGTTGGCTGTTCTGAAGTTTAATAAATGAGTAATTTTGTTTTATAACACCTGTGCATACACAGTGTTAATTTCGTCAACGAAAACTTTTTCGTCAAAGTTTTCATCACAGGCATTTTTACAGTGAGGAAAACAAAATGAAAAGTATAGCACATTTTTGTCCACTGATGAAAACTATGACAAAAATCTAATCCGTTTACGTTAAAGAATGAAAACTAAATGAAAATGTGAGGCAGGGACATTTACCCCGTGAACTAACTTTCGGTTTTAACGGAGCTCTGCCTGCTTCTGCTCCCAGCAATCTAGTGAGTTAAAGTGACTGTGTTCACCGTGACATTATATCACACACATATACTCACACACGCATGTGTGTTTGATCTTTGGGGTGCACACCCTAATGCAATAGGCTACACACACTTATGCTGGTGATTCACCAGTACTTAGGTGGCAGCAATCTTATTTAATTTCTCAATCTTCCATTAATATCTTTGGCACTAGTTTTTCTTGTTGTTTGTCCAAGTGTCCGTTTTTATCGGGTCTATTCACTAATAAGTGAAGAGAGGTGAATTGTCAGAAAAATTGCAAAATCTAAGCCAAAGTGGCTGAAGTAGAAAAAAAAAAAACAGCTCTCATTGAAATATTTTTAGTTCAGGTTTTTTGCCCTATAGTTTACCATTTCCCTAAAAAATGTACCTCAGTTAATTGAATAGTACATTAAGACAAAACTGATCTTTATGAAAACATTTAATAAAATATTTGAATAAAATCAATACATAACACTGGATTACATCTTAGGCCGCGTACACACGGGCGGACTGTATGGCCTACTTAGTCCGTCGAAACACATTTCAGCGGACAGTCCGCTCGTGTGTGGGCTTCAGCTGACTTTTTCAGCGTGCAGTCTGGCGTACTAAGTATTTCGGATTTTTCGAAATTCTGTCCGTCATACTTTGGTTTCAGCGGACAATCCGCTCGTCAGTATGCTAGTCGGATGGACTAAGAATGACGCATGCCCAGAAAGGATTTAAAGGGCGGAAGCGCTCGGTCTTGTAAAACTAGTGTTTGTATTGAAGCTAGCATATTCGTCATGCTGCTAATTTTGTGTTTTTTTAATATAGCCCATTCTTTTCTTCTTCATAATGCAAGAAAAGTGAAGTAGCTTTGCTGCTTATATTCACACAGAGTTATCACAAATGTTTTTATTCATCCTCATCCTATGATTAATATTCCAATTTGAGAATATATATATATATATATATATATATATATATATATATATATATATATATATATATATATATATATATATATATAATTTTATAATTTATCTATTACTATATATTTTTGTAACTACTATTGTTAGTTTAAAATTATTTATTTATTTTGCTTTTTTTTTTTTGTGGGGGGGGGGTTAAACAAGATGGACTTGCGTTTTTTTTGGCCAAGCAGACTATGTAAGTAGAGATAGATAGATAGATAGATAGATAGATACCCAAACCAGCATTTTAGCTTACACATGATTGAACGTTCAAAATCAGCAGAGCTTCCCCTCATTTCAAATGTTAGCCTCAAATTTACAGCGACTGCACTTCCAAGTGCACTTGCAGTGCTTTAAAAATTGCACTTGAAGTTAGCATATTTATATTAACATGAACGTGTGTTTTGTAAATAACCCCCATAGTCTTTTGACATGTACCTGCCTACTCACAAATAAACTCAGTTTTTTTAAGCCAAAAAAAAAAAAAAAATTACAATATTTTTGGAAATAATAAATATTTATTTTTAGTCTGTACAAAACAAAATCAAGAGGGAGGCAACACTGGAGACAATTTTGAAGTTTGTGAAGCCTTTTGTCCCTAGGCACACATCAAGTCAGTGGCCACCAAAATTCAGATCCTGTGTAACATGAAAATAGGGAGCACAACATGGTCCTAGAATCCCAAAGACCAGGAACAGCAGCAGATGAGATCTATGTCCCCAGACTGTGGTACTACAACAGCCTACGTCTTCTGTCAGAGCAGACTGAAGCCAGGCAGTCACTTCCGACTCTTCCGTCTAGCCTTCCCTCCACGCTTCGCTGGAGGCTGTGCCTCTGGTGGTGGACTTGTGGTAGGAGGAGGAGGAGGAGGAGGAGGAGGAGGAGGAGGAGGAGCAGTAGGGTCTGTGTTATACAGTCTGGTGGTCGGTGTTAGCTCACCCTTCAGACCCCGTTGAATCGCATCAAAAAATGGCTTCGCACAAGTTGCGCTGTGCCTTCTCCATTTCTAGCAACTTGCTTGCCAAATATGTACCGTAGGCCTCCTCAGGATTGGGGGGTTTGCTCAGCACTTGGGTGGCTTGGCGTATAAGTGCCAATGACTCCTCCTCTGTCCGTGTCATCCTCCTGGGCCTTTTGCTGGCTAGGCGGAGGGGAGGGACCTGACTTTCGGTCCGACTCCTGCTGGGCCCAGCTAGTTCCTGTGTGTGGCTGGTCCCGGCCTCCTCCTCCATACCACTGGTCCCGGCCTCCTCCTGGGTGAGCTCATCCTGTGTAAAAAACAAAGAAATCAATAAATAAAATATGTCTATATTTTGAAATCATCAATCACTAACAATTTTACAGTTCTCACTTGCAAATACATTTGTCTTGAAATACAAAAGGCTATCATTTTGACACCATCATTTTTCCATCAGTTCACCAAGATTTGAGCCACATTTGTGGAAACTACTGTATCCTTATATCTAATTTAATTTGTGATGAAATCCTAGATTTGGAAGCAATTCAAACATTGAACTTTACATCATTAATATTTGAGCAATCCTAACTTTAGAAACTAAAATATACCTGGCTCCAGCTGGGCGCATCAACTTCGTCCAGCAAGGAAGGGTCTGGATCTTCCCGGGGTGGCTCACCTGAGGTGGAGGGAAGGGTGGAGGGAAGGGTAGACGGAAGAGTGGAAAGTGACTGCCTGGCTTCTGACGTGTCATCCAGAAAACGCAGCCTGTCGTAATACCACAGCCTAGGTACATATATCTGATCTGCTGCTGCTCCTGATGTTTGGGACTCTAGGATCTTGTTGCGCTCCCGCCTATACATGTTACGCAGGCTCTGAATTTTGGAGCTCACAAAGTTAAGGTCTGCCTGGGGGAGTCGGGTTTTCACAAACGTCAAAATTGTCCCCAATGTCTTCCTCCGGCCAGGACGGCTTGAATATAGTGGGTGCTTGGAATCCCACAGGCTCCTGTGCATCTCAAACATATCTATAAATGTTGAGAGGAATGCCTCCTCCTTAAAGGGGTCCGGAGTGCACTTTTGCATTTTGATTTCTGAAAAAAAAACAAAAAACAAAAAAAAAACATAAATACTAATGTCAGACCAAATGCACACTATTTATATTGTGACAATGTAGGCGAGACACACACTACACCCACACTACCCCCACACACACACTACCACACACACTACCCCCCCACACACACACTACCCCCCCACACACACACTACCCCCCCATACACCCACCCCCACCCCCACACACACTACCACACACACTACCCCCCCACACACCCACCCCCACCCCCACACACACTACCACACACACTACCCCCCCACACACACACTACCCCCCCCCCACACACACTACCCCCCATACACCCACCCCCACCCCCACACTACCACACAAAACACCAACCCCACTCAACCACCAACCCACATTAAAATCAACTAACCATCCACAAGGTGAAATCCCACTATATACATTCCTAACGCAGGCCTAAAACCCTAGAAATAAAAAGATAACCATCTTACCGTCACGTGTATCACTCGCTGCTTCCGTTCGGACAAACGTACGGGCTCGCGGTAACGCTTTATATACAGCGCATGCGTTCAAGCTCCACCTGCGTCGCCCACGTTGCCCGCCCCTGACGTTCCGTGTGACCGTATTTCCCCGCCCCTTTTACCCTCGTTCCGCTGTGGGAGATTGAATAGATGAAAATGGCGGACGGATTTTCAGTGAGCAGCGCGGAGGAAAGCCCTGAACCCCATGCTTCCGGAGCAAGGAAGAGGTATAAGGCCACAAACATGGCCTTTGAAGAGATGGTGGAGATGGTGGATATACTGAGAAGGGAGGATTACGATGGGGAAAATGGCCCGTATCCCAAACCCAATATCAGAAAAAATGGCATCATGATGATAGTTGTGAGCACTTTGGAAAGCAAATTTGGGGTCCCAAGAGCCAAAGATCAGCTCCGGAAACGATGGTCCGACATCAAATCCAGGGAGCCGGACCAATACAGGAGAATCAAAAAGGCCCTGAAAAAAAGTGAGTACTCCGCGCTTATCGTGACGGTCGGACATAATCGTTCGTATAGATGTATACGATATATTTGTAAATCTGGCGAATTTGATCGTTCGTGTGGTTAATAGTTCATGTAATGAGCGAATATACTCGTTCATATATGTGGACGTAAATAGCATGAATTTGTATATGGTGTAAATTTATCTGGTGTTGGATTAGATTTTAATTAGTTAATAATTTTTTTTGTATTGTTCATGATAAACTGAATTGTCACACTTAGTTTAGGATATCTTTGTGTACATGTCTTTATAGCTGCAGCTGTTTCATAAATTTATTCAGTGTAATGTAGTCTAAATAAAAAAAAGAGATAGATAGATAGATAGATAGATAGATAGATAGATAGATAGATAGATAGATAGATAGATAGATAGATAGATAGATAGATAGATAGATAGATAGATAGATAGATAGGTAGATAAAATGCTGGTTCAACATCTGGACTGGGAATCATTTAGTGTAGTTTGGGACATCATAGAACATTTTTTGACATAATCACAGACAGGTACTCCAGGGGATGATTCAAGTGTGTCCGTCTGTGAAACTTGGACAAAAGATATAAAGTATCGCAGTTTGGTTAAAGGCTAGGTTCACATTGCTGCAATGTACGAGATCGAATGTGATTTGCACCGCACTGCAGTGCAAATCACATGTGATCTCTGTGTGATGCGATTTCAGCCATACATATAGTATGGCTGAATTTGCATCGCATCCGGCCCAAACTTGTACATGGCCCTTTTTTTAGTCCACAGCAGAATCGGATCACATGGGTGTTCACACCATGTGGTCCGATTCCTGTCCGAGTTTAAAGATTGCACTGTGATATGAGAAATAATTTGGAGGTGCCGATAAAACTTTACACTGACACTCCCAGCAGGTCACATAGGGCAGTGCGAACTGCCTCCGGGAGGCATGCGATGCGTGAAACCACAGTAGATTTGCAGCGTTCGCACATCGCAGCAGTCTGAACACAGCCTAACTAAAAAAATGTCATTTTAATGATGTATTAAACTAGGATCTTGTAATAACCAGCTAATAATTGTACACCACTTCAAACCAATGTTTCATATTCCAATTTCTGAACTCAAATATCACTATGCTTAAAAGTATACCTTTTTTGTGTTTTTTCATTCTCATAGGGGAACAAAGACTCAGACAAGAGGTGGAGCAGCCCAGGACCCCCCGACCTCACCAGCCTGATTGGGCAGTTAGCCCAAGCCCAGTGTCCGAGCTGGAGCAGCCCAGCCCAGTGTCAGAGCTGGAGCAGCCCAGCCCAGTGTCAGAGCTGGAGCAGCCCAGTCCAGGGCTAGATGTGGAGGAGGAAGAGGTGGTGGAGATACGCACCCCACAAAGTGAGTGTCTGACAACCCAGCTTAAGGTAAACAATTAATGGCTGTATTTTTTAACACATTTTTTTATCTACACATGTTTTTAGGTGATGATCTGGTTGTGGAAGGACAAGCCGTGGAGCCATTTTCCTCTGACAGTGCCCAGAGACTGACTGGTCAGATCATGGCCTGGAATGGCAAGATTGATCAAATGCAGAACAAGATGCAAAACATGCAACGAGAACTGGACACTATGAGGCAGGAAATGAAGAACATGATCGATGTTTTAGGGAGAATCTAAGCCCCTTTTCCCTAAAACGAAAGATCGTGTTCTTCATTTCCTTATAAAAAAGTTTTTAATGTTTTTATAACATTGTTTTTAGAGGCCAAATTTTGAAGATGCACACGGTGTGTCAACATGTGCTATGTGCCATCAGAGGATCGCAATGTACGCATTTTGTGTTTGCAAACCCTTCCTCATTCTAGTATGTGAGAGGAAGGGATTGTACCCACCAAACACGTCCATTGATCACTCATGATGGTAGATAGCACATGTTGACATTACCAATTTTTGGTGTGCATCTTCAAAATTTGGCTTTACCCCTTGTTTTCTGTAAATAGTTAAAAATTCGATTTTATGTATTTTTTTTATTTTATTATATATATATATATATATATATATATATATATATATATATATTTATATGTTTACAAAAAAATTTTTTACAAAAACAAAACAAAACAAAAAGAAAAATATCTAAAAAAGAGGCACTGGTTGGAATGTGCACTATTAAAAATAAAAAAAAAAGATGTGTGTGTGTGTGTGTCTACTTCTTTCAATACTCAATACCAGTTTGGGAAGTCATTTTGTGTTTTCTGTCACAAAGGGCCTTATTTACTATTGGCAAAAACCACTTTGCAATACAAATGCACTAGGACAGGAATATGCAATTAGTGGAAATCCAGCTGTTGCAGAACTACAAGTCCCATGAAGCATAGCAAGACTGACAGCCACAAGCATGAGACCCAGAGGCATGATTGACTTGTAGTTTTGCACCAGCTGGAGATCGGCCAATTGCATATCCCTGAATTAGGAGAATGTAGGAGACAAGCACCTTGAAAAGCAAACAAGAACCAAACTTAAAAATGTGATCAGACAATACATATTTAAACAAAAAGAAATTTTTATTGGTCAGCTGGCATTGGAATAGCCCCCCTACCATTAAAATAGGTGACATACCGGTCACGCACCTCACGTGCTGTTTGGGGGGCTGAGCCAGGATGGGCATGATCCAGCCCTGTGAGTTCAGGTAATATTAGTCCGGCCTCAGGCCCAATTGGTTGCAGGTACTGGTTTCCAGAAAGTTTTCTTAAAAAGTTGTGCAAAATGCAGCAGCAAAGAATGACATAGTTCAGTTTGTACTCTGCCAAGTTTATTGCTGTCAAAAACAGACGGAACCGGCTGGCCATAATACCAAAGGCATTCTCCACAACCCTTCTTGCTCTGGCCAGCCGGTAATTAAAAACACTCCTCTCCGGGGTGAGGGTCCTTTGGGGGAAGGGCTTCATCAAATGGTCACTCAGACCAAACGCTTCATCAGCAAGAAAAACAAAAGGTAGACACTCCACATTATCAGCATCTGGTGGCAAGTCCAGGCCACCAGTGATGAGACGGTGGCAGAACACTCCTCCGTCAGACATCCGGCCGTTCTTCCCCACATCCACATACAGAAAGTCACATTGTGCTGACACCACCGCCATTAACACCACACTATGGAACCCCTTATAATTCCAATAGTAGGACCCCGAATGGGGTGGGGGCACAATCCTCACATGTTTCCCGTCGATCGCCCCTCCACAGTTGGGAAAGTCCCAACGGGCAGTGAATTGGGAAGCCACAGTCTGCCATTCCTGTGGCGTGGAAGGAAACTGGGGAGTCAAACACAGGAAAAAAAAAATTAGTCATTAAATCAAAACAATTCATAACAAATAAAACTCAAAAACATTTTGGAACAACAGTTAAACAGAAATATTGAAAATGTTTTTCTGCAAAAAAAAATAAAAAATAGACGGCCCAATTCACAAAATCACTCAGCCCTCTGATGAACCAGGGGACATAAGTTAGGTGGGTGAGTGGGGTGGGGGCCTAATTAATGAGTATACAATCCCTGCAACCAATTTGAGTGGGGTGGGGGCCTAATTAATGAGTATACAATCCCTGCAACCAATTTGAGTGGGGTGGGGGCCTAATTAATGAGTATACAATCCCTGCAACCAATTTGAGTGGGGTGGGGGCCTAATTAATGAGTATACAATCCCTGCAACCAATTTGAGTAGGGTGGGGGCCTAATTAATGAGTATACAATCCCTATATATATATATATATATATATATATATATACACACAAAGGGTGTATACAAAGAGTATACAAAGGATGGGGGGCAGTAAAACAGTACAATGGAGCTGACAATATGAATTGTCAGAGAAAAACAGTCTCGGCTGTGGGTGTATAGGGGCCCAGGATTGCATGCTGGGGACGTTAGTGAAAGCAAATATGCACGTGGGACACAAAAAGATAAAAGCTATAAAAAAATGACACAAAAAAAAAAAATACATAAAAAAAAAAATGCATGCATTCATATAAAGGGGACATTCACAGCATATTCCTGTCATGGATAATAAAAGTCATGATGAAATTAATACAAACATACAATGCATATAATGCAATATTAAAAGAACAAACTTACCTTCATATATTCCTTCTGCAGGACCCGAATAATGGCAGAACAGGTCTCTGGAATAATGATCCCCAGAGCCTGGGGGGAGATGCCTGTAGAGAACTTGAGGTCCTGAAGGCTTCTCCCTGTCGCCAAGTAGCGCAACGTGGCGATGAGCCTCTGCTCCGGAGTGATGGCTTGCCGCATGCAGGTATCCTGCCTGCTGATATAAGGGGTCAGCAAAGCCAGCAGACGGTGAAAAACGGGGTCCGTCATCCTGAGATAATTCCTGAAATCATCAGGATTATTCTCACGGATCTCACAGAGTAAAGGCATATGCGAGAATTGGTCACGCTGGCGCAACCAATTCTTTGTCCATGAACTCCTCCTCACCCTGTTCACAGACTGGGCTCGGGTCAAAGTATTAACCCCAACACCAAGCCCCAATATAGCACAAACTTGTTCCCAAGTACGTCCACTCTCCATGGCTTTGAAACGGTCGGCTGGACAAACAAGCTTAACTGAACGCACTGAAGAACAGCCAGACCTATGAAGAACGACCTGAAACCCAGAAACGAGCGGACCAGAAGCGCCTAACAACAGGTACCAACTGATCCACGCGTACCGAAAGACAGATACAAACCTCACAGGTAGACTGCGCCGCAGAAAACGGACAAATTAAGCTGAAGTCTGAAAAGCGTGAATCGTCTCTAACCAAACTTCTACTAACGCAAAGTCAGCAGAAGGAGCCCAAAGGGTGCTTTGCTGTGTCTTGGACTTCCTATTTCTAGTCCCGTCGTACGTGCTGTACGTCATCGCGCAAGCTTTCGTCGGACTGTTTGGCTATCCGTGTGTGGTCAAGTCCGTTCAGTGGAAAGTATGACGGACTGTCCGTCGGATTGTATGACGGACTAAGTAGGCCATACAGTCCGCTCGTGTGTACGCGGCCTTAGTTTTTTTCTTTTTTTATTAGGGTAAACATTTAACAAAACATTATAAGGAAAATTTATAATATGAAAAAGAACATTTTAAAAAACAATAAAAATGTGGCTTAGTTAAATTAGATGAGTTCAGTATGTGGTGAAAATCACCAGTCCTGGAGTCTCATAAGCATCTTATTTGGCGCCCTGTTTTCCCTTTGCAGCCCAGGGCACTGGTGTGATCGATCTTACAAGGATCCAGAGGATTAACAGCTGGTCGTGACTTCACAGGAACAGAAAATTTGATTATTCACAGTGGTAAGTGATGGTAATCCATTTCAAAGCTACAGCTTCTTCATCAGACTATGATTGGCTGGCAAACCTGGCAGTCTTAAATTCAGAGGAAATAGAAACAGAGAGATCTGATGGGCTGACTGGCCCATCAATCAAATAGACAGCTTTAAAGAGGTAGACGGTTGTAGACCGAAGTGAATGTAAATATGAGTAAAGAGTTTGCTGATTAATAGTGGATGATGATAATTTTATGACGTTTGAAGAAATTGATCAAATAATTAATTGATTAAATACATAAATATAAATGTATAAATATACCTCAGATATAAAATTAATACATTTGTATGAATAAATTAATTAACTAAAAAATGAAGAAAATTATTATTAAATTATTAACATCTGGTAATCAAATATTATAAATTATAATGAGTTAATAAAATGGTGAAAATGGAGGAAGGAAAGGAATATATGCTAGATATAATATTAAGGGTATATCTGTTATAAATTATGTCATGACCAAAAATACTTCTCAAAGGGATAAATCAAATGAAATCTTCAAATAATAAATGGTTAATGGATAATGATGGTGATACCTACTGAGTACATATGTGTGCATGTGGGAAAGCCTTATGTCCCCACTTCTAGATCTCGCCGTTCTTCTGAGTTCCCTCTCAGAACTCTGTTCTATACACACTTCCCTTCCTAAGTCTCTCTATCTTCTACTTCCCACATTCCTACCACTCTTTCTCTAGCACCAGCCCCATCCCTATCTCCCTACTTTCCACCTCCTACCCTTCTCAATCCTCCTTCACCTATACCACTCCCATCCATATCCCTACCCTTATCCCCACCCCACTTACTTTTCATGTGGAGATGTGTTTCCATTGAATTAAAAGGTGTTTACCAGAAAAGCGATCACTTATACTTGGGAAAATGAAATGGAATTTTAATACTATGGACAGTTTTCAATGTCTCTTTCATCTTTGGTCTGGACACATCTACTGGATTCTCCTCAACAACCTACAGGAGCCTCTGAATTATTAAAAATCAACTTTTATCCTTATGCCTATATGGCACTTTAGGATTTATACACCCAGATGCCAGAGACCACCATGATACTCAAGACTTGACTATTTCATCTGAGATCTGCTTAGCCTGGGTGGAAACATCATTGAACCAACAGTGATCCAGTGCTGATCACCGGATCGAGCAAAATTAGATATCTACTAACAATTTACCAAACACCTTACCAATGACCCTATGAAAAGACCACAAATATGTAATTAGGGGCGAATTTCTAGAACTCCAGATGTAAATACAGCTGACACACAAAAACACAGCATCATTCACCTGCCAAATTGCAAACCTAGAGCCTACATAAAAATCGCTCCTAGACTCCCACTTGCACCAATTAACACATGGCTATATGAAACTCCTGGAGCACATAAATACAAAATTACAATACTTTACGAAGCAAATTATTAATAATATGACTATAACAATAAAAGCAGCAAAATGTTAGTGTGAGCCCTTAAAAACAAAACTGCAGCATAAACTGTTAACTACATACAGGATGTACAAGGAATATCATTTTATAAATCTGAAGGTATTGCATCTCAATTTAGAACATATTATTACAAAACCATGTACAACTTACCCCCCATGCTGTCAAGTTTATCACCCTCATAACATCTTGCAGCTAAAATAGCAATCTCAAATGCAATTTCAAATCAAACAGCCTTCTTTTTGTCAAAGTATAGCCCTAAGAATTTCCCAGAGGACATGGTAGAAGACCTAGAAATCCCAACCAGTCAGAAGTGGTGCAAAAAGCTCTCTGTCAACTAGACCGAGGGAAAGCACAGGCGTGTATAGCTATAAAGCTTTTGGAAAAAATCCTACCACTTTATTTCCTGAACCATTTGATCTACCTAAAGACACAATCTCAACATCCCGCTACTTGTTGGGGGCTCACATTACAGTTATTCCAAAAGAGAGCAAGAACCACAGCCTCATAGGCCCATATTTTTACTAGATGTGGATATGAAGATCCACACTAAGATATCAGTTAATCTCTTGATACCTTTGATTCCCTAAAGATTTATCTCCAGGAGAGAAGCTCAGAATAACACAACCAAACCCATTCATTGCCATGATTGGGAGAAAAACCAAAAACACTCTCCTTCCGGTCACACTTTGCCATCTGGTCATATGAGACAACAGACCAGTGGAACCCTGCCGAACTCTTTCCACATTCAAAATGGACAAGCCATGCTTGTCCTTCATTATATGTCAAGACAAAATAAATAAATAAATAATGTTGCATCCCTTTAAACATGCTGTAAATACAAAAAAAAAATATATATATATATATATATATATATATATATATATATATATATGTATATATAATGTGCTCCCACTTTCCTCTTTGACATTACAGCACAGTGCATTTTTGGATCTGAACTCCCAAGTATGTATTGTCAGCTTTGCCTATTTCATGACATAAAGTGTTCATGGTGGTAAGGAAATGAAAGCGAGAGTAACATTAATGCATCCAAAATGTATACGATGGTATGATAAAAATAAATCAGAGGAACATATATTAACATCACAAATCAATGTAGCAATATGGCTGAAGGTGGTCACCAATATACGGCTGCAAAATATATGCCCATTGTCTAAGGTGTAGTCATTGCCACCTACAGTGGTGTGAAAAAGTGTTTGCCCCCTTCCTCATTTCCTGTTCCTTTGCATGTTTGTCACACTTAAGTGTTTCGGAACATCAAACCAATTTAAACAATAGTCAAGGACAACACAAGTAAACACAAAATGCAATTTGTAAATGAAGGTGTTTATTATTAAAGGTGAAAAAAGATCCAAACCATCATGGCCCTGTGTGAAAAAGTGATTGCCCCCTAAACCTAATAACTGGTTGGGCCACCCTTAGCAGCAACAACTGCAACCAAGCGTTTGCGGTAACGTGCAATGAGGCTTTTACAGCGTCCTGGAGGAATTTTGGCCCACTCATCTTTGCAGAATTGTCCTAATTCAGTTACATTAGAGGGTTTTCGAGCATGAACGGCCTTTTTAAGGTCATACCACAACATCTCAATAGGATTCAGGTCAGGACTTTGGCTAGGCCACTCCAAAGTCTTCATTTTGTTTTTCTTCAGCCATTCGGTGGTGGACTTGCTGGTGTGTTTAGGATCATTGTCCTGCTGCAGAACCCAAGTTCGTTTCAGCTTGAGTACACGAACAGATGGTCGGACATTCTCCTTCAGGATCTCTTGGTAGACAGCAGAATTCATATCACGGCAAGTCTTCCAGGTCCTGAAGCAGCAAAACAGCCCCAGACCATCACACTACCACCACCATATTTTACTGTTGGTATAATGTTCTTTTTATGAAATGCAGTGTTCCTTCTACACCAGATATACTTGGACACACACCTTCCAAAGAGTTCCACTTTTGTCTCATCGGTCCACAGAATGTTGTCCCAAAAGTCTTGGGGATCATCAAGATGTGTTGTGGAGAAATTGAGACGAGCTTTGATGTTCTTTTTGCTCAGCAGTGGTTTTCTCCTTGGAACTCTGCCATGCAGGCCATTTTTGCCCAGTCTTTTCCTGATGGTGGAGGCATGAACGCTGACCTTAACTGAGGCAAGTGAGGCCTGCAGTTCCTTGGACGTTGTTGTGGGGTCTTTTGTGACCTCTTGGATGAGTCGTCGCTGCGCTCTTGGGGTAATTTTGGGCGGCCGGCCACTCCTGGGAAGGTTCACCACTGTTCCATGTCTTCGCCATTTGTGGATAATGGCTCTCACTGTGGTTCGCTGGATTCCCAAAGCTTTGGAAATGGCTTTATAACCCTTTCCAGACTGATAGATCTCAATTACTTTCTTTCTCAATTGTTCCTGAATTTCTTTGGGTCTCGGCATGATGTGTAGCTTTTAAGGATCTTCTGGTGGACCTTACTGTGTCAAGCAGCTCCTATTTAAGTGATGCCTTGATTGTGAACAGGTGTGGCAATAATCAGGCCTGGGTGTGGCTAGAGAAATTGAACTCAGGTGTGGACAACCACAGTTATAGTATGTTTTAAGAAGGGGGGGCAATCACTTTTCCACACAGGGCCATGATGGTTTGGATTTTTTTTCACCTTTAATAATAAACACCTTCATTTACAAATTGCATTTTGTGTTTACTTTGTTGTCCTTGACTATTGTTTAAATTGGTTTGATGTTCTGAAACACTTAAGTGTGACAAACATGCAAAGGAACAGGAAATGAGGAAGGGGGCAAACACTTTTTCACACCACTGTATATAATGCTCCTGCTAACTAAAGGTACTCTAGCCAGATTCTACTAATGCTCCATTATTTATAAATGACTCAAGATGTTTTAGAAAAAGGTCTATTTCTCCCTCCATATGGTCACAAACAGAGAAATAATGTACAAGTTAATTTATGTGTCACAAACCTCTTTACTAATATGGAAAATCATCTCTGTTGCAGCAGGAATACAAACAGTGACTACAGCATTTAATAAGAAAAAAGTATTCAAAGGAGAGACAGCTGAAACTAAATGCTGCTCTGCAAGTCATGCAAGGACAATACACTAGGAACAATACATATTATATATCTGTGCTCATATTTATCTACTTCTGAACATATTTCTCTCCAAATTCTGCAGTATCTTATAACCTCTGTACCACCCTAGCAATTAAAGTGGCTTTATCATCTTCATCATTCATAACACATTCACTTCCACTAGCCCAATTTTCTTGGTTGCCTTTTTTCCATTAAAGCTTTTACCATTCTCTCTTTTTTTTTTTTTTTTTTTTTAAGGCATGGACAGAGAAGCACACATTAATATTATCCTGATTCTAACTAACGTGTGGTAATACAGAAGAGTAGCATTAAAGCTGGAAATTCTGCTTTGCAGTGGGGCAAGCATATACTGCAAGCTGTTCATCAACAGTAGGTCTAAGGGCATGGAAAATAGCATTTATTTACCCAATCCTCTACTCCTCTATATTGCTAAACCAGTCTTCTCCCACATAAGTAATCCTGGCCTAAGTGCATCTTTGTGTACCTAAAAATGGAGACAAAGTTGTTAACAAGTTAAATTTTTAAATACAAGCTGCTTTGCCAGCACCAACTAAATAAGATATGGTTTCAACAAGAGACCTTCTTTAAACAAGGCTCAAAATTGATGACCTCTTTCAGTTCGACTTTCGTGCTTATCGTCTGTTTTTATTGCTTTTCTGGGATTAAGATGCTAATAAGGGATTCTGACTTTACTCTAATCGCACTAGTGGCATGTGATGGGTGAGGGTCTCAGAAAGTACTGAGTCCAGTGACAGCTGGACAGTTATGGTAATATTTTCATCTTGTCATTTTCATTATGTCTTTGTTTATTCTTTATGTAACACACCCCACGTAGGAGCTACAGATGAACAAGGATCCCCCATTCCTGCACAGCCAGGCACACCAAATGTCTATAAGCACGCAGAGTCAGAGAACAGTCTGTAGCTTTGCTTTTTTGTGTTTTATTAGGGGGTTAAAAACTTGGATGGGGATAGGAGGGTTATGGGATACCCACTTGACTTCAGCAAAACTTCAGGGAAAACTTCCTATATACAGATATATACAGCCTCCTCCTCAGCTATCCTCCTGCACACACTTCCACTGATTCACCCTGATGGAAATAACAGACTCCTCATCAGCTCAGCAGAAGCCGGTTATAGGCAGGAACTCACAGTCCTTTATGATAGCACATGTTAAATGAAACAGTGTGTAGACTCTCCCTCTGCTTCTTTTGTGGCCACTGATCCCAGTACTACCTCTTCAGGAAATGCCATCCCACCTGGCTGCAACTGCCTCTTTACCAGCCCTCCTGACTGCCTTTCTGCCCCAGTCTGCTCAACTGACTCTTCTCCAGCCTACCTGGCTGACTCTCTGGAAATCTCCCAGGGAAAAAGTTAGAAGAAGCCCACTGCTATCTTCAAGGGAGAATGGCTACATGTGGCAGGCACCCCCCTTTGTTAATTTCCACCAGTGTTGAACTACTCACACTGTCCTTTCTTTGCTCTTATGCCTCCAGGTAAGCTTCCTCCCTTGTGTCTTTGGCAGGATCCTTCCAGTACCCCAGCCCCAGCCCAAGACAGGACACTGACTCAGACTTAAGAAGACTTAAAATGGATGTAAACCTGATTCATGAAATTTTACCTAACCACATATATCTGTAGTTTTTTTCTTATCTCTCTACAATGCCCTAAGTCCCGTGTCTTCCTGCTGCTCCATTCTTCTGTTATCAGCATGATCATTTCTGACAACTGAGATAAAACCAGCTTGAAATTTTTGTCATGAGTTCTATAAATAGATTAGCATAGAGCTGGTGTATTAAAAGCACAGCTCTCCACATTCCTTACTTCCTTTGCCTATGTGGAGTGGGGGGGTGTGCCATTCCTCCAATCAGCTGTTACTTATTATACGCCAAGACTTCACTCCCAGCGCTGAACAGGAAGAGAACATTTCTAGCACTATGGGCACTTTTTAAAGATTATAGCAAGTTCAAGACAGCAGATATGCATGTAAACTTATGTAGGGAGATTTGGTTCATCTCTGTGTATCATCTGAGGCTGTTCACTTCACTGGGCAGTGGCGTTGCTAGGGGGTGGCTATTGAGTCTCTTGCCACAGGGATCCCTGCCTAACCAGCAGGCCATGGCCTTTCTGCAGCCTGGCCACAAATGTGGTGGGCCGGCTGCATGAGAGAGCCAGGCAGGAGGATGAGAGCAGCAAGTATGTAAATGAGCCAGAGATGACATCATCTCAGCCTGCCAACCCCGCATCTCCACTCTCTTTCCCTTACTCTGAACCAACATGTCCTGTCTGGTCTATCCAGCAGTCAGCTTCTGATCCTCCCCTAATGGTCTCTTCAGTCCATTCTTCAGTGGAGCCCTTCATGGATAAGCAGGGTATGGTGACCTTGCGACTGCTGACAGGTATTTCACACACACTCATATTCCCTTGGCATCCCTGGTGTGTGCAGTGCGGCCAGAAGGCCTGCTGAGCCATGCATCTGGGGATTATAAGTTCTGCACACACACATAAGAGCAACCATATTGGACTATCAATCATTGTTTTTAATAAAGTGAATTCTGTTCTTTTTTTTTATTTGTACTTTGGCTACCTTGCTCTTTTTGCTTGCGGTTCCTGTAAAAGCTCAGTATATGCAGTGGCGAATTACTCATGGATTCCCTGGGACAGACTGGGATGCTTGCAGTGACAAATGCCTTTTTTACACATGAATTTGCAAACTGTAACATTTCAGTGATGTTATTCATGGACTTTCAGTTTAGTTTGATTTGATTTAATTTAATTAGATTCAATCTGATTTCATTTTATTTATTGAATTATTTATGTATCTAATTAATTTTCATCAATTCAATTAAATTTAATTGATTTACCTTATGTATTTTTTTTAAATAATATATTTTTTTATTTATTTACATATTTTTCTCCTTTTTCGTTTGTGAAAGTTCTTTTTCTGGCTGAGAAGTCATTTTAACTGTAGTTTTTTGTTAGCAGCGGGCACCAGTATCACTATCTGCTGCCTGCCATGATCTCCAAATTGTAAACTGGTCATTGCCAGTGTTAGCGGTGGCTGCCATTCTACCCACCGTCCAGCTGTGAGTCATTATATATTACAATGTAACAATAGAAATAATGTGCTTCAATCACCCTGACACCATATCAACCATGGTGCCATGAAGAAGATATTAAATGCTGCGCCCCCCCCCCCCACCGGCTTGCAAAACGGTTGGTGACCGCTGCTATGGGCTCTAGCCCCAGATCTTTTGCAGATCTAACAATGCCCCTGTCACTGGGTATATGTGTATATGTGAGGGTTTACATCCACTTTAACCACTTCCCACCTGGGCCACTGCACATAAATAGCTGGGTGGACATTCCTAAATGTCCTTCAGATGGAGGGGGGTCGAGGGTGTCCCCCAGACACACTGCATCTCGGATAGGCAGGAGGGCTCTGTGTTTTGCCCTTCTGATCACATGATGGCTGTATCCAATCACAGCCATCGTGTGATGTAAATAGCCCGGGGAGACATCACAAATAGCGGGATCGTGCGGTGCGATCCTGATGTGCCTGTGTCCCCCAGAGACAGGACAACATGCACGGCAGGAGGGTTCTGTGATTGGCCCTCCTGATCACATGAAGATTGTGTCCAATCACAGCCGGCATGTAATGTAAGCAGAGAGCCATTGCCCAGCAATCGCTCTGCTTCTCCTCACACAGAATCAGTGAGAAGGAAAGTGGATCTGAGAGCTGGGATCAGTGTGTATGAGCTGTTTTTTAAAGCTTTTTACACACTGATCACCCAGCTAGTGTCCCCAAACAGTGTCCCCAACACAGTGAAAACACCAACACCTGTCCCAATAAACACATGTCCAACACCTGTGCCAATAAGCACATGTCCCACATCTGTCCCAGTAAACACCTGTTCCACATCTGTCCCAGTAAACATCTGTCCCACATCTGTCCCATCACACATCTATCCCAGTAAATATCTGTCCCAGTAAACATCTGTCCCAGTTAACATCTGTCCTAATCTGTCTCAGTAAACATCTGCTACACTGAACATCTGTCCGTGATCATCTGGTGCACATCTGTTCATGATCATCTGGCGCACATCTGTTTATACCTTTAAAACACCTGATAGTGCTCCCGGCATATTGGACTTCTGTATGTGGCCAGGCTGTGTCAAAGTCTCACACATGTGGTATCACTATACTCGGGAGGAGTAGCAGAATGTATTTTGGGGTGTAATTTTTGCTATGTACATGCTATGTGTTAGAAAGATCTTATAAATTGACAATTTTGTGTAGAAAAAAAGTTTTTACTTTCTTTCCACATTTTCCAAAAACTTGTGGAAAAAAAGGACATGTTCAAAAGACTCAATATGCCTCGTAGAATATACATTAGGGGTTTTTCTTTCCAAAATTGGGTCATTTTGTGAGTAATTTCATTGTTTTGGTGCTCCAGGGCCTTCAAAAATGTGATAAGTAATCAGGAAACTAAATGTGTAATCTATGCTCCTAGAATGCCTGACGGTGCTCCCTGCATGCTGGGCCTTTCTATGTGGCCAGGCTGTGGAAATGTCCCACACATGTGGCATTGCCATACTCAGGAGGAGTAGAAGAATATATTTTGGGGTGTAATTGCAAGTTTATCTATGTCATGTGTGAGAAATAACTTGGTAATATGACAATTTTGTGGAAATAAAATAAAAATTACTAATTTTCCAAACTATTGTGGGCAAACAATTGTAACGTAAAAAAACTCAGTATGCCTCTTACTAAATACCTTGGACTGTCATCTTTACAAAAAGGGGTAATTTGGAGGGTATCTGAACTGTCCTGGCCATCAATGCACCAGGAATGATCAATTTTCACTAATACAGTTCTGCTCCTAAATTTACATACCCTGGCAGAATTTATGATTTCTTGGCCATTTTTCAGAGAATATGAATGATAACACAAAGACTTTTTGGCTGAAGCCATTTATTATCAATCAACCATGTTTACTCTTTAATCACAACAAAAACTACCCAAATGATCAAATGTTTACATAGTCTGGTGATTTTGGCCTGATAACATGCACACAAGTTGACACAAAGGGGTTTGAATGGCTATTAAAGGTAACCATCCTCACCTCTGATCTGTTTCCTTGTAATTAGTATGTGTGTATAAAAGGTCAATGGGTTTCTGGACTCCTGACAGAGCCTTGCATCTTTCATCCAGTGCTGTACTGACATTTCTGGATTCTGAGTCATAAGGAAAGCAAAAGAATTGTCAAAGGATCTGAGGAAATAGGTAGTTGAATTGTATAAAACAAGAAAGGGATATAAAAGGATATCCAAGGAATTGAGAATGCCAAACAGCAGTGTTTAAACTCTAATCAAGAAGTGGAAAATGAGGGGTTCTGTTGGACCAAACCACGGTCAGGTAGATCAACTCAAATTTCAACCACAACTGCCAGGAAATTGTTCGGGGTGCAAAGAAAAACCCACAAATAACTTCAGGTGAAATACAGGACTCTGAAAACATGTGGTGTGACAGTCAAGATGCACAATAAGGAGACCCTTGAAGAAAGATGGGCTGCATGTTCGATTTACCAGAAGAAAGCCATTACTATGCAAATGCCACAAAGTATCCTGTTTACAATATGCCAAACAGCATAGAGACAAACTCAAACCTTCTGGCACAAACTCATTTGGAATGATGAGACCAAAATTAAGCTTTTTGGCGACAACCATAAACACTTCATTTAGAGAGGATTCAACAAGGCCTTTGATGAAAGATACACCAATCCTACTGTGAAACACGGAGGTGGATCCCTGATGTTTTAGGGATGTGTGAGCTATAAAGGCACAGGAAATTTGGTCAAAATTGATGGCAAGATGAATGCAGTATGTTATCAAAAAATACTAGAGGAAAATTTGCATTCATCATCTAGGAAACTGCACATGGTATGTGCTTGGACATTCCAACATGACAATGATCCAAAACACAAGGCCAAGTCGACCTGTCATTGGCTACAGCAGAATAAAGTGAAGGTTCTGGAGTGAGCATCTCAGTCTCCTGACCTCAATATCATTGAGCCACTCTGGGGAGATCTCAAACTTGCAGTTCATGCAAGACAGCCCAAGAATTCACAGGAACTTGAGGCTTTTTGCCAAGAGGAATGTGCAGTTTTACCATCTGAGAAAATATAGAGCCTCATCCACAAATACCACAAAAGACTTCAAGCTGTCATTGATGTTAAAGGGGGCATGTAAACATTTGATCAGGGTTATTTGGGTAGCTTCTGTTGTGATTATGATTTAAAAAGAGTAAACACAGTTGATTGATAATAAGTGGCTTCAGCCAAACACTAACCATGAGTGAAAGAAAAGTTTTCACGTTTTTCATTATCTCTTAAAAATGGCCAAGAAATCATGCATTCTGCCATGGTATGTAAAACCTGAGCACAGCTGTATGTAGCCTAGCTTGTGGACTCTATAACTTTCACGCAAATCAATTATCATACACTTATCAGATTTTTTTTTTCTACCAAAGACATGTAGCAGTATACATTCTGGCCTAAATGTATGACGAAATTTGATTTGATTGGATTTCTTTTAAAACAGAAAGTAGAAAATGTTGTTTTTCAAATTTTTCACTTATATCACAAAAATTTAAAAACCCAGTGGTGATTAAATACCAGCAAAAGAAAGCTCTATTTGTGTGAACAAAATGATAAAAAAATTCATTTGGGTACAGTGTAGCATGACTGAGTAATTGTCATTGAAAATGCAAGAGCACTAAAAGCTGAAAATTGGTTTGGGAAGGAAGGGGGTGAAAGTGCCCAGAATTGAGGTGGTTAAGCAGCTTGCCTTTCCCAGGAAGGAAACAGACATGGACCCACCTCACTACCCATTGGCTGTATTTAGCACTTCTGGTCTTGGTTGTGGATGGTCTGTTGTGGAACTGCCGCCAGACACAAACAGGGGTCTGCAAGGATACTTCTACCCTTTCAGCTGATTCTGGCACCTCTGCCACCTCAGAAAGCACCTCCACATCTTCCTGGGATTCTCCCAACTCTCATTCCTCCTCCAAGCCACTTTGAGTTATCCACTCCTCCCATTCAACATCTATGGGCCCCCGAATTCTGCCTGCAGTCTGAGTGACCCCCATTCTATTGCCGCACCACTGCCACTTCCCTCTTGCTCACCTGAAGATAAGTTGTCTTCCTGCCTAGCTTCTTCCAGGGAGGGCTGACAGGGTGAACAGGCACAGCTGGCCTTCCAGAAACATCTCCTGACAGGTACTAGTTCTCTGGCCTAGCTGCGAGGCGAGGTGGACCTCTAGTCTTCCCCACAGATGTCACTCTTCTTTATGTGGGCGTCTCCATCCCTAGACTCAACCCCACCTTTTGTAGTTGCTCTTTGGCCCATTCCAGCCTTCCGGGACCTCTGTGGCTGTTTGCTTCAGAAACCTTACTGCAGATCTACACCGTAGGTGAGCAGTGAGCCTAATAAGAGGCTCATTGCAATGCCCATGCCAGATCAGGTACTGACAGCAGTAGTAGGTGTCCTGCAGCCAGCACACAACAGGCACAGCCTCTCCATTCCTTTCGATCCATCTGAGCACAAATACCCCCCCCCCCCCCCAGGCTCCAGCCACACACTGGTGTCTACCAGCATCTCCTCCAGCAACTCAGGCACCCAAGCCGCCACCGGGTACACTCAAACACCATCCGCCATCTTGCTCCTCTCTCTTCTTGTACAGAGGATCAGACAGCAGACATTTCCGTGTAGATTTTACTGTTCTCAGCAGGCTCTTGCAGCACACAGTCACTTTCCCCAGCTGTAAGAAATCCGCTGGCACTTTTAAACCATGGATGCACCCTCATCGGTTTCCACAGATAACAGCTCTGACTGATCAAGTAGGTCTTGACAAGGACACAAGTAGCCGGCCCAGCCACACTTGGCATACATTGCAGTACTGGCTCAGCAGCAACTCCCACTGGTTTCTATGAGCAATGGCACTTTCACACAGCACAGTCACAGTTTAGCAATGCACATAACTCCGCTTTCCTATTTCACCCCCCCCCCCCCCCTTTGTGGTCTTAGCTTTTTTCTTTCTTTTTTTGTGTTATTAGGGGGTTAATAAATTCAGCCACCTCTTCGAGCAATGCCAGCCCACCTGGCTGCAAATGCCTCTTTACCAGGCCTCCTGGCTGCCTCTCTGCACCAGTCTGCCTAACTGACTCTTCACGGATCCATCTAGCTACCCCTCTGGGGATCTCACAGGGACTAAAGCCCACTTTGTTAATTCCCACCAGTGTTGCACTACTTACACTGTCCTCTCTTTGCTCCCGTGACACCAAGAAAGCTTCCTCCCTTGTGTCTTTGGCAGGATCCTTCCAGCACCCAAGCCTGACCCAAGGCAGGACCCCCCCAGACTAAGGGGTTCACTGACAGCCTCCTCAACACTGCATCTCCATCTTCCATCAGACTGCCCCTGCTGGCATGAATTAATATTTAAATGCTCCCTGCCAGGCCAACTCCAGAGATTGGCCAGGGGCCTCCGAATATGCTGACCAGCCACTCCTAGTCTCCACCCATTATCTTCCAGAATGTTTTCCAACACTTTGGAAACAGGAGGAGGCATCAGAGAGCTACTGAGATGAGTTGTACAGCCCTGAACTCCAATAACCCTGAACCAAGTATAGACTCACAAATGTACAGCATGAGTCAGGATATGGTTTGCCTATTCTACTTCTACTCCTAGCACACACTAAAAGATGCTACAATTGATTCATAGAGCTAAAACAACTCACAAAATTTTAGTGTATGAGACACATCAAAGACTTGCAGAGTGAAGACCTGAATTCTTTCAGAGTTTCCATCCCCTACTGTTGCATTATGGCTTGGTGGCCAGTGGTTCGACTGTAGTTGTTGTTAGTAACCAAGAATGCACTGCAGGTGTAAGTGGGCAGGGTCAGATACTAGACATGTGCAGAGTAAAATATTTCGTTTCGGAATTTCGTTTTCGTCTGAAAACTTAATTTATTTAGTTACTCCCGAAATTCGTTTTTATTTATTTCGTTTTTCGTTCAAAAATTGCATTCGTCCGAAAATCCACATGAATTACGGTCGAATCTGTCTTGGAAGGCTTATGGTGTCTGTCGAATGTATAAAGAAGATTCGACGGAGCTAACTATATAGCATACTTTAGAACCCTATTAAAGTCTATGGGACTCCAACGTTCAAAATCTAAAGTGCTAATTTTAAAGGCTAATTTGCAAGTTACTGTCCTAAAAAGTGTTTGGGGACCCGGGTCCTGCCCCAGGGGACATGTATCAATGCAAAAAAAAGTTTTAAAAACGGCCGTTTTTTCGGGAGCAGTGATTTTAATAATGATTAAAGTGAAACAATAAAAGTGTAATATTCCTTTAAATTTCGTAGGGGGGGGTTGTCTATAGTATGCCTGTGAAGGGGCGCATGTTTCCCGTGCTTAGAATTGTCCCTGCACAAAGTGTCATTTATGCAGGAAAAAAAGTCCTTTAAAATCACTCGCAGCTATAATGAATTGTCGGCTCCCGTAATACAGAGAACACTCATTGAAAGTCATTGATAAAAAAATAAATAAATAAATAAAAAAAAAAGCGTGGGGGTCCCCCAAATTCAATTACCAGGCCCTTCAGGTCTGGTATGGATATTAAGGAGAACCCTGCCTCAAATTTAAGAAAAAATTTGACGTGGGGTTCCCCCTAAATATCCATAACCAGACCCTTCAGGTCTGGTATGGATATTAAGGGGAACCCCGCGTCAAATTAAAAAAAAAATTGACGTGGGGTTCCCCCTAAAAATCCATACCAGACCCTTTATCCGAGCACGCAACCTGGCAGGCCGCAGGAAAAGAGGGGGGGACGAGAGAGCGGCCCCCCCTCCCTCCTGAACCGTACCAGGCCACATGCCCTCAACATTGGGAGGATGCTTTGGGGGTCCGTGACCCCTCAAAGCACCTTGTCCCCATGTTGATGAGGACAAGGGCCTCATCCCCACAACCCTGGCCGGTGGTTGTGGAGGTCTGCGGGCGGGGGGCTTATCAGAATCTGGAATCCCCCTTTAACAAGGGGACCCCCAGATCCCGGCCCCCCCCCTGTTTGAAATGGTAAGGGGGTACAAAAGTACCCCTACCATTTCACAAAGAAAGTGTAAAAAATGTTTAAATAAAACAAACACACTTTTTAAAAATTCCTTTATTAAAAATAAAAAAAGATTCCAGCGGCGGTAATCCACTCTTGCTATCCAGCGACGGACGGTCAGCTCTCCATCGATGTCTAATGTCATCCAGCGCAGCGCAGCATCCTTCTTCTGTCTCCTCCACGGAGACACTGGAGGCATTCCGGCGCTGACATTTCTTATATACGGAGGGCGGGGCCACCCGTCACCTGACCCCGCCCCCCTCTGACGCAAGGGGAAACCCGGGGTTCCCCGTGACGTATGGGTGACCCCGCCCCCCTCTGATGTAACGGAAACCTGCCTGTGTTACATCAGAGGGGTGCGGGTCACCCCTACGTCACAGGGAACCCCGGGTTTCCCCTTGCGTCAGAGGGGGGCGGGGTCAGGTGACGGGTGGCCCCGCCCACCCTATATAAGAAACGTCAAGCCGCCGGAATGTCTGTAGTGTCTCCTCCACGGAGACAGAAGAAGGATGCTGCGCTGCGCTGGATGACATTAGACATCGATGGAGAGCTGACCGTCCGTCGCTGGATAGCAAGAGTGGATTACCGCCGCTGGAATCTTTTTTTTATTTTTAATAAAGGAATTTTTCAAAAGTGTGTTTGTTTTATTTAACCATTTTTTACACTTTCTTTGTGAAATGGTAGGGGTACTTTTGTACCCCCTTACCATTTCAAACAGGGGGGGGGCCGGGATCTGGGGGTCCCCTTGTTAAAGGGGGCTTCCAGATTCTGATAAGCCCCCCGCCCGCAGACCTCCACAACCACCGGCCAGGGTTGTGGGGATGAGGCCCTTGTCCTCATCAACATGGGGACAAGGTGCTTTGAGGGGTCACGGACCCCCAAAGCATCCTCCCAATGTTGAGGGCATGTGGCCTGGTACGGTTCAGGAGGGAGGGGGGGCCGCTCTCTCGTCCCCCCCTCTTTTCCTGCGGCCTGCCAGGTTGCGTGCTCGGATAAAGGGTCTGGTATGGATTTTTAGGGGGAACCCCATGTCAATTTTTTTTTAAATTTGATGCGGGGTTCCCCTTAATATCCATACCAGACCTGAAGGGTCTGGTTATGGATATTTAGGGGGAACCCCACGTCAAATTTTTTCTTAAATTTGAGGCAGGGTTCCCCTTAATATCCATACCAGACCTGAAGGGCCTGGAAATTGAATTTGGGGGACCCCCACGCTTTTTTATTTATTTATTTATTTATTTTTTTATCAATGACTTTCAATGAGTGTTCTCTGTATTACGGGAGCCGACAATTCATTATAGCTGCGAGTGATTTTAAAGGACTTTTTTTCCTGCATAAATGACACTTTGTGCAGGGACAATTCTAAGCACGGGAAACATGCGCCCCTTCACAGGCATACTATAGACAACCCCCCCCTACGAAATTTAAAGGAATATTACACTTTTATTGTTTCACTTTAATCATTATTAAAATCACTGCTCCCGAAAAAACGGCCGTTTTTAAAACTTTTTTTTGCATTGATACATGTCCCCTGGGGCAGGACCCGGGTCCCCAAACACTTTTTAGGACAGTAACTTGCAGAATCTTTTCTCTCTGTCAAATCTTTTTTCTCTGTCGAATATTTTCTCTATATAATCTTGGACTAATAGAGGTAAGGTTAAGCACATTCGACCACAGGTTCTATAGACAGATTGTTATCGTCAGAGTCATGTCGAATCTCCTATTCTATATCGAACTGTTGTAACAATGAAAACGAAAATAAAGCATTTATTTATGTCGGATCTTTCGTTTTTCGGATTTTGTGCTTTCGTTATCGTTTGTCAAAACGAAAACGAAAATAGCTGAAATTCGGACGAAAATGCATTCGGACGAAAACGAATGCACATGTCTATCAGATACTGTCTTTTTATCAGCGGGACCAATGGTGGTTTATAGAATACCAACAATCACAGCCCAGCCACTGGTCACAGCAGTGGATGAAACTCTGGTGGAGTTCAAATTTACACTCTGCAAGCCTTTGATGTAACTTACACACAGTGGATGAAACTCTAGTTGAGTTCAAATTTACGCTCTGCAAGCCTTTGATGTAACTTACACACAGAAAGTTGGAGGTGAGTGCATTTTTATTTTATGAATGAATAAATGATTAATTACTGTATGGAGTACATTTTTAATACATGAATGAAAAAATTATTAATTATTGCACAATGGTCTCAATGAGCCTACGCTTATAAAACATACCTAAGAAACCTTGCAACTGGAGACTTAACACAACCTTGTTGACTGACCCATTAACACTAGATCCAATCACGAATGCTATAAAAACATACTTCAGGGAAAATACCACAGGCATTGTCTAACCCCTTACTATTTGGGAGGTGCCCAAATGTGTGCTACAGGGCAAATTGATGACCCTAGCTTCACAAAAAAGAAAGCCTCTGAAAAAGAGTTGTTAGCACTACTAACCAAAGTACAAACACTAGAGGCGCAGCGCCAACTAACGGCAGCTATTAAAGTAGCAGATGACCTCTCCATGGCGCGCAAAGAACTACAGGCTAAACTAAACCTGCAAGCGAAACGAATATTATTTTTTTGTCGTAGTTTCTTTTACAAACATGATAATAAGAGTTGCACATTTTTGCCCAGAGCCTTAAGAGACAAGGGAAGCATGTGATAATGTCACCAAAACCATAAATCTCATACACGCGGAGAAGGCCTTTGACAGGGTCTCTTGGGACTACATGTCCGCGGTGTGCAGGCATATTGGTCTGTAATCCAATATGCTAGCCTGGATATCAGCTTTATACCTAATTCCTATGGCTAGATTGAAATTTAATGGCACTCTCTCAGAGATAAGAAATGGCACAAGACAAGGCTTCCCCTTGTCCCCAGTTTTGTTCATACTTATACTGAAACCATGCCTGCGCACCCTAAATGGAAACCCTTTTATCCAGGGCTTAACACTGGGGACCAAACACTACAAAGTAGCCGCTTATGCATCTTCTGTTTGTCCTCACACAATCCCACACATCAATCAATCCCTAATCTCTTAAAAGAATTTGAATTATTTGTATATGTCTCTAATTTTAAGGTCAACTATGAAAAATCTGAGGCTCTTAATATCTCCCTGGGCCCAAGGCCTCTACAGAGAACCAAATCGAACTGCCCATTCAAACGGGTGGAGACCGCACTCAAATATCTATTTTTGATAGATTTTTGGGATTTGGCTTATACCAACTTGACGACTCTTTATACCCAAAACTTCCATCCTATCTTACTAATGATACAACAGGACACGCGGCTCTGGAACCTTAAACCACTCTCATGGTTTGGATGAACCACTGCGGTAAAGTTGACTATCCTACCTAGGATACTGTACCTGTTTTACAACTTACTCATCTTACTGCCTAAAGGATTTTTTTCCCAATTAAATACTATTCTGAGGAAATTCATTTGTGCAGGGAAAAAAATCATGCATCAGCATGATGACCTTGTCAACACCAAAGACTGATTGAGGTATTAACCTACCAAACTTTAAACATTACTATTATGCGACACATCTAATGCGAATCATAGATTGGAACTGTCACGCCTCTTCCAAAGACTGCATAGGAATAGAAGGCCTACGGTCCACCACACCTCTGAGATTCCTACCATGGATACCCAAGGGAGCATGTCCCACAGACTTAACATTACATCCTACCATTGGACCGACACTGAGGGTCTTCCAAACAGTCATGCGACAGTTTGCCACAGCCTCAGCACCCAGCATACTGACACCACTGATTCACAATTAGGACTTTGCATTCGGTCATACCACCGTTTCTTTCCCTCATAGAGAAGATTTTACTCCTGTAATGGTTTCTCACTGTGTGGAGAAGGGTAGACTCAAAACCTTTGACCAACTACAGATAGAATTACAAGCGAATGGTACCCAGATGCATTGGATGTATGTTGGCGCTGCAGCTTTGATAAAGGTACTATGCTGCACATTTCGTGGCAATGTCCTCTTTAACACAGTTTTTGGGATGGTGTATACACTCACATATATGCAATCACAGAAACCAATCAGAAACTCATGCCAGGATGTTGTCTACTGCACATTTCCAACTATTCGTTAAGCAAATATAAGAAATCTGTAGTTCGCCACATGTTAAATGCAGCAAAAACAATTATCCCCAAACACTGAAAAACAACACACACCCACGGTGGCAGAATGGCTTTCTGCAGTGGAAGCCTTATATAAAATCGAAGAAACGGTGGCCATGGCTTTAGAAAATAATGAAAAATGTCATAAATTGTGGAAACCATGCTTTCTTTTTAAGTAATCTGACTCTTTTGCCAAGATGCAAAATGGTTGATGACATATTCATAGAGCAGTCAATACATAGATGTATACTAGCAAGCTCCCTCTTAACTCCTTCTCCCCCCCCCCCTTTTTTTTTTATTCTCCTCTCTCTTTCTCTTTTATTCATATAACAAGAATTAGGATAATTATTCCCAAAAGAAAAAAAGGAACAACCCACAATGAACATTACCAGGTAGTTTAAAACTGAAAGAGGTGTTCTTGTTTATGTTTTCTTCTGTTTACATGGTTTGCCTCCACATAGTCACTGTATAAATATGAGACAACTACTTTAACGTAATATATGTTGATATACTGTATGACATGCTAAACGCCCTGGATTATTATATTTGTATTATCATTATTCATTTGAATCCACCAAATAAAATCTTTATTGACAAAAAAAATAACATTATTGCACAATGGTGCTTTGAGCAACTTTGCTTTCTTATATGTTTATTGTGCTATTGGTAACTATATTTACATATTTTTATTGATTTTATTTATATTTATCTGCGACTTAACAAAAGCTATTGCTCTAAGTCCATTTACTTACAGTAAAGTCCCAGAATCATTAATTTCAGACGTGGTTCTTTTCTCTGGATGTTCAGAAATAAATAATTGGTGCTATTCACAGTACTAGATTTTTAAAACAGAAAAAGTTTTTTTTTGCACATAATAATAATATGTAATATGGAAAGGAGTGTGAGGTATAGATCAGATAATTTCTAAGTACTCTGGATTTCAAACTCTAGACTACACCATGATCTCTTCAAGATATTTCTCTCTAAGGTCTCCCAATGTTTCCTTCAAAAAACGACAAACTGTGTTGCATGGACTTTTATAGAGTTCCGATATCTTTATTGCCGTTTATCCAGATGTTGTGGACTAGTAACGCTCCTGTTCCAGCAAGCAATGTCCTTACAAAAAATTTACACATGAAAGCTCTATTTTAAGTCCATTCAAGCTTCTGACTGAAACTTGATGAAGGTGAAGTGTTTCACTGCCCCCAAATCCTATAGGATTTGGATTATAGTGCAAATTAATAAACCAAATTGGACTCTGTTATTATTTGGTTTGGCGCTTCTTTTGTTGATATATGTTTTTTTTTCCTTGCAGAGCTTGGGCTTCCTGGTGGTGATTGTGGTTTAAATGGTATCTCAATCTTCACTTCCAAGGAAGGATAGCATGGAAAAGAGCCTGTGTATAGTTTCCCACTCATCCATATCTCAACACATGTCTATATGTAGAGGGCCATTGCAGCTTTGCTTCCCCTAGGCTTTACACTTTTTCCATTCAGCAGCCAGTGGTTTCAGTGGTTCATCCAAGGTTAGAAGATTCCTGCATCCTTCCATCTGCCAACGCCGACAACATGGGATTGGCTTTTTGGATTTACATCTTCAAAAGCCCAGAAGGGAAGAGAGTGAACAGGAAGTAGCGTAGATATTTATTAGTTCTCCCAGCATGTATTAGTAAGTTCCCTAGGTCTACTAATTGGCCAGGCTATCAGCTCTTCATAACACAGAAACATATCTCTCTAGCACACCCTGCCGAAGCAAGTTTCAAATAATATATGGCAGAGCAAATAACCATTAATTTGAGGCAGTTCTCTTCAAATGAATTATTTAAAGTGGTTGTAAACCCACGGAAAAAAAAAAAACCCTGCAAGACAAAGGCATAATGAGCTAATATGCATAGTATATTAGCTCATTATAAAATACTTACCTTAAATCACAGCCGCCGCAGCGGTCCCGGCACACTGCTCGGCCCGGCAACATGTCTCCCGGAGTTATTTCCAGGTAGTGTGGACTTCGGCGCTGTAACTGGCCGGAGCAGCGATTATGTCACTCCCGCGTGTGCACGCGGGAGCCACCGGTAACAGAGCATCAGCCGAAGCAAAGGCATGAATGAGACATTGCTGCAGTGCGCATGGGCCAATGGTGTTGGCACGTGCTGATACTGTGGATATCTCCTAAACTGTGCAGGTTTAGCAGATATCCACGGTAGCTACAGGTAAGCCTTATTATAGGCTTACCTGTAGTGAAAAGTGGTCTGTATGGGTTTACAACCACTTTAAAGCAAATAAAACCTGGAGTTAGACTTTAATTAGGACACACAAATATAAATTATGGAGTTGCATTGCAGTTTCCATTAGATAACAGTGTCTTCTGTCCATAATACATAGGAGCCTTAGGCCAGCCATACATGGATCCAAATTAGGCCAGTTCAGCAGGGACTGGACTCATTTTAATCCATGTATGGGCAGGTGGATTGTACCCAAGTCGATCCATTGATTGACTTGGGTATAACCAGCCTACCGGGCTTTTCTACAGACAATTACTGCCAATGGCTATAGCCACTAGCAGTAATCATTGTATTCTGCCAGCCAGGAAGGCTTTCCAACCCCCCCATTGCCAAAATACAATGGTACTGTGGGAGACATTTCCCCATCAACAATGAATGTGTTGATATGGGGAATCAAGCAATTCTCTTTCCTTCCACCTGTGGTAGAACGAACCCCGCCCCACTGCCCAGGCACCCCAACCGGGAACACGCTGCGCTCAGGAGGTGAGCGGCATCCCCATCCCTCTTTTGGGGGTTATTGCACTGTTTTCATTGTTAGATAATGTCTAGTGTTAGTCTAAGTAATATATGAAAAGAAGTTATGTTCAAAAAATATATAAAAGGGGGGGCGTGGCTTGATCTCAGCCAAGATGGACGTGTAGCGCGGGAGCTCCGACACACAGCGGGACAACGGAGCGGCTCACGGAGCTCAGAGGCGGTTTTAATCTCCCCCTGAGCGGCGAACCAGGTCCAGGATACTTACCGACCAGGTCCAGGATACTTACCGACCATGTCCAGGCGGAAGAGAGCGGACAAAAGGCCCAGGAAACTGACGGCTTACTTTTTACAGCCACCAGGCCGCCACATCCCCGGAGCGCAGCGGCGGGCTGATCCGGGACCCTGAGCGACGGTACTCAGACTCTCAGGCTTCCACTCCGTCGAGTGGAAGCCCAGCCAAGGCAAGGAGCAAGAGGGAAGGAGAGGAGATACCACGACACGCAGAGGTGAGCTCTCCTATTGATTCACAGGAGGATACCAGGGAACTCCCTGACTCCATTATGACTTTTCCAACTACTAATCAACCTGTCCTCGATACTACTCTCAAAGACATGCTTATTTCTTTGCGCAGCTCTTTACATACTGACATGATGGCCTGCATGAGAAGTTTTGGCACAGATTTAAAAGATATGGGACAAAGAGTGGACCATATAGAGACTAAAATGGGGGAATATGCCTCTACGATTAATGATCTGATAGATGCACATGACACAGTGGAAGAAGAACAGAGCTGGGTGAAAGCAAAATTAGCAGACTTAGAAGACAGGGCCAGGAGAAATAATGTTAAGCTGAGGGGTATCCCTGAAACAGTTGCAGATGCAGACCTGCGCGCCTATGTTTCAAAAATGCTATCCACCCTCATGCCAGATCTCACGCCTATTGAGATTTCTATGGATCGGATACACCGCATCCCAAAGCCAGCCTTCATTCCAGCCCCTGTACCTAGAGATGTTTTGCTCCGTATGCATTTTTATCAAACCAAAGACCGTCTTATGCAGATGACGAGGAAGGGGGAACACCACAATACAGAATTTTCCGGCCTCCAGTTCTATGCGGATCTTTCGCAGCACACCCTGCAACTTCGCAAAAACCTCAACAATATCACCAAAGTTTTGCGAAACCACCGCATTAGCTATAAATGGGGGTTCCCCACTAAACTAATTGTGCACAAGGAAGGGACTAACTATATAATCTCCTCTCCCTCCAAAGGACTTCAACTCCTCAAATCATGGAAGATCCTTCTGGAAGACTCGTTAAACTCACCTATGCCTGACATGTCAAAGAATTTACCTCATGAATGATGCCCGCCTGTCGCCAGCTACCTGTTGCTCATCTAGTGACCTGGTCTTTGTAAGGCACAGCCTATCCAATAGGCCCCGCTTCTAGGAGCTGGTCCAATTACCCCGTTTTCTTGAGCGGATCCATTCTGCACACGGGTTATGATGACCCTCTTTTTAACTGTTTTCTCAACACTATTGGTTTTGTTTCCCCTTTCCCTCCCTTTCTTGTTCCAGGAGCTGTTGATGTACTTACTGCTTTCCAGAAATATCATTGTCCTATGTCGTGCACTATCCCTGGCCAGGGAATCACAGAAGATATGTCGCTACCGGGCTGCTTCAGAACTCTGTTCATTGTCAAGGAGGCCTCAGGCCGCAGGGATACGTGAGTACACCCGAGTACTACTTCTGAGCTTTGACATTCCTACAGATCATGCCAATCACCATATTGTCAATTAACGCCCACGGGCTTAATCATCCAGCTAAGTGGTTTTCTCTATGGTCTGAAGCCCAGTCATCACACTGTGACATTCTTTGTGTTCAAGAGACGCACTTCCCCATTGACGCACCTCCTAAATGTACGTCCAGAGGATTTCAACACTATTATTTTGCAAATGCACAGGAGAAGAAAAGAGGGGTCATGATTGCCATCAGAGACTCGGTCTCCTTCCAGCTACATCAGCAAATCATAGACCCTAATGGGCGATTTCTCATATTGATTTGTGACATTAATAACCATCGCTACACATTAGTTAATGTATATGTCCCCAATACTCGTCAGGTACATTTTTTAAATATTCTTATGAAGAAAATTCGCAAGGTGAAAGATGGAGCATTGCTGCTATGTGGGGACTTTAATATTACCCCAGACCCGACAGTGGATTCTACTGCTACTTCCTCCAAACGAGCGCTGTCTTTAGCTAATTTCTTGAGATCTAATGAATTGTATGATGTTTGGCGTTGTAGACATGCCTGCGAGAGGGACTATTCTTTCTACTCTCACAGGCATCGCTCTTATAGTAGAATTGACTTGTTTTTGGCGGACAGGTGGCTTCTGCAAAAAATTTCCAAATCCAAAATTAATGCGATATCATAGTCAGATCATGCGTCTGTCCCGATCCAGATCGCAGATAACAACCTCTCACCCTCCACTTATTTGTGGAGAGCGAATGCTCATATAATTCAAGACCCTCATACTAAATCTATATTGGAAAGCCACCTCTCCGAATTTTTTAATATCAACGCCACTCCTGACGTCGCACCATCTACGGTGTGGAATGCTCATAAGGCGTATATTCATGGTATTTTCATTCAACTAGGGGCTAGAGCGAAGGAGACAGAGGCAGCGGCAACTAGAGGAGCTATTGAGGAAAATTGAACATATAGAGGGCCTACACAAAACACAGCCTTCTCCTGATCTCCATGTCAAACTTACTAATTTACGTCATTCTCTTAGACTTTTCTTGTTGCAAAAATTTGAACAACAGGAAAGAAGGCTGAAGCTGTCCTTTTACTCTACCGGTAACAGGGCTGGCAAGGCCTTGGCCCGTAGACTGCGGGGCCAGCGCTTTAAATCTAAAATTCCCTATCTGGTTGACTCAATCTCTAAGGCTAAAGAGCAGGACCCCCAGAAAATTGCTGACGCCTTTAGCGATTACTACGCGTCTTTATATAATATAGTTGATGACGAGTCCACCCCGCAACCCTCTAGAGATGATATTGATAACTTTTTGTCGACAGTGAATCTTCCTAAGCTGAGTCCCTCTCAGTTAGATGAGCTAAACCTACCCTTTACAGTGGATGAGATATTTAAAGCTATTATATCGTTACCGAATAACAAATCCCCCGGTCCCGATGGGCTGACTGGGGAATACTAAAAAGCATTCATGCCTATCTTGGGGCCCCATTTGCTTGGGGTCTTCCGGGATGCCGCTGCCTCATCTCTCTTCCCTTCAGAAATGCTGGAGGCTCTTATAGTGACACTGCCTAAACCCGGTAAAACCCCGGATGTGCCACAGAACTTTAGGCCTATATCATTATTGAATAACGACTTGAAACTGTATGCCAAAGTGTTAGCTTTTAGACTGGTGTCAATTTTACCTACCTTGATAGATCCAGATCATTCAGGGTTTGCAAAGGGTAGACAGACCTCAGACGCCACCAGACGAGTTATTGATGTCATTAGTCTAGCAAAGAGACAGCGAACGCCTTCTCTGCTCCTAGCGTTGGATGCAGAGAAGGCGTTCGACAGGGTCCACTGGGTCTACCTGGCCAGGGTATTGGAAAAGTTTGGTTTTGAGGGCCATATCCTCACATCCATACTTGCACTCTACACTTCACCTTCCGCCAGGGTATATACCTCCGGGATATTATCAAAGCCCTTTAGCATCACGAACGGCACCCGTCAAGGGTGTCCAATGTCCCCTTTAATTTTTAATATGCTTATGGAACCTTTAGCAGCGAAATTCAGACAAGATCCCAATATACAGGGATTTGATGTAAGAGGCCGTAAGCACGTTATAAGTCTGTTCGCTGATGACGTGATACTTATGCTTACACACCCAAGGAATTCCCTACTCCATGCAACAGCTCTTCTGACTCAATATGGCAAAATCTCATACTATAAGGTCAATAGCACTAAATCTTATATCCTAGACTTAGGCACGTCCACACAGGAGAAAAGCTACATACAAAATACTTACCCCTTTATCTGGCAGGACTCTGGGATTTCATATCTGGGGATTACGCTTACCTCTTGTCCCGGCCAACTTTTTAAAGCTAATTATCTACCATTAGAAAACAAGCTGCGGATGGGTTTTCAGACCTTGAAAAAGCATTTTCTCTCATGGTCGGGTCGCCTAGCGGCATTTAAAATGCAGATTTGACCACAGTTGCTATATATATTTCGCACTGTTCCAGTACCAGCTAGTAAATCTTTCTTTGCGAGACTGCAATCACTTTTATTGAAGTTCCTCTGGGAAGGTAGGAGAGCAAGGTGCGCATTTGGCACCTTGATTAAATCTAGGAAAGCAGGAGGTGTGAGTCTACCAGTGATAGCGGATTATTACAGATCAGCTGTCCTTGCACAGATCAAGGAGTGGATGGCTGTCCATCCCTCCTCGCTGTGGGGAGAACTGGAGCAGTCATCTATACCGGGGGGTAATCTTTCTACCTACGCTATGGCTTTCCCATATATGTCGAAGACCCCGAGAGCGGTGCCACTTCCTGTGGTAGCCTCTTTACAGGCCTGGACGTATTTAACTTCCCATAAACCACTAGAAGGGTTGGCCTCGGTTATGCATATTCCTCTCAGGGTTCTTACCCTTTTGATTCCAGACTTATCCCTAGACAGATGGCTCGCATCAGGAATAATATGGGTACATGACCTATACAACAGCAATACGATTAAATCTTTTGCAGCTATGCAGGGGGAATACGGGTTACCACAAACGGAATTCTTCTCATATGTACGAATCCAGTCACTCCTCAATAATACCACCATCTCACCCTATGAAATACATTGGAAAGTTAAGAAATATTTAACTACTGATGAAAAGTCTAGGGGTGGTATCTCATTATTCTATAATAGCCTACAGGATAAAACAGTTTTCCAAAAAACCAAATCCATGCTAGCATGGGAGAGAGACTTAGGCATCCCCATTTCCAATTCACAATGGAGCAAAGCTATTCAATACACACACTCAGCTACAAAATGCACTTCCTTATGGGAACTTTCACACAAAATCATACATAGATGGTACCTAACCCCGCATCGTATTGCTAAATTTAGCCCTTTGGCCTCACCCCTTTGCTGGAGACAGTGTTCCCAGGCTGGCACTTTGATACATGTTCTATGGGACTGCAGTAAGTTGGCTGGATTTTGGACAGAGGCACTTCAGATATTTCATCAGGTAACTGGTATGACATTGATCCATCCCTCCTCCCTGGTATTATTGAACGTAGGCATCGAGGATATTCCTCCACCGTTTAGACAATTTACAACCCATTTGTTCTTAGCAGCTAAACTTACTATTCTTAGAATCTGGAAGTCGCCGGACCCCCCGAATTTGCGGGAGGCTCTGCGACTCCTATCTATTCACTACACATATGAGCTGGCTATAGCAACTAACTTAGGGAAAAGAGCAGCTTTCTTGGAATATTGGAAACCTTGGGTAGATTGGTATAACTCTCACAATTTGTTCTAAAGAATAATCTATGCATGCTTTTTCTGCTTAGCTATTCTCGTAGAACAGACCTCCCCTCCCCTCGAGTCCTTTGACAGCTCCAACCCCTACCCCTATTCCTTTTCCCACCCCTGTTACTTTTATTTGTTTGTTTTTGGGTTGCCGTATTATTGAATGGTTCTCTTTATGGAACTACTAGTCAATCTGAATCTTGAAGTTGCCAACTCGGATCTTCTGACTTGCGAATAACTGGCAACCGGATCTTCTCACCACATGGGCGCAGCTAGTTCCCAGTTGGGGCGCCCCTGGGTGAGAGGAACTATGTGTGTTAGCGAATAAGGTCATGTAATCAGTAACTACAGGAAGTAACACAGTATAAGATCTGAGTCTACATATGCTTTTACTCTACAATCGGCATAGTCCTTGTAGGTCATCAAGATTGTCAATTGTGCTTTTGTTGTCCTTCTCCTTATCATTTTCTATGCAATGTGTAACACTCATTCTTTAACCCTATGTTGTTGTTAATTATAAAAATTTCTTGAATAAAAACTATTGATACAAAAAAATATATAAAAGGATAAAATAATATAAAATAAAATTAGGAAAAAACACGGTCAAATTGTTATTTCCCTTTGGATATGGTTTATAAGTGATACAAGCAGGATGATTTTAACAAAAGTATTACTACCACTCAGTACAAGTGCCTCTCTCTCTATAATGTACAACATTTTATGGTTATTACTTTTCTTATAGTTATAGGTATAATTTTCAAAAGCATTTCAGCAAAGTCAGTCTCCCTATTTCTCTTGCGATATTTTCCTTTTCAAATGCTGTTACTTATTAAAAACACTTGATGTTTAAAGTACTCACATTTTATTTTGATTGTGGAGGAAGAAAAAAGTAAATATTTTAAAGGTTGCTGTCCAAAGCTTTCAGTGTGGGCTATGATTAAGGCTACACGCCGAAACGTGTAAACCTTGTATTATTTTGTACCACACCTGGATTAATAAATGTATTCATTGAGGAAGACAGAGCTGCCAGCTTTCTTGTATCTATATGTTTGCTTGCGTGCTAGTAAAACACTACAAGCCAGTGCACCGACCGCTCACCACCTCGGGGAATAACTACAGGTGTTTTCTACAATATTTAAACTTTCAGTGTTGTCATTTACAGGTTTCAATAGACGTTATAAACACTTTTAATAGGTGAGTAGTTTATTGATTGTGCATATCTGTTTTTAATTATTACAAGTACATTTTTTTGTGAAATCTAAAATAGGACACCTGTGAAGAAAATAGGTTAAAAAGCATTTGAGTATAATAGAAAGGTGTTGCCTTCAAAGAGGCACTTGGGAGCTAAGTGAATCTCTGAATATACTTTTCTATTTCATGAATCTGTACTGTACCAGTAACAAAAAAATTAACATTCAAAAATATTTTTTACACCACCTAAAATTTCACATAATTTCTATTGGTGTTGTATTGATAGTAATATGATGAGCAGGAGCTGAGATTCCCTGTTTATGAGAATCTCAACCATCATGCACTTCTTCTAAAGGTTTCATCTTCCATAATTAACAGAGGTGCTTTTGTATGTGTACTTTTCCCGACTCATGCAATGTAGTTACATAACGCTCTTCCTGCATTGTTTACTGCACATCTCTAACCATATAAAAGATCTCTTGCCAAGGAGATATATAGTTTGTTAAGCAGTTATTGGTCTGGGATTTCAGTCCCCTCTGCTGCGGTGTATATTTCATTATCTGTAGATTGTGGCTTGGTTCATTGCATTATCTCTATCTCTTTACTATTGATCACTGTTGTCTTCTTCATAAAATTCATGTCATTGCCCTTTTTATCACACATTTTTAGTTACTCTCCTCTGTGTCCCATGGCAATGATGCTGCTGCCACAGTCCCATTGATCTTAGTGCTGCTGGTCACCACGCTTTGGATTATCACTGGAATAATGTCATTATTGGCAGCACACACTGTGCTGTCACATGGCTGTGTCCTGGATGTCATCTCTCTCCAACAGCGCCTAGCATCGCAGGCTTGCATTGATCTCCACGCCGCCCACATGCTGACAATAACTGTGCTAAATAATTTAACAAAGGTGGGCGTCCCAGCTGGGCGAACGGAACAGTGAAAAGAAGGACAAGGACCAAAAACACCTATAGAATTGATAGAATTAGTGTAAGCTGTAACACCGTGTACACTAATGTCTTGCTGAATTACTGTGAGTTAAGCCAGCTGGTAAAGATGTGTGTGCTTCAAATCCCACATGCGAGCCTGTAGCAAAACATTCATTTCAAGAGCCGTTGGATTTTATGATTGTTGCTGATTTTTATCTAATATGGCTCTGTTTTTTGGCTCTGTTTTGTAGTAATTAAACTAAGCTTGTTTCTGAGCAAGCATGCAGAAACCTAAATTGTTTTTTGGTAAGTAAGGTCTCCTTGTGCAGACAACGCAGAGTATTTCATATATTCATACACACATGTATACACAGTATATAGACATGCATTACATGGTAAAGCCCCACTTTTTATGATAATCTTTTTACCCCCCTTACCTTGTGAATCCAAAAAAGAAAACCCCATCCAGGTCCCTTGCCACTGACAGTTCTGGTGCAGGGGACCACAAAACAAGTGCTGCTATGACGCCCCAAAATATACCTGTCATGTACCTTTCCCCTGTAATGACATCAGTCCACTTCTGTCTCCTGAGAGGAACCTGCTGGTGGGCATCCAATTGGAGGTGTCACTGCCTGTGGACACCCAAAGAAGTAGCTAAGGTTGCAGGAAAGAAATTTGTATGATTCCCCTATCAACACAGACAGTATTGACAGGGGAATCCCTCCTACTGAGCAATTGTCTTCTCCCAGTGGGGGGGCCGGGCGGGCGAGGGAAGCCTTCCCTGCTGGGAGAAGACAGTGATTATCGCTAGCGGCTATAGCAGCCGCTTGCAATACTCGCAAGGGAATTCGGCAGGCTGATTGTACCCAAGATGATCGATCGATCAACTTTGTATATTCAGCCTGACCATTAATGGCTTGAATCTTGGCTGGATTTTTTTTTCACATCAATCACATGAAGAAGGGGAGAGACATAGAAAGATATAGGTGGTCAATTGGCACATTTAAAGGCACTCATAAATGCTTTATTATAATTACAAACATAAATTTAGTATGTATTTATTGATAGTTTTTAACTGCTAGCATATTTAAAAGTGCCTTGGGGCTTGGACTGTATTTATCATGAAGCATGTATGTGCAAGTGTCTAGACAGAAAGGCAAAGGTGTATCATTATATCAGTATGCAAAGGGCCTGATTTGTCTGGGACATGCTGCAGTCTTCTGAAAAAATCTGTATTATATATGCCTCACTTATGGTTACCTTAATATGGACCCGAACCCAAAATGTACAGATTTGCTGTGTTAGGCTTTATGTACACTACTGCTGGTAAACGGACATTTAGGAACAGTTGGGAATTTTTTCAGCTGCCCCTGAACTTTCCTCTATGTTATCTTATCAGTACATGTACACAGGGTCTTTTATAGTAATTTAGAAGCATTTTTTGGAAAGCAAGGACAGATTTTTAATGGCACTTGAAACGCTAAACGCCTGTAACAGCTTGTAAACGCGTGTAAACGTGGTAACTAGTATTTAGCCGTGTTTTGTTTACAGGCGTTTTTTTTTTTTTCAAATGGTCAAAAATTAAAAACGCTTCTAATTGCAAACGTGGCTAAACACAGCACGTAAAACACAACACCCAGTGTACATTAAGCCTTATAGTGCATAACATACATAACAAACATAGTTGTGCAATTAAGAATATACTTTTGTCTTGAATTCCTCCCGAAGAAAATAGCAGTGAACTTCCTAGTATGTAAGGGTGCCTATGCTCTCCTGTGCCTACAGCCTCATAGCTATATAGCTGCTATTTAGGAGGCACTGCCATCTGACACTGTCAGTCTCATGAGGTTTGGAGTAAAATTTGGTGATGGCTTTACTGTGCTGCTGTGCTTGCTGGACAGGAACCTCTGCACTGTATACATCTACCTTTGTGGATCTGTGTTTCCTACATCTATCCTAATGCTTCTTGAATTTCCTCCCTCCAGTTATCAGATCAGTTGTCAGATAACTAGCTTTGACGCAAGGAAAAAAAAACCCTGCCTCTACCCTTCCACACTCTTAAATGAAGTAGTATCAAAAATGCGTCAAAAACACAACCTCGTTGCACTACACAATCACACTGAAAATTAGATTAAATTGCAGGTGCGTTAGTGTGAAACTAGCCTAACTGACATAATTGTAAAAAACAATAAATTAGTAATTGTTTCACAGTGCTGACCTACCCTCAGTATTATTGGAGCAAAGCTAATAATAAGATAATGCCAGGTTTTATTATTATTATGTTCTGTCAAGTTTCCTCTAATCCATGTGACCACATAGTGTCTATGAATGATCTGTCTTCTGTTTGGGTCATAGGTCTTCAAAATAGAAAGTTCATTCACCTTTTTGCTGGCTCTCCTCTTCTTCTTTTCCTTTTAAGTTTTTCCAAATATAGTCGTCCTTTCCAGTGGTCCTTCTCATAATATGTTAAAAATAAGACAGCTTCAGCTTCAGCCTAGTCATTTAGGGTTCTATTGAAAGGTTGGGCTTGATTTTTTCAAGAATCAATTTTCTTGTTCTTCTTGCTGTTCACAGTGTCCATAGAACTCTTCACTGACACCAAAGTTCAAAGGCATAAATACTCCCCCTGTCCTGATTCTTCATTGCACAGCTTTCACATCCATAGATAGTGACAAAAATACCATAATATGGACCATTATGATCTTTGTATTTATATACACATTAGTACTTTTCAAGATCTTTTGTAAAACATCCATCCTTGCTCTTCCATGGATCAGTCTGCATTTTACCTCTTGACTGTTTGATACTTCATTGAAAATACCTGTTCCAAGGAAGTAAAGCTGTCTACTATTGCCATGTCTTCACCATCAACAGCTGTCTTTCATTTTGTCATACCCTTAGTTTTTTGATCCGTCGCTGAAGTCATATCCTTTTATTCTTTTCTTTCTCTGCAAGGGACTTGAGCTCCTCTACATTTGTAGCTGTGAGCATAGTACCATAAACATATCAAAGCTTGTGGACGTTTCTTCAAGCAGTTGTGAAACCTTCATGTCCGCTTCTCTCAATATACTGTATGTTCAGCATACAGTTTGAATAAGTTTGGTATGCAGCCCAATCTAGCTTTTTTGCTGTTCTTGCACCATTCTGTTGTTTTCATTTCTTGTCATATCTGGCATTTTAATCAGTATAGAGCAGTGAAGGCTGGTGTTTTTTTTTGGGGGGTGGTGGCTAACAACCCCCCTCTGCTCCCTGCTGTCAGTCAATCGGTTGGTCGGATCACTACCCATCTCCCCCCATCCCCCAGCGGGCGGTGTCAGACATCCTGCCCTGCACTTACCCCATCTATGTTGTGAATGTGCCATTGGTGGCTTGCGCCTTCTATTAGGTCTTCTCCTCCTCTGCATCTTGGCGGGTACTGGCGTGTATCTCCTCCCTCCCCCTCATAGGCATCCAATTCGATCGTTGGCCGGGAGGAGGATCAGTGTGACAATAGTGAATATTCATCCGCTATTGTAACACACCTGGGTGGGCTCGGGTTGCAGTGGTCTGCGCCCCAAGCCCACCCTACTTTTGAAGCCTATTATAACCTGCTTAAAACTCCGCCCCATTGGAATCCACGCACCCGGCATCCTGCATGGGGGCCAAATGCATGATGCATAGATAGGGGGGGCAGCGCCAATGTGCCCTTAATGGATGGGCTACTCCTGGTATACAGGCTCTTCATAAAACACTGAGATATTCCAGTATACCCCTTTTCCTGAAAAAATTCTAGTGTATCTAAACTCAAAAACAAAAATGTAATACGTTGCATCCTACCAATCCTTAGATGTAGTGGCTAAACTACTTTTCCTTTTCTCTTTATTTTTACTTGGTTATCCAGCCAGTAACACACTTCCTGTCTTGGGGTTGTTATACTTGTTCAGCTGTATCTATAGGGGAGCAATATAGCCACTCTTTGAGCAGTATTGTGATCCTGTGACTACCAAATGAAAGCCAGATAATACCTTTTAAGCTGATATAGAAAAAGTTTTTATTCCTTTTAGGATAACGCTTTTAACTAAATCCTAGATTGTAAGCTGTAACGAGCAGGGCTCTCTGATTTCCCCCTGTATTGAATTTGTATTGTAATTGTACTGTCTGCACTAATGTTGTAAACCACTGTGTAAACTGTCAGCGCTATATAAATCCTGTATAGTAATAATAAATGCATTGATGGTGACTATTGTAAGCACTCCCCTTTGTTAGATGGTAACTGCCTTTTTTCTGGCTCGCTTGGTTTGTTAACCACTAGCTTGACATTTTTCACATACATGGTAAAATCTGCATCTTTTTGCTGGAAAATTACTTAGAACCCCCAAACGTTATTTATTCTCAGAATGCAGAGGCCCTAGAGAATAAAATAGTTACAATTTTATATGAAGCACGATATTTTTGCAGCCATTTTTCAAATGCAAATTCGCAAGAAAAAAAATACACTTACCTATATTTTAGTGTACACAAACAATTATAATACCCTTTTTTTTTTTTGGTAAAATATAAAAGATGATACATGTCTGTTAAATGGCAATAAACTATGGTACCTAAAATTGTCCATAAGCAACATTTAAAAGCTTTTACAGGTTATTGGTTTAGAGTTAAACAAGGCTATGGCACTATATGCTCTCACCCTAATGTTCACATGTGTGATTACATATGAGTGCCAGACCTATGTGTGAGTTTGCAGTTGCTCATAAACTTGGAGGATGGGGTGCTTTTACACTTTTTTCTTTTTATTTAATATTTTTGCTCTCACAAGTGGTGAACAAGCCCTCTTGCGATAGCTTTTGACAGTGAAAGGCACTTTTCATGGAGACATTAGGGGTTTATTGTCTCCCTCGTCTCCCCTGTCTTTCAAGGCAGCTGATCAAACGCAGTTATTTTTTTAATCAACTGCTTCCCTGGCTGGGGTAAATTACAACATTGAAACCAGAAATGACAAAATCATCATTGCTTCCACGATCATTCATCACAAAGGAGATTGGGCAATGGATGTTCCTCCATCTCCTCTGTGTGCAGCTGGCCCAATTGCTTACAGCAGTCCTAGGCATTCCTGGTGGAACAGCAGAGCTCAGGAACCACTGAGGACAGTGGTGGGAGTGGGATAATTCCAAGTACTTTAAAAGTGATCACTTTTACCAGAAATGTTGGATGGCAAGTTAAAGTTAAATGAAAGGAAGTTGAAAAAAAACAGACTAAAGCCGCGTACACACGGGCGGACTGTATGGCCAACTTAGTCCGTCGAAACACATTTCAGCGGACAGTCCGCTCGTGTGTGGGCTTCAGCGGACTTTTTCAGCGTGCAGTCTGGCGGACTAAGTATTTCGGAATTTTCGTAATACTGTCCGTCATACTTTGGTTTCAGCGGACAATCCGCTCGTGAGTAGGCTAGTTTGACGGACTAAGTATGGCGCATGCTCAGAAAGGATTTACATGGCGAAAGGTTGCATTGCTGTGTATTGGACTTCCTATTTCTAGTCCCGTCGTACGTGCTGTACACGTCATCGCGCAAGCTTTCGACGGACTGTTTGTGCATCCGTGTGTGGTCGAGTCCGTTCATTCAAAAGTAGGATGGACTGTCCGTCGGATTGTCTGACGGACTAAGTTGGCCATACAGTCCACCCGTGTGTACGCGGCTTTACTGGCAGGATCAACAGGTAATACTACAAATCTATGTGATGGGGTAGGGGAGCTCAAAAATACAGGCTGCAGTGTTAATGCTATTGAGAGACTGCATAATATTTGGCTTATCTAGGTCTATATGTTTTTTATTAAGCCCATAATTCCACTTTAATGTCATATGGTCAACATAATTGAAAGCTTTGCTGTTATCAATGAAGAACATGTTGGCTTCCTTATTAGACTTGACTTTTTTTATTTATCCAGCGTGCATCTGCAATAATGTCTATAGTTCCTTTACCATTTCTAAATCCAGCTTGTACATATGAATATTATCTATATTAACTATATTATCTTTAGTATAATCTTAATGGTGTGTGATATCTGGCAAATTCTTTGATATTGTGTGTGTAGTCTTTCAGCTCACCTTTCTTTAGTATTGGAATTTAATCGATCTCTTCCACTTTGTTGGCCATTAAGTGTTTTTGCAGACATGTTGCCATAAGTTCAATAGCACTTTGTATGATTCCTATTCAGTTGCTTGCAGTAATTCTGATGCAATGGTATCAGTTCTTGTGGTATTCCTTTTTGACGGTGATCCCAATGCCAGTATGACTTCAACTTCCATCACTGAAGGCTTTTCTGTGTAGCTGACCTTATAAAAAGTGACTTGGGTATTTGATGTCTTTGCTATGAAGGTCGCCTGTGTATTTTTTTCATCAATGCTTGACCTCAGTTCCATCAGTGATGATTTCTCCATGGACATCTTTGAGCATCCATATTCAAGGATACTATTTCTATTTGATTTCATCTTCTCGAAAGCTATCCTTGTTTATCCACATTTGTTTCCATCTTCAGTTTCTTAAATGTTGTAATATTGATCCTTACTATCCTCTCAGCTCTTTGGAACTGACTATTCATTTCTTTTACAACACTTTTATCTTTTTCCATTTTAGCTTCTCCTTCCTTTTGTGCAATTTTTACTTTATCTTCTTTCCATCTTTTTCAATTTTAGCTTTTCTTCTCTCTTGTTCAATTTGTATTATATATTCCATCACCCACTTTGATTTATTGGTCTTTTTGATAATTTTGTGGATTTCCATCTACAATTTATCTTCTTGTTTATCAAGCTTGTTTAACAACTAAAATCTGTTCTTGACTTTTACTTTAAATATAGTAGGTATCTTCTCCAGGTTGAATCCTGGAAGGCTGGTAGTTTTGTTTTTGTTTTTTAATTTCACTTGAAGCTTGCATATTACCAGTTTATGATCTATCCCACATTCCACCCTAGGTTATGCCTTTTAAAATTGAGCTCTTCCATTGTTTGCCACAAATAATGTAATCTATTTGATTTTGATTAAGTGCATCTAGTGATTTTTAGTTGCATTGTCAATTTGGCTGCTTATTAAAGTGCTATTAATGCCAAAAGCATACATTATATTTCAGCTTACTATTTCTTAGATTCGATGGGTGGATTAATTTAATTTTTTAGGCTTTCTTTCTTCTATCTTTATCTGATGATCCATTCAGTAAGTCTGCTGTTTAAAAAAAAAAAAAAAAAGAAGCTCTCCAGCAGAATGTATAATTTAAAGAGCTGGGATAAAGCATTTAACACTGACAGGGATGCTTACCATGATCAGCTTTTATTAATTTATGCAAACCGTTTATCCTAAAAGAAAAAAAAAATGTTTGTTTTAACTGCTTATAAAGTATTAGCTGGAATTTGGCTTAAATTTGTTAGTGTATTTAATTATGTTAGTACATCTAACACTCCCCTCCCCTGTGCTCATTCATCCATATTAGGTGCATTCCAAAACTGGCCAAATTACCAGGTGAAAACAGAAGGAAAAATATTTACGAAAAGAAAACTGATGCAGCCATCGCATCTAATGATTGGTAAGTTTCCATATATTATATTTTTGGTTTTGGGTGTATTACCTCTTTAAATAATATAATAGTAATAAAGAGGTCAATGTAGTCACAAAAGCTAATTACTCTTTCTCCTGCTTATTTCTGTTTCCATGGCTATATTAACTATATTTCTTTCCTTCTTTGACATTTCCTACCTTGGCATTCCAGCGGCCAGTCACTAGCAGTATATCTTGCTTGCAGGTCATGTTAAACTCAGCCTGCTTTGATCAAAAAACTACTGGACTTCATTTCTATCTTCATCAACTGTTGGGGCATAAACTTGAATAACTGTAATGTTGTCTGGCTATACCCAACATCAAAATCTGGCCATAGATGGATTGCAATTCTGATATTTTAACAGGGACCAGCCGAATTTCGATCCATCTATGGCCATTCATGTTCAAGAGGAGTCTAGTATTTAACTCAACTCAAACGGGGGTGTTAGAAAATTTGTGTTCAATCAGAGGTGGAGTCCTGCTGCTTGAATACGATAGCGTGGCATGGAGGATGCCTTCATCCACTTCAAATGTGTGAATGGGGAAATCTGGCTGATCAAAAAAAAAAGAATAATTTATGGCCAGCTTAAATTATAATAAGAATAAGAGAAAAAGCAAATGCACAGTATGGGACTTTGTGGGTGCTTATTATAATAAAATTAGTATGTAACAACAAAGCATGAAAAAATAAATTATTTTATTAAACATGAAAAATGGACAAAGACAATAGTCACATAGAAAGGAACAGACATCACAAAGGTGTTGAGCCTTTACCGTTTTTTTATCTTCACTTCAGTCATGGAATAATAAGATATTATATGATTTTATCTATATTTAGTATAATTTACTATGACCCATCTATTATATGTATTAATTGTCATCACTGTTTCTTTCAAATGTAAAGGTCTATTGGATTGTGGTATTTTAAATATTGTATGCTGATCCAAGGTTTATTATGTAGAGGCTTGATGCCCAAAATGTTTTATAGCGGATTATAGATTCTAAAATACAAATAAATAAAACTTTCCAGTCGCTTGACCAACTTTTTTACTTGCTGTGTGCTTCATATGAAGTCCCATTTCCCTCCCTCCCCCCCTCCCCACTTTTTATACTAATGATAGGGATGGAGGCGGGCATCCCTTTGATGCTCGCTTCATTTAAGTCCCAAAAATGTATTGTCCTTATTTGATAAATTAATTAGGGATGGAAGCACACAGCAGTAGTTCAATCTTAATGTTTTCTCTTGAATGCAGACATAGCTGTTGACATCAATGGCCCTATGTTAAATTTTCTAATATTTTTTCCCCTTTCGCCTGTTTACTTAAAAAAAAAAAAATCTCCATCTTCATATTCTTTGAACATATTGATTATTGTTTAATCAAACCATACAAACATTATGCTTTTGTGCGAGCTGGTGTGTCCCGGGTCTGCGTCTGCACACCCTGGGGGATGCATTTGATTTCGCCATTTAGTTCACTGCTGCTTGCCTTTCCAGGCACTGAAATGTGCCTTACGGGTACTCAGCCCCTTCCCCGCCTCCCTGTGACACAGGAGGGGCGGACCTCTAGTCCCTGCCTGCCAACATCACGCTGTGCCAACATTGCCGGCGGAGTGTCATCCCCTGGCTAAACACACTGAGGAGATGGGTGGGCACTAATCGCTGGATGGCTGAGACGCCCAAGTGAAATCATTCCTCTCGTCAGTGCTGTCCAAGCCCCTGTGGCTCTAGGGGCGGGACCATGGTGGTGCACCTATTTAGGCATTTCCTCAGTTAGGATCACATACATATTATCTCTTCTATATGATGGATAACACTCACATTTTCATGGTCCTTCTGTGGCCATAGGTAAATTATATCTCTTTCTCACTTTTTTGGTCTCATTTTTCCTTTTCCCCTTCCTTTTTTTTTTTTTTGTTGGTGCTACTTTATTTATTTCATTCATCCTTTTCATTCACCCTTTCATTACATTGTTTGATACACCAATATGTACACATAATAAATATATTTTATATTATATTATATTTATTATTTTCTTCACATAGATTCCCATATGGGATTTTTATTTACACTTACTTTCATTTACTTAACACTTGCACTTTTTCACTTTGGATGTGCCTGTGGTGGGTGTCATCGCCCATGCTGGCCGTTATGGTGCCCAGAGGCTTTGCTCGGCGATGTTATGGCGATCCCTGACACCGCTCTGCTGGTGCGTGGATGCAGACGTGAGTTGGACGCACAGCCCTCCTTAATTAGAAAATTATATATTTCTTTCCTTCTACCTCTTTTACCCCATTTTATTATTTTTTATTTTTAGATTTATTCCATGATCATGGTCCTGATGAGCGACTATAAGGCCGTGAAATGCATCGAGCCTTTATCATTTTTTTCACTTCAATCATGGAATAACAAGATATTATATGATTTTATCTATATTTAGTATAATTTACCATGACCCATGTATTATTTGTATTAATTGTCATTGCTGTTTCTTTCAAATGTAAAGGTCTATTGGATTGTGGTATTTTATATATTGTATGCTGATCCAAGGTTTATTATGTAGAGGCTTGATACCCAAAATGTTTTTTAGAGGCTTGATGCCCAAAATGTTTTATAGTGGATTATGGATTATAAAATACGAATAAATATAACTTTCCAGTCACTTGACCAACTTTTTACTTGCTGTGTGCTTCATATAAAGTCCCATTTCTCTCCCCCTCCTCCCCTCCCCACTTTTTATACTAATGATAGGGATGGAGGCAGGCACCCCTTTGATGCTCCCTTCATTTAAAGTCCCAAAAATGTATTTTCAACTTATAATAGTTGATCCTTCATGGTACTATATTTAATTGCGGTCTTGTTAATGTCTTTGCTAGCTAACAAAGGCTACAATTTTTCATCACCAAAATAGTAGATGGTATGGTCTTCTGGCTGAAAGTGTTCTAGACCAGTTAATTTGAGTCCACTGACATTTAATGTAGCACTACACCCACAGGGGGCACTGGTAACGGGTTCCCCTACTCCTGCACAGCCAGGCAACACGCATTCTCTGCTTGCATCCAAACACAAGAAGTCAGTCCCTAACTTTTTATGTTTTATTATGGGTAACAACTTGAATGAGGTGAAATGATATATGGGATGCACAAATTGAATCAAAGAACAAAATCCAGGAATAACTTCCTCCCTATGTACAAGGTCTTTAACTGTCCTTCTTTGAGGACGCTGTCTCTGAAGAAAAATGCAAAAGACCCTTGAGGACTAGAAGCTCTCAGTCCCTTCGAAAGAAGCATAAAATGTTGTAGGTTGCATACCGGAGTATCTCCAACTCCACTGTAGACACTGATCCCATTTCTACTGACTGCAGAAACTACCAGCTCACCTGGCTGCTTCTTTACCAGTCCGACCCGGCTGCTACCATCTCCTGGGGCAAGGGAAAGGAAAGATTTAAGCATAATGCTGTCTCCCCTTGTAAGTCCCTGGATGTGCCGATGTACTCACACTGTCCTCTTTGATCCCACTGCTTCTTCCTTTCAAACCACACTGCTGTCAGGATCTTCCCTAGCCTCCCGAGCTTCAGCCCGAGCCCCCCCCCCCCCCCAGGCCAGAGGTTCCCCTCTAGGGCCACCAATAGTCACCCCAGCACTCCATCTTCCACCCCACTCTCCTGCCCACTAACTTTTAGAATTTTCTCATGATTTCCAAAATCTGGGGGAGGCATCAGAGACCCGCCTGCATGAGTCATCCAGCTTGACCTGCAATAAACTCTTGACCCAGATTCAAGACTCATTTTATCATGAGCCAATACATTTGCTCACACTATTCAAGTACCACACTAGAGGGTGGTGCACTAAGATATTATTCTTTAAATAATTCCCTTTCATCTTCACTATTTCCAGTTTACCCTAATGCTGTGTACACACGATTGGTTTTCCTGTCGGAATAAACTCCGAAGGTATCTCCGACGGAGTTCCGACAGATTTCCGCTGACCACACCAAAGTCCAATTGTTAAGAACGCGGTGATGTACAGCACGTACGACGGGACTAGAAAAAGGAAGTTCAAGACCCACCCAGTGAGCCACCCTTTGGGGTCCCCTTTGGGCTCCTTCTGCTGATCTCGTGTTAGTAGAAGTTTGGTTAGAGATGATTTGCACTATTCAGACTCTTCACAGGCCTTGCTGTTCTTCAGTGCATTCTGTCAAGCTGACCGTTTTGAAACCATGGTGTGGGTAGGTACTTGTAGAGTTCATGCTACGTGGGGGCTTGGTGTTGGGGTTCATACTTTGACCTGAGCCCAGTTCATGAATAGGACGAGGAGGAGTTCATGGACCAAGAATTGGTTACTCCAGCATGACCAATTCTCGCATATGCCTTTGCTTCGTGAGATCCAGGAGAATAACCCTGATGATTTCAGGAATTTTCTCCAGATTATGGACCCCGTTTTTCACTGTTTGTTGGCTTTGCTGTCCCCTTATATTAGCAAGCAGAATACCTGCATGCGGCAAGCCATCACTCCGGAGCAGAGGCTAGTCACCACCTTGTGGTACTTGGCGACTGGGAGAAGCCTGCAGGACCTCAAGTTCTCAACAGGCATCTTCCCCCAGGCTCTGGGGATCATTATTCCAGAGACCTGTTCTGCCATCATTCAGGTCCTGCAGAAGGACTATATTAGGGTAAGTTTTATCCCTTAACATCACATTATATGTATTTAATGTTTGCTAATGTATTGTATTTATTTCATCATTCCCTAATTACCATGATTGGAATATGCTGTAAATGTCCCCTTTCTCCTCATGCATGCTGGAAGCTTTTTTAATACTCCTCTTTTGGCCTACATGCATATTTGCCTTCACTAACCTCCCCAACTTGCTACCCTGGGCACATATACACCTATAGCCTAGTCCCTTTAACCACTTAAGCCCTGGACCATTTTGCTGGCCAAAGACCAGAGCCCTTTTTGCGATTCGGCACTGCGTCATTTTAATTGACAATTGCGCGGCCGTGCGACATGGCTCCCAAACAAAATTGATGTCCTTTTTTTCCCACAAATAGAGCTTTCTTTTGGTGGTATTTTGATCACCCCTGCGGTTTTTATTTTTTGCACTATAAACAAAAAAGAAGCGACAATTTTGAAAAAAGTGCATTATTTTTTAAATTTTGCTATAATAAATATCACCCAAAAATATATAAAAAAAAACATTTTTTTCCTCAGTTTAGGCCGATATGTATTCTTCTACATATTTTTGGTAAAAAAAATGTAAAAAAAATGCAATAAGCATTTATTGATTGGTTTGCACAAACGTTATAGCGTTTACAAAATAGGGGATCGTTTTATGGAATTTTTATTAATAATTTTATTTTTAGTAGTAAAAAAAAATTATTAATAAAAATGCCATAAACTATCCACGATCAGCAATTTTTATCATGACTGCGACATTATGACGGACACATTGGACATTTTTGACACATTTTTGGGACCATGGTCATTTATACCATTTATACCATTTATTATCAGTACTATACAAATGCACTGATTCATGTGTAAATGACACTGGCAGTGAAGGGGTTAACCACTAGGGGGCAGTGTAAGTGCCCGTTCACACAGGGGCGACGCGACTTGCAGCGCGACTCACAGACGCAACATGCACACGACTTCAGCGCCGACTTGCAAAATTACTTCTGTATAGAAGTCAATGCAAGTCGCCTGAAGTCGCCCCAAAAATAGTACAGGAACCTTTTTCTAAGTCGGAGCGACTTGAGTCGCTCCTATTAGAACAGTTCCATAGTACAGAACGGAGCGCGACTTGTCAAGCGGCTAAGTCGCCTGACAAGTCGCGGTAGTGTGAACGGGCACTAAGAGTTAAGTATGTCCTGGGGAGTGACTCTAACTGTGGGGGAGTGTGGCTACATGTGACATGTCACTGATCTCTGCTTTCGATCACAGGGAGCAGAGATCAGTGACACTGTCACTAGGCAGAATGGACAGATGCTTGTTTACATTAGCATCTCCTCGTTCTTCCTCTCCGTGAAGCCATTGCGGGTATCCCCGCAGGCATGTTTTAAAACATAACATAGCGCTGGGACTTACAAAGTTCAACATATAAAAACTGAAGGCAATATCAGACATTATAGTGTCAAAAATTTCTTGATATTGCAGTAAATTGGATGGGTTGATGTCACCCCTTTAAAAGCCAAATTTTGAAGAATCAAACTAATTGGGAGTCCAAATGGGTAATGTCAACATGTGCTATCTCCCATCATGGGGGATCAATGGATGTGTTTTGGGGGTGCAATCCCTTCCTCTCACCTACTAGAGTTATGAGGAAGGGGTTGCACCCACAAAACGTGTACATTGAGATCCCCTTATGGCAGATAGCACATGTTGATACACCATGTGCATCTTCAAAATTTGGCTTTTAAGATGTACAAATACAAAAAACTTTTTGTGGTAATATAAAAAATAAGTAATATAAATGATCACATTTGAGAGGAAAAAGGGTTTATATTCTTCCCAAAACATCGATCATGTTCTTCATTTCCTGTTGCATAATGTTAAGGCAGTTTGGGCGCTACTGAATCGTTCTGCAGCTTCCTCTTCCACAACCAGCACAACACCTAAAATTGTTGAAAAAACATGTATTTAGAAATATGCAGGCATACATAGATTACCTGAAGCTGGGGTGTCAGACACTCACCTGGTGGGGTGCCCAACTCACCCACTTCATCCACCTCTTCTTCCTCCAGATCCTCTGGGGGGGGGGGCTTGGGCTAATTTACCAATCAGGCTGGTGAGGTCGGGGGTCCCTGGGATCCTCTGACTGTTGTCTGAGTCTTTTCTCCCCTATGAGAATGAAACAAAAGGTATACTTAGCACACAGATGTTTGAATCCAGAAATAGGAATATGAAACATTGCTTTGAAATGGTGTACAATTGTCTGTTCGGGAAGAGATCCAAATTGTAGACATGATTAAAATTCCCTTTTTACCAAGCTGGAATACTTACCTTTTTTGGCCAAGTTTCACAGATGGAGACACCCCAAGTATTCACTGGAGCACCTCTGTGGGTTACCCTAAAAAATGTGCTCTGGTGTCCCACACTAGTCCAGATGTGTCCTCTCCTTACATTCCACTTAATCAAGTTTGCAATTCATTCTAGTTTCAAACACATCTAGACAACAATGTCCTAAACTTCTTTTAATCTGACAAATTAGCATGACCAAAATGTAGATATAACCCTGTACCAGCTAAATACATCATATTTATTGGCAAACGAACAATGTTTCCTACGAACGATGTTTCCTACGAAAGGTTACAGTGCCCATGAACATGAAAGTAGCCATTTCAAACTGTACAACAGTACAAAAGCACATGGAGCAGCATGCAAGTTAAGAATCATAATAGGAACACATGACAAGTACTTACTTTTTTCAAGCACCTTCCTTATATTGTGATACTGATCTGGCTCCCTCAGTTTTATGTCGGACCACTGCTTCCTTAATTGGTCTTTGGGCCATCGTACCTCAAACTTGAGCTCCAGGGTGTTCACAACAGTCATCATGATCTGGTCCTTTCGCAAATTGGGATGGGTGTACGGACCATGTTTCCCATCATAATCCTCCCTGTGCAAAATCCCAACCATCTTGACCATTTCATCAAAGGCCATGTTGGTAGCCTTCAATCTCCTCCTCCTAGATCCGGATGTTTAGGGCTCTGGGCTTTCCTCCTCAGGGGGTCTTGAGGGGCCAGCTGACTGAGAACAGCCACATATGTGAGCTCACCCATCCTCCTCCTCCTCCTGACACAATTCCCCCACCAGAGCCACAGCCTCCAAGGAAGGCTGCAGGGAAGAGAAGAAAGTGATGGCCTTGGTTCAGTCTGGTCTGACAGAAGACGCAGGCTGTTGTAGTACCACAAACTGGGGACAGATATGTCATCCGCTGCTGGTCCTGATTGCTGTGATTCCTGAACCAGATTGGGCTCACTATTATATGGACTCCTCAAGCTACCAATGTTCTTTTCCACAAATTTGTTGATGTGTGCCCTGAGGGACAAAAGGCTTTGCAAATTCCAAAAGTTTGTCCAGCGTTGACTTCCTCTTTATTTTGTTACCCAGAATACATGGATATTTTCTTTGCACAAAATACTTTCCTATGTGTTTTTACATTTCAAAAAGACAATGTTAAATTAACCACTTGCCGACCGCCGCACGCCGATGTACGTCGGCAGAATGGCACGGGCAGGCATAAGCACGTACATGTACGTGATTTGCCTCCCGCGGGTCGGGGGCCCGATCGGGCCCCCGCCCGGTGCCTGCGGCGGTCGGTTTTCGTTCGGGAGCGATCCCGGACGAGGGGACGGCCATTCATTCATGGCCACCCCCTCGCGATCGCTCCCGACGAATGGAAATCCCCGGTGACATCACTTCCTCTCCTGTAATGTAAACACAGGAGAGGAAGTGATGTATTCTCTCCTCCGTGTCGGTATTTTTCGTTCCGACACGGAGGAGAGCGGATCAGTGAGTTGCACCAACACATCCCACACACAGTAGAACATGCCAGGCACACTCACACCCCCCCTTTACCCCCCGATCACCCCCCCAATTACCCCTGCCCCCCAGTCACAGTGACACCAATGTCATTTTTTTTTTTTTTTTTTTTGCATTGGTGTCATTTGTGACTGTAATAACTGTTAGGGCAGTTAGGGTTAGCCCCCTTTAGTTCTAATGTACCCCCCTAACCCCCCCAATAAAGGTTTAACCCCGTGATCACCCCCCGTCGCCAGTGTCACTAAGGCTGGGTTCACATTGCAGCGGTTTATGAGAACGAATGTGATTCGCACCGCACTGCAGTGCAAATCACATCCGATCTCTGTGCGATTCGAGTTCAGCCATTCGCCGCACCCGCCGCACCCGCCACACCCGCCGCACCCGCCGCAAATTCGCACGGGACCCTTTTTTTGGCCCGCAGCAGAATCGGATCGCATGGGTGTTCACACCATGCGATCCGAGTTTGCAGATCGCACTGCGATATGCGAACTGATCTGGGGGTGTCAGTAACATTTCACTGACACTCCCAGCAGTTCGCATAGGGCAGTGTGAACTGCCGCCGGGAGGCATGCGATGCGGGAACCCGCCGCGGATTCGCGGTGTTTCCGCATCGCTCCAGTGTGAACCCAGCCTAATAAGCGATCATTTTTCTGATCGCCGTATTAGTGTCACAGGTGACGCTAGTTAGGCAGGTAGGTATTTAGGTTCGCCGCAGCTTTTTATAGCGCTAGGGACCCCCATATACTACCGCATAAAGCCCCCTGATTGCCCCCTAGTTAACCCTTTCACCAGTGATCACCATATAACTGTTACAGGTGACGCTGGTTGGTTAGTTATTTTTTTATAGTTTCAGGGCACCCGCCATTTATTACCTAATAAAGGTTTAACCCCCTGATCACCCGGCAGGTGTCATTTGTGACTAATAACTGTTAGGGCAGTTAGGGTTAGCCCCCTTTAGTTCTAAGGTACCCCCCTAACCCCCCCAATAAAGGTTTAACCCCGTGATCACCCCCCGTCGCCAGTGTCACTAAGGCTGGGTTCACATTGCAGCGGTTTATGAGAACGGATGTGATTCGCACCGCACTGCAGTGCAAATCACATCCGATCTCTGTGCGATTCGAGTTCAGCTATACAGATAGTATGGCTGAATTCGTGTCGCACCCGCCGCACCCGCCGCAAACTCGCACGGGACCCTTTTTTTGGTCCGCAGCAGAATCGGATCGCATGGGTGTTCACACCATGCGATCCAAGTTTGCAGATCGCACTGCGATATGCGAACTGATCTGGGGGTGTCATTAACATTTCACTGACACTCCCAGCAGTTCGCATAGGGCAGTGTGAACTGCCGCCGGGAGGCATGCGATGCGGGAACCCGCCGCGCATTCGTGGCGTTCCCGCATCGCTCCAGTGTGAACCCAGCCTAATAAGCGATCGTTTTTCTGATCGCTGTATTAGTGTCACAGGTGACGCTAGTTAGGCAGGTAGGTATTTAGGTTCGCCGCAGCTTTTTATAGCGCCAGGGACCCCCATATACTACCGCATAAAGCCCCCTGATTGCCCCCTAGTTAACCCTTTCACCAGTGATCACCATATAACTGTTACAGGTGACGCTGGTTGGTTAGTTATTTTTTTATAGTTTCAGGGCACCCGCCATTTATTACCTAGTCTCACTAGTGTACCCCTAAATTTAGGGGTGTCTACTTTCTAAAATGGGGTCATTTGGGGGGGGGGGTTTGTGCCATCTTGGCATTTTATGGCCTTCAAAACTGTAACGCCCTTAGAAAGCCTGAAGGCGGTGCTTGGTTTTTGGGGCCCCGTACGCGGCTAGGCTCCCAAAAAGTCCCACATATGTGGTATCCCCGTACTCAGGAGAAGCAGCAGAATTTATTTTGGGGTGTCATTTCACATATGCCCATGGCATGCGTGAGCAATATATCATTTAGTGACAACTTTGTGAAAAAAAAAAAAAGTTTGTAATTTTCCCGCAACTTGTGGCAAAATATAAAATATTCCATGGACTCAACATGCCTCTCAGCAAATAGCTTGGGGTGTCTACTTTCTAAAATGGGGTCATTTGTGGGGGTTTTGTGCCATCTTGGCATTTTATGGCCTTCAAAACTGTAATAGGTAGTGAGAAGTGAACTCAAAAAATTACGCCCTTAGAAAGCCTGAAGGCGGTGCTTGGTTTTCGGGGCCCCGTACGCGGCTAGGCTCCCAAAAAGTCCCACATATGTGGTATCCCCGTACTCAGGAGAAGCAGCAGAATTTATTTTGGGGTGTCATTTCACATATGCCCATGGCATGCATGAGCAATATATCATTTAGTGACAACTTTGTGAAAAAAAAAAAAAAAAAAAAAAAGTTTGTAATTTTCCCGCAACTTGTGGCAAAATATAAAATATTCCATGGACTCAACATGCCTCTCAGCAAATAGCTTGGGGTGTCTACTTTCTAAAATGGGGTCATTTGTGGGGGTTTTGTGCCATCTTGGCATTTTATGGCCTTCAAAACTGTAATAGGTAGTGAGGCGTGAAATCAAAAATTTACGCCCTTAGAAAGCCTGAAGGCGGTGCTTGGTTTTCGGGGCCCTGTACGCGGCTAGGCTCCCAAAAAGTCCCACATATGTGGTATCCCCGTACTCAGGAGAAGCAGCAGAATTTATTTTGGGGTGTCATTTCACATACGCCCATAGCATGTGTGAGCAATATATCATTTAGTGACAACTTTGTGTAAAAAAAAAAAAATAATTTTTTTTTTGTCATTATTCAATCGCTTGAGGCAAAAAAATAAAATATTCAATGGGCTCAACATGCCTCTTATCAATTTCCTTAGGGGGTCTACTTTCCAAAATGGGGTCATTTGGGGGGGTTTTGTACTGCCCTGTCATTTTAGCACCTCAAGAAATGAGATAGGCAGTCGTAAACTAAAAGCTGCGTAAATTCCAGAAAACGTACCTTAGTTTGTAGATGTGACAACTTTTGCGCAAACCAATAAATATACAATTATTGACTTTTTTTTTACCAAAGACATGTGGCTGAATACATTTTGTCCTAAATGTATGACTAAAATTGAGTTTATTGGATTTTTCTAATAACAAAAAGTAGAAAATATCATTTTTTTTCAAAATTTGCGGTCTTTTTACGTTTATATCGCAAAAAATAAAAATCGCAGAGGCAATCAAATACCATCAAAAGAAAGCTCTATTTGTGGGAAGAAAAGGACGCAAATTTTGTTTGGGTACAACATTGCATGACCGCGCAATTACCAGTTAAAGCAGCGCAGTGCCAAAGTGTAAAAAGACCTCTGGTCATTTACCAGCAAAATGGTCCGGTCTGAAAGTGGTTAACAAGGGACACCAACCTCCTTGAGGTTAATAAAAAAATATAAGATAATAATGTTATTATGGTAACTTGACACTTCAAAAAACAAATTATATGGAGATCACTAGAAAAAAAAATCAAAAATCTTGATGAAAGAAAAAATTATAAAAGATGAGTATAAAAAATAATTGTAAACATTTTTATGGAGATCAGGCTTTTAAAAATTTGAATATTAGTCATGAGATGAGGATAAATAATGAAGAAAGAAGTTTGTGAGAACTCTGTGAATATGAGCAGCAAAACAACTTCATTCTTCCAGCATTCTAAAGAAGAAAAGAATGCACTGCATTAAAAGATCACAGACTTAGCAGCTTGAGGAATGTGCTAGCTCCAATATGAACGCTAGTTTAACCACACCGAGTGCTTACCGTCTCATACTTGCTTCAGAGTATGCGTCGTATTTGGTCCGTTGGAACAGCATACAGACGAATGTTTTTCACGAAAGGAATTGGTTCCTTCGGAAAGATATAAAACATGTTCTATTTCTAGGTCCGTCAGAATTTTCATTAAAAAAAGTCTGATCAGGCATACACACGATCGGAATATACGATGAAAAACTTCCGTCTGACTTTTTCTGTCAGACATTCCGCTCGTGTGTACATGGCATAAATTCCCCTGGTCATATGATAAGTCTGCTTTTACAGCTGTGGATTTCCTTTTCTCACATGGCAACATCAGTAACTACAGTAGAAGACCAAAAGGTTTTAGTCTAGTCACAACATACACAACAGCTATAATTTGAACTATTTCTAGGTCTTTCTCAGTAGCATCTTGTGTGCCTTCTGACCTAATGCCGCGTACACATGACCGGACTTTCCAGCTGACTAAGTCCGACGGTCTTCCCAACTGACTTTTCGGCGGAGTTCCGATGGACTTTCCGAACGAACAGACTTGGCCACACACAAATGGACTAAGTCCTTTCAAAAGTCCATTAGTTTTGAACGTGATGACGTAAATGGTAAATAAACAAGGAAGTTCAATAGCCAGTAGTAGGGATGAGCCGAACACCCCCCGGTTCGGTTCGCACCAGAACTTGCGAACGACCCCCGCGTTCGGCACGAACGTTAGAACCCCATTGAAGTCTATGGGACTCGAACGTTCGAATTGGAAAGTGCTAATTTTAACGGCTAATATGCATGATAGTGTCCTAAAAAGGGTTTGGCGATCTGCCTCCTGCCTCAGGGGACATGGGTCACTGCAAAAAAAAGTTTTAAAAACTACCGTTTTGGCGGGAGCACTGATTTTAATGACGATTAAAGTGAAAAAAAAAAAGTGAAATATTCCTTTAAATATGGTGCCTGGGGGGTGTCTATAGTATGCCTGTGAAGTGCCACGTGTTTCCCGTGTTTAGAACAGTCCCTGCACAAAATGACATTAAACGGAAATAACACCATTTAAAACTGCTTGCGGTTTTAATGTTATATCTGGTTCCTGTAATATGGTTGAAAATCATTCAGAAAAATGGCATGGGTAGCCCTCCCTGCCCATTACCAGCCTATTTGGGTCTTGTACGCATATTAAGGGGAACCCCGTACCCATATTAAAAAAAGGAAATGCGTGTGGCCCCCAGGCCCTATATACTCAGAACAGCAGTATACAGGCGGTGCAAACAAGACAGGGACTGTGTAGGTTTGTTGTGTTAAGTTGAATCTGTTTGTCATTTTCAAGCGGTACATTTTTAAAGTGTAGCTCCAGTCAAAAAAAATATCTTTAAGCTTTTTGGAAAACATAGGGAAGGGTTATCACCCCTGTATAATTTGTTTTGTCGTCCATCTTTTTTCATCTCACTTGCTGTTGTCTCCTTCCGTTTGCAAGTAGGAGATGTTTGTAAATTGGATGTTTGAAAGTAGGGGCCTGCCCTATATGCTCTGCAGAAATGGCGGAACAAGGTGTTGGTTTTGCAACAACATTGTAAGCCCTCAAAGTGACTCTTGGTGGCCGCTGGAGCGCCCTGCTGTGAACGATTATATCAAGAATTGTAATTACATGCCATTGTTGAACAGTGGTAGAAAAATTGACCTTTGGTGGTTGTGGTGCTGGTGCCACAACACTATAAGTCCTCACAGTTACTCTGGGTGGGCACAGGAAGGGGCCCTCCTGTGAAATATTATATCAAGAATTGTAATTACATGTCCCTGTTAAACAGGGGCAGAAAAATTGGGCCTTAGGCACTGGTGCCATCACACTGCAACCTCTGCCATACACTCTAGTTTTATTGCAGGAATTAGCCCTGCTGCAAAGCATTGCATCAAAAATTGTACTTAAACGCCCCTGTTAAACAGGGGCAGAAAAATTGGGCCTTAGGCACTGGTGCCATCACACTGCAACCTCTGCCATACACTCTAGTTTTTTTGCAGGAATTAGCCCTGCTGCAAAGCATTGCATCAAAAATTGTACTTAAACGCCCCTGTTAAACAGGGGCAGAAAAATTGGGCCTTAGGCACTGGTGCCATCACACTGCAACCTCTGCCATACACTCTAGTTTTATTGCAGGAATTAGCCCTGCTGCAAAGCATTGCATCAAAAATTGTACTTAAACGCCCCTGTTAAACAGGGGCAGAAAAATTGGGCCTTAGGCACTGGTGCCATCACACTGCAACCTCTGCCATACACTCTAGTTTTTTTGCAGGAATTAGCCCTGCTGCAAAGCATTGCATCAAAAATTGTACTTAAACACCCCTGTTAAACAGGGGCAGAAAAATTGGGCTGCTGGCATCACCCAGAACCAAAAATGTTCTTCCAACATATCAGCGGAGGAGGAAGAGGATAGACAATCAACATAACAGGACAGTCACTCAGCATCAGCATAGGCAGTCTTGAAGGGATGTGGTATTTCAAAAAAAATTATTCGGTTACATCAGCTTCAGGTGCTTGGTAGCTGTGGGTGATCCAAGACTGATTCATCTTGATGAAGGTCAGTCGATCAACTGATTCGGTGGACAGGCGCACCCTGTGATCGGTAACGAAGCCACCAGCAGCACTGAAGGTGCGTTCCGAAAGAACGCTGGATGCAGGACAGGCCAGGAGCTCAATTGCATACTGTGCAAGCTCTGGCCAGTGATCCATCCTCAAGACCCAGTAAGCCAGAGGATTTTCAGTGGGAAAGGTGTCCAAGTCTGACCTTGCCCCTAGGTATTCCTGCACCATGTAAATTAGACGCTGGCGATGGGTGCTGGAACCAATCATACCTTGGGGCTGCGGACTAAAAAATTGTCTGAACGCATCAGTCAGACGGCCACCTTCTCCACCGCTCCTTCTGACTGATGCCTCAGCAACACGTTGTCCAGGACCAGGAGTTTGTGACCTCCCAGTCTCTGGGAACGCGTTGCACAGAGCTTTCTGCAAGGCCTCCCGGAGATGTCTCATCCTCTGCTCCCTCTGCGATGGCAAGATAAGGTCGGCAACCTTACCCTTGTACCGTGGATCAAGGAGAGTGGCCAGCCAGTAATGGTCCCTCTCCTTGATCCGAAGAATACGAGGATCCTTCCGCAGGCTTTGCAGGATCAGGGAGGCCATGCAGCGTAGGTTAGCTGAGGCATTCGGTCCGGAGTCCTCTGGGTCACTAAGGACAACATGATCCGCAGCTACCTCCTCCCAGCCACGTACAAGTCCACGTGTTTCTTGGGACTGTAAATCATCCCTATAAGACTGCTGCTGCTGATGCTGAGTGCCAGCCTCCACCTCCATGCTGACACAATCATCCTCCTCCTCCTCTTCCTCCTCCTCACCCTCTTCCTGTGTGATGGGTGGCACAGCAGGAACACTGTCTGGATAAAGGGGGCCTTGAGAGGCAAGGAAGTCCTCCTCTTCCTGCCTCTGTTCTGCCTCAAGTGCCCTGTCCATTATTCCACGCAGCGTATGCTCCAAGAGGTGGACAAGAGGTATAGTGTCACTGATGCATGCACTGTCACTGCTCACCATCCTTGTGGCCTCCTCAAACGGTGACAGGACAGTGCATGCATCCCTGATCATGCCCCACTGGCGTGGTGAGAAAAAACCAAGCTCTCCTGACCCTGTCCTGGTGCCGTAGTCGCACAGGTACTCATTGATGGCCCTCTGCTGCGTGTGCAGCCGCTGCAGCATGGCCAATGTTGAGTTCCATCTGGTGGGCATGTCACATATAAGGCGGTTCTTGGGCAGGTTCAACTCCTTTTGGAGCTCAGCCAGCCGAGCACAGGCATTAAATGATCGGCGGAAATGCACACAGACTCTCCTGGCCTGTTTCAGGACATCCTGTAAGCCGGGGTACCTGCCCAAGAACCGCTGCACCACCAGGTTAAGGACGTGAGCTACACAGGGCACATGGGTCAGTTGTCCCTGTCGGAGGGCGGAGAGGAGGTTGGTGCCATTGTCGCAAACCACCATTCCTGGCTTAAGCTGGCGTGGCGTCAACCACCTCTCGGCCTGCCCCTGCAGAGCTGACAAAACATCCGCCCCAGTGTGGCTCCTGTCCCCCAAACAAACCAGCGCAAGCACGGCATGGCATCGTTTTGCCTGTGTACTTGCGTAGCCCCTGCAACGCCTACGGAGCACCGCTGGTTCTGAGGACAGAGCACTGGAAGAGGCCGTGGAGGAAGAAGAAGAGGAGGGGGTGGAGGAGAGAGGTGTGTCACAACCAATAGTAGCATTTTGGAGGCGTGGTGGCGGAACAACCTCCAATACTACTGCACCTTGTCCTGCATCCTTCCCAGCAGCCAGAAGAGTGACCCAATGGGCCGTGAAAGACAGGTAACGTCCCTGTCCATGCCTGCTGGACCATGAGTCAGCGGTAATATGCACCTTACCGCTGACCGCCCTGTCCAGCGAGGCAAGGACATTGCCTTCCACATGCCGGTAGAGAGCCGGAATTGCCTTCCGTGAGAAAAAGTGGCGTTTGGGGACCTGCCACTGAGGAACCGCACATTGTACAAACTCACGGAAGGGGGCCGAATCTACCAACTGAAAAGGCAGCAGTTGAAGTGCTAGCAATTTAGCCAAGCTAGCATTCAACCGCTGGGCATGTGGATGGCTGGGAGTAAATTTCTTCCGCCGGTCCAGCAGCTGGGGCAGGGACATTTGTCTGCTATAATCGGACGTGGATGTACCACTAGCAGAGTTCCCGGAAGCACTTGGCTGTGACACACCTAATTCTACACCTTCATTCCTCTCAGAGCAGGTTTCAGAGAGGACTGAAGGTCTAGTGGGGTTGGAGATGCCAGCTGATGAGGAGCAAGGAGAGGTCCGCTTTGTTCTTTGGTGTGGGTCTTTGAGGTGTGCTTGCCAACGAGCTGCATGGCAGGTCAACATATGTCTGGTCAAGCATGTGGTGCCCAAGCGGCTGATGTTTTGGCCACGTGAGATACGCTTGAGACATATGTTGCAAATAGCAGCGGTGCGATCTGATGCACTCGTCTCAAAAAAGGCCCACACCAAAGAACTTTTAGAATAACGCGCAGAGGAAGCGCTCTGCGCAGAGGAAGCGCTCTGCGCAGGCGGAGCTCTGCGGTGTGATTCAGTCGGTGTGCTGCCCCTAAGCTGGCCCCCGGAGGGCATCCTGCCTCGTTGGACATGTGCCTCCTCCTCCTCCTCCTCCTCCTCCTCCCTCCTTCCAGGCACCCACGTGGAGTCAGTGCCCTCATCATCCCCTCCCTCTTCATCGCTGTAGCAAACCTGGCAGTATGCTGCAGCTTGTGGAACATTACTGCCAGATTGCTGTCCTTCTTGAGCATCCCCTCTCTCTGTGCTCACGCTACTGCCTTCCTCTAGCTGAGTGTCATCATCAGAGCCCACCAAACACTGGGCATCCTCCTGGAGCATGTACCCAACACTGTGCTCAAAGAGTTCAGGAGACTCCTCAGGAGGACGTGGTGGGTCTAGGGAAGGAGTCACTGATGATGACATTGAGAGGAGGGACGACGATGTGTTGGCAGCTGCTTTTCTACTACCCTGAGACTGGGTGAGAGAGGATGAGGAGGATGAAGAGGGCTTGGTCATCCACTCTACCAAGTCGTTGGCATGTTGCGGTTCAACATGTCCAGCTGCAGAAAAGAAGGACAAGCATGTCCCATGGCCACGTGCTGATGACAATGCACCGCGTCCCCGACCAGCACTGTTGTCTCTAGACACAGAGCCTGCTTGCCCTCTTTTATCGGCTCGCGCCTGTCTGCCTCTCCTTGCTGGCCTTCCAGACATGGTAATGGCCTGAAGGGAGTTGGGTAAAACAGTAGTTGGGTAATTTATATTGTGCTGGAGGCACACAACACCCACTAACTCCTGCAGATGCCTTTTTTATAGAACAGCAGAGTTAAAGGGGTATATACAGATGTATACTGTGCTGTGCTGGAAGCACACACAACTTCCAATAACTCCAGCAGATGCCAATCGGGCCCAAATACAGAACAGCTATGTAGGTGGATAATAGCGGTATGTACTGGGTACAGAGCAGGCACACAGCACGCACTATCTCCTGAGTGACACTGCTGACTGCAAGCTCTATTGTTAAAGATGGACCACTAGCTATATAGGTGAGGTGAATATCACGGTGTATACTGCGGTCAGGGCACGCAGACAATAACAAGAAAACAGCAGAGTTAAAGGGGTATATACAGCTGTATACTGTGCTGTGCTGGAGGCACACACAACTTCCAATAACTCCAGCAGATGTCAATCAGGCCCAAATAGAGAACAGCTATGTAGGTGGATAATAGCGGTATGTACTGGGTACAGAGCAGGCACACAGCACGCACTATCTCCTGAGTGACACTGCTGACTGCAAGCTCTATTGTTAAAGATGGACCACTAGCTATATAGGTGAGGTGAATATCACGGTGTATACTGCGGTCAGGGCACGCAGACAATAACAAGAAAACAGCAGAGTTAAAGGGGCATATACAGCTGTATACTGTGCTGTGCTGGAGGCACACACAACTTCCAATAACTCCAGCAAATGACAATCGGGCTCAAATAGAGAACAGCTATGTAGGTGTATATAGTGGTATGTACTGGGTACAGAGCACGCAGACAGCACGCACTAACACTACTGACTGCAAGCTCTATTATTAAAGCTAGATCACTAGCTATATAGGTGAGGTGAATATAGTGGTGTATACTGCGGTCAGGGCACAGACAGTAACCACTACACAAGAGCAAAATAGTAAATCAGCCAAAAACGATTGGTGTGTAACTGTGTTGAAGGTACACAGAACACCCACTGCTTCAGATGCTAACAAACACTACACGAGGCCGCCTGAAAGGCAGCTTTATATAGTGTGGGGCGTGCACTACACTGTCTGAGCTATGATTGGCCACAGGCAGGATGCCTGTGACCAACCATTGCTCTTCCCGCTACTGGCGCTGCGATTGGCCAAGCATGCGGGGTCACAGTGCATGCTTGGCCAATCGTGAGACAGCAATGCATTGCGCCATCGCAGTGCATTGTGGGCCACACGAATTTTGCCGCGAACGGCCCAAACGTTCGGAATTCGGCGAACGCACGAACGACCGATGTTCGAGTCGAACATGCGTTCGACTCGAACACGAAGCTCATCCCTAGCCAGTAGCCAATAGCTTCCCTTGCATCGTATTTGGTCCGTCGGACCAGCACACAGATGAATGTTTTTTCCGATTTTAGTGTGTCAGAATTGAATCAGTCGGATATATTTGAAACATGTTCTATTTCTAGGTCCGTCGGATTTTATTTTGAAAAATGATCGGACTAGCCACACATGATCGGATTGTCCGACAGACTAATCCCTTCGGGCCTAGTCTGCCAGAAAGTCTGGTCGCGTGTACGCGGCATTAGGGTCCATCCTCTTACACAATATCGATTACTTTGTTGTATCAATCCATGTGGATTTTCTTGGTAAAGTATAGAAGTAGTTCACCATTGCCTTCTTCAATTAATTTTGAGTTGATTTCTTTACTGTTGCCACCATTGAAATCATCTGCCACTGTTGACATTGTCTTGCTTGATGCTGCCTAATAGTAGCATGTCTTGTCTTGTAATGGTTGCACTTGGGCATTATCATGCAGAAGATGTGCTATCTTCAGCTGCAAGTGATACAACATTATTTACCAGGGCATTCAGCATGGACAAACATGACAGTTTCTTATATCAATGATTGCTAAGGAAGCAGCAGGTGCTTGCACCCACTGTACCCTACCAATCCTGGGAATCACCTAGCCAGTTCACTTACATGGCCGGGATTCCATATAAGCAAATAGGCAGGTAATGGAGTGGCTTACGTCATTGCCTTAATATGGCAGCATGGTAATATCTAGGTAATGATTTCACCACTATCCATGCCCCTTTTCTTTTATAGCTAATGTAATTTGGCTTTGTGCGGCATCGGGATTGGTCGTGTGCAGCTGGTTGTCATGTTTTTTTTCAGCAAGCGAGTGAATACTGGATCAGGTGCAAGGGAAATAAAAAAAAATGTTTGCCTGCATGTGATTACATGATTGAAATCAGCAGAGTGTTATTACATGCACTAATCTCTGTGGAAAATGAGTGTAAGTGCACTTTCAAAGTGCACAGTCTATTTGTCTCCAAAGAGAAGTTTGGGTTTCTTAAATAAAAAAAAATGTAAACTCACCTATATGGATTCCTCACTTGCCCCCACTGCTGAGCAAGACTAAGAACTGAGCAATCAAATACCGATTATTGCTCTGATCTCAGTCTTCACTGAGCAGAGAGATGGTGACTGTCAGTCATCGACTTTCTGCCTGCCCCTCCAGTGCTCACTGGAGCACCAGACTGTGGAGGGAGAACCTGGCTTGGGCTCTCAGCTGGGCAAGCTGCTGGTCCAAGCATATGGGTGGATCTGACTGTAAAGGCTAGGATCAATTGAAATCCTGGAGACTAGCTAATTACCATCAACAGAAAAAAAGCTGTGGCCCTACTTCTGCTTTAAGTAAATTAACCTTCATAAGAATCAAGACATATACACCAAAGACATCATAGTATCACATTCTATGGATCTGCTTATTCCAAGAGTGAATAATCACCTCTAAAGTGGATTTGGATTGAATTCATGTGAGTTGAAGCACATTTTCAAGGGTTTGTGTTTCTCTATTATATATAAGAAGGTGTGGTACAAACCTACCTTTGGAAACAAAATATTTTTCCTTTGAACTGTAAATATGTAATTTTTTATACATGATTGCACAATATCTGTGTTTCCATTAACCTAACTAGGGGCCTGGTGTCAGATAAATCAAACTTAAACAAAGTTGTGACATTTTCTGCAGATGCTAATGTATTTAATAATTAACAGGCTGTGTGGTGCTAATCCAGCCTGCCATATGCAGTCCCTTTTAGTTTTCTCAACACATTTCTGATCCAAAGCTAATCACCTGAGCCCGGGGCAATGGCGTGACAGAAATAAGAGATTTTCAAGAACAGAACATGAAGCATGCTCATAGTTTTCAATCCATAGCTAGACAGATATTCAATATTTGTATTTATCCCCATAAAAACAAATGCTAACATTATTCAGAATGGTAAATTGATATAATCATTTTATAAGCAAATAGATAACAATAAATAGATACAGAAAGAATAGTGTCATGCATAAATGGCTGTACACAATAAAACTCATTGATATCCATATTTAGACTTGCTGGTGATTATTTGCTGTAAAATGTTGTCTAAAACCCATTATAAAAGGCCTCAGATCCCTGGCATGTGACTGCATGATATACAGTATCTGCTTCTCTGATTGCATAATGATAGCTGGACAGTGCTGGAGTCCAGTAGAGCATTCTAGGGTGGATTTAACCAGACTACCAGGCAGTAGCAAAACATATGTTTTTTAACCAAATTTATAATGTTAGTTTGTTGGGTACAGTAAATCATTATTATCATACATAATGGTATATCTTCCAGGTGGTCAAAATACAATATCAAAAAACACAGACGATCAAAACAGCCAAATCCTTGCTGTTTCTGTAGAATATTGCCTTAGATGTTCCACCAGGACTGAGCTACTGAAGCCAACCCAAACTTCCCTGATGGAAAGCTTTTTGACCACACACCTAGACAGACAACTACTATATCGTGAATCAGAGAAAGTAACCACAATGCATTCAGGGAGACACAGGCAACCAACACTCACAGAAGTATTGAACGGGAAAGACACTTATGAATGCTTCTGTCCTGGGACAAAAGGGAAGTGGGGCTCAAGGGCCATAAGATAGGTGAGAATATTTCTTATCTTGGAAGGAACTAGAGCCCTAACAGGTTTTTTCTGTTTATTTTTGACCTGTTGATTATTTCCTGCAACTTGTTTCTTTTTCAGTCTTTATTTTATGTTTCAAGCTCTCTACCCTTTGCACACCTGTGTTACTGACCTATTGCTCTTTACTCTAGATTTTGCCCCCCCCTCCAACCAGTACAGAAGCATCATATAAGTATGTACTAACCTGCCATCCATTATACAAACATTTGATCTTTGTGCTTTTTGACCGTATCTCTTTTGGCCACTGGTCTTTGAACATGTCTGAAAATCCAGACCTGGTATTTGGTATCCATTTTTCCATAATTATGCCTGGTTTCCAGAGGTTTTACTGAGCTCGGTATTCTTCTGAAGTCAAACACATCCATACCTTGAATGCCTCTAGTAAAGGCCATACAATTTCAGAACTTTTGCCTTAGTGAGAAATATCTACCACTTACTGGTATCCCACCACCTACAGGGTATCCATGCTTGTCTACACTGATGCAGTATGTTATACTGGTAAGTATTGTAAGTATGCTAAGTAGGTAAGATTAGACTGTAGGTTCTAATCTTTGAATGTTTGCATTAATCTTGAATCTGAATTGCATTCTCACGCCTCCTGTATTAGTGAGACACAACTCTGGAGAAATGAGAACATGAGGCACAGCAGAAAGCAGCATTGTCAGTCTTGAGGGAGGGGAATGTTAAATGTATTAGCAGATCCGGAACCACTAACAAACTGCTGTAACTGATTATAAAGTGTGAGCTGAAGTTTGGCTTCAAAGAGTTTTTGTTCCTTTTGGAATAAAGGCTTTGAATGGATGAAAAAACTGATCATTTTAATCACCCCTGCCAATGTTAAGTGGTTTGTCTGAGCCATGTAAACTGATACAGTCTGCTGGAGACTCTGCATTGTGAAAAACAACAGAGCTGGCTGGATTACCAGATGAAAATGGAAGAAAGAAAGCCTAAACAAGGAAACAAATGCAGCTATCAAATTTAAGCCCTTGTACACACGGTCGGACATTCTGACAACCAAATCCGTTGGATTTTGTCTGACGGATTTTGTCCGAAACTGTTGCATACACACGGTCGGACAAAGTTGTCGGAAAATCCGATTGTACATAACATGATGACGTTATTTCGTTACGACAGGACTACATTCAGGCTAGTAGCCAATAGCTTTGGTCTAGGAATTTGATCTGAGCATGCGTGGCACTTTGTCCGTCGGAGTAGGCTACACATGATCGGAGTATGTCCGATCGGAGCATGTTGTCGGAAAATTTTATAGACAAGTTGGAAAACATGGTCCGTCGGATATTCCGATGGAAACAGTCCGATGGAGACCACACACAGTCGGATTATCCGACAATACGGTCCTATCAGACACATTCCATCGGAATCTCCGACCGTGTGTACAAGGGCTAAGAGTTGGTAAGCTGTAATATAATAAATGTTTGATTTTGGGTTTAATACTGTTTCAGGATAAAATCTCAAACAACAAGATAATTACAATATTCTTGCCACTGTAATAGGGAAAACCACTTAATAAAAAACAGTGAAGGTGTACATTAAAGGGCTTTTCCACCTATAGTAATGTCTTTGGAAGACATTTTAACTGTGGCCAAATTTAAGAGCTGTGTGTAATGTCACTCCTACCCACACTAATCAACTGTAATGCCATGCCTAACATAGCCTAAAAATACATTCAGAGAATAAAGTCATGATCATTTGCATAACATGTCTTGCAGAAGCAAAAACACATTATTTGGGACATAATAAAAAGTAGGATTGAAAACATCACGATGAAAAAGCATTCTTCCCCAAAGCCTTTTTTATGCATTTGATTAAAAGTCATGCACAATTCACTCTATTCTGAGTGTGTGAAATTATAATATAACATATTGTAAAAAAAATTTAGCTAATAATATGTCTTGCTGCACAAAAATAGACTGTGGCTGCTGATTCCTCCTGCAAATACCCTGCCACACAGATACTTGAAAGCAAAGTGGTCTGGACCATCAAGGGATAACCTTTTATTTCCACCATTAACTCCTTTAGCATGTTAAAGAACCACAATTGTAAAAAACAAAACAAAAAAACTGTATTTATTAACTGCAGATGATTAATATATTTCATAGTAGCAGTTAATTAATGATTTTATTTTATGTCACATTTCATTCGTTTTATCAGCCTCCACATGCAGTTAAGGCTGCCCAGCAATACGGAGAGCAACAGGGGTTTGGAAAAACCATAACATTATAATGAGTGCTCACAAATGCCATCCTTCATTAAGATGTTTAAAGCGCTTTTTTGGGGGGTTTAAGAAAATGGAGTTGAAAACAGAACATTCTTTCAACAAAGTTTAAGGTACATTACTTTGTTGTTTTTTTTGTTGTTTTTTAACATATTGCTAGTATGGACACTTTGGGGAAGCAGGTGGTACCTGCTTTATGAAGGTTGGGGGTATGTCAGTAGAAGTTACTTATGGGGGGGGTTAATTTGTCATTATGGTATGTATGTTTAATCCCATATGCATGTGTTTGCATTATATCCAGAGTCAATCCTAAATAGAATGTGGCTACTGCTTATTATAAGTAAGGTTATCCGTGTTTAAGCTGCTTTCTATACTATTATTATATACTTCTATCAAATTGAATGTGGGTACTGCTTATTATAACTAAGGTTATCAGTGCTTAAAGTGGATGTAAACCAGATTCATGAAGTTTGAGGTAGGCACAAATATCTGATCTGATCACACGAGTGGAATGTCCGACAGAAAAAGTCAGACGGGAGCTTTCCATCATGTGCATGCCCCATTAGACTTTTTACGTCAAAAATTCTGAGGGACCTACAAATAGAACATGTTGTAAATATTTCCAACGGAACCAATTCCTATCAGGAAAACCTATATATTATATAGTGTATATATATATATATATATATATATATATATATATATATATATATATATATATATACTCTGCATTTAGCATAGACTGCATATTCAGTGTTTACTCAGTATTTAGTCAGTGCAGGCAGTGTATCAATATTTATATACAGTCTTAAAAAAAAAGATATATATATATATATATATATATATATATATATATATATATATAATGACGAGGAGGGAGGAGATGATGAGGTCATTCACTGTACTTGGGTGCCTGAGAGAAGAGAGGAGGAGGAGGCACCACAACTCCAAATTAAAAAGAAATTTGGTCCCAGCCATCCACATGCTCAACGTCTAAATTCTAGCTTGGCCAAATTGCTAGCACTGAATTGTGAATTTGTGGAAAGTGCTGTACCTCAGTGGCAGGATTCAAAACACCATTTCTTTTCACGGAAGGCCATTCCGGCTCTCTATCAGCATGTGGAAGGAAATCTTTTGGCCTCGTTGGAAAGGGAGGTCAGCAGTAAGGGTCATATTACCGATGACTCATGGTCCAGCAGGCATTAGCAGGGACATTACCTTTCCTTCAGGATGCACTGGGTAACTCTGCTGACAGCTGGGAAGGAGGCAGGACAGGGTTCAGTGTTGTTGGAGCTCGAAAATGCCTCGAAAATGCTAGTGGTGATTCTACCACAGCTCTCTCCTCTCCCCCTACTCTTCTTCTTCCTCTATGGCCTCTTCTGCAGATTTGTCCTCTGAACCAGCAGTTCTCCGTAAGAGTTCAAGAGGCTATGCAAGCAGTCAGGCTAAAAGATGCCATGCGGTGCTTGAGTTGGTCTTGTCCCCTAGGGGACAAGAGCCACACTGGGGGCAGAGATTCTGTTAGCTCTGCAGCGGCAGTCTCAGAGGTGGTTGAGGCCACACCAGCTTCAGCCAGGAATGGTTGACAATGGCACCAACATTCTCTCCGCCCTCTGACAGGGACACTTGACCCATGTTCCATGTTTGGCACACATCCTGAATTTGGTGGTGCAGCTGTTCTTGAGCAGGTACCCAGGCTTACAGGATCTCCTGAGGCAGGTCAAAAAAATCGATGGTTATTTCCGCCGGTCATACAATGCCAGTGCGCAGCTGGCTGACATTCAAAGGGAATGCAGCCTACCCACCAATTGCCTCATTTGTGACTTACCCACCAGGTGGAACTCAACATTGGCAATGCTGCAGCAGCTGCACACACAGCAGAGGGCCATCAATGAGTACCTGTGTGAGTATGGCACCAGGACAGGGTCGGGAGAGCTTGGCCACGCCAGTGGCTAATGATCAAGGTGCGTGCACTAATGATGCGTGCACTGTCCTGTCACCATTTGAGGAAGGCACAAGGATGGTGAGCAGTGACAAGGCATGCATCAGTGACACTGTCCCTCTAGTCTTCCTGTTGGAGCACATGCTTTATGGAATCATGGACAAGGCAGAACAGCGGGAGGAAGAGGAGGACTTTCTTACCTCTCAAGGCCCTCATTATCCAGATAGCATTCCTGTGGGCCCACCAAACACACAGGAAGAAGAGGAGGAGGATTGTGTCAGCATGGATGTAGAGGATAACACTCAGCAGCAGTCTTCAAGGGATGTTTTTTAGTCCCCAGAAACCCAAGGAGTTGTATGTGGCTGGGAGGAGGTAGTTACAGACCATGTGATCCTTAGTGACCGAGAGGACTCATAATCTAATGCATCTGCAAACTTACAGTGCATGGCCTCCCTGATTCTACAAAGCCTGTGAAAGGACCCTAGGATTTGTGGTATCAAGGAGTGGGATCATTGCTGATTGGCAACCCTTCTTGATCCACGTTACAAGGGTAAGGTTGCAGAACTCATCCTGCCTTTGCAGATGTAGCAGAGGATAAAACATGTTCAGGAGGCCTTGAAGAAAGGTTTGTGCAACGCATTTCCAGTCCCTGAGAGGTTACAATTTCCTGGTGCTGGACAATGGGTTGCTGAGGCTCCATTCAGTCAGAGGAAGAGCGATGGAGAAGGTGGCCGTCTGTCCAATGTCTTTAAACAATTTTTTAGTCCTCAGCGCCAAGGTCTGATCGGTTCAAGCAACTATTGCCAGCATCTGCATTATATGGTGCAGGAATATCTAGGGTCAAGAGCAGACTTGGAGACCTTTCCAACAGAGCAACCACTGGGTTACTGGATCTGGGTCTGTGTCTTGAGGATGGACCACTGGCCAGAACTCAATTGATTGAATATTCAATTGAGCTACTGGTCTCTCCTGCATCCAGCGTGCTTTCTGAACGCACATTCAGTGCTGCTGGAGGGTTTGTAACAAATAAAAGAGTGCACCTGTCCACAGATAGGCTCACATTCATAAAAATGAATCAGTCTTGGATCAGCAGCTATCAAGCACCTGATGCGGATGTAACTGATTGAATTTGCTATGAATGTGGGTTCCTTTGAAGATTGCTTATGCTTACTATCCTATTCCTCCTCAATTTTGATAATGCTAGCTTCCAACAATATTCTTGGTTTAGTGCACCACCACCACCACTCAAGGCCCAATTTTTCGGCCCCTGTTTAACAGGGGAATGTAATTACAATTTTTGATATTTCACAGCAGGGCCCGTTCCTGCGCCCAACAAGAGTATCTGTGAGGGGTTACCGTGTTGTGGCACTACCACCCAAGGCCCAATGTTTCTGCCCCTGTTTAACAGGGGCATGTAATTACAATTTTTGATATAATATTTCACAGCAGGGCCTGTTCCTGCACCGAACAAGAGTAACTGTGAGGGCTTACAGCGTTGTGGTACCGCCACCGCCACCGCCACCGCCAAGGCCAAATTTTTTCTGCCCCTGTTTAACAGGGGCATGTATTTACAATTTTTGATATAATATTTCACAGCAGGGCCAGTTCCTGTGCCCAACAAGAGTATCTATGATGGCTTACAATGTTGTGGCACCACCACCGCTAAAGGCCCAATTTTTCTGCCCCTGTTGAATAGGGGCATGTAATTACAATCTTTGATATAACATTTCACAGCGGGCCCATTCCTGCACCCAACAAGAGTAACTGTGAGGGCTTACAGTGTTCTGGTACCACCAAGACTTAAGGCCCAATTTTGTGCAGAGTATATAGTGCAGGCCGTATAATGCTGTTCAGAGTAATTAGTGCCTGGGGGCCCGGGGGACCCCCATGCCATTTTTTATTTGGGTGCGGGGTTCCCTTCAATATCCATACCAGACCTGAAGGTCCTGGTATGGATTTTGGGGGTGACATCCACACCATTTTTTGTATTTTTGGTATTTTTAGCTATATTGCTGGGATCCGACAATACATTACAGCCGTGAGCAATTTTAAATTACATTTTTTTCCTTTAGAAGTGTGATTTTGCTGTGGCACTGTTATAAACATGGGAAAGATGTGCTACTTTACAGGCATACTAAGGACACCCCCAGGCATGATATTTAAAGGAATATTTCATTTTTATTGTTTCACTTTAAGCATTATTAAAATCACTGCTCCTGAAAAAACTGTCCGCAAACACTTTTTATGGCAATAACTTGCATATAAGCCTGTAAAATGAGCACTTTTGATTCTTCACATTCATGTGCCTTAGATTTTAATGGTGTTCGCGTGTTCGAACAAATTGTTTGGCTTTTCACATGGTCTGCTGCAAACAAAATATGGGGGGGTGTTCGGCTCATCCCCACAGTGGACTGTCGCCTGAGAACTTTATATATGTTTTCACTGACAAAATTATTATTCTGTAATGTGAGAATAGAATTTTCTTTATTAATTTTCTTTAACCAGTTTCTGACCAGCCACAGTTATTATACGGCGGCAGGTTGGCATTGCTGTGCAAATTTCTGTATCTGTACGGCAATTGCACCTGCAAGTAGGGGGTGTGTGCGGACCCCACTGTCCCCTTGGGGATCGAATTTGCTTCAGAGCACTCAGTCTCCAAGCCCAGGCCAATATTTCTGGCCAGGACTTGGTGATCGGTTCTGGCGAATGAGAAACTGTCCCCTCCTGGAACCCTTTTTGGTTCCAGAGAGAGGAGAGAGGACATCGAAAAGTGAGTTGCACCAACACTACACTGACACAGTACATGTAGGCACACTTCGCAACCCTCCGATCACTAGGCTTTTGCAATTCATTTCGTAACGAATCGAAATTCGGCCAAATTATTTTTTTATTCGGATGCATCCGAATGTCCGAATAAAAAAATAACGAATAACAACGAATACGAAACAAATATAACAAATGAATTTGAATGAATTTGAATGAATTCGAATGAATTTGGTAATTCTTTAAAGATCTAATGAAACAAAAGGTCAGCTCAAAGTAAATCTTATAGTCCAATCAGCTAATTCATTTTGTGTCAGAGGCTGGATTACTGGCATTCCTGAGAACTGAGTTAGAAGGGTGTTGTATTGTATTTGAGCCGAGGAGAAGAGACGTTGTCATTGTGTGTGTTAAAAGATTCAATAAACAAACGACTTTTCAAACTACGAATCATTATCACGAATGTCTATACATACATAAATAGCGAATTTCAACGTATACGAACTGATGAATTCGTCACTCTACGAATAATAACAAATTATCCGAAAACGTATTAACGTAACATAACGAATATAACAGAACGAAATGATGTATTTTACGAATGACAACGAACCGAAACTACGCAAAATTTTCCTTTGTGCACAAGTCTACCGATCACCCCCGATCCCCCCCCCCCCCCAGTTAATCTCCTCACTCCCTGTAACTGTGTCACCAAGTGCAGTTATCATATTTTTCACTGATCACTAAACTGGTGTTCCTTGTGACACTAAACAGCGTTAGGGCAGTTATTAGTAGGCCCAGGTAATAAAGGTTTAACCCTTGGATCACCCCAGTTAACCCTTTTACCCCCTGTCACCAGTGTCACTAATATAGTGTACAGATCTAAATTCTAATCGCCGTATTAGTTAATCAACTAACTAGCGTCATGGCTGACGCTAGTTAGCTGGTTAGTTTCCCTGTCAGTCTTTTATAGCATCAGGGTACACCCATATATTACTGAATAAAGGTTTTAACCCCTTGATCGCCCCAGTTAACCCTTTCACCCCCTGTCAACAGTGATCACTGTATCAGTGTTATGGGTGACGCTGGTTAGTTAGTTAGCTTTTTATAGTGTTAAAGTACCCTCTATATATTACTTAATAGAGGTTTAACCTCCTGATCGATCGGCAGGTGACATCAGTTAGGTTTTAGCATCAGTTAGGGTCAGCGTCAATCTCAGGCAGCATCAGATTAGTGCTAGTAGGGCTAACACCCACGCACACACCATACACCTCCCTTAGTGTCTGAACAGATCAATATCTTTGATTTGATCAGATCTACACTAGTGTCCCCAATAGTTTAGTGTTCCCAAAAATGCAGCGTTAGCAGGATCAGCCCAGACACCTGCTAGCACCTGCTTTTAGCCCCTCCGCCCAGCCCAGCCAACCCCACCCAAGTGTAGTATCAATTGATCACTGTCACTTACAAAACACAACACACATAACTGCAGCGTTCGCAGAGTCACGCCTGATCCCTGCAGTTCATTTTCGATACCGATTGAAGGAGTCGCTGACAATCAGGTGCTCTTTTGCCTGTGATTCACACTAGCTGTACCTATAAATTTAGAGGCCAAAATGTCCAAACAGATGTGCACTAGTAAAGAGGCCTACATGTTGCTGAGCATGACAGATGAGAGCGAAGTGGAAGCTGCCTCACTCTCAGATTCAGGCTCAATATATATACAAACCAGTAGAGAGCAGCGGCACCCTAACAGATAGCTCTGATGATGGAGTAGTGGTCCCTGCTAAGGTCAGTCATAACTTACCCCATTCTTCTGTTGCTGAGGGCTCTTGTATGGAGTAGAGAGCCAGTACTAGTGCCGCTCATCCTTCTGGTGAACTGGCAAGCACCAGCGGCCTAGTATACCCTGGTCGTAGACAAAACAGCACTGCAGTAACTCTTGGTGATGTGGCTAATTCCATAAGTGCCATTCAACCTGGTGCGGTGGCTAGCACAAATAGTATCTGCAGCCACCAAGAAGACAAAGACAAGCCTATTGAACCCATAGTTCCCTTCCTGCTGCATATGCCAATCCTGATTGGGAGCCCACCACTTCTGCAGCTCCCGAACTTCCCCTCTTCACTGACCAACCCAGAATTCAGGTGATTTTAGGTCACTTGATTCTTATTCACTGTTTTTCATGGAAGATCTCTATAGATCTATTGTGGACCAAATCAATTTGTATGCTGGTCAATTTATCGCCATTGATCCCCATTTGACCTCTGCCAGAGAATGGAAACCTATTACGGTTTCCGAATATAAGACCTTTCTGGGCCTATCCCTTCTCATGGGCATAACTAAAAAAAGTGAGTTGAGGTCATATCAATCCAATGACCCAATTCCCCATATGCCTGTGTTCTTTGTTTCCATGACCAGGGCTAGATACGAGCAGATCTTGTGATTTATGCACTAAAACAACAATGACCTCTGTCGTCCTCAGGGTGACCCTGGATTTGATTGGCTCCACAATTCAACTCCTTGTAAACCACTTCAACCAACAGTTCGCAGCCTTGTTTATTCCCAATCAAGTTGTCTCCATTGGTGAGTCCATGATTACATTTTCTGGGCGCTTGTCTTTCAAAGAGTAACTCCCCAGCAGGCATGCCACATATGGGGTCGAGATATGTAAGCTCTGTGACAGGGCCACAGGCTATATATATAGTTTTATGGTTTATGAAAGACAGGCATGCTGAGCCCCCCCCAACTGCCCAGACTACATTGGGATCGCTGGCAAGATTGTTTGGGACTTGGTGTCACCCTTATTTGGAAAGGGTTCCAACTTGTACATGGATAATTATTACACAAGCGTGCCATTTTTTAATCACATTTTTGATTGTGGAATTGGTGCATGTGGCACCATGCGATCTAATCGCCAGGGCTTCCCCCAACGGCTTGTAGATTCCAGACTTAGATGGGGGAGAGAGCCTGCTTCAGAAGTAATAATTTGCTTGCAGTGAAGTGGAGGGATAATTGGAATGTTTTTGTTCTGTCCTCCCTTCATACAGATATGACTGTCCAAATTCCAATGGTGTCTGGTGTTGTTGAGAAGCCCCTCTCTGTCCATGAGTACAAGCTTAAAATGAGAGGGGTGGACTTCAATGACTAGTTGATGTCACCACTCACCATACTTAATTACCCATAAAGCCAGACGCTTTTACAAAAAAGTGTCTCTATACCTATTTCAGTTGGCTCTGCTGAACACTTATGTGCTATACAAAGCATCAAAACGAACTGGATCCTTCCTAAAATTCCAGGAAGAGATGATCACAGCCCTTCTGTTTACAGATTGTGCTGTGCTTCAACTTCACAATGTAAAGGCAGTGAGCCGGCTGCATAAGAGGCCCTTTCCAGAAGTCCTCCATGGTACCTCAGGCCAAAGAACAACCCAAAAAATATGTTGTGTCTGTAGGAAATGTGGATACAGGTATGACACCCACTTTTATTCTCTCTCCTGTCCTGGCCAACCTGATCTCTGCATCAGTGAATGTTTCTATTGCTACCACACACTAGTGGAGTATTAGCATAGGGTACAGCACTGCACAGTTCTAGGGCACACTTTCACAGGGTTGCCAAAGATGCCAACACATTTTTAGAGAATCTAACCTGGAACCTTTACAGTTACAAATAAAAATGTAAAAAAAAAAAAGTAATTTTATTATAAATTAAAAAAGCCAAATATAGATGTAATTTTCTTGTTCTTCTCTCTCCATTGTTCCCTCTCTATTGTTCTGCTTTGTTTTACTGTATTTTATGCTTAACTGCAATGTTTTATTGTTCATAAAGTATGTGGACTTTGCGCCAAAATAAATTATATAATAAATGTGAAACTAGTAAGAAAAATAACAGCTGCTCCCCTAATTGGGTAGGTACATTACTCAAGATACTAGTGAAATTGGGTGTAGAGGGTGCTCTAATACTAAAAATACAATTATACTGTGCAAAAATTACATGTTCAAAGACCTAGAACAATTCCATTGAATTGCAAATTGAAGTGCAAAGTTCCATAAAAAATGCAGTGGTAAACACAAATGATGGAACAATGGATGAACCATAAAAAAACATCAATCGATCAAAGTAAAAAAACGCAAATATCTCTTCTATGTTGGAATCTTCTAGATAATAGAAATAGTGGATAATCCTTCACCAGCTGAGAGAAATACACACAAAGTGCTCAATATGTGGACTCTGCTTACCAGATGGTGGTGACCCCTTTACTTTAAAAGCAGGTCAAAAACACTTTAGCAAGATAATGTTGCTGCAATGTTGAAGACTGTGGATGCAAAAAACCCTCCTCCGCAAAGATCATAGATGGGATATGTAAGAAAATATAATAGAGGAACCAATAGCGTAATCCTGTTTATTTAAAAGTAGTTAAAATACAAAAGCCAAATGGCTGCTTACATGAATGGTGCCTTATCCTGGCACTGGGGCTGTTAGCTTGTCTGGTGATCAGATGATGCCTCATGGTTCACTCTCATAGCTAGTGTGTGTTCCACCGTCCAGCACGGTACAACCAAAGGGACCGGAAGTAACGTGACCAAGGCTCGCCTCTATTTGTGTTTTGGGACTTTGATTGATGTTTTTATGCTTCATCCATTGTTCCATCATTTGTGTTTACCACTGTCTATGCATTTCGTATGGCACATTGCACTTTAATTTGCAATTCAATGGATTGTTCTAGGTCTTTGAACATGCAATTTTTGCACAGTATACTTTTATTTTGGGTATTAGAGCTCCCTCTACACCCAATGTTTTATTGTTACTATGTTATATCATGTTTGCTTTGCAGGTGTGTAATTATTTTATACTTTACTGTGTTTTATTAACCATTATTTTCTTTGTAGGTACGCCATTCAGCTGCAGCACTGATTTATTTATCTTGACAGCAACAGCGTTTGCTCTCAAGATACGTTAATCAGTGATTTCAGTGCTGTAAGATGTGATTTCACCACCACAGTTAAAAAAAAGAGCATATATGTTGAAGCATGGGGGCATGGGCGATTTGTCATTAACATTAGGGGTGGATTGCCCCCATGCTTTTGCATATTTTTTTTAGGCACAGATTGCAATTAAAATAGTTATTTTATTGAGCTAATGTTTTATTGTTACCATTGTTTGCTTTTCAGGTATACCATTCAGCTGCAGCAGGGATTTATTTATTTTGACAGCGGTCTCTGCTGTTAAATATTATTTTAAAAGTAGGGGCAGGGGCAGGAAAATTAGGCCTTTGGTTTTGATGGTGCCACAACACTGTAACCCCTCAGAGTTACTCTTGTTGGGCACAGGAATGGCCCCTGCTGTTAAATATTATTTTAAGAAATTTAATTACATGCCCCTGTTAAACGGGCAGAAAATTGGGCATTGGGTGGTGGTGGTGCCCTAAACCAAGAATATTGTTGGAAGCTAGCATCATCATGATTGAGGAGGAATAGGATAGGCAGCATAGGCAGTCTTCAAGGGATCCCAGATCCATAGCAAATTCAATCAGTTACATCAGAATCAGGTGCTTGATAGCTGCTGATCCCAGACTGATTTTTGTGAATGTGAGCCTATCAACAGAGTCTGTGGACAGGCACACTCTTTGATCTGTTACAAATCCTACAGCAGCACTGAATGTGTGTTCAGAAATCACCCTGGATGCAGGACAGTTCTGGCCAGTGGTCCAACCTCATGACCCAGTAACCCAGTGAATGCTCTGTTGGAAAATTCTCCAAGTCTGCTCTTACCCCTAGATATTCCTGCATGATATAATGCAGATTCTGGGGATGGTTGCTGAAACTCAGACCTTGGCACTGAGGACTGAAAAATTGTTTAAAAGTAGCAGTCACCCGGCCACATTCTCAACTGCTCTTCCTCTGACTGTGCAAAGTCTCAGAAACACGTTGTCCAGCACCAGGTAAAGGTAACCTCCCAGGGTCTGTAAATGTGATACACAAACTTTTCTTCGAGGCTTCCTAAAGTGAAAAGCAGGATGAGTTCTGCAACCTTACCCTTTTAACGTGGATCAAGAAGGGTTGCCAGCCAGTAATGATCCCTCTACTTAATACCACGAATCCTAGGGTCCTTTCACAGGCTTTGCAGAATCAGGGAGGTCATGCAGCATAAGTTTACAGGCATTCGATTCTGAGTCCTCTGGGTCACAAAGGATCACATTATCTGTAACTACCTCCTCCCAGCCACGTACAACTCCTTGGGTTTCTGGGGACTGAAAACCATCCCTTTAAGCCTGCTATCCTTGACATCCATGGTGACACAATCCTCCTCTTCATCATATGTGTTTGGCAAACCTGGATAAAGGGGTCCTTGAGAGGAAAGAAAGTCCTCCTCTTCCTCCCACTGTTCTGCCTCAAGTGTCCTGTCCATGATTCCACAAAGCATGTGCTCCAGCAGATAGACTAGAGGGACAGTGTCACTGATGCATGCCTTGTCACTGCTCACCATCCTTGTGGCCTCCTCAAATGGTGACAGGACAGTGCATACATCCTTGATCGGTGGCCACAGACATGGAGGAAAGAAGCCAAGCTCCCCTGACCCTGTCCTGGTGCCATACTCACACAGGTACTCATTGATGGCCTTCTGCTGTGTGTGCAGCTGCTGCAGCATTGCCAACGTTGAGTTCCACCTGATGGGCATGTCCCAAATGAGACAATAGTTGGGCAGGTTGCATTCCCTTTGAATGTCAGCCAGCTGAGCACTGGCATTGTATGACCGTGGAAATTACCACAGACTTTTCTGGCCTGCCTCAGAAGATCTCGTAATAACCCAAAATAAAAAATGATTTATTAAAACAGTTTTTATAAGCCTAAATTGGATCTGAAATATTCTCTATAGCTATCTATATTAGTGATTGTATCTAGTATATAGCTATTAATATTAATGTAATAAGTTGACTGGCTGATGGATAATTGTTGGAATAGGAGGAACCACAATATTGTTATATATTAATTGAGTTCCCATATACCCAAAATGAATTAAATGATTTATATCGTAGAAATAAGACAATCATATTAAAAAAAAAAGTAAAATATAAAAAATTTGAGAATCAGATTTTGAATATGAAGAAAATATGCATGGTCAATGAACAGTAGTAACCAAAAGATCAATATTTAAATTCAATAGCCGGGTAGGGTTTTAATTAATAATTGTGTTACTTTAACATTGCTAACAATAATCGCAGGACACTAGATTGGATAAAATCGAATAATGATTCAATAATTCATTACTTATAAATCAATAGGGACTAATTATTCAAACCCATAGTGTTAAAAATCACTGTATAAAGCAATTGATATCTAAATCTACGTTCACTCCCTTTGGAGATAAAGTGTTCATTAGAAATTTCCATTTGGTTTCCCTTTTTGAAAGTTCCCTTACTCTATTCATACCTCTCCATGCTGGGAAGGTTCTATAAATCCTCCCAAACTTTAACCCTGATGGATCCTGGTTATGATGTTGTTTTAAATGTAATGACACACCATGATGCCTAAATCCAATGATTATTTTGTTTATATGTTCTGCAATGCGTAATCTGAGAATTAGTTTGGTCCGCCCGACATACATTAAACCACATGGGCACACCAGGACATAGACAACATGGTCTGTATTACAGGGGATAAATTATTTAATGTCAAGTGCTTTTTTATTAGCAGTAGATGTGAATCTATCAAGTCCCCTAATGGGGTTGCTTATTTGCCTGCAGGCTTTGCATCCTATATAGGTGAAAAAAAAGCCTTATCCCCAAAATATTGGAGCTTTTGGGGGTTCCAGCACTTTTTTCATTACTTTATCATCCAAATTAGAGGCCTTACGGTATATGCAGTATCTCACAAAAGTGAGTAACCCCTCACATTTTTGTAAATATTTTATTATATCTTTTCATGTGACAACACTAAATAAATGACAATTTGCTACAATGTAAAGTAGTGAGTGTACAGCTTGTATAACAATGTAAATTTGCTGTTCCCTCAAAATAACTCAACACACAGCCATTAATATCTAAACCGCTGGCAACAAAAGTGAGCACACCCCTGAGTAAAGATGTCCAAATTGGGCCCAAAGTGTCAATATTTTATGTGGCTACCATTACTTTCCAACACTGTCTTAACCCTCTTGGGCATGGGGTTCACCAGAGATTCACAGGTTGCCATTGGAGTCCTCTTCCATTCCTCCATGATGACATCATGGAGCTGGTGGATGTTAAAGACCTTGCGCTCCTCCACTATCCATTTGAAGATGCCCAACAGATTCTCAATAGGGTTTAGGTCTGGAGACATGCTTGGCCAGTCCATCACCTTTACCCTCAGCTTCATTAGCAAGGCAGTGGCCGTCATGTGTGTTTGAGGTCATTGGAATACTGCCCTGAGGCCCAGTCTCCGAAGGGGAGGAATCTTGCTCTGCTTCAGTATGTCACAGTACACAGTTGGCACACTTATGCAGCCCCAGCCCCAGACCATGACACTTCCATGGACATGTGCATTCGTTTTCGTCCGAATGCATTTTCGTCCGAATTTCAGCTATTTTCGTTTTCGTTTTGACAAACGATAACGAAAGCACAAAATCCGAAAAACGAAAGATCCGACATAAATAAATGCTTTATTTTCGTTTTCATTGTTACAACAGTTCGATATAGAATAGGAGATTCGACATGACTCTGACAACAATCTGTGTCTATAGAACCTGTGGTCGAATGTGCTTAACCTTACCTCTATTAGTCCAAGATTATATAGAGAAAATATTCGACAGAGAAAAAAGATTTGACAGAGAGAAAAGATTCTGCAAGTTACTGTCCTAAAAACTGTTTGGGGACCCGGGTCCTGCCCCAGGGGACATGTATCAATGCAAAAAAAAGTTTTAAAAACGGCCGTTTTTTCGGGAGCAGTTATTTTAATAATGATTAAAGTGAAACAATAAAAGTGTAATATTCCTTTAAATTTCGTAGGGGGGGGGTTGTCTATAGTATGCCTGTGAAGGGGCGCATGTTTCCCGTGCTTAGAATTGTCCCTGCACAAAGTGTCATTTATGCAGGAAAAAAAGTCCTTTAAAATCACTCGCAGCTATTATGAATTGTCGGCTCCCGTAATACAGAGAACACTCATTGAAAGTCATTGATAAAAAAATAAATAAATAAATAAATAAAAAAGCGTGGGGGTCCCCCAAATTCAATTACCAGGCCCTTCAGGTCTGGTATGGATATAAAGGGGAACCCTGCCTCAAATTTAAGAAAAAATTTGACGTGGGGTTCCCCCTAAATATCCATAACCAGACCCTTCAGGTCTGGTATGGATATTAAGGGGAACCCCGCATCAAATTTAAAAAAAATTTGACGTGGGGTTCCCCCTAAAAATCCATACCAGACCCTTTATCCGAGCACGCAACCTGGCAGGCTGCAGGAAAAGAGGGGGGGACGAGAGAGCGGCCCCCCCTCCCTCCTGAACCGTACCAGGCCACATGCCCTCAACATTGGGAGGATGCTTTGGGGGTCCGTGACCCCTCAAAGCACCTTGTCCCCATGTTGATGAGGACAAGGGCCTCATCCCCACAACCCTGGCCGGTGGTTGTGGAGGTCTGCGGGCGGGGGGCTTATCAGAATCTGGAAGCCCCCTTTAACAAGGGGACCCCCAGATCCCGGCCCCCCCCTGTTTGAAATGGTAAGGGGGTACAAAAGTACCCCTACCATTTCACAAAGAAAGTGTAAAAAATGGTTAAATAAAACAAACACACTTTTGAAAAATTCCTTTATTAAAAATAAAAAAATAAAAAAAAGATTCCAGCGGCGGTAATCCACTCTTGCTATCCAGCGACGGACGATCATCTCTCCAGCGATGTCTCATGTCATCCAGCGCAGCGAATCCTCCGTCCTTCTTCTGTCTCCGTGGAGGAGACACTGCAAGGATTCCGGCGGATGACGTTTCTTATATACGGAGGGCGGGGCCACCCGTCACCTGACCCCGCCCCCCTCTGACGCAAGGGGAAACCCGGGGTTCCCTGTGACGTAGGGGTGACCCGCACCCCTCTGATGTAACACAGGCAGGTTTCCGTTACATCAGAGGGGGGCGGGGTCACCCATACGTCACGGGGAACCCCGGGTTTCCCCTTGCGTCAGAGGGGGGCGGGGTCAGGTGACGGGTGGCCCCGCCCTCCGTATATAAGAAACGTCATCCGCCGGAATGCCTGCAGTGTCTCCGTGGAGGAGACAGAAGAAGGATGCTGCGCTGCGCTGGATGACATTAGACATCGCTGGAGAGATGACCGTCCGTCGCTGGATAGCAAGAGTGGATTACCGCCGCTGGAATCTTTTTTTTTATTTTTAATAAAGGAATTTTTAAAAAGTGTGTTTGTTTTATTTAAACATTTTTTACACTTTCTTTGTGAAATGGTAGGGGTACTTTTGTACCCCCTTACCATTTCAAACAGGGGGGGGGCCGGGATCTGGGGGTCCCCTTGTTAAAGGGGGCTTCCAGATTCTGATAAGCCCCCCGCCTGCAGACCTCCACAACCACCGGCCAGGGTTGTGGGGATGAGGCCCTTGTCCTCATCAACATGGGGACAAGGTGCTTTGAGGGGTCACGGACCCCCAAAGCATCCTTCCAATGTTGAGGGCATGTGGCCTGGTACGGTTCAGGAGGGAGGGGGGGCCGCTCTATCGTCCCCCCCTCTTTTCCTGCGGCCTGCCAGGTTGCGTGCTCGGATAAAGGGTCTGGTATGGATTTTTAGGGGGAACCCCACGTCAATTTTTTTTTTATTTGACGCGGGGTTCCCCTTAATATCCATACCAGACCTGAAGGGTCTGGTTATGGATATTTAGGGGGAACCCCACGTCAATTTTTTTCTTAAATTTGAGGCAGGGTTCTCCTTAATATCCATACCAGACCTGAAGGGCCTGGTAATTGAATTTGGGGGACCCCCACGCTTTTTTTTTTATTTATTTATTTATTTATCAATGACTTTCAATGAGTGTTCTCTGTATTACGGGAGCCGACAATTCATTATAGCTGCGAGTGATTTTAAAGGACTTTTTTTCCTGCATAAATGACACTTTGTGCAGGGACAATTCTAAGCACGGGAAACATGCGCCCCTTCACAGGCATACTATAGACAACCCCCCCCCCCTACGAAATTTAAAGGAATATTACACTTTTATTGTTTCACTTTAATCATTATTAAAATCACTGCTCCCGAAAAAACGGCAGTTTTTAAAACTTTTTTTTGCATTGATACATGTCCCCTGGGGCAGGACCCGGGTCCCCAAACACTTTTTAGGACAGTAACTTGCAAATTAGCCTTTAAAATTAGCACTTTAGATTTTGAACGTTGGAGTCCCATAGACTTTAATAGGGTTCTAAAGTATGCTATATACTAGCTCCATCGAATCTTCTTTATACATTCGACAGACACCATAAGCCTTCAAAGACAGATTCGACCGTAATTCATGTGGATTTTCGGACGAATGCAATTTTTGAACGAAAAACAAAATAAATAAAAACGAATTTCGGGAGTAACTAAATAAATTAAGTTTTCAGACGAAAACGAAATTCCGAAACAAAATATTTTACTCTGCACATGTCTACACTTCCACTGCATCATTTTTAGAAGAGGCTTCCTTCGGGGACAACAGCTATGCAGACCAACAGACTGCGGTGTGTGGTGTATGTTCTAAGAACTGGCAGGCTGATTCCCCCCCACCCCTTCAACCTCTGCAGCAATGCTGGCAGCACTCATATGTTTATATCCCAAAGACAGCCTCTGGACATGAAGCTGAGCATGTGCACTCAACCTCCTTGGTCGACCATGACGAGACCTGTTCTGGATGGAACCTGTCCTGTTAAACCGCTGTATGGTATTGGCAACCATGCTGCAGCTCAGTTTCAGGGTCTTGGCAATCTTCTTATAGCCTAGCCCATCTTTGTGTAGAGCAAAAAATATTTTTTTCAGATCCTCAGAGAGTTCTTTGCCATGAGGTGCCACGTTAAACTTCCAGTGACCAGTATGAGAGAGTGAGAGTGATAACACCACATTTAACACACCCGCTCTCCATTCACACCTGGGACCATGTAGCACTAACGAGTCACATGACACTGGGGAAGGAAAATGGCTAATTTGGAAATTTTCACTTACGGTCTACTCACTTTTGTTTCCAGTGGCTTAGACATTTTTGGCTGTGTGTTGTTATTTTGAGGGAACAGCAAATTTACACTGTTATGCAAGCTGTACACTCACTACTTAACATTCTAGCAAAGTGTAATTTCTTTAGTGTTGTCACCTAAAAAAGATATAGTAAAATACTTACAAAAATGTGATTGGTGTACTTTTGTGAGATACTGTAAACGTGTCCTAGTAGAGCTGTATTTAACACCTTATCCAAACATAAAGTGTGCCAATGTTTTTTAAAAATGGTCTCAACCTCTTTAAACTGAGAATGAAATTTAGAGATAAACCCGAATTCTTGATTTGTATTAATAATCCTTTCCTTATCTATGAGTATTGACTGTTGGGGTACTTCCTTAATTTCCTGAATCAAATTTTCTAAGTTGTTGTTGTCATAACCCTTCTCGATGAAACGCTCTTTCAGTATGTTGGACTGTGCCAAAAATTCATCCTCTTACGTGCAATTTCTCCTTACTTTAGTTATTTGTCCTTTCGGTATATTATATTATATTTACTGTGTAATGGTAAGTATATGTTGCAGTCGGTAGGTTTAAAGTAAACATTAGTTCCTAAGCTGTCTCCCTTTCTAAAGACATTGCCATCCAGGTAATGAATTTGATCCCTGCTCCAAGAAAAATCTATATTGTTTTTGTTAATATTTAAGGCCTCCATAAATGTTTTATAGGGAAATTGAACCTTAAAAAATACTTTCTGGGTTGGAATACCGAAGGAAGCTACAGTACAGTACAGCCACATATGGAATAGATAGTGGTTTAAAAAAACAAATCTCTATTTAATACACCTGTGCCAGCCAATCAACGTGTTGAAGTGCTTAAAAATTTTGTTTTAAGAGATTTAGAAAATGTAGTGCCTAAACAAAATGCGTAGTGCCCAAACAAAATGCTAACCCTAAATATGTCAAAGATGGCATTGAACAATTAGAAAAACAGAAAGATGTGATTGTCAGACAAGCAGATTGGGGGGGGAGGGGGGTAGTCATAATGAATAAACAGGAATATCACACCTAATTAGCCACCATGCTAGCAGATAATACGTTGCACAAAATACATAAAGATTCTATTAACCCACCTGCTTGACCAATTGTAAATAGTATTGGGTCAGTAACGGATAGATTGGGCCAATATTTGGACCATTTTTTGCAGGCTAGTGTCCTTCAGACTAGGGCTTATTTAAAGGACACAAAAAATCTCCTACAAGTACTAGGAGATTTTAATTTGACAGGAAAAACAGAAATTTTTTTGGTGACATCCGACGTGGTGTCCCTGTACACCGTTATACAACACAATGATGCACTTTTAGCTCTTAATTGGGCTTTAAGTCAGTGAGAAGATATTTTGTTTGAACAGAAACACTTCCTACGTAATGTACTGAAATTCTGTCAATCCCATAACTACTTCTGGTACAATAGCGAATTCTATTCATAAATTAAAGGAGTAGCTATGGGTGCCAAATTTGCACCGAGCATAGCCAATCTTTTTATGGCCAAATGGGAAGACAAAAATATATACGTAAGGAATATAAAGGGCTTCTATTTTACAAAAGATTTATTGATAATAATAATAATAATAATACATTTTATTTATAATGCACTTTCCATCAAAAGACCTCAAAGTGCTACATAATTACAATAAAAACAAACAAACCGCTTAATTTACAAAACATTTGCTAAAAAGAAAAGTCTTCAACCCCTTTTTAAAATTTTCAGTAGACTGAGAAACCCTCAGACTATCAGGCAAAGCATTCCACAGACGTGGGGCAGCAGCACAAAAAGCCCTATCTCCCATGGTTTTCAACCTAGTTTTTGGAACCTCTAAACAATTCAAATTAGTTGAGCGAAGGGAACGCGGTAGATTTTGCAATCTAAGAAGTTCCTTAAGATAAGGTGGAGCTTGTCCATGTATGCATTGATGCACAAGAAGAGAGACCTTATACTCAATCCTTGTAGAGACCGGCAGCCAATGAAGAGATTTTAAAATTGGAGTGATATGCTCATGCTTCCGCACTCTCATTAGGATCCTCGCTGCAGAGTTTTGAACGTATTGCAACCTCTGCATGCTCTTTCTCGGAATCCCAATGAGAAGTGCGTTGCAATAATCCAGCCTGGAGGAGACAAAGGCATGAATCAATCTTTCAGCATCGGAAAAAGAAAGGATAGGACGAAGTTTAGAGATATTACGAAGGTGGTAGAAAGAAGTCTTGCATACTTGATTTATATGAGCTTCAAAAGTGAGTTGGGAATCCATTTTTACACCAAGATTAGTGACAACAGACGAAACTGGAATTTTAGAGCCTGAAAAGGCAATACTTGTTATCAGCGATGATTTAATCTGGTGAGATGTTCCAATCATAATAAACTCAGTTTTGGAGCTATTTAGTTGCAAGAAATGTTGTTCCATCCACTCCTTTATCTCCTCCAGACAGGCGGTAAGGACTGATAGGGGTGACTGTACTGAAGGAGTTTCAGCTGCAGCTTTTACATAAAGCTGTGTATCGTCAGCATAACAATGGAAAGAAATATTATAACGATTTATAATATGGCCCAAGGGAGTAAGATATAGAATAAATAAAATCGGGCCAAGCACTGACCCTTGGGGAACTCCGCAGGTAACCATATGCGGTTTAGATTTAAAATGACCCAATGTAGTTTGTTCAATCCTATCTGTAAGATATGACTCGAACCAACTGAAGGCTACATTTTTTAGTCCAACATTATCACGAAGACTATCTAAAAGAATGCCATGATCGACAGTGTCGAACGCAGCTGACAAATCCAACATAATAAGTAAAGACGGAGAACCGGCATCAGATGACATAAGAAGATCATTTGTAACCCGAACAAGAGCGGTCTCCGTACTATGAGCAAAACGAAAGCCTGATTGAAATTTTTCAAAAAGGCTGTTATGCTTGAGATGATCCTGAAGATGACTTGCAACTGCTTTCTCAAGTACCTTAGATAAAAAGGGAAGATTAGAAATAGGCCTATAATTAGAAAGGACTTCCGGATCAAAAGTGGATTTTTTAAGCAGTGGTCTAATAACAGCACTTTTTAAAATGGAAGGAACATGGCCAGTTCGAAAAGAGTAATTAACAACAGCAGTAATCAATGGACTTAAAACTAAAACATACGTTTTTACCAGTGGAGTTGGAAAAGGATCCAAGGAACAGGTTGTGGGCTTCATTCGCTTAACAATACCCTGTACCTCTTCCAATGACACCTCTGGTAAATGATCCATTTGTCGTGGCACAAAACAGTTTAAATGGACAGTTTGAGCCAAAGGACCAGACAGAGAGGAACGGATATGATCAATCTTGGATCTAAAAAAATCCATAAATTCATTACACCGCTCTTCCGAAATAGCAGTAGTCGATGGCGAATTTGGCTTAAGCAATTGATTTATAGTTGAAAAGAGCTGCTTAGAATTTCCTGAACTATTTTGTATAACTTTAGAATAGAACTGCGACCTAGCCTCCTTAAGGGACTGTGCATATAGATGTTGATGCTCCCGGTAAATTTGTTTATGGACAGTGAGGCCAGAGGCTCGAAAACGCCGTTCAAGAACCCGTCCCACTGCCTTCATCTTACGAAGCTCATCTGTATACCACGGGGCTGAGTGAGTAAAAGTAACAGCTCTCGTTTTAAGTGGGGCATAAAAGTCCAACAGACTGCTAAGCTGGCTATTATAATAAGCCACCGCATCATCAACAGAGCAAAATTGTGTAGATAGATGCTGAAAATCCATTGCCAAAAGTTCAGGATTTATATTTTTTAAGTTTCTAAAACAAATGTCCCGCTTGGGCTTATAACAACTGGATGATGATATCAAATCCATTGAAATAGCCATATGGTCTGACACACCTAGGTCATACACCTGCAAATTAGTCAAAGGAGCAAAATTCGTAATGACCAGATCCAAGGTATGCCCCCTAGTATGTGTGGGGACATCAACGAGTTGTTTTAAATTAAAACAATCCAGCAGCTGAAGAAATTCCGCTGCGGGATGGCACGAAGGGGTATCAACATGAATATTTAAATCTCCTAAAATAATAACATTTACATTTGATATACAAAAGGTTGTTAAAAGATTTGACAACTCAGCAGTAAATGATGAGCTAATTTTTGGTGGCCTATAAACAAGAATGAACAACACAGGGAAAGGAATTTTACATTTAAAAGCAAGACATTCAAATGACACTAAATCTGGTACTAATTGCAAAGATAGCTCCAAATGGCTGCGGTAGATAACTAGCAGGCCCCCACCTCGCCCTGTGCTACGGGCTATTTCAAGATAACTATACCCTTTAGGACAGCTCTCGTTTAAAGAAGAAAAAATATTTGGCTGATGCCAAGTCTCTGTAACGAACATAAAATCCAAACATTTATCCAGAATATGATCATGAATAAAACACGATTTGTTTGTGATAGATTGTGCATTTAAAAGTTCAATTTTGCTACTTGAAAACGCAACACATCTTCGCACCGGTCGCAACAGACTAAAATCCACCCCACGTTTCTCCTTCAACTCAGCAAGCGATGTTGCCATAGAAATGTTTAAACCACATAACTGATGATCACCAGCGCGCCGCTTGATGACCTGCTTTAATTTGGGAGGGGACCTAAATATCTTTAGAAACATTTATGAAGGCATTAAATATTAACAATAACAATATCAGACTATATTTTTCTTGGAGCAGGGATCAAATTCATTACCTAGACATCAATGTCTTTACAAAGGGAGACAGCTTAGGGACTTATGTTTACTTTAAACCTACGGACCGCAACAGTTACTTACCATTACACAGTGGTCACCACCCCCTTTGGCTAAAAAATATACTGAAATGACAAATAACTAGAGTAAGGAGAAATTGCATGGAAGAAGATGATTTTTTGGCAAAGTCCAACATACTGAAAGAGCGTTTCATTGGAGAAGGGTTATGATGGCAATAACTTAGAAAATTTTATTCAGGAAACTAAAGAAGTACCCCAACAGTCTATACTCATAGATAAGGAAAGGATTATTAATACAAATCAAGAATTCTGGTTTATCTCTAATTTTCATTCTCAGTTTAAAGAGGTTGAGACCATTTTTAAAAAACATTGGCACATTTTATGTGTGGATAAGGTGTTAAACACATCTCTACACACGTTTATATACCATAAGGCCCCTAATTTGGGTGATAAAGTAGTGAAAAAAGCGCTAGAACTCCCAAAAAACCCAATCTTTTTGGGATAAGGTAGTTTTTTTGCTTGTAGAAGATGCAAAGCCTGCAGGCAAATAAGTAACCCCGTTAGGGGATTTCATAGATTCACATCTATGGCTAATAACAAAGCATTTGACATTAAAAAATGTATCACCTGTAATACAGACCATGTTGTCTATGTCCTGGTATGCCCATGTGGTTTAATATATGTTGGGCAGACCAAATAAATTCTGAAAATATGCATCATCAACATCGTAGCCAGGATCCATAAGGGTTAACATTTTGGGGAATTGGGGAATTGATAGAACCTTCCCAGCATGGAGGGGTGTGAATAGATTAAGGGAACTATCAAAAAGGGAAACCAAATGGATATTTCTAATGAACCCTTTATCTCCAAAGGACATGAATGTAGATTTAGATATAGTTTCATAGTTTCATAGTTGCTAAGGTTGAATAAAGACACCAGTCCATCCAGTTCAACCTGAGTGAGTATCTACAATTGTCCCTATTCCTGTACATTGCACACTCACATCAGTCCCTACCCTCAAGGAGCACACAATCCAAGGTCCCCACTCATACACTAGGGCCAATTTTGGGTAGATGCAAATGAACCTACCTGCATGTCTTTGGATTGTGGGAAGAAACCGGAGTACCTGGAGGAAACCCACGCAGGCACAGGGAGAACATGCAAACTCCAGGCAGGTAGTGTCGTGGTTGGATTTGAACCAGCGACCCTTCTTACTGCTAGGTGAGAGTGCTACCCACTACACCACTGTGCCGCCCTTATATATCAATTGCTTCATAAGTGATTATTAACACTATGTGTCTGAATAATTAGTCCCTATTGATTTATAAGTAATGAATTAATGAATCATTTTTCGATTTTATCCAATCTTGTGTCCTGCAATTATTGTTAGCAATGTTAAAGTTACACCGTTATTAATTAAAACCCTCCCCGGCTATTGAATTTAAATATTGATCTTTTGGTAATTACTGTTCAAGGATAATACATCTTTCCTTCAAATTCAAAATCTGATTCTCTCATTTTTTATATTTTTAATGTTTTTAATACGATTGTTTTATTGCTACGATATCAATTATTTAATTCATTTTGGGTATATATGAACTCAATTAATATATAACAATATCGCGGTTCCTCCTATTTCAACAATTATGCATCAGCCAGTCAATTTATTCGATTAATATTAATAGCTATATAGAATATACTAGATACAATCATTAATATTGATAGCTATAGAGAATATTTCAGATCCGGTTTAGGCTTATAAAAACTGTTTTAATAAATATTTTTTTTATTTTGGGGTATTTTACCTTTTTTGTTCCTTGTTGATTTTAATTTTAATTTAAACTGATTCATAATAAGAAATGAAATTCTGAATCGTGTGAATAATATTATGGGCATGTATATGTGTACATGTACATGTGTTTATGAGTATTGGTGTACATCCAGAATATGACACCTGAGACATATTAGATTGGAGGTTACTATAATTTGCTGAACATATTCAACTACTCCGATATTTGCATCAACACATGGCATTATTTAGGGGTTAGAGTCCATATGATTATCTATTATACATGGCAGGATTAGTAAGATTTTGTATTTTTTATATATACAATCTGTATAAAATTTGGTTGTAAACGATTCCCTGATGATAAGGTATGTTGCTCCTCTAATCCATTGTAGATGTCAATTAGTCATAATGATTTCCTCTGGAACACTCACTTGTTAGACCAAAATTAAGGGGATAACTCACCTGAAAGGAAGTTTATTTAAGGAACGATGTCTAGCTGTGTGTCTCTAACCTCAAATTAAGTCAATTTGAGGAAACATGTCAGGGATTGAACACACAGCGTCTATTTAGGGTCAGCTAGGCTACCGAAGAGACGAGAGTGGGTTTCAATTATTCATAATTTAGAAATATGAGAACGCATAGCTGATACCCTATCATCCGGTGTTTGTGCTGACAGTTTTTGTAACTATTCAAGTTTTTAAACCTATGCACATAACATATGCGATTTAAAAAAAGTTTTCTATCAATAAATCACTTTTCAGAATTATGCTATGGTGCTATCTGTTTCATGAGATCACAGTAACATCTTTCGGGATCTCTATGTGAGAACGATCGGGTGGTAGATGATACGGACTGAACAATCAGCAGGATGAGCCAATCATTCCCTGATGTCCTGACACACCTAACCCATAATCATCTAACAGCAATACTAACAGCCCATGAGGAGGATTGGCGAGACCATCCATCCATTCACTTGCTGAGTTCTGGTAAGTGTACACTTCATAGGGAGAGGGATTCGCTAACAGAGTGAGAGCGGGTGCCAGAGACTTCACTGCACAGCAGAGCACCTTTCTTAGGATCCCCCTTGTGGAACTGTGTGTTTATTGTTTTATCACCACTACTGCATTTATTTGAAAGTCACATCAGTTAAAGGAAGATGTGGGGTCGCTGTTTGTTTCTGTTACACACAAACACACACACACACACACACACACATATATATATACGCTACACTGAATGCAGAGAGTACAGTGCCTTGAAAAGGCATTTGGGCCCCTTGAAATTTTAAACATTTTGTCATGTTACAACCAAAAACGTAAATGTATTTTCTGAATTTTATGTGATAGACCAATACAAAGTGGCACACAAGTGTGCAGTGGAAGGTAAATGAGAAATGGTTTTCAACATTTTTTACAAATAAATATGTGTAAAGTATGGTGAGCATTTGTATTCAGCCCCCCGAGTCAATACTTTGTAGAACCATCTTTCTCTGCGATTACAGCTGCAAGTCTTTTTGGGCATGTCTCTACCGTCTTTTCACATCTAGAGAGTGACATTTTTGCCCATTCTTCTTTGCAAAATAGCTCAAGATTGGATGGAGAGTGTTTGTGAACAGCAATTTTCAAGTGTTGCCACAGATTCTCAATTGGATTTAGGTCTAAACTTTAACTGGGCCATTCTAACACATGAATATGCTTTGATCTAAACCATTCCATTGTACCTCTGGCTGCATGTTTAGGGTCGTTGTCCTGCTGGAAAACGAACCTCCGCCCCAGTCTCAAGTCTTTTGCAGACTGAAATAAGTTTTCTTCTAAGACTGCCCTTTATTTGGTTCCATCCATCTTCCCATCAACTCTAACCAGTTTCCCTGTCCCTGCTGATGAAAAGCATTCCCACAACATGATGCTGCCACCACCATGTTTCACAGTGGGGATGGTGTGTTTAGGGTGATGTACAGTATTAGTTTTCTGCCACACTTAGCTTTTACTTTAAGGCCAAAAAGTAAAATTTTGGTCTCATCTAATCAAAGCACCTTCTTTCACATGTTTGCTGTGTCTTCCACATGGCTTTTTCACAAACTGCAAATAGGACTTCTTATGGCTTTCTTTCAATGATGGATTTCTTATTGCCACTCTTCCATAAAGGCCAAATTTGTGGTATGTAATAGTTGTCCTGTGGACAGATTCTCCCACCTGCGGTGTGGATCTCTGCAGCTCCTCTAGAGTTACCATGAGCCTCTTGGCTGCTTCTCTGATTAATGCTCTCCTTGCCCTGCTTGTAAGTTTAGGTGGACGGCCATGTCTTGGTAGGTTTGCAGTTGTGTCATACTCTTTCCATTTTTGGATGATGGATTGAACAGTGCTCTGTGAGATGTTCAAAGCTTAGGATTTTTTTTATAACCTAACCCTGCTTTAAACTTCTCCACAACTTTATCCTTGACCTGTCTGGTGTGTTCCTTGGCCTTCATGATGATTTTTGTTCACTAAGGTTCTCTAACAAACCTCCAAGGGCTTCACAGAACAGCTTTATTAACAAGCTCAGATTAACTTACCCACAGGTGGACTCTATTTACTAATTAGGTGGCTTCTGAAGGCAATTGGTTCCACTAGATTTTAGTTAGGAATATCAAAGTAAAGGGGGCTGAATACAAATGCATGCCACACTTTTCACATATTTATTTGTAAACAATTTTGAAAAACATTTATCATTTCCCTTCCACTTCACAATTATGTGCCGCTTTGTGTTGGTCTATCACATAAAATCCCAATAAAATACATTTACGTTTTTGGTTGCAACATGACAAAATGTGTAAAATTTCCAGGGGTATCAATACTTTTTCAAAGCACTGAATATATAAATATAAATATATATATATATATATATATATATATATATATATATATATATATATATATATATATATATATATGCTACACTGCATGCAGAGTATATATACAGTTGTGCTTATAAGTTTACATACCCTCGCAGAATGTATGATTTCTTGGCCAATTTTCAGAGAATATAAATGATAACACAAAAACTTTTCTTTTACTCATGGTTAGTGTTTGGCTGAAGCCATTTATTATCACTCAACTGTGTTTGCTCTTCTTAAATCATATTCACAACAGAAATTACCCAAATGACCCTGATCAAAATTTTACATACCCCCGTTCTTATTACTGTGTATTGCCCCCTTTAACATCAATCACAGCTTGAAGTCTTTTGTGGTATTTGTAAACCCACCTGCCTAATCTAGCTTAAAGCGGAGCTCCACCCTAAAGTGGAACTTCCACTCATTGGAACCCTCCCTCCCTCCCGTGCCACAATTGGCACCTTTCAGGGGGGAGGGGGGTTCAGATACCTGTATAGTACAGGTATTTGCACCCACTTCCGGCATATATATCCGCAGAATCTGCGGGTATTTACGCCACTTCCTGCAGGTCCCCCGCTGTCTGCTGGGAAACACATGGATCCCAGAGACAGCGGGGACCATCCTTATTGTGCAGTGCGACTTGTGCATGTGCAGTAGGGAACCGGGAAGTGAAGCCTCAAGGCTTCACTTCCTGATCCCCTAACTGAAGATGGCGGCGGCAGCACCCGAGAGCCGATCGAGAGATTGGCTTCAGGTGCCGACATCGCGGGCGTGCTGGGCGGGTAAGTGTCCTTATTTTAAAAGTCAGCAGCTGCAGTATTTGTAGCTGCTGACTTTTAAAAACAAAAAACGGTGGAACTCCCGCTTTAATCTATCTCCATCCACAGGCTCACACTATATACGGCCGCTATATAAGCAGCCTTATATAGTGTGGGGCGTGGACTAAGTCCCCCTGAGGCATGATTGGCCAAAGGCACTCTGTCTTTGGGGAATCAAAGCTCTCTCTGCAGAGTGCGCTGTGGTTGGCCAAAGCATGCAAGTCAGGTGCATGCCTTGGCCAATCATCAGACGCTAATGAACTGTAATCTCGCAGTGCATTATGGACATACAGATGGAGAGGCCTCAAACCCTATCTTCAAATACTGAAAACCCAGGGGATCAGATACAGATGGGGGTTCCCGTTCAAGTTATCCTTCTCCCACCTGGGACGAGAGTTTCACGCTACTACAGCTGGACCTGCCCCGTCTTCATCCAATGCTCCCTCCCCTGTCTTAATTCAATGCTCCCTCCCCCTCCTCTACTAGACCTGGTACCTTGCGGCCTCCTCGCCAACCCACCCAAGCTTCCCAAGCCTCTCAATGCTCTCAACACAGTTATTATGAGACCTGCAGGCTCAACGCTTTCACAAAGCCAATAATGGCTGAAGCCATTTCCTCTGTATCCTCGTATTCCCTTGCTGCCGGTCCCCCTTCTGTGACCAATGTACTTGGTTTTACGTCAACTTTTCTCCTGGAACATTACGATACATGTTGTTGTTATCAACCCTCTGCTATAACTGTTCCCGGTCCTGAGACCAGTAATGAAGCTAACCAGCCCATCATAGGCTGCCCCACCTGAGAGATGGCGGTCAGGGATGTTGACTTCCACACCCATGCACTAAGCAAGGACACGGACACCAGATGTTTTCCCTATCCCCTCCCACGTAGCAAGATCTATGATGTCCGGAGCATATTTACTGAACTGCCCCCCCCCCTCTTTTTATTTTATTTTTTTATTTTTATTTTTTTTCTCTCCCAGTGTATTGCTTGGGTTCAAATTTTTATCATTGACTCTGGGAATGTCAAAACGTAGGGGGGCAAAGTACTCCTTGAAGAGATAGACTTCATTCGTTAAGCAATTCGGTTATGTCCTTTACTCCTGCTCCAAGGTTCTCCGCCCCTCTTTAAAAGGGTGGAGAAACAATCAGTTGGGTAGGGCCAGGTGCGGAGGTGACAAGCCCTTGGCCATCGTCTTCAGGTACCCAGGGGTCCCAGACAGTTATAATGTTAAATGTTCTATACAGGTCTCAAGTTAGTAGCACCATATTAGCTGGTTCTTGTTAACAATGTTTTTAGAATAGTACTTGATTCTGTGCTAAAGATTTTCTTGTTTTTTAGACAAATGTTTTGTTTTGTAACAGGCTGGTGGTTCCGATGGACTGCATCCCTCCGCATGAGTTGGCACTTGACTAAGACGATGGGCTTGGCCAATGTCCCACTCCATTGTGGACCACACTGTCCACGAAGTGTTGCATTTACGCCTTTAATGTTTACTCTACTTCAAGTTCTTCTTGATACTCTCAAATCTTATGTCTTGTTCTCCCATTCCCCCTCTCTCTCTGTTTTCTCTCCTCTCCACCTTTTCCCCTCTTGGGCCCCGGGGTGTGTGAGTGGAATGCATTGTGGCACCACATTTATGATCCCATGACCCTCCACTGGCTGTCCCTGAATGTTCAGGGCATGAACTCTCCCCAGAAATGGGTCGAAGTTTCTAAATATCTTAAACAACAAAAAATTGATTTTGAATGTCTTCAGGAAACCCACTTTTCCTCTTCCTCCCACCCCAAATATTTTGCGGCAGATTACCCCCATATTTATCTGGCTAATGGCCCTGCTAAACAGAAGGGTGTCATGATAGCCCTCCGTAAATCGGTCCCATTTATTTGCAGTAAACAAATAGCAGACCCAAATGGTAGATATCTAATCCTGCAGGGCAATATTCAAGACAATGAAGTCACCATCATGACCTACTATGCCCCCGAATAAGAATCCCAGGCCCTTCCTGACTCACATCTGCTCCCTGTTGAAGTCACACCAGAAGGGTACCCTCCTACTGGCGGGCGACTCTAATGTGACACTAAACCCTTCTCTTTACAATTACCCATCGGACCACAAGCTCCCCTCCCAGGCTGCAAAAATATTCAACAGTGCCCTCCAAGCTCACGATTTAGTAGATGTCTGGCGGGAGTCCCACCTCCTGAGCAAGGACTAGACTCCCTACTCTCATCCTCATCATTTTAATTCTAGGATTGACTACGTTTGCATTAAGGAAACATCTCCCTCTAATAGACTTTGTCACTATTCTTGCTGCCCCGTGGTCTGATCATGACCCCATCTTGACAGTTTTTCATTCTTTGCTCAGCAAACCGCAACGCTACCTTTGGGTCATAAACGATTCTCTCCTCTCTTTTAAAGAGATCCTTAATGACATCCACAAGACTTCAGTGGAATATTTGAAACTTAATGCCAGATCGGTTTCATCTCAGGTTACTTAATGGGAGGCATATAAGGCGGTCCTTCGGGGCCACGTTATCTGCCTTGCTTCTAAAGGGAACGAGCACATACTCGCCATAACTTAGAACAACAATTAGAGGCCTTATCAGCGACCTTCAAAAAACACCCCACCCCTGCCAACTGCAATCTCCTAGACAAAGCCTGTACAGACTTAGACTTATATTTGACTGACGAAGTGGAACGCACCCTACTCTGGGCCCGACAAAAGTGGTATGTCAAAGCCAATAAACCCAATGCAATGCTGGCTAACAGACTGCGCACCTTTACCCCAAAATATACCCCTATTGCTTTGCGCACCTGACATAGCATCCTCACGGGTAACCCTCAATGGGTTTTCGATGAATTTAGATATTGTCTTCTAAACTTTACTCTGTCCCCAAAAACTCTTCCACCCAGGGCCTTGATACCTTTCTGACAAAGCTATCCCTACCATCCCTAACTGAACCCCACATATCCCTTATGGATCAGGATATACAAGTCTTGGAAGTTCTTCAATGCATTAAAGGGTTGAAGGTGGGTAAAAGACTGGGCCCAGATGGCTTTACAACCTATACTATCAAAAATTGGCTGACGTCATTGCCCCCAATCTGACAAATATGTACAATTCAGTTAAGGAAGGTCAACCCTTCACATCCGACCTGCTGATGGCAAACATCGTAATGATTCCCAAACCTGACAAGGACCATTCCTCCTGGGCTAACTTCAGGCCGATCCCTTTAATCAATATAGATATGAAAATCTTGATAAAGATCTTGGCTAACTGCCTTAACGCCTTTCTCCCATGTCTAATAAAAAAAGACCAGGTAGGCTTTGTCCCAAGGAGGCAAGCTAGTGACGCCATCCAACGTCTCCTCCAAATACAGCACATTGTTCATCATAGGTCCTTTGAAACAATGTTCTTGTCATTGGATAGCAATAAGGCCTTTGACACTTTGTCATGGCTCTATCTGACGCAGGTGCTAACCCATTATGGATTCGGCACACCTTTTATGAGCTGGGTATCAGCTATTTATGATGCCCCCCAGGCCAAAGTGAAATACTTTGGCTTCGAGTCATCTACCTTCCCTATTAAAAGGGGAACCCACCAGGGCTGCCCACTTTCCCCACTTTTATTTATCCTAGCACTTGAACCCCTGCCAATTCGATCCCACCTGGATATATCGGGGGTGGAAATAGCGGGTACCTCCCACAAATTGTCCTTGTTTGAGGACGATATTCTCCTCACTGAACCCAGACTCACCCTTCCAAACTTACTATCTCTTTTAGACACCTTTGCCACATTCTCTGGCCTATCACTGCTAAATCTAAAGCAATGTCGGTCAACCTCTCACCCCGTGAGCTAGATGATCTAAAATCAGCTTTTTCTTTCCAATGGTTAAACTCATTACCTTACCTGGGGATTAAACTTACCCCAAGATACTCTGGCCTTTACCAAGCCAACTTCCCTTCACTTTTTGGGAAGCTGGCAGCTATGCTCATCTCCTGATCTACCCTCCCAAAGCTGATTTTTTATTTTTTTTTGGGTCTTACCAGTTCACGTCCCCTCCCACATTATACAAATACATCAGCGTAAAATTATGAAGTTTATCTGGGTTTCTACGAGACCCAGTATCAAAAAACAGGTTCTTTATTCTTTAGGATCAATGGTGGCCTTTCGGTCCCCAAATTACATGCTTTCTATGCACCAGCGGCTATCACTCCATTGTCCCATCTCCACGAGAAACAGCAAATGCCGTTATGGGCCACCATTGATCTACTGGACTCCCAACCGATACCATTTGCCTCGCTCCCCTGGCTCCCTTGAGCCCATCGTCCAAATAATATTGGCCCATGTCTGGCCCACTCACTCAGTTTGTGGGATATATTTGGCGGGCCTGATCTCTCCCCACCTCCCCCTACTCCACCTTCTTCAGTGTCCACTATTCCCACCAGGATGCGACAACCCACGGCAATTTACATGGTGGACTGAGAATGGCTTTGTGGATGTTCACTCCATGTTTACGCCTACTAAGATTATCCCATTCACATCCTTACGATCCTCCCATGACATCCCCCTTAGGGAACACTATAATTATATGCACTATAGTTATATGCAAATCCGACATTTCCTTCAGCAACTTACAAGGTCTTGATCAACCCCCTACACGCTAACCCCCTTTGAGAGCCTCTGTAGATTGCAGCCCCAATCCTCGGGTTTATTCTCCTTAGTATATGCTGCCATAATAGGTTCTAAAAAACACCCTTGAGGTCATATTAACTCCAGTGGTAGGCAGAATTAGGAAAACAAATGGCCCCAGAGGATTGGCAGGTCATGACCATTGCATTGTCTAAATGCTCCAAGAATGTACTCTTCCTGCAGAATGCTTACAAAGTGCTCTATAGATCTCTCTAAGAGCAGATTATGGATCAGAATTTATGTGCTTCTTTGTAACCTCTTTAGTGCAACCATAAGAAAGGACCCATATGAGGCACTACTGGGGAAGCCAATCATGGAACTCCTATGACCAGAAAGCCAACTGACATTGCATATTTTTACTGCAACTAAATTGACCATAGAAAAATCTTGGAAAACCCCGGCCCTCAGCTTCGAAGCAGTTAAAAATTGTGTAAATTACATCATGGTTAATGAGAAGCTGACAGTTGTGTTATCGGATACTAATGATAAAATCCTCCGGACATGGCAACCCTGGGTGATGTATGTCCACCTATCTCGATTCGATCCAGCACTGCTCTCGGTTTAACATACCTCCAATCTCCCTCTTTCTTCTTCTTGACTTTCCATATTCACTATGTTTTCTTTTCTACCCACTCCAATTCTGTACTCCTTCTTTTTTCCTGATTTCCCGACTCACAAGTTAGTCTCTGTCGGGAATGGACGCTAGCTGAGAAAATCCCTTTTTTCGTTTTCTTTTTCTCTTATTATTGCATACCGGAACATGCTACCTAGTCTCACATACGCTACATGAGAATCAGTAAGCTAAAGTACATGCAATTGTAGTTAAACGTGTTATTATGATCTCGGGGTCCACCGGCTTATGTGATAGTCATAACCATTCAGGAAATGGTGCAACCCTCTAGGTCCCCAACAAATAGCTTTTTGATAACTGAAATGTATGCAAGAACATTTACATGACATGTCCGCCACAGTTTTTGTATTCATTTATTGATCTGTATTCTCAATAAAACCCTTTGTACAAGAAATGTAATTTTGCTGCGGGACTGTTCTAAACATGGGAAATATGTGCTACTTTACAGACAGACTAAAGAGACCCCCAGGCACGATATTTAAAGGAATATATCATTTTTATTGTTTTACTTTAAGCATTATTACAATCACTGCTCTTGAAAAAACAACAGTTTTTAAAACTTTTTTTTGCATTGATACATGTTCCCTGGGGCAGGACCTGGGTCCCCAAACACATGTTATGGCAATAACATGCATACAAGACTTTAAAATTAGCACTAGCACTGATTTTTCATGTTCATGTCCCATAGACTTTAATGGTGTTCACACACATTTTTTGCCTGTTCAAGTTCTGGTGCGAACCGAACCTGGGGGTGTCTGGCTTATCCCTAATCAACACCAATGTGTCAATAGAATATTTGCTAACCGGCTAGGGCAGACCTAGGGCCCAAATCAAGGGCTTCAACACCCGCAGCTTTATAACCTTTATAGACTATAGCAAATTTTACCTTTCAGTTATAGGACTATTAATAGAGTGACTCTCAGTGATCTGGGTGGTTTAGAGAGCTTCAAATTAAAAGTGCCGGTGTGTTTCAAAATTGGAACAGTGTTCATCTTCTGTAGATCACTGCTATACAATAGTCAGGTAATGCTGTCAGGAAATCCACAAAGTTAAAGTGTTACTAAACCCACAACAGTAAAATCAGTCTGTAGATGCAGTAAAAAAATGCTTAGTATACTCACTGTGGAATATAAGGGGTTAATACTCTGCATCATGTAAAAAGGTTGCTTGATCTTGTATGCACAGATCCTCCCCTTCTTCCACTGACTCCATAACAGGTCTGGCTAAGACAGAGTTACTGGAGTCAGACTGCACATGCTCAGTTTGGTGTGTATTTCTAGAGAATTTTGCATGTGATCAGCACAAGGCCAATCGGCACTGTCCAGACAGAGGGTCAGCTGTCCTAGATCCTGATAAGACAGCTCAGTACAGTATGAAAACTCCACCTACAAGCATTAACCAGGAACTGATAGAGGTCACAAGACCGCTATACACTGCTGATGAGAAAATTTATTTAGTACCGTATTTATCGTCGTATAACACGCATTTTTCCCCTTAAAATCAGGGGAAAAACTTGGGTGCGTGTTATACGCTGATCCCCGTTGACAGTGAGCGGAGATAAGCGAGCGCCACCGACATACAGAAAGCAAGTGTATTTGGCTAGACTCGGCTCCTCTCGCAGTCCCGCCCCTGACTGTGAGCAGAGCCGAGTCTAGCCGAATACACTCGGCTTTCTTTATGTCGCCGGCGCTCACTCATCTCAGCTCACAGTCAGTGGAGATGGGTGGGACTGTGAGAAGAGCCGAGTCTATCCGAGTAAACTCGGTTTTCTGTATGTCAGTGGCGCTTGCTCATCTCTGCTCACAGTCAGCAGAGATTGGTACCAATTATAAATAATCAGCGGCTGCAAAGAGACTGGCAAGGCTGCAAAGGCACTGGGCAAGGCTGCAAAGGAACTGGGCAAGACTGCAATGATGGACAAGGCTGCAGATGGACACTGATAAGGCTGCATTGATGGGCATTTAAATGTAAGTTTTTTTCCTTAAACTTCCCTCCTAAAAGATTTTTTCCTTAAAATTCCCTCCTCCGTGTTATACGCCGATAAATACGGTAGTTTATATTTACTAAAATACTTGCATTCCATGTTCTCTGTACTGGTGGGAGAATAGATATAGTGAATGCTGGGTGCTGGGTTTAGTAACACTTTACGATTTAAGAACCTAATACATTAGGCAACATATTGCGTGTGTGCTTGTATAACATTTTTTATTATTTTATTATTTTTGTAGTTACTGTAAACTACAGTCTATCTAAAGGCAATTTAATTTTCATTTTGATAGAATAATGAAGGGTCACAGCTCCTGACAGTTTATTGCTGGACTCAATAGGCAATGGTGTGAATTATCTACAAAATTAGGAGAAATCTCCTCTTAAACAGTTATTATTGGTACAAATGTCTTCATTGGACGATTTCCCCTCACCTTTCTTTTTGGGGGGTGGGCAATTGTAACATTTTTTATTTCCCTTCACTTTTATTCGGTTCCAGTGACAAATGTTACTGGTACAATTAGAGGGTAAATCTTCCAAAATTTGAAAAAAAGTTGGCTATACATACCCTCTGAAATTTAAGCTGTGGTGTCAATAACAGCTGGGATTTTTACCTTACAATATTGAATATTATTGTTATTTTCTTTTGAGATTTTCCACATTTGTAAAACAATTTTTACATAATTATTTTCATTTTTTTTTTTTTTGTAGTGAACCTTTATTTTATAAATAAATATTTCCTACAACTTCTCTGACACTCTTTACCAATAATAATTGTATGCTTAATAATTTTATGCTTAAGCATAGTAATGTGGAACAAATTCGATATCAGCCTGTGTATAGGTCATACATTCCATTAAAGTGTACCTGTGCCCAGACTATTGGCAATAAAGTATTTGCATTTATTTAACAAGCAGTAAAAGAGATTTAAAACATGCTTAACTGACCTTTCTAGCTGAATGTACTGGGGAGTAATCCATCCACAAATCACTCAAAAAGGCTCTAAAGTGGAGTACCAGATGGCTTTCAGACCCTGTTTTTTTGCCAGAAGGCTGGCAAGCTGTCATGTTTACTTGAAAATAAAGGGAGAGGAAATATGATTTTTATTGTTTCTGTTGTAAATTTTTAAGATGAATATGTCCGCAGCTACAGAGATTTGTTGGGGCTTGGTTTAAAGCTCTTTTACTATAATAAGAATATGCAAATTTTTATTGTCTATAGCCTGGGCACAGATGCAATTTAAAAATCTGACTTACAATGCATTTTATGGGTTAAGAACTTACACTAGTTTTATATCTATTTCAAACAGGATGTAAGCTAATTCACTACTGCTCCTGTCATGCTACAAATATTTTAAGATAGCAGCCCATCACATTGGGCAAGCTGGTATACCAGTCACTGGGTGTGGTGTGGGGGGTGGTAGACTGTCCATATACCTGTAGCCTCCTATTATGTAGATATAAGCCTGTAGGTGTAGCATTGGAGGAGTCTTCAAATGGGCACCACAATCAGCTAGCATTGGTGCCTGCCTAAGAAAGGTTGGTGGAATTGAGCAGTGGCTTATGTACAGCTTACCTGCCAAAAAGGTTGGCACCATGGCACTGTGATCTAGAACAGACTGGTAAAAAAATTAATTAAAGTAATTTAAAAATCATTTTATTGATTTTGAAAATAAAGTAAACTTAAAACAAAATCCATCCTACTTACCATTTTATTCATATAAATATTACAATAAAAATCATCCACTGGGATTCTAAGTCTTCTATGTCTTAGTCTCCTACTGCAATAGAAATCGCATCAGGGACTGTATAAATTAAGTGCTGAAGAATGAAGTGGGAAATCATGGTAAATTCCAACTCTGTCACTCTTTAATTACTTCAATTATCTGCTAGGAAATAGAGCAGTTACAATGTATACTTGATTCAAATGAATAATAAATTGGCATGCAGTATAACTAATTGTTGCTTGCATTCACATGTAAAAGAAATGCAAAGAAAATGTTATGCATCATAAGAAAAAAAACGATCTCACGTGAGAAATGTTTGAATGGAGAAAAAAAACGACATTTAAAGGAGTTGTAAAGGCACAAGGTTTTTTTATCTTAATGCATTCTATAATAAGGCTTACCTGTAGCTACCCTGGATATCTCCTAAACCTGCACAGTTTAGGAGATATCCCCTGTATTTGCTTGTGCGGACGTCATCGGCACATGTGCACTGAAGCAATAGCACATACGTGCTGTTTGCTTCAATGAGTGTGCCGTTACTGGTGACTCCCGCACGGGAGCATGCATGGGAGTGACGTCAGAGCTGCGATACCTGGAAGTAACTCTGGGGAGAAATGTCGCCAGCCGGTGCTGTGTCCAGGCACTGCAGTGGGGGCTTCGATCTCAGGTGAGTATTACATAATGAGCTAGTATGCTATGCATACTAGCTCATTATGCCTTTGTCTTGCAAATTTTTTTTTTTTATGTGGGTTTACAACCACTTTAAAGTCTATGGGACACTAAAATGAAAACCAAAAGTGCTAATTTTAAAGGCTTATATGCAAGTTATTTTACATAAAGCATTATTAAAATCACTGCTCCTGAAAAAACTGCAGTTTTTAAAACTTTTTTTGCATTGATACATTTCCCCTGGGGCAGGACCTGGATCCCTAAACACTTTTTATGGCAATAACTTGCATATAAGCCTTTAAAATTAGCACTTTTGATTTTTCATGTTCTTGTCCCATAGACTTTAATGGTGTTCGTGTGTTTGTCTGAATTGTTTGCCTGTTCGCAAGTTCTGGAGTGTTCGGCTCATCCTTGCTGCTCATCATACTTAGGGGCCAGACATTTAGCAACTCATGCAGCCTATAAGAAGTGCAAGACTACTTGAAAAGCAATAAAGTGGCAAGTGTAATGGTGTTCTGAGACTAGTAGACTCCACTCTCTTGGACTTTACCTGAGTGATTGTAAAAGATTGTTTTATTTTTTATTTTTTAAACAACAAATATATCATACTTACCTCCACTGTGAAGCTTGTTTTGCACAGAGTGGCCCCGAACATTCTCTTCCGGTGTCCCCCAGCGACTCTCACGGCTCCACCCCGCATCAGATAACCCCATAGGAGAAGAGCTCTCACAAAGCGGTTACCTTGCAGGTGTGCTCCCAGCATTTGTGTCCATAGACACAAATGCCATACTCGGCCCCGCCCCCTGGCTCCTGCATCCCACCAATGGCTACGCTGCTATCAATCTATCCAATCAAGAGCCAGGACATCATGGATAGAGGGACAGCGCGCCCCCACCAAAGAGATGAAGGGGCTCAGGTAAGTAAAATGGGGGGGCTGGGGAGCGGGTGACTGCCAGGTGTTTTTTCACCTTAATGCATAGGATGCATTAAGGTGAAAAAACACAGAGGTTTACAACCCCTTTAAAGTAGAACTACAGGCAAAACTTTTTTTTTTACATTTTGGATGGAGCATCTGTGTCCCGTTGTGGAGATTTCCCTTCACTTCCTGTTCCACAGCCAAACAGAAAGTGAGAAGAAATCCCTGCAAATTAAGGGAATCCCTTGGGGACCCCTAGGTCAACTGAACTACTGCCCCCATTGGAAGATTTACCCTCTATTACTTTTCTGGGGACAAACCAAAATGTGTGATTTTCCTTTATGTTCACTCACAGTGATAATGGTAAAGAGGACAAATACGTTTCTTAGCTTCCCCAGCAATGGCAGAAGGAATGTAATAGATAATAGATAATGTAATCCCATAAACTAGTTCATAGTTTATGGGATTTCAAGGACACTTTTGTATCTACATCTCTCCTCCAAAAATTTGAGAAAAAGATTACATGTCTTTAAAGAATAATGCTCCACTCTTGTAAATAAATGATCATTAACTGTACCTAACTGGTCACCAGGTCAATCACTTCTAAATTCAACTACATATTCTATCCCTCTAGATCAGCTGTGTAGGCTTTCCGCTGGATGGTTTATCAAATAATATACAAAATGATAAAAATTAGCTTTCATTAATGCTGTAGCATTCTTTTAGCCACTTGTGAATTCGCACCTACATTGAGAGGAATAACTGAGTCATGCCTCGCAAGAGTCTGAAGAATTAAACATTTCCTGTGGCTATCAAATAGTGCAGACCCACTCCAACTGTTGAAGATCTCATTTTAAGTTTACACTATGGAGTCCAGGCATAAGTCCCAGAATGAACATCTGTTCAGATCTTGCAGGAAAGTTATTTGCAAGTCAATTGGCAAAGGTTCAATCTTGCCAATATTTTCCCATCAACTTCAGTGGGGAGACTATTGGCTGCACAGAATGAAAACCAAAAAACTGAGAGCCTGAAAAGCCAGTGGCAGATATCCCAGTTCTTGTGTCCAGGAAAACTGATATTTTCTATCCAGGCATATATATATATATATATATATATATATATATATATAGAAACATATATATATTTAAATGTAAATACAAAGAGATCTCAAGGCAGCTAAGTGCAATTTCTTCAGCGAATGGAAAGCAGTTCAAATAAGAGTCAAAGCAACCCAGAAACACCTGAAAGAATAATGCATTTGATTCTTTTCTAACTCCCATGTACATGTCCTAATAACCAGTATAGTTTTGCTAGTTAGTGTGGACAACTCCATGCAGCACAAGCTGTTTTTGAGTCAGTAAAGTGCAATAAACTGACCTCTATTTATGAAAATATTGTACTTTTTTAAAAATATGGTCCTTTCTATCAGTTTGTAAATTGTTTGTTTGGATTCTGGAGACCTAAACCACCCAATAGTTATCCATACCTATGGGGACTCCAATGTTGAGAGTTCTGGATTTCTAGATTTACATACCTGCTGAGGCCATGATATGGAGATCTTGATCTTGAAGTAAGTTTATGTATTTTTTTTATAAATATTGCAAAAAAAATTTTGGAAATCGAAAAGTTTTTATTTTTTTTCTGAGCAGAAAAAATATTCCACTGTTATAAAGCACATTATTTATAATCTAGTCTCACAATAGTTTGATTGTAGGATAGTTAAATTCTGTGTCTCCACATGAACAATTTAAACCAGTTTTTAAAATTTGCAAAACGCTGTAGGATTATGCCATATACATAAAGTTTCAGACTTGCTACAGAGAACAAAATTGAACATTCAAAATACAGTGTCCTTAGATTTATAGAAAACCAAACAAGAACAGAAATTGGATTTTTTAGGTGTTGAATCCTTCTAACAGAATGAACTTACAAGCAAATGCATGGATAAAAACATTAAATCTTATTACATAGTCACATTAAAATGAGTTGGGGTATAATATCATTAAAAACCTTGCATAATGGTAAAACCAGCAGCCACAAACAATTGTACAGATACCCTACCCCCTGTGTATTGTTGATAGATCTATTTAAATGCTGTATTATTATTATTATTATTATTCAGGATTTATATAGGCAGAATCAGGGGGCCCTGCGCGTTAGAACTTACAATCTAGAAGGGAGAAACAAAAGGTAATAACTGTGGGGGATGAACTGATGGAGAAAATGAAAATGCAGTTACTAGGTTTGGGTAGGATAGGCTTCTCTGAAGAGGAGGGTTATCAGAATTGTCTAAAAGCTAATAGAGTAGGAGATTATCAGACAGATTGGGGTACGGAGTTCCATACAATTGAAGAGGCTCTGGTAAAGTCCTGGATGTGAGCAAAGGAGGAGGTGACGAGGGAGCTAGAGAGCAGGAAGTCTTGAGAGGAATGAAGAGAACGATTAGAGATGTTGCTGTTTTGGATCCGAACTAGAAAAGCCTGGTATCTTGTTTCTGTCCCCCTGGCCAAATTAATCCTTAATATAAAAGTGTGCACACTCTTGAAGTCAGACACTGACACGTAATTCAGTATATAGATACTTCTCCTTTTTATTTCCTGAACTCCGGCTGAAATACTATAAACTGGATATCTTACTATCAAATCAAAAATTAGATAAAAGACAGCGTGTACAAACCACAAATTATACATATTCATTATTGTGACGAAGGATAAGCTTTTTAGCTGGGTCATGTCTTAAAAAGGTAAAAGCAAACTATGGAAGCTAAAATAGAGTCTTGTTCCCAGCCCCCTTCCTCTTTGGTGTACTGTCACGGTGGCCGAGAACAGGCGCAATTCTTTTCTTTGAAGTTGCTCTCTTTCTTTTAACTCTTGCAGTTTCGTTTCACATGAAGGGAGAAGCTGGCAGACATCTTAATTCGGATTAAATGAGTATGATTAAGGTTGATAACTGATAATGAAAGATAAGCACTTATATCTATAAGAGTACCAGAAATAGGCAATTCACTTATAACACTCATGATCACATCCATTACATTGCAGAGGTTGAGGTGGAAAGATTTGGACAGTGATTGGACATGGGTCTTAAAGGAGAGTTCAGAGTACAGGACTACACCTAGGACCTTGGCATGCAGAGTTTTTTTGACAGATAGATCAGGGGAGGGGGCACATAGTGGAGGATGTGGTGGATGAAAAATTATAAGTTTGATAGATTGAGTTTGAGGAAGTGGTGTGACATCTAGACTGATATAGCTGTTAGTAAATTAGTGATGCGTGAGGAGACTGAAGGAGTGAGCAGAGGGGTCGAGAAATAGATTTGGGTGTCATCAGCTGAAAGATGTTGTTTGAAGTCATGGGAGTCTATCAGCTGAGCCAGGGAAGAGGTGTAGATTGAAAATAGGAGAGACCCAAGAACAGAACCTTATGGTACCCCAAAAGAGAAAGGAAGAGGAGAGGAGGAAGTAGAGTTGTAAGTAACGCTAAAGGTGCGGTTGGATAAGTAGGAACAGAACCAGCGAAGAGTACAGTCACGGAGACCAACGACGTCGAGTTTTTGGATCAAAGGCAGCAGAAAGGTCCAAGAGTAGGAGTACAAAATAGTGTCCATTGCTTTTGGCTGTTAGTAGATTGTTTGTTAGTTTTAGGAGAGCAGTTTCAGCGGAGTGTTGAGGATGAAATCCAGACTGACGGGGATCAAGAAGGCTATTCTTGGCAAGGTGGTTGCTCAGTCGGTTGTAGATAAAAAGGAGAGAAAGGAGATGTCGCGTAGGTTGTTAAGATTGGTTGGGACCAGTGAAGGCTTTTTAAGTATGGGGCTGGCTAGTGCATGTTTTAGAGAGTAGGGGAAGATGCCAGAAGAGAGGGAGAGATTGAAGATGTAGGTTAGAGAGTATAGAACAGAGTCAGAGGGTGAACTTAGCATTTGCGAGGGAACAGGATCCAGAGGGCAGGTGGTTTGTTGGAAGTTAGCAAGTAGTTTAGCAACCTTGTCTATACTGGTGGGGTTGAATGAGGAAAGTAATGATTGTACCTGTGGGCATGAAGTGTAAAATGTGAAAGATATCTGAACAGCAGATATCACAAATTGTTTCAATCTTCTGTTTGAAGTGATTGGCGATCTCCTGGGCAGTGAGTGAGTTAGTGGGTGGAGGCAGTGGAGGACAAAGTAGAGAGTTGAAGGTAGAGAAGAGTTGATGGGGACGGGATGGTAAATTGTTAATGAGAGTGATACAATAGGTCTGCTTGGCAGTGAGGAGACAGGAATTGTATTTTTGGAGGGCAGATTTATACTGGTTGAAATCTTTCTGAGACTTAGTCTTACGCTACAGTTGCTCAAGAGCATGGCTATGTTTTTCAGACTTCTAGTGTCACCTGTTTGACAAGGTTGAAGGGGTCAGGGCATAATTTTGTGTGTAGTGAGAGGGGCCAGTGTGTTCAGGGAGGCTAAAAGTGAAGCGTTGTGGACAGAAGTGGCTAGGTCAGGGCAGGACAGGGGTGAGATTTTGTCATAGAGGGGGTCAGTAGAAGAGAAGGGTTGAGATAGCGTAGGTTTCTACGGGCAGCTGTTAGGCAGTTGTAGGGAGAGGAGGTAAAGAAGAGGGAGAGAGTGAAACTAATAAGGCAGTGATCAGAGAGAGGGAAAGGATAGTTGCAGAGGGCGTACGGCGTGCATAGGTGGGGGAAAACCAGGTCAAGGGTATTGCCTTCAGAGTGAATGGAAGCATGTATCCATTGCTTCAGGTCAGAGGAGGAGGTTAGACTGATAAGTTTGGAAGTAACGGGAGTGTTAATATTAGTGGGGATGTTGAAGTCCCCGAGAATGATTGTGGGGATTTCAGAAGAGAGAAAGTAGAGTAGCCAAGCAGAGAAGTAATCAAGCAAGGTTGATACCGGTCCAGGGGGCCAGTAGGTCACAGCTATCCTTAAAGAAACTGGGGAGAAAAGACAAATGCAGTGTGCCTCAAATGAGGAGATTGACAGAGAGGGAGGTGGGTGAAGTACCTGAAAGGTGCTATGTGGGGCTAGATGGATTCCAACACCCCCTCACTTGCATCCACTGGGTCTGGGGGAGTGAGTCTAGAGAAGACCACCATGGGATAGGGCAGCAGAAGATGCAGTGTTGGATTCATGAAGCCAGGTTTCGGTAATGGCAAGTAGATTAAATGAATTTGTGATAAAGAGATCATGAAGAAAGGTGAGTTTGTTGCAGACAGAGCAGGCATTCCAAAGGGTGCAAAAGAAAGGGAGTTTGGTATTGGGAAGAAATTGGAACTAGATTGTGTGCACTGCGGCTGCAGCCAGAGGGTGCAGGGTAATCGGTGCTTTGAGCACAATTAAATGATGGAGATTCAGGGTTTGGGGATCTCCAGAGGTTAGGAGAAGCAGATGGGTGAGGGAGGTAATGTGGCGTGTGATTCATATGAAGGGACATGCTCCAATGTCCTGGAGTTTTTTGTGTGTGTGGATTTTGAATTAGCAGGAGTTGGTGAGTGCAGTATTAAGGAGAGGATAGAAGTGAGGGTGATATATATTGTATAAACTGTGGGGTGGAGAAGAGGGGGTGAAGGAGAGTTGGTTTAGGATAGAGGGCACAGCTGTCAGAAGGAATGGTAGACAGTGCATGTTAAAAGGGGAGAAAGAGCTAAAGGGGTAAAGAAGGTCACCTGTAGTCTGTGTGGTGTTTTTCAAAGTATTTTGTTGTGTGCATTCGCTGAAGTGCAGAACCTTTTTACAGTTTGAAAATTTGTTTGTGTATCAGAGTTTTCAGTATATTTAACTTTGATCGTGAAGCTACAAGAACTGCTGTTTCTAGAATTATCCCTTTTGCTGGACTTGCTTGGCTGTGATACACTGTGTTTTATCTCTGTTCTACACAGCCAACTGTTTCTCTGCATAAACTTTGACTGTACACAGACACACCTACTTTGCTCAGATTTGTAGTAACATGTTTAAATAAGAAATTGTGCATTCACTAGAGATAAACCCTCTGCAAATATAAACTGAGCCACCATCATCAACTCAAGTGTATCATTATTTATGCAGGCTGCACCAACACTTTATGCAGCACAAGTGGCGGCTCGTCCATTAGGGACGTAGGGGCACCATCCCCCCAGTCCATGCATCCAGCCCATAATCTACATGCAGGGCACCGGACACTGAAGAGTACGCGCTATGTCTGTAAATTTCGTTTTTTCCCAAGACTATAGTTGAGTCTTGGGGTTAATTGCTCTGAATTGTGGTTTTGGCATCAGTCTGCCTGGGCTGTACTAATGTTCTGCCTGGCCATAGGTGTAGGTAGCACCTTTGAAAGGCATTGGATTGCAGTCTGGTTGGACGTATTGGGTACCAATCTCTCTCTCGGAGCCAATCAGTGGCTGCATTGTCTCGCTGTGTATTCCAGTAGAGGGTACTTAAGGTGCTGAAGTCATGTGGTTCTGGGTTCCGGGCCAGAAGTATGTTCTGACTACATGGTCCTGGTCGTCCTGACCAGCCCCCAGGGGCCCTCATGGCCTGTGGTGTGAATCCATCTGTTTCCGAGTCTCGGAACTGGCTAGTCCGAGGCACAGTAACTGGAAGGAGGATTCTAAAGTCGTCCGGTGCCGTCTCGGGTTTTGGAGAGGCACAGCAACTTGTCATGCAACCAGGGGAGGACTCTTTGGAAGAGGGCCACGCACGAGGTTGGTTGCTCGGTAAGAGCCTGGATGCTGAGTTGTATGGACACTAATTGAATCCACATTTCTTACGGTTTCAAAGAAACAACGGATTGAGTCATTTATTGGCTGCTAAAGCCATAAACCAGGATTTATCCGACAGTGGAAATATCCAGTTGCGAGTGGCTATTCCCTGGATTACCTAGAGAGAGACATTTATTAAGTGTCATCAGTTGCCAAGTGCTTGAGCTTTCATACCTATACCCTCTATTCCCAACTGAGAGACTGTGTTTCTGTTCAACATTTTAAGCAAATAAAAATTCCTAAAGGAATTTGAGTGTCGGTCTCTGCAGTTATTGGGCTATCAACCTCGGGAACCCCTAGACAAGAATGATGAGTTACAAGGCAGAGAAGGTAAACGGTAAGCCCAAGAAAACCAGCCGCTTCTTCGGGGGTCAGTGCTACACAAGTGATTAGAACCAGAGGCTCTAGTAGGCTTCAAAAAAGGGTGGGCTCTGGGTTTAGTGTAATGATAGCAAATGAATATCCTTATTGCATTATTATTGCATTAAGAGGGAAGCAGTCATCAAAGCACAAGTTGTCCAGGCACGTGAACATGCAGAAGTGCAAGCTGCTCAAGTTTGTGCACAGGCTGAGGCTCAAGCGAACACGTGAAGGTAGAAACAGAAGTTACCCAAATACAACCACAGGCGGAAGCACAAACAGCTGAGGCAGAAGTTCAGCTAGAATTTTTTGACACGGAAGGAAAGGAAGCAGATTTAGCTAAGCTCAGGGCCTAAAACAAGGTGAAAGCTTTAAAAATTTTGAATCTACATTCTTGGCATCAGAATTTTGAATTTGACATTGCTGACAGCTTAGGCATCACACCAGGAATCCTGCTTTTACATTGATCATTGTTTAGTAATATTCTTCACTTGGCGTGCTGGAAGCAGAGACTCCTAAGCATGAACTTGCCAAGAGGTTCTTTCCGCTAACCAGAAAGTATGTCCTACTTTCATCTCTATGTGACTTTGCAGGAGTTCCTTCCTTTGGAGAAGTTACTTAGTGCTTCAAAGACCACAGCAGCTGTATAAAGTCCATGACTCATCAGAGACTTTATCTGATCCTTACAGACCCACAAATACAGTATACAGTATGTTATATCTGTTTTTATCTTTTCTTAGCTTATAGGTTCAGTGGACAAAGTTATCTGTGCTTATATTGTATGTTTTATATTGTTTGTATATTGTTGCACTGTAATTGAATTATTATTGTGGTGATATCCACCAATACACAGAGTGTGTTGCCACAGCATCCTGTTTAGATTTTGTGCCCTTGGTATGTGTCCCTGTTACCCCTCCTGTTTGGTGTTAGTTGGTATTATTTTTAGCTAGACACTCCCTGCCTCACCCTGCTGTACATTAAGTTTTACTTTAACATTGCAAAGATTTGACAGATTTCACAGTTTCTTACACTCCAAAAGACTGAAAAACGTGCTCAAGTAAAACTACATTAGATTTAACTTCAGTGTCTTGAAGAGTTATGCTGCCTGTGAAATCTGTAAAGTCATAAAATGACCACACTGTCTGCACTGACTGCGTCTCTGAAGGTATGTCAATGCATATAATGGTATAGAAAAAAACAATTATATGATTCTAGATACACCAAGAGGTCTATGTAAAAAAAAAAAAAAATCACTGTGAAAATGTGTCAATCATTTGCACAAGTCCCAGATAGCAGGGATAACTTGCCACAATTTTTTTGCAGTGTTGAGTTGTAATTCTTGTTAACTGCGCATTTTCACTGGCAAGTTGTACACTTGCAGAGCACTTGAAGCACAAGTTCTAGTTGACACTTTTCCAATTTGTAGCAAATTTGCGTGGTAAGACTTTAGCAAGAGCAAAGTTGCAGTGGTGAGCCTACAGCAAGAGCTCTGCAAGCCACCGTGACCCCTGTGGTGGGATGACTATTGCACAACATAACTGAACCAGCACTTGCAGCAGACCTGCAGAATGTTTGCAAATAAAGTTGATCTGGAATCATGCAATGTGGACTTGCAGCAATTGTACCACAACTTGCGAACCCTGGCAAGTCTAGCAATAGTTTAGCAAGTCACTTTCAAATATGCAGCTGAATTGCTTGCACACTGGGGTACAATAAATCTTCAACGTAATTTGTGTAATACATTTATATCCTACGAATATCGTCACCATCTAGTGGCAATATTGTGGTATTTTTCCTAAAAAAAAAAAAAATCATTAAAATTACTGCATTATTGCCACTAGATGGCACTGGCGATACTAGGAAATAAAGATATTAAGCTATTACAGTGAAGATTTGTTTCATCTGTGCGAATGATTGTCACATTTACAGAGCAAATGTTTTAAACATAGAACCCTAATTATGCTCTAAACTCAGTAGATTGCACAATCCAATTGAAAAGTGTAGTCTTAAAGCCATTAAAGTTTCCATATTAAAAAAAATATACTGTCACTGGCTTACATAATGCTAAATCATAAAATAAATGGTTACAAGTACTTGCAATTTTCAGCACCATGGAATGAATCCGTGATAATGATAAGTTAGTGTAAATATTAAAGCTGCCATCTACAGCATTCTAATTATTAGTCAAAAAAATTAATTACAATTACATGTTTTATTCCCATGAATTTTACAGGTCAGTAAAAGGTGTACATGCTATTTTACTCCAGCAAACGGTACTGTGTTCGCTCAGCTAGCTTGTTCTCTACATCCCCTCCTTCTTTGTCTCTGTGCCGCGCTTGCTCCCGACCTTTCATAATCGCTCAGAATGCTTGCAGCCATGAGAAGATGAAAGAGCTTGGTGTATTCTTTATCTTCCTGCTGAATCTTCTAATAAATTCGCCCACCACCCAGTAAGGCAATCTTACACATAATTATTGTTATCTTAATAGCCATAATTATTTTTGCATAATGCGTATTTTATTAGTCAGTAATAGCTTTGGCAATACATGTAGCAAAGACCTTGCCAATAAAAAAAAATCATTTCATTGCAATGAAAGAGGTTTGGGGGTGATTTAGTGACGGGACTGCAAGGATGAAGATATTAAATACAGGCATATTATTACATGTTAAAATATTTCTGGTTTTCAAGCAGGTAAGTTATATGGTATAATTATAGTAATAGTACTGTGGGTTACATCATAAAAATTTTACCAGGCTACTATGAAATTATATGTATACAAAAATATTTTCATGTGACTCTTATACATTCTGAACCACCACACTTAGTGGGAGGTGAGTTTCTTCCCCCCACTCAGCTGACAAGTACCAGGAAACTCTGTGCTCTAGCTCCGCAGTATGTGTGATGTCAGAAATGTGAAAAAAGCTGAGAAAACAATCCTTTTATCTTTGTGTTTTAAGATAATCTACAGAAGAAATAGCTGCAGATAAACAGGTACAACTTATGCAGGAGGATTTGTTTAATCTCTATGTATCACCTGAGACTAGCCACTTCATGGATATATGTAAGGGTTTACAATCACTTTAACTACTTTCCAATCCATATAGTATATGAGACATCACAGAAGTGGATCTTTATACCTGGGGCAGCATAATATGCCACATGTACCACTGTGTTTTTGTTGACAGCGCACAGAGACTGAGCTCTCACTGAAAACTCCAGGTCTTTTACTAACAAGCTGTGGTCTTAGAACCCATCCATTTTCTCTGCAAGACACAACACAAAACAAACCCTAATATCAGACTAAACTCTCCTAATCTTGACCCAATATAGGCCTCAGTCTATAAGCAGTATAGGCCACTGATGCCCCAAGTTTAAATTGTACCTTTGTTCTAACAATCGTCGCTTCCGATACTCCGTCCTCTGCTCACAGATCGTACGTATGATGAATGCGTGTTATGTTTTATATACACTGCGCATGTATATACAATAACGCTGCGCAGTAACAAAAAAATAGAAAAAGCTGCCAACACGCTAAAACTGGGATTTTTTAGCTATAAAGACGTCAAGTATAAAGTGTAAGCGCTAAACATATGCGTCTGTGAAGATCAAAAAAATGCCCCTAAATAATCAATGAAGACAACTCAAAATAGTGAAGCTTAAAGATAAATACCATATATACTAAAAAGTAGATAATGACCCGTAGGTCGAAACGCGTCGGGAAGACTCTACCACTGCCTATTTCCTCTGACATGTTTGTTAGCAACTATGGAAATGTGAGTTTGATACTTTATTTTTATTAAAGCAGATTTTTTTTAAACGTTATTACACCATCTTGGCTCTATCCTTCCATTTCTATGTCTGAGCTGATGCCGGAGTTGTCTCTCTAAAAACGGTGATCATATACAGTAGACATGTGCATTCGTTTTCGTCCGAATGCATTTTCGTCCGAATTTCAGCTATTTTCGTTTTCGTTTTGACAAACGATAACGAAAGCACAAAATCCGAAAAACGAAAGATCCGACATAAATAAATGCTTTATTTTCGTTTTCATTGTTACAACAGTTCGATATAGAATAGGAGATTCGACATGACTCTGACAACAATCTGTGTCTATAGAACCTGTGTTCGAATGTGCCTAACCTTACCTCTATTAGTCCAAGATTATATAGAGAAAATATTCGACAGAGAAAAAAGATTTGACAGAGAGAAAAGATTCTGCAAGATACTGTCCTAAAAAGTGTTTGGGGACCCGGGTCCTGCCCCAGGGGACATGGATCAATGCAAAAAAAAGTTTTAAAAACGGCCGTTTTTTCTGGAGCAGTGATTTTAATAATGATTAAAGTGAAACAATAAAAGTGTAATATTCCTTTAAATTTCGTAGGGGGGGGTTGTCTATAGTATGCCTGTGAAGGGGCGCATGTTTCCCGTGCTTAGAATTGTCCCTGCACAAAGTGTCATTTATGCAGGAAAAAAAGTCCTTTAAAATCACTCGCAGCTATAATGAATTGTCGGCTCCGTAATACAGAGAACACTCATTGAAAGTCATTGATAAAAAAAAAAAAAAAAATTTTTTTAAAAAAGCGTGGGGGTCCCCCAAATTCAATTACCAGGCCCTTCAGGTCTGGTATGGATATTAAGGGGAACCCTGCCTCAAATTTAAGAAAAAATTTGACGTGGGGTTCCCCCTAAATATTCATAACCAGACCCTTCAGGTCTGGTATGGATATTAAGGGGAACCCCGCGTCAAATTAAAAAAAAAATTGACGTGGGGTTCCCCCTAAAAATCCATACCAGACCCTTTATCCGAGCACGCAACCTGGCTGGCCGCAGGAAAAGAGGGGGGGACGAGAGAGCGGCCCCCCTCCCTCCTGAACCGTACCAGGCCACATGCCCTCAACATTGGGAGGATGCTTTGGGGGTCTGTGACCCCTCAAAGCACCTTGTCCCCATGTTGATGAAGACAAGGGCCTCATCCCCACAACCCTGGCCGGTGGTTGTGGAGGTCTGCGGGCGGGGGGCTTATCAGAATCTGGAAGCCCCCTTTAACAAGGGGACCCCCAGATCCCGCCCCCCCCCTGTTTGAAATGGTAAGGGGGTACAAAAGTACCCCTACCATTTCACAAAGAAAGTGTAAAAAATGGTTAAATAAAACAAACACACTTTTGAAAAATTCCTTTATTCAAAATAAAAAAATAAAAAAAAGATTCCAGCTGCGGTAATCCACTCTTGCTATCCAGCAACGGACGGTCATCTCTCCAGTGATGGCTCATCTCATCCAGCGCAGCGAATCCATCCTTCTGTCTCCGTGTAGGAGACACTGCAGGCATTCCGGCGGCTGACGTTTCTTATATACGGAGGGCGGGGCCACCCGTCACCTGACCCCGCCCCCCTCTGACGCAAGGGGAAACCCGGGGTTCCCTGTGACGTATGGGTGACCCCGCACCCCTCTGATGTAACACAGGCAGGTTTCCGTTACATCAGAGGGGGGCGGGGTCACCTATACGTCACGGGGAACCCCGGGTTTCCCCTTGCGTCAGAGGGGGCGGGGTCAGGTGACGGGTGGCCCCGCCCTCCGTATATAAGAAACGTCAGCCGCCGGAATGCCTGGTGACCCCGCCCCCCTCTGATGTAACGGAAACCTGCCTGTGTTACATCAGAGGGGTGCGGGGTCACCCATACGTCACAGGGAACCCCGGGTTTCCCCTTGCGTCAGAGGGGGGCGGGGTCAGGTGACGGGTGGCCCCGCCCTCCGTATATAAGAAACGTCAGCCGCCGGAATGCCTGCAGTGTCTCCTACACGGAGACAGAAGGATGGATTCGCTGCGCTGGATGAGATAAGCCATCGCTGGAGAGATGACCGTCCGTCGCTGGATAGCAAGAGTGGATTACCGCCGCTGGAATCTTTTTTTTATTTTTTTATTTTTAATAAAGGAATTTTTCAAAAGTGTGTTTGTTTTATTTAACCATTTTTTACACTTTCTTTGTGAAATGGTAGGGGTACTTTTGTACCCCCTTACCATTTCAAACAGGGGGGGGCCGGGATCTGGGGGTCCCCTTGTTAAAGGGGGCTTCCAGATTCTGATAAGCCCCCCGCCCGCAGACCTCCACAACCACCGGCCAGGGTTGTGGGGATGAGGCCCTTGTCTTCATCAACATGGGGACAAGGTGCTTTGAGGGGTCACAGACCCCCAAAGCATCCTCCCAATGTTGAGGGCATGTGGCCTGGTACGGTTCAGGAGGGAGGGGGGGCCGCTCTCTCGTCCCCCCCTCTTTTCCTGCGGCCTGCCAGGTTGCGTGCTCGGATAAAGGGTCTGGTATGGATTTTTAGGGGGAACCCCACGTCAATTTTTTTTTAAATTTGACGCGGGGTTCCCCTTAATATCCATACCAGACCTGAAGGGTCTGGTTATGGATATTTAGGGGGAACCCCACGTCAAATTTTTTCTTAAATTTGAGGCAGGGTTCCCCTTAATATCCATACCAGACCTGAAGGGCCTGGTAATTGAATTTGGGGGACCCCCACGCTTTTTTTTTAATTTATTTATTTATTTTTTTATCAATGACTTTCAATGAGTGTTCTCTGTATTACGGGAGCCGACAATTCATAATAGCTGCGAGTGATTTTAAAGGACTTTTTTTCCTGCATAAATGACACTTTGTTCAGGGACAGTTCTAAGCACGGGAAACATGCGCCCCTTCACAGGCATACTATAGACAACCCCCCCCTACGAAATTTAAAGGAATATTACACTTTTATTGTTTCACTTTAATCATTATTAAAATCACTGCTCCCGAAAAAACGTCCGTTTTTAAAACTTTTTTTTGCATTGATCCATGTCCCCTGGGGCAGGACCCAGGTCCCCAAACACTTTTTAGGACAGTAACTTGCAAATTAGCCTTTAAAATGAGCACTTTAGATTTTGAACGTTGGAGTCCCATAGACTTTAATAGGGTTCTAAAGTATGCTATATACTAGCTCCGTTGAATCTTCTTTATACATTCGACAGACACCATAAGCCTTCAAAGACAGATTCGACCCTGATTCATGTGGATTTTCGGACGAATGCAATTTTTGAACGAAAAACGAAATAAATAAAAACGAATTTCGGGAGTAACTAAATAAATTAAGTTTTCAGACGAAAACGAAATTCCGAAACAAAATATTTTACTCTGCACATGTCTAATATACAGTCCGTCATATTGAAAGAACTACTTGCCCTGGGACCCACTCAACTATGGAATGCTGAATCCAGTGCCTCAGTAGTTGGAATCATAAGCTATTGTTCACCCCTTAGATATAAGTCTATTCGGGTCATTTCCATCTGGTAAGCCTGTGCTTCTTAAGGTGGTGGGAGCTACACTGCGGTGGAATTGTTTATGGTCATATCAGATTGGGATTCTTGTCTTCACCGAAGTTTGTTGGGATTCACATCTGCACATCTATTTTTATCAATATATGGACTTGATTGTTTATGTATTTATTATTTTTTTCTCCTTTTTTTTTTTTTTTTTTAAGTTGTTATCCTTAGATTTGGGGTCATGTCTCACTAACAATTTATAGTTATATGTATATACTATATTAGGTCCATATATACTTCTTTTTTAGTATATATGGTATTTATCTTTAAGCTTCACTATTTTGAGTTGTCTTCATTGATTATTTAGGGGCATTTTTTTGATCTACACAGCCGCATATGTTTAGCATATACACTGCGCATGCCTGAAACTCCACCCGTCCCTGATGTTCTTTCTAGTCTATTCCCTGCCCCTTGTCTTTCGTCTCAGTGGGGAGAGCACATGGTGGAGACACAGCAGGTGTGTGCTAATTTCAGCAACGAGGAGGATGAGGAAAGCGCGGAGCCAAAAATCTCCTGGAGTAGATTTAAGGCCTCAAATATGTCCTTTGTAGAGATGGTGGAGATGGTGGACATTTTGAAGAGGGTCGACTGTGATGGGAAGTATGGACCTTACCCAAACCCAAATGTGAGAAAGGCCAAGATCATGACTAAAGTTGTGAAGAGCCTGCAGAAGAATTTTGGGGTACAAAGATCTAAGGATTAACTGAAAAAATGCTGGTCAGACCTGAAACTGAGGGAGCATGATCAGTACAGAAAGATCAAGTCAGTTATTCAAAAAAGTAAGTAGTTGTCCTGTGTACATATTATTATTATTACCTGCATACTGCTCCATGTGCTTTTCTTTACTGTTGTACTGTTTAAAATGGCAACTTTCATGGGTTGAATCGGTCGTAGGAAACATTGTTCATTCGCCCAGTAAAATACAGTGTTTTGGGAAGCTGCAGTTAAGTACATTTCTTCAGGCCTATTTCTATTCAAAGAAGATTGTTGTCTAGATGGGTTTGTAACTAGAGTGAAATGAAAACTTGATTCAGTGTAAAGGAGAGGACACTCAGCAGCTGTTTACACACCTGGACTTAGGGGCACTAGTGTGGGACACCAGAACAAACTTTTTATTAGGGTGTTCCACGCACGTGCTCCAGTAGATACTATAGGGGTGTCTCCATCTGTGAAACTTGCACAAAACAGGTAAATATTCCAGCTTTAGAAAGTGTAAAAAATAATGTTTTCAGCTTTGAACTCTGCCAAAAAAAGACACTTCCAAGCAATGCTTCATATTCCTATTTCTGCCCTCAAATATCAGTGTGCTAAGTATTCCTTTTTTACATTCTCATAGGGGAAGGAAGACTCGGGATGTCTGAGGACACCAGGGACCCCACACCTCCCAAAGAAGGGGAAATACCAACACCAGAATCAGAGGAGGATGAGGAAGGAGAGGTTGTTGAAATTGGCGAAATTGGCACCACAACAGGTGAGTGTCTGAGACCACCGCTTCAGGTAATAGATGTATGCCTGCATTTTTATAATACATGGTGTGTTTTTTTGTTTATTTTTAGGTGATGTGGATGTTGTGGAAGAAGAATGTCATTTTACAAGTGAAAGTGCCCAGATCCTCATCAGGGAGATAATGGGGTGCAATCACGATTTAGAGAATCTAAAGAAAAACATCAATGATGTTCAACAAAAAACAAAGAACATCATTGATGTTTTAGGGAGAATCTAGAACACACAAAACTGACTAGCATCAATTTGAGATTTTAAAAACCAGTTTAAAATTTTTAGAAAAGCCAAATTTTGAAGATGCACACAGTGTGTCAACATGTGTTATCTGCCATCACGGGAGATCAATGTACACGTTTTGTGGGTGCAACCCCTTTCTCGCTACTAAAGTGGCTGAGATGAAGGGGTTGCACCCCCAAAATACGTCCATTGATCCCCCATGATGGGAGAAAGCACATGTTGACATTAGGCATGGGATCAGGAGGAAAATGCCCAGTTTGAATCACAATTAGTGTGCATCTTCAAAATTTGGCTTTTACAGGGGTGGCATCACCCTGTCTGATGAAGGCAATATCAACATAGTTTGGACATACTAATGTCTGATATCGCCTTCACTTTTCAAAGTTGAACAATGTAAGTTCCTGAGTTGTGTATGTTATGCTTTGAAACATGCTATATACACCAAAAATGTTGGTTTGTTGAAAAAACATTTTATAAACGCACATGTGAATGTGCTTTGAGTAAAAAGTTTTATTATCATCAAGAATGTGTGACTTCTTCTTTCAATGCTCAAAAGCAGTTTTTGTAGTAAAGTTGGTGTTTTCTGTGACAATGGGGGTTATTTACAAAAGGCAAGTTCACTTTGCACTACAAGTGCAGTTTCAAGTGCACTTTTGCTGTGCACTTGTAGTACAAAGTGGATTTGCCTTTAGTAAATAACACCCACAGTGCTTTTTAATTTGCCCCAATCATGCCATTTTCATGACTCTACAAATTTCTGTCAGGGTGCTGAAAATGTTGAATATTCTTGTCAGTAATGCACTACTTACATTAACAACAAAAAACAAGATGTGTGCGTAGCAGACCCACAACATAATAATAATAACATTATCTGAAGAAGAGACTGTCACCTCATGTCTCACAGAAATTTGGTTTGCACTGTTGAAGAAAAAGGCCAAAAAAAAACCTAGCAAATATTATTCCAATTCCATTGTCTGGCATATCAATGGCCCCCCTCCTCCATGTATCTTCTTCTGACCTTGCGGGTGCTTTGGGGGGGGCAAACCAGGACGACCAGCTTCAAGTGCTGTCAGGAATGTAGCATCAGGAAACTGAGGCCAGATAGTTTGTAGCATTTTTTTCTTAGATAAATGTGCAGAATGCAGCAGGCAAGCATTATATGTTTATATTCTACCATGTGGATCAGTGTCAAAAATAGGCTGACCTGTCGCTAATTAAAAACCCTCTGGTCCAGGGTGAGGGTCCTCATAGGGAATGGCCGCATAAGATGGTCCCCAGCCCAAAGGCTTCATCCGTGACAAAGACAAAGGGAAGTCCTTCCACATTGTCTTCTGGAGGTGGCAGGCCCAAGCTGCCATTCTGGAGTCGTCAGTAGAACTCCGTCTGGGCGATTTTGTACATAAACATTGCAAGCAGATTAGACACAAACATTTTTGGCCAACATAAATATAGCATTTATTGAAATGGGTATTTAAAGACAAAAGTATAAGGTCCACTTATCAGATTCCTTACCCCATCAGATGGCTCATTGCAAAAATTTAGGGGGGGGGGGGGATGTTTTGGACAGGCAACCCTCTCCACTTCATTGAGAGCTGAATGCATAAATAATGTGTGTTAACGTTGGCCAGCCCCTCCTTACTTACACTATTGGCAGTCCAGTGGACAGGTAAGAAGTGTCATAATAAAAAATAAAAAAAAACACACTGAACAAAAAAAAGCACATTTTGACATTCTTCTATTACCTATCAAGATAATAATATGAGAAACGAACTTCAAACAGTACTATTTGAAAGTATTCAGGCAGGCCCTTGCACTACATGCTTTGGTGAATTTATCTATAAATCTGACCACAAAAGAGGTAGGTATAGTGTGTATGGGTTGCCAACATCAGCAGATGCTATCAGCTGACTAAGTGGTTGTAGGGAAGGGGGTTCCAAATGAGTTTGGGCCACCAAAAAAAAGGCCTCTGCCACTCTGCATGAATTTAAGGACACAAATAAAATTTTTACACATTTTAGGGGGTGTTTATGGGAAATCACTACTATGGAGCTGACAAAATACATTGCTAAGTGACTAGTCTATAGGTGTATATGGGCCCAGAAGAGCATGCTGGGGAGGTTAGTGAAGGCAAATATGCATGAAAGACAAAAAAGGAACTTTAAAAGCTTCCAGCATGCATGAGGACAAAGGGGCACAGCATATCACAATCATGGTAATTATGGAATGATGCAAGAAATACAATACATTAGCAAACATTAAATACATATAATGTGATGTTAAATGATAAAACTTACCCTAATATAGTCCTTCTGCAGGAGATGAATAATGGAAGAACAGGTCTCTGGGATAATGATCCCCAGAGCCTGGGGGGAGATGCCTGTTGAGAACTTGAGGTCCTGCAGGCTTCCTCCAGTCACCAAGTACCGCAACGTGGCGACTAGCCTCCGCTCCAGAGTGATGGCTTGACCCATGCAGGTATCCTGCGTGCTGATATAAGGGGTCAGCAAAGCCAACAGAAGGTGAAAAACTGGGTCTGTCATCCGGAGATAATTCCTGAAATCATCAGGATTATTCTCCTGGATCTCATGAAGCAAAGGCATGTGCGAGAATTGGTCATGATGGAGCAACCGATTCTTCGTCCATGAACTCCTCCCCATCCTGTTCATGGACTGGGCTTGTGTCAAAGCTAGAAGCCCAACACCAAGCCCCTGCACAGCACAAACGCTATGATGAGTATGTACATGCAACATGGCTTCAAAATGGTCGGCTGGTCAGAATGAATTAACAGAAAGCACTGAAAAACTGCCAGGCCTGAAAGAACGAACTGAAAATTAGCAAAGAACGGACAAGAACGCACTGAAAATCAAATACTATAAATAGCCCGTCTTACGTGTTGTATGTCAACGATCGGAAATTCAGACAACGTTGTGCGACCGTGTGAATGCAAGACAAGTTTGAGCCAACATCCCTCAGAATAAATCCGATGGATTTTGTTGTCAGAATGTCCGATTGTGTGTACAGGGCATTAGGGGGTTGAGACAAACCATTTAACACCAATAGGGGTGCTTAAAATCAACAGCTTTTATCCATTTAGTTAAAATCATTATAGCAATAGGACAAAAACGGTTTCTGTAACTGTTTAAACATTGTTAGCTGAAGTTAGGCTTTAATTTGTTGGGTGCCCATGTAAAGTCCATCAAAATGCCCCCTGCCTAAGGGTATCTACATTAGTCCTCTATAGATAAAGTGCCTTGAAAAAGTATTCATACAACTAAAAAATGTTCACATTTTGTCATGTTACAACCAAAAACGTAAATATATTTTATTGGAATGTTATGTGATAGACCAACACAAAGTGGCACATAATTGTGAAGTGGAAGGAAAATGATGAATGATTTTCAGTTTTTTTTTTACAAATAAATATGTGAAAAGTGTGGCGTGCATTCAGCCCCCTTTACTCTGATACCCCTAACTAAAATCTAGTGGAACCAATTGCCTTCCACCCAAACTGACAGGCCGGGCAAGGAGAGCATTAATCAGAGAAGCAGCCAAGAGGCCCATGGTAACTCTAGAGAAGCAGCAGAGATCCACAGCACAGATGGGAGAATCTGTCCACAGTACAACTATTATGCCCCGTACACACGATCAGACTTTCTGACAACAAAACCGTGGATTTTTTTCGAAGGATGTTGGCTCCAACTTGTCTTGCATACACACGGTCACACAAATGTTGGCCAATAATTACAAACGTATTGAAGTACACAACGTACGTGATATCTCCATTACGAACGCTAGTTTTACTTGATCCTGAGCATGCGCAGACTTTTGTCTGAAGGACTTGTTTGCACACGATCGGAAAGTCCGACAACAAACATTTGTTGGTGGAAAATTTGAGAACCTGCTACCCAACATTTGTCTGACAACAAATATTCGATGGAGCATACACACAGTCGGACTTTCTGCCAACAATCTCACATCCAACATTCATTGTCAGAAAATACAATCATGTGTTCGTGGCATTAGATGTGCACTCCACAATTTTGCCCTTTATGGAAGAGTGACAAGAAGTAAGCCATTGTTGAAGGAAAACTAATACTGCACATCATCCTGAACACACCATGCCCACTGTGAAACATGGTGGTGGCAGCATCATGTTGTGGGGATGCTTTTCTTCAGCAGGGACAAGGAAGCTGTTCAGAGTTGACGGGAAAATGGATGGAGCCAAATACAGGGCATTCTTAGAAGAAAACCTGTTAAGAGTCAGCAAAGGACTTGAGACTGGGGCAGAGGTTCACCTTCCAGCAGGAGAATGACCCTAAACATACAGCCAGAGCTACAATGGCATGGTTTAGATCAAAGCATATTCATGTGTTAGAATGGCTTAGTCAACGTCCAGACCTAAATATAATTGAGGATCTGTGGTAAGACTTGAAATTTGCTGTTCACAGATTTTCTCCATTCAATCTGACAGAGCTTGAGCTATTTTGCAAAGAGGAATAGGCAAAAATGTCACTCTCTAGATGTCCAAAGCTGGTAGAGACCTCCCCAAAAAGACTTGCAGCTGTAATTGCAGCGACATATATTTTACTGTCTAATCTCCTTCTGATCACTTATTTTTGATGCTTCCTCTAAGGCAGTTTGTGGGCCCTTGGAGTGGTCCAAAATACTTTGGAGTCAGGGGAACTTCTATATGACCTAACATCAAAGTGGTAGCAACCTTCAGCAACAGCACATTTTTGTTAAAGAAGATACACTTTTAGAAGACATTAGTATCTGGCTGTGTTTGTCCTCAATGGCTCTGTCACAGTTTAGTGGCTACTGGCATACAATAGGTCACAAATAGTTTTATATGAGAAACGATATTCTGGATTGTGGGATTCTCCAGAAATTACTGATAGCACGGAGAGGAGAAGGACTGAGCAGATGCATCATCCAGAAATAGAAATTAGGCTAGCCTGTCTTTATTAAAATAAATTTTAAAAAGCATGTCTTTAAAAGCTTGCTTATATTTGACCTGCAATTTACAAGTAATTTACTAAAGTAAGGTGAAGGGAGGTGATGTGAAGGCAAGATTGCTTCAAATAAAAAATATTTTTATATACCCTTGCACATGATTTCTTCTGTAGCCTTTCACTTCACCTCATTTCGCTTTCTTTTCTTTGGTAAATAATTCTAAATATGAAAATTGGCTTAGAAATGTAAAGAAAAAAAAACCATTATACTCAGCACCTGATAAACCTAAAAAGCAAATTTTCTTCATGGCTGGTACTTCCTGTCCTATTTTTGGCTATCCAGACTGTGTGAAGCCTCGCAGTCTCTAATCAGGTATAGCCATACCAAAGATATTCAGGTACAGTTAAAGAACTCCTGGAGATATTTATATATTTTTATGAACAGGTTGTTGGACTTGCTCTTGTTTAGCCAGTTATTTAGGAGTAGTGTCTCCTTTTGTCCTTATGATGTTATTACTCAGAACCTTCAAAGACAAAAGGTTTGGGAGCAAAAATATATAGTGCTTGAGTGGCACAAGCTCCAAATGCAATACCGCAAAAGCACTAAATGCAATATTTTCACAGGAAAACCAAAGACCAAAACTCCATTATTCTACCACAATTTCTCAGGACAGAGACGTTTAAAGAAAACGTTTCCTAAAAAAATAATAATAACCGTATTTATCAGCGTATAACATACGCCTGCGTATAACACGTACCCCAAGTTTAGGAGGAAATTTAAAAGAAAAAAACTTTTAGGAGGGAAGTTTAAGGAAAAAAACTTACATTTAAATGCCCATCAATGCAGCCTTATCAGTGTCATTTGCAGCCTTGGATTGCAGCCTTGTCAGTCGTTTGCAGCCTTGTCAGACATTTGCAGCCTTCCATTGCAGCCTTGTCAGCCTTGCATTTAGCCTTGCCAGCCACTTGCAGCCTTGCATTTAGCCTTGTCAGTCACTTGCAGCCTTGTCTGTGGCTTTGCCATTTAAAAATGGTGCCACCAAGATACAGAGCGGATGTCCTGTGTATCTCGGCGGCGCTCGGTAGTTCTCGGCCGCCCTCGGTGGCTTTCAGCTGTTTTCAGCTGCATTCGGCCATTCTCAGCTATTTTCAGCCACACTCGGCCATTCTCTGCGGCTTTCGGAAAGCCGAAAGCCGCCGAGAACAGCAAAGTGCGGCCGAAAATAGCCGAGAACGGCCGAAAATAGCAGAGAACGGCCGAAGATAGCAGAGAACGACCGAGTGCGGCCAAAAATACCCGAAAGCCACAGAGAGCGGCAGAAAGGGTTATAAACAGTGGGGGATCGGCGTATAACACGCATCCCCGATTTCCCCCTGATTTTAGGGGGGAAAAGTGCATGTTATACGCCGATAAATACGGTAGCTACCCACAGTACAGCTAATGTGTTTCTGGAACGCACCCCCTTCCTCAGAGCTAGGCCCCCGAAACGTGTTAGCTGTACCCCTACTACAGCGATATCCAACTTCTAGTAGGATTCCACAAGTATGGTATATGCATAGTTACATACTAGACCAATGTAACTATGCAAAAACTGTCATGTATACATTTTTTTCGTAAACTGGATAAGTATAATATAATAAAAGTACAGATTCTCCCTGTTGGCCTTCCCCTGTCTGCCTTTTTCAGGTCCTGTCCCCTTCTTCACTCTCAACTTCGGCAGTCTAACTCCCTCATCAATAAAATAATACAGAAACAAGTAATAATATATATGAACATTTAAATAAATAAGTAAAAGCATAAATACATAAATTGTTGCTGGGAATTTGCCACTGTGATAAATCAGGCCAGGAAATTTCCACTAGATTACGGATGAGCCAAACTGCCCGGGGTTCAGTTTGAGCAGGGTTTGGTAAAGTTGAAAGACGTTCGGAATCAAAACCTAAACCTCATTCAAATCAATAGAATCCAAATCTGTCAAATTAAATGCCTATTTTCTAAGGGGTTCCATAGCAAGTGTTGGCAGCCAAAAGCTGTAATTTTCATTGACGCTGAATGCCCTAAACTCACAGTGCGTGGACAAATGTGACATATATTTGGACCAAGCACTTAGATCATCTCAACACTAGATTATATGAGAGAAATGCAGTGCAAAGTGTTTGTATATAGTAGGGCTCTGACCTTAGATGGCGGGTAATTCTCTCTAAAACGTCCCCCCTCTGCTCTCACTTCCACTGTGTCACGGTTGTCCCACTTCTGCCTGTCCATTAGGGATGTCCTTCTATCCCTTTCCTGCCACCCAAGTGCAGTTTGATACATCATCTTTGTGCTGCTCACTGGGTCCCGGTTTGCAGAAAGCACCAGCTGCTGTCCCTTTGAAGGATTGTGCTGCTGAATGGCTGCTGTCCTGTCTGGAGTGTGGCCACCTCAAGAGCGCTATCAATCTCTAAACCCACCTTCTCTTGCTCCACTCTTTTATTCATTTTGCCACTGACAGTTCTTTAAACACTCCTTTAAACAGTCCTTTAGACACTCCTATAAATAAAAGGAGAGATATAAATGGCTCCACACTGAAGAAAACATACAGTTTAAAGGGGTTGGCTGGATATAGATATTGGGGAAAGGCAAGTGGGTTGAAAGCTAGAATCAATAGAATGATAACATAGATAGATAGATAGATAGATAGATAGATAGATAGATAGATAGATAGATAGATAGATAGATAGATAGATAGATAGATAGCCAAAAGTGAGCTGCACATACCTATACTCTTCCCCGTAACCCCTGCTTATGGCTGCTTCTGCAGCAAGCCAGGAACTGAGTGTTCATATACAGTACTTCTTCTAGATTTAGTCACAGCCAGTTTCAAGGTTTCTGGCAGGATTAGTGGAAGAAGAGGAATAGGGCATAGCAGCAATGCCAGCGTTATACTGACCAAAAAAATATGGTATTCTGGGGCTACTATGGCTACTACTTCAGCCAGTCAAGCCATCTGAAAAAGTATTTTTTACTAATATTAATCAATTGAAGTTAGATTGGGATGCTGCTGCTGTCTGCAATTTCTTTCAGACAGAAAAATGCACTGTGATGAAAAATGTCCCTTGAGACCACACTGGTTTCGAAATACAACATAAGCTTTAAGACATCCCCCAATACCCCACCCTTATTATACTATGCTCCATTACTATGTATGTATTTGATCAATTCAGATGATACCACTGTCTGTCATACCATCTTTTTCGTATGACCTTGATGTACCATGCTGATCCCTTTCAATAACTTTTTGGTTAATGATGAGCATTATGCCTGATATAAAATGTATCATTTCCAAATGCGGCTTTAGCTTAATGCATCCAGGGCATTTTGCAAACTCTCCTTTTCCCCTGGCAGCAGAATTTTGGCAGAAAAAATGCCATATCCTTGTAAAATTGTCTAATGCTTTCTGGCCATTTAAATTATGTAATGCTCAAGTACTAACATGGGTTTAGACATGTTTACAAGCGTCAAGCTTTTTTTTCTGGCAAAACTCTGCTGCTCCTTGACACACTGGTAGTGTTTTTTTTTTCTGCCTCTAAAAGCCCCTGCCACTAAATGCTGCTAAAAGCCTATGTGTGAATGGACATATAGACTAAAATGCAAGGGCATTTAGCGGCAAGAAAAAAACAAAAAATTTCAGATGCCCCTAGAAGCAGCTGCAAAAGCGTCTAGTGTACATGAGGCCTTAAAAATATAGAATGTATTAAAACAAGGGCACCAATGTTGCAGTGTGATCGCTGTGACAGAGGAGACATACAGTGGTGTGAAAAAGTGTTTGCCCCCTTCCTCATTTCCTGTTCCTTTGCATGTTTGTCACACTTAAGTGTTTTGGAACATCAAACCAATTTAAACAATAGTCAAGGACAACACAAGTAAACACAAAATGCAATTTGTAAATGAAGGTGTTTATTATTAAAGGTGAAAAAAAATCCAAACCATCATGGCCCTGTGTGAAAAAGTGATTGCCCCCCTTGTTAAAACATACTATAACTGTGGTTGTCGACACCTGAGTTCAATTTCTCTAGCCACACCCAGGCCTGATTATTGCCACACCTGTTCACAATCAAGGCATCACTTAAATAGGAGCTGCTTGACACAGTAAGGTCCACCAGAAGATCCTTAAAAGCTACACATCATGCCGAGACCCAAAGAAATTCAGGAACAATTGAGAAAGAAAGTAATTGAGATCTATCAGTCTGGAAAGGGTTATAAAGCCATTTCCAAAGCTTTGGGAATCCAGAGAACCACAGTGAGAGCCATTATCCACAAATGGCGAAGACATGGAACAGTGGTGAACCTTCCCAGGAGTGGCCGGCCGCCCAAAATTACCCCAAGAGTGCAGCGACGACTCATCCAAGAGGTCACAAAAGACCCCACAACAACGTCCAAGGAACTGCAGGCCTCACTTGCCTCAGTTAAGTTCAGCGTTCATGCCTCCACCATCAGGAAAAGACTGGGCAAAAATGGCCTGCATGGCAGAGTTCCAAGGAGAAAACCACTGCTGAGCAAAAAGAACATCAAAGCTTGTCTCAATTTCTCCACAACACATCTTGATGATCCCCAAGACTTTTGGGACAACATTCTGTGGACCGATGAGACAAAAGTGGAACTCTTTGGAAGGTGTGTGTCCAAGTATATCTGGCGTAGAAGGAACACTGCATTTCATAAAAAGAACATTATACCAACAGTAAAATATGGTGGTGGTAGTGTGATGGTCTGGGGCTGTTTTGCTGCTTCAGGACCTGGAAGACTTGCCGTGATAAAAGGAACTATGAATTCTGCTGTCTACCAAGAGATCCTGAAGGAGAATGTCCGACCATCTGTTCGTGTACTCAAGCTGAAACGAACTTGGTTTCTGCAACAGGACAATGATCCTAAACACACCAGCAAGTCCACCACCGAATGGCTGAAGAAAAACAAAATGAAGACTTTGGAGTGGCCTAGCCAAAGTCCTGACCTGAATCCTATTGAGATGTTGTGGTATGACCTTAAAAAGGCAGTTCATGCTCGAAAACCCTCTAATGTAACTGAATTAGGACAATTCTGCAAAGATGAGTGGGCCAAAATTCCTCCAGGACGCTGTAAAAGCCTCATTGCACGTTATCGCAAACGCTTGGTTGCAGTTGTTGCTGCTAAGGGTGGCCCAACCAGTTATTAGGTTTAGGGGGCAATCACTTTTTCACACAGGGCCATGATGGTTTGGATTTTTTTTCACCTTTAATAATAAACACCTTCATTTACAAATTGCATTTTGTGTTTACTTGTGTTGTCCTTGACTATTGTTTAAATTGGTTTGATGTTCCGAAACACTTAAGTGTGACAAACATGCAAAGGAACAGGAAATGAGGAAGGGGGCAAACACTTTTTCACACCACTGTAGAGAAATATTTCCTAATGCCATCATCTCCTAGCCTAGGAAAGTGAATTTTCTGAAGATCTAAGACTACTTTTCAATGATAAAAGAAAGAGCTTTTATAAACAAAATAGTATGCAGTTACTGTATATTGTGACAAGATATGTGATTATTCATGCAGATTTACAGCGCTACTTTGGAGGAGGGAAATGACAGGCCACACACGCCTTCTGCAGATAGCATCAGCTGTATAAATCTATAAATCTACTGATCATTTTTACATAATGTTTTCACTGTATATAATGTCTGTTATGCATTCTTTTCATCATATGTTCTGTTTTAGTTTTCCAGACTGTGACAGCTTTATTTTAAAGAACTTAAAGCGGCAAGAAATATGAAAGCATTTTTTTACCACATTCAATTAATTTTTTTTTTTTTTTAAGTTTAACCAGTTTCCGACCGGTGCATGTCCGATGTGTCTGTTATGCATTCTTTTCATCATATGTTCTGTTTTAGTTTTCCAGACTGTGACAGCTTTATTTTAAAGAACTTAAAGCGGCAAGAAATATGAAAGCATTTTTTTACCACATTCAATTAATTTTTTTTTTTTTTAAGTTTAACCAGTTTCCGACCGGTGCATGTCCGATGTGTCCTCCATAATGTCGCAATCACAATATAAATCGCTGATCACCGCTATTACTAGTAACAAATATATATTAATAAAAATGCCATAAAACTATCCCCTATTTTGTAAACGCTATAACTTTTGCGCAAACCAATCAATAATCGCTTATTGCGATTTTTTTTACCAAAAATATGTAGAAGAATTTGTATCGGCCTAAACTGAGGGAAAAAACTTTTTTTTATATATTTTTGGAGGATAGTTATTATAACAAAAAGTTAAAAATAATGCCTTTTTTTCAAAAATGTCACTGTATTTTTGTTTATAGCGTAAAAAATAAAAACCGCAGGGGTGATCAAATACCACCAAAAGAAAGCTCTATTTGTGGGAAAAAAAGGACGTCAATTTTGTTTGAGAGCCACGTCGCACGACTGCGCAATTGTCAGTTAAAGCGACGCAGTGCCGAATCGCAAAGAGGGGTCTGGTCTTAAGCCAGCAAAATGGTCCCGTCTGAAAGTGGTTAATAACTGTTTATTGAACGGCAGAACATAAAAAAGCATATAAACAGTTTACCTCGTGTATATGCAAGATACATAGTAAAAGATCACAGAAATACACAAAATGTGGAGCATGGTAAACAGGTTGTAACGGGAAAAAATGTGGTAAAAGAAAAATAGAATTCAAAGGAACCAGCAAGTTCACTAAATCTCAAGGCAAATTAAGAGACTTCAAACAATGCCTGGGTTTGGGTCAAATGGAGGAGAGAAACATAAATATTACTTCACTGAATAGAAGAGAAGAGGGAGGAAATATGTGGATGTGATAACAGAAAATAAAAAGAAAAGGGAAAAATTTAATCGGGGAAGGTGAGAATAGTGGGAGAACAGAGGAATGAGAGGGCAGGATGAGGAATGTGGGAGGGGAGGAGAGAATTAATGGCCGATATCATCTGGAGAAGACCTTAGTTAGGACAGTTAGCATAGAGGAACACATTAGTAAATAATCATTAAATGGTTACAAACCAGCAGAATCTAAAATAATTTCCTTATATACTGAAGAGGATTTAAATTCGAACCAATGGGCCCATATTTTGGTATGACGGCCTATGACCCCTTTTGAAATGTATGTAGGTCCCTCTAATGCCGCGTACACACAATCGAATTGTCCAGCAGACTTAGTCCGGCAAACAATCCGGCAAACAATCCGCCGGACTTTCTAACAAACGGACTTGGCCACACACGGACACTCCGAAAGTCCGGCGATTTCTAACGCTATGACGTACAGCACGTACGACGGGACTAGAAAAAGGAAGCTCAATAGCCAGTAGCCAATAGCTTCCTTCTCGTACTTGCTTCTGAGCATGCGTCATTCTTAGTCCGCCGGACTAGCACACTGACGAATGGATTGTCCGCTGAAAGCCAAGTCTGGCGGACAAATTTTGAGTCAAAACTCCTTTCTAAGTTCACCAGACTTTGCGATGAAAAAGTCCGCTGGAGCCCACACACAATCGAATTGTCTGGCAGAATGCGGTCCGCCAGACAATTCGATCGTGTGTACGTGGCATAAGAGACAAAAATTGTCTACTAATTGTTGCATAACCACTGCAACAGAGAAGGGACTGATGGTTGGACCCACAAAGCGAAGATGAGGGACTTAGCTGGGCATTCAGTTTACATAATATCATGAAGGGGTTAGGAAATCCCTGAAAGGATGATTACCCATCCTTGTGGTGATCAAGTGGCCATGGGTTCAGGGAACTCAGGGATGCATAAGAACAGCTCTACCTGTCCATCCTTACATGTCTCATTTAGTCCCTTTATATTTAATTATATATTTTTTTCTTTTTAAATATGCAACTAACCATATGATTTTATTTATCTGAAAAGCAGCAACTAATAAAAATAGTTTTTTGTTATTGCCAAATGTTAGCAACAAAGCTAAGCAATCACTGACTTTATTAAGTGATTGTAAAAATTGTAAGCTCTATAGTTGTTCTCATTTCCAAAATGTTGTTGAAAATGTAAATACATTAAACGTATATAAATGATATCCTTACATAGTTAAAACAAACGTAGATCTTGTAAATTCATCACTGTCTAGCTGAGTTGCCCAATTAGTACCCTCTGTTGACAAGCCAAGATTTTAGTGCACACCAAAACTTTCTTTAGTAATCAATACAGGCCTTAATTATTAAACTCTGAGTCCTGAAACTCTGACAAGAGCTAATCCCTTGGGGATAGTGGTTTAAATTTTCTTGTATTTACAAAAAATAATTGCAAATTAAGTAATTATCTATTTTGCCACATGAAACTATATCTAATTATATTCAATTGAAGATTTCTGTACACTCAGAAGAAATGACCATGTTTTGTATAAGCTTAGTGGAAATGAAAGTACTGGGATGCTCAAAAAACAAAACAAACAAAAAAACTTAGAGATTGATTTACTAAAACTAGAGTGTAAAATCTGGTGCTGCTCTGCAGAGAAACCAATCAGCTTGTAGGTTTTCTGTTTGCCAAAGCCTAATTGAACAAGCTGAACAAGGACAGGTGCACCAGATTTTGCACTCTCTAGTATTAGTAAATAAGCCCCCCAGTTTTGTAGAGCATTGTAAGTAAAAGAGAATTGCATTAGCCTTTGTGAATTTTTTTTTCTTTTTATTTTGTTCCTAGTTTCACTTTTTTATCACTTGCTGCTGCTCCGTTCAGCCCCGGGAGTTGAAGAAAACAACTGAATCTTCCTTGCATGATGTGACTCATGCCATGAGACATCATATAGGCTAATCATATCAACGACTCAAAGCTTACTCATGGCTTTGCTTTCACTTCTCGCAGCTAACCTAAATAGCGTTAAAGTAAAAAGGAAGGCAAGTATTGCATTTCTGCAGGTCTGAATTACAATGAACCAGTTGCTTTGCCTTACATGGGTGGATTCTCATTACATTTTTGGGTTTAAATACACTATATTACCAAAAGTATTGGGACACCTGCCTTTACACACACATGAACTTTAATGCCATCCCAGTCTTAGTTCGTAGGGTTCAATATTGAGTTGGCCCACCCTTTGCAGCTTTAACAGCTTCAACTCTTATGGGAAGGCTGTCCACAAGGTTTAGGAGAGTGTCTATGGGAATGTTTGACCATTCTTCCGGAAGCGCATTTATGAGGTCAGGCACTGATGTTGCACAAGAAGGCCTGGCTCACTCTAATTCTTTCCAAAGGTGTTCTATTGGATTGAGGTCAGGATTCTGTGCAGGCCAGTCAACTTCCTCCACCCCAAACTCACTCATTCATGTCTATATGAACCTTGTTTGTGCACTGGTGCCCAGTTATGTTGGAAAAGGAAGGTGCCATCCCCAAACTGTTCCCTCAAGGTTGGGAGCATGAAATTGTCCAAAATGTCTTGATATGCTGACGATTTATAAGTGCCTTTCACTGGTTTACATCTTGTGACATGGTGACATGCCAGATAGTGTACTTGCGCAATATGTGTGTAACTTATGATCATATGTTCAAATGATTACATCTTTAACTGTTATACTGTTATGAATTTAAAATTCAATAAAAAACATTGAGCCATAAGTGTCTTTCACTGGAACTAAGGGGCCAGGCCCAATTCCTGAAAAATAACCCCACATCATAATTCCCCCTCCACCAAATGATTTGGACCAGTACACAAAGCAAGGTCCATAAAGACATGGATGAGTGAGTTTGGGCTGGAGGAACTTGACTGGCCTGCACAGAGTCCTAACCTCAACTCGATAGAACACCTTTTGGATAAATTAGAGCGGAGACTGTGAATCAGTCCTTCTTATCCACATCGGTGCCTGACTTCACAAATGCACTTCTGGAAGAATGGTCAAACATTTCCATACACACACCTCCTAAACCTTGTGGAAAGCCTTCCCCGAAGAACTGAAGCTGTTATAGCTTCAAAGGGTGGGCCAACTCAATATTGAAACCTACGGACTAAAACTGGGACGCCATTAAAATTCATGTGCATGTAAAGGCAGGCGTTACAATACTTTTTAGTAATATAGAGCACACTTTATTGAAATGCTGACAAATTACATACACAGTGTAATGTTCGGGGGACCAGGTAGATCGCAGGACACAGGCTTTTCATACAACAAAGGGTTTATTAACTTAAATAGCTTACAGCAGCCAAAAACAAAAGGAAAAAGGTTTGTAGTCTCACCGACTTGCAAAGTCCAGAATAGCTGTCTTTATCAGAAACAGAGCTTGATCTTGATGGCAGGCAGCTTCCCCTGCCAGGAGCCTTCCAAACAGGACACTGCTGTCCACTTCAGTTGCTGCAACCCAAAACAAACACCAAACACCATCCACCATGTGTTCTCCACCCCTCCACACACACCTACCACTTCCTGTCTTGTTTTTTAAAGGCACTCCCTTAACAGGTGGGTTAATCAATTTTATTCATTTAAAAAAAACACAACCCAAACAGAGGGGAAATATAGCGTCCTTCCAGGACCCAGCCACGGCGTCCTGTACATATCCCCCCCCCTGTGCCCCAACGCCAAGGAGGTGGAGGCAACAGTGGAGCTCAAACAATGGACTCGGGAGAGGGCATCTGCATTTTGATGCAGTCTCCCGGGCCTATGCTCCACTACAAATTTAAATTCCTGGAGTGCCAGGAACCACCGGGTAACCCTGGCATTAGTCCCTTTTCCCTGTCTCAGCCATGTTAAAGGGGCATGGTCAGAAATCAACCTAAACTTCCTTCCCAAAATGTAATATCTGAGGGATTCCAGAGCCCACTTAATGGCCAGACACTCTCGTTCAATTATGGCATAGTTTTTCTCCGCTGGTGTTAACTTCCTGCTGAGGAAGACTATCGGGTGTTCCTCGCCACGAATAACCTGTGACAACACCGCTCCCAATCCTACATCGGAAGCATCAGTCTGGACAACAAATTCTTTTGAAAAATTGGGTGCTACAAGGACAGGGTGTTGGCACAGCGCCGACTTGAGCTCCAAAAAAGCCTTCTCAGCGTCTGCATTCCACTCCACCATGACCGATTTCCGACCCTTAGTCAGATCGGTCAACGAAGCCGCCAACGTGGCAAAGCTGGGTACAAACCTCCTGTAGTATCCCACCATGCCCAGGAATGCATGTACCTGCTTTTTTGTGAGGGGGCGGGGCCAATTCTGTATAGCCTCTATCTTGTTGACCTGAGGTTTCACTATCCCTCTACCCACGATATAACCCAGGTATTTCACCTCCTCCATTCCCAAAGCACATTTTTCAGGGTTTATTGTAAACCCCTCCTTCCAAAGAGAGTCCAGCACTGCCTGCACTTTGGGCAAATGTGATTCCCAGTCATTGCTAAAAATGACTATATCGTCCAAGTATACTGAGGCATACTTCTGGTGAGGTCGTAAAATCCTATCCATTGCTCTCTGGAACGTGGCTGGAGCAGTTTGCAATCCAAAAGGCATCCTTTTGTACTGAAAACTCCCCTCTGGGGTAGAAAAAGCTGTTTTCTCTCTAGCGGCCTTAGTCAACGGTATTTGCCAATACCCCTTGGTAAGGTCTAACGTAGTGATATACCTGGCTGGACCTAGTCTCTCGATAAGCTCATCTACCCGGGGCATGGGGTAGGCATCAAAACGGGAAACTTCATTAAGTTTCCGGAAATCATTGCAAAATCGCAGAGTCCCGTTGGGCTTCGGTACCAACACAATCGGGCTCGACCACTCACTCTGCGATTCCTCAATAATCCCTAGGTCTAACATCTTTTTTACTTCCTCTGAAACGGCCTTCCTTTGAGCCTCTGGGATGCGGTCAACTGACAGGTGGGACAAGAGGTACAGTATCTCCTTACCTCTGCTTTCAAGCCTGGCCAGTAAAACCGGTCGGCGATCCGTGCCTCCGTCTTTTCAACTCCCAGGTGTCCCCCTAACACATCATCATGGGCCAGGTCCAGGACCTTGCGTCTATACTGTTGGGGTACCAATAATTGTTCTACCACATTTTCTCTCACTTTAGTAACCCGATAAAGCAATTGATTACATATTGAAAAATGTGGCCACCGCTCATTAGCACCTGGCTCTTGGGGCTCCCCATTTATTACTACAACCTGTTCCCGTGCCCTGGCCAAAGTGGGGTCCTGCATCTGGGCAGTACCAAATGCCCCCTGGGGAACACCCAAATCTGGCAAGTCAGGGGTAGAGGCCATTTCCTCATCCTCTTCCCCCAGCATTACCTGGAGCGGGGAAGGTTCCCCCCCCTCAGTGTTCAGGTAGGTCTGAGACCCCCACATATTGACATCCTTAACAGTATCAGCACTATTTTCATCATTATTAACCAAAGTCTTGGCGTTTTTATCAACTGAGTCCATATTACGAATATGTGGCATCTCAGGGTTATTACCCTCAACAACAGGAACAGAGGGACTAGTTTCTTCCCAGTCTCTGGACCTTTCAGACAGTTTTCCTTGTCTCCAAAGTTTTGTAAATAACGGACAGTCACGTCCTATGATAACGTCATGTACCAAGTTCTTTACCACCCCCACCTCTTGAGTACCAGTGCCACATGCTGTGGAGATGGACACCGAGATGAGAGGGTACTCTCTAGTGTCCCCATGAATGCACACAACCCGCAACCTTTTGCTTACCGGACCGATCTTCCCAATTACTCTAGGGTGAACCAGGGTTATCATGCTTCCAGAGTCCAGCAAAGCCTGTGCAGGGTGGTGGTTCACTTGGACTTCACACTCAAACTTCCCCTCTCCAAGGTCAAGATGTGTTGTACACGCTTTATGAGCATAAAAAGACCCCCTCCGAAGAACCCCGCACTCCATGGGTTCTTCCTGCAATGGGCAGTGGGCCCGGGTATGGCCCCAGGCATGACATCGCCAACATTGTACATCCCCTCCTCTCCGATCAGGAACAGGTCGCTGAGGGGGTAACGGGTGTGACTCTTGGCCTTCCGGGGTGTTGGTTCCAGGGCTCCTGGGGACATCCTTTCGAAGGGCGGCAGTTGGTCGGAAGGGCCGTGGCAGACTGGGCCCTTGACCCTTGGTGGGGCCAAGCAGATCCTCCACCACCGTATATCGTTCCACCATCTCAACAAGGCAGTTCGCGGTTTTGGGGTCTCCATGGCTGACCCACCGTTGAAGGTCATCTGGCAGTGACCTTAAGTATCGGTCCAGCACGACCCGCTCCACAATTTGGGGGCCAGACAACACTTCGGGCTGCAGCCATTTTTTTACTAGTTGCACCAGGTCATGCATTTGAGATCGCGGTGGCCGGTTTGAACGATACTTCCATTGGTGCACTCGTTGGGCCCGAACGGCCGTAGTCACCCCCAACCGAGCCAGTATTTCCGCCTTTAGTTTTGGATAATTTTTAGCATCTTCTGGTGGTAGATCAAAATAGGCTTTTTGAGAATCTCCGGTGAGGAAAGGAGCAATTAAGCCGGCCCACTGGTCCTGGGGCCACCCTTCTCTCTCTGCCGTCCTCTCAAATGTTGCCAGAAACGCCTCTACGTCATCACTCAGGGACAACTTCTGCAAAAAATGGCTTGCCCTTATGGTCACCTGGTTGCCAGGGGCAACGGCCACTTGTTCACGGCCCTGAGAAAGCTGCTGCACTGCTTCTTTTAAGGCCGCCATCTGAGCCTGCATAACCTCTTGTTGGGTCGCTAGCTGGGCTGCTAACTGGGCCACCAACTCGTTGTGGTGCGTTTTTTGTACCTCCAGCTGGGTTGCTAAGCGCTGATTAGCTTCCTCATGGCGAGTCTGCGCTTGTATATTAGCTAAGGACAGCTGTTTAATTAGCTCCTCCATTGTTTCAGCTTTCAACAGTTGTGCAGCTTTAACCCAGGACATAAATTCACTGTACTGTCCCTTTAAATGTCAGTTCAGATCCAATGCAAAAAAAAAAAATAGCAAGAAAACGCCTGTTACTTTGTCGTGCCCGCATTCTCCACCACTTGTAATGTTCGGGGGACCAGGTAGATCGCAGGACACAGGCTTTTCATACAACAAAGGGTTTATTAACTTAAATAGCTTACAGCAGCCAAAAACAAAAGGAAAAAGGTTTGTAGTCTCACCGACTTGCAAAGTCCAGAATAGCTGTCTTTATCAGAAACAGAGCTTGATCTTGATGGCAGGCAGCTTCCCCTGCCAGGAGCCTTCCAAACAGGACACTGCTGTCCACTTCAGTTGCTGCAACCCAAAACAAACACCCTACACCATCCACCATGTGTTCTCCACCCCTCCACACACACCTACCACTTCCTGTCTTGTTTTTTAAAGGCACTCCCTTAACAGGTGGGTTAATCAATTTTATTCATTTAAAAAAACCACAACCCAAACAGAGGGGAAATATAGCGTCCTTCCAGGACCCAGCCACGGCGTCCTGTACAACAGGTATGTACATAATAATTTTCATACCAGTAAAGAGACTGACACATCCCTAAACAACAACGTATGCTATGAAGGATAATGATACATTGCAAACTGATTCAGTGTTGGCTTGTCTAAGGTAGAACAATTGCAATCAAAAATGACTCATAAAGGTAAAATTTACAGGGTTTACTTCCTCTTTAAAGCTTGACAATGTTTAAGTTTACAGCCATCTAAAAAACTAGCTTGTGTGACATCATTAGGGCTGTCAAATATATATTTGGTATAAAAACAGGTAGAGCCTTCAATAGTGTGGTAGTCCCTTTAAAAATGTATGTTCCAGACATTAATAAGTTAATAACATAAAAAATAGCTGGCACAGTAGAGTAGGAGCTGGAATATGCAAGATAGGTTCCAGGATCTTAGCTTTAATCCCAAACCAGATACTCCAGACTTTAAGAAAACCTTTTCGCTCCTTCACAAAAATCACATCAGCATGCAGCTCTGCATACTGATATGAAATCATTACAGGCATACCCCACTTTTAAGTACACAATGGGTATTATTTACTAAAGCTGAAAAGTGCAAAACCAGGCTCACTTCTGTATAGAAACCATTGAGCTTCTAACCCCAGCTTGTTCAGCCATTGGCTCGCACTGCTGTCAATCACATCCAATGACGTGGTGCGCCGGGGGGCAGGGCCGTGTGATACAGCGAGCTGCTATAGCCGCCGGCTGTATCACGGGAGCGAGCCCGCAAGTGCTTCTCACCATGCGAGGGAGCTCGCATGAACGTGAGAAGTACCTGCAGCAGGAAGCAGAGACAGCCGCCGAGGGACCCCAGAAGAGCAGGTTCGGGGGCCACTCTGTGCAAAACGAGCTGCACAGTGGAGGTAAGTATAACATGTTTGTTATTTTAAGAAAAAAAAAATACCTTTACAATCCCTTTAAGTAAATGTAACTGTGGCTATCAAAAGCAGTAAGAGAATCATTCATCCCTTTTTTAAATTCTATTATTGATTTTGCGATTGCTCCCTTACGTGGTTTATCTTGCTGAGACATATGACTTCAACATAATCTACAGCTTGGTTGGTTAATCAGGAGCAAATAAAAAAAAAAAACTGTCAACCTAAAGAGATACATTTATATTTACAAAATGTGTTGTAAGTTTTTATACCAGTCTGAATCATGAATCCACCAAACCCATTCTAAATTATCGGTTACATTTCCTTTGAGCCTGCTATATTTCAGCCTGATTTCCTAATGTGGGCTGACTTTCCCATTCAGTGAGTTATACCTCAGTCTCTAATATGTTGGTGATACTTATATACCAATTCCTTCAGGCTGAGCACTCGACCTTTTCCTCTGATGATGATGTAGGCCAGCCTCCACTTGAGGGTCCATTTTGTGACACAAAGATAGAAGAAAAGCAGGAACATTTACAGCATTGTGAAGGGTAAAAGAATGTTGACAAACCATAAAGGAGGATTTATACATTGTGTAACATTCTACAATACCTTGCATAGCGGAGGTTGCCCTGGTAACTATGTTATCACATCATTTTCCTGTATCACCCAGCTAAAGTATTATTTTAGAAACTGTGTTCTGTCTGTGCTTTGCTGACTTACGGCCAAAAAAAAAAACACTACGGGGATCTGTTTTGCTGTTTATAGGCAGCTCTGCAATCTAATTTTCCTGATCCTTACCTCCTGTCCTGTCGCACACACGTTCCCTGGTGCTTCACTGACTCAGCCAGAGGTGACAGAAAAGCAAAATGACAGTTTCCCTGGCAACACGGGTATGCGGGTGGCATCAGGCTGTATGTGTTTCTGTCTGTGTATAAGTAGGAATAAAATACTAGTGATCCCCCCCCCCCCCCTTCATATGTGGTTGAGGTCTAAAATGTTACAGCTGCAAGAGAAAGGCAGACTAGGTGAACTCAAGGACTGCTTTATTTTTAAGTATCGTTAATAAATGTGATTTATTCTTAAATTTAAAACAAAGATATAGCACAACAAATAGTTTTTCTTTTATTATAGCACCACCACATTTTACAGCACCTAAAGTGAATCCTTACGCTATTCTTCCTTACTCTATTTTTCTAAAGGGTAAAAGTCCTTTTATGACTCCTGTGCATTAATGCATTATATCTCCTTTAGCCAAACTAAAGAAATACTACTTTTAAAAAATCATTGTTGCTTGCCTTAATACCACCTTGCTGCTAAAAACCCCCCCTGAGGGAATTTATATTCAAAAGGGTAAAAGTCCTGCCTCAGGGACAGACACCACAAGATGCCTACTATTACTTTTAGTCATCAGAAACGTTTATTTTGTGCACCTTTCTGAGTTAGCTTCACTTTATTATTAAAACCCGATTGGAACAATTGAAACAATTTCATAGAACAATGGGATATCAGTTATCAGGACTGAGTCATAAAGTCAGGTCAGGTAAAGTCAAACTAAATCAGAGAGGGGTACAGAAGAAGAACAGCAAGCATCTGATAATGTCTGTGGCAAAGCAAATCTTTTATTTTTACACATTTAAAATAAGTACAGGTTCATTTTAGTCCAGTATGATATACAAAAAACACACAGCACAATGCAAAAAATGATTGGAATTTCTCAGGACAAATCTCCTGATGGTGATAACAGTGGACTGTACCTTTGTTTTTAAAAGGCCACTTAAAGTGCTGCTAGAGCCACAACAGTAAAATCTGTCTGTATATGCAGTAAAGCATGCTTTTTATACTCACCGTGGAAGGGGTTAATCCTCTACATTGTGTAAAAATGCTCTTTGATTCTATATGAACAGATCATTCCCTTCTTGCATCTTCTTCAAAACACAGGTTACTGGAGTCAGGCTGCACATGCTCAGTTTGTTGTGTATTGCTAGAGAGTTTTTTTTCTTGGGAGAATGCATGTGATCAGCACAGGGCCAATCAGCACTGTCCAGACAGAGGATCAGGGGTCCTGCATCCTGATAGGACAGCCAGTGAAGTATGAAAACTCTTCTTACAAGCTTTAACCAGGCACCGATAGAAGCTACAATACTGCTATATTCTGGTGTTGAGAAAAGGTATTTAGCAGTTTATTTTTACTGAAATAATTATATTTCCATGTTCTGTGTACTGTGGAAGACCAGATATAGTGGATACAGGCTCCTGGTTTTAGTAACACTTTAAAGTCCCCACCAGAAGCCATGTGATGAGATGTCAAGGCAGCTGTTTGACAGGAAAAGAGTACTGGTAATAACAAGGGCCTAAACAAGGACATTCATAAAAGAGCCCCTAGGTATTATTTGATAAAAGATGCAAATTTAAACTGATTTAAATGTATTTTTATATTAATTTTTTTAAATGCATTTGGCATATTAAATTTTAGAGGTTTCTATATGCGTTAACCACTTGCCCACTGGGTAATTAACCATTTGACCACTGGGCACTTATACCCACTTCCTAACCAGACCGATTTTCAGCTTTCGGTGCTCTCACACTTTGAATGACAATTACTCAGTCATGCAACACTGTACCCAAATTAAATGTTTGTTCTTTTTTTCACACAAATAGAGCTTTCTTTTGGTGGTATTTAATCACTGCTGGGTTTTTTAACTTTTGCGCTATAAATCAAAAAAACTGAAAATTTGGTAAAAAAAAACTACTTTGTTTCTGTTAAAATTTATTGCAGAGTATTGGGGAGTATTGGGGAGTATTGGCAGAGCATTGGCCAGAATTGGCTGAGTATTGGCAGAGTATTGGCAGAGAATTGGCAAGTATTGGCAGAGTATTGCAGTATTGCACAGTATTGGCAGAATATTGCACAGTGTTGCAGAGTATTGGCAGAGTATTGCAGTGTTGCAGAGTATGGGCAGAGTATTGTCACTGAGCAGCACTGTGGGCACTACACATCCAGCCCACAGCGCTGCTGCCATCCCTCCCCTCCCACTGTACCAATTGGTAAAGAGAGGGGAGGGAGGAACATCATGACGTGACGCTGGTTTGTTTACAAGTGATCGCTCCGTCATTTGACGGAGTGGTCAGGTGGTAAACGGCCGCTATCAACAGCCCTCCGCTGACCCAGCAGTCACGGATGTTCCTGGGTGCGCACCCCAGGGGGTGCGCAGGAGCAAGATTCTGTGACTACGTTCCATGGACGTCCACCCAGAATAAGCCGACCACGTTGTAGCCGTCTTTCGGCTATGGCCCGGTCGGCATGTGGTTAAACCTCCTTCCTAACCAGACCAATTTTCAGCTTTCAGTGCTGTCACATTTTGAATGACAATTACTCATTCATGCAACACTGTACCCATATTACATTTTTGTCCTTTTCTTTCACACAAATAGAGCTTTCTTTTGGAGGTATTTGATCACCACTGTTTTTTTTTTTTTTTTTTTTTGCACTATCAATGTAAAAAGACCCCAAAAATGTAAAAAATGTGTTGTTCTTCTTTATGGGTATAAAATTTAGCAAATTAGTAATTTTTCTTCATAAATTTTAGCCAAAATTTTTACTGCTACATATCTTTTACAAACTATGATGCCAATCTCTGAAAATTGATTATACCTCATGTACTGATGGCCTATCTAATTTCTTGAGACACTAACAAGCTTGGAAAGTACAAATACCCCCCAAATGACCCCTTTTTGTAGACATTCCAAGGTATTTAGTATGAAGCATAGTGAGTTTTTTGAAATTGTAATTGTTTCCCACAATTCTTTGTAAAATTAAGATTTCTCTCCCCCCCCCCCCCCCCTCCAAATTGTCATAATAACACATTATTTCTCACACACAGCATATACATACCACAAATTTCACCCCAAACTATATTCTACTACTCATCCTGAGTATGGCGATACCACATGTGTGAGACTTCTTCACAGCCTGGCCACATACAGAGGTTCAACATGCAGGGATACCCAACAGCCATTCTAAGGACATGAATTTCAGATTACATTTCTTGACTGCCTCTTACAGTTTGAAGGCCCTGGAGCACCAGGACAATGGAAACGCCCAAAAAATGACCCCATTTTGTAAAGCATACACCCCAACGTATAATCTATAAGACGTGATAAGTCTTTTGAAAATGCCATTTTTTTCCACAAGTTTTTGGAAAATGTCTAAAGAAACTGATTTTTTTTTTACACAAAGTTGTCCATGTATAAGATATTTCTAACACATACTGTAGCATGTACATAGCAAAAAATACACCCCAAAATACATTCTGCTACTCCCCTTGAGTATGACGATACCACGTGTGAGACTTTTACACAGCCTGGCCACATACAGAGGCCCAACATGCAGGGAGCACCGTCAGGTGTTCTAAGGGCATAAGTTTAAAATAATTTCGTGAGACACTGTTGTGGGCACTGTAGTGGCACTGATGGGCATTGTAGTGGCACTGATGGGCACTGTAGTGGCACTGTAGTGGCATAGATGTGGCATGGATGAGAACTGATGTGGCATGGATGTGACATGGATGGGTACTGATGTGGCATGAATGTGGCACAGATGAGCACTGATGTGGCATGGATGTGGCACGGATGAGCACTGACGTGGCATGAATGTGGCACCGATGAGGACTGATGTAATAGAGATGTGGCATGGATGGGCACTGATGTGGCATGGTTGAGCTTGAATGGATGAGCCATGGATGGGCACAGATGAGCCATGGATGAGCATGGATGGGCACAGATGAGCCATGTATGGGCACAGATGAGCCATGGATGAGCATGGATGGGCACAGATGAGCCATGGATGGGCATGGATGAGCCATGGATGAGCATGGTTGGGCCTGGATGAGCATGGCTGGGCATGGGTAAGCATGGATGAGCATGGCTTGGGATAGCTGAGCATGGCTGAGCATGGCTTGGAATGGATGAGCATGGCTGGGCATGGATAAGCATGGCTGGGCATGGATGAGCATGGCTGAGCATGGCTGGGCATGGCTGAGCACGGCTGAGCGTGGATGAGCATAGCTGGGCATGGATGAAGCATGGATGAGCATAGCTGGGCATGGATGAAGCATGGATGAGCATGGCTGAGCATCCATGCCCACTGTCACTGGAACTTTACCCCATCCCCAGGGGACACATGGGAGCGCGTATCTTGGAGGACGTCATATGACAGCCGACCGCACTGCAACCGTCATTCAGCTATGGCCCAATTAGCAACTGGTTAATTTACTATACTGTTTTTTGTCATCTGAACCTATTGAATATGTAAGTATTACACAACCAACATCATATATATAATTTTGGCACATTTTGAATAAACAAACTAGAACTTGTAGTTCATGAAGTAGTCCCCAGAATATGAATTTAACCCATCTACATTTGTAGTGTGGACTATTTGCTTGGGGTTACATAGGATGACTGTGCTTGTTAAAGCCCATTCCAAAAAATGTATACACTTGCTATATATCTATATCGATATATACAGTATCTCACAAAAGTGAGTACACCCCTCACATTTTTGTAAATATTTTATTATATCTTTTCATGTGATAACACTGAAGAATTTACACTTTGCTACAATGTAAAGTAGTGAGTGTACAGCTTGTATGACAGTGTAATTTTCTGTCCTCTCAAAATAACTCAACACACAGCCATTAATGTCTAAACCGCAGGCAACAAAAGTGAATACACCCCTAAGTGAAAATGTCCAAATTGGGCCCAAAGTGTCAATATTTGTGTGGCCACCACTATTTTCCAGTGCTGCCTTAACCCTCTTGGGCATGGAGTTCACCAGAGCTTCACGGGTTGCCACTGGAGTCCTCTTCCACTCCTCAATGACGACATCATGGAGCTGGTGGATGTTAGAGACCTTGCTCTCCTCCACCTTTCGTTTGAGGATACCCCACAGATGCTCAATAGGGTTTAGGTCTGGTGATATGCTTGGCCAGTTCATCACCTTTATCCTCAGCTTCTTTAGCAAGGCAGTGGTCATCCTGGAGGTGTGTTTGCGGTCAATATGTTGGAATACTGCCCAGCAGCCCAGTCTCCGAAAGGAGGGGATCATGCTCTGCTTCAGTATGTCACAGTACATGTTGGCATTCATGGTTCCCTCAATGAACTGTAGCTCCCTAGTACCGGCAGCACTCAAGCAGCCCCAGACAATGACTCCCACCACCATGCTTCACTGTAGGCAAGACACACTTGTCTTTGTACTATTCACCTGGTTGCCACCATACACTCATGAACTTCTTGTCTTCAGCAAACTGTTTGTGGGCTTTCTTGTGCATCATCTTTAAAAGAGGCTTCCTTCTGGGAAGACAGCCATGTAGACCAATTTGATGCAGTGTGGTCTGAGCACTAACAGGCTGACCCCCCACCCCTTCAACCTCTGCAGCAATGCTGGCAGCACTCATATGTCTATTTTGCAAAGACAACCTCTGGATATGACGTCGAGCATGTGCATAACGAGGCCTGCTCTGAGTGGAACCTGTCCTGTTAAATCACTGTATGGTCTTGGCCACCATGCTGCAGCTCAGTTTCAGGGTCTTGTCAATCTTCTTATAGCCTAGGACATCTTTATGTAGAGCAACACTTCTTTTTTTTTCAGATCCTCAGAAAGTTCTTTGCCATGAGGTGCCATGTTGAACTTCCAGTGACCAGTATGAGAGAGTGAGAACGATAACACCAAATTGAAGACACCTGCTCCCCATTCACACCTGAAACCTTGTAACACTAACGAGTCACATGACACAGGGAGGGAAAATGACTAATTGGGCCCAATTTGGACAATTTCACTTAGGGGTGTACTCACTTTTGTTGCCAGCAGTTTAGACATTAATGGCTGTGTGTTGAGTTATTTTAAGGGTAAAACAAATTTACAATGTTATACAATCTACACACTCACTACTTTATATTGTAGCAAAGTGTCATTTCTTCAGCATTGTCACATGAAAAGATATCATAAAATATTTACAAAAATGACTGGCTGTAAATGTTAAAGCAGTTTTTTTTCTCAGATTTCTATTATTTTTCTGTGACAAAACTATTGCCAAGGGCCCAGGTACAATCCAAACTACACAACAGAATAGTCTGAGGGCCTCCAAACTGTTGCATGGCTCCTAGGTTTCTTATGATTAGGTTTCATCACTAGCAGTAGGGGTAACACAAAAGCAAAAAGCTTTAATTCCAGATAGATAAAAGTAGTGTAATTGTGACAGCGATAAAGAGTACAATGACATATGACATGAACATACCTAATTATTTGGGAGTATACAGTGGTGTGAAAAAGTGTTTGCCCCCTTCCTCATTTCCTGTTCCTTTGCATGTTTGTCACACTTAAGTGTTTCGGAACATCAAACCAATTTAAACAATAGTCAAGGACAACACAAGTAAACACAAAATGCAATTTGTAAATGAAGGTGTTTATTATTAAAGGTGAAAAAAAATCCAAACCATCATGGCCCTGTGTGAAAAAGTGATTGCCCCCCTTGTTAAAACATACTATAACTGTGGTTGTCCACACCTGAGTTCAATTTCTCTAGCCACACCCAGGCCTGATTATTGCCACACCTGTTCACAATCAAGGCATCACTTAAATAGGAGCTGCTTGACACAGTAAGGTCCACCAGAAGATCCTTAAAAGCTACACATCATGCCGAGACCCAAAGAAATTCAGGAACAATTGAGAAAGAAAGTAATTGAGATCTATCAGTCTGGAAAGGGTTATAAAGCCATTTCCAAAGCTTTGGGAATCCAGCGAACCACAGTGAGAGCCATTATCCACAAATGGCGAAGACATGGAACAGTGGTGAACCTTCCCAGGAGTGGCCGGCCGCCCAAAATTACCCCAAGAGCGCAGCGACGACTCATCCAAGAGGTCACAAAAGACCCCACAACAACGTCCAAGGAACTGCAGGCCTCACTTGCCTCAGTTAAGGTCAGCGTTCATGCCTCCACCATCAGGAAAAGACTGGGCAAAAATGGCCTGCATGGCAGAGTTCCAAGGAGAAAACCACTGCTGAGCAAAAAGAACATCAAAGCTCGTCTCAATTTCTCCACAATACATCTTGATGATCCCCAAGACTTTTGGGACAACATTCTGTGGACCGATGAGACAAAAGTGGAACTCTTTGGAAGGTGTGTGTCCAAGTATATCTGGCGTAGAAGGAACACTGCATTTCATAAAAAGAACATTATACCAACAGTAAAATATGGTGGTGGTAGTGTGATGGTCTGGGGCTGTTTTGCTGCTTCAAGACCTGGAAGACTTGCCGTGATAAAAGGAACTATGAATTCTGCTGTCTACCAAGAGATCCTGAAGGAGAATGTCCGACCATCTGTTCGTGTACTCAAGCTGAAACGTTCTGCAGCAGGACAATGATCCTAAACACACCAGCAAGTCCACCACCGAATGGCTGAAGAAAAACAAAATGAAGACTTTGGAGTGGCCTAGCCAAAGTCCTGACCTGAATCCTATTGAGATGTTGTGGTATGACCTTAAAAAGGCCGTTCATGCTCGAAAACCCTCTAATGTAACTGAATTAGGACAATTCTGCAAAGATGAGTGGGCCAAAATTCCTCCAGGACGCTGTAAAAGCCTCATTGCACGTTATCGCAAACGCTTGGTTGCAGTTGTTGCTGCTAAGGGTGGCCCAACCAGTTATTAGGTTTAGGGGGCAATCACTTTTTCACACAGGGCCATGATGGTTTGGATTTTTTTTCACCTTTAATAATAAACACCTTAATTTACAAATTGCATTTTGTGTTTACTTGTGTTGTCCTTGACTATTGTTTAAATTGATGTTTCGAAACACTTAAGTGTGACAAACATGCAAAGGAACAGGAAATGAGGAAGGGGGCAAACACTTTTTCACACCACTGTAGATGCTTCTGAAGGTGGCATAAAATGTATACCTGGTTACTTGGGAGCAAAGATGTTTTCAGAGGTTACATAAATGTATTATTCAGATGTCCCCTTATTTCAAATGTTTTCGTACAATACATTTTTCTGTATTTTCAGTTCTTTTTTCTATTAGCCCTCAAGATACCAAATCTCTTTGGGCGATGAAAATGTAATAACAATTAGGCTTTTCTGATCTCAGTACTAAACTCTGCACATTTTTCATCCATGGCTCCTCTGCCACGTATAAACAGCTTCAGATCTTTAGGGCTGGTGTGTGTGTGTATATTTTATTCCCGTTGTACGCATTCTTATCACAGTGCGCTTGTGAGATGCATGGTGGCATGTAATTAATTAACAGAGGGAGGGATAAGGAGACAAATTTCACAAGATATTAGAAATACAGTCATTTAACGTCCCCCAGGCTCAGGCTCTGAATTTCCCAAATTTTTTTACTCGATTATTTATTAGCAGTGGGTGGTAGTGAGGGGAAGAGTAAGAGGAGAGCAAAACATGGGAAAGAAAGGCTGAGTAAAGAAACAAATACAGCATCATTGTAGGCTAGTCAAGAAAAGACAAACAAATATAGACGTGAGAAGCAAGAGAAGGAAGTAGATAGAAGCTGTAGGCAAAACATTGGATAGCTTTATTAGAAAGGGTGCAGATAGATAGATAGATAGATAGATAGAAAGATAGATAGATAGATAGATAGATAGATAGATAGATAGATAGATAGATAGATAGATAGATAGATAGATAGATAGATAGATAGATAGGGCGTTATTTACAAAAGGCTAATCCACTTTGCACTACAAATGCACTTGGAAGTAAAGTTGCTGTAAATCCGAGGAGGACATGCAAGGAATATAAAAAACAGCATTTTAGCCTGCACATGATTGGAGGATAAAATCAGCAGAGCTTCCACTCATTTCAGATCTACCCCTTAAATTTAAAGTGACTGCCCTTGCAAGTGCACTTGTAGTGCAAAGTGGATTTGCCTTCCGCAAATAACCCCCGTACTGTAGATAGATAGATAGATAGATAGATAGATAGATAGATAGATAGATAGATAGATAGATAGATAGATAGTTAGATAGATAGTTAGATAGATAGATAGATAGATAGATAGATAGATAGATAGATAGATAGATAGATAGATAGATAGATAGATAGATAGATAGATAGATAGATAGATAGATAGATAGATAGATAGATATGGTAACTGAATGTAATATACTTTCTTGATAACCCCATGCTCTACATCCATCTAAAGCATTGTCTTGGTGGGTGAGTGTAAATCATCAAGACAGACCAGCTTTGGGCCAGCAGGAAGGAACTAAAAGCTGCACACACATCAGGTCCAGCAGATGATGTCCATGGAGAAAGAACCTAATACAGCACCATTCTCATGCTTTGCACTCATCTCTGGAATATCAGTGGAAATTTGCAACACAGTTGACAGCTTTTCTTCCTGATACAAATATTAATTCAAGAAAAAGTCAAAAAAATACCAGGTTGTCACAAAGAATACAGTTTGATGCAGTCAGATCATTGAAATATAATTTTTCAGTTTTGTAGTGTTTGCTTATCTCCTGTGAAGAGCTCCAGTCTCTTGAGAGAAAAGTCCTAGATTATACAAAGACACTTTTATTGCAACGTTTACGACAACAGTCTATAGTATAATAGCAGAGAAAATGATCATCTTATAAATTTGTCTGCAAGAAAATATATTTCATGTAATGCAATATTTCTCCTTGTATAAAAAAAAATAACTGATGAGCTCAAATACGAATAAAAAGTATTGTTACATAGTGGAAATACAAAATCGAATAGATTCTTTGATACATATCTAGAGTTGTAAAAAAAAATTAGAACCTTAAGAATTACTGGGATTTGATCTTTGTGAAAGTTGCAATAATAAAAATCATAATAATAATAGTAATAATAATAATAAAGTACACATATCACCCATACAATGTTACACTGCCATATCTTTACTGAATAAAAGGATTACAAAATCAAGCTCACTGGAGGACAAACGTGTATAGCTTCAACTGCAAAATTCAGGTGTCAGGTGCCCCGCACTGTGCGGATGATTTACTAAATTATAAGAAGCTGTTCACAGTGCCAGTGGAATTTCCCTTAGCTTAGTGAATGTGGTGAAAAAAAAAATTCCATTCTCAATTCACTTGGCAAAAAATACCGAATGGCATGCAAGGAAAATATTAGTAATAATAAAAAAAATTGCTTGCCTATGATTGGATGGTGGAAGTCAGCAGAGCTTCGTTGCAATTTGCCTTTAGAAAATTAACCCCTGCCTGTCAGTGACCTTAACCACTTTCAGACCGGACCATTTTGCTGGTAAATGACCAGAGGTCTTTTTACACTTTGGCACTGCGCTGCTTTAACTGGTAATTGCGCGGTCATGCAATGTTGTACCCAAACAAAATTTGCGTCCTTTTCTTCCCACAAATAGAGCTTTCTTTTGATGGTATTTGATTGCCTCTGCGATTTTTATTTTTTGCGATATAAACGTAAAAAGACCGCAAATTTTGAAAAAAAATTATATTTTCTACTTTTTGTTATTAGAAAAATCCAATAAACTCAATTTTAGTCATACATTTAGGCCAAAATGTATTCAGCCACATGTCTTTGGTAAAAAAAAAGTCAATAATTGTATATTTATTGGTTTGCGCAAAAGTTGTCACATCTACAAACTAAGGTACGTTTTCTGGAATTTACGCAGCTTTTAGTTTACGACTGCCTATCTCATTTCTTGAGGTGCTAAAATGGCAGGGCAGTACAAAACCCCCCCAAATGACCCCATTTTGGAAAGTAGACCCCCTAAGGAAATTGATAAGAGGCATGTTGAGCCCATTGAATATTTTATTTTTTTGCCTCAAGCGATTGAATAATGACAAAAAAAAATTTTTTTTTTTTTTTTTACACAAAGTTGTCACTAAATGATATATTGCTCACACATGCTATGGGCGTATGTGAAATGACACCCCAAAATAAATTCTGCTGCTTCTCCTGAGTACGGGGATACCACATATGTGGGACTTTTTGGGAGCCTAGCCGCGTACGGGGCCCCGAAAACCAAGCACCGCCTTCAGGCTTTCTAAGGGCGTAAATTTTTGAGTTCACTTCTCACTACCTATTACAGTTTTGAAGGCCATAAAATGCCAAGATGGCACAAAACCCCCACAAATGACCCCATTTTAGAAAGTAGACACCCCAAGCTATTTGCTGAGAGGCATGTTGAGTTCATGGAATATTTTATATTTTGCCACAAGTTGCGGGAAAATTACAAACTTTTTTTTTTTTTTTTTTTTTTTCACAAAGTTGTCACTAAATGATATATTGCTCACACATGCCATGGGCATATGTGAAATGACACCCCAAAATAAATTCTGCTGCTTCTCCTGAGTACGGGGATACCACATATGTGGGACTTTTTGGGAGCCTAGCCGCGTACGGGGCCCCGAAAACCAAGCACCGCCTTCAGGCTTTCTAAGGGCGTAAATATTTGACTTCACTCCTCACTACCTATTACAGTTTTGAAGGCCATAAAATGCCAAGATGGCACAAAACCCCCACAAATGACCCCATTTTAGAAAGTAGACACCCCAAGCTATTTGCTGAGAGGCATGTTGAGTCCATGGAATATTTTATATTTTGCCACAAGTTGCGGGAAAATTACAAACTTTTTTTTTTTTTTTTTTTTTTTCACAAAGTTGTCACTAAATGATATATTGCTCACGCATGCCATGGGCATATGTGAAATGACACCCCAAAATAAATTCTGCTGCTTCTCCTGAGTACGGGGATACCACATATGTGGGACTTTTTGGGAGCCTAGCCGCGTACGGGGCCCCGAAAACCAAGCACCGCCTTCAGGCTTTCTAAGGGCGTTACAGTTTTGAAGGCCATAAAATGCCAAGATGGCACAAACCCCCCCCAAATGACCCCATTTTGGAAAGTAGACACCCCTAAATTTAGGGGTACACTAGTGAGACTAGGTAATAAATGGCGGGTGCCCTGAAACTATAAAAAAATAACTAACCAACCAGCGTCACCTGTAACAGTTATATGGTGATCACTGGTGAAAGGGTTAACTAGGGGGCAATCAGGGGGCTTTATGCGGTAGTATATGGGGGTCCCTGGCGCTATAAAAAGCTGCGGCGAACCTAAATACCTACCTGCCTAACTAGCGTCACCTGTGACACTAATACAGCGATCAGAAAAACGATCGCTTATTAGGCTGGGTTCACACTGGAGCGATGCGGGAACGCCACGAATGCGCGGCGGGTTCCCGCATCGCATGCCTCCCGGCGGCAGTTCACACTGCCCTATGCGAACTGCTGGGAGTGTCAGTGAAATGTTACTGACACCCCCAGATCAGTTCGCATATCGCAGTGCGATCTGCAAACTCGGATCGCATGGTGTGAACACCCATGCGATCCGATTCTGCTGCGGGCCAAAAAAAGGGTCCCGTGCGAATTTGCGGCGGGTGCGGCGGGTGCGGCGAATGGCTGAACTCGAATCGCACAGAGATCGGATGTGATTTGCACTGCAGTGCGGTGCGAATCACATCCGTTCTCAAACCGCTGCAATCTGAACCCAGCCTTAGTGACACTGGCGACGGGGGGTGATCACGGGGTTAAACCTTTATTGGGGGGGTTAGGGGGGTACCTTAGAACTAAAGGGGGCTAACCCTAACTGCCCTAACAGTTATTAGTCACAAATGACACCCGCCGGGTGATCAGGGGGTTAAACCTTTATTAGGTAATAAATGGCGGGTGCCCTGAAACTATAAAAAAATAACTAACCAACCAGCGTCACCTGTAACAGTTATATGGTGATCACTGGTGAAAGGGTTAACTAGGGGGCAATCAGGGGGCTTTATGCGGTAGTATATGGGGGTCCCTGGCGCTATAAAAAGCTGCGGCGAACCTAAATACCTACCTGCCTAACTAGCGTCACCTGTGACACTAATACGGCGATCAGAAAAATGATCGCTTATTAGGCTGGGTTCACACTGGAGCGATGCGGAAACGCCGCGAATCCGCGGCGGGTTCCCGCATCGCATGCCTCCCGGCGGCAGTTCACACTGCCCTATGCGAACTGCTGGGAGTGTCAGTGAAATGTTACTGACACCCCCAGATCAGTTCGCATATCGCAGTGCGATCTGCAAACTCGGATCGCATGGTGTGAACACCCATGCGATCCGATTCTGCTGCGGGCCAAAAAAAGGGTCCCGTGCGAATTTGCGGCGGGTGCGGCGGGTGCGGCGGGTGCGGCGAATGGCTGAACTCGAATCGCACAGAGATCGGATGTGATTTGCACTGCAGTGCGGTGCGAATCACATTCGTTCTCATAAACCGCTGCAATGTGAACCCAGCCTTAGTGACACTGGCGACGGGGGGTGATCACGGGGTTAAACCTTTATTGGGGGGGTTAGGGGGGTACATTAGAACTAAAGGGGGCTAACTCTAACTGCCCTAACAGTTATTACAGTCACAAATGACACCAATGCAAAAAAAAAAAAAAAAAAAAATGACATTGGTGTCACTGTGACTGGGGGGCAGGGGTAATTGGGGGGGTGATCGGGGGGTAAAGGGGGGGTGTGAGTGTGCCTGGCATGTTCTACTGTGTGTGTAGAGTGTTGGTGCAACTCACCGATCCGCTCTCCTCCGTGTCGGAACGGAAAATACCGACACGGAGGAGAGAATACATCACTTCCTCTCCTGTGTTTACATTACAGGAGAGGAAGTGATGTCACGGGGGATTTCCATTCGTCGAGAGCGATCGCGAGGGGGTGGCCATGAATGAATGGCCGCCCCCTCATCCCGGATCGCTCTCGAAGAAATGCCGACCGCCGCAGGCACCGGGGGGGGGCCCGATCGGGCCCCCCACCCGCGGGCAGGCAGGGACTTATATATACGCCCATATGCCTGCCCGTGCCATTCTGCCGACGTATATCGTCGTGCGGCGGTCGGCAAGTGGTTAAAGAGGAAGTAAACCCTGATGAGTTTACTTCCTCTTTTATTCCCTGCAAAGGCAAAGCATAATGGACTACTATGCATCGCATAGTAGTCCATTATGTGTCACTTACCTGACACAGGAGCCAGCGAAGTCGCCGCTGTCCCCTGTAGTCCACCGCATCCATCTTGTTGGTGGGGTCTCGCAGCTCCGCCGCTGTCATTCGGCGAAGCCGCGATGACGTCACTCCCACGCATGCGCACGGGAGCCAACACGCGCGGCAGCTCAGTCGCTGAGAATGCCGCACTCAGTGCGCCTGCGCGCCGCTGTCTACGTTTTCGGGCAAATATCTCCTAAACCATATAGGTTTTGGAGATATTGCTTGGACCTACAGGTAAGCCTTAATCTAGGCTTACCTGTAGGTCAAAGTGGTTTGTAAGGGTTTACAACCACTTTAAGTTAGAGAACATGGGTTATGCAACAAGATGCTGCCCCAAAACAATTGTTCAAAAATAATAAAAAAAAATGTTTTTATAATGGCTGTCAGAGATCTTAGTCCTACATTATTGCTGTGATGGGATCTGAAACAAGCATTCAAAAAAACATAAAACTCAAATATATGCTTTAACCCTCTATCCCTATCAGGAGGTACTCACCTTTTCTTCATTCCCCAACTCCTTGTTTAGTGCCGGAAGAAAAGGATGGAGCAGCAAGTGACAGCTCTGGGTGAATACATGCTGCTACAAGGAGGAGTCCATAGCTTTGCTTAAACTGCAGTATGAATCTAGTCACCTGTAGCTTACACAGTGCTCTTAATGAAGTAAAAGGAAGGTAAGCATATGCAAGCACAGTAGATGCTGCTGGGCCCTACCAGGGCAAGCATATTTTCACTTTAATGGACCAATTCACCCACAAGTGGTATTTAGTTATCCTTTTTGGGCTATGTCATGCCTTGGAGTCTTTTATCTTGGATAATTCAACAATTCAACAGCTGCATCTTCTGCCTGGCTGTCTGATTTCCTACACCTTATACATTTCAGCATTTCTCTAGGGCTACTAATATATATATACAATATGGTCAGGTGTTTTTAAGTGTATCTAAAGCAAAAGTAATGTTCCGCTTTCAGAAACAGCAAGCTTTTCTGCAATAAGAGAAACCTACTTGCCTGCTCCTACTCCTTGGATAAGTAAGGATAAGTAACCACTGATATCAAATAAAAAAAAAAAAATATCTGTAAGGGGGTATTTATTCTTCTTCATCAACAATCTCATAGATGTACAGTTACGTAAACAATAGATAATTAAACAATAGATAAATAGCTAGATGTGATTGGGCGAATAGGGTCATGTGCGGAGGCGGGACTCCAGGAGCAACGTTAACAGGCCAGCCCCTCCGCCACACATGACCCCATACTCCCAATCACAGGGCGCCGGAGTTTGAACATGGCGGAGCGCGGCGGACACAAGAAATCGTGAATGTGAGCCACCGCTGTCTTCGCCTCCTCCTCCTACTACTCCCCTCCAGAAAAATGGAAAACAAAAAAGAGAAGGTAAGGCGTATTCTGGAGGGGGGGGGGGGGGAATTGGACATGGTCTGTGGAGAGGGAGCAGCCAGAGAAAGAGAGTAGAAGAGCAGTGCAGTGTAGTGTCAGTATAGGAATACTGTAGGTAGGATAGTGTAGTGTAATGGTCAGTATAGTGTAGTGGTCAGTATGGTGCTGTGGTCAGTATAGTGGACAGTATAGTGTAGTGGTCAGTACAGTATAGTGTAGTGGTCAGTATAGTGGACATTATAGTGTAGTGGACAGTATAGTGTAGTGAACAGTATAGTGGTCAGTGTAGTATAGTAGACAGTATAGTGTAGCGGACAGTATAGTGAATAGTATAGTGTAGTGGACAGTATAGTGGTCAGTGTAGTATAGTGGTCAGTATAGTGGACAGTATAATGTAGTGGACAGTATAGTGTAGTGGACAGTAAAGTGGTCAGTGTAGTGGCCAGTATAGTGGACAGTACAGTATAGTGTAGTGGTCAGTGTAGTGGTCAGTATAGTGTAGTGGTCAGTATAGTGGACAGTATAGTGTAGTGGAGAGTAGCGTGGACAGTATATAGTGGCCAGTGTAGTGTAGTGGACAGTATAGTGTAGTGGACAGTATAGTGGTCAGTGTAGTATGGGGGTCAGTATAGTGGGCAGTATAATGTAGGGGTCAGTATAGTGGACAGTATAATGTAGTGGTCAGTGTAGTGGACAGTATAGTGGTCAGTGTAGTGGACAGTAGAGTGGGCAGTGTAATGTAGTGGTCAGTATAGTGGACAGTATAGTGGTCAGTATAGTGTAGTGGGCAGTATAGTGGTCAGTGTAGTATGGGGGTCAGTATAGTGGGCAGTATAATGTAGGGGTCAGTATAGTGGACAGTATAATGTAGTGGTCAGTGTAGTGGACAGTATAGTGGTCAGTGTAGTGGACAGTATAGTGGTCAGTGTAGTGGACAGTATAGTGGGCAGTGTAATGTAGTGGACAGTATAGTGGTCAGTATAGTGTAGTGGGCAGTATAGTGGTCAATGTAGTGTAGTGGTCAGTTTAGTGGACAGTCAGTGTAATGTAGTGGACAGTATAGTGGTCAGTGTTGTATAGTGGTCAGTATAGCTCAGTGGACAGTATAGTGGTCCGTGTAGTGTAGTGGTCAGTATAGCAATCAGGTTGGTTAGTACTATTGTAGGAAGGGAAGGGACAGGACTCGAGGAGTGCTAAAAGTCCACAACTTAGGGGGCACAAATTACTTGCCTTGCCCCAGGCGCTGACAACCCACGCTATGCCACTGCTCCCCCCCCAGGCTCTGGGGATCATTATTCCAGAGACCTGTTCTGCCATCATTCAGGTCCTGCAGAAGCACTGTATTAAGGTAAGTTTTCTCCTTTAACATCACATTATATGTATTTAATGTTTGCTAATGTATTGTATATCTTTTATCATTCCCTAATTACCATGATTGTAATATGCTGTAATATGCTGTGCCCCTTTGTCCTGTGCTGGAAGCTTTTAAAGTTCCTTTTTTTGTCCTTCATGCATATTTGCCTTCACTAACCTCCCCAGCATGCTCTTCTGGGTTCATATACACTTATAGCCTAGTCACTTAGCAGTGTATTTTGTCAGCTCCATAGTAGTGCTTTCCCCTAAACACCCCCTAAAATTTATACAAATGTTATGTGTCCTTAACCTCCCTGGCGGTACGATTATTTCGGATTTTAGGTGCTAAAAGTGGTACCATTATTTTGCATGAAAATTTGGCGTTTTATATTGTAGTCCTGTCATTCTTAGGAATAACTCTCTTAAATCTGTCCAAACCAGAGTCTAGCAGACATCCCGGGTATGATAACGTTTGAAAAATGAAATCATAAATTATAATATAATAAATAACTATAAATAATTGTACCAAATAATAATATAACAATAATAAAAATGATTCAATAATGTAATCAAATCAAAAACACTGAAATTTGCTCAGTTGCAGAATTGTCACTGTCATTACTTTTCAGTATTTGATGACGGATCTCCCCACAAATCACTATCGCTCAATTCTGCAAGTGATTACAATTTATTATCGCTGTTTTCTAGCTGGTCTAAAACCATTTTTGATGTAAAATGACAGTTTGGTTGCTATGGACAAACTTCAGTTTCCAGGCATAAGGAACAGTTTTTATTATATAAAACTGCATGCAGGACACTGGGCAGACCACTAGGGACAAAGGGGATGTGAAATATTTACATACAGCAATGTAATCTGTAAGATTACATTATATTGTATGTATACTGTCTGTTTCACTTTTTGAATTTGGCACCGATCTCCGTCCCCGTGCGTCGCAACGCTCGTAGGGCACGGAGATCGGCTCCGTGATAGATCGAGCGAGGCACGGCTCGCTCGTACAGTGGGGAGACAACGCTGGATCCGAGGGAGAAGGTAAGTAAACCTCCTCCTGGATCCAGCGATGCGGTCCCGAGTCTGGCTCGGGGTTACCACTAATGGTACAAAAATTCCACCCCGAGCCAGACTCGGGAAGACCGTCAGGGGGGTTAAATTCATGCAGAGTACCAGAGGCTTTTTCTTCGGTGTCCCAAACTCATTTGGAACCCCCCAACCGCTAAGTCAGCTGATATTAATCCTCTATCTGCTGACTTTGCCAACCCATACACACTATATCTACCTCTTTTGTGGTCATATTTTATGGATGAATTCACCAAAGCATGTAGTGCAAGGGCCTGTCTGAATACTTTCAAATGCTACTGTTTAAAGTTTGTTTCTCCTGTTATTATCTTGATAGGTAATAGCAGAATGTAAAAATGTGCTTCTATTTGTTCAGTGTGTATTTTTTTTATTATTATTATTATTATTATGACACTTCTTACCTGTCCAGTAGGCTGCCAATAGTGTAAGTAAGGAGGGGCTGACCAAAGTAACACACATTATTTATGCATTCAGCTCTCAATGAAGTGGAGAGGGTTACCTGTCCAAAACATCTCTCCCCCCCCCCTAAATTTTTGCAATGGACCATCAGATGGGGTGAGGAATCCTATAAGTGGACCTTATATTTTTGTCTTTAAATACTCATTTCAAAAAATGTTATACTTATGTTGGTCAAAAATGTTTGTGTCTAATCTGCTTGCAGTGTTGATGTGCAAAATTACTAATTTTTTTTTCTTGTTTGACTCCACAGTTTCCTTCAACGTCACAGGAATGGCAGACTGTGGCCTTCCACTTTGGCACCCGCTGGGACTTTACCAATTGTGGAGGTACAATTGATGGGAAACACGTCCACATCGTCCCACCCCCCAGCTCGGGGTCCTACTATTATAATTACAAGGTGTATAATAGTATAGTGATGTTGGTGGTGGTGTCAGCTAACTATTAGTTTCTTTATGTGGACGTGGGGAAAAATGGCGGGATGTCGGATGGTGGAGTGATCACCCAGATGGAGTTCTACCGGCATCTCCAGAATGGCAGCTTGGGCTTGCCAACTCCAGAGGAGAATGTGGAAGGACTCCCCTTTGTCTTCGTCGTGGATGAAGTGTTTGCGCTGGGGGGCCATCTTATGCGGCCATTCCCTACCAGGGCCCTCACCCTGGACCAGAGGGCTTTTAATTACTGGCTTGCCAGAGTGAGAAGAGTGTTGGAGAACACTTTTGGGATAATGGCCAGCCGATTCCGCCTATTTTTTTACTCCAATCAACATGGTGGAATATAAACAGAATCATATAGTGCTTTCCTGCTGCATTTTGCACAATTTTCTCAAAAAAAACTCACCAAACTAAGTGGCCTCAGTTGAGCCTGAGGCTAACTTTCCAGAACTTTCCAACCTGACGGCACTTGAAGCTGACCTTCCTGGTTTGCCCCCCTAAAGCGCCCGCGAGGTCAGAAACAGATACACGGAGTACTTTGCGGGTAAGGGGGATTGATATGCCAGACATTGTCTGAAAGACATTTTTTTTATAAATTTATATTTGAAACAATAATATTTGTTTTCATTTAATGCTTGGGTTTATTTTAGCTGTCTCCTAGGCTTATAGTTTGAATTTTTTTGGGCCTTTTTCTTCAATAGTGCGAACCAAATTTCTTTGAGACATGAGGTAACAGTCTCTTCTTCAGTTAATATTATTATGTTGTGGGTTTGCTACACACACCTTGTTTTTGTTGTTAATATATGTAGTACATTACTGACAAAAATATTCCTCAATTTCAGCACTATGTCAGAAATGTGTGGAGTCATGAAAATGGCGTGATTGGGGAAAATTAAAAAGCACAAGCGCAAATCCACTATGCACTACAAGTGCACTGGGAGTGCAAAGTGGAGTTCCCTTTAGTAAATAACCCCCATTGTCACAGAAAACACCAAATTTTTGAGCATTGAAAGAAGAAGCCACACATTGTTGATGATAATTAAACTTTTTACTCAAAGCACATTCACATGTATGTTTATAAAAGGGTTTTTCAAAAAAAACAACATATTTGGTGTATAATATATACCATTATTTTTGGTAACATTAATATAACTAGCAGTTTTTTTTATAAAACAGGCATGTTTCAAAGCATAACATACACAACTCAGGAACTTACAAAGTTCAACTTTGAAAAGTGAAGGCAACATCAGACATGCGTATGTCCAAACTGTGTTAATATTGCCTTCATCAGATGGGGTGTCACCCCTGAAAAAGCAAAATCTGGGAGATGCACACAAATTGTGATTCAAACTGGACATTTTCCTCCTGATCTCATGCCCAATGTCAACATGTGCTATCTCCCATCATGGGGGATCAATGTACATGTTTTGGGGATTCAACCCCTTCATCTCAGCCACTTTAGTAGCGAGAAAGGATTGCACCCACAAAACGCGTACATTGATCCCCCATGATGGGATATAGCACATGTTGACACACTGTGTGCATCTTCCAAATTTGGCTTTAAAAATATAAAACTGGTTTGTAAAATCGCAAATCGATGCTAGCTAGTTTTGTGTGTTTCAGATTTTCCCTAAAACATCAATGATGTTTTTCATTTTTTGTTTAACATCATTGATGTTTTTCTTGAGATTTTCTAAATCGCGATTGCACCCCATTATCTCCCCGATGAGGATCTGGGCACTTTCACTGGTAAAATTACATTCTTCTTCCACAACATCCACATCGCCTAAAAATAAACCAGAAAACACACCATGTATTATAAAAATGCAAGCATACATCTATTACCTGAAGCTGTGGTCTCAGACACTCACCTGTTGTGGTGACAATTTCGCCAATTTCAACAACCTCTCCTTCCTCCTCCTCCTTTGCTTCTAGTGTTGTGATTTTCCCTTCTCTGTGAGGTGTGGGGTACCTGGTGTCCTCAGATGTCCCGAGTCTTCTCTCCCCTATGAGAATTTAAAAAAGGAATACTTAGAACACAGATATTTAAGGGCAGAAATAGTAATATGAAACATTGCTTGGAAGTGTCATACAATTGTGTTTTCTGGCAGAGTTCAAAGCTGAAAACATTATTTTTTACACTTTCTAAAGCTGGAATACTTACCTGTTTTGTGCAAGTTTCACAGATGGAGACACCCCTATAGTATCCACTGGAGCATGTGTGTGCGGACACCCTAATAAAAAGGGTGTTCCACACTAGTGCTCCTGAGTCCAGATGTGTAAACAGCTGCTGAGTGTCCTCTCCTTTACACTGAATCAAGTTTGCATTTCATTCTAGTTACAAACCCCTCTAGACAGCAAACTTCCTTTGATTAGAAATAGACCTGAACAAATGTAGTTAACTGCAACTTTCCAAAACATTGTATTTTTAGTGGGCGAACGAACGATGTTTACTACAACCGATTGAACCCATGAACATGAAAGTGGCCATTTTAAACTGTACAACACTAAAGAAAAACATATGGAGCAGTATGCAAGTAATAATAATAATAATAATATGAACACACGACAACTACTTACTTTTTTGAAGAACTCGCTTGATCTTTCTGTACTGATCGTGCTCCCTCAGTTTCAGGTCTGACCAGTGTTTCCTCAGTTGATCCTTGGATCGTCGTACCCCAAAATTCTTCTGCAGACTCTTCACAACTTTAGCCATGATCTTGGCCTTTCTGATATTTGGGTTTGGGTAAGGTCCATACTTCCCATCATAGTCGTTCCTCTTCAATATGTCCACCATCTCCAACATCTCTACAAAAGACATATTTGAGGCCTTAAATCTTCTCCTCTGGTATTGGTTGTTTCTGCCTCCGGGCTTTCCTCATCCTCCTCATTGCTGTAATTAGCACGCACCTGCTGTGTCTCCACCATGTGCTCTCCCCACTGTGCCAAAAGAAAAGGGGTGGGGAATAGACTAGAAAGAACATCAGGGGCGGGTGGAGTTTTACGCATGCGCACTGTATATAAAACGTAACACTTGTGCATCGTACGTACTGTGAGCGGAGGACGGAGTTTTCGGAAGTAATGATCCTTAGAACGAAGGTACAATTTAAACTTGGAACATCAGTGGCCTATACTGCTTATAGATTGATGCCTATATTGGGTCAAGATTAGGAAAGTTTAGCCTGACATTAGGGTTTGTCTTGTGTTGTGTCTTGCAGAGAAAATGGATGGGTTCAAAGACCACAGTTTTCTGCCTATTTTCATAGACAAGTACAGGAAGCTGCCCTGTCTATGGCAGGTGAAACACCCGCATTACAACAATAAATTAAAGAGGCAGGCAGTGCTGGAGAAACTGCTGGAGTTGGTGAAGCCGGTGGTCCCCACGGCAAACATCCCCTATTTAAAAGCCAAAATTGGTGGCCTGAGGAGCACATATCTGAGGGAGCGCAAGAAGTTCCAGGATTCCATGACATCAGGAGCTGCAGCAGATGATGTTTATGTCCCCAGGCTGTGGTACTATGAGAGACTGCATTTTCTGTTAGACCAGACTGAAATCAGGAAATCTCTCTCAACCCTTCCTTCCTCGCTTCGTTCCACCCCAGCTGAGGCTTCCGATGCCCACCCTGGGCCTTCCAGCCAGGAAGAAGTGGAGGAGCCTAGCTTGAGCCAGTTATAGTATTGTTCTACATATTGTTTGAGTAAAAATGAATGATGTTAACTAGATGTGATTATTGATCACTAATTGCTGATTTAATAAAGTGTTTAACATATCAATAGACAATAGTAGCCCAAAATAATTGGGACAAGAATGAAAAATGCTGGGGTCAGAATGATAGTCTTTTCTATTTGTTAACATTCAATTTGCAACAGTCATGAGCTGACAATTGTGTGTGATTTATGAACCAAAAACTAAAAGCATGTCCCTTTTTCATACACAGGAAGACCTCAGCCAGGAGGAGGGCACGGAATGTGGCAGCGAGGAGGTGGCTGTTGAATGTGGCAGCCAGGAGGAAGTAGGGGTTAGTGGCAGCCAGGAGGAGGCAGGGGTTAGTGGCAGCCAGGAGGTGGGCATGCCTAGTAGCCTCACAGAATATCAGGTCCCTCCCTTCCGCCTTCCAACCAAAAGGCCCAGAAAGGGGAGGAACGTGGAGGAGTCAGCGCTCAGACTGATTGGGGAGGCTTTTACAGCCCTCAAAACCACCCCCACTCATCAAGAGGCCTTTGCCTCCTTGCCTGCTTGCAAACTGGAGAAAATGGAGGAGGGGCAATGCCTCATGTGTGAGGAACGAATTTATCTCACATTAAATAAGGGTTTGAGGGGCAAAATCACCAACAAAACCCACCTGTGTGAGTTGGACTATCCTCCTCCTCCTTCTGCCACACCTCCAGAAGACCAGAGTGTGATGGCCTGGGTTCAGTCTGGTCTGACAAAAGATGCAGGCTCTTGTATGATCACAGCCTGGGGACATAGATGTCATCTGCTGCTGTTCCTGATCTCTTGGACTTCTGGATCAGACTGTACTCCATTATATATGGACTGCTCAGGCCACCAATTTTGTCTTTAAATAATTGATGTGTGCCCTGATGTGTGCTTCGCCAATTTCACCATTTTCTTCAGCGTTGCCTTCCTCTTTATTTGGTTATGTCCCTTAATAAAGTTTTTTTTTGTTAATGCCTATGTTGCCCATGTTGTGGATAGTTGCATAAATGGCTAGAGCACTGATTTTTATTTTTTTTGCTGGAGCTGGATCATTAGGTGGGGTAGCAAAATCCTGGATCCTGAATTCCATGGTAACATTTCTACGGATACTATATTGACAATAGCCAAGTCATAAAGTAAAAAAAAAGTTTAATATTATATAGTAAGTATTCATAACACACTAACTTGCTACTGTGGCAACTGGGTTTTCTTTTAGGCTCCATTGACTTTAGCAAGTCTCCAAAGTCACATGATTTCCAGTGCAACTTTGGAACGTGATTTTGATGCCACGTTTGGTGAGATTTTTATCCAAATTTAAATTCTATGGATCAATGCTGGATCAAAAGTTGCACCAAAGTAGTGCAGACACCTTTTCAAAGTTGCTGCAATTTTAAGTCGCCCCGATTTGAACGGGTGCCATTTAAAAGAATGGGGTGCAACTTGTAATGCAAATTTTTATGTCCAAAGTCACATGACAAATCGCACAAGTGTGAATGGAATATTAGGATCTCTGTACTGTTTATGCATTCTCCTTGTGTTTGTTGAGATTTTCTCAAAAAAAAAAAAAAAACATATCAGCTGCTGTCTAAAGCTAGCTATATACTACGAGAAATGTGTCTGACTGTTCAATTTTTGTTTGTTCAATTTTCTAACAGTTAGTGGGGTCAAATTACGTTTTCGACCATAGTGACAAGAAATTTCAAAGAAACAGGATGGAACAAATTTTGAAAAAGTATATAGTTAATGGGATTCTGTGCTTAGGCATGGTCTGGGCTGCTGCCTCCTCTGGAAAACTCCAAAAAATGGAGCAGGATGACTGGAAATATGTATAAAAGAGGTAAGTGGAGCTGCCCATGAACTAAAGATTGAATTACACAATTTACATCAATGAGTGTAAGTGCTGTATAGTGTTTCAAGAACAAGTGGTCAAAGTATTGAAACTCTGTATTTTATATGAACTCAAATAAACTTTAAAGTGCAATAGTGCTAATATATAATACACCTGCTGGTGCGTGACAAAGGCTAAAAAGTAAATATATCCAAAAAACACACAAAGACTTGAAAATAAAAAAAGTGCGAATATATGAAAAAATATATAAAATATATAATAAAAGTAAATTTGATCCTCAATAAAAAATATTTTTTTAAAAAGTAACTGAAAAAAATATACAATTAGTTCAGTCTTTAGTGCAAGTATATGCAGTATTCCCAAGTGACATGTGCCGACATCCAAAGTAACTTGTGCATACACTTAATCATGAATCCTGTGCGGGAAATGAAGTGACACTTGTACTCCCCTTCGGTTCCACACTCACCAGATCTTTGTGCCCAGGGGTAAAGAGCATGTACTCCGGTTTTCTCTAATGGCAGTAACCAGATCGATCACCTCCTCCGTGGCACACCATAGGGTATCCTCAAATATGTGGACATAAAGGGCAGGTACTCATAGTGTAAATCCGAATGGTTGAATTTTATAGTACCAAATAGGTTAAACGCAAGGCATAGCCCGATTAGCATTAATTAAGAACAAGCCAAAGAGTCTGGGCCGGCGTGCGGTCCACAGACTGGAAAACCACAGGCCGGAAGTTATGTGGGTGCTAGAGCTGTGTTAATATTGGTGGTCCTCAATAATTCCCTGAGGAAGCCAATACTGGTGAAACATGTTGGGATATAACACCTACTTTTGACCATCTTTGGCCCTGTGGGACACCAGCGACCAGTATAAAGCTGCAAAAATAGAAAACTGCGCCAACCCTATACTAATGAAATTAATAATACTAAAAAATATATATTAGAAAATATTATAAATAAAAATAAAAATAAAAAATGAAATATATTATCAAAATGTGTGAGTGATTAACACAAATGATTATAACAATAAGAACACCTTAAGTGCAAAATAAAACACAAAAATACATCAAGAGATAGTGTCATAAACAAAAAAGTCCCATCGGAAAAAGTTCATATGTGAATCTGGATAAACGTTTGTGACACCGCAGTGATTCAACACGATCCAAAAGCGCATAAAAGTGCCCGTCACCGTATATTAGATGCGCTTACCAGAAAATAGGCAAGTTAGGGCGTTTATATAAACTCAATGGGTCCCATCAGAAGATATCCTCCTCTTTAGTGGGTCAACTCTTCATCTCATACTAGTGCCCTCCAGATAATAATGATACTTCGTGATCCCAAATGGGGAGCTCAGTGATGCCCAAAAAAGAAAAGAGCTAACATGGCATAATATCGTTTGGATACTTTATTAAAGGAAAAAAGGTAGCACACTTACATGTGTATGGATAGTTTACAGCTTGTATAATGGTATAAAAGCAGCCGGCCGGCAGAAACAGGAGCCCGTCCTCCTCTCAAACAGCGTGGATAGCGTCACTACATGCCCTCCCAGACGCGTTTCGTCACATCTGACGTTGTCAATGGTACAAACAGTATAAAGCTAATTGCATATGCTCTGACAATTATTTTTATTGAACCTCTTTTCTATTTTATGTAATAATAAAGAATGATAGAAAAAAATATTTTATATGTACATTTTATTATTATTTGTTTCAAATCTTTCTTTATTATTTTCTTTATAATTATAAAACATACAAAACATCCATCAACATACCTAACATCCATCAACTACTACATATTTCTCCAAAAAAAAAAAAAATATAAATCAGCCCTCATCCCTCCCACCTACCCCATCGCTCCTCACTTCCTCACTTACAAATATTCCTTAAGGTTCCCTGAGGTGCAAAACTCCTCCCACTTTTTCCAATACTTTGAAATCTGATTCTCCACATATCCTTCTTCTCTTATTTGCTTCTCCATATAGTGTGTTTCACTCATTTCACATTTCCACTCTATTATTAATGGAGCATTTTCCTTTTTCCATTTTCGCACTATTACAACTTTTGCAGCTGTAGTCATACAGTGCAAAAACTCTATCTCTTTCTGTGTTAATGATTTAGGTGTGAGAGAGAATAGTACTATCATTATATCTATCTGTATCCTTGTACCTGTCACTTGCTGATATATTTCTGTTATCTTACCCCAAAAATCTCTTATCTTGTAACAGCTATACCATATGTGTTCTAAAGTACCCTTTTCTATTTTGCATCTCCAACAGGTTTCAGGGTTTCTTTTATTTATTCTATTCATTACTACTGGGCTTCTATACCATCTTATTGCAACTTTATAGTTTTTTTCTTGGTACTTGATTGCTACCGATAGTTTATGTATTCTTCCATATATCCCTTCCCATTCCTTCTCTGTCAACACATTCCCTATTTCCTCCTCCCATTTTTTCACTGCTGCTATTTTTTTAATATCACCATAAGGGAGTAATAGATTGTATATCTTAGAAAGTTTTTTATTCGCTTTATCCTTATTTAATACTATTTGCTCAAATACAGTTAATTGTCTATTAATACTTATCATTAATGGATCTACATATGCTTTCAACTGAGAGTATTGCAGCCATTTATTATTATATTCATGTCCCATTTCCTGAAACGTTGGCATTCTCCCATCTATCAGGATTTGTATTATTCGCTCATGCTCCTCCCTATTCCATTTAAAAAATGTTTTGCTTTTTAGTGCTGGTCTAAATTCAGGGTTGGCAAATAATGGGGTCATAGGGCCACTCAATGAGGAGAGATTTCCTTTTTTTATTATATCATCCCAAATTTTTAATGTTGTTTTTACAAAAATGGGTAACTCCTTTTCTTCTGGTCTTAAATTAGGTTTTATCCATGGTTGATGTTTTATTCTAGCCCTTATTATATATATTTTGAAAAAAAGTAAGTGAAAAAAATATACAATTAGTTCAGTCTTTAGTGCAAGTATATGCAGTATTCCCAAGTGACATGTGCCGACATCCAAAGTAACTTGTGCATACACTTAATCATGAATCCTGTGCGGGAAATGAAGTGACACTTGTACTCCCCTTCGGTTCCACACTCACCAGATCTTTGTACCCAGGGGTAAAGAGCATGTACTCCGGTTTTCTCTAATGGCAGTAACCAAATCGATCACCTGCTCCGTGGCACACCATAGGGTATCCTCAAATATGTTGACATAAAGGACAGGTACTCATAGTGTAAATCCGAATGGTTGAATTTTATAGTACCAAATAGGTTAAACGCAAGGCATAGCCCGATTAGCATTAATTAAGAACAAGCCAAAGAGTCTGGGCCGGCGTGCGGTCCACAGACTGGAAAACCACAGACCGGAAGTTATGTGGGTGCTAGAGCTGTGTTAATATTGGTGGTCCTCAATAATTCCCTGAGGAAGCCAATACTGGCGAAACATGTTGGGATATAACACCTACTTTTGACCATCTTTGGCCCTGTGGGACACCAGCGACCAGTATAAAGCTAATTGCATATGCTCTGACAATTATTTTTATTGAACCTCTTTTCTATTTTATGTAATAATAAAGAATTATAGAAAAAAATATTTTATATGTACATTTTATTATTATTCGCGGACCTCTGTAATCCCATCCTCTCTTTTCCACCTATAGCTGAGTATGGATGTTTATTTATTTTTTTTCAAAACCCATACCTCTCTTTTAGGCCTGGTTCACACCTATGAAGGTTGCAGTTTGCATGTTCTAGGTGCAGTTTGCATTTTTCAATACACATTGTCAGAGAATCACCAGACTTCAACGTCGGCACTTCCCTGTGCGCCTGCGGGGAAGAGCTGCACAACGACGCATGCATATGCGTCGTACGACACAATGTCGTACACGCATGTGCAAGCCTATGCACACGGCTATGGGCCTTACCTGATTGGCCTGACAGTCCTATAAAAGACATCAATGTGCTCTGTGTCTTTGCTGGTTTGTCTCCTCAGCTCACCTGTGTTCCTGTTTCCTGTTCCTGTTGACCACTTCCTGTTGTGACCCGGCTTGTTTGAAGACCACTCTGCTTCTCTCCTGATCTGACCCCTGGCTTGTTTAAACAGACTTTCTGCACTTAGCCTTGCTGGCTCATGGACTGATACCTGTGCTTGACCCTCGGCCTGCCTCTGGAATATCCTTTATCTCACGGACTGATACCTGTGCTTGACCCTCGGCCTGTTTCTGGAATATCCCTTGTCTCACGGACTGATACCTGTGCTTGACCCTCGGCCTGCTTCTGGAATATCCTTTGTCTCACGGACTGGACCTGTGTTTGACCCTCGGCCTTCACTCCAGGTATTGGAACCCCTGGCAGGCGTTTACCTCTACCAGTTCCAAGATCTTCTGCATGGGCATCTCTTCCTTCAGTGGACCTGCTGCATTCCAGTCACCTGCTGGCAACCCGTGCCTCTCTGTGCCCTGTACCCGCTGTTCCATCCTCAGGGGTACTGTGCACCCAGCTGCAAGGGAAGCCGCTCTCAGCACTTCGGCTTTGGTGAGTACCTGACACACATTTTTAATCCATTGAAGTCTATGGAACCAAACACCAGAAAAAAGTCCCTGGCCCTTTCTTTAAAATGCACAGATGTGAACTACATCCATAGGTAACCATGTCAAATGGGCTGTAGTCTGTTTCTGCAAAACTGAAAATGCACTAAAAAATGCATAGGTGTGAACCATGCCTTAAGGTATGCATGCATGACTGTTATAGGAACAACACATTGTAAACTGTAATGGACCTAACCCTAATATAGTTAGTTGGTAGGCTAAAAAAAAAAAAAAAGCTATAACCTAAGGAGCAGATTTTTTTAACATCTTTAATATTACAGAATCATAGATGAGTAATGCTTTTAATCTTCTGTAATCATGATCTGTCTTTATCTCTTTGTTGTGTTTTTAATAAGTGGATGAAATAACCTTTATTGAGACTGTGAAGGACTTGCTTTTGCAAATTCACTGGAATTATAATTTGTTTTTGTTCTCAGAATAGTGACATATATAGTGTCAAAAAATCAAAGCATCAATGATTACAATTATGGCAGGTCAATGCTTTCTTAAACTGATTTAAGAATACATCTGTTGTTGTTGCCTGTTCAATAGCTGCCTACATAGCATGTCACAGAGGGCAAGACCTCAAATTGAAATTGACGTGTCAGTCCAATTTTAGGGCTTCAATTTCCGCAAAGAGATTAGGGAGGTTGAGACGTTTCTTGCCAACTTGAGGATTTACCTTTCTCCCCTCTGTTATTTATTTTTATTTTTTTGCTTTATGTTTTATTAATGTCTTCTGTTTTTCTTTACAATCTTCCTGACTGTATCTTCTGCAAAACATCTGAATTACACATTCTTTAGCCCCCACACTGGGGGCTCATTTCAAAAAAAGTCATTTTACTCCTAAAATCTGAGATAAATTAACTCATAGCTTTTCTCAAACCTTTTTTTTCCAATTCACAAAAAAATGCTACTCAAATTAAGCATGAGTTATTTCATCAAAATGGGAGGTATTTCACTCATGAAACCGTGTGGTATTTTATCTCATGCGATGTTCAGGAAGTGACCCCGTTGGAAGATTTCCCTTCTATTACTTTTAGGGGGGGAGAGGTTTAATCTCCCTAATGGGGACACCCATTAGGGAGATTAAACCCTAAGTACCCATCAGTGCAGCCTTTCAGTGCCCACCAGTGCCACCCATGAGTGCCCATCAGTGTTGCCTATCAATGCCCATTATGTCTGCATATTAGTACCATCCATCAGTGCCGCCTACCAGTGTCCATCAGTGCCACCTATCAGTGCCCATTCCCCTGCCCATCAGTGCCACCTGATTGGTGCCACCTCATCGGTGCCGCCTTATCAGTCCCTGTTAGTGCCACCTTATCAATGCTCATCAGTGAAGGAGAAAACTTATTTATTTACAAAATTTTATAATAGAAACAAAAGGAAAACCTGTTTTCCTTCCAAATTTTTGGGCTTTTTTAATTTGTTTAGCAAAAAAAAAGACACAGAGGTGATCAAATACCACCAAAAGAAAGCTCTATTTGTGGGAACAAAAGTATAAAAATTCTGTTTGGGTACAGTGTAGCATGACCGCGTAATTGTCATTTAAACAGTGACAGCGCTGAAAGCTGAAAATTGGCTTGGGCAGGAAGAGGGTGTAAGTGCCCAGTATTGAAGTAGTTAAAAACATGTGTAATGTGTTTTATTTTTGATTTTTTTTTCAGGTGAATGGGTAGGGGCACTGATGGCCAATGTACCCCATACTCATTCAGATAGGGTGGGGGGCCGGGATCTGGGAGCCCCCTTGTTAAAGGGGGGCTTCCAGATTCCGATAAGCCCTCTGCCCACAGACCCCAACAACCAATGGCCAGGGTTGTCGGGAAGAGCCCCTTGTCCTCATCAACATGGGGACAAGGTGCTTTGGTGTGGGGGGCACAGGGTCCCCCTGCCCCAAAGCACCCAACCTCCATATGAAAGGCATGCGGTCTGGTACCGTTCAGGAGGGGAGGTGCTTGCTCATCCCTGTCCCCTTTCCTGATCCGCTGGGATAAGGCTCAGATAAGGGTCTGGCATGGATTTTGGGGGGCCCCAACGTGTTTTTTCAGCATGGGGGTTCCCCTGAAAACCCATACCAGACTGAAGGGCCTGGGATGCTCCCCGAGGGGGAACCCATGACTTTTTTTGTTTTTTATATTGTGCATGGAGCAGTGGCGTAGCATGGGTTGTCAGCACCCGGGGCAGGAAAAGTAATTTGCACCCCCTAACCTGCGGACTTTTAGCACTCCCTGAGTCCCTTCAAATACAATAGTACTGATCTACCTGATTCCTATACTCACTACTTGATTTTAACACTGACCAACATGATTCCTTTACTGACCATTACACACTACACTGACCACTATACTATACTGTCCACTACACTGAGAACTACACTGACCACTACACTATACTGTCCACTACACTGACCACTACACTATACTGTCCACTACACTGACCACTATACTATACTGTCCACTACACTGAGAAATACACTGACCACTATACTGTACTGTCCACTACACTGACCACTATACTATACTGTCCACTACACTGACCACTATACTACACTACACTGACCACAATACTACACTACACTGACCACCATACTACACTACACTGACTGACAATCATACTACACTACACTGACCACCATGCTACACTACACTGACTGACCATCATACTACACTAACAACCATACTACACTACACTGACAACTACACTGACCATCATACTACACTACTCTGACTGACCACCATACTACATAACTACACTACCTTCTCTCTCTCTCCCCCACAGGCCAGTAACACAACTCTCACAAGGGAGTCTCACTTTCACTCCCCTTCTTGTCTGGCTGGCCTGCATCAGTCCAGAGGATGGGATGGGAGACAGCGCGGTTCACATTGTTTCGCTCCCCCGCGCTCTAGTTGCCATGTTCAGTGTCCAGCGCAGTGCACTGTGATTGGGTGTATGGGGGAGGCGGGACTTCAGGAGCGATCGCAGAACGGCCAGCCCTATGCCTCACATAACCCCCATACACCCAATCACAATTTCACCGCTGTCGCACTTTGAATTACAATTGCACGGTCCTGCTACACTGTACCAAAACAGAATTTTTTGCTTTTTTTTCACACAAATAGAGCTTTCTTTTGGTGGTATTTAATCACTGCTAGGTTTTTTTATTTTTTACAAAAAAAGACCACATTTTTTGATTTTTTTTTTTTCGCCTTCACTGATGTGCGCTGATGAGACATCACTGATGGGCACTGATAGGCTAAACTGGTGGGCATTCATGAGGTGGCACTTATGGGCACTGATGAGGTGGCACTGACGAGGAGGCACTAATATGCCGCACTTATGAGCACTGATAGGTGGCACTGATGGGACACTGTTATATGGCACTGATGGGACACTGTTAGATGGCACTGATGGGCACTAAAAGGTGGCACTGATGGGCACTGATAGGTGGCACTGGTGGGCACTGATAGGTGGCATGGATAGGTGGCATGGATAGGCAGTACTGATCAGCACTGATGGGCATTGATGGGCAACACTGATAGGCAGCACTGACTGGTATCGCTAATGGGCACTGATTGGGGAAACTTGTGGGCACTGATTGCTGGCATTTGTGGGCACTGGTGGACACTGTTTTACTATACTGTAATCAGGGCACTGATGATCGGCCCTGTTGCCACACTCTGTCAGTGTCATAGCATCACCCCTGTCAGTGTCCTAGCGCCATCACATGACGTTGTACCAGAAAGACAGCATTTGAATGAGAGAAGTCATTTGATGGTGGTTGGGTGGCAACCAGTTAATGTCTAAACCACTGGCAACAAAGGTGAGTACAACCCTAAGTTAAAATGTCCAAATTGGGCCCAATTAGCCATTTTCCCTCCCCAATGTCATGTGACTCAATAGTGTTACAAGGTCTCAGGTGTGATTGGGGAGCTGGTTTGTTAAATTTGGTCTTATCGCTCTCACTCTCTCATACTGGTCACTGAAGTTAAACATGGCACCTCATGGCAAAGAACTCTCTGAGGATCTGAAAAAAAAATAGTCCCTGAAACTGAGCTGAAGACCATACAGTGGTTTAACAGGACAGGTTCCACTGAGAACAAGCCTCATCACGGTCAACCAAAGGAGTTGAGTGCACGGGCTCAACGTCATTTCCAGAGGTTGTCTTTGGAAAATAGATGTATAAGTGCTGCCAGCATTGCTTCAGAGGTTGAAGGGGTGGGGTGTCAGCATGTCAGTGCTCAGACCATATGCCGCACACAGCATTAAATTGATCTGCATGGCTGTCGTCCCAGAAGTAAGGCTCTTGTAAAGATGATGCACAATGAAGACCTCAAACAGTTTGCTGAAGACAAGCAGGCTAAGGGCATGGATTACTGGAACCATGTCCTGTGGTCTGCTGAGACCAAGATAAACGTATTTAGTTCAGATGGTGTCAAGCGTGTGTGGTCGAAACCAGGTGAAGAGTACAAAGACAAGTGTGTCTTGCCTACAGTCAAGCATGGTGGGAGAGTCATGGTCTAGGGCTGTATGAGTGCTGCTGGCACTGGGGAGCTACAATTTATTGAGGGAACCATGAATGCCAACATGTACTGTGGCATACTGAAACAGAGCATGATCCCCCTCCCTTCGGAGACTGGGCTGCAGGGCAGTATTCCAACATGATAACAACCCCAAGCACACCTCCAAGACGACCACTGCCTTGCTAAAGAAGCTGGGGGTAAAAGTGATGGACTGGCCAAGCATGTCTCCAGACCTAAACCCTATTGAACATCTATGAGGCATCCTCAAATGGAAGGTAGAGTAGCGCAAGGTCTCTAACATCCACTAGCTCCGTGATGTCCTCATGGAGAAGTAGAAGAGGACTCCAGTGGCAACCTGTGCCTTAATCCTCATGCCCAAGAGGGTTAAGGCAGTGCTGGAAAATAATGGTGGCCACACAAAATATTGACACTCTGGGCCCAATTTGGATATTTTTCCTTAGGGGTGTACTCACTTTTGTTGCCAGCGGTTTAGACATTAATGGCTGTGTGTTGAGTTCTTTTAAGGTGGCAGCAAATTTACACTGTTATACAAGCTGTACAATCACTACTTTACATTGTAGCAAAGTGTAATTTCTTCAGTGTTGTCACATAAAAAGATATAATAAAATATTTACAAAAATGGGAGAGGTGTACTCTGTGAGACACTGTATATAAACCACCAAAAAAAATCTTTATTTTACCCTCCTTACTGACAATCCATTTCACCAAAATGATAAACTATTATTGAATAATAATTTTCTCAGAAATATCAGGTAATTGAACACTCAGTTTTGCTCATCTCCTAGATTTGACTTCTCATACTCAGTTTTTTTAGACTTTGGTCCCAAACGTTCTAACCATTGTTCCTTTGAGGCAAGAAGCAGCAGTTGCTAAATTACTTTTGATCTTTTTTGAAGTTGATATTTACATCTAGCTGAAGGCATTTCGAGGCTAACCACTTCATTCATTGTATTTTTTTTTATAATTTATGAAGGCTTCTTCTATTTTCAAGGATTAATGTATTGCACATCACCTTCCGGCACAACAAACAAAAATACACAAACAGCAGGTGGGTGGCTTGCTGATTAAAAGTAAAATGCATTTGCAAACAAAAGTTGATCAAAATATGTTTCAGAAAGCATGACAATCTAAAATGTAATGAAGAACAAAGCAAACTTAGCCTGTTCTTAAATTTTATTTACCTTCTAGAAGATTCCTTTGGCTTTTTTTTTTTTCTCCCTATAAAACCACTTTTAGTCTTTTCGATAGAGAAATTTGTGCTCTTAAGCAGAATAAAGGCATGTGTGACACTCTTCTGGACTTGTAGGGAAATGCAACAGTGTATTTGATATATAGTTTAAACTTAAAGTGGAACTACATGGTATCTGAGCACCACAAACCAAAAACACTATTTAATAAATTTCTACTATTCAAATCAAACACCCCCATTCATCCATGTCTCTATGCTTTATTTTGCTGAGAAATCATTTAAAAAATCGCCTCCTAGTATTTGTGGCCATGGCCATCTTGAGTAAGGGCAGATGATCCATGTAGCATTTACTTCCTGGAATCCATCTACCCTAATCTCAGACATGCATGCAGAAAGGTGTACATAGCTGAGAAAACCCCTTCTCCCCTCCTGAAGACCTAATGACATAAGTCTGGCCTATGACATAATTTGCCTAGGCCAGAAACCAGGAAGTAACTAAAGTAATATAAAAAAAAGTTTAAAATAAGTAAATGACATGCTTTTCTGTCTATTTACCAAAAATAGCAGCATAAGTATTAAAAATAGTCAATGTTGAATGAAAAGAATAAAGATATAAAATACAGGTATAAAATACATAAATTAATGCAGCCTAACCACTTCAGCTTTGGAAGATTTGGCTGCTTAATGACCAGTCCAGTTTTTGCGATATGGCACTGCATCAGTTTAACTGACAATTGCACAGTTATGCGACGCTGTATCCAACAAAATTGATGTCCTTTTTTTCCCACAAATAGAGCTTTCTTTTGGTGCTATTTGATCACCTTTACGGTTTTTATTTTTTGCACTATAAACAAAAGAAGAACAACAATTTTGCAAAAAACACAAAATCTTTTACTTTTTTGCTAAAATAAATTTCCCACATTTTTTTTTTAAAACTATTTTTTTTTCCTCAGTTTAGGCTGATATGTATTCTTCTACATAGTTTTAGTAAAAAAAAAAATAAGCGTATATTGATTGGTTTGCACAAAAGTTATAGCATCTACAAAATAGGGGCTAGATTTATGGCATTTTTATTATTATTATTATTTTTTTACTAGTAATGGCTGTGATTTTTATCGTGACTACGATATTGCGGCAGACAAATTAGACACTTTTTACACATTTAAAAATACATACAAAAATGCACTGATTACTGTGTAACTGTCACTGGCAGGGAAGGGGTTAACACTAGGGTGGCGATCAAGGGGTTAACTGTGTTCCCTAGTGTGTGTTATAACTGTGGGGGGATGGGACTGTCTAGGAGGGAAGAGAGAGAGAGATTGGTGATACTTAGTATGTACACACAATCTGTCTCTACTGCCCTGTAAGAACAGGGATTTGTGTGTTTACACACACAGATCCCACTTCTCACTCTGTCACGTATGATCACGGGTGCCCGGTGGTCATCGCGGCAGGTCCACGAGCTCCGCCCCCAGCGTCATGTACAGATGGTGATGCGCTGGCGTCAATGGCGCCAGCCATCACAGGGGGTGTGCATATGCAATCACCTAACCTCCATCCGAGATGTTCCACACAGCCCACAGCAGTGTGAGGTCAAAAGACATCACAATGTGGGCGTGGAGAACATGGCATCGAAGTGCAGGTGGCCACGCCCATCAAAAAGAGACAGGCGGGGACAGCAGGAGGCCAGAAGCGCCTCCCTTATGCACAATGCAGCCCCCGAGCTGAGCAAACACCGCCACCATCAGGGCAAAAAGCGAGAGGGAACCAAAAGAGCCCAGAATACACTCCCAAGGATAACAGTAACCAAAACCAAACGGATAATAATTAACCGATGTATTGGATGTGATAGTGAACACTTGCCAGCAGTTAAGACAGACCGGATTGTGGGCTAATTGGGTGTCTTCCACCCGGGTTATAGATTAAAAAAAAAAGAAAATTCAGGCCTGAAAAAAACACTCTACCACCTCCATCCCTAAAATGCACAAAAGAGAGGAGAGAACAAAAGCCCTGGGACTTTGAGTGAGGTGGGAGAGATTTGGCACACGTTCACATAAAAATGCAATAAAATCAATTTCACATAAAAATTTTAATCGTGGCTGCAACTTGCATTTGCGGTATATCAGTCTGACATAGTGGTCATAGGTCTAGGCATGCACCATCCATGCTGGGGGTTGTTCAGATTTTCAAAGTAATACATCAAGCAGACTCACTGATCTACTCTAACATTATCTATCCACCCATATTGCATTGTCTGTTTGTTTATTTTAGTTCACCATAGCCCCCACACTACTTGTGGTATTGACTACTACATGTACACATAGATAAGGAGCACATTAGGCTGCATTAACTTATACAAGTATGTTGATTCCTATCACTTGAGTTTACCATCTTATGTTCCCTCTACGTTTTCATTCTGCCTTCTGAGACATGTGTATCTTTATACATACTATATACATTACTTATATATTTTCTAGATACGTGCCTGGTATATTAGAGACCGGTGACAGAGTGTTGTATGTAGTCCGTGCTGGACATCTGTTTTTTTTCCTGCTGCGGTTCATTTGCTACGTCCCCTCAGCCCCCGACCTGGACATTCTTATTGCCACCGTCCTGTCAACAGTGTTTGAAGATCTAGCCCAGTGAATTGATAATAATGCATCTGCCCCTGAAGAGCGAGCAATAGACTCACGAAACACGTAGAGCACCATCGATGCTTTCTGTCACGTCTTCATTGCTGGGCACTTTTGCAGTGTGTCACTATTGCTTACAACTTACAAATAACTTCTACCTCCTATGATGTATATATATATATCAATTGTTTTACCAATTTAAATTAATTTTATTTTTGTCCAATGGATGTGTATTTAATGTAATGATTTGATATTTATCTTTCCTTGTGTTCTTAACTTAGCCACTATGCCGGGTAACGCACATTTACTGCTGTTCCCATTTGGTTATGTAACATTATGAAATAAATAATTTGATTGTATTGCATTTTTTGTGAACGTGTGCCAAATCTCTCCCACCTCACTCAAAGTCCCAAGGCTTTTGTTCTCTCCTCTATTTGTTTTGCATAAGCATGTATGTGGATGGATGAATGTCTGTGCTAGCTACTTGTGCCCTTTTGACAATGCTGTCAATTTTTATTTTGATCATATATGTATATATATATTTGTATTTGGTGAATATTGTGATTTTTCAATAAAGCAACTTATTTTTTTGTAAAACCGGTTGTTCCTTGTTGACATTCTCTTGCGGACCTCCAGTCCAACCTTTTTATAAATGCTTTTTGCAATCTAGAGGAACGCACTCCCCATCCTCCTTTGGATTAGTGGAGTGATGGTTGACTTATCCTTGATCTAGGTAGTAGGCATTACTTGGCCCCTTGGATCTTTTTATTAGAGTTGTAGCCTAGTTAACTCCTTCACTGGTTGTTTTGAGAAACATGATGTGTGGCAAAGCTCTACAAATCAAGACTGGATGGATTCAAATGCAAATAATTGCAATATGATATTTAGTTGCATTCCTTCTTTAAAGTTCATATGAAACATGAAAGAGCAATCATTTCAGCTACCAAAACGAAATAACTAAATGTATGTTTTAATTGAAATGTAATTGTGTGAAACAACATATGGATTTAGAAAGAAAATCAAGAACCTGGAATCTTCCACACCATTATTTTTCATACATTGGAAGCTAAATTTGGTTTAATACATTTGTGCATGTTTCATCTATTAATCACCTGTGCATAAAAGTCTGTCAGCTGGAAGCACATGCTTCCTTCTTCCCTGCTCTTTAATGGTTTCTTTAATGTTTAATTAAAGACAGAGATTTAAACTCTCTTAATTTGATGGGAGATTGGTGTGATCCAGCACAAGGACTATTTATTCAGTTGTGCACATATTAAGAGGGGGATCAGCCATATGTCAACTGCATTTGGAAGCTATCTTTTGGAACCATGAACACTGCACACAATATTCAGACTGAACACTGTGTGCTGCCAATTAAAATAAAATGAAGAGTACATAGTCCAGGAAGAAATGGCTAAACGTGGATTTGTATGAAAGGAAATAATCTAAAATCGCAAATATGTTTAAGCAGTACACCTGCAGTTGTGTCGCAATAATTTTCCAAATATGAAGAGATATTTATAATAAATTATATTTTCCAAATGCTTGTTGTATATACCTAAGGATAGCTATATGTTGGTAGACCTGTCACATCATTTGCAATGAAAGAGCTCAATTGTGGTCTTTTCCATTATGATCACTAATGCTACAAATGACATTTTCAATAAACAATTCTTATCTTAAATGCTTTTTTTACTGAGCTGATTTTAAGAATTTGAACGCACAATACCATTATTTGACTCAATTGAATGCTCCAAGTAGCTCAATGTCAGTCCCATTACAAAAAATGATTGATCAATAGTAATGCTTCAATCTGCAACATATCATTTTGATTTGCTATTGTCAAGTTTAACTGAAAGTGAAATTCTGTACCACTCTGGATACATTACATTTTGTGCAAAGATTCAAAATATTATCAGGGGAGGAATAGGTTGTGTGGAAGGGTGTCATTTGCCCCTTGGGCCAGTACTAATAAGATATGTTGGGCTGGGGGCCCTGAGTGAACATACTCCAAATCAGATACATGTGGTCAATGAGACCCTGTGTAATGGCTGCACCAAACTTGTCCATCTATCAGTCATTTATTTTTATCATAAGACATTGCTCACTGTGATTACTAAGGATCTGCAACACTATACAACGTGATTGATGATTGATTTTGAATGTGGGGCATTTGTGTGGGTTTTTTTTCTATTTTTGTTATAAAGGACTTGTCAAAATGTGTCTTTATTTACATTTAAATTTTTTGTGTGAATGAATAGGGGGTACTATGTACCCCTTGCTTATTCACATGGGGTTGGTATCAGGGGGGCCCTCTTATTTTTAAAGGGGGCTTCCTGATTCTTGTTAGCCCTCTGCTTGCAGACTCCCACAACCACTTGGCTATGGTTGTGGGGCAGAGGCTCTTGTCCTTATCAGCATGAGAACAACATGCTTTACCAGGAGGATCCCCCTGGCACGGCACCCCCATGCTGAGGGCATGTGGCTAAATATGCTTTAGGAGGATGGAACATGCTCGTCCTTCCTCTGTCTTGGCCTTCCTGGCTAAATGCTTGCATATGAGTCTATTACTGATTTTAGTAGGGACCTTGTTCATTTTTTGTCATTTTTTTTAAGGGACCCAAAAAATTCTAATTTTTGACAGGCCCATATGAAATTTTATATCTATTCCAGACACTCGCCAAGGCTAAGAGTCTGGTATGTTTTTTTTTTTTTAGAGTTGGTTCCCCTATTAACTTCTATACTACACCTTCGTCTAGTTAAGGGTCTGATATAGGTGAACGAAATCCCCAGCTGCTTTGTTTACAAATAAAAGTTACCGGCAATGTAAACTGCATTTTTTCTGTAGTAGGTTGTAATTGCCACCTTGACAGTGGTTCAAAAATGCAGCTTTGGCTGCAACATATGCCTTCAATGTGAATATGGCCCTCTTCTTTGCTGTAAAATGTGCTTAGTCTTCCTGCCTGACTCAAAAGACAGAGGAAAGACTGTACGTCTGTGAATTTAGTGCTTTATGGCCCCATCCCCTGGACTCACAGTGTATTGATGCAAAAAGTGTCAGTGTCATCATGTCAGCTACACTTTTTACATTATCCAAAGTCACCCAAAGCTGAGAAAGAAAAGGACCTAGTGATGCACATAATTGGCCAGGAGACATCTAAAAAGGGTAAGTTAAAAAGATATAACATACTGAAGTGAAGTTTTTTTTCTCACCTGAATGCACCTTTCTGTTATTTAATCACAAGATAAGCTTATACACAATAATTTCTAGGAAATTATTTATCCTTCTACAGGGCTCATTTAATTTGTTGGCAATCTACACTGAAGTAGACCTATGAATATGAATATTGGCAGGTATACGGTCACTAATAACAGTTGTCTATTCATTGAACAGAGACAACAAAACACAGCTAATTCCTTTGTGCACCCAGCAGGGGAGCAGGTTTATGGCTAGAGTCCTGTGATTTTATTGTTCAAGGGAATTTTGATAAAACACCTGTGTCAACAGAAGATTTCTGTAGGAAGCAGCCAATCACCAACTCATTGACTAAATAGTAGATCAATAGTAGGGCAATAAAGTTGGTATCAAATACATTGTGAGTATAATTATAGGGGTCTGATAATGTTGTTTTATATATATATATATATATATATATATATATATATATATATATATATATATATATATATATATATATATGAGAGAGAGAGAGAGAGAGAGAGAGAGAGACTGTCACTTTAAGAATTTATAATATGCTTGATTTGTTTTTTTTTGCTTCTTAGATGGCTTGTCTCCCAGAAACAAAACTAAGGAATGCCTCTGAGGACAAGGACTACTGATAGGGACTCAAAGGCCATTCAAAATAGTCTTTCGTACCAAAACCAGTCTGAACTAACCAGATACTGCTGAAATCTCTTTTTTTAAACCAGTCACATGATGTTACCACCTACTTAACTGTTCCCATGCTGTTAAGATGATATGAAAGCTGATTGGACTAAACTATACGGTCACACCTAAAACTAACCTAGACCTTATGCATATTCATACCTAAAAATGTGTACAGCCTGTAGATGCAATCTCAGAAAAACTTTCACTTTACTGCTTTATTAAGAACTGTGTATTGTGTTTCTCCACTGCAGTGTATGGAATAAAAGAACCTAATTTTCTTAAGATTTGGACTCACTGTCTCATCAGAAAAATCTCTTGTTTGGAGACTCCCTAACCTGATTGAACATTTGTGAGAGGTATGTGCTCTGGGAATTTTTTCTGGCTTCAGGGATTGTAGCTTACATCAAATACAGAAAGAGGTATTTTTATTTGGATGGTTCCACAGTAATAACATGTAGTTTGTGATAATGTCGGGAAGATGTTTAAAGTATGCACATTACAGGGCAATAGAATACACTTCTGATACATATTGTTCAATTTAATTTACTTACAAAAGCTTTGATAAGGACCTGCTACTTCTGGGTATGGAGGAGCATGTCCATTTCCTCCCAGGATACAGAACTGGGTGCTTGAGCAGTCTTGAGCAGTCAGTCAACCTGTGTGAGAGTAGATGTGACCCTGATCATACCAGTCCAAACCTGTATAGAGCTTTTTAAGATGAATGGACAGAGTAGTAGGGGAGCAGAGAAGATATCAGCACTAAAGAGGGTGGGCTTTCAAGCAAACCTTTAACTTTACCTTACAGGTTCACATATCCATATCCATAACCAGTGAGTGTTGTATATGTTTATCAGTTAGTGTCTCTGTCCATATGTTCAGATTTTCTTCTGTTATCTTTATTGCCTCTAGTGACAGACAATCCACCAATTCACCCCGCTGCCAGACTCCATACATCACTTGCAGAGACAATGAACAGTCTTTTGCTGTTTTTTTTTTTTTTATTGGGGGTGCAACTTAATTGGGGTAAAAGGATATATGGGATGCCCATAGGATGTTTCCATTGCCATCATATATCAGAGATTATACACACTAGCACATTTTTAGAGCCAGAAGATATGATGTGCATCTGTAACTGTTATGTTTCTCCTCCTGCATCTCCATGTAGACTGTTGCTCCTTCTCTGCTCAACTCCCGCAGACTATTTGCTTCCAAGAATTCCCCATTCAATACCGTGTAGAAAATGACGACATCACTCCTGACCCTGTAGAAATTATGTTACTAGAAACTTCTTTCCTCCAGCACAAAGCTTCCCCTGTAATTCCCTCCCTGCACAAACTTATCCTGAACTGAAGTAATGCCACATCTTCTTCTATTGAGCAAGAAAGACTCACTCTGAATAAGTACCCAAGCAGGCTCTGGTTGCTTCTCTGCTATTAAGCCTGAGACCTGCAGCACTTCTCCGCTGAGGCCTAGTAGTTTAGAAGCATTTCTTTGAATGGTGGACTATTATTCCCAGCCAGCCCAGCTTGCAAATCCTGTGCCCCCAGGCCACATCGATTTGACACAGATCCCCACAGTCTCTTCCTCTGATCCAGAACTCCCCATAATTCACCATGTAAATAATGAAGACTTTGTTAATGACCATTTAGAAGCAAAGTTCCCTCACAAACTTCCTGGCACATCCAGCCCTCCAGTGTGGTAACACTCACCGACCTTTCACTGGCCTGAGTCCTTGAGAACTTGACCGGACCATATGTTCCGATAGCTTCACCTGCCCCTCTGCTCCAGGAGTTCTTCATCAATGACCGTGTGAAGATAAAGACATTGTCAATGACCATGTAGAGGCAAAGTTCCAGATGGGGCGCACTCCTGCTGCTGCCTAGTATTCCATACTCCACTTCACTCAGCCGACGTCTCCCCCCAGTGGCATGTTACCTTAGCTTATAAAGGAGGCCTGCCCCCCTGCCAATACCAGTTGGAGATTGGTCAGGGCTCCCACATGATCTGCCTGCCACTCCAGTTCCAGGCCCTGCCCCTCTTTCAGAACATTCTTCCTGGAAGCAGGGTAGGCACCTCAGAACCAGAGCACAGGTAGTCACACTCACTGCTACTCTGACCACTCCCAACCCCCAGATCAAAACAGACAGGCCTAGCTTGCAGCAAAGGCCTGCCTATATTTGCCTGTGCTGACAGTTTCTAGTAAAAAAAATCTATTACTAGCACCTACCTATTGGTAGAGGGTGCTATATTTATATTATGTCTTCACTGTCCTCACTTTTCCTTTGTACACCCATGAACTTTCTGCTACATTTTAAAAGTTCCCTGCATATGTTTCTGTACACTAGATAGATATTATATGCCATGACATAACAGCTTTCATGTAGGAGTTCCATTTTAGTGCCAATCATGTCAAGTGGAAAATTGAAAATGTGCATTAATATTGATTAGAGATGGACTCAGGAGTCTTCTGAACTCATCTCTACCCTCACATACAACCCCAATTCCAAAAAAGTTGGGACACGGGGAGATTTACTAAAATTGGAGCAAAGCCAAATCTGGTACAGCTGTGCATAGTAACCAGTTAGCTTCTAATTTCAGTTTGTTCAAATAAGCTTTGACAATAAAACCTGGAAGCTGATGGGTTACTATGCAGAGCTGCAACAGATTATGTGTGCACACGTTTAATAAGTACATAAAAACAGAGTGCAATGATTTGCAAATCTCATAAACCCATATTTTATTCACAGTAGATCAAATAAAACATACCAAATGTTTACACTGAGAAAATGTACCATTTTAGGAAAAAAAACAAAATAAGGATCTCGAAATTGATGGCAGCAACACACCTCAGAAAAGTTTGGACAGGGCGCCAAAAAGTTGGCAAAGTAAGTGGGACTAAGAGCTCAAAGAACATTTTGCAACTACATAGGTTAATTGTCAACAATTCAGTAACATGGCTGGATATACAGTCAGGTCCACAAATGTTGGGACATCAACACAATTCTAATCTTTTTTACTCTATACACCACCACAATGGATTTGAAATGAAGCGAACAAGATGTGCTTTAGCTGCAGACTTTCACCTTTAATTTGAGGGTATTTACATCCAAATCAGGTGAACAGTGTAGGAATTACAACAGTTTGTATTTGTGCCTCCCACTTTTTAAGGGACCAAAAGTAATGGGACAATTGGCTGCTCAGCTGTCCCATGACCAGGTGTGTGTTATTCCCTCATTATCCCATTTACAAGGAGCAGATAAAAGTTCCAGAGTTAATTTCAAGTGTGCTATTTGCATTTGGAATCTGTTGCTGTCAACTCTCAATATGTGATCCAAAGAGCTGTCACTATCAGTGAAGCAAGCCATCATTAGGCTGAAAAAACAAAAGAAACCCATCAGAGAGATAGCAAAAACATTAGGTGTGGCCAATCAACTGTTTGGAATATCCTTAAAAAGAAAGAATGCACCGGTGAGCTCAGCAACACCAAAAGATCTGGAAGACCACGGAAAACAACTGTTGTAGATGACCAAAGAATTCTTTCCCTGGTGAAGAAAACACCCCCAGGAGGTAGGTGTATGTGTGTCAAAGTCAACAATCAAGAGAAGACTTCACCAGAGTGAATACAGAGGGTTCACCACAACATGTAAATCACTGGTGAGCCTCAGAAACAGGAAGGCCAACAGGAACAGGAAGCCTCAAAAACAGGAAGGCCAGATTAGAGTTTGCCAAACAACATCTAAAAAAGCCTTCACAGTTCTGGAACAACATTCTATGGGCAGATGAGACCAAGATCAACAAGATCCCAGAGTGATGGGAAGAGAACAGAATGGAGAAGAAAAGGAACTGGCCATGATCCAAAGCATACCACCTCCTCAGTGAAGCATGGTGGTGGTAGTGGCATGGCGTGGGCATGTATGGCTGCCAATGGAACTGGTTCTCTTGTATGTATTGATGATGTGACTGCTGGCAAAAGCAGCAGGATGAATTCTGAAGTGTTTCAAGCAATATTATCTGCTCATATTCAGCAAAATGCTTCAGAACTCATTGGATTTTTTAATTTTGGATGCCCAAGATCTTCAGGCACTGTATTAAAAACAGACATACATTTCTGTGATGGACATCTCTGTATAAGCACAGGAATACTTTAAAAAATGACTGTCTGTGTATGCAGCTCATAGTGCCATCCAAAAATGCAAGCTGAATCTTTATCGTGCAAAGATGAAGCCATATCAGAAGATGATCTAGAAATGCTCCTGCCTACTCTGGGCCAAAGCTCGTTTAAAATGGTCTGTTGCAAAGTAGAAAGCTGCTCTGTGGTCAGACAAATCAAAATTTGACATTCTGTTAAGCAACCATGCGTGTCGCATCTTCTGTACTAAGGAGAAGAGGGGCCTTCTGGCTCGTTATCAGCACTTAGTTCAAAAGCCTGCATCTCTGATGTTATGGGGGTGGAATGGGCAGCTTGCACATTTGGAAAGGCACCATTAAGGCCCCTTTCACGCTGCATGTCACGTAATTTCAGGGAATGCTTGTGTAAACTTGAGTTCTATGGACCAAAGTAGCACAGGGACTACTTTGAAGTCTGTGCAACTTGAAGTCACACAGATATGAATGGTACTCACTTGAAATCATGGGGTAGGACTTGTCATGTAACTTTGCAGTCCCAAGTCGCAGGACAAGTCACACAAGTGTGAAAGTGGCCTAATGCTGAAAGATATATACAGGTTTTAGAGCAACATTCTCCCATCCAGATGATGTCTTTTTCAGGGAAGGCCTTATTTTAGCAGGACAATGCTAAAACGCATACTACATCTATGACAACAGCATGGATTCATAGTAGGAGAGTCCAGGAGCTTAACTGGCCTACCTGCAGTCCAGGCCTTTCACCAATTAAAAATATTTCTTGCATCTTGAAATGAAAAACATGACAAAGAAAACCCAGGACTGTTAAGCAGTTAGACTCCTATATCAGGCAAGAATGGGACAACAGTCATCTCCCAATACTCCAGCAACTGGTCTCCTCAGTTTCCAGGCATTTACAGAGCATTTTTAAAAGAAGAGGGGCTGCTACATGGTAAACATGGCCCTGTTCCAACTTTTTTGAGATGTGCTGCTGTCATCAATTTCATAGTTACCTTATTTGTTTCTTAAAATGGTACATTTTCTCACTCAGTTTAAATATTCGGTATGTTTTCTGTTGTGAATAAAATATAGGTTTATGAGATTAGCAAATCATTTTATTGTGTTTTTATGTATATTTTATGCAGTGGGGTTGATTTGCTAAAACAGGTGCACTCAAAATCTGGTGCAGCTGTATATGATAGCCAATCAGCTTCTAACTTCAGCTTAAGCTTTGACAAATTAAACCTGGAAATTGATTGGTTACTATGCACAGCTGCACCAGATTTTGCACTCTCCAGCTTTAGTAAATCCCCCCCATTACCACAACTTTTTTGGGGTTGTATTTTTTTTAAATCCAATCAGCTTTGGACCAGGTCATTCCGCGCCCTGCAGCCAGTGGCGGAACTACCGCCATAGCGACCCATGCAGGTGCTATGTGGCCCGCAGCGAGTGGGGCCCGGCAGTGGCATACTAACTGGGGGGGCGGGGTGGTCCGCACTGGGTGGCACACGCTGGGGGGATGTCAGATGGCGTAAGAAACAGTGACAACGGGCAGGCTTGGTAGCAGCAGTGGCAATGTATGCAGGGAGATCCCAGCTCAGGTGGACTGAACCATCAGGCATAAATATAGGGATGTCGGCTGTACTTGACACAATGCTGTGCATTCTGCATTACGTTCTAACAGCTCAGCGAGTACAACTCCCCCCCCCCTCCACAGAAATGGAAGAGGTTGCATCGGCTCTGCTCCCTCCCTCCCCTCTGTGTCCATCCAAGCTCCTACAGCCCGTGTGCTGTGTCTGAAAGGAATGTGGGGGCGGGAGCGTTTACAAAAGTAGCCGCAGCTACAGAAGCTAGTGTGAGCATCCTGGGAACATCCAAGTGAGTTTGCAGCACTGTCACTGTGTCCGGACTCTGCCCTCTCTCTCCCAAATCTTTCTCTCCCCCTCTTTCCTCTGTTGTCCTTCAGCAGAATATTTCATTAACTCTATCCAAAGCATTTTCTTTTAACCAGCCGATACTAATAAATGGCCACATCATGTTCCTTTAGCCATGTTTTTCACTAGTGCAATCACAGACATTGCATGTGATTCGCACCACATTGCTGTGCAAATCACATGTAATGTCTGTGCAATGCAAGTTTAGCCATACAAACTGTATGGCTGAAATTGCATTGCATTCTCTCCAAAATGGTGCAGGACCCTTTTTTGGTCTGCACTGGAATCGGATCGCATGGGTGTTCACACTGCACTATTTCACAGTTCGCACTGTGATCTGCAAACTGATCTGGGGATGTGATTAACTTTACATTGACCCCCGTAGCAGCTTGCAAAGGGCAGTGTGAACCTCCGGAAAGTGACATGCAATGCAGGAGTCCGCACTAGAATCGCGCTGATTCCTGCATTGCATATATGTGAACCAGGACTCAAGTTGATTCACACTGATGCACTGTGGTTCAGTTGCAGTGATGGTGTATACAGATTTTTCCCGCATTTAACTCCATTTCCACTACAGTCCCACAGACTTCTATTAGGTTACACATTTTGGCAACATTTTCTGAAAGCGCACCAAATGTCCGCTATACTGCAACTTTGGTGTGTTTTTTTTAACTGCAGTTAAAAATTGGGATAAAATGCAGAAAAAACTGTGTATACCCCAGAACTGCGAAAAACTCCAGGACAGCAATGTGAACTCAAAGGCTGCAGGGTGCTGTGTAATATAAAGGGGTCCAGAGATGCTGTGTAATGTAAAGGGGTCCAGAGTTGCAGGGTGCTGTGTAATGTAAAGGGGTCCAGATGTTCAGGGAGTTGTGTAATGTAAAGGGGTCTAGAGGTGCAGGGGTTCTATAATGTAAAGGGGTGCAGGGGGTTGTGTAATGTAACAGGTCCAGTGGTGCAGGGGGTTGGGTAATGTAAAGGGGCCCAGTGGTGCAGCAGGTTGTATAATGTAAAGTGGTCCAGTGGTGCAGGGGGTTATTTGATGTAAAGGGGTCCAGAGGTGCAGGGGGGCTGTGTAATGTAAAGGGGTCCAGTTTTGGTGAGGGGGTACAAAGTAGTGACAAAGAGATATTGGGGGATGCAGAGGTATGTGGGGGCACAGGGGGTTGTTTTTACATTTTAAAGTGAGGGGGTGCCAGATATAGGATCTGCCCTGGGTGCCAAATGCTCTAGGTACCCCCCCCCCCTCCCCGGGGCTCGGTGAGGATGAGTAAGGTAAGTTTACTGTTAAGCCTCCCAGGCCCTGCGAGTCCGGCCATGTCCTGACACACGCAGCCGCATACAGCATACAGCAGGAGCAGAGAGCAGAGTGGGCCAGGCAGAACGCTTGAGAGCTCCTGTGAAGGGACATAGTTTTCAGCACATGAGGCGGCTCTGGAGTCTGAACAGGAGGTAGGAAAGGAGTGGGAGACTATCATCTTTTTTTTTTGTTTTCAAAAAAGTTTATTAAAGCAATAAACAGAAGACAGTGTCCTCAACAGAATAAGATGACATCCACATGGTAAAGAGTTAGAATGCAAGAGTACAAAAAACTGGTAGACAAATTATACAACTTCAAGTACTATACAGTGCTCGGTGACATTGATACAACTCTTACATCATTATAAAGTTGGTGAGAGAACCAAAAGATGGTATGCATTTATGTAATGTTTCATAAAAAAAGAACCAGGTAAGAAAAAAAGGGGAAAATAAAAGCAAATAACCAGAGACATGAGGTGTGGTCAAGTTTGTAATCTAAATAGAAACCAGGGATTCCACTTCAGGTCATATATATGAGTCGTGTCATGCAGTGTATGTAATATCTTTTCCGTAATCATCACCTGATCTGTTCTTGAGAGAACCTGAGATAACGTCCATAGCATAGATACACAAATAGAATGCACCAGCCTGACCAGAGGTTTAGGAACATCCGGAGGGGTTTGGAAGAGAAGGCAGTGCTGATAGGTTAGGGATAATGCGCGACCAGCTAGTCTATCTAAGATTTTTAACACCTCCTGCCAGGCTGGGCGGATTTGTGTGGATGAAGGTGCCCAGATAATTGCAGCCTCTAAAGCAGTTAGGGGAAGTATGAGCAAACATTTTGTGTAAACGAACCGGGGGGTAATACCATCTGGTCGTAACCTTAATGGCTGTTTCCCTAATGGTTAGGGATCTGGTACACTTACACATGTTATTCCAACCCTCCTCCCAATCTATAACATCGGCTCCCAATTCCAGTTCACTTTCTCACTGTGATCTGTATTTCAGTGTGTGAGAATCCGTCACTCCTTCCAGGGCTTTGTAAATCAGGGAAATCAGCCCCTTTTGGCGTGGATAGTTGAAACATAGGTCCTCAAAGAGAGTAATCTGATCCGAGTGCTGGACCCTGTAGTGGGAGAGGAAGAAGTGACGGATTTGCAGGTATCTGTAAAGTTCAGTGTCAGGGATCTGGTGCTGGGTCTGTAATGTCAAGAAAGGGATAAAATCAGAACCCTTCACAAAATCCCTTAGTTGGGTAAGCTTGCAGTGAACCCACAATTGGAACGACTCAGGGTGAAGGTATGCTGGGGGGAATCTCGGGTCGCCCAAGTAAGAGGCGCCCATAGAGCATTCAGAGGTAAGATTGTACGTGTTTTTGTAGTGGTGCAACAACTGCAGACCATCTGCTACTATGCCATTCATTGTACTTAGTGTCGTGTGCGATTGGTAAGTAGACCACATAAGCCCAGGGAGGTAAAAGCGAGTTATTGAGTCATTTTCAATTCGTACCCAGGGGACTTTTGGGTTAAGGATCGACCATTGTGCTTGCTGCGTGAATCTACATGCTAGGTAATACAACCAAATTTGGGGGACACCTAGACCGCCACGCCTCATAGAACGGTATAAGACAATCTTAGCAAATCTGGGAGACTTATCATTCCAGATAAATCTATTAAAATGGGATTGGAGGTTGTTTAGAAAGGATTTAGAAAGTTTGATTGGTAGGGAGCGAAACAAATATAACAGTCTGGGGAGAATAACCATTTTGAGGGCCGTGATTCTACCTATAAAGGGGATATGCAAGGGAAGACAGTTTTTGAGTGTTTGTTTCAATTTCAAAATCAGCGGGGGATAATTAACCTTAAAGAGTTCACGAAAGTCTCCGGGTAGGTTTACCCCAAGATATGACAGATGTGAAGTGGCCCATGTAAAGGAGTGATTACTTTTAATGAAGGCCAGGTCAGTAGGAGAATAGCCCACAGGGAGGGTGACAGATTTGGAAACATTGATAAAAATCCCGGAGACCTTCTTAAAACTCGACAGCGTCCCAAAAAGGTTGGGGAGCGAGATATGGGGATTAGTTAAGAACATCAAGACGTCATCCGCATACAGGCAGAATTTGTACGTCGCCGTACCCTTAGTGTATCCGGTGACGTCAGGATTTCTCAAAAGGGCAATAGCGAGGGGTTCAAGAGCTAAGGCAAAAATTAAGGGGGAAAGGGGGCACTCTTGTCTTGTGCCTCTACCTATAGGGAAGAACTCGGAGCAACAACCAGGGAGTTTAATATCATCTTTTTTTTGTGGAGGGGGGGCCTATACAACATTTTGCTATAGGGCCCTGTGATTTCTAGTTACGCCCCTGCCTGCAGCATATGTATAAAAAGTAGCTGGATACTGGTGACATTAGTGACCTTATATGGACACAACCTATGTTTACTAAATGGCTAAATTCATATTTTATAACCTGCACTAGGATAAAAAGCTCTAAATTGTGTGATATCAACGTATGTGAAACAATTATACAAGAAAATAAACCTCAAATTATTATAATAGGCTGCTGCTTTGGTAAAATTGTAAACATTAAAGCACTGCCTAGTTGAATACTACCATGCAGAAATAACAAATTCATTTAAACACATGCAAAAAATAGTCCATATCCACATTTATCATCCAGAATTGAACAAAAGTCCAGTCTCTTAAGCCACGTACACACAAACAGATTTTCCGATGGGAAATGTGTGATGACAGGCTGTTGGCGGAAAATCCAACAGTTTGTATGCTTCATCAGACAATTGTTGTCGGATTTTACATGGGCAAATGTTGGGTGGCAGGCTTTAAAATTTTATGCTTGTCAGATTTTCCGAGCGTGTGTACACAAGTACAAACACGCATGCTCGCTCAGTAGCAAGGACAAGCCAGAAGCGCACAGTCTTGTAAACTACCATTCGTAATGGAGAATTAACATTTGTAACGTGGCAAATTATGAAATGTTGAAATACAGCACACAATTATCTTCTTCTTTAATGGGATAATAATGAAGCTGCTTTGCTGGTGATACTGATGGAGTTATTGTAATCTAATTTTCAAAGGCTTTTTTTTTCTAGTTATATCAAGAATAATATTATTATGCTTGTTATTTTTATTTTTATTTTTTTGGTGCAAGTTACCACAGCACCATTATCCTGTAGTTTTTAAGATCCAAGATACAACTATGTTGGTGTCCCTTGTTAATTTTACATTGTATTTTTTAAAATGTAACTGCCTACTCTCACCAAACTGTCATTTGGAGTAAAACACACAGCCAAGTAATATTCTCCACATTTTTTTTTATTGTACATTACAAAAAGAAAACAAATAAAATTAGACATGCTATCTGCCAATAGAACTTAACCAAAAAGTGCATTCTGTGCATCCAATATTAGAGAAAATATACCAAATCAAATCCTTATTCAAACAAAAGATAAAAATAAAATAAAAGCCTCATGCATGTGCCCTGCTTCTTAATATTGGGGGGTCAGCATCGCTAAGAGTTGGTGAAAGCAGGGACCTTTAACTGAAGTGCAAAATCTTTTTAATGTGGTGCTCCCCTCCAGTGTCCCCACTCACTTACCAACAATTGTGAAATCTTACATATGAGAGAAGAGTCATACACGCTTGATACTCAGTTGTCCCGGTGTTGCTGGGGCTTGTAATCCTCCTCTGGGGCCACTCCTTTTGTTCAGCAGCACTCCTAGGATTGCTGGAACTTGTGTTCCTCCTCTGTGATTGCTTCTTTAGTGTAGTAATAATGCTTAGAGTGATGGTTTACTTTCACCTGTAAAGGGAATGACAAAAAGAATCCACATAACATTATTCCATTTTTTTTAAATCGCATGCAAAATTAGTTGCACTCACTTTAATAGTATAAAACAGAACTGGATCACCAGAAGGGACAAATCAACGTGCATTCCACCATGTGCTCCACCGACCCATAAAGTCGTCAACGATAGTTACCACCTAACATGTAAACAGGTGATACTCCTGCGCTATCACTTTTAATAGTGTAATTTAACTGCCGCAAACACTGATTAGCAAATCTGTGGCTAAAAATCAATGAATGATAGAGTGATGTTATTGTGCTAAGTATCAATATATCAAGAGAGGTGGTCAAAATAAATATGTGTAAATAAATATCCAATAGCATATAATGTACATACACAGAAAAATAAATAAGTGCAAATAAATAAATAATAATAAGTAATATCAACAATGTGCAAAGTGACCACACTTGTGCCAACCAACTAATTGTGCAGTGTTTGATATATACCAAATGAGGTGAAGGGGTAGATAAACCATCTCTTCTAACCAAACAATAAGGTAACTGATGTCTATTTCCTTATAGTTGTGCTCTCTAGTAGCTCACCTTACTGCTGTATGGTAACAGCATTAGATAAATGGGTCTTTCTCTAGGGGTCCAAGCAGGGCTTGAGTCCTGCAAGAACGCGTGGGAACGGCGTCCTTGCACTATTATCACAGCGGGAACGCCGTTCCCTTTGCAGGACTCGAGCCGCCTAAATGAAGTGTATGCAGAGTAGTACAGGAAGCGTTTGGCTGTAAGCTCTCCCTCACTTCACACAGCGCTGTTTGCTCCCCGGCGGCCCCCCTCTCTTCTCATCTATGGTCTATCCCAGATGATGTCACTAGCCAATGGGATAGACGAGAAGAGAGGAGGGGCCACCGGGAAGTGAACAGCACTGTGTGAAGTGAGGGAGAATTTACTACAGCCAAATGCTTCCTGTGCTACTCTGCATACTGCCTAGTAAGATGACGATGTGCCCTATAATGTGCCCCCTGGTGTGCTATGTGCCCCATGCCCTAATGTTCCCCCCTGCCCTGATTTCCTATGTGCCCCATGCCGTAATGTGCCCCCTGCCCTGATGTCCTATGTGCCCCACTGTGCCCCATTATGTGGCCTGATGTGCCCCACTGTGCCCCATTATGTGCCCCATGCCGTAATGTGCCCCCTGCCCTGATGTCCTATGTGTCCCACTGTGCCCCATTATGCGCCCTGATGTGCCCCATGACGTAATGTGCCCCCTGCCCTGATGTCCTATGTGCCCCACTGTGCCCCATTATGTGTCCCATGCCATAATGTGCCCCCTTCCCTGATGTCCTATGTGCCCCACTGTGCCCCATTATGTGCCCTGATGTGCCCCATGCCGTAATGTGCCCCCTGCCCTGATGTCCTATGTGCCCCATAATGTGCCTTGATGTGCCCCATGCCCTGATGTGCCATGTGGCCTGATGTGCCCCGTGCCCTTATGTGCTATGTGCCTTGATGTGCTATGTGCCCAATAATGTGCCCTGATGTGCTATGTGCCCCATAATGTGCCCTGATGTGCCATAATGTGCCCTGGTGTGCTATGTGACCCATAATGTGCCCTGATGTGCCCCCATGTGCCAACATTTCCCATGCCCTGATGTGCCATGTGACCTGATGTGCCCCATGCCCCCATATGCCCTGTGTCCTTATGTGCTATGTGCCCTGATGTGCTATGTGCCCCATAATATGCCCTGATGTGCTATGTGCCCCATAATGTGCCATAATGTTCCCTGATGTGCCCTGATGTGCCATGTGGCCTGATGTGCCCCGCACCCTTATGTGCTATGTGCCCTGATTTGCTATGTGCCCCATAATGTGCCATGATGGGCCATAATGTGCCCTGATGTGCCATAATGTGCCAACGTTTCCCCCATACCCTGATGTGCCATGTGGCCTGATGTGTTCCATGCCCCGATGTGCCCCATGCCCTTATGTGCTATGTGCCCTGATGTGTTATGTGCCCCATAATGTGCCCTGATGTGCTATGTGCCACATAATGTGCCCTGATATGCCCCATAATGTGCCATAATATGCCCCATGCCTTGATGTGCTTTGTGTCCCGTGCCCTGATGTGCCCCGTGCCCTGATGTGCCCAATAATGTGCCCTGATGTGCCATAATGTGCCCCGTGCCCTGATGTGCCATAATGTGCCCTGTGCCCTGCTGTGCCATGTGGCCTGATGTGTCCCATATTCTGATATGCCCCGTGCCCTGATGTGCCCCGATGTCCTATTTATTTTTTGATTTTTTTTTTGATGGGGGAGTGGATCTTGGGTGGGAGTTCCAACACTTTTTTCCCTAGGACTTGACCCCTGGGTCCAAGTATCTCTGTCCACCTCCAAGGATGTTTTTAGTAGTACTCACAGCCTGTGGATCTCGAGGATCGGAAAAACCTCCTCTATAAGATTCCTGGGGGTCCTGCTGGATAATCTCCTCAATATTGATATGTAAGGAAGAAATCTCCAATGGTGTAGTTTGTATCAGTATCAGTATCATTTGAATCAGTAAAACAAACCTAAAATCCACAAGCGATGAGCTCGTCCTCCTGTATAATTTCCGATGTGCCTGGCCTGTAGAAATGTATTTATTTATAGTATATCTAAATTATTTGCTATTGGAGTTTATTTCCACATATTTATTTTGATCGCCTCTCTTGATATATTGATACCACCTAACATGTTTTGCATTTTTTTTAGCACAGTCCCTGGAGAATAAAATAGTGGTCGTTGCAATTTTTATGTGACATGGTATTTGTGCAACAGTTTTTCAAATGCAATTTTTTGGGGAAAAAATACACTTTAATTAATAAAAAAAAAGCAAAACACAACATATAACTGGATTGTTTTGTAAAATATGAAAGATGATGTTTTGCCAAGTAGATAGATATCCAACATGTCATGCTTTAAAGTTTCGCTAGTGGAATAGTGCCAAACTATGGTACTTAAAAATCTCCATAGGCGACAGCAATGCTTTAAAAATGTCTACAAGCTACCAGTTTAGAGTTACAGAGGAGGGCTGGTGCTAGAATTGTTGCTCTCGCTCTGACATTCACAGTAATACCTCATAAGTGTGGTTTGAACACTGTTTACATAAGTGGGGCCACTGTGCGTAAGCATGGGGGAGCAGGGACGCTTCAAAAATTATTCATTGTTCAGTATTTATTTTTTTTATTATTTTTATTTTTTTTACATGGTCCCTTTAAAAAAAATTGCTCACTGATCTAATGCTTTTTAAAAAATGGCCTTGGAACTGGAAGTAACGTCATGGTCCTTCCAAACCATGGAGATGAGCGGAGGCCATATCTTCTTCACTCATCTCTGTAAACTGCCGCAACTGCCGGATCGGGCTACTGAGTGATCATCTAGGTAAGACCGAGAGCCACGAAAAGTGCAGGGGGGAACCCCTCTCCCGTCTCTTCTAAAAGTGATCCAGCAGCTAGCCACTCAAATCCCTTTTAGCAATTATGGAAACGCCATGTTTGTGGCACACTGCTGCAGCTATAACCCCAGTATTCCACTTCCTACCAAGGACAGCTTTTGACTTTGGCCCAGTAAGGAGGTGACTAGGTCATTTCCAGTAGTGAATAGGAGGTTTGACATTTTTTGCCTAATATTCTTAAAATGCTTAACCTCAACCTCTTTTTTTAGTGTATTTTTTACTAAACTAAAAGAGAAAAGAAATATGAAAAAGTGAAACTAAACGTTAAGAATGGTTCTTGAAAGAATAATTCTCAGAATGATTACTCTTGATCCGCTCTATTTAGGTAACTTATTGAAGCTAACAATGTGTAGTTAAACCACAGAGAACTCAAATGCATTTCTTGAAAGGAGCATTTAATATTAAGAGCATTGTGCATGAGATGTGTTAGGATTTTGTGTAGTTTTACTGCAGACCATTTGCTACAGTAAATTACTCAAGGACAGTGGACTGACTGATCATTTTGGGAAACATTCTTACAAATATTAATATTCTACTATAACTTCATCATTACACAGATCTTCCTAGTATCAGTGTACCAGTGTGTCCAATTGCTAAGTCTAATAGGAATACTAATAAAGGATAATTTAACAGTACATGCCCTTGGCCTGTCTGTAACAGATATGAAATAACAGTATAGATTTAAGCATTGGGGGATTTTTTTTCTATCATTATGGCTCTGGAAAACTCACCAGCACAGAAAGTAGAATTTACTGTTAAGGTTTAACTCATTGAATGACGCCCAAAAAAGACAATCTTAGTTATATATGAAATTCTTTAAGTTTGTAGTGCTTTCGTGGTCATGGTGTATTGAAAAAGACCTCTTACAAATCATCTTAATTAAAAAGAGCGTGTTATAAAATAACCATGAAATGTCCTTGGCACTGAGTGAAGGCTTTGCATAATTGTTTTCTTGGTAAATTACCATTTATTTAAAAAGCATGTTCACTCATGCTAAATGATAATTAAAGTGCTGAATTAAAAATATGTTTCAAAACAATTTTAAAATTTAGGAAAGTTTTAACATACTACATTATTCTTTTTCCATGTCAGCTGATAGAAACACATTTAAATGCTGTTGGAAATAAACTGAAACCCAACAGCCACAACGGATTCCATGCACAAGTGGTATGTTAGGTTCTATAATAGGTGGTATTCCTGGATTACTAACTAAATGCACAGTAAAAATATGCCATATGTGTTTTATGTTTTACATACCAAAAACAATGAAGCTCTGTTCAGCCAATATTGTGATTACCACATCTGCCACATTGCAGATCTACAGTGATCATTCTACCATCTCCACCTCTGGTTCAGTTTTATAGTTTTTTTGGCTTAGGTGCCTGCTAACTGGGCAGATGTGACAATGCTGAGTCATTGTGACTAAGTAAATAAGAAACTACTACCACCAGTGGGTGAGTGTTTTCACCATATCTTTTTTATAAGGAAGTAACTTTCTAAAAGGCTTACATTGAAGGAGGTGTTAAAAAAAATTTGAAAAAAGTTTACTTTAACCACTACAATGCAGGGCACTTTCGCCCCTTTTCTTCCCAGCCCAATTTTCCGTTTTCAGCGCTCTCGCACTTTTAATGACAATTGCGCGGTCATGCTATGCTGTACCCAAATGAAATTTTTATAATTTTTTTTGCACAAATAGAGCTTTATTTTGGTGGTATTTATTCACGACTCTGTTTTTCATTTTTTGCAATATAAATGAAAAAAGGGCAGAAATTTGGGAAAAAAAACAATATTTTCTTCTTTCTATTTGAAAAGGAATACAATGAAATCAAATTTTGTCATAAATTTAAGCCAAAATTTATTCTTTTGTGTGATCACGGACATATGTACACAAATGATCATATACAGATGTGTGCAGGTGATCACGGACATATGTGTGCAGATAATCATTGCGGCATGTGATTTTAGTGGGACATATGTGGGGGACATGTGTTTTTATTATTTGGGGACATGTGTTTTACATTAGACTGGTGATCAGTGAGTAAAAAGCTGTAAAAAACAGTTCATACTCACTGATCAACAGCCGGCTGCAGCAATCTGCTCTCCTCTCCTCAGCGACCACTTCCGTGTGAGGAGAGGAGAGCTGATTGCCTAGCAACCAGCTGTTTGTTTACATCACATGATGGCTGTGATTGGACACAGCCGTCATGTGATCAGGAGGGCCAATCGCAGATCTCCCCTGCCGATCCGAGTTGCGCCTTGTCCGGGTGACATGAGCGCATCAGGATCGCGCCGCTGCGCAGGCACCCGCCTGCACGATCCCCCTCATTCTGGTGGATGTTCCTGAACATCAAGTCAGAAGGAGAAGGCTCCCACCCGGCCGTATATATACATTGGCCTGGGTGGGAAGTAGTTAACCACTTAAATACCAAGCCTCTTTTTGAGATTTGGGGTTTACAAGTTAAAAACTGTTTTTTTTGCTAGAAAATTATTTAGAACCCCCAAACATTATATATATAGATTTTTTTTTCTAATACCCTAGAGAATAAAATGGCAGTCATTGTAATACTTTCTGTCACACTGTATTTGCGCAGCCATCTTACAAGCACACTTTTTTGAGACAACAGTAAAGTTAGGCCATTTTTTTTACATTGTGAAAGATAATGTTATGCCAAATAAATTGATACCCAACATGTCACGCTTCAAAATTGCGACCACTCGTGGAATGGTGACAAACTTTACCCTTAAAAATCTCTATAGGCGACATTTAAAAAATTGTACAGGTTGCATGTTTTGAGTTACAGAGGAGCTGTATGACTAGAATGTTTGTTCTCACACTACTGATTGCGGCAATACCTCACATGTGTGGTTTGAACACCGTTTTCATATGTGGGTGATACCCACATATGTGTTCGCTTCCGCACGTGAGCTCAGCGGGACAGGGCGCATTTAAAAACTTTTTTTCTTATTTATTTTACATTTTTAGTTTTTCGTTTTTACACTGTTATTTTTAAAAAAATGGTGTCACTTTTATTCCTATTACAAGGGATGTAAACATCCCTCGTAATACAAAAAAAGCATGACAGGACCTCTGAAAATATGAGATCTAGGGTCAAAAAGACCACAGATCTAATATTTATACAAAAATGCAATAAAGAAAAAAAAATTGCCATTTGAAAAAAAAAAAAAATTCCCTTTAAGAGCTATGGGTGGAAGGGACATTTTGACATCGCTTCCACCCTGCAATGATATGGAGATGGGTGAGGGCCATCTTCCCCTCACTTGTCTCCATATCAAGCCAGCAAGAAGATGCGATTGCCTCTACCACTACCGAAGGCTCTGGTAAGCGGCGGTGGGCACCGTGAGCGTGGCAGGAGGAGCCTTCTCCCGCCGTCATTAAAAGTGATCTTGCGGTGAATCAGCAGAGACCACTTTTATCTGAAAGCAGACCGCCCGCTGAAGAAGAGGTTACCAGGGTTATGGCAGCTAGCTGCTGCCATAACAATGGTACACCTCTTCAAAGTATTGGCGTAAAACAACGGCGGGCAGTCCGTAAGGGATGAAGGGAGACATTAAATGTTAATGCTGGAGTTAGGTTATGTTTTGGGCAATGTTTTTTTCCAAAGGCAGAATATTTTTCTACCTAAAGTTAAAAATGTTCCATTGAAGTATCGCCACCCCCCCCTCAGGTAAGTACCTGAGCCCATTCTCAATCCAACGCCATGCCACAGCCCTGGTCTTTCTCTCTCCTCATCAGATGGAGAGGCAGCAACAAGAGTCATGAAATCCCTTGAGCAGAGAGCGGGGGGCAGGGATGAACCACGCTGTGTGTATCAATGGACACAGAAAAAAGGGGTTGAAAGTGAGCTTGCAGGTGTTGCCACTATAGGAAGTGGCTTCCTATGGTGACACACAGAAAAAAGTGGAGCCTGGAAGGTAAATATAACATGTTTGTTATCTTTTTGCAAAAAGAAAAATAGCCTTTACAAATGCTTTAAGGCATGGTTAAAGTGTCATTAAACCCACATCATTAAAAACAATCAATAAATGCTGTGTTACATGCTGTTCATACTTACTCGTCACTAGGAGATTCATTTTCTGTATACTTCAAAAAACCTGGCTGACCCTGCTGTTCTCTAGCCCTCCTTCCTGTCCATGTCTCCACTGCACCTGGGAATTCTGCAGAGCAGACATTGGCAACTAGTGCATATGCTCAGTTTTTAGTGTTTTTCTATGCTGAACATTTACTCCTTGATCACATCTGAGCAGCCCATGTGACGATAGAGTCACATGCGGGTGTATACACTCTGGTAAATGACAGCCAACTCCCTCCCTCCACCTCTATGCCCACTAAATGACTTAACACAAGGAGGGTTGGATATTAAATGTTGATTGATGGAGGCTTCACCCCTCTTATTCTGAGCACATACACACAATTGTCACAGGCTGGAGAAGTGTGACACAGTTTGAGATTGCAGAAATCCACTCATACCATGTACTTGCTAATATATTTGTATGCCAGTTTATTGATATCAATTATTCATTTTTACTCTGTATTTCAAAGTTTTTTTTTTTAACACGTGACAAGCAGCAGAGGACTAAAAGTTCCTTCTACCACTATATTCCTGCAGACAGGTTGAGAAAGAGCTGCGTCACATTACAGCTGTGTGTCGATAAGGAAAAAAGGTACTTTGATTTATTTATTTTTTTCATTAAAATAATTACAGTGCCATCATCCATACACAGAAAGAGAAGGGATACTATAAATTAAAGTGGTTGTAAACCCTTACAACCAACTTTGACCTACAGGTAAGCCTAGATTAAGGCTTACCTGTAGGTCCAAGAAATATCTCCTAAACCTATACAGTTTAGGAGATATTTACCCAAAGACAGCCACCGCTGTCGACGGCGCATGCACTGTAGACAGCGGCACACAGGCGCACTGGGGCAGGCCACAGATCGCGGCGATATGCCGTGAGTGTTGGCTCCTGTGCGCATGCGCGGGAGTGACGTCATCGCTGCTCCGGCGAATCACAGCGCCAGAGCAGCGAGACCCGGAAGTCGCTCCGGGATACATGGCAGCGACAAAGAAGAAGACGGAGGACCGTTTCGGGGGCTTCGTTCTCAGGTAAGAGTTTCATAATGAGCTAGTATGCTATGCATACTAGCTCATTATGCCTTTGCCTTACAGGGTGTGTTTAAAAAAAAAAATGTTTGCCTTCACTTCCTCTTTAAATAGTGTGTGTTTTAATATCACTTTACGTATTAGTATTGGGCAATCTGTAGCTCTTTACATGTCCAAGGTGGAATGTAGGTAGATTTTTTACTTACCATTCAGTGAAACATTTACTAGTGGGGTCAGAGGAAACTAGGCATTACTGTTATGTGTGGGTCACTGCAGAGTCGCAGGAAGCAGGATCCCACATAGTAGTAAGACCACACCACCAAACATCATGCCCCAAATGCCCAGTCCTAGCAACATCTCTGCTTGTCAATAATTTTGATGTCCTCTCTCAGTGCTTTGTTTCCAGGCCCCTTTCATTTACTTCTGGATAAATAAAGGAGCATATGTCTGCAATCATTCTTGGCCAGCTTGGGTAAAAGGTTAGCATAAATATCTTATTTCTTTTTATTTTCTCTTGCATGTGTGTTATTTATTAGTTGCCTAAAAATGTTGCTAAGGTACCTACCTAAACACAAATAAAGAATCCAAAAAACAAAATTTTTTAAAAACTTAGACTTTATTCTATTGTCTAAAATTATCTGAAACAAAACAATAGTAAATACCCTCCATATTTCTCCCTCTTATGCTATCAGTCTTCTTCCATCAAAACATATAGAAACCTACATACCTACCAAAGGCTATCTTTAAGACATGCATGTATATTCATAAAGTATGCCCTTGCTAGCTTTTAATTTTACCTCTATAAACTATGTTCATTATGCTTATAAAGGACATTAAAAACTGATTTTATTTGTTTTAGCTACAAATGGAGTTTGAAGGGCTTAGCCAGCCTCTGGTTTCTTATATGTTTTGGATGCCTCAACAGTCAGATCTGTCTTGCATAATATTCAACTGTGTTTCTGCCCACCTTGGTTTATTCTAGCACCTTCTGTTGTATTCTCCAAGAGATACAATTATTCTGAAAAGGAGAAGAGACCCCCCATAATGGCCATAGAATACAGGGCCATTACAGAGGAAAATGTATGGCAAATCTGCTAGGGTTGAATTTGCTGAATTTGGTGAATCCTGTTTGAAATTCTGCAAACCTGGACTTAGTGATGAATACAACTGAAATGCCATACAATGTGGAGAGGGTCCTTTTCATGCGGCTTTAGGAGTGACAAAGAAAAACACAAAATATTTTAAATTACAAGCTTGGGGATGCTTCAACCCTTTAAAACAGCAAACCCTTTCACTGCCAGAGCTCTTCTTGTGTTTTTTTTACACACATGTTTAAAAAAATATTTAAAACCGGAGGATAACTTAAGCCCTGAGGCTGGCAGCTGATGATGTCAATTTTGATGAAGCGCATCGGACAAAGCTGAGGATGTGATGTCATCATGCACGCTGAATGGCACCTGCTTCTGTTTTTTTTTTTTATTTGAAGTTTTTACTGCTTTTGTTTGTGAGTATATTTTACATTTAATAAAACCAAAGTTGGTTTATGGAAATACACTATGTGGAGCCTTCTTCTTCCCTTCAAATTGGACTTCCTGTGAATAATGCTGCAGAGTTAACCAGTGAGGCTTTAGAGGATGCTTAGTGGCTTATCAGTATTTACCTCATGATTTATTCTGGGGCAAGCGAATCTGACCGCCTATGGTTAGGGGTCAATTCTAACATCTAAAAGACACAAGGCACAGACATATGTTTTTCTTTAAGAATCATGAGGCTGTAGACAATAAAACAGTTCAGAATTGGCTAGCAGCTTGGCAGTTGTAATAAGCAAGACTAGGCCACAAGGTACTAGAGACACAGGGTACAAGCAGATGTTTTCTTACAAGAATTAAATGAAGAGAGATGAAAAATGAGCAAAATGATGCTGAAATGTAATAAAGACATATACTGGCAGATGTTTTAATTCAAACATTGAGAGAATGCAAATTAATGACAAAGTAGTAGAAAACTGGCCAGTGAAAAGAATAGGCCTTACTAGACTTTTTTACTATGGGAATAAGAGGGTGTGGTGAATGTGAGTGATATGATGTGAAGTTGTTTGGAGGCACACTGTTTTTGTAACTCAAAAGGACTTGCAACAAATTCACAGTTTTGCGAATCTAAACTTCATCTGGCAAATACCTTAGGGTGTCTACGTTCCAAAAAGGGGTCATTTGGGGGTGTTTGAACCGTCCTGGCATTTTTTGCCAATCTTCTAACCATTTGAAGAACAAGCCTTTTCTGACATTTTTTGTTTACATAAAAAATCTGTATTTTTTGCTAGAAAATTACTTAAACCCACTTAATAACCAGACCAATTTTCAGCTTTCGGTGCTCTCACATTTTGAACGACAATTACTCAGTCATGCAACACTGTACCTATTTAAAATTTTTGTTCTTTTTTCACACAAATAGAGCTTTCTTTTGGTGGTATTTAATCACCACTGTTTTTTTTTTTGCGCTATAAAAGAAAAAAGACCGAAAATTCTGTTAAAAAATGCATTTTTCTTCGTTTCTGTTATAAAATTTTGCAAATTAGTAATTTTTCTTCGTATATATTTCTTCATATACTTTGGCCAAAATTTATACCACTACATATCTTTGGTAAAAATAACCCAAATCGGTGTATATTATTTGGTCTTTGTGAAAGTTATAGAGTCCACAAGCTATGGTGCCAATCTCTGAAAATTGATCACACCTGAAGTACTGACGGTCTCATTTCTTGAGACCCTAACATTCTAGAAAAGTACAAATACCCCCCAAATTACCCCTTTTTGGAAAGTAGACATTCCAATGTATTTAGTAAGAAGCATGGTGAGTTTTTTGCAGTTGTAATTTTTTTCCCACAATTCTTTGCACAGGCAAGATTTTATTTTCTTTGTTTTTTTCACAAAATTGTTATATTAGCAGGGTATTTCTCACACACAGCATATGCATAGCACAAATTACACCCCAAAACACATTCTACTACTCCTCCTGAGTATGGCGATACCACATATGTGAGACTTTTACACAGCATGGCCACATACAGAGGCCCAACATGCAGGGAGCGCCATTAGGCATTCTTGGAGCATAAATTACACATATAATTTCTTGACTACCTCTTACACTTTTGAAGGCCCTGGAGTATCAGGACAATGGAAACTCCCCAAAAATTACCCCATTTTGGAAAGAAAACAACCCAATGTATAATCTATGAGGCATATTGAGTCTTTTGAACATGTCATTTTTTTTCTATAAGTTTTTGGAAAATGTGTAAAGAAAATGAAAACACATTTTATTTTTACACAATGTTGTACATTTACACAATATTTCTAACGTATAACTTGTACATGGCAAAAAAAATTACACCCCAAAATAGATTCTCCTACTCCTCCTGAGTACGATGATACCACATGTGTGAGACTTTTCCACAGCGGGGTCACATACAGAGGACCAAAATGCAGGGAGCACCGTCAGGTGTTCTAGGGATATACGTTTCAAATCTAATTTGACTATCTATTACACTTTTGTGAGGCACTGTAGTGGCATGGATGTGGCATGGATGAGCATGAATGGGGATAGATGAGCATCAATGGGGTGGATGAGCGATGGATAAGGGATGGCTGAGCATGAATGAGTATGGTCAGGTACGGCTGAGTATGGATGAGTACGGCTGAGTATGCATGGGTATAGATGGGATGGCTGGGTTCAGCTGAGTATGGCTGGATATGGCTGGGTATGACTGAGTACGATTGAGTATGGCTGGGTATGGCTGAGTATGGCTGAGTTTGGCTGGGTATGACTGGGTATGGCTGGGTATGGCTGGGTATGGCTGGGTATGGCTGAGTATGGCTGGGTATGGCTGGGTATGGCTGAGTATGGATGGGTATGGCTGGGTATGGCTGAGTATGGATGGGTATGGCTAATTATGGATGGGGTGGATGGGATGGCTGAGCATGGATGGATGGATGAGTATTGCTGAGTATGGATGGATGGGTATGCAGAGTATGGATGGATGGGTATGCAGAGTATGGATGGATATGTATGCAGAGTATGGATGGATGGGTATGCAGAGTATGCAGAGTATGCATGGGTATGCAGAGTATGGATGGGTATGCAGAGTATGGATGGGTATGCAAAGTATGGATGGGTATGCAGAGTATGGATGGGTATGCATAATATGGATGGGTATGCAGAATATGGCTGGGTATGCAGAACATGGATGGGTATGCAGAGTATGCAGAGTATGGATGGGTATGCAGAGTATGGATGGGTATTCAGAGTATGCAGAGTATGGCTGGGTATGCCGAGTATGGCTGGGTATGCCGAGTATGGCTGGGTATGCAGAGTATGGCTGGGTATGGCTGGGTATGCAGAGTATGGCTGGGTATGCAGAGTATTGCTGGGTATGGCTGGGTATGCAGAGTATGGCTGGGTATGCAGAGTATGGATGGGTATGCAGAGGATAGCTGGGTATGCAGCGTATGGATGGGTATTCAGAGTATGCAGAGTATGGCTGGGCATGCCGAGTATGGCTGGGTATGCAGAGTATGGCTGGGTACAGAGGCGGCTCTAGACTTTGCGAGGCCTTAGGCAAAACTTAGGCACAAGGCCCCACTCACGCCCATAATAGGAAAAATAATATAGGTCATAAAAATGAACTGCAAAAATGCATATATTAACAGCCTTAAATCCTATGAACTCCGTTTATATCATTTTCACGGACCAATTATTCTTTAATCAAATATCATTAAATATAGGATATATATAATAGATATATAATAGATATATAATAGATTAGATATAGAATAGATATAGATATAAACACACACACACTTGAGCCATGGACAGGGTGCTGACAGACAATCACACCACAAAGATGACGGAGATGGTCGGAGACTGTGCGGACAATGATGCAGGAGATGGTTTTATTATGGTAATGACAAGCAAACTCTTACCTGGCTAACACGGTAACAAACGGAGCCACAGACAAGGTGCTGACAGACAATCACACCACAAAGATGCAGGAGATGGTCAGACTATGCGGAAAAAGATGCAGGAGACGGTCAGAGACTGTGTGCAGACAATGATACAGGAGACGGTCAGAGACTGTGTGCAGACAATGATACAGGAGACGGTCAGAGACTGTGCGCAGACAATGATACAGGAGACGATCAGGGACTGTGCGCAGACAATGATACAGGAGACGGTCAGAGACTGTGCAGACAATGATACAGGAGACGGTCAGAGACTGTGTGCAGACAATGATACAGGAGACTGTTAGAGACTGTGTGCAGATAATGATACAGGAGACGGTCAGAGACTGTGTGCAGACAATGATACAGGAGACGGTCAGAGACTGTGTGCAGACAATGATACAGGAGACGGTCAGAGACTGTGCAGACAATGATACAGGAGACGGTCAGAGACTGTGCGCAGACAATGATACAGGAGATGGTCAGAGACTGTGTGCAGACAATGATACAGGAGACGGTCAGAGACTGTGTGCAGACAATGATACAGGAGACGGTCAGAGACTGTGCAGACAATGATACAGGAGACGGTCAGAGACTGTGTGCAGACAATGATACAGGAGACGGTCAGAGACTGTGTGCAGACAATGATACAGGAGACGGTCAGAGACTGTGTGCAGACAATGATACAGGAGACGGTCAGAGACTGTGTGCAGACAATGATACAGGAGACGGTCAGAGACTGTGTGCAGACAATGATACAGGAGACGGTCAGAGACTGTGCAGACAATGATACAGGAGACGGTCAGAGACTGTGCGCAGACAATGATACAGGAGACGGTCAGAGACTGTGTGCGGACAATGATACAGGAGACGGTCAGAGACTATTTGCAGACAATGATAAAGGCAATGCTCAGACTGCGCAGACATGATGCAGGATGCTGATAGGGGAAAACAACAGATCGAGCATAATTGATAACTTATCAATATAATGCTTGGTTTAGGGAGAGGGTAAATAACACTGCTGTATTATTTAACTGTAATAGAGAAGGTGGTGCACCATTCTGGCTTTACTGTCTGGCAGAGGAATATGAATCACAAAAATGTGTGCACAGAATTATAAATCTTTTGGTAGATGAAAAATTTCACGTGTGTGAATAGCTGTTTGCCTGGCATTCATTTTGAAAGCAAAACTGCAGCAAGATAAATAAAAAAAAGCCCATTAAAAATAAAATAAGCCCTCCAGTTTGAACGACAGCCAGCCTCATTCAATGGCTTTCCTCAAAGCCCACACTGGAATGTACATACCCTCAGCCTGTCATTCAACAAGAAAGGAGAAGCGGCACAATGATGATCCCACCCAGTGGCGGCTGATGCTCAAAATGTTTGGAAAAAACTGAAAAAAACATCAATTGCAGTGCCACTGTGCCCATCAAATGCTGCCACTGTCTGTGCCCCATCAAATGCTGCCACTGTCTGTGCCCCATCAAATGCTGCCACCGTCTGTGCCCCATCAAATGCTGCCACCGTCTGTGCCTCATCAATTGCTGCCACCGTCTGTGCCCCATCAAATGCTGCCACCGTCTGTGCCCCATCAAATGCTGCCACCATCTGTGCCCCATCAAATTTTGCCAGGGGACAAATTACATGCAGCCGGTCTGGAGAGTCACCGGCCGCTTATGGTGTTACCAGTCCCCCTGGCCAAGCACAGCCATAATATTTACAAGTGCGGCGCTACATACAGCAAGCCGCCTACATGGGGCAGTATTTGTGCAGGAGGCGGCCGTTGGAGCCGGGACTTGGGAGGATGGGTCAGGGGGGCTTTTTTTCATGCAGGCGGCTTTTTTACTGCCCCTGCAAAGTGCCGTCCTAGGCCTGGGCCTTGTCGGCCTAGGCCAAGACACAGCACTGAAACAGAGGAGAGTGAGACAGAGAGTGAGACCTAGGACAGACCGTGAGACAGAGAGTGAGACCTAGGACAGACCGTGAGACAGAGAGTGAGACCTAGGACAGACCGTGAGACAGAGAGTGAGACCTGAGACAGACCGTGAGACAGAGAGTGAGACCTGAGACAGACCGTGAGACCTAGGACAGACCGTGAGACCTAGGACAGACCGTGAGACAGATCGCGAGACAGAGACAGACCGTGAGACAGACCACGAGACAGAGACAGACCGTGAGACAGACTGCGAGACAGAGACAGACCGTGAGACAGACCGCGAGACAGAGACAGACCGTGAGACAGACCGCGAGACAGAGACAGACCGCGAGACAGAGACAGACCGCGAGACAGAGACAGACCGCGAGACAGAGACAGACCGCGAGACAGAGACAGACCACGAAACAGAGACAGACCACGAGACAGAGACAGACCGTGAGACAAACCGTGAGACAGAGAGTGAGACCTGAGACAGACTGTGAGACAGACAGACCAGAGACAGAGACAGACCTTGAGACAGAGACAGACCTTGAGACAGAGACAGACCGTGAGACAGAGACAGACTGTGAGACAGACTGTGAGACAGACTGTGAGACAGAGACAGACTGTGAGACAGACCGTGAGACAGAGACAGACTGTGAGACAGAGACAGACTGTGAGACAGACTGTGAGACAGACTGAGGCAGACCGTGAGACAGACTGAGGCAGACTGGGTACTGGCCATGAGACCATAAAAAGACAGGGTAATGTACACTCAGCATGATGATGTACTGTACCTGCTCGTCGGTCCCCTGTACTACTAAAGGCAAGGCAGCATGAGAAGCCGGTGACAGGTGATGTTGTCTTTGAGCTCCCTCATGCAGTGCAATCTGGGAGTTGTAGTCTCTGCAGAGCAAAGGCACCAGAGGGCCAAGTCTGTTGTCTGTGCTGTGAACTACAACTCCCACTATGCACTGGGGCCGCCGACTTGGGGAAAGGCTAGGAGGATGACGCCGCAGCGGTGGAGCCTGTTAATGGATGCAGCCTGACTGAGCCGAGATGATGTCATCTAACTCGTCCGCAGAGGCTCATCATCAGCTCAGACAGGCGGCATGGTGCCGGCATCTATGTGCAGCTCCTGCCCGCTCGCTCACCTCGCTACAGGCAGCCGGCTTGCTTGTGCACACTGACCGTTCCACTCCCGGGTCCCACACACTGTCAGGCAAATTAGGCGATCGCGGCCCGCGAGGCCCTAATGAGGGTGAGGCCTAAGGCAATCGCCTAATTTGCCTAATTAAAGAGCCGCCTCTGGCTGGGTATGCAGAGTATGCAGAGTATGGCTGGGTATGGCTGGGTATGCAGAGTATGGCTGGGTATGCAGAGTATGGATGGGTATGCAGAGTATGGATGGGTATGCAGAGTATGGCTGGGTATGGCTGGGTATGAAGAGTATAACTGGGTATGCAGAGTATGGATGGGTGAGCATGGATGGGTGGATCGATGGATCTCTCACTAAGCAGCGCCGTGGGCACTACACATGCAGCCCACATCGCTGCTGCCACCGATCTCTCCCCTCTCCGCTCACACTGGACGGAGAGGGGAGGGAGGAACCGGAAAACACGCCAGTTTGTTTACATGTGATCGCTCCGTCATTTGAAAGAGATCACTTGGTAAATGGCCGTGATCAGTGGCTGTTCACCGTGATCTGTGATGCTCGGGGTCCTCTGGACCCGTCGGTCATGGAAGTTCCCAGGGGGTGCGGGAGAGCGGAATTCTGGGAGGACTCTGGGAGGACGTCACTGTACGCCCTCCCAGAGTTAACAAGCCACCTTGTAGCTGCCATTCGGCTATGGCCCGGTTATACAGTGATACCTCACATGCATGGTGCAAGCGCTGTTTACATATCAACTCGAGACCAGCACTGGCACTTACGTTTGTACGAGGGGGGAAAAATTCTTTATTTTGTTTTTTTTGTTTTTTTACATTGTCCTTAAATTTTTTTTTAATCACTTTTATTCTTATCACATGGAATGTAAATATCCCCTGTGATAGCAATAGGCAGTGACAGGTACTCTTTTTTTAAGAAAAGTGGAGTCTATTAGCCCTTAAAGTATCTAATCACACCAATGTGTGATTAGATGCTTCCCGAATTAAAAAATGGCAATGTTTATATCTGGCGAAACCGAAGTGATGAAACGCTCATAGCTTTCAGTTTCTTAGACCGTAGAGGTAATTGAAGTCATTCCGGTCTATGATAAGCTCTAGGGTCAGCAGGTAGAACCACCAGCTGCGTTCTTGGGTTCCTGGGTGGGACGGGAGAGTCAGAGAAAGCCGTGGATGGTTGCAGGGGTCGGGCATCCCCTCCCACTGCTTGTAAAAGAAATTCAGTGGCTAACTGCAGGCATCATCCTGATATAACCATTCAAAATCCAGCAATGTATCAGTATGTCACGGGCCCTTGAAGGGCATTTATGTGATGTCCTTTTTTTCATGCAGCCTTTGGGCTAAACGAAAAAAGAGAACTTAACAGATTCCTCCATTCACATCGATCGATCAATCAAAGAAATCTCTGCACATAAATTGCAGCAGCCAAGAATAAGTGCTCCCCTGTGTTTATGGTCATTGATAAATATTCCCTTAAATGTTGGGTGTCAGTGGTGTGGTCACCCTTAAAGTTAAATTTATGAATGCCCCCTGTAACAACGTCAGGGCACCCATAAGTGTTGGTGGCCAGTAGGGATGAGCCAAACACCCCCCCCCCCCCCCGGTTTGGTTTGCACCAGAACCTTCAAACGAACCTAAAATTTGTACGAACTTTAGAACCCTATTAAAGTCTATGGGATTTGAACGTTCGAAATCAAAAGTGCTAATTTTAAAGGCTAATATGCAAGATATGCAACATACAACACCAGCAATAAGGGGTATCTTCAGGTGTATACTGTGCTTGAGGCACACAACACCCACTTTAACTCCTGCAGATGCCTGTATTAGAGAACACCAGCAATAAAGGGTAGCTACAGGTGTATACTGTGCTGTGCTGGAGGCCCACAACACCCACTAACTCCTGCAGATGCCTTTATTATAGAACACTAGCAATAAAGGGTAGATACAGGTGTATACTGTACTGGAGGCACACAACACCCACTAACTCCTGCAGATGCCTTAATTAGAGAAAAACAGCAATAAAGGGTAGATACAGGTGTATACTGTGCTGGAGGCACACAGCACCATTTTAACTTTAAGATGCCTGAGAAAAGAACACACTGCCCCTGCCTATCTAGCTCTTTCCCTGCACGCCAGAACACACTACACAAGGCCACCGCGCTGAATTGGTGTTCAGTGCCCATTGCATTCTGCATCATTGAGTACCCCCTGCAGTTTTGGTGGTCTATGCCGTACTGTAGTATCGGTGGCCTCTGTAGCATTGGTGGCCAGTACTTACCCCCCCCCCCCAGTATCAGTGGCCAGTGCCCCCCGTAGCACTGAAGATCAGTGTCTCCTGTAGCATTAGTGGTTAGTGCCCCCTATAGTAATGGTGGTCAAAGCTCACTGCCCCCTCCATCAGCGCCCCTTAAAGTGTTCATTGATTACTCACATAAGGGAAGATGTGGCACACATGCCACTTCCTGCACCCTTTCTGACTGCACTGTGTTTATGAGGCTAACTGTGCTCTCAATCTTTATTCCACAATTTGTTTTACAGATTACTTGCAAATTAATCTATTAAAAACATTGTAGTATAGAAACATGGAGTACAGTAAGTACCATGAACATCAGCAGTCAGAATGATTCAGTGCAGACAAAATGTTGGTAGATGCAGGCCACCAGATGGGAGATTGGGGGGAGATTTGTGCCCCAGGGTGCCAGGGCCTAGAGAAGCCTCGGCCACAGTGCCTGCAGCTATAGAGATCAAGGGTGGGCTTTTTTTAAAGCTTATCTATTGACTAAGAAGATGTAAGTACATAAATATATATTGCCTACCCACAGTAACACATTAAAGAACAGTTACAAAGAATTATGCAAGGAGGATGTTGTCAAACACATTAGCAGTCTGAAGACAGGAATAAAGATGCATATTTATGTTAAGTACCTAATGGAATTTATGGTAAGCCGATGATGAGGAATAGATAAGCTAAGAGAAACACACTGCTACGTTCACCCAGGTGACAAAGTGCCAGCTTCTATACAATGAAAAGAAGAAAATGGCAATCTCCAAATATTTACAGAATGTTGGTTTTTTGATGCTTAAGTGGAATTAAATCTTTATAATAAACTTTCTATTGAATTCCTGTCTTTGGCAATTGCTGCTTTTGAAAGGATTAATTCACTGTTTAATTATATAGAAATAGGATTGTATCATACTATCTAATCTTCACCAGAATCAACCTAACAATGGGTTGAAAAGAATTATACCTGTGCATACAGGTGCCCTTGCGCTTATCTTACAGTATATTTATTCTAAACCACAATAAAGGTGTACAGTACCTATAATGAAATCAGGAAGTGTGCGGGATAATCCACTATTTTGCAGATTTAAGCATTATGACAATGATGAATGAGAGGGACAAAGAGGAGCAAGAAAATTATGTTCTGAAAGCAGAGGCCCTGTAGAACATAAACATAGCAGTTGCAATTCCTTATGTTGTATGATATTAGTGCAACTTTTTATCAAATCTATATTTTCAGGAGAAGTCCGTTAAAATGATTTTTTAGCTCACACAAACACAATTTAATCCCCATTATTTTATACAATATAAAGATGAGGTAGTGTCGGGTAAATAGAAACCAAATATGTCAAGCTTCAAAACTGTGGTGAAAATTTACAATATTCAAGGTTTGTAAGAAGTGTACCTTTAAAAGCCTTTATGTCTCCTCAGTTTAGGGTTAATGGTAAACGAAGGACCTATAATTACCGTATTTCTCTCACTCTGGGACATGTGCATGTTTGCATTTGTCTGTGCATGAGGATGAGGGGGCCTTTAAAAAAAATCTATTTTATTTGATTAAAAAATTTTTTTTGTTCATTTAACTTTATGACTATCACAAGGGGGCTAACTAACCTCCAGCTTTGCTGCCAGGATTTTTCTACCAGTCTGAAACAGAAAATGCTCAGAGCTGGTTCACACACTGCAGAGGACATCAAGGAATGAATGTTCCTTGATGTCATCTCGCTTATCATCCTACTGTGTTTTTTTTTTGGTCCCAGGCTCCCTGGAGGAACCGCAAAGGCAGAGCAGGAAAGGTGGTACCATGAGAGTTCTGTAAAAGGGATCGGACAGCTCTTACAGCCAACCCAACTACGTTGACATAAAAGCCCAGAGTCTTCTGAACAGAAAAGTAGCAACTGTGACCCTGTTTTAATCATTTTAAAGCCTGGGTGCCCAAGGGTCTGAAGAGGGGGTTGGAATATCATGTTAATGTAGCACTACCCCTGAAGGAGCCCCTGGAAATTGCCTGGTGGATTGCCTCACAGCCAGGCACACATTCACAGTCACTCTTTGCCTAAAAAAAAACTGTTTAGGGTTGTACTTTTTGTTGTTTTTATTGTTGGAGTAACTGGGATAGAGTTGAGTGGGATACTCCAAGAAGAGAATTAATGTACAGGTTGAGGACATTAAACTCCTTTCTGAAAAGCTGAAGCAGAAGACCTTGCAAAAGCAAACTGTGGTCTTGGCTTTGCAGTAGAAGCTATTAAAAACAGGCTTCTTTCTTTAAAGCAACCAGAGCAGAGTCCCTTCTCAAAGAATTGGATAGACTAATGCCGCGTACACATGACCGGACTTTGAGGGACTAGGTCCGGCAGTCTTTCGGCAGAGTTCCGACTGACTTTCCAAATGAACGGACTTGGCCACACACAATCACACCAAAGTCAGACGGATTCAAACATGATGACGTACGACCGCACTAGAATAAGGAAGTTCATAGCCAGTAGCCATTAGCTGCCCTAGCGTTGGTTTTTGTCCCTCGGACTAGCATACACACGAATGTATTTCTCGGTGTGGCGGAATTCCGGTGGAAAAATGTAAAACATGTTCTATTTCTAAAGTCTGCCGGATTTTTGGCAAGCAAGGGTCCGATGGAGCCCACACAAGATCGAATTGTCCGACGGACTCGTTCCATCGGACCTTTGCTGTCAATAAGTCCGGCCGTGTGTACACGGCATTAGCTATACCAGCCAATGTCCTCTTTAGCCAAACATATACATATAATATTTGGTGCACATAAAATGTGTTTGTATCTTTTGAGGAATATATTGGAATATATTGGAATAGAAATATTTGTGCCCAGATTTCAGTTTAAAAAAGAAACATTATTGAATGCCATATATCTCCAGGTATATCTGGGCATTTGATTTGGAACTGCCCGCACATAAGGGGCTTCTGGGCTCAGGTGATCCAATTTCTCCATGACCGCATGGGATCTCCTATATCTCTAGATCCTAAACCATGCCTTTTGGAATTTTTCCCTGACTCAGACATTGATAAATATTCCACATATTTCTCCAGGAAACTCTGCTTAGTGCCAGGAAATAGGTGGCCCATCATTGGATGCTACACATGTGCACTGACAAAAAAATTAGTTAATTTTCATTATCGTTTCATAGTTATTTTGTTTTTCTTCGGAAATTCGAAAAATCTGATATTCGGGAATTCTCACATTTCGATTTTTCGGATTTCCGAATTTTGAATTTTCGGATTTCTGCATTTCCGAATTTTCAGATTTACGAATTTTTGATTTTTTGAATTTCGGATTTTGGATTTCCAAACTTTCGATTTTCCAAATTTCCAAATTTTCAGATTTACGAATTTTCGATTTTCTGAATTTCTGAATGTCGGATTTACGAATTTTCGAATTTCGGATTTTCAGAATTTCGGATTTTCGGAACTCCAAATTTTCACATTTTCGGAATTTGGAAATTCAAAGATTCGAAAGTCCAAAAATTTGAAAATCAGAAAAAAATAAAGAAAATCAGTTTAATTAATAACTAACTATTAAATTAACGAGTACAAATTTATCTGAAGTTATGAATTATCTGAAATAACAAATGCTACATCTAAACAAATGGAACGGAACAAATTAATAATAAATAATTAATAATAAATAATTAATAATAATAAAAAGGTTTTATTATTATTATTAGATTGTTACGTTCCATTTAGTTAGATGCGGCATTCGTTATTTCAGATAATTTAATTCGTAACTTCGGATAAATTCGTATTCATTACGTTTACTAACAGACAAATTTGAAAGGGAATTCCAATACCTATAATTTAATAGTTTTATAGTTAGTTATTATTTAGAATTAAACAGATTTTCTTTCTTTTCTACCAATTTTCGAATTTCCAAATTTCCGAAAATTCGGAATTCCGAAAATCAGAAATTCGAAAATTCAAAAATTCGTAGATTTGGAAATCCGAAAATTGGAAAATTCAGAATTTCAGAAATTCGGAAATTTCGGAAATGGAAAAATTCGGAAATCCAGAATTAACGAATTTGTCAAAATTCGTAAAAAATGAATTTGTAACTAAATGAATTGCACATGTCTATTGGATGCAAGCGCCCCCCCCCCCCCCCACACACACACACACACACACTGGAGGAGTTGATAACATATATTATTAACACTCTTCCTCTTAGGAAGTTAATATATGTTAATAGGAGTTGCCCTACAAAATATAACAAAATTTGGGACCGCTAGTTGCAAATTGCAGATATCTGTTCTTAAGGACCTGAGGCGTTTAGCCTTGCCATGTATATGGGTTGTATATGGGTTGCCGACCACCCTATAGCAGATTTACTGCTAGAGGGCGGCTGCTCTGTGCAGAATCAAGTATAGATCATAGCCGCCACACCTCTTCTGCTATGATCTGTCAAAGCAGAAGGCGATCAGCAGGTGCCAGCCAATGGATGTCTGAGGTCACCTGCTGATCGACACAGGATGCAGAGACACAGGATGCAGAGACACAGGATGGAACTCTGCCTATGTAAATAAGTAAGAGCTCCGTCCTGGCAGGGGGAAGTTTTGGATTTTCTTTCCCTGCAAAGCAGTGTACACAAACACTGGCTAGGCACACATTTAACCCTTTGATCGCCTTAACTATTTAACCCCTTCCCAGCCAGTGTCATTAGTACAGTGACTGTAAATATTTTTAGCACTGCTCACTGTGTTAGTGTCACTGATTCCCACAAAGTGCCAAAAGTGTCAGTTAGTGTCATACTGTTTGCCGCAATAAGTCCTGCTATTAGTCACTGATTGCTGCTAAAATAAATAAATAAAAATTCCAGTAAACATCCCATAGTTTTTAGATGCTATAACTTTTGTGCAAACCAATCAATATACACTTATTGGGATATTTTTTTTTACCAAAAATATGTAACATAATGCATATTTCTAAATGTATGATTTTTTTTTCATATGTTTTAAAATTGTTATTGAATGTTTTATAGCAAAAAGTAAAAACAAAAGATTTTTTTTTTTATCAAAATTGTAGTTTCTTGTTTGTTTATAGCGCAAAAAAAATAGAAAATAAAAAACACAGTGGTGATCAAATGCCACCAAGAGAAAGCTCTATTTGTGGTAAAAAGTAAATACATTTTGTTTGGGTACAGCATTGCACGACCCCACAATTGTCAGGTAAAGTAACACAGTGGCATGTCACAAAAAATGGCCTGGTTATGAAGGTCCGGAGGTCAAGTGGCTATTTGACTTTTAAATAGTACGTTATAACACGTGTCTACACTAGCATTGTCTACTTTTGGTGGAATGGGGAAGGGATGTCTTTATTATCTGAGGATGTGTTTGTTTCATGTCAAAAGGGGGTTGTTTTATTTTGTTTGGTTTGGCATAACTCCCAACTGTCCCTGATTTGGAGCAATGTCCCTCTGTCCCTCTTTCCTCCTCATTTGTCACTCATTTTGGTCTGATCTATGCACTTTTTATCTTTCAAAAAGTGTTTCCCAGTGCTAAATTCTTCATCCAAATTCTAAATTGCTGCATTTGTCAATTTTTAAAACCAATATAAAGGAATATTGGTGGTTTAAAAAAAGCACTTGTGGATTTAATTAACCCTTTTTTTGTTGTGTCCCCTTTAAAGGGCATGGCAGGGGTGTGTCCTATGCCCACATACGTTTGCTAGTAGGTGTCCCTCATTCCCACCTACAAAACGTTGGGAGGTATGGTTTAGTAGTATGTACCCATCTAAACCATTTTGCAATTCACAGTATGTTGTACTGTATTCTTGCTACTCTTCAATAAACTTTTTACCTTTTCGTAAAAAAAAAAAAAAAAAAAGATGTCAGTATTGTCAAGATTTTTAGAAAAAGATTTACGAAAAATGAAAGTTTACTCTGGAATATACTCTAATGAAAGTGAATTATACATTTTGATGTACCATACATTGTTTATTTTATATGAGTAAAGAATTAGGTGAGTGCTGTACGGTTGTCCCGGGTTTCCCACAGGGGAAGCACAGACAATGTTCTTATGAAGCTTCTTGTGATATATGTTCCTGAGGCAGAATAAACCTTACTTGTTTAAAAAAAATAAAAAAATCCTATACTGAAGAAAAAAGACTCTTGGGGGATCTGCTAGAAGAATATATTTTTGTTATCTTAACTGTAGACCAGTGATAGGCAACTTTGAGATCCCCTGCTTTTGTCAGATTACACATTTTAGCATTCCCTGGAAGCCCAAAAATGTCAAGCCAGGGAGCTAGAGGTATATGCATTGTATGTATGTATCAACACCAGCAGATAGAACTTTGTTGGTTATTTAGGAATTTGTAAGCAGAGTCTTACATAATTGTAGTCAATATACATAAGGCAAATATAAAAGACTAAAAGACACAAATTAATGGAGCTCTGTGATTATTAGTGCAAAACAAATGCAGCCCAATAATATTGCTACATCATTAATAGTAATTTTAAATACAACCAGTGTGCGTACCTGAATTTGACCTGGTGTAGGCCTTTTTCCAGTCCCTGTACAGCAGAACTGGACAGTGAAAAGGAGAAGAAGCACAATCAATTGTTGACTAAAAGTGCTCTGACATGAAGAGAAAGCAGAGGGATAGAGTGGTAAGCTAATCTGCTTCTCCTTTAACTGTCCAATCACATGCTGGGGCTGGTCCAGAATCACCTGAGCTCAAAGAAAACCCTCTATAAGGCCTGATTCACACCTATGCCTTTAGAGTGCTTTTTGCATTTTGCAGATTTGCACTGCAGAATGTGTTCCATAGGAAAACATGTTAAATGGACTTTAGTGCAAATCTGCAAAAGCACTAAAAATGCATAAGTGTGAATCAGGCCTAAGACAAAATGCATCAGAGGGGTGTGGCTTTGGAGGAATTTAAGGCTCCATTCACACCTAGGTGATTTGGATCGTGGGCGGAATTGCCACGATTCTGCCATCAATTTGAGAATTGTGGGAAAACACGGAATGTGTTTGCAATGATATTATAATAATTAATAGGACGATTTTGCAGCAATTGTCGAGGGACAAATCTCGCTACAATTTTGACAAAAATCGTGACTGCAAACGCTTCTGGCTCTGTGCCAAGATTTGGTACATGGGCCTCTTTTGGAGTGGAGGGAGGCCCATTCAAATGAATGGTGCATCTCAACTAAAAAATGGAGCCTAAGGCTGAGGTGTTCACATTCCTCTCCATTTGTAAAGCTAGTGGTGTAGGCAGGGCAAGACTTAGGGTGGTGGGGCTTGAGTTTATCGGCGTATAACACGCGCCGGCATATAACACGCATCCCGAGTTTAGAAGGGAAGTTTAAGGGGAAAAAACTTACATTTAAATGCCCATCAATGCAGCCTTATCAGTGTCCATCTGCACCCTTCCCCATCCATCTTCAGCCTTGTCCAGTGTCATTACAGCCTCGTCAGTGTAGCCTGATCATTTGCATCCTTGCCCTAGTGTCATTTGCAGCCTTGTCATTGCAGTCTTGAAGTTTAAAAATGGCGCAGAGAGTCCTGTGTGTATCTTGGGTCCTTTCAGCAGCTCTCGGGTCCTCTCAGCATCTCTTGGGTCCTCTCAGCAGCTCTTGGGTCCTCTTGGTGGCTCTCGGGTCCTCTCAGTGGCTCTTGAGTCCTCTCAGCAGCTCTCGGGTCCTCTCAGTGGCTCTCGGGTCCTCTTGGCAGCTCTCGGGTCTTCTCAGCGGCTCTCAAGTCCTCTCAGCAGCTCTCGGGTCCTCTCGGCAGCTCTCGGGTCCTCTTGGCGGCTCTCGGGTCCTCTCGGCGGCTCTCTGGTCCTCTCGGTGGCTCTCGGGTCCTCTTGCAGTCCTGAGTGGAGCCGAGAGTAGCTGAGTGTACTCGGCTCGGATCACAGTCACGCCCTGTCCTTGTGTTATGTCCATCATAGGGTGGGTGTCATTTGCAGCCTTGTCATTGCAGTCTTGAAGTTTAACAATGGCGCCGCCGAGAGTCCTGTGTATCTTGGCGGCTCTCGGGTCCTCTCAGCAGCTCTTGGGTCCTCTCAGTGGCTCTCAAGTCCTCTCAGCAGCTCTCGGGTCCTCTTGGTTGCTCTCGGGTCCTCTTGGCAGCTCTCGGGTCCTCTTGGCGGCTCTTGGGTCCTCTCAGCAGCTCCAGGGTCCTCTCAGCAGTTTTCAAATCCTCTCAGCGGCTCTGGGGTCCTCTCAGGAGCTCTTGGGTCCTCCCAGCGGCTCTCAAGTCCTCTTAGCAGCTCTTGGGTCCTCTCGGCGGCTCTTGGTCCTCTCAGCAGCTCTCGGGTCCTCTTGGCGGCTCTCGGGTCCTCTCAGCAGCTCTCAGGTCCTCTCAGTGGTTCTCGGGTCCTCTTGGCAGCTCTCGGGTCCTCTCAGTGGCTCTCGGGTCCTCTCGGCGGCTCTTGGGTCTTCTCAGTGGCTCTCAAGTCCTCTCATCAGCTCTCGAGTCCTTTCAGGAGCTCTCAGGTCCTCTTGGCGGCTCTCAGGTCCTCTCAGCGGCTCTTGGGTCCTCTCGGCGGCTCTCGGTCCTGTCAGTGGCTCTCGGGTCTTCTTGGTGGCTCTCGGGTCCTCTCGGCGGCTCTTGGCCCCCATCTCGGAGGCTCTTGGCCCCCATCTCGGCAGCTCTTGGGTCTTCACAGCGGCTCTCGGGTCCTCTCAGTAGCTCTCGGGTCCTCTTAGTGGCTCTCAGGTCCTCTCGGCGGCTCTCGGGTCCTCTCGGCGGCTCTTGGGTCCTCTTGGCGGCTCTCGGTCCTGTCAGTGGCTCTCGGGTCTTCTTGGTGGCTCTCGGGTCCTCTCCGCGGCTCTTGGCCCCCATCTCGATGGCTCTTGGGTCTTCACAGCAGCTCTCGGGTCTTCTCAGTAGCTCTCGGGTCCTCTCAGTGGCTCTCAGGTCCTCTCGGCGGCTCTCGGGTCCTCTCGCCGGCTCTTGGGTCCTCTCGGCAGCTCTCGGTCCTCTCAGTGGCTCTCGGGTCCTCTCGGTGGCTCTCGGGTCCTCTTGCAGTCCTGAGTGGAGCCGAGAGTAGCTGAGTGTACTCGGCTCGGCTCACAGTCATGCCCTGTCCTTGTGTTATGTCCATCATAGGGCGGGTGTCATTTGCAGCCTTGTCATTGCAGTCTTGAAGTTTAACAATGGCGCCGCCAAGAGTCCTGTGTATCTTGGCGGCTCTTGGGTCCTCTCAGCAGCTCTCGGGTCCTCTCAGCAGCTCTCTGGTCCTCTCAGTGGCTCTCGGTCCTCTCAGTGGCTCTTGGGTCCTCTCAGCAGCTCTCGGGTCCTCTCAGTGGCTCTCGGTCCTCTCAGTGGCTCTTGGGTCCTGTTGGCAGCTCTCGGGTCCTCTCGGCGGCTCTCGGGTCCTCTTGCAGTCCTGAGTGGAGCCGAGTGGAGCCGAGTGTACTCGGCTCGGTTCACAGTCACACCCAATCCCTGTGTTATGTCCATCATAGGGCGGGACTGGGCGTGACTGTGAGAAGAGCGGAGCAGAGTACACTCGGCTATGTATCTCGGTGGGGCCTACGGGGCCCCCTATTGGGCAGGGCCCATGGGCTTGAGCCCAGTCAAGCCCAATGGTAAGTCCGGCCCTTGGTGTGGGGTATCTCTTATCCCCTCAAGGAAAGTGGGTCGAATGATGCTGGCCATCAGACTGAGGACATCTAATGGCAAAAAGGGGGTTTTGGAAGCAATTTCAGGTTTTGTTATTTTGTCCCTTAATAGGTTATTGATTTATATCTTAATACTTTTAGCTGGAGTTCCGGTTTAAGTGACCAACCAGGTAAATCACATATTTAAAGTAAATTTTTTCGCCATCTGTGTCCCATTGAGTGGATTTTCCTTCACTTCCTGTCCCAAAGTCAAACAGGAAGTGAGAGAAAATACCTTCAAATTAAGGGAATTCCCTGGGGACCCCCGCGTCAAAGGATTTAGTTTTCCCATTGGAAGATTTCCCCTCTATTACCGTATATGCCGGTGTATAAGACGACCGGGCATATAAGACGACCCCCTAATCTTACAGTTGTTTAAGCATTTTTTTTTGTACGTATAAGACGACCCCCTTCCGAGGCTTCCGACGCTTGATATTTCGTCCTTCTTGCTGGAGCAGGAGCTGGCGCCATATCCTTCTTCCTGCTTTTGCTGGAACCAATCACGGCGAGCGATGTATTCTATTAATGAATACAAAGCCTGCTCGGATTGGCAGAGGTTGTTACTCCAATCCGAGCAGGCTCTGTATTCATTTGAATACAACGCTCACTGGGATTGGCTCAGCGGTATATACTGTATGTAGCCGAAGCTACATACAGTATTACCAAACCCTCAGCAGGCATCCGAGGGGCTGATCCGGCGTATAAGACGACCCCCGATTTTTGCCCAGTTTTTTTAAGTGTAAAAGGTCCTCTTATACGCCGGAAAATATGGTACTTTTCTGAGGACAACCCAAAATTTAGGGTTTTCTTTTTGCTTTCACTTTCAATGATAATGATATACAGGACAAATAGAGAGAGTGATTCTCCTGAACAGAGGCACAGACAACAATAAAAACTGACAAGTGTTCTAATCCCTCTCTACTCTAAAACTTAAAAAAAAAAGTTTTGCCTTTAGTTATACCTTAATGTGTCCCTCAGGTGACACCTTCATCTGAGCTCTTCTTTACAGGGACTGCAAGAGGCTGGTTCTAAGCTAAAGTAGAGTACTTACACTACTTGTACTTAATTGTGTCTTTTATATGTTCTGGAGTTCAGCTTTAACAATGTGATCTGATTTACAGAGATCTAAACCCAATCACTCAAATTTCACATAAGCTTCAACTTGTTAATGTAATTTTAAAAGTTATTTTCAATCATTTTAAGTATGCATTTTTCCTTTAAAGAGTATCGGGTAATCCTGCCATTAAGATTACCGTTTAGGCACTGCCTTTAATGGAGTGACAATGGTTTCCTAACTGTGCTCCTGGGGGAAGTAGCACCACTAGGGACAGTACAAACAATCTATGCACATGTAATTGAATGCATTGTACAGCCATGTATGTGAGAAGAATAATGGGTAATTATGGTGTATGACAAAGATTTGGGAACTGAGAGTAAAGCCATATTTAACACTCCAGATTATAGACAAGAGTAAATTGTATAATACCAAGTGTATCCCTAGTTAACCCTTGATGTTATGAACAAGGTGTGTGAAAAGAGTACCAGAAGGAGAAGCCATCAGTTGACAGAGAAAGTGTGAGATGCTGTACATGCTTTGAAGTTTCTGGCCTGAAGGTGTTAATGTCACCCAAAGTAAGTGTTGTGAATGAGTTGATATGGTTTTAAGTACTCCTGAGGTGCATCTGGGGGGGGGGGGGTATCTATAAAACATGCAGCAACTGGATAGTTGTGATCTGATATGTACAAACCCCACTCATGGGTAAGTAAACAACCAGAACTAATACATTTGGAGCTACTCAGACACCATTTAGCCCTCTTATAAAGCTAAAATGACCTCTGTAACTGAAATATAGTACTTCTAGACTTTTAACACCATTAGATGATACTATCAGATTTCTTCAATCCTGAAAGGAAACTTATTTTTTTAAGGCTGAGTGCACATAATTTGTTCAATGAATCATTTGGTGCTTTTCAGGTCAAGCTTTTTAGATTGCATGTCACGTGTTAGGAACATGCATACCTCCCAACTGTCCCTGATTTTGAGGAACTGCATCTGATTTGGAGCTCATGTCCCTCTGTCCCTCATTCCTCCTCAGTTGTCCCTCATTTTGGTCTGATCTATATAGTTGTGTATAAAATACACTTTTTATCTTTCAAAAAGTGTTCCCCAGTGCTAAACCTTTCAATTTCTAAATTACTGCATTTGTACATTTCAAAAGCCAATATAAAGGAATAGTAGTGGTAAAAAAAAAGCACTTGTGGATTTAATTAACCTTTTTTTGGGTTAATTCTCCTTTAAGGAGGTGTGGCAAGGGGTGGGTCCTATTCCTACATACATTTGCTAGTAGGTGTCCCTCATTCCCATCTCAAAATGTTGGGAAGTATGAACATGTGCCATGCTTCCCCATGTTAAGGTGCACATGTACAACAGCCTAGTGCCGCGTACACATGATTGGAATTTTGATCAGAAAAAGCTCTGATGGTTTTCCGGACAGAATTCCGATGGGATTTCGCTCAAGCTGTCTTGCGTACACACGGTCACACCAAATTCCAACCATCAAGAACGCAGTGACGTACAATGGGACTAAAAAAGGGACGTTCAATAGCCAGTAGCCAATAGTTCCATCTTGTTTTGTTCCAGATCTTTTGCTGGCCGAATTTTCGATTGTGTATATGCGGCATAAGACACTAGCTACTATTTCATTTCAGATTAAACATGTTAATTGTGCTATGTAAAAGAAAAAGTTTCATAGCAAATGTTCAACATATCACAATGTTTAGTTTACTTTATAAATGTAACATTAATATAGTTGTAGAACTGTATATAGCGACTCTGAGATTTGCAGTTGTAGATAAATAATTGGAAAGGGGGCTGACATTCTCATAATCTGATGAAACTTCATATCCTCCCACCCTCAGCTATACTCATCTATTTTAAAGCTGGGGCGGATGTGCACGGTAACTTCGATTACAACCGTGACAGTAATTACTGGCTAGGAGTGGCTGCAGCTGCGGAAACCCCCCTCCCTGAGAATGTTGAACCCTCATAGGGTGACAGTGACATTTTTCTGATGTACTGGCTGGCAGTACTAAGGCAGCTCACAGTAATTATGGTGGTGGGGAGCCTGTAAAGCAGATAGCCAATAGCTCCTGCAGTTTTATATCCACAAACGTCAGGCAGATCAGCACAATACATTTACAGTGTTATTCAGCAGAGCATGAACCTCTCCTTTTCATGGCATTTTGCAACTTTCCCTGTTAAGTAAAATGCCTCTGTCACACAGCTCAATATTGGTGATGAACAGATTGTTGTGCGACTTGGATGTTCATGGATAAAAAGGGCAAATACATTACATAAGGTTTTGAGAAACTATTTTAGGCGGTAGCTAAGGAATTTAAGGACAAGCAGCAGATTGTAAAAAAGGAAACGAGGGAAAGTTGCGTGGGTTAACCTACAGCCTGTGCTTCCTACATGCACTGCAACAGTCACACGCGGAGTCTTATGTTTGTGCATATGCATGTACTGTATATATTTATGTATTAAACTTGTGCTAGCAAGAACATTTCTTTTTGTCTATAGCAATCGATCAGCTGCTGGTCTGACAGTGCAGAATTGAAAGAGAAACAAGGCCTGTGAACAAAGCATAGTACCCATAGCAACAGAATCCATCTTGTACTGGATTTTTCATGGCTGCTAAGGTCTATTACAACCATCGTTTTAAAAAAAAAAACTGCTTTAAAATGTTCAATACACCATTTTTAGGGCTTAGGGTAAGGAGAATGCTAACTGGGTGGTAGAAATTTAAAGAGACCTGGCAAAATAACATCTTCTGGCAATTTTATAGTTTTAAATAATAAATAACAGACAGTACAGCAATATGGTAAAATTTCCAAAGTATATCTGCATGTACAATTTGAAACTTCACAGTTCTGTAACAAAGCGGTACAAATGCAGCATCCTTGAGTGTTCTACTAGTGTCAGAATAGGTAAAACACTCAAGTCTAAGGTCAAATATAGGTCAGGGTTTACTAGAGTTCAGGGCTGAATGACTCATACAGGCAGCTCTCTGGTGCCTACCCCTGGTTCTGGAAAGTTGGAGAACATTCTAGAATCTGGAAAACAGAGGCAAGGATGGTTGTTCTGCATATTTAGGGGAGCTTAGTCAATCCCAAGGCACTGGGCCTGGCAAGGGGCTAAGTGAGCCCTTAAATATGAATGAGTCATGCTAGTAGAGGAGTCAGGTGGAAGATGGCGATGGAGTCCTGAGGATACTGTCGTGGCCCTTGAGGTGAACCCCCTAGTCTGGGTGGGTGTGCTCTACCTCAGGAAAGGGCTCACGTGCTGGCCTGGGAGGATCCTTACAACAGGAGAAACTGGGAAGAAGTCTTCCCAGAGATGACAGCAGGAGCAAGGAGGATAGTGTGAGTACTACAGCACAATGCAGGGACTTACAAGGGGAGAGAGACTGCCACAAGTAGCAGGTCTCTGGAAGATAGCAGTATGCTTAAATCTTCCCTAACCTTGCCCTGGAAGATCTCCAGAGCAGTCTATTGGGTAGACTGATGAAGAGTCAGTCAGGTGGACTGGTGAAGAAGTAGCCAGGTGGGCTGGTGGAGAAACAGGCAGGTGGGATAGCATTTTCTATGGTTGGTAAAGCTAGGACCCGTGTCTAAACATGTGCATTCATTTTCGTCCAAATGCATTTTCACTGAATCTGAAAAACAAAAGATCTGACATAAACAAATGCTTTATTTTTGTTTTAGTTGTGACAACATTTCGATACAGATAGGAGATTCGACATGGCGCTGACAATAACAATCTGTGTTTATTGAACCTGTGGTCGAATGTGCCTAACCTTAACTCTATTAGTCCAGGATTATTCTACATAGAGAGAAAAGATTCGACATAGATAGAAAAGATTCGACATAGAGAGAAAAGATCACTGCTGGAATTGGGTGGGGGAAGTAAAATAAAAATAATGATGATGATGAATGTTATTAGCTGATTGTAACAAAAGAGGAGGAGCAGTAAAATAGCTAGAACTAAGTACACATGTACAAGTACACAGCCAACTTACTTTCACTTACGATTGCTAGCAGAGGGAGACACACACACACTGAATCATTTCAGAAGGGAGTAAATCTTAGCTGGTCCTTTTGTCAGAGAACCTGAATTATTTAGCAATTAGCATAAGCACAGGAGCAAAACAATAGTGAAACAAGCTACAGTTCAACTTACATTTTTTATAATAATCTGCTGCTATTGTGTTAGTGTTGTGAACTTGATAGTGATACTAGTGTTGCTAGTGTTGTGATAGCCTCAGAGGCTGCCCGTGTTGTGGGAGGGGATTTATTATTATAGATTATATATTATAAATTGAGATTCTATATAGATTCTATATACCCTATCTTGTTACCTGTCTGATCAGTGATCACTATCACCAGTCCATTTTCCATTTGAACTATATACATTCAACATGAACGACAAAGATTCTATAAAGCAGCGAAAAACATACAAACGTTGAATCTTTGGTATATGATGTGTATCGAAAGTTCTAAAAAGATTCGACAGAGCAGCTAAACTATATGGAGTCATACAGTTTAGCTGCTCTGTCAAATCTTCTTTGAACATTCAACAGACACCATAAGCCTTCAATGACAGATGCAACCTTAATTAATTTGGATTTCGGACAAATGCAATTTTTAAAGAAAAACTAAATAAAAACGAATTTCGGGAGTAACTAAATAAATGTATTTTTCGGAGGAAAACTAAATTCCGAAACATATTTCAGTGTGCACATGTCTACCAGTGTCTACAAGGGAGTTGGAGGTACTCCAGGATGCAGTTCACAACACATTGTGCTACTTTCTAAAGGGACTAAGCCCTTGTACACACGGTCGGAGAATCTGTCGGAATGAGTCTTATCGGACCGCGTCGTCAGATAATCCGACTGTGTGTGATATGCATCGGACTGATTCCGTCCGAATCTCCGTCTGACCCAATTTTCCAACGTGTTGGAAATATTTCCCGACCAACTGGGCCGGACGGACCTAATCCGATCATGTGTAGAGCATTTTCATCGGACCAAGTGCCACACATGCTCAGATCAAATTCCTACATCAAAGCTATTGGTTACTAGCCTGAATGTAGTCCCATCGTAACTAAATTACATCATCACGTTCTGAAAGATCGGATTTTTCGCCAACTTGGCCCGACCGTGTGTATGCAACAGTTTCGAACACAATCCGTCGGACTAAATCCGACGAATTTGGTTGGCAAAATCTCCGACCGTGTGTACGTGGGCTAAGTGCTCCTCGACTGTAAGGGGCTGTTGGAACTGTTAGCTACCAGAAGAGCAATCAACCAGAGCTGTACAGATTAAGAAAGAGGAATAAGAGTTGTACAAAGCAAACGAGAAGAATCATTTGGAGTTGTACATAGGGAGCAAGTTGCCCTAGTTTTGTTACTGTCAAGTTGGGCATCCCATAATTCCAATACCCATCCAAGTTATTACCCCTAATAAAGCATCAAAACAAAGCTCAAAGACTGTTCCTTGTCTCTGGAGAAAGTGTGAAAGCTACGGGGGTAGTGCTACACAAATATAACTTAAATAAACTTATAGGCAAAAGGGGGAGGAGTTCTCCTCAAGTAGGTTCCCTTTGACTGGCAGAAAATGACCTCACAATAGGGTGCCGTGCTGGTAAACAAGGATGTGCTAATCCAGATGCAGGTTGGGCAACAGGTGCCTTCCCTAAACTCACAGAAGTCTCCAGGGGTAATTTGAACAGCCACTATTCTGTCACTGTTCCTCTGAAACCTTTCCCTGCTATCAGTGACTATAGATAGCCTGTAACAAACAGATGGCCCCTGTCCCCATCTATAACTGGCATTCACAGCAAGGAGCATATGGATGGGCAATGCATGAAAGACAAAGCCAGAGAAAATTCCCAGCTCAACTCACAAACCAGTCTGGTTACCAAGCAAATTTACCTGTCCAACGGTATGCGTTAAAAACAGGGGTTTAGTTAGCACACATTTTCAAACACATGCACTATAGATAACCTCCATGTGTCTAGGCTGGATGCCCAAATCTCAGGAGAGCTCTGTGTCCAAAATACATGGCAGAGAACACACTGGTGTTATGTCTTGCTTCTCCACTAGGTAGATGAAAAGGGAATAACTTCTCTGGCAAAACAATTCTAATTAAGTAACCAAAATCAGATGGGAGAATCTAATGGTGAAAAGTGAGAACTGCATGCCTGAGTGCATAACTATTGGCTATCATTTCATTTAATTGGAATTTTACATTATCATGGGGTGCAGGGGAGTTCTCTTGTTTATCTATTACACCCAGGGCATCGAAAATGTCCACCCTATAAGGTATAGAGTACTTTTTTGGAGGGCATCTTTTTGCCTTTTTGAGTAAAAGCTTAGTCACAATAAAAAAAAAATTAGAGCAATGGGCATAACTTACTATTAATCCAATGTGTGTCTCTTGTGCTGCTGGCTCCTGCATTCATTGAAATATTCCTCCATCAATTCCCCCCTACCCCTGCCACCATAATCGTCCGGGTGTTTGGGGGTCCATAGAGCCGATGGACCTCTGGCAGGCACTCATCAACAGAGCCCAACTATACCTGCCTGTTATGCCCACCTCCTCCATTCATAGAAGCTGTACTATAACTTCTATGAATAAAATAGGAACTATGAATAGTAGAGGTGGACTTTTTAATTATCTGCCACCATTCATAGATCATTTTTCATTCATAGAAGCTATAGTACAGTTGATTAATTCAACTGGTTTCAGATATGAGTAGACAAGTTGATGGGCCAGGTAAAATATCCCAAACAATTCTGAGCTGTAACTGTGTCTGGTTAGCTAAAATAAACATACAAGTTTATACTAATATGTTACAAAAGTGTTTAAATGCAAATAACAAAAGGTTTGATTTCTGACTGCCAGTGTATAAGGGTATGCAGTGTATAAAGGTATACAGTGTATAAAGGTGTATACTTCTCCATTGACTCTAATACGTAGTGTAGCAAATGCATACAAGCCAATATTAGCTAATATGTTTCAACCATCTAGTTCTTCACCATTTAATATTAAACAGTTTCATTCTAGTCTGCAATGAATGAAACCATTCATTTACTGTAATAGTGTGATTCATTTCTGTGATAAGTGCCCTGCACTGGGTTTCTCAACAAGCATTATAACCTATGAAATGATGGAGCTGCCTTCAGTACTGACATCCTACATGTACCTAGCTTGGTACCACAAATGCGGTCAGCAGTATGGTTTTCATCTGCAACAGATCTATATACAACCTAACAAATGCTCATTACATAAACATCACATTAGTCAGTGACTTTATGCCATGTTCTCATTTATTGAAGTGGATATAGATTAGTTGTGAGCTATATATCACCACCACATGTCATTTTTTTACCTCTGGAAATATTGAATGGGTTGCTAAATCTATTCTTAGAATGCATTCTCCATATATTGTTCTTGATGCTATATACAAAATCCAGAGTGTTGCACATTCGCGTTTATTCAACTGTAAATCTAATCCTGAGCACCTGAGCTATTACAAGGTTTTAATCTTACAATAAGATGAGGCCAGCACAGCTCAGCATGAGAGAAGCTTCTCTCCACTTATGCAACGTAATTCCATTTCAGGTAGCACGTTTACTAATTGGCTTTTTTTTTTTTTCTTAAATATCCCAGTTCATAAATATTCATCTGATCTCTTGGGTCTTGAAATCCTTTTATTGTTTTAACAAGAATGACACTCGGTGGGGTGCATTAAAAGTGTATAATTTGTTATTTAATATATTTCATAATATATATAATGAAGGATAATCGGATGGTATATTGATAGGCTCTTGGGAAGGGAGCACGAGAGATAGATGACCTGTTTACTGTCTCTAGAGATAAGCTAATATATTTTCTGGAAATGAAGCAGCACCAAATGGAGAACGAGATTTATATTTCAATAAGAAGCTCAAAAAAAAAAAAAAAATAGGATACACTTAAAAGTCAGGTTAAAGTGTTCCTACTTATAAATTAGAATAGTTCGGATAATTTAAAGTCTAATTCTATAATGCTTTTTTGCATTTACGTTACATGATGATAGCATTACAAGAAATATAATTGTATGCAGTGGCGGTTGGTGGCATAGGTTGGAGGGGAACCCCCCCTCCGCTCGGTTACCAGATCTGCACTTACCTTATCAATGGCATAGGCAGTTCTTCCCTTCGGGAGACGGGCGGCAGCTCCTCCTGCGTCTCCTCCTCAGCATCACGGCAGCGGTGTGTCTCCTCCATCCTCCTCCTCCTAGACCAATAGGATCGCTTCTCCTTTCGGCCAATCGGAAAATGGGTTTCACGACCCGTTCCTGATGGGCTGGGAGGAGAATCAGTGTGACAATAAAGAATATTCATTCGCTATTGTCACACAACTGCTTGGGCTCAGGGCGCAGTTCTCTACGCCCCAAGCCCATCCTTTTTTAAAGGCTATAAGAGCCTCAGACTCTAATCACGTGCTTCAAAAAAAAGAAAAAACTCCATTGGAATCCATGTGTCCGCAGCCCGGAATGTAGATTAGGGGGCCGGATGCATGGATAGGGGGCAGCGCCCCTATGACCTACATTACAGGCTGCCATTGGTTGTATACTATATCCACCCCAATACAATCTTGACTTTAGAAGTGTTATTAATTGCAGATAGGTACAATTTGAAGTGTATAAGTAGACTCCAAATTAAAGCAGAAGTACACTGCATCTGAGCACCACAAACCACAAATTCTATTAAATTTTTTTGTAATTAACAATTTTAATAAAATATTTTGCATAAATATATCTCTTTGCATAGTGATGGTCATTTAACCATGTATGGACCGCCAGCCACAGTTTTACAGCAGATGTTTGAAGGAGGATATCATTGTTATGGCAGAGGGCTTTCACACTGGAGCTGTGCACTGGCAGGATGGTAAAAAAAGTCCTGCTAGCAGAATCTTTGGAGCGGTGAAGGAGCGATGTGTATACCGCTCCTCCATCCCTCCTGCCCATTGAAATAATGGTGTCCCATGGCTATGCTGCCAGCAAATCGCCACTGCAGGAGGTGCTTTGCTGTGGTTTTTAACCCTTTCTCGGCCACTAGAGACAGTAAACCACCGATGCACCTTCAGCCCCAGTGTGAAAGGGGCCTTACTATCAGGGCTGGGCTCAGCCCTTCCTTCTCTGAGCTGGCCGCTCAGCTGTTGGCCATTTGCCATCTCCCATCTCTTTCCACAGTTACGCAGCTGTTGTTCATATCCTGCTTGTCAGTCCTGCCTATTTAAGCTGTCCAGTGCAGAGGGTCTCTGCCTTCGCCTTGGTCAACATCACAAGAAACATGTCCTGCGGTCTTGTTTAAAGACTGGCTTTGCTGACATCCCTTCTGGCTCTAGATCCTGCTTCCTGTTCCACTACTTTGATCCCTGACTTCTGGCTTGGCTGACTTCCATTCCAGTTACTGAACTCTGGCTATGTTTTGACTACATTTGTTCTTTGTACTTTTATTATTAAATAAGTGTGATTTAACTGTACTCCTGTCTCGGTCTAATTTCATGGTTCTTGACAGTTACAAAGCCATTTTTAAGGCTTTGGGACTCCAGCCAACTACGGTGAGAGCCATTATCCACAAATGGAGAAAACTTAGAACAGTGGTGAACCTTCCAGGGAGGGGCCGGCCAACCAAAATGACTCCAAGAGCACAACAAAGACTCATCCAGGAGGTCATAAAAGAACCCAAAACATCTAAAGAACTACAGGTCTCACTTGCCTCAGGTAAGGTCAGTGTTTACGATTCAACAATAAGAAAGATACTGGGCAAAAAATGGCATCCGTGGGAGAGTTCCAAGGCCAAAGCCACTGCTGACCAAAAAGAACACACAGGTTCCTCTCACATTTGCCATGCCAAAAAAATCTTGATTATCTCCAAGACTTTTGGGCAAAAATTCTGTGGACTGATGAGACAAAAGTTGAACTTTTTTGAAAGGTGTGCGTCCCGTTACATCTGATGTAAAACTAGCAAAGCATTTTATAATAAGAAAATCATAACAGTCACACATGGCGGTGGTAGTGTGATGGTCTGAGGCTGCTTTGCAGCTTCAGGACCTGGACGACTTGCCGTCACTGAGGGAACCAGGAATTCTGAAGGAGAATGTCCAACCAAAAACAAAATAAGGTTTTGGAGTGGCGTAGTCAAAGTCTGGACTTATGCAGGCCATACACGGTCGAATTTCGAACGAATTTTCTTTTCAAAATCAGAAAATTCGTTTTTTTTTGTGATCCGATGATGCCACCATTGATTTTCGAAATTCGGCCGACCAAGCCTTCAATTTCACCTCATGTTGCTACAGAAAAGAATTTTCTTGGCTGGGAATCTTCTTTTCTCTCCGTACATTTTCTTTTATCTCCGTACATTTTCTTTTATCTCCGTACATTTTCTTACGTTTCTCGCACGATTCTCCCATCATTGATCAGAAAATCGTTCGTTTTTCTAAAAATTTCCAACATGTCCGATTCCTCAAATTTTATTTCCGCACGAAAATCGGCTGTTGCTGCAGCCCACTAATGGTGCGAAATTCATACGAAAATTCTTAGATACGATTTTCGAAAGAAAATTCTTTCGAAATTCGAACCGTGTATGGCCGGCATTAGATTCAAATCTTATTGAGATGTTGTGGCATAACCTCAAGCAGGCCGTTCATGCCGGAAAACCCTACAATGTGGCTGAATGAAAACTATTCTGCAAAGAAGATTCATTACCAGTTATCTCAAATGCTTGATTGCAAGGGTGGCACAACCAGTTTTTAGGTTTTGGGGGGGAAATTCATTTTTTACATAGGACCAGGCAGTTTTGGACAGCTTTTTTCCCTTAAATGAAATCATCACTTAAAAACTGGATTTTGTATTTACTCTGAGTTATCTTTGTGTAATATTAACATTTGTTTAATGATCTGAATCATTTACAGTAAGTGTGACAAATATGCAAAAATAAAATAAAAATCAGGAAGGGGGCAAATAGTTTTTCACAGCACTGTATATAAAATGGATATAAAAAGTCTACACACCTCCGTAAAAATCTCATGTTTCTGTGATGTAAAAGAAAATGAGACAAAGATAAATCATTTTAGAACTTTTCCTATCTTTAATGTGACCTATAAACTCTACAACGCAATTGAACAACAAAATGAAACATTTTAGGTACAGGGAAGTAGAAATAAAAAACTAAAATAATCTGGTTGCATAAGTGTCCACACCCTTAAACAAATACTTGGTTTTTATTTTATTACAGTACAGTTGGGTATGAGTCTATCATCATAGCACATTTTGCCTTGACAATATTTGCCGTCTCTTCTTTGCAAAAACACTCCAAATCCGTCAGATTGTAAGGGCATCTCCTGTGCACAGCCCTCTTCAGATCACCCCAGAGATTTTCAATCAAATTCACGTTTGGGCTCTGGCTGGACCATTCCAAAACTTTAATCTTCTTCTGGTGAAGCCATTCTTTGGTTGATTTGGATATATGCTTTGGGTCGTTGTCATGCTACAAGATGAAGTTCATCTTCATGTTCAGCTTTCTAGCAGAAGCCTGAAAGTTTTGTGCCAATATTGACTGGTATTTGGAACGATTCATAATTCCTGCTACCTTGACTAAGGCCCGTGTCAACTGAAGAAAAACAGCATGATGCTGCCACCACCATGCTTCACTGTGGGTATGGTGTTCTTTTGGTGATGTACAGTGTTTTTGCGTCAAACATATCTTTGGAAATATAGCCAAAGTTCATCCTTGGTTTCATCAGACCATAACACATTTCCCCACCTGCTTTTGGGAGACTTCCAGGGACATAGCTAAGGTCTAAGGGGCTTGAAGCCCCCCCCCCCCCCCCAGGGCATCAGTGCAGAAGTAGTAACGTTATGTGTGCTTCAACTACTTTGCCGCATTCAGCTGGTACTGACTCACATGCTGTTGTTGTGTGCTGCCTGAGCCTGCTGTTACATTGTTCAACCACAGGGTGTGTCGGCCCAGGCTGTAGGCCTTGGCTTAGGCTGAGGGAGGCGCTGTCAGCAAGAAGGGGCAGGGCTGGGAGCTGCATTGACTCTCTGACCCTGCCCTGCCCATGTAGCTTGCATGTGCCCGGAGCAAAGAGGGAGTGCTGAGTGCATCCCCAGTACATCTGATCTGAGAGCCCCGCCATGGACCACTAAGAGCCCCGCCCCGGACTGCTGAATGCCTCGCCCCCTACCGTGGAAAGTCCTTCTTCCTATCATGGAATGCCAAGCCCCAGACCTCTGAGAGCGGGAGGTGAGCCCGCTGGTCAGGTAGGTCTTTCTGCCAATAGTTACACACTGCTTGTAGACAGTAGATTCTTTGTTATGCTATGTTATTCCCTGTAGTTGCAGCCTCAGTCTCTGGTCATTCCCTGTAGTCGCAGCCACAGTCTCTGGTCATTTTCTGTAGTCGCAGCCGCAGTCTCTGGTCATTCCCTGTAGTCGCAGCTGCAGTCTCTGGTCTTCTCCTATAGTCGCAGCCGCAGTCTCTGGTCATTTCCTGTAGTTGCAGCCACAGTCTCTGGTAATTTCCTGTAATTTCAGCTGCAGTCTCTGGTCATTCCCTGTAGTTGCAGCCGCAGCAATGATGTCACGGCAATGTGTAGTCAACGATGCAGCTGCTATGTTCATTCAGAGGTAGGTGGTCAAGGGGTGGTTCTGTTTAATCATCCCCCATGAGTCCTCATTCACATTGACTGCGGCTTTGAAATCATGTAACTTTATCAGAAATTGCATGATTTCAAAGCCGCATGTGAGCGTGACTTCAGGTGTGACACGGAAGACATCTTTGCAGCTTCATGCACAGATGTCTATGCAAGTCTCACCTGAAATAAGCATAAGTGGTGGAGGAACAATTTTTTCAAATCAGTGCGGCATTTGAACATGGCCATTGCCAGCAATAGGATGTGACTTGTTATGCGATTTGACAGGTAAAATCACACAAGTTGCTTGGGTAAACAGGGGCTTAGGCCATTCTTATACCCAATTTGTTCATGCCCACTATTCTCTGCGACATGCTCAACAGAATTCGTATTTCAACTGTATCCCAGGGGGGCTGGTATTTTGTCACACTGCTGTAATCTCTAGCAACCAATCAGTGAGCAGTAATGATAAGCAGTAATCTATCACAACGAATCAGTGATCAGACATGTTCAGTAACCTCTAGCAACTAATCAGTGAGCCGTAATGTGTGCTGTAACCTCTAGCAGCCAGTCAGTAAGCAGTAATGATACATTGAAACCTCTGGCAACCAATCACAATCACTTTTTGATCTGCAGTAAACTGATTTTAAAAATGTTTGCCCAGGGTCCATTTAATTTTAAAGAGGGTCCTGGCTCTTGCTGCACCGCCTCCACACCCGCACCTCAGTGCCCCCAGGCTCCTTTATATGAGATCATGTCTTCTTGACTTGTCCAGCCTCAGCCACCAGGACAGGGGGCAGCATTGAGCAGAGTGGGAGTGGCCAGCACCTACCCGCGTATCCGTCCTCTCTATTTCCATTGGCTCCGCCTCCTTGCTGTTTGGTTTCCCACCTTTGACTGCCACTTGGGTGAGGAGCTGGACCCTAGGTGTGTCCCTCTTTCCCTTATGTCCTCAGTCAGGCTAGCTTAGAACTGCAGTACTGCAGATTTTCTTCCTGTCATTCTACTGATATAATTGCTGTTGTGTTAGCCTGTTAGGCACATGTAGCAATTTGGGATCATGGGCAGAATATTGCTATGATTCTGCCTGACACCGCACCATGATTCCAAATCACACTGCAATGCTGGCAACGTGCCCGTGCGTTTATGGTGTGTTCATTTTTACTAGCACCACATTTTGGTGTCTTTTTGCTGTGATTGTTGAGCAATTTATTGCACAACAAGCATCCAAAACGGCACTGTGTTTTGGTGTCACTAAAAATATATGGAACACAAACACATTTGTTGCATTTTGCCAGCATTGCAGTGTGATTTGGAATTGTCAAAAGAATCACAGCTCTGCCCACAAACCCAAATCAATACATGTGAATAGTCAGGACCTAACAGGCTAACAAAACAGCAATTGTGAAAGACTCGGCCTCAGCATATTTTATAAGTACAGAGTAGCCCAGGTTTTGTTGTCCCTTATGACCCTCCCACTATCATGTTTGGCCACACCCACTTTTTGCAGCGGCGCACTGCAGGACACTGCTTCCCTGACATGCTCCTCATTCTCAAGCTCAAAAGTTTATAGGTACGTTCTGTATATATGGACTCTGCACAGTACCAATTCTCTTGTCTAGTGTCCTGGGTTAACAAAAAAATCTGTGAGTATGCTGCCTTCCACAAGATTGTGCCCTTTGCACCTGCCCAGTAAGATTGGCTATTACAGTGCACCATACTGTGATAGGCAGTCCAATGGCAGAGAACACTGGCTGTTGTCAGAACACAATAGCACAGCGAGGAGATTACTGTACTAACACCAACTGTGTTTCATTTTTTTTTATTTTTCGTTCAACCAGTACCAGGTTTTAGACTGGACAATAGCTAACCTCACTGGGCTATGTTCCTAAAAACTGTAAGTACTTTTACTTAGTACCTGCTGCTGAAGGATCTGACAAAGAAAATGTCAGGAAAGACCTACTAGAACAGCTGAACTTTATTTGGGGTTAATCAGAGGCACTTTAAATGATGGCAGATGTTTACTGACTCCTATTTAACATGCATTTGAATGTAAAGCAGCTACATCCACAGTTAAAAGAGGGTGTGCACACTGATGCAACCACATTATTTAAGTTTTTTATTTTTACTCCCCTCCCAAAAAAAAAAAATTCAGTTTGTTTTTCAATTGAGTTGTACAGTTTATAGGTCAAATTGAAGGTGGGGAAATGTCTGAAATGATTTATCTTTGTCATTTTTTCACATCATAGAAACCTGACATTTTAACAGGGGTGTGTAGACTTTTTATATCCACTGTATATACATATAAACATACAGTACATACAGTGCCTTGCAAAAGTATTCAACCCCATTGGCTTTTTACCTATTTTGTTACATTACAGCCTTTAGTTCAGTGGTGTTTAACCTTTCTAGTGCTTGTTAACCCTCATTGAGCCCAAACAGGCTCACTACCCAGCAGAAACCCAAAAGCAATTAGTGTACAGTATAAACTTGGAACAAATATATCTCCCATCTTGGACACAAGCCATAGATTTTCCTAACTTCCTGTCAAAGGATTCTGACACCTTTAAGAGTTCCCTCACTGGAACTAAGGGGCCAAGCTCTACCCCTGAAAAACAACGCCACACCATAATCACCCCCCTTCCACAAAATGATTTGGACTAGTGCACAAAGCAAGGTCCATAAAGACATGGATGAGCGAGCTTTGGGTGGAGGAACTTGAATGGCCTGCAAAGAGTCCTTACCTCAACCTGATAGAACACCTTTGGGATGAATTTGAAGCGGAGACTGTGAGCCAGGCCTTCTCATCTATCAGTGCCTGACACCACAAATGCGCTTCTGGAAGAATGGTCAAACATTCAAACACACTTCCCCAGAAGGGTTGAAGCTCTTATAGCTGCAACAGTGCAAAGGGTGGGCCAACACAATATTGAACCCTACGGACTAAAACTGGAATGCGTCTCACTGTGCGTCGACGTCACGCAATTCACGCAGGATGTGCAGCGTTCTTTTATTGCTGCTACGTCCTTGCAGTTGAGTTTTACACACTGCTGGCACTATGGGGGCAGTTCGGAGCCGCCAGACTGGAGATATATACTATCCGGCTGGCGGAAGCCCTCTTCTCCCCCCATTTCGCCATGCGGCGTGACGGTGGTGGGATGACTTGTGGTGATACTCATGGGGGCGGCTCTTTAGAGGGTGTGGTCACTCAAGGCTTTTTATACACCAGATCACATGCAGTTCTTTTAATTAAATCTTTCACTCCTTCACTGCATTCCTATGGCTAACAGCCCTATGTTTGGTCCCCTCACTTTTTTGCTCGGTGAGCCCTAACTTTTTTATATTCTCTCTTTCTTCTTAACATTCAGCTCCCCTTACTATCTTTCTTAATCCTTCACCATCTTCACACCTTGCATATCTCCTAATGGTTCTAATCTTTCACTCTCTATAGAAGTGCCTCGTGGTGATTCCATGCCTGCTTGTGCTGCGGCCTTGTGGCTATCTCCATTGAGTTACCCACCACGGCTCCCGGTTGGGGGTGTATTTTGGACGGCTTGCGGCACCCACCTACTAGACTATCAGTGCACTTACCTAAGTGAGTAAGCATGTATTAGGTGTGGGTGACTCGTTTACCCCAACCTTTTTTCATGCGTTTTCATTACTATTTTTATTTTTCATTTACCTTACTTCTGAATATCATATTACTCTTTATTATAGATTGAACACGTGCTCTGCTCCTGATGAGTGGTATAAAGGCCACGAAACGTGCGTAGAGCTATCATATGCCGTGCTTCTTTTGAATACATTCAGATTTTGATATTACCCTAATTGGTGCAAAAAGACCTTGGTCCTGCAGACATTATCTTACATATGCTTTTATTCAATCTTGCTGCGGTGAACTTTGGAGTTTTATTATTATGATACTTTGTAATATTTATGTTATTATCATGCTGTATTATTATTACCATTATTACCATTATCATGCATTGTTTATTACTTTGTTTATCATTGTATTTATTTATTTCTTGTAAATCTAATTGCAACGATCAATAAAATTCCTATTAGTTCACCTTGTACTCTCTTGCTACCACATACTTCATGTAAAGTCCCAATGTCCCCCTTGTTTCCCCCCCCCCCCCTCTTTTTTTGAATACAATAGGGATGGAAACGCATGACCTTACCAGGCCATAGTTTCATTTAAAGTCCCGTGGGATGGAAGCACATGACCTTACCAGGCCATAGCTTCGTTAAAAGTCCCAATCAATGTCCATTATGCATCACATAAAACTGGAATGCCATTAAAATTCATGTGCGTGTAAAGGAAGGGGTCTCAATACTTTTGGTAATACAGTGTATATATATATATATATATATATATATATATATATATATATATATATTTATTTTTTTTATATATATATTTTTTTTATAATTTTTTTAAAATCAGTATGTAATTTATACATGATAGAATGACATAAAATGACATGTACTATTATAAACACATGGCTGTAGGTATGCTCATAATTGAAGCTGGCAGCAGACCAGAAGCAATCATCTGAGAAAAGTAAGTTACCAGCTGAATTGTGACATGCAAACTGAAGAGGATCTGCCTCGGTCAAAATTCGTAAAGGAAATGACTTTTCAACTTGGAGTTAAATTTATCTTCCACTTCTGAACACATTTACATGTCTCAAGCAAGCCAGGAATATCAATGTGTATATAAGTATTCTGCTTAATGCACTTTATAACATGAAGGGTTTTTAATCAGCATTTTACCTCCCATAAATGGTGGTGGGTGTTGAATAGATGAATGGAGCACCTACTTCTTGAAATAAAAAATGACCCCACTGACATCTGGTTAACAAGCATACAGAAAGCATATAGACAATTCATAAGGATGGAAATCATTCACTGCGGGTCAGCAGTGGGATTCCATATTTGTTAAAGTCAAATATCATCATGGATAATGACTTTACACATTAGATATACAAAATATGCATACATATTTAATGAACTGTACATCTGCTGCCCCTAAAACACAATACAACATACGGCACTATATAGCAATATACTGTACATTAATATTCCCTATAAAAAGGACAGAAAAGTCATAGAAACCAAAAAATGTCCCTGTTTTATGAACTGTCTCAGTTTCTGAAGACAATTACACTTATTTATTTTCTTAATGTTTGATGTACCATGTACCAAAGCAAGCAAACATTTAAGCCTTGTTTGTTGACCCATCACATACACATGGTATATTTGATGTCCTTGTGTTTAGCCTTCCTAAAGTTGGACAGCATCATTTCCATTCTAGAAAAACTCACATATTGTAGCAAACAGAGTATCAGTATCCAAGCTTCATTGCTTGCCCTTCCATGTTTTTGTTACAGTATTGAATATAATGATCTGTAAATTAAACACTAGAGGGAGTTAATTTGTTCATAATCACTCTGCTTCCATACAAGCACTAAAAGAGGAATGCATAGGTGTCATTCCAGCCTAAAGGAAGCAAATTACATGAGAAATGTGCAGTCTGCCTTTGATTTGTTCTCCTTTAAAAATGCTAGTTACCTGATTGTCTTGCTACAGTACTATAAACCGCTGACTCAGAATAAGTATGCAAATAAGAACTTTATTGATTTGTACATTTATTCTGGTTCAGTGACAGCCTATCAACTAGCTTTTGTTTGATGATCACCAATGGCAGCCCCATATTTTTTTGTAGCATTGACCCCCTAAAGAAGCTACTGGAATTTTCAGGACCTCTAAACATTTAATTTGTGACCCGGCCTAGAGTTGCCCCAAAGCACCTACCAACACATCAGCAGCAACCAAATGATTGAGATCCACTCAATCTTTTCTTTCAAGTTTTATTGGCTAAGTATCTAGGTGAGAGGGGTAGGGATTACAGGATACGCAAAACAGTAGCTCGAATAACCTTGGTCCCTCTCATGGGGCACAGAAAACTGACAAAGGCCGCAGGCGAGCTGGCTGGTTAAATGCCCCCGGGCTCCTCCCATAAATTCAGGCCACCATACTGGCCTTATTACCTATGGTTGAACCCATATGACCGATATGGATATGAACAACATAGACTTATGTTAAAGACACACATTACATTTGGACACATTTTAGGGGGTAGGGGAGGGTTATAAATTAATTTAAAGACACACATTACATTTAGACACATTTTAGGGGGTGTTTTGGGAACACAGTACAATGGCGCTGACAATATACATTGTTAAAGGCACTAGGCTATAGGTGTATATGGGCCCAGGATAGCATGCTGGGGAGATTAGTGAAGGCAAATATGCATGTAGGCCAAAAAAGGTGTATTAAAAAAGCTTCCAGCATGCATGAAGATAAAGGGGACATTCACAGCATATTCCAATCATGGTAATAAGGGAATGGTAAAATAAATACAATACATTAGCAAACATTAAATACGGTACATATAATGTGATGTTAAAGGATAAAACTTAATATAGTCATTTTGCAGGACCTGGATGATGGCAGAACAGGTCTCTGGAATAATGATCCCCAGAGCCTGGGGGAAGATGCTTGTAGTGAACTTGAGGTCCTGTAGACGTCTCCCAGTTGCCAAGTACTGCAAGGTGGTGACTGGCTCTGCTCCGGAGTGATGGCTTGCAGCATGCAGTTATTCTGCCTGCTGATATAAGGGGTGAGCAAAGCAAACAGACTTTGAAAAATAGGGTCCGTCATCCTGATATAATTCCTGAAATCATTAGGATTATTCTCCTGGATCTCACAAAACAAAGGCATGTGCAAGAATTGGTCACGCTGAAGTAACCAATTCTTTCTCCATGAACTCCTCCTCGCCCTGTTCATGGACTGGTCAAAGTATGAACCCCTACACCAAGCCCCCACACAGCATGAACTCTACAACGAGTATGTACCAGCACCATGGTTTCAAAGTGGTCGGCTGGTCAAAACGAACTTAAACAAACGCACTGAAGAACAGCAAGGCCTGCGAAGAGCGAGCTGAAGATCAGTAACGAGCGAACCAGAGCGCACTGAAATACAGATACGAACTGACTACATGCACAGAAAACCAGATAGAAACCCACAAGCACAAACTTAACAGCAGTAAAATGATCAGAATAAGCTGGAGTCTGAAAAGCGCAAATTGTCTCTAACTAAACTTCTATTAACAGGAGATCAGCAGAAGGAGCCCAAAGGGTGGCGCACTGGGTCTTTAACTTCCTTTTTCTAGTCCCGCTGTATGTGCTGTACGTCACCGCGTTCTTAACTATTGGACTTTGGTGTGATCGTGTGTTCGCACAACAGTTTATCTTTTGATTCTGACAGAAATCCAGTGAGCTTCTAACTTTTTAGTGTGCTGACATGCTGCCAAGCAGTGCTATCATTCCTGCTTGAGTATTTGCCTGCTGACTACAGAACACACAGTGTTATGCTATATTATCTTATACAGCTTTTTGTTATGGAGGTGATGAAAGGAGTAGAAATTCTGTAGTTTAGCTCTGCTGATGAGGAACCAAAAACACAAACCCTACATTTCTCTGTAAAGGTCTGTCACCAAGGCATAACACCATTGTAGTATTAATATACTTACTGTGGACTTTGAAGTGTAAACGCACTAAACATTGATGCCTGTATCTGGAAGATCCTAAAACCCATATACGTACATGTTCCTGCTTTGCCACAGTATTGCCTATGCAATCTGATCAGTGTCACACAGTGCCACACAGTGACCCACAGTCTTTTCTTAAACATCTTCAATCAGAGGACTTGCTTTTACTATGCATATGCGCCACAATCTTTATTTATTCAAATGTAAATCTCATATTCTGCCTTTAAAGGTAACTTATGCTAAAAAGGGATGTGGGAGCTGTGAGCACTTACCTGAAAATGCTGGCTGTTTCTATTTCCAGTAGTGAGCTACTGCCCTGGAACATGAATAAAACAAATTAAGCCACAGCATAGTCAGACCATGTGATTCACATACTTGTTCCTGTTTATTGACTAGGAAACTATTGTAAATATTTGATAAGTAGCAATAAGCCAAACATACCTGGGTTTAATCCAAAGCAAGTTTAGCAAACGTTACTGAAGTTTTGTTGCTGAACCCTATTGAAGTCAATGGAGGCCAAATCTTAACAGTCATTTCTGGACATTTTCTTTGCTAATAGGAAAGCCTACCCATTTTTTAAACTAAATGGTATAGAAGGACTGAGCACAGCCATGGGGAACATGCACGAAAGGGAAAAAATTATAATTCTGTTTGGCTAGGAGCAGCAAGCTTAATTATCTTGCCCAGGCCGAAGCACTGCTATTCCAGGTGGACGTCATATGACTTCTTCCCAATCACGAACCTTGTGTGGGCTCTAAGGGATCCCACTGGACACAGATCGTTGTACTGGGTCGCTGTGCACAGCCCTGGTGTTATGACCAATCACAGCGATCACATGTCAGTTGTAAACAAACAATGGCTTTTCGTTCCTAGCAATTGTATACTATAGTGATCCCTGTGATGGGTCAGGGTGATCACATAGTATAGGGCTGATCACAGCAGATGCATTGTACCATGTGATAGCTGTGACCAATTGCAGCTATCACAACAGTACACAATGACACATGAATGGATGTCATTCACAAAGTACATATGATCCCTTATAAAGCAATAATTGTGTATAAAAAAATCACAATCACCTCCATAGAGCAGTACAGTGTCATTATGATTATATTTTATGGTTCTGGTGATGGTAAAAATTGTTTAAAAAAAAAAAGTTTAAATTTTTTATTTTTTTTTTCTAAAGAAATTATCAAACAATTACAATTTCAAAAAAATCACCATGCCTCTAACTAAATATCTTGGGTGTCTACTTTCCAAACATGATTTTTTTTTTTGGGGGGGGGGGTATTTGTACTGTACTGGCATTTTAGGTCCTCAAGAAATGAGTCAATACGTCAAGATTGATCAGTTTTCAAATATATACAGTCATGCTCAAAAATATTGGCACCTCTGCATTTTTGTCAGATAATCTACCACTTCATCCAAAAAATTGTTGCAATTACAATTGTTTCAGCATTCTCCTGTTTATTTATTTTGTTTGTATTGGTATGACACAAAAAAGTGGAGAAACAAAAAGCCAAATCTGACACATGTCACGCAAAACTCCAAAAATGGACTGGACAAAATTATTGGCACCTTCTCAAAATTGTAAGAAATTATTGCATTCCAAGTTTGTGATGTCCCTGTAATTTGTAATTAAACTCACCTGTATCAATTAGCAGGTGCTGACATAATAGAAATCACACCAGCAACCAGTTAAAATGGTGAAAATTTTACTCAACCTTTCTGTTGTGTGTCTGTGTGTGCCCCACGGAGCATGGAGAAGAGACAGAGCAGCAAAGAATTGTCTGAGCATTTGAGAACAAAAATTGTAGAAAAGCATGGACAATCTCAAGGTTTCAAGTTCATCTCCGGAGATCTTAACCACTTCCCACCCGGCCAATGTACATATACGGCCGGGTGGGACCTCTCTACTTCTGATAGGATGTTCAGGAACGTCCTTCAGAGGGAGGGGGATCGCGCGTGCGCGTGCCCGTGCAGCGGCACGATCCTGATGTGCTCGTGTCACCCGGACACGGCGCATCTCGGATCGGCAGGAGGGCTCTGTGATTGGCCCTCCTGATCACATGACGGCCGTGTCCAATTACGGCCGTCATGTGATGTAAACAAACAGCCGGTTGCTAGGCAATCGGCTCTCCTCTCCTCACACAGAAGTCATCGCTGAGGAGAGGAGAGCAGATCGCTGCAGCCGGCTGGTGATCAGTGAGTATGAGCTGTTTTTACAGCTTTTTACTAACTGATCACCAGTCTAGTGTAATACACACATCACCACACAGTGTAAACACACATGTCACCACAATACACATGTCCCCAAATAAAAAAAAAAAACACATGTCCCCCACATATGTCCCACTAAAATCACATGTTCCAATCATTATCTGCACACATATGTACGTGATCACCTGCACACATCTGTACATGATCATTTGCGTACATATGTCCGTGATCACACAAACCAATTATTATACACTTAGCGGATTTTGTTTTACCAAAAACATGTAGCAGAATACATTTTGGCTTAAATTTATGACAAAATTAGATTTTATTGGATTTCTTTTAAAATAGAAAAAAGAAAATGTTTTTTTTCCAAATTTCCGCTTTTTTTGCGCTTATATCGCAAAGAATAAAAAAACGGAGTCATGAATAAATACCACCAAAATAAAGCTCTATTTGTGCGAACAAAATGATAAAAATTTCATTTGGGTACAGTGTAGCATGACCGCGCAATTGTCATTGAAAGTGCGAGAGCGATGAAAGCTGAAAATTGGGATGGGAAGGAAGGGGGCGAAAGTGCCCTGTATTGTAGTGGTTAATGTTCCTGTGTCCACTGTGTACAACATTATCAAGAAGTTTACAGCCCATGGTACTGCAGCTAATCTCCCTGGACAAGCATGAAAGAGAAGGATTGATCAAAGATTGCAACAAAGGATTGATTGAATGGTGGATAAAGAGCCGCAATCAATTTCTAGACAAATTCAAGCTGACCTTCAGGCAAAGGGTACTACTGTGTCAGCCTCTACTATATGTCAGCATCTGAATGAAAAGGGACACTATGGTAGAAGACCCGGGAGCACCCCACTGCTGACAAAGCAGCATTAAAAAGCCAGATTGGAGTTTACCAAAACTTACCTGAGGAAGCCAAAATCCTTTTGGGAAAATGTGCTGTGGACAGACAAAACAAAATTACAGTTTTTTGTTAAAGCCCATCATTCTACTGTTTTCAGAAAAATAAATGAGGTTTTTGAAAAAAATAATACAGTCCCTACAGTCAAACATAGTGGAGGTTTACTGATGTTTTGGGATTGCTTTGCTGCTGCAGGCACTGGATGTCTTGATCGTGTGCAGACACCTCCACCTTTGGATCCATGCCATCCGGCCGGTAGTTTCGGTTATAGTGACATATATGGGATTGCTTTCTATGAGAGACCTGCATTTAATCTTACTCAAGACATCATCTCCAGGGAATTGACCAATTATTGACCATTATAGCCCACAAACAGTATAACTAACCATCCAGAGCTATATTTCTCTAATTATAATCATTGTGCATGATTTGTTAATACATGATTAATGCTTGAGATAGTATTTTAATAATATTGCAAGCTTGTTACAAGTCACTTTAGCACTTCTTCCTCATGTGTTTTGCTGGATGACTCATACTGAGGAATCAGTCCTTGGGCCTAAGTATATACATAGTTACTTTTTGTGAAAAATATTGATAAGCTCCTGAAGAAGTGTCCAATCATGAAACATGTCAAGCTTACATCTTTAAATATGCTATTTTGCTCCCACTCTGCCAAGGGATATCCTCAGTGGTTATCACATTTACCAACCCTGCCCCAGTGGTTAGAGTTGGTTGTACTAATTATTGTCAATATGAGTCTATTCTTTTTATGTACATTTATGAAATTTTGTAAGTTTGTTATGAATAAAAATAATTTTAATATATTGGTGCCTATAAAATCCATATTTTTTCCCAAGCATATCCACTCTTTGATTGTGTGCATGGCATTATGAAATCTGAAGATTACCAAAGAATTCTGGGGTGCAATGTAGGGCCCAGTTTCAGAAAGTTGGGTCTCCATCAGAGGTTATGGGTCTTACAGTGGGTCAATGACCCAAAGCACACTTCAAAAAGCACCTGGAAATGGTTTAAAACAAAGTGCTGGAGAATACTGAACCGGCAAGCAATGAGTCCAGATCAAAATGGAGAGATCTCAAAATAGCATTTGGGAAAAGGAACCCTTCCAATCTGAGAGTCCTGCATCAGTTGGCAAAAGAAGAGCGGTCCAAAATTCCAGTAGAGAGGTGTAAGAAACGAATTGATGATTACAGGACGCAATTGATTTCAGTGTGTTACCAAATATTAAATTGAGGGTGCCAATCATTTTGTCCAGTTTATTTTTGGATTTTTGTGTGGAATGTGTCAGATTTGGCTTTTTGTTTCTCCACTTTTTTGTGTCATACCAATACAAACAAAAGAAATAAACACGAGAATGCCTAAACATTTGTAACTACAATTTTCTGGGACGAAGTGGTGCATTATTTGATAGAAATGCAGGGGTGCCGATATTTTTGGCCATACCAGTATTGTATATACAATAGTTTGTAGACTCTATAACTTTAACACAGACTAAAAAATACACTGATTTGGGTTATTTTTTACCAAAGAAATGTAGCAGAATACATTTTGACCTAAATTCATGAAGAAATATTATTTCTTTGCAAGGGTAAAAAGAGAAACTATAGCAAAAATAAAAACCCAGTGGTGATCAAATACCAATACAATAAAGTTCTATCTGTCTAAAAAATAAAAAAATAAAATAGATAAAATATTTTTTTGGGTACAGTGCTGCATGACTGAGTACAATAATTGGCATTCAAAGTGTGACAACGCTGGAAACTGAAAATTGTCCATGGGTGGTAAAAGCATCTTGTATTGAAGTGGTTAATAATGCTCCCTGGGGAATGCCGTTATCCTGCCTGCGAACTGTGCAATGTGTATAACCTACTACAGCAAAACTGACATTTTCAAAGAAAAAAAACGACTGCCTTCTTTACATGACTGGGGGTTCCCAGACAGTAAATGAATAAGTCAGGATAACGTCACTGGTTGCTAAGAATGTGGCACGTGCTGGCACCTGCCACTTTCAACCTTGACAGCAGAAGAAGGAAGCCGTCATATTGTAGCAGGAGAAAAACCTGCTACTATATGTTATTTAACTGCTGTTGAATGGACCAAAAGGCTGGCACTCAAACAAACCCCCGAACCCCTGTGCTTAAACTGAACCGGGAGCAAATCCCTATTGATCAGCATGACAGACAAGCATGAAGCATTTTTCTAAGGGAAGTTAGCAAGTCTACATATTTCTCTTTGAATAAGCTTCTTATAAACTGCTATGAAAACATTTTGTGCACTTGCAGCACTTGAATAACCCTTTTATGAAGAATATTTTTCTTCTGCCCTGGTAGAGATACACACTTCCCATTTCTTTGTGCCCCAAGGGAATATCTATGAAGAGAAGCAAATAATTACTTAGCAGAAAGCATTGCTGGTTGATGTTGTCTTCCATGTGTTTAATGCAATAAAGCATGAAGCAATTTCTTTAATGGACAAGTCTTTAACATGTGAGTGAGCACATGGATCAACTTTAACCCACTCTACAACAAATGGGTTTGCAAACCGTCACCCATTATTAAAATCATTTGTGTGCATGTCAGACAGCACTGCCAAAACACACATTGTAGGCATGGCACTGGATTGATGGCATAAATTCAACTCTAACCTTCAATCTTTACAAAATCTTTGGTGCTTGTACAGTAGCTTATTTTGTTAACACAAAAAACGGAGAGAAAAGTTTGTACACTGACAAAATGAATGCTTAAGGTGTATGTAAATCCCAACTATGAGCTTCTCTTATTTGCTTCCTTTTGGCTGGTTAAATACACCTGTAGCAATGCCCGGTGGGAGCTGCTGGAAATGGTCTCTCCTACTATTTCCACTAAGGGCCACCCTGTTCTAATAGTACACTGACACACCAATAGTTGATATCTAGAGTTTTTTTTTAACTCGGGATAATCCCCTACATGGTGAATAACAGCAGAGCAACGATTGAAATGATAATTGTAACAACATAGCTCCCAACTGTTCCTGATTTTGAGGGACTGTCCCTGATTTGGAACAAAGTCCATCTACCCCTCTTTCCTCCTCATTTGTCCCTCGTTTTGGTCTGATCTATATAGTTGTATAAAAAATATACTATTTATCTTTCAAAAAGTCTTTCACAGTGCTCAGCCTTTCAGCCAATTTATAAATTGCTCTATTTGTAAGTTTCAAAAGCCAGTAAAGGAATAGTAGTGGTAAAAAAGCACTAACTAATTATTTTGTTTTGTATAATTCTCCTTTAAGGGGCTATGACAAGGGGTGTGTCCTATGCCTACATACTTTTGCTAATAGTTGTCCCTATTTCCATCTCAAAAAGTTGGAAGGTATGCAACAATATGATGGTAGCAGTACAATTCAAAAATAAAGTGAACACAATGAGTGAATGCAATGAAAGTATGTCACCTGTTAAATGCCTTGGCCTCAAAATAATACTAGAGTAAGAAATGACACTGTAAGCAGCAATAAAGCATTATTTACACAGTATAACCAGTGTAACCAGGTATACATTATGAGGGATGCAGCTAACTACTGTGTAGGGATAGGCGAATGCTTCGGCCTGAGCAAGTTTGGGCCGAACTTTCGTTGATCGGACGTTTGGCAAACAACTGAACAAACAGGTAGTTTGACCCTTTGTTCGCCTCCTCCCCCCCCCCCCCCCAAACTGACCACAATGCATTGCAGAGAACAGTGCATTGCAAGCCCTGATTAGCTGAAGCGGTGAAAGCTTCAGCCAATCAGGGCACAGAGAACTGTCAGAGTCATTATTGGACATTGTCATCATGACTTTATCCAATCATGGCTCATTCCTGCCCCAAAGTATAAAAGTATTCTTTCAATGGCAGCCATTTTCAGAGTGACTTCGGTGTGGAGAGAGATAGAACAGGGCTCTGTCCAGTGCTATTAGTTAGTTTGTGTGCAGCTAGAGTAGGGACAGCTCAGATAGTTTCTTTGAAGTGTAGTGAGGCTGTGTCAGTCATACCTACATTACTGTAGAGTAGGGACAGCTCAGATAGTTTTGGTGTAGTATAGTGAGAAGTTGTCAGTAATCTTGACATTAGTGTATAGCTAGAGTAGAGACAGTTCAGATAGCGTCAGTGTAGTGACGGTTGAACTCTGTCTATCTGATTATGTTACTGCCAGTTTAACGCCATTTACCTCTGTGTGCGTTACTGCAAGTTTAACGCCATATAGTTTTGTGCATTACTGCCAGCTTAATGCCATATAGTTCTGTGTATGTTACTGCCAGTTTAACGCTATATAGTTCTGTGTTTGTTACTGCCAGTTTAGGCCATACAGTTTTGTATGCCTTACTGCCAGTTTAATGCCATATAGTTTTGTGCATTACTGCAAGTTTAACGCCATTTACTTCTGTGTGCGTTACTGCAAGTTGAACACCATATACTTCTGTGTGTGTTACTGCAAGTTTAATGCCATATAGTTCTGTGCCTCACTGTACGTTTGGTGCATTATATTGCAGTATATTATAGTGTATCCGAGGAGTGTGTCAGTGTAGTGTGAATAGGTGGTGGTCAGTTCTCAGTCAGGGCATAATTTCCTCTGTTTAGTGAGTTTGCCCATGCTATCCAGCCACAGCATGCAGAGGAGGTGGTGGACTGACTTACTAAACCGTCCTCATCATTCTCATCCTCTGTCATTCAATAGAGACAAGTGTGCAGTCCCCTGCAGTTGCCAGAGTGGATAAACCTGCCTCCTTGTCCATATCTATTCCTACCATAGCCCCAACATCAGCCATGGAGGAGTCAGCTCAGTTATTTGACCACAGCGTCAGCCCCTTGCTCCTTGATGATGCCCAGCCATTACTGGATTCAGATGTTGGTTCTAAGGTTGAGGATGACATGAACATGAGCCTAGAGAGAGGGGAGAACACTGGTAGACAAACTGGCATTCATGTTACCCCAGCCGCAGGATGATGATGATGATGATGATGATGTCGTCACTGATGCGACTTGAGTGCCAGATAGAGCAGAGGAGGAACCTGAAGGAGGACAACATCAAGGAAGTGTAGAGCAGCCACCCTATTCCATCACATTCTGCAGCTGTTATTTCCTGACCCACTCCCCAAAGCTCAGCTGCCTGGGCCTTTTTCAGCACATCTGCAGCAGATCGCACTGTTGCTATATGCAAACTCTGTCTCAGGCACATCAAACGTGGCAAAAACACCAGCCATTTGGGTACCACATACTTAACAAGGCATTTAACGTCCAACCACTCAGCCCATTGGCAAGAGCCCCTAAAAGCCACACAAAAGGGGCACAAATCTGTCCCTCCTTACCCACTTATTGTGGGCTCCTTGAGGGTAGGCACCAATGTGAGTGTGCAATGCACAGGGATAGGGTAGACACTCACTCGGGTTGAACTGGATGGACTGGTGTCTTTATTGAACCTTACTAACTATGAAACTATGAAACTTCAGTCTGCCCCTGCTATACCGAGTCATTACCTCTCAGAAGCCTCCACTAACAGGGAGACATGGATGATAGTATAGCACAAGGTGTCCCAGATCCTAGCAGCACATCTGCCAGCAGCACACCACCAGCTGTAGACTGTAGCCGGCAAATTTCTCTGCCCCATCTGCTGCATCGGAAAAAAAATACAGTCCCTGCCACCCACATGCCCAGCGTCTAAATGCAAGCTTGTCAAAGTTGTTGGCTCTCTGTGAATTTGTACAATGTGCTGTACCATAATGGCAGGTTCACAGTCGATACTACTTTTCACGTAAGGCCGTTCCATCTCTATACCATCACGTGGAAGGGAATGTTCTGGAATCATTGGGCAAGGCAGTCAGCTGTAAAATCCCCCTTACTTCTGACAAATGGTCCAGCAAGCATGGGCAGGGACAATATATTTCATTCACAGCACACTGGGTAACATTGCTTTCAATAAAAGGATGCAGGACAAGGCTCAGTGCTGCAGCTTATTATGTCCCCACATCTTTATACAAGCTAGTGGTGATGATGCCAGACCTGTGAGCTCTACCCCCTCCTCCATGCCCTCCTCTGCAGAATTGTCCTATAAACATTGGGTTAAGCATTCAAAGGGCTATTCCCAGAGTGAGGCTAAAAGGTGTCTTGCAGTGCTTCAGCTGGTGTGTTTAGGGGACAGGAACCACACCAGAGCAGAGATTTTTGCAGCTCTGCATGGACAAGCCCAGAGGTGGTTCAAACCATGCCAGCTGGAGCCAGGAATGGTGGTGTGCGATAATGGCTCAAACCTCCTGTCCACCCTTAGACAGAAAAAGTTGACATGTGTCTTGCCTGGTACATGTCCTCAATTTGGTGGTGCGGCATTTGCTAAATACGTACCCAGGGTTGCAAGATGTGCTAAAGATGGCCAGAAATTCAGCGGGAAATCACCTACCTGTAAAAACCGCCTGATTTGTGAAATACCCACCAGGTGTAACTCGACATTGTCAATACTGCAGCAGATTTACATGCAGCAGAGGGACGTCAATGAGAGTCTGTGCGAATATGACACAACGACAGGCTCAGGCCGCCTCGATTTTTTTTCCCCACGCCAATGGCTGATCATTAAGGATGTATGCACTGTATTGTCACCATTTGAGGAGGCCACAAGGATGGTGAGCTGTGACAATGCATGCATGAGTGACACAATCCCTGTTTTCCTGCTGGAGCAGACTCTGCGTGCCATTATGGACAGGGCACTGGAGGCAGAGCAGCAGGAGGAAGAGGAAGAATTCCATTCCTCTCAAGGCCCATTTTATCCAGACACGTTCATTCCTATGTCACAGAACACAGAAGAGGAGAAAGGGGAGGAGGACGTGAAGGAGGATTCTGCCACTTTCATAGGCTTCAAAGAAGACGCAGACATGCGTCAATCTATAAGCTATGGCTTTCAAACTCCAGGACCCTTGGGAGTAGTATGTGGCTGGGAGGAGGAAGTTTCCAGACGTTCTCATCTTGAGTGACCCCAAGCAGTCTGCTTCTCAAGCCTCGGCAAATTTGAGGCACATGGGCACATTAAGAGGATTTTATTGAATGTTTTTCTTGACCCCAGTAGGTTACAGTGTCATGGGAAACTATTTTTGAGTCTTCTGTTTGTCAAGAGAGGAGCGTTGAAGAAGGCGCCCTCCTAAGTGAGGCATTTAAAAAAAAATGTAATCCTCGCCGCCCAGGACTGTCAGCTTCCACATCCCATCGGCAGCATCATCATCACATGGAGGACGATTACCTCTGTGCCAAAACAGATGGAGAACTTTCCAACGGATGATCCACTGACTTATTAAGTCATGAGAATAGACCACTAGCCATAACTTGCCCAGTATGCTATTGAGTTGTTGAACTGCCCTGCATCCAGAGTGCTTTCAGACTGGGCATCAGCGACAATCTCCTGACTAACCACTGGCTAGTGGGTAAGCTACTGCAGCATCTGCAGGGGACTGGCTCTGTAACTTAAAGGGTAAGTTAACCTTTACAGAAAAATCAGTAAGGTGAACTTACACAGGACCCCCTCCTCGACCCCTCGGTCCCGCTGACCTGGACCACGACAATCTCCCAGCTGACAGGATGGGCTATGTGGCTGCTGATTGGTTGGTGCTGCCCATTTGACGGTGCTGACCAATTAGAATGCTCTGAAACATCCCTCCTGACTAGGTACATTTTGGACATGCAGCTGAAGGGATTTCTAAGCCCTTGACTCCTGACGCGGATATACCTGGGCTCAGAACAGGAGGTTGCCGCGGTCCAGGTCACCAGGACCAGGGGGGGGGGGCGAAGAGGGGGTCCTGGTGACCTGAATCCGCTGGTGATTTTTCTGTAAAGGTAAACCTACACTTTAACTGTTGAGCACTCAATTACAAAAAGGACAGCATTTGTTATTCACAGAGGTAAGACAGTATCTTTGTGTAACCAAGTCTTTAACCTCTTCCAGTATAATGAGAACCTTCAAGGCCAAAGATAGCTTACATCCTTCAATATGTAGTGGGTTGTGAGGCATAGTGGGTGCAAAGATGGCGAAAAGTCATTGGGCGCCAGACACTTCTTGGATGCAAAAGAGGTTTTATTTCTTTATAGTTTTGAAAGGAAAGAGGGTTAGAGCCAGGACACCCTTGAGTAGTTGCAATTTCAATTGGCAGACACCGAGACTTCAATAGGAGGACAGCCGTACAGGGAAAGTCCCCAGCAAGGCACCACTTTTGCACGTGCAGGATTACTGTCTATGGCAACAGTACTTAACAGTTTCTAATACAAAATTCAACAGTTCTCTCAGCTTCACTACAATGTCCACTTGTAGTTCTTCAGCCCCTTGAGCTCCTAGTCTCTCACTGGACTCTCTGATTCACTGACTCTAAATCCCGTGAGCTCATAAAGGCTTTTGCAGTGGTATCTCCCTCAAGCGTTCACCCATGCTTCCCTGCTGTGTCCCTAGCTTGGCACTCCAGATACTCCTCAAGCTTCACCCATGCTAACCGGCTGTCAGGGCTGGCTTAGCCCTTCTTTCTCTGGGCTGGCCGCTCAGCTGTTGGCTAATTGCCAGCTCTCTTCTCTCTCCACAGTTACCAGCTGTTCCCGATGATGCTCGTCTGACCTACCTACTTAAAGCCTTCCAGTCCACTTCACCTTTGCCTTCACGTTGGTCACATCACAAGGAACCATCTCCTGTTTGTTTCAAGACTGGCTTGCTGACATCCCTCCTGGCTCCTTATCCTGCTTGCAGTTGCTCTACTTGGATCCCTGACTTCAGGCCTGACTGATTACCCAATCTGGTTATTGAACTTTTGACTGGCTGACTGGTTTCCGGACTCTGGCTATGCTTTGACTACGCTTTTTCTATTTACCTTTTTATTTTTATTAATAAACAAGTGTGATTTAATTGTACTTCTGTCTCAGTCTGATTCATGGTTTCTGACAGTAGGCGAAGGCCGTGAATTCAGAAGATACAGTCAATCCACTTGTTGGTAATATTTTTTCCAGATTGGATGAGCAAGATCACCGCATGGATCAGTTTGCCTTGGCGTTACAAACGCTCCTAAATCACACGGCTCACCTGGAATCCCCCACGGTGGCTGCTTCGGTACAACCTGAGTCGCAGGCCGACCCTGCTGCTGCGCCAGTCTATGTGCAGGCACCCGCCTCAAGTATTACCTCTATAAGAGGTATGTCTGATTCTGCTCCGCTTCCCCAGCATTTTGGGGGCAATCCATTTCAATGCAGAGGGTTTCTCAATCAGGTTGAGATGTACTTCGAAATGCTGCCACAGGTGTTCCCCACGGACAGAAGCAAAGTAGGTTTCATGATATCTTTGCTTTCTGAGAGAGCCTTGGTCTGGGCTAACCCTCTATGGGAGACGCAAAAACCTGTTGTCTTGAGTTACCCTCCATTTGTGGCCTCCTTTGAAAGGGTTTTTGACATTCCCGCATGCTCCGCTTCTGCTGCCAAGTGCCTCATGTCCATCAAACAGAGTACGAGAACTGTTGCCGACTACGCCATTGAATTCTATACTCTGGCAGCAGAGGTTGCTTGGAACAATGAGGCCCTCGTGGCTGCTTTTTCTCATGGTCTCTCGGATTCCATCAAGGATGAGATAGCAGCCCAAGATATACCCAGTGAGCTGGAGAGCTTGATCTCGTTTGCCATCCTCATTGACTCCAGACTCAGAGAACGAATTTCTTTTAAGGAGTGCTTGCGGAAGCCTCCTGTAAGTTTGCCTCCGAGCTTTGTAGTCCCACCCATGCCTCCCTCACCTCCCATGCCTCCTGGTCCCGACTTGGTCAGTGAAGATGAACCCATGCACCTGGGCTCCACGTGTCTCACTGCGGATGAGAGAGCCTTTAGGAGGAGGGAGAGATTGTGTCTTTATTGTGGCCAGGCAGGTCACTTTTTGAAGTCTTGTCCTACCCGTCCAGGGAACAACCGAACCTTGAGGTCCTGTCATGGACAGACCTTAGGTGGTGTTATTTCGTCCCCAGTTATCCAGAAGGATAAGAGCCTGGTTTAGGTCACCCTTTCTTGGGCTGAGTCGTCCATCAAGATACAGGCTCTAATCGACTCTGGGGCTGCTGGCCTGTTCATTGATGCTGCATTTTTTTGCAGCACTCGATTCTGCTGCAGCTGCGTGACACTCCACTTGCCATTGAGGCTCTTGACGGGAGACCTTTACAGTCTGCCCATGTGACTCATGAGACAGTTCCGTTATCCATGCCCGTAGGGGCTTTTCACCAAGAGATAATCCAATTCCAAGTTATTTCCTCACCCAGGTTTCTGTTTGTTATTGGTTATCCTTGGTTACAGAGGCACAACACCTCTTTTGACTGGCTCCGTGCTGAGGTTCTCTCCTGGTCACCACAATGCAGTGAGACCTGCTTCCTGAAAGTATCCAAGGTCCTGTGCACCTCTTCACTCCCCTCCCTACACCGGAGGAGTACCGTGATTTTAGCGATGTCTTTGATAAAGGTCAAGCCGGTAGTTTGCCTCCACACCGGTCTTATGATTGTGCAATTGACCTTCAACCTGGTGCCATACCTCCTAGTGGCTGGGTTTACCCTTTGTCGGTCTTGGAGGATAAGGCCATGGAGGAGTATGTTGCTGATGCACGTTCGAGGTTTCATCTGCAAATCCTCATCTCCTGCTGGTGCTGAAGTGAAAAAGAAGAGCGGTGAACTGAGACCTTGTATAGATTATAGGGGTCTCAATCGTGTCACGATTAAGAATGCCTACCCGATTCCATTGATTACAGAGTTATTTGACTGCCTCAAGGGAGCAACAGTTTTGACTTGAGAGGGGCTTGACTTGAGAGGGGCATACAATCTCGTGCGCATTAAGGAAGGCGACGAGTGGAAAACTGCGTTTAATACCAGAACAGGCCATTATGAATACCTGGTAATGCCCTTTGGCCTTTGTAACGCCCCGGCAGTTTTCCAGGAATTTATTAACGGTGTCCTCCAAGATTTGTTGTAGTTGTGTGTGGTGGTTTATCTCGATGATATCCTCATATTTTCCAAGTCCCCGGAGAGGCACCACACAGATGTCTGTCATGTGCTTCAGAACCTAAGAGAGAACAATCTCTATTGTAAACTGGTGAAGTGCGAGTTCCATCGTGAACAGGTTACATTCCTGGGCTATGTCATTTCCACTGCTGGTTTTTCGATGGACCCAGAGAAACTGTCGGCAGTCCTACAGTGGCTTCGACCCGTGGGTTTACGTCCTCTGCAGCGTTTCCTGGGCTTTGCCAACTACTATCGGAATTTATTTGTAACTTCTCGTCTCTGGTCAAGCCTCTGACTGATATGACCAGAAAGAACGGTAACCCACAGAGTTGGTCTCCGGAGTCCATTAAGGCCTTTGAGTCTCTCAAGGCTGCTTTTGTTTCTGCTCCTGTGTTGGCACATCCTGATCCTACGTTGCCTTTTATCCTAGAAGTTGATGCTTCTGAGACTGGAGTGGGCGCCCTTCTGTCTCAACGTCCCAACTCTGAGGCCGCGTACACACGCGGGGACTGTCTGCCGAAACAAAGTTCGTCAAACAGTCCGCTCAAACTTTTGAATGAACGAACACGCCCACACACGGCACTTTTTGAGCGGACAAATACGGCAAACTTTGTTCGTCGTACTAAGTCCGCGCAACTTTTGACATGAACGGACTCGCCCACACACGAGGCAACAGTCCGCTCATTTCGAGCGCGTGTGCAGGTAGGCAGGGCCCGCGACGGAGACGTCGCGGGCTCCGCCGCCTGGAATGTACTTAAAGGGGAACCCCAACGCCGAAAAAAATCGGCGTGGGGGTCCCCCCCAAAGTCCACAACAGACCCTTGTCCGAGCACGCTACCCGGCCGGCCAGGAAAGGGGGCGAGCGAGCGCGCCCCCCCTCCCGAGCCGTACCAGGCCGCGTGCCCTCAACATGGGGGGTGCCTTGGGGAAGGGGGGGCCCCGCGGCCCCCCCACCCCAAAGCACCTTGTCCCCATGTTGATGGGGACAAGGGCCTCTTTCCGACAACCCTGGCCGTTGGTTGTCGGGGTCTGCGGGCGGGGGGCTTATCGGAATCCGGGAGCCCCCTTTAATAAGGGGGCCCCCGGATACCGGCCCCCCACCCTATGTGAATGAGTATGGGGTACAATGTACCCCTACCCATTCACCTGTAAAATAAAAGTACCCAAAAAAAAACACAACACACGAGATAAAATATTTTATTGCACAGCTCCGGGGGTCTTCCGTCTTCGGGGGTCTTCTCGCCGGACTCCTCCGCTATCTTCTTGTAGCTCTTTTGCTAGCGGAGGAGTCCGGCTTTCTTCCTCCCCGCCGCCGGCCTCTTCTCCCGACTTCGGGGGTCTTGTCCCCCTCTTCGGTTCTTCTGCCGGGCCACCGCGCCTTCTTATAGCTCTTTTAGAGGCGGTGGCCCGGTCTTCTGTGGCCGCTGTCGCCGCTGTCGCCGCTGTCGCCTTCCGTTCTTCTTGTTCTTCTTCTTCTTCTTCTTCTTCTCCAGGAGATGTTGACACGTCGCTCTCTCCGGCCGGAATGCCAGAGCCGCGCTGTGCGGCCACTTATATAGGGACAATGGGGCGCTGTCACATGGTATATGTCACATGGGTTGGTCACATGGTGACCCCGCCCCCTTACGATGTCATAGTCCCCATGTGACATCAACCCATGTGACCAACCCATGTGACATATACCATGTGACAGCGCCCCATTGTCCCTATATAAGTGGCCGCACAGCGCGGCTCTGGCATTCCGGCCGGAGAGAGTGACGTGTCAACATCTCCTGGAGAAGAAGAAGAAGAAGAAGAAGAACAAGAAGAACGGAAGGCGACAGCGGCGACAGAAGACCGGGCCACCGCCTCTAAAAGAGCTATAAGAAGGCGCGGTGGCCCGGCAGAAGAACCGAAGAGGGGGACAAGACCCCCGAAGTCGGGAGAAGAGGCCGGCGGCGGGGAGGAAGAAAGCCGGACTCCTCCACTAGCAAAAGAGCTACAAGAAGATAGCGGAGGAGTCCGGTGAGAAGACCCCCGAAGACGGAAGACCCCCGGAGCTGTGCAATAAAATATTTTATCTCGTGTGTTGTGGTTTTTTTTTGGGTACTTTTATTTTACAGGTGAATGGGTAGGGGTACATTGTACCCCATACTCATTCACATATGGTGGGGGGCCGGTATCCGGGGGCCCCCTTATTAAAGGGGGCTCCCGGATTCCGATAAGCCCCCCGCCCGCAGACCCCGACAACCAACGGCCAGGGATGTCGGGAAGAGGCCCTTGTCCCCATCAACATGGGGACAAGGTGCTTTGGGGTGGGGGGGCCGCGCGGCCCCCCCTTCCCCAAGGCACCCCCCATGTTGAGGGCACGCGGCCTGGTACGGCTCAGGAGGGGGGGCGCGCTCGCTCGCCCCCCTTTCCTGGCCGGCCGGGTAGCGTGCTCGGACAAGGGTCTGTTGTGGACTTTGGGGGGGACCCCCACGCCGATTTTTTTTCGGCGTTGGGGTTCCCCTTTAAGTCCATACCAGGCGGCGGGGCCCGCGACGTCTCCTTCGCGGGCCCCGCCTACCTGGAGACGCGCTCGAAATGAGCAGACTTTCCTCCGAGCGGGAACAGTTTGCTCATTTCGAAAGTGGCCTACACACGGGCGGACTGTCCGCTCAAACCAAGTTTCAGCGGACAGTTTTTCGGAATTTCCGAAAAACTTTGTTCGTCAAACTGTCCGCTGAAGCCCCACACACGAGCGGACTGTCCGCTGAAACACTGTTCAGCGGACAAAGTTGAGCGAACAGTCCTTCCGTGTGTACGCGGCCTGAGAGCACTATTGATCCATGTGGCTACTTTTCCAAGAAGTTGTCACCTGCTGAGTGCAATTATGAGATTGGTGACAGAGCTGTTGGCGATCATTTTAGCCCTGAAAGAATGGAGACATCTCCTTGAAGGTACCATTGTGCCCGTTCTTATTCTTACTGACCATAAGAATCTTACATTCTTGTCTGAGGCTAAGCGACTCTCTCCCAGAACGGTGTGATGGGTTCTTTTCTTGTCGAGCTTTAATTGTCTCATTCTTACCTGGTACTAAGAATGTAAGGGCTGATGCCTTGTCACAACAATTTTCCTCCACTTTCAAGTCGGAGTCGGTTCCGGTTCCTATGATTCCTCCTGATCGTATCTTGGCTATGGTTCGCACCAGTCTTACTTCTCCTTTGGGTGACAAAATCCTTGCTGCTCAGGTCCATGCTCCTCCTGATAAACCTTGTGACCGCTGCTTTGTCCCAGAGACTCTCCATACTGCTGTGCTCCAGACTTACCATTCTCCCAAGGCAGCTGGCCATCCTGGAAAGAATCAACTCATTTGGGCCATTTCTCAACAATTCTGGTGGCCTAGTCTACAGGCTGATGTTACTGCCTTCGTAGCTGCCTGTCCCATGTGTGCTCAGAGTAAGACTCCACAACACCTTCCAGTGGGCCTCCTACAACCCATACCCAATGGAGAGAGGCCCTGGACTCACCTGTCTATGGATTTCATTGTGGAGTTGCCCAAATCCCAAGGCAACACTGTTATCCTTATGGTGGTTGACTGGTTCTCAAAGATGTGTCATTGTATTCCACTTAAAAAGTTACCCACCTCTAAGAAACTGGCTTACATTTTTGCTCGGGAGATCTTTCACTTACATGGGCTACCCAAGGTGATTGTCTCGGACAGGGGCAGTCAGTTTGTCTCCCGGTTCTGGCAAGCCTTTTGTGCACAGTTGGGAATCCAGCTTGCGTTCTCTTCTGCTTATCACCCACAGTCTAATGGGGCTGCAGAACGAGCCAATCAGTCCTTGGAGCAATTCCCACGTTGCTAGATGTCTGACTATCATAACAACTGGTCTGCCCTATTACCTTGGGCAGAGTTTGCTCACAACAGTGCCTTGAATTCTGCCTCCCGATTGTCTCCATTTATGGCGAATTATGGTTTCCAACCTTCCATGTTGCCTGACTTGTTTGTTCAGCAGAGTATTCCTGCATTAGAGGAGCTTCTCTGTGGTCTTCGTTCCACTTGGGTACAAGTGCAGGAGGCTTTGCGTCATGCTAATGATAGGTACAGACTCCATGCTGACCGCAGACGCCTGCCTGTGCCTTCCTACCAGGTTAGGGACAGGGTCTTGCTGTCATCTCGCAACCTCCGGCTTCATGTTCCCTCACTGAAGTTTGCACCTCGGTTTATTGGGCCTTTTCATATCTTTCGCAGGATTAACCCAGTGGCTTCTAGTATGCACATCTCAAATGTGTTTCCTGTCTCCTTATTGAAACCGTTGGTCTGTAACCGATTTACCACCTCGGTGCCACGTCCTCACCCTATTCAAGTTGAGAACCATGAGGAATATGAGGTACAATCCATTGCTGACTCCCGTAGGTTCCGTGGGCGCTTACAGTACCTGGAGCATTGGAAGGGGTACGGTCCGGAGGAACTCTCCTGGGTTTCATCCTCTGACGTACATGCCCCTGTCCTCCTCCGCGAGTTCCATAGATGGTTTCCACTCAAGCCCGGTGGCCCTCTGAGGGAGAGGGGTCATTGAGGAGGGGGTACTGTCAGGGCTGGCTTAGCCCTTCCGTCTCTGGACTGGCCACTCAGCTGTCGGCTAATTGCCAGCTCTCTTCTCTCTCCACAGTTACCAGCTGTTTCCGATGATGCTCGTCTGACCTGCCTACTTAAAGCCTTCCAGCTCACTTCACCTTTGCCTTCGCGTTGGTCACATCACAAGGAACCATCTCCTGCGGTTTGTTTCAAGACTGGCTTGCTGACATCCCTCCTGGCTCCTTATCCTGCTTGCAGTTGCTCTACTTGGATCCCTGACTTCAGGTCTGACTGATTACCCGATCTGGTTACTGGACTCTGGCTATGCTTTGACTACGCTTTTTCTATTTAACTTTTTATTAATAAACAAGTGTGATTTAATTGTACTTCTATCTCAGTCTGATTCATGGTTTCTGACACCGGCTCAGTCCCTGGCTTGACATACAAGGCTGCTTTGCAAGCGTCACCTCCGCTAGATGGGTCCCTGACTTGATCACTGTCTGAAGTTTCCTTATTCTCCACCGTGCCCGTTAAGTGGGAATGTTGCTCCGGTACTTACTTCTGTTACTCACTGTGGTCCCTGGTAAAGGTGGTTGGTCCCTTAATGGGGACAGCTTCCCATCTACCTCCGACCACGACAGGTTCTCCGGCCGGCAGAACCGTTCCTTTTGGTTGGACTGCAAGCTGCATTCCCAACCCTGCGCTTCCCTCTTACTTCTTGATAAGCCCTCACACAGCCTCACAGCCCAATCTCTGGCCTAGCAGCCCAGGACGTATGACACACATCCACCCAGACAGTGGTCAGGGTGGCACAGAACAGAGATTATCTTATGCCACCCAAATATATAGGTTCTCCAGGCAGGCCAAGGTATTCAGGAAAACCCCTGCCCATTGGCTGAGATACCCCATATACCCATAACCTGACCTTGCTTTGCCCTTCTCATATCTAGTACCACCAAGTACCCATCCACCTAGTGATAGAAGAGAAAAGTGCAACAAGGCCAAACTTATGGAAAAAAACAATGGATTACTCTAACAACTAACTGCAGTAGCTACTCCTGACAAGGAATTTGGCAAGGAGCTCCCTGACTAAACCCTAGGGTGCTACATGTGCAAGGTGTCCTGAAGCAGCAGACAGTGAAAGGGATAGGGTGGTCATCGTTAAGAACAGCTTTGCAAGGGAGTATTGTCTCAACAAGTATAGTCAAAGTTCAACACACAAGAAAGTATACAAAAGGTATTCAACATTCTAACGTCTTAGGTATGTACTCCTGTCCTCTGATGGATTTTTCTACAGGCTGGATAGAATCAGTGATGGGTAGAGATAAGTTGAAATGTCCTGGGTTCAGTTTCAAGCAGTTTTCAGCAAATTTAAAAAAACATAGGATCTGAACCTGAACCCTATTGGAATTAATGAGAGCTGAATCTATCAAATCAGAAATTCAAATTTTTTAAGCTAATAGTCAAAGGGTTGGGAATGGTGCAGGGGGTGGGGGATGGGCACTACCCTGACAAATGTATATTGTTACAATCATTTTTTTTTTTTTTTTTTTTTTTTTACACATGCATTAGGCTGGGAGCACAGACATCAAACACAGACATCAAGAAAGAATAAACAAACGATTGCCAACAATTGAAATTTCCTATCTGGCTTCTATTTTAAAAATGGCACACAAACCCCTCCAAAGGTCCCTCAAAATGCATAGCAGTCTGCTATAAAAAAAAAGGCACACAGACCCCTCCAAAGGCCCCCTAAATATATATATAGCAGACTGCTATGCATTTTGAGGGACCTTTTGGAGGGGTTTGTGTGCCTTTTTCTGGCTGGCAATTTAAATTGTATTTTGTTTTGTAAGTGTCACTTTTGTTGTAACATATCCTGCTGAAAAAAAAAAAAAAAAAAAAAAGAGTAGAGCCCACTCCCCCCTTCAAAGTATACCAGAATCTTTAAGTCCGAAAATAATTTGAGCTCCCTAAGATATCAATTCCAGTTGCTTTATGTCTGCTATGGATTTTAAGCGGAATCCTCATGGGAAAAAAAAAGTGTGTGAGGTCCTCCTTCAACATAGGGAGTGCCTTGCCAGAGCAAGCTTGTTCAAAAAATGAAAACAGTAGCTTACATATTGTATGCTTTAAGATTCTGTTGTTCCCAGGTTACCCTTTTCAGGTCTCTTTCAATAACTTCTCAGTATATGGACCACTTCTGGTAAAGCAAAAGAGCACTTAGTTGCTTCTTGTTACTTTTTCCATTACTTATCCTTTTTAGTTGTAGCCACATATGTTTGGGCTTCACGCCCCATTTTCTGCCACCACATACCAATTTCTTTAATTTCTTGCCATTAAGGCAGCCCAATTATTTTAATAGTCTGCCAATGCAGAATAGCAGACAAAAACATACATGCAGCATTTTTTCTCAACACAGCACCTCACAAATCACAGTACGTTACTTGCACTGTGGTGCGATGCAATGGATGGGCATCTGAGTTGCATTGCCTTAGTGATAAGTAGGGATGAGTCAAACACCCCCCGGTTCAGTTCGCATCCAGAACATGCAAACGGAACGAAAGTTTGTGTGAACATTCAAAGTCTATGGGACTTGAACGTGAGGAATCAAAAGTGCAAATTTTAAAGGCTAATATGCAAGTTATTGTCCTAAAAAGGGTTTGGGGACCCAGGTCCTGCCCCAGGGGACATGTATCAATGCAAAATAAAGTTTTAAAAACTGCATTTTTTTTCGGGAAAGTGAATAAAAGTGAAATATTCCTTTAAATATGGTACCTGGGGGGTGACTATAGTATACCTGTAAAGTGGCACGTGTTCCCCGTGTTTAGAACAGTCCCTGCATAAAATGACATTTCTAAGGGAATAAAAGTAATTTAAAACAGCTTGCGGCTGTAATGTAATGCCGGGTCCCAGCAATGTGGATGAAAGATGTGGGAAAAAATGGCATGGGTAACCCCCCCAGCCCATTAACAGGCCCTTTGCGTCTTGTATGGATATTAAGGGAAACAACGCACCCAAATTAAAGAAGGTGTGGGACCCCCAGACCCTATATACTCTGAACAGCAGTATACAGGCGGTGACCGGGTTACAAACAAGATAGGGACTGTAGGTTTGTTCTTAAGTTGAATCTGTTTGTAATTTGGAACAAATAGATTTTGTAAGTGTAGCTCCAGACAAAAAAATCTATTTTTAAGCTTTTTGGATAACATAGGGAAGGGTTATCATCACCCCTGTAACATTTGTTTAGCTGTTTGTTCAGAAGATTTTACCTCACTTTTGGTGGGTTTTTAGGGAAACAAGGATTGATAAAGCATCACTGGAGACACCTTTTTCCCATATTAACTCTTACAGGAGAGAATATTCCTTCCTAGGGTTAGATGTCCTCTCATTTCCTGTTTTCTCCCCCCCCCCCCCCCGTTTGTAAGTAGGAGTCATTTGTAAGTTGGATGTTTGAAACTAGGGGACTGCCTGTATATACTATACTGCCTGCCCTATATACTCTGCAGAAATTTGGGCCTTAGGTATTGATGGTACCAGAACACTGTAAGCCCTCACAGTTACTCTTGGTGGGCACAGGAACAGGCCCTGCTGTGAATTATTAGATCAAAAATTGTAATTACATACCCCTGTTAAACAGAGGCAGAAAAATTGGGCCTTTGGTGGTGGTAGTGGTGCCACAACACTGTAAGCCCTCACAGTTACACTTGGTGGGAACTGGAACGGGCCCTGCTAAGGAAATATTATATGAAGAATTGTAATTACATGCCCTTGTTGAACAGGGGAAAGAAAATTGGGTCTTAGCAGTGGGGCCACAACACTGTAACCCGCACAGATTCTGTTGTTGAGTGCAGAAACGGGCCCAGCTGTGAAATTTTAGATCAAAAATTGTAATTACGCTCCTCTGTTAAACAGAGACAGAAAAATTGGGCCTTAGGCGGCGGCGGTGACACAACACTGTAAAGCCTCACAGATACTCTTGTTTGGAGCAGGAACGTGCCCTGCTGTGAAATATTATATCAAGAATTGTAATGACATGCCCCTGTTAAACAGGGGCAGAAAAGTTGGACTTTAGTCACTGGTGCTGGTAACACAATACTGCAATCCCTCACAGACACTCTAGTTGAGAGCAGGAACGAGCCCTGCTGGAAAATATTACAGCAAAAATTGTAATTACACACCCCTGTTAAACAGGGGCAGAAAAATAGGGCTTTAGACACTGGTGGCGGTGCACAGAACCAAAAATATTCTTAGAAGCTATCAACATGAACATTGAGGGGGAATAGGATAGTCACTCAACATAACAGGATAGTCACTCAACATCGGTGTTTTGGAACGTGGACTAGAAAAGCCCGATATTTTGTTTCTGTCCCCCTGACCAAATTAATCCTTAATATAAGTGTGCACACTTGAAGTCAAACACTGACACACATGTAGTTCAGTATTCAGATACTTCTGCTTTTTTATTTCCTGAAACTCCAACTGATATGCTCATAGCCGGATATCATACTATCAAATCAAAAACTAGATAAAAGACAGCGTGCACAAACCACAAATTATACATATTCATTATTGTGACAGACTATAAGCTTTTTAGCTTATGTCTAAAAAAGGGAAACGTTTTCAGCCCCTTCTTCCTCTTGGGTGTAGTCTCATGTTGCCGAAAACAGGCGCAGTCTTTTTTTTTGACGTTGCTCTTTTTAACCCTTGCAGTTTCATTACACATGAAGGGAGAAGCTGGCAGACATCTTAATTATGATTAAGGTTGATAACTGATAATGAAAGATAAGCACTTATACCTATAAGAGTACCAGAAATAGGCATTTCACTTATAACACTCATGATCACATCCATTACATCAGCAAAGGCAGTCTTCAAGGGATCTCACATTCATGAAAAAAAATAATCGGTTACATCAGCATCAGGTGCTTGGTAGCTGGTGATCCAAGACTGATTCATTTTTATGAAGTTGAGCCGATCAACCGAGTCTGTGGACAGGCACACTCTGATATGTTACATAGCCTCCAAAAGCACTGAATGTGCATTCAGATAGAACGCTGGATGCAGGACAGGCCAGTACCTCAATTGCATACTGTGCAAGCTCTGGCCAGTGATATATCCTCAAGACCCAGTAACCCAGTGGATTTTTGGTTGGAAAAGTCTCCAAGTCTGATCTTGCCCCAAGGTATTTCTGCATGTAAATCAGACGCTGGCGATGGTTGCTGGAACTGATCAGACCTTGGGGCTGCGGACTAAGAAATTGTATAAACGCATCAGTCAGACAGCCACCTTCTCCACCGCTCCTTCTGTGACTGTTCGAAGCCTCAGCAACACGTTGTCCAGGAGGATAAGGAAATTGTAACCTCCCAGGCTCAGGAAACACATTGCACAAACTTTTCTGCAAGGCCTCCCAAAGAGGTTTCATCCTCTGCTCCCTCTGCGAAGGCTGGAGAAGTTCCACAACCTTACCCTTGTAACATGGATCACAAAGGGTTGCCAGCCAGTAATGATCCCTCTCCTTGATACCACAAATCCTAGGTTCCTTCTGTAGGCTTTGCAGGATCAGGGAGGCCATGCAGCATAGTTTTGCTGAGGCATTAGGTCCAGAGTCCTCCGGGTCACTAAGGACCACCTGATCTGCAGCCACCTCCTCCCAGCCACATACAAGTCCATGGGTTTTTGGGGACTGAAAGCGATCCTTTAACCACTTCCCACCCGGCCAATGTATATATACGGCCGGGTGGGAGCCGCCTGCTCCTGATAGGACGTTCAGGAACGTCATTCAGGAGCAGCGGGATCGCGCGCGCGCGCGCCCGCGCAGCGGCGCAATCCCGATGTGCTCGTGTCACCCGGACACGGCACATCTCAGATCGGCAGGAGGGCTCTGTGATTGGCCCTCCTGATCACATGACGGCCGTGTCCAATCACGGCCGTCATGTGATGTAAACAAACAGCCGGTTGCTAGGCAATCGGCTCTCCTCTCCTCACACGGAAGTCACCGCTGAGAAGAGGAGAGCAGAACGCTGCAGCCGGCTGATGATCAGTGAGTATGGGCTGCTTTTCACAGCTTTTTACTCACTGATCATCAGTGTAGTGTAAACACACAACACACCACACAGTGAAAACACAGTCCCCACATATGTCCCCAAAACACACATGTCCCCAAAACATACATGTCCCCAAATAATAAAAACACATGTCCCTAATAATAAAAACATGTCCCCCACATATGTCCCACTAAAATCACATGTCCCAATGATTATCTGCACACATATGTACGTGATCACCTGCACACATATGTACATGATCATTTGCGTACATATGTCCGTGATCACACAAACCAATTATTATACACTTAACGGAATTTTTTTTACCAAAAACATGTAGCAGAATACATTTTGGCTTAAATTTATGACAAAATTTGATTTTATTGGATTTCTTTTCAAATAGAAAAAAGAAAATATTGTTTTTTTCCCAAATTTCCACTTTTTTTGCGCTTATATAACACCAAAATAAAGCTCTATTTGTGCGAACAAAATGATAACAATTTCATTTGGGTACAGTGTAGCATGACCGCGCAATTGTCACTGAAAGCGCTAGAGCGCTGAAAGCTGAAAATTGGGCTGGGAAGGAAGGGGGTGAAAGTGCCCTGTATTGAAGTGGTTAAAGACTGCTGCTGATGCTGAGTGCTAGGCTCCACCTCCATGCTGGCACAATCCTCCTCCTTTTCCTGTGTGATAGGCGGGCCTGTAGGAATACTGTCTGGATAAAGGGGGCCTTGAGAGGTAAGGAAGTCCTCCTCTTTCTCCCTCTGTTCTGCCTCAAGTGCCCTGTCCATTATTCCATGCAGCGTGTGCTCCAACAGGAAGACAAGAGGGACAGTATCACTGATGCATGCACTGTCACTGCTCACCATCCTCGTGGCCTCCTCAAATAGTGACAGGACAGTGCATGCATCCTTGATCATTAGCCACTGACATGGTGAAAAAAAGCCAAGCTCCCCTGACCCTGTCCTGGTGCCATATTCACACAGGTACTCATTGATGGCCCTCTGCTGCATGTGCCGCCGCTACAGCATTGCCAACGTAGATTTCCTCCTGGTGGGCATGTCACAGATGACGCGGTTCTTGGGCAGGTTGCATTCCTTTTGAAGGTCGGCCAGCCGAGCGCTGGCATTATATGACCGGCAGAAATGCCCACAGATGTTCCTGGCCTGCCTGAGGAGATGCTGTAAGCCCAGGTACCTGCACAAGAACTGTTGCACCACCAAATTAAAGATAGCCAAACAGGGAACATGGATCAAGTGTCCCTGTCGGAGGGTTTAGAGGAGGTTGGTACCATTGTTGCAAACCACCATTACTGGCTGAAGCTGGCGTGCAGAGCTGAAGCTGCCACTGCAAAAGCTGCCAGGTATAGGCTTGACTAGACTAGAATGCAGTGGATAAATATGTAGGAGACTGTATAGGTATTTATGCACTGCAGATCACGGAATCTCCTGCCTGCCTGCTTGAAAGTGTCCTGGAAAAAGTACACCAGGAATGGGCTGTAGTCAGGTTTAGGCTTGGCTAGACTAGAATGCAGTGCATAGATAGATATATATATATTCTCTCTCTCTCTCTCTCTCTCTCTCTCTCTCTCTCTCTCTCTCTCTCTCTCTCTCTCTCTCTCTATATATATATATATATATATAAAGCTGGGACACCAGGAGCTGGGATGCATCTCTCTCTCTCTCTCTCTCTCTGCCAAGACGTGGAGACGGCCCTATATAGTGTGGGGCGTGGACTTAACCCCCTGAGCCATAATTGACCAAAAGCACCCTGCCTTTGGCCAATTATGGCTCTCTTTGCTGATGGCACTGTGGTTGGCCAAAACATGTGGGTCATAGTGCATGCCTGGCCAATCATCAGCCAGCAATACACTGTGATGAAGCAGTGCATTATGCTGCATGACATGCCACTTGAATTTGGCACGAACGTCCCATAATGCTCAATCTTCATGGAACGATAGACTCGAACATGAAGCTCATCCCTAGTGATAAGGTGCCAATAAATACCTGACATGTTGTTGCCTATGCACGATCATTTGACCTCTAACCTCCTTTATATTTCTTTACTACATGGAGATGACATAATGTTATTTCAAATGCAAAAAATAAACCTCTTAGCCCACGTACACATGGTCGGAGATTTTGGCAACCAAATCCATCGGATTTTGCCCGTCGGATTTAGTCCGATGGATTGTGTCTGAAACTGTTGCATACACACGGTCGAGCCAAGTTGGCGAAAAGTCCAATCTTTCAGAACGTGATGACGTAATTTCGTTACGATGGGACTACATTCAGGCTAGTAGCCAATAGCTTTGATGTAGGAATTTGATCTGAGCATGCGTGGCACTTGGTCCGATGAAAATGCTCTACACATGATCGGATTAGGTCCGTCCGGCCCAGTTGGTCGGGAAATATTTCCAACATGTTGGAAAATTGGGTCGAACGGAGATTCGGACGGAATCAGTCCGATGCATACCAAACACAGTCGGATTATCTGACGACACGGTCCGATAAGACGCATTCCGACAGATTATCCGACCGTGTGTACAAGGGCTTAGAATGTAGGTAGGTACATATTGAGGCAGAACATTTTTACTAATGTTTATAATAACAGCTTTTTTCCTTTGCTGCAGGGAACCTTGATAGTATAATGGTCCATACAACAGGGTACAAAGGAATGACAACATACGCCTCTTGTCATGAGGCTTTGCAGCACCGAAAGAAAGTGAAATGAATGGTTGTAAAAAAAAAAAAATCACCAAACACTAACAAGTGTATGTCCAGACAAAACATTTTCTTAGTTTTGTGTAACAAAGTCCTAGCTAGGCTGCTAAGTTTTGGTTAGGCAAGTTTAGTCCTTGACTCTCCTGTAATCAGCAGAGCAATGTGTGATTGCTTTAGGCTGCTCTGGGTTCTGTAGGCTGCAAGTTTGCAGAAAAAAATAATATTCTCTGACCTTCCCTAAAGAAGAAATTATGTTACATTTTGAAGCATGTTGAGAATTTTCTGTGAACTTCTCCTCAGCGTGGCCTCCTATTATCTGAGATCAACCAAGTGTTCCAGACTATGAGCATTACGTTTAACCACTTAAAGACTGCCGCATGGCAATGTACGTCGGCAGAATGGCACAGACAGGCACAAGCACGTACATGTACGTGCTTGCCTTCCAGCGGGTGGGGGGTCCGATCAGACCCCCTCCCACTGGATGCGGCGGTCCGTTTTGCTTCAGGAGCGATCCGAGATGAGGGGATGGCCGTTGGTTTCTGCCCATCCCCTCTCGATCGCTCCTGGCGAATGAGAAGCTTCCCCCGCTGTGTATTGTAAACACAGGCAGGGAGGAAGTGATGTCATTCTCCTCGGGGCGGTCTTTTTGACCGGACTGCGAGGAGAACAGAGAAAGTAAGTGCACCAACACTACACTGACATGTAGGTACACATAGGCACACAAATCCCCCCTGATCACCCCCTCCCCCCCCCCCCCCCTCCCAGTCACAGTGTCACTGATTGCAGTGATCATTTATTTACTGATCACTGCATTTAGTGTCAGTTGTGACAGTAAAAACTGTCAGGACAGTTAGTGTTAGGTCCAGGGTAGCCCCCTACCCCCCAATAAAGGTTTAACCCCCTGATTGCCCCTAGAGTTAACCCTTTCACCCCCTTTTGCCGGTGTCACTAAGCGATCGTTTTTCTGATCGCTGCATTAGTGTCACTAGTGCCGCTAGGTAGCTAGTTATTTTTTTAGGTTCACCGCCAGGTTTTTATAGTGCTAGGTACCCCGATATACTACCCAATAATGGTTTTAACCCCCTGATTGTCAATAGTTAACCCTTTCACCAGTGATCACCGTATAAGTGTTACGGGTGACTCTGGTTAGTTAGTTTGCTTTTTATAGCATCAGGGCACCCACCATTTATTACCCAATAAAGGTTTAACCCCCTGATTACCCGGCGGGTGATATCAATTAGGTTTTAGGGTCAGAGTCTGTGTCGCCCCAGGCAGCGCTAGGTTAGTGCCAGTACCGCTAACACCCACGCGCAAAGCATAAACCTCCCGTAGGGGTATAGAATCTGAACAGATTAATATCTGATCTGATCAGATCTATACTAGCGTCCCCAGCAGTTTAGGGTTAAAAAAAACGCATTGTTAGCGGGATCAGCCCAGATACCTGCTGGCACCTGCGTTTTTCCCCTCCACCCAGCCCACCCAAGTGCAGTATCGATCGATCACTGTCACTTACAAAACACTAAACACATAACTGCAGCGTTCGCGAGTCAGGCCTGATCCCTGCGATCGCTAACAGGTTTTTTTTGGTAGCGTTTTATATTTAAATCCTAAAGGCAGTGCTTGGTTTTCGGGGTTCTGTACGTGGCTAGGCTCCCAAAAAGTCCCCCACATGTGGTATCCCCCTACTCGGGAGAAGCAGCAGAATTTATTTTGGGGTGTAATTTCACTTATGCCCATAGCATGTGTGAGCAATATATCATTTAGTGACAACTTTGTGCAAAAAAAAAAAAATTGTAATATTCCTGCAACTTGTGGCAAAATATAAAATATTTCATGGACTCAACATGCCTCTCAGTAAATAGCTTGGGGTGTCTACTTTCCAAAATGGGGTCATTTGGGGGGGGGGGGGGTTGTGCTATTTTGGCATTTTATGGCCTTCGAAACTGTGATAGGTAGTGAGGAGTGAAATCAAAAATTTGCACCCTTAGAAATCCTGAAGGCAGTGATTGGTTTTCGGGGTCCCATACTCCCAAAAAGTCCCACATATGTGGTATCCCCGTACTCAGGAGAAGCAGCAGAATATATTTTGGGGTGCAATTCCACATATAACTATGGTATGTGTGAGCAATATATCATTTAGTGACAACTTTTTGTAAACTTTTTTTTTTGTGTCATTATTCAATCACTTGGGACAAAAAAATAAAAATAAAAAATATTCAATGGGCTCAACATGCCCCTCAGCAATTTCCTTGGCGTGTCTACTTTCCAAAATGAGGTCATTTGGGGGAGTTTGTACTGTCCTGCCATTTTAGCACCTCAAGAAATGAGATAGGCAGTCATAAATTAAAAGCTGTGTAAATTCCAGAAAATGTACTCTAGTTTATAGACGCTATAACTTTTGCGCAAACCACTAAATATACGTTTATTGACATTTTTTTTACTAAAGACATGTGGCTTCAACTGGGGACACAGGCACCGGAAATGCAATTGGGGACACAGGCACAGGAACTTTAAGCTGGATAGCAGGCAGAGATTCAGAGGTAGCATTAAGGATCCTAGAAGTACCCACTTGGAGAACCTTTGGCCGAGATGGGCGAATTGGACAGAGAGAGATAAGATGCCCTCTCTCCCCCCACAGTAAAAACAAAGACCACAGTCTCTCCTCCGCTCTCTCTCACCTTGTGATAGCTTGGGCCGCATGGCCCCGATCTCCATGGGTTCCACGTCTCCCAGGGAAGGTGTGTGTGTGACCCTAGGAGCGTCTAGGCTTTGTGGGGTAAGGACTTCAGCTTCATGGCTTGGAACATACTGTGATGGAATGAAGTCATATCTGTACCAGGTACTCTTGTCCCTAGATGCCCGCAGGCCACGTGAGCAGAGAGCAGACTTTGGAACTCTGGTTTCCTTAGAAACAGGAATGTAAGAATCCAGAGCAAACATGAATGCTTTCCAGCTATCCAAGACTGGACTCCTTTCCTGTAAAAGCTGATGAGCCCATGTTTTGCATTGTCCAGTGAGCAGGTTGATGGAAGCACGAATCTTAATAAAGTCGATGGCATTTGTCCTAGGCTTAAGGGCAAACAACAGCTCACAATCCATCTTAAAACAAAAGAAGGATGCACGATTACCATCAAACCTCTCAGGCATAAAAAAAAACAGTTTCGGACATGCAGGTTCCAGGGTTGGGTGTACTGTGCCTTTAAACAAGCGGACTTCTTGCTGCAGCTCAGCAACAGTCTGGCCCAGGCTCCATGGTGGTCAGTTCATTATGTGAGGTCTTACCTAGGTTGGAGTCCATGGTGCAGAGATGTACGCTCACCCTTGCAAATAGACACAGCCTACAGTAACAAACAGATAAGCTACCTGGACTGTGAATCTGTGCATGGGGGCTTGACAGGAAAATGCCAAGGGATCATCGAAGAAAGCCTTTGTCCGGGATTCCAGAAGTCAGCATAAATTAAATACAAGCCGGGGGTCAGTCTTGGAACACTGTAACTTTGAACACAGGTACCTATGGTGACAAGAGACAATTAACTGACCCAGCCCTGGAAGTGAGACAGGGTTTTATACCCAGCTAATTAGGTAACCCGCCACAGCTGATCCAAGAGTGACAGGTACAAACAGAATTGCCCACATTACTTATGCAAAACTAGGCATGGCTGGAAAGCAGACAGAATAGAACTGAGGTGTGGCTCAGAGATAAAGAAACAGGAGCAAGAACAAACAGTCATTACTTCAATACCACCTAGAGCCACTTGAGGTGCAACCACGCCTGGCCATCTAAAAGACACGGTAGGGACCGTGACAGCTTGTTTCTCTCAATCAAATAATTGTACTTTGTAAATGGATTGTCATCTATTTTCCAAATAATAATGCAAGCAATATTGTGGCTAGAGTTCCCCAAGAAATGAAAAAAACACATTTACTGTTCTATTTTCTGCCTGCATGTGTCCCATGTCCTTGGAAGACTAGTATATAATAAGAATGTATGAACTTCTAGTAGGCCCCGGGGGCTATTTTTTTATTTTTTATGAAGATGGGAATCATTTGCTGATATTAAACCTAGGGGACTTGTTTGGTACACCACTTTAACTGAAATATTTTATATTGGAAGAATCTACTCTAGGAGGTGATAGGCAATACAATACTTTTCTGACAACCACACATGCAACAATTTTGCTATGGAGATGGGACAGGTAATTCAGTAACACACTTGGAATATGGATTGTCACATTCTAACTTACTTTAGTTCATATGCAGAGGTATGTTTAACACAAGGTATCAAAAAGCTGTACCTACAAGTGTCACTAGCATAAAGGCAACTTTTCCCATTATTGTATATACATTGTTACAATGTTTTGTGTTGGGTAAGGACCTGTCAATCACAAAAATGTTCTATGAAAAAGTGATGATCTCAGGTGTGTTGCATCTTGCACCAAAGTTTGTGTGCCCACAGACTCCAGTAATGGAATATCACAGTTCCTGTATGCTCTTGAAAGTCAAGAAAAAAAAAAGGATCATATCTGAGTTAATCAGATTTCTGTGATTCTAAATATTGCTGTTCCAAAAATATATCCACTGTAATGATAAAGTCAATCCTTATTATCTTAGTTGTGAAAAAGCTCAAACTATAAAACTGTGATTTATTATTACATACAATTCAAAGAAGAAACACAGTGTAGATTGTGCTTGGAATGCAAATATAAAATCTTATTTTACAAAAGTGGATGGGCTGATGTCTGTAATGGTCTGGGCTGTCCTTAAAAAAAATCCAGGAATACAATCTATATTTTACCATAGTTACATTGTTCCATCTTGGATCCCTCTAGAACAGTGGTTCTCAACCTTCCCAGTGCCATGACCACTTGATAAAAGTTGTGGGGACCCCTAACAGTAAAATTGTATTTTTAGTGTGGGTTATCGGCACCCAAGGCAAGACAAGTAATTTGCGCCCCTAACTCACGGACATTTAGCACTCCCTGAGTCCCTTCCACTTGTACAGTATTAAAACCCCTTTTGGTACTTTTTAGGCTGTATCACTCTTTTTCTTTGTTCTCCCTTATTTCCCTTTTATCTGTCTCTATCCTAATGTCTTGTTTTTTTCCCCCATCCATCTCTCTAGCAAACTTTCTTGTTCTTTTTCTTATTCTTTCCCTCCCCTTTTTTTTGCTCCTCTCCCTCTTTTCTCTGCCGTCCATGTATTCTCTATTTTTACTCCTTTTCTTACCCCTTGGTGTTGGGTGGGTGGGGGGAATGGGATCAGTGGTAGTGCTGGTGGGGAGTTGGGATGAGTGGCAATGCTGGGGGAGTACTGATCAGCCAGCTTAGGTGCTCTTGATCAAAGTCATCTGCTGATCTGAGAACTGTAGTGAGGACTTTTAATGGCAACTATAAGCACAGGTAGTGTTACTCACTGTGTCTCCAGCTTCACTGTGTCTCTGACTTTGTGATGTCTCATAGCAGTGACAACTATGTGGAAAGCAAGAGATAGGGTTTCTTCCAGCCCCTCCCACTTCACATTCCTCACCAGTCAGCTGACCTCAAGTCTCTGCCCCCCCCAGCCATGCCGTGAACTGAATGGGCAGGTGTGAAGAGGCTAATTAGGTGGCCGCAGGCTCAAGAAACAGCCCAGCTGAACAGCCATAGACTCTAGGGACAGCCCTGCTGGGCAGCCACAAAAAGACTGGAAGAGCGGTGCAGGCTTCAGGAACAGCCCAGGATTCGGTGACCATCATTTGACCCCTGAGGGGGTCACGACCCCCAGGTTGAGAGACACTGCTCTAGAAGCTGTAAATCTGTAAATCACTCTAGTAGAGGAGGAGGGAGGAAGAGGTGGACAAGGAAGTAGAGGAAGGGAGGAGGTGAAGAAGGGGCAGGAAGAGGTAGAAGTCACATTAGTGGAAGCACCTTTAGCTCTCCTATTAGGCTTGCCTGTCATTTCTTTTGGACAGTTTTAATTTGGGAATTTGTGCTGCTACTGCCCTTTTCCCTGGCCATAAATCCTCCCCCTCCATTTTGAGCTGCTTGTCCTTCCCCTTGTTTTGCGGAAGGATGGACAGATTATAGCAATAATTTCCTCCTGCAGCAATGCCTTGTCTCTTTTTATTTGCTTTTCATTCAAGTACTTGCTCGCTGTCCTGAGCACTAACCAAATTCTACCAAACGCATACCTGTAACTCTGGGAATAAATAGTGATATAGAGATGGTACGGGGTTTATTGAATATGGAGCTGTTGTTTTGAAGTGTTAAAAGGTCTTTTGAATTGGATTGGGATGCTGATATTGTTTTAAAGCCAAGTTAAATGTAAAAAAAACAGATATACATCCAAAATATGTCCGCCGGAATAGAGTGTTGTTGACACTGTCTGTGAGAATCAGACCCTTCTGTAACACCACATACAATTTAAAGGCATCCACCAAGCATGTCACTCCTCGAAGTTGCATTAAAAGTACCCTCTCCCCACTGTATTGTGTTTTCAAAAATGCTTTTCTTTGGTTTGATAAATGTCCTCCATGTCAGTGCCCAGCTACCCATACCTTCTTTTGACAATAGATTGCCTATTAGCCTTAAAAATGGCCAGAATATACTAATAATGTGGAACCCTCATATAAACTTCAAAGGGGTTCGGAGCTAGGTCCTAGTTTTACAGAATCCAAGGAGGATTTGACAAACCCCCTGCAAACTCAGGAAGATTAGCTCATACCTAATTGTAAACTACTGCTAGCTCAGAAATACAAAAACATTGCACATAATCATACCTCCCAACTTTCTGAAATAGGAATGAGGGACACCTGCTAGTAAATGCATGTAGGCATAGGACACGCCCCTGCCACGCCACTCTTAAAGGAGAATTGTACAAAAAAAATGATTGGTTAAACCCACAAGTGCTTTTTTTACCACTACTATTTCTTTATATTGGCTTTTGGAATTTACAAATGCAGCAATTTAGATATTGGATGAAAGGTTTAGCACTGGGAAACACTTTTTGAGTAGTAGTGCATTATATATACAACTATATGGATCAGACCAAAATGAGGGACAAATGAGGGGGAAAGAGGTACAGAGGGACATTGCTCCAAATGAGGGACAGTCCCTCAAAATCAGGGACAGTTGGGAGGTATGCATAATAATAACCTTTTGTGCAGTGGTCAGATATTGTTTGATGGTTGCAGATACTTCATGTTATGTCAGAAATGTAAAGGATATTAGGGCACTGCATTTCAATTCATTTGAAGCAAGCAGTATCGCAGGCAGCATGTGGACAGGTACCACAGGGGGTCACAAGCTGCACGTTTGATTATTTTATGCATTTGTTTGATTTGTAGACCTCCTGCTCTGCTTTGTAGCCTAAGGATATTTTCTAAAAAGGATCAAAGTATTTTAACTGACAGCCCATTCCAGATGACAGGATTTATAATCAGCTGTCATTCCTGTTATATCCATTGGCCACAGCAGAATCATCTTTATTTCTATCAATATATGAGGCAATCTTCTCTTTATGTATTAGATCCCTAGTTTGCAAACCTATGCACAAAGACTTATTTTCTAAAGCAATCAGAGATGCGTGCAGTTGAGAAGCCCAAAGCAGGCAATTGGAAATAATCGTTCATTTTTCTCACAGTTTTAAAATGAGAAAAGCTGCAATCTGACTGGTTATTATTACGTATTTCTTTTTTTGTACATTGTTACTCTTTGCTTTTGAAACGAGTTCATTACTAACGAGTATCACAAATGATTTGGGGAATTCATGTTTATTAGAAATAATAATATGTTTTTGGAAGAAAAGGTATTCCAAAGAATTTATAGGAAATCTGATAAAATGAGTAATATGAGCTTTTTTAAAATATCCCTGTAATATTACATGATATATACCTAAGGCGTGGGGATAACAGACTTTTGTTTTCAATTAGTAGGGCAGTAGTTCACTTTGTGTGCCACATCTGGAAATTGTAAAACGTGTTATATTTCAATGGCATTTCTGGAGCATTGTTTGACTGTTTTTTTTTTCTATGTGTGACAGTATGGTAAATTTTCACATTTTTTACAAACTTTAACATTTCCCACTAGCTTGATAAATAATGTGGTAAAATGATGCCTGCAGAAATATTAGAAAAAAAAAAACGAAACATTTTTTTAATGTCATTGCGTAAGAGAAGATTGACAGATCACATTCTGTCTAGTATGTGACTTTAGCCTTGCTATCTCAACTCATTAGTTGCCGGTAGTGACAAAAAAACTTGGTGGCATTCAGTAAACCTTAACTATGCAACACCACAGGTAAACAAAGGAGCAGTTGTTTAGAAGCAGTAGTGTCAATGAATCTGCATAGAGTCCTCACCTTCCGAATGAATTAATTATCTGTTTCTTTTTAAGCTGTAATTTTTTTAGTAAGATGGGGGTTTACCCTAAAATATTTATGTTAATTTAAAAACCTAATCTATGGGGGTCATGGCCAAGAGCGGAATGTGAGTGGCCGCATCTCACAGAGCTCTCAGTATTCATCCTGCTACAATCCTGCTCCCAGCTTACCAGACAGACTACCCTGGCTCACACAGCTCTTGGTACATTCCGCAGACTGTGGTATCCAACAAACCTAAACAAGCCTGTTATGCTTACCAGACGAGGCAAGGAAGACGGTATGTAGCAGGACATCCAACATGGCATGGCGGCTCTCTCACAGCATGGCACACGTGGAGCAGATAAGCTGAAGGACACTGTGAGTAAACCTCCTAAACTACCCAAGACAACAAGGAAAGATTCCCCCAAGGACATGCTTTATTATGCCCAAAAACATGCTGGTTCTGCTGGGCAGAACATAGGAGGGGGCAGGAACTGGGGGGCCCCTTTGTTAAAGGGGGCTTCCAGATTCTGATAAGCCTCCCACCAGCAGAGCCCCACAACTACCAGTCAAGAGTAGTGAGGATGAGGCCCTTGTCCCCATCAACATGGGGACAAGGTGCTTTGGGCGGACCCCAAAGCACCCTCCCCATGTTGAGGGCAAACAGCCTGATAAGATTCAGGAGGGGGCGCTCGCTCGTCCCCTGCCTGCTTGCTCGAATAAGGGTCTGGTATAGATTTTGGGGGGAACCCCATGACAATTATTTTAGATTTAGCATGGAGTTCCCCTTAAAATCTATGCCAGACCCAAAGGGCCTAGTATGGACTGGGGGGGGGGGGGGGGACCATGAAGTTTCCTTAATTAATGAATAATTCTTAATTCTGTCATAGGGTTCCCTTTAACCACCTCAATACACTGTGTTATATACTGTACAATGACTGCACTGTATATATATATATATATATATATAGATATACTACCTGCTCTGTATATATAGTCTACACTACACTGACCACACTGTATATATATATATATATATATATATATATATATATATATATATATATGTATATACTAAACTGTCTGCATGCAACTAACTAACTTGCCTCTAGCTAACTTCTCTCATTCATAAATACTATATACTGCCGCTGTGTAAGCAGCCTTATCTAGTGTGAGGCATGGACTTAGCCCCTGAGCCATGATTGCCTAAAGGCGCGCTGTGATTGTCCAAATCATGCAGGTCCGATGCATGCTTTGGCCAATCATCACACATCAATGCACTGCAATCTCGCAGTGCAGTATGGGGCATTCTGCGGCGCTCAAATTTGCTGCAAACGCCCCATAATGTTCGGGATTCAACGAATGGGCAAGCACTCGAACATCGGGCTCATCCCCAGCTATGACAGATATAACCAACTTTGGGAATTTTTAGGGACTCCTCATAAACTGGACCAAATCATCTTTTATGCTTTTAGACACTGATCCGGATCCCATAGGCCGAGTCCTTCATAATATCCCGGTCTGAGCTAGTTTCAAATACCTGGGTATATACGTTACCCCCAAAATGACAAAAAAAATTAAATTGAACCCCTCTAATCACTCGTATGAGAGACAAGGTTAAAATATGGACTAGATTGAAGATGTCTGTGGTGGAAAGAGTCAATCTTATCAAGATGATTCTCATGCCACAGCTTCTGTATATACTCCACATTTCGCCCATGGTTATTTCCCTAAAGATGTTCCGAGTTATTAATTCCATCTTACGCTCACTTATTTGGCATACCAAACCCCAAGAATTAAACTGGAACAACTCCAAAGGCCAAAAGAGAGTGGCGGGCTGGCATTACCTAACCTGTGGGTATACTACTTGGCAGCACAGTTACAGCACATTGCTAGAGCCCTACCCCAAAACAAATAAAAAACTGGAGGCTAACCATCATATATCACACTATGTGACAGGGAGTAATAAGGTAGCTATGGGGCTGGAGGCTTTATCGCTTCCCCACATATGTTCTCATGCAGAAGGTTTGGAACAAAGTAGCGCAGTTGTAGGAGGTGACAGGGTTTACCAAATATAGGCCTCTATGGGGCAATGACTACTATAAGGAGTTGAAAACAGGGATGGGCACAAGTTTGGGCCGAACTTTGGTTGTTCGGACATTCGGCGAACAACGAACATTATTCTGCGGTGTTCAAAGCAAATTCGAAAAGTGCGGAACCCCTTTAAATTCTATGGGACATTAACATGAAAAACCAAAAGTGCTAATTTTAAAGGCTTATATGCAAGTTATTGTCATAAAATGTATTTGGGGACATGAGTCCTGCCCCAGGGGACATGTATCAATGCAAAAATAAAGTTTTAAAAATGCCCTTTTTTCGGGAGCAGTGATTTTAATAATGCTTATAGTGAAACAATAAAAATTGAATATTTCCTTAACCACTTGCTTACTGGGCACTTAAACCCCCCTCAGTCCCAGACCAATTTTCAGCTTTCAGCGCTGATGCACTTTGAATGACAATTGCGCGGGCATACAACACTGTATCCAAATGAAATTTTTATCATTTTTTTCCCACAAATAGAGCTTTCTTTTGGTGGTATTTAATTACAGCTCGGAGTTTTATTTTTTGCTAAACAAACAAAAAAAGATGCAAAAAAATAAAAAATCATGTTTAATAGTTTGTTATAAAATTTTGCAAACAGGTCATTTTTCTCCTTCATTGAAGTGCGCTGATGAGGCGGCACTGATAGGCTGCACTAGTGGGCACTGATGGGCTGCATTGGTCGGCACTGATAGGCTGCATTGGTGGGCACTGATAGGCTGCACTGGTGGGCACTGATAGGCATAGTTAAGGCGGCACTAATAGGCACAGATAAGGCGGCACCGATGAGCACAGATAAGGCGGCACTGATGGGCAAAGATGGGCACAGATAAGATGGCACGGATGGGTGGCACAGATGGGTGGCACGGATGGGTGGCACGGATGGGCACTGATAGGTACCACTGATAGATGGGACTGATGGGCACTGATAGGTGGCACTGATAGGTGGCTCTGATAGGTGGCACTGCTGGGCACTGATGGGCGGCACTGCTGAGCACTGGTAGATGACACTGATGGGCACGGATATGTGGCACTGGGGTGCAGCACATTTGTTAAGGCAGATTGTGGGCACTGTTGGGTGGCACTGTGGGCACTGCTGGGTGGCACTGTGGGCACTGCTGGGTGGCACTGTGGGCACTGCTGGGTGGCACTATGGGCCCTGCTGGGTGGCACTGATGGGGGGCACTTACTTTTTATTAATGTGGCACTGGCAGGGGGCAGGTGGGCACTAGCAGGGATGGCCGTGATCGGGACTGATGTCCCGATCACGGCCGCCGGTGATCGGCTTTTTTTTTCACGAGGAGGAATAATAGCCGATTACCAGCTCCGTTATATCACATGATCAGCTGTCATTGGCTGACAGCTGATCACGTGATAAGGGGTCAAGATCGACCCCTTGCACGGATCGGTGATCAGGCGAGTCCCGTAGACTCGCCGATCACAGAGCGCGCCGCGCACGCCCCTCAGGGGGCGCGCAGGCCGCTCGTGCACGGGACTACTTCAATAGACGTAGTCCCGGAAAAGGAGATCCGCGCTGTAGCCGTCATTCGGCCATAGCGCGGGTCTCAAGTGGTTAAATATCGTGCCTGAATAGGAAAAAAGTCATTTAAAATTGATTGCGACTGTAATGAATTGTCGGTTCTCAGCAATATAGATAAAACTCATTGAGAAAAATGGCATGGGTCCACCCAGTCCATTACCAGGCACTTTGGTTCTGGTATGAATATTAAGGGAAACCCCAAACCAAATTTTTTTTCAATTGCATGAGCTATATAACAGCTGTCACCGAGAAGAAGCGTCACTCGGTGGGAGCCTCCCATGGAGGCGGAGCTGTTGTGGCTTTTTTTTTGGTGAATGTACATCGTGGGACATTTTTCTTTTTTATTATTTTATGAAGGACTTGTCCCAAAGCGTCTCCTGTCTTTTTTTAATTTTTTTACACTTTTTGTGAAATGGTAGGGGAACTATGTACAGATTACTAATTCACTTAGGGGGCAGGCTGAAATCTGGGGGTCACCTTGTTAAAGGGGATTTCCAGATTCCGATAAGCTCCCCCACCCACAGACCCCCACAACCACCGGGCAAGGCTTGTGGAGATGAGGCCCTTGTCCCTATCAACATGGGGACAAGATGCTTTAGGGGTGACCCCAAAGCATCCTTCCCATATTGAGGGCATGTGACCTGGTACGGTTCAGGAGGGGGGGGTCGCTCTCTCGTCCCCTCTCTTTTCCTGCAGCCTGCCAGGATGCGTGCTTGGATAAGGGTCTGGTATGGATTTTGGGGGACCTTAGGCCATTTTTTTTTACTTGGCGCAGAGTTCCCCTTAATATCCATACTGGACCTGAAGGGCCTGGTATGGATTTTGGGGGGACCCCACGCAATTTTTTTATTTTTTTTGGTTAGGTTTCACCTAATATTCATACCAGACCCAAAGGGCCTGGTAATAGACTGGGGTGGGAACCCATGCTGTTTTTTTCAATGAGTTTTATCTATACAGCTGAGACCCAACAATTCATTACAGCTGCAATCAGTTTTAAATAACTTTTTCCTTTAGAAATGTCCTTTTGCTGTGGTACTGTTCTAAACATGGGAAATCTGTGCCACTTTACAGGCATACTATAGGCAACACCAGGCATGATATTTAAAGGAATATATCATTTTTGTTGTTTCACTGCTCCTGAAAAAAACTGCAATTTTTAAAACTTTTTTTTGCATTGATATATGTCCACCTGGGTCCCCAAACACTTTTCAGGACAATAACTTGCATATAAGCCTTTAAAATGAGCACTTTTGATTTTTCATGTTTGTGTCCCATAGACTTTAACGTCGTTGTTTGGGGGGGGGGGGGGGGGTGTTCAGCTCATCCTTAGTTGAAAATACTGCAATATGGAGCCAAGTGGCAAAAATACGGTACTACATTATTGTCTCGCATTTTTGAAAATGGTGAGTTATATGTTGCTGATCTATTTTCTGACGGACTTCCCCTCGAGGGCTGAGGCTCATTGGGAGCAGGATGTGGGAGCTTTTGAGGAGGACCAATGGAAGGGAGCCTTACAGGCGTTACAAACAAGTTCCCTTAACGTAGCACAAAGGCTTTCACAGCTGTACATCTTACTTAGAGCCCATCTTACGCCAGTAAGGCTTTTTAACCACCTCAATACAGTGCAGTTACACCCCCTTCCTGACCAGACCAATTTTCAGCTTTCAGCGCTCTCACAGTTTGAATGACAATTACTCAGTCATGCAACACTGTACACATATGAAACTTGCGTCCTTTTTTCCCCACAAATAGAGATTTCTTTTAGTGGTATTTAATCACTAGTGAGTTTTTTATTTTTTGTGCTATAAATAAAATAAAATGTAAATTTTGTGAAAAAAATGCCTTTTTCTTTGTTTTTGTCATACATTTTTGCTAATTAGTAATTTTTCTTCATACATTTTGGCCAAAATTTATACTGCTACATATCTTTGGTAAAAATAACCCACATTAGTATATATTATTTGGTTTTTGTGAAAGTTATAGAGTCTACAAACTATGGTGCCAATCGCTGAAAATTGATCACATCTGATCAGGCCTTCAGTAAATCAGGTGAGTCTCATTTCTTGAGACACTAACTAACTAATGCCGTGTACACACGAGCGGATTGTATGGCGTACTTAGTCCGTCATACAATCCGACGGACAGTCCGTCGTACTTTCCACTGAATGGACTTGACCACACATGGATACCCAAACAGTCCGACGAAAGCTTGCGCGATGACGTACAGCACGTACGACGGGACTAGAAATAGGAAGTCCAAGACACAGCAAAGCCCTGTAAAACCTTTCTGGGCATGCGCCATTCTTAGTCCGTCCGACTAGCATACTGACGACCGTATTGTCCGCTGAAACCAAAGTACGACGGACAGAATTTCGGAAAAACCGAAATTCTTAGTACTCCGGACTGCACGCTGAAAAAGTCCGCTGAAGCCCACACACGAGCGGATTGTCCGCTGAAATTTGTTTCGACGGACTAAGTACGCCATACAATCTGCTCGTGTGTACGCGGCATTAGTCAGGAAAGTACAAATACCCCCCAAATGACCCCTTTTTACAAAGTAGACATTCCAAGGTATTAAGTAAGTAGCATGATGAGTTTTTTTAAGTTGTCATTTTTTCCCACAATTCTTTGCAAAATGAAGATTTATTTTTTATTTTTATTTTTTACAAAAATGTCATATTATCGGGTTATTTCTCACACACAACATATGCATACAACAAATTACACCCCAAAATACATTCTGCTACTCTTCCCGAGTACGGCGATACCACATGTGTGAGACTTTTACACAGCCTGGCCACATACAGAGCACCAACATTGATGTAGTACCTTCAGACGTTCTACGAGAAAAAATAACGCATCTCATTTCTCAACTACCTATTACACTTTTGAAGGCCCTGGAGTACCAGGACAATGGAATTGCCCATAAAATTACCCCATTTTGGAAAGAAAACACCCCAACGTATAATCTGTGAGGCATAATGAGTCTTTTGAATGGTTAATTTTTTTCCAGAAGTTTTTGGAATATGTGGAAAAAAATTAAAAAACATTTTTTTTTACACAAAATTGTCAATTTATGAGATATTTCTAACACATAGCATGTATATAGCAAAAATTACACCCTAAAACACATTCTGCTACTCCTCCCGAGTATGGCGATACCACATGTGTAGGACTATTACACAGCCTGGCCACATAGAGAGGCCGAACATTGAAGTAGTACATTCAGGCATTCTAGGAGCATAAATGACACATCTCATTTCATTCCTACCTATCACACTTTTGAAGGTCCTGGACCACCAGGACAGTGAAATTACCCACAAAATGACCCCATTTTGGAAAGCAAACATCCCAACGTATATTCTATGAGACATGGGCTGCAAATAGGTACTGGGGTACTCTGATGGGCTGGAGATAGGTACTCTGGTACTCTGATGGCCTGGTGACAGGTACTCGGGTACTCTGATGGCCTGGTGACAGGTACTCGGGTACTCTGATGGCCTGGTGACAGGTACCTGGGTACTCTGATGGCCTAGTGACAGGTACTCTGATGGCTTGGTGACTGGTATTTGGGTACTCTGAAGGGCAGTGACAGGTACTCATATGGACTGTGACAGGTACTCGGGTACTCATATGAACTGTGACAGGTACTCAGATGAACTGTGACAGGTACTCGGGTACTCAGATGAACTGTGACAGGTACTCGGGTACTCAGATGAACTGTGACAGGTACTCGGGTACTCAGATGAACTGTGACAGGTACTCGGGTACTCAGATGGACTGGGACAGGTACTCGGGTACTCAGATGGACTGGGACAGGTACTTGGGTACTCTGATGGGCTGTGACAGCTACTCGGGTACTCTGATGGGCTGTGACAGGTACTCGGGTACTTTGATGGGCTGTGACAGGTACTCGGGTACTTAGATGGGCTGTGACAGGTACTCGGGTACACTGTTAAACCGTGACAGGTACTCGGGTACCCTGATGGACTGTGACAGGTACTCGGGTACCCTGATGGACTGTGACGGGTACTCGGGTACCCTGATGGACTGTGACAGGTACTCGGGTACTCTGATGGACTATGACAGGTACTCAGGTACTCTGATGGACCGTGACAGGTACTCGGTACCCTGATGTGCCGTGACAGGTACTCGGGTACCCTGATGTGCCGTGACAGGTACTCGGGTACTCTGATGGGCCGTGATAGGTACTCGGGTACTCTGATGGGCCGTGACAGGTACTCGGGTACTCTGATGGGCCGTGATAGGTACTCGGGTACTCTGATGGGCCGTGACAGGTACTCGGGTACTCTGATGGGCCGTGACAGGTACTCGGGTACTCTGATGTGCTGGGACAGGTACTCGGGTACTCTGATGTGCCGTGACAGGTACTCGGGTACTCTGATGGGCTGGGACAGGTACTCGGGTACACAGATGGACTGGGACAGGTACTCCGGTACTCTGATTGGCTGTGACAGTTACTCAAATACTCTGATGGACTGGGACAGGTACTCTGATGGACTGTGATTGACAGGTACTATGAGGGGTGGTGACAGGTCCTCTTTATTGAGGGCGCAATCAGTGTGATTGGTGTACACTAGGCAGTAACGAGATGTTACCGCAATCTCCTCCTCACACACGATCATTGTGTGAGGAGGAGAACAACCCGGTAACATCTCGTTACCGCGGTTTGTTTACATTTTAGTGAGCGGCTGTGATCCTTTCACAGCCGATCACGTGGGTAAACAGCCGGCCAATGGCTGTTTACCAGCGTCGGTGACGAGCAGTGTTCCCGGGGAACACGCCGCCACCGACGTGCACGCACAGCAGCATGCGCCGTGCACAGCCGGGGTGTGACCATCTGTGATCGGCCGTGACTTCATCACGGCCGATCACGTGGTAAACAGCCATAACCAATGGCTGTTCACCCCCTTCGGTGGCGAGCGGTGTCTCCGTGACACGCCGCCACCGAGGAAACAGGGATGCGCGCGCCCGATCGCGCGCATTCCCTGTTTAAACGGGAGGCCATCATATGACGGCCTCCCGCCACAATAGGTGCGCCGCCTGGCCGTCATTTGATGGCCGGCGTTCAGCATCTAGTTAAAATGGGGATGAGAAAGGACACTGTATGTTCTAGAGTTTCTAAAAAAACACGGTGATCTGATCTACCTACTATGGAGATGCCCCAAGCTCCATCTCTACTGGAGGAAACTCCTGGACACTCTTAACAGAGTGTTTCAGGTTAAAATTAGACAGGATTCCAAATCCTGGCTTTTGGGTATATTAGACGATTTCCAGGTGGAAGAGGTCACCAAACAGGCCATAACAAGAGCCTTATTCCAGGCTAGAAAACAAATCCTCAGACATTGAAAATCTGATGAACCTCCCTCTTGGAGTGAATGGGGGGCAACAATGGGAGATACAATCCGTTTGGAAAAATAAATCTACCAGCATAGGGGTATCGCACATAGATTTCAAGAAGTGTGGTCAACCTGGCTTGATACCCTGGGGCTATCCCCGATTGACTTAATTCTGGAAAGAGTCTTGTACAGGTATCAGCATCATAATTTGTATGTTTATATATGGAGTCTATGTAATCTGACAATTTAGATAGGAATGATCTGTATTACAAGTACCATTGTGACAATGTTGGAATTGTCACTAATACCATTATATGTTTGTGTTAATGCCTCTGGAATGTTTTTTTCTTTTAAATAAAACTTTATTGAATTAAAAAAAAACTAACCTATGCTTTGCCTCCTTTGCGTACTTGTGATCTTAAATTCTGCCAATTGTTCTGTGAAAGGATTATGTACCCTGTTTATGTTTTTGAAAAAAAATATTTCCACAAATGCTCTGTGTTAGTTTCCTACTAGGTGGCATTACTAATGGAATCTGTAACTCTAATGGTATCTACTCCCTCCTTAACTATTACTTGCATGCACCCTTACCTACAAGTATTGGTGGCAACAATGTCTACATTTGACAGATACAACACTGTTAAAGCATTTATAAAACCCAGAGAACTGTTGCAGGATTAGCTCTATTCAATTTGTAACACAATAGGTAATCAGCTGAATAATCAGACAGGGAGTAACTGGAACTTGCATTTTACTAAACAGTTTCGAGGTTAGAATCAATAATGAAAAACAATATCAGAATGTCAAAGAGCATTCATACACTGCTGAATAGTACAAAATGGATTGTGAAAGCTATAAAAACATGGACTCTTCACAGCATTGTCTCTGTGAATAAATCAGGGTAGCTTGTGACTCCATAGTGTAGTCTCTATAAGCCTGTACAGCAGGGTTCTCAGTAGCTTATTGCAAGCTACTGCTTGCAGTGCTTTGAATTTCACTAGCTGAATAACATCAGGTGGATTGATATCTTGGTCTGGCCAGGTTGGCCGGGTGTTCTCGGCCTTCTGGCTAAGATCAAGTGTGGTACCTGTCCTTATCAGTTATCAAGTGGTGGCGCTGTGTTACTGTCCTTGATCCACGGAGGTGGGCCATGGGGGGCTGTGGCTATGCAAATCCACTTAACCGAACCCAGACATCTTGAAGGATCACTGAGGGCTGGTATTAGGTTTCCCCTTGAGAAAGCTGGAAGGGAAGCCTCCTGATGGGGATGGAGAAGCACTGGGTCGGGTACCTGGCCTTCTGGACTAGAATGGTGTAGTCCTTGTGCCTGTCAGTCTTTTGGGAGAGAGAACGCTGCCCCCCTTCCAACCGGGGGGGGGGGCGGTTAGTACTCCCCGAATGTAATTAGGTAGGAACAATGGGAGTGGTGGTGGAGCCTTAGGGTTAGGGGCTCTATCTAAGCTCTCCAAGTTCCATGCACTGGGGCTGCACTGGTCTGGCTGTGGGCCCAAAGGTTGAAAGAAGCCTGTGGTGTATGTGCCCCTGAAGTGGCAGTGCAGGGGTGCCCTAGTTTCACGGTGATGCGGATCACTTGAATTATGGCACCAAGGTCAATGCACTTCGCACACTTTTTTCCGCACCTGCCTCTAGGGCCGAGCCTTTTGGCTAGGACCAGAGGAATTTTATATTCCTGGCCAAAGACTACTGCCTTCTCCCATTCTTTTTTTCACACCATGTTTGTCACTTTTTTGTTTGATGTGTACACATTTGTCACTGTGTGACTGGTAGGATGTAGGTCCTCAGGGCCTGCCTGAAAGTCTTGGGAGGGGGTGGACATGGTTTGCCTTCTCTCATGGGGTCTCCCTTTGGGGGATCCCCACCTAGTACTTGGCTGGGTCTGTTTCGGCAGACTTTCAAGAGAATGGGATCTGTCTGGTTTTGCCCAGATGGGCCATAGTCAGTACCTCAGTCCCCGTCTGGAGCCTAACGCCCCGGGGCATTAGGGTAAGGTCCTTCTTTTGGAGGACCATAGTACACTCGTTGCACGTTTTGTGTATAACTCTTTCTGTGTGTGTGCACTTTTTTTTGGCACTGGGTGGAGTTTTTGGAGTGTGTTCACACACCACAAGCTAAAAAAAATAAAAAATGATATCCACCGGATGTTACTCCTTTAGCTCCAGGACATGACATAGCAAGCAGTGCAGAATCTGGAAACCCCTTGTCAGTCCCCTCCTGCTCACTTCTGTCTTGATACTGTACGCATCCATGTAGGATGCCAAGACACACATTGCAAGCTACATGCAGGATATTACAGGAGAGAATTCCCAAGGTGGCAAGGCATCCTACAGAATGGACTGCTTAATTGTACAACCTCAGAGGATTGTAAGAAGGGGTGACCTGGGTGAATGTTTACTTTTTCTTTCTTTCCCTCTGCCTTGGCGATAATCTTCATTTTTACTTTAATCTGCTTTATATCTTTTTTTCTCTATTTAGCTTTATTTTACTCTTCCCCTTCCTTTTTTGTGCCCTTCTCTGTCACATTACCACTCTCCTTCTTCAGTTTTACAGTTTTCAATCACATTTAGATTGTAAAATCTGGGACTGATGGGGCAGAAGAATGTTTATGTAAAGGTGTGCTGAAGATTGCTGCTCATCACCCTTTCTGACTAGCATCAGCAGCACCTATTTTTATTATTTATGTTTTTATCTATTATTATATCAACAACTGACTGATTACACTAACATCCCATGAGTTGGAGATCAAGAGTTTTTTCAAGGCATCTCTTCATTCAGAATAATTGTTTAAGGGTGCCTCAAGCATAAAAAGGTTGGAAAAATCTGCTACAGAGAGTCAAGGGTCCCTATAAACAGCGTTCCTTACAGTGAAGTCCATGGTAGCACTGGTAACATAGGTGAACTCTGATGGCAATTGGGGGAGAGTACCCCACAGTAGTTGGATATTTTGGAGAAGCTGTATGCTATTAGGCTCTAGTCTGGCTGTCCCAATTACGGATTTTGACAGTGAAGGGCCTCCTACCTGGCTGCAGATTACTTGCTCAGCTACATCCGACTCATCAGGTGTGGTCTTTCTGAGCTTCTGATGGAAGCAGAGAGAGACAACAACTTGTCTTAGTATCAAAGACTGTTCGGGTGAAAAAAGCCTTAATGAAGAAACTAGAAGTCTTCTCAGTGATAACTTTTCTTTAGCAACCAGAGATGGACATAACCTGCATAAAGGAAGAGTTTACAGAGGCAGTACTCATGCAACAGGCAATCCAAGCTACTATGATGTTGGGGCAGAAATTCATGCCCTAGGAAAGGATGAAAGGACCAGAAGTTCAAAGAAGGAAGGAGACCTTGTATAAACCAATACTTTCCGAGACTGAATGCATTTTCATATATTACCACTAAAATTGTGTAGCATAACACCTATTTACTCACTATTGTCAAATACAGGCATGGTTCTCTTTTTATTGTACATGCACAAGGGGTATGGATTACATTTCTCAGCTTCCTTCCCTCAGGAGCCCAGTGAGGCCACAACTGATGAGGCAGAGGTAGCTACTCAAGTGATCTTCAGCCAGATGAGAAAGCCATAATTATTATTGGAACCAGTGTACAGGCAGGTGGCCAGAGCCCCTCTCTAAATGCTACCAGATTATAGAAATTCAAGATGCTTTGTCCTCAGGCCTTGGATCTCTCCAGATGTTCACCTATGTTACTAGCTACTCTGGACTTCACTGTTATGCCGTGTGCACACTGTAGGACTTTTTGCCAGAAAAAGTCAGACGGAATAATTTCATCCGATATTCCGGTTGTATGTGGGCTTCAGCAGACTTTTTTTTTTCTCGAAAATTCTGATGGACCTAGAAATAGAACGTGTTTTAAATCTTTCGACGGAATCAATTCCTATTGGGAAAACCATTCATCTGTATGCTGTTCCGACGGACCAAAAACTACGCAAGGGCAGCTATTGGCTACTGGCTATTGAACTTCCTGTTTCTAGTCCCGTCGTACGTTTTGTACGTCATTGCATTCTACACGATTGGACTTTGGTGTGATCGTGTGTAGGCAAGTCCGTTTCAGCGGAACTCAATCGGAACTCCCTCGGAAAAGCCATCAGAGTTTATTCTGACGGGAAAAATGGCCGTGTGTATGTGGCATTGGAGACACTGTTTATGAGCATAAGCACAGGTAGGTGTGTTTTGAACTGTTTTAGCACCCATTCACACCGTGCAACTTGTCATGCGATATGACAGGTCCAAATTACAAGTCGCACCCTATTGTCGGTAATGGAACTGTTCAAATCGGCGCAGCGCCCACTTTGTAGTGCCGCATCGATTTGAAAAATAAGTTCCTGCACTATTTTTGGGGATTTTAGGTGCGACTTGCATAGACATCTGTGCATGAAGTTGCACACATGTAAGGCAAGTGACACCTGAAATCGCACTGACATGCAGCTTTGAAATTTTGCGATTTTAAGTGAAGTCCCGTGATTTCAAAGTCAGATTCTGTGTGATCGGGAGCTAACTGACATAGTAAAGACAATAGAAAACCACGCTATTGTGCATAAGTGAAAAAATTTAATAAAATATAAAATACACATAGAACAAAATGCAATAAACCAAAAATGGGCAGCACTGAAATTACAATTGATGATAGTCAAAATTTTATGAAAAGTCCTGAACAGAAGAATGAGTCCAATTAATGATGAAAAATAACTGTGATGATTTAGCTTTAAATTTTTTAATAAATGGTTTTATATGGTATCATGCTATTAGGAGTTTATATCTCTTCTTGGTCTGGATGGCTTACTGTGAAGTGATATGTGAAGATAGACATAAAAGGCTTGTTTATGAGACCTTATTATGTATAAGGTCATAGATTTCTAGTGAGCTTTTTTGGCATACACTTGTTCTGTGGTGGACACATTCACAGCAGTGCTTTGTTTTTTGGAGAACAAAGGATACACTAAAAAGTGTAGTACTCGCAGTGATGAATTTCAAAGAGAAAGAAAAGTTGCAACTCCTTTTCCTTCTTTTTTTGTTTCACAAAGGACTTTTTTCTTCATTGAACATCTCTTTTATGATAGACTTTATGAATATAAGTTCTGTTGTATAATTGCACATTTTTGTACACACTATTTGGACTTTATTTAAAGCGGGAGTCTGCCGGGAGTTCCGCCGTTTTTTTTTTTTTTTTAAAAGCCAGCAGCTACAAATACTGCAGCTGCTGACTTTTAAAATAAGGACACTTACCCGCCCAGCGCGCCCGCGATGTTGGCACCCGAAGCCGATCGCTCGATCGTCTCTCGGGTGCTGCCGCCGCCATCTTGGGTATGGGAATCAGGAAGTGGAGCCTTTCGGCTTCATTTCCCGGTTCCCTACTGCGCATGCGCGAGTCGTGCTGCGCAATAAGGATGGTCCCCGCTGTCTCTGGGATCCGTGTGTTTCCCAGCAGGCAGCGGGGGACTTTCGGAAAGGGGCGTAGATTCTGCGGAAAGGGGCGTACCTTCTGCAGAATCTACGCCGGAAGTGGGTGCAGATACCTGTACTGTACAGATACCTGCACCCCCCTCCCCCTGAAAGGTGCCAATTGTGGCGCCGGAGGGGGGGAGGATTCCAATGAGCGGAAGGTCCACTTTAGGGTGGACCTCCGCTTTAATGCTCACAGTTTTTATTACTCTGTAGTGTATGCATGTCCTGAACCTGTGAACTGCAAGATACAGTTACTCCCTCTCTGATCTGTTAAGGTTGTAGTATGTTTTAGTGATTGTGAGTATCTACCCACAATATCCTTGCAAATAGAAACCCGTTGACAGTTTTTCATGGTTACATTTAGTATTACGTTTTGCACATGTGCAGATTACAATGTATTTTGGAAAAAAAAACAAAAACAACATATTTGATCACACAATGGGGGTTATTTACAAAGGAAAATCCACTTTGCACTGCAAATGCACTTAAAAGTGCCCTAAAAGTGCACTTGGAAGTAAAGTCACTGTAGATCTGAGGGGGACATGCAAGGAAAATAAAAAAGCATTTAGCTTGCACATGATTGGATGATAAAATCAGCAGAGCTTCCACTCATTTCAGATCTACCCCTTATGCCGCGTACACACGATCAAAATTTTTGTTGGAAAAAGCTCTGATGGTTTTCCCGTTGGAATTCCGATGGAATTCCACTCAAACTGTCTTGCCTACACACAGTCACACCAAATTCCAACTGCCAAGAACGCGGTGATGTACAACACGTACGACGGGACTAGAAAAAGGAAGTTCAATACCTAGTAGGCAACAGCTTTCACCTCGTAGTTAAATCTGAGCATGCGTGAGTTTTTGCGCGTCGAAATTGCATATGCATGATCGTAATTTCCGATAGAACGTTTTTCCATCGGGAAAATTGAGAACATGCTATCAAATTTTTGCTGGCGGGAATTCGTCCAGCTAAATACCGATGGAGCATACACACGGTCAAATTTTCCGATGAAAAGCTCTCATCGGTCTTTTGCTGGCCGAAATTCTGATCATGTGTACGCGGCATAAGATTTAGAGCGACTGCACTTCCAAGTGCACTTGCAGTGCAAAGAAGATTTGCCTTTCGTAAATAACCCCCAATGCATTTAAAGTGGTTGTAAACCCTTACAACACACTTTGACCTACAGGTAAGCCTAGATTAAGGCTTACCTGTAGGTCCAAGAAATATCTCCTAAACCTATACGGTTTAGGAGATATTTGCCCGAAGACAGGCACCGCTGTCTACGGCGCATGCGCCATAGACAGCGGCGTGCAGGAGCACTGAGCGTGCCATTTTCAACGTCGGAGCTGCCGCGCGTGATGGCTCCCGTGCGCATGCGCGTGAGTGACGTCATCGTGGCTTCGCCGAATGACAGCGGCGTAGCTGCGAGACCCCACGAGAAGATGGACTACAGGGGACAGCGGTGACTTCGCTGGCTCCTGTGTCAGGTAAGTGACACATAATGGACTACTATGCGATGCATAGTAGTCCATTATGCTTTGCCTTTGCAGGGAATGAAAGAGGAAGTAAACTCATCAGGGTTTCCTTCCTCTTTAAAATAAGCTTGTAACATGTAAGAAAAAGGGTTTGAGAGAGTACTTAGGGCTCCTCAAAAATAGACAGACTTTGTAGGCACAACACGAGGCAGTAGTATATAAAAAATTGCATCTTTATTGCAAAAATTATTATAACCAAGGTCAACAGATACCCAATACAGACATGGAGGCATTGATCCGTTCATTGGATTAGTGAGAAGTTCATCAAGTACAGACAAAATAAAGGGTGTATGTATGTATGTATCAGAGTCAGGTTCATGAATTCCTTCATGCTTGCTTGTCAACACGTTTCGCATCAAATTTCTTCCTCAGGACATACTAGGTAGGTGCTGATTGACCCTGAAGATAAAATAATGGGCGAGACCATACAAAGAAGAACAATATCAATCCTTCCACAAAACGGGAATTCAAATATTGGAGGTGTTTATCTCCCACACAGGACACCCAGATGGACGCAAATCCACTTTTTAGGGTGACCAGGAAAAGCTGGCAACTCTATTAAAGGTAGAATAATATAAATCAGTTGAAGCTCTGTGTGGGGAGTGGGTAAATTAAGCACAGGAATCCAATTGTAAATATTGTGTAGTAGTATATCGGGTATCCCCCACTTGGGAGCTTATTATTGGAGCTAAGCCAAACACCCAATGGGGTAGGGGGCACCTTAGAAGTCCAGATAACATGTTTATCTCCACCGGCTGAGCATGAGTACCCTGCCGCATGGGCCCACACTCTGGCATCTCAATAAGGGATCTCCTGGCAACCATCCGAAGCCCTAGCTTGAGACCTCTTGGCTTTTGGGTAAAGCTCACCTGTCCCCTCAAAAAAGCAGACCTGTCTCCTGGATGAAAAACATCTGCCTCCTAATGGGAACTCGGAAATATAGTCAGGTCCTTTCTTATAATGAGTGTGCACACCTGCACACTTACACAGACTGCAGGCCTCCACTAAGACCTTGACAGAGGATTGGAGACGACTTCCCACTCAAATCTTTTCAAAGTCTCCAAGCTCCAGACCCCGATCTGGGATTATAAAAACCATAGAAAACTGAATTCCCAGTACAGACACTCTGAATTACTTGTGAACCCTGTTTACCTACTTACAAAGAGGCAGGGCCTAGCACTGCCAGAGCATACACACTACCAGATTTTCAGATTTTTTCCTTCAGGTTTACCAAACCATGTAGTGCAAGGGCCTGCCTGATTGCATACAAATTGAAACTCCTAAGGTTTGACCTCATATATGTATGTATATATATATATATATATATATATATATATATATATATATATATATAGTTTTGGTAAATCTGAAGGAAAAACTGATAATGTGTATGGGGCTTAATATGTTAAGTAAATATGCAATTGTAGGTAAAAGTGTACTCTGTATGTTTGGTCTCATGCAAATAGCAATGCTAACATTCATAGGTGAACCAATAAAGTGTACAAATTCACCTAAATATCAAAAACTGCCGATCACCTCATACAAGCAAAGATAGCAGTATAATGAAACAAAATGTATAAAAAAACAGATAACCTTCGCATAGGAAAAAATATTTGCAGTAAATTAAGACCCATTAAATTATGTCTATCACTATACTTTTGAAAAGAAAAATGAGTGCCAAGTTAAAGCACAAAAAGGAAAATAGCATAAAAGAATATAAAATAATGGAGGGTGGCAAAAAAAAAAGAAAGGGCATGAATATTAAGGTGGTGAGGTATGAAGGAAGGGAAGGACTTCAGTAGCTCTACCCATAGCAAAGCAACCAGGTTACTTCATTAGGTGCAATACACAAAATAGGATTTAGCCTCAGACATCTGTAGGTATCTTAAATATATAGCTCCCTCCTCATGAGTTAGTCATAGTGTCTTCTAAAAATTGAGACAGTGTCATTTTCCTAAATGGAAATGGCATTTTAAAATTCATGCATGTGCATCCCGGGTAAGTACATCTTGTTTATGAAAGTAAATAGTTCTAGCATAATATGCATGGAGTTGAGTATATTACTGAAATACTATAGGTCAAAATCTTGAGTATTTCTCTAGATATCATATATATAAATGTATAGACAACAGTATATCCCTATGCTGTACAATTTCTCTTTTGCTTAAAGGCAAGAAAAAGAAAAGGGATAAGATAAAGCAGTACATGCCTTCCTGATCTAAGAAGAAAAACAAATGGACAGGAGTAAACAGATGAAAACGCACATCTATAAAAAAATGCATATCCGGGGGCGTGGCTTGGAGCTCGGAGCGGATGGCAGCAGACTAGGTGAGCTCCGCTAAACCCTCAGCCCCGACAGCACGTTTACCACCGTAACCACCGGCAAACATGAGCAGGCTCACCCGCCACAACTCAGGCAGCCACTCGAGCCGTCCCACACTGACCTCCGGAGCCAGGAACATCCCGGACATTTTCAAATCACAGCCTCGCCGCACTAAGGCCTTGCCCAAGATGGCGCTGCCTCGTGGAGAGGACGAGCTCAGTGATGATTCGCAATCCACTTATGAGGAGGAGGTAAGGGAAGCGCAAGCCGAGCACCCCCTTACACTGACTGACATGATGAAAATAGCGGCGGACATAAAGGGCACATTTTCATCCGCCATTACTGAGCTGAAGGCAGACATTCTCTCCATATCAGAGAAGCTGGAGGGGGTGGAGAGGGCAGGCTCCAAACGGGACAAAGCTATCACGCGCCTGGAAAGAATATCAGATTCCCACACAGCCCATCTCATTGCGATGAACAGGCAATTAGAGGACTTGGATAACAGGGGGAGGAGGAACAACGTTAGGGTGAGAGGCATACCGGAATCGGTGGAGCCCGATAACATCCCCTCCGCCCTTCAATATGTATTCAACGACCTACTAGAGAGACAAACCGACACGCCAATAGACTTTGTTCGGGCACACCGTGCCCTGAGGGCACGACCCGCGGATACAGCACCACCGAGGGACGTAATATGCTGTCTCTCTGACTTCAAGCTGAAGGAGGACATTATGGCCAAAGCAAGGAATGCTGCACATATTTCGTTTAATGAAACTGAACTTTCCATTTTTCAAGACCTCTCGCCCATAACTCTGAGTAACAGGCGTGCGCTGCGTCCCCTGCTGGAAGCCCTACGCAGGCAAAATATCCCATACAAATGGAAGTTTCCCTTTGCCCTACATGTCACTTTCATGGGCAGGCAGCTGTTCTTACGCACACCGGATGACTTACCGGATTTTTGCCAGGCAGTTCAAATTCCACCGATCGATCTCCCGGATTGGTACAAGGACTTTCACTATGTCCCAGCAACTCAGCCCTCACCGGATTCCCCCAATTCCACGCCCTCTAAGCCCCCACACAAGAAGGGGAAGTTCCAGAGGTTACCGACACCGGGCCGGAGCACCACACCCAGGCGCTCCTCCGCTCCGAGGGCCTTACAGATGAATCCACCTCAGGAAGGATGAACGGTCGGTAAGAAGACCTCTTATATCACCCTTAGGATCTTACAGGCGGTTATGCTTGGAATGGAGTCGTGGTCCGAACGGCCCTCCTTCTCTTCGTTTGTACATCGTTCGTTGGCTCGCTTCGTACCCAGTTTATACCTTTAAGTTGTTGCGGTACCTACATGTTTTTTCGGACCTTGCACGGACGCTCCCCTGCGATGGATTGGACGGATCAGCCGATCGATTTCTACGCCTCCTTCTTTGTTACGGTGTCTACTTGCTTCTTCGGAACTCACACGGACGCGCTCCTGCTACAGACCGGGCGGACCGTCCGACCGGTTGTTATGTTCCCCTTTACCTTTTTACTCACCACAGGAGGACAATGGTTGGCATGTAGCTGTGACCGAACTGCTTTATTCTAGATAAGTACTAACACTGTGATATAAGGTTTCTCTTTTTACACCCAATGAATGGGTTGGTTACGGTTGTTAATTTTATTATGCACGAATATAATTAAGCTTCATATTAAGGGGCTGGGGGGATGCGGAGAATGATTGGCAATTGCAGACGGATTAATCACCCCGGGTTGACTGGGTTTCTGTCTGTTGGCATTGCTTTGAGTGCTCTCCCACTTCCCCCGCAAGGGGTTTCGTGGATCGGTACCCTGGGCGGCCTCACTGGGGCTCTCTTTTGCCCTGGGGACTGTCGCTGGGGGGGCCAATCTACGGCCCCACCTCTAGATTTTGCCTCTGGGGGACACCCCCCTGGAGGTTGTTAACTGAATTTTCTTGACCCACTCTCTTGGTGTCAGTTAGTGGGCTTCTCTACCCCCCTTCTCCCCCACTTCCTTCCCTCTCCCCTTCCCTCTCTCTCCCCCCCTCCCCCCCTCTCTCTCCCACCCTCTCTCTCCCCTCAATCCCTCGTGCCTCTCTTGGCCTCCCCTAAACCCACTCCCTTACTTGTTCCTATTCTGTTCTATTCCCTCTTCTTTCCCCTCCCTCCTCTATCTATTACATAATGATCTACTCTGCTCTAGGCCAGAACCCGACTGTGGTTTCACACAATGTGCGCGGTCTCAATATACCGCATAAAAGAACGCAACTGCTCCGCCACTTGAGGAAGGGGAGGCCGTCCTTCGTGTTTCTGCAAGAAACCCATTTTAGGGCTGATTCCATTCCTAAAATGACTGACAAATTTTTCCCTAAAGCCTTTCATGCGGCTAACCCTGACTCGAAGACTAAAGGGGTCTCGATACTGTTAGGGAGAGACTCTGGATTCGAGCTCACACAGCAGCTGGCGGATCCGGGGGGACGGTACCTATTCCTCAAGGGCACAGTCGGGAAGCTCCCTGTTACGTTAGCATGCGTTTATTTTCCAAATACAGCACATGTGAGTTTTTGCCAAACCATGATTGATGAACTTGCTGGGTTTGCCGCCGGGTGCATAATCCTGGGTGGGGATTTCAATGTTCCGTTGGATCCCCTCCAGGATACCTCGGACGGCAAGTCCGCTATCACTTATCGTAAGCTCAAAAAGATTAGAACTATCTTGAACTCTCTAACATTGGCGGACTCATGGCGAGTTTTGCACCCACTGGACAGAGATTACACCTACTTTTCCACTGTACACGACAAGTATACCCGTATCGACTTTCTATTTGTGACACAAAGGGACTTGAACAACCTTAAAGAGGCGCATATCGGGACGAGATCGATCTCGGATCACGCACCGATATCTTTGAACCTCGCATTACAACCTTCACGCCCACAGTCGAGCGGCTGGAGACTTAACCCAACATTACTGACGGATCCTACAATCCTAGACCAGATTAGAGAAACTATACAACACTACTTTAGAGAGAACACCACCGAGGATGTTTCCCATTTAACTATATGGGAGGCACACAAGTGCGTTCTCAGGGGCAGGCTGATAGGCTTGGCGGCACAAAAGAAAAGATCGACGGAACAGGATTTGAAAGAGGCTTTTATAAAAGTGAGGGATTTAGAAGCTCAACACAAACGATCGATGGCGGTTGCTCGGGCTGATGACCTGCTTATTGCGCGCAAGGCGCTCCAGGATAAACTGGACTTACAGGCTAAACGGATATTATTTTTTCGGCGAGGATTCTTTTATGAACACGGGAACAAAAATGGCAAATTTTTGGCACGAGCTTTGAGGGGCGTACGGTCTTCTAACACCATTATCCAGATCAGAAACAAGGAAAACAGGCTAATACACGATACGGAAGGCATTGCGGCGGAATTCCATAGGTTTTACTCTAAGCTTTACAACATTCCACCCTCGCATAAACCGGCGACGGTGGATGGGCCGAGATGTGCGATCATAGACCAATATCTACGTAACAGCGGCATGCCAGGCCTATCAGTGGACGACGCTACAGAACTAGATAAACCCATTGAGGAATCGGAACTAATCCGGGCTATTAAATCTTTGAAAACGGGCAAGAGTCCGGGCCCAGATGGCTTTTCCGCTATTTACTATAAGACCTTTATACCCTTATTGACGAAGCCATTGCTCCGCGCTTTAAATTCCCTCTCAGCACACCAGGAACCCTCACCTTCCTTTAATTTAGCACACATCACAGTGCTCCCTAAACCTGGGAAAGACCCCAACTCCTGCTCCAGTTACCGACCGATTTCGTTGCTCAATTTAGACATAAAGCTCTTATCGAAAATTATTGCTACCAGGTTGAACACTCTGCTACCCGATCTAATCGGGCCGACACAGGCGGGTTTTATGCCAGGGAGGGAGGCGCGGGATAATGTGGTTAAGGCGATAAACCTTCTCCATTGTATGAGGGGGGATGCTGTCGAGGGCCTTCTCCTGTCTACGGACGCGGAGAAGGCCTTCGACAGAGTGGCATGGGACTTCATGTTTGCAGTATGCAGGTGGGTGGGTTTCCAACCAAAATTGATGGCCTGGATCTCCGCACTCTATCGAAGCCCGACGGCCCGGCTCAAAATCAATGGAACCCTTTCGGAACCAGTACTTATACGAAACGGCACGCGTCAAGGGTGCCCTCTATCCCCTATATTATTTATCCTAGCATTGGAACCCTACATCCGCACAATCAATGCCAATCTGTCGATCAAGGGCCTTACGTTGGGACAAACGCAATTTAAAATAGCCGCTTATGCGGATGATCTCCTATTTGTCATAACCCAACCCCACACTTCAATCCCTAACCTCTTGAAGGAATTTGAGCTATTTGGATACATCTCCAACTTTAAAATTAATTACGAAAAATCTGAGGCTCTGAATATCTCCCTTAACCCTACCCGCCTGCTGTCTGCCAAATCTAACTGCCCCTTCAAGTGGGTGGACCACAGACTTAAATACCTGGGGATCTGGCTAACACCCGACCTGGACAACCTTTATGTACAAAATTTTCAACCCCTCCTAAATGAACTCCGCACAGATCTTCATGACTGGCACCGTCACCCACTGTCATGGTTCGGAAGGGCGGCGGCGGTCAAGATGACGGTTTTGCCACGGGTACTGTACCTTTTCCACACTCTGCCCATCAAACTACCTAGGCGGTTTTTCGCACATCTGACAGCGCTAATAAGGGACTTCATTTGGGCCGGGAAGAAACCCCGAATTAGCTTATCGACCTTGACATTGCCAAAAGTTAAGGGGGGGATTAATCTACCGAACTTCAAATATTACTACTATGCGGCACACCTGGTTCGTATTCTGGACTGGAATTTCCATGCAGTATCCAAAGACTGGGTGGGACTGGAGGGCCGACTGACAGAGACTCCCTTGCGGTTTCTGCCTTGGGTCACCAGGGAGGCCCGTTCGGCCTCACTGTCCTCACACCCCCTGATAGGGCCCACCCTGGAGGTCTTTGGAGAGGCTTCACGCCAATGTGGACTGGCCTCCGATCCGGGCCCTTTGACACCCTTAGCCCACAACCCTAGCTTTGCATCAGGACACACTACAGTTTCGTTCCCGCACAGAAATGATGGGACGCCTGTGACAATAGCACACTGCGTAGAGGCAGGCAAGCTTAAGTCTTTTCAGGACCTCTCTAGAGACTTAAGAGCAAAGCATTTTACACACTGGCAATACCGACAACTGCACGACTTTGTACACTGCCCGACTAACAGACCGCATGTTTTGAGGGAACAGACATGGTTTGAGCAACTGTGCATCACGGGAGAACCGGTTCGGAAGGCGACCTCTCTGATTTACAGTCGGTTACAGGCGACCAGGACAGACCACTCGACCAAACATAAACGAGACTGGGAGAGGTTCCTCTCCACAACCTTCACTGATGAGCAGTGGAAACATGCCTGCATATTGGCACACAAGTGCTCCATAAGCACTAGTTCCCAAGAAACAGCATACAAGGTCTTGTCAAATTGGTATTTTACACCAGTCAGACTTAGCAAATGGTATCCAGGCACGTCAGAACTCTGCTGGAGATGTGGAGGGGCAGGGGGTGATATGATACATATTTGGTGGGATTGTCCACAGTTGCGGAGTTTCTGGATTGAGATCTGTGCACAGATCAGGGCCATCACCGAAACCAAAATTACTCTCACACCTGAGTGCTGCTTGCTCCACATCTCCAACTACTCTCTGGGCAGGTACAAAAGATCAGTGGTACGCCATATGCTGAATGCGGCTAAGACAATTATTCCTCGGCACTGGAAATCGCCTCACCCCCTTCACTGCGGGAATGGCTCTTAGAAGTAGACTTCCTATATAAGCTAGAAGAAACCGTGGCGATGGCCTCGGAAAAAAACGATAAATTTCACACACTATGGAGACCCTGGTTTATTTTTAAACTTACAGATGGTTATGCAAAACTCTGTACTGGTTGATTTGTGATAATCAGCTCGTCTAACTATATCTCTGTCTAATTGTAAATGTGATTTTACCGAAGCTGGCTATTATGATGTTCGAATATGCAAAATGGTATCTCTGTCCACCCCTCGGGTTCGGGGCCAATGGAATTGGTACCCCTCAAACTACCCCCCCTCCCCTCTATCACCTATCCTCCTGTCTTGATCCTTTACTTCCCTCTTCTAACCCTTTTTCAGACACTTCAAAAATTCCTACCCCCACAAATGAAAATATTATTTTGCACGAGTTTCAGGGGGTTTTTGACTTTGACACTGATGTTTTATGTTAAGATTCCCGTTTCTATGGAGACCTTCCTATGGTTTGTTTTTCTTATGTACCAACTTATAACACTGGATGGTGCGGTGCTCTATAGCGGACTTATGTAATAGAACAACATGTTTTTCCTTTTTTCAATGCCCTGTGGGCTGAATGTTGATGTTGATGGATATACTTGTTCTTTTCCTGCAATGTATCAAGTAGTGATGGACGAACTTCCGACGGGACGTTTCGCGAACGCGAAACGCGAACGGACACAAACGTTCGCGAAAACGACCGTTCGCCGCGGGCTCCATTGACTTCAATGGGAGGCGAATTTCGCAAACCTTTAGGTCGAATTTGCGGCCACGGGGTAATTATTAGGGGGTAGCACGTAGTCCCACCACCTGGACAATAGCATAATACATGTATGAGGTGAATTTGGGATCGATAACTACAAGCATTTTTTTTTTATTTGGGAAATTGTTCTGACAATTCAGGACTATGGAGCTAATGAAGGCAATGGAGGAGAGGGAAGGTCAGGGACCAGGGTAGGCAAACAAGAGGGTGCAGGAGATACAGAGCACTGACAGCAGCACCGTAATACAGAGCACTGACATCAGCACCGTGACATACAGCGCTGACAGCAGCTCCGTGACATACAGCGCTGACAGCAGCTCCGTGACATACAGCGCTGACAGCAGCTCCGTGACATACAGCGCTGACAGCAGCTCCGTGACATACAGCGCTGACAGCAGCTCCGTGACATACAGCGCTGACAGCAGCACCGTGACATACAGCGCTGACAGCAGCTCCGTGACATACAGCGCTGACAGCAGCTCCGTGACATACAGCGCTGACAGCAGCTCCGTGACATACAGCACTGACAGCAGCTCCGTGACATACAGCGCTGACAGCAGCTCCGTGACATACAGCGCTGACAGCAGCACCGTGACATACAGCGCTGACAGCAGCTCCGTGACATACAGCGCTGACAGCAGCTCCGTGACATACAGCGCTGACAGCAGCTCCGTGACATACAGCGCTGACAGCAGCTCCGTGACATACAGCGCTGACAGCAGCTCCGTGACATACAGCGCTGACAGCAGCTCCGTGACATACAGCGCTGACAGCAGCTCCGTGACATACAGCGCTGACAGCAGCTCCGTGACATACAGCGCTGACAGCAGCTCCGTGACATACAGCGCTGACAGCAGCTCCGTGACATACAGCGCTGACAGCAGCACCGTAAGCAGCCCCAGGAGGAAGTCAGCACAGCACAGGGATGGTGTGATCCCCTCATAATAAGAACCCCCAGGAGGAAGTCAGCACAGCACAGGGATGGTGGGAGCCCCTCATAATAAGAACACCCAGGAGGAAGTCAGCACAGCACAGGGATGGTGGGAACCCCTCATAATAAGCAGCCCCAGTAGAAATATGACACCGCTCAACCTCTTCAAAGAGGAGGGTAGGGGCATATAGTACGGTGTGCTTTTTTGGGTCAGGGAAGTGAGCCAAATGAATTAAGAAGGTCTGTGTGCTTGATTCCAAAAATTGTTTATAGACATATACATGGTCTACTGATCACATGTGTTGAATTCCTCCGAGATCCATGCCTCATTCATTTTTAGAAATGTGAGGTAGTTAACACTGTGGTGAGCTAGGCGAGTACGCTTATCGGTCACAATCCCCCCTGCTGCGCTGAACGTCCTTTCGGACAGGACACTGGATGAGGGGCAAGCCAACAGTTCGATTGCAAATTGGGCAAGCTCTGGCCAGAGGTCAAGCCTGCCCACCCAGTAGTCTAGGGGTTCATCACTCCTCAGAGCGTCCACATCGGCCGTTAACCCAATGTAGTCGGACACCTGACGGTCTAGGCGTTCCCTGATGCTGGATCCGGATGACACCTGTCGATGGGTCGGCTGAAAGAATGACCTCATATCCGAAGTCACCAACACATCTTCAAACCGGCCTCTTCTTGCAGGCGCTGTTGGATTGGTACCCGCAAATCCTTCTCTGGGAGTGGGAATTGCTCCTCTGCCAGCGCACGCAAAAGCAGAATGCAGCATTTCTCGAAGCAAGGCCTGGAAGTGCTGCATTCTGACAGCCCTCTGCGACGGCGGTAACATTTCCGCCATTTTGTGTTTGTACCGGGGGTCTAAGTACGTTGCCACCCAGTACTGGTCCTTGACCCTCATGCTTTTTATACGGGGGTCCCTATTAAAACACTGGAGCATGAAGGCCCCCATTTGCACTAAAGTGGAAGCGGTGTGGTGGCCTGGCTCCTGCTCATCATCCAGGATAATGTCGTCCTCTTCATTCTCCTCTCCCCATCCTCGCACAACAGGGATCCCAGAAAGGTTTAAAGCATGCTCTTCTTGCTCCTGCTCATCCGCCCCGGCACCATCCTCCTCTGACTCCTCATCAGACTCCTGTTGTTGACTTGTCTCAGATAGAGTAGCCCCCCCTGGGAATTCATCCAGCATTGCGACTTCCTCATCTTCCCGCTCCTGCTCCTCCACAGCCTGATCAATGACACGACGCAATGCACGCTCCAGAAAGAAGGCATAAGGTACCATGTCACTGATGGCGCCATGGCTGCGACTGACCAGTTTGGTGATCTCCTCAAATGGCCGCAGAAGTCTGCATGTGTCGCGCATGAGCAGCCACTGGCGCGGTGAAAAAAAACCCAGCTCCCCAGAACCGTTTCTTTCGCAGAGTTCATACAGGTAGACGTTAACTGCACGTTTCTGCTGGAGCAGCCTATCAAGCATATAGAAGGTTGAGTTCCATCGCGTCGGGCAATCGCAAATAAGACGTCTGACCGGCAGATGGTGTCGCCGCTGAATGTCAGCAAGGCGAGCCATGGCCGTGTAAGATCTTCTGAAATGGGCCGAGATTTTCCTTGCCTGCCGCAAGATGTCCTGGACCCCAGGGTATTTGACAAGGAATCGCTGCACGACCAAGTTTAAGACGTGTGCCATGCACGGCACGTGCGTGATTTTGCCCTGTTTCAATGCGCTAAGCAGATTGGCACCGTTGTCACACACCACTTTACCAACTGTCAAATTGAGCGGTGTTAGCCACTCATCTGCCTGTGAACGCAAAGCTGAAAGGAGTGCCGGGCCAGTGTGGCTCTTTGCTTCCAGGCACAACAGACGCAGCACGGCATGGCAACGTCTCACCTGGCATGTGGAATAGGTTCTGGGGAGCTTGGGCGGTGCAGTGGAAGAGACGCTAGCAGCGGAAAAGGAGGAGGCAGCTGAGGAGGAGAGGGAGGAGGATGGAGTAGGAGGAGGAGAAGAAGAGTCAGGCCTGCATGCAATCCGTGGCGGTAAAACCAAATCTACACGGGTGCCACGGGTTACATGCTTGACGGCCGTCAGAAGGTTCACCCAGTGGGCAGTAAAACTGATATACCTTCCCTGCCCGTGTTTGCTAGACCACGTGTCTGTGGTCAGATGTATCTTGGCACCGACACTGTGTGCCAGAGATACATTCACTTGCCGCTGAACATGGCCATATAGCTCTGGGATGCCCTTCTCTGAGAAATACTTCCTTCCTGGGACCTTCCATTGTGGTGTTCCAATGGCCACAAATTTGCGAAAGGCCTCCGAGTCCACCAGTTTATATGGCAGTAGTTGGCGGGCTATGAGTTCTGACAAGCCAGCCGCCAACCGTTGGGCAAGAGGGTTATCCGGCGTCATCATTTTTTTACGCTCAAACATTAGGCCCACGGAAGCCTGCCTTTTTGCAGAAAAATGTGAGCTTGGCGTGATGGAAGGTGGAGTGGAGGACAATTGTGAGGAGAGAGGAGAAGGAGAAGTAGAAGACGAGGCTGGACGGTGAGAGCCTGCAGTGTGGCTTTGTGTGTTCCGTTGCTCCCACTGGGCTCGGTGATGGCTGCTCATGTGCCTTCTTAAGGCGGTCGTCCCTAGGTGAGTATTGGGCTTACCGCGACTAACGCGTTGACTGCAAAGATTGCAGATGGCAACGCTATTGTCAGCAGCGGACACGTTAAAAAAAGCCCACACTGCGGAGCCATGTGCCGGTGTCCTGGGAGCGCCAGATGTGACCGTACATGGTCGATGACTCGCTCCTGATACATTTGCAGTCTGCTTTGTCCCTGCTGTGCAATGTAAGTCATTGCTGCTTCTCCTCCCTATCTGCTGGTCCATATCTCCCTCTGAACTCCCCTCCTCTTCCTCTCTTGTGGGCACCCACGTGACATCACTAGACACGTCATCATCAACGTCACCTTCCCCACCGCTATAAGTAGAGTAGGCAGCAACACCGGGGACCAACCTCCTCCTTGGGCTGATCTGGGTACTGGCGTCAGACTGCTGAGTAGCGCTTGTTGCTACCTCCTCTTCCTGATCCAATACCAAGAGTGGCTGCGCATCAGAAATGTCCTCTTGATATGGATCGGAAAATAATTCCAGTGACTCAAGCGGAAGGTATGTGGTGGTGGTGGTGGTGGTCGTGTTGTTGGTGGTAGTGTCTTTGGGGGTGCACATAGCAGAGAGTGAAGAAGAGGGTGCAGATCGAGAGGATGAGGAGGGTGCAGAAGAGTAAGGCTGAGCGAGCCACTCAACCAAGTCTGGTGCATCCTTTAAAGTAATTGAACGCACCTTCTGCAACTTCCCACTTTGGCTCAAGCCTGTTGCTCCTGCCCTACCCCTACCACCCCTGCGGAAGGGCCTGCCTCTTCCTCTGCATGTCATTTTTTAAATGACCCTGTGACAAAACTCTTAGTCCCTATACCGCTGAAGGACTGCTGCAGTATAGGTGAGCGGTCAGCAGTGGTGCACGTCAACCCTATCTATTGTGGACCGATAGCGGTCCTTACAGAACAGCAGACTGTACCGCACTCAAGCCTATGTACCGTAGCACCCTATACCAAGTTACCAGTCCTTATAAGAACTTTTGTGGACCAAGCAGGTTGTGTATTAGTGTTTAGCAGACTGTACGTCAGTCCCTATACCGCTGAAGGACTGCTGCAGTATAGGGCAGCGGTCAGCAGTGGTGCACGTCAACCCTATCTATTGTGGACCGATAGCGGTCCTTACAGAACAGCAGACTGTACCGCACTCAAGCCTATGTACCGTAGCACCCTATACCAAGTTACCAGTCCTTATAAGAACTTTTGTGGACCAAGCAGGTTGTGTATTAGTGTTTAGCAGACTGTACGTCAGTCCCTATACCGCTGAAGGACTGCTGCAGTATAGGGCAGCGGTCAGCAGTGGTGCACGTCAACCCTATCTATTGTGGACCGATAGCGGTCCTTACAGAACAGCAGACTGTACCGCACTCAAGCCTATGTACCGTAGCACCCTATACCAAGTTACCAGTCCTTATAAGAACTTTTGTGGAACAAGCAGGTTGTGTGTTAGTGATTAGCAGACTGTACGTCAGTCCCTATACCGCTGAAGGACTGCTGCAGTATAGGTGAGCGGTCAGCAGTGGTGCACGTCAACCCTATCTATTGTGGACCGATAGCGGTCCTTACAGAACAGCAGACTGTACCGCACTCAAGCCTATGTACCGTAGCACCCTATACCAAGTTACCAGTCCTTATAAGAACTTTTGTGGACCAAGCAGGTTGTGTATTAGTGTTTAGCAGACTGTACGTCAGTCCCTATACCGCTGAAGGACTGCTGCAGTATAGGGCAGCGGTCAGCAGTGGTGCACGTCAACCCTATCTATTGTGGACCGATAGCGGTCCTTACAGAACAGCAGACTGTACCGCACTCAAGCCTATGTACCGTAGCACCCTATACCAAGTTACCAGTCCTTATAAGAACTTTTGTGGACCAAGCAGGTTGTGTATTAGTGTTTAGCAGACTGTACGTCAGTCCCTATACCGCTGAAGGACTGCTGCAGTATAGGGCAGCGGTCAGCAGTGGTGCACGTCAACCCTATCTATTGTGGACCGATAGCGGTCCTTACAGAACAGCAGACTGTACCGCACTCAAGCCTATGTACCGTAGCACCCTATACCAAGTTACCAGTCCTTATAAGAACTTTTGTGGACCAAGCAGGTTGTGTATTAGTGTTTAGCAGACTGTACGTCAGTCCCTATACCGCTGAAGGACTGCTGCAGTATAGGGCAGCGGTCAGCAGTGGTGCACGTCAACCCTATCTATTGTGGACCGATAGCGGTCCTTACAGAACAGCAGACTGTACCGCACTCAAGCCTATGTACCGTAGCACCCTATACCAAGTTACCAGTCCTTATAAGAACTTTTGTGGAACAAGCAGGTTGTGTGTTAGTGATTAGCAGACTGTACGTCAGTCCCTATACCAATGAAGGACTGCTGCAGTATAGGGCAGCGGTCAGCAGTAGTGCACGGCAACCCTATGTATTGTGGACCGATAGCGGTCCTTACAGAACAGCAGACTGTAACGCACTCAGGCCTATGTACCGTAGCACCCTATACCAAGTTACCAGTCCTTATAAGAACTTTTGTGGACCAAGCAGGTTGTGTGTTAGTGATTAGCAGACTGTACGTCAGTCCCTATACCAATGAAGGACTGCTGCAGTATAGGGCAGCGGTCAGCAGTAGTGCACGGCAACCCTATGTATTGTGGACCGATAGCGGTCCTTACAGAACAGCAGACTGTACTGCACTCAGGCCTATGTACCGTAGCACCCTATACCAAGTTACCAGTCCTTATAAAAACTTTTGTGGACCAAGCAGGTTGTGTGTTAGTGTTTAGCAGACTGTGCGTCAGTCCCTATACCGCTGAAGGACTGCTGCAGTATAGGGCAGCGGTCAGCAGTAGTGCACGGCAACCCTATGTATTGTGGACCGATAGCGGTCCTTACAGAACAGCAGACTGTAACGCACTCAGGCCTATGTACCGTAGCACCCTATACCAAGTTACCAGTCCTTATAAGAACTTTTGTGGACCAAGCAGGTTGTGTGTTAGTGATTAGCAGACTGTACGTCAGTCCCTATACCAATGAAGGACTGCTGCAGTATAGGGCAGCGGTCAGCAGTAGTGCACGGCAACCCTATGTATTGTGGACCGATAGCGGTCCTTACAGAACAGCAGACTGTACTGCACTCAGGCCTATGTACCGTAGCACCCTATACCAAGTTACCAGTCCTTATAAGAACTTTTGTGGACCAAGCAGGTTGTGTGTTAGTGATTAGCAGACTGTACGTCAGTCCCTATACCAATGAAGGACTGCTGCAGTATAGGGCAGCGGTCAGCAGTAGTGCACGGCAACCCTATGTATTGTGGACCGATAGCGGTCCTTACAGAACAGCAGACTGTACTGCACTCAGGCCTATGTACCGTAGCACCCTATACCAAGTTACCAGTCCTTATAAGAACTTTTGTGGACCAAGCAGGTTGTGTATTAGTGTTTAGCAGACTGTGCGTCAGTCCCTATACCGCTGAAGGACTGCTGCAGTATAGGGCAGCGGTCAGCAGTAGTGCACGGCAACCCTATGTATTGTGGACCGATAGCGGTCCTTACAGAACAGCAGACTGTACCGCACCCAAGCCTATGTACCGTAGCACCCTAGACAGACCAAGTTACCAGTCCTGATAAAGAGCTTTGTGGAACAAGTGAGTTGTGAATGATTAGCAGACTGCAGCAGAAGGGCAGCAGTCAAGTATAATATTCTTTCTATATTTGGAAGAAAGAATATTATACGTGTACAAGCCTATTACCGTACCACTGATACCAGTCCTGAAAAGAACCTTTGTGGAACTAATAGTAACAGCAAGTCTTTAAAATTATCCTCACTGCCTGACACACTGCTTCCTGCCTGTCCCTATACAAATTGGCAAAAAAGAGTAGGCTGGAACGATTAGCTGGAACAGCTCTTTTGTGGACCTGATAGTAACAGCTAATGATGATGATGATGATGATGATGAAGAAAGACTAATCTGGCTGAGCTGTCCCTAAAATAGCAGCATACAGCGCTCTGTCCCTTTATCTAAACTGACAAAAGAAACTCAGGCTGCTGACCTAACACCTATACCAGTCCTGAAAAGAACTTTTGTGTACCAAATAGCTAGCGTTTTCTCTGTCCCTACTCCACACAGGATCCTTTCCCTACAGTGACAGAAGAAAGAATGTAAAATGGCCACCGGATCGGGTGTATTTATAGGTTAGGGGGAATGTCCAAGTGTCCATGAGCTGTCATGTCTCAATTGGTTGTCCTGTAACACATGATAAACGTGTCACGAAAGGTTAAAGTTCTTGTATACATTAAACACGTAAGTCCGCCGGGGCGAACGACGGAAAAAGGCGTTCGAACCCGCGGACGGCGAAAGTCGGAAATTCGCCGCGAAACGACCGCCGGGCGAACCGTTCGGCCATCACTAGTATCAAGCTGTCAATTGTTCAATAAACTATATTGTTCAAAAAAAAAAAAAAATGCATATCCATGATGTAAAAAAAAAAAAGAACAAACACATGTCTAAAAAAGCTCTCCTATCCTTGTAAAATAGCCCTTTCATTCAAAAAATAACCTGTGAAAGTAATGTTCTTATGTGATGTGTAAGGAACAGCAGTCAACAACTGCACTACAAAACCGTAAGAAAGCAGGGGGGCTTGTAGTTCTTTAAGCCCAGGCGATGTCAACTGACAAGTGTTGTGTGTGGTTTACTGAGGTGCTTCAATTCAGTAGCTCACAATGATCTCCTCTATAGCTTTGATTATAAAGAAAATATGATCTCTAGTTTTAAAAAAAAAAGTGTGTGTATATATATATATATATATATATATAATTTTTTTTAAATTTTTTTTTTAACTAGAGATCATATTTTCTTTATAATCAAAGCTATAGAGGAGATCATTGTGAGCTACTGAATTGAAGCACCTCAGTAAACCACACACAACACTTGTCAGTTGACATTGCCTGGGCTTAAAGAACTACAAGCCCCCCTGCTTTCTGTGTGTTTGTGTTTATATTTTTTTCTCATAAAAAAGGAACTCCTCTATTTCTCAGACATTGCAACCTAATTTTTCAGTAAATATAAATGCTGGCGATAATGCTACAAAAGGAGAAGATGCCGTGACTGGGTTTGGTTTGTGGGACATTCATTGAACCCATCATGGGTTCTAAAACCCAAACCTTATTGAATTGTATAGGGGAAGATTTTAAAAATGGATCACGGACATTTTCATTTGCAGTGGATTAAACAAAAAAGTGCATTATGAACTGGGCACTGTGATGGGGGAATGTACCAATAATTGCATTTTTTTTTAAATAACCTACAGTGGTAGATGCCTTTAAACTGTATATGGTGTTATGAAGCAGTATGATTCTCACGGACAGCATCAACAACACTGTATTCTGGCATCAGATATGGTGCATGTGTAAATGATTTTTTACTGTTACATTAGTACATGGCTTAAATACAGGAGCAGCAGCCCAATCTTATTCATTTCCACCTGAAAAGGAATGTTTTGGCTGCAGCACCTGAAATACAGCTAAAGCCTCTGACTTCATACAAACCGGCCAGTGGCAAAACTGTTTATTAATATACTTTGTGGGCTTCATTTTTCACACGGCATTGCCCTAAAGTTTAATAAAATGTCATAACAGACAAACCATAATACCTTTCTTTCACCTTATCCCCAATTACTCTCAAAATATTTCAACTTTAGACTTTAGGTATTTGTTTGGTAGTAACTAGCTAATGTCAGTACTATACGTGGCCACTCGGATAGGTATCAAATTGAAAGAGACAAGACAGGTTTTGTCCTGCAAAAAAAAATAGAGTGTATTTTTGGGAGGCAATGGGCACAAATATTGTTCAGTGGTTTGACATTATGTAAGCAGCTTTAAGATGCAATCTAAAGGGGAGAAACAAGGTCAGGTTTATCTATAATACACCCATTAGAGTGTATCATTTGGGAAACCATAACCACAAATATTATACAGTGGATGAGTGGTGGATGAGTGGTGGATGAGTGGTAGTCAGCTTGATTAGGCTGCGCAATGAGACAGAGATACGAGGAAGGTTTTATCTTGAAATAAATATTAGTTTGTGTAATTTTGGAGACTATAGACACACATATTTCCAGTAGCTGGGCAGTGTGTTAGTAGCTAGGCTGTATTTTAAGAGAGGGAGATAAGGAAGGTTTTATCCTTAATACATTTTAGAGTGCATTTTCTATAAGATAACAGCAACAGAAATTGGACAGTGGCTGGAAGGTATCTAAGAACCTTTTGGGCCGCAGTGTGGGAGGGAGAGACAAGGCAGGTTTTATCTTGCAACAAACATTTGAATGTATTATTTCAGATGACATTAGCCACAAATATTATACAGTGGCTACAGAGTAAATAAGTATCTTGATTAGGCTGTAGTATAAAAGCTGAGGTGAGTCAAATTGTATCCAAGAATAAAATTGAGTGTATTTTAGAAACAATAGCCACAAATATGTATTGTACAGTCAATGGACAGTATGCAAGCAGTTTGATTAGGCCACAATGTAAAAAGGATATATAAGGCAATTTTTATTGTAAAATACAGAAAAAAAGAAATTTCAGAGAAACTAGCCACAAATATAGTACAATTACTGAACTTTATGTAAGCAGCTTGATTGGGCCAAGATATAAATGACGGAGACAAGGAAAATCCAGAAATAAAAACTAGAATATATTATTTCAGAGTCAATAGCCACAAATATTGATCATGCGTTGAACAAAATGTAAGCAGCTTGATTAGGTCACAATGTAAGATTAAGAAAGGGATTTCATGAATCCAGAAATAACATTTACAGTGTTTATTTCAGAGACAATAAACATAGTTATTGTACAGTTGCTTGATGGTATTCAAGCAGCTTGGTGAGGCTGCAATATAAGATGGAGAGATGAGGCAGGTATCGTCTTGAAATAAACATTGGAGTGTATTTCAGTGAGACAATAGCCACAGATATTTTTGAGTGCCAGAGCACTGGAAGAGGCTGAAATCTTTGAGACAGAGCATGACTTAACCTGCAACAAATGTTAGAAATTTTGCAGCAGAAGTGGCACTCCGGAAACATTATGCATGGCACATTTAGGGCCTTTTCACAGCTAAATCATACAGGAGGCCTGTAATGCTGCAGAGTGCTAACTGCTAAGTAGTAAGCATGCTACAAACTCACTTGCTTGCTGGGAGAAGAAGCACTCATGGGCTCTACACAGGTAGAGCTCAGTGGAAACTGGAAGTTCACAAACATAAACGTCCCTCCCTCACATTTCCATTTGTTAATGAAATGGGAATTGATTTTTGTCATATTTTTTGTTAGTGGATGAAAATATGGTGTACTTTTTGTTTTGTTTTCATCACTGTAAAAAGGCAGTTGATGAAAATTTTTGCAAAAATGTTTTTGCCAATGAAATTAACACTGGTGGCAGACCAGCAGAGATGAAAATATAAGCTGGTAATGGTGGAAGGTCAGCAGAGGTGGCAGGAGCTTGTATTGTTGGCAGCAGCAGACCCAAAGAGGTGGCAGTGGCTTCTAATGGTGGTAGGAGCTGGTAATAGGTGCTGTCCAGCAGAGGCAGCAAGAGCTGGTAAAGATAGGAAGCCAGCAGAGGTGGCAAAACTGCTAATGATGGCAGGCAAACATAGGTGGCAGGAGATGGTAATGGTGACAGCAAAGCAAAAGAGCACGAGTCGTAATGATGGCAGGCTGTCATGTATCTGGTGTGACCAGTACTACGTGGACAGCAACAGAGGAAATCAAACACATGTAAGGTGAAAATATTATGATTTTAAGATAAGTGAAAATATATATATATATATATAAATACAACCACCTCCAATATCACACAGTGCACAATAAACCAATACCAAACAGAGACCCACAAACAATAACAGTCAGACAAGTATATAAAATAAATAGGGGAATACCAGAATGGTAAACTTAGCCAGGCCAGGGTGATCAACAGGAGATCAGCAGATGGGGGCAGGGAGTAAACAGGACAGGGAAAGGATGGATGGATAAGGCTGCAGGACCAAGGTAAAGGTACCAGGGTCACAGGAGAGACAGGGTTAAGGTACAGAAACAGGATCAGGTACAAAGCTCTCAGGTTCAGGTCAGGACTCAAGGAAGATACCAAGGCAAAGTGTGTGTGTGTTTGCCGGATATTTATACACATCTCCTGCAATCAGGCTCAGGTGACGTCTGATCTCAAGACATGATGTCGGCTCCACACTGCCAGGAACCACCCGTTGGTGGACGCCAGTACTGCAGTCCAAAGATCAAATAGTACCACAAGCAGGAGAAAGCTCCCCTGACAGTTCCAGACTGCCAGGAGACACCCGCTAGTGGACATCAGTACTGCATGTCAAATGTCTGACAGCGCCTCCAGCAGGTGGGACCTTTCCAGACACAGGCCAGCAGAAATGGTAGGTGCTGGCAACCATTTTTTTGGCAGGGGGAAAAGGAAAATGTAGTTGGTAGCATGTGCAGCAGGGTTTTTATATTTATTGCCGTCGTTTTTAAGTAAGTGAGTCGTTCTACAGTGTTGGGACAGCCATTATCATCTTCCTGTATCAAAACCATCTGTGCTGAAAACCTTCTTAGTTAGAACACTGGCAACAGGGCATTTTCTGCATTTGCTCATCCACTGCTCACCACTTTCACTCCCTTCTCCACCACTCATCTCTGAAGCCCCTTGTTTACTGCCCATTACTTTGTCCATCACTCAAAACTATAACCCCTTATCTACCACTCACCTAACGCACCCCTTCATCCATCACATGACTTTGTCCACACCTAACCACTGAACCACCTCATCCACTGCACTCCTCTTACACCACTGCTCACCTTTGCACTCGCTCATTCACTTCTCACCTCTGCACCACCTCCTCCATTACTCACGACTTCACCCCTGATCAATCCTGCAGCCCCCTCCCCCTGCATAATTTCCCACTAATGCTCATTTCTGCACCTCCACCCCTCTTTCACCAGTAGTCTCCTGCCCCCCTTCTTCCACTACCGCTCACTTCTGCATCCCCTGCACTCCTCTTTCACCAGTATTTACCTATCCCCCCTCCTACCCCTCTTCCACCACTGCACACATTTGCACACTCCACCCCTCTTACATCAGCATCTCAGTGAAGAGAAATGTGTGCAGTAAGTGCACAGTGGGCCCTACCCCCTTTGGGACCAGTGTGAACACAGAACACATACAGCGTACATAATTTCTGTTTTGTCAAGGATGCTGCTGGAAGCTGCTGAGTGAAGTTCAGAGAGTTTAGTGAAGTTCAATCCTACACCTGAGTCATGCTGACCCTCTTCCCAGCTTGACGTGCCGTAAGGTATGCCTCTGGAATCCCTTGTGAGACTTTCCCTCGCTATTGCTTAAGGCTGCTGAAGCTACAGCAGATGCAGATAATCTTGTGGATGGGGGAAGAGTTGGAAAGTGAGGAATGAAGAGTAAGAGAAGCGTGAGTGTTTTTCTGGTGACCATTATTACTGTTGTGCTGCTTCCACTGAACTTTTTAGGGCAGATCCATATGACTCCCCATTCCTAAATGACTGGTAGTTTTACCACGACTGATATGCTACATGCAGGGGATGCAAATCACAATGCTGCTATTGGAAGCAGAAGTGTGAAAAAACCCAGAGCTCAGTGTGCCCACCCTGGGTATAACATTTGCCTGTACCCTTGGGGCAGTGCCACCCGATGGAATAGTACTGCTTCTCCCTCGGGCCCTCTGCAAGCTACTCCTGCCCTTGGACAAAATTCTCCCTTGGTACGGTACTGTAATGTTTCTTGAACTCCGGCAGAGTAAAACGGAATTGTAAGTGCTCATTCATATGTGTAGCATATTTAAAGAAATAAAATATTGGGAAACAATTAATTTATTGCACAGATGTACAGAATTAGATTTTTGGGTTTTTTTTTTGCCCTGACATACCGTATATATCTTAAAATAAGCCAAAAAAAAGAAAACAGTACTTGACTAAAGTGTTCCTGTATTCTGGAGATTTTTTCTGCTAAAATTATTTTTTGTGCCATTCTTCGTGTTACCGCCAAGATTTAGTTTTGGCTTACTGAGTTTTGCCTTCTCAAAAGATTTTATTTTTCAAGAAAATAATTTCAGTCTCCAAGGCTTAACTGCAAAATGTTTTTTGGGTGTTGTTTGCACACTAGGTTTATAGATTTTTTTTTCTACCAGAAAAGATATATTTTTCACAGTTTGTGAGCTTCTGCAAAGCCTTCAAGGTTAAACTCCAATTTTATTTAGTGTTGCCACAACCTGTCAAGAGATCGTTATTTAAAATATATTTTTTTTGTTTTTGCCTTTCTGCCAGGTCTGTGATGATAGTGCTGCTCTTGCTGCACATTGACCAAAACAGAATAATTTAACACAGTGTTCTTCAGGTCCAAAAAGGTGGCACATATGTAGGTTTGAAAAAGTTAAATTTAACTCTGGAAAATTATAGAAGGGAATTTGTAAACAAATGAGCAGAACTTGCAAAGTGAATGAATTGGTGAAATAACTCAGAGAACTTTCCTCATCTTTATTAATCATTTATCATTGTCACAGACAGTGCTTTTGTTGATTGCCAAATTACCAATAACTGCCAGGAATTCTCACCCCTCACTCAAAGTGCTTCAATTACACTGACAAGACACAGTATTTGTCACATTATATTGCAAGTTTGAGAACCTGTTATCGACTGAGGGTTGTTGTTAAAAAAGACTCTGTGGTTGATTTAATAAAGGCAAATAGCCTGTTTGTTCTCTTTGTAAGGGAAGTTGCATACTACGAGAGAATTTGCCCCAACACTTGGTGAATGTATTGTAATTCACTTTGCGAAGAATACTCAATCATGTGCAATGAAAATGTAAAAAAAGAAAAAAATGTATTTTTACTTGTACATGATTAGATGATAGAAGTCAGCTAAGCTTCAGCTCATTCAAGCTCTGGGGGAAATTTCCTTGTAGAATGCAGCTGCACTTGAAAAGTGAACAGTCTGTTTGCCTTTACAAAATCAACTTGAAGTATTTCATATATTTTTTCATGTTTACTGTGTGCATACTAAATAAATTGTATGCATAAAACTTGTATTTTCTGTAAAGTAAATCATCTTCCTGAGATTCCTTCATCTTTCTTTTTATTCCCAGAAGGCTGGTAGCATCAACATCTGATTGTCAACAGCTACCCTCTGGACCAGCAACATAGCAAGAAAGAGGATGAGGAAAAGCGTCGGTACAGGTTGATACCACGCACATTTGCCAACTGGCTGTAATCGTTCGCCATCATGGTGAGCGTTATAAGGGAAAAGAACCCCGAACACTGTTCGGTGCTTTTCTGTTACATGGATGTAGTGGGTGAGGCTTAAAGATAGGGATGAGCCGAACACCCCCTGGTTTAGTTTGCAGCAGAACATGCGAACAGGCAAAAAATGTGTTTGAACACGTGAACACTGTTAAAGTCTATGGGACATGAAAAATCAAAAGTGCTAATTTTAAAGGCTTATATGCAAGTTATTGTCATAAAAAGGGTCTGGGGACCTGGGTCCTGCCCCAGGGAATATGTATCAATGCAAAAAAAAGTTTTAAAAACTAACATTTTTTTCAGGAGCAGTGATTTTAATAATTTAAAAAGATGTATTTTTGGGGGGACCCCGCACTTTTTTTTTTTTTGGTTCGGGGTTCCCCTGTGGGGGAATCCCATGGCATTTTTTTTTAATGACTTTGATGTGTATTGCTGAGACCGACAATTCATTATAGCCGCGAATACTCTTAAATTACTTTTTTTCCTTTAGAAATGTCATTTTGATCTCGGACTCTTCTAAACACGGGAAACATGCACCACTTTACAGGCATACTATAGACACCCTCCAGGTACGAATTTTAAAGGAATATTTCATTTTTATTGTTTCACTTTAAGCATTATTAAACTCACTGCTCCTGAAAAAACGGCTGTTTTTAAAACTATTTTTTGCATTGATACATGTCCCCTGGGGCAGGACCCAGGCTCCAAACACTTTTTATGACAATACCATGCATATAAGACTTTAAAATTAGCACTTTTGATTTCTCCCATAGACTTTTAAAGGGTGTTCCGTGGCTTTCAAATTTGCTGCGAACACCACAAATTGTTCGCTATTCAGCGAACAGGCGAACACAGATTGTTTGAGTCAAACTTACGCTTGACTTGAACGTCGGGCTCATTCCTACTTACAGAGTCTATGGTGGATCTGCGTGGCTAAAGTATGATGAACAGTTCCAGCAGAGCAGGGCGGTCCGTCCTTGAGTTGGGATCACAGGACATCTGAATGAGGCTCATGTCCTCGGTGAGGGTCCCAAGTCCCTGTCCCTGTACACAATGGTTGTTAAGGATGAGGAGGAGCCTGATGGGGAAACTGAGACACAAGCTCCCCATCAGGTCTTCTCTCTCCTTGTAATTAACAGCAGGTAGTGGACAGATTCTATAGTCAATAGCAGGATGTCTATTGGCTACAGATCTGCCTATTGCCTGCTGTCAATCACAAGAGGAGTGGAACTGATGGGGGACTAGTGTCTCAACTTCTTGATCAGAATATAGCCTGATTTTTTTTTTTTTGCTATTTCAAATTGATGGCTACTATGCCATATATGTAAAATCAGTGGATTTTGAAGCTGCTTTATTATTTTGTTTCAATGTGTATGATGTTTTATTTAGTCTTGTTTTGTCTGTTCACTAAGAAAATCAATAAAGATTGGGGAAAAAAAGACTAGAGCCTGTGAATCCCCATCAGGCTCCGCCCCTAGATACAAAATGTCCTGCTTCTGTGTTGTCTTTGTGACAGCTGTAGGAGGAAGACACTCTGGTCAAAGCAAGCCTCCTCATGTAGTGCATGCCCCATATTTATGCACCTGTCTACAACAGGTACATGAATCTGTCACCCGCACAGCCATTTGTCACGCAAAGGCATGTTGGAGGTACAGTGTCTTAGAAATCATATATGGATTCCCCTGAATGTATCTTTGTCTCATCACATGGGAAATAGATGCTGGAGAGGTGTCTAAAGCAAGTGATCGTGAGATTGGAAAATGGTCCTCCTAACCCCCGTTTGTTAGTCTGAGACCAGGAGGTGTCAATGACAGCTTGGTCTCTCTGCTGGTGGCACGTGATTGAGCCACTCCCATTACAAAAACATGGAGCACCACGGAAGAAAGCCCACTTTTTTAACACTACATATATGCATGATCTTGGCAGGAAGGTGTTAAATAATGACAGTTATTGCCAAAGTAACAGGCCCACAGTGGAAATATAAAAACTTCTCTGGTACATGGGTGGTGTGTAGGTAGGTGTGAGAGTTGGAATAGCTAGATCTAAACCTGGTCATCCTGCCTTGAAGGTTTTGATTCATGTACAGTTGTGCTCATTAAGTTTATATACACTGGCAGAATTTGATTTATTGGTCATTTTTCAGAGAATATGAATGATAACACAAAATCTTTTTATTTTCACTAATGGTTAATGTTTTATTATCAATCAACTCTGTTTACTCTTTTTAAATCATAATCACAACAGAGGCTACCCAAATGACCCTGGTCAAAAGTTTACATACCCTGGTGATTTTGGCCTGATAACATGCAGTAGACATGTGCGCCATCAATAAATGTGTTTTGTTTCATTCCGTTCCATTTAGCATTAGCCATTAATTCATATTTCATAATTCGTGTCCAAAATTAGATTTGTATTATTACGAAATACGAATTTTCGTTAGGTTCGTTAACTTTTCGTAACAATTACGAACGTTTGTTATGATGGATTTATCATTATGAGGGGCTCCCACCATCCCTGTGCTGTGCTCGTTATGAGGAGCTCCCACCATCCCTGTTCTGTGCTGACTTCCTGGGTTTTTAACTTCATCATAATGAATAATTGTAATTAACAAACATTCTTATTTTCTCTGATTCTGAATTTGCCATCGACTACCATTACCAGTCTCCCAGTTCCATATTAAAAAAGGACATTTTCCCAACCTTCACTCAGCAACAGAAGAAAACCTCTGATTGGTCAACAAAACACCAGTCACGTTTCCGTTGTAACGGAATTTGGATCCGAAATTCGTAAATGAAATTTCGTATTTTGTACAAAATTTGGAAGCATAGCAATTCGTATTTCGGATCCTCCCAAATGTACAAATTTACAGAAATTCGTACGAATTTTCGCTTTGTACCAAACTAATCGCACATGTCTAACATGCACACAAGTTCACGCAAAGGGGTTTGAATGGCTAGTAAAGGTAACCATCCTGACCTGTGATCTGTTTGTCTGTAATTAGTGTGTGTGTATAAAAGGTCAATACGTCTCTGGACTCCTGACAGACCCTTGAATCTTTCATCCAGCGCTATACTGACGTTTCTGCATTCTGAGTCATGGGAAAAGCAAAAGAATTGTCAAGGTATCTGCAGGAAAAGGTAGTTGAACTGTATAAAACAGGAAAGAGGTATAAAAAGGTATCCAAGGAATTGAGAATGACAATTAGCAGTGCTCAAACTCTAATCAAGAAGTGGAAAATGAGGGGTTCTGTTGAAACCAAACCACGGTCAGGTAGACCAACTAAAATTTCAGCCACAACTGCCTGGAAAATTGTTTGGGATGCAAAGAAAAACCCACAAATAACTTCAAGGAAAATACAGGACTCTCTGAAAACATGTAGTGTGGCTGTTTCATGATACACAATAAGGAGGCACTTGAAGAAAGATGGGCTGCATTGTCGAGCTGCTAGAAGAAAGCCATTACTACGCAAATGCCCCAAAGTATCCTGCTTACAATATGCCAAACAGCACAGAGACAACATTCTGTCTATGTCCTTTGGCAATTTGGCAATAAAGTAACTATTCTACAGAAGTTCATCCTTCCATGGTGTGTGACCAATTTTCCTTTTCTTCAATTACTTTTGACAGTGGTGAGCTGGGGTCAGCACCCACAAGGAAATCTTTATCCACAGTCTGAGCAGTGTTAGCCCTTGTACACACGGTCGGAGATTCCGACAACTAAATCCGTCTGAGTTATTCCGACAGATTAATTCCGGAAGAGGTCCGGAAGTGATGTTTCATACACACGGTCGGGACAGCAAAGCCAGCAGATGGTGAAAAACAGGGTCCGTCATCCGGAGATAATTCCTGAAAATCATAAGGATTATTCTCCCGGATCTCACGGAGCAAAGGCATGTGCGAGAATTGGTCACGCTGGCGCAACCAATTCTTAGTCCACAAACACCTCCCCTCCCTGTTCATGGACAGGGCTTGTGTCAAAATAAGAACCCCAACACGAAGCCCCTGCACAGCACAAACTCTACGACGAGTACGTAGAAAAAACATGGTTTGAAAATGGTCGGCTGGTCAGAACGGACAACAGAAAGCACTGATAAATAGCAATGCCTGAAAGAACGACCTGAATAGCAGAAGCAAGCAGACAATAAGCAATGCAAATCAAAGCGTACTATAGCAAGTTATAGTCCACAATGAGAAACTAATGCTTACTGACTACACGCACTGATTATCAGATATGCAAAGACAAGCAGAAACTGAAGAGCAGTACCGAACTGAAGCACAAATCTGTGTCGGAAAATGTCGGAATTTTCGGTTGCCAAGAACGCGGTGACGTAAGCCGCGTATGTCGGCACTAGAAAAAGGAAGTTCAGCACCATGTCCGGCACCCTTTGGGCTCCTTCTGCTGATCTTGTGTCTATCGCGTGTTAGTAAAAGTTTGGTGAGAGACGATTCGCACTTTTCAGATTTGTGCTTCAGTTCGGTACTGCTCTTCAGTTTCTGCTTGTTTTTGCGTATCTGATAATCAGTGCGTGTAGTCAGTAAGCATTAGTTTCTCATTGTGAACTATATCTTGGTATAGTACGCTTTGATTTGCATTGCTTATTGTCTGCTTGTTTCTGCTATTCAGGTCGTTCTTTCAGGCATTGCTGTTTATCAGTGCTTTCTGTTGTCCGTTCTGACCAGCCGACCGTTTTCAAACCATGTTTTGTCTACGTACTCGTTGTAGAGTTTGTGCTGTGCAGGGGCTTTGTGTTGGGGTTCTTACTTTGACACAAGCCCGGTCCATGAACAGGGAGGGGAGGCGTTTGTGGACCAAGAATTGGTTGCGCCAGCGTGACCAGTTCTCGCACATGCCTTTGCTCCGTGAGATCCGGGAGAATAATCCTGATGATTTCAGGAATTATCTCCGGATGACGGACCCCGTTTTTCACCGTCTGCTGGCTTTGCTGTCCCCTTATATCACCAGGCAGGATACCTGCATGCGGCAAGCCATCACTCCGGAGCAGAGGCTCATCGCCACGTTGCGATACTTGGCGACAGGGAGAAGCCTTCAGGACCTCAAGTTCTCCACAGGCATCTCCCCCAGGCTCTGGGGATCATTATTCCAGAGACCTGTTCTGCCATCATTCAGGTCCTGCAGAAGGACTATATAAAGGTAAGTTTTATCCTTTAACATCACATTCTATGTATTTAATGATTGCTAATGTATTGGATTTCTTTCCTCATTCCCTAATTACCATCATTGCAATATGCTCTAATTCATATGCTCTGCCCCTTTGTCCTCATGCATATTTGCCTCACTAACTTCCCCACCATGCTCTTATTGGCCCATAAAACTATAGTCTAGTCACTTACCAATGTCTTTTGTCAGCTCCATAGTATTGCTTTCCCCTAAACACCCCCTAAAATTTCTACAAATGTTATGTGTGTGCTTGAATTCATGCAGAGTGACTTTTTTTTTTTGGGTTATGCCAAACTCATTAGGAACCCCCCTCCCCCCAACTGCTAGGTCAGCTGCTAGCAATCCTCTATCTTCTGACTTTACCAAACCCAATACACACTCTAACTACCTTTTTGATGGTCAAATTTATGGGCGAGTTCACCAAAGAATGTAGTGCAAGGGCCTGCCTCAATACTTTCAAATGCTATAATTTTTTTTCCCTATTATTATCTTGATATGTAATAGCAGAATGTCAAAATGTGCTTCCATTTTTAAAATTTTTTGGTATTATGACACTTCTTACCTGTCCGGTGGGCTGCCAATAGTGTAAGTAAGGAGGGGCTTCCCAAAGTATCACACATTATTTAGGCATTCAGCTCTCAATCAAGTGGAGAGGGTTACCTGTCCAAAACATCCCCCCCCCTCATTTTTAGCAAGGGCCCATCAGATGGGGGGATGGGGGGGGGTGATGACTCTGATAAGGGGACCTTATACTTTAGGCTTTAAATACTAATTTACCAAAATGTTATACTGATCTTGGCCAAAAATGTTGGTGTCTAATCTGCTTGCAATGTTGATTTGCAAAATTAAAAATTTTTTGTCTTGTTTCACTCCCCAGTTTCCTTCAACGCTACAGGAATGGCAGACTGTGGCTTTCCACTTTGCCAGTCGTTGGGACTTTCCCAATTGTGGGGGTGCAATTGATGGGAAACACGTCCGCATCGTCCCACCACCCAACTCGGGTCGTACTATTTTAACTACAAGTGGTTCATAGTATCGTGATGTTGGCGGTGGTGTCTGCAACCTATGACTTCTTGCATGTTGACGTGGGGCCAAATGGCCAGATGTCTGATGGTGGAGTGTTCGCACGGACGGAGTTCTACTGGCGTCTCCAGAGGAGAATCAGGAATCTCTCCCGTTCGTCTTCGCCGTGGATGAGGCGTTTGCCCTGGCAAACCATCTGATGCGGCCTTTCCCAATGAGGACCCTCACCTCGGACCAGAGGATTTTTAATTTATGGCTGGCCAGAGCCAGAAGAGTGGTGGAGAACACTTTTGGAATACTGGCCAGCTGGTTCCGCCTTTTTTTAATGCCTATCCACATGGCGGAATATAAAATAAATCACATAGTGCTTGCCTGCTGTGTTCTGCACAATTTCTTAAAAAGACATTCAGCAAACTATGCGGTCTCAGTTGGCCAAGATGCAGACTTGCTTGAAAATGAGAACCTCATGGGCCTTGAAGCTGCTCGTCCTGGCTTGCCCCCCCCCAAAGCGCCCGTGAGGTCCGAACCCAATACATGGAGTACTTTGTGGGTAGGGGGGCCATTGATAAGCCAGACAATGTCTGAGCGGCATTTTTGTAATACATTTTACTTTGAAACTCCAATAATCTTTGTTTTGATTTACTGCTTGGCTTGGTTTTAGGTGTCTCCTAGGTAAATTTTAGTTTTTTGTTGTTGTGCCTTTTTCTACAACAGTGCAAACCCAAGTTCTGAGCGAGATGAGGTGACAGTCTCTTCTTCAGATAATCTTATTATGTTGTGGGTCTGCTACACACACACCTTGTTTTTGTTAACTAATGTATGTAGTGAATTACTGACCAAAATCTTGCTCATTTTCAGCCCCATTATTGGACCTGAGCAAGTGGGCTTTATGCCTAATCGCGAGGCAAAGGATAACACCACTAAGTCCATAAATCTGATCCACAGGATGAGGCGGGAGCGGGTCGGAGGCCTTCTCTTGTCTACGGACGCTGAGAAGGCCTTCGACCGAGTCGCCTGGGACTTCATGTTTAAGGTGTGTGAACATGTGGGATTTGGAAAAAACTTAATGAAATGGATGCATGCTATATATGTGAATCCTAGTGCAAATATTAAAGTGAATGGCTCCCTATCAAATAAAGTTCTTATCAAAAATGGCACAAGACAGGGTTGTCCACTCTCACCCTTACTCTTCATCCTGTCGATCGAACCCCTGATCAGAACAATAAACAAACATGAAGCGATCCACGGAATTAAAGTACAGAACAGGGAATACAAAACTGCAGCGTACGCAGACGACCTGCTCTTCTACATCACACAACCGCATATATCAATCCCTAACCTACTGAAAACATTCCATGACTTTAACCACCTTTCCAATTTTAAAATAAATCAAAAAAAATGTGAGGCCCTGGGTTTGAACTTGGACACACAAACCGAAAAATTAACCAAATCCAATTGCCCATTTAAATGGGAACCGAACTCCCTGACTTATCTGGGGATTCATCTCTCCCAAGACCCAAATTCTTTATACCAACTCAACTTCCACCCTCTCCTGACCAAAATAGAAACAGACCTAAAAAAATGGACGAAAGGGAAATTCTCTTGGTTTGGCAGGGCTGCGATTTTAAAAATGGCAATTTTGCCAAGACTATTATACCTGTTCCATACCCTCCCAATAGAGTTACCCGAGTTTTTCTTTACACGTCTTTCCCGCATACAAAGAAACTTTCTGTGGGCAAATAAAAAACCACGCATCAAACTTACATACCTTTATAGATTAAAACACGAAGGAGGAATCGGATTACCTGATTTTAAGAAATATTACCAGGCTGCACAATTGTCCAGAATTATAGACTGGCATTGTCATGCCAGCCACAAAGATTGGGTAGACCTAGAAAAAGCTTACTCCACTCTGGACATACCACATCTTCCATGGACAAACTACTTAAACCTCCCTCTCGCAATTAAACAACACCCCACTATTAGCAATACACTCAAAATATTCAAGAAAATCGCAGTACCTTTAGGATTATCCACGAACACAGGGCCCCTCTCGACGCTAGCTAATAATCCAGATTTTATTCCCGGACTTAACAATCCAAAGATGTACATTACCTTTCCTTCTGAACCACTACTAATAACACACTGCATCCACAATAACAAACTGAAATCCAGACAGGATCTAAACAAGACACTCCCAATACACCCCCTATCAGAATGGTCATACATGCAAATCCATGACTTCATAAACAACAACAAACACAAAGATCAGATCCTCAGACCCATGTCTACATTTGAACTCATATGCCTAAAGAAAACACCTACCAGAAAAACAACCTCCATCATATACAAATGGCTTATGTGTCAAAATAAAAATGAAAGAGACAAATATAAACTCAAATGGGAAAGAGATCTCAATACCCAATTCTCCACGAAACAATGGGAAAAAGCTAATTTCTTCACACACAAATGTGCACTTAGTACGAGAATGCAGGAGACTTCTTATAAAATTCGCACGCAATGGTACATTACACCACTCACTAAACACAATTGGTCTCAACAGCACTCCAGGGTATGTTGGAGATGTGGATCTGAAACGGGCTCATTTCTCCACATTTGGTGGAACTGCACACTACTGAGACCCTTTTGGAATCAAATCCGACACTGGACCAACCATGTTACAGGCTCACACTCAACCCTCGACGCAGCCTGGTGTCTGCTACATATAAACAACCTTTCATATAGAACATACAAAAAATCCTTGACCAGACATTTCCTCAATGCAGCCAAAAATTTGATCCCACTACACTGGAACTCACGCTCTCTACCCTCAGTTGGAGACTGGCTTCGTAAAATACACCATATCTACGATATGGAAGAAATTATTGCTATTAAACAGGGCTCTAAACTTAACTGTTTCTTTCTTTTCTGTAACAGAATTTTATTGGGAAAGCTTCATCGCAATGAACAATACTTGCCTTTCCTTGATGTATTTACCCTTAGCCTTTATTCCAAGCGACCTAACCTTTTTTTTTTCTTTTTCACCCAGATTCTTTACATTGCAATGGTATGATTATATACACCCTTTCTCGCACATATATATTAGTTGTTATGATCGCTTTTCATATGTGAATGTACTCATAAGATACACTCCTAAGATTACAAGACCAATCTCAATGTCCATAATTTCCTTACTGTTATTCAGTTTCTATTATGTATTTACTTTCTGTAACTACTATATTCTTTCTAATAAACTTTATTGTGATAAAAAAAAAAATATGTGGGGTCAGGAAAATGGCATGATTGTGAAAATTAACACATCATTGTGGGTGTTATTTACTAAAGGCACATCCACTATGCACTAAAAGTGCACTGCAAAAGTGCACCTGAAACTGCACTTGGAGTGCAAAGTGGAGTTCCCTTTAGTAAATAATACCCATTGTCACCGAAAACAAAAATTTTACTCCAAATACTGCTTTTGCGCATTGAAAAAGGAAGCCACACATTGTTGATAATTTCACTTTTTAATCAAAGCACATTCACATGTGTGTTTAGAAAAGGATTTTACAACAAACCAACATATTGGGTGTATCAAAAACATTATTTAAGGTCATTTTTGGGTAACTTGGTGTTTTTGTGTAAACAGGCATGTATCAAAGCGTAACATACAGAACACAGGAACTTACAAAGTTCAACTTTGAAAAGTGAAGACAATATCAGACATGAGTAGGTACAAACTGGACTGATATTGCCTTCATCACATAGGGTGTCACCCCTGGAAAATCCAAAATTGGAAGATGCACACAGTGTGTCAACATGTGCTATCTCCCATCATGGGGGATCAATGTACATGTTTTGGGGCTGCAACCCCTTCAACTCAGCAACTTTCCACAAAACACGTACATTGATCCCCCATGATGGGAGATAGCGGATGTTGACACACTGTGTGTATCTTCCAAATTTGGCTTTTTGTAAAAGACAAAAGTTGTTGTTTAAAAACAAAAAAATAAAACCCTAGCTAATTTGGGGTGTTTCACACTCTCCCCAATACATCAATGATGTTCTTCATTTTATTTTTAACATCATTGATGTTTTGCTGTATATTTTCTAAATCCCGATTGCACCCCATTATCTCCCCAATCAGGATCTTGGCACTTTCACTGGTAAAATGTGATTCTTCTTCCACATCACCTACAAAAAAAGCAAAAAAACACACCATGTATTATAAATATGCCGACATACATTGATGAGCTTACCGGAAGCTGTGGTCTCCGACACTCACCTGTTGTGGTGACAATTTGTCCAACTTCAACAATCTCTCCTTCCTCCTCCTCCTCCTGCTCCTCTGCTTCTGGTGTTGGAATTTCGCCTTCTTTGGGAGGGGGGGGTTCCTGGTGTCCTCAGACTTCCCGAGTCTTCTCTCCCCTATGAGAATGTAAAAAAGGAATACTTAGCACACAGAGGGCAGAAATAGGAATATGAAACATTGCTTGGAAGTGTTGTACAATTGTGTTTTTTGGCCGAGTTCAAAGGTGAGAACATTATTGTGGACACTTTCTAAAGCTGGAATACTTACCATCAAAACGTTGTTTCTTACGAACGAATGAAACCATGAACTCGAAAGTGGCCATTTTAAACTGCACAACATGAAATCAAAGCACATGGAGCATGTATGCAAGCAAGAATAATCATATGAACACACGACAACTACTTACTTTTTTGAAGAACATGCTTGACCCTTCTGTACTGATCATGCTCCCTCAGTTTCAGGTCTGACCAACATTTTCACACTTGATCCTTGGATCGGCGTACCCCAAAATTCTGCAGAAGACTCTTCACAACTTTAGTCATGATCTTGGCCTTTCTGATATTTGGGTTTGGGTAAGGTCCATACTTCCCATCATAGTGGGTCCTCTTCAATATGTGGACCATCTCCAACATCTCTACAAAAGACATATTTGAGGCCTTAAATCTTCTCTTCCTGGATCGTAACGTTTCAGGCTCCGGGCTTTCCTCACCCGCCTCCCCCTTAGTGGAACTCTGATTGCACACCTGCGTTCTCTCCGCCATGTGCTCTCCCCACTTCGCAGAAAGCGAAGGGGCGGGGAATAGCCTAGAAAGAAGGGGGCGTGCAGAGTTTCACACATGTGCACTGTATATAAAACGCAACATGCGTGTGTCGTATGTACGATCTGTGAACAGAGGGAAAAGCTGACGCAACGCTCATGCAAACAAAGGTAAAATTTTGAACTTGGTACATCACTAGCCTATAATGCTTCTAGACTGAGGCCTGCATTAGTGGAGATTAGCCTGACATTAGGGTTTGTCTTGTGTTGTGTCTTGCAGAGATTATGGACGGTTTCAATGATCACAGTTTCCTCCCTCTGTTCATCGATAAATACAGGGAGCTGCTCTGCCTGTGGCAATCGACGCACCCTCATTACAGTAACAAACTAAAGAGACAGGCAGCGATGGAGAAACTGGTTGAGTTTGTGAATCCGGTGGTCCCCAGGGCAGACATCCACTATTTAAAAGTGAAAATCAGTGGCCTGAGGAGTACATATCTGCAGGAGAGGAAGAAGGTGCTGAAGTCCATGCAATCTGGAGCTTCAGCAGATGAGGTTTATGTTCCCAGGCTGTGGTATTATAACAGGATGCATTTTCTGTCAGACCAGGCTGAGGTCAGAGAATCACTCTCTACCCTTCCTTCCACGCATCCTATGCTACATTCCACAGCCGCTGAGTCTTCCGACGCCCAACCTGGGCCTTCCACTCAGAAAGAACTGGGGGAGCCCAGCTTGAGCCAGTTATAGTATTGTTGTACATATTTTGGGAGTAAAAATGAATGATGTTAACTTGATTCTTGCTCACTAATTGCTGATTTTCGAAAGTGTTTCACATATCAATAGACAGTAGTTGCCAAAACCTTTGGGGCAAGAATGAAAAATGCTGGGCTCAGAATGATAGTCTTTTCTATTGGTTAACAGTTTGCAACAGTCTTGATGTGAAAATTGTGTGTGTGTTTGATGAACCAAAAATTAAAACTATGTCCCTTTTTCATACACAGGAAGACATCAGCCAGGAGGAGGGTGTGGAATGCAGCAGCCAGGAGGTGACTGTGGAAAGTGGCAGCCAGGAGGAGGCAGGGGTAAGCGGCAGCCAGGCGGTGGGCGGGCGGAGGAGCCTGACAGAATGCCAGGTCCCTCCCCTCTGCCTTCCACGCAAAAGGGCGAGAAGGGGGGTGGAATGTGGAGGAGTCGGCTCTGAGGCTGATCGGGGAGGCTTCAGCGGCCCTCCAAGCCACCCCCACCTATCAAGAGGCCTTTGCCGCCTTGACTGCGTGCAAACAGGAGAAAATGGAGGAGGGGCAAAAGCTCATGTGTGAGGAGATAATTATACACACCCTCAACAAGGGTCTGTTGGGCCAAATCACACAAGCAACACACTTGTGTGATTTGGCCCATGCCCCTCCTCCTCCTCCTCCTTCTGCCACACCTCCAGCACCACAGCCACAGCCTGGAAGGAAGCGTGGAAGGAAGACCAGAGTGTGATTACCTAGGTTCAGTCTGGTCTGACAGAAGATGCAGCCTCTTGTCCCACAGCCTGGGAACATAGATGTCATCTGCTGCTGTTCCGGGTTTCTTGGACTTCAGGACCAGACTTCTCTCCCTCAGATATGTACTCCTCAGGCCACAAATTTTTGCGTTTAAATAGTTGATGTGTGCCCTGGGGGCCAAAGGCTTCGCTAATCTCCCCAGTTTCTCCATCGCTGCCTCCCTCTTTATTTGTTACTGACACCTAAATAAAGGTTTTTTTTGTTTGAAGAAATACTTGCGTATGTGTTTTACTTCAAAAAGGACAGTTTATTTGTGAGCAGGCAGGTACATTTCAAAAATACAAAGTGAAATGAATAACAAGGGGCACCAACACCAAACAACCTCCTGTAGATTAAAAAAGAAAAAGAAAATACAAAAAAGATAATAATGTTGTTGTGGTAAGTTGACACACAAAACACACCCCAAAAAATGCAAAGATGAGCAAACTGTCAAAAAAGGAGATGTTGATGAAAAAAACCAACCACAAAATTCCCCCCCCAAAAAAAACAAAAAAACAAAAAAATGTGTAGATGTGACGATTTAAAATATTGTATTGCTGAAATTAGTAAAAAGGACTGAAGAAATACGTTCGGGAGAAGTGTGTGTGACTATGAGCATCAAAAGAAGTTAATTCTTGCAGCATTGTAAAGAACAAGAGAATGCGCTTCATGAAAGAATCTTTAACATTGCAGCGTGACGAATGTATCGATTACGAGCAGTAATTTTACCTGAGCGAGCGCTTCCATGTCCGAATTGGATTGTGAGCATGCGTGGCACCTTGTCCGTCGGAGTAGGCTACACATGATCAGAGTATGTCCGATCGGAGCATGTTGTCGGAAAATTGTACCGGCAAGTTGGAACAGTCCGATGCAGACCACACACAGTCGGAATATCCGACAAAAGGGTCTGATAGAAAAGATTCCGACTGAATCTCCAACCGTGTGTACAAGGGCTTAGACTTTTTCTGAGCACAGAGACAAGCCTTAAACCTTCTGGCACAAAGTCATTTGGAGTGATGAGACCAAAATTTAGCTTTTTGTCCACAACCATAAATTCTACATTTGGAGAGGAGTCAACAAGGCCTATGATGAATGATACACCATTTCCACTGTGAAACACAGAGGTGGATCGCTGATGTTTTGGAGATGTGTGAGCTACAAAGGCACAGGAAATTTGGTCAAAATTGATGGCAAGATGAATGCAGTATGTTATCAAAAAATCCTGGAGAAACATTTGCATTCATCAGCCAGGAAGCTGCGCATGGGACTAACTTGGACAATCCAACATGACAATGATCCAAAAGGCCAAGTCGACCTGTCATTGATTACAGCAGAATAAAGTGAAGGTTCTGGAGTGGCCATCTCAGTCTCCTGACCTCAATATCATGGAGCCACTCTGGGGAGATCTCAAATGTGCAGTTCATGCAAAACAGCCCAAGAAATTGAAGGAACTGGAGGCTATTTTCCAAGAGGAATGAGCAGCTTTACCATCTGAGAAGATAAAGAGCCTCATCCACAAATACCACAAAAGACTTCAAGCTGTCATTGATGTTAAAGGGGGCAATACACAGTATTAAGAACTAGTAAAATGTAAACTTTTGACTAGGGTCATTTGTGTAGTTTCTGTTCTGATTATGATTTAAAAAGAGTAAACACAGTTGACTGATAATAAATGGCTTCAGCCAAACACTAACCATGAGTGAAAGAAAAGTTTTTGTGTTATCATTCATATTCTCTGAAAAATGGCAAAGAAATCATAAATTCTGCCAGGGTATGTAAACTTATAAGCGTAACTGTACATTCTGACACTGGGTGCCAAATGTCTCTAAATTGCACTCCTGCTGTGTCGCCCTGTTGCATACACTCCAGTGGAGACTGCAAGTGGCTGTGCTGACACATATTGCAACAGTATAGTCCACTGCTGTTACTATCAGGATGCTGGTCCAGAGTAATGATCTGCAGGCAACAAGTGCTTGTAAATAGGAAAATTATGCAAGAAGCTGGAGGAAGTAAGCAGTGCTGAGATGCAAGGAAAGATTGAAAAAAAGTCAAAACGGTATTTATGAACCAAAAAAGGTGATTGTAATCAGCAGTAATTTAGCAACCTAAATCTCAGAGTCAGTATGTAGATCTTCTTTACCTCTAATTTTCCATAATGTGTATTTGTTTATATGGCTGTAGTTAGGACATGTTCATCATAAAAAAAAAAACAGGGACAAAATAAGCTCTTAGGGCTTGTGCACACAGGTGGCCAAGGGGCATAAAAAAAATATGTGATTAAGCCACAATTTTACTGCCCACTTAATCTGTAAAGGCAGTCATACAGGGTTGTATACATGGCATGGCAGCTATTCAATGATTTGCAGCCACAACAAAAACTGCTTTCGGACAGTATTCAAGTGAATAGGGTCATGCCCCCTAATGCCCTGCAAACAGTTTTGGCCTGGTGATGTGGGCTTTTCAGGGTTAAAACAGGCCGTGAGGAGGTGGCATACTGCGTCCCAGCCACCTATCAACTCCCCACTAAAAAGTGATCCACCATGAAACACTTTCCAGATAGGCAGAAAGGCTGCTGCCTAAGTAAAGAAACCCGTATAGGCCTTGGAGGAGAAAACTAGATAAATTGTGATCTTACAGGTCATATGTAGCAGTGTTGTGATAGCAGATATGACAGTAACATACTGATAATGTGCTAATGCAGCAAACCCCTAGTGTCAGAGTGCCTCTTTTTTTTAGGAAAATTTATGCTTTTTTCCGACACATGTTCAAGGTGTACTTTTTGAAGATGAATTACACTCAGGTGAGATGTTAGTGAGGTCAGATGTAACAAGCTGTCAGGAGTTGTCAGAAGTACTCAGCAGAAATGTATTTTATTGAGTATGTGTGAATCGTGAGCATATCCATTCATATTTGCAGGTTTCCTCTGTGTTCAAAAATTAACAACCTGCCATGAAGCAATTTATAGCTTCTACAAAATATCTCTTTTCATTATACCAATGTTTTCCTTTTTTGAAATCAGAAATCATCATAACAGCTTTGCACAATTCCATGACTGTTTCACTCGCAGAAAACCAAACATGATAGCAAGGGAAGATGTACAGAATATTACTATGGGATTTTTGCCGTTATAAATTCAAGGAGCTCGCATGAGTACAAATGCTACAGGGAAATCGTTTTTGTGCATAATTTTTGGACTCTGCTAGCAGACGTTACTTTTAATTTGAGCTATTGGTGCAGATCCAACCTCCCTCCTTTGTATTACTCTTTCAACAGTGTCCTGCTGTCCCCTGGGGCTACAGGTAAGAAGTAGGGAGCAGTGAAGCATAATGACAATACAGGAGTCGGAGCCAGACAAGAGTCAAGAATCTATAAATCACTCCAGGTTGATCAGTGTGAAAGCTACATACACTTCACTTACAGTGTACAGATTGCCATGCTCAGGGAAGGGAGGCGATAACACAAACTGTGTATATGACAAAATAAAATGTAACGAAAACACACCAATATAATAAATGAAATAAAGGACATACATTGATGTGTATGCACCTGCACAGAAAAAAAATACTTATCATGCACTTTGGATGTTTTAATAACTTTACATACTGAAAGTGGAACTTTACACATAACAACTTTATTAAAAATAATGTTCTTTAGCAAGGAACATACATTCTACATGCATAATTATGCTACCCAAATTAGTGTGTGTTGTAAATTGCCTCCAACAGTGTTAAGACTAGTTTAAACTTGCTTTAAAGCATGGCTTCAGACAGGCTTTATTAAAGCTCTCTGAATGCCAGTCAAAGCTCCTGTCACTAAATAAAATGGTTAGCTTACAGTCCTGTTTACACTTGCTTTTGCTTGGTGCTATGATGAGGCTTCGATGAGGCTTTGGTGGGGCTTCGATTAGGCTTTTGTGGAGCTTCAGTGGGGCTTAGGTGAGGCTTCGTGGGGCTTCAATAAGGCTTCAGTGGGGCTTCAAGCATGCTTTGCCATAGACTTCTATGGAGGCTTTGAATATGCTTTGATGCACCACTAAAGCTACGTGGGGTATCATTTTTGAAGCAAAGCAAAAGCAAGGGTAAAGAGAACTGTAAGGTAACCATTTTATTTAGTGACAGGAGCTTTGACTAGCATTCAGAGAGCTTTAACAAAGCCTGTCTGAAGCCTTGTTTTGAAGCAAGTATAAACTAGCCGTTAATGTGTGTTGAAGCGAAAGCAAGTGTAAATGAGCCCTTTTTTTCTTTTTGCTTAAGGCTGACATTTTCCTGAAGCCCAAAGCCCCAGCTGTAAATCATGACGTGGAACTAAACCCATCAATTTACCAGATTTGATTGTGTCCTCAACCAAACTGTCAAACCATCAAAAGGTTGGTGTCCTTACTGATCACATGTGCAACACCATGGCAGTTGCAGATCAGAGGCAGCTTCCTTGGCTGTAAAGGATAGAAGGGTTTAATTTACACTTTAAAGTGGATGTAAAGCCTCAGATAGCAAAAGAGGGGGGGGCATGGGGAATCTGAGCTAGCCGCGCACCCCATTATCAAATTGGAAGGTCAGGCAAATTCCCCATGGGTTTTTTTTTAGCAGCAATGAGAAACAAACTAATTTGTAAAAAAATCCTTGATTTTATTATCCAAGTTAAACATCATTGGGTGCAAAATATGTTTAAAATAAGAGCTCTGGTGTACAAATTGCGGAACAGTTTCAGGTAGAGGAAGGTACATACATAATTTACAATTCCTTTTATAAAATGATTATACTATATTCAAATAGATTTCCATAACATTTAATTCATATAACCATGTGATATACACAATACCCCAATGCACTTCAACCTTGGAAAAAAATATTACGGTCTTCTTCAGGGGGGTTCTTTTCACATTTCTGCAAGTAATATTTGCCATTTGAATTACCTCTTATTGTAACTTGCAAAAACAGCCAAGAGAGAAGGTACACGGCCTCTATGATAGTGCCAGAGTGTCAGTCAATCTAGATTGCAACAAAAGTATTTAATAAAAATAAAATAATAAACCAAAGAAGAGGAATAAAGAAAACCTCTGCTGTGGTGTCCTCTCTTACCTTTCCTTACTACATGTTTGCAACAATCAGTACATGCCGAGGATCAGCTGATCCAACACGGCGTGTGCTCTATTTTATATGCTTACTTGATTGTTGATTGTGTGCAGGTGCTGAACATTGCTCAACCCACTGGTAATCCCGGGGGGGCCACCTGAGCCACTGATCGCGGCTCTCCTGTCACCCCCTCAGCGTTTCGGAAGACACTCTGTGTCCCGGAGCCATCCATAAAGCCTCACATTTACCCACTGAAGTGAACAGCCTCAGATGATACACAAAGATAAAATAAATCTCCCTACATAAGTTTTACTTGTATATCTGCTGTCTTTTCCTTTCTACATTCTTTAAAAAGTGAACATCGTATTATAATTTTTTCTTCCTGTTTCATCAGTGGGTGTGGATTCTGGGCATATACTGTGTGAGAGCTGATTGGAGGAAAGGCACACCCCCACCCCCCCTCCACATAGGCAGAGGAAAAAAGAAACATGCAGAGCTGCAGTGTGAATAGGCAAGCTCTCTGCTAATCTATGCACCCTCTCTGACACAAATTTAGAGCTGCTTTTATCGCCTGTGTTGGAGAACTTGTCATAAGTTCTCATGCTGATAACAAAGGAATGGAGCAGCAGAAAGACATGGGACTCAGAGCTCCGGAGAGAGATAAGTAAACACTACAGATATATCTGCCTAGGTCAGGTTTCATGAATGGGGTTTACATCCACTTTAAGGCTGTCAGCAGATTGGCCTCTACAAACTCAGCAGTGCCTAGAAATGCCTAAAAATGGCGAGCACCTGAGCATGTGCATAACAGGGTGAGACAGTGTATTACTGGATTTTTTAACAGTATAAGGACTTTATTTTAATCAATCAAATCACACCTTTCCAGTGGATGTGTATAAAACCTCCCCTGATATAATCAATTTATTGTAACAAGCATCAGTATAAACTCTTAATAAAGAATTTCAAAAGCATTTCATATACTTACAATTAATTCACAAAAACACTTTGAAGAGTAAATGAACTCTGAAAGCTGGCCCAACAATAGCAGGCAAAGGGCAAAAGACTTGGCACCTGCATTGCCTGTGTACTGTGGTCGAGTAGTACAAGGGGCTGAGCAAAGGGTAAGACAAAGGGGTACATGTAGATACAGGAGATCTATGTGTCCACCTGGGAAGGTGGACACAGGTACCCTGACAGCAGAGTAGTCAGGGGAACATGCTGAGAGTTTTGGTTCAGGCAGCAGACAAAGACATGGTCAATAAACAAACAGGCAAACAGTTAATCCAAGTAGAAGGCAGAGACATGGTTGGTAAAATGGGTGGTGCTTATGCCAGGCAGCAAAAGAAGAGGAGGTCTTGTATAGGCAGTAGGCAGAACATAGTGAAATGCAGGTAACAGTCAGTAAGGGAGCAGGCAGAACAGATACAAGCAATGGCAGCTAGTGAGGCACATGGAAAAACGATCGCAAATGCCGGGCACGGGGATTGTTAGGTTTAAATCAAGTGCCAAAAGCTGCAGGGCCAACAGAAGACAGCAGGGAAGGAAACAGACTTTGGACGTTAGAAAGCAGAATCCTGAGTGTCAAGGCCAAAAGGACTGGGGGAGCCAATGGGAGGTGAAGAGGAGAACAGTGAGGCACAGCTACATTTGCCTGGTAACAGGACGCAAGCAGCAGTGGGAGTGTACTAGGAAGCAGAAAGACTGGTGCAGGATTCAGGCCAGGAAGGTGAGTTTTTTTACATTGGAAAGCAATGATGCAAGAGGAAGCCTTTTCATAGATTTTAAACATCACATACATACACTGTATTACCAAAACTATTAGGACGCCTGCCTTTTCACACACATGAACTTTAATGGCATCCCAGTCTTAGTCCGTAAGGTTCAATATTGAATTGGTCCACCCTTTGCAGCTATAACAGCTTCAACTCTTCTGGGAAGGCTGTCCACAAGGTTTAGGAGCGTGTCTATGGGAATGTTTAACCATTCTTCCAGAAGCACATTTGTGCGGTCAGGCACTGATGTTGGACGAGAAGGCCTGGCTTGCAGTCCCCACTCTAATTCGTCCCAAAGGTGTTCTATAGGGTTGAGGTCAGAACTCTGTGCAAGCCAGTCAGCCAGCCAGCTGCTTTGTGCACTGGTCCACATCATTCGGTGGAAAGGGGTGTATGGTGTGGGGTTGTTTTTCAGGAGTTGGGCTTGGCCCTTTATTTCCAGTGAGGGAACTCTTAAGGCATCAGCATACCAAGACATTTTGGACAATTTGGCCTGCAATGCGATAGAACACCTTTGGGATGAATTAGAGCAGAGACTGTTAGCCAGGTCTTCTCATCCAACATCAGTGCCTGACCTCACAAATGCACTTCGGGAAGAATGGTCAAACATTCCTATAGGCAGACGTCCCTATACATTTGGTAATATAGTGTATATCATACAAATGTATTTATAATATTATTGTTACTTTGGGTCAACAGAGGCACAAAGAGAGGTAACCAGTCAGTTATTGTACAAAAAATTATTGGAAATGTGCATGTTAGGGGTAACAGGGAAGTAAAAAGGGGCAAGCACATGGTATTGATTGATACAAGGTCCAATATTCCCATATAGAAAGTGGTGCAAAGAATCATGGATGGAATGAACTATTCTATCCATAATCATGAAGAGACCATTCTGCTAATTACGTGGATCAATAAGGGTAATTAAGAGTGTCATTTTAAGGCTATGATCCATTGTAGTGAGCTGAATAATGTGTGTAAAAGTATTTTGCAGTGATAAGGTGCACAGTTAAATAGGGGGAATAATAACCATATTGACAGTGATAAAGTTAAACATAATCTTACGTTTCATTTCTCCAGCTATTGTTAATAATCTTTCAATCATTGTTAAGTTTCAGTTGCTAAATTTCAGAAACTGTGCGGTATAATATTGTTGACTAGGGATGAGCCCGATGTTCGAGTCGAATGTAAGTTCAACCCGAACATTGGGTGTTCGCCTGTTCAGTGAATAGCAAACAATTTGGGGTGTTTGCGGCAAATTCGAAAGCCGCAGAACACCCTTTAAAAGTCTATGGGATAAATCAAAAGTGCAAATTTTTAAATAAAAACAAAGAATTTCCAAGCTCAACTTACCAACCAGCCTGCGACCAACCAAATGAACCTGTCTAACAGTATGCGTTAAAAACAGGGGTTTAGTTGCACACATTTGCAAATACATGCATAAGCTGCAGGCCACGTAAGGCACCCTGCATCCTGCAGACCTCAACTCTAACTTTGAAGAGTCTCCATAGTGGGAGCACATGTATTCTAATGGATAGATGAAGGGCAGATGACTGGAGGGAGCCCAACCCTCCTTGAAGTTGTAGGAGCACACTGAGCACCCAGCACATTGCACAATGGCAGCAAAGATGTCAATGCATTGCAGACAACATCGACAACTTCAAAAAGCAACCTGCAATTACACTTAGGCCGCGTACACACGGGCGGACTGTTCGCCCAATCCGCTCGTGTGTGGGCTTCAGCGGACTGTTTCAGCGGACAAATTTCCAGCGGAAATTTCAGCGGAATTTCCGTAAGACAGTCCGTCCAAACTTGGTTTCAGCGGACAGTCCGCTCGTGTGTAGGCTAGTTCGACAGACTAAGTTTGGCGCATGCTCAGAAAGGATTTACACGGCGAAGGTTGCATTGCAGTGTATTGGACGTCGAATTTCTCGTCCCGTCGTACGTGCCGTTCACGTCATCGTGCACGCTTTCAGCGGACTGTCTGCTCATCGTGTGTGGTCAAGTCCATTCATGCAAATTTTGAACGGACTGTTTGTAGGATTTTCTGACGAACTTAGTTGGGCGAACAGTCCGCCCGTGTGTACGCGGCCTTAGGGGCAAAATAAATGCTCAAATACGTGACAGACCAAGAAAGAGGAAATGATACCGGAAAAAATTCAAGGAAAATCAGAGTCAGAACCCGCAGGAGATAGAAGCTAATAATCAGCTCACTGGGGACACTCGGAAAACAGAGTGTGGATTTTTGGGTAGTTAATCTTACCGAATTGCCCTTTAATCAACATCTCCTTACTTAAAAGAGGGCAATGAAACCTTACCCTTTCTGGATCTAACCATTTTTGTGCAAAGGGCCTGATTTTAACAAAAACCTATTGCAAAGAGATGCCGGCCAACACCCCTTTGGGTAAAACTAAGAGACAGTTGAAAATAAGAATTAGTGAACACATCCAAAATATCACCAAGAAGGACGATGAACGCTCTGTGGCCTTACATTTTTTTAGTTTTCATGTTGGTGATCCACATGGGGCTTCTTGTCAAGGGTATTTACAGACTCAATTTGCCCCAAAGGAGAGGTGACTTTGATAGAATCCTATATCAGAAAGAAAAAATGTGGATCTTCAATTTAAATTAAATACATACATTACATTAAATACAGAGTGCAATTTGTTGGCCTTTTTGGAACCCTAGATCCTGGACCTCATTCATTTCTTATTATTTTGTGGGGACTTTTTCTGCCTTTAGGGGCTCCTTTTTTCAAATATACCCTATCCATTAACTGTAAGGCCGCGTACACACGCGCGGACTGTTCGCCCAACCTTGTTCGGCAAACAGTTTGTCAAACAGTCCGCTCAAAATTTGCATGAGCGGACTTGCCCACACACGAGCGGACTGTTTGACGAACAAGGTTGGGCAAACAGTTCGCTCAACTTTTGAAATGAACGGACTCGCCCACGTAAGGCGGAGGCAAGCCCGCCCATTTCGAGCGCGTGTACAGGTAGGCGGGGCCCGCGAAGGAGACGTCGCGGGCTCCGCCGCCTGGAATGGGCTTAAAGGGGAACCCCAACGCCGAAAAAAATCGGCGTGGGGGTTCCCCCCAAGTCCACACCAGACCCTTGTCCGAGCACGCTACCCGGCCGGCCAGGAAAGGGGGGCGAGCGAGCGCGCCCCCCCTCCTGAGCCGTACCAGGCCGCGTGCCCTCAACATGGGGGGGTGCCTTGGGGAAGGGGGGGGCCGCGCGGCCCCCCCACCCCAAAGCACCTTGTCCCCATGTTGATGAGGACAAGGGCCTCTTCCCGACAACCCTGGCCGTTGGTTGTCGGGGTCTGCGGGCGGGGGGCTTATCGGAATCCGGGAGCCCCCTTTAAGAAGGGGGCCCCCGGATACCGGCCCCCCACCCTATGTGAATGAGTATGGGGTACAATGTACCCCTACCCATTCACCTGTGAAATAAAGTACAAATAAAAACACAACACAGGGGGAAAAAATATTTTATTGCACAGCCGGGGGTCTTCCGTCTTCGGGGGTCTTCTCGCCGGACTCCTCCGCTATGTGTGTGTAGCTCTTTTGCCAGCGGAGGAGTCCGGCTTTCTTCCTCCCCGCCGCCGGCCTCTTCTCCCGACTTCGGGGGTCTTGTCCCCCTCTTCGGTTCTTCTGCCGGGCCACCGCGCCTGGTCCGGTGGCCCGGTCTTCTGTCGCCGCCTTCGGTTCTTCTGCCGGGCCACCGCGCCTTCTTGTAGCTCTTTTACAGGCGGTGGCCCGGTCTTCTGTCGCCGTCGCCGCCTTCCGTTCGTGTTCTTCTTCTTGTTCTTCTCCAGGCGATGTTGACACGTCGCTCCCTCCGGCCGGAATGCCAGAGCCGCCCTGCGCTGTGACTTATATAGTGACAATGGGGCGGGGTCACATGGTATATGTCACATGGGTTGATGTCACATGGTGACCCCGCCCCCTTACGATGTCATAGTCCCCATGTGACATCAACCCATGTGACCAACCCATGTGACATATACCATGTGACCCCGCCCCATTGTCACTATATAAGTGACCGCACAGCGCGTCCCCGGCATTCCGGCCGGAGAGCTCGTCGAGTCAACATCTCCAGGAGAAGAACAAGAAGAACAAGAAGAAGAACACGAGCGGAAGGCGGCGACGGCGACAGAAGACCGGGCCACCGCCTGTAAAAGAGCTACAAGAAGGCGCGGTGGCCCGGCAGAAGAACCGAAGGCGGCGACAGAAGACCGGGCCACCGGACCAGGCGCGGTGGCCCGGCAGAAGAACCGAAGAGGGGGACAAGACCCCCGAAGTCGGGAGAAGAGGCCGGCGGCGGGGAGGAAGAAAGCCGGACTCCTCCGCTGGCAAAAGAGCTACACACACATAGCGGAGGAGTCCGGCGAGAAGACCCCCGAAGACGGAAGACCCCCGGCTGTGCAATAAAATATTTTTTCCCCCTGTGTTGTGTTTTTATTTGTACTTTATTTCACAGGTGAATGGGTAGGGGTACATTGTACCCCATACTCATTCACATAGGGTGGGGGGCCGGTATCCGGGGGCCCCCTTCTTAAAGGGGGCTCCCGGATTCCGATAAGCCCCCCGCCCGCAGACCCCGACAACCAACGGCCAGGGTTGTCGGGAAGAGGCCCTTGTCCTCATCAACATGGGGACAAGGTGCTTTGGGGTGGGGGGGCCGCGCGGCCCCCCCCTTCCCCAAGGCACCCCCCCATGTTGAGGGCACGCGGCCTGGTACGGCTCAGGAGGGGGGGCGCGCTCGCTCGCCCCCCTTTCCTGGCCGGCCGGGTAGCGTGCTCGGACAAGGGTCTGGTGTGGACTTGGGGGGAACCCCCACGCCGATTTTTTTCGGCGTTGGGGTTCCCCTTTAAGCCCATTCCAGGCGGCGGAGCCCGCGACGTCTCCTTCGCGGGCCCCGCCTACCTGTACACGCGCTCGAAATGGGCGGACTTTCCGAGCGGGAACAGTCCGCTCATTTCGAAAGTACAGCGGACAGGCCCACACACGGGCGGACTGTTCGCTCAAACACAGTTTCAGCGGACAGTTTTTCGGAATTTCCGAAAGACTTTGTCCGTCCAACTGTCCGCTGAAACTGTCCGCTGAAAGCCCACACACGGGCGGACTGTCCGCCCAAACACTGTTCAGCGGACAAGGTTGGGCGAACAGTCCGCCCGTGTGTACGCGGCCTTAGGAATAGAAATAAATTTATCTTCCCCAAACTCTTCACTATAATTAGGCAATGTAATTTCCCGTTTTTCTCTGAGTATATCTATTTATGTATGTATTTCCACCTCTACTCAAAATATTTCTCCCTCAGTTAGCTCATCTTACTCATGAGTAACCTATATAGTTTGTTTCTCATTTATTACTATTTCCATGGATGATATCTACAAATGGCTCTATGTGTAAATATATATATATGCACAAATACAATAGCATTGCACTTTGAGACCGGACATCCCCACAGATGTCTAAGATGCTTTCGGTGTGTGAAAAGAAGTGGGCATGTGATGAATGAAGCCGTGATACTCATCAATCTAATTTACATGTAATATAATACCCACATATGCTCAGAAGAAACTCAATTAGCGAAACGCATCAGCATGACACCACCACACTCTCTGTAGTAGCCACACAGATTGATCGTCACTGCCTTTTCCTCACAGACACTCCCAGAGATTGGTGGATATGTAGAAGTGCTTCCTTGATATGAAGCGGAACATGCAGCACAAAAAACTCTGATACACGCTGACATCTGTGGTGCAACGGTGAACAAGAACCCTCTCCCCTTTTCCATCCTTCCATCGGACAGGAATCTATCCCTACTAACGGCACAATTGCCTGGATACCTAAAACTTTGGAGAACGGTGAATTGTACCCATGATTCCACATACCCAGTCGGGTAAGTGACTTGATGGTGCTCCACCTCATTTGCATCTTCCTCTTGCCTCACCCCATGACCGACCACCAGGGGTTTGTAGTGCACTCTGGAGGAATTGAGACTGTATTGATAGTTAAACTTTAGCCTGTGTAAACATAAGATCCGGTAAGTGGCTTACCATTTCATCACGGTCATTCACTGTAACAGCGTGAACTATCAAACATGTTATTTCATAGAATCCCAGCATTCCCCATTATTTACATTGTGAGTTTTCACCAGTGGCTATTACCAGTCAACCACCGAAGACTGCCTATACATATAATACATTCTCTTACACCATTCATGTTCTCTATGCGACACTAGCAGTTGTATGGTAATTTTCCCCAAGGAATTTTCCTATTGAATATGTAATTAGCGGACAGCTATTTCAGAATTGAGGACTTACCCCCCAAAGGGATTGAAAGGGATTGACCCACTATGCAGCAGATCCATGAGAAGGCATGAGGGTTGAGTGAGTGTGGTGTCCATCTGTGTCCTGAAAACATCATGTGGTGGGGGCATTTTTTCATTAATGTTTTTTGATTTAAAAAAAAGAAAATTATTTTAGGATACTACCAGTTGTTCTTCATTGAAGAATCATTTTTGGACTCCCTTGTCCTTTCTTTTTTATATGCTGTTTTGATTCAGAGGAACAAACCTTGACATCTACTTTGATTATCCAGGTGATGGCACTAGTTACAGGGTAGAGAAATTGTTACTATCAATTATTTTCTACCATATCCTCCTCAGTAAGCTACTAATTGGGTGATTCTCCTCAGACAACCCTTTTTTTTGGAATGCAGCATATTTTTGTGGCTGGATTCACAAGTGGATCCAGACAGTTGTGGTTGCTTAGTCTGTTCAAAGCAATAACAGGCTGAGAGAGGCAGCAGCTGTCTGTGAGTGTTTGCAGTAATTACCTGGAGCACTTACCTGCAGTTATGGACATATGACTGCACCTGGATGCAAGCTGTTTGCTTCCGGGGTGATTGTCTGTCCCTAACTGCAAGTTATCTTTCCATGTACAATTACATTTCAACACCCATCCATGGACAGCTGTGGCCACTGACAGCTTGCCATTGCTTTGTACAGGCTGAGTGGCCACAACTGCATCCATCTGTGAATCCAGCTGCAGGGATACAGTAAATTCTGGCCACAGCTGGCACATAAATGTGTGAATTAGGTCTAAGAATCATCTCTGAGGGCCAGTAACTCTGTCAGATAATAAATATATACACTACAGTGAATTGAACTCTGTAGGAGTCAAAGACCAGGCAAAATGTAATAAGTACTTTCATTTGTAATCCCATTTATTATGCTGCTGCTGTCTATTTGTGTGATGTCTTTTTCTGTAAATATTTTTTTTCATTACATTGTAACTCCAAAATGCTCTAAACCAGAACTTTAAGAGAGCTATTGTACCCTGGACTTTATTTCCTCCCTGGCTAGGCATGTCACAGACTTTTCTTAAAAATTTGCTAAACCAGACACTGTAAATGGTGTATCTCCATTAAAATGTGGTGATAGATGTGTGTTAACTCACTCTCCTCCTGCTGACAGATTGTTGTCACCCATTATGGAAAATCTCTGTTCCGGTAAAGCTGAAAGTAAGCTTGCATATATAAAGGCCTGTGGACAACTGACTATTAATGAGCTATGGCTACCAGGTAAGATATGGACCTAGAACTGGATGGAGGCTTTATCCCACCCAAAGCTCTACAAAGCCTCCAGACTTATTACAATTCAGATTGAAATTGGGGTACCAAAATACACGGCAATTGTTAGCTCTACGCGTTTCGCGGCTTACTACCGCTCGTCAGGAACAAGCTCGTGATTGGTCTGAAAATACAAAGTAATAGTAAATTAGTATTTGCAATGATGGAGCATGGGGAGGTTGCCACTTAATTGATAAAGTGACTTACAAAATAGCCCAAAAATTGGGCAGAACTTCCAGCAATGGGAACTGCTAGAGCTGTATTTTTTATATTATTTTTTCCAGTTTTGTTTTTTTGGAATTTATCTATCAATCAATTGAACATATGGGCTGTTTTTGCTGGGTATGTTGCAGTCATTTTTCCGGGGTTGCGATGCGCTCAGCTCCCTCCCTACCTCCCTTTGTGGATCACAGGGGGTGGTGGGGTTTGATCTCAGCGCATCGGCGCCATGCATAAATGGGCCCCTCGAGTGGTGTCAATAGACACTGCAAGGTGGGAGTCTATTGTTTGTTTTTGTGTTTTTTGTTTTTTTTTGTCTTTCCACCTGATGCTGCAGCTAAGATGGAAGGGCACCCACTGAGGTATGGATTATCCTCAGCTGTGAGTGTTCCCTCATCTTCTCACAGCTGCAAAAGACATCATGCATGACGCTGGCGGGGATCCGCCCAGGGCCTGGGGTATATGAGCTGGGACAGACAGACAGTTCACTCCTCCACTGTGCTCCACTAGGAAGAGATCACTCCTTAACTCTACATATGGGTAATAGAGTTTTATTCATGTATTTTTTATTTTTTTTTTGCTTTTGATTCGTTTTTCTTCTTTCCTTTTTGCACACACATTGTTTCATTCAGAGCACTGCACATACTTTTTTACACATTTGAATTGGATGATTTTGTATTTCCCCATCATCCATTCCCACTTATTTAACACACATTTAGCCTTCTCCTATTTTCCAATCATTTATGTATATTTCATTCACATACACTTTTCAGTAATTAGTTATATTCATTCAACACGTTCAATCCACACTCAGTGTCCTGCTTTTGGGTTTTTTTTTTTGTTTTTGTTTTTTTGTGACCCATTACACTTTTCCTTTTTTTTTCTCTTTCACAGATTTGGTTAACACACATATACATTTAGCACCTAGTGGACCTGTGTTGAGGATGTCTGTTTCGGTTCCCCCTGGCCTGCCCCCTGACATTGTTGGGGGATGGTCTGAACCCTGCCTCAACCCCGGATGAGACGGTTTTATCTCAGCTCTAGCAGTTCCCATTGCTGGAAGTTCTGCCCAATTTTTGGGCTATTTTGTAAGTCACTTTATCAATTAAGTGGCAACCTCCCCATGCTCCATCATTGCAAATACTAATTTACTATTACTTTGTATTTTCAGACCAATCATGAGCTTGCTCCTGACGAGCGGTAGTAAGCCGCGAAACGCGTAGAGCTAACAATTGCCGTGTATTTTGGTACCCCAATTTCAATTAGCATCAATTTTTAAACATTGCATCAATTATGTTTTTCTTATTAATTTATTGCAACAACCAAGAAGTCATAGGTTCAAAGTTGTTGCCTACATTGCATTATTTGTTTAACTTATTATTATATTTGATTGTTATATGTCTGTAATGGAGGTGCGCTTTTATAACCTATTCTGTATTGGTCAATAAGATTGTATAAAGCAAAATGCTAATGTTAATAATGTGTTTGTATGCGCACCTCTCCAATATACATGTAATCATGTCTTACTATAAAAACAAATAATAAAATTTTTCCCTTTTTTTTTCAATAAAACACCCCGTACTTCATTTAAAGTCCCGCTTAGCTCTTGTTTTTAATTTTGTGGCTCATATCTGATAGGGATGGAGGCTATGACCTAATTTAAAGTCCCAAAATTTCCCCCTCCCCTCTCCCCACCATGTTATTATTACAATTCAGATTTTTCTTCACATACAGTAAGCCATAAACCTTGGAGCCCCTCACCATAGTAATGTTAGAGACCTAGGTAACACATACACATTATTATTATTATTATTATTACACAGGATTTATGAAGCACCCACAGTTCATGCAGAGCTTTACAACATGAGGTTGTACAGTTACAATACAATTCAATACAGGGTGATTCAAAGGGCCCTGCTCGTTAGAGCTCACATTGTCCACAATCCTGTCAACCAGTGTCCCACAATATGTATGTAGTACCCCCCTGACCCCCTGGAGGCAAATGGAGTACCCAAGGATCAGGGAGGATTGTGATTTCACCCTAGGGTTGGGTCCATGGCTAAAATGGGTGACTGAGTAAACATCTGAGTCGCTAGCTGTCATTTAAGAGGTTGGATTTCTCATCAAACAAGGAGGGAGGCTGCAAATACCATGGGCAACGCTTATCGACTTTCCAGATCCATGTCCAGCTATACAGTGTAAAGAGCCTTTAAGACAACTTGGCAACACTGTAGGTCTCATCTTAAGCTGGTTAATAAACTCCTCTCTCTCTATCTGTACTTGTAACAGTCTCCACTGTGCATACTCATAGGTTTTCATGCACCCTCCCCAAGAAAGTCACCATGCCCCTGCAAGAAATCCAGCCTTCATCCTAGCTCCTCTCTTGGCACAGCTTCCGCCTCAACCAGGAAGGACAGCTTCCAGGACCACTTCAGTCACTTCAGGCCTAACTCCCAGCTCAGCGCACATGTTTGGACTAACACAGGCTGTGGACCTTACAAAGCAGATAAGTCCAGCAGCACCTCCCCAGGCTACAGCCCAGGAGAAAAGATAGCTCATGTGGTCCTCCCCAAATATTCATACCCCCCCCCCCCCCCCCCTGCAGCAAGTACTAGTTGTAATAAGCCTCCCACTGGTTGGCTGGAGGAAATATACATATTCATGACTAAGTTTTACTGTGGCTTCTAATACTGTTGCCAGAGGTACAGTTGACATCTACTGGCAGCAGAGAGAAACCACAGCTCCACTAAGTTTAGAGAAAAGCCAAGTGAAAAAATAAACTACAATTTAAACTTAGGCTGACTACCACCCAACATGACTAGATTTGAGTAGTAACCCCTGTTTAGGACAGGGTGCAACACATACTGTATGCATTAACACAAGATTTATAACACAAGATGTTTGTATCTGCTCCCAACTAAAGAAACTTCTGTTTTATTACAGTTCTAAATGCAGTAGGAACCTTCCAAGTTTGTATACATTAATTAGCATGCATTGTCTATTCTGCTTCATCAGCAAAAAATATATATATTATGTGTAGTCTGTCAGCAGGTTAGCACTCACATTTTGGATATTGAATGAACAAGCAATTGTAACCCCATGCAATCAATTAGTCATCACTCAGTAACTCAATTTTAAAACCATAGTGCATCAAATCATGGAAGATTTGTGATCTATAAAGTGTTCTGCATATCTGGCTTTAGACAATAAAGGAACCCTGTACAAAGAGAAATATGGAGGCTGTCATTGCTGAATTCTCATACTAAAAATGCTAGTTGTCTGGCTGTCATACTGACTTAGTGGCTTCAATACTTTCAATACTTGTATAGCAGTAACAATTCTGATGATCAGCAGATCGATCTGATTTGTATGCTTGCTACAATACAGTGACTGGCTACTGACATTTTCAGGATCAGGACATCAAATTGAGTCTTGCTATGTATTTAACCACATGTCAGATATGGAGCCAGATCTCACTGTTTTATGGCTGAAAATGTATGCCCAAAACAATAATGCACTTCATAAACCTTGTCCCTAGTCAGAGGGGTCCCCGAGAGCCAACAATCTAAAAGAATGTATCAAAAATACACAAAACATGAAACTTAAACTAAAAAGTCCACTTTTTATGTATAGCAGCGCATGCACATTTTTTTTAGAATATGCGTAAAAGTTCAGTTCAGTGTTCAGTTCAGTGTTCAGAAAACAGGGTGCTTTGTTCTATCCACTTGCTTTGTGATTGAAACACAGCTTCCACCATATAGATCACCACTTGTGGTACAAAGGACGACCCCCTATGGGAATGCACTCACCAAACGTATGAAACCAATAAGCCTTCAAAATGCCATTGCAGTTTTCTCCTTTTACCACCAGTTATCTCCTTTGTTGGAAAACGGCTTTCACATATAGGAAACAAAAATGCCCAGACATAGCATAATACTGTATAACAATATTTATTATGTAAAAGCAGAATCCATATATGCGTACCAAGTAAAAAACTGTTTAAGCATTTAATAATACTGTGCCTTATCCTGCTGAGTTGAATCCGTCCGAGGAGAACCGATCGTTTATAACGTGCACCTAAAAGTGTGTGCTTCCGTATTTCCTCGGATCGTTGGAACGCAGGGATTGAGGCGCACTTGTCACTTCCGGTATAGTTACGCCCTGATGCGTTTCGTCATTTCCGACTTCATCTGCGGGCGTAACTATAGATACCGGAAGTGTTCTTTTATTACCATCACTAACCAATCAAAACTAAATGCAACATGATCTGCGGGGCACCACATCAATCACAAGCCACCCACAGGACTTAACTTTACCGCGGGCAGTTACGAACGGCGCAGACCCACCGCAGAGTGCAGTAATCTGTAGATTCATCTGCACCATGTTCAAAACAATATGCATCGAATACCATGTTACAATCATAAATATACACTGCATAAAACACCGATCTACGAATTGATCGTATTAAAGGATAATTAAGGACAATTACTAAAGGTACAATAAGTCTTCATATATGACTGTCCGTATACCACTATACATTTATCCACATACAAATACAATCCGAACGGCTGATATAATCATTTATCTTATGCGGAAATAAAAGCCTATTCCCCAATCATTATAACATCATTGTTAAAATTATGAAGCTTTATATCTACATATTCTCGATTAATTATTACGCAAGTATAGATATACCCATATATGTAAACTTTGGGGCAAACATGAATCAAATTAGATGGACCGACATTTCCGCGGTACCATACACGTACGATCCGTATGATCGGATCCGAATCTTACAATAATTTTATTTCTCTATTTGAAAAGGTGAACTATGCCTCTTCTTACTAATCATTAATCTCAGGAAACATAAGGATCCAATGAACAGTGCAAAAATTTATGCACAAAAAATATATTTAAAAAATTATATTTAAAAAAATATTTAAAATTTTTTTATTTATACAAAAAACTTATATCAGAGATCTATATATATTTAGGCTTGCTAAAAAAAATTATATGTATCTAAAGATTATACAACATGTATATGTTTAAAAAATATATGTATATAAAAAATTCTTTATATATATTATAAAAAAAGAGACTCTTATTGAGGGAACATCACTAAAAATTAGCACCGACTGTGCATAGAATTATTAATAATCATGGTCTTTAAAAATTTTGACTAATAAAGAAGAAAAATATCTTCTTCCTGTGAGTAATAGGATACCTACACTGTACACCCTACCCAAGATACACAAAAATCCAATAAATCCGCCAGCTAGGCCTATAGTAAATAGTATTGGCTCAGTGTCATCAAGACTAGGCCAATATTTGGACACTTTTTTACAAAAAAGTGTGGTGAGCACGAGATCATACTTGAGGGACACAAAAAGTTTTTAAAATTTTTTACACAAAGTAGACTTGAAAGACAGAGGTGAAGTCTTGATGGTGACATCTGATGTAGCATCGCTTTACTCAGTGATACAGCACGATGATGCTCTTTTAGCATTAAATTGGGCACTGAGTAAAAGGGATGATCTTCCCCATAGTCAAAAAATATTTTTAAGGAATGTATTGAACTTTTGTTTAGGTCACAATTATTTTTGGTACGATGGAGTGTTTTATTTGCAGAAAAGAGGGGTGGCAATGGGAGCAAAATTTGCACCCAGTATTGCCAATCTATTCATGGCGGAATGGGAGGACAAAGTGATTTTTAATGATCCTCCTTCGGAATAAATTTTTTATAAAAGATTTATCGATGATTTGTTTTTAATTTGGGAGGGTAATGTTGAGCAATTAAATGTATTTATTAATAAGTTGAATAACAATAACCGTAACATTAGTCTGTCCTCAGAATGGAATAGGAATGAGATAAATTTTCTGGACGTAACAGTCTATAGAAAAGGTGATAAACTGGAAACTAAAGTATTTTTTAAAAATACAGATCGTAATAGTTATCTGCCTATTTCTAGTGGCCACCACCCCCAGTGGCTACGGAACATACCAAAAGGACAAATAACTCGCGTACGGAGGAATTGCTCAGAATTTGAGAATTATATTAGACAGGCCAATGTCCTAGCGGAAAGGTTTTCCTTAAAGGGGTATGACCATCAGGAATTACAGAAAGTGATTCAGGAGGTCGGTAATATGCCTAGAGCATTATGTTTGGTTGACAAAAAAGAAGAAGTACCGAGCGCAGATGGTGAAAGTATTGTAAAGGTGAAATTTGACAAAGAATGGGGTTTCATTTCCAACTTTCATTCACAGTACAAAGAAGTAGAAAGTATCTTTAAACGACATTGGCATGTTCTGTTATTAGATAAAAAAATGCATTCCGTATTACCCGTTCTACCCCAGTTTCTATACAGAAAGGCTCCAAATGTTGGCGATAAGATCGTAAAAAAAGTCATTGACCCCCCAAAACCTCCTCCCACTTTTTGGGACAGAAACATTTTTTTCGCTTGCCGTAAATGTAAGGTGTGTCGTGAGGTAGCAAAACCAATTAGATCCCTGGACAACTTTAGCTCACCGTCCAATAATCGCAGTTTCCCGATCAAGCAGTTTATTACTTGTAATAGTACACATGTCGTATACGCATTAATGTGTCCATGTGGTCTATTGTATATTGGCAGAACTAAAAGGAAACTACGAGTAAGAATAGCAGAGCACATACACAATATAAAAATTGGATATAAGGACCACAATGTTTCACTGCATTTTAAGCAGAAACACAATAGGGATGCTACCGGCCTTCTATTCTGGGGACTAGAACAAGTTAAACCACATTGGAGGGGTATGAACTTAATACGTGAATTATCCAAACGTGAAACTCATTGGATATATTCCGCAGATGTTCTTAGTCCAAAAGGCCTAAACATAGAACTTGATATAAATTGTTTTATAAGTGATACTTAAGATCATACATTGAAGTCGCAGTTTATTTCATTTTATGTTATTTGTATTATATATTTAAAAAAAAAAAAAAAAAAAAATTTTTAAAGACCATGATTATTAATAATTCTATGCACAGTCGGTGCTAATTTTTTGTGATGTTCCCTCAATAAGAGTCTCTTTTTTTATAATATATATAAAGAATTTTTTATATACATATATTTTTTAAACATATACATTTTGTATATTCTTTAGATACATATATTTTTTTTTTTTAGCAAGCCTAAATATATATAGATCTCTGATATAAGTTTTTTGTATAAATAAAAAAATTTTAAATATTTTTTTAAATATAATTTTTTTAATATATTTTTTGTGCATACATTTTTGCACTGTTCATTGGATCCTTATGTTTCCTGAGATTAATGATTAGTAAGAAGAGGCATAGTTCACCTTTTCAAATAGAGAAATAAAATTATTGTAAGATTCGGATCCAATCGTACGGAAATGTCGGTCCATCTAATTTGATTCATGTTTGCCCCAAAGTTTACATATATGGGTATATCTATACTTGCGTAATAATTAGTCGAGAATATGTAGATATAGAGCTTCATAATTTTAACAATGATGTTATAGTGATTGGGGAATAGGCTTTTATTTCCGCATAAGATAAATGATTATATCAGCCGTTCGGATTGTATTTGTATGTGGATAAATGTATAGTGGTATACGGACAGTCATATATGAAGACTTATTGTACCTTTAGTAATTGTCCTGAATTATCCTTTAATACGATCAATTCGTAGATCAGTGTTTTATGCAGTGTATATTTATGATTGTAACATGGTATTCGATGCATATTGTTTTGAACATGGTGCAGATGAATCTACAGATTACTGCACTCTGCGGTGGGTCTGCGCCGTTCGTAACTGCCCGCGGTAAAGTTAAGTCCTGTGGGTGGCTTGTGATTGGTGTGGTGCCCCGCAGATCATGTTGCATTTAGTTTTGATTGGTTAGTGACGGTAATAAAAGAACACTTCCGGTATCTATAGTTACGCCCTCAGATGAAGTCGGAAATGACGAAACGCATCAGGGCGTAACTATACCGGAAGTGACAAGTGCGCCTCAATCCCTGCGTTCCAACGATCCGAGGAAATACGGAAGCACACACTTTTAGGTGCACGTTATAAACGATCGGTTCTCCTCGGACGGATTCAACTCCGCGGAATAAGGCACAGTATTATTAAATGCTTAAACAGTTTTTTACTTGGTACGCATATATGGATTCTGCTTTTACATAATAAATATTGTTATACAGTATTATGCTATGTCTGGGCATTTTTGTTTCCTATATGTGAAAGCCGTTTTCCAACAAAGGAGATAACTGGTGGTAAAAGGAGAAAACTGCAATGGCATTTTGAAGGCTTATTGGTTTCATACGTTTGGTGAGTGCATTCCCATAGGGGGTCGTCCTTTGTACCACAAGTGGTGATCTATATGGTGGAAGCTGTGTTTCAATCACAAAGCAAGTGGATAGAACAAAGCACCCTGTTTTCTGAACACTGAACTGAACACTGAACTGAACTTTTACGCATATTCTGAAAAAAATGTGCATGCGCTGCTATACATAAAAAGTGGACTTTTTAGTTTAAGTTTCATGTTTTGTGTATTTTTTATATGTTTTTGTTTTTAACCACTTTCAGACCGGACCATTTTGCTGGTAAATGACCAGAGGTCTTTTTACACTTTGGCACTGCGCTGCTTTAACTGGTAATTGCGCGGTCATGCAATGTTGTACCCAAACAAAATTTGCGTCCTTTTCTTCCCACAAATAGAGCTTTCTTTTGATGGTATTTGATTGCCTCTGCGATTTTTATTTTTTGCGATATAAACGTAAAAAGACCGCAAATTTTGAAAAAAAATCATATTTTCTACTTTTTGTTATTAGAAAAATCCAATAAACTCAATTTTAGTCATACATTTAGGCCAAAATGTATTCAGCCACATGTCTTTGGTAAAAAAAAAGTCAATAATTGTATATTTATTGGTTTGCGCAAAAGTTGTCACATCTACAAACTAAGGTACGTTTTCTGGAATTTACGCAGCTTTTAGTTTACGACTGCCTATCTCATTTCTTGAGGTGCTAAAATGGCAGGGCAGTACAAAACCCCCCCAAATGACCCCATTTTGGAAAGTAGACCCCCTAAGGAAATTGATAAGAGGCATGTTGAGCCCATTGAATATTTTATTTTTTTGCCTCAAGCGATTGAATAATGACAAAAAAAAAAATTTTTTTTTTTTTTACACAAAGTTGTCACTAAATGATATATTGCTCACACATGCTATGGGCGTATGTGAAATGACACCCCAAAATAAATTCTGCTGCTTCTCCTGAGTATGGGGATACCACATATGTGGGACTTTTTGGGAGCCTAGCCGCGTACGGGGCCCCGAAAACCAAGCACCGCCTTCAGGCTTTCTAAGGGCGTAAATTTTTGAGTTCACTTCTCACTACCTATTACAGTTTTGAAGGCCATAAAATGCCAAGATGGCACAAAACCCCCACAAATGACCCCATTTTAGAAAGTAGACACCCCAAGCTATTTGCTGAGAGGCATGTTGAGTTCATGGAATATTTTATATTTTGCCACAAGTTGCGGGAAAATTACAAACTTTTTTTTTTTTTTTTTAACAAAGTTGTCACTAAATGATATATTGCTCATGCATGCCATGGGCATATGTGAAATGACACCCCAAAATAAATTCTGCTGCTTCTCCTGAGTACGGGGATACCACATATGTGGGACTTTTTGGGAGCCTAGCCGCGTACGGGGCCCCGAAAACCAAGCACCGCCTTCAGGCTTTCTAAGGGCGTAAATTTTTGAGTTCACTTCTCACTACCTATTACAGTTTTGAAGGCCATAAAATGCCAAGATGGCACAAAACCCCCACAAATGACCCCATTTTTGAAAGTAGACACCCCACGCTATTTGCTGAGAGGCATTTTGAGTCCATGGAATATTTTATATTTTGCCACAAGTTGCGGGAAAATTACAAACTTTTTTTTTTTTCACAAAATTGTCACTAAATGATATATTGCTCACGCATGCCATGGGCATATGTGAAATGACACCCCAAAATAAATTCTGCTGCTTCTCCTGAGTATGGGGATACCACATATGTGGGACTTTTTGGGAGCCTAGCCGCGTACGGGGCCCCGAAAACCAAGCACCGCCTTCAGGCTTTCTAAGGGCGTTACAGTTTTGAAGGCCATAAAATGCCAAGATGGCACAAACCCCCCCCAAATGACCCCATTTTGGAAAGTAGACACCCCTAAATTTAGGGGTACACTAGTGAGACTAGGTAATAAATGGCGGGTGCCCTGAAACTATAAAAAAATAACTAACCAACCAGCGTCACCTGTAACAGTTATATGGTGATCACTGGTGAAAGGGTTAACTAGGGGGCAATTAGGGGGCTTTATGCGGTAGTATATGGGGGTCCCTGGCGCTATAAAAAGCTGCAGCGAACCTAAATACCTACCTGCCTAACTAGCGTCACCTGTGACACTAATACAGCGATCAGAAAAACGATCGCTTATTAGGCTGGGTTCACACTGGAGCGATGCGGGAACGCCACGAATGCGCGGCGGGTTCCCGCATCGCATGCCTCCCGGCGGCAGTTCACACTGCCCTATGCGAACTGCTGGGAGTGTCAGTGAAATGTTACTGACACCCCCAGATCAGTTCGCATATCGCAGTGCGATCTGCAAACTCGGATCGCATGGTGTGAACACCCATGCGATCCGATTCTGCTGCGGGCCAAAAAAAGGGTCCCGTGCGAATTTGCGGCGGGTGCGGCGGGTGCGGCGAATGGCTGAACTCGAATCGCACAGAGATCGGATGTGATTTGCACTGCAGTGCGGTGCGAATCACATCCGTTCTCATAAACCGCTGCAATGTGAACCCAGCCTTAGTGACACTGGCGACGGGGGGTGATCACGGGGTTAAACCTTTATTGGGGGGGTTAGGGGGGTACCTTAGAACTAAAGGGGGCTAACCCTAACTGCCCTAACAGTTATTAGTCACAAATGACACCCGCCGGGTGATCAGGGGGTTAAACCTTTATTAGGTAATAAATGGCGGGTGCCCTGAAACTATAAAAAAATAACTAACCAACCAGCGTCACCTGTAACAGTTATATGGTGATCACTGGTGAAAGGGTTAACTAGGGGGCAATCAGGGGGCTTTATGCGGTAGTATATGGGGGTCCCTGGCGCTATAAAAAGCTGCGGCGAACCTAAATACCTACCTGCCTAACTAGCGTCACCTGTGACACTAATACGGCGATCAGAAAAATGATCGCTTATTAGGCTGGGTTCACACTGGAGCGATGCGGAAACGCCGCTAATCCGCGGCGGGTTCCCGCATCGCATGCCTCCCGGCGGCAGTTCACACTGCCCTATGCGAACTGCTGGGAGTGTCAGTGAAATGTTACTGACACCCCCAGATCAGTTCGCATATCGCAGTGCGATCTGCAAACTCGGATCGCATGGTGTGAACACCCATGCGATCCGATTCTGCTGCGGGCCAAAAAAAGGGTCCCGTGCGAATTTGCGGCGGGTGCGGCGGGTGTGGCGGGTGCGGCGGGTGCGGCGAATGGCTGAACTCGAATCGCACAGAGATCGGATGTGATTTGCACTGCAGTGCGGTGCGAATCACATTCGTTCTCATAAACCGCTGCAATGTGAACCCAGCCTTAGTGACACTGGCGACGGGGGGTGATCACGGGGTTAAACCTTTATTGGGGGGGTTAGGGGGGTACATTAGAACTAAAGGGGGCTAACTCTAACTGCCCTAACAGTTATTACAGTCACAAATGACACCAATGCAAAAAAAAAAATGACATTGGTGTCACTGTGACTGGGGGGCAGGGGTAATTGGGGGGGTGATCGGGGGTAAAGGGGGGGTGTGAGTGTGCCTGGCATGTTCTACTGTGTGTGTAGAGTGTTGGTGCAACTTACTGATCCGCTCTCCTCCGTGTCGGAACGAAAAATACCGACACGGAGGAGAGAATACATCACTTCCTCTCCTGTGTTTACATTACAGGAGAGGAAGTGATGTCACCGGGGATTTCTATTCGTCGGGAGCGATCGCGAGGGGGTGGCCATGAATGAATGGCCGTCCCCTCGTCCGGGATCGCTCCCGAACGAATACCGACCGCCGCAGGCACCGGGCGGGGGCCCGATCGGGCCCCCGACCCGCGGGAGGCAAGGGACGTACATGTATGTCCTTATGCCTGCCCGTGCCATTGTACCGACGTACATCGGCGTGCGGCGGTCGGCAACTGGTTAAAGCAGCAGCTATTCAAAAGATGATATATTGAGTAAATATTGTAGTTAAACACCCAAGAGCGCAGAGTAGTGTGCTATAGGGGCTGGCGAGTATTATTGTTTTTAGCACATTTTTTGACAATCTAAAAGAATGAACAGGCTAGCCCCCTCATTATATTATGTATTTATTTTGGGCATTTACGATATATAGCAGCAGCAATTTATGCAAAACTTTAGAGTATATACTGAACATGCACATCAGTATATTCCCCCAAGGAGCTTAGTATCTAAGGTTGTTATCTAACATGCATACATGTATGTCCACAGGAGCCAATTAACTTACCAGCATGACCCTGGTGCTGCAACACAGAAGTGCTAACCACCAATCCACTGTGCTTTGATGCCACTTAGTGAAAGCTGACAAATCTGTGTAGGAAGATATAAAGTGTTAGACTGTGCTCTACTGTACTGTACACTGCTATACTGTAGATTGCAGTGTGGTGAACTACATATACTTGTTAATTACCCTGTGTTCACAGTTCCATAAACTTTTTTTTTTCTTTATTGACCTTCTTTATAACAAGTATATATCAAAATGTAAAAAGTAGCACTTTTAAAACACAATCACAGTTTGCTATTATAACCCAATGCACCCCCCCTCCCCCGGTCTCCTTCCTCTCTGTTTCCGCGCCTTTTACTGTTTTACGACTTTTGTGTCTCCCAACCTCTCCCCTTCATCTGCTTCCATCAATTCTACATATCTCCTTGTCTGCTTAAACTCTCTCCAAACCTTCCATTTATTTTCAAAGTCCTCCACAGAACCTAAGATATTCCAAATTATAAGTTTAATTTACTTTCTTACACCAACTCCCCATCGTGGGGCTTTCTGTCTCCTGCCACTATTGATGTATTAAACTTTTGGCTGAATTCATTAGATGGGGCACCAGTGTTCACAGGTATTGTTTAATTGGCACACTAACGCCATGAAACAAACACCTCCAAGGTTCCTCTGGTATCTCTATATTGGTTATCTCCTAATTAACTGCAACACTTCTCTCCAGTGCCTTTTAATTTTTGGACACATCCACCATATGTGGACCATGGTTCCCACTGCACCACACCCTCAGCAGCATAGCCGTGAGACCTCCTTTTGACATTTGTGGGCCTTACCAGGTGTTATATACCAACGTACAAGACACTTATAATTAATTTATGTGGTGTTGCTATCTATTGCCGTGGTATGTGTCATCTTAAAAATTTTCCCCATATCTTGATCTTTTTCTTGCTTTCCCAGTACTTCCCACTTTACAATGAATGGCAGTATTTCCGGCCCCTGCTGTCCTACAAGAACTTTATAGATCCCCCTCTTTGTGCCTGCTGTTGTACATAGCCACTCAAACGGCCGTAAGTTCTCTACGGATCTTGCTGGTTGAGGCAGTGATGTGACAAAGTGCTTCAGCTGGGAGTACCGCCATTCATCAATTACCATTAAATATTGTTTGTGTTTTAAATCCTGTAATGTTTGTAGTTTACTTTTCACCAGGATGTCTTTTAATTGTGCATTTTTTTTAATCCATTCCCCAAACAACATTCCCTTCCCCGGTGGAAAAAAAATTGTGTCCCTTAATGGTATTAACAGTGAATTAAATTCCCATTTTTCCTTTATATGCATCAAATCCCACATTGCCAAAACTTTCTTTGTTATATGTGTATTTTCACTAAGTTCTCTATATTCCGGTGGTTTTCAAAATTTTCCCCAGTGCGACATTACAGTACTAATCGTGTTTTCCAATTTAACCCATCTTTTTTCCTTATTCTCTTTTACCCATTCTAACACCTGTGAGAGTAAAATTGCTTTATAGTGATTTTTGAGATCCGGCACCCCCAGCCCCCCTTGCACTTTATCTCTATTCAATACCAAGAGGCTTATTTTAGGCTTATTTTTCTGCTATATACAGTAAACCTTAATAAAAGTGATTTTTATGTTTTAAAATATACTTGCGGTAGGGGAATCGGCAGCATTTGCATTTTATACATGATCTTTGGTAAGATTGCCATTTTAAAGATGTTTATTCTACCTGACCAGGAGAAGTATCTTGTTACAGATTTATTGATTTCTGTTTTTATGTCATTCAGAAGCAGGATATAATTTGTTTTATATATTGTCTCCTTGGATTGTGTTATCTTTACTTGTAGGTATTTTAGTTCTTTTTCTCTCCAAATAAAGGGCAACTCTTGTTAGAATATCTGTGTGTCCTCTTTCCTCACATTGATATTTAGAATCTCTGATTTGGGGGGGTCATTTAAAATTTGATAGTTCTCCATAGGATTTTAATAATTTAATAAGATTGGGCAGAGTTACCCTAGGCTTGGTAACGTAAAACAGTGTATCATCGGCATAAGCCACTAGTTTATGCTCTTTGTCCCCTATCACGATCCCCCCTATATCTAGGTTTTGTCTGATCCCTGCCAAAACTGGTTCCAGGGACAGCACAAACAATAGAGGGGACAGGGGACATCCCTGTCTCGTTCCGTTACGCATCTCAAAGGGCTTAGACACTGTCCCATTAACCTTTACCCTAGGTAAAGTGGGGTGGTTATACAATGCTTTAGTCTGATGGGTCATCTTTCGGCCTACTCCCATTACCTCCAGTGTCTTCATCATAAATACAGTCTACCCTATCAAATGCTTTTTCAGTTGCATAAACTTAACTGCCCTTGTTAGCACTTTTTTTCTCAGTGTCAGCCACAAGTGTTCTTGTTGCTAGCCCCTGTGCCACCTTTTGCAACTTATTTTTCCTTTTTTTGATTTATTAGGGTTTTTTAATGTTTTATTTTATGGCAGGGTAAAATAGTAGGCTTTAGTTTTGGGTGGTTGGGTATATTGTATATAGTATATTGTACTGGGTGCCAGGTATGGGTCCTGATCAAAATACATCAGCCTAAGATATAAATATCCTGGACAGGGGCACAGTCAACATTAAAAAAACTGACAGAGGGTCTCACCATTACTTATTATATCCCCAAAAAATATTTTGGTTAGAATTGGACTGTAGCCTCTATTTAGGTCTACAGATGCCATTGTAGTGCACATTTGACCAGCTATGATTCCAGTTATTTCAGAGCTTGAGAGCTGACATAAGCACACTGGTAGCTCTGACAGCTACCACCAGAGTCATGCTTTGAATGTAGCATACATTGCACATATGTACTAAGCAGAATGTACTGTAAATTAAAACACTTCAGAAAACAGCATTGGTATGTATTATTAAAGTTGTATCAAACCCTCAACATTTTTAGTTTAATACATTGAGCACAGCAAAAGGAACATCCTCCAGTAAGCTATTTGTTAAAATTCTTACCCCAGCACTTGTAGTTTACAACTTTCAATGCTGTTAGCTCATGATCTCTCAGTGCTGCTTCCATGAACTTTCAATCTTCATTGAAAAGAGTTAACATGTGTAAACGGCAGTCTCTAGCCAGTATGTTAGCCTGTGGAAGCAGGGGAGTGCCTTGCTATCCTAGGCTATGTGGCTGTGTGTTTCTACTGATTATTACTGTGTAGGGAGGCACAACTCTAGTGTCCCTATATGCAGAGTACTGTAGCTGTACAGGATATTGCAAGAGAAAGGAACCACCTCGAAAAACAGAAATCCTGGGGCAGGTGTCATGGCACCAGCTTAAAATGGAACATAGACAAAGATTAAAAGATAAAGAAGCTGTATACTCAGTAATGCCCTGTACACACGGTTGGAAATTCCGACCACAAAATCCTAAATCCGTCAGATTTTTTCCAATGGATTTTGTCCGAAACTGGTGTTTGCATACACACGGTCGGACAAAGTTGTCGGAAAATCCGATAGTTCGGAACGTGATGACGTTCGTTCGTTACGACGGGACTAAGCTGAGCTTAGTAGCCAATAGCTTTGGTCTTGTAATTTGATCTGAGTATGCATGGCACTTTGTCCGATCGGAATTCTCTACAAACGATCGGAAAAAGTCTGATCGGATTTTTTTTGACGGAAAATTTGAGATCCGGCTCTCAAATTTTTTCGGTCTGAATTTCCGACGGAAAAAGTCAGATAGAGCCCACACACGATCTGATTTTCCGACAACATAATCCCATCGGACCTTTTCCGTTGGAATTTACAACCATGTGTACAGCGCATAAGATTAAATTAGCTGCTGAAAGTGCTTAAAAACTGAGAGTTTAATAAAACTTTAAAGTGAATCCTGGTTTAATCATTAACAAAAAAACCCTGCCCTTTTTAAGTAAAAAGTGTCAAAGTACTGCTGAGCTTGTCAATGTACCATGGCTACCCTCCAGGTCCTTCTCTGGTCCTGGCTGCTGCCCATCTTTCATGTTCCTGTGAGTTCAGACTGTCATATACACCCCCTTGGTGGTGCGTCATCATGCCAGCCTTTGCCAACAGAAGATTACTGCAGAGATATGGTGCTCGTGTTTTTCACATTGTTTAAAAAGTGGAGATTTACTTTAGGCTTTATATTTTTGGGAGACTGTCCTAACTACACAGGGCTGTCTTTAATGTAGCAGAGTGAAAATGTGTGTTGTTGCCCATTGGTATCAATATTAGAAGAAAGAAAGAATTTAGGACAAATGCATACCCATAGGCATGCAATATTCACAGCTTTTCAGCTAATTTCTTAAAGCAGCTGTAAAGGCTTTAAAAAAAAATCTGCAAGGTAAAGGCATACTAGCACATTGTGAAAAACTTACCTTAAAAAGAAACCCTCCAGCAGTGCGCTGTCACCGCACAATATGCACAATCTTGCAGCTAATTTCTTAAACATGTAGTAAAAGCTGTAAAAAAAAAACCTGCAAGGTAAAGGTATAATATGCTAGTATGCATTGCATACTAGCACATTATGAAAGATTTACCTTAAAAAGAAGCCCTCCAGTAGCACGCTGTCACTGCTTACAGAGGCTTCTATATTCACCCGGTCTTCCTTACAGGTTCACAGGCTGCTTGAATGGCTGAGCTGTAATGAGGTCACTGCCCCGCATGCACGCGGGAGTCATGGTCACCGCACAGAGCTCTGAAGGAACAGCACAGGTATGCCATTCCTTTAGAGCGCATGCAGCTCTCTAGAATATCTCCTAAACAGTGCATGTTTAGGAGATATTCATTTTATCTACAGGTGAGCTTTATTATAAGCTTACCTGTAGGTAAAAATAAACTTTGAGAGTTTACTACCACTTTAATGCATACTTTATGCTTAAAGAAGTTCATTCTACCTGTTGTTGGTTTCCTATTCATAAAGATAATCCCAAGTAGGTATGCATATTAGTGTAACCTTTCTGTTTTCTTCTGTCTCTCCATTTGTTCTGGTAACTCAACTAATATGCTCATTATTAGTATATAATTTCACAGTGTATTTATTGTATACTTCTATTCAGTTATTTCTGTCTATTTTATGAAGTCTAAATGAAAAATGAATCAAATTGTTTCACTTTTTTGCCTTTGTATTAGTCTCTTTCCTCTAAGCTGTTTTAGTTTTTCTCCATTAGTCTGCGTACATTTTCTTTCGTGATTCACCTTTGTATTCTCCTTTGTAGCTCTTTTATGCTGCAGTGCACAGCATGTCTAATAAACGAAGCAGTACGTAGCTTTTGTCTTTTTATGTGTTGTAATATGACAACTCCGTGTTTTCAATTCTATACATTACTGCAATCAGAAACAGAAAAGTATTGTACTGTTGAATTCAGATCTTTAATTATGTGTGGTAGAGCTCCATAGCAAAACTATAAAGGGCCCCAAAATCTATTTAATCCAGAGAATAATAATTGTTTTTTTTATAGCAGTTGTATACAAACTATAAATAGATTCACTTTATCCAAATGTAATTGCCATATGCTACTGCTGCTTGAATCATTTACAGTCCCTTGTGCTTCTGGGCCCCATAGCAGTAGCCTATGGCTATATGTATGCCCTTGACTGTTGTCAAAAGAATACTTTTTTTGACTTATGATTTTTCAGCACTGGCATCACAACTCTCTGTCATTTCGGCACCGCAATATGTGCTCTCAGGGTTGACATCTCCATTGTCAGATAAAGTAAGTATGCAGCAAAAAGGGTTAAAGTATCATTAAGGAATAGGTAAGGGGTTAGGTTAGCTTAGTGTTAGGACCAGGGGTTAGGGGATTCAGTTTAAAGTGGTTGTAAACCACTGAAATTACAAATTGAACAAAGCATATCGTTTTAAATATTGTGTACTTGTCTCAATCCAAATCACTTAGTGTGATTTCTGGCTGCTCTCTCCTTACTCTACTTCAGTCACTGCCTCAGCTGTACATGTTTCCCTATAACGCTGTGTATATAGGGGTGTCCATTCCCTCCACTCAGGTCTCAGATTGCACCCAGATTTGTTCTATGCAGTGCGTGACATCAGATCCCACACCGACCTTCTGGAAGCTCAGCTATTGCCTTTGATGTGTGAACTTCAGAAGGCTGTAGAGAAGAGAGGGCTGCAAATAAACAGGCACAAGTCATGTAGGATGATGTGTTTCATTTCCGTGTATCACCTGAGGTCAGTCACTTCAGTGGGTATGTAAGGGTTTATCACCAATTTAACCAATTCAATTCTGTGCTATAGCCTGAAAGTTCTGGAGGGCATCCATGGGTCGTCGTCCCAGAATCCCAACCTCTTCACTCCCCCTGGGGCACACAACAGGTGTGCTCTGTGACCGCTGTGCCCTTGTACACAGTGCGACCACTGTGTTCTTGTTCCTTTGGACACAGCTGATCACAGATTGGCGTAAAGGGCCAATCACAGCTGATCACATGCCAACAGACTTCACAGATATCAGCAGTCCTTTCCTTAAGCGCTGTGTCTGTGTGAGGAAAAGAGAGCTGATAACTAGCAAGGCTTTTAGCACATTGCTTACACTGATAATCAGGGCACTGATCATCAGTGTGCTGATTATCATTGTAGCCCCATCAGTGCCAATCAGTGCTGTCTGTCAGTGCCCATCAGTGCAGCTTATCAGTGCCCATCAATGCTCCCTCATCAGTGCAGCCTCATCAGTGCCAATCAATGCAGCCTATAAGTGCCCATCAGTAAAGCCTATCAATGCCCATCAGTGAAGCCTATCAATGTCAATCAGTGAAGCCTCATCAGTACACATCAGTGAAGAAGAAAAATTACTTATCTGCTAAATTGTGTAACAAAAACAAAGAAAAACAAACAAAAAAACCCTGTGGTGATTAAATACCACCAAAAAAAAATCTCTATCTGTCTCCATATGAAATTATAAAAAAATCATGTAGGTAAAGTGTTGTATGACCGCGCAATTGTCATTCAAAGTGTGAGAACACTGAAAGCAGAAAATTGGCCTTGGCAGGAAGGGGGTGAAAGTGCCCAGTATTAGAGTGGTTAAATATTTAGAGCTAGGTTAAGAGCAAATGGTTGATGGGAGGTTAAGTGTAAAGACAGTCCAAGTGTTTAATTTGTCTGTAATGTATAGTACACTGTAACTACAGACAAGGAAGGACAATAAGTATATTATCTTCCTAAATGCATAATGATGTAAGCTACAATATAATTACTAGAAATCACAAATTGTGAGAAGCAGGCAGCCCACATACATGTTTAGATACAATGTAAAGATTACATGTTACCAGATCAGAAGAAAAATGAGAAAGGATTCACCAATACCCTTTTTTTGTGCATTTTACTTTCCACAATTGGCTTTCTGGAACTACTGTAGTCTGTACATGTAATGGAGAATGGGAAGGGTTTAAATAAATCCATGCAGGAGCTGCCTGCTTGTGGGGATTTGTAATACATTTTCTCCTTGGAATACATGAATGCAGTATAAAAATAATCATTAATGGCTCCTGTCAGTGAATATATTGAATCGATAAGATATGCAAGCTGCAGACATGCTAGATATGCACATGGCACTGACTTTGGCATTATGATCACAGTGCAGGATTAAGAGATAATATTTGTAAAGTTTTCTTAGAATTCTTTGTATTCAAATAAGGGAATGATGAAGTTGTATTTTGTTTTTGGAATAGGAGAAACCTGTAACCTGGCAGTATAACGAGGGATCATGTAAGTTTTGGATTCCTGCCGTTTTAAGCATGAGTGTCCCGCTGCTTCAAAAAAGGTAAAGCCAGTGCATCGCCACAACCAGTAATATGGCTGCTGCATCACATGGTGCTACGTTAATTGCAGTTGAACATTTTTCTATATGCCGTACACCTTCCGGACGTCGATAATACTTTGACTGACTCCTTATCTCGGTTTCAGTTTGCAGAGTTTGCTAACAAGAGGGATGACACTTGTAAGGGAAGGATGCAATTTTTTCTAAATAGAAACCCAGACCGGGAATCAGCGAAGCTCTTGGCCGTGGGATTCTTGGAGGGTTTTAGGTTTCCATGTTTTCTGACTGCTGTCCCGCCTATGACACGGAATTTGTAGTCTGCACTGCAGCATCCTGGGGTGGTTTCTGAGAAGTTGGCGAAGGAAGTGGCACTGGGTCACATGGATGGGCACTGGGTCACTTGGATGGGCCATTCTTGGTTAAGCCTTTGCATTTAGTTGTTTCACCTCTGGGCGTGGTGCCTAAGAAGGAACCGCACAAGTTACACCTTATTTACCACCTATCCTTCCCCAAGAGAGGTTCAGTCAATGATTCTATAGATCGCAGAGCTTGTACGGTGTCATATACTTCCTTTGACACAGCTGTTGGGTGGGTTTGTCGACAGGGGAGCGCTGATGGCAAAATCCAACATTGAATCCGCTTTCCGCTTGCTTCCAGTAAATCTGGATAGTTTTCGGCTGCTGGGGTGCTGCTGGCAAGAGGTATTTTATGTGGATCGATGCCTGCCCATGGGCTGCTCCTTTTCCTGCACCATGTTTGAGATATTCAACGCTTTTGTGGAATGGGTGGTTAGAGACGTGTCAGGTCTGGATTCCGTCATCCATTATTTGGAGGATTCCCCCATGGGGCCCCCTACCTCTAATGTGTGTGCGATTCTCCTATCCACATTGCAGCACATTGTGGGTAGAGTCCGTATTCCATTGGCAGGGGATAAGGCGGAAGGCCCCGACTACCGTGATCAGTTTCTTGGGCATAGTTCTAGACTTCGGTGCCATGGAGTGCCGCCTGCCAGAGGATAAATTGGTGGCACTCAAGATGGATATTCAGGGGATTTTGGGACAGTGCAACGTTCGGCTTCGAAAGCTACAATCATTGCTGGGTACGTTTAATTTTGCATGTCGTATTATTCTTATGGGTAGGGTTTTTGCTGACGGCAGCAACAGTAGGGGTTAAGGCCCCGACTCATTTTACAGTGCCTTGCGAAAGTATTCGGCCCCCCTTGAACTTTTCAACCTTTTGCCACATTTCAGGCTTCAAACATAAAGATATAAAATTTTTATTTTTTGTGAAGAATCACCAACAAGTGGGACACAATTGTGAAGTGGAACGAAATCTATTGGATTTTTGAAACTTTTTTAACTAATAAAAAAATGAAAAGTGGGGCGTGCAAAATTATTCTGCCCCCTTGCGTTAATACTTTGTAGAGCCACCTTTTGCTGCGATTACAGCTGCAAGTCGCTTGGGGTATGTCTCTATCAGTTTTGCACATCGAGAGACTGAAATTCTTGCCCATTCTTCCTTGCAAAACAGCTCAAGCTCAGTGAGGTTGGATGGAGAGCGTTTGTAAACAGCAGTTTTCAGCTCTTTCCACAGATTCTCGATTGGATTCAGGTCTGGACTTTGACTTGGCCATTCTAACACCTGGATACGTTTATTCGTGAACCATTCCTTTGTAGATTTTGCTGTATGTTTGGGATCATTGTCTTGTTGGAAGATAAATCTCCGTCCCAGTTTCAGGTCTTTTGCAGACTCCAACAGGTTTTTATCCAGAATGGTCCTGTATTTGGCTGCATCCATCTTCCCCTCAATTTTAACCATTTTCCCTGTCCCTGCTGAAGAAAAGCAGGCCCAAACCATGATTCTGCCACCACCATGTTTGACAGTGGGGATGGTGTGTTGAGGGTGATGAACTGTGTTGCTTTTACGCCAAACATATCGTTTTGCATTGTGGGCAAAAAGTTCGATTTTGGTTTCATCTGATCAAAGCACCTTCTTCCACATGTTTGGTGTGTCTCCCAGGTGGCTTGTGGCAAACTTTAGACAAGACTTTTTATGGATATCTTTGAGAAATGGCTTTCTTCTTGCCACTCTTCCATAAAGGCCAGATTTGTGCAGTGTACGACTGATTGTTGTCCTATGGACAGACTCTCCCACCTCAGCTGTAGTTCTCTGCAGTTCATCCAGAGTGATCACGGGCCTCTTGGCTGCATCTCTGATCAGTCTTCTCCTTGTCTGAGCTGAAAGTTTAGAGGGACGGCCAGGTCTTGGTAGATTTGCAGTGGTCTGATACTCCTTCCATTTCAAAATGATCGCTTGCACTGTGCTCCTTGGGATGTTTAAAGCTTGGGAAATCTTTTTGTATCCAAATCCGGCTTTAAACTTCTCCACAACAGTATTACGGACCTGCCTGGTGTGTTCCTTGGTCTTCATGATGCTCTCTGCGCTTTCAACAGAACCCTGAGGCTATCACAGAGCAGGTGCATTTATACAGAGACTTGATTACACACAGGTGGATTCTATTTATCACCATCAGTCATTTAGGACAACATTGGATCATTCAGAGATCCTCGCTGAACTTCTGGAGTGAGTTTGCTGCACTGAAAGTAAAGGGGCCGAATAATTTTGCACGTACCACTTTTCAGTTTTTTTTTTGCTAAAAAAGTTTAAAATATCCAATAGATTTCGTTCCACTTCACAATTGTGTCCCACTTGTTGGTGATTCTTCACAAAAAATAAAAATTTTATATCTTTATGTTTGAAGCCTGAAATGTGGCAAAAGGTTGAAAAGTTCAAGGGGGCCGAATACTTTCGCAAGGCACTGTATCTGTTATTCTTGTTACATGGGGATGGGTCTCCTTTATCTAAATTTCAGTTTGCGTCAGTCTTCTGGAAAAGTCTTAGGGCAGGGGGTTTGGATCACACACAATAAGCCTCGCACTTCTTCAGCATCGGGGCGGCAAGGTGCGGGTTGGACGAGGCGGCCATGAAACAGATTGGTAGATGGGAATCCAAGAGATTCTGTACCTACATTCGCCCACAGTTGTTGGTGAATTAGCTGCTGATGGAGAGGGAGGGATAGTAGTGGGGTGTATGTCATTATCGGTTTATCTTTTGATTTGTTGTGAGTGTTCAGTGTTTTTGTATTGGTGCTATTCCGTGGTGTTTGTTTGTTCTTCTCTTTTAGATAGAGTGCACATAGCCTTGTTGGATTATGGGCCATTCATATGTTTTTTGGGGGGCCAGGCGAGCGGACGTTAGATCAGATGGCAGACAGCTGGGTATTTCTAGGAGGGAGGCATGTATCCACTGGTTGGGGATACCTGCGATGACCTGGAGTAGGGTCGTGCCAGAGGTGTACCATTTTGCACGTCTGGACCGGCTGCCTGACATTTTAGTACTTCATGTTAGGGGTTCGGTCTATTCGAGAGCTAATTATGGACGTCAAGTCTGATTTCTTGCGGCTCCACATGGCCTTTCCTGACATGCCGGTGTTGTGGTCCGACATTGTTGCACTGAAAACTTGGTGCCTGGCGCGGTCAGTGGCAAGGCTCAATAAGACTCGCATAAAGGGGAACAAGGTGGTGGGAAGATTTATTACTCGGAATGGGGGCATGGTCAACCACCACATGGAGTTGGAATCCAATACCAGCCTGTACCTCCGAGGAGATGGGGTTCACCTGTCTGCAGTGGGAATTGATTTATGGGTGCTGAGTCTACAGGTCGGGATTCAGAGGGCCCTGCGTGTGTGGAGGGGCCCTTAAGGGTTAGGTGTTGTCCTTGTGGGCTGTGGCGGTGTTTTGGTCTTTGATGGTGTCAGAAAACATAGGAGATGGAAGTGTTGGGGACTCATCGGTAGTATGTGCCCCTCTGGTGTATTCCAGTTAGAGCGGTTAGCTGGAATACAGTAATGGTTGCACTGCGGAAAAGGGGGTTGTCTCCGAGATGGTGTGGTATGGCTGGAGGCCTATCATTGGGAAAGGTCCCGCAGTGTAGTGGTGGAATATGTGTTAAGTTTGGGATGCCGTCAAAGACCAACAAACTGAGTGATTGATAGTTGTTGTTTATAGATGCTTATATTTTAAAAGTTTTGAAATATTAATATCTTGTTAATAAAAAGGCTGCTATGGCCATTTATACTCCAAATTGGAGCATGAGTGGTTGGGCAGTATGAAGAAGGATGGGGACATCTGGGCTACACTGGTCAAGAGAAAGTAGTAAGCAAATCGCATTAGCAGGAAATTAGAGTAATCTAGGTAAACCTAAATAAGAGAGCAAACAAGTCTTTCATAAGTAATCCTGCACATTTATAATGATTTTAAATTGGAAGTTTCCAAAATTCTCTGTCAAATAAAGTCTCCACGTGCTTTCTAAACTGCTACACTTTTTATCATCCAGGTGTCTTCTGAATCCTCTTGCTTCAAGGCACTGCTCCTCCCTTACCTCCTTTCTTTTTTTGTCTCTGTTCTTTCTTCCTTGATTTCATCCTCTCTTATGATTTGACTTTTGCTATAATATACACTGCTCAATGTTGAAAAATATCATGCTGGATATCTTTACTGATTTGGACTGGGTAATGTGTTAGGAACGAAAGGATGTGACATTGTTTGATGGAAATGAAATGGACATGCAATAACATCAGACACAGGTGCATTTAAACTTATCAACACATCTATAAACAAAAACAAAATCATAAACAAAATCTGGGCATGCAGCCAACAACTAGGTACTGAAACCCTTGTGACATTAAAGGTTCGATTTTTTTTTTTTAAATAGCAAACATGTCATATTTACCTCCACTATGCAGCTCATTTGGCACAGAGTGGCCCCGATCCTCGTCTTCTGGGGTCCCTAGGCAGCTGTCTCGGCTCCTCCCCGCTTCTAATAACCCCCTCTAAGAAGCGCTCTCCCAATGGGGGTTACCTTGCAGGCGTTCTCCTGAGTCCTGTATTCGGCATCCATAGCCGCCGACTACAGGATTCGGCCCTACCCCCCAGCCCTTACGTCATTGGAGTTGATTAACAGCAGTGCGAGGCAATGGCTGTGCTGCTATCAATCTATCCAACAAAGAGGCGATAAGAACAAGCAAAGGAAGAGCGTGTTCACGACGCAGGACTTTCCAGGGCTTGGGGGGGGGGGCTGGGGGGCCAGTGATCGTAAGATGTTTTTTCACCTTAATGTATAGGATGCATTAAGGTGAAAAACATGAACCTTTACAACCCCTTTAACCTTTCAACAACTATTTAAAACAGTAACTGGGCATACAGATCACTTCTTTCATGGAGAGACCTGTTAAAGGAGCTTCTCCTCTCCTATGACTTGGGCATGCGTGCCTGCACCCAGTTCAGATGTCCAATGTCAGTGTTCTAAACATAGTGTATACAACCTGGCTGGTTCAGGGATAAAATGAAATGCTGAGTCCAGGGTGGTTATACTGAGTCTGGTTAGATTAGACCAGATCTGGCTTCTCAGGTCACCCTGTGCCCCTAATAGACACATGGTAACTTACAAATAAGAGGGGCCTGGGGATCTGAAAAAGACATTTCCTGACCCATCTAAGGTAAGTTGAGTTCCACGGCCCCCCCACCCAAAGTGACTCCCGTCACATATCTCCCCTTTCAGCAGAAGACTAACACAAAAGGAGACTCCAGATGGGTTGACTTTGAAGTTGGCCTGTAGTTCAAAGTCCCCCAATTCCCATACCCATACAGTACCCCAAACAAATTGTCCCAAACAGAACATTACTCACTCAGCCAACCTCTACCTCTCTCATAGAACATACCCACCGCTGGGGAGAAGTACAGACTGGCCCTTCTACCTGGAGTTCAGGTGCTGAAGAGAAGACAGGGTGACTGGGCTTACTCCATGATGCTGTTGGGGACCTGTGCCGACTGCCCACCATCCCTGGGGTATACAAGTGGAGACCGTAGTGTCATCCATTAGTTGTAAATCCTCCAGTGTTGTGAGAGCAAGGCTGATATCTTCCTGTCCCAATGCCAGACCTTTTTCTGGGGTTGTGTCAGTGGAGGCCGCAGTCCCATCCACTATCACAGGAAAACCATCTTTTGTTAGTTGAGGTCAGAGGCCAGCACACATAAAACTACTAGAAAAAGAAACCCGTGGGCATCAATTTGCTGCCCCTCTCATAGTGCCACCTGGGTCCAATGGACCCACTGAGACCCATTGTAGGGCCAGCCCTGACTGTATACCACACCTGTGGGATCCCTTTAGAAGCTGGAAATCACTGTAGTAGGCACTGCTACTAGATTATAGGTCATGTGGACCTCACTATTGAGCCTCTTCACCTTGTCCAATCAGATAACACTTTGATTTCATTCTGAGTATGAAATCAAAGTGTCATCTGATTGGACAAGGTGGAATAATCTTTAAATGGCATTTAAATGCATTTTCTGCCTGAACGAGAAATACTGCTTATTTTTCAGGCATGGCAAATAATATTTGAATGAAGACTTTTCTTAAGAGTCTGTGGGTACATAGTGTATGCCATTATTCACCTTATACAGCAAAATGTGAATATCATTTTTAATACTCGTACTCATCTTAAAATAATGATTTTCCAAATATGACCATTTACTTACCCTAATAACACACAATATTTAAATCCTGTTTTCCAATTGATGTGACCCAGATCCATCTATATACAAGCCTGACACCCAGAATATTTTTCTGTCATTCTTTATGTTTAGTAACTATTACATATTCATTTATTTTTTTGCCTGTTGTAAATTTAAAAAAGTAAACAAAATACCATAATGGGTTCAAATATAGGCACTGGCTGGTAAGTGGTTTTAAAGCTTAAACATATTTTACCTTAACCGCTTCCTGAGCAGTCTCCGCAGTTATTCAGCGGCAGGATGGCCCCCCCTGCGTGAGCTGTTGTAGCTGTACCTTGGCTCTTTAACCACTTCAATACAGGGCACTTTCGCCCCCTTCCTTCCCAGCCCAATTTTCAGCTTTCAGCGCTCTAGCGCTTTCAGTGACAATTGCGCAGTCATGCTACACTGTACCCAAATGAAATTTTTATCATTTTGTTCGCACAAATAGAGCTTTATTTTGGTGGTATTTATTCACGACTCCGTTTTTTATTTTTTGCGATATAAGCGCAAAAAAGCGGAAATTTGGAAAAAAAAACAATATTTTCTTTTTTCTATTTTAAAAGAAATCCAATAAAATCTAATTTTGTCATAAATTTAAGCCAAAATGTATTCTGCTACATGTTTTTGGTAAAAAAAATTCTGTTAAGTGTATAATAATTGGTTTGTGTGATCACGGACATATGTACGCAAATGATCATGTACATATGTGTGCAGGTGATCACGTACATATGTGTGCAGATAATCATTGGGACATGTGATTTTAGTGGGACATATGTGGGGGACATGTTTTTATTATTAGGGACATGTGTTTTTATTATTTGGGGACATGTATGTTTTGGGGACATGTGTGGGGACATTGTGTTTATACTGTGTGGTGTGTTTACTGTGTGGTGATTTGTGTGTACACTAGACTAGTGATCAGTGAGTAAAAAGCTGTAAAAAACAGCTCATACTCACTGATCATCAGCCGGCTGCAGCGATCTGCTCTCCTCTCCTCAGCGATGACTTCTGTGTGAGGAGAGGAGGAGCCGATTGCCTAGCAACCGGCTGTTTGTTTACATCACATGACGGCCGTGATTGGACACGGCCGTCATGTGATCAGGAGGGCCAATCACAGAGCCCTCCTGCCGATCTGAGATGCGCCGTGTCCGGGGGACACGGGCGCATCGGGATCGCGCCGCTGCGCGGGCGCGCGCGATCCCGCTCCTCCTGATGGACGTTCCTGAACGTCCTATCAGGAGTAGATGGCTCCCACCCGTCCGTATATGTGCATTGGCCGGGTGGGAAGTGGTTAAAATGCTTTAGCACCCGCAGCATGTCTCTGGAGCCGATGCGTGTGCCCGGTGGGAGCGATGACCTCTGGGTACCCGCGATCGCTTGTGACAGAGCGAAAACTGGGATCTGCGTGTGTAAACACACAAATCCCGGTTCTCTCAGGGGAGTAGAGAAAGATTGTGTGCTCCTACTAAGTAGGAACAATGATAGGTCTCCTCCCCTAGTCAGTCCCACCCCCCCCCCCCCCCGAGTTAGAACATGCCCAGGGAACACATTTAACCCCTTGATCGCCCCCTAGTGTTAACCCCTTCCCTGCCAATGACATTTATACAGTAATAAGTGGCTATTTTTAGCTCTGATCGCTGTATAAATGTCACTGATCCCAAAAAAATGTCCGATATGTCTGCCACATTGTCACAGACACAATAAAAATTGTTGATCACCACCATTACTAGTAAAAAATAAAAATAATAATAAAAATGCCATAAATCTATCCCCTATTTGTAGACGCTATAACTTTTACGCAAACCAATCAATATACGCTTATTGCATTTTTTTTTTACCAAAAATATGTAGAAGAATACATTTTGGCCTAAACAGAGGAAAAAAAATGTTTTTTTTTTTTAATTGCCATATTTATTATAGCAAAAAGTACAAAATATTGTGTTTTTTTTTCAAAACTGTGACTATTTTTTTGTTTATAGTGCAAAAAACAAACAAACGCAGAGGTGATAAAATACCATCAAAAGAAAGCACTATTTGTGGAGGAAAAAGGACATTAATTATGTTTGGGTATAATGTCGCACCTCTGCGCAATTGTCAGTTAAAGTGATGCCATATCGCAAAAAATGGCCAGGTCGGGAAGGGGGTCAATTCTTCTGGGGCTGAAGGGGTTAATGCATTCCTTGCATTAAGGTAAAAAAAAAACTTTAGGCATCAGTGTCCCCCCACCCCTGTTGTGCACGTCTGCATCTCTTCTCTCTCCTCACTTCCTGGTCTCACTGGTTTTGCTGAGGCAGCAGGAGTCATTGGCTCCTGCTACTGTCAATGAAATCAATGGCGAGAGAGCCGGGGGGGGGGGGCTGAGGAAGCAGCTTCCTATGGGGGAACTCGCTGGGCAGGAAGAGCTCCGGTGGGGGACCTGAGAGAAGGAGGTTGGGGCCACTCTGTGCAACTCCACTGCACAGAGCAGGTAAGCAGAAACCATAGTTCAAACTTTGATTAGCAAACTATAACCTTTTGCTTGCACATGATTTGACGATGGAAGTCAGCAGGGCTTCACCTCATTCACTGAGCTAAGGAATAAAATCCCTTGAAAAGTGAAACTTACAACATAAACAGCCTATTTGCCTTTAGTAAACCCCTATGCCCATCTAAGTGTAGGCATCCAAAGGCCCCTTTCATGTCCCTGCAACAGCATTCATTGCCCTCAGCTTTACCAGGTTTTTCTGTATAGGGACCACTCCAACAATTTCAGTTTGAAGCTTTCCCACAGCCCTAGACACATTCTTATTAGCCTGTCACTGTGATAGGTTGCCTTCCTAGCTAATAGGAACATGTTCAAAGTGAGAGGGTAAATGTAGTAAAGAGAAATTAATGCTGCTGCAGGTATATACTGTACATATATAATCACGGTATAGGCCTCCTATGTGAAAGCAAGGATCTACATTCAGGCTCTATGCACACTAGCTTTAAAAAAAAAAAAATGCTCCTAGCAGCAGATTCTACACGCTTTTATTTTTTATCTGCTTTTGGAAGCAAATCGAGTTATCCTATGTATTCATGCACACTATTTTAGTCTAGAAGCGTTATCGAAGCTTTGGCTTCTAGGAAAAAAAATGTTTTTTTTTGCATTTTTCGGAGCAATTTGCCTACAAGTTCCTAAATGCTGCTAACCAGTGCTGGCTAATTGATGGCAATTAAAATTTGAGAAAAAAAACAGTGTGTGGGTCCCCCAATCCGAACCAGGCCCTTCGGGTCTGGTATGTATTTTAAGGAGAATTCTAGTCCATTTTTTTTTTCAAATGGCATGGGGGTCTCCCCAAAATCCATACCAGACCCTTATCCAAGCATGCAGTCCGGCAGGCCAGGAAAGAGGTGGGCACGAGCAAGCACTACCCCTCCTGAACCATTTCAGACCACATGCCCTCAACATGGGGGGTGCTTTGGGACAGGGAACTCCCCACCAAGGCACCTTGTCCCCAAGGCAAATAGGACAAGGGCTTCTTACCCACAACCCTTGCTGGTGGTTGTGGAGTTCTGTGAGCAGGGGGCTTATTAGAATATGGAAGCTCCCTGTAACAAGGGGACCCCCAGATCCCCCCCCCCATAGTACCCCTACTCATTCTTCAAAAAAAGAATAGTGTAAATAAAGACAGGTGCCAGTTTTTGACAAGTTGTTCATTAAAAAAATGTAAATATTTCTTATGCCGACCTGAAAAAAAAAAAAAAGAGTTCTGCACCCAGCCTGGCTCCTGTCAAATAAGAGCTCTCTTGCAGGGCATGTTGGTTTGATGACATCCAAGGGGGTGGAGTCACCCAGTGATGTTTATTTAGTGGTGGGAGGTGGTAGAGCTGACAGTCGGTGGGAGCCAGGTGTGGACCTTTTTTTTGTTAAGTCAGCACCCGACATTTATTGTGATTGGTTCTACACCAGGGAACAGTTTTATTTATTTTTTAATTTTTTTTAATAAAGGACTTGTCAAAAACTGGCTCCTGTCTTTAGTTACACTTCTCTTATTCACATGGGAGAGAGGCAGGGATCTGGGACCCCCTTATTTAAGGAGGCTTCCAGAGGATAAGCCCCCTGCCCGCAGACCCCCACAACCACAGGCCAAGGTTGTGGGGAAAAGGCCCTTGTCTCCATGAACATGAGGACAAGGCGTTTTGTGGGGGAAGCCCCCCTGCTCCAAAGCAACCCCCTGATGTTGAGGGCATGTGGTCTGGTATGGTTCAGGAGTGGGATGGGGCACTTGCTCACCCCCCCCCCCCCCACCACCACTTCCTGGCCTGCCAGTCTGCATGCTCAGATAAAGGTCTGGTAGTCTGGTATGGACTTTTTTTTTACATTTTGGCTTGGGGTTCCCCTTAAAATCCATACCAGACATGCAAGGCCTGGTATGGATTCGGGAGGGAGCCCCGCAGTTTTTTTAATAATTCCGGCATTCTTTTGTTCACATTCAGCTGTCAGCAGGGAGTTCCACTGACAGCTGATGAGTCATCCATTGTTAAGGACATGGCAGCCTCCCGCTCTTTAACCACCTCGCGCCCGCCCTATAGCCGAATGACGGCCATAGAGCAGGCGCGTTCGTCCGGGTGGCCGTCCCTGGACGTCCTATTGTTTACTTCCACAATGCGCGCCGCCGCGGGCACGCATCGCGGAAGTTCTGTGTTCGCCGTGTCCCCCGGGGACAGGCAAACACAGATCGCTGTAAACGGCCAATCACAGCGGCCGTTTACAGCGTGATCGGCGTGTCCAATGGGAGATGATCTCATATGTAAACATATGAGATCATCTCTCAGCGCCGCTCTCCCTCCTCACACAGAGAGTGAGAGGGGAGAGATGAACGGCTGCAGCGGCAGCCGTTCTGCTTAGCTTTGTGAAAAAAAAAAAAAAGTAAAAAAAAAAGTGCAATCCTCCCCCAGCAGTGCCATCCATCCTCCCCCAGCAGTGCCATCCATCCTCCCCCAGCAGTGCCATCCATCCTGCCCCAGTGCCATCCGCCCCAGTGCCATCCACCCCCAGTGCCATCCACCCCCAGTGCCATCCACCCCCAGTGCCATCCACCCCAGTGCTACCTGCCCCCAGTGCTACCTGCCCCCAGTGCTACCTGCCCCCAGTGCCATCCACCCCAGTGCTACCTGCCCCCAGTGCCACCTGCCCCCAGTGCCACCCGTTGTCAGTGCCATTTGTTGCCAGTGCCATCTGTCATCAGTGCCACGTATAAGTGCCATCTGTCATCAGTGCAACGTGTCATCAGTGCCACATATCAGTGCCATTTGTCATCAGTGCCACCTGTCAGTGTCACGTGCCATCTGTTGTCAGTGTCACGTGTCATCAATGCCACTTATCAGTGCCATCTGTCATCAGTGTCACGCGTCATCGGTGCCATGTATTAGTGCCATCTGTCATTGGTGGCACGTATTAGTGCCACGTATTAGTGCCACCTGTCATCGGTGCCACGTATTAGTGCCACGTGTCTTCAGTGCCACGTATTAGTGCCACGTGTCATCAGTGCCACGTATAAGTGCCACGTGTCATCAGTGCCACATATTAGTGCCATCTGTCATCAGTGCCACATATTAGTGCCATCTGTCATCAGTGCCACGTGTCATCAGTGCCACGTATAAGTGTCATCATTGCCACGTATCAGTGCCATCTGTCATCTGTGTCACGTGTCATTGTCCTGGTGCTTCAAAAGTGTAATAAATAGTCAACAAGTTAGATGTGTAATTTATGTTCCTAGAACACATGATGGCGCTACCTGCATGTTGGGCCTCTCTATGTGGCCAGGCTGTGAAAAAGTCCCACACATGTGGTATTGTAATACTCAGGAGGAGTAGCAGAATTTTTTGGGGGGTGTAATTTGTGGTATACACGTGCCATGTGAGAGAAATAACCTATTACAATAACAAATTTTGGAGAAAAAAAAATGAAAAATCGTAATTTTGCAAAGAGTTGTGGGAAAAAAATGACTACATCAAAAAGCTCACTATGCCTCTTACTAAATACCTTGGAATGTCTACTTTCCAAAAAGGGGTCATTTGGGGGGTATTTGTACTTTCCTGACTTGTTCGGGTCACAAGAAGCGAGATAGTCCACCAGTACATCAGATCAATTTTGTGCGATTCGCACCACAGCTTGTAGACTCTCTAACTTTCACAAAGACCAAATAATATCCACTAATTTGGGTTATTTTTACCAAAGATATGTAGCAGTATAAATTGTGGCCAAAATTTATGAAGAAAAATTAATAATTTGCATAATTCTGTCACAGAAACAAAGAAATATGCGTTTTTTTTTCAAAATTTTCGGTCTTTTTTCATTTATAGCGCAAAAAATAAAAACCCCAGAGGTGATCAAATACCACCAAAAGAAAGCTCTATTTGTGGGAAAAAAAGGACAAAAAATTCATTTGGGTACAGTGTTGCATGACTGAGTAATTGTCATTCAAAGTGTGAGAGCACCGAAAGCTGAAAATTGGTCTGGGCAGAAGGGTGTTTAAGTGCCCAGTAAGCAAGTGGTTAACAGGCCAACGCAGACGCAAAAAATTCCTGACCAAAAATCCTAAATATGAGCATTTTTTCTGCCATTTTTCTGGTGTTTTTTTTACAGCTGCTAGTGTGCATGGAGCCTTATAGCAGATCAATTGGCTGATATGAAGCCAGGTGGGAAAATCCTTGGCCTAAAAGCATTTGAAAAAAATGCACTGTTTGTTTTTGTTTTATTTTTATTTTTTTAAGTAGTGGTATGCTCACAGAAGTTCCATATTACTGCCTTTTAAACAGATCCCTTGATCCCTCAATGGTCTTTCCTGCCCATCTAGACCATGAAGCAACACATTCGGAATACAGGGCTACAATTTGTTCAGTTACAAAGGCCATCCATGTTAAGGGGTACAGGAGCTCTGTAATGGTGTATTACATGCAGTTCACCTTTGACCACTAGTGTTAAAAGAGTAAAAAGGGCTAAATTATAATCTATAAAAATATATCACCCACCTTTGAATTTTATTAAAGAGGTATAAATAAGTCACCATTACCACATGTCCTGTGACTGACTTTTCCAGCACAGTGAAATTTGGTCTGTAAAGTGATAGTACAAAATTTTAGGCCAACACCACATGTGAAGATGAGAACTTAAGAATTTGCCATTTTAATTTATTTGTAATTCTTTGCCATTTTAATTTATTTGTAATTCTTTGCCATTTTTTAATACTGAGAAGTAAAACACAAGTAGCCAAAAGCACGTTTGCTTGTTAACACACTGAGTGCTAAAGGCTCTATAAAAATTGATCAACATATTAAAAAACTGCTTCATAAGCTTTTTGTACTAGATAGGAATACTAAAGTACTTTAAACTGATTTTGATTTGTTGCTCTTGGTTAAACTTCAGCTCATATTTTTGCTCTTCCATAATCTCGTGGACCATGCCAGTTGAGATCTGCTTCATCACCTGTTCTTCTTTGTCACTGTCCAAGGTACTGAAGGAATTTCCAGGATTGTTGTAGAAATCTTGATCTCCTGATCAGGTTATTTTATACGTCGTTCAGGGAGAACTACAATTTCTGGCATTTGAAACTTGTTGAGAATGTAAACAGAATTGCATGTGTCTGATTTAAAAGGGCTGGACAGCAAATAAAATAAAAATAAAAAATTCAGCTGAAACTATTGAAAAGAATATATTTAATATGGACATAAAGTCCACTTATTTTAAGCAAATTTGTTTTGAATAAAAAAAAAAAAACAGCAGAAGCAATAAAAAAAAAAATTAAAGAAATGGGTGATATAACTGGGCCTTTCTGTGGGATCCTGAAAGAGTTGAGGATCCCAAATCCCATGTAAATGCTGAAGCATCTTTAGATAGTTGCGTTATAGGATCCTGAGTTAGCTGTAAGAGGAGATTATACAGTGCATAACTGTGGGTCCCCATACTCTCAACTAGAGATTATTTTTCCCATTACACATAACACAGTGAAGTTTTTAAAATCTTCTGCCAGCAAAGTCTCTGATCATCTACAGAAAGCAAAGACAATTTACAGTAAAAAATATCTCCCTCTCTTTCAGTTGCAGAGGGCAGTTCACAGAGGAGGTAACGTATTTAAATCCACAGCATTCGATGAGATCCAGTGTGATTTTTATAGAAAAGATTTTTTTTCTAACAATAACATCTCCCTATAGCTGGAGGAGTACAAAAACATAACATTTCAGCAAACCTGGATGTTCAGATGTACTCCCAAGCCTCAAAGGAGAGATTCAGTTTAGTTTTTCTCCCTCTTACCATCGGTGAGTTCAATCCACAGTAGGCAACAACATATCAGTCAGGTATAACTGAAATCCAAAATTTAACAGAGGGAACAGAATATTTATTTCTCTTTTTATTCTGAAAATGACTTTTGCAATGGAGGCACAGACCCCACTAGCCAGAGAATCCAACAAATAAATAATAGAAAGAGGGCATTGCCAGACTGCCAAACTGTTTAAACACAAACATCAGAAAGGAGCACAAGCAGAAGTCTTAAGGGTTATGTTACACAAACCATCTTTTTATTTAAAGCCACAGAAATAATATAAAGTCAGATAAACATTGTACAAACAACCTCAATTTTCATAGTCTTACCTCCATTTTCTTGTTACAGCAGCCATGCAGTCCAATAGTCCCCATTGATATGTAGGCAGGTGCATTCTGCTGTCTCCACTGCAGTTGGCGCTCAACTGCAGTGGCAATGCAGGGAAAGGGGAAGTCACAGGGAACAGGGTTCCTCTATGGTTTCCTGAGTCATTGGGGCAGCGATCCAATTGGATGCTGGCCACCCATGTGACTCTGTTGGCAATTTTATGTGTGGAAAAGTCTATGTAAGACCCTGGCCCCTAGGTTTGGCATGCTTTATGTGAGTGGTCAGTGTAGGAAAAGGTACTTTGCCTGTCAGGGACAATACTACTGATAGGGAAAGGTTCCTGACATGAAAGGAAAACTTAGGGTCCCATCTCTCTGGATACCTTCCTGTTTGGGCATTAGACAGCCAGGCCGCTTTCTGTCCCCTCTCAACAGTATGGCACAACTGCATACTTATGCAAGGAGAGCATTAATCAGAAAAGCAGCCAAGAGGCCCATGGTAACTCAAGAGGAGCTGCAGAGATCCACAGCTCAGGTAGGAGAATCTGTCCACAGGACAACTATTAGTCATGCACTTCACAAATCTGGCCTTTATGGAAGATTGGCAAGAAGAAAGCTATTGTTGAAAGAAAGCCAGAAGAAGTCCCATTTGCAGTTTGCGAGAAGCCATGTGGGGGACACAACAAACATATGGCAGAAGGTGCTCTGGTCAGATGAGACCAAAATTTAACTTTTTGGCCTAAAAGCAAAACGCTATGTGTGGCAGAAAAAAAAAATACACTTTACCCTGAACACATCATTCCCACTGTGAAACATGGTGGTGGCAGCAATGTGTTGTGGGGATGCTTTTCTTCAGCAAGGGCAGGGGTAGCTGATTAGAGTTGATGGAAAGATGGATGGAGCCAAATACAGGGCAATCTTATAAGAAAGCCTCTTATGCCTTGTACACATGGACGGACATTCCGACAACAAAATCCGGCGGATTTTTTCTGACCGATTTTGGACCAAACTTCACTTGCATACACACGGTCGCACAAAGTTTCTGGAAAATCTGATAGTTCAGAACGAGGTGACGTAGGGCTCGTACGACGGGACAATAAAGAGGGCAGTAGTCAATAGCTTTCATCTTGTAATTTATTCTGCGCATGTGTGGCACTTTGTCCGTCGGAATTGTCTACACACAATCAGAATTTAAACGATCGGATTTTGTTGTCAGAAAATTTTAGATCCAGCTCTCAAACTTTGTGCGTCCGAAATTCCGCCGGAAAAAATAAGATGGAGCCCACACACGATCGGATTTTCCGACAACACGATGCGATCACACATTTTCTGTCGGAAAGTCCAATCGTGTGTACAGGGCATTAGAGTCTGAAAAAGACTTGAGACTGGATCAGAGGTTCACCTTCCAGCAGGACAACAACCCTAAACATATCGCCAGAGCTACAATGGAATGGTTTAGATCAAAGAATATCCATGTGTTACAATGGCCCAGTCAAAGTCCAGACCTAAATCCAATTGAGAATTTTTGGCAAGACTTAAAAATTGCTGTTCACAGACACTCTCCATCCAATCTGACAGAGCTTGAGCTATTTTGCAAAGAAGAATGGGCAAAAATGAGACTCTCTAGATGTGCAAAGCTGGTAGAGACATCCCCAAAAAGACTTGCAGCTGTAATTGCAGAAAACAGTGGTTCTACAAAGTATTGCCTCAGGGGGGCTGAATACAAATGCACACCACACTTTTCAGATATTTATTTGTAAAAAAAGAAAAGGAAAAACATTTATTATTTTCCTTCCACTTCACAATAGATAATGTGCCACTTTGTTTAGGTCTATCACATAAAACCACAATAAAAATACATTTAGGTTTTTGATTGTAAAATGATGCTCAGGTGCTCGTCCGGGTGCGCAAGATGTTAAAGTCTGACTCTGGGCCTCCCCCAACATTGAAGTCAAATGGTCCCCTTCCCCCTTGGCACTATGTTTTCTGTACTTGCCTTACAGTATTTCTGATATCTTTTGGACAGTCGCAGAACAAAGATCTTCTTCCTCTCTTTCCCCAGTCTTCTTCCAGCGGTGGGTGGTCTTGGGTGATGCGATTATATCAACTTTACTCATCAATAAACTGCCATTGCAAAGCACCATTTTTAGGGGACAGGGCCATAACGACCTTCACTCTCAGCTGTTCCTTGGTCTTCTGAGTTGAGTGAAGACCAGTGTCACTCAACCCAGGAAGACTGAGAAAAGAATGTGAAGACAAAGTGGGCACAGTTCATTTCAAATCTGTGATTGGAGCAAACTGAGATCTCATCCCTACACCTCACTAGAGACAGGGAATCCCTCTATTATGCTCCACAAAAGTGTTCTCAGCTACTCAGTTTCCTCCCACGTGACGCCAAGGTATTTCCACATATGCATAAAAAGGGGAAGGAGTGGAAAACAGTCAACCTCTATTTTTTCCACTGCAAATTTATCAAAACTATCAAGTTACTTTCTTTCTGGCACACACACATTTATCTGAGATAATGACTTTGCTAGATGTTTCAGATCATACCCAGACAGCACTAATTTGACAAGTCCACAAGCTTATAATTTCTGCAAAAAATGGATGTTGTTTACAAAGTGTTAGCATTTAAATAATTCAAGAATGAAAGTTATTATTTTAAAGTTAGCTGTCAGAAAGGAAATTATCAAGTACTGCTGCTGAGGTCAATGAATTTCAACCCTGCCAGCATTGGTGCTATTGAAGTGGATACTGTCACAATGGTAAGCTTGCTAATTCTTATTGCATCAGACCACAGAACAGGATGTTTTTTCCCAGCACCAGGCTAATCATGTAGCACACAATGAGAGAAGAACCTAATTAAAAATGAAATGAAGATATAGGCTCGTAAAACTGTTGAATGAAGTTTATCTTATTTCACTTCACAGGAGAAGGCAGTGTATTATCTTATGTTATCTGTGTCTATGTGCCATGCTAAATGCTGAATAAATTATATTTTCTCCTCTATCTCTCATTCATTTTATTTCACACTTGGTAGATATTTTCTCAAAATTATATTAGAGGTTCTTGTACAGTGACTAAGAGGTGTATTTTCTGATCAACTGTGTATAATGAATTATAGCGTGTTTCATCCTACTGACAGTTATCCATACACAATACAATATGATTATACTATATTTTCTAGATCTACCAACAATTGTGTAAGGTCGCAGCCTGCCTGATTTAATTGTATATTTACGCCAACCCTCCCATTGAATGATTTTAACAAATCTGGTGCAAAGATTGTCCAGTCAGATTGTAATGTGTATTCCCAGTCACATCTTCCATTCAGATCACTGTAAATTCATGTACTTTTTTCTTTTTTTTAGATATGGTTTACGTTGTGGTGTGAATCTATACTGTATTCAGATTACAATCAAAACATTGCCTAAAGTAAGCCGCTAATCAGGAATCAGTGAACCAAGTTGAGCACAGGATTCACTTAAATAATGTGTAAAATAAAATAGTCATGGAAGGCGTCATGGAATTTATTTAAAGTGTTACTAAACCCAGGTCCCTGCATTCATTATATCTGGTCTCACACAGTACAAAGAACATGGACATGCAATTATTTTAGTAATAATTAACTGCTAAATACCTTTTCTCATCAGCAGTATATAGCAGTCTTGTGGCTTCTATCAGTGCCTGCTTAAAGCTTGTAGGAGGAGTATTCATAATGCACTGGCTGTCCTATCAGGATGCAGGACCCCTGACCATCTGTCTGGACAGTGCTTATTGGCCCTGCGCTGATCACATGCACTCTCTCAATAAAAATAAAAAATAAAGACTCTCTAGCAATACACACCAAATTGAGCATGTGCAGCCTGACTCCAGTAATGCAGTCTTATCTGGACCTGTTTTGGAGACAATGCAAGAAGGGGAGGATCTTTGCATACAGGATCAAAACAGCCTTTTTACACAAGGGGATTAACCCCTTAGTTTCCACAGTGAGTATAACAAACATGCTTTACTGCATGTGCAGACTGATTTTACTGCTGTGGGCTTAGTAACACTGTAATAATCAGTGTAAAAAAAGTCTGGTGTAAAGTTATCTATACCGGCCCATCAGATGTGTCATTTGTATATGTACACACAATAATGTTTTGGATTAAAGCATTTTCTACATGTCTTACTGAGCTTTTATACAATGACCAATTTGGCCACGACAGAAAGCAAAAACAATGCTTAAAGGACATTGCATTCTATCAGAATCAGTCCAAAAGTGGCAGAAAGTTCCAGCTGCTGGAGGAGCTCAAAATAACAATGAGAGGTACTGTTAAATGACTTTCACTTTGGAACTGAAGGGGTTTATATTTTTTGTGTCTATGCAGACCCTCTAAAATATAGTTTAGACACCCATATGACATAACTTTAGGGGTGACTGATTGTGGTTTTCAGCTTCCAAAATGAATGCTTGTGGTGTTATACACATAATTACTTTGGTCTAAGCTGGACAAATGCAACCATGAAATACAAATCATATTCAGAGGCCAGCTTTAAATGTCCTGTTTTAAATCACAGAAATCCCCACTTCACACTAACTAATAACAATCAAATCCCAAATCCTAAAGCTGCTGGTAATAACCCCTCTAAATGAACATATATACGGCTATCCCTTATTTCATACTAGAAGTTATTAGCACAGTATGAATTAAAGAGGAGCTCCAGGATCCCGCAAGAAAAATTTAACGTCAGCAGCTACAAAAATGTATACAAATAAGGACACTTACCTGTCCAGGGATCCAACAATGTATTCACCTGAGCTGATTCTTCAATTGGTTATGGGTGCAGGTGCCAGCATCTCAAGTAAGTGAAACAGGCAGTGAAGCCTTGCAAGTTCACAGGCAGTTTCCTACTGTGCCTTGTGAATAGTCCCTTGGTCTTCTGGGACCTGAGATGTGTCCCAGAAGACTGGGGTAAGGAGGGGTGGCCAAACTTCTGGCTAATGCCACGTACACACGATTGGAATTTCGGCCAGCAAAAGACCGATGAGAGCTTTTCATTGGAAAATGCGACTGTGTGTAGGCTCCATTGGAATTTAGCTGGCCGAATTCCCGCCAGCAAAAATTTTAGAGCATGTTCTCAATTTTCCAGACAGAAAAACTTTCTATCAGAAATTCCCATCGTGTCTATGCAATTCCGATGCGCATAAGCTCACGCATTCACAGATTAAACTACGAGACGGAAGCTACTGGCTACTGAACTTTCTTTTTCTAGTCCCGTCGCACGTGTTGTACGTCACTGCATTCTTGGCGGTCGGAATTTGGTATGACCGCGTGTAGGCAAGATAGTTTGAGCGGAATTCCGCTGGAATTCCGTCGGGAAAACCATCTGACCTTTTTCTCATCATAATTCCAATCGTGTGTACACGGCATTAGATCGCCGCTGCACATCTGACTGGAGTTGGGAGCGAGTACCTGTCAAAACTAGGTACCCGCTCCCGCTTAAAACTATGGTTGTGGAAAGTGGTTGGGCAATGCAAATAAGTTGAACTTCCCCTTTTGGGTGAAGTTCTGCTTTAACCACTTCAACCCTGGAAGAATTTACCCCCTTCCTGACCAGAGTACTTTTTGCGATTCGGCACTGCGTCACTTTAACTGACAATTGTGAGGTTGTGCGACAAGGCTCACAAACAAAATTGACGTCCTTTTTTTCCTACAAATAGAGCTTTCTTTTGGTGGTGTTTGATCACCTCTGTGGTTTTTATTTTTTGCGCTATAAACAAAAAAATAGCAACATTTTTGAAAAAAACGCATTATTTTTTACTTTTTGCTATAATAAATATCCCCAAAAAATTTATAAATTTTTTTTATTTTCCTCAGTTTAGGCTGATACGTATTCTTCTACATATTTTTGGTAAAAAAAATCGCAATAAGCGTTTATTGATTGGTTTGCACTAAGTGGCGCTGTAGGGGTTAAGTGTGATTCTAACTGTGGGGGGAGGGGTTGTGTGTGACACGTCACTGATTACCGCTCCCGATTACAGGAAGCGCTGATCAGTGACAGTGTCATTAGGAAGAACGGGAAAATGCTTATTTACATTAGCATCTCTCCGTTCTTCCTCACCGTGAGACAATCGCGGGTATGAACGCCTCCAGCGGTGCGCCCGCAAGCCGCCTCTTAAAGGGCAACATACAGGTACGTTAATCTGCCTGTATGTGCCTTTCTGCCGCAGTATATCTGCGTGAGGCAGTCGGAAAGCAGTTAAGGGATAGCCTTATATATTTTAATTTGTGCTGTTTTAATATATTTTTGAAAATAATAGGCACAATGTAACCTTGCAAAGCCTTCAATGGAACAGATTACAGAGAACATTTACAAAGTAAATTTTTAGTTTTGCTTAGTGAATGAGGTAAAGCTGTGCTTTACCGCTCCGGCAGCTGTCTGTTCCCAACTGTGATAAGAGACTGTGTGGTGCATGATTCAGCGCATTATACACAGCTCCCTTTTTGTATATTATTTATTTGAAGTGTACAAAAGCACACTTTAGTCATGTCGCTGTACAGCAGAGCAATGAGCTGCTCCATTTTACAGTGCCATGTGATCCTCTACAGTGTTGCATTTTATAACAACATGCTACAGCGCAGCTCTGTACTATATTGCAGTGTGAATGCGATGAACAGAAAACAATTGTTTTCTATATGTCCTTGTAGTGACAGGCATTTTACAATGCAGTAAAACTCACCTCTGCCAGGTTAGCCCACCCCCCATATCAAAATTTTTGAAAAAAATCTTATGCAGTTTGTTAGATCTTAGTTAGATCCAATTAGATCAACCGTTGTTTACATTAGATTTCACACAGAAGAAGCAATATTAACAGTTATTTGCTGGGGGCTAACCCGTCATCAGCCCCCCCTTATCAAAAAATTGACCAAGCAGTTAGCTATTTTGGAAGCTATTTGTTAGATCCGGTAAAATCAACTGGTTTTAATGTTAGATCTCACATAATTAGAGACTTATTAAGTGATCAATGATGGGGGGGGGGGGGGGCTGGCCCCCCCTTTTCAAATTTTCTGGCCAAAAATCATCCAGGCTAATAGATATTCGTTAGAGCCGGTAAGATCAAGTGGTTTTAACATTAGATCTCACATACTTTCAGAGATATTCCACATAAAAATAGAGATATTAGGTGGTACATAAGGACAGGCTGGCCCCCCACATTCAATTTTCTGGCCAAAAATCATTCAGGCTAATAGATATTCGTTAGATCTGGTAAGATCAAGGGGGGGGGGGGCTGATGATGTGTTAGCCCCCCCCCCCCCAGCAAATAACTGTTAATATTGCTTCTTCTGTGTGAGATCTAACGTAAACAATGGTTGATCTAACCTGATCTAACAAAGATCTAACAAACTGCATAAGATTTTTTCAAAAATGTTGATATGGGGGGGGGCTAACCTGACAGAGGTTATGTATGTAACACCCTCTATCAGAAGGTAGGTGCTAGTAAGGGTTACTTTACTATGTTGTCTACACAGGCAAATTTAGGCAGGCTTATGCTGCAAGGTAGGCCTGTCTGTTTTGATCTGGGGGCGGGGAGTGGTCAAAGAAGCAGTGGGTGTGATCACCTGTGCTCCAGTTCTGAGGCACCTGCTTCCAGGGAGAATGTTCTGGAGGAGAGGCTGAGCCTAGAGCTGGAGTGGCAGGCAGCACATGTGGGAGCCCTGACCAATCTCTAACTGGTGTTGGCAGGGGGCAGGCCTCCTATATGAGCTGAGGTCACATGCTGCTGGGGAGGAGAAATCGGCTGGGTGAAGTGAGAAGCTCTAGACAGCTACAGGAGAACACCCCCATCTGGGGGGGGGGGGTGTATCGATTGCAGGAGGAGGCCTTGGAGAACTGTGAGGGAACATTGCCTCTACACGGTCATTGGCAATGTCCCTGACACCAAACAGTCAGTGGCAGGGAACCCCTGGAGCAGAGGGGCAGGAGAAGCTGTCAGAATGCATTGTCTGGACATGTTCCTCATCAAGGACTCAATGCTGGAAGCCTGGTAAGTGTTACCACAGTGGATGGCTGGAGGTGCCAAGGAATCTGTGAGGGAACTGCTTCTACACAGTCACTAGTAGAGTCTTTATCATGCACACTGTGGATGGTGAAGAGTCCTGGATCAGAGAAGAGACTGTGGGGATCTATGTCAAATCAGTGTGGCCGGCTGGCACATGGTTTGCAAGTTGGACTGGCTGGGAGCAGTAATCCATTTCCTAGAGGTTAGACTTTTAACCTACTAGGCCTCCGGGGAGAGGTTCTGCAGGCCTCAGGCCTAGTAGCAGTGAGTCACCAGAGGCAGTAGAGGGGCTTATTCAGAGTTCATACTACCCAATAGAAGAGGATGTGTCATACTTTAATTAGCAACTACAAGATTGTGCAGGAGGAATCAAGGAGTCATTGCACATTCAATCTTCAGGCTCTAACTTTGTTCAAAGTATATTGAATTATTTAAATATGATGGTAATGATTAATTCCATGAGCATCCCATATCCCAATCCCTATCCAAGTTGCATCCCCCATTAAAACAACAAAAACAAAGCTTGCAAAAGACTGTTCATTGTCTCCGGAAAGGATACATTCTGGCAGTGGGGTGATTTGGTGGATTGTTTGTCAGTAGTGCTAACACCATGGCTACATGTGCATGGGAGGAGTCTGTGATACTTATGTACATGGGAGGAGTCTGTGATACTTATGTACATGGGAGGAGTCTGTGATACTTATGTACATGGGAGGAGTCTGTGATACTTATGTACATGGGAGGAGTCTGTGATACTTATGTACATGGGAGGGATCTGTGATACTTATGTACATGGGAGGAGTCTGTGATTCTTATTTACATGGGATTTTTTCCTTCTTTATTTTTAAAACATTTGCAAAGATTTCAAACGAACTTCTTTCTCGTTGTCATTATGGGGGATTGTTTGTAGATTTTTGAGGAGAAATATGAATTGAATCCATTTTGGAATAAGGCTGCAACATCACAAAATGTGGAAAAAGTGAAGCGCTGTGAATACTTTCCTGATGCATTGTATGTGTAAGCTGCAGTGGCAACATCAAGGCACGTCAGCTCTTTTTGTGCCCCTGCTGGGTGTCCTATGCATCCCTGTACATTTAAGGAGGAGTGGGCTCCCTCCAGGCATACCTGCCTGAGCTCCTTTGGTTGGGCTTCTCTCATGGATCACAGAAGTGCAATTCATTTTGCACTCCTGTGATGTCACAGGAATCAGTCCAGGCACCACATCATCACAACAATAAAGTCTCAGCCTATCAACGAGTTGCTGAGAGTTTGAGATGGCCGCTCCCCCCCCCCATCACACCTCAGTGCACCAATGAGCTAGGAGGAGCAGAGTGGAGAGCTGATGATTGACAGTCAGCAGCTCTCGGCCCAGGGAGCTGTGAGAACTGAGCCATCGGTGATGTTCGATCGCTCTGTTCTCAGTGTTGAGGCACCGGGGGACAGATGCTTCATCTACCTAGGCAAGTATAAATATGGAAAGAACCCAAAACCTTTACTACTCTTTTAAACAGCACAGGGGACAGTAATTCCATTCGGCGAGAAGTGTCCCTTGTGCTGGTGTCTGCTGTCTTTATGGAAATCTTCCATCCTCTGCTCTCCAGCCACTGGACCTGCCATAATCTCTCCTCAGGACTGCCCATCCTTTCTGCCCCCCCCCCCCCCTTCCCTTCTTCTCCATTCATACATTCATAAAAGTGCTACCATAGCTTCTATCAATGAAAATGCTCTATGAATGGAGGAGGTAGATCTTTCATTCCTTCATCCTTTGCTTCCATTCATAGAAGGTTTTTCATTCATGGAAGCTATAGTACAGCTTCTATGATGGGGGGGGGGCAAGCATAGTCGGCACTCTTGATGAGGGCTTATGATAGGTCCAGTGGCTGTATTAACCCCTGCAACACAGCTGGACATTTACTGACACGAGGGGGGAGGTGAAGGCAGAAGATGGAAGACTTCAACATATATAACAGCAACCAGTACAAGGGACACTGCTTGTGGAATGTAAATATCATCCCTTGTGCTGATTAAATATTTTTTTTTTTTAAACAATGTAACTAAACTTAGGCTTTGATGTCCCTTAGCTATCAATAAATGTCCCATTTCACCGATCTGTTCATGTTTGGTAAGGTCAGGGTGACTTGTCTCAAGCTGCTTCACCATCCACATTGACCACCCAGAATGGCTCCTCCCCCTTGAGAAACCCTTAATTAGATAAAAGGGAAATGTGCCCCCCTTGGTTTTAGGGCCGGGGCTTCAGTAATGTAGTCTAATAAATACAAGAAAGGAGTACAAGATAAATATAGATTATCCTACTGTATGCCAAGTGCTGGCATGGTGGGGGAGGAATGGCTTGCCCCCTGCAGTATGGGAGGCGGAGCCTGTGATAGCGCTGTCTATATTATTATCCCGGGCTCTATCTGTTGGCACATTCCCGACTCCCATTACCGCAGGAGAAATTCATTATCATTTCATAAACCATTCTAAAGGCCATACAAACCACTAACAACCTATTTCTCCTATTTTGTTTGTTATTTGCTCTGTTAAAGCCTAACTCCGGGTTTTAGTGAAGTTTAACCACTTGACCTCCGGAAGATTTATGGCACTGTATTACTTTAACTGACAATTGCGCAGCCGTGCGACGCTGTTCCCAAATAGAATTGATGTCCTTTTTTTTCCCACAAATGGAGATTTCTTTTGGGGGTATTTGATCACCTCTGCAGTTTTTATTTTAACAAAAGAAAAGACTGATCATTTTGAAGAAAATAAACAATATTTTTTACTTTTTGCTATAAAACATCCAATAAATAAATGTAAAACATTACATTTTTTCATCAGTTTATTCCAATATGTATTCTGCTTCATGTCTTTGGTATAAAAAAAAATCCCAATAAATGTAAACTGATTGGTTTGTGCAAAAGTTATAGATTATACAAGCTATGGGATATATTTATTTATTTTTACAAGTGATGGCAGCGACTTGACTGCGATATTGTGGCAGACAAATCAGACACTAACCGACACTTTTAACACTTTTTGGGGACCAGTGACACTAATACAGACATCAGTACTAAAAATATGCACTGTCACTGTACTAATGACACTGGCAGGGAAGGGGTTAACATCAGGGGTGATCAAAGGGTTAAATGTGTTCCTAGACTGTGCTTTCCCACTGTGGGGGACTTTGACTAGGGGAAAGCATTGATCTATTTTCCTGCTTTGCAGACACACAGGATCAATACCTTCACTTCTAACAGAACAGCGATCGGCCTGGTTTACATAGTTCTGCCAGTGTACTGTATAATCAGCAGGTGCTGCCAGACATCGAGTCTGCGGTACCTGCAGGGTCACCGGCTGTGTGCGCAATCCCCAGACCCGGAAGTGTCAGATCATGTACTAGATATGAAATCTGGCACAGAGCGGACGCCCTGCCACACTTTATGTTTGGTTGGCGGTCCGCAAGCAGTTAGTCAGTTTGGACCAGCTTGCTATTTACTTACCTCTTCACTGCCTGCTTTACCCCCAAACCAGCACACCACAACGGCCCGCTTTGCACATAGTTGAGGGGCGGTTGCAAAATTACCCCATTCACTTAAATGAAAGCGACAGGGGGTATAATTCCTGCAAAGCAACATGGCAGTGACATGTGTATACCCCTGGCCATTGCCCCTGCAACAAAAGGGGGTAGCAATAGGGGAGGATGTTTTACTGCACCCCATCCACTAGTGTAAATGAGCAGTGTGCTGTACAGTATCTCACAGAGACAGTAGATAGTACACCCATCACATTTTCGTAAATATTTTATTATATCTTTTCATGTGACAACACTGAAAAAAATACACTTTGCTACAACGTAAAGTAGTGAGTGTACAGCTTGTATAACAGTGTCAATTTTCTGCCACCTCAAAATAACTCAACACACAGCCATTAATGTCTAAACTGCTGGCAACAAAAGTGAGTACACCCCTAAGTGAAAATGTCCAAATTGGGCCCAATTAGCCATTTTCCCTCCCCAATGTCATGTGACTAGTTAGTGTTACAAGGTCTCAGGTGTGAATGGGGAGCAGGTGTGTTAAATTTGGTGTTATTGCTCTCACTTTCTCGTACTGGTCACTGGAAGTTCAACATGGTCCCTCATGGCAAAGAACTCTCTGAGGATCAAAAAAAAAAGAAATGTTGCTCTACATAAAGATGGCCTAGATATATATATAGAATATTGCCAAGACCCTGAAACTGAGCTGGAGCACGGAGGCCAAGAAAATACAATGGTTTAACAGGACAGGTTCAACTCAGAACAGGCCTCGCCATGGTTGACCAAAGGAGTTGAGTACATGTGCTCAGTGTTATATCCAGAGGTTGCCTTTGGGAAATAGATGTATGAGTGCTGCCAGCATTGCTGCAGAGTTTGAAGGGGTGGGGGCCTGGGGGGTCAGCCTGTCAGTGCTCAGACCATATGCCACACACTGCATCAAAAATCGGTCTGCATGGCTGTCGTCCCAGAAGGAAGCCTGCAGTTTGCTGAAGACAAGCAGACTAAGGATATGGATTGCTAAACCATGTCCTGTGGTCTGATTAGACCAAGATAAACTTATTTCGTTCAGATGGTGTCAAGCATGTGTGGCGGCAACCAGGTGAGGAGTACAAAGACAAGTGTGTGGTGGGAGTGTCATGGTCTGGGGCTGCATGAGTGCTGCTGGTACTGGAGAGCTACAATTCATTGAGGGAACCATGAATGCCAATATGTACTGTGACATACAGAAGCCGAGCATGATTCCCTCCCTTTGGAGACTGGGCCACAGGGCAGTATTCTAACATAACTACCCCAAACACACCTCCAAGAAGACCACTGCCTTGCTAAAGAAGCTGAGGGTAAGGGTGATGGACTGGCCAAGCTTGTCTCAAGACCTAAACCATATTGAGAATCTATGGGGCATCTTCAAATGGAAGGTGGAGGTGCACAAGGTCTCTAACATCCCCCAGCTCCATGTGTGAGTAAGGCCTTGGACTTCTCCATGAAGGACCTCACTGGTGGGAAAAGTTCTCATTTCACCAGCAGAGAAAGCCTAAAGAAAGCTGGAAAGACTCCTCCCACCTCTGAAGACAAAAAGAGTTCCAACCTTCCCTCACAGCCAGTCCAACACATGCCTCAAAAACATACCGGCCTTTAACCAACCCCCCGCCACATATTGCTGGTCCAACATACCCCTCAAAAACATATCGGCCTCCAACCTCCCCTCATAGCTGGTCCAACACACGCCTCAAGAACATTAACATAAGATTAATGAAAAATATCACATTCTAAAGGGAAAGGTAGTATAAGGGGTAGGGGGAGTAGGGGGAGTAGAGAGAGGGAAGAAAGGAGAAGGGGGGAGGTGGGAGGAAAGATGGGTGGTGAGGGTTGGGGGAACCCTCGCACCCCTTTATTCCCCCAACCCCCCTTTCTTTTCCTCCATCTCTCCCTCTTCCATACTCCCCCTTGTTTGTCCGGCTACATTGATAGTTGGTGATTCAGAAGCTCCAAAAACAAAAATGGAGAGTTACTGGAGTGGCAGCCACCACCAGTGTAGGGACCTGAGTTGGTACAGCCGTACCTGGTCCCTAGGAGGGTTCCTCAGACTTTTTGTTGAGTCTTCTTCTAGCAACAGCCAATTGTCTTCTTTGTCTAAATACATTGATAGTTGGTGATTCAGATGAAACAACAAAAATGGAGGTCTGATTGGAGGACCCTCCAGGTACTGGAGTGGCAGCCGCCACCAGTGTGGGAACCGGTGTTGGTACAGCCGTACCGGGTTCCTCAGACATTTTGTTGAGTCTTCTTCTAGCAACAGCCAATTGTCTTGTTTGTCCAGCTACATTGATGGTGTTTCAGAAGCTCCAAAAACAAAAATGGAGGCCTGATGGGAAGACCCTCCAGTCACTGGAGTGGCATCCACCACCAGTGTAGGGATCTGTGTTGATACAGCCGTACCTGGTCCCTGGGAGGGTTCCTCAGACTTTTTGTTGAGTCTTCTAGAAAAAAGACAATTATCTTCTTTGTCCAACTACATTGATAGTTGGTGATTCAGAATCTACAGAAAGGGAATTATAGAGCTGATGGGAAGACCCTTCCATTACTGAAGGGGCAGCTGCCACTGTGGGGTGCCTGTGTTGGTACAGCTGTACCTGGTCCCTGGGAGGGTTCCTCAGACTTTTTGTTGAGTCTTCTTCTAGGAACAGCCAATTGTTTCATTTGTCCAGCTACATTGATTGTTGGTAATTCAGAAGCTCCAAAAATGAAAATGGAGGGCTGATGGGAGGACCCTCCTATTACTGGAGTGGCAGCCACCCCCAGTGTAGGGACCTGTGTTGGTACAGCCGTACCTGGTCCCTGGGAGGGTTCCTCAGACTTTTTGTGAGTCTTCTTCTAGGAACAGCTAATTGTCTTGTTTGCCCAACTACATTGATAGTTGTTGATTACAAAGCTCCAAAAAGGAAAATGGTGGGCTGATGGGAAGACCCTCCAATTACTGGAGTGGCAGCCGCCACTAGTGTAGGGACCCGTGTTGGCACAGCCGTATCTGGTCCCTGGGAGGTTTCCTCAGACTTTTGGTTGAGTGTCCTTCTAGGAAAAAGCCAATTGTCTTGTTTGTCCAACTACATTGATAGTTTGTGATTCAGAATCTGCTGATGAGAATCTTTCAAGAGATTGATGATGTAGTGGATTCTGGTGATGGCTTGGATTGAAAATTCTCTCCCTCATATTCACAAGCAAATCATCCTCTAATCCCTCCTCCTCATCACCTAGTTACATTTTTTCCAACATTTTGGCCATCTTCAATCCCTAAAAAACTGCACCCCTCCCATTTAAGTGCAATCCGTCACTACTATAAAGATGGTAACTGCCTGGAAAGTCAGCTCAGTTCGCCATGAATCCAAACCCCTCCTCCCTGCACCAGTTCCTCAGCCACTTGTTAAGTACCCTAAGCTCCTGTTGCCTCTCTGGTGTGGCTCGAGGCACCAGCAGTATTTCTGAAAATATTGCCTTGGGTGACCTTTTCTTTAATATAGCCCCTGAAATCATTTTGTAGGGTGCTCCATCTTTCTCTAACTTTGTCATTGGCACCAATATATACCATGACAGCTGTGTCCTCTCCAGCCCCATCCAACAATCTGTCCATGCAATCTGCAATGTTCCGAATCTGAGCGCCCGGTAAACAACAAACTGTTTGGTGATAACAGTCTTTGTGTCAGGAAAGGCTGGCTGGGGACAGTGGTCCGTCACCTGTCTGTGCGCGCCTGCGGGTGCCTGAGCGTTCCCGTGCTGGTGCGCGCGCACACACGGTTACCGGCGTCAGGCGGGCTATTTAAACCCAGTTCTCCCTTCAGATCTTGCTGCTTGATCTACGGCGTTCCTGAGACTATTACCTGAATCTGATCTGTTTGTGTATTGACCCGGCCTGACCTGTGACCTTCCCTGCCTTCTGCCTGCCTCTGACCCCCGGCTTGTCTACGACTCTGCACCTGTCTCATCCTCTGGTCCATCTGTGCTCATCCGTTACCGACCCGGCCTGCTCCACGTACCTGCCTCTGTCTGCTGCATCTGTTCCTGTACTGACTGTCTGATTTGACCCGGCTGACTTTTCTGCGTGCCTGCCCCTGAGTGATCCACCTGTTCCTGTTGGTCTCCTGCTGTCTACTGGTCCCTGTCCGCTGCCACTGGGGCCTGCTTGTCCAGCTACAGTTCCTGAAGTCAGCCTGATCCATCCTCCGGCTGTTGATCCTGCCAAGCACTCATGCTACCTTTGACTCCCGTGCCTCCTGTCACCACTATCAGGGGCCGTGAGTAGGGGACGCAAGAGAGGTCTCCTTCTGCATTCCGGGCTCACCACTAGGTACGTGACACTTTGTGACAGATTTCCCTCTGTATCTTTCCAATAACCAAATCCCCTACCACTAGTATGTGCCTATTCTTTCTTGTAACCTTGCCCCATCTTCGTCACATGCTGCTGGAGTCTCGGTGTGAACGTCACATGCTGGTGGAGTCTCGGTGTGAACGTCACATGCTGGTGGAGTCTCCGTGTGAACATCACATGCTGGTGAATTCTTTACATGAATGTCACATTCTGGAGGAGTCTCATTGTGAACATCACATTGTGGAGGAGTCTCATTATGAATGTCACATTCTGGAGGAGACTCATTGTGATCGTTAAATTCTGGAGTAGTCTCATTGTGAACATTACATTCTGGAGAGGTCTCATTATAAACATCACATTCTGGAGGAGACTCATTGTGAACATGACATTCTGGAGAAGACTCATTATGAATGTCACATTCGGAAGCAGTCTCATTGTGAATGTCACATTCTGCCAGAGTCTCAGTGGTAACACCACAATCTGCTGGAGTCTTAGTGGGAAAGTTACATTCTGCCTCAGTATCAACAGAATCGTTGCATGCTGGAGGAGTCTCAATATGAATGACAAGTGGTTGATATAACATTTTTTCAAACTTTTTGGTTATTTTCTTTCCCAACAGAGCTGCACCCTGCTCATTTAAGTTCAGTCCATCCCTACTGTAGAGCAAGTAACCAATTGAAAAGTCAGTCTAGGTCTCCATGAAGCCGAACCCCTCCTTCCTGCACCAGTTCTTCAGCCACTTGCTAAGCTCCCTAAGCTCTTGCTGCCTCCTTGGTGGGGCTCAAGGTACAGGCAGTATTTCTGAAAATGCTGCCTTGGAGGTCCTTTTCTTCAATATAGCCTCTAAGTCCCTGAAATCATTTTTTAGGAGCGCTCCATTTTCTTCTAATGTTGTCGTTGGTTCCAATATGTACCATGACAGCTGGCTTCTCCCCAGCCCCATCCAACAATCCATCCATCTGATCTGCAATGTCCTGAACTCATGCGACCGGGAAACAATATACTGTTCGTCGATCATGGTCATTCTGAAAGATTGCCCTCTCTGTCCCTCTAATAACAGTATCCCCCTACTACCAGGATCTGCCTATCCTTTTCTTTAAGCTTGCCCTCATCTTCATGGGAGGAGATATTCAAATGGCTGCCCTGGTATTTTGATGGGTTCTCAACATAAACGCCACATTGTGCTGCAGTCTCAACATGAATGTGGCATTCAGGTGGTGCCTCAATGTGAATGTCACATGCTGGTGGGGTATCCGTGTGAACATCACATGTTGGTGGAGTCTCTGTGTGAACGCACATGCTGGTGGAGTCTCCATGTGAACTGCACATGCTGGTGGAGTCTCCATGTGAATGGCACATGCTAGCGGAGTCTCCGTGTGAATGTCACATGCTGATGGTGTCTCTCCACGTGAACGCCACATGCTGGTGGTGTCTCCATGTGAGCGTCACATGCTGATGGTGTCTTCATGTGAATGTCACATGCTGGTGGTGTCTGCGTGTGAACATCACATGCTGGTGGAGACTCCTTGTGAACGTCACATGCTGGTGGAGACTCCTTGCGAACGTCACATGCTGGTGGAGTCTCAATGTAGCGTTCATATTCTGTCTTGCTCACTGGGGTAGTCCTCCCTTGTGAGCTTTGTCTGCACAGTAAATACTGTGTACATATGCAATATAAAAGAAGAATCAGAATTAGCACCTTCACCTATATTATATATATATATAAAATAGTCCTGCCACTGCAGGACTGATTGGTGGAGAGCTGCAGAGATGGTTGTTCTTCTGGAAGGTTCTCCTCTCTCCACAGTGAAACGCTGGAGCTCTGTCAGAGTGACCATCGGGTTCTTGGTCACCTCCCTGACTAAGGCCCTTCTCCCATAATTGCTCAGTTTGGCTGGGTGGCCCGCTCTAGGAAGAGTCGTGTTGGGTCCAAACTTCTTCCATTTACAGATGATGGAGACCACTGTGCTCATTGGGACCTTGTGGAATATCTCTGAAATGATGTGAGATCTAACGTTAAAACCACTTGATCTTACCGGATCTAATGAATATCTATTAGCCTGAATGATTTTTTACCATAAAATTTGATAAGGGGGGGCTAACCCGTCCTTATGTACCACCTAATATGTCTATTTTGATGTTGAATATCTCTGTAATTATGTGAAATCTAACATTAAAACCACTTGATCTTACCGGATCTAATGAATATCTATTAGCCTGAATGATTTTTGGTCAGAAAATTGCATGTGGGGGGGGGCCAACTCATCCTTATGTACCACCCAATATCTCTATTTTCATGTGGAATATCTCTGAAATTATGTAAGATCTATCATTAAAACCACTTGATCTTACCGGATCTAACGAATATCTATTAGCATGAATGATTTTTTACCATAAAATTTGATAAGGGGGGGGCTAACCCGTCCTTATGTACCACCTAATATCTCTATTCTGATGTGGAATATCTCTGAAATTATGTGAGATCTAAAGCCGCGTACACACGGGCGGACTGTCTGCCCAACTTAGTCCGCCGAAACACATTTCAGCGGACAGTCCACTCGTGTGTGGGCTTCAGCTGACTTTTTCAGCGTGCAGTCTGGCGGACTAAGTATTTCGGAATTTCCGTAATACTGTCCGTCGGACTCGCATTTCGGCGGACAATCCGCCCGTGTGTATGCCAGTCCGCCGTACTTTTGAAATGAGCGGACTTTTCCCGCCCGGAGAAAAGTCTGCTCATTTCGAGCGGGTATCCAGGTAGGCGGGGCCCGCAAAGGAGACATCGCTGGCCCCGCCGCCTGGTATGGACTTAAAGGGGAACCCCAACGCCGAAAAAAATCGGCTTGGGGGTCCCCCCCAAGTCCACAACAGACGCTTGTCCGAGCACCCTAATCGGCCGGCCAGGAAAGGGGGGCGAGCGAGCGCCCCCCTCCTAAACCGTACCAGGCCGCGTGCCCTCAACATGGGGGGGTGCCTTGGGGAAGGGGGGGCCGCGCGGCCCCCCCACCCCAAAGCACCTTGTCCCCATGTTGATGAGGACAAGGGCCTCTTCCCGACAACCCTGGCCGTTGGTTGTCGGGGTCTGCGGGCGGGGGGCTTATCGGAATCCGGGAGCCCCCTTTAATAAGGGGGCCCCCGGATACCGGCCCCCCACCCTATGTGAATGAGTATGGGGTACAATGTACCCCTACCCATTCACCTGTAAAATAAAAGTACCAAAAAAAACACAACACACGAGATAAAATACTTTATTGCACAGCTCCGGGGTTCTTCCGTCTTCGAGGGTCTTCTCGCCGGACTCCTCCGCTATCTTCTTGTAGCTCTTTTGCTAGCGGAGGAGCCCGGCTTTCTTCCTCGCCGCCGGCCTCTTCTCCCGACTTCGGGGGTCTTGTCCCCCTCTTCGGTTCTTCTGCCGGGCCACCGCGCCTTCTTATAGCTCTTTTACAGGTGGTGGCCCGGTCTTCTGTCGCCGCCGCCTTCCGTTCTTCTTCTTCTTCTCCAGGAGATGTTACCTCGACGATCTCTCCGGCCGGAATGCCAGGGACGCACTGCGCGGCCACTTATATAGGGACAATGAGGCGGTGTCACATGGCTTTTATTTTTGCCATTGTTATCCCATTGGGGAGATTTACTTTCACTTCCTGTCCCATAGCCAAAACAGGAAGTGAGAAGAAATCTGTGCTAATTTAAGGAATCTCTTGGGGAATCCTAGGCTATCAGACCTAGTGCCCCCATTGGATTATTCCCCCTCTATTACTTTTCTGGGGACAGCCCAAAATATGGGATTTTGTTTTACTTTTAAATTTTAATGGTAATGGTAAACAAGACAAATAGAAACGGTGAATCTGCCTAACGGTGGTACAAACAGCAACAAAAGCTGGTAGGTGTTCTAATCCCTCTCCACTCTACCCAAAACTAAAAAAAAAAAATTTTGCCTTTAGTAAACTTCTGCTGCTGACCTATAGGTAAGCCTATTATAAGTGTAAATATCTTCTAAACATGCACCGTTTAGGAGATATTTACATTACATGCAGCCAGTGACATCACTGGTGCTTAGGCTCTGAAGGAACGGCCACTTGAATGAGGGCTCCCACGCCCATGCGTGAGAGTGACCTCATCGCGGCTCCGGCCAATCACACAGCCAGAGCCCACAAACCTGAAGGCAAGATAGGTGAAAATGGAAGCGGCTGGAGCACTGACATTGCGGCGCTGGAACAGCTTCGCTTTAAGGCAAGATTAACATAATCTGATCCCATTAGCTAGTATGCGATGCATACATAATGTTTCGCAGGATTAGATAGCCAAAATGACAAAAGTATAAAAATTAATAGAAGATTTTTATTTTTTTTTTTTTACAAATAGTGGGTCATTGGATCCAAACACAAACTATAGAAAAGGTGTGCTTTTGTGATTGTTCTGTATGGTCTTGCACAGGACAGCCCCAATCCTGCTCTTCTCGGGTCCCCCACAGGAGCTTCTGGCCCTTCCCCCCACAGCAAGAGCAGCTGGGCCACACCCCTGCTGTCTTCTCATTGGTTTAGAATGACAGCAGTGGGAGCCAATGGCTTAATGGGAGAGCTTCTGCCTTTCATGCACATCGCTGAATTGGGATTGGGCTTAGGTAAGTATAAGGGTGGGTTGAGGGGGGAGCTGCACACTGAAGGTTTTGTTTTTTACATTTATCTTTGCTTATTCTAGAATTAAGATCTATGTACATTACAGCTACAAGTCCACTTTGAACAAATTTCATATAATGATTTGCCAAGGTATCTGTTGGGGACTTGAACCGGACAGCTGGATTGCTCCCACTGGAATTCCGGAAGTACAGATTGATTCGCACACAAGATGAGATCAAACTATACTTATTTAATATGGGCGATTGCCCTCTGTTTTATAAAATATGAAAGTAGGATGGATTACAATACATAACGTTTAATTACAGAAAAATAGGAAAACAATTCTAGAAAAAGACGTTTACCTCCATATGACATGCAATCTCACAATATTTTAGATTAGAAAATGTACAAGTCAAAAATGTTCCCATAACAATCCATAACAATCCAGCCATACTAATGTATTTAGTCTAAACAATTCTTAGCAAGTAAACACATTCCCAGTCAACCTCAGATAATAGAATTTTGAGAGAAACATGGAAATTTACTAAATAAAGACAGCCTAGAAACATCATTAACCCTTCAATCCCCTCTTTTATCATGAATATGATCATTTTCTCCATATTACCTTGGAAGTAAGATTGCCCAAGCTTCATCATCAACCTTATTGAAAAGGAAGACATTGGGACTTTGAGTAAAGCAGTGGACTGGTAGGGGTCATCAGCCTTATTGATCATTCTGTTAATTTTATTCTTTATAGCACAAACCAAATAGCAATTGTGCAGGACAAGCATAACCAAAATAATTACACAGACAACAAGTGGGTAGAAGAAAGTTTTTAGCACCTCACTTCCTGTCGGTGACCAACCTGTGAAGACATCATGCCACAAATGATGTGCGTCTTGTTATAACTGAGTAGTGGCTGCTTCAAGTTTACCTCTCATAATGGTAGCTTTTACGATTGCCTGATGTACGGTCAAATTATATGTCTTAAGATATTGCAAAGATTTCTTCTGTTGTTTGCCCATAGGCCCAATTGTAGAAATGCTCAATGAGAAATCACCCACTGGGAGTGCATCTGGTCTCCAGTAGATACTTTTCTAACACATAATTTTTTCCATGCCAATGCAAAAGTGAAACATGTACGAAGCCTGAAAAGGGCAAATGAGTATCCACTTGAGTGATGTTTACTCCTACTTCCATTGCCAAGCATATCTGCTGTGGGCCTACTTTTATAAATGCATTTTAACTCTGTGGATATAAAGTACAAGTACACATGTAAACATCTGGCCTAGATAATACACAGGGTTCAAACACAGGAGACCTATGTGTACAAATGAGACCCTTATCAGCTTTCTGGCAGTCATCCAAACTATAATTGTTTATAAACTACAGCTATATAAGATCCATCATACTTCGGTTCCCACCCTGCAACAGTATCAGTGATTACATCTGGCATAGGGATAGGGAGAGTAAAGAATTTTCACATAGTGATTCCATAATCTTTAGGGACAAACACCTTACACTGTCCCATACAATAAAGACTAGACATACCGCTAAATATCTTGGTGTGACACGCTGTGTCCTGAGGAAAAGATATTACCCAATGATCCACAGAAATCTTGAAAAGAGACCGCAGCTGTCCAGAACCTGGGGATGAAAGTCTGTTTTCCAACATACTGTATCTCTCTGTTGACTTATTCAAAGGAACCTTACAGCACACATGGTCCAATTTGCAAGACCCTTAGTCAAATCACCTGTTAGTACAGTCAAACCACCAAGTTGAGTCACCATTTATTTATCTAGGTTCAACTGTGCTACCTGAGGTGCTAAGAGCGTGGGGCTCCAGTCACCCAATATGTGGAGGGCATCCACACTATCTTTTCCAGCAGCTGCAAGTTTATTTCTAACAAGTATGTCAGAGGTGGCTCTAGGCTTTGTGAGGCCTTAGGCAAACCTTAGCCCACGTACACACGGTCAGAGATTTTGGCAACCAAATCCGTCGGATTTTGTCCGACGGATTGTGTCTGAAACTGTTGCATACACACGGTCGGGCCAAGTTGTCTGATTTTGCGGTTGCCAAGAACGCGGTGATGTAAGCCGTGTACGGCGGGACTAGAAAAAGGAAGTTCAGCACGCGATCTCGTGTTTTAGTAGAAGTTTGGTGAGAGACGATTCGCGCTTTTCAGATTAGTGATTCAGATTGCTACCGCTCTTCAGTTTGTGCTTGTCTTTGCGTATCTGATAATCAGTGCGTGCAGTCATTAAGTATTTGCTTCTCATTGTGGACTATATCTTGGTATAGTACACTTTGAAAGGCATTTTTTATTGTCTGCTTGCTTCTGCTATTCAGGTCGTCCTTTCAGGCCTTGCTGTTTATCTGTGCTTTCTGGTGTCCGTTCTGACCAGCCGACCATTTTCCAAACATGTTTCATCTGCGTACTCATCGTACAGTTTGTGCTGTGCAGGGGTTCTTACTTTGACTTTGACACAAGCCCAGTCCATGAACAGGGAAGGGAGGCGCTTGTGGACCAAGAATTGGTTGCGCCAGCGTCACCAGTTCTCCCACATGCCTTTGCTCCGTGAGATCCGCGAGAATAATCCTGATCATTTCTGGATTATTCTCAGGGTGACGGACCCCGTTTTTCACTGTCTGCTGGCTTTGCTCACCCCTTATATCACCAGGCAGGATACCTGCATGTGGCAAGCCATCACTCCGGAGCAGAGGCTCATCACCACGTTGCGCTACTTGGCGACAGGGAGAAGCCTTCAGGACCTCAAGTTCTCTACAGGCATCTCCCCCCAGGCTCTGGGGATCATTATTCCAGAGACCTGTTCTGCCATCATTCAGCTCCTGCAGAAGGACTATATTATGCTAAGTTTTATCCTTAAACATCACATTCTATGTATTTCATGATTGATAATGTCTTGCATTTCTTTCCTCATTCCCTAATTACCATCATTGCAATATGCTCTAATTCATATGCTCTGCCCCTTTGTCCTCATGCAGATTTGCCTCACTAACTTCCCCACCATGCTCTTCTTGGCCCCTAAAACTATAGTCTAGTCACTTAACAATGTCTTTTGGCAGCTCCATAGTATTGCTTTCCCCTAAACACCCCCTAAAATCTCTACAAATGTCATGTGTGTGCTTCAATTCATGTTTTTTGGAGTTGTGCCAAACTCATTAGTAACCCCCCTCTCCCCAACTGCTACCTCAGCTGATAGCAATCTTCTATCTGATGACTTGACGCAACCCAATACACACTCTAAATACCTTTTTCATGATCACATTTATGGACAAATTCCCCAAAGCATGTAGTGTAAGGGCCTGCCTCATTACTTTCAAATGCTAGTTTTTTTTTTAAAACACATTAATTTTCTTGCTATGTAATAGCAGAATGTCAAAATGTCCTTCCATTTTGTTATTATGACACTTCTTACCCGTCCGGTGGGCTGCCAATAGTGTAACTAAGGAGGGGCTTCACAAAGTATCACACATTATTTAGGCATTCAGCTCTCAATCAAGTGGAGAGCTTTACCTGTCCTAAACATCCCCCCCTCATTTTTTAGCAAGGGCCCATCAGATGGGGGGGGGGGGTGGGGGAGTTATGACTCTCATAAAGGGACCTTATACTTTAGGCTTTAAATACTCATTTCAAAAAATGTTATACTAATTTTGCCCAAAAATGTGGGTGTCTAATCTGCATGCAATGTTGATTTGTCAAATTACTAGTTTTTTTTCTTGTGTCACTACACAGTGTCCTTCAACGCCACAGGAATGAATGAATGAATGAAATACTTGTATAGCGCACAATGCGAACTGAATCGCCTCTAGGCATGGCAGACTGTGGCCTCCCACTTTGCCATTTTTCTTAAAGTTGTGCCTTTTTCACCAACAGTGCAAACCCAAGTTCAGAGCAAGATGAGGGGACAGTCTCTTCTTCAGATAATCTTATTATGTTGTGGGTCTGCTACACACACACCTTCTTTTTGTTAACTAATGTGTAGTGCATTACTGATCAAAATCATGCTCATTTTCAGCACCATGGCAGGAAAATGGCATGATTGTCCAAATTTACACATCACTGTGGGTGCTTTTTACTAAAGGCACATCCACTATGCACTACAAGTGCACTGCAAAAGTACACCTGAAACTGCACTTGGAGTGCAAAGTGGAGTTGCCTTTATTAAATCGCACTCCTTCTCAGCACAAACTCAAATTTGACTACAAATACATTTTAAGTCCAATGAAAAAGGAAGCCACACATTGTTGAGAAATCAACTTTTTAATACAAGCACATTCATATGTGCGTTTAGTAAAGGTTTTTACAACAAACCAAGATATTTTGGGTATCCAAAACAGAATTTAATCATATTTATTTTTTACTTGTTTTTTTGTGTAAACAGGCATGTATCAAACCGTAAAATACAGAACACAGGAACTTACAAAGTTCAACTTGGAAAAGTGAAGACAATATCAGACATGAGTATGTACAAACTGGACTGATATTGCCTTCATCACATGGGGTGTGACCCCTGAAAAATCCAAATTTGGAAGATGCACACAGTGTGTCAACATGTGCTATCTCCCATCATGGGGGATCAATGTACATGCTTTGGGGCTGCAACCCCTTAATCTCAGACACTTTACACAAAACACGTACATTGATCCCCCATGATGGGAGATAGCAAGTGTTTACACACTCTGTGCATCTTCCAAATTTTTAATTATGCAAAATACAAATTTTTTATGTTAAAAAGCAAAAATAAAACCCTATCTAGTTTTTTCGTTTTCACACTCTCCCCAAAACATCAATGATGTTCTTCATTTTATTTTTAACATCATTGATGTTTTTTTGTACAATTTCCAAATCCCTATTGCACCCATTATCTCCCCAATCAAGATTTGGGCACTTTCACTGATAAAACGGTAATCTTCCTCCACATCACCTAGAAAAAACAAAAACAAACACACCATGTAATCCAAATATGGTGATATACATTGATGAGCTTACCGGAAGCTGTGTTCTCCGACACTCACCTGTTGTGGTGACAATTTGTTCAACCTCCACAATCTCTCCTTCCTCCTCCTCCTCCTGCTCCTGTTCCTGCTCCTCTGTTTCTTCTTTTGGAAGTTGCCCTTCTTTGGGAGGGATGTGGTCCCTGGTGTCCTCATGGTCCCTGGTGTCCTCAGTCCGAGTCTTCTCTCCCCTATGAGAATGTAAACAAAGATTAATTAGCACACAGAGGGCAGAAATAGGAATCTGAAACATTGCTTGGAAGTGTGGTACAATTGTGTTTTTGGGCCGACTTACAAGGTAAGAACATTATTGGGACCACTTTGTTAAGCTGGAATACTTCCCTGCAGAACGATGTTTCATACGAACGAACAAAACCATGACCTTGAAAGTGGCCATTTTAAAATGCACAACATGAAATCAAAGCACATGGAGCATGTATGCAAGCAAGAATAATCATATGAACACACGACAACTACTTACTTTTTTTAAGAACAAGCTTGATCCTTAGGTATTGCTCGTGCTCCCTCAGTTTCAGGTCTGACCAGCGTTTTCTCAGTTGATCCTTGGATCGGTGTACCCCAAAATTCTTCAGAAGACTCTTCACAACTTTATTCATGATCTTGGCCTTTCTGATATTTGGGTTTGGGTAAGGTCCATACTTCCCATCATAGTCGGTCCTGTTCAATATGTCGACCATCCCCAACATCTCTCCAAAAGACATATTTGAGGCCTTAAATCTTGTCTTCCTGGATCGGGACGTTTCAGGCTCCGGGCTTTCCTCACCCTCCTCCTCGTTAGTGGAACTATTAGTGCGCACCTGCGTTCTCTCCGCCATGTGCTCTCCCCACTGCGCGGGAAGTGAAGGGGCGGGGAATAGTCTGGAAAGAACGTCAGGGGCGGGCAGAGTTTCACGCATGCGCACTGTATGTAAAACGCCACACATGTGTATCGTCCATACGATCTGGGAGGAGAGTGTGAGTCACGGACGCGGCGAACGTGGAAACGAAGGTAACATTTTTTACTTTGTGCTTCACTAGACTAAACTGCTTGGATCTAGGCCTATGTTGGGACAAGATTAGGAGGGATTTTAATTGCATTATTAGTATTTGAGGGTTTGTCTTGTGTTGTGTCTTGCAGACAAAATGGACCCATTCAACAATGCCAACTTTATGGGGCTATTCCTCGAGCTCTACATGGAGATGCCCTGCCTGTGGCAGTTCCACAACAAGTTTTATAATGACAGATCAAAGAGGAATGCAGCACTGGAGAAACTGCTTGCTTTGGTGCAGATCAGGGTCCCCACGGCAGACATGACATATCTGAATCGCAAAATTGTGGCCATGAAGCTTACATATTTCAGGGAGAGAAGGAAGCACCTGGAGTCCTTGAGAGCAGGAGATCCAGATGCTGTTTATTACCCCAGGATGGTGCACTTTGACAGGCTGCATTTTCTGGTAGACCAAGGGGTACTCAGGCCACCACTCAGGCCACCATTCTCCAGGCTTCCTCCAAGGCATCCTTCACCCCCAGCTGAGGCTTCTGATGTCCAACCTGGGCCTTCCAGGCAGCACCATGTGGTGGGGCTCAGCTTGAGACAGGCATTGCATTGGTGAACATATTTCTTGTGTTACATTTAATGATGTTAACTAGATGTTCTTATTGATCAGTAAGTTGAGATTTCTCCAAGTGGTTTACATCTCAATAGACAGTAGTGACCAAAAATGATTGGGACGGGAAAGAAAAATGCTGGTGTCAGAATGATAGTCTGTTCTATTTGGTAACATTCAATTAGCAAAAGCCAGGAGCACAAAATGTTGTGATTGATGATCAAAAAACTAAAACTATGTCCCCTTTTCATACACAGGAAGACCTCAGTCGGGGGGAGGCTGTGGCAAGTGGCAGCCAGGAGATCCACCAAAGCCCTCCTTCTCCTGCCCCAGCTACAGGAGCCCAGCCACAGCCTGGAAGGATGCCTGGTGGGAAGTCACAAAGGAAGACCAGAGAGTGATGGCCTGGGTTGAGTCTGGTGTGCCAGAAGATGGAGCCTCTTGAAGATCACCATCCTGGGGACAAAAATGGCATCTGAATTTCCTGCTCTCTAGGACTTCAGGAGCAGACTTCTCTCCCTGAGATATCTACTCCTCAGGCCACCAATTTTTTAATATCTCATTTAGTCATGTCTGCCCTGGGGGCCAAAGGCTGCACCAAAGTTAAGAAGTTTCTCCAGTGCTGCGTTCCTAGTTTTATTTTCGAGCAAACAAAATACATTTTATTTTTGTTTGATGAAATACTTGTGTAATTAGTTTTCCTTCAAAAAGTACAGTTTATTTGTGAGCAGGCAGGTATATTTCCAAAATACAAAGTGAACTAAAGAACAAGGGGTACCAACACTAAACAACCTCCTGTAGATTAAAAAAGAAAAAGAAAATAAAAAAAATACAATAATGTTGTTGTTGTAAGTTTACACCCAAAAATAAAAATGAAAAAATAAGGAGAAATGAGCAGTGTCTTTAAAGGAGATTTTTAGGGAATCCCCCCCCCAAAAAAACATCCCAAAAATAAAAAAACAAATCAAACATTGTGTAGATGTGACCCAAACTAAAATTGTATTGCTGAAATGGTTAAAAAAGAGTAATGAAATCCGTTCGGGAGAAGTGTGTGTGACTATGAGCATCAAAAGAAGTTGGTTCTTGCAGCATTGTAAAGAACAAGACAATGCGCTTGATGAATGATTTTTTAACATTGCAGCGTGACGAATGTGCTATATCGCTTACGAGCAGTAGTTTTACCTGAACGAGCGCTTCCGTGTCGGAATTTGAATGTGAGCATGCGTGGCACTTGGTCCGATGAAAATGCTCTACACATGATCGGATTAGGTCCAACCAGCCCAGTTGGTCGGGAAATATTTCCAACATATTGGAAAATTGGGTCGGACGGAGATTCGGACGGAATCAGTCCGATGCATACCACACACAGTCGGATTATCTGACAACATGGTCGGATAAGACGCATTCCGACAGATTCTCCGACCGTGTGTACAAGGCATTAGACATGAGGCCCCACTAACTCCCATAATGGGAAAAATAATTCAAGCGATAAAAATTAATGGTATAAATTGCATATATAAAGAGCCTACAAGGGGTTGTAAAGGTACGTGTTTTTTCACCTTAACCTCCCTGGCGGTACAATTATTTCAGATTTTAGGTGCTAAAAGCGGTACAATTATTTTGCATGAAAATTTGGCGTTTTATATTGTACTCCCGTAATTCTTAGCAATAACTCACTTAAATCTGTCCAAACCAGAGTCTAGCAGACATCCCGGGTATGATAAAGTTTGAAAAATTAAATCATAAATTATAATATAATAAATAATTATAAATAATTGTACCAAATAATAATATAACAATAATAAAAATTATTCAATAATGTAATCAAATCAAAAACACTGAAATTTTCTCAGTTGCAGAATTGTCACTGTCATTACTTTTCAGTATTTGATGACGGATCTCCCCACAAATCACTATCGCTCAATTCTGCAATTGATTACAATTTATTATCGCTGTTTTCTAGCTGGTCTAAAACCATTTTTCATGTAAAGGGGCAGTTTTGGTTGCTATGGACAATCTCCAGTTTCCAGGCAGAAAGAACAGTTTTTATCATATAAAACTGCATGCAGGACACTGGGCAGAACACTAGGGACAAAGGGGATGTGAAATAATTACATACAGCAATGTAATCTGTAAGCCCCTGTAGACACGGTCGGACATTCTGCCAACCAAATCCGTTGGATTTTGTCTGACGGATTTTGTCCAACGGATTGTGTCCGAAACTGTTGCATACACACGGTCGGACCAAGTTGTCGGAAAATCCGATCATTCAGAGCGTGATGACGTTATTTAGTTACGACGGGACTATGTTCAGGCTAGTAGCCAATAGCTTTGGTGTATGAATTTGATCTGAGCATGCGTGGCACTTTGTCCGATCGGAATTCTCTACACATGATCGGAGTATGTCCGATCGGACCAGTTTGTCGAAAAATATTTCCAACAAGTTGGAAAATTGGGTCCGACGGATATTCCGACAGAATCAGTCCGATGCATACCACACACAGTCGGATTATCCGACAACACGGTCCGATAGGACACATTCCAACGGATTCTCCGACCGTGTGTACAAGGGCTAAGATTACATTATACTGTATGTAGAGTGAGTGTTTCACTTTTTGAATTTGGCGCTGATCTCCATCCCCGTACGTCGCAACGCTCGCAGGGAACGGAGATCGGTTCCATGATAGATCAAGCAAGACACGGCTCGCTCGTACAGTGCGGGGGACATCGCTGGATCCAGGGGACAAGGTAAGTAAGTGTCCTCCTGGATCCAGCAATGCGGTCTCGAGTCTGGCTCGGGGTTACCGCTTTTGGTATAAAAATTCCACCCCGAGCCACACTCGGCAATACCGTCAGGGGGGGTTAATGCATTCTATGCATTAAGGTGAAAAAACATCCGACAAAACCGACTTTTACTTACCTGACTCTCTCGCCCCCGACATCCTCTTCACTGCTCAGCCTGGCCATTCATTGGTTACAGTAGATGGATTGAAAGCAGCGCAGCCATTGGCTCTCGCTGCTGTCAATCACATCCAATGATGCAGCGTGCTGGGGGGCAGGGCCGAGTGATACAGTGAGAGGCTATGGCCACTGGCTGTACCACGGGAGCGCGCCCGCAAGCACTCCACAACATGCAACGGAGCTCGCATGAAGGTGTTGAGTCCTTACAGGGGGGAGCCGAGACAGACGCCGAGGGACCCCAAAAGACCAGGTTCGGGGCCACTATATGCAAACAGAGCTTCACAGTGGAGGTAAGTATAACATGTTGTTATTTTTTTTTTTATTATTATCTTTAGTGATCCTTTAAATCCTATGAACTATGAATTTACAGTTTCTAGAACTTTCTCTAACCAATTCTTCTTTAATCAAATATATCTACACTACATAAATATATATATATATATATATATATATATATATATATATATATATATATATATATATATATATATATTATATTACAAATATATATATATATTACACACACACAGATATAGATAACATTTTTGCAGCTGCTACTAGCAATATGTTTAAGGTATAACAAGAGTCAAAACCATATTTCTCCATTTACATGAAGGTCAGGTTAATATAACCCAACAAAGAGTTCCCCCTTACAGTGCAAGAGGAAATTTGATGAAAGGTGGAATGTTGCAGACTTTGATGTAAGGGAGACCTCTGATGTAAGGAGGGGCTCTGGTGATGAGATCACCCTATATCAGTGTTCCCCTTCATGCCATCGTCCACAGAGTTCTAACTTGCATTTAAAATGGAAACTCTAATGTGGGGAGCACCCATAGAGCACCATCCGCATAGAGCACCATCCGCAGAGTGAATACTTACTGATATAACGGGGTACCTTTATATCAGTGCCCCCTTACCTTACTGTATTCACTGCCCCCTAAATCAGCAATTACCCCTCAGACTGGCCTTGCTATGCTGTTACTGACCACCATACAAGAGAGGGTGAGAGACTTTATACATGATACAAGAGATGGTCAGAGATTGCATACATGATACAAGAAATGGTCAGAGACTGCATACATGATAAAAGAGATGGTCAGAGACTGCAGACATACTACAGGAGATGGTCAGAGACTGCATACATGATACAAGAGATGGTCAGAGAGTGTGGGGACATGATACAGGAGATGGTCAGAGACTGCAGACATGATATGGGAGATGGTCATTGACTGCAGACATGATACAGGAGATGGTCATTGACTGCAGACATGATACAGGAGATGGTCAGAGACTGCAGACATGATACTGGAGATGGTCAGAGACTGCAGACATGATATGGGAGATGGTCAGAGACTGCAGACATGATACAGGAGATGGTTCAGAGACTGCAGAAATAATACGGGAGATGGTCAGAGACTGCAGACATGTGACGGAGATGGTCAGAGACTGCAAACATGTGACGGGAGATGGTCAGAGACTGCAGACGTGATACAGGAGATGGTCAAAGACTGCAGACATGATACGGCAATGCAGTAAAAAGTGGAGCTTGTGGGCGGCATGCGGGAATGAAAATAGCCCACATGCATGCTGGAAAGGAGGAGGTACAGGTAAATTAGGCAGCTGCAGGGCCCCTAGGATTTGTGAGGCCTGAGGCGGTCGCCTAATTTGCCTAATTAGAGACCTGATGTCATACCAGGCTCTTTTCTTTCTGTTATGCGAACTAGAACTACAGATAAATACATTGGGTGTAGTAATGTTACTTGGATTTCTTGATTAGACAAAGAGGTATTCGCTATAGGTACTATTATTAACTATTAAGGTATAATTATTAACTTTAGGAGTTACTTAGCACAAACATATGCTACACCAATGTATGAGCTATTAGTAATTTCTGAATCATTGGTTATAAGTATATGGAGTTTATGGGCCATACCATGGAGGACCCAGTCCATCTAGCTTTCCTTCTCATATAGGTTCCTTCCTCCTTTATATATAAAGGGGAAGAAAGAGGATGAGTATGATTCCACTTTTTCCAGTGATACAACGTGAGGTTTCTGGTGACATTTATCACACACTTAGAAGCATTAGTAAATAACACAACTACCCCTTGATTTATACCTACTTCCAACACTATCTGGTCATGGGGTACAGTAGTAAAATGACACCCAAGTCAGGTGGGTTTAGGCAAACAAATAAAATTTCCCTGCATTCGGGTTAATTCACTCTTCATCCACTCCACAAAACTCTCCTTTGTTTCCTTGGAGCCTGTACCCAGAACTCCTAAAGTGTCATATTGAGAAAAAAATTATATTTCTTTTCTGCATTCGGTGTGACTTGTTCATAGTGTTATGAGCAATAGTGTGTCATGGGCAATTTTGACTCATTCATACTGTATGTGTCCTCAAAACAAACAAGCCTAAATGCGTCTAAGCCCCTGTAGACACGGTCGGAGATTTCCACGACCAAATCCGTCGGATTTTGCCCGTCGGATCTTGTCCGAAACTGTTGCATATACACGGTCGGACAAAGTTGGCGAAAAATTCGATCTTTCAGAACGTGATGACGTAATTTTGTTACGATGGGACTATATTCAGGCTAGTAGCCAATAGCTTTGATGTAGGAATTTGATCTGAGCATGCGTGGCACTTGGTCCAATCAAAATTCTCTACACGTGATCGGAGTATGTCCGATCGGCCCAGTTGGTCGGGAAATATTTCCAACATGTTGGAAAATTGGGTCCGACGGATATTCAGATGGAATCAGTCCGATGCATATCACACACAGTCGGATTATCCAACGACACGGTCCAATAGGACACATTCCGATGGATTCTCCGACCGTGTGTACAAGGGTTAAGTCCTGTGTGATACACAAAGTTTGTTATGATACATTTTGGCAGAAATACCGCCAGGATCAGGAGGCTAAATCCACAAGCTGTTTTCCCAGAAGTTTGGGCAGACAGTAGCCAGGACATCTTTTGTGTCGTCTTTCGGCTTGTCTGTTTTCTTACTTCCGGGGTCTTGTATCACTTGCTTCGCCCCTCTTTGTTACTCTCTTTAATCTGGTCGCTTGGATCCACTGGGGGCACTATTCCATCAGGACTACTGTTTTCGTCACTGTGATCACCATTGCCCGTGGTCCAAAGTGGAATCCAGATCCCTTGACATTTTTCAACTGCTTTACCATGACCACATCTCCTGGTTGGAAAGGGTGTGTTGATTAATTCCTGTGAAGAGACAGATGCATCACCATAGATGCCATTGAAGGTCTGAATCAATTTCCTACAATACTCTTCTTGAATAAATTTTTAATTATGGAAACAGGTGGACTTTTTACCCAGGGTGTTGGAAATGGTCTTCCCTTAATCACTTCAAACGGTAATAGCTTAGTTGTTTCATTCAGCAGGTGTCATTCTTGTTTCCTGCTAGTATTGCTGGCAATACAATTTCCCTTTTAGCAAATGTGCCTCCAGCAACCTTCCTAATCTGTTCCTATTCATTCTTTCTACCATATTAGAACTTTATGGGTGGCAAGGAATGTGGAACTCCTATTCAATCTGTCACTGCCTTACCAGTTCCTGACTAGGGATGAGCCGAACTCCCCCCGGTTCGGTTCGCACCAGAACTTGCGAACGGCCCCCACGTTCGTTACGAACGTTAGAACCCCATTGAAGTCTATGGGACTCGAACGTTCGAAATGGAAAGTGCTAATTTTAACGGCTAATATGCAAGATACTGTCCTAAAAAGGGTTTGGGGACCTGACTCCTGCCTCAGGGGACATGGGTCAATGCAAAAAAAAGTTTTAAAAACGGCCGTTTTGGCGGGAGCACTGATTTTAATGACGATTAAAGTGAAAAAAAAAAAGTGAAATATTACTTTAAATATGGTGCCTGGGGGGTGTCTGTAGTATGCCTGTGAAGTGCCACGTGTTTCCCGTGTTTAGAACAGTCCCTGCACAAAATGACATTTAACGGAAATAACACCATTTAAAACTGCTTGCGGTTTTAATGTTATATCTGGTTCCTGCAATATGGTTGAAAATCATTCAGAAAAATGGCATGGGTAGCCCTCCCTGCCCATTACCAGCCTATTTGGGTCTTGTACGCATATTAAGGGGAACCCTGTACCCATATTAAAAAAAGGAAATGCGTGTGGCCCCCAGGCCCTATATACTCAGAATAGCAGTATACAGGCGGTGCAAACAAGACAGGGACTGTGTAGGTTTGTTGTGTTAAGTTGAATCTGTTTGTAATTTTCAACTGGTACATTTTTAAAGTGTAGCTCCAGTCAAAAAAACTATTTTTAAGCTTTTTGGAAAACATAGGGAAGGGTTATCACCCCTGTATAATTTGTTTTGCCATCCGTCTTTTTTCATCTCACTTGCTGCTGTCTCCTTGCGTTTGCAAGTAGGAGATGTTTGTAAGTTGGATGTTTGAAAGTAGGGGCCTGCCCTATATTATAGCGGTATGTACTGGGTACAGAGCACGCAGACAGCACGCACTATCTCCTAACACTACTGACTGCAAGCTCTATTATTAACCACTTGACCACTGGGCACTTAAACACCCTTAATAACCAGACCAATTTTCAGCTTTTGGTGCTCTCACATTTTGAATGACAATTACTCAGTCATGCAACACTGGACCTATATGAAATGTTTGTCCTTTTTTTCACACAAATAGAGCTTTCTTTTGGTGGTATTTAATCACCTCTCAGTTTTTTTTATTTTTTGTGCTACAAAAGAAAAAAGACCGGAAATTCTGCGAAAAAATGAATTTTTCTTTGTTTCTGTTATAAAATTTAGCAGATTAGTAATTTTTTCTTCATAAATTTTTTTTTACTGGTTACATGTTTTGAGTTGCAGAGGAGGTCTAGGACTAGAATTATTGCTCTCGCTCTAACGTTCTCGGCGATACCTCACATGTGTGGTTTGAACACCGTTTTCATATGTGGGCGGGGCTTACGCATGCGTTCGCTTCTGCATGCGAGCACATGGGGACATGGGCGCTTTAATTTTTTTTTTTTTTTTTTTTTATTGTTCATTTTACTTTATTTATTTTAGTTTGACATTTTTTTCCCCAAAAATATATTTTTGATCACTTTTATTCCTATTACAAGGAATGTAAACATCCCTTGTAATAGGAATATGGGGTGACAGGTCCTCTTTACAGTGAAATCTGGGGGTCAATATGACCCCACATCTCACCTCTAGGCTGGGAAGCCTGAAATAAAAAATAAAAAAAAGATTCTGGCTTTAATCGTACTGGCGAGTTGGTAGAAGCATCGGAGGGCGGTGAGGGGTGGGGGGCGTCTATGGCTGGGTATTTCAGGGTATCACCGAGTATAGCTGGGTATCTCCGAGTATGGCTGGGTATGGCAATTTATGGCAGGGTATTGTAGAGTATTGGCGGGGTATTGGCGGGGTACTACAGAGTAATAGCAGGGTACTGCAGAGTATTGGGGAGTACAACAGAGTAATGGCAGGGTACTGCAGAGTAAAGGCAGGGTACTGCAGAGTAATGGGGGGTACTGCAGAGTAATGGCAGGGTACTGCAGAGTATGCACTGGTATTGCAGAGTATTGGCGGGGTATTGGCGGGGTACTACAGAGTAATAGCAGGGTACTGCAGAGTATTGGGGAGTACTACAGAGTAATGGCAGGGTACTGCAGAGTAATGGCAGGGTACTGCAGAGTATGCACTGGTATTGCAGAGTATTGGCGGGGTATTGGCGGGGTACTACAGAGTAATAGCAGGGTACTGCAGAGTATTGGGGAGTACTACAGAGTAATGGCAGGGTACTGCAGAGTAAAGGCAGGGTACTGCAGAGTAATGGCAGGGTACTGCAGAGTAATGGCAGGGTACTGCACTGCAGAGTAATGGCGGGGTACTGCAGAGTAATGGCAGGGTACTGCACTGCAGAGTAATGGCGGGGTACTGCAGAGTAATGGCGCTGCGATTGGCCAAGCATGCGGGGTCACAGTGCATGCTTGGCCAATCATGAGCCAGCAATGCACTGCGCCATCGCAGTGCATTGTGGTCCGCGCGCGCCATACGAATTTTGACGCGAACGGACCAAGAGTTCGGATTTCGCCGAACGCCCGAACAGCCAATGTTCGAGTCGAACGTACGTTCGACTCGAACACGAAGCTCATCCCTATTCCTGACATACCTTAGAAATGAAAGCTGGCCCATTGTCTGAATTGATCTGCAATGGACAGTCCCATCTTGGTATGATTTCTCTTACTAATATCTTTACCATTATTTTAGCATCTTCCCTATTACAGGTGAAAACTTCCGGTTACTTTAACCTCTTCAGATCCGCGCTATACCTGAATGACGGCTACTGCTCAGACCAAATTGTATTTGTTTGTTTAGCAAAAAATAAAAGCCCCTGTGGTGATTAAATACTACCAAAAGAAAGCTCTATTTGTGTGAGAAAATTTTTTACAATTTAATTTGGATACAGTGTTGCATGACTGCACAATTGTTATAGTGACAGCGCGAAAAGCTGAAAATTGGTCTGGGCAGGAGGGGGGTTTAAGTTCCCAGTAAGCAAGTGATAAAAAAAAATCTACAATTACAAACAAATATTTCAATCTACAAATGTGTGAAAGGAGTTAATAAAAAAGTGGGGCACTGCTTTGAGCATGCCTTCCCTCCCCCCTTTTGGAAATGACACCTTCCGGAGTCATTTCCAAACCTTGTGAAGACCAATACAGAAGATCTTCCTTTGCTACAAAAGTATATAGTGTCTGCCACATATGCTCATTAAGCCAGCTTCCAGAATAACATCAGGGAGCATAACCACAGAGCAACCTACATAATACATGTTGTCATAGGGCCTGGAACATGAACCATCTACAAAAACATCAAGCACATTAGAAATGTGTGGATATTAGTTCAGACCTCGGTGAGGTCATAGAATGCATAACTTCTATACAGTTATGGTACTAAGTATAGGAGCCAGTTCTGAGGTGGGTGAAGCAAAACTAATGGTCAGAGCTGCAGTGGAGAGGAGAATAATCCCATATCCAGTGAGCCTCCGAGTGGACATATGTTGAGTGTTCAGATTCCTAAACAACAATAATACCTAGTGTGGTGTATGTAAATATATAGCAGTCCCAATTCCGGATAAATAATCATTGCAGTTTTCTTAATCTTGTACAAACATATATTTTCTTATCATCCCAAGTCACCAGGTCCGGGGCTTCTGTCTAATGGCTTTTTCTGAGTATGTTGTCAAAAATGGGAACAGTCAGGTATCTATTGGTGGCAGTAACCAATGGTACCTGAAGAGGACAGCATGTCCTTTGTTTAGTGGGCGTGCCACTCCCATGACAGCTGTAACCCCCACAGAGCTTATCTTGCACCCCAAATACTCAGCCTGTGAAAATCAGAGCTGGACCTTGAACTGGGAGTCCTTATGACCCTCTTTACACAGACAATTCAACAAAACCAAGAGTGTCTAAATGAAAAACCATCGGGAAAGGACTGCACAACAGTAAGTCGTTGACATACTGAAGAAGGACAGAACCATTTCCAGCCAACCATGAGCACAGAGTCTCACGGAGCGTATTGAGTAGACTACAGGTGAGTCAACATAGCCTTAAGGCAAACAGCCCAGGTATACTGGGTCTTTTTCAAAAAAGGAAAAACCATAAGCAGTTGTGTCACCTCGTCAACAAGTACGGAAAAAAACATTACTTAAATCAATGACAGGAAAACTCAAGCAATGCAGGGTATAGAGACAATCAGTGACAATACATCTGGGACAATTAGGGCTATCAGTACTAGAAAATTACTAGACATGGGCGCTGTCAATAAATTCATTTTGTTCTGTTCTGTTTCGAAATAAAATTAATTCGTACTTCGTATCCGAAATTCCGTTCTGTTTCGTACGAAATACGAATTGTCGTTAACGTGTACGAACGTTCTTTACGATGAATTTAAAGGCAAAAACATTGCTCATTATGCTTATTATGACTTGCAGAAGACTTCTGTGATAGAAGTCAATGTAAATTGCCTGAAGACATCAGTGAAGGATTTTCATCCTCTCTGGGCAGGCTGCCAAGAAAAGAACAAAATGATACAATGTTTCTTCTTCAATGGGCTGAACTCCGTGTGTAGAAGTTCTCAGTTTAATCATTTAAAGACTAAATCTTTTCTGACACTTGTTGCTTACAAGTAAAAATCCAGTATTTTCTGCTAGAAAATCACTCAGAAGCCCCAAAAATTATATATATATTTTTTAGCAGAGACCCTAGGGAATAAAATAGCGGTTGTTGCAATATTTTATGCGGTATTTGCGCAGAGGTCTTTCAAACGCAAGTTAGCCCTTTTTTTTTCGGTGGACCTCTAGGGAGCAGTGACATTAGCAGCGTGACATACAGCAATGACACCTGCACCGTGATAAAGGGCTAACTTGCGTTTGAAAGACCTCTAAGCAAATACCGCGTCACATAAAATATTGCAACAACCACTATTTTATTCCCTAGGGTCTCTGCTAAAAAAATATATATCATTTTTGGGGCTTCTGAGTGATTTTCTAGCAGAAAATACTGGATTTTTACTTGTAAGCAACAAGTGTCAGAAAAGATTTAGTCTTTAAATGGTTAAACTGAAAACTTCTACACAAGGAGTTCAGCCCATTGAAGAAGAAACATTGTATCATTTTGTTCTTTTCTTGGCAGCCTGCCCAGAGAGGATGAAAATCCTTCACTGATGTCTTCAGGCAATTTACATTGACTTCTATCACAGAAGTCTTCTGCAAGTCATAATAAGCATAATGACTGAGATCCGGAATTCGTAAACAAAAGTTCGTATTCCGTACAGAATTCGGACGCACGGCAATTCGTATTTCGCATCCTCTCCGAAACGAATCGCACATGTCTAAAAATTACTACTTGCTCTCAAATCCTGTATAAACCTGTAAGCACCATCTGCTTTGGGCACAGAATTGATGGGAGCATTGTATGGAGATATCACTCCTTTATTATCCTTTGCTGCAGGAAAGACATCACCAAAGACCTGATGTCTTCAATCCCTTCCTGCGACAAGGGAATACTGTCTATAAAAAATTGGAACAAATCTTAAAACAAATCCCCTTCCAATTAAAATACAAGGGGGGCTTCTAAAAGTACTTCCTCACTAGCTTTCCCTCCCCTCCTTGCTTGGTGGGAGGTTCTGAGATCTGACCCTGGTGTGATAAGGGACCCGTGCCCCAGAAGTAAAGGTAACAGTGCTCCCTCCCCCCACAACACCCATCTCTCCAGCCACATGGCTAGTTTTAACCACTACAGTTTCACATTTAACTATTTTAGTTAACATTTCTATATGACGCTCATCTGTCTGCTGTATTTTTAGGTCTGCTTCAGCGGGGTTGGAGGAATTTCCTCTGCTGGCTTGGGCACCACCATCTATCCCTTCTTCCTGGTCCTAGACCTAGCCTAGTGGGACATCCTGTCGCTTTTCAGGGGCCGAGGCAGTAGGGAACAGATGTCTTGCAACTAAAACATCCGAGTCAGTTCCACCTAAACTAGGACAGATCTTACTATATCCAGGAAGATATACCCGTGCCGGAGTACAGAAGGGGTTAGTACGAGGAAAGGGAAATGCTGTTCTCCTAAATCCTGGGCTGGGCTGTGGTGGACTGGAACTGGGCTGCGCCTTCTTTTTCTTTCCCTTGGTATTATCCTCTGGTGGAGGCATTCAACAAATTTAAACCTCCTCCTCTCATATATCTTATATCCCACCCAGGATCGGATCCAAAGGATGGAAAAAGCAGCCTCGTCACCAAGACAGAAACCCTTTATCATATTCATATGAAACTCACTATTTGACCCTCCCAGGAGAAAAGGATCATGACTCCCCATAGCCAGTGTCCAGCCTGCCAAGTTTGAAACCCATGGGTCCATATAATAATAACCTGTTGATAATACTCTGTTCACATAATCCCTACAATTTTCTCCATAAACTGGAGGAGCAATTTTACCACCTTGAGAGCCCATTTCCAATCAAGCCTTTCTCATGGATGCAGAGAAGCCACTGTACCAAATGACTTATTTTCTCGATATCGCTATGTGCGCACGTGTTCTTTCAGACCCACTACTCTCTGGGATTGGCTGTCAAGTCTCCCGTTACATCCGACAATCCAGTCAACCACAAGAGTCCAGTGTAAGAGCACACATTCACATATAAACAACATAAATATATACAAATCGTAAAATGGCTTTAAGCATGCAACATATAATACAAACAATATACAACAGTGGGAGCTATCCAGCCATCAGCCGAACGCAGCTTGGTGCCTCCGCAACTTAAAACTGACTTGAGTCAACAAATCTATATGCAGAGCACCACCTGATTTGTATTTAAACAAATCTCCAATCTGTGCTAACACAGCTAAACAGATCCTGATTCATACCAAATGAATCCTGCCCTTAGAATTACCAATTCTTTCCTTTATTATTGCTAACTGATTAGAGCTGAGGTGATAGAATGAACCAAAAATCAGGTACAATTCACTCACCTTAGCTAATCTTGCATTCCAACGGCTGCCACCAGGCCTGTTGGGGACCTGAACCAGACAGCTGGATTCGCCCCACCAGAATTCTGGAAGTACAGATTGACTCGCACACAAGATGAGATCAAACTATACTCATTTAATATGGGTGATTGCCCTCTGTTTTATACAATATGAAAGTAGGATGGATTACAATATATTTTAGGGTTTGATTACAGAGAAATAGAATAACAATTCTAGAAAAAGATGTTTACCTCGATATGACGTACAATCTCACAATAGTTTAGATGAGAAAGGTACAAGTTACAAAATGTTGCCATAACTATCCTTAACAATCTAACTATACTAATTTATTTAGCCTAGACATTTCTTAGCAAGTAAACACATTCCCAGTCAAACTCAGATAATAGAATTATGCAAGAAACATGGAATTTTACAAAATAAAGACAGCCTAGAAACATCATTAAACTTTAGTATCTGTGTGTATTTAGTAAATAATTCTGGCATTAACCCTTCACTTACCACAGTGTAACTTTAAAGGCAAAGAAGAAATTACTTGCAGTACAAAACATCAATTAAATTAACACCAGCTACATTCACTTCCAGTACACGTGAGCATGAACTTGCTTCTGATCTGTGCCCTGGAGAGTGTGGTTGTTAGCCCTATGGTTGCAGGAACATCCATAAAGCCTTTAAAGATTGTCAGGTGAAGAAATATGTTTAGTGCTTTCAAGAGTTAGATCCACTGCTTTGTTCATAAAAGAGATGGATCAAAGACTTCCCCCATTTCCCAGTCTATATCTTGATGTGGCTGCAAGTCTTTAGTTTCATTGGGGCACACTACAAGCTTTATTTCTTAACACAAATTATCAGGGTCACTAAAATATATCCTAACGTTACGTATCTTTCTAACCTGTCTCTGCTTTTCGTGTAGATTGTGATTCAGAAGCCTTTTACATGTTGTAGGAACAAAGGTAGTGACATCAGGGATCTAGTTAGAAGGAACCTCTTGAGTAAGGGGAAGGGACAAGTGTATAGGTTAAAAAAACAAAAGACTCCTGATGAGTGAACGTGATTCACAAAACGTGTATTTTTTTATTCAATGCGATGCCAAGACATTGACATCTATACAGCATGTACTCATCTATGTATATGTATAGCTATGTATCATCACTGTACTCTAGAGTGTATGTGTTCATTGTATATTTTTACCAATATGTCAGCCTTTGTATATGGTTATGTTTATGTTTTGAAAACATTATCATGCATTTCTAGACCACGGAATTGCCTTTTTATTATATTTTTACTCTATACACTCATTTTTGCAGCAATAAGCCTCATTTAAAGTCCCGTTCTTTTATTTTGTTTCTATTTCATATAGCCAGAGATAGAGGCCTTTTACTGTGGACGGGTCAGGTCAAACTTTTCTCTTTATATTAAGTGTACAGGTTAAGCTCACTTCCCGAGCAGCGAGCAGGTGTCCTGATAGATTTTTCTCTAAAGATATTACACAAGGAATAATTTTCCTGTTTTGTAAGTTATACATTTTAAGAAAAGGTAAAAATACAAATAAGCTCAATAAAGTAAAAAACTAAATAAAAATGAAGCATTAAAAATATATATGAAAAAAAAAATCCTACATAATACATTCACCTAACAAGTACAGTATGCATAGTAGGTATGCATGTACAACGATACACCCCCCTCCCCCCCCCCCCCCCCGTGCCTGAGGCTTCATTCCAGGAGAAATCCGTGCTGAAGGGGGGGGGGGGGCAACGATTCATAGCCACTCCTTCGCGATCGCTCCTGACGAATGAGAAGCTTCCTCTGCTTCTGAAATTATACAGAAGCAGAGGAAGTGATGTCATCTCTCCTCGTGCAGCCTTTTTGTTCCGGTGCCTGAGGAGAGAGGACATCAATGTGAGTTTGCACCAACAGCACAATAACACTAGTACACATAATCACCCCCCATCACCCCCCCCCCCGATCACCCTACCTGCACCCCCTGTCACCCCCTGTCCCCCTGTCACAGTGACACCAATAGCAGTTTTCATTTTTTTTACTGATCACTGCATTGGTGTCATTTTGTTACTGTTATAAGTGGTCACCAGTGTCACTAATCGATCATTATTCTGATAGCCGTGTAAGTGTCATGGGTGACGCTAGGTAGCCAGTTAGTTATTTAGGTTCACCGTCAGCTTTTTATAGCGTCAGCCCCCCATATACTACCTATTAAAGGTTTTAACCCCCTGATTGCCCCCTAGTTAACCCTTTCACCAGTGATCACCGTATAAGTGTTACAGGTGATGTTGGTTAGTTTGTTTTTTATACCTGCCGTTTATTAACCAATAAAGGTTTAACTCCCTGATCGCCCGGTGGGTGATATTAGTTAGGTTTTAGTGTCAGATAGGGTCTGCATCACCCCAGGCAGCATCAGATTAGTGCCAGTACTACTAACACCCTTGCATGCAGCATGCACCTCCCTTATTGGTATAATGTCTAAACGGATCACTATCTGATCTGATCAGATCTATACAAGCGTCCCCAGCAGTTTAGGGTTCCCAAAAACGCAGTGTTAGCAGGATCAGCCCAGATACCCAGATGCTAGCACCTGTGTTTAGCCCCTCCACTCAGCCCAACCCACCCAAGTGTAGTATCTACCGATCACTTAAAAAACGCTAAACACATAACTGCAACATTCACAGAGCCTGATCCCTGCAATCGCTAACAGTTTTTTTGGTAGTGTTTGATACAGTTGCTGACAGCCTAGGAGCTTTTTTTTCTGTGAGTCTCACTAGTGTACCAGTAAATTTAGAGCCCAAAATGGCAAATTGAAGGCACACTAGTGCTGTTGTTGAGGTGCAAGAACCGAAGGGCTCTCATATGGAGCAGAGAAGTACTAGTGCCCTTCATCCTTCTGGTGAACTGGCAAGCACCAGCGGCCTAGTACACCCTGGTCGTACATCCAGCACTGCAGTATCACGTGGTGATGTGGCGAGTCCCATAAGTGCAGTTCAAGCTGGCGAGGTGGCAAGCACAAATAGTGTCCCGCTGCCAACAAGAAGACAAAGACAGGCCCATTGTGCCCATAGTGTCCTTTCTGCAGAATTCACCAATCCTAATTGGGAACCCACCACTTCTGCAGCACCCGTACTTCCTCCATTCACTGGCCAACCCGAAATTCAGATGGAAACAGTTGATTTTACTTCACATGATTTTTATTCGCTGTTTTTCACAGAAGATCTCTATAGATCTATTGTGTACCAAAGCAATTTGTATGCTGGTCAATTCATCGCCATTAATCCCCAATTCCCCCTTGCCAGAGATTGTAAACCAATTACGGCTTCCACATTTAAGACCTTTCTGGGCCTATCCCTCGACATGGGCATAACTAAAAAGAGTGAGTTGTGGTCATATTGGTCCATTGACCCAATTCACCATACGCCCGTGTTCTCTGCCTCCATGGCCAGGGCACGATACGAGCAGATCTTGCGGTTCACACACTTCAACAACAATACGATTGATTCTACAAAATTCGGCCCCTCATAAACCACTTCAACAAACGTTTTGCAGCCTTGTTTACTCCCCATCAAGTTGTCTGCATTGATGAGTCCCTGATTAAATTTGCTGGCCGCTGGTCTTTCAAACAGTATCTTCCCAGCAAGAGTGCATGATACAGGGTCAAGATGTAGTTTTATGACAGGGCCACAGGCTATACATATAGTTTTATGGTTTACGAGGGAAGAAATAGTCACGTAGAGCTGGAGAAATGCCCAGATCACATAGCAAGCACTGGCAAGATTGTGTGGGACTTCGTTTCACCCTTATTCGGAAAGGGGTACTACTTGTATGTGGACAATTATTACACAAGCGTGACACTTTTTAGTCACTTGTTTGATCATCAGATTGGCGCATTTGGCACCGTGCGACCTAATCACCAGGGCTTACCCCAGAGGCTTGTAGATTCCTGTCTTAGGCTGGGGGAGAGAGCCTGCTTCAAGTGTAATAGTTTGCTTGCTGTGAAGTGGAGGGATAATAAGAATGTTTTTGTTCTATCCTCCCTTCACGCAGACACAATGGTCCAAATTTCTACGGTGACTGGTGTTGTGGAGAAACCATGTCCATGAATATAACCAAAATATAGGAGGGGTGGACCTCAACGACCAGTTCTTGGCGCCATACCTAATTGCCCGTAAGGCCAGAAGCTGGTACAAAAAAGTGTCTGTATACTTATTTCAATTGGCTTTGCTGAACGCTCGTGTGCTATACAGAGCTTCAGGAAGGACTGGATCCTTCCTTAAATTCCAGGAAGAGATCGTCAGAGCCCTTCTGTTTCCAGACGGTGCTCCACCTCACCTTCCCAATCCAAATGCAGTAAGCCACCTGCATGAGAGGCATTTTCAGTATGTTCTCCCTAGTACCCCTACCCAACGAGCCCCCAAAGAAAATGTGGTGTCTGTAGAAAGCGCGGATATAGGTGTGACACCCGCTATTTTTGTCCCTTCTGTCCTGACAATCCTGGTCTTTGCATTGGTGAATGTTTTGAATGCTACCGTACACTAGTGAAGTATTAGCATAGGGTACAGCACTGCACAGACTAGGACACACTTTTACAGTGTCTCCCAAGATGCCATCACATTTTGAGAGACCTGAACCTGGAACCGAATCATTATAGTTACAGTTATAAATAAAAGTGTAAAAAAAAAAAGTAAAAAAAAAATAGTTTTCATTTTATTGTTCTCTCTCTTTCTCTATTTTCTCTCTATTGTTCTGCTCTTTTTTACTGTATTCTATTCTGCAATGTTTTATTGTGCTTTAATGTTTTCAATTTTTTGTTTTCAGGTACGCCATTCAGCTGCAGCGCAGATTTATTTATCTTGACAGCAACAGCGTTTACTCCCACAATACATAAAGCCGTGACTTCAGCGCTTTAGGAGGTAATTTCACCATCACAGTTAAAAAAAGAGCATATATACCGAAGCACGGGGCAGCAGGGGTGGAGGAGAGATTTGCTCCTAACTTTTGAAGCAGATGCCTCCATGCTTTGGCATTTATTTTTTAGGCCATTCAGCTGCAACACTGATTTATTTATCTTGACAGCAACAGCGTTTGCTTCCACGATACATAAAGCCGTGACTCCAGCGCTGTAGGAAGTGATTTCCCCACCACAGTTAATAACGCAATGGTGTATGTATGCCCATCATTAGAAGTGGGTGGATGAAGAGAGGTGTTCTAATGGTGGGCATACCCACTGATAAATCTCTTTTTTTCATTCAGCCCACAGGCTGCATGAAAAAAAGATTACAATATATGCCCAACAAGGACCAGCAACATACTGGTATGTTGCTGGACTTTGAGTGGCTATACCAGAATGATGCCTGCAGGTTTAGTTATCATCTTGGTATCATTATTTTCAGCCAGCAGTTGGCTTTCATGTAAAATAAATCCTAGCACCTAATTAGCCTTTAGACTGCTTTTACAAACAGTGGGAGGGAATGTCCCCCCCCCACCCTTTTCCATGGATTTCTCTGGCTCTCCTGTCCCAACAGAGAACCTGAGAATGCTTGTTCCACCAGCTGACCATAGAGCTGATCAGAGACCAGAATGGCCCCAATCATCTCTATGGCCTTAGAAACCAGAAGCTAAGAGCATTTCATGACTTAGATTTCATCGGATGTAAACAGCGCCATTGGGAATTTGGGAAAGCTCTTTATCACACTGATCTTGGTGTGGTCAGATGCTTTGAGGTGGTGCTTGGATTTCGGGGCTCTGTACGTGGCTAGGCTCCCAAAAAGTCCCACACATGTGGTATCCCCATACTCAGGAGAAGCAGCATAATGTATTTTGGGGTGTAATTCAACATATGCCCATGGCATGTTTGAGCAATATATCATTTAGTGACAACTTTGTGCAAAAAAAAAAGTTTGTCATATTCCCGCAAATTGTGGCAAAATATAAAATATTCCATGGACTCAACATACCTCTCAGCAAATAGCTTGGGGTGTCTACTTTTAAAAAATGTGGTCATTTGGGGGGGGTTTTGTGCCATCTTGCCATTTTTGGTCTTCGAAACTGTGATAGGTAGGGAGGAGTGAAATCAAAAATTTACACCCTTGGAAATCCTGAAGGCGATGCTTGGTTTTTGGGGCCCCGTACACAGCTAGGCTCCCAAAAATGTGCACACATGTGGTATCCTCGCACTCAGGAGAAGCAGCAAAATGTATTTTGGGGTGCAATTCCACATATAACCATGGCATGTGTGAGCAATGTATAATTTAGTGATAACTTTTTGTGAAAAAGTATATATATATATATATATTTTTTTGTCATTATTCATTCACTTGGGACAAAAACATTAAATATTCAATGGGCTCAACATGCTTCTCAGCATTTTCTTTGGGGTGTTCACTTTCCAAAATGGGGTCATTTGGGGGGGTTTAACTTCCCTGCCATGTTAGCATCTCAAGAAATGAGCTAGGCAGTCATAAACTAAAAGCTGTGTAAATTCCAGAAAATGTGCCCTAGTTTGTAGACGCTATAACTTTTGTGCAAACCAATATACATTTTTTTTACCAAAGATATGTGGCTGAATATAGACTAAAATTAAGTTTATTGGATTTTTCTTATAACAAAAATTAGAAAATATATATTTTTTTCAAAATTATATATTTTTTTCAAAATTCTTTTTCCATTTATATCGCAAAAAATAAAAATCACAGAGGCAATCAAATACCATCAAAAGAAAGCTCTATTTGTGTGAACAAAAGGAGGCAAATTTTATTTGGGTAAAACATTGCATGATCGCACAATTACCAGTAAAAAGCAGCACAGTGCCAAAGTGTAAAAAGTCCTCTGGTCTTTAGGCAGCCAAATGGTCCGGGGCTTAAGTAGTTAATCATTTTAATTTTATGCTAAAAGGTACAGAAGATTTCGATCACATTTTAATTCAAATTTCGTAAATTTTCATGTCCTTTTTTATCTTTCATTTCACATGCATGTGTCTGCGAATTCAGTAATAAATCCTCTTTATTTATGCTAATTGTCTTTTCTTTTACATTTAACAGGAATTCCACAGGGATTATTGCCTTTATGTGTGCTGATAACAGTTTTATGTAGTTTTATTAAAATATAGGCTCCACAAATATTTTTAGGAACAATGTGGCCTCTGGAAAATCACGAAGGGGGAATTTGAAGCAGCTGTGCATGGCAAACAATCAGCTTCTAGATTTAATTTTCAACTTAAGGCTGGCCATAATTATACAATTTTATACAAAAAAAATAAAAAAAATTATACAAAACAAACAATGTCAGCTCTCAGTGGGTAACATTAGGTGGACATCACTGGCAGGAACCATGAGTTGCAGGGGATGGGTTGAATAAAATATTTCTTGTAGGTAATGTTAGTGGATCAAGACGGTGATAATTGTTAGCTTCTCGTTGTTCGGGGGGGCCCCTGTGATACCGTAGGCTCATTTAATCGTACTCATTTTCAATACATTACATGTATGTGGATTGTTTGTCTATTTTTTTATGTCATGAAGATTATACATTAAACTTGTCCTGATGCACTAACATTACCCCCAAGTAATATTTTATTCAACCCACCGACTGCCATTTATGGTTCATGCCAGTGCTATGTCCACCTAATATTAACCACTGAGCGCTGTTTTTTTTTTGTTTTTTTTGCCATCCATAATCCAGATATGGTTATTGTCCAGCTTCACTGGATAACAGATAATTCATTATCATTTAACTCTGTTTCAACATTTCTTCACATGGTCTACAGTGGAGCTCTGTTGAAACTTTTGTTACTCATACATTTTCCTTTACATTTCGACCCCTTTCACACCGAGGGTGTTTCGCAGGCGCTATAGTGTTAAAAATAGTGCCTGCAATCCGCCCTCAAACAGCTGCTCCATTCCCTTGGGCTTTCACATTGGATCGGTGTGCTGGCAGGACGTCAGGAAAAGTCCTGCCAGCAGCTTCTTTGGAGTGGTGAAGGAGCGCTGTGTTTACCGTTCCTCCACCACTGCTCCCCATTGAAATCAATGGGGCAGTGCAGCTATACTGCCGGCAAAACACAGCTATTGTGATGTATTTTGGGCTGTTTTAACCCTTTCTTGGCTGCTAGCAGGGGTTAAATGTGCCCCACTATTGATCAAAATGCGCAGCAAATCTGACGGTAAAACGCCACTAAAAATAGCAGCGTTTTACCGTCAATGCTATGGGTGGCTCGGTATGAAAGGGCTCTTACTAAAACCATATAATATGAGGTCAAACCTAAACACTTTCAATTTGTATGAAATCAGGTAGGCCCTTGCACTACATAGTTTAAGTTAAATGGAAAGCAAATTGAACAAGAAAATTGTATAATGTATGGTCAGATTAAGGTGGATGTAAACCCTCACATATACCCAGTGAAGTGAACAACCTCAGATGATACTCAGAGATTAAACAAATCTCCCTACATACGTTTTACCTGTACAGTATATCTGTAGTCTTCAGCTTTCTACATTCTTTAGAAAGTGCACATCATGTTAGAAAATGTGTCATGTCACACACAACCCATCCCCAGACAGTTAGAAACACTCCCCTAGGACAAACTTAACCCATCCCCACCCCCTAGTGGTTTACCCCGTCACCATCAGTGACATTTTTACAGTAATCAATGCAATTTTATAGCATTGATCACTGTATTAATGCCAATGGTCCCAAAAATGTGTCAGAATTGTCCAATGTGTCTGCCATAATGGCGCAGTCATGATAAAAATCGATGATCGCCGCCATTACTGGTAAAATACAAATTATTAATAAAAATGCCAAAAAACTATCCCCTATTTTGTAGACGCTATAACTTTTGCGCAAACCAATCAATAAACGCTTATTGCAAATTTTTTTGTACCAAAAATATGTAGAAGAATACGTATCGGCCTAAACTGAGGAAAATCTTTTTTTTATATATATTTTTGGGGGATATTTATTATAGCAAAAAGTAAAAAATAATGCGTTTTTTTTTCAAAATTTTTCAAAACTCTTTTTTTTGTTTATACCGCAAAAAATAAAAACCGGGGGGCGGAGCCGGCAGCTGAAGGAGATGGCCGCGTGAGAGGAGAGCTCCTGAGACTCACGGCGGTTCCCGGTCCTATGTAGCGACTAAACTGGCATAATCGCACTCTCTAACAGCCAGGATCACAAGGACACCCCACCGAGCAACATGGGGAAGCGCAAACCCTCCTCCAGACCACGGAAACTTACTAATTATTTCTGCAGCGCGGAGGCCTGCTCGAACAAAGATGGCGCCGGGCGGGAGCAGACGTGCTCGCCGTCCAGACACAGCACACCGCTCAGCTCCTGCAGAGGAGGAGATAGCCGGGCCTCACCCAGAGAATCCCCGAGCGGGTGTCCCCCCAAGATGAACACCAAGACGTCGCCATCACAACAGTATGCAGGTGAGAGGGGACATGGGGACTTGTCAGGAGATTTCACAAGAGAATTAATTGAATGTATAGATGACTACCCTGCGGTGGGGCAGCCCCTGTCTGACAAAATGCTGAAGGACATGCTGGTGTCTCTGAGGGGGTCTTTACATAAAGACATGATGTCTGTGATCACTCATATCAAGAGAGATATAGATGGCCTAGGGGAAAGAGTGCAACACGTGGAAAATAAAATGGGGGACTTTGCAGTGGCACATAATGAACTAGTGGATGCACATAACGAGGCTGAGGATGAAATGTTTAATATTAAATCCAAGCTCGTGAACCTGGAAGACCGTTCCAGGAGGAACAACCTTAAGTTCAGAGGGGTGGATGAGAAGATCCCTCCTGCGGAGTTACGCAGCTTTATCCAACAAATGATTGCCTCGCTTCTTCCTGAAGTGCCTGCAGCAGAAATAGTGGTGGATAGAGCGCATAGTTTACCCAGGCCATCCTTCCTCCCAGAGAAAGTACCCAGGGATGTTATTGCCCGTATATACTTTTTTCACGTGAAGGAGGAACTTATGTTAAAGGCCAGGAAAGATCCTGTTCTGCTGGAACCTTATATCAAACTGACTATGCAGGCACGTAGCAAGCTGGTCCCACTCACCAAGCTTTTTAGAAATCATGGGGTGGTCTACTGTTGGGGCTCCCCTGACAAATTACTGGTTACTTGGAAAGGCAGGACCCACACTATATTTAAAGTGGATTCAGGTTTTCAACTGGCCGACACTTGGGGACTACTACCACCAGAAGACCAACCAGTGGCACCAAAAAGTACCTCGCCACCAAAAATTACCCTGCTTTGGAATACTACTCCTGAGTGACCATAACGCCTGCTATAAGAGGAGAGTGCATAAGCATTGCAACCGGGAACCCAGTGGCTCAAATGAGCAGTTATCCCCCAGTTGGATTAGCAGTTAACACTGCTACTATTGTTCTTGTTCTTTTTACACCCCTTATTATGTTCTATTCTTGTTTCTGTTGTTTTCCCTTTTTATCTCCAAGTTTTCATGCTGACGCCTTCGGCCTCATCCGTGATCATGGGAAGTACCTAAAGTCTATGGAGTACAGCCCGCGCTTCTGCTACTGGAAGAATCCTGAAGAATTCTTAGCTACCAGGTACTCAGTTTCTCACTTCACACCAAATGTCTCTTAAATTTATCTCACTGAATGCCCATGCCCTCAACAGCCCATTTAAACGAAAAGCGATGTGGCAGGAAGCCAAAGCATTGAATGGCGATGTCCTCTGCATACAGGAGACCCACTTTGCTTCCTCTAAACCTCACAAGTGCACACATAAGCTGTTGCCGCACATATTTACTTCTAATGCATCTGTCAAGAAAAGGGGAACTTTAATAGCGGTGAAGAACTCAGTGGCTTTTACTCTACACCTTTGTATCCCAGACCAAAATGGGATGTATCTTATTTTGGTATGCGATATCAATAATGTTACGTACATAATAGTAAATGTATATGCACCCAATACGCACCAAATAACATCCGTGAATAAATTATTAAAGAAGGTCCGGCAAGTGTGCAAAGGGACACTCCTTGTCTGTGGGGACTATAATGCAATAGTTGATGCTCGCATGGACACTACAGCTACTTCACACAAGCGCACCACCCTGCAGCAACTGTTACATAAGGAAGATTTATATGATATTTGGCGATGTCTCAATCCTTCTGAGTGGGACTTCACATTTTTCTCAGCTCCCCACAGGGTTTATACCCGGATTGACCTTTTTATTACTGATATCCAATCTTTATCCAAAGTAACGGAGGCGAAGATACACTCTATTTTCTGGTCGGATCATGCACCTATTTCTATAACTGTCCAAGAGGCTCAGGCCTCCAAACCAGTATATCTCTGGCGTAACAATGTAAACCTTTTTTCCCGGCAGCCTTTCAAAAAAGATCTTGAACTAAAGATCCAGGAATTTTTTTCGCAACTAACGACACACCGGATGTGCCTATTTCCACTATCTGGTGTGCTCACAAAGCTTATATTAGGGGATTATTGATTTAAATGGCTGCCAGGGAAAAAAGGCGCAAATCCATGGAAATGTCTGAATTATTGACGAATATTAAACCGCTAGAGTCTCACCATAAATTGGACTTGGTAGCGGATAAACTACAAGAGTTGACAACCCTTAGAAATCGATTTAAAGAATTAATAGGGACCGCCCATGCTAATGCCCTGAGGAGGATTAAAGCCTTACATTACTTGCAAGGTAACAAGGCGGGCAAATTTTTTAGCTAACTACCTCAAACAAAGGCAGTTAAAATCCAAATTGACCTCTATTATTGACCCGGTAACCCACACTAAAGACTTCCACCCAAATCATATAGCTGAGGCCTTCTGTAAATACTATACAGACCTCTATAATCTATCTAAAGACCCTAAGTCCCCTCAACTCTCAGATTCATTGATAACTGAATTTTTAGACTCGGTATCTCTGCCAACAATGTCCACAGAGGAGCTTGAAACACTAAATTCCCCTTTGGGAAAAGATGAGATTCTGGCTGTTATTAAAAATCTACCTAACGATAAGTCACCGGGGGCAGACGGATTTTCTGCAGAATATTATAAAACATTCCATAACAGTCTGATTCCTTACTTAGACAAACTATTTAACCAGACGGCCTCCAGGGCAGAATTTCCTTCTGAAATGCTTAGAGCAGTAATAGTAATGCTTCCCAAGCCAGGTAAACCCCCAGACTGCCCGCAAAACTTTCGCCCCATTTCATTACTGAATTCTGACCTCAAAATTTATGCAAAAGTCTTGGCAAATAGATTAGCTAAACTTACTCCTAAATTGATCAAAACAGACCAGGTGGGATTTGTCCAGGGTAGACAGGCCCCAGATGGCACCCGCCGCATTCTTGATCTAATCCACATTGTGGAATTACGGAAAACACCTACCACCTTCTTGGCCCTTGATGCCGAGAAGGCATTTGATAGGGTGCACTGGGGATATTTACGGGCTACCCTGGACAAATTCGGTATACAAGGTTTTGCGCAATCTGCTATTCTAGCACTCTATTCTAACCCCTTGGCAAATATCTACATATCTAATGCTTTATCTACACCTTTCCAGATAACCAATGGTACTAGGCAGGGGTGCCCCCGTCCCCTATCATTTATACACTCATAAAGGAACCCTTGGCTGAATCAATTAGGAATAGACCGGGGGTTACGGGAGTAGTGGTGGCGGATCAGCATCACAAAATTGGTCTTTTTGCGGATGACGTGGTGCTAACCCTCACCAATCCAGAGACATCCCTTCCTGCGGTTCAGTCCATTCTCACTAAATTTAGTGAGATTTCCAACTACAAACTCAATACAACTAAATCTACTATATTACCAATTAATGTTTCAGCCCTTAAATTAGCTAACCTACAAAAACAATTTCCCTATGAGTGGGAACGCAACAAACTACCCTATCTGGGTATAACCTTGACAACTCCTACTACCAACACATATAAGGTCAACTTCCAACCACTTATACACAGTATCTCCCTAGACACCCAACTTATTGCTAAATATGAACTCAACTGGTTAGGACGCATAGCAGCATTTAAAATGCTAATACTTCCCAAAATACTTTACCTGTTTAGGACAGTGCTGATTGTGCTTCCACCTGCCTTTTTCAAGCAAATCGACCAAGTAATAAAAAAATTTATCTGGCAAGGAAAGATCCCCAAAATCCCATTCTCAATGTTACAAAAACCAAAAAAAGATGGGGGGATAGGTCTTCCGGTTCTACAACTTTACCATACTGCAGTACTCATGGAGCAACTCCACTCATGGTTTGACAGGCCGTCTGCTAAACTGTGGGTGGGTCTGGAGGCAGCTCTCACGTCCTCGAAGGAACCTCCCTTCCCTGTTACTAGCTAATAGGATGAGCCTCCAAACGTACATGCCAAATCTACCAGCCATTAAGGCCTCCGTACATGCTTGGGAATTGGCCCATCAAACACAGGCTACAAAACAAGATTACCTTGAGGTTATAACCCCAATTTCAATCCCGTGGATTGGATGCAGAAAGGAATTAAGTTTGTTACTGACCTGACCACTAACCTACCAACTTATAACCACTATGAAACACTTCAAGTCAAACACTTGCTTAAACATACTCCCATGGATTACATAAAGGTGAATGAAGTGTTGTGGCGGGGCCTTAACAATAGACCGTACAAAAGGAAAGGCATCTATAGATACTATGCGTATTGACAAAATAAAGAGGTCAGTGTTAAATCATCTTACATACTAACGTGGGAAAAAGATCTTAGGTCTCCCTTTGAGGTTGGGGATTGGGAAAAGGCCAGACAAGCAACATTTAGAGCCTCCAAATGTGTCAACCATTGAGACAACTTTCTCAAAATGACCAATAGAAACTACTTAGTTCTCTCTAGACTATCCAAGATATTTCCTTCTGCAGACTCAGACAAAGTGTTGGAGAGAGTGTGGGGAATGTCGGTCCATGTACCATATATTTTGGTCATGCAAAAGCTTATTTAGCTTCTGGAATGGCATATTCTCCCTCATATCCAAAATTACGGTCTTTTTAATCTCTCCAGGAGTGGATTTAGCCCTCCTTCACTTGAATATAGGAACCATCCCCAACCAATTCCGTACTGTCAGGGTCGTCTTTAAGGCAGGGCAAAAGGGGCAGCTGCCCGGGGCCCTGTCATTGTTGTAGGGCCCAAAGCAGCTGCCTCATACTTGCCAACTATCCCAGTTTACATTCCCTTGAAGTTTTAGTCCTGTACTGCTACTAATGCTGCCCAGCTCTGCCCTATTGTTGTGTACAGATGACTCACCTGCAGACCTGTGTTTACATGTAAATACTGGCATTCATATGTAAATAGCAGTCACATGCATATGTAAATAGCTGAGGCCAATGGCATTGATATGTAAATAAAGGCAGCATTCATAGGTATATCATGCCCCCCCTGCAGTGAGGAGAAGATGTGCTGTAACCTATCGCAACCAGTGAGCAGTATTACTGTACAGTAATCTCTAGCAGCTAATCAACAAGCAGAAATGTGCTGTAGCCTCTAGCAACTAATCAGTGAGCCTTAAGGAGTACTGTAACCTCTAGCAACCAGTCAGTAAGCAGTAATGATATGCTGTAACCTCTGGCAACCAATCGCAATCACTGCCTGATCTGATACAGTAAACTGATTTTAAGTCTAGCTGCTATTTAATGTATGTCTCAGAGAAGGTGGAGAGCGAAATTGCATGGGGGGAGGGGCCCTAAGAAAATTTTTGCACAGGGTCCAATCAAAATTAAAGAAGGCCCTGCGTACTGTGGTAATCCAGAGTCTCACTGCCGCCCGTATGACTATTGCATACTTGTGGAAGTCAAATAAAGCCCCCAACATGTCAGATACTGTTAAAAGAATACAGAACATTGTGCAATGTGAAAAAGTCCTGGCCCTTAACCAGGACTCTATCCAAAAATTTAATGACAACTGGAAATATTGGTTAAATGAATATCCACTACTAGAGATGTAAACTAAGCTTATTTGCTTATCTTCACATGTCTTAAGGAAGGAGTGTGGTGAGGAGGTGAAAGGTATTCAGCACTAGTTACCGTCTTTTCAAACTTGTTATTTATGTTACTCTTTATGATTTATCCCTTATTACTGAATATTTCAATGATATTACTTATTAGGAAGTATACAGGACCACCGGAATGAAAAAACTATTTTCTATGGTACACCTAAATTTTTGGCAACTGTCTGAAACTGACCGGCCTGGGGCACCTGTAGGTTCCTGGGTATGGGAGGTCCCCCCGGGGAAGAGTCTCATTGTTGTTGGGATGGGGGGGGGGGTTATACTCCACACCTGGGCACAGTTAGCTCCCATTGGGGTGCTGGGTGTGGGGAGGGCGCCGCCCCTCCAGAATAGTGATGGTGTCCAGTTTGGGAAGCAAACGTACTTATATGAGATTGTACCTGAATTACACAAAATTGATTGTCTGCATAGTTACACTTGCTGATAACATGTACATGTCTATAATGAAGCCTTGTAACTTTCTGTTTGATCTTGAAAAATTATTAAAAACAAATTGAGATAAAAAATAAAAAAACACAGGGGTGCTCAAATACCACCAAAACAATGCTCTAATTGTGGGGAAAAAGGACGTCGATTTTGTTTGGGAGCCACGTCGAACGACCGCGCAATTGTCAGTTAAAACGAGGCAGTGCTGAATCGCAAAAAAGTGCTCTGGTCAGGGAAGGGGTAAATCTTTCCAGGGCTGAAGTGGTTAAATGATACACAGACACAGGGCAGGACTTAGGGTGGTGGGGGCCCCTGGGCTTGAGTCACTTTCGGGCCCTACCTTCTATACATTACCATATTTATTGGCGTATAACATGCGCCAGCATATAACACGCACCCCAAGTTTAGGAGGGAATTTTAAGGGAAAAAACGTACATTTAAACGCCCATCAATGCAGCCTTATCAGTGTCCATCTGCAGCCTTGTCCAGTGTCATTTTAGGCCTTGTCATTGCAGTCTTGAAGTTAAAAAATGGTGCCGCCGAGATACAGAGTCCTCTTGGTGGCTCTCGGTGGCTCTCGGGTCCTCTCCCAGTACCGAGTGGAGAGTAGCCGAGTGTACTCGGCTCACAGTCACACGCAGTACCTGTGTTATGTCCATAATAGGGCGGGACTGGGCATGACTGTGAGCCGAGCCGAGTACACTCGGCTATGTATCTTGACGGGGCCCCCATTTGGGTGGGGCCCATGGGCTTGAGCCCAGTCAAGCCCAATGGTAAGTCCTGCCCTGCACAGACACAAAGCAAATTGTTTCAACTCTCTCAGACTTTACTTCTTTGAAATGAGAGGTGTAGACTAGAATTATTCAACCAAATCCTGGATGAAGCCAAGACTAGGTTGTAATGACACTTGTAACAATAGCAATTAATAGTGACACATGAATGCAGTAATAAACACAATCACATAGAGTATATTGAGAAGCTATCAATGAATGTAAGGGAAACCTCAGACTGACCTATAATACCTTTTATCCTAATGAGAGATAGTATACTTTACCGACAACTTTGGACCTTATAGAACAGAGGTTCCTGGCTCCCGCAAAGAGGATGATAAACAATGCAAGATAATAACTCCCAGTTGATATCAATACTATTTGTAATCCAAAGGAATGTTGAAAGTGTTCTGTATTGAAAGTGCTGTACTTGGCAAACAATGTAATCTGTGGGCCTGAAACCTCCTCACCAATCCTGATAGACCACCGAGTCACCCAGTGTTCCACAAACGATTCGTCCTCTTTCAGGTGGACCGGGACAGGGGTCCGTCTGTGGACTCAACGATCTGGATCCACGGTATTCAGCGCTGCTGCAGGGCGTCCTTTTGCCAGCCAACAACAGCTGAACTCACTGGGGCTGGAGCGGTGGACTGGGGATCATGTGCTAGGCCGCAATCGTCTCACAGATCAGCAGAGTGGTGCCAGGAACACAGAGAGATCCAGGAAGCAAGAGAGCGTGGGCCTGGTCCACAGATACCTATATAGTAGAGCTGCATAATTAATCGTCAAGAATCGTTATCGCAATCTTGATTAAAGTGTTTCACAATTCTTTCTATGCAAAGAATTCTCTCTGCTCTTCTGAAGCCACAGCCCTCAAAAAAGGAAAGGAAGAGAAAACTGTGCAGTCTGCCAAGAATCAAAACATTCTTTATCAGTTGAACTTAAGTATAAACCTTGTAACAATTTGTCAATGGAATAGACTTTGTGTGTAAGTGAAAAAAAGTTTAACCACTTAAACACTAAACCTTTTTCTGACATTTGCTGGTTTCAAGTAAAAATATAAAAAAAAAATTTTTGCTAGAAAATTCCTTAGAGCCCCCCAAACATTCTATCATTTTTTTTAGTAGACACCCTAGAGAATAAAATGGTGATTGTTATAATATTTTATGTCACACTTTATTACGTAGCAGTCTTTCAAATGCAATTTTTGTTTATTTTTTAATTACTTTAAATGAATTAATAAAAAAAAAAAACAGTAAAGTTTAGCCCATTTTTTTTTTGTATAATGTGAAAGATTTTACATCACGAAAATCATGATCTTTTTATTCTAAGCAAAAAAATTGTGATTCTCATTTTGGCCAGAATCGTGCAGCTCTACTATATAGTCTCTCCCACAATTCCTCTGCGAGCAGACAGTCTCTTGGGAGATGTGGTTCACAGTCAATTCTGTAATATCAGCAATGCTTATTCGGAGAACTACATCTCCCACAATGCCTTTCTCTATCCTTCAGGAGATTATGTCAGTGATGGAAATCCAGCACTAGAAGCAGGGCTAGAATAGTAACAGACAGTCTGCAGAGTCAGATAACCACAGTCCGCATCCGGCTATACTAGCATTAGGGATGGCCGAACGGTTCGCCCGGCGGTCGTTTCGCAGCGAATTTCGGCTGTTCGCCGTCCGCCCGATCGGCAGACTATTGCCGCCGTTCGCCCGGCGGACTTCCGTGTTTACTGTGTAAAAGAACTTTGACCTATGATGACACATCCATCATAAGGTACAGGACAGCCAATTGAGACATTACAGCACATGGACACTTGGACATTCCCCCTAACTTATAAATAGACCCAATCCGGCGGCCATTTTACATTCTTTCTTCTGTCACTATAGGGAGAGGTTGTTGTGTGGAGCAGGGAGAGACTGCAGTGACCCAAATCGCTAGCTATTTGGTCCACAAAAGTTCTTTTCAGGACTGGTATAGGTGTTAGGTGCAGTTCATGATATAGGTTTGAGGCACTGCTGTGCTACTGATTTTTGCAGCAGTCTGTCTTTTGTCAGTGTAGAGAGAGGGACAGGATGCTGTGTGCTGCAGGGACAGTCAGTTTAATCATTAGCTGTTACTATTAGGTCCACAAAAGTGCTATTCAAGTTATTGTTCCAGCAGCCTCTGTTTTGTCAGTTTAAATAGGGACAGGCAGGAAGCTGTGTGTGAGGCAGCGAGGGAAAGTCAGTTTAATCAGTAGCTGTTACTATTAGGTCCACAAAGGTTCTTTTCAGGACTGGTATGGTAATAGGCTTGTACACGTATAATATTCTTTCTTACAAATATAGAAAGAATATTATACTTGACTGCTGCCCTTCTGCTGCAGTAGTCCTTTATCAGTATAGGGACTGAGGTACAGTCTGCTAATCATTCACAGCCTACTTGTTCCACAAAGGTCCTTATAAGAACTGGTAAGGTATAGGGTACTACAGTACATAGGGTTAAGTGAGGTACAGTCTGCTATTCCGTAAGGACTGGTATAGGTCCACAATACATAGCGTTGAGGTGCACTACTGCTGACTGCTGCCCTTCTGCTGCAGTAGTCCTTTATCAGTATAGGGACTGAGGTACAGTCTGCTAATCATTCACAACCTACTTGTTCTACAAAGGTCCTTATAAGGACTGGTAAGGTATAGGGTACTACAGTACATAGGGTTGAGTGAGGTACAGTCTGTTATTCCTTAATGACTGGTATAGGTCCACAATATATAGGGCCGAGGTGCACTACTGCTGACTGCTGCCTTTCTGCTGCAGCAGTCCTTTATCAGTATAGGGACTGAGGTACAGTCTGCTAATCCCTAGCTACTAGTTCCATAAAGGTCCTTAAGGACTGGTATAGGTGTACTATTTGGTGTGTATATAGTTGTGTAATACACGTATAAAATACTTGCACATACTTGACTTCCTCCTGGGGCTGCTTATTATGAGGGGCTCCCACCATCCCTGTGCTGTACTGACTTCCTCCTGGGGCTGTACCTCTGCTGTGCATATTATGAGGGGCTCCCACCATCCCTGTGCTATGTTCATTATGAGGGGCTCCCACCATCCCTGTGCTATGCTCATTATGAGGGGCTCCCACCATCCCTGTGCTGTGCTGACTTCCTCCTGGCGCTGCTTATTATGAGGGGCTCCCACCATCCCTGTGCTATGCTTATTATGAGGGGCTCCCACCATCCCTGTGCTGTGCTGACTTCCTCCTGGCGCTGCTTATTATGAGGGGCTCCCACCATCCCTGTGCTGTGCTGACTTCCTCCTGGGGCTGTACCTCTGCTGTGCATAGTATGAGGGGCTCCCACCATCCCTGTGCTATGCTCATTATGAGGGGCTCCCACCATCCCTGTGCTGTGCTGACTTCCTCCTGGGGCTGCTTATTATGAGGGGCTCCCACCATCCCTGTGCTATGCTGACATCCTCCTGGGGCTGCTTATTATGAGGGGCTCCCACCATCCCTGTGCTGACTTCCTCCTGGGGCTGTACCTCTGCTGTGCATATTATGAGGGGCTCCCACCATCCCTGTGCTATGCTCATTATGAGGGGCTCCCACCATCCCTGTGCTATGCTGACATCCTCCTGCGGCTGCTTATTATGAGTGGCTCCCCCCATCCCTGTGCTGTGCTGACTTCCTCCTGGGGCTGCTTATTATGAGGGGCTCCCACCATCCCTGTGCTGTGCTGACTTCCTCCTGGGGCTGTACCTCTGCTGTGCATATTATGAGGGGCTCCCACCATCCCTGTGCTATGCTCATTATGAGGGTCTCCCACCATCCCTGTGCTATGCTGACTTCCTCCTGGGGCTGCTTACAGTGCAGGTGTCAGTGCTGTATATCACGGTGCTGTTGTCAGTGCTGTATATCACGGTGCTGGTGTCAGTGCTTTATGTCACGCTGCTGATGTCAGTGCTCTCTATCACGGTGCTGGTGTCAGTGCTGTATATCATGGGGCTGGTGTCAGTGCTTTATGTCAGGCTGCTGATGTCAGTGCTCTCTATCACGGTACTGGTGTCAGATCACTCTATCACGGTGCAGGTGTCATTGCTGTATGTCACGCTGCTGATGTCAGTGCTCTCCATCACGGTGCTGGTGTCAGTGCTGTATATCATGGTGCTGGTATCAGTGCTTTATGTCACGCTGCTGATGTCAGTGCTCTCTATCACAGTGCTGGTGTCAGTTCTCTCTATCACAGTGCAGGTGTCATTGCTGTATGTCACGCTGCTGATGTCAGTGCTGTATATCACGGTGCTGGTGTCAGTGCTGTATATCACGGTGCAGGTATCATTGCTGTATGTCACGCTGCTGATGTCAGTGCTCTCTATCACGGTGCTGGTGTCAGATCATTCTATCACGGTGCCGGTGTCATTGCTGTATGTCATGCTGCTGGTGATCATCTCCTGCACCCTCTTCTTTGCCTACCCTGACCTTCCCTCTCCTCCATTGCCTTCATGCGCTCCACAGTCCTGAATTGTCACAACAATTTCACATATAAAAAAAGAATGCTTGTAGTTGTCGATCCCAGATTTACCTCATACATGTGTTATGTCATTGGCCATGTGGTGGGACTATGTTTGCACAGCTAGTAATTATTTTGTGGCTGCAAATTTGACCTGTAGGTTTGCAAAGTCGCCTCCTGATTGAAGTCAACGTTACGTTGAACGTTACGGTTCGTGAACTATCGGCCGCGTTCGCGGTCCGCGTTCGCAAAACATCCCGTCGGAAGTTCGTCCATCACTAACTAGCATATGTTATACTTGTGAAAATTGAATCGCCTGCCTGGGGTACATACTGTTAGCAATAGCTAATATAAGGGGTTAATGATTAATGCTGCTTCACTTTGTAACAGATAGTATTTGTTGGATTGATTTGTGTGTTTTGTATTAAGTAATGTGCCAATTATATATTGTTTTACATATTTTTTAATGAATATTTGAGAATGTGCTCTGTGATTGCACCTATTATTAATGCATCATCAACCTATAGATAAATATATATACTATAAATACAGTTTGTAGTGCTATCACCATGCAATGCACATACACTTCCCTACCCATACAATTTTTATTACAAGTAATATACAGAAAAGATGTGGAAATTATTACAGCTCACCCCCTGGTTCAGCTATATGCTTACTTTTGTCATTTTGAAATCAGTTGATCAAAGCACCAGACTTCTGTTGTGGTTGAATGCGAGTCGGGTCTCACCACTTAAACATCTATGTCAATGGCCCAACTGGAGCTCCTGACCTGAAGCTGAAAGTGAGGGGCATATAGGGTGGAGAGGTCATAGAGCTCCAGCGGCTTGTTCCTGGCCCTAAAGCACTCTATGCGACTAATGAGTTTGTGTGCGCGTGCTTTAAAAAAAAACAAAAAAACAGATTGAACTCAAGCTAGGATTTTCAGTGTTGAGAAGAAGTGACCTTTAAGGCTATAGATTGCTGAGCTAGGACATGTAGTATTAAATGATTGGGTCAGTTTGGGACAGGTGAGTGAAAAATATGTCTATGTAAATGTGCTTCCTCCATACCAAGTAGCATACAATGAGCACAGAATGTTCCGTTCACATTTAATCGCTGTTCTTTCCTAGTCTTGCTCATCTGTCTCTTCTTTGGTGCCTCGCTGTCGTTTCCTCCCATTACTTCACTCAGTTTCATACTCTTGTCTGGCTGCACACTGCTTTCTTCTGTCAGGCCAGATATTAATGATGCATAAAATTAGCCTGATTAAAACACAGGCATGCACTTGCGGTTGGAAAGATAGCCAACTTACACTCCAGAGCTTTACTTGGTAGCCGCGTATATGCGCACTCATTCATTCACACATTCATGCTCGAAGCAACCATCAGAACATTTACGTATTAAAGACTACATTTACTGCATCACACACTTAGAGCTCTTGGCACCTGCTTGACATATCTTCCAATAAATCATCTTCAGAAAAGTGGTGCTAGCAATGTATTCAGACATACATTCAAAGATAATTTCTGGATGCTTTAAAAAACATGTGACAAATATGGATGCCAGTACTACAGCTTAACATGTAAAGCACATTTTAGGAAATACCAATGAATATGCAGTGCAACACATTTATCACAATTAAGGGTAACTCTCCATGAGATAGAAGTAAAACTCCATGCTTCCAAAACCCTTTTGTTCCAAAACTCCAAATTTTAGACATTTAAAGATTATCCTAACTCAAAAACAATAATGTAATATAGGGCTGTTACTGATTCAAATTTTCGTGTTCGATTAATTATTTTTTTAAATTGATTAATCAACTAATTTCAATTAATTATAATGCACATACAGATCCAACTACTTTTAGCTGATCTCCTTGCATTGCTACTCTCCGTTAGTTAGTGGTAAATGTGGTATACACTATATACAATTACCCGACACTAGTTTCCATAATCCATGACTTAACTTCACAGTTCACACAAATATGTTTTAAATTCAAACTGTAGCACTGACTTCAGTCATTTTTTTCCACATTAGCGTGACAATCCCGCCACCTCCGGTCTAACTAATCACTCTCACCTTATGGCATGGACCCCTGTGCAAACAGGTAGTCATGCAAGCAGGTATTAAAGGGTTAACACGGACCATAAACTTCTCTCACGTCTCCTTACATCTCAGCAAGGAAGACAGGTCATGGGTAGAAAGAAAAAATCTAAGTGCTCACCGCTTAAGTATAAGATTTAATTTTTGTGTTCAAACACAAACTACTCACATAAAGATGATAAAAATACAGCATGTAAAACCGACAATCGCGTTAGTTCCATAGGGCAGCAGCGGGTGACATCATGCGTAGCTCCTCCCCCGTATGTGTTACGTTCAACCAGAACTTTTCCGTCACTGGACTCCTCCCCCCTTCCCTTCGTTAGCAGAAGGAGGCACTTGGGGAAGGGGGGGGGGGGAGTCCAGTGACATCGATGTCCGTAATGTCACCGGATCTCCAACGGAACTCTCTGAAGACCCGGAAGCCGGCGGAGAGGTGAGTACCAATCAAACGAATTTTGATCGATCAAAAAATTAAACGAGGAATTAATCTTTAAAGAGGGATTTCACAGTGAAAAAAAATATTAAAAGCCAGCAGCTAAAAATACTGCAGCTGCTTACTTTTAATAAATGGACACTCACCTGTCCCAGGATCCAGCGATGTCAGCAGCCAAGGCCGATCGATCACTTGGCTCTCGGCGGCTGTCGCCGCCATTCTAGGTGAGAGAATCAGGAAGTGAAGCGTTGCGGCTTCACTTCCCAGTTCCCTACTGCGCATGCGCGAGTCGCGCAGCGCAATAGGAATTGTCCGCGCTGTCTCTGGGACCCGTGTGTTTCCCAGCAGACAGCGCGCAGGGACAGGAAGAGGCATAGACTCCCGCCCTAATGTAATATATTGCAGCACACCGATATGTAAAAGTCTCTTGAAGAAGTTGGGAGTAGTTGGATGCAGGACATGTTAATCAGGATATTAAACATGGCAGTTTAAAGTGTATTTCCACTTTTGCAGCCAAATTGGGATAACAACTATTTTATATGTGTCACGTGTCCCTGTGTAACATAAGAAAAATATAAAAAAACAGCAGATTTCCTTTTTTAGATACTCTTTTCTGGACCCCCTAGTAAGGAAAAATCCTACATAGTTCTCTTTGTTTATGGAGGGGCTGTTGTGGTAGCTGTGTTTTCCATAATTAACCCTGTCTATAAATTTGCAGGCAGATAAGTAAATCTGAACACTGTGTCCTAACAAAGGTTAAAGGTTTGGAGGCTAGGTTTCTTGCATCGTATGTTAATAAGGACAGACAATGACATTGTTCAAAAAAGCTTGTAGTCTTCTGAGAAAATTTTCAAAGTTAGAAATATTTTTTAACTGCTTGCTGACCGCCTCACGTAGGAGTATGGTGGCAGAGCGGCTCTCCTGTGTGTGGATCACGTACCTTGTATGTGATTCGGCACTCCTGGGTAGGGGTGCACACGCACACCGCTGGTTCCGTGGCTGTGCTGGGATTAGACAGAGCACAAGTTGATCACCGGGTGCTGGCAAATGTATATTAATCAGCACCCACTGATCGGAGAGGAGAGACACAGAAGAGAGCTCTAACTATTTAAACAAATCAGAGCTCTTTTAGGTCAGCAGGGACGTGGTGGATATTATTTCCCTGCAAAGCAGGGAATAAAGTCCAGCAAATCCCTTAGTAAAAACAGCCCACAGTAAGCACAAAAACACTGATTAGGCACGCATTTAACCCTTTGATCGCCCTAGATAACCACCTGAAATGATCTCTGAAGTGCGATCCGAACACAGATCGCTCTTTAGAGACCGCCAGTGTGAACAAGCCCTTACACTCTTATGGATATTTTATGGGTAAAAATATTATGGGCATGTGTGTGTTGAGTATAGGTGTAGTAAGTTTAGGTTACATTTAACTATGCCCCTTTAAGCTCCTCCCATTGATATCGCAAATCGATCACATGCACAATTTGGCCCAGCATGCTTTTTTTCTCCATGCTTTGATTTCATGTTGTGCATTTTAAAATGGCCACTTTCAAGTTCATGGTTTCATTCGTTCGTAAGAAACATCGTTCTGCAGGTAAGTATTCCAGCTTAACAAAGTGTCCACAATAATGTTCTCACCTTGGAACTCGGCCAAAAAACACAATTATACAACACTTCCAAGCAATGTTTCATATTCCTATTTCTGCCCTCTGTGTGCTAATTATTCTTTTTTTACATTCTCATAGGGGAGAGGACACCAGGGACCCCACCCCTCCCAAAGATGGCAAAATTCCAAAGCCAGAAGCAGAGGAGCAGGAGGAGGAGGAGGAGGAAGGAGAGATCGTTGAAGTTGGACAAATTGTCACCACAACAGGTGAGTGTCGGAGAACACAGCTTCCGGTAAGCTCATCAATGTATGTCACCATATTTATAATACATGGTGTGTTTTTTTGCTTTGTTTTGTAGGTGATGTGGAAGAAGAATCCCATTTTACCAGTGAAAGTGCCAAGATCCTGATTGGGGAGATAATGGGGTGCAATCGGGATTTAGAAAATATACAGAAAACATCAATGATGTTAAAAATAAAATGAAGAACATCATTGATGTTTTGGGGAGAGTGTGAAACAGCCCAAACTAGCTAGGGTTTTTTTTTGGGGCTTTTAAACCACAACTTTTGTATTTTATAAAAATCCAAATTTGGAAGATGCACAGAGTGTGTCAACATGCGCTATCTCCCATCATGTACGTGTTTTGTGGAAAGTGGCTGAGATGAAGGGGTTGCAGCCCCAAAACATGTACATTGATCCCCCATAATGGGAGATAGCACATGTTGACACACTGTGTGCATCTTCCAAGTTTGGATTTTCCAAGGGTGACACCCCATGTGAAGGCAATATCAGCCCAGTTTGTACATACTCATGTCTGATATTGTCTTCACTTTTCAAAGTTGAACTTTGTAAGTTCCTGTGTTCTGTATGTTACGCTTTGATACATGCCTGTTTACACAAAAACACAAAGTGAAATAAAAATGACCTGAAAGACTGTTTTTGATACACCCAATTTGTTGGTTTGTTGTAAAACCCTTTTCTAAACGCACACGGGAATGTGCTTGGATTAAAAAGTTAAATTATCAACAATCTGTGGCTTCCTTTTTCATTGCGCAAAAGATGTATTTGGAGTAAAATCGTTTTTTTTTCGGTGAGAATGGGTGTTATTTACTAAAGGTAACTCAACTTTGCACTCCAAGTGCAGTTTCAGGTGCACTTTTGCAGTGCACTTGTAGTGCATAGTGGATGTGCCTTTAGTAAAAAACACCCACAGTGATGTGTTAATTTTGACAATCATGCCATTTTCCTGCCATGGTGCTGAAAATGAGCATGATTTTGGTCAGTAATGCACTACATACATTAGTTACCAAAAACAAGGTCTGCAGACCCACAACATAATAAGCTTATCTGAAGAAGAGACTGTCCCCTCATCTCACTCAGAACTTGGGTTTGCACTGTTGGTGAAAAAGGCACAACAAGAAAAAAACATAAATGTACCTAGGAGACACCTAAAAGCAAGCCAAGCAGTAAATGAAGGAGTTTAAAAGAAAAATGTATTCATAAAATGCCGCTCAGACATTGTCTGGCATATCAATGGCCCCCCTACGCACAAAGTAGTCCATGTATTGGGTTCTAACCTCACGGGCGCTTTGGGGGGCCAAGCCAGGACGAGAAGCTTCAAGGCCCGTGAGGTTCTCATTTTCCAGCAAGTCTGCTTCTTGGGCAACTGAGACCGCATAGTTTGCAGAATGTCTTTTGAGGAAATTGTGCAGAACACAGCACGCCAGCACAATGTGATTTAGTTTGTATTCCACCATGTGGATAGGCGTTAAAAAAGGGCGGAACCGGCTGGCCAGTATTCCAAAGGTGTTCTCCACCACTCTTCGGGCTCTGGACAGGCGGAAATTAAAAATCCTCTGGTCCGGGGTGAGGGTCCTCATCGGGAAAGGCCGCATCAGATGTTTCGCCAGGGCAAACGCCTTATCCGTGGCAAAGATGAACGGGAGTCCTTCCTGATTCTCCTATGGGGGTGGCAAGCCCAGACTGCCACTCTGGGGACGCCAGTAGAACTCCGTCCGTGAGAACACTCAACCATCCGACATCCGTCCATTTTGCCCCACGTCCACATACAAAAACTCATAGGTCGCAGACACCACCGCCAACATCACGATACTATGAAACCCCTTGTAGTTAAAATAGTAAAACCCCGAGTTGGGTGGTGACACGATGCGGACGTGCTTCCCATCAATTGCACCTCCACAATTGGGAAAGTCTCAAGAACTGGCAAAGTGGGAGGCCATAGTCTGCCATTCCTGTGGCGTTGAAGGACACTGTGGAGTGAAAAAAGACCAAAAATGAGTAATTTTACAAATCAACATTGCAAGCAGATTAGACACAAACATTTTTGGCCAAGATTAGTATGACATTTTGGGAACTGAGTATTTAAAGCCTAAAGTATAAGGTCCCCTTATCAGAGTCATCACCCCCCCATCCCCCCCATCTGATGGGCCCTTGCTAAAAAATGAGGGGGGGTTGTTTTGGACAGGTAACCCTCTCCACTTGATTGAGAGCTGAATACCTAAATAATGTGTGATACTTTGGAAGCCCCTCCTTACTTACACTATTGGCAGCCCACCGGACAGGTAATAAGTGTCATAATACCAAAAAGAAAACAAAATGGAAGCACATTTTGACATTCTGCTATTACATATCAAGATAATAATAGGGGGAAAAAATTCAACAATGATAGCATTTGAAAGTATTGAGGCAGGCCCTTGCACTACATGCTTAGGTGAATTCATCCATAAATGTGACCATCAAAAAGGTAGATATAGTGTGTATTGGGTTTGGTAAAGTCAGCATATAGAGGATTGCTATCAGCTGAGCAAGCAGTTGGGGGGAGGGGGGTTCCTAATGAGTTTGGCACAACCCAAAAAAAAAATGTCCTTCTGCATGAATTGAAGCACACACATCAGATTTGTAGACATTTTAGGGGGTGTTTAGGGGAAAGCAATACTATGGAGTTGAAAAAAGACATTGGTAAGTGACTAGACTATAGTTTTATGGGCCAAGAAGAGCATGGCAGTGAAGTTAGTGAGGCAAATATGCATGAGGACAAAGGGGCAGAGCATATGAATTAGAGCATATTGCAATGATGGTAATTAGGGAATGAGGAAAGAAATACAAGACATTAGCAATAATGAAATACATAGAATGTTATGTTAAAGGATAAAACTTACCTTCATATAGTCCTTCTGCAGGACCTGAATGAAACGGTAGAGAACTTGAGGTCCTGAAGGCTTCTTCCTGTCGCCAAGTAGCACAACGTGGCGATGAGCCTCTGCTCCGGAGTGATGTCTTGCCGCATGCAGGTATCCTGCCTGCTGATATAAGGGGTCAGCAAAGCCAGCAGATGGTGAAAAACGGGGTCTGACTACATGCACTGATTATCAGATACGCAAAGACAAGCAGAAACTGAAGAGCAGTAGCGATCTGAATCACTAATCTGAAAAGCGTGAATCGTCTCTCACCAAACTTCTACTAACACGCGATACACACGAGACCAGCAGAAGGAGCCCAAAGGGCGCCGGACGTGGTGCTGAACTTCCCTTTTCTAGTCCCGCCGTACGCGGCTTACGTCACCACGTTCTTGGCAACCGGAAAATCTGACAACTTGGTCCGACCGTGTGTATGTAACATCACTTCCGGACCTCCTCCTTAATTAATGCATCGGAATAACTCAGACGGATTTGGTTGTCGGAAACTCCGACCGTGTGTACAAGGGCTAACATCACTCAGCTAATCTAGGTTGCTACTGAGGAAGGCCATGTGCCAATAATGTCATTTTATCATTACGAGTGGTGAGAGACCATTAAATGCAGAAGTCTATATAAAAGAGTGTCATATTGAAGGGGGTCTTGCTTTTAACCCTTGAGAGTGCTTTATGTTTTTATCCTCTATATATGTATTAACAAATGCAGTGAGCACTATTAGTCCCTTTCTCTTTCATGCATGTTATACCATATTGCAGTTGCATTTGAAAATGCATAAGGAGGATATAAGAGAGTGAATCTGGGCATCTTGTTCAGCATCACTGGGGGGGTAAAAAGAGTTGTGTGACTAATGTTATTGGAGGTTAGAAGTAGAGATGAGTATATTGGAAGGATCATGAGGTGCAGTTCACATGTTTACTTGGCATATTGATTAAGAAGAATTTTTCCATCACTGGTGGTTTAAGCAGCTATGGAATGTTGGACTATGTTTCTATAATTTATGGGACATTTTTGGCTGGTTAATGTATAGTTGTTTATATATTATTGAGTAGTGCTGCACTATATTGATTGTATTATTTCAGATTCACTCAGTAAGTGTTCAGCCTAATGCATAGAATGCGTTAAAGTGAAAAACCTTAAGGCTTTACAACCACTTTAAAGTGATATTAAAGCCTTGTTGTTGTTTGTTTTTTAAATAACAAACATGTTGTACTTACATGCTCTGTGCAATGGTTTTGCACAGAGCAGTCCAGATCGTCGTTTTCTTGGGTCCCACGCCGGCGCTCTTGGCTCTTCCCTCCTGCCAGGTGCCCCCACAGCAAGCAGCTTGCTTTGGGGCAGGCATGTTCCATGCCGCAACTCTGTGTGTCCATTCACACGTAGAGCCACAGCTCGGCCCCGCCCCTTCATCTTCTGATTGACTCACTGATTGTGATTGACAGCAGTGAGACCCAATGGCTCAGGTAAGTCTTAGGGGCCTGGGGGACTGCTGCACACAGAAGGTTTTTTGCATGAAGGTAAAAAACCGTGTGCCTTTAGAACCACTTTAATTGTCACTTCCTTGTCAAAAACTGAAAAAAATGTCTGGAGTTAGAATATAAAGTATTTATTAATCAATTATTATTATTTTTTTTTGATAGAGTAAGGAACTGTTGTTTTTTATGGCTATCTCAGGCACAGTAAGGGGCAGGTTCACATCTGCATTTTTGGTGCATTGCATTTTAGGCATGTTTTACATGAGTTTTAGGCACATTACCTTTATAAAGAGATAGCAGGACAGTTTCAGGGTCTTGGCAATCTTCTTATAGCCTAGTCCATCTTTATTAGGGATGAGCCGAACACCCCCCGGTTCGGTTCGCACCAGAACTTGCGAACGACCCCCGCGTTCGGTACGAACGTTAGAACCCCATTGAAGTCTATGGGACTCGAACGTTCGAATTGGAAAGTGCTAATTTTAACGGCTAATATGCAAGATAGTGTGCTAAAAAGGGTTTGGCGACCTGCCTCCTGCCTCAGGGGACATGGGTCACTGCAAAAAAAAGTTTCAAAAACTACCGTTTTGGCGGGAGCAGTGATTTTAATGACGATTAAAGTGAAAAAAAAAGTGAAATATTCCTTTAAATATGGTGCCTGGGGGGTGTCTATAGTATGCCTGTGAAGTGCCACGTGTTTCTCGTGTTTAGAACAGTCCCTGCACAAAATGACATTAAACGGAAATAACACCATTTAAAACTGCTTGCGGTTTTAATGTTATATCTGGTTCCTGCAATATGGTTGAAAATCATTCAGAAAAATGGCATGGGTAGCCCTCCCTGCCCATTACCAGCCTATTTGGGTCTTGTACACATATTAAGGGGAACCCCGTACCCATATTAAAAAAAGGAAATGCGTGTGGCCCCCAGGCCCTATATACTCAGAACAGCAGTATACAGGCGGTGCAAACAAGACAGGGACTGTGTAGGTTTGTTGTGTTAAGTTGAATCTGTTTGTCATTTTCAACCGGTACATTTTTAAAGTGTAGCTCCAGTCAAAAAAAATATCTTTAAGCTTTTTGGAAAACATAGGGAAGGGTTATCACCGCTGTATAATTTTGTTTTGTCGTCCATCTTTTTTCATCTCACTTGCTGCTGTCTCCTTGCGTTTGCAAGTAGGAGATGTTTGTAAGTTGGATGTTTGAAAGTAGGGGCCTGCCCTATATTATAACGGTATGTACTGGGTACAGAGCACGCAGACAGCACGCACTATCTCCTAACACTACTGACTGCAAGCTCTATTATTAACCACTTGTTAGCCCAATGTTTGCATAAAGTGAAAGATGAAGTTATGCTGAGTAAATAGATATCAAACATGTCACTCTTCAAAATTGCACATGCCCGTGGAATGGCGCCAAACGTCGCTACTTAAAAAATCCCCATAGGCAACGCTTTAAATATTTTTTTACTGGTTACATGTTTTGAGTTGCAGAGGAGGTCTAGGACTAGAATTATTGCTCTCGCTCTAACATTCTCGGCGATACCTCACATGTGTGGCACAAGCGAGCACATGGGGACATGGGCGCTTTAATTTTTATTTTATTTTTTTATTGTTCATTTTACTTTATTTTAGTTTTTACATTTTTTTTCCCAAAAATATATTTTTGATCACTTTTATTCCTATTACAAGAAATGTAAACATCCCTTGTAATAGGAATATGGGATGACAGGTCCTCTTTACAGTGAAATCTGGGGGGTCAATATGACCCCACATCTCACCTCTAGGCTGGGAAGCCTGAAATAAAAAATAAAAAAAAAGATTCTGGCTTTGATCGTACTGGCGAGTTGGTAGAAGCACCAGAGGGCGGTGAGGGGTGGGGGGCGTCTATGGCTGGGTACTTCAGGGTATCACCGAGTATGGCTGGGTATCTCTGAGTATGGCTGGGTATGGCAATTTATGGCAGGGTATTACAGAGTATTGGCGGGGTATTGGCGGGGTACTACAGAGTAATAGCAGGGTACTGCAGAGTATTGGGGGTACTGCAGAGTAATGGCGGGTACTGCAGAGTATTGGGGGGTACTGCAGAGTAATGGGGGTTACTGCAGAGTAATGGGGGGTACTGCAGAGTAATGGCGGGGTACTGCAGAGTAATGGCAGGGTACTGCAGAGTATTGGGGGGTACTGCAGAGTAATGGGGGTTACTGCAGAGTAATGGGGGGTACTGAAGAGTAATGGCAGGGTACTGCAGAGTAATGGCAGGGTACTGCACTGCAGAGTAATGGCGGGGTACTGCACTGCAGAGTAATGGCGGGGTACTGCAGAGTAATGGCGGGGTACTGCAGAGTAATGGCAGGGTACTGCACTGCAGAGTAATGGCGGGGTACTGCACTGCAGAGTAATGGCGGGGTACTGCAGAGTAATGGCGGGGTACTGCAGAGTAATGGCAGGGTACTGCACTGCAGAGTAATGGCGGGGTACTGCAGAGTATGCACTGGTATTGCAGAGTATTGGCAGGGAATTGAGGGGTTAAATTCGGTGAGCAGCGATGTGGGCACTGCAGATGCAGCCCACATCGCTGCTGACACCGATCTCTTTCCCCTCCGCTGTACCGATCGGTACAGAAAGGGGAGGGAGGAACAGGCGTCATAACATGACGCCGGTTTGTTTCCAAGTGATCACTCCGTCATTTGACGGAGCAATCACGTGGTAAACGGCCGCTATGAGCGGCCGTTTACCGTGATGCGCCGGGTCCTATGGACCCGGCGGTCACGGATGCTCTCGAGTGCGCACACCTCGGGGCACGCGAGAGCAGAATTCTGGGAGGCCGTTAATTAACGGCCTCTCTGAGTTAAACAACCGCCCTGAAGCCGTTAATCGGCAATGGGCAGTTGTTAAGTGGTTAAAGCTAGATCACTAGCTATATAGGTGAGGTGAATATAGTGGTGTATACTGCAGTCAGGGCACAGACAACAACCACTACACAGCAGCAAGATAGGAAATCAGCCAAAAACGATTGGTGTGTAGTGTGTTGAAGGTACACAGAACACCCACTGCTTCAGATGCAAAGTAACACACTACAGGAAGCCGCCTTAAAGGCGGCCTTTTATAGTGTGGGGCGTGCAATAAACAGTCTGAGCTATGATTGGCCACAGGCAGGATGCCTGTGGCCAATCATGGCTCTCCTCGCTGCCGGCGCTGCGATTGGCCAAGCATGCGGGGTCACAGTGCATGCTTGGCCAATCATCGGACAGCAATGCACTGCGCCAACGCAGTGCATTGTGGTCCGCGCGCGCGTCACTCGAATTTTGACGCGAACGGCCAAAACGTTCGGAATTCGCCGAACGCACGAACAGCCAATGTTCGAGTCGAACGTACGTTCGACTCGAACACGAAGCTCATCCCTAATCTTTATGTAGAGCAACAATTCTTTTTTTCAGATCTGCAGAGAGTTCTTTACCATAAGTTGCCATTTTGAACTTCCAGTTACCAGTATGAAAGAGTGAGAGCGGTAACACCAAATTTAACACACCTGTTTCCCATTCACAAAGGGGAGAAACCAGGAAGCACCACCTGAGTATAATATTAAAAACTGCTTTAATGGCAAGATAACAAAACTCACTTACAAGAAATAAGAACATAAAAGGCTCATCGGTATGAATGTGTGGAGTCCGTCTGGATCCGGACACTTTGTGTGGCTGTGTGATGTTTCCGGTTGCTCTGCGCGTCCTGTGGCCACCAAGAGGGAGCCAGAACCGGCGTCGGACACTTGTGGATGATGTCACCGGTCACAGGAGTACATCTGGGGGAACGTCCACAAAGAGGGAAAAAAGATCTAGCAGGCTATGAGATCGGAGCTTCAGCTCCTTCTATTGGCCTACACTTAGGTAGCGGTTCCTGGTTTCCTTTGTCTTCCTCTATACAGAATCAGCTTTCTGAAGGATAGCAGCCACCACTGCCCTGCCATTACCTTATTATTTTAATCCTTTTATTGGAAACCTTTAACCCCCGAATTCCCTGACCTCACTATGGACTTATGATATATGAATTGTGATCTTTCTTATTCATATTCACCTGTATTTTCACTGATAGTTACTTCAAATTAAACCCAAAAAACACTGCGCTATCAGAAACACAGAAAAACAGCAGATAACACACTAAAATGGATCTTTTAGTTAAATTAACATGTAAATAAAAAGTGTTGCGCTAAAATAAAAAACATGTTATGTGTAAATATCACACCCGTGATAAATATATATGCAGTGACAATTTTTAAAATGATGACACGTTTTTCTATTTGTAAAACAGTACTAATGTGAGCATATATACAAAAAATAAAGTAATGAAAATAAAGTGTCTCTTAGTGAAAAGAAAAGGAAAAACAATCACAGTCCCGCTTAGTGCAGTAAAAACATCCAAATGTCTTCCAATCCGCACGGAAATATAAACACCCTGGTGCTGACACCACCACCCTATGCAGGTGCAAGCTTACCGACTCTCTTGGACCCAAGTGAACATACGCTCCAAGGGTCAATTTTGCTTTCATCCAAAACGACTGTGAGGCACCTAGGGCCACCCACATTGGAACTTGAGATTCAACACCAGAAATCACTTCCAAAGCCAGGCTGTACACGAAATTCGTGTCAAACAATCTGAGAACAGGTCACGCTCCCCAAGAAGCCCATAAAATGAAAAAATGGGGCCACAAATAGCGTAATTCCATAAAATCAATTAATTTATTAAGAGGTTATCAAACTTACATTTCAGCAGTTGATACAAGCGCTTATCACATAAAGAATGGCAGCAGTGAAGGGTTCCCGATGCGTTTCGTCTCCTTAGACGTCGTCTGGGGTGTCAAAACGTGTAATCATTTTAAAAATTGTCACTGCATATATATTTATCACGGGTGTGATATTTACACATAACATATATGTTTTTTATTTTAGCGCAACACTTTTTATTGACACACTGGTAGTTACTGTTACCTTTTGTTTCCCATTCACACCTGAGACCTTGTAACACTAACGAGACACATGGCACTGGGGAGGCAAAATGGCTAATCGGCCCAATTTGGACATTTTCACTTTGGGATGTACTCACTTTTGTTGCCAGAGGCTTTGACATTAATGTTTGGGTGTTGAGTTATTTTGAGGGGACAGAAAATGTACACTTTTATACAAGCTGTACACATTGTAGCAAAGTGTCATTTCCTCAGTGTTGTCACATGAAAAGATATAATAAAATATTTACAAAAATGTGAGGGGTGTACTCACTTTTGAGATATACGATATATATATATATATATATATATATATATATATATATATATATATATATATATATATATATATATATATACACTATATAACCAACAACACCTTGTTAGAAGATATACGTACAACTATTTTACATGATTAAAATAGGGCCCTCTTCATCCCCCTGCATATTGTATGTGTAACTTATCAGTAAATCCACACATGACCCTGTTTAGATCATTGTAATTGAAAATGTGCCTGGGTGGTGGTTCTCGACGCATTTCTCAGGTTTTATGACCTGCTTCATCAGGAACTGGTATAATACACAAATATAGGTGGGTGTGCTCACACCGTGGTGTGCCTTAGTTCAAGATCATGTAAATAGATACAAACAGGGGGTATAAGACTCCCCCTCCCCCCATCTCCAAGGTGAATACAGGCTGTTGGCTGTTGGGGAAGGCCCCAGGCCAGAAGCATCTTGGGACACAAAACACATGTGCTGAATCTAGAATAGAATAGAATTTTGCAGTGTAATCTCTTAGTCCAGTAGTTACATATGTGTCCCAATATACTTCCTCCATCTAATTCAGGGGAGCAAACCTACCCTACCCTCCGCTATGCAGCATTATGTTTGTTATTGTTGAATTCTGCAAGAACATGTGCTTTGATGAGCACCACATCTAAAACACACAGGTGTGAATGGGACTCACCACACACATTTCAATCTGCTTGTACAATCCCCTTTAGATCTACTGACAAGTATGTAGTGTAAAGGGTTTGCCTAATTGGCTAGGGTCAGGTCCTCATATTACATGATTTGGGTAAATCAAAAGATAATATAGTCTGATTGTAACGTGTAGTGATCCTTACAAAGATTTCCCTAATATAATGTATCTAAAACAAAATATGTTTCTGGCTAGAAATACACTTTAAGCTCAATACTACCCACACAAATGTTTCTGTGTACCTGTAATGAACAGAGACAGATTTAGATGATATGCTGTAAAGGTCGCATTTACTATGCCACCCCTTTGACTTCCAATTTGTGAGGCAACATTTACATGTACACTTTAAGTACGCAGGTGAAATTCTTATACCAAAAAACATTATTTGCTTATTGCTTCATTATATTGAGCTTTCATAAAACAAATATGTGATAAGGTAATCAAATACTGGAAACAAGCTTTGATTTTGCTATAATAAGAAAGGCTAGCAAGCTTCATTTATCAAAGTGTCTGACACAAGAACTGGCAATATTACTGCAAATTAAACAATCAGACAGAAAATTTATCAGTTTTATATCACATATTGTGGGATTGAATGTGAATATTTTCATTTGGATATCACAGGAAGCTCTTAAATAAGAAGGTCTACTGTAAATGTCCAGTTACCACAGAAACCAAAACAGAGAAGGGAGAGAAAGCACCATTGATTTAGTATAATATTTATTAAACAACAAAAAAAGATAGGAGCAGGTATGCACCCACAGGTTGTAAAGTAAAAAAAAAAAACAGCCTGTACATATATCTAGTAGATGGCAGCCTTCTTTCTGGCTGGCAGTGGTGAAAAATAGTAAAGCCGCTCTCTGTGAAAGTTGTAGGGAGCCACTCTGAACCACAGGGAAGCATCCAGAGTAGTCAAAGCAGACAGTAGGGCATCACAAACTAAATGGGGCATGACGATGTGTTTCTGGGCAGAGACCCCCTTGAAGCTTGAGAAAGGGACCTCTCCGGATCTACATGTGTTGCCCCCTTTCAGTATGTGATGTCTTCCCCGCAGTTCGGCCCACTCTAGATGCTTACTTCACAGCAGCTTCTTACCATCTTTCACAGAGCGGCTTTAATATTCCTCACCACCAACAGCCAAAGATAAGGCTGCCAGCTACTGGATATACAGTTTCTCAATCTAAGAAGATTACCAAGACACTGAAACTGAGCTGCAGGGATTTCACAGGACAGGTTCAACTCAGAACAGGCCTCTCCATGGTCGACCAAACAAGTAGAGTACACGTGTTCAGCGTCATAACCAGAGGTTGTCTTAGGGAAATAGACATATGAGTGCTGCCAGCATCACTGCAGATGTTGAAGGGGTGGGGGTCAGCCTGTCAGTGCTACCATACACTGCACACTGCATCAAATTGGTCTGCATGGCTGTTGTCCCAGAAGGAATCCTCTTCTAAAGATGATGCACAATACAGTCCGCAAACCGTTTTCTGAAAACAAGACTAGGGACATGGATTACTGGAACCATGCCCTGTGGTCTGATGAGACCAAGATAAACTTATTTGGTTTAGAAGGTGTCAAGCGCGTATGGCAGAAACCAGGTGAGGAATACAAAGACAAGTGTGTCTTGCCTGCAGTCAAGCATGGTGGTGGGAGTGTCATGGTCTGCGGCTGCATGAGTGCTGCTAGCACTGGAAAGCTACAGTTCATTGAGGGAACCATGAATGCAGGGCCGGTGCTACCACTAGGCGGATTAGGCAACCGCCTAGGGCGCACTGCCGCCTAGGGTGCCCGACCGCTGGCTATTTTACTCCCGCACTGTATGTCCTCCATAGAGCCATGTCAAGCAGCGCCACCAACCTCCCGCCCCCCCCCCCCCCTCTTCCCCGCTCTACAGTACAGTGTTACCACACAGTAATCCCTCCTTTCTGCTCTTCTATCATACGAGCTACCAGCAAGTGTCACATGTCTGTCCAGCAAGGCGGCGTCCAGGGCGCTCTCTGATCACTGTGTATCACAGTGTCACTGTCAGGCAGCAGCAGCCCCCTTCCCCCCTCCCTCTCCCTCTCCGCTCTCCTTCTGACACTATCAGACAGTCTGTGACATGTCATGTGACTGTCCCACCGTAGAGCACACAGCAACACTCTCCATTTCCTGTGTGTGTCCAGGCCAGCAGCACAGCCCCCCTTGGCTCTCCCCCACACTCTCCTGGCCATCACTACTGGAGTGGAGAACATGGATGGAGGATTCATGATGGAAATGGGATATAGCATAGTGTGGCAGTGGCTCTCTGGGCTTGGGGACAAATATAGCTTGGGCTGGCTATCTGGAACTGGAAGAGGCATCAGGCACTGCACTGATACAGAAGCAGCAGGCAGGTACACAGGCAGTACAGCAGAGTTGGTGCAACTGCAAGCGAGGAACAGGTGTTACTGGTGTGCTAAGTAAGAACTGTTGAGTTAATGAGATTTTATATGCGATGACAATGAAATGTAATTTTAAAATGTGTGTGTGTATGTATTATATTGATTGATCTGCTCTGCCAAATGTCCCCCCCCCCCCCCCCCCCAGGCTGCATTTGATGGTCACTGGTGAGGCTGTATTTAATGGGCGCTGGCAAGGCTGTATTTGATGGTCGCTGGCGAGGCTGTATTTGATGGGCACTGGCTGTATTTGATGGTCGCTGGCGAGGCTGTATTTGATGGTCGCTGGCGAGGCTGTATTTGATGGGAGCTGGGGAGGCTGTATTTAATGGGCACTGGCAAGGCTGTATTTGATGGGCGATGGGGAGGCTGTATTTAATGGTCGCTGGCGAGGCTGTATTTGATGGGTGCTGGCGGGGCTGTATTTAATAGGCTCTGGTGAGGCTGTATTTGATGGACGCTGGGAAGGCTGTATTTAATGGGCGCTGGCGAGGCTGCATTTGATGGTCGCTGGCGAGGCTGTATTTGATGGGCACTGGCTGTATTTGATGGTCTCTGGCGAGGCTGTATTTGATGGGCACTGGCTGTATTTGATGGGCGCTGGTGAGGCTGTATTTAATGGGCGCTGGCGGGGCTGTATTTAATGGGCGCTGGCGATGCTGTATTTAATGGGCACTGGCGAGGCTGCATTTGATGGGCGCTGGCGAGGCTGCGTTTGATGGGGACTGGCTGTATTTGTTGGTTGCTGGCGAGGCTGTATTTGATGGGCACTGGCTGTATTTGATGGGTACTGGCAAGGATGTATTTGATGGTCACTGGCGAGGCTGTATTTAATTGGCGCTGGCGAGGCTGTATTTAATTGGCGCTGGCAAGGTTGCATTTGATGGGCTCTGGCGAGGCTGTATTTGATGGTTGCTGGTGAGGCTTTATTTGATGGTCGCTGGTGAGGCTGTATTTGATGGGGCGCTGGCGAGGTTGCATTTGATGGGGCACTGGTGAGGCTGTATTTGATGGGTGCTGGCGAGGCTGTATTTAATGGGCGCTGGCAACGTTGCATTTGATGGGTGCTGGTGAATTTGTATTTGATGGGCGCTGGTGAGGCTGTGGGGGGGGGGGGGCTGGGGCGGCAAAATGAGGTTTCGCCTAGGGTGTCAAAAATCCTTGCACCAGCCCTGCATGAATGCCAACATGTACTGGACATACTGAGGCAGAGCATTCTTCCTTCAGAGACTAGGCCGCAGGGCAATATTCCAACATGATAACGACTCCAAACACAACTCCAAGACGACCACTCCTTGCTAAAGAAGCTGAGGGTAAAGGTGATGGACTGGCCAAGCATGTCTCTAGACCTAAACCCTATTGAGCATCAGTGGGGGATCCTCAAATGGAAGCTGGAGGAGCACAAGGTCTCTAACATCCACCATCTCCATGATGTTGTCATTGAAGAGTGGAAGAGGATTCCAGCGGCAACCTGTGAAGCTCTGGTGAACTCCATGCCCAAGAGGGTTAAGGCAGTGCTGGAAAATAATGATGGCCACACAAAATATTGACACTTGGAGCCCAATTTTGACATTTTTACTTAAGGGTGTATGTACTTTTGTTTACAGCGGTTTAGACATTAATGGCTGTGTTGAGTTATTTTGAGGGGACAGCAAATCTACCCTGTTTTACAAGCTGTACACTCACTACTTTACATTGTAGCAAAATGTAATTTCTTCAGTGTTGTTACATGAAAAGATATAATAAAATATTTACAAAAATGTGAGGGGTGTACTCACTTTTGTGAGATTCTGTTGTAGCGCCGGTACTCCTGGTGAGTACCCGCTATGTATGTAAATAATTTTTTTTTGCCCAAAACTGTAGTTGAGTTTTGGGGTTAATTGTGTGAAATTATGCTTTGGCATCAGTTTGGCTGGGCTGTATCAAGGTTCTGCCTGGTCATAGGTGGGGTTTGAAGCTGTGAGAGGCATTACAACGCAGTCTGGTTGGATGCATTGGGTACCAATCTCTCTCTCGTAGCCAATCAGTGTGCATGTTGGTTCCGCAGTGTATTCCGGGAGAGGGTACTTAAAGAGGAGGGCCGGTTTAAAAAAAAAAAAATTTAAGTCAGCAGCTGCAAAAACTGTAGCTGCTGACTTAATAAACACACTTACCTGTCCAGGGCGCTCGAGGCTGACCCATCCCTTGGCTCTCGGGTCCTGGCGCCGCCATTTCAACTAAGGGAAACAGGTAGTCGAGCCTTGCGGCTTCACTGCCCGTTTCCTACTGCGCATGCGTGAGTTGCGCAGCGCTTTGTGAATGGGGCGCGCTGTGTTCTGGGACACACAGTTCCCAGAACACAGCGCGGCCCATTACCCAAAAGACGCCGCACGGAGGAGAGAAGAAAGAAGATCTCCGCGGAGGAGGAAGAGGCAGATTAGGACGATGTGCCTAGCAACAGGCATTTCTGGTAAGTAAAAAAAAAAATTTTTTAATTTTTTTTTTATGATTTTATTTTTAATGTCTTTTTTTTTCAGGGTGGCCCTCCACTTTAACCTCCCTGGCGGTAATCCCAAGTCTGGCTCGGGCTGGAATTTCAGTACCATAAGCGGTAACCCCGAGCCAGACTCGGGATCGCATCGCTGGATACAGGGAGAGTTATTTACCTTGTCCCCTGGATCCAGCGATGTCCCCCCGCTGTGTGTGCGAGCCGTCCTCCGCTCGATTCACACAGTGCCCGAGTGCCGCTGAGCTCCATTCCCTGCGACGTTACGAAGCACGGGGAAGGAGATCAGCGCCAAATTCAAAAAAGTAAAAACACACAATACACATACAGTAAAGTAATCTTACAGATTACAGTACTGTATAAAAAAAAATACACATTCCCCTTTGTCCCTAGTGGTCTGTCCAGTGCCCTGCATGCACTTTTATATTATAAATACTGTTTTTTTCTGCCTGGAATTTGGAGATTGTCCATAGCAACCATAAAGTGTCCCTGTATGTCAAAATTGATTTTAGACCAACTAGAAAACAGCGATAATAAATTAGAATCACTTGCACAATTGAGCAATAGCGATTTGTGGGGAGATCTGTCATCAAACACTAAATGTAATGACAGCGACAATTCTGCAAATGAGCAAATTTCAGTGTTTTTGGATTTGATTACATTATTGAATACTTTTTATTATTTGTTATCATTATTTATAGTTATTTATTATATTATAAACGTTATCATACCTGGGATGTCTACTAGACTCTGGTTTGAACAGATTTAAGAAAGTTATTCCTAAGAATTACAGGCCTACAATATAAAACGCCAAATTTCCATGCAAAATAATTGTACCGCTTTCAGCACCTAAAATCAGAAATAATCATACCGCCAGGGAGGTTAAGGTGCTGAAGTCACGTGGTTCTGAGTTCCGGTCCGGAAGTTGTTGCTGACTCCATGGTCCTGGTCCTCCTGACCAGCCCTCAGAGGCCCTCATGGCCTGGGGTGCGGATCCATCCGTTTCCGAGCCTCAGAACTGACTAGTCCGAGGCACAGTAACCGGAAGGAGGATTCTAAGGTGTTCCGGTGCCATCTCGGGTTTGGAGAGGCCCAGCAACTCAACAAGCAACCAGGGTAGGACTCTTCAGTAAGAGGGCCACGCACAAGGCTGTCTGCTTGGTAAGAGCCCAGAAGCTGAGCTGTTAAGGACACTAATTGAATTTGCATTTCTTATGGTATCGCCGGACCAGCTGCAAGATTCTGTAAGAAAGTAAGAAAGTTCCTACCTCTATCCTTCCATTTGCAACTAAGTTTTCAACCAAGTCTGTGGCAGAGACTTTGCTAAGCTAAAATTAATTGTTGGCTGCTAGTAATCATAAACAAGGATCTATCCCACAGTTAAAGAGTCCAGTTGGGAGTGGCTATTCCCTGGATTATGTACATTAAAATCAGGATTTTACTGAAATCAGCAGTTCCAAAGTACCTGAGCTATACTTCATCCTTATACCCTCTATTCCCAACTGAGAGACTGAGTTCTGTTTAACTGTTTTATGCAAATAAAAACCATAAAAAGGAATTCAAGAGTGGTCTCTGCAGTTACTGGGCCATCTACAAGGGGAACCCTTAGACAAGAACGATGAGTTACGAGGCTTTACAAACTCTACTTTCTCCAAAGCAGGCATGGTAGTAGCAACAGTAGTAGACGAGGCTGTGTCCATCACCTCGGGAGTAGACTCTCTGACCCGAGAAGAAGCAATGTCCTTGTTCAAAGCGCCGGCAACTGTGGATGATGCCGAAACCGTAGGCCTCACAGCCGGAGTATAAATGATAGCCTCCTCGATGGCCACGCCCGTGGTCCAGTCCACATGGTAAACCTGAGGCGATTCAGTAGGTTGTTCCACCTTGAACACATAGTCTGCACACCTCCGACACTGAGCAAATGGTCGAGGACTTACAATCAGACTGTTACATCCTCCACAGAGCATACTGAGGGCCTCAACGTCCCCAGTGGTGTAAAGTATAAACCGCCCCTGTGGCAGCAGGCGAAAGTGCTGAATATCAGTGCCACCTTTCAGTGCCATCTATTAGTGCCTATCAGTGTCACATATTAGTGCCCATCAGTGGTGCCACCTCATCCACGCTAATCAGTGCCACCTTATCAGTACCCGTCAGTGCAGCCTCATCAGTGCCCATCAGTGAAGGAGAAAACGTACTTATTTACAAAATTTTATAACAGAAATGAAGAAAAACTTTTTTTTTTTCAAAATTTTCGGTCTTTTTTTATTTGTTTAGAAAAAAAATAAAAACAGCAGAGGTGATCAAATACCACCAAAAAAAGCTCTATTTGTGGGAACAAAATGATAACATTTTTGTTTGGGTACAGTGTAGCATGACTGCGCAATTGTCATTTAAACAGCAACAGCACTGAAAGCGGAAAATTGGCTTGGGGAGGAAGGGGGGAAGTGCCCTGCACTGAAGTGGTTAATAAATACAACACTGAATTGGTGACACTTTCACTCCCTTCTCTGTTTTTGTTTTTTCACATGGTTTGCCAGTATTAATCACCCTAGATCCTGCTTTTGAGGAGAGTATGCACACACTGTCAATATTTAACCCCATCCATCCCAAGTGATTTATGAACTTTTTCGTGGACTTTATACAATTATGATTTTTATATGAATTTGACTTCTTTTCATATTTGCTCTTTTAGGTGATATGTACTCTTTTACAATGTCGATTACCACAGAAGTCAAAGATCTCCATCAGTACAGCGTGCACTGTAATACAGTTGGACAGCATCCTATAAATGAGGCTGAATTCCATAATTAAACCCATGCCCGCATTATGTATTCTTTTGGGAGTAGGAGAATTGGTGAAGGCATATCTTACTGAATTTGGCCTTAAACTGAATGTAGTAATAATGATTGTCAGTGTGTTTATATCAATTGGATTCTACCCAAAACTGAACTATCAGAGCAAAGTGAATGTATTTTTTAAAAAATCATATTTAATTTAAAGTTTTGCAGGTGCCTACAGAAAACTCAAAATCCTAAGTTATATCTATTCAAAATGTGGAAAACAAATACTTTCCAGAAATCCAGTGCTGTCTTGTGTTGTATGCTCTCTGTACTGAATTATTAAAGCATATGTAAACTTTAACAATACATTTATCTTATTTACTGCCTTTTGGCCTGTTAAATATATTATTAAAAGTGTTATTAAAAGTATATTATTATATCTGTTCGACAAATGCAAAAAAATAGCTGTTCATCCAGCCAGATATCTGATTAACGTCCTGCATGCTCTACCTCTGGACTGTTACCAGTTAGCATTGTTCCCTGCTATCTGTGTAAATTACAAACCCTTCCCCTGATATGAAGACGAGAGCAAGGTGTTATATAGTCCTAACATAGTACTATGTAGTTATAGCACCCCCTAGCTGTGTTGCTATAGTGCTAGGATTTTAGTTTTTTAGTGTAGGTAAATTCCAGGTTTGGCTGACAGCCAAGTCTGTGTGGTTTTTTTTCTGGGTCAGGGTTTGAGAGACTCAGGTAGGTTGGATAACTCATCAGCAGCTTTTCTGGTGAACTCCTCCCTGCTAGCTAGAATCTTGGAGAAGGTTCCAGAAGCAGATAGAAGGAGTCCAGGAGGAGCTAGCTGGGGTATTCTTAAGACCCTGATCAATACCCAACAGAAGGTTTGGCAGGGGGCAGGCCCCCTCAAATACTCAGAGGGCCGTGGAGTTCGGGTGGAAGCTGGAGATGTAGCGTTAGGCTGTTGTGGCCTTGGAGGGAGCTCCTAGTCTGGAAGGGAAGGGTGACCTTGGTCCTGGGCTCGGGTGTGGACAGGACCCTCTTCAAGACACATGGAGGTGTCCTGGCCAGGAGGCATGGGAGCAAGGACAGGACAGAGAGAGAACATTGTCAGGTAAGTCTTCAGGAGGAAAAGGACTGAGAGGCATGCCTGAGAGGACTGGGGTGGAGCAATCTTGGATGAATGTAGGGCCAGTCAGGAAGATTGTGGTGGCATGGGCAGGAGAAAGTGGCAGCTGCAGCCAGGAGGGCTGGCGGTGCTTGAAGAGGTGCTACTGGGAGCAGTAGTCATAGATAGGACAGCTAGCACCAAAGATTTCTATTTTTGCTAAACCATAGGGCCCTGCAGTCCCTGCCTGCAAAGGGCATTCGTCCAGATTCAGCTGAGACTGTGCTAAATCTGAAACTGTGCTAGCTGGTCCTGGGAGTTGTTGTTCTGCAAGAAAGTCAATACTGCAGGTAGAGGAGGAAAGCGTGTATATACTGGGCGTATATACCGTAGTTCAAGTCCCAAAAGAGTTCTACTGATCAAACGGGTTTCCTATATCTACCCTTCCCTATACAATATAATTCCCTTTATAAAAAAACAAAGCTGCAAGGATTGCTTCTTGTCTCTGAAGTGAATGGTAAATATGTGTGCCTGGTTGTGCAGGGTGGGAGATAACCACATTCACCAGCGGCCCCTACAGAGGTAGTGTTACATAGTTCTAACACATTCTCTCTCTCTCATAAGGTGTTCAGTGCTCAGTGGACAGAAAGTGATTTAATTGCAGGACTGCTATATATATAATAAAGAACACCTGTGCAAAATGACAATAATAAATAACCGTTTAGGAAGAGCTGCGTGTCTTACAGCTATAAAAGCTGGGTGATGATGCCAAAATTCTGAGATAATCCACGCTCTTCAAAATCCACTCTACATCAGTGTAACCATTCAAAATATAAAGTGCTGTGCTTGAAACCAAAATAATACAGATAATATATAACAAAATGAATTTAACCACTTCAATACTGAGCACTTTCACCCCCCCCCCCCCCCCCCCTTGCTGGGGCCAATTTTCAGCTTTCAGTGCTGTCACATTTTTAATGACAATTGCGTGGTCATGAAACACCGTACCCAGATACATTTTTTTATGATTTTATTAACACAAATAATGCTTTCTTTTGGTGGTATTTAAACACCACTGTGTTTTTATTTTTCCGGCAAAGCCGGAAACATGGGTAATAAGCCACGGCTCTTTGCCAAGATCGTGCCGTGTCCTAGGAACACAGCACTCCGACGATCCACATGGATTAAAAAGTTAAATTATCAACAATCTGTGGCTTCCTTTTTCATTGCGCAAAAGATGTATTTGGAGTAAAATAGTTTTTTTTCGGTGAGAATGGGTGTTATTTACTAAAGGCAACTCCACTTTGCACTCCAAGTGCAGTTCCAGGTGTACTTTTGCAGTGCACTTGTAGTGCATAGTGGATGTGCCTTTAGTAAATAACACCCATAGTGATGTGTTATTTTTCACAATCATGCCATTTTCCTGACCCCACATATTTCTCCCATGGTGCTGAAAATGAGCAAGAATGCTGAATGTCTTTGCGTTAAAAAAAGGTGGAACCGGCTGGCCAGTATTCCAAAAGTGTTCTCCACCACTCTTCTGGCTCTGGCCAGCCGGAAATTAAAGATCCTCTGGTCCGGGGTGAGAGTCCTCATTGGGAAAGGCTGCATCAGATGGTTTGCCAGGGCAAACGCCTCATCCATGACGAAGACGAACGGGAGTCCTTCCTGATTCTCCTCTGGGGGTGGCAAGCCCAGACTGCCACTCTGGAGATGCCAGTAGAATTCCGTCCGTGAGAACACTCCACCATCCGACATCCGGCCATTTTGCCCCACGTCCACATACAGGAAGTCATAGGTCGCTGACACCACCGCCAACATCACGCCATTCCTGTGGCATTGAAGGAAACTGTGGGATGAAACAAGACAAAAAAATTGTAATTTTGCTAATCAACATTGCAAGCAGATTAGGCACCAACATTTTTGGCCAAGATCAGTATAACATTTTGGAAAATGAGTATTTAAAGCCTAAAGTATAAGGTCCCCTTATCAGAGTCATCACCCCCCCCACCCCCCATCTGATGGGCCCTTACAAAAAATGAGGGGGGGGTGTTTTGGACAGGTAACCCTCTCCACTTGATTGAGAGCTGAATGCCTAAATAATGTGTGATACTTTGGGAAGCCCCTCCTTACTTACACTATTGGCAGCCCACCGGACAGGTAAGAAGTGTCATAATACCAAAAATAAATGGAATGGAAAACAAAATGGAAGCACATTTTGACATTCTGCTATTACCTATCAAGATAATAATAGGGTAAAAAAAATAAAAAAATATAGCATTTGAAAGTATTGAGGCAGGCCCTTGCACTACATGCTTTGGTGAATTCGTCCATAAATGCGACCATAAAAAGGTAGGTAGAGTGTGTATTGGGTTTGGTAAAGTCAGCAGATAGAGGATTGCTACCAGCTGACCTAGCAGTTGGGGGGGGGGGGGGGGTTCCTAAGGAGTTTGGCCCAACCAAAAAAAAAAAAATGTCATTCTGCATGAATTGAAGCACACACATAACATTTGTAGACATTTTAGGGGGTGTTTAGGGGAAAGCAATACTATGGAGCTGACAAAAGACATTGCTAAGTGACTATAGTTTTATGGGCCCAGAAGAACATGGTGGGGAAGTTAGTGAAGGCAAATATGCATGAGGACAAAAAAGGAACTTGAAAAGCTTCCAGCATGCATGAGGACAAAGGGGCACAGCATATGAATTAGAGCATATTGCAATGATGGTAATTAGGGAAGAAGGAAAGAAATCCAATACATTAGCAATCATTAAATACATAGAATGTGATGTTAAAGGAGAAAACTTACCTTCATATAGTCCTTCTGCAGGACCTGAATGATGGCAGAACAGGTCTCTGGAATAATGATCCCCAGAGCCTGGGGGGAGATGCCTGTGGAGAACTTCCGGTCCTGAAGGCTTCTCCCTGTCGCCAAGTAGCGCAACGTGGTGATGAGCCTCTGCTCCGGTGATGGCTTGCCGCATGCAGGTATCCTGCCTGGTGATATAAGGGGACAGCAAAGCCAGCAGACGGTGAAAAATGGGGTCCGTCATCCGGAGATAATTCCTGAAATCATCAGGATTATTCTCCCGGATCTCACGGAGCAAAGGCATGTGCGAGAACTGGTCACGCTGGCACAACCAATTCTTGGTCCACAAATGCCTCCTCGCCCTGTTCATGGGCTGGGCTTGTGTGAAAGCTAAAAGCCCAACACCAAGCCCCTGCACGGCCAAATTCTACGACGAGTACGTACACGAAACATGGTTTGAAAACGGTCGGCTGGTCAGAACGGACAACAGAAAGCACCGATAAACAGCAATGCCTGAAAGAAAGAACTGAATAGCAGAAGCAAGCAGACAATAAGCAATGCAAATCAAAGCGTACTATACCAAGATATAGTCCACAATGAGAAACAAATGCTTACTGACTACACGCACTGATAATCAGATACGCAAAGACAAGCAGAAACTGAAGAGCAGTACCGAACTGAAGCACAAATCTGAAAAGAGCAAATCGTCTCTCACTAAACTTCTACTAACAAGAGATAAACACGAGATCAGCAGAAGGAGCCCAAAGGGTGCCGGACGTAGTGCCGAACTTCCTTTTTTTACAGTGCCGCCGTACGCGGCTTACGTCAGCGCGTTCTTGGCAACCGGAAATTCCGATAACTTAGTCTGACTGTCTGCATGCAACATCAATTCCGGACCTCTTCCGGAATTAATCCGTCTGAATTAATCCGACGGATTTGGTTGCCGGAATGTCCGACAGTGTGTACAAGGGCTTAGAGACTTACCTAAAAAGACTTGCAGCTGTAATTGCAGTGTAAGGTGGTTCTAGAAAGTATAGGGCAGAATACAAATGCATGCCACACTTTTCACATATTTATTTGTAAAAGCTGTTGAACACTATTTATCATGTTCTTTCCACTTCACAATTATGTGCTACTTTGTGTTGGTCTATCAAATAAAACCCCAATAAAATACATTTACATTTTTGGCTGTAACATGACAAAATGTGGAAAATTGCAAGGGGTGTGAATACTTTTTCAAGGCACTGTATATGCTTTAAAGAAGAAGTAAACCCTGGTGGGTTTTACTTCCTCTCTTGATCCCTGCAAAGTAAAGGCATAATGGGCTAGTATGCGTTGCATACCAGCCCATTATGTGGCACTTACCTGCAAACGAAGCCCGCGCTGTCCCCGCTGCAGGCCACATCCATGTTCGCCCTCTTACTTCGGGGCTGAGAACCCCGGCTCTGTGACACATGACGTCACACCCACGCATCCATGCAGGAGCCGCTAGTCAAGGCACTTGCTAGTGAAGAAACGGCACAGAGGGCCATTTCTTCATTGGCGCAGTACAGAGTAAATATCTCCTAAATGGCACATGTTTAGGAGGCATTTACTGTGCCTATAGGTTAGCCTTATTATAGGCTTACCTATAGGTGCAAATTGAAAATGGAGGTTTACAACCTCTTTAAGTAATGTTATCAGTCCTCTCAAGTGTACCTAAGTGAAGTACAGAACACCTTCACCATATGTTTTGAAAAAGAAGAGAAGGGAAGGGGTTCTGTAGTTCTATCATAAAGTGAAACAATGCTACTCCATAGATAAAGTGAGAGAGAATTGTTATCCTAGGACAATGTGTTAGCAGCAGCATCAATAGGCGAAAATATAGTGAAAAAGAAAGCCTATATAATGACAATGAATGCAGCCACCACTAAGGACTAGTAAACTGCAATGTATTTGTTCTTGGGTTTATATATGCTTTAAGGTTAGGGCTAGACATATATTTGCATTTTTAATATGTAGAACTCCCAGTATACAAGTGTTAACATCACATGGAATATATAGCAGGAATACTGATTTCTGTCAAATGGCTAAATGATCTAGGAATTCTTCATAAGAAACGTATTAGATCTGTCTGGTCTTGCCCACATGTACTACAAAGGACCAGCATAGTGCAGTTATCTGGGAATATGATAAACTCAAGAAGAATAAGTAATTGAGTTAACCTTTGTAAAAATAAAAAATAAAAAAAGCCTAATGGAATTGTTTGTCATTTATACATCACAGCATTGCTCTCCCATAAAAGAGACAACTTCTGTTTCTCATTTGATCCTACTTCTAATAGGGTGCATCATTAAATATTGCTGTGTTGGATATGCCATAGAGATTACACCTTTATTGTTCAGGTAATCTTTTTTAGATGGTAGAATTAATTCATAAATGTGGAGTGAAAGTATCTCCAACAGCAACAGTGCTAAAACGTTCACATTTTTGAACTTTATATATTTATTTTATGTATATATTCACACATCTCACAAAAGTGAGTATGCCGCTCACATTTTTGTAAATATTTTATTATATTTTTCCATGTGACTACACTGAAGAAATGACACTTTGCTACAATGTAAAGTTGTGAGTGCACAGCTTGTATAACAGTGTAAAGTTGCTGTCCCCTCAAAATAACTCAACACACAGCCATTAATGTATAAACCGCTGGCAACAAAAGTGAGTACACCCCTAAGTAAAAATGTCCAAATTGGGCCCAATTAGCCATTCCCCCCCCCCCCCCCCGGTGTCATGTGACTCATTATGGTTACAAGGTCTCAGGTGTAAATGTGGAGCAGGTGTATTAAATTTGGTGTTATCGCTCTCATACTGGTCACTGGAAGTTCAACATGGCACCTCATGGCAAAGAACTCTCTGAGGATCTGAAAAAAAGAATTGTTGCTCTACATAAAGATGGTCTAGGCTATAAGATGATTTCCAAGACCCTGAAACTGAGCTGCAGCATGGTGGCTAAGACCATACAGTGGTTTAACAGGACAGGTTCCACCCAGAACAGGCCTCGCCATGGTCAACTAAAGAAGTTGAGTGCACGTTCTCTGCGTCATATCCAGAGGTAGTCTTTGGGAAATAGACTTATGAGTGCTGTCAGCATTACTGCAGAGGTTGAAGGGGTGGGTCCTCTTGTCAGTGCTCAGACCATACACCGCATACTGCATCAAATTGGTATGCACGGCTGTCGTCCCAGAACATGATGCACAAGAAAACGCGCAAACAGTTTGTTGAAGACAAGCAGACTAAGGACATGGATTACTGGAACCATGTTCTGTGCTCTGATGAGACCAAGATAAACTTTTTTGGTTCAGATGGTGTCAAGCGTGTGTGGCAGCAACCAGGTAAGAAATACAAAGACAAGTGTGTTTTGCCTACAGTCAAGCATGGTGGTGGGAGTGTCATGGTCTGGGGCTGTATGCACTGGGGAGCTACAGTTCATTGAGGGAACCATGAATGCCAACATGTACTGTGACATACTGAAGCAGAACATGATCCCCTCCCTTCAGAGACTAAGCGGCAGGGTATTATTCCAACATAATGACCCCAAACACACCTCCAAGACTGTCTTGCTAAAGAAGCTGAGGGTAAAGGTGATGGACTGGCCAAGCATTTCTCCAGACCTAATCCCTATTGAGCATCTGTGGGGCATCCTAAAAACAGAAGGTGGAGGAGCACAAGGGCTCTAACATCCACCAGCTCCGTGATGTGATCATGGAGGAGTGGAAGAGGACTCCAGTGGCAACCTGTGAAGCTCTGGCGAAACTCCATTCCCATGAGGGTTAAGGCAGTGCTGGAAAATAATGGTGGCCACACAAAATTTTGACACTTTCACTTAGGGGTATACTCACTTTTGTTGCCAGCGGTTTAGACATTAATGGCTATGTGTTGAGTTTGTTTTAAGGGGACAGCAAATTTACAGAATATACAAGCTGTACATTTGCTATTTTACATTGTAGCAAAGTGTCATTTCTTCAGTGTTGTAACATGAAATTATATAATAAAATATTTACAAAAATGTGAGGGGCGTACTCACTTTTGTGAGATACTGTATATATACACACACACACACACACATACATATATATATATATATATATATATATATATATATATATATATATATATATAAGAGGGCCAGTATGGTGGCCCGTAATTATGGGAGGAGCCCGGAGGGTATATAATCAGACCACCCACAACGGTCTGTGTCGGTTCCAGTGCAAGGTACCCACCCACCCATTTCCCTTCTCAGAGTACTTCACTTAAAACACGTTTCTCTACAGAAACATCCATTTACTTTCTTAAGGTATGCGGCCTTCTCTTGGCATATCGCCCAGCAGAGCAGGGCTCACTGCCCAGCTCACCAGGGCTTACCTTACAGCAGACCAAGGGCACAACTCAGGTCTATTTTATGTTGTTAGTCTTGTGACGTGTTTATGTGTTCTTTCATATCTCTTACAGCGGAGGGCTCCGACCATAAATATATATATATATATATATATATATATATATATATATGTATATACATACACACACACATACACAGTGTATAATATTTTTTCTTTTTTTTCCTCTATGACAATTCTAGTCCCGAAACCATTATATTATTTCAGTTACATGACAATACCCATCTCCTCTAACTATTTCCAGATCTGCCCTTGAGAAAAATGATCTCCTCCACAAAAATCTCCATGTTGCTCCACAGGGAATCCTGTAAATCCTGTACTTGATGTAAAGAAGGCATAATGTGTGCTGAGAAGTTACATGACATCAGAGCAGCTTTTCCAGCTTTTTCTTCTGCAGGATCCTTTTCTTAACCGAACACTAATACATACAATTCACCATTTGTAATGCTTCATATTTAATGTTAGGGTGTTACTTTTTTTTTTAAGAACAATACCAGTTTTTTAAGAACACCTGTTCTACTTCTTGACGGCATATCAGCATATGAGAGCAAGAACACAAAATGGTTTAAGACGTGGTGGGGGTAGGGCTCGCTACAAAATGCTGATGCCATTATAATGCCACTCTATGCAAAGTGAGCAAACAGTTCCCATTAATGACATAATTCAGCATCTGGCTCCTGGCGTTCATGTCTAAAAGGCAATTAGGTTACGGTGTCCTTTTAGAAGTGGGCGTCCCTCAGGCTATAAATTCTGCAACTGGCTTGCAAATAAAAAACTTCAAAGTGTGTCAGGCAAATTTGCAACAAAACAGGCTGCATTTCAGGGTCCATTAGTTGCCTGCTCACAGTGGTGATCCCATTTGCAGCTCAGGCATTGCTATGTATGTTTATCACGGTTTTCCCAGAAATAATATAGACAGACGATGTCATCACAATCTGCCACTGTGTGATCTTGTCATGTGGTTTCCCAGCACACCGTAAAATGGGAGCTTACCAGTCTGTCAATCATTGGGCACTATTAGAGGTATTTCCAGCATTAGTGCTAAGTGACGCATCCTGCCTTGTCAATCGCTGGCAATTTACAAAGCACACTTTAAAATACAGGTCATCTGCATTTTATACATGATTATAGACGTCAGTTCAACAATTATTCACAACAAACTTTATGGTTATGCACATCAATTTATAATAGGCAATCAGCTATCTAGAATTTTAGCTTCAGAATGCAAAATTTTCTGACATCAGCACCCATAATGCTGAGTCTGGATTTTATTTAAAGTATTACCCTTTTCTTGTGAAAAAAAAAAAAGTGTATGTTACCCTTAATATCTTTTTTTTATATGTGTGTGTTCACATATGTGTATTTTATAAATCATTGTCTCTATCATTTTCATGTACTTCTTCCATCTGAAATACCTGGTTGATCCTGCCAATCACCTTTCTTCCTTGTTCTAAGCTGACCACACAAAGCACAGAAGCTGGTTTATGTTAGCGGGGTCAGTTTTCATCCCCTGGCTAGCCATTCAGAGGTACAGTACACTGAGCAGACAGCATGCCTGTATAAGGTAGTTTGTTCATCCACTACACCCCCCTGACCAATTACAGCCTGTCTCTGACACACACCTCCTCCCAATCCCAGCCTTCCTCTTGAACCCACACCACTGCTCAAGCACAACCTGCATCTTGCCTCAGTGATGAACAGACAATACAGGCACACTGTGTGTCTGCACAGTGTCCTGTAAGCCCCCCCCCCCTTTATCAGGATGCAGAGATGGATGGTCACAGGACAGATCTTTTTTAACCTTGTAAAAAAAAAGCAAAAGCAGTTCAAGGGCCTGCATAGTTATAACTGTATTAGAAATGTCTATGACATTGTATGTTCACAACTACTTTACTTAAATTAACTTGTTGTTCACATATCTCAGGCATGTCCAAAGTCCAGCCCGCTGGCCAATCGCGGCCCGCTTTCCGGTTTTGAACGCTTCGCCTGGTTACCTGGTTATTTGGACATATATATCTTTTGTGGCCTCCACAAAAGATATATATGTTGGCTGCCTTGGAGGGGACAGGGAGGAGGCGGGACAAGTGCCGTACACACAGGAGAATTTTCTATTTACACGCCAGCCTCTGGAATAGGAAGTCCCGTCTCCTGCGCTGTCATTGGACGACTGTTCTGTCCATCATAGGAGGCGGGACTTTGTATTAAAGAGGCTGCCGAGGGGGGCGTGACCAAGATGGCAGCAGTGTAGGACACTTAGTTAAGGAGCTCTTCTACCACCGCAGGGAATTTATTCTGTTTTACCACCCTTGGACTCTCCTAGACTAGCCGAATCCTTCCCTAAACAACCCCAAGGGGAATGGCATGGACTTGGAACAGAACCAAGATGCAAAATCAGGGAAACACCCCTAAATTCCCAAAATCTCCTGGAGGAGTGGCTGTGCACGTGGCCAGTAAGAGCAACATGGCATCCCAGATGGAAGTTACGGAGCCCACTCTCACGAAGCAGAGCAACTTTGCTATTCTGATTCAGGCAATCACGTGCTGCCAGTCCACGCTGTCGACCCTCACCACCAAGATCAATACCGTTCAGATAGAAATCAGCCTCAACCCGGAAAGGACTTCAATAAGATCTGCCAGAGCGTTGCAGAGCGCTGGCTGAGATATACGGAGGAGAAATACTGCAGCTGCTGACTTTTAATAATCGGACACTTACCTGTCCCAGGGTCCAGCGATGCGGGGGAACGAAGCTCCGCTCATCTCCCCCTCCTCTTGCCGTTTACGAGATATTTCACTTGTAGTGCGCTGATAATGTAATCGGTGCATGCGTTGTGAAGAAACAGACCTCCGTGCCGCTTCTTTCCCCAGCGTGTGCCATTACTGCCATTAGTGACGTCACGTGGCTCTGACCAGTCACAGAGCTGGAGTCTGCGGCCCCCGGAAGGAAGAAGGGTGAAGATGGATACAGCCTGCACAGAGGACAGCTATGGATTCGTTTGCAGGTAAGTGTCACATAATGGGCTAGTATGCGATGCATACTAGCTCATTATGTTTTTAATTTGCAGGCTTTGCAGGGAGCAAAAGAGGAAGAAAACCCATCAGGGTTTACTTTTTCTTTGAGTTCCAAGCAGATATAAAACACACAAATTAATTCACCTCTGTATTCAATATTCATAATTTAAATAATTTTTTATTGCAAGCAGTGTGAGTATCTGAAGTTAACTTTGTTTTAGACTCATATATTCCACTATACAGAAGATTTTATACAATCTCAAACTTGGATAGGGAGAAGCAGCACAAGGAGCCTCTCAGTTATGCTGCAGTGCTCATGTGCTATCAAGGAATATGCTGATGACAGGAGAGAGCAGAGTGACAGATTAAAGCATTGGTTGGCTCCTTCTCCTTTCACTGACCAATCGCAAATCAGAGGTGTTTTGCCCTGCCGGACAGGGATGTGCTGTGTGGCAGAGCCATATATATATATATATATATATATATATATATACATACATACATACATATACACAAATGTATCTCTCTACCCCTCAGCTCACTCCTTCATTCTCCTCATGTAATCCCAATTTACTAACATACATATCAGCTTGGATGTCACACCACTTCCTCAAACTCATTCTATCCAAAACCGAACTCATAATATTTCCTCCTCCATGTGCCTCTGCCCCAATCTCTCTGTCAAGATCAATGGCACAACTATCAGCCCATCCCCACTTGCCAGGGTTCTAGGTGTAATCCTGGACTCTGACCTATCCTTTAGGCCCACATCCAATCACTGTCCAAATCTTGCCACCTCAGCTTCTGCAACATATCCAAAATAACTAATGACGCCATAAAGTTTCTAGTTCACTCCCTGGTCATCTCTCGCCTCGACTACTGCAACTCCCTCCTCATTGGATTACCTTTACATTCGCTACCCCCATTTCAGTGCATCATGAATGCTGCTGCTCATCCACCTTACCAACCGCTTAGTGTCTGCTACTACTCTATGCCAATGCCTCCATTGGCTGCCACTCACCCAACAGATCAAATTCAAAATACTAACAACTTTCAAAGCCATCCACAACTCAGCCCCCACTATATCACTAGCCTACTCTCAAAATACCAATCTAATCGTTGTCTTTGTTCCTACCAAGACCTCCTCCTCTCAAGCTCCCTCATCACCTCCACTAATGCTCACCTCTAGGACTTTTTCTGAGCCTCTCCCATCCTATGGAACACCCTACCCTAATCTGTCCAATTATCTCCTACTCTGTTTGCTTTCAGACAATTCCTGAAAACCCATCTGTACAGAGAGGCCTATTCTGCATTTACCTAACAACTGCACGTTCATTTTCTCCATCACCTCCTCCCCCACAGCTATTACCTTTTGTATCGCTTGACCCTCCCTCCTAGATTGTAAGCTCTATCAAGCAGGGCCCTCTGATTCATCCTGTATTGAATTGTATTGTAATTGTACTGTCTGTCCTCATGTTTTAAAGCGCCGCACAAACTGTCTGCGCTATATAAATCCTGTATAATAATAATATCTGTGTGACAGACCTAGCCGGGACACAGGCTTTTTGAGAGGACTGAATGCGAGTCTCTTGACGACTGATTATGGGCCCTGGATTTTAAGGGGCACAGGGTGAATGAGAACCCCACTATAACCTGTGCTAGTCAGATTCATTGCTGTATATATGTATATATAATGTGTGTTGTCTCATGCTGTTGGGACACACACTGTCAGATGCTAATGTCATGAACTCCAGCCACCTGTCTGTTGTCTTGTATAATGTAAATGAGTTTAGTCTGCCTTGTAAGAGTATTCCACACGTTGTTTTTTGTGTTACTTAAGCCTGTGTTGACGTTTATGGTAATGTCTATTGAATTGTTAGTGAGCTAGGAGCCGAAAAGTCTTATCTCTCAGTCAACTAGACTGAGTGTTGATTTAGATAATTAGCTCAGGTTAATTCTGTTTCTGGCTACAGTTGTATTGTTAGAATAAATTATCAGGAGGGGGGACCTCCTCTTCTACTGTATTATAAATACTTGTCATTTTGGTTCTAATAAATCAGTCCATGTTGAGCAGCTAAGCAAGTGTCATCTTGTTTTGTGCTTGCGAGCGGTTGGAATATCTGATATCTATATTCAGGCTGGGAGAAAGTGGTATATGACGAAAGCACTCAATTGGAGTGTGGGATTGGATCCGTCACAATCTGTATCCCTACTCCCGGAAGGACCGCTGTAATATACGGGTCTTCTGTCCCACACCAGTAATAACTCACCCTCACCTGGATTTAAGTAACATCAATACACCGTTTAAACTTTTAGCTGGGCTTTATTAAAATTAGCAATAAGCCCTGAAAAGAGATAAACTGATTAACAGAATACCAGTATTAAATGCAATGATATAATAAAACTGCTCTGTAAATTAAAACAGGATTGGTGTTCGTTCACTTCAACTGCCAGTGAGAGGCCTTGCCTGAAATGCACTGAGTGGCGAACGATACTATCAGTTGCACAATACAAAAATAACATTCAATAATTTCCCAAAAGTGATATTACTGACTATAAGAGCCTATCTAGGTCTTGTAGGTTCTAGCTAACCACTGGCCAGTGGGAATTCTATTCACACACACACACACACACACACAGTCTGCCAGCGTTGGGTCCCTTTAAATCCTGTGTTTGAGAAGAGACTCAGACTTTTGAGAAGCAATATTTGTAATCCACAGAATGGAAAGGGGTATCTTCTCAAAGTGTCACAGGGTAACAAAGATTAACCGATGTGATAATCCACCTTCAGATAGAGCTGCATTAGCAGTAAATAGGACCTAGCAGGATTAAGCAAGATCCACTTGCATAAGGATAGCAGTAGCTCTCTCACCATTAGATGCACTTGATATATCTTCCTTCCAGCAATTGGTAGATTGGCCGCTGTCTCAGTTGACTGGATGGCGATGAGAGCAACACAAGCTGCAGAATTCAACAAACAGAATAAGGATGATGATGATTGCTGCAGTACTGAAATTCGTCTCTAGATTTCACTGCACTGTTAGCACATCTTCGGTAATGAGGCGAAAGGGCAGAAAATGCTGCAAACTCCCCTCACAGGCTCTGGAAGTGCTCAGGAGACAAACACATGGGACACTTTCCCCTGTCTGGCTGCCACAATGGCAGTCCGTGTCACTCCTCCTATGTCTTCCTCTCCCTGCCCCCCCCCCCCATCATAGCTCTCCTGCACTGCTATCCAATCCTGTCCTTCTTTGTTTTTAGGGGTGGGCTTCTTTCTTAGTCACAGCAGTAACCAATCTGCCTTCAATCCTGCAGCTGTACCCAATAGTGTCTCTCCTGGGCTGCTATCAGTTTAGTCAGAAAATGCAATGCAATGTTTCAGAGAGCAATACACTGCATATATTACAGAGGCAATACTAAGCCAGTGCTACATCTATATACTTTTTTTAGGAAATCTGCAAGATTAACGTAGCCTCCCTGACGGTATGATTATGTCAGATTTTTGAATCTCAAAGCGGTACATTTCTTTGCATAGAAATTTGCCGTTTTATATTGTAGGCCTGTACAGTAATTCTTAGTAATAACACACTTAACTCTGTTCAAACAACAGTCTAGTAGACATCCCAGGTATGATACATTTTCAAACACGAAATTATAATATAATAAAGAACTTTAAATAATTATAACAAATAATAATAATAACAAAATGTATTTCCCCACTAATCACTATCGCTCAATTCTGCAAATCTTCTAATTTATTATCGCTGTTTTCTAGCTGATCTAAAACCGCTTTTGATGTAAAGGGACACTTTTTGGTTGCCATGGACAATCTCAAGTTTCCAGGCAGAAAGAACAGTATATATAACATAAAACTGCATGCAAAGCACTGGTAAAGCACTAGGGACAAAAGGGAGGTGAAATGATTTGATACAGTAATGTAATCTGTAAGATTACAGTGTACTGTATATGTTATGTATTTTGTACTTTTTGAATTTGCTCGCAGGGAATGGAGCCTAGTACACAGTACATCGGGCAGAGGATCTGGTGAGGGACACAGCGGTGGTACATTGCAGGATCCTGGTGACAAGGTAAGTTACCTTGACCAGGATTCTGGAATGCAATCCCGAGTGTTGCTCGGGTGTTACCGCTAATGGTACTGAAATTTAACCCTGAGCCACATTTGGGATTACCGCCAGTAGAATTTCAGTTAAAGCCTAACTAGTCTTCAAAACGCTCTCTTGTCTAACACCTATACAAACCAACTTGTGTAAAAAGATGTATATATTTACCTATCTTCAGCCTGCTCAAGTGCAGTCACACAATCCAGCTCCCCTGTGTTTGCCAGTGGCAGCTCTATGAGAGCGGAGGGACCTGGCATTCTTTCCTCTCCCCGGCAGCCACCGCTGGATGACACAGGGTATCACATATCCGGACTACACAGGGCTGATAATAGGTAAGTATATACATTTCTTTTACAGAGGTTGGGGGGGGGGGGTACATTTTTAAGACTAGTTAGGATGAAGCTGGACTATTACTTTAAAACATGTTCTCTGAACAAAATATGTTTTTTTTTTTTTTTTTTAAAAGCAACTCAAGGCAGCAAGTAAAAACAATCATGAACTGCTAGTGGAATGCCATGACATGTTACAGTACTTTTGATACGTATGACCACTTGATTCAGCAGGCTTTTCACAATACTTCTACTTTGAACCACCATCTTTTGAATGATTCTGTCAAGTGTAATTTGTCTCTGTAAAAAATGACAGCATATAGTGACTGTACCAGAGATCATAGAAAATATGGGCCAATCACAACTATTTTCTAAGTAGTTCAAGCTGGACAAAATACATACGGTACTTTTGTGAATATTAGACCAACTCTACTGGCCTTTGTATTCTGAGTATTAGGCACAGTTGTATAGATTATAAAACTTTACCTAGTGTGCAAGCAGACCTCTATGATGAACTGCTGTTCACCAAGTTCAATCTCTCATATCTCCCACACTTTGGTCCAAAGGAAGGCAAACAAAATCCTATGGACAACAACTCAATGCCCCATCACTATGACTCATCTAACTGGGAAAAAAATATTGAAAGCAACAGATTGCATGTCATGGCTATGCTATGTATGCTACTATTGTATGTATTGTATGTATGCTACCTAACAACTGTCCCTGAGTCACCCCGCTGCTATTTACATATGAGTGCTGGTTATTTATATGTAAACACAGGGTCTGCAGGTGAGTCACCTGCACACAACAATAGGGCAGAGCTGGGCAGCATTAGTACCAGCACTTCACACAGATATTAGGACACAGCACAGGAATAAAACTTCAAGGGACAAGGGAATTTAAACCTGGATAGTTGGCAAGTATGAGGCAGCTGTTTTGGGCCCCACAACAATGACAGGGCCCAGGGCAGATGCCCCTTTTGCCCTGCCTTAAAGATGGCCCTGACCATCCCTTCCCTTTAGAATGTAAGCTCTACAAGCAGGACCCTTCTGTCCCTTCTGTATTGAACTGTACTGTAATTGTGCTGTCCCCCCTGTACATTGTAAAGTGCTGCATAAACTATCGGCGCTATATAAATCATGTATAATAATAATAATACTGTTGAAGTGTCTTGATAAAGAACAGTGCCACTTAGTTTCTGTTATATATCTATCAATGGCCAGGTCTGTTAGACATGCATTAATTGAAGCCTAGATCAGTAAATACTAAGTTTAGGTAGTATTGTAAGCAAACCATGCAGTGGGCTTTAAAACTATCATTCAATATACAGCTTTTCTTGCATGACTCGACTCCATACCTCCTTTTAGAACGACCCGATTAAGGATTTTATCCAGCCGCCATACATAAGTGGATAACTATTCTCCTTCATTTTGATAGGTGTGTGAGAACATATAAATTAGCTCAGCACAGTCATCCACCACTCCAAAAATCTCTCATAAAACTTCTAGACACTCAGTAGCTGTGCAACCCGGCTTGTCCCTTTTTAGATTTCTGATTACATCAGAAGCGGGAGATCTTAGGCTCTCGAGTAACCTTTGTCTTTTTACTGTGTCAGTGACTTCCCATTCTTCCACAGCCTGCACTGCCTGATCTATCCAGGTTTCCAAGTCCTCTTCCCCAGATGGCACAGGGACCTTCCCGGAATAGAAATGCAACTTTCGATATGCATAATTGGCAGATGGATGCTGCTGAGTTTTGCGTCGTTTCCACCAGCTTTCCCATATCAGTATAGAATGTATCAGGAGAGAAGCGTTATATATCTATCAATGGCCAGGTCTGTTAGAAATGCATTGGTTGAAGCCTAGATCAGTAAATATTAGGTTTAGGTAGTATTGCAAGGAAACCATGTAGGGGGGCTTTAAAAGTATCATTCAATACACAGCTTGACATAAAGGAGAAGTAGTTCTGTGGATCATGGTAAATAGCACAGTACAGAACAAATAAATATGCTCTAATCTATATCAGTCCAACAGATGACCTGGATCAAATTTTTGCTATAGAGAATGTGCACAGTTCATATATTGAAAGCCATCTTACTTCATGAATTTTACTTACTTACTTATTTTATTTCTTTTACCTCAAGAATTGTTTATACCAGGTATTCTAGTAATATAGTATTGACAGACACAAGTCTCAAGCAAAGATACCTTTCTAACAATGTTTTTTTTTTTTTTTTTGTCATTAGAGGTAGTCTGTGTTACTAGAGATTACTGGGGCCCCCACTTGGCACCCGCCATACGTTCCCAGACAAGACAAGCTGTTTTAATGAGGTACTTTCTCTGCTTTGATTGCAGTAACCTCTTTCCTGGCAAAGTCTTGTATTGATCATTTGCAAATAGCTTCACATCTCAATATGAAATATTGAATCTGCAATTAGCGTTGACTTTGCTCACTGAGCTTGGGGAGGGAGAGATTGGACTGAGTGTAAAGAGAGCAATCCTGAACTATAGAGAACCGCTCTCCATGGTGCTGAAATCTAATTTGAGGGGAAAATGCACATTTCAGCTGCCTTTACACATTGCAAAGGCTATTGTTATTGGGCCCTTACATGAAAGGTTTTGTACTGCTCATGATCCATGAGCAAAATGTATGCTTATTGTTATATAAAGCATAATAGGTTGCTTATGAAGAGACTGTGCATGGCTATCGCCACTCGTTTATTGCCTCTTTTCTGCTTAGGCATTCAGTAAATTCTGTTATTTTCATTCTAATGCAGGGCACAATCTGTTGATTTATAAATGAAACACTGAAGCAAAAAATGCAGACCTAGTCAATTTCACTGTATTAATAATTTTAATAATAATAATACACATTACATTATATGGTTACACAATCTCAAATATTATATGGTAGTTGGATGTGTTGGATACAGATTGAAAAGATTGTTTAGGTAGGCCCTCGCATTGCATAGTGATATGTAAGTCTGTAGGAATGGAATGTGTATGGCCAGCTTTACAAGATATTCCATAGGAACTCATCTTGACTGTGTTTAGTGAGATCAAATCAGTAAAAGATTAATATTAATAAATTATTGGTATAGGTTACAGCTCTTTGCTTTGTTTTTTTTGTTTTTTCTTTCTTTCTTTTTTTTCTGTCATGTTTTTATGCTGCCGGCAGCCTCATATTTCCCTGAACTCCTTACCTGCAGAGACTCAACAAGCAATATTTTGAATTCTTACAAAAGTCATGAGAAATCTCACCTACATAGTTACATAGTTAGTAAGGTTGAATAAAAACACCAGTCCATCCAGTTCAACCTGAGTGAGTGTCTACAATTGTCCATATCCCTGTACATTGCACACTCACATCAGTCCCTACCCTCAAGGAGCCCACAATCCAAGGTCCCCATTCATATACTAGGGACAATTTTGGACAGAAGCCAATTAACCTTCCAGCATGCCTTTGGAGTGTGGGAGGAAACTGAAGTACCCGGAGGAAACCCACGCAGGCACAGGGAGAACATGAAAACTCCAGGCAGGTAGTGTCATGGTTGGGATTTTAACCAGTGACCCGTTTTACTGCTAGGAGAGAGTGCTACCCACTACACCACTGTGCTGCCCAGCTCTAACTGAAACAATGGTCTCCATTAACCACTTCATACACTGAACTTTTCACCCGCTTCCTGACCAGGCCATTTTTTGCCATACGGCACTGTATCATTTTAACTGACAATTGCACGTCGTGCAACCCTGTACCCAAATAAAATTGATGTTCTTTTTTTTTTCCACAAATAGATCTTTCTTTTGGTGGTATTTGATTACCTCTGTGGTTTTTATTTTTTGCGCTATAAACAAAAAAAGACTGTCAATTTTGAAAAAAAAAACAATTTTTTTTACTTTCTACTGTAATCCGTATCGAAAAAAAAAATGTAAAAAACGAATTTCTTCATCGATTTAGGCCAATATCTATTCTGCTACATGTTTTTGGTAAAACAAAATCCCAAGCGTACATTGATTTCTTTTGCGCAAAAGTTATAACGTCTACAAACTACGGGATAGATTTAGGGACTTTTTTTATTTTAAATTTTTTTTAATGGTAATGGTGGGGATCTGCGATTTTTAGCGGGATTGCAACATTGCAGTGGACAAATCTGACCACACTTTTGGCGACTAGTGACATCAATACAGTGATCAGTACTAAAAAACTATGGGGCGGAGTTGATTTACTGGAGGAAAAAAGACAACGTGATTCAACTTAGCTGAAACATGATTTCTCATCTTTTCCTCCCTGACAGATCAGCAGTGTGCTTTGTTTACATCAACACATTGCTGCATTGTCTCTCCTGTGAAGGATCGGCGGTTTGCGGCAGCCATCATAGCCGTTGAACCCGCTGATTTGCTCCCAATGTGTCCAATCACAGTGGGGGGGGACCACGTACGTGCCCCTAAACCACGTGGACAAAATCACGTACAGGTACATCATTTTGCACACCTAGACCATCCTGCCGCAGTGAAAGTACATGGGCAGTCTGGAAGCAGTTAAACAATATCCCCTATACTCCTGTACTTTTGACAGTAGTAAAGTGTTGCATTCCGATTAACTTTTTCTACCAGTAATTGCATTTATCAAGACAAATACTGAGAACAGATGTCCCCAATGGGGACAAAGAGAGCAATGAAAACCTCACAAAGGGTCAAACCCATTTCCACTTTATCCAAAACTTCAAAATACATTTTTCCTTTAATCTTATTTTAAAGTGCTATCAAACCCTAAAACAAAAATGTAAAATATTGCAGCTTATCAATGCAGGTTGTTGTATTATATTTATTTTTTTGGCTTTGCTTTCATTTGTTTCATCTGGTGATCAAGCCCTTAACACATTCCCTGTCTTATGATGTCTGTATTCTGAATGAAGTAGTAAAGTAGACACCTTTGGACAGAGTTAGTCTGAGGAGAGAGTAGGGTTATGCCGCGTACACATGACCAGACTTTTCGACGGACTAGCTCCGACGGTCTTCCCGACGGACTTTCAGCAGTCTTCCGACAGACTTTCCGAACTAACAGACTTGGCCACACACAACCACACCAAAGTCCGATGGATTCTAACATGATGATGTACGACTGGACTAGAATAAGGAAGTTCATAGCCAGTAGCCAATAGCTGCCCTAGCGTCGGTTTTCGTCCGTCGAACTAGCATACAGACGAACTGATTTTTCGACCGGACTCAAGTCCGTCAGAAAGATTTGAAACATGTTTCATTTCTAGGTCCGTCTGACTTTTGGGGGAAAAAAGTCTGCTGGAGCCCATACACGATCGTAATATCCGACGCTTTCATTCCGTCGGACCTAGTCCATCGAAAAAGTCCAGTCGTGTGTACACGGCATTAGACTAGCAGATTAAGGTGGACATGACTAACAAATTTAAGTTGAACTCAAGCTAACACTGTATAAGTACAAACTGTTTTTGTTTTTGTTTTGGGATAAAGGTTTAAAGTGGTTGTAAACCCTTACAAACCACTTTAACCTACAGGTAAGCCTAGATTAAGGCTTACCTGTAGGTCCAAGAAATATCTCCTAAACCTACACGGTTTAGGAGATATTTGCCAAAACACAGGCACCGCTGTCTACGGTGCAGGCTAACTGAGCGCGTGGCTGTCAGCGGCGATATGCCACGAGTGGCGGCTCCCGTGCACATACGCGGGAGTGACGTCATTGCGGCTTCAACAAGTGACAGCGGCGGAGCAGCGAGACCCGCTGAGAAGATGAATGCTCCGGACTACAGGGGACAGCGGTGACTTGGCTGGCTCCTGTGTCAGGTAAGTGACATGTGATGCATAGTAGTCCATTATGCTTTACCTTTGCAGGGAATCAAAGAGGAAGTAAACTCATCAGGGTTTACTTCCTCTTTAAAATAAAGTAATAAAGAAAAGCCGACCATTGTTAGCACCCTAGTCAGTGTTAAAGCAGAACTCCAGGATCGGCAAAAAATCCCCCATTAGTACACCCCCCTACCCAAAACACTAAACAGTTATTACATTTGTGAAATTTCCTACCATTGAAGAGAAAAGTCTAATTACATTTTCAGGAAGTCAGCTCTGTAAATCAAAAAATACATCTTGTATTCTGCGAGGAGCTGTTAGAACAGTGATTACATCATATCCTCTTCACTCTCTTTACACTATCATAAACCACTTCCAGACCGTCCGCCGTCATTATACGGCGGTACTTTGAAGTGGAATATCGTTGTTAGGGCAGCAGCTAGCTACCATAACCCCCGCTATACACTTCTTCAGCAGGCGGTTCTCTTTCAGATCAAAGTGGTCTCTGCAGTGGATTTGCCGCAAGATTACTTTTATCGGAGGTGGGAGAAAGCCACCACCTCCCACCGCTCTCCAGTGCCCTTCATCGCTTACTGGAGCTGCCCGGCAGTGGCAGAGGCAATCGCATCCACTTCCGTGTTAGGTATGGAGCTGAGTGAGGGGAAGATGCCCCCTGCTCAGCTCCCTACAATTGTAGGGCGGAAGTAACGTCAAAATAGCTCTTAAAGGGACTTTTTTTTTTTTTCAAACATCTTTTTTTTTAATTATTATTATTATTACATTTTTGTGTAGATATGAGATATATTTAAGAGGTTCTGTCATCCTTTTTTTCTAATACAAGGGATACATACCTTGTAATAGGAATAAAAGTGACCGCATATGAAAACAGTGTTCAAACCATACATGTGAGGTATCACCGTGATCATGAAAGGAACAATTCTAGCCTTGGACCTCCTCTGTAACTCAAAACATGCAACCTGTAGAATTTTTTTAAACGTTGCATATGGAGATTTTTAAGGATAAAAGTTTGTTGCCATTCCACGAGCGGGTGCAATTTTGAAGCGTGATATGTTGGGTAGCAATTCACTAGGCATAACATCAACTTTCACAATATAAAAAAAAAATTCAGTTAACTTTACTGTTTTCTTATTTTTTAATTAAAAAAAATTCTATTTTTTCCCAAAAAAGTGTTCTTTTAAGACCACTGCGCAAATACGGTGTAACAGAAAGTATTACAACAACCGCCATTTTATTCTCTAGGATGTTAGAAAAAAATATATAGATATATATCTATATCTATATATATATAGATAGATATAGCTATAGATATATGATGTTTGGGGGTTCTAAGTAATTTTCTAGCAAAAAAAAAATATTTCAACTTGTAAACAAGTCTAAAAAATAGGCCTGGTCTTAAAGTGGTTAAACTACATTTCCCTTCAAGCTTTGCAAATTGCAATGAATGGGGGAGGTACACTAGGCCTGTACATGTAAATGTGAACAAGCCCACTTCAACATAAATCACGCACCTCATTCTGCAGCCACACTTCTTATAACTGTAAAGCATGTCCGTGCTCTCACCCTCCAGCTTCTCAGTGCCCATAAGTGCAGCCTTAGTGCCCATTGATGCAGTTTAATAGTGCTCAATAGTGCGGTCTCATCTGTGACCACCAGTGCAGCTTATCAGTGCCCATCAGTGCGGTCTCAGCAGTGCCCACCAGTGCAGCGTCATCAGTGCAGCTTAACAGTGCTCGTCAGTGCAGCTTATCAGTGCTCATAAGTGCAGCCTCATCAGTGCAGCTTATCAGTGCAGCTTATCAGTGCAGCTTATCAGTGCAGCTTATCAGTGCTCATCAGTGCAGCCTAGTCAGTGCAGCTTATCAGTGCTCATCAGTGCAGCCTCATCAGTACAGCTTATCAGTGCTCATCCGTGCAGCCTCATCAGTGCAGCTTATCAGTGCTCATCAGTGCAGCCTCATCAGTGCAGCTTATCAGTGCTCATCAGTGCAGCCTCATCAGTGCAGCTTAGCAGTGCTCATCAGTGTAGCCTCATCAGTGCAGCTTATCAGTGCTCATCAGTGCAGCTTACCAGTGCTCATCAGTGCAGCCTCATCAGTGCAGCTTATCAGTGCTCATCAATGCAGCCTCATCAGTGCAGCTTAGCAGTGCCCATCAGTGTAGCCTCATCAGTGCAGCTTATCAGTGCCCATCAGTGCAGTCTCACCATTGCAGCTTATCAGTGCCCATCAGTGCAGAGCGGGGATAGTTATAGATCATCCGGATGACAGAGCAGATCTCAGGCTGACAGGTGTTGTATGTGAGAACACGGCTCACTGTACAGCCCCACCTCCCTGTACAGGCATTGTGATAGACAGCGCAGAACACCTAAGGGGAGTGTGATGTACTGCTTGAGGATTTTGGTGTGAGGAGTACTTCTACAATAACACATTAGGATCACCACCTGTGTCTTTTGGACTTGTTATCACCATCTGACACTCACCCTTCTTGTATGTTATTATCTTATGAAAGCTAGTCATAAGTAATGACAGTAGTGCTGCTATAGTATTTAGAGGTACTCACTGAGGTACCTGTGGACATTTTACAATTTTGTGTGTACATTAGATAGACAATGCCAACATTGGTCCAATGTATTTGGGAATATGGGAGTAAGGGAGCAAGAACTCATTCAATTGTGTCAAAGGTTTAAGACCAGTTGAATCAATAACATCAGTTATTGAAAAATGGGTTTTAGAAGTGGCAAACAAGGAAAGTGCCTTTGGTCCTAAACCCTGGGGGGAATTTGAGATTACCTGTAAGTGGGGTTAATGGGCTTTTATAGGAAGATAGTAAAGGAATGTTAAGTAAATGGTCCCAGGATTTAAGGGTTGCTTAGACACAGAAAGATATGTAGTTTGTCTGGTGGCAAAATCCACGGTAAAGACAAGAGGCGGGTAAGCAGATAGTGATTCCTCAACTTTTGCCCATAATTTCCTTGCAGAGTCTAATATTTGAGCTATGTGAACTGCTTTGTGATAGTGGCCCATGTGAAGCAAACTCACTCCTCCCAAATGTTTGGGCCTGGTTACCAGCATGGGAACCGGCCCAAAAATAAATAAGGATTTTAGAGAACTAAAAAAGGAACACACGGCTTTATTGGTACAATTTGGAAGATATAAAGGATACGGGGTAATATGTCCATTTTCAGGAGTGCCATCCTTCCAAACCACGAATAATCAAAGACCTGCCAATCTTTCAACCTGCTATTTATTAATGACATTAAGGGCCAGTTCACACCAGACGCAGTTCCGTTCAGTTCCATGCCCTTTTTTTCTGCACTAAAATGCATGCACAGTGTTTTCCCATGTATTCCAAAGGCTCTAGCTCACACCATGCAGTCAGTTTTCTGGTCAGTTTCCGGTCAGTTTCTGCATCAGAACTGGCTGTATTGGTTCAGAAAAAACTAAACTGCACAGAACTGCATGGAACTGCATGGAACTGCATCTGGTGTGAACTGGCTCTAAAGGTTTAATGTTTAAATCATAAAGGGATTCTAGATTATGTGGAATTTGAATGCCTCAATATTTCATTGCTTTATTTCTCCAAATAAAAGGGAAATAGTCCTGCAACATCGAAACAGTCAAGTCTGGTATGGTAACGTTTTATGTTTCTGTTTTGTGCATATTCATTCTAAAATTACTATGTTGACCAAAGATTTTAGGTTTGTGCTACAGGCCTGGAAAAGTCGTGGTGGGGTTAGAGATATACAATAATAAGTAATCAACATAAAGATTTAGTTTTATCTCTCTTTGGCCTATGACAAGGCTTTGGATAGAAGGGTTAGATCTAAAAGAATTTGCAAGATGTTTCATTCTGTTATATTCTTTGTAACATTTAAACAATGATAGTGTTCCTTCATTTTTATATTTTTTAAAAGCTCTTTTCTTATTATTTATAGCTTTTTTAACTTTGGTCGTAAACCACATCAGTTTTATTTTTAGCCATTTAAATGTATTGCCCATGGGAGTATATTTAGCAGTGTGTTTACATACAGTCTTTCTGAAGAATTCCCATTTCCCCTCCCCAGTCTACAGTAAGTCTAGATAAGCAGCCCTCATCCTTGGAAAATTTGCTCTCTTAAAAGTTAGGTGTTTTTATCTTTGCTTGCATCTAACATTAAATGAAATCATGTTATGATCAATGCTACCCAGATGTTATTTTATATAAACATTAGTAATAAGCTCTGCATGGTTTGAGATTGCCAGGTCCAGCAATGCATCATTCCTAGTTGAGGCCTCTATGAACTTGACCATAAAATTGTCTTGTAATAGGTTTATACATGTTTGCCTTTTTTTTCTTTTTTTTTTTGGTGCACTGGTCCTGGAAGTACTGCATTACCAGGTCGATGCATGGAGTGGACAAAGCAAGCTCTTCTTCTATCTAGACAGGAGATAAAAGCAGCTGGAAAGCTTGTCACAGCACAGCTCTACACAACTCTGCCTATGTGGAGGGAGGGGGGCATAGAGTGGTAAGTACATTTTTTTATCTTAGGGGAAAAAACACAAGCATTTAATATCACAGATTTTAGTTGTTGGGTTTTATACCACTTTAAATAAGCTTTGATATTAATTAAAATAAACTAACCCCAAAAGCACAGAGTTACAGACAAGACAGACGAGTGTAAAATGAACAATTTCAGTGCATATAGTCAAAGGATATCTCAATACAGAGGAAGGCCATACCTTGCATTTTTTTTACATTGCTTTATAGGAAGTTGGATAATATTTGTGGATGTTATTTGTGGTAGCACAGTTGATAGATTTTTGGAACTCTTGTGTACATGTTACTAGCATTCTTAAAACCTAAAAATATCTTTGTAACTGTGTATCTTTTGAAAAAGCTAAAGCCTCTATTGGTATGAGTTACATAAAAAGTAGATATAGTGTATCATCATCCAATTGAAAGGGAAAAAGGACTGGGTGATCAATCCCCACTCAAGCACACCATAAAGAAGTTTGATGAAGGACTATTTCAGTACAAATTAAAGTGGAGGGCCACCCTGAAATTTTTATTTTTTTTTACTTACCAGAAATGCCTGTTGCTAGGCACATCATCCTAATCTGCCTCTTCCTCCTCCGCGGAGATCTTCTTTCTTCTCTCCTCCGCGGCGTCTTCTGGGTAATGGGTCGCGCTGTGTTCTGGGAACTGTGTGTCCCAGAACACAGCGCGTCCCATTCACAAAGCTAGATAGAATGGCGGCGCCGGGACCCAAGAGCCGAGGGACGGGTCGGCCTCGGGCGGCCGACATTGCGGGCGCCCTGAACAGGTAAGTCAGCTTATTAAGTCAGCAGCTACAGTGTTTGCAGCTGCTGACTTTAAATTTTTTTAATTAAACTCGAAATTTGATAAGAAGTACCGTTTTTTATTAATACAAAAAGCTTAAAAAATTGGATTTTCAAGTAATTAATGATAGACATCATAAAAGTGTACAGTAACAATGTATATCACCAGCATTCATGTCCCCTATTAGGGAGGATCAGCATATGATGGATTCCCACGGATATCATTGTTCTCAATGAGGTTTGTGGTATTTTACTGCTTCATCAGGAGAAAATCTGTAATCAATCATTAGAATAATGAATACCAGGTATTGTTTCTATATAGATTTTTTTGTAAAAGAGAGCACTGTACAATACTTTTGTTTGTCATTTACACACAGCTGCATTCAAAAGGCGATACTACACAAATAAACCAGTGTATTTAATAATATGTATTACAAGTTCTCCTGTGTTCACATTATATGCCCTAAGTAATAAATACTTTACCAATATCATAAGAACAGCTCTTAAAAAAATAAGTTCAGAGTAACAAGTAATGGGTCATAGCAGTGTTTTGTACATTGAGGGCATGAAGCTAAATGAGCACTGGGCACAAAAGGAAAATAAAGCTGCTAAGCAAGACATGCAACTTTACACTCTGCTGATTTGTAGTAAATGACACTCACTAGGGGGTTACTTAAGAACATGGAAAAAATGAGGCTAGGAACAAAAGTTGTTTCTTACCCTAGTGATTTTATTTGCCTAGTTTATCTACAGCTGTGCCCATTTTTACAGACACGCATGGGTTATCACTGAAAGATTGTCTCATGTCTGCTTCTTGTGATTGAAGGATAGAAGGTGGCAGAATATGGACCAGTTGGAGGACTGTAAGAAAAGACTGCGGACGCAGAAAGGAGATGAAGAGAAGATATGGCGGATAGAAAGAAGCAAACATGTATTTCAGACATAAAAGATCTTCTCTGGGCAGACTATAGACTATGCTATATGGGGAGTAATCCAAAATAGAGATCCTCTGAGCACAAAAGAAATGCTCTAGCAATAATGGACCACAGATCTTCAACTACTCCAATGTTGGAAAAACTTTGAAGTCCCCAAAGGGCTCGGAAAGCCCAGAAGACACACTATAAAACAAGAACAGAGGATACACCAGCCTTGTGTAGTACCTTAGTGACAGCCAGGGCCAATTCTGGGCAGGTGTACGGTGTGCACCGCACCCATGCGCCACAGAGGTGGGGGTGCCGAAGCGCCAGAGTGCTCCCTTCCCTCCTCCTCTCCTTGTCCTTGTCTGTGTCACACACAGTGGCATCACTAGGGAAGAGCATGTTTATTCCTTGCCCCCTGCTTGTGCCCCCTGGGGGGTCACATGTGGCGGCACACATCTGCTGGGAGCTTTCTCTGTTGCCTGTGTCCTCTCCCACACATGCTGCTGTAGCCCAGCACATAGAGTACAGAAGAGCATAGAGAGAGCCGAGCAGAGGGAGGATCCATCAATTGCGCCATCCGCCTAGGCACTCCTGAGCGAGAGATGAGCTCCCTTGGAGGCTGTGCCCAGCCCAAGTTCCAGGGTCCTGCTGCCACCCAGTGAGGCGTGTAAAGTTAGGGGAACCAGCTAGATCGCAGGACACAGGCTTTACAGTCAAAAATAGGTTTATTAAATTAAATAGCTTCACAGCAGCAAAAACAAAAGAAAGAGATGTCAGTCTCACTGACTTGAAGAGTCCAGAACTGCTATCACAGTTCAACAGTCCTTAGTTTTTGTTGCAGGTAACTTCCCCTGCCAGGAGGCTTCCAGGCAGGACACTGCCGTTCACTTTTATTGCTGTACACAAAACCACCATCCACAGCCTCCTCTACACGCCACCACTGCCAACTACAACTTCCTGTCTTGTTTTAAGCTCACTTCCTTTGACAGGTAAGTTAACCCTTTTTGTTCCCTTCGAGAGGGGAAATATTGCGTCCTTCCAGGACCCAGCAACGGCATCCTGTACATATCTCCCCCCACTCCCCCCCTTGCCCCAATGCCAAGGAGGTGGAGGCAACAGTGGAGCTAAAACAATAGACTCTGGAGAGGGCATCTGAATTTTGATGCAGTCTCCCGGGCCTATGCTTCACTACAAATTAAATTCCTGGAGTGCCAGGAGCCATCAAGTAATCCTGACATTAGTCCCTTTACCTTGTCTCATCTATTGTAAAGGGGCATGCTGAGAAATCAGCCTAAACTTCCTCCCCAAGAGGTAATATCTGAGGGATTCCAGGGCCCACTTAATGGCCAGACACTCTCGTTCAATTATAGCATAGTTTTTCCTCCGCTGGTGTCAACTTCCTACTGAGGAATACTACTGGGTGCTCCTCGCCATAAACAACCTGTGACAACACCACTCCCAATCCTACATCAGAAGCATCAGTCTGGACAATTAACTTTTTTGAAAAATTGGGTGCTACCAGGACAGGGTGTTGACACAGTGCTGACTTAAGCTCCAAAAAAGCCTTCTCAGCATCTGCATTCCACTCCACCATGACCGATTTCCAACCCTTAGTCAGATTGGACAATGGAGCCGCTAATGTGGCAAAGTTGGGAACAAACCTCCTGTAGTATACTGTAGTATCCCACAATGCCCAGGATGCACATTCCTTTCTTTTTTGTGAGGAGGCAGGGCCAATTCTGTATAGCCTCTACCTTGCTGATCTGAGGTTTCACTACCCCTCTACCCACGATATAGCCCAGGGCTCTCACCTCCTGCTTTCCCAAAGCACATTTTTCAGGGTTTATAGTAAACCCCTCCTTCCAAAGAGAGTCCAGCACTGTCTGGACTTTGGGCAAGTGTGATTCCCAGTCTCTGATAAAAATGACTATGTCGTCCAAATACACTGAGGAATACTCCTGGTCGTAAAATCCTATCCATTGCTCGCTGGAACATGGCTGGAGCAGTTTGCAGTCCAAAAGGCATTCTTTTGTACTGAAATCTCCTCTCTGGGGTAGAAAAAGCAGTCTCTCTAGCAGCCTTAGTCAACAGGATTTTCCAATACCCCTTAGTAAATTCTAATGTAGTGATATACCTGGCTGGACTTAGTCTCTCAATAAGCTCATCTATCTGGGGCATGGGGTAGGTGCCAAACCATGAAACTTCATTACGTTTCCGGAAATCATTGCAGATTAGCAGAGTCCCGTTGGGCTTCAGGACCAATACAATTGGGCTCAACCACTCACTCTGCGATTCTTCAATAATCTCCAGCTCTAACATCTTCTTCACTTCCTCTGAAACTGCTTTCCTTTGAGCCTCTGGGATGCGGTAGGGCCGGACAAAAACTTTGACTCCTGGTTCCGTGATAATATCATGCTCTATGACACTAGTGAGCCCTGGCAAGTCTGACCATTTTTCTTTATTTCTCTGTAAGAACTTCTTTGCCTGCTGACTTTGGATTTGAGACAGGGTATTTGCTACTTGGACACTCTTCACTCCAACCCGAGGCTCAAATCTTACACTAGCCATGGAGGTCACTGGTTCCCTGTCTGTTCAGGGTTTTAACAAGTTTACATGATATATTTGATACGGTTTTCTCTTGCCTGGTTGGTGGACTCTATAATTTACCTCTCCCAATTTTTCCACAACTTCAAAAGGGGCCTTGCCACCTGGCCAAGAATTTACTTTCCACAGTGGGAATCAACACCGCTACTCGATCCCCCACTTGGAAGTGCCTTATTTTAGCAGCCTTATTATAGATCCATTGTTGAGCCTCCTGTGCTTTTTGCAAATGTTCCTAGTGGCATCATGGTTAGACTCCTCTCCTGCATTTGGGAGACATACTCAAGAACACTATTATGTTGAATAGGTTAAATTTCCCATTCCTCTTTAACAAAGTCCAGTAGTCCGCATGGTCTCCACCCATATACCAACTCAAAGGGGAAAACCCAGTGGAAGCCTGGGGCACGTCCCGGATAGCAAACAGGAGAGCTGGTAACAGGCAGTTACCAACCCGTCCGTTTGGGGATGGTAGACTGATGTGTGTAGCTGTTTAATCCAGAACAGCTTGCATACATTGGCCATAACCCTCAAAATAAATGGATGCCCTGGTCCGTGAGTATCTCCTTGGGAAAACCAGTCCATGTAAACAACTGGATTAATTCCTGGGCAATAGCCTTAGAGGAAGTATTCCACAGAAGTAGGGCCTCAGGATATTGGGGGGCATAGTTGAGAATCACCAGTATGTAGGAGTGACCTCAAGCCGACTTTACCAAAGGACCCACTATACCCATGGCTATCCTCTCGAGTGGGACCTCAATTATGAGCAAAGGGACCAAAGGACTCCGGAAATGGGTCACCGGAGCAGTCAACTGACAGATGGGACAAGAGGTACAATATCTCCTTACCTCTGCTTTCAGACAAGTCCAGTAAAACCAGCCGGTAATCCGTGTCTTTTCAACTCCCAGGTGTCCCCCTAAAACATCGTCATGGGCCAGGTCCAGGACCTTGCTTCTGTCAGGGTACCAATAATTGTTCTACCACATTTTCTCTCACTCTGGTAACCCGATAAAGCAATTCATTACATATTGCGAAGTGTGGCCACGGCTCATTCACACCTGGCTCTTGGGGAACTCCATTTACTACTACAACTTGTTCCTGTGCACGGGCCAAAATGGGGTCCATGAACCAGGGTTACCATGCTTCCGCAGTCCAACAAAGCACGGGCAGGGAGGTGGTTCACTAGAACTTTACACTCAAATTTCCCCTCACCAAGGCCGAAATGTGTGGTGCATACTTTATGGGCATAAAAAGACCCCCGTAGAAGAACCCTGCATTCCATGGGCTCCTCTTGCAGTGGGCAGTGTACCCGGGTATGGCCCCAGGAATAACATCAGCAACATTTACATCCCCTCCTCTCCGAACAGGAACAGAGCACTGAGGAGGTGCTGAGAGTGACTCTTGGCCTTCAGGGGCATTGGTTCCAGGACTCCGTGGGACGTCTGTTCGAAGGGCGGCAGTCGACCTAATATGCTGTGGCAGACTGGGCCCTTGGTGCTTGGTAGGGCCAAGCAGATCCTCCAAAACTGTATATCGTTCCACCATCTCGAAGAGGGGTTTCACTGTTGGGGTCTCCATCGCTGACCCACCACTGAAGGTTGTCTGGCAGTGACCTTAGTTATCGGTCCATCACGACCCGCTCCATGATTTGGGGACCAGACAACACTTCGGGCTGCAGCCCTTTTTTTACCAGTTGCAACAGGTCATGCATTTGAGACCGGGGTGTCTGATCTGTACGATACTTCCAGACGAGCCAGTCACCCCCAGACGAGCCAGTATTTCTGCCTTTAGTTTTTAATAATCTTTAGCATCATCCGGTAGCAGGTCGAAGTAGGCTTTTTGAGGATCTCCGGTGAGGAAAGGAGCAATTAGGCCGGTCCACTGGTCTCTGCTGTCCTCTCAAAAATATAAAAAAATGCCTCTAGATCCTCACTTAGGGACAACTTCTGCAGAAAATGGCTTGCCCTCACAGTCACCTGGTTCCCAGGGGCAACAGCTGCTTGCTCACGGCCCTGAAAACGTTGCTGCACTGCTTCTTTTAAGGCAGTCACCTGAGCCTGCATAACCCCTTGCTGAGTCGCTTGCTGGGCTGCCAACTGGGCCACCAACAGGTGAGTATTTTCTTGCTGCAGAGCCAGCGCCTCTTTGTGGTAAGTTTGTTGTACCCCCAACTGGGTTGCTAAGCGCTGATTAGCTTCCTCAGGGCGAGTCTGCGCTTGCATATTAGCAGGGGCAGACTGACAACTCATGGGGCCCCCAGGCAATAGGAGATTATGGGGCCCCCAGGCAATAAGAGATAATGGGGCCACACAGTATACACACACACAGTATGCAATCACACAGTATACACATACATGTACATACAGTATACACAGACATGTTTCTATTGGCTAAGAAGGTACTTGAGAGGTGGGGCAGCTATAATCTCTGTATTTTTAGACCAAAAAGATGTCGGTAAGAGACATTTCATAGATAAAGTAAAAAAGTAGTAAAAAAACAGAAAATTTTTACATAATTTCCCTGGTTTTACTGATGTTGGCAACCCTGGTGGGGCCCCCTAGTGGACCGGGACCCTCGGCAGTGCCCGAGTGGCCGAATGGTCAGTCCGCCCCTGCATATTAGCCAGCATATTAGCCAGGGACAGCTGTTTAATTAGCTCCTCTGCTTCAGCTTTCAGGGTTAGTGCAGATTTAACCCAGGACATACAGTATATCCAATGTACTGCCCCTATAAATGTCAGTTTAAGTCCAATGCCAAAACAGCAATAAAAATGCCTGTTACTCTGTCCTACCCCCCATCCTGCACCAGTTGTAAAGTTTGGGGGAACCAGCTAGATCGTCGGATACTGGCTTTTCAGTCAACACTTTTACACCTACCTACCTCTAAATCTTTTCTGTTTTCTGTTTATCAGGACTTGAAAATTGTCAGATTAGTGGTAAACTTGTGTCTGTTTAAATTCGGTGCCCAGAAAGCTTGTGGGCAGGTACAAATTTTTGGTACCCAAGGTGGAGGAACTCAACACGAAGACCAAGTAATATGACACATTATAGTCAAACAAAGATGATCGATGAATGACACCCAGAAGTTAGCATCAAAGAACTCTCTTGCAGTTCCAAAAATGTGGCAACAGGGTCTAAATATCACGGCCAGCTCAAGCACAACAGCTCATCACAGTTAGGAATATTGGAACAAAGTCTTTATGCTGGAGAAGACATGTGTGTAAGCTTACAATATCTGGTTGCTGCGTCTGTTGAAGGAGGTGGCTGATAGGCAGTGCAGCGACAAGAGCACCCACGGAAGGGGCTGATAGGAGTTCCTAGCCCCAATCACACAGAGTATACTAGTTAGTGGTGTCTTGAGGTCCCTACTTTGTCCTTCCTCCACCGAAACCTTTCCAGACACACTGTCCCTTACCAGCGGGTTCATGTCTCTAATCTAGCCCCCTCACAAATGCGCACCAGCTGCCATGGGACAGTGCTATTTATTACCATTGCCGTAACTAAAGATGGCTGCAGCCAGTCGAACGGTTGCTCCTCTGATGACACCCATAAAGGCTGCAGAGGAATAAAAGATTCTCTCAACCTCCATTCCCTCTGCATAGTGACCGCAGGATCAGCACCACCTACAGAAGGAAGGTTGAACTGCACCTGCCTACAAGCTATCACAGGTCGCTTCTCTCCACTGTGTAAGTGTGGACACACAAACTGAATGGTAACAAATGCAGAAAAACTGACATCCATCCCATTCAGCTTCAATTTAGCAGAGTATCCTTCATGGCCATGTGTGGAAGGGCCCTTACAGGTTAAATATTTGGGAGCCTTTTAAATGTGAAATAGCACAAAAGCTGAACCTATTATAATTGTAGAGAGTTTACAATACTTAGGCCTCATACATATGGATATTTTTAGGCTTAAAGTTATGTCTAGCATAAAATCCTGGGTATATTTATTTTATTATGCCCAGGGGAGCCACAGGCAGTGCGTAAAGCCTGCCAAAGAAATTGTTGGCTGTACGTTACGGTACTCAGGAAAACACACACATGCCCATATGACGTATTCCTTCTGAACACATAAATTCTGCATTCAGGAGAATATGTCATATGTGCATGAACTCATCAGCATTTGCTCAAGTAGGGCCAAACTTTTTGGCACTGCATTGTGTCTTCCTGTACTTAGATGGTAGTTTGGCATCTGTTAAGTTGCTACCATAGGCATTGAGAATTCACTCAAACACCTAACCCCATGGCTGACTAAAATGCGTAAAATATTAAAGCTTGTGTGTATCAGGTGTTAAAATCTTCTTCTTCAAACTTCTTCACAAATCCTATGGTGATCAAATATGTACATTCTGATACCTATTAAAGTAGTCAACAACTAATTAGCCCCTCACTTTTCCTGCCCATCAGGGTGACACTGTGACATACAGTATATTGGGGGGGGGGGGGGTGAGAAGAGAGCGCACTGAACTGGTCTTTCAAAATCGCACTTCTCTGCTTTTACATAAAGTCCATGTCCATTAGAATGTATGTGCTCCCACTGTTGGAGACTCTCATAAATTTACAAGGTTTAGGACTGCAGGTAATACAGGGTGCCCTGCAGCTTACACGTGCATTTGCAAATGTGTGCTAACTAAACCCCTGTTTTTAACACAGAAAGGTTAATTTGGTTGGTAAGCAGACTGGTTGGTTAGTTGAGCTGAGAATTTCCTCTGGTTATGTGATCCTTGCTGTGAAGGTCAGTTATAGATGGGAGCAGGGGCCATATGTTTGTCATAAAAGTCTCTAAAGCCCCATACACACTATCAGATTTTCTGCTGAATTTTGACTTCAGATTTACCAAAACCATGTAGTAGAAGGGCCTGCCTGATTGCATACACATTAAAACTCCTAAGGTTTGACCTCATATTATATGGTTTTGGTAAATCTGAAGAAAAAAATCAGCAGACGATCTGATAGTATGTATGGGGCTTTAGCCAAATGTTTTACTATTCTTTAGTCAATATGTTTTCTATGTCTAAATAATGAAAGTGCCAAACAAAAAGGAATTTCTTTACTCTAAACAATGTTGCAATCCTTAGTAGGAAAACCTCTGCCAGTATTTGACTCAATAATAAAACAAGCTTAAAGCAGAGTTCCACCCAGAAATGGAACTTAGGCTTTAAGACCCCTTTCACACTGAGCCGCCCCAGGCATCAACGGTAAAGCGGCGCTATTTATATCGGCGCTTTACCGTAGTTTTAGCTGCACTATTCGGCCATTGGCGGAACGGTTTTAAAGGGGGTTAAATCCAACCGCCGGAGCTGCATTTTGCTGGCAGTATTGCAGCGCTGCCCCATTGATTTCAATGGGGAGCAGCAGTGCAGGAGTGGTGAGTTCACTGCTCATTTACTGCTCCAAAGAAGCTGCTGGCAGAACTTTTTCTGACACCCTGCCAGCGCACCACTCCAGTGTGAAAGCCCTCGCCCCCTTCTCTGGACTGTGGGACAGGTGAGTGTCCGATTATTAAAAGTCAGCAACTACACTTTTTGTAGCGGCTGTTTTTTTCCACCAGAACTCTGCTTTAAAGCCAAAATACATACATAAATAGAATGTGTATTTGAACCAAAACAGATACATAAGTATAAGCTGTGTTTTGAACTTTTGTATATGGAAAAGTCACTTAATGAATAATGAAAGGAATGTGACAGAAGCATACTTTAAAATCAGTTAGAACTTTAAGTGGACTTAAGAACAGGCTTTACTATATTGATCTGTATAAATAAAAAGTGAAAAATGTCTGTAAGAAATATGCTGAAAAGCAAAACAAGAAGAAAAATTAGTTTTGCAAGGCAGAAATAACTTCTACCTTGGTTGCATACAAAGTGAAATCCAGAGGGTCAGTTACAGTGCCTTGAAAAAGTATTCATACCTCTTGAAATTGTTCACATTTTGTCACGTAACAACCAAAAACATACATTTATTTTATTGGGATTTTATGTGATAGACCTACACAAAGGGGAACATAAATTTAAAGTGGAAGGAAAATGATAAATGGTTTTCAACATTTTTACAAATAAATATGTGAAAAGTGTGGCATGCATTTGTATTCAACCCCCTTTACTCTGATTCCCCTAGTTAAAATCGAGTGGGACCAATTGCCTTCAGAAGTTGCCTAATTAGTAAATAGAGTCCACCTGTGTGTAATTTAATCTCAGTATAAATACAGCTGTTCTGTGAAGCCCTCATAGGTTTGTTAGAGAACATTAGTGAACAAATAGCATCATGATGGCCAAGGAACACACCAGACAGGTCAGGGATAAAGTCGTGGAGAAGTGTAAAGCAGGGTTAGGTTATAAAAAAAATATCCCAAACTTTGAATACCTCATGTAGTACTGTTCAATCCATCATCCGAAAATGAAAAAATTATGGCTCAACTGCAATCCTACCAAGACATAGCCGTCCACCTAAATGGACAGGCGAGCATTAATCAGAGAAGCAGCCAAGAGGCCCATGATAACTCTGGAGAAGTTGAAGAGATCCACAGCTCATATAGGAGAATGTGTCCACAGGGCAATTATTAGTCGTGCACTCCACAAATCTGGCCTTTATGGAAGAGTGGCAAGAAGAAAGTCATTGTTGAAAGAAATCCATAAGAATTCCTGTTGTCCAGTTTGCGAGAAGCCATATAGGGGATACAGAAAACATGTGGAAGAAGGTGCTCTGGTCAGATGAGACCAAAATTTAACTTTTTGGCATAAAAGCAAAACGCTATGTGTGGCGGAAAACTACAGTAACACTGCACATCACCCTGAACACACCATCCCCACTGTGAAACATGGTGATAGCAGCATCATGATGTGGGGATGCTTTTCTTCAACAGGGACAGGGAAGCTGGTCAAAGTTGATGGGAAGGTGGATGGAGCCAAATACAGGGCAATCTTAGAAGAAAACCTGTTATGCCACGTACACACTATCGGAAATTCCACCAGGAAAAATACGATGTGAGCTTTTGGTCGAAAATACCAACCGTGTGTATGCTCCAACAGCAGGCTCTCTATTTTTCAGACGGAAAAAGTTCCGATCTGAAATTACGATCGTCTGTAGCAATTCCGACGAGCAAAATTCCTACGCATGCTCGGAAACAATTCGACGTATGCTCGGAAGTATTGAACTTCATTTTCTCGGCTGGTCATACTTGACGGTTGAAAGTTCCGAGAACTTTTGTGTGGCCGTGTGTATGCAAGCCAAGCTTGAGGGTAATTCCATTGGAAAAACCATCCAAGATTTTTCCGATGGAAATTCCGCTTGTGTGTACGGGGCATTAGAGTCTGCAAAAGACTTAAGACTGGGGTGGAGATTCTCCTTCCAGCAGGATAATGACCCTAAACATACAGCCAGAGCTACAATATGGTTTAGATCAAAGCATATTCATGTGTTAGAATGGCCCAGTCAAAGTCCAGACCTAAATTCAATTGAGAATCTGTGGCAAGACTTGAAAATTGCTGTTCACAGAAGCTCTCCATCCAATCTGACAGAGCTTGTACTATTTTGCAAAGAAGAATGGGCAAAAATATCACTGTCTAGATATGTCAAGCTGGTAGAGACATACCCAAGGAATACTTGCAGCTGTAATTGCAGCGAAAAGGTGGTTCTACAAAGTATTGAATACAGATTCAAGCCACACTTTTCACACATTTATTTTTAAAAGTGTTTGAAAACCATTTATCATTTTCCTTCCACTTCACAATTATCTGCCACTTTTTGATGGTCTATCACATAAAATCCAAATAAAATAAATTTTTTGTTTCTGGTTGTAACATGACAAAATGTGGAAAATTCCAAGGGGTATGAATACTTTTTCAAGGCACTGTACACAAAGTGCCAAAGTTAGCGGCAGTAACAATAAAGTGGTAGTAAAGGCTCAAAGTTTTTTTATCCTAATACATTCTATGCATGAAGGTAAAAAACCTTCTGTTTGCAGCAGCCCCCAGCACCCCAGTTCTTACCTGAGCCTCATCTTGGTCAAGCGATGTACACAAGAACAGTGGCACTCCCAGGTCTCTTCCTCCTCATTGGCTCACACTACTGTCAATCCCAGCCAATGAGGATTGAGAGGGAGCGGGGCCGAGCCACGCTCCGTGTGTGAATGGACACACAGAACAGCGGTTTAGGAGCTAGCCTGCTCGTGTGCCCCCATAACAGCCCATAATAGCCGCTTGCTATGGGGGCACTCTGCAGGAGGGAGGGGCTAGAAGGGTCAGCAGAGGACCTGAGAATAGTAATATCAGGGCTGCTCTGTGCAAAACCACTGCACAGAGCAGGTCAGTCTGACATGTTTGTTATAAAAAAAAATCTCTGTCCAACTCCACACCCCAACCATTGCCAAACTCCACCCCAACCACACCCAAACCCCGTCCCCAGCCACATCTTTCTTAGAGGAGAGAATTACAGCGGCATCCCCCCCCAGCTCACCTCTCACCACAAATCCCCCCCAGCTCTCCTCTCACCACAAATCCCCCCAGCTCTCCTCTCATCACAAATCCCCCTCAGCTCCCCTCTCATAACAAATCCCCCCAGCTCTCCTCTCATCACAAATCCCCCCCCCCACATCTTCTCTCATCGCAAATTCAAATCCCCCAAGTTCCCTCTCTGTACAAATCCCCCCCCCCCAGCTCTCCTCTCATCACAAACCCAGATCCCCCCAGCCTCCCTCTTTGTACAAATCCCCCAACTCCCCTTTCATCCAAATTCCCCCAGCTCCCTTGTCATTACCAATCCCCCCAGCTCCCCTCTCATCACAAACCCAACCCCCCCCCCCCCCAGCTCCCCTGTCATCACAAATCCCCCCAGCTTTCCTCTCATCACAAATCCCCCCAGCTCCCCTCTCATCACAAACCCAGATCCCCCCAGCCTCCCTCTTTGTACAAATCCCCCAACTCCCCTTTCATCCAAATTCCCCCAGCTCCCTTGTCATTACCAATCCCCCCAGCTCCCCTCTCATCACAAACCCAACCCCCCCCCCCCCAGCTCCCCTGTCATCACAAATCCCCCCAGCTTTCCTCTCATCACAAATCCCCCCAGCTCCCCTCTCATCACAAATCCCCCCAGCTCCCCTCTCATCACAAATTTCCCCAGCTCTCCTCTCATCACAAATCCCACCCCAGCTCTCCTCTCATCACAAATCCAAATCCCCTCTGCTCTCCTCTCATCACAAAACCCCCCAGCTCTCCTCTCATCACAAAACCCCCCAGCTCTCCTCTCATCACAAATCTCCCCCTGCTGTCCTCTCATCACAATCCCCCCAGCTCTTCTCTCATCACAAATTCCCCCCAGATCTCCTCTCATCACAAGTTCCCCCCAGATCTCCTCTCATCACAAATCCAAATCCCCCAGTTCTCCTCTCATCACAGATCCAAATCCCCCAGCTCTCCCCTCATCACAAATCCCCCCAGCTCTCCTCTCATCACAAATCCCCCCCAGCTCTCCAACCCACACACATGCTTTCTCAGGTTCCCTCTCTGCACAAATTCCCCCAAGCTCTCCTCTGTGTACAATGTCCCCCTCCCCCACACACTTTCTGACATGATTCGAGATTCAGTATAACGAATATCGACACTCGACAGAAATCACTAATTATCCTAAATCTTATTAACGTAACATAATGAATATAACAGAACAAAATTATGTATTTTACGAATGACAACGAAACTAAACTAAACTAAATTTTCCGTTGTGCACAAGTCTACCTATCATCACTGTAACAGTACATTCGGAGAGGCTGTAAAGAGACCACAGGACACACATCAGATGTAAAAATCCTTTCTTTCCAACCACCAACAAATTTTCCAGGATGCACAGCATTTTGAATTCCTAAAGGATGTTAATGAGCGGTTTACGTCTAATTTAAGACACCAGTGCCTCCAATTGTCACACTAATTTGTCCTCATCCAGTTTATTGGCAGCAGCCCTATCCTTTCCCTATCCCAGCTCATTTTCAATATAGCTGCTAAAAAGCTTGCATTTTCATAGGCGATGCACATAAGAAAGATCCAATTAATAGCCACCTGACCTAAGTTCAGAGGCCAGGAAGCGTATTATTGGTAGGTGATTACTATAGCAGCATACAGTTGCATTAGTCTGCAAACTTCACCTTTAACACAACCTTGACCTGAACCCAAAGCTTATCCCCAGCACATACATCTCCAATAATATCCCTCTTCTCTATTCCCCTACAAAGTTAACACACTCATGTATCTCTTACATATTCATTTTTTATTTTTATTTTTGCTTTATGCATTCATTGCCTTGAGTTTATCTATTTTATTTATTTGCAGTTTACTTATTATGGCCACAAGTCAGTACATGTTGACCCTCCATCTATTGCAATTCTTTAGAACACACAACTCTCTGACAAATAGGGCCTTCTACGTATTTCCTTTCCCTCTATCTCTCCACACATTTATGTCCTTATCCTCTCTATTCACTACTTAAGCCGGCCACAGATGGAGCCATTTTCTTTACTGCAACCACGGGCTAGCTATGGCCAGCTGTAGTATCGCATGCCACACTGCTTCTGACCCCCACCCCCCGACTCCACCTTCTCTTGATGGTCTGCACCTGAAAATCTTAAAACACCCCCTGACTCTTCAGCACTCCCAGCAGGGGCGTAACTATAGGGGGTGCAGCAGTCGCGATCGCAACCGGGCCCTGTGATGCAGGGGGCCCATGCAGCCCCCTCTACATATGGCCGGCAGCAGCATAGGCATCTAGCACACACTATTACATACCCCCTCTATATCCCCCTGGGGACAGGGACTCCTTCTCACGTGGGGACAGGGACCCCTTCTCACCTAGGGGCAGTAACTTCATCTGCCCTGGAGAAAAGGACCTCATCTCTTCTGGGGACGGGGACCCAATCCTGCCTAGGGACAGTCCCCCAATGGGGCACCTAAAAATGTAAAAAAATAAATAAATAAAAACTGCTGATACCAGTGGTGGAACTACAGGGCTCACAAAGGTCATACCTGTGACCACGCCCTGGAGTTCCACCGCCGGACTCGGAGGGAAGGGCCCTGGCTGGGGTTCAGGGGGGCCCTTCATGGTTTCTTGCATCGGGGCCCTGAAGCTTCTAGTTACGCCATGTAGAAATCAATGTAAGTGAATGAGAGCCGTCTTAATGCACACTACTGAAGTCGCTCCGACTTCAGAAAAGGTTCCTGTACTACTTCAATCCGACTTGTAGGCAGCTGGTACGCATTGATTTCAATGGAGGTCACCTCAAAGTCGGATCTCCATCTATATGGAGGCGACTCTCAGAGAATTATCAGCTCTCAAAAGGGAACTCCACGCCAAAGTTATTAAAAAAATTTGGCGTGGGTTCCCCCTCCGAGAGCATACCAGGCCCTTAGGTCAGGTATGGATTTTAAGAGGAACCCCCTATGCCGAAAAAACGGCGTGGGGTCCCTTCCAGATACATACCAGACTCATATCCGAGCACGCTACCCGGCCGGGCAGGAAAGGGGGTGGAGACGAGCGAGAAGGAAGAAGAAAGCCGGGCTCCTCCGCTAGTAAAAGAGCTAGCAGAAGATAGAGGAGGAGTCCGGCGAGAAGACCCCCGAAGACGGAAGAAGTCCCCCGGAGCTGTGCAATAAACTATTTTAACCCTTGTGTGTTGTGTTTTTTCTTTTTAATTTTTTTTCACAGGTGAATGGGTAGGGGTACATTGTACCCCATACTCATTCACATAGGGTGGGGGGCCAGGATCCGGGGGCCCCCTTATTAAAGGGGGCCCCTGGATTCCGATAAGCCCCCTGCCCGCAGACCCCGACAACCAGCGGCTAGGGTTGTCGGGAAGAGGCCCTTGTTCTCATCAACATGGTGACAAGGTGCTTTGGAGTGGGGGGGGCCGCACGCCCCCCCTTCCCCAAGGCACTCCCCCATGTTGAGGGCACGTGGCCTGGTATGGCTCAGGGGGGGGCGCTTGCTCATCCCCACCCCCTTTCCTGGCCGGCCGGGTAACGTGCTCGGATAAGGGTCTGGTATGGATCTGTGGGGAACCCCACACCGTTTTTCGGTGTAGGGGTTCCCCTTAAAATCCATACCAGACCTAAGGGCCTGGTATGCTCTCGGATGGGGAACCCATGCCGTTTTTTTTTTACATTTGGCGTGGAGTTCTCCCTTGAGAGCTCATTCTCTGATTGGCCACGGCAAAAATTGCCTGGCCTGGGGCGACTTAATGTCGTGTTGTAAGTCGCCCCAAGTCGTGTCCAAGTTGTGTTCAAGTTGTGTCCAAGTTGCCTCCAAAAGTCATGTTGAAAGTCGTGTTGCCCCGGTGTGAACCGAGCCTTAATGCTAATGTCACTAATGCTGGCACATTGGGGGTTATTTAGTAAAGGAAAATCCACTTTGCACTGAAAGTGCACTTGGAAATGAAGTCACTGTAGATCCGAGGGGGACATGCAAGAAAAATAAAAAACAGCATTTTCTCTTGCACATGATTGGATGATAAAATCAGCAGAGCTTCCCCTCATTTCCGATCTACCACTTAGATTTAGAGCAACTGTACTTCCAAGTGCACTTGCAGTGCAAAGTGGATTTACCTTTCGAAAATAACCCCCAATATGTAACTGATCCTACTGATTCCATTTACTGGTATATTCAACCTATAATTAGTAGCGTTTTTTAAGAAACACATCTCTTGGCTATAGCACTCAGAAAACGAAGAAAATATGTTGCGCGTTTGTACGCGTTTTTGCGCGTTTTCCCGCGATTCGCGTTTTTACAGCTCTAGCTCCACGCCACGGAACGCACTGGTCCTGGGTTTTTTTTTACAGCTTAAAAACGCCTATGCCATTTGCAGCTCAAAAACGCCTAGGTGGGCATGAAGCCACAGACTAACATGGACAGCCGTTTTTAAGCTGCAAAAAAAGCTCAAAAAAGCGGCTGTAAAAACGTCCGTGTGCATGAAGATTGAGGTTGTTCTGATTTAGAAAACTCCTCTTGTATTGTATGTTCTTGTATTGCTTTCAGCATAATTCCTACAGATGTTTTTATTTATACAGATCAATATTGTAAAGATTTCTCCAGTAAAGTTCTGACTGATTTTAAGGTATGCTTCTGTCACATTGCTTTCATTATTCATGAAGTCACTTTTCAATATAAATAAAATTCTAAACACCACAAATACTTATGTATCCAATTTAATTTGAATGCACATTCTATTTATATATGTATTTTGCCTTCAAACACATGGTAATATTGAGTTAAATACTGGCAGAGGTTTTCCTTCTGAGAATTGCAAGTATGAAAATATTTTTTGTTTGATTTAAACTTGCTTTCATTTAAAGAAATAATAATAGCAGAAGGTGCTTTTTGTCACATGGTTTTAACATTTAGGTTTGCTATAATTTGAATCTAAAATCCTTCATATGAGATATGTGCCAGAAAAGCCCTTTTTAGCTCCTATTTCATTTGAGAATCTGCTCAGATATATATATACACACAGAATCTTACAAAAGTGAGTACAAACCTCACATTTTTATAAATATTATATCTTTTCATGTGACAACACTGTAGAAATTACACTTTGCTACAATGTAAAGTAGTGAGCATACAGCTTGTATAACAGTGTAAATTTGCTGTCCCCTCAAAATAACTCAACACACAGCCATTAATGTCTAAACCGCTGGCAACAAAAGTGAGTACACCCCTAAGTGAAAATGTCCAAATTGGGCCCAAAATGTCAATATTTTGTGTGGCCACCATTATTTTCCAGCACTGCCTTAACCCTCTTGGGCATGGAGTCCGCCAGAGCTTCACAGGTTACCACTAGGGATCAGCTTGATGTTCGGGTCGAAAACATAAGTTCGACTCAAACATCGGGTGTTCGCCGTTCGCAGAACAGCGAACATTATGGGGTGTTTGCAGGAAATTCGGAATGCCTCATAATGCACTGTGAGATCGCAGTGCATCGCTGTATGATGATTGGCCAAAGCATGCACCTGACCTGCATGCTTTGGCCAATCACAGCACGCTCTGCTGAGAGAGCCATAATTGGCCAAAGGCAGGGTGCTTTTGGCCAATCACGACTAAGAGGACTAAGTCCACGCCCCACATTATATAAGGCTGCTTACATAGCGGCTGTGTGTAGTATTGTTTGCATGGACAGAGAGATAGCTTGAGTTAGATTAAGCAGGCAGGCAGGGCTGATCCTAGGCAGGGTGCACGGGTGCCACAGAGGTGGGGGCGCTGAAGCGCCAGAGAGCTCCCTTCACTCCTCCTCCTTCTCCTCTCTTTGTCCGTAGGCGGCTCTTTCCACTGGTCACTGCGGCCGCTGCTGCTTTGTTTCTTGCCCACCCCCCTCCCTCCTCCTGTCAGAGGAAGAGAGCGAAGATCGGAGCAGCTGTGTCTCTGTGTGCAGAGAGACCAGGGGTGCAGTGACCTCACGGGGGGGTCCATGCCCGACGTGTGTGTACACCAGTGGCGGCTGGTGACGTTTTTTGGATGGGGGGGTGCCAGACCCCGCCCATCATGACCCCGCCCATCATTTTGGCCCATCCCACTTCTCATAAACCACGCCCCTTATGTAATCTGAAAAAAAAATTGGCATGGGTTCCCCCCTCCGAGAGCATACCAGGCCCTTAGGTCTGGTATGGATTCCAAGGGGAACCCCCTACGCCGAAAGAACGGCGTGGGGGTCCCCCCAGATCCACACCAGACCCTTATCCGAGTACGCTACCCGGCTGGCCAGGAAAGGGGGTGGGGACGAGCGGGCACCCCCACCCCAAAGCACCTTGTCCCCATGTTGATGAGGACAAGGGCCTCTTCCCGACAACCCTGGCCGTTGGTTGTCGGGGTCTGCGGGCGGGGGGCTTATCGGAATCCGGGAGCCCCCTTTAATAAGGGGGCCCCGGATACCGCCCCCCCACCCTATGTGAATGAGTATGGGGTACAATGTACCCCTACCCATTCACCTGTGAAAAAAAGTACAAAAAAAACACAACACAGGGTTAAAATATTTTATTGCACAGCTCCGGGGCTCTTCCGTCTTCGGGGGTCTTCTCGCCGGACTCCTCTGCTATCTTCTTGTAGCTCTTTTGCTAGCGGAGGAGCCCGGCTTTCTTCCTCGCCGCCGGCCTCTTCTTCCGACTTCGGGGGTCTTGTCCCCCTCTTCGGTTCTTCTGCCGGGCCACTGCGCCTTCTTATAGCTCTTTTACAGGCGGTGGCCCGGTCTTCTGTCTCCGCTGCCGCCGCCGCCCGTTCTTCTTCTTCTTCTTCTCCAGGAGATGTTGACTCGACGATCTCTCTGGCCGGAATGCCAGGGATGCACTGCGCTGCCACTTATATAGGGACAATGGGGCGGTGTCACATGGGTTGATGTCACATGGGTTAATGTCACATGGGTTAATGTCACATGGTGACCCCGCCCCCTTACGATGTCACAGTCCCGGAGGATGCTGGGACTGTCGCCATGTGACATCAACCCATGTGACCAACCCATGTGACATCAACCCATGTGACACCGCCCCATTGTCCCTATATAAGTGGCAGCGCAGCGAGTCCCTGGCATTGCGGCTGGAGAGATCGTCGAGTCAACATCTCCTGGAGAAGAAGAAGAAGAAGAACGGGCGGCGGCGGCGGCGGAGACAGAAGACCGGGCCACCGCCTGTAAAAGAGCTATAAGAAGGCGCGGTGGCCCGGCAGAAGAACCGAAGAGGGGGACAAGACCCCCGAAGTCAGAAGAAGAGGCCGGCGGCGAGGAAGAAAGCCGGGCTCCTCCGCTAGCAAAAGAGCTACAAGAAGATAGCGGAGGAGTCCGGCGAGAAGACCCCTGAAGACAGAAGACCCCCGGAGCTGTGCAATAAAATATTTTAACCCTGTGTTGTGTTTTTTTTTACTTTTTTTCACAGGTGAATGGGTAGGGGTACATTGTACCCCATACTCATTCACATAGGGTGGGGGGCCGGTATCCGGGGCCCCCTTATTAAAGGGGGCTCCCGGATTCCGATAAGCCCCCCGCCCGCAGACCCCGACAACCAACGGCCAGGGTTGTCGGGAAGAGGCCCTTGTCCTCATCAACATGGGGACAAGGTGCTTTGGGGTGGGGGGGCCACACGCCCCCCCTCCCCCAAGGCACCCCCCATGTTGAGGGCACACGGCCTGGTACGGCTCAGGAGGGGGGGCCGCCCGCTCGTCCCCACCCCCTTTCCTGGCCGGCCGGGTAGCGTGCTCGGATAAGGGTCTGGTGTGGATCTGGGGGGGACCCCCACGCCGTTTTTTCGGCGTAGGGGTTCCCCTTGGAATCCATACCAGACCTAAGGGCCTGGTATGCTCTCGGAGGGGGAACCCACGTCAAATTTTTTTTCTGAAATTTGGCGTGGAGTTCCCCCTTCAGAGCTCATTCTCTGATTGGCCACGGCAAAAGTCGCCTGGCCTGGGGAAACCTTTCTGGCTGTGAAAGCTTTTTTTCCATTCATTCAGCTAAATGCATGAACATTCTCAACAAAGTAGAAACTAGAAAACCTTTATGCGGTGACTCACCTCCTGCCTCACTGTCTTGCAGCTCCGCTCGGGCTGAGGAACGGAGCTGCCGACGTCACTTCCGGGTTTCGTGAAGCAGCCGAAAGCCGGAAGTGACCTGCCTGTCTAAGAATGACAATGCTCCCGCCCGTAGAATCACAGTGATTTTACGGGCGGAAGCTAGTCTGCGTTCTGCAGTGCGCCGCAAGGCGGGTTTTTAACCCGCAAATGAAGCGCCATGGATGCAATCTTGTGATTGCATCGACGTGGTGCTTCTCATAGTGCACTGTGACCGGCGCCACAGTACACTATGTTAAATTGTTAAATTACATTTTTTTTTTTTTAAATGTCTTAAAGGGCCCTTTTTTTTTTTTTTTTTTTTACACCTAGGGGGAGGGGGGGGCGGCACCCGGGCGCCCCCTATGGGCGGGCCGCCACTGGTGTACACACTCCTCCTTCTGTGTGTAACTCCCGCCTGCTGCCCAAGCCTGACACGCTATGTTCTCCAGCCGGGCAGCGCGGAGGCACACTGTCCTCTCCTCTCCAGCTGCCGCCCGGGTGTTTTTTAATCAGCTTAATGGAGGGGTGGGGGTGGTTTGTCCTGGGGGGTCTATACTAATGTAGGGGGGTCGTTTGTCCTGGGGGTCTATACTAATGGAGGGGGTGGTTTGTCCTGGGGTTCTATACTAACGGAGGGGGGTTTGTCCTGGGGGGTCTATACTAATGGAGGGGGGTGATTTGTACTGGGGGGGTCTATACTAATGGAGGGGGGTGGTTTGTCCTGGGGGGTCTATACTAATGGAGGGGGGATGGTTTGTCAATGGTCTATACTAATGGAGGGGGGTGGTTTGTCCTGGGGGGTCTATACTAAAGGAGGGGGGGTGGTTTTTCAGGGGTCTATACTAATGGAGGGGGGGTTTGTCCTGGTGGGGTCTATACTAATAGAGGGGGGGGTGATTTGTCAGGGGTCTATACTAATGCAGGGGGGGTTTGTCCTGGGGGGTCTATACTAATGGAGAGGGGGTTTGTCCTGGGGGTCTATACTAATTGAGGGGGGGTAGTTTGTCCTGGGAGGTCTATACTAATGGAGGGGGGTGGTTTGTCCTGGTGGGGTCTATACTAATGGAGGGGGGATGGTTTGTCAATGGTCTATACTAATGGAGAGGGGGGTTTGTCCTGGGGGTCTATACTAATGGAGAGGGGGGTTTGTCCTGGGGGGTCTACACTAATGGAGGGGGGTCGGTTTGTCCTGGGGGGTCTATACTAATGGAGGGGGGGTGGTTTTTCAGGGGTCTATACTAATGGAGGGGGGTTTGTTCTGGTGGGGTCTATACTAATGGAGGGGGGGGGATTTGTCAGGGGTCTATACTAATGCAGGGGGGGTTTGTCCTGGGGGGTCTATACTAATGGAGAGGGGGTTTGTCCTGGGGGTCTATACTAATTCAGGGGGGGTAGTTTGTCCTGGGAGGTCTATACTAATGGAAGGGGGGGTTTGTCCTGGGGGTCTATACTAATGGAGGGGGGTGATTTGTCCTGGGGGACTATACTAATGAGGGGGGTGGTTTGTCCTGGGGGGTCTATACTAATGGGGGGGTGGTTTGTCCTGGGGTCTATACTAATGTAGGGGGTTGGTTTGTCCTGGGGTCTATACTAATGTAGGGGGGTGGTTTGTCCTGGGGGGTCTATACTAATGGAGGGGGGTTTGTCCTGGGGGGGTCTATACTAATGGAGAGGGGGGTTTGTCCTGGGGGGTCTATACTAATGGAGGGGGGGTGGTTTATCCTGGGGGCTCTATACTAATGGAGGGGGATGGTTTGTCCTGGGGGGTCTGTACTAATGGATGGGGGTGGTTTGTCCTGGGGGTCTGTACTAATGGAGGGGGGTGGTTTGTCCTGGGGGAGTCTATGCTAATGTAGGGGGGTGGTTTGTCTCTGAGAGTCTGTACTAATGGAGGGGGGTTTGTCCTGGGGGGTCTATACTAATGGAGGAGCGGTTTGTCCTAGGGGGGTCTATACTAATGGAGGGGGGGTGGTTTGTACTGGGGGTCTATACTAATGAAGGGGGGTGGTTTGTCCCAGGGGGTCTTTACTAATGGAGGGGGGCGGTTTGTCCGGGGGTCTATACTAATGGAGGGGGGGTAGTTTGTTTTGGGGGTCTGTACTAATGGAGGGGGTGGTTCTGTACTAATAGGGGGGTGGTTTGTTCTGAGTGAGGGTCTGTACTAATGTAGGGGGGGTGGTTCTGTACTAATGTAGTGGGTGGTTTGTTCTGGGGGGTCTGTAGTAATGAAGGGGGTGGTTCTGTACTAATAGAGGAGGGTGTTTTGTTCTGGGGGGGTCTATACTGATATGGGGTCTGTACTGAGGGAGGGGTTTATACTTAGTGGGGGTCTGCACTGATGGAGGGTGGTCTATACTTAGTGAAGGGGGGTCTGTACTGAGGGGCGACTATAGTTGTTGGAGGGGTGACGTCAACCCTAGTGACGCCACTGCAGCCACGGGCATTTATTTCCCCTCTCCCTCTCCTCGTGTGCGCTGCTGTACTAGTGAGCGGTGCACTATGTTTCTTCCCCCGCCTTCATATCGGCCAGGGAAGAAAAAAAAGGCGCAGAGGATGGTGGAACATGTAGTCCCAAGGACTGGCAGCCCCACTGTAACACGGAAACTGCAGCCCACACAGCATGCTCAGCTGAATGGGAGAGAGAGAGCCAGGAGCCTGGGAAAGCTTTCAGGGAAGTACTCCCAGGACTCCAGAGGGAGAGGACAGTGGTGGGGAAACACCATCAGAGGGAGAACCCCCGCTGCCCTGCACCACCAGAGGGAAAGCCACACAGCTTAGCGCCATACCTGGTGGAGAAAGGAATGGAGTCATTGCCAGAATGCAGATCTGGGCTCTACCCAGTGGAGTCGCCACAGGCAATTCAGAATGAGCAGACTCCCTATCAGAGGAACCATTGTTGCTGTATCGCTGGGTCAGGTGAGAGGGCCGATCGGCCATTATCTACTAATGTCCATAGGAACTGCAGGCTCTGACCATCTCCTGTACTGTCTGGGGGCTCTTTCGAACAGACTCTCTAACAGAAGCCCTCTCTGTGTGCATCAGAGAGACTCCCCTCCAGGTCTCATTAGTGTACGCTCTTCCTGTGTTTTCTTTATTGTTAAAAGACCATAGGAGGATCCTAGGGTAATGACAACTTCTTAGGGGAGCATCTCTGTGTTTGAGTCATTGCCATAGTAACATTTGTAAAGGGGAAGAGTTGGTAAGGTGACCCATGTGGGGGCACCAGAAATATTTCTGCACCCAGGTGTCTGTGACCCTAGGATCGGCCCTACAGGCAGGTTATTCAGTTAGTGGCAGTGTATTTGATATATATATAATATGTATATATATAGATATATATATATAGTTAGTCTAGTATATGATACTGTGTGTGTGTATATATATATATATATATATATATATATATATATATATATATATATATATATATATATATATATATATATATATATATATATATATATATTTATTTCTTAGAAAATATAGAATACAATCTGTATTGTTGTGGCCCTAATGAAGGGGGAGTGGTTTGGCCCACAAATGCATTGGTGTTGTGTGAGGGTATCATTAAAGCAATTTAGACTCACTTATCATTTGATACAGCATTCCTTTTGTTTAGTAATATATTAAATCACCTCTGGTACCTATTGGAGCTGATTGTGTTGTTGAATGATTGTGTTCCCTTCACTGCTTTTTATAAGTAACTTTAGTAGTCCTTCAGTGTGTCCCTTTGATTTCTTAAAGTGTTAGTTCACCTTTCCTAACATGTTACATGTTACACCCATATTCAGGGTGTAACATGTTACGAACGGACCGACTCCCGCACCTCCCCAATTCCCCGATCTGACAACTAGCAGAGATTTTCCCCTCCCCACCAGCTGTCACAGTGTATAAGAAACGTGTCCAGCCACGTCACTCATTCACATGTCCTCGGAATGAAAAAGGACAAGGTTTGCTTTTGTTTTCAGTGAGCTGCCATGGCGCTGTGGTAGTTCATTCTCTTTTTGCTGTTAGATTGTATGCTTGCCCATATGGGATGTCCGGGCACACATATACACTGATAGATCTGACGGAGACCTGCATGGCACCAATGATCTGTTGATCGGTGGTGTAATGCTTTAGAGGCTAAAAAAAAACAAAAAACTTTTTTATGTACCTGCAAAAAATGTGCATTTATTTTTTTTTTCTAGCTGTACTCTAGGCAGAAATAAAAGTCAGAAGTTCACACAGCTCTGAAATTATTAATACATTAATAAATGTATTTGTAAATGCAAGCATGGCAAGTATTTATTCTTAACCTGATATCAGCCTCTTGCAGTCCCAGTACAGCATGGCTGGAGTGTTAGAGGAAGAAGCAGTACAAGAAGCCAGTCAGTTCATAGGTTGACAAGGAGCATGCTGATAGGAAAAAAAGCAGGGTGACAGAGAGATGAGCTAATTACTGTGCTGCTTCTTCTTTCACTGTCTAGGGATCTGGGCTCAAAGAAAATGGATTGAATGATGCTGGCCAGATTAAGGACATCAAGCGTAAGAAAAAAATACTATGTGTTAAAACTCTCAATTGAAGGTGAAAATTAAAGAAACTGCTGGTTTTTGCTATTTTGTCTTCCATTCCAAAGGGCTATTCATTTATATCTTGTTATTTTTTGGCTGAAATTCTACATTGAAAAACATGTAAAATGTAAGAATTTGTACTTGATGTAGTATATAATATATCCCTGAAAATTACTTCTGTTTCTTCAAATAGACAACTATGAATGGAAACTATTCACTGTTCTTCCACATAAGGTCTACAGGTTCAATTCTATTGTAAACATAATTGGAGAAGGTTAATGGTTAATGATAAAACCCCTTTTAACAGGAGCTGCCTGCCAAGTATTAAGTCTACCGAGGCTTCATACATTCTTGCAATATACTTAGTAAGCAGCAGTAAAAATATGATAGTCATTTGTTCATACGGATGTATTCTTCTTGGGTGTGCCCTGTTAGCAGTGGCATATTGGAAATAGTAAGCAGGAGGCACTTATTGCTGCGCACCCAACTCCAATTGGAATCATCTATAAAAGTTTCTTATTGTATGCAAAAATCTTACAATCTCAATAATATACTGTATATGAGATTTAAATGTTGTAAAGAATTATATTTGCACGCAAGATTTAAAAAACAATTTAAACCCATACTAAATGCATTTTTTATGATTGATAGATATCAAAAAATAAATTTGTAGCACGTATATTTGCTCTGTAAACTCATAAATATTAGAACATGTCTAATTCCCCAGCCACACATAAGACTGGCATCCAAAGAAACACAAAAACTAAGGTAAAAAAATCAAAAGACATAAAGTAATTCCGAAATAGTCTACATATTACAATGAAACATATCTCAGTTTTCAACAACAGATCCAGTTGCTACGTTATATATGATACAATGCCACCACCTCCCTTTTTTGGGCTTTGTGTACAGAGGACATAAATCTGGCAATCAGATTCAGAGAGGAGATGTTACTTTATTCCATACATTATAGTGACTGGATCTGTTGTTCAAACGGAGATTAGGTTGGGGGGGTTTTGATTCAAGATACAGAATTCTTTGAACTATGGAGATCATTATGCAATTCCTTTATGTCTTCTGAATTTGTGCCCATTTTTTTTTTTTTTTTGTTCCTTTGGATGCTAGTCTCATGTGTGGATGGGAAACATATTTTACATATTTTTACATTTGTGAGCTTATGGAGGAAATATAGGCACTATAAATTTATGTTTTTGATACCTAGCAATAATAAAAAAACAAATGTGCACTTATTATTATGGGTTTACATTTTATTGTTGTTGGGCAAAACTTTTTATTACATTTTGGATAGCGTAAGAGATGGGTATAACCGTCAGTTTTTTTTTCCATCTGTGTCCCATTGGGTGGATTTCCCTTCACTTCCTATTCCATAGCCAAAACTGGAAGTAAGAGGAAATCTCTGCAAATTAAGGGAATCTATTGCCCCCCCCAACTAGTGTCCCCAAAGGAAGATGTTCCGTATATTACTGTTCTGAGGGCAACCCAAAATGTGGGATTTTCTTTTACATTCACTTTCAATGATAATGGTAAAGAGGAAAAATAGAGAGGGTAGCAATAAAAACCTGACATACATTCTAATCTAAGATAAAAAAAAAAAACATCTATTTATGTTATATATTGTTTGTAAAGAGGAAGTAAAGGCAGTTGAAAAAAAAAAAAAGCAACCTACAAGGCATAGCATACTAGCTCATTATGAATAACTTACCTGAGAACGAAGCCCCTGAAGCGGTCCTCCGTCTTCATGTTCGCCGCTGCCATGTATCCCGGAGTGACTTCCGGGTCTCGCTGGTCCGGCGCTGTGATTCGCCGGAGCCGCGATGACGTCACTCCTGCGCATGCACACGGGAGCCAACACAAGCGGCATATCGCCGCGATCTGCGGCCTGCCCAGTCGCCTGCGCGCATGCACCGTAGACAGCGGTGGCTGTCTTTTTGTAAATATCTCTTAAACCGTATAGGTTTAGGAGATATTTCTTGGACCTACAGGTAAGCCTTAATCTAGGCTTACCTTTAGGTCAAAGTGGTTTGTAAGGGTTTACAACCACTTTAAGGAGTCAGCTGGCTTATAGACATATATTCTGAGAAGGATCTGCATACCACAACTATTGTGTAACAATCAAGACTGGAAGCAAAGCTTTTATATGTAATAAACAAATATCGATGCCTTTATATTAGAAGTTATATATAGAAACAAAGAATTTAAGACAATGACACATTTGATGAGATAATCTACATCAATCTGATCTATTTTACATATCTATCTAAAATATAGAAAAGACTACATATTACCTCTAAATAGTTAAGTTGAGACAACGGACATCGTAAACTAGCAAACAAATAACTAAACCTAGTTTTAGTCTCAGTCTAAAAAAACAGGGCAATAATCCATAGAAACTATAGTAAATTCTGCTTATCAGAGCGAGATAAGTGAAAATAATGATTGGTTGTCATATTTAATAAAAAAAAATAGTTAAGCTCCAGTCATACCACCTGACCGGGGGTTTATTAATGCATCCCATCAATAAAGAACCTGGAAGTTGCCAGCCATAGTTCTACGCCAAGCCGTTAGACATTGTAAAAGTTAGCCTATGTTCTATCCAGGCCAGGAATGCACTGCCTTGTATTAATTTAATTCATATTATCTATATTAAAAGCTTCCAGCTATCAGGGGAGAAATGAATCTCCCAGCTTGGAGGACAAGGAAGGGGGGCAGCAAGGGTCCCAGGAGTAAGCTGGGGCCAGAAGTGTAAAGGAAACCTGATTAAAAATGATCAGCACTTTATTAAAAATAATTCTGATTTATTTCTCCCTCAGCAGAACATAAATTGTGTGCAGAGATGGGAGGTGCTGGCATTGCCCGGTAGACTGGAAATGCCGTGCCAGCTCTTCCTGCAGAGTGAGGAGCACTATCCAGGCATTCACATCCTCTCTCTTTCTCTCACTCGCCTTCTCTTAGCAAAGATTTAATACTGTATGTCCCTTGTCTCAGCATGGATGCAGTGCTGCATGTTAGGATCTGCAGACTTTGTATCTATGTACACAATAACCCCCTGTGCAAACACAAATGATCTCTCTCTCTCTCTGCAAGAATGTGTTTTGTATATTATATTGGAATAACAATGACCTTGTTGTGAAATAATTAACTCCTTCATGTTACAGTATCTCAAACTGAAAAAGTAGATAATGCTGAGGTATGGTTTTATTTACAGTGGGTGGTTGTCTCGTACTACAGTATTTCACAAAAGTGAGTACACCCCTCACATTTTTTATTATATCTTTTCATGTGACAACACTGAAGAAATGACACTTTGCTGCAATGTAAAGTAGTAAGTGTACAGCAAAGTGTAAGTGTGCTGTCCCTTCAAAATAACTCAACACACAGCCATTAATGTCTAAACCGCTGGCAACAAAAGTCAGTACACCCCTAAGTCAAAATGTCCCAATTGGGCCAAAAGTGTCACTATTTTGTGTTGCCACCATTATTTTCTAGCACTGCCTTAACCCTCTTGGGCACGGAGTTCACCAGAGCTTCACGGGTTGCCACTGGAGTCATTTTCCACTCCTCCATGATGACATCACAGAGCTGGTGGAAGTTAGAGACCTTGTGCTCCTCTACCTTCAGTTTGAGGATGCCCCACAGATGCTCAATAGGGTTTAGGCTGGAGATATGCTTGGCAAGTCCATCACCTTTACCCTCACCTTCTTTAGCAAGGCAGTGGTCGTCTTGGAGGTGTGTTTGGGGTCATTATCATGTCCAGTCTCTGAAGGGAAGGGATCATGCTCTGCTTCAGTATGTCACAGTACATGTTGGCATTTATGTTTCCCTCAATGAACTGTAGCTCCCCAGTGCCCGCAGCACTCATGCAGTCCCAGGCCATGACACTCCTACCACCATGCTTGATTGTAGGCAAGACGCACTTGTCTATGTACTCCTCATCTGGTTTCTGCCACACATGCTTGACACCATCTGTCACATACCTGGTACTGCTCTGGCTTGAGGACCACTGATGGCGAGACAGCAGCCACTGGAGCACGGTGGCGTAAGAACACCTGGAATCAGTCTAGAAGTCTGTGCAGATAGTAGCCAGGAACCCACGGGCAGGAGACCGGACTTGGCTGGTAACAGTCAGAAGAGACAGCAGACAGGCTGGCAGACTTGGCTGCTGACAGACTGTGGATGCACAAACAGGAAGCAGGAACCTGGAGATGTTGACCTGGACTGAAGGAGCTGCAACAGGCTGGAGGAGCTGGAAGCAGGGTCAGGCGAGCCAGGTCAGTAACTGGCAGGCAAACATAAATGGCAGGCAAAAGCATAGATAAACAGGACCAGCAGGCAGAGATAGAGTCCGGGATAAAGCCAGGGATCGGAGCGGGTAGATGGCAAGGATAGTCGGGAGCACGCCAGATCAGGTTCAGAAGTCAAACACAGGAATCAGAACATAAACACTGTAGACCAAGAAGCAATTAGACAGCACTGAAGCTCCGTTTAAATAGGTCGCTTGGTGCCAGTCCTGATGACAGATGCGCGTATGCGAACTCGCGGTCGCTTCGCACATGCGAGATCGCATATGCGCCATACGTGCCATAACCATTCTGCTCGTTCCTGCTTGTTCCTTGTTAGCACCTACGCACATGTGTATGTCTGGAAATGGCAGCTGTACTATGCAGACGTTCCTCCTGCAGCCTGCGTTGTCCCTCTTTTTTGGCTCGATGTGTACATTTCTACATCTGTTCAATATGTACTATTTTACTACCAAAAGTGTTATGCTGCTTAATCCAACTTATTACTACATTTGTTATTTTGAAAAGCCCATATAAAGGAAAAAAAGACGTCAAAAAAGCACTGTATGGTTTACCCAATCATATCCTGCATATTAGATCTTTGTGGTATATGTAAAGGCATGTGTTCTTTGCCTACACACTATGTGCGGAAAGTTGGCCCTCTTTATCATTTAAAAAAGTTAGGAGGTATGCACGTATACTTTGTCTACTATGCTAATATAAGAAAAAGGTGCATGTGATGTGTAAAGAATAAGTTGGGACAGTTAATCTGACTTTAGCCTGGCTTTGAATCCAGTAATCCCTTGGACATCTTTATTCGGACTGGGAGAAGAGTCACCATCACTTCTAATCAGGCTTTACTGCATTGTACAGTGCTGTGAATCTGACAAATAGAATTTGCTGCATTACAAAATTACAGTCTAATCCAGCCAGCACTATAACCCCATAGCCCAAAATGGGCTGGGGCTCTGCTTTTTTTTTAGGAATGGCATTGCCTCTTTAGCACAGGTATGTATGTTCCTTTCCGCTTTTTTTTTCCTTCTTGGCATATACTAAGGGACAGTGGTATGGGATTTATGGAGGTGATTGAGGTGTGCCAGGTTTGTTGATTAGCAGTAGTATAAATATCTGTTGTTAATAACATGTTGGCATATTTGTCACTTTGAAAAATTGGTCCAAAAAGGCCCTCAAACACTGGCGGATATGGTTACATTTGCACTTTTTCTTGGAATTTTGAATTTGTGTACTCTATAATGGAACCTCAATATGTTTGTTGTGTGATAACTGGTGTGCTGGATCTTTTTCTAAATGGACTACAAAACTGACTGAGCTGCATTTTTTTCCAAGAAAGACAGTTCACACATATGTATTTCACTGGCATATTTACTAGACATTGGCGCTGTCAAAAAATTAGTTTTGTTTAGTTTTGTTCCGTATGAAAAAAAATCGTATTTCATAATTCATGTACGAAATTCAATTTGGATCCATACGAAATATGAATTTTTGGTAGATTCGTAAACTTTTCGTTAAAATAACGAAAGTTCAATATTATGAATTTATCATTATGAGGGGCTCTCACCATCCCTGTGCTGTGCTGACTTCATGGGTTTTTAACCTTTAGTTTCGTTAAGGTTTTGTAAAAATAACAAAAGTTCGTTATGACGAATTTATCATTATGAGGGGCTCCCACCATCCCTGTGCTGGTCTGACTTCCTGGGTTTTTAACTTTTAGGTTTGTTAACGTTTCGTAAAAATAACGAACGTTTGTTGTGATGAATTTATCATTATGAGGGGCTCCCACGTCTGTACACCTGCTGTGCCCAATATGAGGGGTTTCCACCATCCCTGTGCTGTAATGACTTCCTCTGATTGGTGAACAAAACACCACTCATGTTTCTGTTAATTTGGATCCAAAATTCCGAACTTCGTTAATGAAATTTCGTATTTCATATGAAATTCATAAGCATAGAAATTCCCATAGGGTTCCCACCATCCCTTTGCTGACTTCCTGGGGTTTTAATTTTTAGGTTCATTAACTTTTTTGTAACAATTACCAATTTTCGTTATAATGAATTTAACATTATGAGGGGTTCCCATCATCCATGTGCTGTGCTGACTTCCTGGGTTTTTAACTTTTAGGTTCGTTAATTTTTCCTTAACAACAAATTTTCGTTATAAATTTGGACCCCAAATTTGTAAACAAATTTCGGATTTCGTACGGAATTTGTATGCATAAATATTTGAATTTCGGATTCATATGAATGTTCGTTTCGTAAAAAACTAATCGCATATGTCTAATATTTCCGTTTGCCTACACCTACACTTTATGCTGAATAATATGTGTGCCAAATGTAGGGGACATTTTTATGGCCACAAAAAACGAAATGACTTTTAGATATCTGTAACTACAAAAAAATGTTTTTGTTTTCTGTAAAATGACAAAACCTTTAATAAAAAGTTATTAAAAATATATATATTTTTGAATGGGTTACTGGACATCCTTTATCTTTTTTTTCAGCAAGCCTCTTCTATATGCTGTGGCGTATCATAGAATCTACGCACTGAAGGTTCTTTTTTATAACTACACAGCTCAGGAGTTTGTTTCTCTATTATTGATCCAAGACTATGCTAATTTCTTCGTGACTTTCATCCAACCTCCAAATTATAAAAACTGCTAGAAAGCGAAGCAGGAAAATGCAGCAAAATTAGAAAGAGAGGTGCGAGCCCCACAGAGTTGCCTGAAATCCAATTTTTTTAAATTTGTTGATAGTATATGCAGCCCTGGACCACAGATAGAGAATAACAATGAGTTCCAACATAGTGAATACATTATAGGAGCTAACACTCCAGCCTATGTAGAAATAGGAACAATATGTCAAATCAGTGTAATGTTTTATTTAAAGGATAGTGTAAACCTCTAAGCCCTTGTACACACAGTTGGAGATTCCGACGGAATGTGTCCTATCGGACCGTTTTGTCGGATATTCCGACTGTGTGTGGTCGGCATAGGACTGTTTCCGTCGGAATATCCGACGGACCAAGTTTTTCAACTTGCCGGTAAAAATTTCCGACAAAATGCTCCTATCGGACATACTCCGATCATGTGTAGCCTACTCCTACGGACAAAGTGCCACGCATGCTCAGATCAAATTCCTAGACCAAGGCTATTGGCTACTAGCCTGAATGTAGTCCCGTCTAACGAAATAACGTCATCACGTTATGTACAATCGGATTTTCCGACAACTTAGTCCGAGCGTGTGTATGCAACATAACTTCCGGACCTCTTCCGGAATTAATCAGTCGGAATTACTCCGATGGATTTGGTAGTCGGAATCTCCGACCGTGTGTACAAGGGCTAAGAAGTTTTTATATATGGTCCATATAAGCTTACAAGTATGAGTCTTCTGCTGCTGTAGAGCAGAAGAATCCAAATGCCTTGAAAGCTAAACATGTTTTTCCTTCCAGAGCAGCAGACATATAAGTCTGATCAGTTCCATAACATTATTATGAGATTTACATTTACTATTATAAATAGCCCACCAACATTATAGCCCAACTCCCTGATTCTTATTAGGCCCTCCGTTTGTTACCCTACTCCTCTCTGCAAACCCTTTCATTTTTCATTTTACTTTAATACTTATAAATGAGATTACAGTTGTGTTTACATGTTGAATACTACCATTTCTCCTTGTCCCCAGTGCTGGTTGCTGTAACTGCTTAAATGTGTTGGCTATAATTTCTTATTTAAAATCCATTTAAAATGACATGTCTATGTAGCACCCTCTAGCTAAGTGCTAGTGTACATTTTTGAAGTTGTTAGTGTAGGAAAATGTGTCCTGGCTGAGAGCCAAGCCTGGGTTGAATCTGGGTCAGGGCTGAGTGACTCAGGGAGGCTGGATGACTCAGCAAGCAGCATCTCTGGAAACTCCCTGTGCTCTCTGGAACATTGGAGAAGCTTCCAGAAGTAGAGGGTGGAATTTAGGAGAAGCTGCTTGGGGTATTGATGAGGGACCAAACCAATGCCCAAAAAAGTGGGCTGGCAGGGGGTGGGCACTTCTTAAATACTCATGGGTCATGCGAGCAGGGGCAGTTGGGTGGAAGATGGAGATGAAGTGCTAAGGAGGCTGTCGTGGCCCCTTTGAGGATACCCCCTAGTCTGGGGGGGACCTTGGGCCTGGGGCTCGGGTTCTGGAGGGACCCTTTACAATACATGGAGGAATCGTTTCCTAGAGGCACGGGAGCAAGTGTGAGGACAGCACGGGAGAGCCAGCATGGCTGGTGAGTGAGCAGTCTGAGAGGACCGTGGAGAGAGAGAAAGAGAGTCAGTCAGGGAGGACTGTGGAGAAATAGCCTGGAGGGCTAGTGGAAGGGCAGCTGCAGCTAGGCAGGCTGGCAGTGCCTGAAAAGGTGGCGCTGGGATCAGTAGCCATAGGGATGTAAGCTGGACATTAGACTTTGCTACACAACCAAAGGGGCCTGGGGTCCCTGCCTGTAAAGGGCTTTTTCTTTGATCTGGCTGATTGCTTTGCCAGATTCATTAAAGCTGAGTCTGAAGTTCTGCAAGGAAGTGTGTTGAAGAAATGTATATAGTTGTTTATATGAAGAGTTATTCCTGAAGCGTTTCCTGAAGTGAGCATCCCGCTGATCTGTCCCCTTCACTATGCAGAGCAACCACAGCCTGCTTTTCTCTATGGAGCGGTCATATGGAAATAGGCTGCCTGTCCATTTCCATCTGTCCGTCATTCGATCTGATCCACCGGACGAGATCTCCACCTGTCTTTTTTTAGAGGACTGAATCGGATTGGATGCCGGTGGATGTCACCGGACATATGTCCGCTGACGTCCGCCTCTCTATAGAGATCAATGGGTGGTTCGATTTAGTCCACATGAAAAATGGACAGGTGGACTTGACTGGTCTGCTGGTGTGGTTTTTATTGTTGTCTGTGTCCTGTTGGGGAGATTTCTCTTCATTTCCTAGAGACACAGCAAGAAAAAGAATCAATTTTTGTAAACCAAGGGGACATCCCCTATTAGACAGCTGTCAACAAAATAAGTCCTCCCATCGGAAGACTGGTGACATAACTATTTCATCCATTGTATGATATAGTGTACTAGGTGTGTATATTTTTACAGTGCCTTGAAAAAGTATTCATACCCCTTGAAATTTAAATTTAAATGTAAATGTGTTTTATGTGATAGACCAACACAAAGTGGCACATAATTGTGAAGTGGAAGGAAAATGATAAATGGTTTTCAATTTTTTTTACAAATAAATTTGTGAAAAGTGTGGCGTGCATTTACGTTTGTTGTTGTAAAATGACAAAATGTGGAAAATTTCAAGGGGTTTGAATACATTCCTACCAATGACCCTGGATTCTCTATTCTAATTGATTCAGTATTATACCTCAAGAGGGAGAGCACCTGTTTTATTCTCTTTGAATTGCCTAAGTTTTCTATGTCTTTGACAGCTGGGACATCAATGCCTCTATAAAAATCAATCTATTCTAAGTTTACTAGCATTGTCATGATTTTTATACTATGACCCAGATATGAAATGTTTTATTTCTTTGGTCTAGACCAGCCTTTTTCAACCATTTTCCAACAAGAAACCTTGAAATAATATTTAGGTCTGGAGGAAGCCCTGCTAAAAATGTTATCTACAGTTCATATTATGTAGCGTGGTTGTAGAAATTTTAAATAAAAGAATACGCAATGTGACATCCTAGAGTATTTGACATCCAGGACAGATTTTTTAACACCTGTAGCACCCCCTTGAGTGCATAATGTAAATAGGTGGGGTATATCCACTGCAGTCAGTGGAGCCAGGATTAATTGAAGACATGTACAGTTCAGCTGGCAGGCTCTGAGAACTGAGCCTCTGTCAACTTCCTCTGACTTCTGGAAGCCTCCAAAAAGTTCCAGAACTTAGTGGACGGAGGAATGGGGATAGAAGCCTGAATATTCATGGGAGCTCTACCAATCCCTGAGTAAGGATGGCCCAGAAGGAGGAGGGTTTACCCATAAATGTTCAGGAGCCCAGCCATGTGGGGAGAGAATCCAGGATCAAGTGGCCTGGAGGGAACCCCTGTTCTGAAAGGCTCTGCCTCCAGGCAGAAGGTACCAGAGGAAGAGAGAAAGACAGCATGCTGAGAGAAAAGAGGAAGGAAGCTGAGAAGAATCCTCAACCCTCACCTCACCCCCTTAAATCTCATCTTAACTGGTTGAGAAAACCTTGCAAGCAAGTAGAATTAGGAGGCCTGGGCAGAAGTCACCATCTATGCTGCAGAACTTAAAGGACTGAATGAGTGACCTCTGCCTGTTTCACCACCCAAAGCCTATAGGGGAGAGGCAACCAGGTGCAAAAGCCAGATAGCCAGATCAGAGGGACAGTTACTGCCAGCCTTCAACTCCTGCTGAGGATGATCTTGTGCCAATGTTCCAATGCTGGGATCAGTATTAGAGTGCATTCTGTTGAAAGTAATTCCCCCTGGGAACACAGTCAGGAGTTTTCTGCTAAGAAGACAGTGTAGCCACAGTGGTCCTCAAAGCTCTTCTACATTTTTCACCCCAAAGCCCACACGTAAGATTGCAATATTAAGCTAGCTTTCAGAGGGTCAACTGTTACCCTCCACCCTTGCTTGGGGAATTCTCAATTGAAGCCAGATACACTGGCATTTTTCAGAAAAGACTAAAGTCCCTGTAATCACGTTGAGAGATGTGGCTAGCCAGGACATATAGTTATTCTGGAAGGAGTACTGTCTGTTATTTTTGCTAGAAGTTGTCCTCAAAATTCTACATTGACCAAGTTCTGGGCATCCCATAACCACCCTAACCTCATTCAAGTTATTTACTCCCAATACATAACAAAAACAAAGACTTTGGACTGGTTTTCTGACTATGTGTAGTTGCTAAATGACTGTGCATACAAAGGGGACCCAAAATCGAGCCGCTCTTCAGGGGGTAGCTCTATACACTTATCTGCTATTGGCAACAAAATGAAATTAATAGTAATAACAGCAGATAAAGGAGACAGTAAAATTAATGGCACCCCCTTACTTTAGTGGTCAATGCAGGTGGTAGATCAATTTGCCACTGCTTACTGCTCTTGGAACTCTAGCAACCTCAGGAGAAACCTTTGGGCTCCATGGGCCCCCGATTGAGAAAGGCTGGCCTAGATGGCAAATTCGGCAATTCACCTGCCTATGACATACTTACCTAGGTTGATGCAGCATCGATCTGATCCACCGGACGAGAACCCCATCCGTCTTTTTTTAGAGGACCGAATCAGATTAGATGCCATTGGATGTCACCTGACATATGTCCGCTGGCGTCTGCCTCTCTATAGAGATCAATGGGTGGTTCGATTTGGTCCACCTGAAAAATGGACAGGTGGACTCGACTGGTCCGCTGGTGTGGTTTTTATTGTTGTCTGTGTCCTGTTGGGGAGATTTCTCTTCATTTCCCAGAGACACAGCAAGAAAAAGAATATATTTTTGTAAACCAAGAGGACATCCCCTATTAGATAGCTGTCACCAAAATAGGTCCTCCCATTGGAAGACCGGTGACATGACTATTTCATCCATTGTATGGTATAGTGTACTAGGTGTGTACATTTTTACAGTGCCTTTAAAAAGTATTCATACCCCTTGAAATTTTCGAAATTTTGTCATGTTGCACCCAAAAATGTAAAAGTATTTTATGTGATAGACCAACACAAAGTGGCACATAACTGTGAAGTGGAAGGAAAATGATAAATGGTTTTCAAATTTTTTTTACAAATAAATTTGTAAACAGTGTGCATTTACGTTTTTGATACTTACCTAGGTTGATGCAGCATCGGTTCGATACTGCATCTGTCCCCCGCCGCTTCTTTGAACATCTCAGATGGCTCAATTGAACAATTGAACATCTCAGATGGCTCAGTTCTCACAGCTCCCCAAGCAGAGAGCTGCTGTCTGTCAGTCAGTGGCACTCCGTTCTGCCCCCCTGCGCTCACTGGAGCGCTGAGCTGTGGACGGACGGGGAGCAGCCATCTCAGGGTCTCATCGGCTCGCTGAGAGGCGGAGACAGGCATCAGTCCAGGCACCTGGCGGATCCAGACTTTATTGTCATGGTGATGCAATGCCTGGACTGATTCTAGTAAAGTCAGCAGGGAGTGGACTTCAGACCACTTTCTGCTGAAAATGGGTCACAGGAGTGCAAAACTAATTGCACTCCTGTGACTCGTAGGAGATGCCCAGCCAAACAAGCTCAGGCTGGACTTTTCCTTTAAGTCTGGGCTGGAAATGATGCATGCTATGTCACAGCATAGAGGTAAACTACCACTGCACCAGAGTTCTTCATTAATCAGGTTTTTAGTGACCCACTGTACATTATTTTATTTTTTCATGTTTATATGTCTTCTCAATAAATTTTACAGTTTTATTTTCATTTCATGCACATCAATTACAAGTCATATTATTGGGACCTTTAAAGTAGTAAAATGTGGTATTTTTTTAGCTAGCTGTATTTTGTGAGCTTATATAGCATTTTAGATTATTTGAAAAAGAACTATCATTGTTCCACTGATTAAGGTTAATGAGTAGAACTAGTTAAACATTGTTTTGTATACATTTATAATTGACCAATCATATGTAATCATCTGAGAGTTATTTAAAATATATCCAAAACTCTCTCTAGTTGACACACAAACATGTACCCATTGGAAGATTTCTCTTACTTTCTGTTCTGGTGGCAACTGTAATTTTTTAGATTTCCAGTGATATTCTGTTCAAGTGACAACAGTCACCATCACCAAGACAAATAACAAAATGATGGATATTTCGTACCCCACTAGCTGTATTTTGTAGCCACCCTCAGTGCTTCTAAGCATTAAAGGTGTTTATTCTTTTTTTTCCCCTTTTAATCCAAGAAATAAGGTGGGGGCGGATTTACCTTTTTTATTTTTTTTTATGTAGTGTCTGTTTGATTTAAGTGATTTTGTTTTATAATTTGTTTGTATTGTTTTAATGTTGGTTGCATATAAAAATAAAAAGAATCTGATTAAAAAAAGAAAAGGGGGAACCTGCCCATTGTGGATACAAGACATCAATGAACCGCTGAAAGAGATGCTAACAATCCCACAATCCAACCAAACTAAAAAAAGAGTTTTGGCTTCAGATACATTTTAAACAATGTTATTTTTGCAGTCTCCGTGGTGGACACTCATGCCCTCTTTTTCTGCCTCTGTTGGCTCAATTATTCATCTCCGTCCTGCATTCATTGGATCCAATTCTCTGCCAAAACCTGATCTTTAAGCTGTTAGCCATTACAGGGCAGACATCCAAGGTCGGGACAAGGGGTGGGCAGGAGGGTCGGTTGCCCTGGGCACTGTGGTGCCATGTGAGGTGGGAGGGTGTTGCAAAGAGGTTAGGGGAGAGTTGATTTGTGTTGGAAGAAGGAATTTGGGGGGGAGGGGGTGGCGGCAGGGGGTAAGTATTGTTCTAAGACGGGAAATTTGTGTGTGTGTGCTAAGAGTGGTTATTTAGGGAGATTTGTGTTGGGAGGGGGATTGGGGGGAAAAGATCTGTAGTAGGAGGGGGTATGTATATTTGTGCTGGGGGGTGGGGCGTTGGAGTGGGGGAGGGGGAAAATGTGTCCTAGAAGGGGAAATTATAGGGGTTGAGGATTTGTGCTGGAGGTGGGAGGGGGCATTTGGGACAAAGATTTATGGGGGGGGGGGCATATTTGTACTGGAGGGAGGGGAATTTATGCTTAGGGGTAAGCATACAGATTAGTGCTTGGTTTTTCTGTGAGGGGATTTTTGCTCACACAAAGTTACATGGTTGGTAAGGTTGAAAAAAGGCACAAGTCCAAAAAGTCTAACCTGTGTGTGCTGATATAATGCTTATATATCTTTGGGGGGGGGGGGTTGGCATGTCCGCCCTAGGCACTAGATGACCTTGTCCCGGCACTGCTGACAACCCACATTCAAGGTAGGCAGGCTGGGGTGAATGACTTTTTTGGTAATTTATTAAATTTTTACCTGTCGCAATAAGATTTTTTTCTTGCCTACCTGCCTTAACTTCTTGTCTATTGCATTGTGGGATGTTTGATCTTATTAAGCAAAGCAGCTGAAGGGCTGCAGGTCACCTAAATCCTAGTTAAGAGGAAAATGCATTTGTAATACAAATTGCTAAATTGACATAAAATAAGGTTATGTACACTTGCTATTGCTTTTATTGCGAGCTGCAGCAGTATCAGCTCACTGCAGATTACAATATACGGATCATCTATCTGTAAATGGAGGTAGGTCTCTGACTGTTCCTGAAAGCCATATAAGCAGGATAAAAAGATAGATCTAATAAAAATAAACACAGATAACCACTCCACCGAAATATATATACCTGTAGACTACTGAGGGCAATTGCATGTGCAGGCATTATTACACAGCCGTTTTTGCTCTGGCATGCAGTGGAACAGGGGTGCTGCCATCATGGGCGTCTGCAGGTAGGGGCAAGGGGGGTCAAGTGCCCCCCCCTGGAATCAGGGATCGGATCTTAAATTCAACACAGTTCCATCACTATTGGGGTGACACCATTGTGGTTCTGTCAATCCCCCCCTATCAGTGTAGTGTGACTGCGGGCTCTTTTCCCTGCTCAGTCCAGCAGAGAACTCAGCGGCACTGTGACAGGAGAAAGGGAAGCTGTGGGCTATCAGGTTTCCCCCGGTCACCCCCCCCCCCTTTCTCCTGTCAGGGAGAAGAGACAACGGCTCTCACCAGGTTCCCCGCCCAGCTTTCTGACCGCTCCATTCCTTCCCTATTGGCCATAACTGTGGGCCAATCAAAGGAGACTAGGAGAGGAGAGCATCATAGGACATGTAGTCACAAAGACTGGTGGTCCCATTTTCCACAGGGAGGAGGCTACAGCTCGATCAAGAGAGAGATTGAGAGACTGCAGCCTGGAAAAAAGCTGAGGGAGAGAGTGCTACAGGAAAAAGAACAAGGAGTGTGCTGGGTAGAAGCCAGAGAGAGCCATGTTGTCCAGCGCCACCAGAGAGAGCAATGCTGCCCAGCACCACCAGAGAGAGAAAGACTGAGCCACTGACAGGGTACAGACATACTACACTACTGACCAGAGTTGCCCCCGAGGAACCCAGAGTGAGCGATCATCCAGCCAGAGGGATCACTGCTGTAGTTTCACTGGGTCTGGTAAGAGGGCCTGTTGGCCATTATCCATTACCTATCCTAGGGACTGTACTACGTCTGCAATCTGTGACCATGATAATGTGAAAATTACATTGTCGAAAAGGGGCGGCTCATGGGTGACCCTAAATTTATGCTCCCCCCTGAAAAAAGTTCTGCGGACGCCCATGGCTGCCATGAGACCTCGCCTGCAGTGGCTTAAAGAGGAATTGAACTCTGGAAACTGTGCCCAAACAAAGTAGGCAGAAGTCCTACTGGTGACCAGTCCTAAGACTGGTCACCAGTATTGCCTGTGGTCTCCCTGCAGCTGACTTCACATTTACTGATTTACCATAACTACTACGCTGTGTTTCTTTGTGGAGGCATCCATCTTAGCAGAGGCAGGGCATTTGCATCTTTGTGTAAGAACCACCAGCAAAGAGGACAGTGATACTCACAGAAGATGAAGCCACTTCTCTGAAATCCTCACCTCCAGCTTGGAGGTGCTCACACATTCAGGGTTCGTTCCTCTCACACACAATTCATCAAAGCTCTGGAGCTACGCACCACCTCCAAAATCAACTTTATTGTTCAGCACAAGTACAGACACTGCATAAAAGATGATTGCTCCAACATGTTTTGCCCTCACTGGGGCTTAATTGTATAACAACTTTGGAAGTGGTGTTCCAGAGCCTTGCTTAACCTCCTTAGCGGTATTCCCGAGTGTGGCTCGGGGTGAGATTTCAGTATCATAAGCAGTAACCCCCGAGCCACACTCAGGATTGCTTCACTGCATCCTGGAAGAGGTTACTTACCTTATCCCCGGGATCCCGAGATGTACTCCCGCTGTGTACGGAAGCCGGATCCTCTGCTCGATCCTCTGCATGTTTTGGCTTCCCTTCCCTGTGAAAAATGACTTTAATACCACTTTAATGAGGAATTCAATTGTTATCAGGCAGTGTTATTAAGCCTGATCACTACTTCATTTGACAGCAAGCAGTGCCAGGGTGTGGGATCCTCATAGACATGAGATATTTCAAAAGCAGCTGAATTGGACATCTCAGGTCTATAGTTACTGTATCTCTTAAACATGTCTACAGTATCTTTTATGGCATGTAAATCATTGTGAACTGTCTCTTCTCAAGTTAAATATGCAGATTTAAGAAGCAATTCCCCTAACTGGAAGTATTTTCAACAGAATTTGTAGAAAAGAGATGTCACTCGCCCTTCTATAGATCCTGGTGCAGGTATCCATGATTTGGCTTCATATGAGTAGTGTAGCTCCCTACATTACTTTTGGGAGTAATGGGTAGGGTGGGTAATATGTAAGGTGTAGTAAGTAAAAAACAAATGCGTAAAGCAAAAGGGTGTATAAAAAGAGAACCGATTTATTTGTGAGTCTCAGAGTAGGTCTGCTGAAGCCTGCTCTTAAATAAATAATACTTTTTATACAGCCTTGACCTGAGCGCTGGAGCACCCACCACAAGGTATGATTATAGGAATCATTTGCCAAAGCACAAATACAATTTCTTATGTAGCATTTGAAGTTTATTTTATACTTGTGAAATAATACAGATCAAACCCAGGGAAAAGTAAGACATGTTCCAGACTAGGCCATTTTTTACTCAAAGACATCCAAACAGAATGCTACAAAACCCTAAGAACTCCCAAGGCACATTTTAGACTTTAAACTGATAAACCTAATATGTTGTATACAAACATTTGGATGTGGCTTTTAAATATTTCTAGAGTCAGTATACAAGGGAACATGAAGCTAAATACACAATATCAAGTCAGTTACAGTTAAAGCTGAACTCAATGCAAACTGCTAAGCGCACAGTTGAAATATACTGCAATTAACTACTTTAACCACCAAATTATATGTTATAGTTGTAAGGTGTTCGTCTTCTAGATTCCCCTGGATAGCCTAGACTGGAGTGGCTCAATGGAGGTCCCAAACGCCGGCGGTTAACCAAATACACATACACTCATGGGTACGTGGTAACTGATTACAGGGTTTAATGGAGAGTGGACCGTCTTTTATGTGGTAATTTACAAAGCCCTGCCCTGTGAGGGGCCCATAGGGTGATTTTACACATACATCAACAATTTTCTTAAACTCATGACATTATGTAAGTCAAAGGTTAAATACAATCTTCTGATAGTTATTTTGCCTTTTCAGCATCTGCTGACTGACCATATTCTTGCGTAACCAGTCCTATCTATCCCTGTGCCTCTTACCACAGACAGATGTTTCCTGATATGTCAACATCTTGCATCTTAATTCTGAACCTATTGAAATGCACGCCTAAGCATATTATCTTAGACCTTTGACTTAGTACATCTTTGGTAACCTCAATAGGTATTCCCTTATAATCCTCCCTTTGATCATTCTGTGATTTACATAATGATCATTCCTTTTCTAATTTAATAGCACAGGCTTCATACTCCGAACCCTCGTGCTCTTGGTTTTTATACCATACCGTTGGACCTTTAACAATGGAAGTGAGTTTCAGATCCTCCGGAGCGGCCGTGTTTCCCTTTTTACATAAACATTTGATTATCTTATAACAGGCATATAAAAATAGAATGAAGAGAATCACAGTGGCAATTGTCATGGCAGTATTTCGGAGCCAAGATATTAATCCCCCAAAACTAAAACTGCTCGAGAATGGATCCCAGTTTTTTCCTATATTTCTTGCTTCTTTCTGTAGTTTATTTACCTCTTCCCTGTGTTGGGCAATAACGTCATAATAGTCTGGGACTTCGATGCTGGTATTATGAATCCAGGTACAGCACTCATAATCCTCAGTAGTCTCACAGAGGCCAATAAGGGCTGCACTCATACTTTCTATGGCCAACTCATGTAGTTCTAGTTGCTTCCTAATTGCCCTAGTTTCTAGATTTAGTTTGGTTATATCATCAGAATTTTCCTCCAGAATCTCATCAATTATGCCAGTGTAATTATTTAATCTTTTCATTAGGTCAATTCCCCATCCTGTCCAGGAAGGGAACCATGCCCAGGCCATATCTTTTTCTAAAAACAATTCTCGTTTATTACGGTGTCTAAGGGGATATCTAGGATGCATGCTAGCTTCAAGGAGGTGACTTCCCTTGTTATCCCCTAATACCCCCATGATAGGAACCAGGGCTGCAAGGTAACACCACCCCTGGGGTTTGGTTGGGATCCAGGGGTGACAGAGTTTGCCGCAGCATATATATATGGTATTTCCTAGAGCTAGGGGCCGTTTATGGAACACGTTCCTAAGAGTATCAGAAAGGCCAGAGAGCATCAGAATTGACATTAATTGGTGTATTGTAGACTTGGTACTGGAGCTAAGAAAGTCTAAAAAGGTGGCATTTAGGGTAGGATCTGAAGTATGGAAGAAAGAAGGACTGTTAAGCGATGTCATTGAAATGTTAAGTTTTGCTTGTTTGCAAACCTCGGCTCCATCTGTGGTGTTTCCCAGTTGGAAACACCAGTCTGGGAAGTGGCTTCTACCTATAATTTGGAAAGTGAGGGTTTTATTTGAAAGGGTCCTAGTAACATTCGTTAGGACGATAGGGGGTGTTCCATTAAGGAGGGGGGTAAAATTCAAGGGGACTGCCATGAGAGGGATTCTAGCTGTACTGGGATGTAGCTTGCTGCAAATCCAGCATTTCTCAAAACCGGATTTTTGAGCATAGCTATATTTGAATTTTAGTAGTAACATCTTGTCAGTCAGTCCCTTAGGTGACTCATTAACGGGTACAATACTTCTACTATGTCTTTGGCCGGGGGTATTATTCATCTTAGGTGGTCCACATATCCCTTTTAATAGACCTAAGTCTTCTGGATGATATATACAGTTGGCTATAAACCATGTGGGCAGGAATACAAGTAGTACCAGACTACCCCAAAGGCATACAGCCTTCCCTGACACTGAAGGTAAAAACATTTCTACAAGTTCTTATGCTTGTCCTTCTTCCTCGCTATCGTGTAGGGTTTCAAGGGTTAATTGTCCAATGCCTTCCTGAATCTCTTGTAGTTCCGGTAGCTGTTCGGGTGGGTCGGGTCCTCCTTCAATAGGTGGGGGGTCGGGGGTTGTGGGAAGCGGTGGGCACTTTTTCAGCCTGCTGGCGTGGATCCAGGTGTTTCCTTGGTCAGTCAGGACCGCAGTTCTGGACACCTTTTCAACCTTCCAAGGTCCAGAGTAGATTGGTCCGATCCTCTTTTTGTGGGCCAGTTGCTTGACTAGCACTTGATCTCCTGGGATGAAGGGGTGTGTTGGCTCTGTGGAGAGAGGAGAGAAGGTGACAGAAACTTGTTTGTTCATTTCATGAAGCATACTTACCAGGTTTTTCACGTACATTTCCTGTTGGGAATAAATGTCAATATCAGTGTCTTGGTCTAATGGGGGTAATTCTATGTTTGCGGGGACTCCCATCAAAATTTCAAAAGGTGAAAGTTTCGTTCTGGCGTGGGGTGCCGTCCTAATCTGGAATAGCACAGAAGGGAGGTGATCAAGCCATCCCTTCATTGTGCCCCCTGTGGCCTTTTTCAATTTATCCTTTATATTTCTATTCATTCTTTCCACTACCCCTGCGCTTTGAGGGTGATAGGGGATGTGTAGTTTCCATTGCAGCCCTAACAATTTAGCCACAGCCTGGGTAACGGAGGAGCTGAATGCAGGTCCCCTATCTGACCAAATAGATGTTGGTATGCCAAACCTACAAATCCAGTTATTCAGCAAGCATTTTGCTGCTATATTGGCTGTCTCACCTGCACAGGGAGTGGCTTCAACCCAGCCTGAAAATGTATCTATGACAACGCACAGGAATTTTAGGTTCCCCTTTTGTTTTGGCATGTGTGTGAAGTCTACTTGTAAATCTGTAAGGGGACCTATTGGTGGGGGTAGATGACCATGTAGGCCATGCCGTTTGCCCTGCACATTGTTTTGAGCACAGGTAAGGCAACTTGTGGTCAGGAGTTTGACTTGTTTGTTCAAGGCGTTTGTGCAGAAAGATTTGGTGTACATAGTGGCTAAAGGGACGGCACCTATGTGTCCTGGACCATGAAGGTAGGAGAGAATTAGAATACTGCTTGCCTCAGGTATTCCCAATATCTTCCCCTCTTTTGACCACAGACCCTCTGGGTCTTTGGTCAAGCCAGCCTTCACCCAATACAAGACATCTTCCTCAGTGGCTAATGATTGCATTTGTGCCACTACAGATTTAAAGTTAGGACAGGTGAAATGATCCTTAAAGTATATGGACGTGGGGGTGGGCTCCTGGGTGGAGGACTGGGCTGCCTTTTTCGCTTCTCGGTCAGCTAAGGCATTTCCCTTGGAAAGTCTGCTATTATCTGAAGAATGTGCTTTTACTTTAATTATTGCCACCTCTTTTGGGAGCAAAATAGCCCGAAGAAGTGCCTGAATCTGGGTAGCATTGGAAATAGGTTTATTATCTGCTGTTTTAAAACCTCTTTTAGCCCATATTACTCCGAAGTCATGCACCACCCCAAATGCATATCTACTGTCTGTGTAAATGTTCACCTTCTTATCTGTAAATAAAATGCAGGCCCTGGTGAGGGCTTCTAGTTCAGCCACCTGAGCCGAAGAGGGGGGCAGTGGTTTGGCTTCTAATACCTTGTTTGGCAACTGGACTATTGCATATCCTTTTTGGAAGGTGGAATCGGAGGGACGGGAGCAACTACCGTCCACAAAAACATCGTCTGCATTGGTAATCGGTACGTCGGTGAGGTCTGGTCTTGGTGATGTGATAGACTCCACTCGTGTTATACAGTCATGAAACTGGTCTGGGTCTTGTGGTAGGCGTAACATGGAGTGCAAGAGACGGACGGCAGGGTTGTTGGCGGGAACATATTTGAGAGACAGATTGTCTGTGTTCATGAGGGAAATCTCATATCCACTGAGTCTTTGTGAGGTCATGTGTTGGGTGTTCATGTTCTGTATGAGGTGGGTGACAGAATGTGTGGTGTAAAGCATCATCGGGTGTCCCAAGACCATCTTGTTGGCATCTTGTACGGCCATAGCACAGGCGGCTAAATTCTGAAGGCATGATGGCATGCCTTGAACCTGAAGGGGGAGTTTTTTAGATAGCTAGGAGACAGGGCGGTAGCCTGTTCCATGCTGTTGTGTCAAAACCGCGGCAAAAGAGGTCCCCGAGACTACACAGTATAGTTGAAAAGCTTTACCATAGTCTACCAACCCCAGGGCGGGTGCACATGACAAACTGTTCAATAGGGCCTGGAAGGCTTTAAGCCGTTCCTCTGTCCAATCAACCTGCCTAGGGGCTGTTGAGGCGGTGGCCTCTCTTAGTATGCCATCATAATGAGAACAGTCGGGGATCCACTGGCGGCAATATACCACAGCGCCCAAGAATGAGAGCAGGGCTGCCTTGTCTTTTGCTCAGAGCTTGTAGGGCTGCGGCGCGTTTGGGGGAGACCATCCTTGTCCCCCCTTTCAGTATGCACCCCAAGTATTCCACTTGTGGCATACACCACTGTATCTTCTTTCTGGATGCTAAATGCCCGATGTGGGCTAGATGGTTCAACAGAGATGTGGAATCGACCGCACAATCTTCAGCAGTGCGACTGCACAAGAGCAAGTCGTCCACATACTGTATTAGCACCGACCCTCGCTCAGGCGTCCAAGATTTGACAGTCTCATTGAGTACCATAGAGAAGGCAGCAGGACTATCAACATACCCCTGAGGCAGGCGTGTCCAGGTTAACTGACCCGTCAACTGGCCCTCCGTCCAGGAGAAGGCAAACATAGGCTGGGCCTCTTCCGCAATGGGAATGCTAAAGAAGGCATTTGCTAAATCAATCACTGTGTAGCATAGAGAATGTGCCGGTATACATGAGAAGATAAAAGTGATGTCTGAGACTAGGGGTGGAAGTGGAATCACTTGTTTGTTAACTGCCCTTAGGTCTTGTACAAGTCTCCACTCCCCACTGGCCTTTTTTACGGGGTAAATGGGCGTGTTCCAGGGACTGATGATTGGTTTCAGGATACCTTTTGATATGTAATCATTAATTTGAGGGGAGATGCCTTTGACTTTCTCTGGGGGTAGGGGATACTGTTTTTGATATTGTATCCCCGCATCTGATCGCATTTGGGGTGCATATGGTGTGCAATTAATAAAGCCCACACTACCTTTGTTTTCTGCCCAAATTGTGTGATGGTCAAGGGAGGAAGGTATCATTAGAAAGAAACTCCTGTGTGCATGTCTTTTTGGGCTGTGTAAGTCACAAAGAGGGGAACTCGCAGTGAGGGAGCCGTTTTTGTCAAACTTAATGGTAATGTTCAACTGGGATAGTAAATCTCTGCCCATTAGGGACACTGGACAGGAAGTCAGGACAGCGAAACTCTGCATACATAGCTCTAGTCCATCCGGGGTAGAGACTGGTAAAGGCGGGGTGACGGAATGAGTAACCGATGTCCCATTTATTCCAATAGAGTGTCCCTCAGTACACAGTGGTGTGTCATACCTCTCATCATTTAATGAGCTAAAAGTGGCACCTGAATCAAGCAGGAAACACACTATGTGGTTGTCTACGCGTAATATAACTTGTGGTAGACTCTTCCACGATAGGTTGTGGCACACCAGACTGAGGGAAGGGACATACTCTAGGCATCCCTATTGGGGGTGTGTTTGTCGGGTAGACGGCCACTGCATGGGGATTCGAGGGGGAGGTCTGTTAGAGGTTGGGGTGTAGGGTGGCTGTGCAAGCGCATGGTTTTGAGATGGTGTTTGGGGAGGTGGCGGATATTGGGGGTACCTTGTAGTGTGAGGGGGGGGCGATTAGCAGCATTGTACCCCCTTCCCCTGCCCCTTGGATAGCTCGCCCTCTGTCTATATGGGCACTGTGATTTCCAATGTCCCTGTTCCCCACAATTGAAACATCCTTGGTCAGGTGGGTAGGGCTGCATGGTCATGAGGTGCGGTGGTGAGGATGAGGTTTCAGGTGTGACTAGGGTTTGTGTTTGTGTCAAGGAGGGGAAAATTCCCCCTTTTTGTTCAAAGACCCCTGAAGTCTCTCTGGACCTAGCGTCCTTCATGAATTCATCTGGTGCTTGCTCCGCCCATTTGGGGTTTGTGAATTTGAGTAATTGCGTCACTTTGGGATCGCCTCCCGACATGATGGTAGTAGTAAATAATTGTGGTGTGGCCCCATCTACAGCTTTCCATAGGGAGTATACTCTGGTACAGTAATCATAGAATTTCTCTTTAGGTCCCTGCTTGGCTAGGATCAGTTCTTGGAGTGCAGATGGCCCTTTGTATAATTTGGACCAATGACCTCCCATGCCTTTCCAAAAGGATATCCAATCCTTATCGGTCTGGATATGGGTTGTCCATAGGTCGTCTACAGGGGCTACTTCTGGGCTGTCTGGGTCTACAATGCTAAGAATACTTTTTATGTCATCTTTGTTAAGCCCTGTGCCTGCACTATATTTTGCCAGAAAGGTACCTGCATCTCGTGGATACTTCTTGGGATTGGGACATAGTTCTTTTATTTTGGAGAGTGTACCCAAAGGTAATGGTATATGCACCTCGGTGTTCCCCATGGTCATCAAAGGTGCTTTGAATGAAGCCCCTACTACTTCTTCCTCAGTTTCCTCTTCTATGGATGATGTCCCTTTTTTACTAATTGGACCTGACTCCTCAGTTTTGGGAATAGGTGTCTCTTTTGTATGGCTTCTTGTAGTGGTGGGGGGCAGCGATATAATCCTATCCTGCGCTTCTTTTAACATTTCCTCCTTCTTCCCTAATTGCCTTCTTAACTTTTCTAGTTCCTTTTGTAAGTCCTCCATCCTATGTTCCTCTCTCTCTTTTCCCTCCTGAAATTCCTTCTCCCTTTCTTCCAAGTCTTTCTGATACATTTCTAACACTATTTTCCTATCCACTTCTGCCTTTTCTGCCTCATCGAGGGCTATTTCTTTTTGTTTTAGGTCTTCCATAAGTGTTTCTAACTCAGTTCTCCTTTTCCCTATTCTCTCTTCTTCCTCCTTTTTCCTCTCTTCAAACTCTTTTATATTTGCCTCTAATTCCTTCTTTTCGGGACTACCCACCTCTTCTTGTCCTGTAACTTCTTCCTGTCTCCCCTCTTCCTCTCTGCCCCTACTTACTTGTTCCCATTGGGCCACTTGTTGTGGTGTTGCTGTGGTGTGTGCTATGGCGGCTAGGACTACAGGATCCAGTGAAGGATATAGTTGAAGGTATGAACCTGGCGTCCCATCCTCGTTTTTTACCATAACATAAGGTGGGGGTGGACATTGAGGCGGGGGAGGGGGAGGTGAAGGGGGTGCAGTGGCTTCAGCCATAGCACTGGGTCCTATATTTGGAGTAAGCTTTGTAGTTTTATTAATATGCTTCTTTTTATATTTGTGTAGACATTTATCCCATGCATGGTAACAATCTTTTATATATTGAATATTTTCCCACTTCCCTGGAGGGTACGAATTTTTGTGGATTTGGCATATTTTACTTACTTCCTGCCAGTCTTCCTCAGTACAGGGACCATATGGCCCTGGGTCATGTATCCCCAATTGCTGACACCTTTCTCAGACTTGTGTCCAAAATGGTTCTACCTGGGGGCCAGGGATCATATTACTGACAAATTCATAGGGTGATGGGGTGGCCATGGCTTGGGTTGCTGCAGAATTCCCCATCTAGTAGTCTGGGCAGTGTGTGTCTAGTGGCAGGACACAGGTGATAACACCTGGTTTGTCCAACAATCCGGTCTCTGGTCTGGGAGTAGGATCCCTGATCTTTTTTGGGGCAGATGGACTTATATAAAACTATGAAGATTTACCCTTAATATATGATGAAGGGTAAATCTTTCCTGGTGGCGGGATATACCCCTCTTACACCAAGTCTGCAAGAGAAGCCTGTAGGTCTAGTGGTCAAAAGAATCTACCTTTCATAAATGCTAAGAAAAAAAATAAACCTAGCGTGCAGTGTGAACAGGCGGGTGCTACCTCACTACAATCTGGTTCTTAATACTCTGTATTCATTTAACAACATTTGGGTTTATTCAAACAGATATCCACTCTATATAATTATATCTTATACAATGTTAATACTCTATATACTTACGCTTGCACCTAAAGAGAAACAGACATATTTTTATGGTTTAAGATTTCAGCTTTAAAACGTTATATGTACATTATCAAGTAATCACATCATGATGCATTTCATTATTTATAGTGCACTTTAAAAGTTCTCAAGTGGGCGTCCATTTAGCCAATCCTTATGTCACGGGCGTATATGATACCTCCCGTGTTTAGAATATAATCATAAATATCTCTCTTAGTTTATAGTCGGACCAACCTAGTCAGACTCCTCAATACCTGCGAACCCTTTTCACCCCCCAAGGGACCAGCCTAGTCCGTTGCGAAGGCACAGTTTATATATATATACAATTACATTTCTTATAATGGTTGTTTGGACAGGTCAAGCATAAACGCCAATTACCATAAAAAGAGGCAAAAGGTGTAAATATGACTTACCTGTGCAAACCCCAATTCCTGGTACCAAAACTGTAAGGTGTTCGTCTTCTAGATTCCCCTGGATAGCCTAGGCTGGAGTGGCTCAATGGAGGTCCCAAACGCCGGCGGTTAACCAAATACACATACACTCATGGGTACGTGGTAACTGATTATAGGGTTTAATGGAGAGTGGACCGTCTTTTATGTGGTAATTTACAAAGCCCTGCCCTGTGAGGGGCCCATAGGGTGATTTTACACATACATCAACAATTTTCTTAAACTCATGACATTATGTAAGTCAAAGGTTAAATACAATCTTCTGATAGTTATTTTGCCTTTTCAGCATCTGCTGACTGACCAGATTCTTGCGTAACCAGTCCTATCTATCCCTGTGCCTCTTACCACAGACAGATGTTTCCTGATATGTCAACATCTTGCATCTTAATTCTGAAACTATTGAAATGCACGCCTAAGCATATTATCTTAGACCTTTGACTTAGTACATCTTTGGTAACCTCAATAGGTATTCCCTTATAATAGTATTTGTCCAACTTTGGATTCCAGGCACCCCTTGCAAACATCATAGCCAGGTTGTTGACTTTGTGTTTTTTATTTTTTATTTTGCAATGACAGGTCAATTTTACAGGTTGGTCATCTGTCCCCCGCCTGTGGATAGAAAATGAAGCAACATAGGACATAAACTCTGTATTGTCATATTTCTACAGCACTACAACTGTAATTACTAATATTTGTCTTTTTCTACTTATTTGAAACACCATTAGTGGGCATTTGCTAATTGGTCAAGTGCTTCTAATTTTCATTACTTTTTTCTTTTTTTACATATGTTAGTAGCCTACGGCTTGTGACTTGGCAGCTGAGATGAACACAGGCAACAGGATTAGCCTAAGTCCGTTTGGAGGTATGTTAGTTACCAAGAGCTAGAATGGGGGGCAAAATTTAGCAGTGGTAAGACAGATATCAGATTTAGACCCCTTTCACACTGGGTGCTTTTCAGGTGTTTTAGCACTAAAAACAGCGCCTGTAAAGCACCTGAAAAGCGCCTCTCAAGCCACCCCAGTGTGAAAGCCCTTTCACACTGAAGCGGTTTGCTTGCAGGATGGGAAAAAAAGTCCTGAAAACAGAATCTTTGGGCTGGTGCGGGAGCACTCCTCCACCGCCTCTGCCCATTGAAATGAATGGGAGCTATTAACCCTTTCCTCGGCTGCCAGAGGGGTTAAAAGCACCGCGGTAGCAGCCAAAATTATAGCGGCGCTAAAACTAGAGGCGCTTTACCGCTAACACCCGCACTGCCGCAGTGAAGTTTTTTCCCTTGAATAGAAATCATATTGTATCTTATTTTTTTTAACAACAAAAAGACAACTCATCAAACACAAAATATAACATTTCATTCCACAAGTTTGAGTGCACAGTGACAGGATTACATGTTCTTGCTAATGTTAGTCAAGCAAACATACAAATTCCTTTGAACGCTTGTCCGCTAGTGAAATAAAAGGACATTAAATAGTGTATTCCTGTCTAGAGGCCCCTTTAAGCAGCTCAACAGGGCATCGCAACCTTATTGAAGCTCATCTCTCCATCCCTGCTTGCCTGAGATCGGCAGGGATCAGGGAGAGGAGAGGGAAGATGAAGACTCTGATTGGTTCTATCAGTGGCCAGAAAGTTAAACCCACCCCTAGCAACAAAAGGAGGAACATGATTGTAAGACTAAGTCCCACCAACCATGATCTAGAAGCTTGAAGGAGAGTAATGACCAGCGTGGGGGCAGCGATCAGAACCCGGAAACTGTTTAAAGAGCAGGGCTGTAATGTAGCAGGCACACAAGCCAGGCAGGCTGTCAGCTAGAGAGAGAGAGAGATCTATGGAGACCACCAGGGTGTTCTGCATTGAGAAGATAGGGGCCAGATAGGGGCCCGTCATCAGTCAGCACCGGCTTCAGAGCTGCAAACATGTGGCTATACAGGAGAATCTCTGCATCCATGTGGTAAGAGGCATTTTGGATATCCTTTTGTGTACTAAAGGGTAATTCCACTTTTGTGGGAACAAAATATAGCAGATAAAAAAATAATACAGCATATACAATTGCTACAGAAGCCATATTGTAATCAAATGTTGCAGTAACTAAAAATGACCTTTCTTTTTCAATCTACCACCTTGTAATCTTCTATAAGATTGATTGCACTATGGCAATCTGGAGTCCTTTTGTACACAGTTGGTGTACAGAACATCTACAAAAATGTAATTTCCTGCCTGTGTGATTGGCTCACTGATTTTCTCAGAAGCCTGCACTAAGATACAAGTCAGATTTTAAGCATCTTCTGCAACAGTAAATTTATTTTTGGTGAGATTGTCCAAAAAGGTCACTTCTAGGTAGCTGGAGACCCTGCAATTTTCTTTATTAGAACACTGCTCTTGCATCAGTTGATTAATAATGCAAAAGTAACTCCCCTGCAGATCCACTCTGCACACCATAAACATGTACAGAATTTCTTCAAAACAGAAACAGTTGGGTATCTGCAATAAAGTTTACTAAAATATATACAAACATACATTGATCACCCAAAGGGGTTCTTTTTTTTTTTCAAAATTACTCTTTAAAATTGCTTATACCTGTTTCAGAGACACTACTGCTTAAAGCGGAGTTCCACCCAAAAAAAAGGAACTTCCGCTTTACGTGTAGGTGACCCCCTGACATGCCAGATCTGGCATGTAATTTTTTGGGGGGAGGGGTGGATACCCTGTTTTTACAGGCACCCAGCTCCCACTTTCTCCCTCTGGTGGCATGGCGCTGGAAGGAAAATCACCTCTTCCCCCTCCCTCCCTGAAATCTTCTAGGACACATCACGGGTCCCAGAAGATTGCCCCTGCCATTCACAGCATGCAGCGCTTGCGAATGCACAGTGTGTACCCAGCTGTGAAGTTACAGCTGAGCTTCCACATTTAGAATGCTGGCGCCGCAAAGAGAAGGGGGAGAGGATCCAGGCTTCCTGCACCCGCGTCGCTGGACCGTGGGGCAGGTGAGTGTCTGATTATTAAAAGTCAGCAGCTACACTTTTTGTAGCTGCTGACTTTTAAATAGGTGGAAGGCCGCTTTAAAGTGATTTTAAAGTCTCCTTTTTTTCAATAAAAATAACAAACATGTTATACTTACCTGCTCTGTGCAGTGTTTTTGAACAGAGCAGCCTAGATCCTCCTGTTCATGGGTCCCTCTTTGCTGTTCCTGGCCCCTTCCTCCTGCTGAGTGCCCCCACAGCAAGCAGCTTGCTATGGGGGCACCCGAGCTGAGCTGCAGTTCCGTGTATCCATTCAGACATAAAGCTGCAGTTCGGCACACCCCCTCTCTCTCCTCATTGTCTAACTGACAATGATTGTCAGCAGTGGGAGCCAATCGCACAGCTGCTGTGTCTCAGTCAATGAGGAGAGAGAGTCTTGGACCGCTGAGGCAGTCATGGACATGGGTGGATAGAGATGGGGCTCAGGTAAGTGTTAGGGGGGGCTGCTGCACACAGAAAGCTTTTTATCGTCATGACTTTCAAACCTTCTGCCTTTACAACTCCTTAAAGGAGGCGCTTTCTTAAAGGGGAACACAATGGGGGTTATTTGCGAAAGGCAAATCCACTTGAAAGCGCAGTCACTCTAAAACTAAGGGGTAGATCTGAAATGAGAGGAATCTCTGCCGATTTTATCATCCAATCATGTGCAAGCTAAAATGCTGTTTTTTTATTTCCCTTGCATGTCCCCCTCGGATCTACAGCGACTTTACTTCCAAGTGTAATTTCAGTGCACTTTCAAGTGCATTGCAGTACAAAGTGGATTTTCCTTTATTAAATAACCCCGATAATCTTTTGTTGTTGAGAAACTTTCTAAAGATAACTTTTTTTGCCTTGTAAATTGCAAATGCCTGCTTGTGAAGGTTGAGTGCTCCATCGTAGATTATAGTGGGCGAGTGTGAAGATGAGTTCTTTCACTGGCAATAAACGGGGGGTAGGGATGAGCATTTTGGTCCGTTCGCGCCAAATTCGTGTGGCGCTCACGGCCCACAATGCACTGCGATGGCGCAGTGCATTGCAGGCTCATGATTGGCCAAGCATGCACTGTGACCCCGCATGCTTGGCCAACCGCAGCGCTAGCAGCGAGGAGAGCTATGATTGGCCACAGACAGGATGCCTGTGGCCAATCATAGCTCAGGCTGTGTAGTGCACGCCCCACACTATATAAGGCCGCCAGCGCGGCGGCCTCGTGTAGTGTGTTGGCGTCTGAAGCAGTGGGTGTTCTGTGTACCTTCAACACAGTACACACCGATCGTTTTCGGCCGATTTTCGATCTTGCTGTTGTGTAGTGGTTGTTGTCTGCGTGCCCTGACAGCAGTATACACCGCTATATTCACCTCACCTATATAGCTAGTGATCTATCTTTTATAATAGAGCTTGCAGTCAGTAGTGTTAGGAGATAGTGCGTGCTGTCTGCGTGCTTTGTACCCAGTACATACCGCTATATCCACCTAGCTGTTCTCTATTTGAGCCCACTTGCCATCTGCAGGAGTTATTGGAAGTTGTGTGTGCCTCCAGCACAGCACAGTATACATCTGTATATACCCCTTTATCTCTAGTGTTCTATAATAAAGGCATCTGCAGGAGTTAGTGGGTGTTCTGTGTACCTTCAACACAGTACACACCGATCGTTTTCGGACGATTTTCGATCTTGCTGTTGTGTAGTGGTTGTTGTCTGCGTGCCCTGACAGCAGTATACACCGCTATATTCACCTCACCTATATAGCTAGTGAGAGACACCTATCAGTGGTACCTATCAGTGCCCCTTAGTGCCACCCATCTGTGCCACCCATCCGTGCCATCTTATCTGTGCCTGTCTTTGCCCATCAGTGCCGCCTTATCTGTGCCCATCGGTGCCGCCTTATCTGTGCCTATTAGTGCCGCCTTAACTATGCCTATCAGTGCCTATCAGTGCCCACCAGTGCAGCCTATCAGTGCCCACCAATGCAGCCTATCAGTGCCCACCAGTGCAGCCTATCAGTGCCGCCTCATCAGCGCACTTCAATGAAGGAGAAAAATGACCTGTTTGCAAAAATTTTATAACAAACTATTAAACATGATTTTTTTTTTTTTCCATCTTTTTTTGTTTGTTTAGCAAAAAATAAAACTCTCAGCTGTGATTAAATACCACCAAAAGAAAGCTCTATTTGTGGGAAAAAATGATAAAAATTTCATTTGGGTACAGTGTTGTATGCCTGCGCAATTGTCATTCAAAGTGCATCAGCGCTGAAAGCTGAAAATTGGTCTGGGACTGAGGGGGGTTTAAGTGCCCAGTAAGCAAGTGGTTAAAAATGTACCAGTTGAAAATTACAAACAGATTCAACTTAACACAACAAACCTACACAGTCCCTGTCTTGTTTGCACCGCCTGTATACTGCTGTTCTGAGTATATAGGGCCTGGGGGCCACACGCATTTCCTTTTTTTAATATGGGTACTGGGTTCCCCTTAATATGCGTACAAGACCCAAAGGGGCTGGTAATGGGCAGGGAGGGCTACCCATGCCATTTTTCTCAATGATTTTCAACCATATTGCAGGAACCAGATATAACATTAAAACCGCAAGCAGTTTTAAATGATGTTATTTCCGTTTAATGTCATTTTGTGCAGGGACTGTTCTAAACACGGGAAACACGTGGCACTTCACAGGCATACTACAGACACCCCCCAGGCACCATATTTAAAGGAATATTTCACTTTTTTTTCCCACTTTAATCGTCATTAAAATCAGTGCTCCCGCCAAAACGGCCGTTTTTAAAACTTTTTTTTGCATTGACCCATGTCCCCTGGGGCAGGAGCCAGGTCCCCAAACCCTTTTTAGGACAGTATCTTGCATATTAGTCGTTAAAATTAGCACTTTTAATTTCGAACGTTCGAGTCCCATAGACTTCAATGGGGTTCTAACGTTCGTACGAATTTGGGGTCCGTTCGAAAGTTCTGGTGCGAACCGAACCGGGGGGGTGTTCGGCTCATCCCTAACGGGGGGAAAAAAACAAATTATTCACCTACCTGTACTTGTATCTCAGTTATTGAACCACTGCATTTCAAGTGGTGAATGCTGTTGACTATCTTTTTTCATAAGATTTTATTGGCAGTTTCAATAAAACCCATTTATTGCTATTGGTGTGTTGGTGTGTTGTCAGGTCTATCTTCAGGAAGGGTCATCACTTGAAAAGGTAGGAGAACCCAAACATTCCAGCAGCTCCTGTAATGGGTTGTGTCATAATAGCTATTAAGCTATTGTGTGTCTGTTGGTGAAAAAATGCCATTTTTTTTTTAAATAATAAATAATGAAACATTGCAAAGCTCTCTATTGTACACTAAAGTGTTCTCATAAAAAATGCTCTCTTAAATAATGTTATCACAAAATTTCCCATTTGTAATATGTGTCTGTTGTACCCCCTGCTTTTCTATTTCAGACTGACCAAGCTAGACATGAGAGCACATCCATCCCATTGTAGTCTGTTTTTTGGGTTTTGCTGGGAGAATGGGCTGCCTGTCCACGAATATTCACACTTGTGCTGACAACCCTCACCCCCATTCCCCCACACAATCATTCATTGGAAAGATCCATGTACTTCTGTTTCTCCGCCCCCACCTCTCCAAGCTCCTTATGCAGCTGAGATTATGTGATTGCTTATAAAAAAAATTTTTTTATCATTTTTATATTTTATTATATTATAATATTTAAGGTAAGGGTTCACGCATACTTTAAGTGCTATTTTTAAAGGGCAGTGATCCATAACAACTAGTAAAAGTCCATCTTGTACTGTTGTGACTACCGTGCAGTGAATTAGCACTGAGGCATAGAAAATCTTTATTGAACAAGGATAATGTTCTCCTTTCCAAAAAAAAAAAAAAATGTATTTCTTTCTCTCTGTTTTCAAAAGATTTATGGAAGGCATTTTAGCACACTGAGGGACTATTATATGATGCTTAAAAAAAAGCATTTTTGTAAAGCTTGGTGTCGTGTTTTACAAAAGCGCATTGTGCTTTGCTGTCTTTGAAAGCCCAAAGACAACAGAACAATATAAATGAATAGGGTTGTAATAAAAATAAAAAAAAGCCAGGAGGAGAGCCAAGTCATTTGAACTGTCTTAGTCAGATGACCAGTTCTCCTCCAATCACAGAGCTCTATGTGTTAAGGGAAGAAAACTCCATGGGGCAATGCAGGCTACACACCGCTCCCCACGTTTTTTGATTAGGCTGTAAAATACAGGCTACATTTTGCAAACCCTAGTAGAATATAACGGAAAACAGACATCGATATCCGTTCTTCATTATAAACATTCCAAAATGAAACTCTTCTGTCAATTAGATTGAATCAATTAGACAATCCTTTTTTCGTTAAACAAATGTTCTTTTTTTAATTATCTAAAAACAATCCAAGTGCATCAGAACAAAAGGCGTTCAAAGTCTAAAGCACAACAGGTTGAAGGAAAAAAGATTTACAGCTCAGAGTCAGAGCCGTTGTACTAACAATACAATGTTAGTACAGCAATCTCCCTGTGTTCTGACAGAGGGACCCCCCCCCCCTGCCAGAACACTCCAGTCAGCGCTTCCAGCCATTGGCTGTAGGGCTGATCGGGGGTTGGTCCGAACGGCCCGACTTCTGTTGGACACACGGGCCGAACGTCGGCTGGTTTCTACTGAACCACCCAATGTCACCCAGCATTTGGCCCGTGTGTACTAGGTTTTAGGCTAGTGCCACACTTTGCCAGTGACAGGATTCATAGAAAATGCAGGGAGAACACTCATCTGCCTGTATGTGTCACTGGCTTTGCAATGCCTTAAAGCAGAACATAAATTTAAAAAAAATTGTGAGCAGGATAGTTTTTTTATTGTAGAAGTTACATACTATGTGTTTCCTGCAATAAAGACTACTTGCCTTCCTCCTCACAAGATGCTTTATGATCTACGCTGGGCATGTACAATAATATTTTCGACATGCCTCAGTGGCAGGATAATTCAACTCTTATGCACATGAACAGGGGTTACCTCAACCCTGCTTGACCAATCAAGATGACCAAGTACCTCAAACCTGGAAAAGCAGAAGAGAAGATGTTGGCCTCGGCAAGGAAGCTCGGGATGTTGCATTGCTGGAGAGGAAGTGAGTATTGATGGGTTTAGTTCCACTTTAAATGCTTCAAAATATAAATAACCAGTGAAGTAGAGTCACATGTAAACAGGGGGATGTTTCACATCTCTGCTATATCCTCCATAGTAATCCAGTGAAGCCCAGAACGGAAAAGACAGAAAAGAAAAGTAGTGCAGGGCCGGGCATGACCGTGTGTTTAGGGGAGACAATGCATGGGTTAATATGAAGAGATAAGAGGGGAGGGGACAGTGAGTAAAGTCCAAGGGGGAGTGGTAATATATAAGGAGGAGGTGGGACTGGGCTGGGGAACAGAAAGTTGTGGAGAAAGAAAGGAGGAGGCAGTTTTTCCCACCCACCCTCCCTATATGTTGTCTGTGTTTGTTGGTTTATGTGTTTTCTTTCTTTCAGGAGCATGGCAGATGGTCGTCATGGCAGCTGTGGATTGGCGGTGTTTTGTTGGTCTTTGACGGTGGCAGTAAACATATGTGATGGAAAAGGGTGGGGGGCTCATCGGTAGTATGTGCCCCTTCGGTGTATTGCAGCGAAAGGTTAGCTGGAATACTGTAATGGTTGCACTGTGGGAAGGGGGTTGTCTCCGAGCTGATTATCCACTGGAGGCCTATCGTGTGGAAAAAGGTCCCGCAGTGTATTGGTGGAATATGTGTTGGAGTTCGGGGGTGCCGTTAAAGACCAACAGACTGGAGTTAAACAAGTTGTTACGGAGGTAATATTTTGGTATATATTTGATATTGGAGTTATTTATATGGTGTGAATAATAAATAGGCTGCTATGGCCATTTATACTCCAAAATTAAGGTGTGGTCTCATCATTTTAGAAGGGTAAGAAATGGGGATGTTGGAGTACAAGTGGTATAGCAGTAAGAGGCAGGTTGGGTACCTCTGAACTACATTGGTCATGTCGCTTACACATTTGTTCCAGCAGCAGAATAAGTATAAGCCTTAGTGTTCACCTTCTTTAGAAAGTAGCCACAGCCTAAATATTAAATATTCCCTGCTACTATGCTGTGGGGATGAAGTGGATTCTTTGCAGGCTCTGTCTTGGGACAAATTCCGTTTAATTTATTCATAAATGATATAGGGGGTGGGATAAATAGCTCAATCTCCATTTTTGAGGACGACACAAAAATAAGTAGGACAATAACTTCACATCATGATATAAACATTTTACAGAAAGAAATTAAAAAAATAAGGATTGGCAACTACATTGCAAATGAGGTTTAATGTGGAGAAATTTAAGGTAATGCACTTGAGGCTAAAAACATAAATGCAAACTACTCACTTCTACTATTAAGGGGGGAACATCTGGGGGAACCAAGGATGGAGAAAGATCTGGGGGTCCTGGTAGAAGACAGACAGAGCAATAGCATGCAATAGCATGCAATGTCCAGCTGCAGCTACCAAAGCCGGCAGAATATTAGCATACATAAAAAAGGGGATATACTCCAGAGATAAAACTATAATCCTGTCACTTTATAAAACTCTGGTTAGGCCACATCTGGAGTATTCCATCCAGTTCTGGTCACCAGTTCTCAGAAGGGATGTGCTGGAGCTGGAGAGAGTCCAGAGAAGGGCAAAAAAATTAATAAGGGAACTGGAGGACCTCAATTACGAGGAGCGACTACAAGCACTAAATTTATTCTCCCTGGAGATAGTCATTTACAAATACCTCCATGGTGAAAAAACGATTCAGTCTCCCAGAGTGTAAGAGGACACGGGGCCACACATTGAGATAGGAGAAGAAGCAGTTTAACCTTAAACTGCAATAAGGAGGTGGAACTCTCTTCTACAATTGGTGGTTTCAGCAGGAAGTATTGATATTTTTAAAAGACCATTGGACATGCATCTTAAAGAACACAACATGCAGGGATATGAGAAATAATTACGGACACTGACTCATGTGAACCTGCACAAGTTGAGCTGGATGGACTATTGTCTACAGGGCTTTTTTTTAGGGGGAACTTGGTGGAACTCAGTTCCACCACCTCTGGCTCAGACTCTTGGGAGGGGGGCTGCTCACCACAATCACTTGTAAACACAGAGGTCCGGTTTCTACGTTTACAAGTGACAGCGCTGCACTCTGTGTGTAATGCAATCCTGGTATTTAATGCCCCTTTAACCTCCCTGGCGATATGATTATTTCAGATTTTAGGTGCTGAAAGCGGTACCGTTATTTTGCATGGAAATTTGGCATTTTGTATTGTAGGCCTGTAATTCTTAGAAATAACTCGCTTAAATCTGTCCAAACCAGAGTCTAGTAGACATTCCAGGTATGATAAAGTTTGAAACACAAAAATCATAAATTATAATATAATAAATAACCATAAATAATTATAACAAATAATAATATAATAATAATAAAAATGATTCAATAATGTAATCAAATAAAAAACACTGAAATTTGCTCAGTTGCAGAATTGCCACTGTCCTTACTTTTAGTGTTTCATGACGAATTTCCCCACAAATCGCTATCACTCAATTCTGCAAGTGATCCTAATTTATTATCACTGTTTTCTAGCTGGTCTAAAAAGCCCTTTTGACGTAAACAGACATCTTTTGGTTGATAGTTTCCTGGCATAAAGAATAATATTTATAATATAAAACTGCATGCAGGACACTGGACAAACCACTAGGGACAAAGGGGGTGTGTAATTATTTGATACAGTACTGCAATCTGTAAGATTACAGTATACTGTACCTATACTGTGTTTTTTTCCTTTTTGAATTTGGCACCAAACTCCGTCCCTGTGCATCGCAATGCTCGCAGGGAACGGAGCTCGGCACCGTGACAGATGGAGCGAGACACAGCGGCTCGCAGATCACAGCGGGGAGACATCGTGGAATCCAGGGGACAGGGTAAGTAACCTCTAAATGGATCCTGCCATGCGATCCCTAGTCTGGGTTACCGCTTTTGGTACTGGAATCTCACTCTGAGCCACAATCGGGAATACCACCAGGGAGGTTAAGACCCTCCTACTGTTCGTGAAATTTGACTGACCACACCCACTATTTGATGTGATTTGGAGGGTGTGGGTGGGTGGAGGGGTTTTGGGGGGCCATGGTTGAGTTCCAGCACCTATTGTTTGAGAAGAAAAAGTCCTGATTGTCTATATTCAACCTTACCTACTATGAAACTACAGTATGTAACTAAAGTGCAATTAGGCTCCAAAATTACAAAGATAAAGATTATTTTACTGCTGATCTTCTCCAAAAAAAAAAGCTGGCCTGACTGCTCCTATAAAGTGAACCTCTTACTTTGTCCAGTATGAGCAACGTATAGATTCCTTTTATAATATATATATTTTACAATTACTGTTTGCTACAAGTTCAGGATTTCTATATCCAGGGCAGAGTAAGTCACTGCCCAGGGTTATTACTGTTGGCCAAATCACATTTACTGTAGCTTACAAGAACAATTTTCGGTATTACAATGTCTATATCGTTCCAGGCTTCTGATCATAGTGTGCAGTTACTGAATGATATTGACTGGTCTAGGAATTATTAAGCAGATATATCCACGAGAGGTAAACTCAAACTGATCTGACGGGCGCTGTTCAGTTTGGACTCCCTATTTTTTCTCATTTTGGTCATCTTTTTATTGTGTGTTCACACCGGTGAAAGAAAAATCTGAATTGATAAGAAGGCAGAAGTGGGAGAAGCAGAGCTCAGACCAGCTGATATACTGGAGGAGGCAGTGTATTCTAGAATGAGAGGGCCTGACAAGTTATACAAGTTATAGGTGAGATGAACAAGAGAAGCACATCACCTGCTGTTTGCTTTGGGATAAACTACATTAAAATTCAAAGAATGCTTGAAAAATGCCCTGACTTTATAGTCAGTATTTTAGCTAATATATCAAGAAATTTACAGTGCTGCACCAGTGTGTTCACACACCAAATATAAAAGAAAGAAATCTTTCTACACATCATACTGCAATCAATGAATATTTTATTGTGTGCATAGCATCAGTGTCAAAAGTCCATCCACCTTTATCAGGATGCAAACTGAGCTCATCTCTTTGTGCGATAATGAGTGTTTCTGACGGTCAGAAATGCTCATTATCACCCCCAGGGAAGCCCTACATGGTCCGATTCTCACTCAGTTCTCACAGATGATGCTTGAATTAGTCAGTAAATAACTAGTCTAAAATAGAGGTTCACATCCTTTTTAGCTCATATACTACATGTGTTTGATCCAAGTAATGGTAAGCTTTTCTTTTTTTAACCACTTTCAGACCGGACCATTTTGCTGGTAAATGACCAGAGGTCTTTTTACACTTTGGCACTGCGCTGCTTTAACTGGTAATTGCGCGGTCATGCAATGTTGTACCCAAACAAAATTTGCGTCCTTTTCTTCCCACAAATAGAGCTTTCTTTTGATGGTATTTGATTGCCTCTGCGATTTTTATTTTTTGCGATATAAACGTAAAAAGACCGCAAATTTTGAAAAAAAATGATATTTTCTACTTTTTGTTATTAGAAAAATCCAATAAACTCAATTTTAGTCATACATTTAGGCCAAAATGTATTCAGCCACATGTCTTTGGTAAAAAAAAAGTCAATAATTGTATATTTATTGGTTTGCGCAAAAGTTGTCACATCTACAAACTAAGGTACGTTTTCTGGAATTTACGCAGCTTTTAGTTTACGACTGCCTATCTCATTTCTTGAGGTGCTAAAATGACAGGGCAGTACAAAACCCCCCCAAATGACCCCATTTTGGAAAGTAGACCCCCTAAGGAAATTGATAAGAGGCATGTTGAGCCCATTGAATATTTTATTTTTTTGCCTCAAGCGATTGAATAATGACAAAAAAAAAATTTTTTTTTTTTTTTTACACAAAGTTGTCACTAAATGATATATTGCTCACACATGCTATGGGCGTATGTGAAATGACACCCCAAAATAAATTCTGCTGCTTCTCCTGAGTACGGGGATACCACATATGTGGGACTTTTTGGGAGCCTAGCCGCGTACAGGGCCCCGAAAACCAAGCACCGCCTTCAGGCTTTCTAAGGGCGTAAATTTTTGATTTCACGCCTCACTACCTATTACAGTTTTGAAGGCCATAAAATGCCAAGATGGCACAAAACCCCCACAAATGACCCCATTTTAGAAAGTAGACACCCCAAGCTATTTGCTGAGAGGCATGTTGAGTCCATGGAATATTTTATATTTTGCCACAAGTTGCGGGAAAATTACAAACTTTTTTTTTTTTTTTTTTTTTTTCACAAAGTTGTCACTAAATGATATATTGCTCATGCATGCCATGGGCATATGTGAAATGACACCCCAAAATAAATTCTGCTGCTTCTCCTGAGTACGGGGATACCACATATGTGGGACTTTTTGGGAGCCTAGCCGCGTACGGGGCCCCGAAAACCAAGCACCGCCTTCAGGCTTTCTAAGGGCGTAATTTTTTGAGTTCACTTCTCACTACCTATTACAGTTTTGAAGGCCATAAAATGCCAAGATGGCACAAAACCCCCACAAATGACCCCATTTTAGAAAGTAGACACCCCAAGCTATTTGCTGAGAGGCATGTTGAGTCCATGGAATATTTTATATTTTGCCACAAGTTGCGGGAAAATTACAAACTTTTTTTTTTTTTCACAAAGTTGTCACTAAATGATATATTGCTCACGCATGCCATGGGCATATGTGAAATGACACCCCAAAATAAATTCTGCTGCTTCTCCTGAGTACGGGGATACCACATATGTGGGACTTTTTGGGAGCCTAGCCGCGTACGGGGCCCCAAAAACCAAGCACCGCCTTCAGGCTTTCTAAGGGCGTTACAGTTTTGAAGGCCATAAAATGCCAAGATGGCACAAACCCCCCCCCCCAAATGACCCCATTTTAGAAAGTAGACACCCCTAAATTTAGGGGTACACTAGTGAGACTAGGTAATAAATGGCGGGTGCCCTGAAACTATAAAAAAATAACTAACCAACCAGCGTCACCTGTAACAGTTATATGGTGATCACTGGTGAAAGGGTTAACTAGGGGGCAATCAGGGGGCTTTATGCGGTAGTATATGGGGGTCCCTGGCGCTATAAAAAGCTGCGGCGAACCTAAATACCTACCTGCCTAACTAGCGTCACCTGTGACACTAATACAGCGATCAGAAAAACGATCGCTTATTAGGCTGGGTTCACACTGGAGCGATGCGGGAACGCCACGAATGCGCGGCGGGTTCCCGCATCGCATGCCTCCCGGCGGCAGTTCACACTGCCCTATGCGAACTGCTGGGAGTGTCAGTGAAATGTTAATGACACCCCCAGATCAGTTCGCATATCGCAGTGCGATCTGCAAACTTGGATCGCATGGTGTGAACACCCATGCGATCCGATTCTGCTGCGGACCAAAAAAAGGGTCCCGTGCGAGTTTGCGGCGGGTGCGGCGGGTGCGACACGAATTCAGCCATACTATCTGTATAGCTGAACTCGAATCGCACAGAGATCGGATGTGATTTGCACTGCAGTGCGAATCACATCCGTTCTCATAAACCGCTGCAATGTGAACCCAGCCTTAGTGACACTGGCGACGGGGGGTGATCACGGGGTTAAACCTTTATTGGGGGGGTTAGGGGGGTACCTTAGAACTAAAGGGGGCTAACCCTAACTGCCCTAACAGTTATTAGTCACAAATGACACCTGCCGGGTGATCAGGGGGTTAAACCTTTATTAGGTAATAAATGGCGGGTGCCCTGAAACTATAAAAAAATAACTAACCAACCAGCGTCACCTGTAACAGTTATATGGTGATCACTGGTGAAAGGGTTAACTAGGGGGCAATCAGGGGGCTTTATGCGGTAGTATATGGGGGTCCCTAGCGCTATAAAAAGCTGCGGCGAACCTAAATACCTACCTGCCTAACTAGCGTCACCTGTGACACTAATACGGCGATCAGAAAAATGATCGCTTATTAGGCTGGGTTCACACTGGAGCGATGCGGAAACGCCGCGAATCCGCGGCGGGTTCCCGCATCGCATGCCTCCCGGCGGCAGTTCACACTGCCCTATGCGAACTGCTGGGAGTGTCAGTGAAATGTTACTGACACCCCCAGATCAGTTCGCATATCGCAGTGCGATCTGCAAACTCGGATCGCATGGTGTGAACACCCATGCGATCCGATTCTGCTGCGGGCCAAAAAAAGGGTCCCGTGCGAATTTGCGGCGGGTGCGGCGGGTGTGGCGGGTGCGGCGGGTGCGGCGAATGGCTGAACTCGAATCGCACAGAGATCGGATGTGATTTGCACTGCAGTGCGGTGCGAATCACATTCGTTCTCATAAACCGCTGCAATGTGAACCCAGCCTTAGTGACACTGGCGACGGGGGGTGATCACGGGGTTAAACCTTTATTGGGGGGGTTAGGGGGGTACATTAGAACTAAAGGGGGCTAACCCTAACTGCCCTAACAGTTATTACAGTCACAAATGACACCAATGCAAAAAAAAAAAAAAAAAAAAAAAAAATGACATTGGTGTCACTGTGACTGGGGGGGCAGGGGTAATTGGGGGGGTGATCGGGGGGTAAAGGGGGGGTGTGAGTGTGCCTGGCATGTTCTACTGTGTGTGGGATGTGTTGGTGCAACTCACTGATCCGCTCTCCTCCGTGTCGGAACGAAAAATACCGACACGGAGGAGAGAATACATCACTTCCTCTCCTGTGTTTACATTACAGGAGAGGAAGTGATGTCACCGGGGATTTCCATTCGTCGGGAGCGATCGCGAGGGGGTGGCCATGAATGAATGGCCGTCCCCTCGTCCGGGATCGCTCCCGAACGAAAACCGACCGCCGCAGGCACCGGGCGGGGGCCCGATCGGGCCCCCGACCCGCGGGAGGCAAATCACGTACATGTACGTGCTTATGCCTGCCCGTGCCATTCTGCCGACGTACATCGGCGTGAGGCGGTCGGCAAGTGGTTAAAGTGAACCTGTCACTTCACACATTCTCAAAAATCTCACAACCCCACAACTCCTGGCAGGAACTTCCTCTTTGAATTTAAGCAGTCCCTGCTATCTATACTGTAATTCTTGAGTTTGTTTTTTTAACTCACACTGTCAGTAGGTGCGCACTTCCAGTGTTGCCAACCTACCACGACACCCAAAATTTACTGGCATCGTTTTAAGTGCACATTTCAGTATGCAGGAGCCTGCATTCACTATATCTGGTCTCCCACAGTACACAGAACATGGAAGTGCAATTATTTTAGTAAATATAATCTGCTAAATACCTTTTTTCATCGGCCGTATATAGCAGTCTTGTGACTTCTATGAGTGTCTTGTTAAAGCTTTGTAGGAAGAGTTTTCATTCTCCCACAATTGTCCTATGAGAATGCAGAACCCCTGACCCTCTGTCTGGACAGTGCTGATTTGCCCTGTGCTGCTGATCACATGCACTCTCCCCAGAAAAAACAGAAAAATTCTATAGCAATACGCACCAAACTGACCTTGTGCAGCTGGTCCCATGACTATAAATATCAGGTGATTTTTTGGAGACAGTAGAAGAAAGAGATGATCAGAGACAGGATCACACAGCCTTTTTACACAGTGCAGAGGATTAACCCCTTAGGTTCCACAGTGAGTATAGCAAGCATGAATTACTGCATATACACACTGCTTTTACTGTTGTGGGCTTAGTAATGCCCTGTACACATGGTCGGACTTTCCGACGGAAAATGTGCGATCGGATCTTGTTGTTGGAAAATCTGATCGTGTGTAGGCTCCATATAATTTTTTCCGTCGGAATTTCCAACACACAAATTTGAGAGCAGGATCTAAAATCTTCCGACAACAAAATCCAATTGTTTAATTTCCGATCGTGTGTAGACAATTCCGACAGACAAAGTGCCACGTATGCTCAGAATAAATTACAAGATGAAAGCTATTGTAGCTATTGGCTACTGCCCTCTTTATAGTCCCATTGTACGTGTTCTACGTCACCGCGTTCTGAACGATTGAATTTTCCGACAACTTTGTGCGACTGTGTGTATGCAAGGTAAGTTTGGGCCAAAATCCGTTGGAAAAAATCAGATGGATTTTGTCGTTAGAAGGTCCGACCGTGTGTACAGGGCATAACACTTTAAATTGGCTGTAAAGAATAGAAATCAAATGCAAAACATTAGTGTACAGACATAAAAAAAAACATTATATTTTTTTTCTGTTCTCATCTGTATAACAGCTGGGGGAGGAGAAGCAACAGTGCACTGAGCTTCCCAGTGAATGGCTGTGCAGGGGGGCGTGTCAGGACAAGTCTGATCATTATAGGGGAGTACACTGAGTTTCCAGCATAGCTAGAGAACTAGCCACAATTTACTCTGCTTAGTGTGGTCAGTTTTTGATAGCAAAACAGAGGGACTGGCAGGAACACCAGGGATTTCACACAAAGGAAACAATACAAAGAAAATAGGATTGTTTCTCATACAAGTACATGGTAAAGCAGGCACAGATTTGGAATATGAAATGTTGGGGTAAAAAATGCTTTAAGCTACATCTAAGTACAATAGGCAATTAGCAATGGGATTTAAGGTAGATATTAAGGCAAAAAACATTTCTTATTTTATTTTCGATATAGTAAGTAAATAGCTCAGGAACAGGACTCAGGAGGGCAAGAAATTAGAATGGGCAGGTATATACATGAAATTGACTCTCACAGTGACACTGACAGCAGTGTGTAGCAGCACAGATGATGATGACACCTCACCGACACAACAGGTCCCCTCCTGAGTCACAGTGACAGTCTCTCTCCAGACCAGGTGGTCTCTTCAGTCCACCCCAGTCCAAACCGCACTGACAATCCAACTCCCAGCTTGCCTTGCTTCCATCCCACAGGCCACACGCTCAGCTCCCCTTGTACTATGACATCACATGACACATGCTCAGGAACCCCCTCCGCCAGACCCAATCCCTGCTGGCGCTGCCCAAACACGCTGTAGCAGGCACTCAAATGGTCTTAACCAGCTCCAGAGCGGAATGGGGCATGCGCAGTATTCGAGCCAAGTGTCACAGCCATATTTTTAACTATTTTTCACTGGAATGGTACTGCCAGGAGAAAAGTCCCCAGTTTTTACTGGCTGCCAGTATAAATACGCAGGATTGGCAACACTGGACACTTCTATAAAATCTGCTAATAGATATGCAATATACTTACCTTCCCCATGGCCTGTGTCTTAATAAGCTGCAGCTTCACTGCTTTGTGGCTGCTGCAATTATTTCACATATCTGGATATGTGGAACATCTGCTCCCTCACTGCAGGCTGAGTTTTCTCCTCCCTACTCATACATCCATCACTACAGCTTATACAAGCCAGAGAGAGGAATCACAGCACCTTGGGGGATAAGAGATATTTCATCGATCAGACTGGTCAGTTTTTTACAACGGCCAGTAAGTAGCAAAGCTGCTGCAAGACAAGACGATTTAGCAGGTACCCTGTGCTGATAGCTATTGTATTGTAACCAATTTCAACCACTTTCAACCAGCTTGCAATCATAAAATACCAGAATGGGTTAAAGCAACTTATCACCAACCATTTCAATTGATATACGGTTTCTGTGATTTTTGTATTGCAAGGTCGAAAGTGGTTGAAATTGGCTTAAAAAAAAACTATCAGCACAGGATCGCTTCTTTACAACAGAATATCTGCTAAATAAAGAGGCAATATAGTTACTTTTCTGGAAATCCCTTTGGGCATTTTTGAAATTGAAAGCAGGTTGAAATTAAAACAGCCAAAAGCCTTGTACACACGCCACTAATGCAGCTGCTGTCTGATATGCAGCTTTAAGCCCCATACACACTATCAGTTTTTCTGCTGAGTTTTTCCTTCAGGTTTACCAAAACCATGTAGTAGAAGGGCCTGCCTGATTGCATACAAATTGAAACTCCTAAGGTTTGACTTCATATTACATGGTTTTGGTAAATCTGAAGGAAAAACTCAGCAGAAAAACTGATAGTGTGTATGGAGCTTTACCCTGTGTTCTGATCCTGTGCATGTATCTGATCCAGTATTTGACCTGGCTTTCTGACCATGCTGTTGTCTCCAGTCCTGACCGTTGGCTTGCCTTGACCCTAATTATTCCTGCCTGTCTGCCTGATTTCCTGTTGCCAAACCCAGCTTGAACTCTGACCATTCTTTGCCTGCTGTTTATGATAGACTGGTCCTCTATGTGTGACCTGGCTTATCTGACTCTGCTCCAGTCTTTCTGCTTCCAGCCTGTGTAGCTCCAGTACTGCCATCCTGAATCCACAGCATACCTGCATCTGCTGTTCCTGCTACCTTCTGCTGTTCAGCAATCCAGTCTGATCCTGCTACTCATCAGCTGCCACTACCAATGGAGGACTTTGCAATCGCTCTTATCTCACCGTGCTCTTGCAACCACTGTTGCAATTCCAATAGTCCTTGGGCTGGGGCTGTACGAGAGCTCTCACTCTACTCGTCAGGCTTTCCCAGACGGTAGGTAACAGTTTATGTCTTTTTTAGAATCTAAAACCCCAAATTTTGAGGTTCTCCCCAAATTGGGCCTTAACATTCTTATTTCCCCCGTTATCCGATGCCTAAAATTTGTGTAGTTCCATACATCTATTTTTCAAAAACCCCAAAACACATTGTGTCAACATGCGCTATCTCCCATCACAGGGTATCGATGGATGTGTTTTAGGGGTGCAACCCCTTCCTCATAACTAAAGTAGCTCAGAGGAAGGGGTTGCACCCCCGAAACGCTTCCATTGATACCCCATGATGGGAGATAGCACATGTTGACACACTGTGTGTTTTGTGGGTTTAGAAAAATAGATGTTTGTAACTACACACATTTTAGGCATGGGATCATAAGGGTCATTTAACCACAGCCCTGGAAGGATTTGCCCCCTTCCTGACGAGAGCACTTTTTGCAATTGCAATTGCATCACTTTAATTGACAATTGCGTGGTCGTGCGACATGGCTCCCAAACAAAATTAACGTCCTTTTTTTCCAACAAATAGAGCTTTCTTTTGGTAGTATTTGATCACCTCTGCAGTTTTTATTTTATGCACTATAAACGATAAAAGAGCAACAATTTTGAAAAAAACGCATTATTTTTTACTTTTTGCTATAAAAAATATCCCCCCAAAATATATAAAAAAACATTTTTTTTTCCTCAGTTTAGGCCAATACGTATTCTTCTACAAATTTTTGGTAAAAAAAACGCACACGGTTTGCACAAAAGTTATAGCGTCTACAAAATAGGGGATAGTTTTAAGGAATTTTTATTAATATTTTTATTTTTTATTAGTAATGGCAGCGATCAGTGATTTTTATCGTTACTGCGACATTATTGCGGAGAATAATATAGGATAGGACAATTTTGACACATTTTTGGGACCATTGGAATTAATACAGCGATCAATGCTATAAAATTGCATTGATTACTCTAAAAATGTCACTGGCAGTGAAGGGGTTAACCACTAGGGTTAAGTGTGTCCTGGGGAGTGTTTTTAACTGTATGGGGGATGGGCTAGCAGTGACAGGACACTGATCGCTGCTCCAGATGACAGGGAGCAGGTGATCAGTGTCTTGCCACTAGGCAGAATGGGGAGATGCTGTTTACATCTCCCTGTTCTTCAGCTCCGTGACACGATTGTGGGTATCCCAGCGGCAAATTCAAAGTACGTTACTTTGTCCAGCCGTGCCATTTTGCCGACCTATATATGCTGACAGCGGTCGGCAAGTGGTTAATTGTTATGCCTCTACATATACGTGGCTTTTTGGTTTTTAGAGGGGTGAGATCACCCCATCTGAGGAAGGCAACATCCACACAGTCTTGGGATACTAATGTCTCATTTGGCCTTCACTTTACCAAACTCAAACTTTGTAAGTTTCTGAGTTTGGGATGTGTATCAAATGTTTTAGAACATGCCTGTTTAGCAACAAAAAAGGAGAAATAATGCAAAAGATACATGTTATATACCAAGATGTTGGTTTGTTTTAAAATTTTAAATGCACATGTGAGTGCTCTGAGTAAAATGTTTTTTTACTAAACAATGTGTGGCTTATTATTTCATTGCTCAATACCAGTGTATTTCATATGTTGCAGTTACAGTGACAATGTGCTCTTAAATGTGGGCCTCCAAAAAATTAAAGGAGTTTTAAAGGCATAATGTTTTTGAACTTCATGCATTAGATCCATTAAAGCGGGAGTTCCACCATTTTTTGTTTTTAAAAGTCAGCAGCTACAAATACTGCACTGACTTTTAAAATAAGGACACTTACCCGCCCAGCGCGCCCGCGATGTCGGCACCTGAAGCCAATCTCTCGATTGGCTCTCGGGTGCTGCCGCCGCCATCTTCGGTATGGGAATCAGGAAGTGAAGCCTTGCGGCTTCACTTCCCGGTTCTCTACTGCGCATGTGTGAGTCGCTCTGCGCAATAAGGATGGTCCCCGCTGTCTCTGGGATCCGTGTGTTTCCCAGCAGACAGCGGGGAACCCACAGGAAGGTGCGTAAATACCCGCATATTCTGCGGATATCTATGCCGGAAATGGGTGCAAATACCTGTACTATGCAGGTATCTGCACCCCCCCCCCCTCCCCCCTAAAAGGTGCAAATTGTGACACCGGAGGGGGGGAGGGTTCCAATGAGCAGAAGTTCCACTTTAGGGTGGAGCTCCGCTTTAAGAACAAAAACATTGCGTGGGTGTAGCAGACCCACAGCACACCATAATAGTTAGCTGAAGAAGATATCGTCACCTCATGTAGCAATTAAGGTAAATTTGCACTATTGGAGCAAGTGGCCAAAATAAAGCTAATTTTGGAACATATTAGACATATAAGAAACACAGACAACAGTAGTTCAAATGAAATAGGAGTTTATGATCTACAAAAAAATATATAAATGGTCAGCTACAATTTGCAGCCAAGCCACTGCCCCTCTACCCACAAAATATTCCAGGAATTTCTGCCGTAAATCTTGAGCAATTTGTGAGGGCAATCCAGCATGGGCATTTTCAATAGCCGTCAATAACACGTCACTTGGCATTGAGGCTAGGTAGCTGGTAGCATTCCTCCTTAAAAAATTTGATAGAATACAGCAGCACAGGACCACGTGGTTTATCTTGTAGAGTGCCAGGTTGATTGGAGTCAAAAACAGCCTGAAGCGACTCGATAGGATGCCAAAGGCATTTTCAACCACTCTTCTGGCACGAGAGAACCTGTAATTGAAGATTCTCTGCTCTGGGGTGAGGTTTCTCATAGGAAATGGCTTGATCAGATTTTCCCCCAGAGCAAACACCTTATCTGCCACAAAACCAAAATTGAGGCCCTCAATATTCTCCTCAGCAGGTGGCAAGTTTAAGGTGCCATTCTGGTGTCACTTGTAGAACTCTGTCTGCATAATCACTCCTCCATCAGTTTTGTGGCCGTTCTTCCCAACATCCAAATACAAGAACTCGTAGTTGGCAGACACTACAGCTAGCATGACTATGCGTCAAACGCCCTTATAGTTAAAATAATAGGAGCCAGAGTTTGGTGGTGGTACAAATCCAGACATGCTTGCTTCTGCACATAACATTGCAAGCAGATTTGACACAAACGTGCTTAGGCAACATAAGGATACACTTAAATGAGTATTTAAAGACAAAAGTGGAAGGTCAACATATCTGATTTATTCATTGTTTGCATAAATAATCAGTGATACTTTGGCCAGCCCCTCCTTACTTACACTATTGGCAGCCCAGAGGACATGTAAGAAGTGTCATAATCTAAAAAAAAAAAATTGACATTATGATTTACCCATCAATATAATAGGAGACAAAAACTTAAGTTTTAATTTGTAGGTAATCAGGCAGGACCTTGCACTACATGGTTTGGTGAATTTATACAGAAATTTGAACACGAAAGAGGGATAGTGTGTATGGGTTTTGCAAAGTCAGCAGATAGAATATTTGAATCTGTTGACTTTGCATTTTTCGGGGGGAGGGAGGGTTCCAAATGAGTTTGAGCCCAAAAAATGGCCTCTTGCACTCTGCCTGAATTTGAGGACCACAATAACTTTTGTACACATTTTAGGGATTGTTTAGGGTAAGTCCCAAAATGTAGCTGAAAAAAACATTGTTAATTAAGTTACTAGGCTAAGTGTGTATGAGCCCAGGATAGCATGCTGGGGAGGTTAGTGAAGGAAAATATGCATGTAGGGCAAAAAAGGAGCAGGGAAAGCTTACAGCATGAGGACAAAGAGGACATTTACAGCATATTACAAGGATAATTATGTAATCAGCAAATTAATAAAATACATTAGCAAACATAAATACATAGAATGTGATCTTAACCACTTGCTTACTGGGCACTTAAACACCCTTCCTGCCCAGACCAATTTTCAGCTTTTGATGCTCTCACACTTTGAATGACAATTACTCAGTCATGCAACACTGTACCCAAATGATTTTTTTGTCCTTTTTTTCCCCACAAATAGAGCTTTCTTTTGGTGGTATTTGATCACCTCTGGGGTTTTTATTTTTTGCACTATAAATGTAAAAAGACCGAAAATTTTGAAAAAAACGTATATTTCTTTGTTTCTGTGACAAAATTATGCAAATTATTAATTTTTCTTCATAAATTTTGGCCACAATTTATACTGCTACATATCTTTGGTAAAAATAACCCAAATTAGTGGATATTATTTGGTCTTTGTGAAAGTTAGAGAGTCTACAAGCTGTGGTGCGAATCATAAAAAATTGATCACATCTGATGTACTGGTGGCCTATCTCATTTCTTGCAACCCGAACAAGTCAGGAAAGTACAAATACCCCCCAAATGACCCCTTTTTGGAAAGTAGACATTCCAAGGTATTTAGTAAGGGGCATGGTGAGCTTTTTGATGTTGTCATTTTTTCCCACAATTCTTTGCAATATTAAGATTTTTTATTTTTTTTCCACAAAATTGTCATTGTAATAGGTTATTTTTCTCACATGGCATGTGTATACCACAAATGACACCCCCAAAAAAATTCTGCTACTCCTCCTGAGTATTACAATACCACATGTGTGGGACTTTTTCACAGCCTGGCCACATAGAGAGGCCCAACATGCAGGGAGCGCCATTACATGTTCTAGGAGCATAAATTACACATCTAACTTGTTGACTACCTATTACACTTTTGAAGGCCCTGGAGCACCAGGACAATGACACGTGACACTGATGACAGATGTCACTGATATGTGGCAATAATGACACCTATATGTGGCACTGATTACACGTGGCACTAATATGTGACACTGATGACAGATGGCACTTATACGTGGCACTGATGACAGATGTACTAATACGTGGCACTGATGACAAATGGCACTAATACGTGGCACTAATACGTGGCACTGGGGGCAGGTAGCACTGGGGAGGATGGCACTGGGGTGGATGGTACTGGGGAGGATGGCACTGGGGCGGATGGCACTTTTTTTTACTTTTTTTTTTTTTTTACTTAAGGCCGCTGCAGCCATTCATCTCTCCCTTCTCACATGCGGTCTGTGTGAGGAGGGAGAGCGGCGCTGAGAGATGATCTCATATGTTTACATATGAGATCATCTCTCATTGGATAGGCCGATCGCGCTGTAAACGGCCGCTGTGATTGGCCGTTTACAGCGATCTGTGACTGGCGGTGTCCGAGGGACACGGCCAGCATAGAACTTCCCCGATGCGCACTCCCAGGAGCGCGCATTGCGGAAGTAAACAGGAGGACGTCCAGGGACGGCCTCTCGGCAGATACCGTCCGCTCTGTAGCCGTCTTTCGGCTATAGGGCAGGCATGAAGCGGTAAAAGGTAAAAACTTAGCCTAATATAGTCCTTCTGCAGGACTTGAATGATGGCTGAGCAGGTCTCTAGAATAATGATTCCCAGAGCCTGGGGGGAGATCCCAGGCGTAAACTTGAGGTCCTGGAGACTTCAACCCATCGCCAAGTACCGCAGGGTGCCTATAAGCCTTTGCTCTGGAGTGATGGAAAGCCTCATACATGTGGCCTGCTTCTTAATATAGGGGGTCACCAATGCCAAGAGTTGGTGAAAGCAGGGGTCCGTCATCCGGAGATAATTCCGAAAATCATCTGGATTATTCTCCTGGAGCTCCCACAGCAATGGCATATGACATAATTGGTCTGGATTAAGCAACCAATTTTTTGGTCCAAGAACTCCTGCTCCTCCTGTTCCTGGACAGGACTTGGGTCAAAGCAATAACTCCTAGCCCAATAATCACAGTTTCTCTCCTCCGATTATGCAACATGGCTGGTTGGCGAACGGCTGTTGAGAAATTAACTGAAAAGTGCAAATCAACTCTCACCAAACTTCTACTAACACGAAATTAGCAGAAGGAGCCCAAAGGGTGGCGCCTGAGAAATTAACTTCATCTTTATAGTCTCCTAGTATGTCTAGTACATCACTACGTTCGCATTGTCGCCCCGACAATTTGTTTACCGTTAGTATACAGGACAAGATCCCGGCACATGCCCTATTAACAAAAAGCAGGCACTCGGTTGGCCAACAATCGTATCGTGTGTACAAGGCTTTAGGCTGGGTTCACACTGATGAAAATTGAATTCGCATAGCAGGAGATTGTGACTGGCTCTCTATGGAACCAGTTCACAAATCTCCACAGCAGCACCGGGGGGAATTGCACAGGAGCCCTGTGCGTCTTTTGGTCTGTTTCAGGTCTAAATCCAACTCAAAATTCAGGCTGAAATCGGACCTGAAATGGTGAACAGGGACGCACCAGACTCCTGCAATGAGCCGCTGCGTGTTCTAGTTTAAACCCAGCCTTAAACTGCTATGTGTATGACCTGCAAAGAGTTGCCTGCCACCAATCTTTTAATGTTTCAAACATATAGCTTGAGCTTTCATGAGCTGCGGGGTGGGGAATGACTTGGCCTGCAGCTCATTGAAGTACAAAAAAGTGGAAGTTCAGAGTTCAGATTAGAGATAGTTTTGGAGGACAACCAAGCACATCTCTAGTAGGGAGCAGACAGGAAGATGGTTATGTTACATTATAGATAGCAAGCAAGCTAATAAGCCTATTACTTACCTTAAAAGACTGCATCTCAGGGCATGATTCATCCCTTGATTCTGTACTGCTGATGCTGAATACAGTACCCAACTAAAGTCATTATAAACCCTTGTTTTTTGTTTTTTTTAACCAGTTCCCGACCGGCGCACGCAGATGTACGTCGGCAGAATGGCACAGGCAGGCATATTGGCGTACAGGTACGTCCAATCTTCAATGCTGCCCGGTCGGGACCCCCGTGAGTTCGGTCGCGGGTCCCGCAGACTCGATGGCCGCGGGCATACCCGCGATTGTCTCACGGGACGGCTGAATGGAGGAAATGCCGTGTAAACAGCATTTCCCCATTCTGCCTAGCAACTAGTGACGCTGATCTCTGCTCCATGTGATTGGAGCAGAGATCAGTGTTCACTAAATGAAAGCCCAGCCCCCACGCAGTTAGTAACACACCCCTAGGAACACTTAACCCATACACTGCCACCCCCTGGTTAACCCCTTCACTGCCAGTGTCATTTACACAGGAATCTGGCAATGGTCCCAAAAATGTGTCAAAAATGTCCGATGTGTCCGCCGCAATGTCACATTCACAATAAAAATCGCTGATCGCCACCATTATTTACTAGTAAAAAAAAAATAATACATTTTTTTTAATAAAAATGCCATAAAACTATCACTATTTTGTAAACGCTATAACGTTTGCGCAAACCAATCAATAGTCGCTTATTGCGATTTTTTTATACAAAAAATATGTAGAAGAATACATATCGGCCTAAACTAAGGGAAAAAAATGTTTTTTTATATATTTTTGGGGGATATTTACTATGACAAAAAGTAAAAAATTATGTGTTTTTTTTCAAAATTGTCGCTCTATTTTTGTTTATAGCGCAAAAAATAAAAACCGCAGGGGTGATCAAATACCACCAAAAGAAAGCTCTATTTGTGGGAAAAAAGGACGTCAATTTTGTTTGAGAGCCACATCGCACGACCGCGCAATTGTCAGTTAAAACGACGCAGTGCCGAATCTCAAAAAGTGGTCTGGTCTTTGACCAGCAAAATGGTCCGGTCTGTAAGTGGTTAAATAACACACATATCATACTTACCTCCACTGTGCAGTTCGTTTTGCCCAGTGTGGCCCGAACCTTGTCTTTTGGGGTCTCCCGGGGGCACTCAAGGCTCCTCCTTGCATCGGTAAACCCCCTGGGAGAAGTGGATAGACACAGAATGCCAGACTCGGCCCAGCCCCCCGGCACCTGCGTCATGGGATTTGTTGACAGCAGCGGGAGCCACTGGCTGTGCTGCTATCAATCTATCCAATCAAGAGCCAAGAAGCCCCGGGTAGAGAGGTACAGCGCGTCTCCGCCGAGGGAACAAACAGGCTCAGTTGTGTAAAATGGAGGGGGGGGGGGCTAGGGGGCCGGTCAGTGTCAGAAGTTTTTTCACCTTAATGCATAGGATGCATTAAGGTGAAAAGACACGAGGGTTTACAACCCCTTTCAATTTCCTCTGATTGTAGGAAAGGCTTAGGCTGTGGCCTGAAAGAACTATCCAGGTGTATTGCCTTGTGCTAAACAGGGTCTACTATGTCAGTTTAATGTTTGGCTGGGCTGTAGTTAGCTCAGACTGATTGTTTAGTTTTCACCTGTTTTTTCCCTAAGCTTAAATGCAAAGTCCAGCCTAAGCTTGTTTGGCTGGGCTTCTACTATTGATCACAGGAGTGCCATTCATTTTGCAGTCCTGTGACCCATTTTCAGCACAGAGCGGGCTGAAGTCCATTTTTTTCTGACTTTACAGGATTCAGTCCAGGCACCCTGTCATCATTTCTTGCAAAAACGTGAAAAATTTCTAGACAAGACTCTGAGCACCCCTTTGTGGCTGAACCAATGCAGATTCATCATGCCTCTGAACACACAGTTGTACAGGGAGCAGATTCTACAGATATTGCCGAACAGAGTTTAAGACCCAAACGTACAATAAAACCTACACAGAAACTCAGAGAAAACTATGAAGCCACTAGAGATAAGTTCTGTAACATTCTGTCAGACTTAAGGGACAGAACTTCACACTGCATGTCAGTTTTGTCCCACTTTCATGATCAACCAGCTGAACTAAGGCCTCATACACACGATCAAACAATCCGGTGGAAAAGTCCGGCGGACTCAAGTCCGCCCGTGTGTAGGCTCCGACGGACTTTACCCAAAAGTCCGGCGGACTAAGAAAGTATTTTTGCAGTCAAATCTGTCCACCGGCCTCGCATTTCGCCGGACAGTATGGCCTTGTGTGTGTCAGTCCGCCGTACTTTTGAAATGAACTGACTTTTCCCGCCCGGAGAAAAGTCCGCTCATTTTGAGCGTGGCTCCAGGTAGTCGGGGCCAGCGAAGGAGGCGTCGCTGGCCCTGCCACCTGGTATGGACTTAAAGGGGAATCCCTACGCCGAAAAATCGGCGTGGGAGTCCCCCCCAGGTCCATATCAGACCCTTATCAGAGCACGCTACCCGGCTGGCCAGGAAAGGAGATGGGGACGAGCGAGTGCCCCCCCTCCTGAGCTGTACCAGGCCACGTGCCATCAACATGGGGGGGTGCCTTGGGGAAGGGGGGGGCCACGTGGCCCCCCACCCCAAAGCACCTTGTCCCCATGTTGATGAGGACAAGGGCCTCTTCCCGACAACCCTGGCCGCTGGTTGCCAGGGTCTGCGGGCGGGGGGCTTATCGGAATCCGGGAGCCCCCTTTAATAAGGGATCCCCCAGATCCCGGCCCCCCACCCTATGTGAATGAGTATAGGGTACAATGTACCCCTACCCATTCACCTGTGAAAAAAGTAAAAAAAAAAAACACAACACACAAGGGTTAAAATAGTTTATTGCACAGCTCCGGGGGTCTTCTTCCGTCTTCGGGGGTCTTCTCGCTGGACTCCTCCGCTATCTTCTGCTCTTTTGCTAGCTCTTTCACTAGCGGAGGAGCCCGGCTTTCTTCTTTGCCGCCGCCCTCTTCTTCTGACTTCGGGGGTCTTGTCCTCCTCTTCGGTTCTTCTTTTGCCGCTGCCGCTGTCGCCGTCTTCTGTTCTTCTCTTCTGGAGATGTTGCCTCATCGCTGTCTCCGGTCACAATGGCAGGAACGCGGCGTGCGGCGACTTATATAGGGACATTACCGGATGATGTCCCCGCCCATTATGATGTCACAGTCCCAGAGGATGCTGAAAATGGAAAGGGAGGAAGCAGCTGCCCTAGTCCTCAAACAAAGAATGGGAGAAAATGTTGACTCCGTCCCAGCGGAACTGCAAGACCCAGTTGAACGCACTAGTGAATATGTACCAAAGCATAATGTTTGCAATGATACAGAGTTATCTCCTGTATGTCTTACTAACAACACTATTCTGACTCTCAACACAGAGATCACTCAGCTCCAAATGCCTGAGCCTCTTCAAGTCTACAACACAAGTGCATCTATGCAGCAAACCGCATCACCTCTTGCTGACAACAACATGACTTCCAGTGACAAGCCGCAGCTCAAGCCACAGCCAGAACAAGCCTTAGGGACTACACCACAGTTAAACGCTCTTGCAACATCATTTCATCCTGGTAAACATCACCCTACTTCACCAGAGAACTTTCACACCTGAGAGGTTCCACAAGTTACTTTGGCACAGAAGAGTGAGAGATCAGACTTGAATGACTTTGCCAGATATATGGTATGCCGTGAGCTCATTAACACTACCCTCTCAAGGTCTGACGACTTTCTGGAGAGCTACAGGGCCTGGAGATCAAACTTCAAAGCTGTCATTGCTGATCTCAACCTTAGTACCAAGGAGGAACTTAATTTGCTCATAAAGTGGCTGGGGCCAGAATCTGCAGATTGTGTTAAAAGACTGAGTGCATGTTGACCACCCAGATACAGGTCTTGTTCCTGCATGGACAAGACTTGAGCAAGCCTATGGCAGCTCTGAAACCATAGAAAGCGCTCTATTCAAGAGACTGCAAAACTTCCCAAAAATAGGAAACAAAGACTATCGCAAGCTCCAAGAACTGAGTGATCTGCTCATGGAGCTGGAGTTGGCAAAGGCAGACCCACGTCTACCTGGATTAAGCTTCCTGGGCATTGCTCATGGTGTCAATCCAGTGGTGTCTAAACTGCCATACAGCCTGCAAGAGAAATGGGCACAACAAGGCTCACGGTACAAAAGACACTATAACATATTGGGCGGCACAGTGGTGTAGTGGATAGCACTCTCACCTGGCAGTTAAAAGGGTTGCTGGTTTGAATCCCAACCATGACACTACCTGCTTGGAGTTTGCATGTTCTCCTTGTGCCTGCGTGGTGTTTCCTCCAGGTACTCCAGTTTCCTCTCACGCTCCAAAGGCATGCAGGTAGGTTAATTGGCTTCTGTCCAAAAAATTGGCCCTAGTATATGATTGTGGGCTCCTTGAGGATAGGGACTGATGTGAGTGTGCATTGTACAGGGATAGGGACAATTGTAGACACTCACTCAGGATGAACTGGTGTCTTTATTCAACCTTACTAACTATGTAACTATGTATCTTTTCCTCTATTCGCATATTTTTGCAGGTTCATCAGTGATCAAGCCTGGATGAGAAATGATCCCAGCTTCAGTGAACCCAACTTGCCTGCTTCATCATCATCATCATCTTTATCAAGGTATGATAACATAGCAGCTAAACATAGAGACTTTAATAGAACAATATCTGTAAGGACAGACATCTTACCACCCGTATCCTCCACATGCGCACCAGTGTGATTCAGGTGACAAAGATAAAGACCCTAATCGTCAGTGTCTTATTTACAAGAAGCCTTTCCCCCTAAAGAAATGTTGTGGGCTTAGGGCAAAGTTTTTACAAGAGCGCAGGGAGATTCTTCAGAAACTTGGAATATGCTACAGGTGCTGTGCTTGTTATGGACAGTTTGCTAAAGACTGTAAAGCTTTCATCAAGTGCACAGAATGCAGTAACAACAGACAGCTATGCATCCGGGCCCACCCTCAGACAATCCGCAGCAGCTTCCTACCTCCAGCCCTGTCTAAAGTCATGGCGGGGAGCAACAAGGCCATGCTCCAGCCACAGCTAACGTTTCTTCCTCATGCACAGAAGTCTGTGGAGAAGGCTTAGATCACAAATGCTGTGCTAAGATATGCCTAGTCAAGATATACCCAAACCTGAGGAAACTATTAGGTTATATGCCATAATAGATGAACAGAGCAACAGATCCCTGGTTAAGCCTAAATTCTTTGAGATCTTTGGTATAGAGGGACACACATCACCGTATACTCTCAGAACCTGTTCTGGTTGTGAAGAGACCTTCGGTAGAAGGGCCGATGGATTCATGGTTTCTCATATCAATAAGGGAGAGGGCATACACTTAGTCGAGTGTGACCAGATACCAGATGAAAGGGAATCAATTCCTACTACAGAAGCTGCATATCAACATCCTCACTTGAGGCACCTTGTTAATGAAATTCCTGCAATGGACATGAATGCTGAAATCTTGATCTTGCTAGGAAGAGACATTTTCAGAGTACACAAAGTACGCAAGCAGTGCAATGGACCTGATGATGCTCCTTACACACAAAAACTTGATCTAGGCTGGGTAATCGTGGGCAACGTATGCTTGGATAGAATCCATACGTCATCCGAGATCCACTCCTTCAAAACTTACATGTTAGGAAACGGATGTGCATCCCACTTCAAACAGTGCCCTCGCCGTTATGAATTAAAAGAGAAGCCTCATGACATTATCCAAGTGCTCAATGTCACTCCTAACCTTTGTGATGACAACCTAGGTACCACAGTGTTTTTTTACTACAAGCGATAACAAAATAGCCTTGTCAGTTGTAGACAGAGAGTTCTTCTAAATAATGGACAAAGAATTCTTCCAGAATTCTAAAGATTGGGATGCTCCACTACCAATAGACCAGCTTTCAAAGTCCTGGAAACAATCTCTACATGCCTTAGACGGAATCCGTATACCACGCTGCTACACTTCTGCCTCCCTTGCCACAAGTCAGAGGAAAGAGTTTCACATCTTCTCAGATGTAAGCTTCACATCTTCTCTAGAGCATGTACTGAGGCCATAGCAGCTGTTGCTTACCTCAAGGTAAGAGATTCCTCTAATCAAGCCTACATAGGGTTTCTGTTTGGGAAAGCTAAGTTAGCACCTAAGCCTGAACACAAGATTCCTAGGCTTTAACGTCAGATTCTACACAGACAGCAAAGTTGTTCTGGGCTACATATACAACCAGACTAAACGTTTCTATGTCTATATCAGCAACCGTGTAGAGAGACTCAGGAAATCCTCTAAACCTGAACAATGGCATTATGTTCCATCTGAAATTAACCCTATAGATCATGCCACCAGGCCAGTGTCTGCAAGTGCCTTTGCAAATTCTTCTTGGTTAACAGGTCCTGAATTCCTGCTCAATCATCTAGAAGAAACCACATCTGATGTCTTCAGTCTTCTAGAACCTGACAAAGATGCAGAGATTCGTCCTGAAGTTAAAACCCTCATCACCAGAACTGAACAAAGACTCGTCCTGGGTTGTCAACGCTTTGAATGTTTCTCCAAGTGGAGAAGGCTTTACGCACCACCGCAAGGTTAGTCTATATTGCAGATTGCTTCCACACAAAGCCCACAGATGTTCACTGTCAAGGTTGGCACGTGTGCCAAAAGCTTCTTTCTGCAAAAGACATTGCTGAAGGTGAACTGATCATAATACTCAGTGTACAACAGAGTGTCTTTTTCGCAAAATTAAATGTATCCGTGACAAGAGGGACAAAAAACAAAGGGGCAAAAAACAACCAATTGCGAACCTGAATTTATTCATTGACATTGATGGTATGTTAAGAGTTGGTGGACGTTTAACCACTTAAGCCCCGGACCAATTTGCAGCCAAAGGACCAAGCCCCTTTTTGCGACACTGCGTCGCTTTAACTGACAATTGCACGGTCGTGCAACGTGGCTCCCCAAAAAAATTGGCGTCCTTTTTTCTCTCACAAATAGAGCTTTCTTTTGGTGGTATTTGATCACCTCTGCGGTTTTTATTTTTTGCGCTATAAACAAAAATAGAGTGACAATTTTGAAAAAAATTCAATATTTTTTACTTTTTGCTATATTAAATATCTCCAAAAATATATAAAAAAACATTTTTTTTCCCTCAGTTTAGGCCGATACATATTCTTCTACATGTTTTTGGTAAAAAATGCAATTAGCGATTATTGATTGGTGTGCGCAAAAGTTATAGCATTTACAAAATAGGGGATAGTTTTATAGTATTTTTATTAATTTTTTCTAGTAATGGCAGCGATCAGTGATTTTTATTGTGACTGCGACATTATGCCAGATACATCGGACATTTCTTTACACATTTTTGGGACCATTGTTATTTATACAGCAATCAGTGCTATTTAAATGCACTCATTCCTGTGTAAATGACACTGGCAGTGAAGGAGTTAACCACTAGGTGGCAGTGTAGGGGTTATGTATTACGTGATGTTTTTATTTTATTTTAGGGGCGTGGCCTGGCTTGTGACATCACTGATCGTCCTTCCCTATAAAAGGGAACAGATGATCGGTGACAGCCACACAGGAAAGCACGGGGAGAGGTTTGTTTACCCAGACCTCTCCTCGTTCTTCAGCTCTGTGACCCAATCGCGGGACACCAGTGGCGATTGGGTCTGCTGGTCCCGTGGCCTCGGCCACGGAGCACAGGACCGTGTCGGGAGCGCGCAGCCAGCGGCGCACTCCCGACCCACGGCTGGGCATTTAAAAAATCACGTACCGGTACGTGATTGTGCCCAGCCATGCCATTCTGCCGACGTATATCGGCGTGAGGCGGTCCTTAAGTGGTTAAACAAGGCTGAGTTGAGTGAGCAAGAACAGAATCCTCTCATTACACCTGCTTGCCATCACATCACCACTTTGCTCATACGGCATTACCATGAAGGGGTTAAGCACCAAGGTAGACACTTCACAGAAGGTGCCATAAGAGCTGCAGGCCTTTGGATTATAAAAGCAAAAAGACAGATCACAGCTACAGTGCACAGCTGTGTTCAGTACCGCAAACGGAGAGGGAAACATCATCAACAGCAAATGTCAGATTTGCCAGCTGCCAGGTTAAGTACTGACCCACCTTTCACTCATGTTGGTTTTGATGTCTTTGTGCTTGCCGCACACATTGAAGTAACAGAATCTATGGATGCCTCAAGTTTCATCAATGCTCTAAACCCTTGTACACACGGTCGGACATTCCGATGGGCAATGTCCGATCGGACCGTGTTGTCGGATAATCCGACAGTGTGTGGGCTCCATCGGACTGTTTCCATTGGAGTATCCGACGGAAGTTTTCCAGCTGGGCTATAAAATTTTCCAACAACATGATCCGATCGGACTTTGTCCGATCATGTGTAGAGAATTCCGATCGGACAAAGTGCCACTGTCATGGTTATGCAGTGATCTTCCTGTGTTTGCTTACCTTCCCCCATGTCTTCAGACTAAGAGGTCAGCCACTTCCACCTGGTGGTTTTTATAACCTCTCCTCTAAGCATGGCTCCACCCCAGGCCCTATCAGGGAGCCCTATATTAACCTGTGCACTGCAGGCCATCAGTGCTGATCAACCATTGTGTATTCCTTTGTGTGTTAGCTTCCTGTTTCCTGCCGTGTGCTCTGCTTCTGTTTTCCGTTACCGACTTTGGCGTGTCTTGACTATCCCTGTTTGCCTGTGATCCTGACCTTTTGGCGTGTACCCGACTATTCTTGTCTGCTTGTGGCCCCGACCTTGGCTTTGTCCCTCACCATCCCTATCCTCCTGTTGCCTACTGTGGGTGTGAGCTGGGGGACCCTGGGGGTCACGACCTGAAGCCAGTTGCAGCCAAATCCATCCTCACCACTGGAGGCCCAGGGAATCTTACGCTCTAACCCCAGTGGGATCTGTCCCCCGTCTGCAGCAGTCAGCCATAGGGTCCACAACCTTGCGGTGCACTCCTGATCCCTACGGTGTGCACCTGTCACCTCGCCTCAAGGTGACCTGACAGCCACGCATGCTCAGATCAAATTCCTAGACCAAAGCTATTGGCTAGTAGCCTGAACGTAGTCCCGTCCTAACGAAATAACGTCATCACGTTAAGTACGATCGGATTTTCTGACAACTTTGTCTGTGTGTATGCAACAGTTTCAGACAAAATCCGTCGGACAAGATCCGACGATTCCTAGCCATCAGAGGGCCAGTCAAGACACTAAGATCTGACTGTGAAACTAATTTTGTTGGAGCCTGTCCAGAGTTACAGCTCAACTCTAGGCCAATCCAAGACTTTTTAGCTAAAAAAGGCTGTACATGGATTTTCAATCCTCCTACATGGGTGACTCATGGGAGAGAATGATAGGCATCACACGTAAAATATTGGACTCTATGCTTATGGACTTTAACTTCACAAGACTTACCACGAGATTTTAACCACCTTCCTGGCAGAGGCATCTGCCATAATCAATTCAAGACCACTTGTTCCAGTGTCCAAAGATCCAGAGACCCCAACTATCCTTACCCCAGCTACTCTTTTTACCCAGAAGCTTGGGTCTCTTCCTATTCCATCTGGAAACTTTAAAGCAGGAAATCTGTGCCATGACCAATGGAAACGAGTACAGCACCTTGCCAACTGCTTCTGGAATCCTTGGAAGATGGAGAATCTTTCTACTCGCAGGAAATGGCAACAGCTGAACCCTAACATACAAGTTGGAGATCTCGTTCTGCTTAAGGACCAGCAAGCTGAAATAATCAAATGGCCCGTGGGACTTATTGTAAAGAGCGTTCCTAGTGATGTCGGTAAGGTACGTAAGGTGGAGGTGAAGGTTTCAAGACAAGGGAATGTAAAGACTTTCATCAGACCTATCACAGAACTTATTCTGCTCTTACCCTTTGGAGAATAAACTTGTTTGTGTACGCTGATGGATCCCACCTATGACTTCAAGAAGAAAGTGTCTTGAACTTTAGTTGTCATAACTTGAAGCCTTAAATTAATAGTTATTGTTATTGCATTACATGTATGTTCTTTTTATGTCTTTATGGTTTTTAAGACATCTAGCAAATTGCACTGTTTGTTATTTGCAGTTGCATAACTACTGATCTGTTGCACATAGTGACATTTACCATGACAGACGGGGAGTGTGCTGCCCCAACAGGGCATAGAATTTATATAGATTGCTTTCCTAACCATTTCTATGGATGTTTCATATTTAGTTCACATGCTGCCATCTAGTGACCTTTTGTGGAAATTAACTTGTTTTCTTATGTTCTTTTGCCCTGATGTTATGACACACTTCCTTTTGTATGTAATGCTCCACCCTTCTTCTTGTGATTGTACTTCCTGTGTCATGGATGCAGCTAACATGCCACATGTAGCAGGTCACCTGTATTCTGCATAGTAAGCTACGGACAATATCATCTTTTGACAGCATAAATACCACAACCTATTCATCTGTTTGTATCCTATCACCTGATGTTCAGAATAAAAGCACCTCTGTGGATATTTGGTGAGTTCAAGCTATCTGACGAGGATTGTCCTTAGTGGTTATATCTTATACAGGCCAGGCATAGAGGTCTCACAAGGGATAAATCACTTCACAGCAATCTGAGTCAGAATAAGAACTGTGATGAAGAGCAGCAAGGTGTGGCTGGTGGCAGCCATGTGGGATAGCATTTTTTCTGCAAGCAAGTGGACCTGGGATCAGTGGCCACAAGGGAAGCAGAAGGAGAAATGTCATGGTTTTTGCTCTCTGCACTACTTTATCAAGGGACTGAGAGTTATTGCCTATGATGGGCCTTTGCTGAGCTAACAACAAAACTCGTTCCCTCAAGAGAGAGCAGCAGGTGCTTTGTTGAGAAAACCAAGTTTGTGCAGGAAGAAGAAAAAGTGGAGTTTTTGTATATAGGGAGGAACTGTCCCTTTGTTCATAGTTCTTGATATTTTTCAAGTTGGACATCCCATAATTTCCTACCTCATCCATGTTATCAACCTCTAATAAAACATCAAAAACAAACCAAGGACTGATTTCTGCATTGGAGTGCATGAAGGAAATTCTATGTGACTGGCTGTGCAGCAGTGGAGACCTGGGACACAAGCGACTCCTACAGGGGTAGTGCTACACTTATAGTGTTGCCAGATTAGCTTAAAAGTTCTAACACTGTGGAGCTGGACATTAATCTGGAAATGGAGTGTCTGTAAGGCATCTGCTATGGTATCTGGGCCCCCTTACCTTCCCCTAATTAACCGTTTTGCAATAAAACTTTAAAAAGTCAAAAAGTGACTGGCACCCATGTCTCAGTGCCCAGTTTTAGCCATGGACTCAGCACTGGGGTGACATTTTAGTATGCCCCTGCTTCTGGAGCAGTGCTGTAACAAGGTCATCTAGAGCCCAGGGCAAACATGCAAAACTATGCCCACCCCCCTTCCCCCAAGATGTATGAGCATTATTTGTCAGCAAACCCCCCACAAATACACAGAGCATTAATCTGCTTCATGCATACCCCCTAAGCATAAATCCCACCTCCTACCAGTACAAAACCGCCCCTCTGCTGAAATCCCTCCTCTCAGCACAAATCCCCCCATCACCCAAATCCCTCCAGCTCAAGTGCCCCCCCCAAAAAAAAATCACCCCTCCCAGCACAAATTCTCTACAGTTACACCTGAAATTCCTACCCCCCCCCCCCACTTCAAATTTCTCGCTTCCAGCACAAATTTCCCCTAAATCCCCCCTCTTGGCACAACCCCCCCCCCCCCCACCAACACAAATCACCCAAAATCACCAATCTTAGCACTTCCCCTTCTAGAACAATACTTACCCATTGCCACCCCAAATTCCCCCTTCCATTCCCCCTTCCAGCACAAATTCCCCCCCCCCCTTGCATTTCCTTGTGGTATCCACCTACCTCACATGATAACACCAGGGCAGCTTCCCCTCCTGCCCATCCCTTGTCCTGGCCCTGCTTTGGTTGCTCTCCTGCCTTTGGGGTGTCAGAGGGGTGCTACATTAGCACGTAGGTCCAATTGAGGGTTCTGATTTAAGGATTTCCTGAACAACAATCCAGCTGCTCTTCCAATCATCACTAGAAAAGCAATTTGTCACATCTTTTCAGGCACCTGCCTCTGGTATCCATCAGCTGGCATGCAGTTGTTATGGTTCTAGTTTACTTGTTATAGCTTGAATTGCACTGGCTAAAGGCTACATTGATAACAGTGCAGCTGATGCATTCCCAGAAGTAAGGTGTCACATATTGCTGAATAGCTGACAAGTTTGTTGTTATTTTAATTTGCTCCCATGTTCTGTTTCCCTCCCTATACTACAGGCTTCAGAAAAGCTTCATAGTACAGAATTTGTAACGGCGCAGTCAAGAAATACGGACAGCTAGATCTACCAAGGGAGAAGCTTAACTCTGCCATTCTAACATTCAGGATGGAACTACGTGAAATACCTTTTGTCACTATTTGCTGAAGCACAACTAGCTGTGACATTTTCTGCTCTGTGTTAAACCATCTATGACATAGTCCATAGTCATGCCTGCATGACTTTAAAGTCCCTTGGAACAGTTTATTCAGTGAAATGAATGGCATGTATGTCCTAAGTGCCACATCCATATGGTGAGAGGCTGGACCATGAAGCCAAGCTGCCAGCACAACCTCCTCCCTGGGATGCCCTTGAGCTGGTCAGAGTGTGGGACAGTGACAGAAGGCAGCAAGCAGGAGCACACAGGCAGGATATTGGGTAATGGAGCCTGAAATGCCACAGGACTCAAAGTATGCCGCTATAACAGGGACATCTTTCACCGATAATCATGCACTCACTGAAGTCACTCATCGCATGGCCTATATCTCAGCACGACCTGTCTTTAAAGCCTCATTCATTGTATAATATATGTGTCTAATTCACATGGCTTGTCTGTCACAATGTCTCTCACACGCAGTTTGGGTGCGTGTTTGTCTCACATTTAGTATTGCTGTTTATTTAAGTAACTCATTCACAATAAATTCGGTTTTGTCCCTTCAACGGTCTGCTTGTCAAGCTGCGCTTGTCCTTATGCATTTACTCCAGCAGTGGCCTGTCTTTATAAATTATGTCACACCGTGTCTGGATTTCTCTTGGTCTACGCAGGAGAATATACAATTGGTTGAAATTAACCCATGCATTCCCCGACAAGGAGGTACTTGGCTCCTGGTTCGTAACATCATGGTTCTTTTGGCATATGTACGTTTTTGGAGGGGGACAATAATCATTTCATGGTATATAGCAGGGATATGCAGTTAGCGGACCTCCAGCTGTTGCAGAACTACAAGTCCCATGAGGCATAGCAAAACTCTGACAGCCACAAGCATGACACCCACAGGCAGAGGCATGATGGGACTTGTAGTTTTGCAACAGCTGGAGGTCCGCTAATTGCATATCCCTGGTATATAGTATTATCCATACTGTGAGTTCAATTTTAGGCTAAATTCACACTAGATGCGGCGCAAATTCGCAGCAACTTGGTTGCGAATTCGCACTGCATCTAAGTCACAAACCTCTTCATGCGAACTGAATGCAGAGTGTATGTTAAGTTAACCGCTTAAGCCCCGGACCATTTAAGACCAGACCACTTTTTGCAATTCGGCACTGCGTCACTTTAACTGACAATTGCGAGGTCGTGCGACGTTGTACCCAAAAAAAAACGCATTATTTTAAATTTTTTGTTATAATAAATATCCCCAAAAAATATATAAAAATGTTTTTTTTCCTCAGTTTAGGCCGATACGTATTCTTCTACATATTTTTGATAAGAAAAAATCACAATAAGCGTATATTGATCGGTTTGAGCAAAAGTTATAGCGTCTAAAAAATAGGGGATAGTTTTATGGCATTTTTATTAATATATATTTTTTTTTTACTAGTAATGGCAGCGAACAGCGATTTTTATCATGACTGCGACATTATGGCAGACATGTCGGACAATTTCGACACATTTTTGGGACCATTGTCATTAATACCGCGATCAGTGCGATTAAAATTGCATTGATTACTGTAAAAATGTCACTGGCAGTGAAGGGGTTAACACTAGGGGGCAGTGAAGGGGTTAATATGTATCCCAGGGAGTGTTCTAACTGAAGGGGGGAGGGGACTGTGCAGAGAAACTAACAGATTGCTGTTCATACTCTGTATGAACAGACGATCTGTCAATTCACTGCTCAGAGAACCGGAAACTGTGTGTTTACACACACAGCTCTCGGTTCTCCGCATGCCGCTAGTGATCGCGACCGCTGGGCACTCACATCGGCTCGGGGAGTGAGCGGGTGCATGAGCAAACGCCCCCCAGTGGGCGTTTATATTAGTGACGTAGCATAACTGCGATTCGTTCAAATGCAATGCAAATTCAGCCATACAGTTTGCATGGCTGAATTTGCACCACACAGACATCACATGTGATCTGCACAGCAATGCGGTGCAAATACAATAATAATAATTATAGTGCACTTAAACCCAACTATACATAATAATAGATAGTGCACAACAATGTGATAACCAATAATCCACAGACGTGCTAAATAACCAGTTACTAATGCCCCTTCCTCTATGAGTAGAGGTGTAATGGGTAGATCTGAAATGAGTGGAAGTTCTGCTGATTTTATCATCCAATCATGTGCAAGCTGTTAGAAAAGTTTTAAATGTTTATTGTGTGACTATTAGAAAAACAATAGTCCTGAGACTGATTTGTTAAAAAGCTTACTTCTGAGCACATTATTGTATTAACTCATTGTGTTGTTTTGTCCTAATTAACTCCATAGTAAGTAGGATGATTAGATTTAACTAAATATGATAGCCTAAGAATGTACAGGGAACATGTATAGCTTATAAAGTGCAAGCCTGTGCCATGACACGTTATTTATGTTCTTTCAGCCAATAGAAGCACGGAGATGTTATTCTTGTGGGATATGTGAGGGCGGAACACTTTCTTTTGTGGAGACTTTTTCTTCAGCTTTCGTCCTGTAAGCATGTCTCCCTGTTGTGGGCCACATCAGAAATACATTTTCCTGCTTCTCAGAACACCTGAAGTTTTTACTGATCACAAGGGAATTTCCTAACATTTTTGGTCTTTCGAGCCGGGAGCAACACGCTGGTTTTCAGATCAGACGGCCCGACAAATCTTCGGTGAGTATTGGACTTTGAAGCTCACCGAACCTTACAAGTCCCCCCAATCAATGTTATTTGGTGAAAAGGGGGCGGGGCCATAGATCTGAATTCCACTGTCTGTTTCCGAACCTTGTGTGATCCAGTCCAGGTGTTTGAGAGGTAAGATAATTTAAATTATTCTTAATTCTTTCTGAGTCTTTTCTTCTCTTTCTCTTGCTTCTGGTTTAATGTGTTGTAATTGCCGACATTGGTATTGATCGTATAATATCTAGATGATCCAGTGCTCGTAGACAGAGACACTTGGGGACGTTGTCTAAGGTAAAAAATTACGTCGCCCGCTGTCCGGACAGATAACAAAAAGATTTGAGGTATACCGAATGTCAGAGGTTGATTGATGACTATTTTAAGCGCTGTTTAGTTAAGTGATCTACAAAGATCGCAAGGCTAATTTTCTTCTGTGTGTGTTTACTTTATCTTTGTTGATGTTTTTTTTTCTCTTGTATTGACATGGTTTTTGTGCTGGTATTTCTCAGCAGATAAGAAGCCAAATTCACTGAACTCTCTCCCCCTCCCCCTCCCCTCATGGAAGGATTTCTCCTGATCCTGCAAGACGTTGTAAAAGTTAACCCTTGATTAGCTATGACAATACAGAAGGGTTATATTGTATATATTGAAACTTAGCATAAAAGAAAAAGAAGGTAGATGGCATTTTGGAGTAAATAGAATGAATGTTGTAGAATTATCAGGTGGCTTGATGAATGTGAAAAGAAATGAAAAAAAAAAGGCTGAGGATTTTTTCATTGCTACGAAGGTCAAGAAGCTGTTTCTCAGAAACAAGAAAATGCAGATTGCCTGACAGAGGTTAATTTGTGCATCTGTGAAAATATTAGGACTTTTGGTGGGAAAAAGAGTTTGAAAAATAGTCTAAGTAAATATTTATATTGGATTGGAGTTATTTTTAGAATTCATAGACTTTCAACTGTGGAGTGTTAATGATGCAATGCTGTTTATATTTGGGTACATTTATAAAGTCAAAAGGCAAAGTTCAAAAAAAGTATAGGTTAAAAATGGCGGCGTATTGGCTTCAGCATGCTAAAATTAGGGTAGAAGGACAAAGGACAAAGGAAAAATGCCAAGCCCAATTGCCCCTAGTGGACAAAGAGGATGATCTCATCTGCTATACCCAGAGACCACCTCCCTATGGTGGTCCTCCCCTCAGGTGCAAGTAACTGCTCAGAGTAACACCTTCCCTGTGACATCCACCCATCAAAGGAACCGCCTCTGAACAAAACCCCAATTCCACTTCCTCAATCTCTCCAGACAGTAGTTCAGTCTTGGAGATGAACAGATCGATCCTTGAAACATTAAATGACGCCATAACTCATGCACTGGGTGCCCCAGCAGGAGCCAAGAGACTAAGTAAACCTCCTATTAGGTATGGTGTGGAGGACGGTGAGGAATACCCCTTGATAGAGGTCCCAAACCCAAGGGGAGGACAGAATGATGCACTGGGCCAGCCATATCCCTTGACTATGACTGTTTTTCGACCATGGACTGACAGTGATATACAAAAGGCTACAGAACACATAAAACATCCAAAATTAGGTCCAGCTGAATTCATTGAAAACATAGAGGGATTACGGAACAGTTATAAATTGAATGGGGTGGAAGTAGAGAGAGCCCTGAGGAGAGTATTAGGGTCAGATTGGGCTTCGGTAAAGGGGGATTGGGACCCCTGCGCCCCAGCAAATGCACATGGACGGGGGGATCCATTGCTTCCAGAAAGCCCAGACTTAGGAAACAGGTTGACTGCCCTACTGAACAGATGCCAGCTTAGATGGGTATAACGGACTGATTGGCAAAAAATAAATAAATATGACAGTACAAGAAGACAAAGAACGTGTCAGTGACTACCTAAATAAATTACAACAGATTTTTAGAGTGTTCTCCGGGCTCCCCGAAGCTGAAGATGTGAATAGTGCATATCAGCAACAGCTAAAGATTGCTTTTTTAAATGGATTGAAACAGGATCATAAGGATTACATTGTTAAAAACATGGTTACTTACCGAACTGCATCAGTTTTAGATGTTTTACAATATGCTAAGCATTCTGAGAAGTATTTGAAAGCAAAAGCAAAAAAGAATGTGAAAGTAAAGGTTCTTATGCAAGGTGATGAAAGGGAGGAGGATGCAGAAGAGTACACTGCTGAGGCAGAACCAGAGGGGTCTCATAGAGGAAGGATTACTCTACAGAAATAAACAGTGCAACGAGAGTACTTCCACCCTGTGTACAAGCACTGGTAGCATCAGCGGTGTAGTGGTTAGCACTCTCGCCTAGCAGTGAAGGGGGTCACTGGTTTCGAATCCCAATCATGACGCTGCCTGCCTGGAGTTTGCATGTACTCCCTGTGCCTGTGTGGATTTCCTCCGGGTGCTCTGGTTTCCTCCCGCACTCCGGGGACATGCAGGTGGGTTGATTGGCCTCTGTTCCGGTTTGGCCCTGGTATATGAATGGGGACGTTGGATCCTTGGGGGTGGAGAACGATGTGGGTGTACAGGGGTAGAGGCTAGACACTCACTCAGGCTGAACCGGATGGACTGGTGTCTTTATTCAACTTTACTAACTGAAAAGGTACCACATGCAGTGTTTGTTATCCTGTTACAGCAAAAGATATCACATTTGAGCCCAGCACGACACCTTTCCTGTATGACAATACTCTTGACACAACCTCACTGAACAATACAGAGGTGTACTACATTAAACCCATCCACACTACCACTTCCTACTGACGGGTATAAACATGACTGCACTGTTGCCATCGCTGAAAAGGTACTGCCACGAAGTGATCTGAAAGATATACCATTATCTAACCCTGACATGATACTTTTTGTTGATGGTTCTAGTAAGAAAAATGCAGATGGCACAAATGCAACAGGATATGCAGTAGTGACACAGGATGAGATTTTGGAAGCGGGGCCACTACCAAAACATTATTCAGCACAAGTTGCAGAACTTGTAGCACTGACAAGAGCATGTATACTGTCAGAAGGAAATCTGTAACCACATACACTGACAGTCAATATGCCTTTTCAACAGTGCATGTTTTTGCACAACAATGGAAAAACAGGGGGATGGTCACCTCCAGTGGTAAACCAATTTCACATACGGACTTCATTTTAGAACTCCTAGATGCAATACAGTTACCAAAAAAGCTTGCAATCTGTAAATGTCAAGCACACACAAAATATACGGACCCCATCTCAAAGGGAAATAAAAGGGCAGATGAAGCTGCACATAAAATAATGACGAGAAATCATAGTGATAGATCATACAGTCCTTACTGATATGCAGCAAAATGCCCCCCCTGGGGAAAACAATATTGGAAAACAAAGGGTTACACAATAATTGATGATATTTACACATCACCTGAAGGGAAACCGGTATTACCAAAATCTTTATTTGGGTATGCAGCAGTATTGACACATGGAGTAACGCATGTGTCAAACAGGGGGATGACTGAGATGTTAAATAAAGTATGTACAGCCTATGGATTCACAAATTATTAAAAAAAAAAAAACTTTTTGCTCTCAATGTCTTATATGTGCAAGACACAATGCTCAGGGAGGTATAAGACCACAGAAAGGGAAGTTCCCTACACCACAATATCCATTCCAACACATTTGCATGGATTTTATTGAATTAGACAAATGTGAAAGGAAGAAATATTGTTTGGTACCCAGGCACCCTGACCAAATGGGAGGAGATATTCCCGACAGGAAGTGCAGATGCACAGACTGTAGCCAAAGCATTACTAAGAGATATTATTCCTAGATTTGGAATCCCTGAAAGGATTTACAGTGATAATGGACCCCATTTTGTAATTAAAAAATATACAACATTTGATAGAAGTGATGAGAATTAAAGGGAAATACCATTGTGCCTATCATTCCCAATCAGCTGGATTGGTAGAAAGACATAATGGCATTCTAAAAAGCAAACTGAGAAAAGTTATGGAAGAAATAGGTAAAAATAATTGGATGTATTGCTTACTAGTAGCTGTGACCAGTATGTATATCGCACCCCCAAAAGAAGATGAAAAAGGTGCATGTGGGAGATTGGGTCTCAATAAAAAGTAATAAGAAAAAAGCAGTGGTACTCCCCAAGGTGGGATGGTCCTTTCAAAGTCCTTTTAACTACCCCTACTGTGATAAGGATTGCAGAGAGGTCTACCTGGATTCACCAGTCCCATTGTAAAAACGTTTTACAGGCAGAGTAGGGCCAGTTGGCTACAAGAGGTCCAGAAAGTCCGGCTACAAAGGGAGGTCTCACACAAGGTGGGACTTGTCTCAAACCGGTGAAGTCTCCCTCCCCTTCCAACTCCCCTATCCTATCCGCTGGAACTCTGTAGCTGGTTAGAATGAAAGGGACAGTAATTATCCTTGGGTTACTGGTGACTCTAGGAGAGGCATCCATAAGAGGGGGTAGGCGCTATGGAAGAGTAGAGGAACTTTTGGATTGGGAAAGAACAGGAAAAGCATTAAATCTAACCTTTATAGAGGGAATAACTAGCACTATACTGGTAGACTTCTGTCAGATTGCAGATTGTGGGGATCCAACTGGGGCTAGAGGACTTCTATGGGCAGATAAATATATCTGCTGGCTCTGGAATAAGGCAGGATGTCAAGCATGGGATCAGGCCCTGTGGACTACAGCGCATCAAGATTGGGGGTATAATCAACCAGGAGCTAAAAAGAGTGGTATAAAGGAGAGACTCGTAATCACAAAAGCGGCCAACTCCCCCTTCACAAATAGTAAGAACTGTAACCAACTATTAATAACATTAAAGGAGCCGAGGAAGGAAGATCAGCGGTTGTATTCCATGGGAGCATGGGTGTCAGGAACTGACCCCTCAGGAACATTTTTCCTTGAGGTATTACCTCCTAATAAAATTAATCAACAGGAAAAAGTAGACTCAGAAGGGAAAGAAGAAGGCCATACTAAAATAGAAGTTCTGAGTATAACTATAAGATTCACTAACCTAACAATAGAAGATGCCATAGCTTTGGAGACGGGCTTCCAAGAAAAAAATGAGTGGTTAGAATGGTTGAGGTACACGGTTAGAACTCTGAAAAAGGAAAACTGTTTAGTTTGTGCCGGAGCCAGACCACATTTAGCAACAGTTCCTTTTCCTCTAGATCACAATACAGAACCAGAAGGTTTAAAATGTATGTTGCAATTGTATAATAAGAGCTATAAACCTGAAATAAATTCTACTTGTCACACATTGAGTTTGTTGTTTCCCCCCAGTACAGAGACCTCAGATACCTCCAGCGGTTACCGCTTATCCGGGCAACTTTACTTGTTTTGCACTCCCAGGGAACCGTAGCGCGGTGGATCTTGGGTCATTACCTGATGACTACTGTGTGGAGAGGATTAACACGGACAATGGTGACTGGGTTGAACATGACATTCAGAGAGCTGATGTCTGGTGGATGTTTGGGGATAAGAAACTGCAAGCTAGACTACCGGCCAATGCCCAAGGGGATTGCGCTATGGTCCAGCTGGCTATGCCCCTGAGAATCCTGTCAGAATACCCGTGGACTAAGAGTCACCGACAGTATCGTAGGGACACCTCTCCCTTGGGGTCATTTGACTCTCAGATCTACATAGATGAGATTGGGGTTCCTCGCGGGGTGCCGGACGAGTTTAAAGCCAGGATTTAGGTGACAGCTGGGTTTGAGTCTCTTCTCTGGTGGGTGACTATAGATAAAAATGTTGACTGGATTAATTATATATATTATAACCAACAACGATTTGTAAACTATACTAGGGATGCTGTGAAGGGCCTAGCAGAACAGTTGGCCCCCACATCTCTAATGGCCTGGCAGAACCCAATGGCTTTAGATATGGTCTTAGCTGAAAGAGGAGGGTATGCAAAATGTTTGGTAGCATGTGTTGTACATTTATCCCCAACAATACAGCTCCTGGAGGGACCGTGACCAGAGCCTTGGAAGGACTGACTGCGCTATCGAATGAATTGGCGGAAAACTCAGGTATTAATGATCCATTCACAACTTGGCTTGAAGGATGGTTCGATAAATGGACTGGATTTATCACATCATGTTTGATCTCAATCGCTGTGGCTTTGGCCGTTTTGGTCACTTGCGGATGCTGCTGCATTCCCTGTATTCGAGGACTTTCACAAAAACTCATTGAAACTGCAGTCTCAGGAACAATGTATCAAACCCTCTCTACCTCTGAGGAGACCTATGTGGACATTGAAGCTCAACTTAATGACATACAGTCCGAAAGTGTATAACACAGGGACTATCATCAAAATGTGTGGAGATAAAATAGTCACACAAAGAGGAGGGAATGTTAGAAAAGTTTTAAATGTTTATTGTGTGACTATTAGAAAAACAATAGTCCTGAGACTGATTTGTTAAAAAGCTTACTTCTGAGCACATTATTGTATTAACTCATTGTGTTGTTTTGTCCTAATTAACTCCATAGTAAGTAGGATGATTAGATTTAACTAAATATGATAGCCTAAGAATGTACAGGGAACATGTATAGCTTATAAAGTGCAAGCCTGTGCCATGACACGTTATTTATGTTCTTTCAGCCAATAGAAGCACGGAGATGTTATTCTTGTGGGATATGTGAGGGCGGAACACTTTCTTTTGTGGAGACTTTTTCTTCAGCTTTCGTCCTGTAAGCATGTCTCCCTGTTGTGGGCCACATCAGAAATACATTTTCCTGCTTCTCAGAACACCTGAAGTTTTTACTGATCACAAGGGAATTTCCTAACACAAGCTAAAATGCTGTTTTTTTTATCTTCCTTGTATGTCCCCCTCGGATCTACAGCGACTTTACTTACAAGTACACTTGCAGTGCAAAGTGGATTTTCCTTTAGTAAATAACTGCCACAGTGATGATAAAAAATTGTGAAGAAAAAATTCCAATGAAGAAAAACCACAACCTAGGAATATAGTTCCTATTCAGAAAATGAATAAAGCAAAGACCTTTCCAGAACATGGATCCTCACTCCGATGAGCTTTTACGTTTCCCGTAATTCACATGGTCTGTTTTTCTCTCAAAATGATGATTTCTAAAAGATTGCTCTCAAAGATAAAAATACATCATTGTGCAAGATTGCTGTGTATTCATAACTTCCCAATTAAAGCAGAGCTCCACCCTAAAGTGGAACTTCGGCTTAGCGGATTCCTTCCCCCCTCCGGTGCCACAATTGGCACCTTTCAGGGGGGAGGGAGGTGCAAACCAATTCCAGGCATAGCTAGCCGCAGATGCATGCCCCCCCCCCTCCCCCCCCCGCCGTTGTGTTCTGGGAAATACACAGTTCCCAGAACACAACGGGGACCAGTGAAGATGTGCAGCGCCACTCGCGCATGCGCAGTAGGGAACCGGGCAGTGAAGCCGCAACGCTTCACTTCCTGATTCCCTGACAGAGGATGGCGGTGGGGGCAGCTGAGAGATGAGCAATTGCTCGTCATCTGCTGCTGACATCGCAGGCACCCTGGACAGGTAAGTGTCCATTTATTAAAAGTCAGCAGCTGCAGTATTTGTAGCTCCTGGCTTTTAATTTTTTTTTACGGTGGAGCTCCGCTTTAATATAACATTTGGTTTGGTTAAAAAAAACGCTGATTGAACGACAGTAGTGAATGCAACTTTCCTGCTCACTGCACGTCTGATATAGCAGAACACTGGAGGTGACGTCACTGGCTCCTCCAGATGCGTTGCGTCACAGGTCACGTGACTTTCTCAATGTAGTGAAAATCTCATGTGATGTCTGGCATCACACTGGCGTGAACCGGCCCTTATTCATATGATGTTGTAGACATGTCTCTATACATCTGATAAAGCAAATTGTCAGATCTAGGAAAGGCTGCTCCTGTTCCACATGAATCAGCTCTTGTCAATTCAGGGTATTTGTTATCTATACCAGTGTTTCTCAACTTCAGTCCTCAAGATGAGACGGCTGTGGTAATTACTAAGGCAGTGAAACCAATGACCAAATCACCTGTGCAATATAATGAAAATACTGGAAACATTACCAGTTGGGGTGCCTTGAGGACTGAAGTTGAGAAACACTAAATTTGGGCTGAGCAATAACTCAGGGTGACTATAGAGGTTGAATACTATTCATGTTCATTTATGTTTGACATTATGCTGTTTTGAACATTTTTTTTTTATATATATATACATTTATATTTATATCTTTTGTAAAATATTTGTTGGGTAACGACTTTTTAAAGTGGTAGTAAATTGTGGTAGTTTAAAAAACAAACAAAAAAAAAACACAAGGCAACTGCATAATGTGCTTTTATGCATCACATACTAGCACATTATGAAGAACTTACCTTAGAATGAAGCCCTCCTGTGACGTGCTGTCACTGCTGAGAGGGCTTCCATCTTCCTCCGGTCTTCCTTCTGGGTTCACGGGCTCTGGCTGTATGAGTGGACAGAGCTGCGATGCGTGCATGCGTGCAGCAGTCCTCGGCTCCAGCACGAAGCTGGATATACTGGACCGTCAGAGTGCATGCATTCAGGGCCAATATCTCCCAAACGGTGCACGTTTAGAAGATATTCATTTTACCTAGAGGTTGACCCTATTATAGGCTTACCTGCAGGTAAAACTCACAAAGCATACTTTACTACCGCTTAAAAAATCCTAATCAATTGCATATTCTATAGTATATTTCAACATGGGATGTCGGGCTTTAATTGCCAATGAGTCCAATATGTGTTTTTATTACTGTCTCTTGGTCTAACCTTGCCTGTCTCCCTGTATTACTCTGTGTTTCTCATGCCGCGTACACACGATCAAACAATCTGGTGGAAAAGTCAATCCCCCCGTGTGTGGGCTCCGGCTGATTTTTTTTTTTACCCAAAAGTCCGGCGGACTAAGAAAGTATTTTGCACCAAAATATGTCCGGCGGACAATACGGCCGTGTGTGTGCTAGTCTGCCGTACTTTTGAAATGAATGGACTTTTCCCGCACGGAGAAAAGTCTGTTCATTTTGAACGCGGCTCCAGGTAGCGGGGACCAGCGAAGGAAGCGCCGCTTGCCCCGTCACCTGGTATGGAGTTAAAGGGGAAGCCCTACGCCGAAAAAACAGCGTGGGGGTCACCCCCAGGTCCATATTAGACCCTTATCCGAGCACTCAACATGGCCGGTCAGGAAAGGGGGTGGGGGCGAGCGAGCGCCCCCCCCCCTCCTGAGCCGTACCAGGCCATGTGCCCTCAACATAGGGGGGTGCTATGGGGAAGGGGGGGCCACGCGGGGGGTCCAACGTTTTCTTGTATATTTTGTATTTATGCAGGCAGAACTTCAATGTCAATAGTACAGACGGAATCATTCCGTCGGATAGTCCGATCATGTGTGGGATAGTCCGATCGTTTTTCTTTAAAAAAAAATCAGACAGACCTAGAAATAGAACATGTTTCAAATCTGTCCGACAGACTCAATACCTATCGGGAAAACCGTGCGTCTGTATGCTGGTCCGACGGACCAAATATGACACAAGGGCAGCTACTGGCTATTGAACTTCCTTTTCTAGTCCTGTCATAAGTCATGTTCAAAACGAACCGACTTTCGAACGGACTTTAGTCCATTCGTGTGTGGGCAAGTCTGTTTGTTTGGAAGTCCGTCGTAACTCTGTCGAAAGTCAGTCGGGAAGACCGTCGGACCTTTTCTGCCGGAAAGTCCGGTTGTGTTTACATGGCATTAGAGGTGTAGAGGCTAGGCTTCTTGAATTGTATGTTAATGAGGACTGACCTGGGACAAAAAAGTTGCAGTCAGCCATGACACCTACTTCTGAGAAACATCTAAAAAGGTACAAAATATTTTTTTAGGCACTTTGTGTGACTGGAAACACATAACAAACACACAGTGGGGTTTTCTCAAAATGTAACTGCAAACGTGGAAATGTATTTTATGCACAATTAGTGTTTTCCTGCATTTTCTGGGTATTAAAATCACAGTACAGATTCTGATGGTCAAGGGATTACCTATTTTTCTTTCTTGTGCTATTCATATATATTTAATGAACATATCCGTATGTGTGACTATATTTTGTACTACTGATAGCATTATCTTGGGTTAATAGGAAGTACTTCAGAAAAGGAAACTATAGAAGATGTAGGGTGGAAAGAACAAGATGGCATAGGAAAAATACTGCCAGGGGTTCTCCGGTGGGATTTAGAAACATTGGGAAGTCCTTGGAAAGACATGTGTGGCAAATGTGATAAAGTGTGAATAATTAAGCATTTGCTCCTTTCATGTTATGCCTAGGAAGGTAAACCTCCTGAGAGGGATGGGAGGGTGACTGTGTACCCACCTCATATGTGGCTCATGAAAAGAGCTTTGTGCTGTAGGGGGAGGGTAGCTGAGTCGGGCTGACAGTGTCAGAAACAAACTCAAACAGAATAATTCAGCCTGTTTTCACTTGAAGCCCAGAGAGATAAGTAAGCTTTAATAGATACACAGTAAAGACGAAGGTAGGCAGGGAAGCAAGCTGGCAAGAGTGGTTGTATACAATAAAAGTATTATCGCCTTCACCTCTTTGACAAAAGGGAGTGCGAGAAACACTGATTTGCAGATGAAATGAAACCCAATGCAAACAGTCTCTCAAGGGGAGCAGAACGTTTAATTGTGAATCCTTTATCATGGCGCATAGTATATCTGATTTAGGAAAGCTGAGGCCAAGCAAACACAGAACTGCTACCCATAACTGTCAGTTAGAGTTCATTCTTCAACCTGCATTGGGTAAATAAAACATGAAATGAGCTTGGTTAAAGTAAGTAACCTACTTCTTTTTTGTCAAGGCTTTCAGAAATAAACGTATATTATTTAAAGCGTTTTTTAAAGAATATGTAAAGGTTAATTAAAAAAAAAAATGTTATACTTACCTCCACTGTGCAGTTGGTTTTGCACAGAGCGGCCCCAATCCTCCTCTTCTGGGGTCCCTCAGCAGCTCTCCTGGCCCCTCCCCTTCTTGAGTGACCCGTTGGAGAGATGCTCTCCCTCAGGGCACTCATGCAGGTATGCTCCTGTGTCCTGCTGCTGCGTCCATTGACGCCGACAGCAGAACTCTGCCCCATGTCATTGGATTTGATTGACAGCAGCGGGAGCAATGGCTGCGCTGCTATCAATCTATCCAATCAGGACCCGAGACACCGGCTGGGTTCTGGTACATAAAAGGGGGGCTCTGGGGGGCAGCTGCTTCACAGGAGGTGTTTCACCTTAATGCATAGAATGCATTAAGATGAAAAACCTTGAGGGTTTACAACCCCTTTAAACACAAAACCAAAAATATAATATATTGTAGCTTACCAGCTACTAGATGTAGAAGGCTGCTTTTCTTTTCTTAGGCTTTTATCACTCTCTTTTTACCTGGCACTCCAACCAGTAACACACCCCCTGTATTAGAATGCCCCCACTCTGGATAAAATCACCTTTGGGCAGCAGCATTGTCAGTCTGAGAGAAGAGGAGTGCAAGATGTATTATTAGATTTAAATACACTAAAAAATGTAAACCAAATTCCACGTCACACTTTATAAGCAGTTGCAACTAATTGCTGTTTTGTCCTTTTGGGATATAGGTTTTACATAAATAAATAAATAAAAGATGACCATTATAAGACCCCCTGCTATAGTTCAATAATTTGATCTCTGTAACAGATACATTCTGCTGGAGAGCTTGCTCTTTTGAAAAATGACAGACTTACTGGCTGGATCACCAGATGAAAATAGAAGAAAGACTAAAAAAGAAAGCAATTGCAGCTATCACACCTAAGAAATAGTAAGCTTTAATACATGTTTGCTTTTGAGTTTATTGCCACTTTAACAAATAAGATAAATATTCCAAGAGAATTTACAGGTGCATCTCAAAAAAAATTAGAATATCATCCAAGAGTAAATTTATTTCAGTTATTCAATTCAACAAAAAGTGAAACTCATATATTATATAGATTCATTACACACAGATTGATATATTTCAAGCCTTTCTTTCTTTTAATTTTGATGATTATGGCTTACAGCTAGTGAAAACCCAAATTCAGTATCTGAATTATATGAATATAAAGACCAATAAAAAAAAAAAAAGATTTTTAATACAGAAATGTTGGTTTACTGAAAAGTATGTCCATGTACAGTATAACATGCACGTAATACTTGGTCGGCTCCTTTTGCATGAATAACTGCATCAATGCAGCGTGGCATGGAGGCGATCACCCTGTGGCACTGCTGAGGTGTTATGGAAGCCCAGGTTGCTTTGATAGTGGCTTTCAGCTCCCCTGCATTGTTGGGTCTGGCGTCTCATCTTCCTCTTGACAATACCCCACAGATACTCTATGGGGTTTAGGTCAGGCCAGTTTGCTGACCAATCAAGCACAGTGATACCATGATCATTAAATCAGGTATTGGTACTTTTGCCAGTGTGGGCAGGTGCCAAGTTCTGCTGGAAAATGAAATCGGCATCTCCATAAAGCTGGTCAGCAGAGGGAAGCATGAAGTGCTCTAGAAATTCCTGTAGAGAGCTGTGCTGACTTTGGACTTGATAAAACACAGTGGACCAACACCAGAAAATGGCATGGCTCCCTAAATCATCTGACTGTGGAAACTTCACACTGGACCTCATGCAACTTGGATTCTCTGCCTCTCCACTCTGAATTTTGGGTTTCCACTATCTGTAAGGCATAATCATCAAAATGAAAAGAATGAAATGCTTCAAATATATCTCTCTGTGTGCAATGAATCCATATAATACACGAGTTTCACTTTTTGAACTGAGTTACTGAAATAAACAAACTTTTTTGATGATATTTTAATTTTTTTGAAATGTACCTGTATGTCTGTCATTAGGATGCAGGTTTTCCTATATATTTATAATGAGGCATTGTTCATGCTCTATCTGAATAACTGATAATATTAGACATTTGATGACTAAAATAAAAAAAATAAAAAATGACTGGCAGACAGTAAATGTATAAGAGTGGAATATTAATGGGAAGCAAAAAATGAAGAAATAGAGAAGCATATTAATTATGTTTTCAGAGCATTATGCATCAGCGATTTGACTTCATAAGAAACACAGGTAGACTAGGCTTAAGGCTTAACAAAACTGCTAAAAGGCAAACTTAGAAGGTATGACCTCAAATCCTGCAGTCAATCTGACCTGTGTGTGTATGACACACCACATGGGTCTTTCCCAGCTTGTAGCCTACAGCAGTTGCTTTGGTTTCTTTATATATATACTATGCATGCATGCAGGTGCATTCTCCAAGTTATTGAATTAAAGATATAAACTAATTATAATGTATGTCATAACATACTGTAAAAAAAATGGTGTATAGTTGCTCCCACCTATCCACTATTACATAAATAATGATCATCACTTTATAACAGTTAGGATAATAACAACTTTATTATGCTTTAGGAAACTAGTTGTAACCAGTTGGAAGCATGTTATATTTATCTTAGTTATCTTAGCATGACACCCTTGGGGACTGCTTGGATTTACCTGCTCATCTGCATCACCATGACCCTGTAAACATTCTAACCAAGCTGACACTCTGGGTTCAGACATCTTTGCAACACCTTAAAGCAATAAGTCAAACAACTCAGTGTGTTTATCTTCAAATAACATGTACTGGAGTACAAAGAATATCTTGTTGCACAGAGGAGGTAATAGATCAACTGAGCTTTGAATAACAATCCTAACTCGGTAGAAGAGTTCCTCTATAATAATACAGATAAGGCAGTTTGGCAATAACAGGATATTATATACATGTATGTACAATGGAATACCACTTGAACGTGACCTAAAAAGATAGCAAGGGTTAAGCATTCATTTTGGCAATACTTCTAAAGGGAAACATAGGCCAGCCTATTTAACCTTTTAATCCTAATGAGAGATCAAGAAACAAGTGTGGTATAAGGACCCTTTAAGCAGTAATAGCAGCAATGTCCCAGTTGCAGGCCTGATGGTCTTCACCGGCAGTTGGAGCTCATTAACTATATCCAATAAGGTGTAGTAACAGGGTAATGGTATTTCTTGGAATGGCTGAAGCTAAAGGTGTCAGTGTTCAAATTGTCCATACACAGTGTCCCAGTGAAGCAACAAAGAAAAGTTTGCAAAGGCGGGCAACTGCCCTCTCACCAACGATCAGGTAGATTCAATGCCTTCTAAACAGCAACTACCGGAGAGAGTTGTCCTTACAGCGGATCAGCTTGTGACGATCACCTGATGCAAAGCATGGACCATGGGTTGTCGGACTTCTGAGATGATGCTGGAAAGATGTCTGATGAACAAAGCAGTGCTAGGCACTTCCTCGACCACGACCTCACTCTCCCTGTACAGAGAGGTCCGTCACACACCGGGCCCAGGAGGAAGAGAGCACAGGTCGGGTCTCTGGTCTCTTTTAAAGGCTCTTCTCAGAAAGATCTCTGGGATATGTAGTCTGGGTGCATAGTCATGCAGAGGAATAGCCATTCTGAAGAACTACTAATCCAAGAATCCCTTTGGTTTGGCCCACAAATATGATGTCAGTTAGTGACGCTGGGTACTAGAGTGACAATATGATCTATAGAATGACAGGGAATTGCTGTACTTTGCATTCGTAGTCCATATTGCTACATCTGTTTGAAATAATAGGGCCCCCCACCCCCATCTTCCTCTGCCTATGTTTGAGGATTTTGAAGGTTTTTCCATGAAATCAGTGGAGACAACCATAAGCTGCTGCAGGAATTCCAAGGAATGGTAGATGGTGAAACTAGCTGGAGCATGGTCAGAATTTCCAAGTTGATTAGTAGTGCTTAGTTTAGAATAGAGACAAGCAAAAGCCAAAGGGGAAGGGGGACTGGAAGAAAAAATGGCGGGAGGAAGGAGTGATGCCAGTAGGTGACAAATGTCTCATACTGATTCACAAACATAGAAGTGTCTGGTCTTCACCAGAACCCATGCTGGTAGATATGGATTCAGAGATCAGACAGGAATAGAAATTAGGAACTAAAGAGGATGGTAAGATGGGGCAATATGATACTGGAAGCATGAGAAAGAGAGAACAAGACTATAACAGGAGACAAGAGAAACACTGGGAGAAATCACAAAGAGTAGACAAGGACATCAGAGTACACACAAAGTTGTTGCTCTGCACCTGAGGGTTTGTTCCATGAAGGCATCAGCCCCAGGCCTTTTTCTTGGAAAATAAACAGGTCATTAACATTGGCTCTTTTTGACTTCTGATGCCCTGTACACAGGGTCGGACATTCTGACCACAAAATCCGTCAGATTTTTTCAGACGGATTTTGTCCGAAACTGGTGTTGCATACAGATGCTCAGACAAAGTTGTTGGAAAATCTGACCGTTCGGAACGTGGTGGCGTTTTTTTGCATACGACGGGACTACGCAGAGGCTAGTAGCCAATAGCTTTGGTCTGGTAATTTGATCTGAGCATGCATGGAACTTTGTCCGTCGGAATTCTCTACAAACGATAGGAAAAAGTCGGAACATTTTAGATCCTGCTCTCAAATTTTTTCCGTCTGAATGTCTGACGGAAAAAGTCAGATAGAGCCCACACACAATCAGATTTTCTGACAATATAATCCGATCGAACCTTTTCCGTCTGAATTTCTGACCGTGTGTAAGGTTTTCTTTAACCATACTGTCCAAAGTCCAGTAGATAGGATACATTAACGAAAGCACATTCCTAAAAAAACAATTTGAATAATTAATTTAATAACATTTATGTAGAATAATATGAAATAATATGCACTTTTTTTCGTTTTTTAGCTCTATAAATCCTGCTACTTAAAAAAAAAATGGATATTTAACCACTTAATAACCGGCCCATAGCCGAATGACGGCTACAGGGTGGTTTGTTAACTCTGGGAGGGAGTACAGTGACATCCTCCTAGAATCCTCCTAGAATTCCACTCTCTCACGCGACCACCTGAGAACTTCCATGACCGCCGGCACATCACAGATCACGGTGAATGGCCGCTAATTGCGGCCGTTTACCACGTGATCGTTACGTCAAATGACGGAGCGATCACATGTAAACAAAGCAATGTGATTTCCGGTTCCTCCCTCCCCTCTCCGTCCAGTGTGAGCGGAGAGGGGAGAGATCGGTGGCAGCAGCGATGCGGGCTGCATGTGTAGTGCCCCACAGCGCTGCTCAGTGACAGATCGATCCATCCATGCTCACCCATCCATACTCTGCATACTCAGCAATACCCAGCCATACTCTGCATACTCAGCCATACTCTGCATACCCAGCCATACTCTGCATACCCAGCCATACCCAGCCATACTCTGCATACCCAGCCATAATCTGCATATCCAGCCATACCCAGCCATGTACATGTTATGTGTTAGAAATATTGTGTAAATGGACAACATTGTATAAAAATAAAATGTGTTTTCATTTTCTTTACACATTTTCCAAAAGCTTGTAGAAAAAAATGACATGTTCAAAAGACTCGATATGCCTCATAGATTATACATTGGGTTGTTTTCTTTCCAAAATTGGGTTATTTTTGGGGCGTTTCCATTGTCCTGGTACTCCAGGGCCTTCAAAAGTGTAAGCCCTTGTACACACGGTTGGACATTCTGACAACCAAATCCGTTGGATTTTGTCCGACAGATTTTGTCCGAAATCTGATTGTACATAACGTGATGACGTTATTTCATTACGACGGGACTACGTTCAGGCTAGTAACCAATAGCTTTGGTCTATGAATTTGATCTGAGCATGCGTGGCACTTAGTCCGTCTGAGTAGGCTACACATGATCGGAGTATGTCCGATCGGAGCATTTTGTCTGAAAATTTTACCGGCAAGTTGGAAAGGTTGGTCCATCGGATATTCCGATGGAAACAGTGCGATGGCGACCACACACAGTTGGAATATCCGACAAAACGGTCCGATAGGACACATTCTGTCGGAATCTCCGACCGTGTTTACAAGGGCTCAGAGATAGTTAAGAAATTATATGTGTAATTTATGCTCCAAGAATGCCTGATGGCGCTCCCTGTATGTTGGGCCTCTGTATGTGGCCACACTGTGTAAAAGTCTCACATATGTGGTATTGCCATACTCAGGAGGAGTAGTAGAATGTTTTTTGGGGTGTAATTTGTGCTATGCTTATGCTGTGTGTGAGAAATAACCTGCTAATATAACAATTTTGTGAAAGAAAAAAAAAGAAAAGAAAATCTTGATTTTGCAAAGAATTGTGGGAAAAAATTACAACTTCAAAAAACCCACCATGCATCTTATTAAATACTTTGGAATGTCTACTTTCCAAAAAGGGGTCATTTGGGGGGGTATTTGTACTTTCCTGGCTTGTTAGGGTCTCAAGAAATGAGATAGGCCGTCAGTACTTCAGGTGTGATCAATTTTCAGAGATTGGCACCATAGCTTGTGGACTCTATAACTTTCACAAAGACCAAATAATATACACCGATTTGGGCTATTTTTACCAAAGATATGTAGTGGTATAAATTTTGTCCAAAATATATGAAGCAAAATTACTAATTTGCAAAATTTTATAACAGAAACGAAGAAAAGTGCATTTTTTTACAGAATTTTCAGTCTTTTTTCTTTTATAGTGCAAAAAAAAAAAAAAAAAACTGCGGTGATTAAATACCACCTAAAGAAAGCTCTATTTGTGTGAAAAAAGGACAAAAAATTTCAAATAGGTACAGTGTTGCTTGACTGAGTAATTGTCATTCAAAATGTGAGAGCACCGAAAGCTGAAAATTGGTCTGGTTATTAAGGGGGTTTAAGTGCCCTATGGTCAAGTGGTTAACCACTTGCCGACCGCCGCACGACGATATACGTCGGCAGAATGGCACGGGCAGGCATATGGGCGTATATATAAGTCCCTGCCTTCCCGCGGGTGGGGGGCCCGATCGGGCCCCCCCCCCGTGCCTGCGGCGGTCGGCATTCGTTCGGGAGCGATCTGGGATGAGGGGGCGGCCATTCATTCATGGCCACCCCCTCGCGATCGCTCCCGACGAATAGAAATGCTCCGTGACATCACTTCCTCTCCTCACAGGAGAGGAAGTGATGTAATCTCTCCTCCGTGTCGGTATTTTTCGTTCCGGCACCAAGGAGAGAGGATCGGTGAGTTGCACCAACACACCACACGTACAGTAGAACATGCCAGGCACACTCACACCCCCCCTTTACCCCCCGATCACCCCCCCAATTACCCCTGCCCCCCAGTCACAGTGACACCAATTGCATTTTTTTTTTTTTGCATTGGTGTCATTTGTGACTGTAATAACTGTTAGGGCAGTTAGGGTTAGCCCCCTTTAGTTCTAATGTGCCCCCCTAACCCCCCCCAATAAAGGTTTAACCCCGTGATCACCCCCCGTCGCCAGTGTCACTAAGGCTGGGTTCACATTGCAGCGGTTTATGAGAACGAATGTGATTCGCACCGCACTGCAGTGCAAATCACATCCGATCTCTGTGCGATTCGAGTTCAGCCATACAGATAGTATGGCTGAATTCGCGCAGCACCCGCCGCACCCGCCGCACCCGCCGCACCCGCCGCAAATTCGCACTGGACCCTTTTTTTGGTCAGCAGCAGAATCGGATCGCATGGGTGTTCACACCATGCGATCCGAGTTTGCAGATCGCACTGCGATATGCGAACTGATCTGGGGGTGTCATTAACATTTCACTGACACTCCCAGCAGTTCGCATAGGGCAGTGTGAACTGCCGCCGGGAGGCATGCGATGCGGGAACCCGCCGCGGATTCGTGGCGTTCCCGCATCGCTCCAGTGTGAACCCAGCCTAATAAGCGATAATTTTTCTGATCGCTGTATTAGTGTCACAGGTGACGCTAGTTAGGCAGGTAGGTATTTAGGTTCGCCGCAACTTTTTATAGCGCCAGGGACCCCCATATACTACCGCATAAAGCCCCCTGATTGCCCCCTAGTTAACCCTTTCACCAGTGATCACCATATAACTGTTACAGGTGACGCTGGTTGGTTAGTTATTTTTTTATAGTTTCAGGGCACCCGCCATTTATTACCTAATAAAGGTTTAACCCCCTGATCACCCGGCGGGTGTCATTTGTGACTGTAATAACTGTTAGGGCAGTTAGGGTTAGCCCCCTTTAGTTCTAAGGTACCCCCCTAACCCCCCCAATAAAGGTTTAACCCCGTGATCACCCCCCGTCGCCAGTGTCACTAAGGCTGGGTTCACATTGCAGCGGTTTGAGAACGGATGTGATTCGCACCGCACTGCAGTGCAAATCACATCCGATCTCTGTGCGATTCGAGTTCAGCCATACAGATAGTATGGCTGAATTTGCGTCGCACCCGCCGCACCCGCCGCAAACTCGCACGGGACCCTTTTTTGGTCCGCAGCAGAATCGGATCGCATGGGTGTTCACACCATGCGATCCGAGTTTGCAGATCGCACTGCGATATGCGAACTGATCTGGGGGTGTCATTAACATTTCACTGACACTCCCAGCAGTTCGCATAGGGCAGTGTGAACTGCCGCCGGGAGGCATGCGATGCGGGAACCCGCCGCGGATTTGTGGCGTTCCTGCATCGCTCCAGTGTGAACCCAGCCTAATAAGCGATCGTTTTTCTGATCGCTGTATTAGTGTCACAGGTGACGCTAGTTAGGCAGGTAGGTATTTAGGTTCGTCGCAGCTTTTTATAGCGCCAGGGACCCCCATATACTACCGCATAAAGCCCCCTGATTGCCCCCTAGTTAACCCTTTCACCAGTGATCACCATATAACGGTTACAGGTGACGCTGGTTGGTTAGTTATTTTTTTATAGTTTCAGGGCACCCGCCATTTATTACCTAGTCTACTTTCCAAAATGGGGTCATTTGGGGGGGCGTTTGTGCCATCTTGGCATTTTATGGCCTTCAAAACTGTAACGCCCTTAGAAAGCCTGAAGGCGGTGCTTGGTTTTCGGGGCCCCGTACGCGGCTAGGCTCCCAAAAAGTCCCACATATGTGGTATCCCCGTACTCAGGAGAAGCAGCAGAATTTATTTTGGGGTGTCATTTCACATATGCCCATGGCATGCGTGAGCAATATATCATTTAGTGACAACTTTGTGAAAAAAATAAATAAAATAAAAAAAAGTTTGTAATTTTCCCGCAACTTGTGGCAAAATATAAAATATTCCATGGACTCAACATGCCTCTCAGCAAATAGCTTGGGGTGTCTACTTTCTAAAATGGGGTCATTTGTGGGGGTTTTGTGCCATCTTGGCATTTTATGGCCTTCAAAACTGTAATAGGTAGTGAGGAGTGAAGTCAAATATTTACGCCCTTAGAAAACCTGAAGGCGGTTCTTGGATTTCGGGGCCCCGTATGCGGCTAGGCTCCCAAAAAATCCCACACATGTGGTATCCCCGTACTCAGGAGAAGCAGCAAAATTTATTTTGGGGTGTCATTTCACATATGCCCATGGCATGTGTGAGCAATATATCATTTAGTGACAACTTTGTGAAAAAAAAAAAAAAATAAATTAAAGTTGGTAATTTTCCCGCAACTTGTGGCAAAATATAAAATATTCCATGGACTCAACATGCCTCTCAGCAAATAGCTTGGGGTGTCTACTTTCTAAAATGGGGTCATTTGTGAGGGTTTTGTGCCATCTTGGCATTTTATGGCCTTCAAAACTGTAATAGGTAGTGAGGAGTGAAGTCAAATATTTACGCCCTTAGAAAACCTGAAGGCGGTTCTTGGCTTTCGGGGCCCCGTACGCGGCTAGGCTCCCAAAAAATTCCACACATGTGGTATCCCCGTACTCAGGAGAAGCAGCAGAATTTATTTTGGGGTGTCATTTCACATATGCCCATAGCATGTGTGAGCAATATATCATTTAGTGACAACTTTGTGTAAAAAAAAAAAAAAATTTTTTTTTTTGTCATTATTCAATCGCTTGAGGCAAAAAAATAAAATATTCAATGGGCTCAACATGCCACTTATCAATTTCCTTAGGGGGTCTACTTTCCAAAATGGGGTCATTTGGGGGGTTTTGTACTGCCCTGCCATTTTAGCACCTCAAGAAATGAGATAGGCAGTCGTAAACTAAAAGCTGCATAAATTCCAGAAAACGTACCTTAGTTTGTAGATGTGACAACTTTTGCGCAAACCAATAAATATACAGTTATTGACTTTTTTTTTACCAAAGACATGTGGCTGAATACATTTTGGCCTAAATGTATGACTAAAATTGAGTTTATTGGATTTTTCTAATAACAAAAAGTAGAACCCGCCGCGGATTTGTGGCGTTCCTGCATCGCTCCAGTGTGAACCCAGCCTAATAAGCGATCGTTTTTCTGATCTCTGTATTAGTGTCACAGGTGACGCTAGTTAGGCAGGTAGGTATTTAGGTTCGCCGCAGCTTTTTATAGCGCCAGGGACCCCCATATACTACCGCATAAAGCCCCCTGATTGCCCCCTAGTTAACCCTAGCCATTTTAGCACCTCAAGAAATGAGATAGGCAGTCGTAAACTAAAAGCTGCGTAAATTCCAGAAAACGTACCTTAGTTTGTAGATGTGACAACTTTTGCGCAAACCAATAAATATACAGTTATTGAGTTTTTTTTTACCAAAGACATGTGGCTGAATACATTTTGGCCTAAATGTATGACTAAAATTGAGTTAATTGGATTTTTCTAATAACAAAAAGTAGAAAATATCATTTTTTTTCAAAATTTGCGGTCTTTTTCCATTTATATCGCAAAAAATAAAAATCGCAGAGGCAATCAAATACCATCAAAAGAAAGCTCTATTTGTGGGAAGAAAAGGACGCAAATTTTGTTTGGGTACAACATTGCATGACCGCACAATTACCAGTTAAAGCAGCGCAGTGCCAAATTGTAAAAAGACCTCTGGTCATTTACCAGCAAAATGGTCCGGTCTGAAAGTGGTTAATCTTACAATTTAATATGCTTTTTGGGGGTTTTCTTGCTTCTTACATATCTTTTACTGGGAAAAGACTATAATTACATTTTACATACTGTTATTGTTGTTTTCCAGAAAAATAAGGGTCTCCTAAGATCAGACAAAATGTTAAGAATGACCTATTACCTGAAGTATGTTAATGCGCTACACTTTTTGCTATATTAAGAATAATATGATTTAAGTAGTCCAAACTTAATACAGTGCCTTGAAAACGTATTCAAACCCCTTGGAATTTTCCACATTTTGTCATGTTACAATCAAAAATTTGAATTTTATTGTGATTTTATGTGATAGACCAGCGCAAAGTGGCACATAATTGTGAAGTGGAAGGAAAATGATAAATGGTTTTCAATTTTTTTTTACAAATAAATATCTGAAAGTGTGGTGTCCATTTGTATTCAGCCCCTTTACTCTGATACCCCTAACTAAAAGCTAGTGGAACCAATTGGTTTCCGAAGTCACCTAATTAGTAAATAGAGTCCACCTTTGTGTAATTTAATCCTAGTATAAATGCAGATGTTCTGTGAAGCCCTCATAGTTTTGTTAGAGAACCTTACTGAACAAACAGCATCATGAAGGCCAAGGAACACACCAGATAAGTCAGGGATAAAGTTGTGGAGAAGTTTAAAGCAGGGTTAGGTCATAAATAAATATCCCAAGCTTTTAACATCTCACGGAGCACTGTTCGATCCATCATCTGAAAATGGAAAGAGTATGGCAACTGCAAACCTACCGAGACATGGCTGTCCACCTAAACTGACAGGCCGGGCAAGGAAAGCATTATTCAGAGAAGCAGCCAAGAGACCCATGATAACTCTGGGGGAGCTGCAGAGATCCACAGCTCAGGTGGGAGAATCTGTCTACATCCAGGACAGCTATTAGTTGTGCACTCCACAAATCTGGACTTTATGGAAGAGTGGCAAGAAGAAAGCCATTGCTGAAAGAAGTCCCGTTTGCGGTTTGCGAGAAGACATAAATTTAACTTTTCGGTCTAAAAACAAAACGCTATGTGTGGCAGAAAATGAGAATTCCACATCAACCTGAACACACCATCCACACCTTGAACACATGGTGGTGGCAGGATCATGTTGCGAGGATGCTTTTCTTCAGCAAGGACAGGGAAGCTGGTCAGAGTTGATGGGAAGGTGGATAGAGCCAAATACAGGGCAATCTTAGAAGAAAACCTGTTAGAGTCTGCAAAAGACTTAAGACTGGGGCTGGAGTTCACCTTTCAGCAGGACAACGACCCTAAACATAAAGCCAGAGCTACAATGCAATGCTTTAGATCAAAGCATATTCATGTGTTAGAATGGCCCAATCAAAGTCCAGACCTAAATCCAATTGAGAATCTGTGGCAAGACTTGAAAATTGCTGTTCACAGAGTTCTCTATCCAATCTGACAGAGCTTAATCTATTTAAAAAAAAAAAATGGGCAACAATGTCACTTTCTAGATGTGCAAAGCTGGTAGAGACATATCCAAAAAGACATGCAGCTGTAATTGCAGCGAAAGGTGGTTCTACAAAGTATTGACTCCAAATGCACGCCACACTTTTCAGATATTTATTTGTAAAAAAAATTGAAAAGCATTTATCATTTTCCTTCCACTTCACAATTATGTGCCACTTTGTATTGGTCTATCACATAAAATCCCAATAAAATGCATTTACGTTTTTGGTTGTAACATGACAAACTGTGCAACATTTCAAGGGGTATGGATACTTTTTCAAAGCATTGTAGCCAATGATATTGGAAATGATATTGCATAGTTATATAGTTTGTAAGGTTAAGAATAGACACAGGTCCATCTAGTTCAACCTATGTGTGTGTATATTTTTATTTTCTATTTTAAAAATGTATTTTCTATTAATATGTTTTATTTTCTAACAATTTCCATAGCCCTGTATATTCTGCTTCCTGAGGAAAATATCTAAAAGTTTTTTGAAGTTGTCGACACTCTCAGCTACGATCGCTTCTTGGGAGAGGGAGTTCCACATTTTTACTGCTCTAACAGTAAAGAATTCTTATGCAATCGAAGGTTAAACCTCCTTTCTTTTAACCTCAAATCGTGTCCACTTGTCCTCTTCAGGTACCTGAGTAAACAGTTTATTAGAGTTACTGGTCTCACCTTTTGATATATTTGTACATATAACTGTACATGTAATTATATCCCATCTTCTCCAGAGTGAATAACTGTAATCTGAAAATTAAACAAAGTAGCAAGAGTGCAGGGATTTTGAAGATAATAGTGAGATTTTGATTAAAAAATTATATCAAATAAGACTGTGTGTAGCTCACATTGCAGAGAGGCAGATTTCGGCATGGCCAGAAAAGATCTCAGAAAACAAAGGGATCGATAAGCCACATAGCAGAGCACTGGATCCACCAAGAATCCATGCAGTCAAGGGAACCACAGAGCAAACACAGTGTTTAGTGGTGGATAGGTGGCAACATGTTTCAGGAGCACCCCCCCCCCCCTTTGGCAGGCTTGACAAAGGGGTAGTGCTCCTGAAACATGTTGCTGCCCATGCACCACTGAATGCAGTGTCAGTCGTTGGAAGAGCAGGTGAGAATTCTTCCACATTGCACATGGCAGGCAGCATTGATAGTAATTCATTTTTACCCATTTTTACCCATTGGCTACCTTTGTGTAATTGGATATTGGATATTACCTGTGTGTGTTGAATATGGAGAGAAAGATGCAGTTTAGAACTTTTGTCTGTACTGCACTGTAATTAAAATCAGAACATTTAACTGTATATAAAACTCATACTTTTTTATAGTTAAAAGGAGGGTAGGTAATGGCGCAAACGGCAATCAAAAATTCCGGAAACCATAGTCTGTGTAAATGTATGGGCGTAAGGTTCAGGAATAAAGTACAAAAATGGGTTAAATGGATTATGATATTCAACAGGATAAGATGATAGTCCTCAGGGCAGGCCCCTTGGGGGAAGCAGAAGCACACGCCGGACATGTAGAAAAAAAAGCAGAAAAAGAGGCGCCTTCTAAGTGCAGACAGTGTAAGTTTATATAGTACAAAGAATTAAAACACTCACATTGAGGTACAATCATGTCATCATGTGGGAGATAATTCCTGCAGGGGTGTGTCTCTGTGCACGCTGGTCCCAGCAGCTTCTGCCACTCCTGGTCCCTGTAGAAGCCATCCACCAGCTCTGTATATGAAGATGGATCCGGGGAAGAGGGCTGGAATGCTTGTGGCCCGCAGCGTCTGACATCACCGGAGGTGATACAATGCAGTTCTGAGCATGCGCATAGTCGATGGAGGGGACAGGCATCCTCCTTTGTCAAGCTCTACAAAGGAGCATGCTTGTCCCCTCCATCGACTGTGTGCATGCTCAGGAACACATTGCATCACCTCCGGTGATGTCAGATGCTGCTGTGGGCCACAAACATTCCAGCCCTCCTCCATGGATCCATCTTCATACACAGAGCCGGTGGATGGCTTCTACAGGGACCACAAGTGGCAGAGGCTGCCAGGACCAGTGTGCACAGAGACACACTGCTGCGGGACTTATCTCCCACATGATGACACCATTTTACCTCAATGTGAGAGTTTTAAATCCTCATACTATATAAAAAAGTTACACTGTCTGCACTTAGAAGGTACCTGTTTTTTTTTTTATAGAATTTTTTGTATAGTCTTTGGGTGGTAAGGGTTTAGAACTCCTGTCAGGTTTTTTGCTGTCTGTGTCCCTGTTAGGATGACCTACTCTCACTATATTACCGGTTGTCCTCTGTCATTGGTAAGGAAAAGTTCAAGATTTTGAATTGTCCCCAAAAGAGTTGGAGAGGTGAAAAAGAATTTTCATTCCAGTTACAGGCACCCAAATGGCTTTTTGCTCACTTTGGAGAGATTTTGTCTTACATTCTGTTGTGTTTATAGAACAGGAAATGAACAAGATATTTTACCCATTCCCTACTCTATGCAAAATTTTATTCTGTAATCTCTACATAACTTAACAGCCTGAACAAATATATTTATTGAAATGGAAAGAGCACCATCCCCCAACCCACTGTTTCTTGGGTCAACTTGCATGGTATGCAGCCTCATATGGGGTTGCCAAGTTGCTATGACTTTGAACTCGCTGTTTTTGTCACGCAGGATCCAGGATGCCATAGCTTCAGACCTCAATATCAAGTGTATGGGTACATTGAAACTAGTGTGTGTGTGTGTGTGTGTGTGTTTGTGTGTGTGTGTGTGTGTAGTGTATGATGAATACAGCACCACTCAATAATGATGTAAACTTTATTATTAACTAACACAGAAACATAAATCAGACAACTGCTTTGCTTTGAGAAGACTGCTGTTCGTCAAGGGTAATGATAATCAGTCTTTCGGCATATTTAACAGCACACAATAAGAAATACATCATACCCTCCCATCCTCGTTATATAAAAAGTATCCACCATAATGTTGTACATTACTACAAATATGCATAATTCAAATGCTTCTGCTGTATAGTAAGTCCAGGTCCATATGTCACCTAGAGCCATGTCCATATGTCACCTAGAATCCATAAAGATACAATTCAATGACAATATGCATCTGCAATAATATGCAAAACCATACCTCAAATAACCAATTATAATTTCCATGCAATCCATCTGGGTATGCAGTGGATAATCTATCTTTTTTCTTCAAATACTGTTTGAATTTCCATCCTCTCGGGTTTGGAAACTTCATCCAATACTAGTAATGGCACACTAAAAGATTGGGTGATTTGTGTCCGCCTTAAAATAGTGAGTTTGTGAGACACACTAATACATTATTGGGTCAATTTTAGAGTGGCTACTTAATAAAGAGTGGCCATTCTTTCCTTTAAACATTATACAATTTTCAGGGTTAATGAGAGGACAGTATTTTAGAAGAAAGAATTTTTTGGGGAAAAACACGTCACCTGTAAATTAATATATCATAAATGTCTTAGCTTCTCCCTGTGGTCGCTTAGAAAATTAAGATGGTATTTCCCAAAATCAATTCTAAATTAGACACAGTAATCTATCAGTTCCAAGACATTAATTTGAAAAAGATCACACTGAGGGACATTTTCAGTTCACTGTATTGGACATCATTGTATATTACTGGTAGCAAAATAACAGTGCTATTTTTAAATGGATGTACCTGATCCAAGTTAATCACCTTAGTGACCAATTATTTTTATATTTGATGTTTAATTGTAGAAGGGTGTCAAAACTATTTTTGGTCTATTGTGTTGAAGTATCATCTATGGTACTGTATTTCTTTTGTAATAGATAAAAGGAAAATGATTGCAAAGTAAAGCGATACATTAAGTAGTTCAGTGTGAAACATGTCAAGACATTCCAGGACTGCTGGACCCATTTTTTGATTTTTATGAGTTGAACTTTGAAGCCCAGCAAGGCTATAGTATTTGTGGCACACTGGAGGTAGGTGCAGGCTGGATATCCTAGTGGCAGTAGGTTCTTCTTTATTTCATTCACAGAAAACTTGTTGCCAGCAGTAACAAGGTTTGGGTTTTTGAGGAATTTTGAGTGATAGATATGTGCACAACACCATTTTTTTCTTCCTTTTCCTCAAAGTCACCTGCAGAGGCTGCCCCGGATCCAGCCTTGCTGGTGGCTCCCAGCGCTTCATGAAAACTCAGCGATGATCGGCAGCAAACATGGTTTCTAACATTGACCACTGCTATTTTTGTTAAGGCGTTTATAATGCTGTAATAATGAACTTTGTACACTTTTTAACTTATACTGTGTAGTTCTTGGGCACCTTGAAAGCCCACTACCAAAACACAACATTTAGGATGTAGTGCCTTTGTAACACAGACCACTAATCATCTAAAATCTTAAAAAATGCAAGGTGTATCGGGGGGCCATTCAGAATGAATGACATTGCATTGCACAAACACATGTTACTGCAGAGCAGAACTGTGACTGAGCCCAAAATGATCTAACTTCTTATTGACAGTTATCAGGTTAGCATCACATTGATCTTTTGTAGCACCCTCTAGTGTGCTAGAAGAACAGTACATGTTTGTGAGAGTAGGTACATTTTCTGGCTTGGCTGGCAGCCAAGCCTGGGTGTGTTTGCATCTGGGCTGGGCTCCCACTTCTTTCCAAAATGTTCTGGTGTTTTCTGAAAAGAGAGGTGTATAGGGGAGATGGGTCTGCCTGGGCTGTTCTGAGGAGCTCTGACCAATCCCCAATCTGGATTGTCAGGGGGCAGGCCTTCTTAAATACCCAGGATCAGCCCAGCTGGGGAGGAGTTTGATTGGGTGGAAGATGGAGATGGAGTGTTAGGCTGTCGGGGCCTTTGAGGGAGCTCCTCAGTCTGGCGGGGGGGAGACTGAGGATCTGGGCTCTGGTGTGGACGGGATCTTCTTACAACCCACAGAGGTGTCCTGACCAGGAGTCACAGCAGGAGCAAGGGAGAACAGTGGGAGAACACTGCCCAGCAACTCTCCAGGAGTTCCACACAGGCAGCCAAGAGGGCTGGTGAGTGTTCACAAAGTCAGGAGGACTGGGAGGCATGCCTGAGAGGACTGAGATGTAGCAGTCTGGGATGGGTGCAGAGTTAGTCTGGAGGATTGTGGTTGCACAGGCAATGGAAAGGGGCAGCTGCAGCCAGGAGGGGTGGCAGTGCCTGAAGAGGTGGTACTGGGAGAAGTAGCCACAGGGACAGCTAGCACTGGGACTTTCTATATTTTTGCTACACCATAGGGGCCTGCAGTCCCTGCATCTGCTTAAGGCCTGGCTGAGCCAGTGTCTGGCCTACTTATCAATGCTAGCTGGTTCAGTAAGTGCAAGCAAGTGAAGTGCTGGAGGCGTGAAGGAGAGATAGGCTGCAAGCAAGTGAAGTGCTGGAGAGAGAGAGAGGAGACTGTATATACTGTGAATGTATATAGTTGGTCCCAATATTAACTGTCAATTATCTGGCCATCTCATAATTCACTTATCCCTATCCAAGTTAATTTCCCCTCAATAAAATACAAAACAACAAGTGGAAAGACTGTTTCATGTCTTTGGATGCTTGAGATTTGTGTGTCTGGCTGGGCAGGGTGACAGACAGACCACTACAGTCAGCAGCCGCTACGGGGGTTCCGCTATATTTGTGGTGAACATGAGGCAGCTTTCCTCAAGTACGTAAATCTATCAAAAGTAAGGATATTCCCTGTGTATCCCTAAGCTAAAGAAACACAACTGATCACCACCTCTGTGATACAGACTATTGTTTGAATTGTCAGTCATATGTGCCCAGATTGGGCAATGGTCATTCCAGATCTTCGATCACCTTGGAAATAAACCTTGCTTCTAACACCTCTGTGTAATAAAAGGTAAAGATCTCTCTCCTAATAAGATCTTAAACCTACAGAAGCACCTAGAACAAAATAAGCAGACCACTATAACAGCAGACTCCTTTAATCACTTCACCCCCAAAATAATTTACCCCCTTCCTCACCAAGCCCTTTTTTCCGATACGCCACTGCCTCGATTGAACTGACAATTGTGAAGTCATGCAACGTTGTACCCAAACAAAATATCCTCCTTTTTTTACATCCTTTTTTTCCCCACAAATAGAACTTTCTTTTGGTGGTATTTGATCACCTCTGCGTTTTTTATTTTTTGCGTTATAAACAAAAAACAGTAACAATTTTGAAAAAGCAATTTTGTTACTTTTTGCTATAATATCCCCATAAAAATCATAAAAAAATCAAATGTATTCCACAGTTTAGTCCCATATGTATTCTTCTACATATCTTTGGTATAAAAAAAAAATCGCAATAAGTGTATAGTGATTGGTTTGCGCAAAAGTTATTGCATCTACAAAATAGGGGATAGATTTATGGCATTTTTATTAATATTTTTTTTATTAGTAATGGCGGCGATCTGCGATTTTTATCGTGACTGTGATATTGCAGAAGACAGATCGGACACTTTTGACACTATTTTGGGACTATTGGCATTTATACAGAGATCAATGCTATAAAAATGCACTAATTACTGTGTAAATGTCCCTGGCAGGGAAGGGGTTAAACACTAGTGGGCGATCAAGGGGTTAACCGTGTTCCCTCAGCATGTTCTAACTGTAGGGAGGATGGGTTCACGACAGAGATCACTGCTCCCGATCACTGGGAACAGTAGATCCCCTGTCATGTTGCTAGGCAGAACAGGGAAATGCCTTGTTTGCCTCTCCATGCCACAATCGTAGGCCACTGGCGGACATCGAGATAGTGGACCACGCTCCCGTGGAGCGCAGCGGGCGCGAGCTTCCAGTGGCGTGTGCACCTGCTAGCCGCGGATGACGCAGTGACGTACGGGTACGTTGTCTTGCGCACCTTTGCCACTTTGCCGATGTATATCGGTGTGAGCCGGTCGGCAAGTGGTTAAGTGAGGGGGGAAAAGCATATCTTCAGTGTTTTTTCGAGTTGAAAGAGTCAAAATCTATTATATGTAAATTTTAATGCCATTAGATAGAAAATCATTATGTGGAAAACATTTTCTAATTAGGAGATCTAATAAACCATATATTAACAAGATCTGTAACATATGTATTTAAAAAAGCTAAAATTATTATGTAGCAACCTAAAAGTTAAAGCTGAACATAACAAGTTGGTATACTGATAAACACTGATAATCTTTAGTCTCCAGTTCCATGAGTTTACTGAAATAGAAGACAGGTTTTGTAACTCATGAGTTCCCATGGGCCTGTGCAAGAAATTGTTAATCATATTGTACAGTAATGTTATCTTTCTGTAGCAATTTAAGCACATTGCATAAACTTCATGCTATTAATCTACTCCATAGAGTTTAATGGTCCAGGCGATTAATTACTCATTTAAGGGATTTTTGCAGCACTTCCGAGCAGGAAATAGGAGATTCATCTCATGAAATGAATCTCATAAAACAGCACAAAGCATTATTGTGTTTACTACAAAAATGATCTCAGAGAATTTATCACAGGAATTAAGATTACCCCTGTAGCCGTAGCATAAGGCACAGAATCATGACATTACAAAATAAATGAGGAGAATGGCAATTCATGGTCTGGTGGGCTGGAAAGCTTCAGTGCTTTTTGATGGCTTTATTAAGATCCCCATCTAAACATTGATCAGCGCACGTTCTATTGACAGGATGAAGGACATAGTCTACTGAGATGGACTTGGGGTATATAGCAACCATGCATAACGCTTCAAACTCCTCTATTCTACTGAAATGGCACTACTATAAAATACAGTAATAAGATTCTAAATGCTTTATTCCCGTTTTCATACCAGCTGTGTATGTTTCCTTAGCGTACTAATAATAGACCCAGAGATTCTTATTCTTCTTAAAGCTGAACTGTAGGCAAACAGCTAAATACACAGATGAAATACATAATGTATATGGGAGCTGACTTACCCTCCAAAAGATTAGATTTTTTTTGTCTATCCAGTCCTGAGATTTACACAGTGTGATCACATGGCTTAGCTCTGTCTAGTAGGGCAGTAGAACTATTTTATCTCTGCTGCAACTCAGAAAGGCTTACATGTCTCCTCCCTGCACCCAGCTTGTGACTGCTCAGTAGGAATGGGCTCGGGCATGTTCGGGATCCCATCCCGCCAGGAAGCCGACACTGCACACCGCTAATCACAGGCAGTGAGACATTTCCTGAACTGCAGCTGAACAGATTGGGAAATGTCTCAGTGCATGTTATTAGCAGTGTGCAGCGTCGGCTTCCTGGCGGAATCAGGCAGGTGAGATCCTGAACATGCCGAGCCCATCTCTACTGCTCAGTAATCGGAGAAGCAGCATACTGATTAACTCTTTTTTTTCTGTCACTCTGCTGTCTCTTTCTATCAGCTTGCTCCTTGCACTGCAGCACAACTAATCAGCTTCTTAGGTTGCTTCTCCCTCTTCCAGTCTGAGCTCTTCCATACAGGTACTGTAAGAGTATGATACTGGGTTAAATCCGGATATTTACACTTGTAGCAGTCTCCCCGACTTGCAAGGGCCTGATGGTGACCCCCAGAGCCAGGGAGAACTGCCATTCCTCCTCAGGGTGCAGGTTATTAGGCATCATGGGTGAGGTACAAGATGGAAATATTGGGCACCAGTCACTTTTTGTAAAAATTAACAAAGGGATTTTATTTCTCTTAACAGGAACAGTGGGAGAGAGGGTTAGGGTATAGGACATCCTTAGGCAAATGCAATAGCAATTAGGCAAACTCCGCCGACAGAAATAGAACTAGACAGACAGCAATAAAGATAAAAGGCCTTTAAGCTGAATGCAGCAATCTGTATCTTGTATCAACTGCTGTCTCCTATAGCAACAAATTCTCTCACAATACCCCCTGTAGATCTTCCAGCTTAAAGCGGTCCTCCACCCTGAAGTGGAAGTTCTGCTCATCTGATCCCTCCCCCCTCCGGTGCCACAATCGGCACCTTTCAGGGGGGGGTGCAGTTAATCCAGGTATCTGCACCCACTTTCAGGTCAAGACCGCCGCAGACCACCGCAGATGCCTCCCCGTTGTGTTCTGGGAAACACACAGTTCCCAGGACACAGCAGGGACCAGCAGAGACGCGAATTGCGACTCGCGCATGCGCAGTAGGGAACCAGGCAGTGAAGCCGCAATGCTTCACTTCCCGATTCCCTGACAGAGGATGGCGGCGGGGGCAGCAGATAGACGAGCGATCGCTCGTCATCTGCCGCCGACATCACTGGACCCTGGGACAGGTAAGTGTCAATTTCTTAAAAGTCAGCAGCTGCAATATTTGTAGCTGCTGGCTTTTAATATTTTTTTTAAAGGTGCAGAACCACTTTAATGAACAGTATCCCACTGTAGATCCTTAAGCTCAGCTCGCCATCTCTCACTAGACTTCTTGGACTCTCAGCTACCTGCTGGATCCCTCCAGCTTCACCAACAGCTAACCACTGTATTTATCTTCAAGCTTTACTTACAGCTACCTGCCATACTCCTTCAAGCTTTTCACAGCTACCCGCTGTCTTCCTGGATGAGACTCCACTGAAGCTTTCCCACTTACTTCACCGTCCTCGGCTAGTGAAGCGTCTGCTCTGGTACTCCTTCAGAACTTCATCCCTTACAAACTTGCCTCTGGTAACAAGAGTGGTCGTCCCTCCGGCTGTGGCTTCTCCTTTACCCCCGACAATGATCAGGGCCCCTCGGGCTGATCTTCTAACACATGTGGTTCTGCCCCAGGCTTCGGACAGTGAGTTCTGTATTGAGAGAGTTCTGTATTGAGAGATAATTTGGGGGCTAAGGGGAAAGAGCTACTCCCAACCCCTGAACTTTTTGCGTTACACACTCCTGACCCCTGAGCTCTGTTCATTAAGCACCCTCGACACCTGCACCCCAGTACTTTATGCACCTCTGCATCCTATGTGATACATACATCTGAGCCCTGCTATGTGTGCAATATGCAATCCTGAGCCCTGTGCACTGTGCAATAACAATTCTTATGCCTGTGCCCACTCTGGAACTCCTTCAGAACTTCATCCATTACAAACTTGCCTCTGGTAACAAGAGCGGTTGTCTCTCCGGCTGTGGCTTCTCCTTTACCCCCGACAATGATCAGGTTCCCCTCGGGCTGATCTTCTAACACATGTGGTTCTGCCCCAGGCTTCGGGCCTAACTTCTGCTGCTTCTCCTTTTGCGGGACCTTGAATTACTAAAAAGGCCTCACATATGCCTAGCAGCTAGTTCAGAGCCCCAGGAGGGCTCCCCTGGGCTCTTTCTCTGCTTTGGTCACATGACTCAGCGGTGGGGAGTATTCTACCCCACAATGCAATCCCACTGAGGTCTGGGAAGTGAAAGGAGAAGGGAAGAGCTTTGTATTGGTATAGAGAGTTCTGTATTGAGAGATAATTTGGGGGCTAAGGGATAAGAGCTACCCCTGAACTTTGTGCGTTACATACTCCTGACCCCTGAACTCTGTTCATTAAGCACCCTCAACACCTGCACCCCAGTACTTTATGCACCACTTCATCCTGTGTGATACACACATCTGAGCAATGTGTGCCATATGCCATTCTGAGCCCTGTGAACTGTGCAATAACACTTCTTATGCCTGTGCCCACCCTGCTCTATCCAAAACCAACAAACTAACAACACGTTTTGGCTTTATTTGCACATGTATTTGCATCCACTTGTACTCATTTGTGTGCTGACAGAAGCCTCCAAATATTTTTGCACGTCTAAGAATGGCCACACACAATCTGGATGTACAATCTGTACAATTTGCCAAAACTATGTTGCAGGCCCCTCTAGGTGTTCAATATTGAAGAGGACCTCCCCCCACCCCCCCCCCCCCCAAAATGGTAGAAATATATTATACATTGTATATAAACAAGTACACTTACCTATGTTCATGCTGCCTTTATTTCTTGTTGATCACTTGTCAAGATTTGATGGGCGAACGGTTCGGCCGAGCATAAGTTCGGGCCGAACTTTGGATGTTCGGATGTTCTGTAGAACACCGAACAATATGCGGTGTTCGGAGCAAATTCGAACACCGTTAAAGTCTATGGGACATTGCAAAAACAAGTTTTAAAAGCGGCTGTGTTTTAGGGAGCAGTGATTTTAATAATGTTTACAGTGAAACAATAAAAGTGAAATATTCCTTTAAATTTCGTACCTACATTTTTATCATGTTTAGAACAGTCCCTGCACAAAATGACATTTCTAAAGGAAAAAAATAAAAAATACTATAATGAATTGTTGGTCCCAGCAATACAGATCAAAGTCATTAAAAAAAATTGCGTAGGGTTCCCCCCAAATTCCATACCGGACCCTTATCTGAGCACGCAACCTGGCAGGCTGCAGGAAAAGAGGGGGGGACGAGAGAGCGCCCCCTCCTGAACCGTACCATGCCACATGCCTTCAACATGGGAGGGTGCTTTGGGGTAGTCTCCCATCACTTTTTTTTTGGTTCAGGGTTCCCCTTAATATTCATACCAGACCCAAAGGGCCTGGTAATGGACTGGGGGGATCTCATGCCGTTTTTTTCAATTACTTTTATCTGTATTGCCAGGACCGACAATTCATTATAGCCACGAGTACTTTTAAATGACTTTTTTTCCTTTAGAAATGTCATTTTGTGCAGGGACTGTTCTAAACACGGGAAAAATGCGCCACTTTACAGGCATACTATAGACACCCCCCAGATACGAAATTTAAAGGAATGTTTCACTTTTATTGTTTCACTTTAAGCATTATTAAAATCACTGCTCCCGAAAAAAGGACGTCTTTTAAACTTTTTTTTGCAACAATACATGTCTGCGGGGGTAAAAGGTACAGTATGTTGTCCTACGCATGAATGGATGGATGGAATGCATGATGTCATATGTTTTGTCTCACACATGACACTGATGTGTCTTTTAAAAAAGCTTGCCCCCAAGATCTAACAAGATGTCATACACTTCATCTTGCACATGCACAGTATGAGAATACACAAGGTCTCAAAAGATCTCACAGCTTAGATAAGGGATCTCCCTGAAAGCAATAGTGACATTGCCTTCCCAGGAAGCAACTGTGTGATCTGAGCTACGTCCAACTGTGAAGCCACAGGCAGTTACAGCTGACTTCCCCAAAGTAAACATGCCAATGCCTGAATCCAGACGTCCAAAGAGCCAGCTCGGGTGAGGACTACCCTGGATCCCTGGACAGGTAAGTGTCATAATATTAAAAGTTGTCAGCTTCAGTATTTGTAGCTGCTGAAATGAAAGTTGTTATTTCTAGGTTGAAGTACTGCTTTTAAGTGTGACGCCTCACATTGAAAAACAACCAATTCAGTTTAAAGTAGAAATTTAGGACAAAACATTTGTTTTGTGTCAGCGGGAGGCAGAGAAAGAACAATACAATGCTCTTCCTAGTGAAGAGATGTGCAGGTGGTGCATGTTGCAAGTCTTGGCCATTGCAGGACAGGCAGGCTGTGCTCCCAGCACAGCCAGAAAACTGACTGTAATGGGATGGGTGTGCTTCTAATCCTAGCATGGTCAGTTTGAAATAGGAAAGCAGGGGGACTGGCGGGAATACTAGGTATTTCACAAAATGGATGAAATACAAAGAGAACAGGATACTTTTTAACACAGGTACATAGTAAAAATATACATATCGGAAATATGAAATGGTGGGGTAACATACCAGATATTAGAAGCTTACCTTTAAAGTATCATCATTAGATCATGATTAGATGAGAATCTATGGTTCTGATTCATTAAGCTACAATATTATATATGGTACACTAAATAGTGCTTTATGGCATGCTAAAATAAACGACATACTATAATATTAATTGATAGGCCTCTTTAGAATGTCATAAAATAAACAATGAAAGCAATAACTGACTTTTAAGATACTTAGACAAGACTCATTAAATCATAATAAAATCAATACAATTTTATTAATAGCATTCTAAAACATATTAACAGTTCTGTTGCTCTCAGATATATCATACTTGAGCCTCAATTGCAAGGATATCCCCATCCAGCACCCATTATACAAGCATTATATTATCCATAGTCTCACCTGTTAACAAGTAGAGAAAACCTCATCTCCTCTCATTCCCATATATAAATCTTGTGGCAATTTCCAAAAATCACAGGATAGAATAGGTTGTCCCTTCACTCTGGTTCTCTCTACTTGTTAAAGATTAGACTTGTGAATAATATAAAGTATGTATTGGGGGGGGGGGGGGGGGGCGTTGGGCGAGTGGGATGTTTACCTATATTATAGAACCTACAAAGTACTAACAGACACATTTACAGTTGTTCAGTAAGGTTGTATTCATCCTGGGATTTATGGTGCTATGGATTTTTTTGTAAAGCATTAATAGACCCATAACCAAAAATGTAATATATTGCAGCTTAGCGATCATTAGATGAGGTGGCTGCATTAATTTTCCTTTTATAGGCTTATTTCCCTCTGTTTTCACCTGGTGATCTGGCCAATAACACCTCCTGTATTCAATACCAGTGAAACTTCAGTGGTACCTATTTATATAGTGACTAAATGTGTAATGGTATATCCTAAAAATGTCTCAAAGTGAATAAAAGGTACTGTTCACAGCTACATGCATTCCTGCAAGATCAGGCAGACAATTATCAATAATTATGGGGAGCTCTCTAAAAGTTTGCTGTAAAACACAAAGCTCTATACATACAGTATTTATATATGTATACATATATAATGTGTATAAATAATAAAATATATAAAACTATGAATCTAACCAATGTAACTCTAATAAAAAACTTAAAATGATGCATGTGCTCAATATAATTCTAAAAAGTCTGTGAATGTAACTACTGTAGTCCCAATACAATGGGTATAGTCCCAGAAAGTGGTTTCCGAACAATATCTTCCTCCACTCTGTGTTCAAATTGTATCAAAATACCATACCAGCATGCAAATGGCTCCCCCCACCTTTTCTCCAATGCGCACGCCTAAAAAACATATGTTATTAGGTCAGATGGGTGTTTTACCCCCAGGGGGGCATGAATATGATAACTTCTATCATCCTGGATGTCCTTAGGGATGATCTTCTCTAGGTGCCCCCTATAACACTGTTTGTATTTTTTAGCTATGGAACACCTAGCAATCACTCTCAGGACAACTACTTCTATCCAAGAGATAAGAGTAGGAGGTTTTACCCAAAATTAGGTATCCTAGCTGACGATCTCCTACTCTACGTGTCTGTGAGGGCTTACCTAGGTTGGAGTCCATGGCGCAGAAATGTAGGCTCACCCTTGCAAATAGACACAGCCCACGGTAACAAAGAGATAAACTACCTGGGTTGTGAATCTGTTCACGGGGGCTTGATGGGAATTTTCCAAAGGATTGTCCAGGTAAAGCCGTAGTCAGGGATTACAGAAGTCAGAATAAACAATATACAAGCCAGGGTCAGAAGCCAGGGTCAGTCTTGGAACACTGTAACTTGAACACAGGAACCTGTGGCAATGATAGAGACAATGAACTGACAAAACCCTAAGAGTGAGGCAGTGCTTTATACCCATCTGATTGGATAAACTGCCTCAGCTGAACCAGGAGTGAAAGGCACTAATTGATCCAGATCCAGAGTATGGTCCTAGTATTTTATGCAGAACTGTGCAAATCTGGAAAGCAGGCTGAAAGGAGCTGAGGTGTGGCTCAGAGGCAAGGTAACAGGAGCACTAAACATGCAGTCATAGGTTCAATTTTTGAGCCACTTGGGGTGTGACCACGCCTGGCCGTCTGCACGGCTCGGTAGGGACTGTGACAGTGTCTAACCCTAGAATCAAGTTTTCTTGCATTCTGCAGGACCTGGAACAATTTGGCTTTCTTAACAATTTTAACATAAACACCACAAAAAATGTTTGAAAGTCACTCTGCCTCGTAGTGGGCAGGCCCTCTTTTGTAGTGAAAGGCTCTACAAGCTAAATCAGCCCCTACTGAACTCTACTACTTAGTAACTGCAGTTCTGGTCTTCCAGAAAAACATTCTTCAGTTGGCTCAAAATAGAAACCTTGCCCCATTGTCTTTACCTTTATCGGACTCCCCCCATTTGTCTAGTGCACCCCTTCTTTCACCTCTGGTGTACTGCCTTATTGCGTTACCTTTGGCCGCAATCGTTGGCCCATACCAGACATGATATGCTGGTCATGCATAGAGTGGACGGAGGAGCAGGCTTACTGCACATGGAATTATACCATAACGCAGCAGTTTTAACTTGAATGCCTTACTCTTACCATTAGGGGAGCTCACTATTCTGGAATCCGATTGCCTGGGTAAGTAGACATTTTCACAACTATTTAACTAAGTTAAGCACAGTACATAGAGAGCTGATCTCTTTTGAGGCTTTATGCCTTAGGAAAACAACTTGTCCATGGGCAATATCTACTATGATATACTTCTTCAACACACTTCACTAGAGATTGAGAGAGGAAGCCAAACCACACACTTATGACAGAGGACTGCCATAAGTGGGTGGCCAGGCTCAGAGCAGAACCAATAAAATATTGGCTAGGTGATACAGATGCCCTACTAGGTTGCACAAATGCTATCTCATGATCCCTCTCACTGTTAAGATGTGATGGGAACATGGACACCATGTTGCATCCATGGTGATGCTGCCCACTGTTGGTGCCATTTGGTGCCATTTTGAGAAGAAGTCTTCCAGCTTACCACCTTTCCCCACAAATGCCCAAAAAAAGATTTGCTACCCTTTTTTTACTCACGAGGCACAGTGTATCATACCCAGAAAATGGAATTCTATCACTGTGCCCAGAATTAGGGAAGGGGGGACTAAGCCGAACCACATTATACATATGAAAGAACTCACATGCAAGCATACAAGCAAAATACAAGCAAAATACTTAAAATGTATGTAATACTCTGAGATTGTACCTGTGGCTCATGGCTAATAGCGCCAATGGATGAGATATGGAGACGGCATTCCCGGTTGGACTGGTCTTCCCTCTCCTTTTATTGGATACACTGATCTGCACATAGCCTTACTTCAGTGATGTCAAAGTTCTTTCTTTGTGCCTAGTGTTCAGATGTGTACTGCATTTTGGAGTAATACACACTTTCTTGCATATACTATATTTGCACTTCCATTTGTAGCCCATGGAAAGTGCTTAATAAAAATTGTATTCTTTAAAAAAAAAGTTTGATACATCTTTCACTTTTAGCATTATGGTGTTGTATATTGGATGTGGTACCCTTCCATAACAGCGATCTTCTAGTATTGTAAATAGGCCTCTTTAGAAAGTCTTACACTGACATTTCAGTAACTTTATATGTCTGCATGAATACATTCCTGACAAATCACAGTAGAATTTAAAAAATACTTTTTTTTTAAGTACATTTGCCTGAGATGATGTCATCTGTCTGCTGTAGGCAGGAGGAAGCAGCAGGGTGCTAGAAAGGGAACGGCAATGGTATTAATGAGATCAAAGGTGCTACACACCCCAAATATACATGAAGTGGAAAGGTTTCCCCATGGGCTTTTATTGCCAGCAAAACATTAATTAAAGAAAAATTATTATTCTCTCTTCCTTAGAAAAAATATAAATTTCTATTTAGTAGAAATACAAAAAATGTATTAAAACATGAGCTCTGGAAATTAAGCTAAAACATGTACATAATGATACAGCCGTGAGTACATACAAAAGACACAGCATGATATAAACAATGTGTGATCATACTATGCTCCCCAACCCCAATGTGTTTCAACCTTAGAAATAGAGGCCTTCTTCTAGGGGAATACAAAGGGAAGAACTCTAGAAAAAAATGTATTGTAACAATGAGAACAAATAAAGAAACAATACTATCAAGGACAATACATATGTAATAATTATACAAACAATCTTCATGATTAAAGTGTGTTTATATTTACTACTGACAGATGAACAGCAGAAACTCCTGATTACTGTGCCCAGAAACTGGCAAAGGATCCAACTGATGCGGCGAACACTCCAGTCCCAATGCACAGAATGGGAGAGATGCACACAAAGGAGAAACCACCCCCAGGGCCCACAAGAGGCTGCGCTGACTCCCAGCAGCAAAAAGGGGAGGGGGAGGCCAAGAGAGAAAGAACCCCAAAAGGAGGGGGCATGGAGAGGAACAAGGAGGCCCCCGGAAGGTCAGACCTGACACCAAAACACTGTTGAAATGTAAAATAAATAATAAATTAGAAAAAGAGAAAGAAAAAATTAGAGTTACGCTTACCGGTAACGTCTTTTCCAGTAGTCTTTCAGGACAGCCCTATGAGAGATAGACTCCTCCTCTTCCTCTGGAAACACTGCGCCAGCCCATAAATTCTTACTTCCCCTGCCGGACCTCAGTTTATATCGAGAATACCTCCGGCCAGCTGGGGAGACACAAGAACACATTAATAACATATTTATCAAATACCATTATCTTGCTGCGCTCTGGTCTTTTGTAAGACTCCCCCCAATTTTCGGGTGGGAACTAGGGCTGTCCTGAAAGACTACTGGAAAAGACGTTACCGGTAAGCGTAACTCTAATTTTCCCTAATCGTCTTTCAGGACAGCCACTATGAGAGGATAAGCGAGCACTTACCAGTTAGGGTGGGACTACAGCTTGCAAAACCTTTCGCCCAAAGGTCTGCTCACCTGCCGACACCAGATCCACTCTGTAGTGCTTTACAAAATTGGAATAGCTGGACCATGTTGCTGCTCTGCAAATCTGCTCTGGCGTTGCTCCCGCTCTTTCTGCCTGGGAGGCTGCCATAGCTCTAGTGGAGTGTGCTTTAATACCCACTGGGATTTCTTTCCCTGCAACTAAATAAGCCTGCTCAATGGCTACTCTGAGCCACCTAGCAATAGTGCGCCGGGACGCCTTACAACCTTTCCTGGCCCCGGTAAACAAAACAAATAAGGAATCTGACCTTCTAAATGACTTGGTCAGTTCCAGATAGTGTAGGATACATCTCCTAACATCCAAATAATGGAATTTTAGTTCCTTCTCACCGGAGGGATTGGGACAAAAAGAGGGCAAAACAATTTCCTGGCTTCTATGAAAGCTGGATGCCACTTTCGGCAAAAAGGCCGGATCGGTCTTTAAAACTATCCGATCCGGAAAAATAACGCAAAAGGGAGCCCTGACTGATAAGGCCTCCATCTCACTGACCCTCCTAGCAGTTGTCACTGCTACCAGAAACACTGTCTTCGGAGTAAGCTCTCTCAGAAAACACTCCTTTAAAGGCTCAAAGGGGGGTCCAGTTAAGCTCTGCAAAACTAAAGATAAATCCCATCTGGGAAAGGACAGACCCTGGACCGGTCTCTGTCTGGACAGGGCCCTAAAGAACCTGACTACCCATGGGTTGGCAGCCAAATGATCCTCTACATAAACACTGAGGGCTGATACTTGACCCCTAAGGGTACTAATGGATAAGCCCTTTTCTGCCCCACATTGTAAAAATTCCAATACTGCGGAGGAGCTCCGTACTGGGAAAGAGTTCTCTGCGCACCACTTGTTGAAACGCAACCAGACCTTTTCATAGATCTGGCGAGTTTCCTTTTTCCTACTGTCCAGGAGGGTAGAAACTAGTCTCTGTGAAAATCCCTTAGATTTTAATAAACCCTCCTCAGTAGCCAGGCCGCTAACTTCCACTGGCGTACCTGTGGGCAGAGGACTGGCCCCTGAGAGAGGAGATCGTCCCGAGGGGGCAAGAGTAAGGGAGGTTCTACCGCCAACTGCTTTAGCATTGAGAACCATGCTCTCTTGGGCCAATGTGGAGCCACCAGAATCAGAGATGTGCTTTCCATCTGAAACTTTCTCAGAACTGCTGGCAACAACGCTGGAGGTGGGAAGGCATAGCAAGTTCTGAAGTGCCAATTCTGGCTCAAAGCGTCCACCCCTAGGGCTCCTTCTCCCCTTTTTAGGGAGAAAAAACAGGGGGTTTTTGCATTGTTTCTGGACGCGAACAGGTCCACCTCCGGAGACCTCCATCTCTTTATTATGAGATTGAAGACCTCCTGGTTGAGAACCCAATCGCCCTCCCTCAGCCTCTTTCGGCTGAGAAAGTCTGCTACCACGTTTTTCTCTCCCCTCAGAAAAACTGCTGAGAGCGAAAGGGTGTAGGTTTCGGCCCAGGACAGGATCTCTGTCGCCAAAGACAACAGGGCTCCGCTTCTCGTGCCACCCTGTTTGTTCAAATAGGCCACTACGGAAGAGTTGTCCGACCGCACCTGAATGTGGTGACCCCGGAGCTCTTTTTTGAAGAATTTGAGGGCTAGTCCCACTGCCCTTAATTCTTTCCAGTTGGACGATCGAGTCAACTCGCCATCCTCCCAAGTGCCCTGGGCTAGAAGGGAACCCAAATGTGCCCCCCAACCTTTTCCACTTGCGTCTGTGGTTACTACCCGAGAAATCGGGATGAGTCACAGACGACCTTGCGACAGATTTGTCACTTTCCTCCACCACCAGAGGGATCTCTTTACCTGGTGTTGAATATGTACTAGGGTGTCTAGGGCCTCCTGACTGTGGTCCCACACCCCTAGGATGAAGGTCTGTAGGGGACGAAAGTGTAGCCCTGCCCACTGCACTGCTGGAAGGGTGGATGTAAGGAGACCCAGTACTGACATCAGAACCCTTATGGAAACCAGCTGGTTGCTCTGAAGAGAGGCCACCGCACTGTCCAGTTTTTGTACCTTTTCTCTTGGTAGAAAAACTCTCAACAGTGTTGAGTCCAACAGGCAACCTAGATAGGAGATCTGTTGTGAGGGGATCAGGCTGGACTTTTCCAAGTTCAGAAGCCACCCCAGGTCTGTAAGGACCCCTTTGGTTAGATCGAGATCCCTGACCAACTGTGTTGGGGATGCTGCAAATAAAAGCAGGTCGTCCAGGTAGGCAATTATACATATCCCCTGGAGCCGAAGAAAGGCCATGGCTTCTGCCAGGACTTTGGTAAAAATGCGGGGTGCAGAGGATAGCCCGAATGGCAGGGCCTGAAACTGAAAGTGTACTGTTTCTCCGCCCAGATCTATGGCAAGGCGTAGAAACCTCTGCGAGGCTTCCGCTATAGGGATGTGTAAATACGCGTCCCTTAGGTCCAGGGATACCATGAAACAGTTGTGGGGCAGAAGCGCTTTTACTGAAAAGATCAATTCCATGCGGAATCTTTTGTATGTCACTGAAGCGTTCAGGGGCTTTAAGTTCAGAATCAACCTGAACTTCCCTGAGGGTTTTTTCACTATGAAGATGTGAGAATAAAACCCCCTTCCCTCTTCTGTTTTTGGGACCCTGAGAATAACATCCTGCTTCTCCAATTCCCTCAGAGCTTCTAGCAAGGCCTCGGCCTTTACCATGCACCTGGGTAGATGCGTGACAAGGAGCCTTTGAGGGGGTGGTCTTAGGAATTCCAAGAGGTACCCCCTTCTTATTACCCCTAAAATAAATTGATTGGGGGATATTGTCTCCCACTGTGGAAGAAAGGCCCCCAGTCTTCCTCCCACTGTAGCTGGAATGTCACTGGGTTTTACGGGGCTGGATAGGAGGGTGAAAAATCGCCCCTCCTCTGCCCCTGCCTTTTTGGGGCCAGGTTTTCTTTTTCCCCTCTGGTTTAGAGGTTTCCCTACGCCCCTGCGGACGAAACCCCTTTTTTGTTGGTACGGGGTTTTCCGTTTGAGAGGAAAGGACTTTTTCCTGTTCGCTGTCCGGTCTAGAACCGTCTCTAGCCCTGGGCCAAAAAGGAGGTCCCCCGTCAGGGGTATTCCACATAGCTTTATCTTGGAGGCATTATCCCCTGGCCATGTTTTTAACCAGAGGGCCCTTCTGGCCGAATTGGCTAGAGCCGCCGTTCTGCCCGACATGAGGACGGACTCAGCAGAGGCATCAGCTATGTAAGTGATCCCTCGCAGCATAGTAGGGAAGGATGACAGAATGGTTTCCTTATCTGTGCCTGCCTCAATATGTTGTTGGATCTGTGAGAGCCAGTGCTCTAAATTGCGAGCCACAACTGTAACTGCCATTTCAGGCTTTAAATTGCCGATAGCCGAGTCCCACGTCTTTTTAAGCAGAGAGTCAATCCTTTTGTCCATGACATCTACCAAGGCCCCCATGTCTTCAAACGCCAAATCTGTGTGTCTGGAGACCTGGGAGAACGCGGCATCCAATTTGGGATTTTTATTCCAAAGGCATGCCGGGTCCTCTGAAAATGGGAACCTTCTTTTGAGGGATCTAGATAAAAAGGGTTTTCTCTCCGGATCCTGCCACTCTTTTTTAACTGTTTCCATTAAAACTTTGTGTACTGGAAACACCCTTCTTTTTGGCTCCCCTAAACCTGAATACATTTGGTCATGCAGGGTTAGGGGCTTTTTATCCGTCTGGATACCGAGGGTTGCATAAATTGCCTTTAAGAGGTCCTCTACCTCATCAAGGGATAACTTATATCTGGAGGCTTTCCTGGACCCGTCCTGGTCTTCCCCCTCGGAACCCTCCTGGGAATCGGAAGAGGAACTGTCTGGAAGTTCCCTACCTGTCCCTGAAGGGCCTGCAACCTCTGTCCCCCCTGTACTAGCAGGTTGGACTGGAGCAGAACTCTGTCCTAGAGGTGGGGTTGTATCCTGGGGAGATGGACCCGTGGGAAGCTGAAATTTTTCAAAAAGGCACCTAAAAGAAGAGAAGGTGGACGAGAGCTCCTTGACTGAAGCTGCTAGTCCTGACTCCTGTTCTGATTCCCTTTCCCTAACGAGGGAGTCAATACAGCCTTTGCACAACACTTTGGTCCAAGATTCCCCTAAAATGTCCCTACAGGAGGCACACTTCTTTTTAGAGCTATGCGTAGACCTAGTTTTTTCCGTAGCTTTCTAAAAAAAAAGGAAAAAAGAAAAAAACAGAAAAAGACAAAGTCAATCAAAAGCTCGGGATACAACCCTGGGAGTGCACTAGACCCTTTTTTAAAACGAAGGGATCTGAGCCTCCCCCTCCCCCCTGGCCACCCAGGGGGTCTGCCCCCCCCACCCATGATAGAACCATACATTGGGGTGGGGGATCCTAGATAGAGAGTACCCCTCCCCAGGGTGCTCTTACCTTAGGAATGCTGGAGATAGAGTCTGTCGTTTGAGCCTCAGCTTCCGACATGACTGCAGGTGGCTGCTTACTACAGAGTTCCACGCTGCCTGTGCACGTTCTGAACTCATCTCCAGCTTGTGCCCGGCCCTCCTATCAGCTCCACGACCCGGAACCGGAAGTCGATCGTATTCGAGGTCAAGCCTTCGTTTCCGCCGGATACGATGTCACCCGTCGTTCGGCCCGCTCGGTTCAAAGAAAAAAGGGGGCGGACTGTACCCATGTACAGGGAAATCTTCCGAACGGCTTGCCAGCTGCGTCCCTGTAGACGCGATAGGAGTCCCCCACGACCTGAAGCCGTGCTCAACTCGGAAGGGGTGGCAGTACCTGGTGAGGTAAGTAAACCGTTCGACCTGTCCGACACGCGGACGTTGGTTTCGAACGGTTTGAACCCAGCTTTTTCCAAACAAAGCCCCTGCTTCTTTCAACCGGGTTTTTTTAACGACAAAACGGCCACAGCCTCCCCGACTGATTGGCCTGGTTCCTTGCACAGTGTCTCCCCACCGGAGGAAACACTAATAACTGAGGTCCGGCAGGGGAAGTAAGAATTTATGGGCTGGCGCAGTGTTTCCAGAGGAAGAGGAGGAGTCTATCTCTCATAGTGGCTGTCCTGAAAGACGATTAGGGAAACAAATATTATTTGAGTGATAAGTGAACATGTGATAAAGGTGTGTGTAGCGCAAAGAAAACAAAAGGGGGGGTACATGGGGACGTGTGAGGGGAAGGGGAAAAGAGTGAAAAAAGAATTAGTGAGGAAGTGAGAAAGTGAGACTGTGTAGGATGAGAGTGCAGGGAGTGAAGCCAGAGAAGGGAAGGTGAACACAACCAAATGAAAACAAAATTAAACAGCAATTTTAAGTAAATTTGCCTGAGATGATGTCATCTGTCTGTTGCAGGCAGGAGGAAGCAGCGCGGTGCTAGTCAGACATTTGTGAACAGGCTAAGATCCACACAGGCATCATATACATGCAAGGCAGGACTTACCATAGGGCTTGACTGGGCTCAAGCCCATGGGCCCCGCCCAATAGGGGGCCCCACCGATACATAGCCCGTGTACTCAGCTCCGCTCACAATCACGCCCAGTCCTACCCTATGATGGACATAACACAGGGACTGGGCATGACTGTGAGCCGAGCTGAGTACACTCGGCTACTCTCGGCTCCGCTCGGGACTGCGAGAAGACCCGAGAGCCGCCAAGAGGACCTGAGAGCCGCCAAGAGGACCCGAGAGCCACCAAGAGGACCCGAGAGCCGACAAGAGGACCCGAGAGCCACCGAGATACACAGGAGTCTGTATCTTGGCAGCGCAATTTTTAAACTTCCAGACTGCAATAACAAGACTGCAAATGACAAGACTGCAAATGACAAGACTACACTGACAAGGCTGCAATGACACTGGACAAGGCTGCAATGATGAACAAGGCTACAGATGGATGGACAAGGCTGCAATGACACTGGACAAGGCTGCAGATGATGGACAAGGCTGCAGATGGACACTGATAAGGCTGCATTGATGTGCGTTTAAATGTAAGTTTGGGGTGTGTGTTATACGCCGATAAATACGGTAATGAATAGAAGGTAGGGCCCGAAAGTGACTCAAGCCCAGGGGCCCCCACCACCCTAAGTCCTGCCCTGTATACATGGCTGTGTAATCTATGAAACTAGAGAAAGTTGTTGTTCCTCCATGGAGCTTGCCACTTTCTAGATGTGGATGGTAAATGTAAAACAACCATATGGAACATTTTATATTTCTCTTATTGACAAGAAACAAAACATTATTTTTAAACACAGGAAAGAGTATTAAAGAAACTTAAAAAACCTACTGTATGTATTCCTATTAAATTAACATTTACCAAAGATTGAGGTGCAACACAAAAAGCAGCAACACTACAGCTTCTATGAGGCTGAAGTCCTATGTTCTTGGAAAGGCTAGGCATTTTCTTGCTGAGTTTTGACTAAGCGTTTAACTATTTATGTACTCATGTACTGTCAGATGCAGCTATTCTCTGTAATTATTTTGTTGGCTTAGTATAACAATTATTAAATACAATAATTGTATATAGTTTTGACATGCTTGCTGTGCCATATTTGTATGCTTATATTTTATACTCCAGATTGATAGATTGGACGTCAGAATGCCAGAGAATGCACTGAACATCCTTGCTGAATGAATAAAAACTACAGGATAGGTAAGAGAGACTTAATGTGAAAGGGCTTAGCCTAGTGACACCTACTCAGCTTTGTTAAACCTAAGGTAAATACAAAAAAATGTCATTGCAATTCACTTTTAATGAGCTTGACAATATGCAAATTGTGAATTCATAGATGCATTCCTGGTTTACCAGCATTTATGTTTGTGTAAAATGACTTGATTGTTCCATTCCACGCACTGGTGGTTAATGGAGATGGAGCTTTATCCAATACTTTCAGTGGTATGGCATTAGTACCTTCCAGGCACACTTTATATGCAAATGCACATTTGTAAGCAATGTTTATAAGAAAAAAAAAACAAAGTTTAAGTGAAATAAACTGAAGAAAAAAGAAAACGAACACCAAGTGGCAAAATATAATCTATTATTGAAGGCTACAATATACTGCAAGTAAAAAAAAAATGGAATTTCCAATCATCGCTGAAAAGATTTCCCAAAAATTGCCATGATACTTATCGCTGATACAATTACTTATGTCACAACAGAAATCCCAAACTGATATTGATAAGAGCTTTGCTCTTTACATTCTTGATCCATAAGTATGAATGAATTGTGTTTTTTGTATAGATTGTAATCAATTTGTTATGGTCAAAAAATGTTGCCAACATCTATTTATTTTTTTAAATAATTACTGTAATATTGCATACAAATATTTTGTAAATATATTTCCAGCCAGAAGGTGAGCCTCCAAGTTAATATTTGCTACCTTCCTACCTACCTATCCAAATCTAAACCCCATCCCATCCTCAAAATGAGACCCGGGAACACCCTACTGAACACCCTACTGACCACACTTTTAACCACACCAACAAAATCATTCATAGTGACACCCATAAAATCCCTCTCCCAATATTAACACACCCTCAAACAATTGGTCACAGAAAAAAAGATGAGTGGCAGACATTCAAGGAATAAAAAATAAATAAAGAGATTTCAAATAAGAGTCACCAAGATATGCCTACATGGTTAGGAAGGTCGTCTTGACAGTATCAAGAAGAAAAATTCAGCATGCATCGCATGCCAACCACCAAACATCCAGAGGTGTGGTCCATAAAATGGGTGTCACATCAGTGTATAGCTTATAGTCTGGGAGTAAAATAAGCCCCTGCATTGGTATCATTGGCAGTAATAGTAACCTTCAGCTCACTGGTGTAACTTTCAGCAAGAGCAGCAATCATATTTCTTTCAGTAAACATTTACTGTAACTAGCAGACACTTGTGGATTATACCTGTGTAGTTCCCTATCCCCAGAAGAGCCACTGTCAATATACCTGAATGAATGAATGAATGATTTGTATAGCACTGCAATGTGAACTGAATCACCTCAAGGCACTCGATCTGTCCTGTGTTGTCTAGCTTCTTAAAATATGTAGGTCTTAAGTTTTTTCCTGAAGGCCTGATGATTTCCTTCCATGCGGATGTAAGTCGGAAGAGCGTTCCATAGCCATGGTCCTTGGACTGCGAATCTACGTTCTCCCTTTGATTTGTAGTGGGATTTGGGAATGAGGAGGAGGTTTTGGTTGGATGGTCGGAGACTGAGACTGTGTGTAGTGTGTTATCTTCTTGCGTAGGTATTGAGGAGCATTTCCTTGCATGCATTTGTGGGTGAGGCAGAGGGTTTTAAATGTAATCTGATTCTTTATGGCTAGCTAATGTTGGCTCCGGAAGTGGAAAGGACATAATTTCACTATAAACTGTCCACAACCAGATGCTCCTTGCAAGATTTCTGACAGAGGCGTTAAAAGATTTATTAGAACTCAACGCACACGGCAGTAGCTCCCCTTTTTGACAACCCTCTGTTTCCACCGGGTATGGTTGGTGACTGAATAAGGGCTATGTACTGTATTGGTGACTATTTTGGTCACAGAGGCATACGTCCCTCCTCATATTTCTGGAGATGCCCCCCCCCCCCACTGACAGCTTCCACTGGCAACAAATATATCACTTTCTCAAATCCCTACAGAACGTCAGCTCTGATGTGGCAGTTTGTACTGTGTTTGAAAACAGGTGCATGCAGGACACTGCTCTGCGGGGAGCCATCTCGCTATTATATAATTATATATATTATATAATAGCGAGATGGCTCCCCGCAGAGCAGTGTCCTGCATGCACCTGTTATATAATAGCGAGATGGCTCCCCGCAGAGCAGTGTCCTGCATGCACCTGTTTTCAAACACAGTACAAACTGCCACATCAGAGCTGACGTTCTGTAGGGATTTGAGAAAGTGATATATTTGTTGCCAGTGGAAGCTCTCAGTGGGGGGAGGGGGGCATCTCCAGAAATATGAGGAGGGACGTATGCCTCTGTGACCAAAATAGTCACCAATACAGTACATAGCCCTTATTCAGTCACCAACCATACCCGGTGGAAACAGAGGGTTGTCAAAAAGGGGAGCTACTGCCGTGTGCGTTGAGTTCTAATAAATCTTATAACGCCTCTGTCAGAAATCTTGCAAGGAGCATCTGGTTGTGGACAGTTTATAGTGAAATTATGTCCTTTCCACTTCCGGATTATGCCACAACAGTGCTCACTAGAACATTCAGAAGTTTATAAATCCTTCTGTAACCAATGCCATCAGTATGCTTTGCAAAAATAAAGTTGCAAAGGTCTTGAGAGAGCTATTTGCTTTTATCCATCATGAGATGTTTCTTGTGTGACACCTTTTTATAGGCCATCGGTTGAGACTGAATCACCTGATATTAATTTGCACTGACAAGGGGCAGGATTGCCTTCTAATTACTAATAGATTTCAACTGGTGCCTTGACATTCCATGCATTGCACCTCCCTTTCTCCATGTGTTCAATACTTTTTCCCTGTGTCATTCCATTCAATTATATACAGTGCCTTGCGAAAGTATTCGGCCCCCTTGAACTTTTCAACCTTTTGCCACATTTCAGGCTTCAAACATAAAGATATAAAATTTTTATTTTTTGTGAAGAATCACCAACAAGTGGGACACAATTGTGAAGTGGAACGAAATCTATTGGATATTTTAAACTTTTTGAGCAAATAAAAAACTGAAAAGTGGTGCGTGCAAAATTATTCGGCCCCTTTACTTTCAGTGCAGCAAACTCACTCCAGAAGTTCAGCAAGGATCTCTGAATGATCCAATGTTGTCCTAAATGACTGATGGTGATAAATAGAATCCACCTGTGTGTAATCAAGTCTCTGTATAAATGCACCTGCTCTGTGATAGTCTCAGGGTTCTGTTGAAAGCGCAGAGAGCATCATGAAGACTAAGGAACACACCAGGCAGGTCCGTAATACTGATGTGGAGAAGTTTAAAGCCGGATTTGGATACAAAAAGATTTCCCAATCTTTAAACATCCCAAGGAGCACTGTGCAAGCGATCATTTTGAAATGGAAGGAGTATCAAACCACTGCAAATCTACCAAGACCTGGCCGTCCCTCGAAACTTTCAGCAAAGACAAGGAGAAGACTGATCAGAGATGCAGCCAAGAGGCCCATGATCACTCTGGATGAACTGCAGAGAACTACAGCTGAGGTGGGAGAGTTTGTCTATAGGACAACAATTAGTCATACACTGCACAAATCTGGCCTTTATGGAAGAGTGGCAAGAAGAAAGCCATTTCTCAAAGATATCCATAAAAAGTCTCGTCTAAAGTTTGCCACAAGCCACCTGGGAGACACACCAAACATGTGGAAGAAGGTGCTCTGGTCAGATAAAACCAAAATCGAACTTTTTGCCCACAATGCAAAACGATATGTTTGGCGTAAAAGCAACACCGCTCATCACCCTCAACACACCATCCCCACTGTCAAACATGGTGGTGGCAGCATCATGGTTTGGGCCTGCTTTTCTTCAGCAGGGACAAGGAAGATGGTTAAAATTGAGGGGAAGATGGATGCAGCCAAATACAGGACCATTCTGGATGAAAACCTGTTGGAGTCTGCAAAAGACCTGAAACTGGGACGGAGATTTATCTTCCAACAAGACAATGATCCCAAACATACAGCAAAATCTACAAAGGAATGGTTCACAAATAAACGTATCCAGGTGTTAGAATGGCCAAGTCAAAGTCCAGACCTGAATCCAATCGAGAATCTGTGGAAAGAGCTGAAAACTGCTGTTCACAAATGCTCTCCATCCAACCTCACTGAGCTCGAGCTGTTTTGCAAGGAAGAATGGGCAAGAATTTCAGTCTCTCGATGTGCAAAACTGATAGAGACATACCCCAAGCGACTTGCAGCTGTAATCGCAGCAAAAGGTGGCTCTACAAAGTATTAACGCAAGGGGGCCGAATAATTTTGCACGCCCCACTTTTCATTTTTTTATTAGTTAAAAAAGTTTCAAAAATCCAATAGATTTCGTGCCACTTCACAATTGTGTCCCACTTGTTGGTGATTCTTCACAAAAAATAAAATTTTTATATCTTTATGTTTGAAGCCTGAAATGTGGCAAAATGTTGAAAAGTTCAAGGGGGCCGAATACTTTCGCAAGGCACTGTATAACTTAATTTCTGAACTTATTTTTTATTTTTTTGTATGTATGTATTTGTATTGTTATCAACATATGGTGAAAAATTAATGTCAATAGCACCTTTAGAAATCTATTTACCTAGAAAAATGGTGACATGTTCAATACTTATTTTACCTTTTATTATTGTCTTTTGGGGAGACTAACCCATATTGTTTCACAGATGCTTCAGGCGTGAGGCCCACCCCTTCCATGGTACTATTTTATCAATCTATTACTTCTAGTGCTGTTTTACCAAAGACATTGCAAGGAGGGGGGAGGGGGGTTTATTTGCCATGAATATCCTCCTAAAAACATGGATGTATGGCAACCATAGCCCTCCTGAATGCTTTGTCCAGAAAAGGCATACACTTTTCAGTTAGAGGGAGTCAGAAGGCAAACCACGTCTGCTGTCCTGCCCCTTTAGGATACATATAATCCTTTGTGTTCATATACAAAAGTGAGTACACCCCTCACATTTTTGTAAATATTGTATTATATCTTTTCATGTGACAACACTGAACAAATGACATTTTGCTACAATGTAAAGTAGTGAGTGTACAGCTTGTATAGCAGTGTAAATGTGCTGTCCCCTCAAAATAACAAAACACATAGCCATTATTGTCTAAACCGCTGGCAACAAAATTGAGTACAACCCTAAATGAAAATGTCCAAATTGGGCCCAGTTAGCCATTTTCATCCCCAGTGTCATGTGGCTCATTAGTGTTACAAGGTCTCAGGTGTGAATGGGGAACAGGTGTGTTAAATTTGGTGTTTTTGCTCTCACTCTCTCATACTGGTCACTGGAAGCTCAACATGGCACCCCATGGCAAAGAACTCTCTGAGTATCTGAAAAAAATAATTATTGCTTTACATAAAGATGGTCTAGGCTATAAGAAGATTGCCAAGATCCTGAAACTGAGCTGCAGCATGATGGCAAAGACCATACAGCACTTTAACAGGACAGGTTCCACTCAGAATCTGTGGGGCATGCTCAAACAGACGGTGTAGGAGCACAAGGTCTCTAACATCCACCAGCTCCGTGATGTTGTCATGGAGGAGTGGAAGACGACTCCAGTGGCAACATGTGAAGCTCTGGTGAACTGAAGGACCAAGAGGGTTATGTGCTGGAAAATAATGGTGGCCACACAAAATATTGACACTTTGGGCCCAATTGGACATTTTCACTTAGGGGTGTACTCACTTTTGTTGCCAGCAGTTTAGAAATTGATGGTTATATGTTGAGTTATTTTGAGGGGACAGAAAATTTACACTGTTGCACAAGCTGTACACACTACGTTACATTGTAGCAAAGTGTAATTTTTTCATATATATATATATAATTGTAAGCTGGGGATTGGTAGCTGCTGTACTTGCTCCCTGGAGTGAGCCACCTTTTTAGGCAGAGAGACCAGACCAATATTGTCTTCGCAAACACAGTGGGGTGTTTTTATTGTGCTATTCTGGTTCTGTACAGTGCTCTAAAACAAAAACTTTGAACCAAAACCTAGTCCTGTGCTGGCTATACAATGGCAGTCTTAAAAGAGAGCTTTGGGTTTACAAAAAAAAACATTATATTCACTTATTCACAGTATACTTATACTTACCTGAGGATCAATGCTGCATCTGTCCCCCCAAATGACTCTGCACTGAGAACTCAGCGATCAAACACCGCTGATTGATCGTTTCTCCCCTCCACTCTGAGCAGAGTGATGACTGTCAGTCACTGGCTCTCTGCTCTGACACTCCAGCACTCACTGGAGCACTGGGCTGGGGAGGCAAGGGCTAGCTTAGTTTCCCAGCGGCACAACTGAGAGGCTGAGACAGCTACCAGTCCAGGCATCTGAGTGAATTCCGACCCAACTGAGTGATGCCAGCTTTGGCCATTCTTCTCCTTTTAACTAGCAGGCTGTGACAGCCCAATTTTATAGTTTTAATATGTATAAATGCAAGACTTTTTTTTATACTGCTTGGAGGTAGGTTTTTTTGTGCATGTCTTTTCTACCATAAATGCTTCTAATGCTGCGTACACATGATCAGACTATCTGGCGGACTTAGTCTGGTGGACAAACCGCCAAAAACCTGCCCACACACGTGACTTTTCCGGCGGACTAGGTCCGCCGTACTTTTGAAATGAACGGACTTGCCCACACACACGGAGGAAAGTCCGTTCATTTTGAGCACGGCTCTAGGTAGCCGGGACCAGCGAAGGAAGCGTCACTTGCCCAGTCACCAGAGGATGCTGGGACTGTGACATTATAATGGGCGGGGACATCATCCAGCGATATAAGTCGCTGCACGCCGCGTGCCTGTCATTGTGGCCAGAGACAGTGATGAGGCAGCAGCTCAAGAAGAGAAGAACAGAAGGCGGCGACAGCGGCGTCAGAAGACGGGGCCACCACTTGTAAAAGAGCTAGAAGAAGGCGCGGAGGCCCGGCAAGAAGAACCGAAGAGGGGGACAAGACCCCTGAAGTCGGAAGAAGAGGGCGGCGACAAAGAAGAAAGCCGGGCTCCTCCGCTAGTAAAAAAGCTAGCAAAAGAGCAGAAGATAGACCGGCGAGAAGACCCCCGAAGACGGAAGAAGACCCCCGGAGCTGTGCAATAAACTATTTTAACCCTTGTGTGTTGTGTTTTTTTTACATTTTTTTCACAGGTGAATGGGTAGGGGTACATTGTACCCCATACTCATTCACATAGGGTGGGGGGCGGGATCCGATAAGTCCCCCACCCGCAGACCCCGACAACCAACGGCCAGGATTGTTGGGAAGAGGCCCTTGTCCTCATCAATATGGGGAAAAGGTGCTTTGGGGTGGGGGGGCCGCGCGGCCCCCCTTCCCCAAAGCCCCCCCATATTGAGGGCACGAGGCTTGGTATGGCTCAGGAGGGGGGCACTCGCTTGTCCCCACCCCCTTTCCTGACCGTTAGGGTTGCGTACTTGGACAAGGGTCTGATATGGACCTGGGGGGGACCCCCACGCCGTTTTTCGGCGTAGGGCTTCCCCTTTAACTCCATACCAGGTGACGGGGCCAGCGACGCTTCCTTCGCTAGTCCCGGCTACCTGGAGCCACGCTCAAAATGAACGGACTTTTCTCCATGCGGGAAAAGTCTGTTCATTTCAAAAGTACACACGGTCGTATTGTCCACTGGACTGCGAGTCCGGCGGACATATTTTGGTGCAAAACTACTTTCTTACTGTTGGGTAAAAAAAGTCCACCGGAGCCCATACACGGGGGGATTGTCCGGCGGACTCGAGTCCGCCGGACTTTTCCACCAGATTGTTTGATCGTGTGTACGCGGCATTACCTATTCTGTCTAAGTTTTTTCATTGTACATTGAGCAGTGCATGCCAGGTCATCCTTTATGCCATACTTGGCCAGCAAATCAAAGTAGCTGATGTGTCAAGATCAGACAAAAGACTGGAGGAAGATGTCAGTGGTGGCAACTAAGCGACAAGGAGTAGTGCAGACATTCCATCACTGGAGGAAGCCAATGTGCAAGGAAAGTCTGCAATAATGTGAAAATATTCTGCGTGTACTGCACACTATAGTAAGAGCTCTGTGGGACTATTTTAATTAGATTTTACTTTAAGGCCCAAAATCTTGCTAAAACATTTATTTATTTTTTGGATTGAGTGAGAAAGGATTTCTGTTGGCTGGGTTTTAAATGCTGTCTGTGTCAAACTAATGGAGATGTGTCCCTGTTTTTACGAAGATTCCCTTTTCCTTACTATTCTGTCTGATACGTGTCCTCCTGGGCAAGTAAGTGAGAGGAAATCTTCATCACAATGATACAGACAGTGGTAAACTCCTAACGGACCCTTCCTTAACCTCCTAGAAAATGTGTTTTTTATTGAAGCAGTGGCCTACATTGAGGGCTTTTCAGTTCCCGTCTGTGTAAGGAGAAATTTCTTAAATAGAGATGCAGAAAGTAATAAATAGTTGAGAGAGGTTCTAAACATTCCTGACACAAAAACTAAAAATAAAGTTTTGACTGAAGTTAAGTTTAAAAATATAAAAATATGGCATCAATCACAGCTGTCTTGTTTTTAAAGTGCACTTCCGTCCTCCCTTACCCACCACAAAGAAAAAGCATCACTGAATTGAGCTCACCACTGATGCCTTGAGATCTTCAATTGGTTACCATGATCTGTGGTGATAGGGTCCTATTTGTTATGCAGCAACTGGCTTCAGCTATACAATTGGGTGTTATACAGTCAGCAGTGATATCAGTCCCTCCCCATTGATGTTACATACATAAGTAATGCATGCACTCCCTCCTCCGCTTGCCTGGCACAGTCACAAGGAGGAGACAGCATGGGAGGCACTGAGAGTACCGCTGACTGTACAGTATACGACTACAAAGCTGAAGTTGGTTCCTGCATCAGAAAACAGGACTGAGTACTGCAGACTTCAGTAACAATAGGCATCAATGGTGAACTGATTTACTCCACTATTTCAAAGATTCCTTTACTTTAAAGTAGTATTAAATCCTAGGCATTCAAAATATTTTTCCCTTAGGCAGCACATTACTATTTATTGTTTCCAGTTCCTTAAACCTTATTTTGCCCAAAGGACTCACTATTTTGTTCTTTTTAAGTGCAAGTGTCTTTGCAGCTCTACCCTGAACTTCCAGCCAGGGAGCATTTACTGCCTATATCAAGTAATAAAGTGTTGTTCTAATGCACTGGGATTCCGTGTCCAATGATAACCTTGCTCCTTGGCCTCTCTTGCACACTTGTTACACTTTACCTTTTGCTGATTGCTTCATGGTGCTGTGAGACTGTCAGACCATGCACTTCAGAGCGGCCTAGAGGAGCCCCTGCAAAGCAATGGAGCCACCCTCCAGGGAGAACACAAAGCAAACTACACATTTTCCTGCAAAAATGATAAAATGAAAAACAAAATAGCAGCAACTAAAGTACTTGAGATATGGCAATACATATATATTTTAACCAGCAGGCTTTAGTAACACATGAAGGTGCAGGAGCTAGGACTGTCTTCTTTATCTTTGGTTCACTACTTACCTGCAAAACATCATGTACATGTCAGGTGTGCTGCAGTTTTTATATTGTAAACTATATAGTAAATAGTAGTTTTAGCTTTTTATAGATGCTGTTTTTAGATGTATTATAGACTTTTATAAACCACCTCCTTCTTAGTACTGGCATTGTTGTTCGACGTTATATACAGTATATATTGCTTATATTACAGTTATACTTAATGGAGGGAACATAGTCAAGCAGAAAGGGAACATGGATTTGTTAGCCTAATATTTTTTTCAGCATGCACATTTTGACAAAAGAATTTTCATTAACGAGAAAAAAAAAGGAGATGGGGAAAAATATTAATCCAGATTTGTGCAGTGTACCTGCAAGCCAAACAGACACATGCATGCGACAAGCATATCAAGTAACACCAATCTAGCTATGCCGTATTAGTATTTGATATGTATCCGGATCTTGTTGTCTGTCTCAGAGACAATAAACAGGCTAACAGAACAGATGTGCCATAGGAATACTTGTAGGAGAAGCTATAATCCATGCAAATGTGTGTTATGAAACTAATCACAATTCACATTTCTGCCACACTGTGTGCATAAATAGGGGCATGTGTCACATACACATACAGAGTTTTCTGTTGATATATATATGAAAGCCTTCTAATATTAAAAGGCATACATTTCAAAAATAAAAATTTTGGCATAAGGTTTCCTTATATGGGTAGGAAGTTGACCATTCGACATTTATAGTTTTTAACTTTTGCCAACATTCCCTTATTTCAGTGGTAAATGTATCCAACCTCTTTGTTTGGATTTTTTTTGTCAAAATTAACTGCTCACTTAACCATGTACTTAGTGTCATTCATTAGTTGACAGTTCTCTGGGTATTGAATGGATAGCAACACTATGGCTGCTAGTGTTTAAACCATGACCCCAAAAAGATATTGGTACTTACTATAAATAAATATTGGGAATTTATGTCTCAAGCAATGCTTCAGATTAATAGCAATGTATAGTGCTGGTGCTCTATTCCTAGGCTGCTGTTAGAAGCCTGACAGTAAGCAGTATTAAGGAGCACATGGCATTGTAAGCAGTCCTATGAATCTATGACTTCAACATTTACTCATGTTTAAAGGTAAACTTGGCCAAATCGAATATTCTTCTACTAGGTGCTAGGATGATTGAGGTAGTTGACCCTAATCTTCCTCTACTGTAGGTCTCACAGGTACAGTATCTGTGTGTAAAGATATTGTGTTAGATTTCACCCCTCTAAATCTAACCCCGTTAATCGATTTTGTGTCCTTTGGAGGCTAAACCCTATCATACTCTCAATTTGTCAGGACCCAGGTCTGAACCTGCGACCTCTGCTGTGTCTGGTGATGCCTGTTTGTCGTGAATCTTGAACTCTTTGCTTCTCCCATGAACTTTCTTTTTAACCCATGCCTTTGCACTTCCTATTTGCCAGATTATTGTACTCTCTCCAGCCAGTATCTCACTCTTGTCACTCCTGCTGCTGTCCATATGTTCGCTACCACTCTTTACCAACCTTTGGTTTGTTCCTTGACTATACTTCTGTCTGATCCTCTCCAGATACTACACGGTACTGACCCTTGGCTTGTTCATTGAGTCAGCTTTTGCTTGTTCCTTATCTGCTTCATCTGCTACTTGCCTCCCACTTGCTCTCACCTTGCTGGGGCAATCCTGAGGGCCGCGACCTGGCATTTGCACGCAGCAAAACCCATCTCAACCATCAAGAGCTCATCTGCTAATAGATCATCCAGCTGACTACTCATGGATTCCTCAACTGCTACAGCAACTGGTCTCTAAGACAGACCATGACACCATTATGGCATAACCACCAGTTTCCACACTTATTAGAGTTCCTCTGGCAATTCGGGCTATTGAGGGGGTATACTTTGCAAGCTGGTAAGCTTATGACCTTTAAGTCCTGAACGGACAATTCATTCTGCCTAATGTTTATCTATTTAGATATTTACAGCTTTGTCACATCTTCCTGACTCTGTTTTGTTCACCATGCCTAGAGGCCCAGCCCTCTATACTTGAAGTGTTGCTATGTCATGTCTCTACAGACGATTCATTCTGCCTAATGTTTATCTATTTAGATATTTACAGCTTTGTCACATCTTCCTGACTCTGTTTTGTTCACCATGCCTAGAGGCCCAGCCCTCTTTACTTGAAGTGTTGCTGTGTCATGTCTCTACGGGAAAACCTCTGTCCACAACTGGTAAAGAGCTTTTCCCTGTCTCTATCCTGTCTATATTGTGGATGGAGATGTCCTAGGTCTCCAGGGTGAGGATTAGGATAATATGTGGGATTATCCATTTACATACTTAGTATCTGCTAGGGATTGTCTTATTCATTATACGTTTCTGCATATAATCCACTTAAGCACCACAAAACTTGTGGGAATACACCAATTATGCTCAACTGATGTTTACTGGTACTGGTGGAAAGAGTGGCCTCCATAATGGCTTTTAGGGCCCTCTTTGGCAAACTTAATTTTATGCCTGCAAAACTATTGTACTGGAAGAAGCAGACAGTACCCTATTTGGCTCTCTGGAAAGGACTAGATAATACAGCATTACCATTCTACAAGGCCACCTACATAACTCAAGCCTGTCCATCTACATTTTTGGAAGGTATGGAACTGCTGACTGTCTGTGATTAACTCCAATATCTGAGCACAGAATTGGAACCTTTCCCTGACACTAATTCTGTCCTTGACAGACGGATGACCTTTCCCTACACTACCCACACATGAATGCATGCCCAACCTAGGGGCAAGGGTCTTAAATAGACTCTTCCACATCCAAGATGACCACCAGAGTCACATGGGTGACCAGCATTTAATCTAATCACTGTTCTAGTGACTCGGGAAACCATAGAGAATCTATGTTCCTCATTACTTCTTCTCCCTTGCATTTCCACTGCATTTTGAGAGACACCTGCAGTGGAGACAATTGATTGCAACTGACTATACTTATGTGTATGCTTTTGACATGTAATGTTTCAGTTAGTCTATAACTATACTTGATGGTCGCTTTAACTCACTTGTACCTCCTATGCTAGAAATTGCTCTCTCTTTGCTAATGCTTGTTGGTTATTCTCTTTGTTTTTTCTAGGGCCTTTTACACATTGTTTATGAAATATATTATATATTGCTACTAATAGTTAAGATTAGCCAATCAAGGCTTGTTTAGCCCTGTATGGCCACTATTCATTTTATTTATTTGTTTCTTTTTTCTTTTTTGAGTGTATTTCCTCTTTTTTTGTACTGTTATATGATTTAAAACTCAAAAATTATATATTTTCTAGAAAAAACAAAACAATTTTAAAAAATGAGGTGTTTTTCATGCTCTGTGCAAGTTCAGACTATAAAAGACATATTATATGCAGTGAATTTTTAACTAGCCTATGTGTTTACAACAAGATGACACATTTCTGCCATCCATATGTGACAGGATTAGTAATTAAATTAGCACATTTAAAAAGGTGAAAAGATGAGAATAGGTAATAACATGATTTGCAGTTGTATATGGAAAGTAGGTAAAACCATTCACACCACAGTCCAGCATTTAAAGAAGTTCACATCAAATTAATTGATGTAAAGGGCATTTTGAAAATAGAGACTCTTATCCTATAGGGCACTGAATGTATTAAGAGAGAATAAAATCACTGCAGTGTAACAGTATTGAAGTTCTAATTATGAATCCTTCCCATAGGTCCATCTTCATGAACAATATGGTACATGATCAGTAAGCCTTCCTGATGTACAACCTTATAAAGTTTCAGCTGCAGCCCTTGGCACTAAAAGTGCCAAATTATTTAAGATACATTAAATCATGTACCTTTTATACAGAAAATGGAGAAAGAAAATGGTCTGTCTTGCCTGTAATGATAAATCAGATTACTCGGTTTGACTTTCACAAAAATAATCGACAGTTCATATCTTACTGGTTGCCATGTACAACATACAGATTCTTTCAGTTTTTATTTCCAAGGTATTCTGCATCCAGTCATGCATGGTTTATCCTGACCTTAACGAAGATTACATCTCCCAAGTTTTTTTTTTTATGAGGTTTTCTGCATTCAGTCATGCATGGCTTATGCTGACCTTAGCTAAAATTACTCCCAGGCTTCCTTTATGAGGTACTCTGCATCTAGTCATCCATGGTTTATCCTGACCTTAGCTACAAGAAAAATATTTTATTGATTTTCTCGCTCTGTGATGTTACAAGCACAGCATACATAGTTGCAAGATGCATACCTTCCAAGTGTACTTAGAAACGACAGTCCTGAACATTTTGGACCCTGGCAAGTTCAAGGTTCTATAAAGAGGGAATAGATTTGTCTAAATAAGTGCGCAATTCAGTCATTTGCATTTAATGTTTAAAAAGCATTAGAATGAGGGATAGTGAAACTAAACCTTTTAACTTGTATATCCCTTTTTAAAGTAGAATTCTGCAATGGGGGCATAGAGAGCAATAAGAGCTTGACAAGGGGATTTACCCCTCACTACTCTACACAAAATTATGGCTTTTACCATAGTGTTATTGAGATGCATCCCACACTTTTAGTAGGATGCATAGGTAGGCTCCGTCTTTAGGCAGGGCCACTGACTAGCTGTCTCTCTCTGAAGGTCATCCTTTGACAGCATCTATAAAACCCAATAATGTAGCTGTGCTTGTGTACAAGAAGCTAGAAAACCTTGGAGCTGCTGGCAAGCCTGAAACAACTTTTCTCACCTATTCTGGGTAAGGGTTATTATATGGTTTAGTTTTAAAATACAATCATGTATATGCTGTGCTAATCACTGAGACTGCTAATCACATGTCTTCCCAGTAATGTGAACACTTGGAAAAAAGGTAATTCTAAAAAACAGTAATCTATCCATGAGGTATTGAGGTTATGCAAATTGGAATGGTCTTGTTGAGTACAGTCCAGCAACTCATTCCAAACTGATTGTAAACTGCATGAATGACTCCTGAATTAACCTGGCACAGGCTACAACTCTTGTTAACAGAGATTTAACAGACCACTAAGACCTTAGATCATTCCAGTCATCTGCACTGCTTCCTTTTCCTAGAAATGAAATTAGTTGATTATATTTTAACTCCAGAGAAATCAAAGAGAAGCCTTTGTGCATAATACCGGAGAGTCCTAGTTGAATCGTTGGAGACATAGAAAGTCATTGGTAATTTTCCAGAATTGTCAGAGATTACTTTCCTTGGCGCAGAGACCACCAATATCTACAACACCAGCCTGGGAATATTTGTCCAGATTGTCAGGAAGCTACAGATCATCTCTAATTAGTGGTATACGTATGGGATGTCATTTGTAAGGGAGAAGACGTTGTGTTGAGAATTGACAAGCGACTTGGCAGCCTGATATCTCATTAGCGCCAGCCACACACACAGCCCTTGAGAAGTGGAACCAAAGGGAAAGCCACAAAAATATCTATCACTGATGTTTTTTTGCCACTACTTAACATGCACCGGCAGGCATAAAATATATACTGTGACATGCAATGTATGCAGAATCTAAAATAAGATTTGTTATAAGAGTGAACTAAATATGATACTCCCTGAAAAAAAAGCATTACAAAAATGACCATTCTGTGTTAACACATTGACAGTTTTTGTCATATTTAGAACTCAATATGCAGCCGATATAGTCACTAAATTAATATAGTTATTATTACATAGCTCCAACATATTTTCCAGAGTTCTACCGAGAACAATGTACCATTCATATTAATGAATATGAGCATCTTATATCCCAAACTCTGTGCTATGCCAATTTATACCCACTGTACAGTCAGAAAAGATGAAGCTAATTAAGAGCACACATTGTGGTGCGACTCCGTATTATTCCTCTCAATGTACCGTAAACTGACTCCATCATTGTACATTATCAGCTAAGAGAACACCTAGACTGTTATCACATAGCTGGTAACCTGGGGAGAAAACATTTCACCTTAGTGGCCATCTAAAATATAATGGCTATATACAGTATGTCTGTGGTCAGGCTGATACATACAGTGCCTTGCAAAAGTATTCACCCCCTTGCCTTTTTACCTATTTTGTTACATTACAGCCTTTAGCTCAATGTTTTTTTTAATCTGAATTATATGTGATGGATCAGAACACAATAGTCTAAGTTGGTGAAGTAACATTAGAAAAATCTATACATAAAAATATTTTTGAGAAATGAAAAACTGATAATTGGCATGTGCGTATGTATTCACCCCCTTTGTTATGAAGCCCATAAAAAGTCCTGGTGCAACCAATTACCTTCAAAAGTCACATAATTAGTGAAATGATGTCCACCTGTGTGCAATCTAAGTGTCACATGATCTCTCATTACATATACACACCTTTTTGAAAGGCCCCAGTGGCTGCAACACCTAAGCAGGAGGTACCACTAACCAAATACTGCCATGAAGACCAAGGAACTCTCCAAACAAGTAAGGGACAAGTCAGGGTTAGATTATAAAAAAATATCCAAATCTTTGATGATCCCTAGGAGCACCATCAAATCTATCATAATCAAATGGAAAGAACATGGCACAACAGCAAACCTGCCAAGAGATGGCCGCACACCAAAACTCATGGACCGGGCAAGGAGGACATTAATCAGACAGGCAGCATAGAGATCTAAGGTAACCCTGGAGGAGCTGCAGAGTTCCACAGCAGAGCCTGGAGTATCTGTACATAGGACAACAATAAGTCATATGCTCCATAGAGTTGGGCTTTATGGCAGAGTGGCCAGAAGAAAGCCATTACTTTCAGCAAAAAACAAAATGGCACATTTTGAGTTTGCGAATAGGCATGTATGAGACTCCCAAAATGCATGGAGGAAGATGCTCTGGTCTGATGAGTCTAAAATTTTACTTTTTGGCCACAAAAGAAAACGCTATGTCTGGCACAAACCCAACACATCACATCACCAAAAGAACACCATCCCCACAGTGAAACATGGTGGTGGCAGCATCATGCTGTGGGGATGTTTTTCAGCAGTCGGAACTGGGAAACTGGTCAGAATTGAGGGAAAGATGGATGGTGCTAAATACAGGGATATTCTTGAGCAAAACCTGTACCACTCTGTGTGTGATTTGAGCCTAGGACTGAGGATCACTTTCCAGAAGGACAATGATCCCAAACACATTGCTAAAGCAACACTTTAGTGGTTTAAGGGGAAATATGTAAATGTATTGGAATGGCATAGTCAAAGGCCAGACCTCAATCCAATAGAAAATCTGTGGTCAGACTTAAAGATTAGTGTTCACAAGCGCAAACCATCCAACTTGAAGGAGCTGGAGCAGTTTTGCAAGGAAGGATGGGCAAAAATCCCAGTGGTAAGATGTGGCAAGCTCATAGACACTTATCCAAAGCGACTTGGAACTGTGATAGCCGCAAAAGGTGGCTCTACTAATTATTGACTTGGGGGTGAATAGTTATGCACATTGACTTTTTCTGTTATTTTGTCCTATCTGTTGTTTGCTTCACAATAAAAAAAAAAATCTTCAAAGTTGTGGACATGTTCTGTAAATTAAATGATGCAAATCCTCAAACAACCCATTTTAATTCCAGGTTGTGAGGCCAAAAAAAACGAAAAATGCCAAGAGGGGTGAATACTTTTGTAAGGCAATGTACAGTACCTAGTCCATACTTTGTAAAATAATCCATCTATTTGCTGATCCAGAAAATTGGATTGCAGGCCTAATACTCCTCTTGCACTGTAGAAGAAATAAACTAGAGCTATTGGCCAAGTACAGCTGAAGAGTTACCACTTCATGACTTAGGCCGCGTACACACGCGCGGACTGTTCGCCCAACTTTGTCCGTCCAACAGTTTCGGCGGACAGTCCGCTCAAACTTAGCATGGACGGACATGGCCACACACGACGGACGAACAGTTTGCTGAAACCGTGCGCGATGACGTTTCGACACGTACGACGGATCGAAAATTTCGACGTCCAATACACTGCAATGCAACCTTCCGACGTGGAAATCCTTTCTGAGCATGCGCGAGACTTAGTTGGCCGAACAAGCCTACACACGAGCGAACAGTCCGCTGAAACCTTGTTTCAGCGGACAGTTTTTCGGAATTTCCGTAAGACCTTGTTCGTCCAACTGTCCGCTGAAACTGTCCGCTGAACGCCCACACACGAGCGGACTGTCCGCTGAAACACTGTTCAGCGGACAAAGTTGGGCGAACAGTCCGCCCGTGTGTACGCGGCCTAAATGTTTTAATTGTCAGGTTCTAAAAGTCAAAAATCCCTCAACACAATTGTCAGGTTCTACAATTCTAAAATTCTGCTAGACAGAATGAATGGGACAGGATTGCAGTTGAATAAGTAAAACAGGCAGCTCAATTCCCACCTGAATCCTCACTTTCTTATTACTTGGGGGAGCATGGTGGCACTAGGAGAAGCCACCATGTTCTGAGAAGTTGTGTGTTGCTATGGGGACACTGGTCAAGGGGGTGGAGCCAGGAGCACCAGCGTGGGACCCGAGAAGAAGTGGATCAGACTGTTCTGTGTAAAACCACTGCACAGAGCAAGCAAGTATGACATGTTTGTTATAATTTTTTTTAAAGCCAAACTTTTAATACCACTTTAATCCTTATGCTGCTAGCATTCGTAATTGGGTAGGAAAGTATATCTGTTCTGACTCAACTACAAAGCCATAAACTTTATCTCTAGCTTCATGTAGGGCTTACATGACCTGGTGTTCTATTTATCCCTTGCATCAATTCAGACAGCTCACTGTATGGAGCGACAGACGGTGAATCCTTTTGAATGTTTCGTTTAATGATGGATATTCATAGGTAGAAAAACTTTGGTGTTGTAAGCCACCTTGAAAGATGTTACAGCAATGATGGTATACTGAGCAATGAACCAGAGAGAGGAAGGGGAGGGAAATATACAGAACTATGGTGGGAGAGAGAGTTTAGCTAGACAGAAGGGAACAAAGCTTAAAGATACAGAACGATAATAAATTACCTAGTGTAACACATCAATATCATATTTGCTTGTTTAAAAGGAGAATTACAGCCAAAGCTCGTTTGTGACCCGTTTCCAGCAGACAGCGGCTGAAGTCAGCTGTCGGCTGATGTCACAGAGCCAGTCTAGGCTTGGGAAGGATCACGACCACAAACTAAATCCTACATGAATTACCTGCTCTTACTCCATATGGATAGATGGATGGTTTTCCTTTGAATTAAAAATGAAGTGGTTCTAAAGTCAGAAGGTTTTTTAATCTTAAGCTCCATTCACACTTGTACAACTCCAAAGCTCCAACTTTGGATAGGTGCAACTAGGATACAACGTTGGCCTTGACTAGTGATAATGGACAACTGTTGCAAAACTGTTGCATTGTATAACATTCAGGTGTGACTTTCATGCAACTTCTGAGGGTTAACATTGAAGTCTGTGGATCTAAAGTTGCATGAAAGTTGTACCGAAGTAGTGCATGAACTACTCTGAAGCTGCTGTAACTTTAATGCCCCGTACACACGAGCGGACTTTTCAACATCCAAAGTCCGAAGGACCGAGTCCGTCAGACTATCCGATCGTGTGTGGGCTGCAACGGACTTTTGATTCGCCAAAGTCTGACGGACTTTAGAAATGAAGCATGCTTCAAATTTTCCCGACGGAACTCCGCCGGACCCAGTTCTGATGTAGAAGTCCGCTCGTCTGTATGCTGTTCCGACAGTCCTAAAACGACGCATGCTCTGAAGCAAGTACGAGACGGAAGTGCTCGGTCTTGTAAAACTCCAGTTCGTATTGGAAGTAGCACATTCGTCATGCTGCAAATTCTGTGCTCGTTTAAATGTATAGCGCATCTTCTTTATAATGCTAGAAGAACGAAGTCTTTATTTATAATGCTAGAAGAACGAAGTTGCTTTGCTGCTCATATTCACTCACAGAGTTCTCACCAAACACATTTCTGTTTTATTTCTCCTCATCTCATGAATGATCTTGTTTTTATTTTAAAGCCCCATCTCAATATATATTTTTTTTTTTTTGAGTAATTTTTTTCCTCCATATTTTTGGTAGAATTCTTTACCATGTTTTTCTTGTGATCTCCATATTTAATTATTCTGTCAATTAAAAAAAAAAAAAAAAAAAAGTTGTTAACTTGACCGAATAATTAAATATGGAGATCACAAGAAAAAAAATGTTCAAGAATTCAAAAAAAAATATTGATGAAAAAATTACTCCAAAAAAAATAAAAATAAAAATAAAAAATGTTGTTGACTAATTTTTTTCCTACATATTTTTGGTAGAATTCTTTACCATTTTTTTTTATTGTGATCTCCATATTTAATTGTTCCGTCAAGTTAACACCAAAAACTTTTTTTTTTTTTTCATTACCACAATAACCTTTTTATTTTTATTCTGGTGACAAGTTACCACAATAACATTTTTATTTTGTTTATAACCTCAAGGAGGTTAGTGTCCCTTGTTAATTTCACATTGTCTTTTATAGAAAGGTATTTGACCAAAAAACACATAGGCAATTATATTTTCAAACAAAAATATCCATTTATTCTGGTTCAACAAACAAAAAAATGAAGGCAACACTGGAGAAACTTGTGACATTTGTGTAGCCTTTTGGCCCCAGGGCAAACGTGAAACTCTGTGGAAAAGAAAATTCAAATATTACGAAATCCAATATGGTCCCAGAATCCCAGACATCAAGAGCAGCATCAGATGGTATATATGTCCCCAGGCTGTGGTACAACAGGCTGCGTCTTTTTGGTCGGACCAGAGTGAAGCCAGGTCATCACCTTCTTCTCTTCGCTCCACCCTTCACTGCACCCTTCCCTGCAGACTTCCCTGTAGCCTTCCTGGGAGGCTGTGTCTCCGGTGGTGTACTCGTGGCAGGAGGAGGAGGAGGAGGAGGAACAGGAGGAACTTGCTCCACAATATTGCTGTTGGCAGATAATTCTCCACTCAGCCCCTTCTGTAACGCCAAGAAAATTAGCCTTTCACACTGCAGACATTGGGCCATCTCTAATTGCAGGAGACGGCTGGCGATGTAGCAGCCATAGGTCTCTTCTGCGTCAGGGGGGCTGTTTAAGACATTAGTAGCCTCTCTAATTAGGCGCAGGGATTCCTCCTGTGCTAGCGTATTTTTTTTTGCCCTTTTTGATGGAAGACGGAGGGGAGGCACTTGTGATGTTGTCAGGCTTCTACTAGGCCCGGCCACCTCCTGGCTGACAGAGGGCATGGACTCCTCCTGGCTGACAGTGGGCCCAGCCTCCTCCTGCCTGCCACTTTCCCCACCTTCCTCCTGGCTGAGCTCATCCTGTGTATAAAAAAGGGACATTGTTTTAGTTTTTTGTTCATCAATCCTAAACATTTTTCAGCTCCTGACTTCAAAATTCTGTTAATACATATAAAAGAGTATCATTATGACACCACTATTTCTTGTTTCTGCTGGTGACAAACATTTGTGGCCACTACTGTAAATTGATATGTCCAAATTTTAACTATTTTTTAACATCAATAATAGCGTACAAATTCTAATAACATCTAGTTAGCATCATTAATATTATGAATATCACTATTTTTGGTAAAAAAATACCTGGCTCCAGCTGGGTGCATCCGCTTCTTCCAGGATGGAAGGCTCATCAGCCTCTGCTGAGGTGGAGGGAATGCTGCAGGGAAGGGTGGAGGGAAGGGTGGAGGGAAGAGTTGAAAGCGACTCCCTGGGTTTACACCGGTCGTCCAGGAACCGTAGCTTTTCAAAGTACCACAGCCTGGGTACATACACATCACCTGGTGCTGCTCCTGATGTTTTGGATTTTTCGATTTTCCTCTTTTCCTTTCGGTGCATATTTCGCAATATTTGAATTTTCTTCTCCACAAAGTCCACGTCTGCCTCTGGGATCCAAGTCTGCACAAATGTCAAAAATCTCTCCAGTGTTGCCCTCCTTACTGGTTTATTAAAATAATCCTTGTGCTTGGCATGCCACAGATTTGACATCTCTTTATATTTGTCTATAAATAGACTTAAAAATTCCGGATCCTTGAATTTTTGATTCATTTTTCTGAAAGACAATACACAAGCCAAAAACCATAATGTTAGCTCAGACTCTCCTAATCTTAGCCCAATATAGACTCCAGGATCTGCCACTTATTTGGGGAAATGGTTTAAACTTACTTTCATTTTGCTTGCTCCCAACTTCCGTTCCTATTTTCGCAAACGAACATACGACATGTGATTTTTGTCGTTATATACAGTGCGTACGCGTAGAACTACGCCTGCGTTGCCCGCCCCTGACGTTCTTTTAGTCAAGTTCTTGTTTTCCCGCCCCTTTCTGCGCACTTAACGTACGTACGACATGTGCATTTTGGCGTAAGATCTAGTGCGTACGCGTAGAACTACGCCTGCGTTGCCCGCCCCTGACGTTCTTTTAGTCAAGTTCTTGTTTTCCCGCCCCTTTCTGCGCACTTAACGTACGTACGACATGTGCATTTTGGCGTAAGATCCAGTGCGTACGCGTAGAACTACGCCTGCTTTGCCCGCCCATGACGTTCTTTTACAAGAATATTTCCCGCCCCCTTTTCTCTACGGTGCGCAGTAGGAGAAACATGGCGGAAACACAACAGGTGCTTGATCTTAACGACTCCAATAGTCACGAATCCCCGGAGCCACAAACGTCCCGATCCGGAAAGAGGAGATTTAAGGCCTCAAATATGGCATTTCAAGAGATGGTGGAGATGGTGGCAATCTTGCGAAGTAAGGATTATGATGGCAAGCATGGACCATACACCCATCCGAACTTGCGCAAGGCCAGAATCATGGCCAAAGTAGTTAAGACCCTGCATAATCGTTTTGGGGTACGACGGTCAAAAGACCAATTGAGGAAACGGTGGTCCGACCTTAAATTGAGGGAGCCGGATCAATACAGAAGGATCAAGAAAGTTCTGAAAAAAAGTAAGTACTTGTCGTGTGTTCCTATTTTATGATTATTGCATACAGATCCATATGCTTTACCTTTGTACAATGTAAAAAATTGCTGCTTTCATGTTGTATACAGTAAAAGAATCGTATCGTTTTAACAAACCCTCGTAAATTGTTCGTGGCAAACCTCGTTTATGATACAGGGTTTAAACAGCATTTTTTGGCTGTGTAATTTTTAGGACACAACAAATGATTAGGACATTGTGGTTTAGATGTGTTTCAAAATACAATGACTAGAAAAGAACATTCAGTGTAATTGAAGGAGAGGACACTTGGCAGCTGGGTAAAAACACATCTGCACTCATGAGCAAAGGTGTGGGACACCAGAGAACATTTATTAGGGTAAACCACACGCCACACGGGGTTCCCTGGTATACTTTGGGGGGGGGGGTTGGGCATGTGTGAACCTTGGCACAAAAAGCAAATTATTTGATTTTTTGGCAAAGTGAATTGATTTATCATGTCTTCACATTTTGCATCTCTTCATAAACCGACAATTGTACAACACTTCTAATCAAGGTTTCATCTTCCTAGTTCTGGCCTTAAATATCTGTGTGCTAAAGTATACCTTTTTGTTTGTTAATTTCTCATAGGGGAGAAAAGCCTCACAAAGCAGGATCCCAGGGACCGCCACCCTTGCCAGCAGGAATGTGAGGTTAGCCCCATCCCCCCCGTGGATGTGCATGTGGAGGAAGGAGAGGTGGAAGAAGGAGAGGAGATGGGCACCCCACCAGGTGAGTGTCTGACACCACAGCTTCAGGTAATCGATGTATACCTGCATATTTCCAAACACATGTTTTTACATCTATTTTAGGTGATGTTCTGGTTGTGGAAAGCGACACATTTCCAAGCACCAGTGCCCCCCCCCGAGGATGTCGAGGAAGGAGAGGTTGAGGAAGGAGAGGTGGAGGAAGTAGGGGAGATGGGCACCCCACCAGGTGAGTGTCTGACACCCCAGCTTGTTGAAATCCATGTATGACTGCATAATTTTTGACCCAATTTTTCCCATCTATTGTAGGTGATGTTCTGTTTGTGGAAAGGGCCCCATTTTCCAGTGACAGCGCACAAAGGCTGATTGGCCAGATAATGGGCTGGAATGGGGAACTAGATGACATGCGAACTAGCCTGGATCTCATGAAGACTCAGATTGACAATATGCAGCTGGAAATGAAGAACATGATCGATATTTTGGGGAGAATATAATCCGTTTCTCCATAATATCGATCATGTTCTTCATTTCCCTTGTTTTAGTTCAAAGATTGTTACTTCCCAAATTTTTACGATTGTGGCTGATTGTTGTTATACATTTTTCATATTTTTTATAGAAAAATAAAAACCACAAAAAAAAAAAAAATGTTTTTAAAAATGGGAAAAAAAAGGAAACGAAAAAATGTTTGGCAAAGAAAGTTAAATAAACCCCAAAAAAAAATTACATCACTAAATATTCAATGGCACATGTGAATGTGGCCAAATTAAAATTTTGAATAATCAAGAATGTGTGGCGTATTCTTTCAATGCTTAATACCAGTTTGGGAAAAGGGATTTTGTGTATCCAGTGACAATGGGCCTTATTGAATTTAATGAAAATACACTTGGCACTACAAGTGCACTAGGATAACATAGGAGACAGCACAAACCAAAAGCAAGCAAGAAAACACATTTCAGATTTGAGGTTCTTTTATTATTTTCCTCTTTTTAAAAATTTAATATTGTGTGGCATTGCAATGGCCCCCCTACCGTTAAAATAAGTCACATATCTTTGGCGAACTTCACGGGCACTTTGGGGGGCCAAGCCAGTACGGCCAGTATCCAGGCCTGTCAGTGATTCTGGACCAACTCCAGCCTCCGGCATTATTGTGGATAAATAAGTAGTTGAGTATTTATGTAAAAAATTGTGCAAAATGCAGCACGTAAGTACGACATAGTTCAGTTTGTATTCCGCTAGGTTTATAGCAGTCAGAAAAACACGGAACCGGCTGGCCATTATTCCAAATGCATTTTCCACAACTCTTCTCGCTCTGGCCAGCCGGTAGTTGAAAACCCTCCTCTCCGGGGTGAGGGCTCTTTGGGGGAATGGCCTCATGATGTGGTCGTCCAGAGCAAAAGCCTCATCAGCGATGAACACGAAGGGTAGTTCCAACACATTCTCCGAATCAGGTGGCAATCCCAGGCCACCTGTCTGTAGACGGCGGTAGAACTCCGTCTGAGCGAAGACTCCTCCATCCGACATCCGGCCATTCTTCCCCACGTCCACATACAGAAATTCATACTGTGCCGACACCACCGCCATTAACACAATACTGTGAAACCCCTTGTAATTATAAAAGTATGACCCCGAATGGGGTGGTGGCACAATGTGGACGTGCTTCCCATCTATCGCACCACCACAGTTCGGAAAGTCCCAACGGGTGGCAAAATGGGATGCCACAGTCTGCCATTCCTGTGGCGATGAAGGAAACTGGGGAGGCAAAGCAGAAAAAAACAAAATAAGTACTTTTGCACATTAAACATTGTACATTACAACACAAACTTTATTTCACGCTTCTGCCTAGTCACATGACACCGATCGTCTGCTCCCTGTCATTGGGAGCAGTGATCAGGGTCATGTCACTACTAGCCCATCCCCCAGACAGTTAAGAAAAACACTCACCCAGAACACACTTTAAACCATTCCTTGGCCCCCTTGTGCTTAATAAAACACCTTCACTGCATGTGACATTTTTACAGTAATCAAGACAATTTTTTACAGCATTGATCACTGTATTAATGACAATGGTCACAAAAATGTATGGAAATTGGCCAATGTGTCCGCCATAATGTGGCAGTCACCAGAAAAAAAAACAAAAAAACAAAAACGGTTAGCAACGCCATTACTATTTTCAAAAATGGCAAGATTTTACAAATGCCAGCAAAATAGACCATATTTACGAAACGAGAGAACTTTTGCCCAAAACAATCAAGAAACGCTTAAATTGTGATTCATTTTAACACATTTTTGTTTACTAAAAGAATACGTATCAGCATCAAATGATGTCCAAAAAAATCATGGTGATATATTTTTGTGCCTATCTTTCTTTAGAGCGAAAAGTGAGAAAAAAATGCATATTTGGAAAAATGCATTTTGGGTTTGTTGGTGGTTAATCACCAAAAATAAAAAAGCAGAGGTGATCAAAGACAACCAAATACAAAATCTCTTTGTGCTAATAAAATGAAGATAATTTACTAGGAGGAGCCATGTTACAAGGACGCACAATTGTCAATTCAAACAACGCACTGCCAAATCACCCAAAAAAGTGATGAAGGTCAGGAAGGGGGGAAAATCATTCCAGGGTTGAAGTGTGTTAAAAATACAATATATAATTCAACATTAATTTAAGGGCACACAAACTCGTTGGAATTATATTAAGTGTGGGGGGGGGGATCCAGTTAAAGGACACACAGACCATTTGGGATACTATTAAGGGGGGGGGGATTCAGTTAAGGGGACACAGACCATTTGGAATAATCTTTAAAATGTTTGGTTTTAGGATAAAGCAATAGAATGGAGCTGACAAAAGACATTTTAAGTGACTAGACTAGGTGGATATGGGCCTACCATAGCATGTTGGTGAGGTTTAATGAAGGCAAATATGCATGAAAAACAAAAAAGGAGCATTAAAAGATTGCAGCATGCATGAGGACAAAGGGGACATTCACAGCATATTGCAATCATGGTAATTAGAGATTGAGGAAAGAAATACAAGGCATTAGCAAACATTAAAGACAATAAAATGTGATGTTAAATGCTAAATCTTACCTTAATATAGTCCTCCTGCAGGACCTGTATAATGGCAGAACAGGTCTCTGGGATAATGATCCCCAGAGCCTGGGGGGAGATGCCTGTCGAGAACTTCAGGTCCTGAAGGCTTCTCCCTGTCGCCAAGTAGCGCAACGTGGCGACGAGCCTCTGCTCCGGAGTGATGGCTTGCCGCATGCAGGTATCCTGCCTGCTGATATAAGGGGTCAGCAAAGCCAGCAGACGGTGAAAAACGGGGTCCGTCATCCGGAGATAATTCCTGAAATCATCAGGATTATTCTCCCGGATCTCACGAAGCAAAGGCATGTGCGAGAACTGGTAACGCTGGAGCAACCAATTCTTCGTCCATGAACTCCTCAACACCCCGTCCACGGACTGTTCTTGGGTTGCAGAATGAACTACAACACCAAGCGCAAGCAAAGCACGAACTCGACGACGAGTACGTACACGCAACATGGCTTCAAAACGGTCGGATTGTCAGAGCGAACTTAACAGACGTCACTGAAGAACAGCAAGGCCTGTGAAGAGCGAGCTGAAAGTCAGCGAGCGCAGTTAGATCGCACTGCAAAATACAGACACGAACTGACTACACGCACTAAAAAACAGATACAAACCTCACAAGCACAAAAAAACTGAAAAGCAGTGAAAAACGTTCTGAAAAATACGAGTCTGAAAACCGCGAATCGTCTCTCACCAAACTTCTACTAACACGAGATAAACACGAAATTAGCAGAAGGAGCCCAAAGGGTGGCGCACTTGGTATTGAACTTCCGTTTTATAGTCTCGTCGGACCTGGTGTACGTCACCGCGGACCAGACGGGTGGACTTTAGTGGGATCGTGTGTAGGCAAGTCCGTTGCGTCGGAACTCTGTCGGAACTCCGGCGGAACTCCGGCGGAACTCCGTCGGAAACTCCTTCGGATTTAAGTCCGCTCGTGTGTACGGGGCATAAGTCGCACATATATGAATGGGTATCATTGGAAAACATGGGGAACGACTTGTCATGCAACTCTGATGTCCAAAGTTGCATGACAAGTCTCACAAGTGTGAATGGAGCCTTAATGCATTCTATGCATTAAGATAAAAAAAACTTCTGTGTGCAGTAGCCCCACTTATCAATCCAGAGATGGTCGGCTGTTCGGGACTCTCCCTCTTAATTGGCTGAGACTAAAGTGATTGTAAAGTCTTGTTTTTGTTTTTTTTTCAATAAAAATAACAAACATGTTATACTTACTGACTCTGTTGCAGTGGATTTGCACAGAGCAGCCCGGATCCTCCTCTTCTTGGATCCCTCTTCAGCGCTCCTGGCCACTCCTTCCTGCCGAGTGCCCCCACAGCAAGCAGTTTGTGTCAAGCCAAGTCCCAGCTTCCTCTGTCCATTCAGACATGGAGCTGCGGCCCAGCCATGCCCCCTCTCTCTCCTGATTGGCTGACTGCCATTGGCTCCTGCTGCTGTCAATCAAAGTCAATCAGGAGGCAGAGTCTCGGGCTCAGGTAAGTAATAGGTGGGCTGCAGCACAAAGAAGGCTTTTTATCTTAATGCATATAATGAATTCTGACTTTACAACTCCTTTAAATTAAAGTCAGTGAGCCAATGAGTAGAGAGAGGGGGCGGGGCTGAGTGTGAATGGACACACAGAGCAGCGGCTTGGCTCGGGTGCTGCTTGCTGTGGGGGCACTCGACAGGAGGGAGTGACCAGGAACACCGAAGAGAGACCTGAGAAGAGGAATATCTGGGTTGCTCTGTGCAAAACTAACTGCATACAGCAGGTAAGTATAACATGCTTGTTATTTTTAAATAAAAAAAAAATAGTATCACTTTTAAATAGCATTTTTGGCTTGTGGTGCTCATATGAACTGTAGTTCCACTTTAATAAAAGATTGCCTGAAATGCATTTGTCCCATTCTTCCCATATCTACCCTGTAAAAGTGCTGGATACTGATTGGTGGCAAATAGTACACCACTTTGGAAAAAAGGAGCCCTGGTATGTTCTCCCGTCAGACAAGTATCACAATAGGGACATCAAGATTCACCCTGGAGTATCACATCCTTCTTAGCCCCTGTACACACGGTCAGAGATTTCCACAACCAAATCCGTCGGATTTTGCCCGTCCGGATTTTGTCCGTCGGATCTTGTCCGAAACTGTTGCATACACACGGTCGGACAAAGTTGGAGAAAAATCCGATCTTTCAGAACGTGATGACGTAATTTCGTTACGATGGGACTACATTCAGGCTAGTAGCCAATAGCTTTGATGTAGGAATTTGATCTGAGCATGCGTGGCACTTAGTCCGATCAAAATTCTCTACACATGATCGGAGTATGTCCGATCGGCCCAGTTGGTCGGGAAATATTTCCAACATGTTGGAAAATTGGGTCCGACGGATATTCCGATGGAATCAGTCCGATGCATACCACACACAGTCGGATTATACGACGACACAGTCCGATAGGACACATTCCGACGGATTCTCCGACCGTGTGTACAAGGGCTTAGAGGGCATAGCAGCATTGATACTGGTTAGTTGTTGCATCATATCAGACAGGTAACAATCCACAGGCTCTGTGCGCTCTGGTGGGGCCAGCTCCTCATCCTTTGCTGGCTCTACATTCTTCTCAACCAATGGAGGATTTTGGCCTGTAGCAAACACACCGCATGTTAGAGATACTACAGTATACATACAGTACATGGCAAAATACCTACCATCAGCTATTCCAAAAAGCTCTAAACTTAAAGGCTAGTCGTGTTCCAAGGCCCTGTGTACACGGAACGTTGTTAAACGGATGTTCAGAGGCAGTTGGATGCTTTTTTCAACTGCCCCTGAACTTATTCAATGTTATCCTATATGACCATGTACACAGTCTAGTTTATTGCCGTTGTTATGCAGTTGCGTTTAACAGCGTTTCTTTGGAAGCAAAAAAATGGGTTCAGATACAGAAGATTTCTATGTTTCAGACATCAAGCACGGCTAAACGCGGTACCGGCATTTAATCGTGTTTTCCTTTATATGCGTTTTTAAAGGTACACTATATTTTAGACCTGAAAAGACAAAAATATGATGGAAAACAATGAAAAAACGTAAAAAAATATAGTTAAAAATGCTTTAATTACTTGTGATGTTTCATAGACCTTGTATAGCCCTTGATGCAATGCAATACACCACTGGCATTGCTGTATCCAAATATCCTGCCGACATTTGCTGCCTAATCAAAGGATGGGTCCATTAGCGATGAAATCTGACTCTCTCTGGACCTCTCACACAATTTTCTACATCATTATAGACTCATCAAGAGCAATGTCAGGAGCATTTCCTCACATATTTTCATTTTGGGGTCTATTTAAAAAAGCACAGAAATAGAGGCAAATACAAGTAGACAACTGCTCTCTCTGCTGCTGCTACTCACTCTGGTCAAAATGGCTGAAATAGTTAACTTACAATGTTTTTTGAGCTTGGGGAGGGTCTTAAATTAGGTAATCTTAATAAATGCTTCTAGACGCAAACGTGGTTAAATGCGGCTAAACGTGGCATGCAAATGTGGCTAAAAGGGCGTTTTAAACCCCGGTTTCAGGGTGTCCAAAAAATTTGTTCAGAGGACTTTGCCTCAGCGTCCCATCTACATAGGGCCTAAGTCTTACTGTTATACTGTAATGTTACTTTGTTTTAATGTTAACCATCATTTGCTTAGCAGGTACGCCATTCAGCTGCAGCACAGGTTTATTTATCTTGACAGCAACAGCGTTTGCTCCCACAATATGTAAAGCAGTGACTCCAGCACCATCGGAGGTGATTTCATTTTATAGAACATTCCTCCCCCCCCCCCCCCCCCCCCCCACACCGTCTTCCATGGTTTTCTCCTGTCCCAACAGGGAACCTGAGAATGTAGCCGGTGATTCCGCAAACTGACCATAGAGCTGATCAGAGACCAGAATGGCTCCAATAATTTCTACAGCCTAAGAAACCAGAAGCTATGAGCTTTTCATGACTTAAGTTTAGGTGGATATAAACAGCACCATAGGGAAATTGGCAAAGCATTTTATCATGTCAAGGATATTTACATTCCCTGAGATAACAATAAAAATTATTTAAAAAAATGATTAAAAAAAATGAAAGGAACAGTTTAAATATATAATAAAAAAGCGCCCCTGTCCCCCCATGCTCACGCGCAAAGGTGAACGCAAGTGTCGGTCTTGTGTCATATGTAAATAGCAATTGCACCATGCATGTGAGGCATCATTGCGAAGGTCAGATCAAGGGAGGTAATTTTAGCAGTAGAATGGTAACCTGTAAAGGCTTTTAAAAATGTATGTAATTTGTCACCACTGCACAATTTTGCGCAATTTTAAAGCATTTCCTGTTTGGTATCCATGAACTCGGCATAAGATAGTATGTTTTAGTGCATTAAAAGGTAAAAAAAAGTATGGTTTTTTCCAAAGAAATTGCTTTTAAAAAATTGCTGCACAAAACTTTGTGAAAAAACATAAAAATTGCAACACCCACCATTTTAATCTGTAGGGTCTTTGCTTTAAAAATATATATAATGTTTGGGGGTTCAAAGTAATTTTCTTTCCCCAAAAATATTTTTTCATGTAAACAGGGCAAAAGTGTCAGAAAGGGCTTTGTCTTCAAGTGGTTAGAAGAGTGGGTGATGTGTGACATAAGCTTCTAAATGTTGTGCATAAAATGCCAGGACATTTCAAGCCCCACCCCTTTTTGGAAAGTAGACACCCCAAGCTATTTGCCGATAGGCATGTTAAGTCCATGGAATATTTTATATTTTGCCACAAGTTTTGGGAAATTTACACTTTTTTTTGTAACTAAATTATATATTGCTCAAACATGGCATGGTTATATGTGGAGTAACACCCCAAAATACATTCTTCTGCTTCTCTTGAGTACGGGGATACCTCATGCGTGAGATGTTTTGGGAGCCTAGCCGCGTACAGGACCCCGAAAACCAAGCAATGCTTTCAGGATTTCAGGAAGGCTGTACATTTTTTATTTCACTCCTCCTATTTATCACAGTTTTGAAGGCCATACAATGCCAAGATAGCAAGAAACACACCCAAATTGACCCCATTTTGGAAAGTAGACACCCCAAGCTATTTGATGAGAGGCATGTTGAGTCCATGGAATAGTCATGGGCAGTCATCACAACCTGACCTGTGGAAGAAGGCAAGGATTAGTGGTTATCAGAAAGTTCATTTCTGTTATCCCCAACTATGAACTTCTTTTATTTGGTCCCTTATTTGGTCCCTTATGGTCTGATATAGTGGACTTTCCACCTCAGTGGCAACGTTCGCTTATTTAACCACTTGACCCCCAGGTCTTTCGAAACTTTTTGTTTACATGTTATAATCAGTATTTTTTGCTTGAAAATGACTTAGAACCCCAAACATTATATATTTTTAAAGAAGAGGCCATAGAGAATAAATTGGTGGGTTCTGCAATTTTTTATGTCACATGATATTTACACAGCAGTTTTTCAAACTCCCCTTTTTTTGGGAAAAAACACACTTTTGAATTCTAACACAAAGAAACTCAAATATTTTGTAAAATCTAAAAGATGTTACGCCGAGTAAATAGATACCAAACATGTCACGCTTTAAAATTGCTCATGCTCGTGCAATGGCGACAAAAGATGTAAATTTTACTATCCGAAGGCAATGCTTCAAAAGCCTTTACAGGTTACCAGTTTAGATCAACATACAAGTTCTGGTGCTAAAATTACAGGCTGTGATCTGATGTTCGTGGTGATACCCCCATGTGTAGGACGATCACTGTTTGCGTTCGTGCGAGCGAGACCGACGCATATATTAGCCTTTGTGCATGAGCACGAGTCCAGGGACACTTTACATTTTTTTTAACAAAATTTATAAATTTGTACATTGTCGCTTTTCTTTTTTTTTAATCCTTGTATTGCTGTCACAAAGAATTGCTGTGTATATGGTATGTGTTTATGGAATGATTGTATGATATATATACGTTATTTCTTACATTTCATCCATGAGATAAAGAAAAGATACTTCTTCAGTTGTTTTTGGATATGACTACCAAATGTTAAGAAGATAAGATAGAGAGAAAACTTTTCAATGCATATTTTGTATTTTATCCTTACCAAAGAAGCACACAGCTGCACTATGTACAGAGTGCAGAGTTCATAGGTGCGCTATGTGCAGAGTTCATGGCTGTGTTATGTGCAGAGTTCATGGCTGTGCTATGTGAAGAGTTCATGGCTGTGCTATGTGCAGAGTTCATGGCTGTGCTATGTGCAGGGTTCATGGCTGTGCTATGTGCAGAATTCACGGGTGCGCTATGTGCAGAGTTCAGGGGTGTGCGATGTAGAGTGCAGAGTTCAGGGGTGCGCGATGTAGAGAGTGCAGAGTTCAGGGGTGCGCAATGTAGAGAGTGCAGAGTTCAGGGGTGCGCGATGTATAGAATGCAGAGTTCAGGGGTATGCAATGTAGAGGGTGCAGAGTTCAGGGGTGCGCGATGTACAGAATGCAGACTTCAGGGGTGCACAACATTAATGAGTGCAGAGGTCAGGAGTGCAGGGTTGAGGAAGCAGCAGAGAGGCTGTATATCAATTTGCCTCTGAAATCAGGATGCCGGGTCTAACTAAAGATTATCGGCTTATGCGGCTGAAGCAGCTGTATCCCTCTACAGGAAAAAAAGCGTCCCCAGCCTTCTGGCACCAATAGAGAATGAGAAGGTACAAAAAAAAAGTGACATATGCAAGTAGTGGCATCTGAATTTTGGGGGTTCTTAAATATTTTTGGGGGGTGCATATGCACACTCAATCACCCACCTGGCGCCATCCCTGCCAGGGACAAAACTGGGGAAAGACTTGGTCTGGGGACAGTGTCCTTAGTCCAGGGACTGTCCCCGGAAACCGGAGACATCTGGTCACCCTATTTTTATCTACAACTATATAGATCAGACCAAATTGAGGAACAAATGAGGAGGAAAGAGGCACAGGGGGACTTTGTTGCAAATTATGAAATCGGGGACAGTTGGGCTCTATGGACTTCTGTGAACCCCAGACTTTCATGCTTTTAATACGTTTCTCCAAAATGATCCTATCTACCAGATTGCAGAAGGAGCAGCAAGTATACTCTTATATTTAGTCAACTATGAGCACTAAAACAGTACCTATAATTATAGAACTCTGCCAGTCTTTAAAATGATTGCCTAACTCTGATTCTCCAGTATCCCTGTGTAATCACAATATATATTCCACTAAGCCTTTTTTAGCAGGAATGAAGCTATACTCAGGTGAAACATTTCAGGCTTTCTGACTGTGATTTCCCTACCATTGACAATGCCTCCTTGCTGACAGGCTACATCTGCTGGCTTTCAGCACCGTGCTGTTACTGTTCTAGACTGCTGCTCAGCCGGATATGAAATGTGACTTCATTTTCTAGGTAATAATGGTTAAAATGTTTTATACCAGTTGTAATACAATAATGCAGTGCACACTGACAAGTCTTGCTAATTGCCTCTGTCTTTGTGCTAAGTGGCCTTCATTTAACTGGTTATTGTAGAGCTTTTTTTCTTGGCCTCATTAGTGGGCATAAGGAATGCTCTATTTAATGAGAGCTATATCAGATCATGGCGTGAAGGGTTCTCTGGGATTAACCCTATCTTTCTTGCAGTTTATGGAAGGAAAATATGTCAACTCACAGAATATGAGGGCGCATCTAAAGAAGAAACTTAGATATGAACTTAAAAGCGAGTTCATGATCCAACTCAGTAAAGTGTATATATTTTCTTACTGTTAATTTATTTTGATCTTGTTTGAAGTAAACTATTTCTTTGCCAAAGCAGAACTAAGGAAAAAGGTTAATTAATTCACCCCTCCCAAGCACCCAAGCAGCATGTATTTATCTTTTCTTTGCTTCCCTGCCATTTTGGTAGGCCTAGGGTTGCCACCTCATCCCTTTCAAATCAAACATATATATATACATATAAATTACACAGGTTCTGTGGCTGATTAAGCTGGTAATTAAATTTACGTATTGCCTTAAATTAGCCTCAGAACCTGTGTAATTCATATGTGTTCGGTTTTAAGGGGATGAGGTGGCAACCCTAGGTAGGCCATCAGGAGCAATGTAGAATACCCACCCATATAACTCACTCAATCTCTCCTATGTGACAACACTATGTGCTCCTTGATTGGCCAAGTGATGTCAAATGGAGACTGGGAGTTTACAAAGGTTTTGTTTTTTCCCCACTGAACAGAGTTTATTTACTATTTTACTTTGCCATTCATCACTTCTGCACTGGACTGCCAAGGCACTAAACAAGGCTGTCGTGGCTGAAACCCGTTATCATCTGTAGTACCTATCTGTCTTTCATGGAACATAATTACATTGGGATACATTTTATATTTGGGAGCATGTATGGAGTTGCAAATCATTTTCTACTAATTATTATGGTGGCAGCTGAGCGACTGCCTATCCTGCACCCAACAGCTCAGGAGGACTCTTGGACAATTTGGGGTAGCAGCACCTTTTTCTTTCTCTTTGATAGACTGATGCAGGTCCCTGGTAGCTGTCTATACATCTACACATTTCTGAATTGGCCACCATTGCACGCACGCATTTCTACACTGGCTGTCACTATACAAATGTAGTTCTCCAATGACCACCACTGCTCCAGCACACTTCTTCTCTGGTGGTCACTGCCGCAATGCACTTCTCCACTATTCATCACTGTACCTGTGTAGTTCTTCACTGACCAGCACTGCACCAAGATAGTACTCCAATGACCACCACTGCACCAAAAAAAAATCCCCAGTGACCACAACTAGTGAGCAGTCAAATCTGCCTGGGTTTAGTTCAAGGGAATTTCACCAAAAACCTTGGAAATTGCAAACGTTCACAAACCCTATTGAAGTCTATGAAGGATGTATCCAGCCAGAGATTATGCCAATTTTTAAGGCTAATATAAATGAGATTGCCAAAAAAATAGCCTGTTGTTGAAGTGGCACACATGTACAATGTACTAAAGCAAAAGTTACATAAAAATATATTTAAATTGTCGCTAACCACCTTTGCTCCAAGAGGTTTTACCCTATTCGCGACTAGGGCATTTTTTGCTATTCACCACTGCGATAATTTAGCTGGCAATTGCTCGGTTAAGCAATAATGTACCCAATTGAAATTTGTATAATTAAAAAAATAAAATAAAATAGAGCTTTCTTTTGGTGGTATTTTTTGATCATCACATATTTTTATTTATTTTTTAAATAAAAATGAAAAAAGACCAAACATTTTGAAAAAAAAACCCAACATTTTCTACTTTCTGTTATAAAACATATTCAAAAATATGTGTCCACTGACATCCACAGCTCTATAGAGGAAAATGCAAGGTCCGATCAGGTCTGCCTGAAAAACTGACAGGGGGACCTGATCGAAAATCCTGTGTGAAAGGACCCATAGTGTCTACAAACTATAGTATATAATATATATATATATTTGAAAATTTATCTATTCTGATATACTGATGGCCTATCTCATTTCTTGAGGCATTAAAATGCCCCAGCATTTCAAATTCCTCCCCTTTTTGCAAAGTAGATCATCTTATGCATTTATTAAGAGGCATGACAAGTGTTTTAAAGCTGTAATTTTTTGTTGCAATTTTTTGGAAAATAAATATTACCTGCTTGCCGCCCAGCCCAGTTTTACTGTGGCAGAATGGCACGGCTGGGCGAAACAACGTTACCTTACACCGCTTCGCCTTTTGGCCACTAGTAGCATGCCTGCAGTGTGTGCCCGGAGCAGATTCGAGTGGCCGGCGGGCGCAATGACCGCCGGGGATCCACGATCGCTCATGACAGAGAACCGGGATCTGTGTGTGTAAACACATAAATCCCAGTTCTCTCAGAGAAATAGAGAGAGATTGTGTGTTCATACTATGTATGAACACCGATCTCTCTCTTCTCCTAGACAGTCCCATCCCCCTACAGTTAGAACACACCTAGGGAACACAGTTAACCCCATGATCGCCCCCTAGTGTTAACCCCTTCCCTGCCAGTGACATTTATACAGCAATCAGTGCAATTTTATAGCTCTAATCGCTGTATAATTGTCAATGGTCTCAAAAATGTGTCAAAAGTGTCAAATTTGTCCGCCTCAATTTCGCAGTCCCGTTAAAAATTGCAGATTGCCGCCATTACTAGAAAAAAAAAAAAAAAAAATTCCTTAAATCTATCCCCTATTTTGCGCAAACCAATCAATATACGCTTATTGCAATTTTTATTACCAAAAAAAAAAAAAAAAATGGGGGGATATTTATTATAGCAAAAAGGTATAAAATATTGTGTTTTTTTCAAAATTGTCGCTCTTTATAGCGCAAAAAATAAAAAAACACAGAGATGATCAAATACCACCAAAAGAAAGCTCTGTTTGTGGGAAAAAAAGGACGCCAAATTTGTTTACAGTGTAGCACGACCACGCAATTGTCAGTTAAATCGAAGCAGTGCCGTATCACAAAAAATGGCATGGTCATTGAGCAGCCAAAACTCCTGGGGCTGAAGTGGTTAATAATTAAAATTTGTTTGTTTTAAACTACTGCTAATACTACTGAGGAGGTGATCAGGGATTTTTTTCTTAACATTTTGTTTGCTGTTACAATGATGATCATTGTAACAGAAACGTTTTCAACTGTCGTAAATGGGTTACATGCATGAATGAATGAAATACTTGTATAGCGCACAATGCGAACTGAATCGCCTCTAGGCGCTGAGTGCATGATGCAATGCAATGTAGCGCGATCCTGAGAATTTCCGTAGCTTTATGTCGGCTCAGGAACTCGCTTTTGTGGGCTCCCAGATGATGTCTGCTTAAGACGAAACGCGTCGGGACTTCACTGCAGCCTGAGATTTTACTGAAAAAGCGCTTATGTTCTTTGTACACGTGAGTTTGATAATTTTTAATTAAATTGTTTGAAACGAAAAACGGAGTTACACTATTGTGGTCCCTGCTTTTTTCCTTTATATCTATCCCATTACCTATGATGATCTATGTGGATGGAGACATACCGCAGAGAAAATAGCTACACTTGAAAGCCTTCCAGAAAAAGACAACACTCCAAAAATAGCCTATGTATACCTACAAGCACATATGATCCTCCAAATATAATTTTGAGTAGGATCCATTAAATCTGGTAAGCCCCCATTTTATGTGGTGGAGGGTTCACGCGGTGATTGTGTGATTATCCTTTGGAGAAGGTGTAGGACTGTTTTTCACTTCATCGTGTCACACACAGTAACCTTGGAAAATCTGGAGAACTCTTCATCTGTTTTCATGCTGTTTTTCCACTTTTGTGGACATATTTTTTTCATATATATTTACTTGGACATTCTAGCTTTACATATACAGCAATTGAGTGTTTAAATGTTTATATATTTCTTTTTATGTGTTTTGTGCACAGTCTAACACATGTATTGATTACATTGGTCACATTGTAATGTGGTAAAAACAAATAAGCGCTACACGTTTTTCACAAAAAATTTATTATGTCACATTTGTACACCTAGATGTTGTGTTAGCTGCTGTTTGTATACTGGTTACACATTCGAATAGCGCAGTGTTTTTGGTTCTTTTTGAAATTTGTTTAGTGGGCTCCCATTGGCCAGCGGGGAGCCAATGAACATGCTTGGCGGACTTGATGTCCGCCGGCCACCTGCAATCATTCCCTGCAGTGACAGAACCAGGGTGGATTTGATTGAAATCATGATTTGAATCACTAGTAAAAAGGCTTGATTTGAGTCAACTTGATTTAAATCAATTTTTTTAAAGAGCAACTGTAATCTCTGTCCCGCAGCGGCTCCTTCTCTGACCCACTGTTGACCCACTGACAGTCCCATTCACTTTAATGGGACGGCTGGTGATGCAGTAGTAACACAACAAGGTGAAGGACATGGCGGCAGCAGGTGAGTGGATGCCCACTAATAGGCACTGCCATGATGGATCTGAAATGACATGTACTCTTTAAATATAAGGGCTCATTCTTGCTGGTAGTTCGAATCTTTAATATTTGCAAACAAAAAATGAAGGTTTCCTACTTAGAATAGTAAGATATCAGGTAGTAAAGCAGCGATATCAGAACTGATTCAATCATACAGTTTGCAGTGTACATAGATTTGCAAAACACTGGAATAAAGAAAATCCTGAATTTAGTTTTATCTCATGGTTACTGTGTAATTGTGTGAATTTTATCTCAGCTTGGATTCATTGAATGAGTTTACCATGAATGTAAATATTGCAGAATATACAGCCTCATGCTACATAACTATACATAACTAAGCTCCATTCCATGTGGAATAAACTAAATTATTATTGTACCTTGAATAAAAAACTATCTTTATATAGATTGTTACTCCAAAAGTATTTTATTAAGCACTTTGCCGCCCGCCATATAGCAAAATGACAGTGGCAAAGTGGTTTCAATATCCTGATGAGACATCATATGATGTCACCAGGATATCAAGCCCCTGCGCGCCCCCGGGGGCAGGCATCGCGGTGATCGTTGTTGTGGTGTGTCAGTCTGACACACCGCAACACCGATCTAAGTAAAGAGTCTCTGACGGATACTCTTTACCGTGATCAGCTGTGTCCAACCACGGCTGATCACAGTGTAAACAGGAAGAGCTCCTGATAGGAGGGGTCTGTGCTGATTGATTATCAGCACAGCCCCCCTGAGGATGCCCACACTGGACCATCAGGGACGCCATTAGGACCACCAGGGATGTCACTATCAGATATGCCACCCTAGTCCACAAGGGATGCCAATCAATGCCCACAATGGATGCCAATCAATGCCCACAATGGATGCCAATCAGTGCCCACAATGGGCATCGCTAATTGGCAGGCATTATTGTTTGGCACTGATTGGCATCCATCCATACAATCAATTGGTGTACATCAGTGCCACCTATCAGTGCCCATCCATGCCCATCCGTGTCACCTATCAGTGCCAATCTGTGCCACCTATCAGTGCCCATCCATGAAGCCTATCAGTGCCCATCCATGCCACCTTTAAGTGGCCATCAGTGCCACCTATGTGTACCCATCAGTGCTGCATATCAGTGCCACCTATCAGTGCCCCATCAGTGCCACATATTAGTGCCCAGCATCAGTGCCACCTCATTGGTGCCACCTCATCTGTGCCGCCTTATCAGTGCCCTTCAGTGCAGCCCCATCAGTGCACATCAGTGAAGGAGAAAACGTACTTATTTACAAAGTTTTGCAACAGAAAATATTTTTTTATTTGTTTAGCAGGAAATAAAAATCCTAGAGGTGATCAAATACAACCAAATGAAAGCTCTATTTGTGGGAACAAAATGATAAAAATGTAGTTTGGGTACAGTGTTATATGACCGCGCAATTGTCATTCAAAGTGCGACAGCACTGAAAGTTGAAAATTGGTCTGGGCAGGAAAGTGTATAAGTGCCCGGTATTGAAGTGGTTAATATAAATTTGATAAAAATTAAGAAAATCGATTTAAATCCAAGAATTCCTTTTTTTTAAATCTTTTTAAAAAAAATCATTGATTTTTATCCACCCTGGACAGAACGGGGATCTGCCTGTGTAAACAAGGCATATCTCCATTCTGACAGGGGATATCACATAGATCCTGTCTTTCTGCTAAGCAGGAAGATGGTGTGTGATTCCCCACAGTTATAAAACAGTCCCACTAAAAATCGCTGATCACCTCAATTACTAGTGTAAAAAAAAAAAAAAAAAATGCCATAAATCTATCCCCTATTTTGTAGACGCTATAACTTTTGTGCAAAGCAATCAATATATGCTTATTGCGATTTTTATTTTTATTTTTTTTCCCGAAAAAATTTAGAAGAATACATATAGGCCTAAATTGAGGAAGAAATTTGTTTTTTATGTGGATATTTATTATAGCAAAAAGTAAAAAATATTGCCTTTTTTTTCAGAAATTACGCAATTTTTTTATTTATAGCGCAAAGAATAAAAAACGCAGAGGTGATCAAATACCACCAAAAGAAAGCTCTATTTGTGGTAACAAAATGGCCTTGTGATTAAGGGGCTAAATCCTTCCGGTCCTTAAGTGATTACCCATCTATTCATGTCTCTATGCTTATTTTGTTGGGAAATTACTTGAAATTACTTTGAAAATCACCCCTAGCATTTCTAGCCACAGCCATCTTGAATAAGGGCAGATGATTTGTGTAGAAATGAGTTCCTGGAATCCATCTTTCCACATGCAGGCAGGAAAATGTGCCCTTCCTCCAGATGAAAGGAAAAGTAGCCCATGAAGACTCTGTACAGCATCAGTTTGGCCTAAGCTAGAAACCAAGAAGCAACGGAAGTAATATAAAACAATAAAAAAAGCTTCAAACAAGTAAATATAATATACTTTCCTATCTATTTACTAATGCTAGCAGTTGATTGAGAGAGTTTAAATCCTCTTTAAAAGTGTTTTCTCCTCCTTCCTCCTACCGACCTTACATACCCTGTGTAAAAAAGATATGTGTTACATACCTCCCAACAGTCCCGGATTGGGCAGGACTTTCCCGCATTGACACCTTTGTCCCGCAGTCCTGAGGGCAGGGGTTTTGTCCCGCATTACTCCATGCAGAGCAGGACCTGCAGCAGTATACTGTAAGATCTAGCACATCCAGCAATTGGTGGGCAACCCAGGGATCACTAGGCGAGCCAGCGGGGGTAACGCTGCAATGAGGGAAAGTGCAGCTGTCAGATTCAGTCTCTGATTTTGGGGATGGGCAGGCCTATATTCGCTTTCAGCCTCCTGACTCCACCCCAAACAGAGCACAACCCTGCCCCTCCCTGACACCACCTACCACACCAGCACTGCCCTGCTCCTCCACCAGACTCCAGCCGCCAGAGACCGGCACCCTGCCCCTTCTCCTGAATCCACCCACCACAGAATGGCACCCAGCCCCTCCTCCTGACTTAGGCCAATAGAGACTGGCACTCTGCCCCTCCTCCTGACTCCGCCCACCACAGAAGAGCACCCGGCTTCTCCTCTTGAATCCGCCCATCACAGAGCAGTGGTATTCCAGTGACATGAGGGGTCAGGTGAGATTGGTGCTCTGCCCCGGACTGAGGAGGGTGGATGCCGGGGGCCCCCAGGCGGGCCAAGAGTAGTGTGGTAGCCTCCGCTATGCTGAGCCAGATCCTCATCCTGCGGGTCATGAACTCCAGGTGTGGGCAGTGGAGAATGCTGTGAGGGAGCCCATCATCACCAAGACTGTGGAGATCAATAGAAAGCTGCTGAGGTGAGTGGATAGTGACAGGGGGCTACAACTGTCACCAAGGCCATGCCCACTAAGATTTACCATCACCGCGAACCTGTCAGAGTCAAATAGGGTCTGTACTCTCTCAACACCATCTACAGCCATGGCATAACCCCTTCCTCCCATTCCTTTTCCAAAAAAAAAAAATGTATTCTTTTGTAATAAGTGGTGTGCAAGTGAGCACTGATGCAGTTTTTGTACCCAGTAAGAAAAAGGAAGGAAAGGGGGAATAGATACCTGGTTATAGAAGGTACCAGGTAAAGGGGTTACTATTAGCAACAAAGATTAGATCAAACTGGAATTCATTAAAAATTATTAAATTTATTCCATATACAATTATTTAATTAATGTATCAAAAGGTTAATGCTAGAAATAGTGCAGTATTCTTTAAAACAAATTAAATCCACTAAAGCAATGAATTAATTACCATAAACATTTCAACAAACAAGACAGAACATATAACAATAGACAACACTGAACACTGTCCGGACGCATTGCACTAGCCCACGGCCTGTCAAACAATCAAATCATTTAAATATAATCTGATAATATAGGGTTATTTTATTATAAAAATATATCGACCTCTTTAATTCCCCAATTATTGATGGCTGACAGTGGGCTAGTCCAATTGGAGATATGGGTGGAGTGTGGAGAATGTATACCCTGTTTCCCCAAAAATAAGACCTAGCGTGATTGCCGGTAATGGCTGCAATATAAGCCCTACCCCCCAAATAAGCCCTACCCAGTTTCCCCAAAAATAAGCCTTACCCGGAAAATATGACTTACAAGGACTTATTTGGGGGATAGGGCTTATACTGCAGCTATCACCGACAATCACGCTAGGTCTTATTTTCGGGGAAACAGGGTAGCAGGCTTAATGGGAGATGTTAGTGGAGTCTATAATGCAGAAACCTCAAATATATTCCATTTCCATATTTCTAGGCAACATTGATGTACTCAGTACTAAAAAGGGTTTGAGAACAGGCAGTCCTTAATGTGCACAATTGTTTTATCAAAGAAGGATCCAATAATTGAAAATAATTAGTTTGGTGCTGTAATCTCAACAATCAATTTCATTCCATCAAAAAGAATGCATGAAGCATATCAGAGTTTTCATTTGCATTCAGCACTCAATTCCCAAGACTTTATTATTATTATTATACATGATTTATATAGCACCAACAGTTTACGCATCGCTTTACAATGTATAGGGGGGACAAAACAATTACAGTACAATACAAAAGGTACAGGAGGGCCCTGCTCGTAAAAGCTTACATTCTAAAGGGAGGGAGTGGTGGTACAAAAGGTAATAGCTGCAGAAAATGATTTGATAGGGGGTAAAACTTTTTTAGAAGTTTTTAAAGTCACTGGTATTGGGGATATCAACTTTTCAGGAATACTACAGATGCAAAGCGAGAGTATAAACAAAGGCAACTAGTTTGTGAATGAAAGCATCAGACAGTATCATGTAAGACGCGTCATGTGGAAATCATCCATACGTTACCGCTATACCACATATGTTTATGGTAATTCATTAATTGCTTTAGTGGATTTAATTTGTTTGAATACTGCACTATTTCTAGCATTAACCTTTTGATACATTAATTAAATAATTGTATATGGAATACATTTAATCATTTTTGATGAATTCCAGTTTGATCTAATCTTTGTTGCTAATAGTAACCCCTTTACCTGGTACCTTCTATAACCAGGTATCCATTCTCCCTTCCCCTCCTTTTTTCTTATATGCCATACGGTTACAGCAACAACACATCAATAGGTGAATGATCTTAAATCGGTCAATTAATGTATTTGACCGTTTACTAGTGGACGGCTTGCTTACCTTCCCCTTCTCCTACCCTTTTTCCCCTCCTCTTGTTTATATTTATACCCAGTAGCCAGGATTCTAACCCATGTTGGGCCAGGGTATGGCACCATTCTCTAAGAAGTACAGTCATGACATTCTGAAAAGGAGAAATGAGCTACACATATTTCCTAATAATTTGATGTATAACTAACAAAGACATGAGAAAGCCTTAAAAGAAACCTGTGCTGTGGATGCTACGATTGCTTTCCTGTCTTTTTTTTAAATGTAATTCTAGTTATCTGGCTGTCATACTAATCCAATGTCATCATTAATTTCTGGCTTATTGATCCAGAAAAGATATGCCGATCAGGAGCTGACTTCACTCTGATTAGTATGCTTTTTCCAGGTCTGCAATTCGGAAAGTAATCCGAGCAGATACAGCTAGGCAACAAGCTACAAATAAAGTAACAGTAATTTACCAGTACAGTTTTATTTTCAACATTATTCATGGAAGTGTCATGACCTTTAAGGAATAATTGCACTTGCACGGCAAGCTCCCTTCCTTTGTCCCTCCTCTACAAAGGGGTGATAAAATATTTCAGACCCCAACCAGAATTACTGGCCTCATGAGTACTGTGGTCTGCCCATGGTTTGATTCTTCATCATGGGAACTGGTATATCTGCAATGCTGCGCTTCCCACCATAGAGTATATATGTCTATATACTTACAGGCTGCAGGTAGTCAGGCGCTCTGGTATACTCTATGTAATAGCTTTATTTTTATTTAGATAGGTACAGGTATAGTATAGACCACCAAGGATGATTATATTACAGTATGTTACAATGGCATCTGAAAGGGAGTATAATATATTAAACAGCAAATGAACATGTTTTTAACCCAAGGAGCTGATGTGTTGAAAGCTGTAAGGATATGAATGACTTTTTGACAAGGGGCAAATGCTGTCAAATGCCCCCCCCCCCGGTCGGTAGTCAGTAGTCGGGCCCCGCACTTACCCCATCTGGCAGGCAGCGCTCTGGGCGGCGGGCGGCAGCTTCTCTCCGGGCTGGGGGCGGCTGCTTCCTCGATTTCCCTGCGTCTCCCCCCTCCTCCTCCTGGCGGCCAATCTGATCAGATCTCCTTTTGGCCAATTGGGTGATAGGTCTCAGGACCTGCTTCTTGATTGGCCAGGAGGAGAATCAGTGTTACAATAGCAAATATTCATTCGCTATTGTCAAACTGCTGGGTGGGCTTTGGGCTTCTCTGTGCCTATTAGAGTCTCTGGCTCTAATCATGTAAAAACAGAAAAACGAAGATTGGAATCCATGCATCCGGCACCCTGCATGTAGATTAGGGGGCCAGATGCATGGATGGGGGGGGGGGCGGCGCCAGTGCAACCCCTATGGATGGGCCACCACTGGCCAAATGGCAGAGCAACTCCAAAATTGCAGCTCTTATGGGATGTTCCCATTCTGCAGTGGTCAGAGGCTACCAAAAGTGGAAGGAAAACCAGCAAATCGGTGACAAGGTGTTGGGCAGCCAAGGCTCACTGATGCCCGTGGGGAGCGAAGGCTGGCCTGTGTAGTCCAATGCAATAGAAGAGCTACTATAGCTCAAGTTACTGAAAAAAAGAATTCTGGTTCCAATAGAAAGGTGTCAGAACACACAGTGCATTGCAGTTTGTTATATATCAGGCTGTATAGCCACTGGCTCGTCAGGGCACCCATGCTGATCCAAGTCCACAACCAAAAACGCCTACAATGGGCACATGATCAATGGAAGAAGGTTGCCTCATCTGATGAATTCAAAAATGGTTTGAGAAACAGGATGACAGGTTCGAGGCGTTGACTTGGACCCTAAATTCAACAGATCTTAATCCAATTGAGCATATGTGGGGTGTGCTGGAAAAACAAGTGTGATCAATGGACACCAGGACGTGTTACAGGATCTGATACCAAGCCGTCAGTAACAGATACCACAGCATACATTCAGAGGTCTAGTGGAGTAAATGCCTTGATGGGTTATGGTGGATGGCCATAATGTTGTGGCTAATTTGCAAATATATTATGTATGCTCTTCCTGCCCCTGGTTGTTGGCTTTGAAACCCCAGAAGGAGGAAATGAAGAGAGAGAGAAAGTCTCAGTCCCATGCCCTGTCAATGCTGCTAAATCCTGGACCAGTAGAGACTATTGCAGGGGATCAATGCTACTTACTTCCCCACAGTTCCTGTCCCATGCTGCCTTTGTTCTTGGACTGTGTCCCAATTTTGGAGCAGCCAGCAGGGACAGCTGCAGAGTCACTCTCTCTGCCATGAAATCCTTACACTGCCAGTGTCCTGTCAGAAAGCCACTACCCATCACAAAATGCAATGGAAATAACGTTCCGTTGTGACCATCTTGGTACACCCACACTCTGCAGTTACCCAGTTAGCCTACAGTCAGAAGGCGGCAAGCGGACATCTTTTTACACCCACTGAAGTCTTGCATTGCACACATATTTTTACAAGTAAACTGAGCTTATATAGTGAAATACAGGATTTTGAAATCCGTGACCCTGTTTTCATGTTGAATTTTAAAAGCAATGGCAAGCCTGCTGATCTCATAGGTTTGCTAATCTAACAGAACACTGCTGCTTTTAAGATTCAACATCAAAACAGCTTGGTGGATTTCAAAATCCTGTATTTCACGATATAAGCTCAGTTTACTGGTAAACATTAGTGTGAAATGCAAGACTTTGGTGGGTGTAATGTTGTACATTGCATACTTCTGACCACTGTACTCCCAATCACCTTGACAGAACAGACACTAGCCTACATGCTTTTAGAGTATAATTTTTGAACAATGGTTCTTAGTGCTGACATTTAGGTGCCAGTGAGACTGTCACTGGTGACAAATAGTAATGTGAGTGCTGGATTATATTTGACTATAAAGCCCCTCTATTGGCTCTGCACTTTCCCTTTCCCCTAGTTCCTCCCCTCTTCCCCTTAAGGTCTCCAAACACTATGCTATGCTACTTTTACCTACAGTATTTATCGGCATATAACACGCACTTTTTCCCCCTTAAAATCGGGGGAAAGTCGTGGGTGCGTGTTATACGCCGATCCCCACTGTCTGTGAGTCAAAAATACAGAGCGCCGCCGAAAAATACAGAGCGCCGCGAAAAATACCTAGCGCCGCCGAACAAGACAGAGCCGATTGCTCGGCTCCGCTCGTAGTCCCGCCTCCCTGCTGTTTCTGGAGCGAGCGCTGCCGAAAAAGACCAAGCCGACTGTACTGTGTACTCGGCTCGGCTCGGCTTGCAGTCCCACCCATACTGGGCCGAATACACAGTACAGACGGCTCGGTCTTTTTCGGCAGCGCTCGCTCGAGAAACAGCAGGGAGGCGGGACTACGAGCGGAGCCGAGCAAGTCGGCTCTGTCTTTTTCGGCGGCACTCTGTATTTTTCGGCGGCGCTCGCTCGGTCTGTCTCGGTGGCAGGAAATTTAAAAATGGGCAAGGCTGCAAACGGCGCTGGCCAAGCTGCAAATGACACTGATCATTCTGCAATGATGGACAAGGCTGCAGATGCACACTGATAAGGCTGCATTGATGGGCATTTAAATGTAAGTTTTTTTTTCCTTAAACTTCCCTCCTAAAACTTTTTTCCTTAAAATACCCTCCTAAACTTGGGGTGCGTGTTATATGCCGATGCGTGTTATACCCCGATAAATACGGTAACTATTCTGAAGTTTTCAGGCTGGTCATGTGATGCTGTGCCAGTACAAAGCGAATGCTGGGTTCTGTTCTGACAAAAAAGGGGGGAGCTGTCTTTTTTATGCATACAAGTAACATTTTTGGAAAAAAAAAAACATTTAAGAATGCAACGTTATACTGAGACCCTTATAAGACATCCATGAGCAGTTTTCTTTTAAGAGAGTTTGTGATAGGTTCACTTTAGATTCAGTAAAGCTACAATCTTCCAACATGCAATATGTATCATTTGATCCTTATATGTTACTCCTGATTGGAAACAAGATTCTCTGCAGTAATGACTGGTAGCTGGAGATCATGTGATTAAGGCTGCCTCTGCTGAGAGCTTTCAATGGACCAAACTATCAGGCCGCGTACACACGGGCGGACTGTCTGCCGAAACTAAGTTCGTCAAACAGTCCGCTCAAACTTTTGAATGAACGAACTTGCCCACACACGGCACTTTTTGAGCGGACTAAGTTCGTCGTACTAAGTCCGCGCAACTTTTGAAATGAATGGACTCGCCCACACACGAGGAGGACAGTCCGCTCATTTCGAGCGCGTGTCAAGGTAGGCGGGGCCCGCGACGGAGACGTCGCGGGCTCCGCCGCCTGGAATGGACTTAAAGGGGAACCCCAACGCCGAAAAAAATTGGCGTGGGGGTTCCCCGAAAGTCCACAACAGACCCTTGTCCAAACACGCTACCCGGCCGGCCAGGAAAGGGGGGCGAGCGAGCGCCCCCCCCTCCTGAGCCGTACCAGGCCGCGTGCCCTCAACATGGGGGGTGCCTTGGGGAAGGGGGGGCCGCGCAGCCCCCCCACCCCAAAGCACCTTGTTCCCATGTTGATGAGGACAAGGGCCTCTTCCCGACAACCCTGGCCGTTGGTTGTCGGGGTCTGCGGGCGGCTTATCGGAATCCGGGAGCCCCCTTTAATAAGGGGGCCCCCGGATACCGGCCCCCACCCTATGTGAATGAGTATGGGGTACAATGTACTCCTACCCATTCACCTGTAAAATAAAAGTACAAAAAAAAAACACAACACACGAGATAAAATATTTTATTGCACAGCTCCGGGGGTCTTCCGTCTTCGGGGGTCTTCTCGCCGGACTCCTCCGCTATCTTCTTGTAGCTCTTTTGCTAGCGGAGGAGTCCGGCTTTCTTCCTCCCCGCCGCCGGCCTCTTCTCCCGACTTCGGGGGTCTTGTCCCCCTCTTCGGTTCTTCTGCCGGGCCACCGCGCCTTCTTATAGCTCTTTTGCAGGCGGTGGCCCGGTCTTCTGTCGCCGCTGTCGCCGTCGCCTTCCGTTCTTTTTCTTCTTCTTCTTCTTCTTCTTCTCCAGGAGATGTTGACACGTCGCTCTCTCCGGCCGGAATGCCAGAGCCGCGCTGCGCGGCCACTTATATAGTGACAATGGGGCGGTGTCACATGGTATATGTCACATGGGTTGGTCACATGGTGACCCCGCCCCCTTACGAAGTCATAGTCCCCATGTGACATCAACCCATGTGACCAACCCATGTGACATATACCATGTGACACCGCCCCATTGTCACTATATAAGTGGCCGCGCAGCGTGGCTCTGGCATTCCGGCCGGAGAGAGCGACGTGTCAACATCTCCTGGAGAAGAAGAAGAAGAAGAAGAAGAAGAAGAAGAACGGAAGGCGACGGCGACAGCGGCGACAGAAGACCGGGCCACCGCCTGCAAAAGAGCTATAAGAAGGCGCGGTGGCCCGGCAGAAGAACCGAAGAGGGGGACAAGACCCCCGAAGTCGGGAGAAGAGGCCGGCGGCAGGGAGGAAGAAAGCCGGACTCCTCCGCTAGCAAAAGAGCTACAAGAAGATAGCGGAGGAGTCCGGCGAGAAGACCCCCGAAGACGGAAGACCCCCGGAGCTGTGCAATAAAATATTTTATCTCGTGTGTTGTGTTTTTTTTGGGGTACTTTTATTTTACAGGTGAATGGGTAGGGGTACATTGTACCCCATACTCATTCACATAGGGTGGGGGGCCGGTATCCGGGGGCCCCCTTATTAAAGGGGGCTCCCGGATTCCGATAAGCCGCCCGCAGACCCCGACAACCAACGGCCAGGGTTGTCGGGAAGAGGCCCTTGTCCTCATCAACATGGGGACAAGGTGCTTTGGGGTGGGGGGGCCGCGCGGCCCCCCCTTCCCCAAGGCACCCCCCATGTTGAGGGCACGCGGCCTGGTACGGCTCAGGAGGGGGGGCGCTCGCTCGCCCCCCTTTCCTGGCCGGCCGGATAGCGTCCTCGGACAAGGGTCTGTTGTGGACTTTGGGGGGACCCCCACGCCGATTTTTTTCGGCGTTGGAGTTCCCCTTTAAGTCCATACCAGGCGGCGGAGCCCGCGACGTCTCCTTCGCGGGCCCCGCCTACCTGGAGACGCGCTCGAAATGAGCAGACTTTTCTCCGGGCGGGAACAGTTCGCTCATTTCGAAAGTACAGCGGACTGGCCCACACACGGGCGAACTGTCCGCTGAAACCAAGTTTCAGCGAACAGTTTTACGGAAATTCCGTAAGACTTTGTTCGTCAAACAGTCCGCTGAAACTGTCCGCTGAAGCCCACACACGAGCGAACAGTGTTTCAGCGGACAAAGTTGGGCGAACAGTCCGCCCGTGTGTACGCGGCCTCACTTAAGCATTGAATTCTATGGAAATAATAAAACTCCTAAAGTACCCCCGAAAAGAGTGCATGGACATTTAAGTACTGTAGACTTAATAACAAAAAGTTCATACTGCATTTTACAGGATCATCTTGTCATAGGGAGGCTAAACACTTATATGGGAGGTTGGGTCATTCTTGCATGTCCAACCAGACATACTAAAGTAGGCCTTAAAGTGAGTCTAAAGTCAAAACTGTTTTGGTTTTTTAGAGATGTGTAAGAAAGGGTTAGAACTCCAGTCAGTTTTTTTTTATTGTTGTCTGTTCCTGCTGGGGAGATTCACTCTCTTTTTGTTGAATATTGTCTCCAGGAATGAAAGTGAAGGAAAATCCCAAAATTTGAATTGTCTCTAAAACAAGAAGAGAAGTAAAACCTTCCAAGGTTGACATCAGTTTCAGTAAAACATATTGGGATTTTTCTCACTTCAGGGAAATTCTCCTCAATAGGACATACTGTGGAAGGCAAAACTAATTGACAGAGATTCTAACCATTATTTACTCAATACAAAACCATATAACTTTTTGATTTAGATTTACTTTAAAGCAGGGGTCAGCAACCTTTTCCACACTAATGCCCCGTACACACGAGAGGACTTATGTCCGACAGACTTCCAAAGGAGTTCCGCCGGAATTCCGCCGGAGTTCTGACAGACTTTTCGGCCGAACGGACTTGGCCACACACGATCACACTAAACTCCGACGGATTCGAACGTGATGACGTACGACCCGACTCGAATAAGGAAGTTCATAGCCAGTAGCCAATAGCTGCCCTAGCGTCGGTTTTAGTCCGTCGGAGTAGCATACACACGAGCGGATTTTTCGAAGGGGACCGGGTCCGGCGGAGTTCCGTCGGGAAAATTTGAAGCATGCTTCATTTCTAAAGTCCGTCAGACTTTTGCGAAGCTAAAGTCCGTTGCAGCCCACACACGATCGGATAGTCTGACGGACTCGGTCTGACGGACTTTGGATGTTGAAAAGTCCGCTCGTGTGTACGGGGCTTAAGAGGCCATTCCTCTTTTACCACCAGGTATTCCAAAAGTAGTGAATGTGAATTTCATCAGAGATTGTTGGAGTGTATCTTTTAGTTCAATCAATTTTAAATGAGAGATTGTTTCTCCACCAGAGAATGTGTTAAAGTCTGCTTCATAAATAGATAGTGATATTTATAATGCTAGGGCCTGCCAATCTGTGAGTATATTCAAAAGGCCCACAGGGTTCTGGAAATTTTAGGGACTGCAGAATGTCAGTGGCTTTTCAGTTTTCTCCAGGCTTTGTAATTCAAGGATCAGGGTCTTGAGCTCAGACACTTCAAAGAGTTTTGGGAGGAAAAAAGTCTCTAACCCCTGTGTCCAGGTCTTTCAGGAGATTTGCAGGGTGTGTGTGTGTGTGTGTGTGTGTGTGTGTGTGTGTGTGTGTGTGTGTGTGTGTGTGTGTGTGTGTGTGTGTGTGTGTGTGTGTGTGTGTGTGTGTGTGTGTGTGTAGCCATTATAAGCAAGCACATATCAGTAGCTCAGGCCTCAAGTCAGCAGACAGGTGCGCTCCACTCAGGAGACAGGCAGCCTCAACACAGGAGTCAGTTGAGTTCCCATCAAGAAGTCAGGACATAAGCCTTATGCAGCATAGAGTTGTAAGTAAGAGAGTCACAGCAGCTGTGAGAGAGATGCAGAGCTTGGGTTCTATGAAAGAGTGATTCAATGCAGAAGCCTGTACAGCCAACTGCCAATTTTCATTTGCTTGCAAGTTAAAGGAGACTGCATGGTGAGTCTGGACAGAGATCGACTCAGAGAGGATAAAGATTTGTTAGTCATGGGGCAGAATAATTTTTGTTGAACTGATGCAACACTCATAATCTCTTGTGAGGGCAACTATTTTTGTTTGAACTGTCTTTGGTTTGAATAAAAGTGGGCCTAATTGGGATCAAAAATTGTTCTTGTCTGAACTAGACTTATTGAAACCATGCTACACCATTTGAGTGGCATAGGTCAGATCACAATTGGTGGAGGATACACCAACAGCTCTGGAATCTTCTTAGATAAACCCAAATGCATGCCTTCCAGACTTCAGATCAACCCCAATTTATGCAGTTCAGACCTCACATCAGCACAAGTTAATGTACTTTAGACCTCAGATCAGTTCTAGCAGCGGCGGGCCGTCCATAATGGGCACAGGGGCGCCCTCATTTTTTTGCAAGCAAATTATTAGAGCCCGAGGCTCTAATTGGCTTTGAAAAGGTTGGGCTTGGGCCTCAGTGGACTGTGCCCCGAACCCACCCACTTGTGCCATTAGTGAATCAATATTTGCTATTGTCTTCCAGCTTCTCCTACTGGTCAATCAGGTCAGAAGGCAGATCTTAAGACTAGATTTGCTGAGAGAAGAAGCTGGGGAAGTGCAGGCCTGGTGGGGGGTGCTTGCCACCCACCCAAAAATCAACCACCAGCCGCCACTGAGTCCTAGTGCATGCACTTGCTACCTCAGATCAGCCTCAATGCATGGCTTCATGCATAAATGTCAGACATCAGATAAAACCCAATGTATGTGCTTCAGACCTCACATCAGCACCAATGCACATACATTTTACTTTTGAAAACATATGTGCTGCCATTGGTGAGCTCTATTCTTTAAAATGCTAATTGCCTACCTGTTGATAAATAAAATTTCAATGACCACCTGTCATTTCATCAGAATCCAATATCTACATGTGCCCTTATTGTAAAGTGACAATCAAAATGACTATTGAAATGAAACGCACATCCAGCCTCTAAGACTAAGACCATGGCTGAGCAGATAAACAAATTTCCTGGTGCCTATCCATGGCAGCATACCTGTGTGACAAGCTCCGCCTTGGCTCCTCCCTCAGGACTAGTGAATATTATAAAAGAAAAGGTTAGTACGGCCCCCGCATTCTCCTTTTTTTCCCTCATACCTCATGGCAGTGAATTCTGGTCGGCGTCCTTACCTTCTGCATTCGGCAGCTTCCGTCCGGGTTCAAGCCTCTCCCGGACGCAGTTCCTTCTCTTGGGCAGCTAAATGCGCTTATAAGGTTGGAAGTCCCTTCTGTAGGATCTTTTGGGACAAGCAGTTTGTCTCTTAACTAAGAGCTTTATCTGCAGTTTGGGTATTCAGGCTTCAGCTCACTCATGGCAGCAGAGGTAGCAGCTATTTCTATTTTCCTTTTCTGTCTCTCTCTCTTCCCTTGTGTTCTCCTTATCTTTCCTTTTTCCCTTTATCTTTAGGCTTGCAATCCGTCTCTTGCCTCTCCTTTCCTCTTCCCTCTCTTTTTTCCTCTCCTCCCCAACTTTCTATTTCCCCTGGCTTCCCATACCTCTCAGAGACCCCCCTCCCCTCGCCCCTGCCGTCCTTCAGGCACCCTAGGGGCCCCGCGCGGCTAGCGCCAGTTTTTTATTTACTGTCGGTGTTCCCCGCCATCTTCTGCGCATGCATCGGCGGGTCGGATCTTTCGACGGCTCGTTCTGCCGGTCAGCGCATGCACGGTGGATTCAGAGGCTACGGCGGCCATTTTCGCGAGTGTCCACTTTGCCCTCAGAGCATCAGGGGTGGAGCACAGGCATGCCCCTACCCCTCCTCCTCCTATTTATTTCCCTAATGGCCTCAGTGGGATGCCTGTGGCTGTGGGGAGAACTGCACTTTAGAGCTCCAAGGAAATTATACCCATGCTTCTAAAGGTAGGCGAATGAATTGATGTATATATATATATATATTGTACTAAATAATATAAATGGATAATATATATATTAATTTATTTATATAAATGTAAATTAATAAATTGAATTAATTAATTAATTGATCATTTGCGGTTCTGAAAAAAAATAAAAAAAATAAATAAAAAAGGGGAAAGTCATTATTTATGCAGGTAAATTCCCTTTTTCCTCATAAGTTAGGGCACGACCAGTTGATGCTTCTCCTCTGACTCTTTTCCTAGCCGTTGCCTCTGCTAAGCCACCTAACATGAGCCTTTCGCCGCCCGCTCAAGATCCTACTCTACTCCCAAGGTAAGGACCTACGTCCAGGTAAGTCTTAAAAAAAAAAGAGTGCACTGAGGATGGTACTTTTTGTATTTCAGTCCTGTACGCCAGAAGACGTCTAAGAGGACCTCAAGGCGATATGAAGACGACGATGACTCTAGTCACAGTAGAGACAGGTCGCCCAGCCGTGGGGATTACAGAAGTGTCAGGAAAGCTTCGGCCAAGAAGCGCCGTCATTCACACTCCCCGAGACCTAGACCCACTAGATGTCAGGCCTGTGGAGGTACCCCACTTCCGGACAAACTGATTTGTCGAAATTGCCTTAGAGACTATGCAGCGGACAGAGAATCTGAGGGCTTGCAAGTGGCAGATCTCTTTAAAAAGGCAGTAAAAGACTCCCTTGGGGAATTGGTAGCTACAATGCCGACGCAAGAACCAACCCTCCTCAGGAGCAGATGGCTGAGGCCTCCATTCCCGGGCCATCCACGAGTGGAATTTTTCGTCCGACGCCTGCATCTTCCTCTAATCATCAAGATGAGATGGCCATTTCAGAGGAATCATCTGATGACCTAGACGCCTCCGGCTTTGCCTTCGCCATGGTCCATCCTTATGTACAGGCGATTAAACAAGCGATCGGCTGGGAAGAGTCCAACACGGAGGTTAAGAAGTCAAAATCATACTTCCCCTTTCTCAAGCGCCAGATCTCCTTTTTCCCTCTTATGAAAGAGATCAAGGAAGTGATCGAGGAAGAGTGGGGGAGGACAGAAAAGAGATTTTCCACCAATCGCTTGGGAAAATTATACTCTCTCTCAGAGACGGATTCCGTAATGCTGGAGGGCTCTCCATTGGTCGATGCCGCAGTGGTAAGGCTGGCAAAGAATGTCACTTTGCCCCTGGAAGATTCAACTTCTTTCAAGGATCCTCTGGACAGAAGGATGGACCTTGACCTTAAGAAGGCTTATCAGATGGCAGGCAACGCCTGTAAACCTGCGATAGCCCTGACATCAGTGTCTAACGCATTACGTGTCTGGAGGGATAATATAGAGTCGGCAATCCAACAGGACATCCCAAAGGAAGATATAATTAAGACCTTAGATGAGCTGAAACTCTCAGCGGACTTTATTGGAGAAGCCGCCATTGACTCAATTTGTTGCTCCGCAAGGGCAATGCTCCATTCAGTAATGGCCAAACGGGCCCTGTGGCTGAAACCGTGGGCAGCGGACATTGCCTCAAAGCAGAACTGGTGCAAGATACCTTTTGACGGTTAAGCCTTGTTTGGGGAAAAGCTGGACAAGGCCATCTCTCGGGTCACTGGCGGAAAATCAGGCCTACTTCCCCAAGACAGGCGATCCAGACGCTCCAGGTCATTCGCACCCAGGTTCCAATACTCCAAAAATAAGGACTACCAACAGTCCAGGCAAGGGAAAGGCTTCAGGCATAATTGGGAAAGCACACAGTCTATGTTTCTCAAGACCCGGAGACAGAGGCCAGTGCCTACCCCACAGGATTCAACTAAATCCTTTTGACGCCAGACCAGCCCAAGTGATCCCTGTAGGGGCCAGGTTAAAACAGTTCTCAAAGATCTGGGAACAAAAGTGCAGGGATCCTTGGGTAGTTGCCACGGTCAAACACAGCCATTTCTGGTCTTTCCTAGACAAACTTCCCAAGGACTTTTTCTCCCCGACAAGGGTGTCAAGGTCCCCCCAAAAAGCGGAAGCGCTAAAGCGATTTCTTCTCTCCCTGCAGGAGAAACAAGCAGTAGTTCCAGTGCCTCCATCCGAGAGATTTTGGGGTTTTTACTCCACCCTGTTTCTAGTCCCCAAGAGAAATGGAGGGTCGAGACCCGTGATAGACCTAAAAAGACTAAATCGCTATATTTTTCTAGAAAAATTCAAGATGGAGTCACTACAGACGATTATTCGTGTAGTCTAACCAGGGGACTGGATGTTGTCAATAGACTTGCAGGGCGCTTACCTGCATATACCCATACTCCCTCCTTTCCAGAAGTATCTGAGATTCGCGGTGGGGCAGGTACATCTCCAATTTCAGAGCCTTCCATTTGGCCTCTGCATGTCACCAAGAGTCTTCACAAAGACCCTGATTGCCATCATAGCCCCTCTGAGAGAATTGGGGCTTCAGGTATATCACTACTTGGGTGACCTTCTACTCCTGGCGAAGGACCCAGCCCAGTTAGTGGAGCACAGGAGCATCCTTTTGACAACACTAACGGAATTCGGATGGAAGATAAACCAGGAGAAAAGTCACCTTTCTCCAACCCAGGAGATGGTCTACTTGGGCGCTCTGTTCAACACAAGGAACAGAACAGTGTCTCTCCCACCTCAGAAGGCAAATTCCATTATTCAGCAAATGAAGAGAGTGAGCACGAGATCCTACCTGACAGCCTCAAACTGCTTGAGCCTGATAGGCCGGATGTCGTCATGTATCCCTATGGTCCCCTGGCATTTGAGACATTTCCAGCTGGAGTTCCTAAGACTGTGGAACAGACGATATCTATCCCAACCCATACACTTGACGACCCTGATGCTCAGGAGTCTACATTGGTGGATGAAGAAACAGACACTTCTGAAATCACGCCCGCTAGGGCATGTCGACTGAATCATAATTACTACCGATGCCAGTGCAGCTGGTTGGGGAGCACACTCCAACCAGACCTCAGTGCAAGGAAGATGGTCCTTCCATGCAGCAGGCATGGTGTCAAATGTCTTGGAGCTCAGAGCAGCCTACCTTGCACTACTAGCCCTAGAGTTCGAGATTTTGGGGAAACCAGTTCTCCTCAGGATGCACAACAGGGCCGCTGTATCTTATGTGCACCGACAATGGGGGACGCGCAGTAGGTCCCTCCTCAACGAGGTGGAACCCATATTCCTCTGGGCGGAAAGGAATCTGAAGGACCTAAGGGCAGCCTATCTGCCCGGTCATCTCAACTCAAGGGCAGACAGCCTTTCCCGCAAGTTTGTGGATACCAACGAGTGGTCCCTACACCCGGAAATCTTCAACTGGATAGTGAACCAGTGGGGTCCCCTCGAGCTAGACCTCTTTGCGACAGCATTCAACACCAAGCTTCCAAGGTTTATCTCGAGGCTTCCTCACCCCCAGGCGGAGGCAACAGATGCCCTCTCAGCCCCTTGGGCATGCAATCGGGCCTATGCCTTCCCTCCGCGGCCTCTCATTCCAAGATTCTTGTCAAGACTTGTGAGGGAAACCTCAACGGTGATAGCGGTCCTACCATATTGGCCAAGAAGGCCTTGGTTCCCCCACGGCAATGGATCTGAGCACCCGACCTCCAGTCAAGGTTCCAATAATACCTCTTCTCCTGTCGCAGGGATGTCACACCCATCCAGATCCCCGCAGGCTGGACCTTCACATCTGGCAACTGAAATGAAAAAGGTTCCAATCCCTAGGGTGCTCCGACAAAGTGATCGCAACCCTGCTCAAAGCAAGAAAACCATCCAAAAACTACATATACGATAAGGTGTGGAACAAGTTCAGGGCCTTCATGCTTGACAGAAGCTGTGATCCAGTTTCCCCATCATCCTCTCAAATTCTCGAGTTCTTGCAGACAGGCCTGGACCTAGGTCTTGCATTAGGTACACTAAAGGTGCAGGTATCAGCGATCTCAGCAGCAACCAGTAGAAGATGGGCAGAGGATCCATTGTTAATCCAGTTCTTCAAAGCTGTCAGAAAGATCTGACCACCAACCAAACAATCTTTTCCCACTTGGGACCTTGCCGTCAGCCTGGAGTCCTTGGCCAATCCACCCTTTGCCCCTTCAGACTCGGCATCGCTCTGGAATCTAACTTTGAAGTTAGCCTTCCTGATAGCTATAACCTCTGGCAGACGGGTTTCGGAGCTCCAAGCTTTAGGAGCAGATCACGATCACATTATATTTTACCAAGACAGAGTGGAACTCAGAACAGTGCAAGGGTTTATTCCCAAGGTCGCATCATCCTTGAACATGTCGGAACCTTGGGCACTCCCAACATTTTCAGAACAGGACTCCGGTTCTCTTCATGAGCTAGACATTGCCTCCACTTTGAAATGCTATCTGCAGGCCACAGCATCATTCCGGGCTTCCATCAGGCTGTTTATAATTCCCTGGGGTAAAAACAAAGGAAAGGAGGCATCAGCAAGAACGATTGCCTCATGGATCGTTAAACTCATCCACAAGGTGTACAGGACGAAGGGACTGGAACCCCCTTCGGCGGTCAGGGCGCACTCCTCCAGAGCGGTTTCTGCTTCTTGGGCGGCAAGAGTGAATGTGTCGATCGAGACTATTTGTCGGGCAGCGACTTGGTCGTCCCAACATACATTTCTGAAACATTACAGGGTGGACCCAGGAGCTCTCTCTTCCGTGGAGTTTGGCAGACAGGCAGTTACTTCGGCCTTTGCTTCTTCTAAATAATAATTTCTTTAAAATAAACTTCTAAGCATCCCACCCGTCTCAGCTACTTATTTGTCACAGGTATGCTGCCATGGAGGCACCAGGAAAACAGAAAATTGTACCATACTTACCGTAATTTTCTTTTCCTGGTGCCTATCCATGGCAGCGTACATTCCTCGGTATTCTATATTACGGAGAATGCGGGGGCCGTACTAACCTTTTCTTTTATAATATTTACTAGTCCTGAGGGAGGAGCCAAGGCAGAGCTTGTCACACAGGTATGCTGCCATGGATAGGCACCAGGAAAAGAAAATTACGGTAAGTATGGTACAATTTTCTGTTTTTTACCCCTTTTATTACACTTTGTCAATGAAAGCTTGAGTACGCAGATTGTCTCTGTTGCTGGCGATCCACAATTCATACAATTAGCAGTGTTGAGCAAAAAGCATCATTGCCACTTTCATCAGCAACAATGAGGGCAACATAGACTAACAAGTTAGCTATATTAGCATTGTCATGTACAATTATCACATTCTACTTTAGAATCATGTGTCTATGTTGTTACTTAAAGTGTTACTAAACCCAGGACCCTGCATTCACTATATCTGGTCTCCCACAGAACACAGAACATGGAAATGCAAGTATTTTAGTAAATATAAGCTAAATACTTTTTCTTTTCAACAGTTAGTGCAGTCTTGTGACTTCTATCAATGTCCGGCCAAGCACTGGTTAAAGCTTATAGGTGGAGTTTTCATTCTCTCCTGATTGTCCTTTGAGGCTGCAGTCAGTGCTGATTGGCCGGCCCTGTTCTGATCACATGCATTCTCCCAAGGAAAAAAAAAACCCTCTAGCAATACACACCAAACTAAGCATGTGCAGTTTGCCCTGAAGGCTCTGTTTGATTAGCAGATAGATTGGGGACTGTGGAAAAAGGGGATGCTCAGAATCAAACAGCCTTTTAGCATAATGCAGAGGCTCCACAGTGAGTATAACAAGCATGCTTTACTGCATATACAGAATGATTTTACTGCTGTGGGTTTAGTAACACTTTAATCACTGACTGGACAAGCCTTTGGTTAAACATATAAAGTTTGTCTCTTTCTGAAAGGTTTGGGCTTTTTAAAGACTTGCCCAGCAAGCAGAGTAGAACAAAGTTAGCAGAACTTCTGCCAGAACAGTAGGGCTTTCTGAATGGATTTTTTGACCTGTAGTGATTTGGGAAGTTATTTAACCACTTCAATACCGGGCACTTAAACACCTTCCTGCCCAGACCAATTTTGAGCTTTCAGCGCTGTCGCCCTTTGAATGACAATTGCGCGGTCATGCTACACTGTACCCAAATGAAATTTTTATCATTTTTTTCCCACAAATAGAGCTTTCTTTTGGTGGTATTTGATCACCTCTGCAGTTTTTATTTTTTGCTAAACAAATAAAAAAATACAGAAAATTTTGAAAAAAAAAATGTTTTTTTTTTGTTTCAGTTTCAAAACTTTGCAAATAAGTAAGTTTTCTCCTTCACTGATGGGCACTGATGGGGTTACACTGATGGGCAATGATAAGGCGGCACTAATGGGCACCGATGAGGTGGCACCAATGAAGTGGCACTGATGAGGTGGCATTGATGGACACCGATATGTGGCACTGATAGGCGGCACTGATGGGTGGCACTGATGGGCGACACGGATGGGCACTGATAGGTGGCACAAATTGGCATGGATTGGCATGGATAGGTGGCACAGGTGGGCATGGGTTAGGCGGCACAGGTGGGCATGGGTAGGCGGCACAGGTGGGCATGGGTAGGTGGCACAGGTGGGCATGGGTAGGCGGCACATGTGGGCATGGGTAGGCGGCACAGTTGGGCATGGGTAGGCGGCACAGTTGGGCATGGGTAGGCACTGATAGGCGGCACAGATGGGAACTGATAGGCGGCATTGTATTATAATATATTGTACTAATGGATGCCAATCAGTGCCAATCAATAATGCATGCCAATCAGTGATGCCCATTGTGGGCACTGATTGGCATCCATTATGGGCACTGATTGGCATCCATTTACTGGAATCCCTGGTGGTCTAGGGTGGCATACCTTGTCCTTGGCATCCCTGGTGGTCTGGTGGCGTCCCTGGTTGTCCAGTGTGGGCATCCTGGGGGGCTGTGCTGATAATCGATCAACACAGACCCCCCCTGTCAGAGGAGCAGCCGATCGGCTCTCCTCTACTCGCGTCTGACAGACGCGAGTGAGGAAAAGCCGATCACCGGCTTTTCCTATTTACACTGTGATCAGCCGTGATTGGACACGGCTGATCACGTGGTAAAGAGTCTCCGTCGGAGACTCTTTACCGAGATCGAAGTTGCCGGGTGTCAGACTGACACCCCGCAACAACGATCGCCGCGATGCGCGCCCCCGGGGGCGCGCAGCGGCTCATAATCCTGATCACGTCATATGACGTCCGGCCAGGATTATGCAACCACTTTGCCACCGTCTATTTGCTATAGGGCGGGCGGCAAGTGGTTAAATACTGTGGAGCATAGATTCAGCTTTGGTTGCAATTTTTGCCCAATTTGCAATAAACCCCAATCATAACTAAGCTGCCTATTTTCCATTGTGGCACTGGTAGAGAATGGCTACAGCACTCAACTGTTTTCTCTCTGTTTTTTTGAGTCTTGCTGAGATGTATGTATTTATTTTTCTTACAACTTATTTTCTTCAATATTCATGGAGTTTCTAACGTCATACTTTATTTTTTTTTCTGCATACAGCTACACTTTGCTAGTTAATAAATAAAATCGCTCAATTCGATTTTGCCTTACTACAATCAAACCTGGTGCAGTGGTAATTAAATCAGAATACTTTATTAATCCCAATGGGGTCCTATTTTGACACAGCCACACTCAACAAAGACAACACAAGATCACAACAATAAACAGAACAAAGCACAATGATACAACAAAATTACCAATAACAGCAATTACAACCAATAACAGCAATTAGCTAAATAATTAGAGGCTGTTTCTTTTTTAAAGATGAATGTTGCTAGTTAAGGTGAAGCTGTGATTGCTTTGAATATCCAATAATGTGTTAACAAGAATCCCATTTTTAATTTAGCCTGCACATATTTGGGCACTTAAAGTGAACACAGTCAAAGTGAAAACATCACCTTATGTAACATTCACTTTGCAAAGTGAAGAGCTTCTACTCCTTACACTAACCAACCACATTATATATTGGAAGTGCGATCTGTGCCCGCTGGTCCACCAAACATAGTGGAATACTGATCGCTGTACCAGGCGTCTGTGGGCGGCCCTGGTACCATGTGATTGCTGTAGCCAATCAGCGATCACACGGGTAGTAGTAAACAAGATACCATTTTCTGGCAACATTGTTTACTATTTTGTGATCTCTTTGATTAGTCACAGAAAGCACATGGTCCAAGGCCATTCACTGCAGCCCTGTACCATGTGATAGCCGTGACTAATTACAGCTATCTCAGTATTTCTCAAGGGCTGTGGGAATTCAGCTTGAGAGAGTTAGAAAAGATTGGTTTTACAGCCATCATGGCTATAAAAGAAATTACAATCTAAAAAAATAATGATCACACCCCAGCGTAGTACTGTGTCATTATGGTGACACTGTGCCGCTAGGGTGTCAGTGTATAAAAAAATTAAATAAAATGCATAAAAATATAAATAAAACAAAATAAATTTATTATGTGTATATATATATATACTGTATATATATATATATATATATATATATATATATATATACAGTAAATCACAAAAGTGAGTACACCCCTCACATTTTTGTAAATATTGTATTCTATCTTTTCTAAGACAACACTGAAGAAATTATACTTTGCTACAATGTAAAGTAGTGAGTGTACAGCTTGTATACCAGTGTAAATGTTGCTGTCCTCTCAAAATAACTCAACACACAGCCATTAATGTCTAAACCGCTGGCAACAAAAGTGAGCACACACCTAAGTGAAAATGTTCAAATTGGGCCCAAAGTGTCAATATTTTCTGTGACCACCATTATTTTCTAGCACTGTCCTCTTCCACCGAAGGGAGGGGATCATGTTGTGCTTCAGTATGTCACAGTACATGTTGGCATTCATGGTTCTCTCAGTGAACTGTAGCTCCCCGGTACCGGCAGCACTCATTCAGCCCCAGACCATGACACTCCCACCACCATGCTTGACTGTAGGCAAGACACGCTTGTCTCTGTACTCCTCAACTGGTTGCCACCACACATGCTTGACACCATCTGACCCAAATAAGTTTATCTTGGTCTCATTAGACCAGAGGACATGGTTCCAGTAATCCATGTCCTTAGTCTGCTTGTCTTCAGCAAACTGTTTGAAGGCTTTCTTGTGCATCATGTTTAGAAGAGGCTTCCTTCTGGGATGAAAGCCATGCAGACCAATTTGATGCAGTGTGTGGCATATGGTCTGAGCACTGACAGGCTGACCACCCACCCCATTCAACCTTTGCAGTAATGCTGGCAGCACTCATACGTCTATTTCCCAAAGATAACCTCTGGATATGAGGCTGAGCATGTGCACTCAAATACTTTGGTCAACCCTGGCGAGGCCTGTTCTGAGTGGAACCTGTCCTGTTAAACTGCTGTATGGTCTTGGCCACCGTGCTGCAACTCAGTTTCAGGGTCTTGGCAATCTTCTTATAGCTTATGTCCATCTTTATGTTGAGAAAGTATTATTTTTTTTCAGATCCTCAGAGAATTCTATGCCATGAGGTGCCATGTTGAACTTCCAGTGACCAGTATGAGTGAGAGCGATAACACCAAATTTAAAACACCTGCTCCCCATTCACACCTGAGACATTGTAAAACTGACAAGTCACAAGACACTGGGGAGGGAAAATGGCTAATTGGGGCCCAATTTGGACGTTTTCACTTAGAGGTGTACTCACTTTTGTTGCCATTTCTTCAGTGTTGTCACATGAAAAGATATATTAAAATATTTACAAAAATGTGAGGAGTGTACTCACTTTTGTGAGATACTGTATATATATATATACAGTATCTCACAAAAGTGAGTACACCTCTCACATTTTTGTAAATATTTTATCATATCTTTTCATTTTATAACACTGAAGAAATGACACTTTGCTACAATGTAAAGTAGTGAGTGTACAGCTTGTATACCAGTGTAAATTTGCTGTACCCTCAAAACAACTCAACACCCAGCCATTAATGTCTAAACCACTGGCAACAAGAGTGAGCACACCCCTAAGTGAAAATGTTCAAATTGGGCCCAAAGTGTCAATATTTTGTGTGGCCACCATTATTTTCCAGCACTGCCTTAACCCTCTTGGGCATGGTGTTCACCAGAGCTTCACAGGTTGCCACTCGAGTCCTCTTCCATTCCTCCATGACAACATCACGGAGCTGTTGGATGTTAGAGACTTTGCGCTCCTCCACCTTCCATTTGAGGATGCCCTAGAGATGCTCAATAGGGTTTAGGTCTGGAGACATGCCTTGCCAGTCCATCACCTTTACCCTCAGCTTCTTTAGGAAGGCAGTGGTTGTCTTGGAGGCGTGTTTGGGGTAGGTATCATGTTGAAATACTGCCCTGCGTCCCAGTCTCTGAAGGGAGGAGATCATGCTCTGCTGCAGTATGTCACAGTACATGTTGGCATTCATGGCTCCCTCAATGAATTGTAGCTCCCGAGTGCCGGCAGCACTCATGCAGTCCCAGACTATGACAATCCCACCACCATGCTTGACTGTAGGCAGTGATGTAAGTAAAATAAATGGAGTTACTTAACACAGTTACTTTAGAGGGTAATTAGTAATCTAACTGATTACTCTTCCCCTCATGGTAACTCAGTTCCCATTACTTGGGCAGCGTTACCACAATTACATCTACCGCCCGGGAGGCCCACCGTGGCAGCGCTGTCTGGCCATTCGTTCCGCCGCGGGGAGGGGGGCTTTCGCTCGCTGAGCTGAGAAGAGGCTGAGACTCAGACAGACTGTCTAGACCGCCCCATCCCGCCTATCCAGAGAGAGAGAATGTAGGGAGGCGGGGCGGACACTGAAAAATGAAGTCAGCTGACCAGCTGACACCAATCAAGTGAAGGGGAAGGTTTCTCTCTCTCCCCGTGAGGAAAGCCATCCCTGGAGGCATTCAAGTAAGTGACTAGATGTATACATTATTTTTATTAAAGCAAAATTTGTTTGAAAAACGTTATTACGCTATGTCGGCTTTACTTCTTTATTTTCATGCCTGAACTGCTACTGGAGCTGTCTATATATATATTAAAACGGTGAATATACACATCTTGCCATACTGAATGAACCAGTTGTGTTGGGACCCCCTCTATGGTGGAAAGCTGAATCCAAAGTCGCAATAGCTGGGATTACATGCCATTACTGACCCCTTAAGCCGCGTACACACGGGCGGACTGTATGGCCTACTTAGTCCGTCATACAATCCGACGGACAGTCCGTCATACTTTCGAATGAACGGACTTGACCACACACACCACTTTTTGAGCGGACTAATACGGCGTACTAAGTCCGCCATACTATCCGCCCTACTTTTGAAATGAACGGACTCGCCCACACATGCGGAGGAAAATCCGCTCATTTCGAGCGCGTCTCCAGGTAGGCGGGGCCCGCGAAGGAGACGTCGCTGACCCCGCCGCCTGGTATGGACTTAAAGGGGAACCCCAACGCCGAAAAAAATCGGCGTGGGGGTCCCCCCAAGTCCACAACAGACCCTTGTCCGAGCACGCTACCCGGCCGGCCAGGAAAGGGGGCGAGCGAGCGCCCCCCCTCCTGAGCCGTACCAGGCCGCGTGCCCTCAACATGGGGGGGTGCCTTGGGGAAGGGGGGGCCACGCGGCCCCCCCACCCCAAAGCACCTTGTCCCCATGTTGATGAGGACAAGGGCCTCTTCCCGACAACCTTGGCCATTGGTTGTCGGGGTCTGCGGGCGGGGGGCTTATCGGAATCCGGGAGCCCCCTTTAATAAGGGGGCCCCCGGATACCGGCCCCCCACCCTATGTGAATGAGTATGAGGTACAATGTACCCCTACCCATTCATCTGTAAAATAAAAGTACAAAAAAAAACACAACACACGAGATAAAATACTTTATTGCACAGCCTCAGGGGTCTTCCGTCTTCGGGGGTCTTCTTGCCGGACTCCTCCGCTATCTTCTTGTAGCTCTTTTGCTAGCGGAGGAGTCCGGCTTTCTTCCTCGCCGCTGGCCTCTTCTCCCGACTTCGGGGGTCTTGTCCCCCTCTTCGGTTCTTCTGCCGGGCCACCGCGCCTTCTTATAGCTCTTTTACAGGCGGTGGCCCGGTCTTCTGTCGCCGCCGCCGCCGCCTTCCGTTCTTCTTCTTCTTCTTCTCCAGGAGATGTTGCCTCGACGATCTCTCCGGCCAGAATGCCAGGGACGCACTACGCGGCCACTTATATAGGGACAAGGGGCGGTGTCACATGGCTTATTAAAGGGGGCTCCCGGATTCCGATAAGCCCCCCGCCCGCAGACCCCGACAACCAACAGCCAGGGTTGTCGGGAAGAGGCCCTTGTCCTCATCAACATGGGGACAAGGTGCTTTGGGGTGGGGGGGCCGCGCGGCCCCCCCTTCCCCAAGGCACCCCCCCATGTTGAGGGCACGCGGCCTGGTACGGCTCAGGAGGGGGGGGCGCTCGCCCCCCTTTCCTGGCCGGCCGGGTAGCGTGCTCAGACAAGGGTCTGTTGTGGACTTGGGGGGGGACCCCCACGCCGATTTTTTTCGGCGTTGGGGTTCCCCTTTAAGTCCATACCAGGCGGCGGGGCCAGCGACGTCTCCTTCGCGGGCCCCACCTACCTGGATACCCGCTCGAAATGAGCGGACTTTTCTCCGGGCGGGAAAAGTCCGCTCATTTCAAAAGTACGGCGGACTGGCATACACACGGGCGGATTGTCCGCCGAAATGCGAGTATGACGGACAGTATTTCGAAAAATCCGAAATACTTAGTACGCCGGACTGCACGCTGAAAAAGTCCGCTGAAGCCCACACACGAGCGGACTGTCCGCTGAAATGTGTTTCGGCGGACTAAGTAGGCCATACAGTCCGCCCGTGTGTACGCGGCATTAGACATACGTCTATTCGGGTCATATTCAGCTGGTAAGCCTTTGCCCTTTAAGGTGTTGGGAGCTACACTGGGTGAAATCTCATTTTATATATTTACATGTTGTATTTTCAGGGATATACAGACTTTATTGCTTATACATTCATCATTTTTGTTTCCCATATATGTTGAGATATCCCCATATTTGGGGTCACGTTGCATTTATTCACTATAGATACACGTATATAGTAGTGTTTTGTTTCATTTTTTTCAGGTTTTTCCTCCTTCAGAAGACACATTCACATATGTTTGGCGCTTACACTTTACATTTTCTAAGTAAGTGACTGTCTGAGGATTCGAATTGCAGTGCAATCGATCCATCCCAAGTCCTCCACCACCTCTGCTTCTTACTGATTCCATCCCTACCCACCCACCATCACTTCTACAACAGAGGTGATGGGGGATATGTAGGGATGAGATCAGTGGTGGTGGGGGATGGGATCAGTAAGAGGCAGAGGTGGTGGTGGGAGAGGATGGCACCACCACCGCTGCCACCCCCCCCCCCCAAGTATCACCAGTGCCTGCCATCCCTCCAAGTATACCACTGCTACCACCCCCCAAGTACTGTACACCACCACCGCTGCCACCCCCCCCAAGTACACCACCACCACTGCCCCCCCCCCAAGTACCACCGCTGCCACCCCTCAAGTACCACCTCTGCCATCCCTCAATTACCACTGCTGCCATTCCCTCAAGTACCACCGCTGCCACCCCTGTCACAGTTACTTTGCTAAGTAACTAATTACTTTTCCAATGTAGTAACCGAGTTTCTAATGCAATTACTTTTTGGGAGAAGTAATTTGTAACTTAACTAATTACTTTTTTAAAGTAAGATGAACAACACTGACTGTAGGCAAGGCACACTTCTCTTTGTACTCCTCACCTGGTTGCTGCCACACAAGCTTGACACCATCTGAACCAAATAAGTTTATCTTGGTCTCATTAGACTACAGGACACGGTTCCAGTGATCTATGTCCTTAGTCTGCTTGTCTTCAGCAAACTGTTTGCAAGCTTTTTTGTGCATCATCTTTAGAAGAGGCTTCCTTATGGGACAACAGCCATGCAGACCAATTTTATCCAGTGTGTGGCATATGGTCTGAGCACTGACAGGCTGACTCCCCCACCCCTTTAACCTCTGCAGCAATGCTGGCAGCACTCATACGTCTATTTCCCAAAGACCTCTGGATATGACACTAAACACGTGCACTCAACTCCTTTGGTCGACCATAGCGAGGCCTGTTCTGAGTGGAACCTGTTTTGTTAAACCGCTGTATGGTCTTGACCATCATACTGCAGCTCAGTTTAAGGGTCTTGGTAATCCTCTTACAGCCTAGGCCATCTTTATGTAGAGCAACAATTCTTTTTTTCAGATCCTCAGAGAGTTCTTTGTCATGATGTGCCATGTTGAACTTCCAGTGACCAGTATGAGAGAGTGAGAGCGATAAAACCAAATTTAACACACCTGCTCCCCATTTAAACCTGAGACCTTATAACACTAATGAGTCACATGACACCAGGGAGGGAAAATGGCTAATTGGGCCCAATTTGGACATTTTCACTAAGGGTGTACTAAGGGCCGGCTCAAGACATTGTGATGCCTGGGCCCAGGAATGAAGTGCCCCCCCCTCCAAAAATAAAAAATCAGGCCCACCAAGAGGCCCCCACATTAATTATTTTATATCATGACAATTAAAACCAAAATTCAATTTATCAGGAAGTCAGATTTACATGCAACAGTGATGGTGGGTTTCAGACAGAGGCAGTGGAGGTGGTAAGGGAGGAGGTTAGACACAGGCAGGGTGGTAGGGAGGGGGTTAGACACCGGCAGGGGTAGTTGGGGGTTAGACACAGGCAGGAGTGGTAGGGAGGGGGTTAGACACAGGCAGGGGTGGTAGGGGGGTTAGACACATGCAGGGGTGGTAGGAAGGTGGTTAGACACATGCACGGGTGGTAGGAGGGTTAGACACAGGCAGGGGTGGTAAGGGGGAGGTTAGACACAGGCAGAGGTGGTAGGGGGGTTTGACACAGGCAAGTGTGGTAGGGAGGGTATTAGACACATTCATGGGTGGTAGGGGTGTTAGACACAGGCAGGGGTGGTAAGGAACAGGTTAGACACAGGCAGAGGTGGTAGGGGGGTTTGACACAGGCAAGTGTGGTAGGGAGGGTATTAGACACATTCATGGGTGGTAGGGGTGTTAGACACAGGCAGGGATGGTAAGGAGGGTGTTAGACACCGGCAGGGGTGGTAGGGAGGAGATTAGACACAGGCAGGGGTGGTAGGGGGGTTAGACACATGCAGGGGTGGTAGGGAGGTGGTTAGACACAGGCATGGGTGGTAGAGGGGTTACACACAGGCAGGGGTTGTAAGGGGAGAGGTTAGACACAGGCAGGGGTGGTAGACAGAGACAGGGGTGGTAGGGAGGGGTTTAGATGCAGGCATGGGTGGTAGGGGGGTTAGACACAGGCAGGGGTGGTAGGGAGAGGGTTAGACACAGGCAGGGGTGGTAGGGGGGTTAGACACAGGCTGGGGTGGTAGAGAGGGGGTTCGACACAGACAGGGGTGGTAGACACAGGCAGGAGTGGTAGGGAGGGGGTTAGACACAGGCAGGGGTGGTAGGGGGTTAGGTACAGGCAGAGGTGGTGGAGATGGGATTAATGGTGCTGGCACTTACTTTCTCTCAGTGTCAGCCGCACCTATAGCAAACCCTCTTTCATCATGGGGATGCTGCTCAGCAGAAAGCTCCTCCCCTTCACGCTGTTGGCCATCAGCCTGTTAGCTGACTTTCTCTTGTCAGCAGCAATATGGGGGGAGCCATGCAGAGGATGGGCAGGTGGGTGGCCAGCTGTGCTTTGCCATTACATATAATATCAGCGGTACCAGGCTACCCACACATTGGAATATTATATATATATATATATATATATATATATATATATATATACATACACACAGTTGGGTCCATACATATTTGGACACAGGCACAATTTTCATACTTTTGGCTCTGTATGCCACCAAGGGGTTGAACATACTGTAAATATCAAGTACAAATTTTAAGAACTGCAACCATTTTTATACACAATCTGCCCATTTTCAAGGGCTCAAATATAAAATTGGATGAATGAATATAATCATAACTAAAATGTTCATTTTTAATATTTTGTTGATAATCATTACTGCCAATGACTGCCTGATGTCTGGAACCCATGGACATTAACAAAGACTGGGTTTCCTCCTTTCTGATGCTTTGCCAGGCTCTAACTGCAGCAGTCTTCAGTTGTTCTTTGTTTGTGGGTCTTTCTTCCTTTAGTTTTGCCTTCAGCAAGTGAAATGCATGCTCAATTGGGTTAAGATCAGGTAATTGACTCGGCCATTGCAGAATATTCCACTTCTTTTCCTTCAAAAGCTCCTGGGTTGCTTTTGCAGTGTGTTTTGGATCATTGCCCATCTGTACTGTAAAGCGCCGTCCAGTCAACTTTGCTGCATTTGGCTGAATCTGGGCTAACAATATATCTCTAAACATTACAGAATTCATCCAGCTGCTTTTGTCTTCTGTCACATCAACAATAACCCTTTCATGACTAAGCCTATTTTCGGCATTTGGTGTTTACAAGTTAAAATCCATATTTTTTGCTAGAAAATTACTTGGAACCCCCAAACATTATATATATTTTTTTAGCAGAGACTCTAGAGAATAAAACGGCGATTGTTGCAATATTTTATGTCACACGGTATTTGCGCAGCAGTGTTTTAAACGCAACTTTTTGGGAAAAGGGACACTTTCATGAATTAAAAAAAAAAAAACAGTAAAATTAGCCCAATTTTTTTGCATAATGTGAAAGATAATGTTACGCCAAGTAAATAGATACCAAACATGTCACACTTTATAATTGCACGCACTTGTGGATTGACGACAAAGTACGGTACCTAAAAATCTCAATAGGCGACGCTTTAAAAAATGTTTACGGTTACCAGGTTAGCGTTACAGAGGAGGTCTAGTGCTAGAATTATTGCTCTTGCTCCGACGATCGCGGCGATACCTCACATGTGTGATTTGAACACCGTTTACATATGCGGGCGCGACTTCCGTATGCGTCTTCTTTGCTTCGCGAGCTCGCGGGGACGGCGGGTGCTTTAAAAAATTTTTTAATTTTTTTATTTATTTTAAGATGACTAAATTGTTTTTAAAAAAAAATTAAAATTTTGATCACTTTTATTGCTGTCACAAGGAATGTAAACATCCCTTGTGACAGTAATAGGTGGTGACAGGTACTCTTTATGGAGGGATCGGGGGTCTAAAAGACCCCCCACCCCTCCTTTACACTTCAATGTATTCAGATCGCTGAAAACGGCGATTCTGAATACCGGATATTTTTTTTAAACCGGCGCCATTGGCAGCCGAGTAAACGGGAAGTGACGTCATGACGTCGCTTCCGTGTTTACTATGAGGAGACTGGAACGAAGCCGATTACGGCTTCGTTCCAGTTCCTCCCCAGTGGCCGGAGGCAGCGCAAATTGAATCGGTGCTCCCGATCGAACGGGAGCACCGGTAACAGCGGCGGGAGGCGGCGGGAGGGGGGACGTCCCCTCCCGCTCCTCCGGCATAACAGCCGAGCGGCTTTTAGCCGCATCGGTTGTTATGGCTGGAAAGCCAATCGCCTGCTGAAGAAAACGGTACCGGGATGATGCCTGCAGGTGCGGGCATCATCCCGGTATACCCCCCGGAAGCCGAGTACGCAGATCTGTGTACGCTCGGCGGGAAAGGGATAAACACCAATGACCCAGTGCTAGACATGTGCAGGATGAAAAAAATTCTTTAGTTTTGTTTCGTTTCAATCCGTTATTTAACTAAATTAATTTAACTAAATTCATTGCATTTGTTACATTAGTTTTTGGGATCTGTTTAGTTTTGTATTCAAAAAAATTCTACCGCATTCGAAAAAACTATCAAATTCGAAAAAATCCTGCCGCATTCGAAAAAAACTATCAAATTCTAAAAAATTCTACCGCATTTGAAAAAATTTGACGGAATTTGAAAAAGTAAACTATATATAACCATTTTGCGAAACTTGACTTTCGTATAGAATGCAATTAAATTCCAATAGAAAAGATTAGAATAGAATAGAAAATAATATAAAAGAATAGTATGGAAAAACAATAGAACAGAATAGAAAAAAATCTAATCTTTTCTATTTCTATTTCAAATTCATTCTGTACCAAATTCCAATTCTGGAAGCTATATATATATATATATATATTTCTATTCTCCTATTTTCTATTAGAATTCGATTTCACTTCAAAAGATTAGAATAAAATAGAAAACAATAGCATAGAAAAATTCTGAATTCTGAATTCAAATTCAAATAGAAAAGTTTAGAATAGAATAGAAAAAAATATATGTATTTTTCTATTGTTTTTCTAATTTTGGATTATTATTTATATATATATATATATATATATATATATATATATATATATATATATATATATATATATATATATATATAAAACCTTTTTCCGAGTTTTCCGAAATTCGAATTTCATATAGGATGATTTTGAATTTGAATAGAAAAGATTGGAATAGAATAGAAAATAATAGAAAAGGATAGAATAGAAAAACAATAGAACAGAATATTATTTTCTTTTCTATTCAAATTTGATTTAATTCTATATGTGTATATATCTATCTATATATATATATATATATATATATATATATATATATATATTTTTTTTTTTTTTTTTTTTTTTTATATTCTGTTCTATCATTTTTCTAGTCTATTCTTTTCTATTCAAATCTTTTCTATTCAAATTCAAATTCATTCTATACGAAATAAGATCTTCAGAAGCCATGTTCCAAAATTCCATATAGAATGAATTCGAATTTGAATAGAAAAGACTATTATAGAATAGAAAATAATAGAAAAGAAAGGAAAAGCATAGAAAAACAATAGAACAGAATAAAAAAAAAAATTATATATATGTATTCTATTGCTTTATTATTTTATATTCTATTTTATTATATTTTTTAGAAAATCGATTTCTATTGTTTTCAAATTAGATTCAAATTTGTTTTCGAAATAGTTTGCTTTTTTCAAATTAGTTTAAATTCGTTACTATTGTAATTCAGAAATTCGGATGCATACGAATTTCCAAATAATGAAAAATGTAGAACTTAGATTCGGAACAAAACGAAATGCACATGTCTACCCAGTGCCACTGGAAGCCCTGCATGCCCATGCCATCCCACTGACTCCACTATGTTTTACAGATGATTGTGTGCTTTGGATCATGAGTTGTTCCGAACCTTCTCCACACTTTTTTTCTTCCCGTCATTTTGGTCCAGATTAAACTTAGTTTCATCCGTCCAAAGAATGCTTTTCCAGAACTGGTCTGGATTTTTTAGATTTTTTTTTTAGCAAAGTCTAATCTGCCTTTTATATTCTTCAGGCTTATGAATAGATTGCACCTTGTGGTGAACCCTCTGTGTTTTCTCTCGTGAAGTCTTCTCTTCATTGTAGACTTTGACTATGATACTCCCAGCTCCTTGAGAGTGTCCTTCACCTGTCTGGATGTTGTGAATGGGTTTTTCTTTACCATAGAGATCCTGTGGCCATCCACCACTGTTGTCTTCCTTGGACATCCAGGCCTTTTTATGATGCTAAGCTCATGAGTGCGTTCTTCTTTCCTCAGAATGTACCAGACTGTTGATTTGGCCACTCCTAATGTTGCTGCTATCTCTAAGATGGATTTGTTTTTGAAGCCTTACAATGGCCTGTTTCACTTGCATAAACAGCTCCTTTAAATGCATGATGTAGGTTCACAGCAATAGATTCCAAATGCAAATACAACACTAAGACCCCATCCGCGCTGTTGGATTTTCTGCAGATTTTTGTCTTCAGATTTACCAAAACCATGTAGTGCGAGGACCTACCTGATCGCATACAAATTGAAACGCTTAATGTTTGACCTCATATTATATGGTTTTGGTAAATCTGAAGACAAAAATCTGCAGAAAATCGAATGCCACATACACACGATTGGAAATTCGGCCAGCAAGACTGATGAGAGCTTTTGGTCAGAAAATGCGATTGAGTGTATGCCCCATTGGACTTTTGCTGGTGGAATTTCCGCCAGCAAAAGATTGAGAGCATGTTCTTAATTAATCCAACAGAAAAAGTTTCGGAAATTCTGTTTGTGTGTATGCAATTCCGACGTGCAAAAAACCACGCATGCTCAGAAGTACGAGACGGAACCGATCGGTCTGGTAAAACGATCGTTCGTAAGGGAGATGGCACATTCGTCACGCTGAAATTTTTAAAATAGTTTAATGCAGCGCATGCTCTTCTTCTTTAGAATACTAGAAGAATGAAGTTGTTTTGCTGCTCATATTAACACAGAGTTCTCACAAACTTCTTTCTTTTTTATTTCTCGTGATCTCCTGAATAATATTAATTAGGTTTTTCGTCAGATCTGCATAATAAATGTTTGTTTTCAAGTCTGCATTTTTTTCTAGTGATCTCCATAATATTATTTCTTGTTTTGTGTGTCAAGTTACCACAACACCATTATTATCTTCTATTTTTTTACCTCAAGGAGTTGGTTGTGTCCCTTGTTAATTTGAAATGTACCTGTCAAATCACAAACAAACTGTCCTCTTTGAAGTAAAACACATAGGTAAGTATTTCTGAAAACAAAATATCCATTTATTCTGGGTCATAACAAAATAAAGAGGAAGGCAACGCTGGAGAAACAGGTGGAATTTGTGAAGCCTTTGTAACCCAGGGCAATCATCAATTATTTTACAGTCAAAATTGGTGGCCTGAGGAGTCCATATAATAGTGAGCACAATCCGGTCCAGGACTACAAGAGATCAGGAACAGCAGCAGATGATATCTATGTCCCCAGGCTGTGGTCATACAACAGCCTGCGTCTTTTGTCAGACCAGACTGAACCCAGGCCATCACTCTGGTCTTCCTTAGACGCTTCCTTCCAGGCTGTGGCTCTGGTGTTGGAGGTGTGGCAGGTGGTGAAGGAGGAGGAGGAGGACCATGGTTGAACTCACAAATGTGGGCTTGGCTTGTGAGTTGGCCCCTCAACCCCTTATTTAGGGCTTGCAAGATGACTTCCTCAAGGGAGGCGTTAGCCCTCCTCCATTTCCAGCATTTTTCAGGCTGTCATGTAGGCAAAGTCCTTTTGAACACTGGGGGGGGTTTCTGAGGGCTGCAGTAGCCTTCAGAAATAGGCCAATTGCTGCCTCCTTCAGGTTACTCCTCTTCCTGGCACTTTTTTGTGGAAGGCCGAGGGGAGGGACCTGGGATTCGGGCAGGCTATTGGGCCTGGCCACCTCCTGGCTGACACTTTCCACGGCCTGGATGAGGCTTTCCTGTGTATGAAAAGGGGAAATTGTTTTTATTTTTTGGTTCATCAATCACACACAATTTTCAGCTCATGACTGTTGCAAATTGAATGTTAATAAATAGAAAAGACTATCAGTCTGACCCCAGCATTTTTTATTCTTGTCCCAATCATATCTATTGATATGTAAAACAATTTGTGAAATCAAAAATTAGTTATCAAAACTAACATAATTTAACATCATTAATTAGACAAACGGAAATATTTTGAATAATGCTATACCTGGCTAAAGCTGGGCTCCTCCACATGTTGCTACCTGGAAGGCCCAGGTTGGTTGTCAGAAGCCTCAGCTGGGGGGTAGGAAGAATTAAAGGAAGACTGGAGAGTGCTGGCCTGGATTCAGTCTGACTTGCCAGAAAATGCAGTCTGTCATAGTACCACAGCCTGGGTACATAAATGTCATCTGCTGCAGCTCCTGATCTCAGGGAATCATGATCCTTCTTGTGCTCCCTATAATATGTGCTCCTCATGTCACCAATTAGGGCCTTCAAATAGGGGATGTCTGCCGTGGGGATCACTGGCTTCACAAATTCCACCAATTGATCCAGCCTTCCTCTTTGGTTTATTGTTATAAAAGGGGTGGTTTACCTGCCACCGACAGGGCAGCTCCCTGTACATATCAATGAATATGGGCATAAAGTCCTTGTAATTGAAGAGATCCATTTTGTCTGCAAGACACAACACAAGACAAACTTTAATGTCAGGCTAAACTCTCCTAATCTTGATCAAATATAGATCTCAACCTATAAGCGGTATAGGCCACTGATGCACCAACTTAAAATTGTACCTTCGTTATAATGATCATTGCTCCGGTTACTTCGCCCTCCGCTCACAGATCATACATACGACACACACGAGTTCCGCTTTAAATACACTGCACATATGTGAAACTCCACCCACGTCACCCACCCCTGACGTTCTTTCTAGAATATTCCCCACTCACCAAAGAACATAGTTGAGGCCTTGATCGGGATGTTTCTTGCTCCAGGCTTTCTCCCTCATTACTGTTATTTAGCACCTGCTGTCACAGTGGGAGATGACATGATGGAGATGCAGCAGGTGCTAAATAGCAGTAATGAGGGAGAAAGCCTGGAGCAAGAAACATCCCGATCCAGGAGGAGATTTAAGGCCTCAACTATGTTCTTTGGTGAGTTGGTGGAGATGGTGGACATATTGAAGAGGGCCGACTATGATGGGAAGTATGGACCGTACCTAATCCCAAATGTGAGAAAGGCCAAGATCATGACTAAAGTTGTAGTCAAAGAGTCTGCGCCGGAATTTTGGGGTATGACGATCCAAGGAGCAATTGAGGAAACGCTGGTCAGACCTCAAATTAAGGGAGTAGGATCAGTACAGAAGAATCAAGAAAGTGCTTCTAAAAAGTAAGTAGTTGTCATGTATTCAGATTATTATTATTACTTGCATGCCTCTCCATGTGCTTTTCTTTAATGTTGTACAGTTTAAAATGGCTACTTTCATGTTCGTGGGCACGGTAATCGGTCGTGAGAAACATTGTTCGTTTGATAACTAAATACAATGTTTTTGCCATATACAGGGTTAACTACATTTGGTCATGATAATTTGTATAAAAAGAAGTTTAGGACATTGTAGTCTAGATGTGTTTGAAACTAGAAGGAATTGCAAACTTTCATTGTAATGTAAAGAGAGGTCACTCAGCAGCTGTTTACACATCTGGAGGTGCAATAGTGTGGGACACCAGAACAAACTTTTTAGGGTGTCCCACAGAGGTGCTCCAGTGGATACTAGGGGTGTCTACATGTGTGAAACTTGTCCAGAAAAAGGTAAGTATTCCAGCTTTTGTATGGGAAAAAATCATGTCTTCAGCTTTGAACTCTGCCAAAACAGACAAGTGTACCCCACTTCCAAGCGATGTTTCATATTCCTATTTCTGGCCTCAAATATCTGATAAGTATACCTTTTGTTTCATTCTCATAGGGGAGAAAAGACTCAGGACATCAGAGGACACCATGCCCCCCCCCCCCCCAGGGTCGTCTTTAATATTGAGTAAAACTTTACTTTGCCCCCCCCCCCCCATGCAGTTTTGCTCTCCGCCTGCTCTGAGACATACAATAAATAGCAGCTAGACTCAAAATCGGTTTACTGAATCAGATCAGGCAGCTATTGCGATTGGTTGCCAGAGGTTACAGTGTACCATTACCGTTCAGACTGGTTGCTAGAGGTTACAGCACACATTACAGCTCACTGATTAGTTGCTTAGTTGCTAGAGGTTACAGCACATGATTTCTGCTTGTTGACTGGTCGCTAGAGATTACTGTGGATATGACCTCAGGGGGGCATGATATACATATCAATGCCGCCAGCTGCCCCTATTTACATATGAATTCCGGTAATTTACATGTAAACACAGGGTCTGCAGGTGAGTCATCTTTACACAACAATAGGGCAGAGCTGGGCAGCATTAGTAGCAGCACTTCACCCTGAGATATTGGGACATAGCACAGGACTAAAACCTCAAGGGACGAGGGAATTTAAACCAGGATAGTTGGCAAGTATGAGGCAGCTGCTTTGGGCCCCACAACAATGACAAGGCCCAGGGCAGCTGCCCCTTTTGCCCTGCACCCCCCACCTCCTGAAGAAGGGGAACAGAGGACACCACAACCTAAAGAGGTGGAGGAAGAAGAGGTGGTTGGGATTGTCACCACAAGAGGTGAGTGACACAACAGATTCAGGTAAGAGAGGTATGCCTGCATATTTATAATGCACGGTGTGTATTTTTATTTTAGGTGATGTGCAGGTTGTGGAAGAACAATCTCCTCATTTCACCAGTGACAGTGCACAATGGCTTATCCAGGACATAATGTGGTTTAGTTGGGATTTAGACCTTATCAAGGAAAAAACCAAGGAGATTGAACAAAGACTGAAGAATATTATTTATGTACTAGGAAAAATATAAATCCAACAAAGATACACCTTTTAAATTTTTTATAAAATGTATCTAAACGTTTTAATACAGTTTAAAAGCCAAATTTTGAAGATGCACACAGTGTGTCAACGTGTGCTATCTGCCATCAGGGGATATGAATGTACATGTTTTGTGGCTGCAACCCCTGCCTCGAAACTCAAGTAGGTGAGAGGAAGGGTTTGCACCCCCAAAACATGTCCATTGATCCCCCATGATGGGAGATAGCACATGCTGACATTAGGAATGAAATCAAGAGGTTTGACTCCCAATTTGTGTGCATCTTCAAAATTTGGCTTTTACAGTGGTGACATCACCCCATCTGATGAAGGCAAGATCAAGACATTTTGGACACTATAACGTCTGATATTGCCTTACGTTTTTCAGTGTTGAACTTTGTAAGTTCCTAAGTTGTGTATGTTATGTTTTGAAACATGCCTGTTTTTGTACCCTAAAAAAATATTCAAGGTAAAACTTTAAGAAACCCAGATTTTTGCTTCTTTAGAAAAAAAATGTTTTACAACACACATGTGCATGTTCACAGATTAAAAGGTTTTATACTCAACAATGTGTGGCTTCTTCTTTCAATGATCAATGCCATGTTTTTGTCTTAAGTTGGTGTTTACAGTGACAATGGGTGTTATTTAATAATGGAAAAACCACTTGGCACTACAAGTGCACTAGGAGAACCTAGGAGACATCAAAAAGAAACACATGCAGTAAATGAAAATCAAATTTTATCTAATAAAATAGAAAATGTATTACAAATTTGTTGGCATAACAATTCCCCCCCCCCTCACCCATAAAATATTCAACATATTTTTCACTCACTTCACGGGCACTTTGGGGGGGCGAGCCAGGGCGGCCAGCTTCCAGGGCCGTCTGTGTTTCACTAATTCCAGCCTCAGGCCCAACTGAGGCAACATAACTTGGATTATTCTGTTTTAAAAAGTTGTGCAGGATGCAGCAAGATAACACAATGTGATTCAGTTTGTACTCCGCCATATTTATGGCAGTTTGAAATAGGCGGAACCGGACGGCCAGTATCAGACACAAACATTCTTGGCCAACATCAGTATAACATTTTTTTGAAGGAGTATTTAAAGGCAAAAATATAAGGTCCACTTACCAGATTCCTCACCCACTCTGATGGCACCTTGAAAATATTTTGAGGGGGGGGGGGTGTTTTGGACAGGTAACCCTCTCCACTTCATTGAGAGATTAATGCATAAATAATGTGTGTTACTTTGGCCAGCCCCTTCTTACTTACACTATTAGCAGCCCACTGGACAGGTAAAAAGTGTCATAATACAAAAATATAAATACACACTGTACAAATTGAAGCACATTCTTTACATTCTGCAATTAATTATCAAGATAATAGGAGAACAAAACTTTAAACAGTGCCATTTGAAAGTATTCAGCCAGGCCCTTGCACTACATGCTTTGGTGAATTCATCCCTAAATCTGACCACAAAAAGAGGTAGGTATAGTGTGTATGGGTTTGGCAAAGTCAGCAGATAGAGCATTGGTATCGGTTCACTTAGTGGCTGGGGGGGAGGGAGGGTTCCAAATGAGTTTGGGTCCCAAAAAAATGCCTCTGGCACTATGCATGAATTTAAGGACAACAATAACATTTGGACACATTTTAGGGGGTTTTTAGGGTAAAGCACTACAATGCAGCTGACAAAATACTTTGTTAATTGACTAGGCTAGGTGTATATGGGCCCAGGATAGCATGCTGGGGAGGTTAGTGAAGGCAAATATGCATGAAGGACAATAAAGGAACTTAAAAAAATTCCAGCATGCATGAGGACAAAGGGGACATTCAAATCATAGTACAATCATGGTAATTAGGGAATGATGAAAGAAATACAATACATTTGCAAACATTAAATACATAGAATTTAATGTTAATGGAGAAATCTTACCTTAATATAGTCCTTCTGCAGGAACAGGTCCCTTGATGGCAGAACAGGTCCCTGGAATAATGATTCCCACAGCCTGGGGGGAGATGCCTGTCGAGAACTTGAGGTCCTGCAAACTTCTCCCAATTGCCAAGTACCACAACGTGGTGACTAGCCCCTGCTCTGGAGTGATGGCTTGCCGCATGCAGGTATTCTGCCTGCTTATATAAGGGGACAGGAAAGCCAACAAACGGTGAAAAACAGGGTCCGTCATCCGTAGATAATTCCTGAAATCATCAGGGTTATTCTCCTGGATCCCCCACAGCAAAGGCATGTGAGAGAATTGATCATGCTGGAGCAACCAATTCTTCATCCATAAACTCCTCCTTGTCCTGTTCAAGGACTGGGCTTGTGTCAAAGCAAGAAGCCCAACACCAAGCGCCCGCACGGCACAAACTCTATCACAAGTACGTACCCACAGCATGGCTTCAAAACGATCGGCTTGTCAGAGCGAACTAAACAGAAAGTACTGAAAAACAGCAAGGCCTGAAAGAACGAGCTGAAAATCAGAAATGAGCGGACAAGAACGCACTGAAAATCAAATATGGTACTATAAATAGCACGCACTGACAAACAAATGTGAACTGACTACACAGAAAAAAAGCAGAAAAACAGATACAAGCACAAACTGAAGAACAGCAACGATCTGAAAATCACGAGGCTGAAAAGTGTGAATCATCTCTCACCAAACTTCTGCTAACATGAAGATAACCACGAGATTAGCAGAAGGAGCCCAAAGGGGGGCGCACTGGCTATTGAACTTCCCTTTTATAGTCCCGTCGTACATGTTGTACGCCACAGCGTTCTTGGCAGTCGGTGTTTGGTGTGACCGTGTGTATGCAAGACAAGCTTGAGCGGAATTCCGTCGTAAAAACCATCCAAGGCTTTTCTGTCAAGAATTCAGATCGTTTGTATGTGGCATAATAGTGTGTATGGGGTCTTAGAATCAGCTCCAGACCTCTTACCGGCTTATTGATGAAGAAATAACGAAGGAGTGGCCCACACCTGGCCATGAAACAGCTTTTGATTCAATTTTCCAATTACTTTTGGTCCCTAGAAAAAGGAGGGGGTGGCTATTCTTAAGAGCTGCATTTTCGAAACCCCGAGAGTGTGCACTTTCAGCCCATATCCATTATATAACCATAGCTTGAATATAAACACTTTCCAAAACCAGCCCTTCCAAATACACAAGCACTTATGGAGTAGGTGTAATACATGAGCTGCCTTGCTTGTTCTGTTTGATATGTGTAATTTTGATACTTTCTGTATAGCAGGTTGAATGGTAGCAGCTGCAGCCCTAATTTGCCGCAATCTTTTCACCCATTAAGGGATTTATATGTATTACACCTACTCCATAGGCGCTTGTGTATTTGGAAGGGCTGGTTTTGGAAAGTATTTATATTCTTGTAGTTTTAAATCGAGCAGCTATGGAGAGGGTGAAAGTTCTAGTAAATAGACAAATAGACCTAAATTCATTATTCAATGCCAACTCAGAGGCTGCAGTGCATGATGACCATAAAGGTATATTACTAGCCCTGGGGAATGCATTGGAGAAACAAGTTAGAACACGGTGGGATATTTGCACCATGGGACAATATTTGAAAGAAAAAATAATTGTGAGAAGTTTGAGATGTTTCCAAGATGGCTTAGAGGATTTAGAATCAACAATGGAATGTCCTGATTTTTTTAATGGGGTGGGTTTTAAATGACAAGAGTTTGTACTTAAACAGAAACAAAAGAAAATGATTAAATTAGAGAATACAATTAATGAATTATATGCAAAGTTAGATACCCAACAATGGCTAGATTTTAATAATAATAATATAAATAAAAAATTAGATAAAGTTGATAAGGAGTGGACACACAAAAGAAAAAAGTAAAAAAGTTTCATAGCGATATGGGCGACTTTAAAAATGACTCATGATTTATTTATGGCAAAACAGATTCACCTCACCACTGGTTACTAATAGTACCCCTGACCCTCCCGCTACCCCTAATGGTGGAGACAGGGATGGTAGGGGAAGGGGGATGCAGGGTGGTTATAGACCTAAAGGGGCCCACAAAATAGGGCACCACAGGTACAGAACGATTATCAGTATCCAATGCCCACACATAATAGATTTGACCCTCTGATACAATATGATGAGTGGGGAAATATCAAATCTCCGTGTCCTTTTTTAGGACGAGGAAGGAGGGGATTTCGCAGTAAGTGGGGAAGTTGCTCCTTCCGGGAGAGACCACCCGCCCCCCAGCCCCTCCACGGAACCACCAGGGATAGTGGAAATCCCAGCAGGAGGAGAGACTGTATCAACACCCATTAGAGCTAGCAAGAAGGGAAGGAGAAGGTGTAGGGCAGGTAGGAGGATCCAATTTAAACAAAAAAGAAGGTGGGAGCAGAAGTAATGGGGATTTATAATCTCAGTAAAGTTGAACTGACACATAAAGAAATTAATATTTTAAATTCTGGTCTAAAATTTGCCTCTAAAAACACTTTAAATAAGTTTGATGTATATATGGACATACATTAGTATATACGAAAGCTTAATTTAAAGAAATACTTTTTGAACAGTGGATCTAGGAATAATTATCCGGTAAATATAAACGTGAGTGGTGTGGACAGTGGCTTGAAAATTAGATCACCGTTTATACCAGCCACATGGCAAACCAATATGTAGAGGTTTTTAAGAATTTGCTTTTGAAAGAATTAGATCAGGTTTTACCCAAGAAAAACATAAATCCCAGATTTATTCAGGAGGGTATTGAACAATTAGAGGAAAGAAAAGAATATTATAGTAAAATGACAAACATATCATACATGTTAAAGGTTTTGCACAGAGCAGCCCCAATGCTCTTTTTGGGTTCCCCGCTGGTGCTCCTGGGCCCTTCCCCCTGCTGAGTACCCCCATAGGAAGCCGCTTCTGTGCTCACTTCCCAGCCAACTGTGTGTCACTTTTGAACCAAATCCCATAAAGTTGCACCCACATTTTGCTGTGGTTGTGCTATTACGTAATGCAGAGTTCAGTGGTCAGGAGTGGTAGCTCCTCCCTTCTACCTCCTCAGGCCCCAGTGCTCAGCGGTTAACGATGGCAGACAGTGATTGGCAGGCCAAGTGAGCAAGACCTCCACAGTAAGCAAGGACCCTTCATCAAACTGCCATCTTCACCTGACATCAAGAGCTCATAAGCCACCTCTGCAACATGCCACACTGACAACTGGGGAATGCTGGGCACAAAGCTCTGCTCCGTTTACCATATTTACCAAAGAAAAAAGAAAAACACATGAGCAGCTTTCCTTGTTTGAAAAATAGCTGTTGGCTTGAGTTGCTGTGAATGCACAACAAAGATGATCACTATCATTCACCACAACACAAACCAGCTGATACACTAGTCTCTCAGACTGCTGAGCCCAGACCTGCTATTCTGGGAAGAAACTACAACGTATAGCATTGTCTGGCATATGTTGTTGGACTTGTGTCCTTGAGAATGACAGCACTCATTTCTAGCAAGTTGTCATTCACATAAGCACAATATCCAGCTCTATGAGAATGAATAGGGTTAGTGAAGTGCTGTGCTGCGCTGTACTATGAGGTGCCATGGTGAACTTCCAATGACCAGTATGAGATAATGAGAGCAATAACACCAAATTTAACACACCTGCTCCCCATTCACACCTGAGACCTTGTAACACTAACGAGACACACGACACGGGGGAGGGAAAATGGCTAATTGGGCCCAATTTGGACATTTTCACTTAGGGGTGTACTCACTTTTGTTGCCAGTGGTTTAGATAATAATGGTTGTGTGTTGAGTTATTTTGAGGGGACAACAAATTTACACTGTTATACAAGCTGTACACTCACTACTTTACATTGTAGCAAAGTGTCATTTCTTCAGTGTTGTCACATGAAAAGATATAATAAAATATTTACAAAAATGTGTCTTTTGTGAGATATTGTATATATACAAGGCACTTTGTGAGCCGAACTTGTCTTGGCATCTTTGTAAACCCTATGCATTTCATGGCCCATTCGTCAGGAGTAAGATGCAGAAAAAACACTCTAAAAAAAATAAACAACATATCTGTAAATAAATGCACAGTACCATTTAAGGAGGAAAATTCTAACGGGAAATTTAAAACGTACAAAACAGCTCCACAGACAGCAACACCCACCCCGTATCCAGTGGAAGAGGTTGGCTAAAGATAAATGTCTAACCCGGGGCTGAGGCAAGGAATCCCATCCTGACTAAAGAAGGCAGCCAGGGAAGGGCCAGATCAACACACAAATCAACTGTGAAGGTGTTGTGTGGATGCTGATATAGCCACACTACTCTGCAAAGATATGTGAATGAGATTGTACTGTATCTGAAAAATATGTGCATGGAAAAAATACCTATTACAGTTATGCAAGCGGTGTAACAGAGGTGTGTGATTACTAAAAAGAACTGTGTGTGCGTTTCTGAAGGGGAACTACAACCAGTATTTGATAATGTATGTGAGTAGAACCACCAAAAACAACAAATGACAAATCAAATCAAATCAATCCCACCATGCACAGACTGTGTGCACACCATTGTAATGGTGTTGGGTGTGTGTAAATATTGTATATTGTAGTGCGTCAGTGTACTTTTATTGAATTATATTGTAGTGCGTCAGTGCACTTTTACTGCAGTGTATTGAAGTGCGTCAGTTCAGTTTTGCTGCAGTATACTAAAGTGCATCAGTGCAAATTTACTGCAGTATATTGTAGTGTGTCAGTGTAGGGTGTCTGTGTAGTGCAGTGTTTTACACACTGCATTACTATATTTGTTCATAAACGACCTGGAGGATGGGGTAAACAGTTCAATCTCTGTATTTGCGGATGATACTAAGCTAAGCAGGGCAATAACTTCACCGCAGGATGTGGAGACCTTGCAAAAAGATGTAAAACAAATTAATGGGGTGGGTAACTGTTATATCCTCTGAGTTGGGAACCGCTGCTTCAGGGACACCACCCATCCCTCATTATCATCAATGGAATTGTCACAGTGTTACAGGGATTTATGGCATACCAAAGTGAGCAATCCAGTCTCTCCCAAAGAGGGGGGTCCCCCATATTCTAGTATATATAATGGCAGTCTTTTTGTCTGACCCTTGTACAATACCTGCACTTTTGCATAACCCAGTGGGTGGAGTATCTGCTTTGAGTATGTCTGCAGTTTGATTGGCGTTGGGCAGACAGTTGTTCGGGTCTGAAGTTGTCTCCATTGTTTCTGAGTGATAACTGAAACTGCTGCTCCTGTGTCTACATCCATCTTTAGTTTATTTCCCTCAACGGTTACCTCTACAATCATTGCAGAGGGTGCTGAATGCATATGATGTATGTCTAATTTGTGGAGCACTTCCTCATCCTCTGATTCAAATGATGATGTATATCTTCCCACCATATAGGTCTTTGTCTTTGGGTTCAGAGGTTGTTTATCTTGCACCTTCTTGCTCCGGAAAACTTGTTTCAGATGGTCTGTTTTACCACAATTATAACAGGTCTGATCCTTAAACCGGCAGACTTTGTGATCATGGTCTGTATTCCCACAACGGTAGCAAGCTGACTCCCGGGTTGGTGGGGGTCTGTATTTCCGGTTTGCAACTGTGGGCTTGACTGCTGTTCTGAAAACTTCCTGTTTCAATTCTTTCCTTCTGCCCTGGGGGTTCAATTCCTCTATATCTTTCACAGCCATTTCCATCACTGAAGCTATTTCAATTGCCTTTGCAAGGGTAAGGTCTTTCTCTGTTAACAGTCTCTTTTGGCTAGAGTCACAATTCAGTCCCATGACAAACTTATCTCTCAGTGCAGTAGGTAGGTACTCTCCAAAAGAACAGGCAGAGGCTAGTCTGCGAAGGGCGAGCACATAAGCTTTAATTTCTTCACCTGGCTGCTGCTGCCTCTGATAAAAATGAAATATTTCTGCAATCTCTAGTGGTTTAGGCTGGAAGTGACCCTCTAACAGTGTCAGGAGCTCTGCCAATGTCTGGTTTTACAGGGGAAAGGAGATCCCTAAGAGTGTCATATGTCTTAGCACCAACCACTGTCAGAAATACTGCTACTTGCCTTTCACCTGGGATGGCATTTGCACTGAAATACTGTTCCAGTCTCTCAACCCAGGAACTCCAGGATGTCTGTTCTCCATCAAATTCACTTAATGTCCTGATCAATGACATTTTCCTGCTGGGATCTTTGATTGCTTTAATCCAGGTGACAATCCACAATGTCTTGGTCTCTCTCGTCGCCACTGTTATATCCTCTGAGTTGTGAGAGACACAAGACTCTGGTCTGGAACAATGGATGTTTATTTCAGTACTCACTGTACACTGCAACATGCATCTCAGGATAGTACATCTTATTATGCTCCTTACATGTGCTCTAAGATGGCTACTATGCCCCTTGACCCTTGTCATCACTCCTGGGTGGAGCTAGCCTTAAAGTGACAGTACATGTGGAACCCTTCAGGTATAACAGTAACTACATGGCAAATGAGGTTCAATGTAGAAAAATGTAAAATAATGCATTTGGGTGGCAAAAATATGAATGCAATCTATACACTGGGGGGAGAACATCTGGGGGAATCTAGGCTGGAAAAGGACCTGAGGGTCCTAGTAGATGATAGGCTCATGCAATGCCACGCTGCTGCTAACAAAGCACACAGAATATTGGCATGCATTAAAAAGGGGATTAATTCCAGAGATAAAATGATAAGTCTCCCACTCTACAAGACTCTGGTCCGGCCGCTCCTAGAGTATGCTGTCCAGTTCTGAGCACCAGTCCTCAGGAAGGATGTACTGGAAATGGAGCGAGTACAAACAAGGGAAACAAAGCTAATAAAGGGTCTGGAGGATATTAGTTATGAGGAAAGGTTGCAAGCACTGAACTTATTCTCTCTGGAGAAGAGACGCTTGAGAAGGGATATGATTTCAATATACAAATACCATACTGGTGACCCCACAATCGGGATAAAACACTTTTGCGGAAGGGAGTTTAACAAGACTCGTGGCCACTCATTAAAATTAGAAGAAAAGATGTTTAAACTTAAACTACATAGAGGGTTCTTTACTGTAAGAGCGGCAAGGATGTGGAATTCCGTTCCACAGGCGGTGGTCTCAGTGGGGGGCATTGATAGTTTCAAGAAACTATTAGATAAGCACCTGAACGACCGCAACATACAATTTAATACTGACATATAATCACACACATAGGTTGGACTTGATGAACTTGTGTTTTTTTTTCGAACCTCACCTACTATGTAACATTTAGTGTTGTATACAGTGCTGTACACCCCTCTTCTTACTTTTTGGTTGCTGTGTGTTATCTGTTAGCCGCAGTCCACCAAACACCACTTTCCACTGAATAAAGTACATCCACTTACACATTTTCCCATCTCTGTTAGATTTCAGTAATAAGCCCCCCCCCCCCCCCCATCATGTCTTGGAGGCCAACAAGGAGAGGCAGACATTACCATGCCACTGTGAGGGGGGCAGCAGCATCTGTGTTCACAGGCAAAGGGGGGCATGGTCCCTCCCCAGGCAGGTCGCTGTTTTCTCTGTTTAGTGATGTTGCCTGTGCTATTCAGCCACAGCATGCAGAGGATCACCCAAGCAGAGACTAGTGCGCAGTCCACCGTAGCTGCCAGAGTGGCTAATTCTGCCTCCTTGTCCACAACTACTCCTGCAGCTGAGTTATTTGAACACAGTGTCAGCCACTTGCGCCTTGACGATGCACAGCCATTACTTTATTCTGATTTTGGTTCTGACTCTGAGGTTGAAGAAGGTAGGAACATGAGCCTACAGAGAGGGAAGAACGCTGATAAACAACAAATTGGCAGTCATGTTCCCCCAGCCGCAGCGTATTGCCAAGTTGGCTCCAGTGATGATGAGGATGGAGGGGATGACGATGATGAGGTCACTGATGCGACTTTGGTGCCAGATAAATCTCAGGGAAGTGCGGGTGAAGCACAACCCCAAAGAGGCAGGTTGTAGAGAGAAGCCACCCTATTCCATCAGATTGTGGAGCTATTATCTCCCGGCCCAATTCCTACAGCTCAGCTATCTGAGCCTTTTCTTGCACATGTGCAGCTGATCGCACTGTTGCAATTTGAAAACTTTACCTCAAGCAGATCAAGTGTGGCAAAAACACCAGCCATTTGGATATTACATGCTCGACAAGGCATTTAACTTCCCACCACTAGTGATGGCCGAACGGTTCGCCCGGCGGTCGTTTCGCGGCGAATTTCCGACATTCGCGGTCCGCACGTTCGAACGCCTTTTTCCGTCGTTCGCCGCGGCGGACTTACGTGTTTAATGTATACAAGAACTTTAACCTTTGGTGACACGTTTATCATGTGATACAGGACAGCCAATTGAGACATGACAGCACATGGACACTTGTACATTCCCCCTAACCTATAAATACACCCGATCCGGTGGCCATTTTACATTCTTTCTTCTGTTAAGATAGGGACAGGTTCCTGTGTGGAGTAGGGAGAGATAAACCACTAGCTATTTGGTACACAAAAGTTCTTTTCAGGACTGGTATAGGTGTTAGGTGTTGATAGGTTTGCTGTGCTGCTGATTCTTGCAGCAGCCTGAGTGTCTTTTGTTAGTTTAGAGAAAGGGAAAGGACGGTGTATGCTACAGGGACAGCCAGATTAGTCTTTCATCATCATCATCATCATCATCATCATTAGCTGTTACTATCAAGGTCCACAAAAGAGCTGTTCCAGTAACCACTAATCGTTCTCTTTTTTTGCCAATTTGTATAGGGACAGGAAGGAAGCAGTGTTGTCAGGCAGTGAGGGTAATTTTAAAGACTTGCTGTTATTATTAGTTCCACAAAGGTTCTTTTCAGGACTGGTATCAGTGGTACAGTAATAGGCTTGTACATGTATAATATTCTTTCTTCCAAATATAGAAAGGATATTATACTTGACTGCTGCCCTTCTGCTGCAGTCTGCTAAACATTCACAACTCACTTGTTCCACAAAAGTTCTTATAAGGACTGGTAACTTGGTATAGGGTGCTACGGTACATAGGCTTGAGTGCGGTACAGTCTGCTGTTCTGTAAGGACCGCTATCGGTCCACAATAGATAGGGTTGACGTGCACCACTGCTGACCGCTGCCCTATACTGCAGCAGTCCTTCAGCGGTATAGGGACTGACGTACAGTCTGCTAATCACTAACACACAACCTGCTTGTTCCACAAAAGTTCTTATAAGGACTGGTAACTTGGTATAGGGTGCTACGGTACATAGGCTTGAGTGCGGTACAGTCTGCTGTTCTGTAAGGACCGCTATCGGTCCACAATAGATAGGGTTGACGTGCACCACTGCTGACCGCTGCCCTATACTGCAGCAGTCCTTCAGCGGTATAGGGACTGACGTACAGTCTGCTAAAAACTAATACACAACCTGCTTGGTCCACAAAAGTTCTTATAAGGACTGGTAACTTGGTATAGGGTGCTACGGTACATAGGCTTGAGTGCGGTACAGTCTGCTGTTCTGTAAGGACCGCTATCGGTCCACAATAGATAGGGTTGACGTGCACCACTGCTGACCGCTCACCTATACTGCAGCAGTCCTTCAGCGGTATAGGGACTGACGTACAGTCTGCTAAACACTAATACACAACCTGCTTGTTCCACAAAAGTTCTTATAAGGACTGGTAACTTGGTATAGGGTGCTACGGTACATAGGCTTGAGTGCGGTACAGTCTGCTGTTCTGTAAGGACCGCTATCGGTCCACAATAGATAGGGTTGACGTGCACCACTGCTGACCGCTGCCCTATACTGCAGCAGTCCTTCAGCGGTATAGGGACTGACGTACAGTCTGCTAAACACTAATACACAACCTGCTTGGTCCACAAAAGTTCTTATAAGGACTGGTAACTTGGTATAGGGTGCTACGGTACATAGGCTTGAGTGCGGTACAGTCTGCTGTTCTGTAAGGACCGCTATCGGTCCACAATAGATAGGGTTGACGTGCACCACTGCTGACCGCTCACCTATACTGCAGCAGTCCTTCAGCGGTATAGGGACTGACGTACAGTCTGCTAATCACTAACACACAACCTGCTTGTTCCACAAAAGTTCTTATAAGGACTGGTAACTTGGTATAGGGTGCTACGGTACATAGGCTTGAGTGCGGTACAGTCTGCTGTTCTGTAAGGACCGCTATCGGTCCACAATAGATAGGGTTGACGTGCACCACTGCTGACCGCTGCCCTATACTGCAGCAGTCCTTCAGCGGTATAGGGACTGACGTACAGTCTGCTAAACACTAATACACAACCTGCTTGGTCCACAAAAGTTCTTATAAGGACTGGTAACTTGGTATAGGGTGCTACGGTACATAGGCTTGAGTGCGGTACAGTCTGCTGTTCTGTAAGGACCGCTATCGGTCCACAATAGATAGGGTTGACGTGCACCACTGCTGACCGCTCACCTATACTGCAGCAGTCCTTCAGCGGTATAGGGACTGACGTACAGTCTGCTAATCACTAACACACAACCTGCTTGTTCCACAAAAGTTCTTATAAGGACTGGTAACTTGGTATAGGGTGCTACGGTACATAGGCTTGAGTGCGGTACAGTCTGCTGTTCTGTAAGGACCGCTATCGGTCCACAATAGATAGGGTTGACGTGCACCACTGCTGACCGCTGCCCTATACTGCAGCAGTCCTTCAGCGGTATAGGGACTGACGTACAGTCTGCTAAACACTAATACACAACCTGCTTGGTCCACAAAAGTTCTTATAAGGACTGGTAACTTGGTATAGGGTGCTACGGTACATAGGCTTGAGTGCGGTACAGTCTGCTGTTCTGTAAGGACCGCTATCGGTCCACAATAGATAGGGTTGACGTGCACCACTGCTGACCGCTCACCTATACTGCAGCAGTCCTTCAGCGGTATAGGGACTGACGTACAGTCTGCTAATCACTAACACACAACCTGCTTGTTCCACAAAAGTTCTTATAAGGACTGGTAACTTGGTATAGGGTGCTACGGTACATAGGCTTGAGTGCGGTACAGTCTGCTGTTCTGTAAGGACCGCTATCGGTCCACAATAGATAGGGTTGACGTGCACCACTGCTGACCGCTCACCTATACTGCAGCAGTCCTTCAGCGGTATAGGGACTGACGTACAGTCTGCTAATCACTAACACACAACCTGCTTGTTCCACAAAAGTTCTTATAAGGACTGGTAACTTGGTATAGGGTGCTACGGTACATAGGCTTGAGTGCGGTACAGTCTGCTGTTCTGTAAGGACCGCTATCGGTCCACAATAGATAGGGTTGACGTGCACCACTGCTGACCGCTGCCCTATACTGCAGCAGTCCTTCAGCGGTATAGGGACTGACGTACAGTCTGCTAAACACTAATACACAACCTGCTTGGTCCACAAAAGTTCTTATAAGGACTGGTAACTTGGTATAGGGTGCTACGGTACATAGGCTTGAGTGCGGTACAGTCTGCTGTTCTGTAAGGACCGCTATCGGTCCACAATAGATAGGGTTGACGTGCACCACTGCTGACCGCTGCCCTATACTGCAGCAGTCCTTCAGCGGTATAGGGACTGACGTACAGTCTGCTAAACACTAATACACAACCTGCTTGGTCCACAAAAGTTCTTATAAGGACTGGTAACTTGGTATAGGGTGCTACGGTACATAGGCTTGAGTGCGGTACAGTCTGCTGTTCTGTAAGGACCGCTATAGGTCCACAATAGATAGGGTTGACGTGCACCACTGCTGACCGCTCACCTATACTGCAGCAGTCCTTCAGCGGTATAGGGACTAAGAGTTTTGTCACAGGGTCATTTAAAAAATGACATGCAGAGGAAGAGGCAGGCCCTTCCGCAGGGGTGGTAGGGGTAGGGCAGGAGCAACAGGCTTGAGCCAAAGTGGGAAGTTGCAGAAGGTGCGTTCAATTACTTTAAAGGATGCACCAGACTTGGTTGAGTGGCTCGCTCAGCCTTACTCTTCTGCACCCTCCTCATCCTCTCGATCTGCACCCTCTTCTTCACTCTCTGCTATGTGCACCCCCAAAGACACTACCACCAACAACACGACCACCACCACCACCACCACATACCTTCCGCTTGAGTCACTGGAATTATTTTCCGATCCATATCAAGAGGACATTTCTGATGCGCAGCCACTCTTGGTATTGGATCAGGAAGAGGAGGTAGCAACAAGCGCTACTCAGCAGTCTGACGCCAGTACCCAGATCAGCCCAAGGAGGAGGTTGGTCCCCGGTGTTGCTGCCTACTCCGAGATCTCTACTTATAGCGGTGGGGAAGGTGACGTTGATGATGACGTGTCTAGTGATGTCACGTGGGTGCCCACAAGAGAGGAAGAGGAGGGGAGTTCAGAGGGAGATATGGACCAGCAGATAGGGAGGAGAAGCAGCAATGACTTACATTGCACAGCAGGGACAAAGCAGACTGCAAATGTATCAGGAGCGAGTCATCGACCATGTACGGTCACATCTGGCGCTCCCAGGACACCGGCACATGGCTCCGCAGTGTGGGCTTTTTTTAACGTGTCCGCTGCTGACAATAGCGTTGCCATCTGCAATCTTTGCAGTCAACGCGTTAGTCGCGGTAAGCCCAATACTCACCTAGGGACGACCGCCTTAAGAAGGCACATGAGCAGCCATCACCGAGCCCAGTGGGAGCAACGGAACACACAAAGCCACACTGCAGGCTCTCACCGTCCAGCCTCGTCTTCTACTTCTCCTTCTCCTCTCTCCTCACAATTGTCCTCCACTCCACCTTCCATCACGCCAAGCTCACATTTTTCTGCAAAAAGGCAGGCTTCCGTGGGCCTAATGTTTGAGCGTAAAAAAATGATGATGCCGGATAACCCTCTTGCCCAACGGTTGGCGGCTGGCTTGTCAGAACTCATAGCCCGCCAACTACTGCCATATAAACTGGTGGACTCGGAGGCCTTTCGCAAATTTGTGGCCATTGGAACACCACAATGGAAGGTCCCAGGAAGGAAGTATTTCTCAGAGAAGGGCATCCCAGAGCTATATGGCCATGTTCAGCGGCAAGTGAATGTATCTCTGGCACACAGTGTCGGTGCCAAGATACATCTGACCACAGACACGTGGTCTAGCAAACACGGGCAGGGAAGGTATATCAGTTTTACTGCCCACTGGGTGAACCTTCTGACGGCCGTCAAGCATGTAACCCGTGGCACCCGTGTAGATTTGGTTTTACCGCCACGGATTGCATGCAGGCCTGACTCTTCTTCTCCTCCTCCTACTCCATCCTCCTCCCTCTCCTCCTCAGCTGCCTCCTCCTTTTCCGCTGCTAGCGTCTCTTCCACTGCACCGCCCAAGCTCCCCAGAACCTATTCCACATGCCAGGTGAGACGTTGCCATGCCGTGCTGCGTCTGTTGTGCCTGGAAGCAAAGAGCCACACTGGCCCGGCACTCCTTTCAGCTTTGCGTTCACAGGCAGATGAGTGGCTAACACCGCTCAATTTGACAGTTGGTAAAGTGGTGTGTGACAACGGTGCCAATCTGCTTAGCGCATTGAAACAGGGCAAAATCACGCACGTGCCGTGCATGGCACACGTCTTAAACTTGGTCGTGCAGCGATTCCTTGTCAAATACCCTGGGGTCCAGGACATCTTGCGGCAGGCAAGGAAAATCTCGGCCCATTTCAGAAGATCTTACACGGCCATGGCTCGCCTTGCTGACATTCAGCGGCGACACCATCTGCCGGTCAGACGTCTTATTTGCGATTGCCCGACGCGATGGAACTCAACCTTCTATATGCTTGATAGGCTGCTCCAGCAGAAACGTGCAGTTAACGTCTACCTGTATGAACTCTGCGAAAGAAACGGTTCTGGGGAGCTGGGTTTTTTTTCACCGCGCCAGTGGCTGCTCATGCGCGACACATGCAGACTTCTGCGGCCATTTGAGGAGATCACCAAACTGGTCAGTCGCAGCCATGGCGCCATCAGTGACATGGTACCTTATGCCTTCTTTCTGGAGCGTGCATTGCGTCGTGTCATTGATCAGGCTGTGGAGGAGCAGGAGCGGGAAGATGAGGAAGTCGCAATGCTGGATGAATTCCCAGGGGGGGCTACTCTATCTGAGACAAGTCAACAACAGGAGTCTGATGAGGAGTCAGAGGAGGATGGTGCCGGGGCGGATGAGCAGGAGCAAGAAGAGCATGCTTTAAACCTTTCTGGGATCCCTGTTGTGCGAGGATGGGGAGAGGAGAATGAAGAGGACGACATTATCCTGGATGATGAGCAGGAGCCAGGCCACCACACCGCTTCCACTTTAGTGCAAATGGGGGCCTTCATGCTCCAGTGTTTTAATAGGGACCCCCGTATAAAAAGCATGAGGGTCAAGGACCAGTACTGGGTGGCAACGTACTTAGACCCCCGGTACAAACACAAAATGGCGGAAATGTTACCGCCGTCGCAGAGGGCTGTCAGAATGCAGCACTTCCAGGCCTTGCTTCGAGAAATGCTGCATTCTGCTTTTGCGTGCGCTGGCAGAGGAGCAATTCCCACTCCCAGAGAAGGATTTGCGGGTACCAATCCAACAGCGCCTGCAAGAAGAGGCCGGTTTGAAGATGTGTTGGTGACTTCGGATATGAGGTCATTCTTTCAGCCGACCCATCGACAGGTGTCATCCGGATCCAGCATCAGGGAACGCCTAGACCGTCAGGTGTCCGACTACATTGGGTTAACGGCCGATGTGGACGCTCTGAGGAGTGATGAACCCCTAGACTACTGGGTGGGCAGGCTTGACCTCTGGCCAGAGCTTGCCCAATTTGCAATCGAACTGTTGGCTTGCCCCTCATCCAGTGTCCTGTCCGAAAGGACGTTCAGCGCAGCAGGGGGGATTGTGACCGATAAGCGTACTCGCCTAGCTCACCACAGTGTTAACTACCTCACATTTCTAAAAATGAATGAGGCATGGATCTCGGAGGAATTCAACACATGTGACCAGTAGACCATGTATATGTCTATAAACTATTTTTTTAATCAAGCACACAGACCTTCTTAATTCATTTGGCTCACTTCCTTGACCCAAAAAAGCACACCGTACTATATGCCCCTACCCTCCTCTTTGAAGAGGTTGAGCGGTGTCATATTTCTACTGGGGCTGCTTATGATATCCCTGTGCTGTGCTGACTTCCTCCTGGGGGTTCTTATTATGAAGGGATCACACTATCCCTGTGCTGTGCTGACTTCCTCCTGGGGGTTCTTATTATGAGGGGATCACACCATCCCTGTGCTGTGCTGACTTCCTCCTGGGGCTGCTTACGGTGCTGCTGTCAGTGCTGTATGTCACGGTGCTGCTGTCAGCGCTGTATGTCACGGTGCTGCTGTCAGCGCTGTATGTCACGGTGCTGCTGTCAGCGCTGTATGTCACGGTGCTGCTGTCAGCGCTGTATGTCACGGTGCTGCTGTCAGCGCTGTATGTCACGGTGCTGCTGTCAGCGCTGTATGTCACGGTGCTGCTGTCAGCGCTGTATGTCACGGTGCTGCTGTCAGCGCTGTATGTCACGGTGCTGCTGTCAGCGCTGTATGTCACGGTGCTGCTGTCAGCGCTGTATGTCACGGTGCTGCTGTCAGCGCTGTATGTCACGGTGCTGCTGTCAGTGCTCTGTATTACGGTGCTGCTGTCAGATGCCTCTATCACGGTGCATGTGTCATTCCGGTATGTCACGCTGCTGGTGATCATCTCCTGCACCCTCTTCTTTGCCTACCCTGGTCCCTGACCTTCCCTCTCCTCCATTGCCTTCATTAGCTCCATAGTCCTGAATTGTTAGAACAATTTCCCAAATAAAATAAAAATGCTTGTAGTTATCGATCCCAAATTCACCTCATACATGTATTATGTCATTGTCCAGATGGTGGGACTACGTTTTACCCCCTAATAATTACCACGTGGCCGCAAATTCGACATGAAGGTTTGCAAAGTTCGCCTCCCATTGAAGTCAATGGGGCCCGCGGCGAACGGTCGGTTTCGCGAACGTTTGGGTCCGTTCGCATTTCGCGTTCGCGAAACGTCCCGTCGGAAGTTCGTCCATCACTACCCACCACTCAGCCTGTTGGCAAGAGCACCTGAAAGCCACACAAAAGGGACACAATTCTTCCCCTCACCCTTCAGGTCAGTATAGCAGGTAAATTTCTCTGCCCCAGCTGCTGCAGCAAAAAAAAAAAAAAAATTCATTGTCACACATGCCCAGCATCTAAATTCCAGATTATACACGCTGCTGGCTTTGCAACTTCTGCCTTTCCATCTGGTGGATTCTGCCCCCTTCCATGGATTTGCAGACTATGCTGTACCACAATGGCAGGTTCCCGGTTGCTATTTATTTGGGCCGTGGTCCAGAAAGCATGGTCAGGGACGCTATATTTTGTTCACAGCACACTGGGTAACTCTGCTTGCAACTAGGAAGGATGCTGGACAGGGCTCAGTGCTGGAGTTTGTTTTTCCACCTCATCTCCATACAGCTGGTGGTGATCATGCGAAATTTGTCAGCTTCAACCTCTCCTCCTCTGCTGAATTGTCCTATGAACCACCAGTACCCCCTAAGGGTTCAAAGGGCTATTCAGTGAGTCAGCAGTGCTTCAGCTAGTCTGTCTAGGGGGCAGGAGGCACACCAGAGCAGACATTATTTTAGCTCTGCATGGGCAGGCCCAGAGGTAGTTCAAGCCATGCCAGCTTGAGCCAGGAATGGTGGTGTGCAATAATGGCACTAACCTTCTGTCTGCCCTTCGACAGGGAACGTTAACACATATGCCATGTGTCATATACCTGGTAGGAAGAGCTTGGTATGCAGGGGAAGGCTTCACTTACTCCTCTGACTCGGGCCCCTAGTAGAGCAGATAGGTGGTGCAGGAGTGCAGAGCCGTACGAAGGTCAGTAGTCGTGCTAGCTGCTGAGCGTCCAGTTGAGTGGTGTGCCAGATGAGTGCGGATGCAGGTATGCTGTGGATGAGGAGAGGGGATGCTGGTAAGCTGTAGATGCAGGTCAGCGGTACCGGAGCTACACAGGCTGGAAGCAGAAGAACGGAGCAGGGTCAGACAAGCTGGGTCATACACAGTGCAGGCAGATAAGGTACAGATGCGGAGACTGGTGGGTGGTCAAAGTTCAAGCCGGGGTCAATGCAGGTGGAGAGCAGGAATAGTTAAAGCAAGCCGGGTAGGTAACTGGAATCAGATGCAGATAAGCAGGAAACAGGACACTCACGGAAATGCTGTAGACAAGACAGAACTGGATCTGTGTACTGATCTGGTTTAAATAGCCCATTTGACGCCTTCATCTGTCACAGGATCTGTCATGCATGCGCATAACTGTTTGCATAAAACGTACTTTAGCACTCAGCTTCCCCAAGACAGGTTCGGAGAACAGGGCTTAGCCTGCGGGAAACATTTCTTCCTCTGGTAAGCCTTTCCTGATATTGCCCCCTCCCAATGGGCAGCCTCCGGATGCCCAACTGGGCCAACTTTCCTGGATAGGAACGGTTGAATGCTTGGACAAGTCTCTTAGCGTGAATATTATTTTCAGGTTCCCAAGAATTTTCCTCAGATCCATAACCTTTCCATTTAATTAGATACTGGGTTTGGTTTCTCCTTTTTTGCAGTCTAGAATTGCCTCAACTTCATACTCCTCCTCCCCATCAACCATCATCGGTTTAGAGGGACCCAGATTCCTTTCAGGAAAAGTATCAGCAGTTGCAGGTTTTAGTAAGGTTAAGTGAAAGATAGAATGAATTCTGAAGGAGCCTGGTAACTCTAGCTCATAGGCGACGTCATTGATTTTTCTCTTCACTGGAAATGGCCCCACAAACTTAGGTCCTAGTTTCTTTGATGGACAAGCCAGTTTTAAATTTGTAGTGGACAGCTATACCTAATCACCAGGTTCCAAGATTAACTCCCCCCGTCTCTTCCTGTCAAAGACTTTTATACTGTATTCCTGCGCTTTTGTTATTGCTTCTTGTAACAGTTTGTTATTGGATTCGAAGGTTACTATTTCTGAAACAGCTGGAACAGAACATTCCGGAATTTCACTGGGCAGGAATGATGGATGAAAGCCATAATTGACGAAGAATTAAGATTGTCAGGTAGCAGAGTGCTGGGAATTGTAAGCAAATTCAGCTAACCAAATTCAGCTAAGGGTAACAATGATACACAGTCATTCAGCCAGAAAATTAAGAAAAGCAGTGTAGGTACTGCTCCAGGGTCTGTTTGGTCCTTTCTGTCTGACCATTAGTATGAAGGTGATAGGCTGAGGAAAAGGACAACTCAATCTTCAGAGTTTCAGCAAAAGATTTCCAAAATATTGAAGTAAATTGAACCCCCCAGTCAAACACAATGTTAGCTGGGATTCCATGGAGCCTTACTATTACCTTGATGAAAATATGTGCTGTTTCAGGTGCAGATGGTGTGCCTGTCAAGAGTAGGAAATGTGCCATCTTAGACAATTGATCTACCACCACATAGATGGCCGCACAGCCTTTTGATGGGGAAGCTCAACAATAAAATCCATTGAAATCATCTTCCAGGGTCTATCTGGAATTGGTAATGGTTTAAGCAGACCCCATGCTTTGGTCCTGTTGCTTTAATTCCGAATACATATAGTACAAGATTTCACAAATGGCCTGCAGTCCTTTTCTATGTGAGGCCATAAAAAGGTTTGTTGTACTAGCTTAGAAGTTTTACTGGTTCCAAAATGTCCTGCTAATGCATGATCATGGCACAAACCTAGAACAGAGACATGCACATCTCCTGCTACAAAGATCCTGTCTTGGTACCATAATAGACCATCCCTTACTTGTAAGGATGTCTCAGGGGGTGAGGGAACTCCCACAGAGGCCTGCTTAATTTGGGACAACAGATTTTCTTGTAATAGAAAGAAGTTCCCTGAAGACAGGATGGTGTCGGGAAGCATAGATTCTTTAGACTCACCAAACATACAGGATAGAGGTATGTATGTTATGTGGAAGGCAAATCGGGAAAAGTACAGAGCCTACCTGGCTTGATGGGGCTTCAAGCGTCTTGCCGTTCTTAAGTATTCTAGGTTCTTGTGGTCGGTACAAATTTGTATTGGGTGAGCTGACCCTTCCAAGAGATATCTCCACTCCTCCAGCGCAGCCTTAATTGCAAGAAGTTCATAGTCCCCCACATCGTAATTATTTTCTGCTGATGATAGTTTACGGGAAAAGAATGCCACCAGGTGTAGAAGAGCCTTGGCCCCCTGGTGTTGAGAGAGTACCGCCCCCCCCACTGCTGAATCTGATGCATCAACCTCCAGGACATATGGTAGGGCTGGATCAGAATGCTTTAGAATGGATGCAAGGTGAACAACCCTTTAAGGGTCTCAAAAGCAGACTGAGCTTCATGAGTCCAGGAGAACTGTTTTTTGTGCTTGGCTAGTTGTGTGATTGGTGAAAAGATGGCGGAGAATCCTTTGATGAATTTATTTTTCACATGTCCCTGGTGAACCTCTAGAGAAGAGGAAAAAATATGATAATTATCCAAATAAACAATAACAAAAAGATCCAGAAAATTCCCTGAAAAATTTAATTGACAAAATGCTGGAATGTAGCAGGGGCATTGCACAGCCCGAAGGGCATCACTAGGTACTGGAAGTGCCCGAATCGGGTACGGAATGCGATCTTCCATTCATCCCCAGTCCGTATGGGAACCAGATTGTATGCCCCTCGAAGATCCAACTTCATGAAGATAGTTGTCAATCTCAGCCTTTGAAATAGTTCAGGTACCAGATGTAGCAGTTCTTGACTGTTACTTTATTGAGCTCATGGTAGTCAACACAAGGTCAAAGTGAATGGTCCTTCTTTTCCACAAAGAAAATGCCTGCCTCAGCTGGAGAAGTGGATAGACTAATTAATCCTTTCCTTAAACTTTTATCGATGTACTCTTTTAGAGCCACCAGTTCTAGTTCAGTTAAGGGAAAAATTCTTCCAAAAAGTACCTTGGCCGCTAGGAGTAACTCAATTGGGTCGTAAGACCTATGAGGAGGAAGAGTTTCTGCCCCCTTTTTACTGAAGACACACAGAAAGTCCTGGTATGCAACAGGAATCGATGTACATGCTTCAGGGTCAGAGTCCATATATGGCAAAGATGGTGGTTGACATGAAGATACCGGCAATGTTGTTGGCAGTAGTGTGCATGAAACTGAATCTCTTGTGTGGCCCAATCCATGTATGAGTTTGGTGCCCTTAGCCATGGCATGTCTAATATGATGGGAAACAGGAGAGAGGCAATGGCATCTAAGCGCAGCAGTTCTTTGTGACTGGTGGTAATGGTGGTAGACAGTGGAACAGTCTCTTGGGTGACAAGCCCGGACTTGATTACAGACCCATCTGCAAGATGAACAGAATCTCTGGGCCTTGGGTTGCAGAGGTATCCAGTGTTTAGCAGCAAAAGCTAGATCGATGAAACAGCTGCAAGCCCTGGAGTCAATTATGGCTGACACTTGAATAGTTCTTCCTGAAAACTGCAACAGAATGGGAAGAGCCAGATGAGGAGGGTCATTTGACTGAGATGGATTTTTAGCAGAAGACATAGACAGGCACTTACTGAGCTAGGTTGGGTACGTTCTCACATAGTGGCCTGGTTACCTACAGTATAGACACAGATTATTCAGGCAACATTGACATTCTTCACTGGTAAGTGAAGGACGAAGCAAGCCCAGCTGCATGGGTTCAGAGGCATCAGGGGCAGATGCTGCAGCTTCAGGAGGAGCTGGGCCTGGTGAACTGGCAACCCGTGGCATCATCCATGCAGGGTGAAATTGACTGACAGATCTTTCAGACCTGTGTTCTCTCAGTCTCCAATCAATCTGAATAGATAATTTTATTAAATTTTTAAGAAAAGATGGAACACCAACATGGGCTAGTTCATCTTTGAGGGCCTCTGACAGACCCATATGGAACTGATAGTGGAGGGCATTATTCCAATTTGTATCAGAGCTCCAACGCCTGAAATCTGAAACATAGCTCTTGGCCACTCTGCGACCCGGCTGGAGTGTAGGAAGGACTGCATCTGCCGGGGGGATTTGTTGGGGGTCATCAAAGATTTTACCATGTCTTCAAAGAAGGTGGTCAAGGAAGATAAAGAAGACTTTCTTTCCAGTAGGTGATGAGCCCATGACTGGGGCTCACCTTGCAGCAAGGAGATAACAAATCCTACTCTAGTAGTCTCAAGAGAGAAGGTGCGGGGCTGTAGGGCAAAGTACAGTTCGCAGGCAGTGCAATAAGTCCTGAACTTGCTGCGGTCCCCGGAGAACCTTTCAGGAGTAGGAACGCTGGGCTCTGGTGGTTACACCACAACTGCAGGAACAGCAGGATTTCCAGTAGAAGAGGAAGAAGCAGCACTGGAAAGAGCGGAGGGTGATGACAAAGTCTGGTCCATTCCTCTAGCTGGGTATAATCCACCTGTAAATCCTTTACAGCTTGTGTGAGCCCGGCCAGGTGTTGACGTAGTTCATCCAAGGGAGAAGTTCCTCACCCAGGCTCAAGCATGTCTTGTACTGTCACTTACCTGGTAAGAAGAGCCTGGTATGCAGAGGAAGGATTCTCTTACTCCTCTGACTCGGGGCCCCTGTTAGAGCAGACAGGTGGCACAGGAGTGCAGAGTCACACAAGGGCCGGTAGTCGTGCTAGCTGCTGGGCTTAGGGTTGAGTGGTGTGCTAGATGACAGCACATGCTGTGGCTGCAGGTCAGCGGATGCAGGTAAACTGTAGATGCAGGGCAGTGGATGCAGGTATGCTGTGGATGCAGGACAGCTGATGCAGGCAAGCTGTAGATACAGGACAGCGGATGCAGGTATGCTGTGGATGCAGGTCAGTGGTACCGGAGCTACACAGGCTGGAAGACTGGAGCAGGGTCGAACAAGCCAGGTCATACACAGTACGGTCAGATAAGGTACAGATGCGGAGACTGGTGAGTGGTCAAAGTTCAAGCCGGGGTTGATGCAGGTGGAGAGCAGGAATAGTCAAAGCAAGCCGGGTAGGTAACTGGAATCAGATGCAGATAAGCAGGAAACAGGACACTCATGGAGACGCTGTAGACAAGACAGCACTGGATCTGTGCACTGATCTGATTTAAATAGCCCATTTGGTGCACTCAACTGTCATTTGGCACCCTCACCTGTCGCAGGATGCGCAGCGCGCTAATGCATTCACTCTCTGGCGCATCTGCATGCGCATGTGCTAACGTACGTTAGCATACACTAACGCAGCTTCCCCAAGGCAAGATCAGGGAACAGGAATTAGCCTGCGGGAAACATTTCTTCCTCTGGCAAGCCTTTCCTGACACCATGCCTGGCACATGTCCTCAATTTGGTGGTGCAGCATTTCTTAAACAGATACCCAGGGTTGCAAGATCTTCTGAAGCAGGCTAGAAGAGTCTGTAGCCATTACAGGTGTTTATACACAGCCAGTGTTCAGTTGGCTGAAATTCAGTGGGAATTCCACCTGCCAGTAACCGCATGGTTTTTGACATGCTCACCAGGTGGAACTGGATTTTGGCAATGCTGCATCAACTGCACATGCAACAGAGGGCATTAAAGAGTTCCTGTGTGAGTGTGGCACAGCAATAGGCTCAGGACGGCTCGGCTTTTTTTCCCTCACACCAATGGCATCTGATAAAACTCTACTGTCACCATCTGAGGAGGCAACAAGGATGGTGACCGTGACAATGCCTGCATCAGTGACACAATCCCTGTTGTGTTCCTGCTGGAGCAGACTCTGCATAGCATTTTGGATAGGGCACTCAAGGCAGAGAAGCGATGTTGCAGTCACAATAAAAAAAATTAATAATAAAAATGCCATAAATCTATCCCCTATTTTGTAGAAGCTATAACTTTTGCGCAAACCAGTCATTATCAGCTTATTGCGATTTTTAGCAATTAATAGTCTAAGTTGGTGAAGTAAAATTAGAAAAATATATTCATAAAACGATTTTTCAGGGAAAAAAAATGATAATTGGCATGTGCGTATGTATTCATCCCTTTGTTATGAAGCCTATAAAAAAACAATTACCTTCAGGAGTCACATAATTAGTGAAATGATGTCCACCTGTGTGCAATCTAAGTGTCACATGATCTGTCATTACATATGCACAACTTTTTGAAAGGCCCCAGAGGCTGCAATACCTAAGCAAGAGGCACCACTAACCAAACACTGCCATGAAGACCAAGGAACTCTCTAAACAAGTAAGGGACAATATTGTTGAGAAGTACAAGTCAGGGTTAGGTTATAAAAAAATATCCAAATCTTTGATGATTCCTAGGAGCACCATCAAATCTATCATAACCAAATGGAAAGAACATGGCACAACAGCAAACCTGCCAAGAGGCAGCCGCACACCAAAACTCATGGACCGGGCAAGGAGGGCATGAATCAGAGAGGCAGCACAGAGACCTAAGGTAACCCTAAGCTAACCATGGAGTAGCTTCAGAGTTCCACAGCAGAGACTGGAGTATCTGCACATATGTCTGGCGCAAACCCAACACATCATCAGGGCCGTTTTTAAGGCAGGGCAAAAGGGGAAGCTGCCCTGGGCCCTGTCATTGTTGTGGGGCCCAAAGCAGCTGCCACATACTTGCCAACTATCCTGGTTTAAATTCCCTTGTTCCTTGAACTTTTAGTCCTGTGCTGTGTCCCAATATCTCAGTGTGAAGTGCTGCTACTAATGCTGCCCAGCTCTGCCCAGCTCTGCCCTATTGTTGTGTACAGATGACTCACCTGCAGACCCTGTGTTTACATGTAAATAGTGGTGCCATTCATATGTATATCATGCCCCCCCAGGTCAAATCCACCATCACCTATACTGAATGTTGCCCACTGGGGAGGTAAAGGGGCATGCTTAAAAGTCCTGCCTACAACTGTGGTCATTAAGCCTAACATCTGCCTGTTCTACAAAGGCAAGCGAATAGGTGGGCCCAAAGATGAGCAGAGTAGGCAGGTAGAGTTAAAGGGGGTGGAGGGTTGGTGTGGAGAGGATGGGGGAGGTTTGGGGTGCAGAGGTTAGCAGGGGTTTTATGATGCAAAGGTGTACTGACAGGGTGGATAAAGATTTAGGTCGCGTGTGGGGCAGCCCATTAATTTCAATGGGCTGCTCTATGTGCTAAAAATGTGGAAGAAGGTCCCTAACCCTTTTTAAAAATCACACGGTGCCGAGGCACATGTCAGCAGATGTGTGAGGGTGTCATTAACAATTGATGGCATTACTGTGTATCTGCTAAAGGGCAGCTGTAGATTTTGCATGCGTTCCTGACACACGAATGTGAACGCAGGCTAAATGTCTCAGTTACATTGGTGGTCAGTGTAAATCTTCTCATTACATTGGGGCTTGGTGTAGAATCCTTTCATTCATGCCTGATCTGATACAGTAAACCGATTTTGAGTCTAGCTGCTATTTATTGTATATCTCAGAGCAGGCGGAGAGCGAAATTGCATGGGGGGGGGAGGGTTGGGCTTTGGCGTTGTGGGCCCCATGAGAATTTTTGCCCAGGACCCAATCAATATTAAAGACAGCCCTGCACATCACATCACCCAAAGAACACCATCCTCACAGTGAAACATGGGGGTGGCAACATCATGCTGTGGGAATGTTTTGCAGCAGTCGGGACTGAGAAACTGGTCAGAGTTGAGGGAAATATGGATGGTGCTAAATACAGGGATATTCTTGAGAAAAACCTGCACCACTCTGTGTATGATTTGAGGCTAGGACAGAGGTTCACCTTCCAGTAGGATAATGACTCCAAACACACTTCTAAAGTGAGACTTGAGTGGTTTAAGGGGAAACATGTAAATGTGTTGGAATGGCCTAGTCAAAGCCCATACCTCAATCCAATAGAAAATCTGTGGTCAGACTTAAAGACTGCTGTCCACAAGCAGTTTTGCAAAGAGGAATGGCCAAAAATCCCAGTGGTAAGATGTGACAAGCTCATAGAAACTTATCCAAAATGACTTGGAGCTGTGATAGCTGCAAAGGGTGGCTCTACAAAGTAGTGACTTAAAGTGGGGTGAATAGTTATGCACTTTGACTTTTTCTGTTATTTTGTCCTATTTGTTGTTTGCTTCACAATATAAAAAAAATCAAAGAGGAATGGGCAAAAATCACAGGGGTAAGATGTGACAAGCTCATAGAGACTTATCCAAAATGACTTGGAGCTGTGATAGCCGCAAAGGGTGGCTCTAAAAGTAGTGACTTAAAGGGGGTTAAATAGTTATGCACTTTGACTTTTTCTGTTATTTTGTCCTATTTGTTGTTTGCTTCACAATATAAAAAAAATCTTCAAAATTGTGGGCATGTTGTGTAAATTAAATGATGCAAATACTCAAACAATCCATGTAAATTCCAGGTTGTGAGCCAACAAAACAGGGAAAATGCCAAGGGGGAGAATACTTTTGCAAGGCACTGTAAGTTCTTCCTGGGCTGTAGTGGTTGAAGCGGAGTTCCGCCAAAAAAAATAAAAATAAAAGTCAGCAGCTAAAAAAGTGTAGCTGCTGACTTTTAATAATGGGACACTCACCTGTCCCACGGTCCAGCGATGCAGGCGTATGAAGCCCCGCTCCTCTCCCCCTCCTCTCCACTGTGGGCTCCCAGCTGTGGCTTCACAGCCAGGCATGCACTGCACATACGTGAGCCACGCTGCATGCTGTGACTGGCCAGGCAATCTTCTGGGACCTGTGACGTGTCCCATAAGATTGCAGGGAGGGAGGGGGGAGAGGTGATCTTCCTTCTGGTCCCCCAGGAGGACATGGGAGCTAGATGTCTCTAAAAACAGGGTATCTGCTGCCCCCCCCCCCCAAAAAATGGCATGGCAAATGTGGCATGTCAGGGGGTCACCTGCACTTAAAGTGGCAGTATGTCTCTGTCCTACAGGGGGGGGGGGTTCTTAGTTTTTATTCTGAGGTTTGAAACCTCTTTAACAGGACCGAGTACTAAATAAATTTGCTCCCCTTGGAGATTCAACTTTCAATTGGAAGACTATCACCAAAGAAAAGCCTTTTTTGCCTCCCCAAAATGAAAAAATATATGTATATGACTTAGTTAACAGCCATATTAAGGGCATTTACTGGTGTAAATACTCTTCTGGCTCATAAGGCTAAACAATGCCTAGTATTAAAGCAGTAAAAACAACACGGTAAAAAAAAATAGCTGCCAACAAACAAAGTAGGGCAGCTGTATCCTTTTCCTGATAGGGGCTAGGTCTTGTCCCTAGAATTGACACATTTGGCAAATATTATCCAGAGCCTTTTTTTTTTTTTTTGTCATTAGAATCTGGTAATAGTCCAGAGGCACTTTAATTCAACATGCCAAATGAGTCCTAAATAATAAATCACTATAAACCATAAATTAAAGTAACAAAATACCACCAACATTACCTTGCTAAAGTAATGTTCTTTACGTTGCTTAGAACCGCCTAGCTGTACACTGTTGATACCGATGACAGCTCACACCTTTTAATGAGGCTGCAAGATCGTAAAACTGAAAAGCATTCAATAAAAAGCCACTGGCTTGTCTTGTTCTATATGTGGACTTTTTTCATTATTTATATTGGAGGGAATCATTTTTTGCAATTCTGGCCCTGAACAATTACAACATTATTACCATGTATCCTCATTTTTTCCTATAAAGTAGCCATTTCCCTCCCGCGAGTCTATTTTTTTCTGCTTCGGAGATTCAAAAACACATTACTAAGTGATTTTATAGAGTCAGAAAACACCATTACAGGTGTTGCAGCTCTTATTTAAAATCAAGGCTCCAGAGTCTGTTCATATAAATAGCACACAAGACGTTCTAGTTGATTTCACATGCTGTGGGTATCAGATGCTTCTCTCCTAGATTACCTTTATGAGCGGTCTAAATCCAACACTTATCTCTGCACTGCCGCTCCACCAAGAGAATTCTCAAATGATAACAATCAACGTTTAATGTCTTTCCATAAGCAGAGAACATCAGTACAGACTCTAACGAGAAAAACAAAACCTTAATTAGCGTCTGCCTCATTTTTACCAGGTTATTTACATTGGGGACATTAAGTTATGCAGCGTTATGTAAGAAAAATATTGTTTCTGTATTATACATCCCCTAGGAACGTGAGTCACATAAGACAAGTTGTCTGCTTTACTTCCATACTCTATACCTTCCTCATTAATTCTGTAAGCAAAAAACGATAACTTACTAACAAACTTTCACTGCTATGAAAATGCAATCAGACTACACTCTACATTACCTGTCACTGTTCTCAATACATTTAATATAGCGCCATAACAGGATGCTTGTAGAACCCAGTACAGATTTTTAAACTCATCAGGGAGTTTTGGTGATTTGATTTGCGTAGGATTAGACATTATAAGAGTTTTTGCTAGCTACTATCTTGCCAGCAGATAAAAATGTGCTCAAAACAGGGCCTCTGCACAGGGAAAGAACAGACATGTGTCACTGTATGAACATAAAGGTTTATACTTTCTTGCACTTGATCATCATTTTTTTCCTAGATATAGTCATATATGCAGTGGGGGAAAAATGATTTGATCCCCTGCAGATTTTGTAAGTTTGCCAACGAAAAGAAATGAAGGGTCTATAATTTTTATCATAGGTGTATTTTAAATGATAGAGATAGAATATCAACCAAAAATTCAGAAAACACATGATACAAATGTTATAAATTGAGTTGTAGTTCAGTGAGTAAAATAAGTATTTCACCCCCAAGCAAAACATGGCGTAGTACTTGGTGGAGAAAACCTTGTTGGCAAGCACAGAGGTGGTAAGACATTTCTTGTAGTTGGTTACCAAGTTTGCACACATCTCAGGAGGAATTTTGGTCCACTATTCTTTACAGATCTTCTCTAAATCCTTAAAGTGATTGTTGCTTGGCTACTTGAAGTTTCCATACATTTTCTATAGGATTAAGGTCTGGAGACTGGCTAGGCCACTCCATGACCTTAGTGTGCTTCTTGAGCCACTCCTGTTTTGCCTTTGCGGTATGTTTTGAGTCATTGTCATGCTGGAAGACACATCCATGACCCATCTTCAGTGTTCTGGCTAAAGGAAGAAGGTTCTCATCCAAAATTTTACAATACATGGCCCTGTCCTTTGGCATCTCAACGCAGAAAAGTCGGCTTGTACCTTTAGCAGAGAAACAGCCCCAAAGCATGTTTGCACCTCTGTGCATGACTATAGGAATGGTGTTCTTAGGGTCATAGTCAGCATTTTTCTTCCTCCAAACATGGCACAAGAAGGCACATGTACAGGCCCATCTTAAATCTGCCAGCGAACATCTAAATGATTCAGAAAAAGATTGGGAAAATGTTCTGTGGTCAGATGAGACCAAAATTGAGCTCTTTGGCATTAACTTAACTTGCCATGTTAGGAGGAAGAAAAATGCTGACTATGGACCTAAGAACACCATTCCTAGAGTCACATAGTTACATAGTTACATAGTCAGGTTGAAAAAAGACACAAGTCCATCTAGTTTAACCAAAACAATAAATAAATTCAATCCCATATACACAATCCTTCACCCACACTTGAGCCAGGAAGGTGAAGAACCCCAGCAAAGCAGTCAAGCATGGAGAAACATTGTGCTTTGGGGCTGTTCCTCTACTAAAGATACAAGCCGACTTTGCCGCATTGAGGAGTCAATTGACAGGACCATGTATTTTAAAATCTTGGATGAGAACCTTCTTCTCTCAGCCAGAACACTGAAAATGGGTCGTGGATATCTCTTCCAGCATGACAATGACCCAAAACATACCGCTAAGGCAACAAAGGAGTGGCTCAAGAAGAAGCACAATAAGGTCATGGTGTGATCTAGCCAGCCTCCAGAACTTATTCCTATAGAAAATTTAAGGACAGAGCTGAAACTTCAAGCTGTCACACGACAGCTGAGAAACCTTAAGGATTTAAAGACAATCTGTAAAGAAGAGTGGACCAAAATCCCTCTTGAAATGTGTGCAAACCTGGTAACCAACTACAAGAAATGTCTTACCTCTGTGCTTGCCAACAAGAGTTTCTACACTAAGTCATGTTTTGCTTTGGGTTCAAATACTTATTTTACTCACTGAACTGCAACTAAATTTTTAACATGTGTATCGTGTTTTTTTCTGGATTTTTAAATGATATTCTGTCTCTATCAATTAAAATGCATCTATGATAAAAATGAAAGACCCTTCATTTCTTTGTGAGCACACTTACAAAATCTGCAGGGGATCAAATAATTATATTCCCCTCTGTACCATTACTTAATATTATAATATTATCGAAGCATACAAATATATTATATATAAAATATAGCTTTGTTTATAAAAGTATTACATCACTACCAATATTACCAACACACACACACATATGTATACAGCATATAAGTACATTTGGTGGTGGTTTTCTTGTTTTTCTAAACCCAGTGGGTTGGATTTACTAAAGGCAAATAGACTGTGCACTTTGCAAAAGTAGTTGCACCCTGTAAGTCCCGTTGCACTAATTTTCCCCAAAGCTCAGTAAGCCTTCATGTATACTACAGCTCATAAACTTGTGTCAGGGAAATGGCCGTGTTGTGTGCAACCCCACCAGTAACCATCATGGTCGCACCAGACGTGTTTCTGTGCGTTTGCGTGCACGCAGGTATGCAAAGGCCAATACAAGGCAGTCTGTGCGCGTGGATGCGCGCACACGTGTGCACACAAGCGTGCATGAGCGCGCATGATTGTAGGCACACCCCCCCCCGGCCTATTTAAACCGATCAGTGACACTTGTAGTTTGCTGGATTATCAACAGCTCCTGTGTTCCTGTGCCTGTACACTCTGAAGACCCCTGGCTTGACCTCTGCTTGACCAGACCTACGTTCCTGTTTATCTCCTCGCTCTGATCCCGGCTTGTTGACTATTCTTCGAACCTCTGCCCCTGGTGTTCAACCCGGCCTGTTACTGTACTCCTCTCGGACTGTCTTCTGGTACTTGACTCCTGGCCTGGCTTCGGACCCTGCTCCTGGTTTACCCTGCTGTTTCCGGCTCAAGACTTCTCTCCGTACGGTAGCCATATCGCTACTCAGCATGCTCCAGCTGCCTACAGCATCTCAGCCGCAAGGGACGCCCTCTCAGCAACCCGGCCTCATACTAGAGACTTGACAGTATAATCCAGCCATGACCTTCAATTGAGGTACAAGCTACAACACCTGTCAGAGTCATCTGTTCCTGTAGAATCAGTTCCAGCTTCCATGATGATGTTCTCTCCACCAGAACCCCGAGTTCCCATTCCGGAACGATTCTCCGGAGACCGAAAAACATTCAAATCCTTCAGGACTGCTTGTCTACTATACCCAGCCTTGCAGCCCCGGACTTTTGCATTAGAGACTGTTAAGGTTGGGTTCCTCATCTCCTTGCTGTCCGATGAACCCCAGGTCTGGGTCCACAGTTTATGGGAACAAAAGAGACCAGTCATTGACAAAGTGGATGCATTCCTGGCCGCTATGACACAACTCTACAAGGACCCCAGCGTACAGCCACCGCTGAAGCCACCCTGTATTTTCTACAGCAGGGTAAGCGACCAGTAGAGGACTATACCGTGGACTTCCGGCGGTGGTCTGCAGACACAGGCTGGAATGAGGCAGCCCTAATACACCAGTTCCACCTAGGTCTCTCTGAGTTTCTCAAGGACGAGTTAGCCAGAATCGGGGTTCCCACTACACTTAAAGACCTCATCCAGTTATCCATCCAACTTGATCAACGTTTACGGGAGAGACAGTCCGAGAGGTCTCAGACCCTCAAACCCGCCAGTATAGCCACCTATGGACTAGCTCCTACGCAAGTTGGACTGTTACGTTCTGCATTAACCCATGATGAAAGACGTCGTCATATCTTAGCCAATCTTTGTCTCTATTGTGGAGGAAGTGGACATTTCTTATGTGATTGACCCAGAAGGCCCAAGAAGCCATCCACCTACTCTCCAGCATTTTTCCAGGTCTCCGGGACTTCTCCCTCACACCTTATTCTCCCCATCACATTACAGTTAGGGGAAGAAGAATTCTGGCTCCAGGCCATAATCGACTCTGGAGCATGCAGTTGTTTTGTGGACTTGAACCTGGCAAGATGCCTTAAAGCGGAGGTCCACCCTAAAATGGACCTCCGCTCATCGGAATCCCCCCCCCCCCTCCGGCGCCACAATCGGCACCTTTCAGGGGGGAGGGGGGTGCAGTTACCTGGATAATCCAGGTAACTGCACCCACTTCCGGGCTAGCTCTCTGCGGAACGGGCGTAGGTTACGCCCCCGTTCCGCAAGCGCCCGCCCCCTTCAGCAAGTGCCCCGCTGCCTGCTGGGAAACACACAGCTCCCAGAGGCAGCGGGGACCGTCCGGATTGCGCCGCGCGGCTCGCGCATGCGCAGTAGGGAACCGGGAAATGAAGCCGAAAGGCTCAATTTCCTGATTCCCATACCCAAGATGGCGGCGGGACCCGGCAGCCGAGCGAGCGATCGGCTTCGGGTGCCGACATCGCGGGCGCGCTGGACAGGTAAGTGTCACTATTTAAAAGTCAGCAGCTGCAGTATTTGTAGCTGCTGGCTTTTAAAAAAAAAAAAAAAAACGCGGAGTCCCGGTGGACTCCCGCTTTAAGTTGCCCCTCCTCTACAAGAAACGGGGTCTGGAAGTGCGCTTAGCAGATGGCTCATTACCTAATTCCGGCCTTGTTACCCAGGAGACGGCTCCTCTCCTTATTACCTCTCCCGATGGCCATCGAGAGTTTGTGCGTTTTGACGCTTTGAATTCACCTATGTCTCCGGTCATCCTGGACATCCCTTGGCTCAAAGCCCATAATCCCCAGATCAATTGGATCAAGAACGAGGTTTTGTTTACTTCTCCCTACTGCCAACAATATTGTCTCATTCCTGAATCCAGAAAAACCACTAGTTGTCTGACTGTCCAGCCAGTATCCACCACTAACCAGAATTTGCCCCAGGTGAACCACTAATTCCTGGATGTCTTCGATAAAAAGAAAGCTGATGTCTTACCTCCACATCGGCCATACGATTGTCCTATTGAATTGCTCCCAGGAACCAAGATTAGATGAAAACCTGGCAAAGGGCTTCATCCGTCCTTCCTCCGCCCCGGCCGGCGCTGGTATTTTCTTAATCGAGAAGAAAGATAAGGATCTAAGACAATGTGTGGACTATAGAGAACTGAATAAAATTACTATAAAGAACCGTTATCCGCTGCCATTGGTCCCTGAATTTTTCCAGAGGTTTCGCTCTGCCCGAGTATTCACCAAGCTCGACCTCCGGGGTGCCTACAACCTTGTTCACATCCGGGAGAACGATGAATGGAAAACAGCATTCAGAATGAGGTTAGGGCACTTTGAATATTTGGTGATGCCCTTTGGGCTCTGTAACGCCCCGGCCACATTCCAGCATTTTGTAAATAACATCTTCCGGGAATACCTTGACTACTTCGTCATCATCTATCTGGATGACATCCTTATATTCTCTGACACCTTGGAGCTTCACCGTACTCATGTAAAGACTGTATTACTCAAATTTAGAAAACATGGACTTTACGCAAAAGAGGAAAAATGTGTTTTCGAAAAGGAATCAATACAATTCCTAGGGCTGATCATCTCTACCTGCGGGGTAGCTATGGATCCACAGAAAGTGCAGGCAATACTGGATTATGACATACCTGCCATAGACCTCATCAGGTTATACCTACCAGGTATTTACCAGGCATACGGAACATACTGGACACTGACATTTTCAGGATCACCTCTACGCAATAGCTCGTAGCAATTTTCTCAGAATGCAGAGCCGAGCCGACCTAGGCTGCTTGGAGCCTGCACACAGCAGGGAGCCTAGAGATCTAATTACAGCCTGTATGCTCAGAGTGTAGAACACACACACAGATGGGGATATCCCTGCTTGGACTGGAGCACAGAGCATAGTCATCTATATAGCCTGGAGTCTGAATATTGTGTTTGATATTCACACACAGCCTGCATGTGTAAAGTTTGAAACTTATAGAGATAGAGGAGTTTCCTTGCTGGACCTGGATGTGGTGAGAGCCATTGTATAGCATAGTGTCTTATGCAGCATGTCAGTGATTTATTTCACAGCTAACTTTATCCCTCACAGGAGATCCATCCACCTGTGGCCACGGAGATATCTCTCCTCCCCAGTCTGGATCTAGCAGAGAAGACAGGGATTGCAGCTCGTGATATACCTGAAACACTGATTTATTTTATTATCACAAACATGGATTAATCTCATTCCTGCTGCACTTGTAATCATCACAGAGCTGTATATAACATGGATTGTCCCAGCTATTTATCTTGTGAAGCAGGTAGTTCAATATCCAGTGTTGGTGCAACCAGATCAAGATTGTTCATGCATGCTCTTTTGTAACTATTTTTGTATTTTTTTACCTGGTTAGGAACAGGCCATCTTTAATACTGATTGGACCCTGGGCAAAACTTTTCTTGCCCCCCCCCCCACCCCCACCCATGCAGTTTTGCGCTCCACCTGCTCTGAGACATACAATAAATAGCAGCTAGACTCAAAATCTGTTTTCTGAATCAAATCAGGCAGCTATTGCGATTGTTTGCTTAGGTTACAGTGTATCATTACCGCTCACTGACTGGTCGCTAGAGGTTACAGCACACATTACAGCTCACTGATTAGTTACTAGAGGTTACAGCACTTGATTTCTGCTTGTTGATTGGTTGCTAGAGATTACTGTGGATATGACCTCAGGGGGCATGATATACATATCAAGTCCGCCGGCCGCCGCTATTTACATATGAATGCCGCCTCTATGTACATATGAATTCCGGCAATTTACATGTAAACACAGGGTCTGCAGGTGAGTCATCTGTACACAACAATAGGGAAGAGCATTAGTAGCAGCCCTTCACACTCAGATATTGGGATACAACACAGGACCAAAACCTCAAGGGACGAGAAAATGAAACCAGGATAGTTGGCAAGTAGGAGACAGCTGCTTTGGGTCCCACAACAATGACAGGGCCCAGGTTGGAGGTTTTCATCAGCCAGTGGAGGGGAGGACTGGGGTTTTTGTAGGGTAGTTTAGGTGATATGGTCCCCTTTTGGGACACTGGAGTTGGGGAGGGGCCACTGGGTGGTAGAGTTGCTTGGGAGGGAGAGGGTTCGGGGGATGTTTGGATAGCTGATTGATTCAGTCAATGGGTTTGTACTGTATTTTGGATCTCCATTAAATTATATTTATACCGTTATAGTAGCCTTTGAGGTGCTCTATCCTGGTGGGGTTTTTCATATATACATGACTTTTTGGATGCCTTTCCCCAATGAGTGTTGTGGCACTAAGCAGGCATTTCCACTCCCAGGACTCTGCTTTGGTTGTTTTTTTTTTACTATATGAGTACATGAAGCCCCAATGTGGTAAAGCTCTGCTGATTTCCCTCATCCAATCATGTGCAAGCAAAAATGCTGTTTTCTTTCTTTTTTTTTTCCCATAAACAATTTTTATTTAGATTACAAATAACAGTGCATACAATAAAGGCATGACCCTAATTTTTGAAAAATTCCGAGGCATAAAAATTCATCATAGATAACACATGGTTATCGATCTATGCAGTATTCCATTTCCAATCCTGTAGATAACTAGTGGGGTGTGTCATCAGAACCATGTAAGGTAGCCTAAGGGACAGGTTCTTACATAGCCGAGGAAGAGTAGGAGGATGAAAAAGAAAGAGAGAGAAGAAGAGAGCGAGAGAAAGAAAGCAGAAAAAGAAAGGAGAATAAAAAGGGGGGGGGGAGGAGGGGATTAAGGCTTACCTGTAGGTCCAAGAAATATCTCATAAACTTACACGGTTTAGGAGATATTTGCCAAAAGACAGGCACCGCTGTCTACGGCACAAGCGCCGTACACAGTGGCGCGCAGGCGCACTGAGTGCGCCGCTGTTAACGGCGATGTGAAGCGAGTGGCAGCTACCGTGCACATGCCCGGGAGTGACATCATCGTGGCTCCGTCGAATGACAGCGCCAGAGCAGCGAGAACCACCAAGAAAATGGAGGCTCCGTACACAATGGGACAGCGGTGACTTCGCTGGCTCCTGTGTCAGGTAAGTGACACATAATGGACTACTATGCGATGCATAGTAGTCCATTATGCTTTACCTTTGCAGGGAATCAAAGAGGAAGTAAACCCATCAGGGTTTATTTCCTCTTTAAGAGTCATAGGCTTGAAAGCGCTGAGTTGTTTTAAAGTGGGTCCAGCATGCCCACGTTTTTGTAATTTTTTGGATTCGCTCTTGATAGATGTGAACTAGCTCTTCCATTTCCTCTAGATCGGAAATCCTAATGAACCATTCTGTAATCGTTGGAGTGCGTGTGGATCGCCAATGTACCGGAATGCATAGTCTCGCTGCATTTACCATATGCATGGCCAGTAATTTATGATATTCTTTTTTGGTTATATATGCATGGTGTAAGCGGTACTGTGCCAGAGAGTAATCCAAGGTGTATGTGTTTACATCTGTAATGAGTTCATGTACGTCCTTCCAGAATGGTTGAAGGGAATCGCAGTCCCACCAAATGTGGAGCATGGTTCCCTTTGCTTTTCCACATCTAAAGGCATGTGTCTGGGATAAATGGGGAAAACTTGTGTATGTGTGAATGCTGTTTTCTGTATTTTCCCTGCACCTGATTTGGTATTCTTTACAAAGGGGAGGTTAACCACATTTACTGAGGTCAGTCTAAAGGTAGACATACAGACAATTATAACCCTTAAAAGTGTATGTTTTTCCTTTAGATAAATTGCAAAGAAAGCCCAGATGTAAGTGAGTATAGTCTCCTGCAACATTAAAAGGCACCTGAAAACTGGAGGAAAGTCGGACAGGGGGCAGTCTGGCAGCCCCAAAGTCACAACAGGATCAGAAGACAAATTTCTGAGAGTGTAAAGGAAATTGTACATTCTGTGTATAAGTGTATTCTATTTTGTATGCTTTGCTTTGTTTTTCACACTGCACTCATTGTGCACACGCCACTAATAGATTTAATGTTGCATTTTTTTGGGGTCCTGATTAGGATTTAGCATGCCTATATTACATCCCTTGTTACCATAAAAGTACAATTGTAATATTAATGTGATACATACGTAAACTTCAATTGTGCCAAATAAACAGAACAGTTATTTGGAAAAATGCTGAGTGTACATTTTGTGTCTGTTCCCTACTGCAGTATTTATTCATTTGGAACCATTAATCAATACAATTATAGGATTTATTTATAGATATATATAGTCAACAGCTTGCGTGAAAAAGGGTTCACGAGACAAAAACTTCAAGCACAGCTGAAAGGAGAAGCAGGGTCATAGCTTTTTTGGCCCTACTATAGATCATATGGATAATAGGAATGACCCGTCTTAAGCCGACAGTGATGCTAAAGCCCAGTTTCAGATGACATCACTCAGCCAGTCCAGGCTGGGGAAAGATTCTGACTTTACAGTGAGTGCTGGAGGGTCAGAGCAGAGAGCTGGTGACTGACATTCATAGCTCTCTGCCCATAGCGGAGGAAAGAACTGAACTGAGCGATCAGTGGTATTTGATCGCTTACTTCTCAGTGCAGAGATTGTGGGGTACAGCTGCAGCATCAAATTAATGCTGCATGCACCTAGGTAAGTATAAGGTTTTTTGTTTTGTTTTTAAACACCATCCTCCTTTTTAACACTGATCAAAGAAAGCAAATCCCAATTTCAACCATGAAAGGTATTGGCAGGTCAATTGGCTGTAAGAAAGACATAAGATGGCAAAATAAAAAGAGGCTTGCCTGGGTAATGAAGCTCCACCAGTGGATTACTGAAGACTTGAAGGTGGTTATATGGACAAAGACTCAAAATTTTAAATTCTTTGGTTCATCAAGCAGAGTTTTTGTACGTCTTCGAGTAGGTTTCCTCTGTGTGTGAAACCAACTGTCAAACATGGAGTAGGAAGCATAATGGTCTGGGGCTCTTTTGCTGGATACAGAGTCAGCAACGTGCACTGAGTGGCACCTTGAACCAAAACTTCTACCACAGCATTTTGCAGCATCATGCAATACCCTCTGGAATACGCCTAGTTGGACAGAGCTACAGCTATATAATGACCCAGAATATACCTACTGGCTGTATCAGAGCTATCCAGGAAGAGACAAACAAGAATGTAGGCTTCAAATCATTGAATGATCAGCACAGTCGCCAGACGTAAGCCCCATCAAGCTGGTTTGGATGTCTGTGGAAGGGATTGTGGCCCATCTTGGATGTCAGTGTGAAGAATGGTGCCCCATTGTTGGTGTTAGTGGGAGGAATTGTATCCCATTGTTGTCAGTGGGAGCAATTTTGGCCAATTTTTGGTGACAGTTGGAGAAATTGTGCCCCAATGGTGGCTGTGGGAGATATTGGGCCCCAATGGCCAGTTAAATGTGATCTCAGGAACCACTGACCTTTTGGGGGGATTATGAAACCGTAAAATTGTATACTTACCTTTCCGTAATTTTTCTTTCCTGACGCATCTTCATGGCAGCATACACTCTGGGTTGTGACTCCGCCCCCACAACCTGATAGGACCACATAGCTATAAGATGAAGATACGCCCCCGCCCCAGTATTCTCTGCATATATGAATCACCTTTGTGGGTGGGATATTGTATGCTGCCATGAAGATGCGACAGGAAAGGAAAATTACGGAAAGGTAAGTATACAATTTTCTGGTTTCCTGTCGCATCATGGCAGCATACACTCTGGGGATTAACTTGCAGACTGGGTGGGAGATGCAAAAGTAAACGTTTATTAGCAAGAAATAGAAGAGTTGGCTTGAATGATGGACTTTCCAAATTCTACTGTTGATAGCCGAGCTGAGTCCACCTTGTAGTGAGAGATAAAGGTGTTCCTGGAGGACCAAGTGGCCGCTCTGCAGATGGTTTCTGCTGAGACCCTACAATACGCTGTCCAGGAGGTGGCCACTGCTCTGGTGGAATGAGCCCTCAGGTCTTCAGGAATTTGCAGTTCACTCAGCAAGTAGGCCTTTTTAATGGTCTTCAGCAACCAGGAGGCAATGGTTTGGGCTGATGCTGCTTGACCTCTCCTAAGGCCGTAGGGAATGATGAAGAGGTTCTCCAATCTTCTAAAGGATTCGGACATGGAAAGATATTTTATGATGTTGCCCCTTACATCCAGAGGATGAGGGTCACCCTGGTCTGTGTTAGGAGCTGGCAAGTTGATTTACTGGTTGAAGTGAAAAGAGGATGCCACCTTTGGGATAAAGCGATCCGAGGGTCTTAGAACTACCCTGTCCGGATGGATGATCAGATACGGCTCCTTAATCAGTAATGCTTGCATCTCTGAAACTCTCTTCGCTGATGTGATTGCGACCAGGAAGGCAACTTTTAGTGTCAGGTGCCAGAGGGAGATGTTTTCCAGCGGAAAAAAGGGTTATTTGTATAGTACCTCTAAGACGACTGATAGGTCCCATGTTGGAAAGGAGGGCTTCCTAGGTGGTCTTAGTTTAAGACAGGCCTTCTGAAATTGCATAACAAGGGAATCGTGAGCCCATTTTACCCTTGTCAGGGCGGATAGAGCTGACACCTGAACTTTCAGAGTACTACACTTAAGACCTTTGTCTAAGCCTGATTGCAGGAACTCTAGGATCAGAGGAGCCGAAAGGGAGGACAGATCCCGGCCAAGGTCCTGAGAGAAGGTAACAAACTTCTCCCAGACCCTGCGGTAGGTGCAGTTGGTGGTAGGTTTTCTGGCCTGGAGCAGGGTATCAACTACCTTCTGGGAGCAGCCCTGACCTAGATACCTAGCCCTCTCATCCTCCAAGCCATCAAGTGCAGCCTCCCCGGATCTGGATGTAGTAGCTGGCCCTGGGAGAGCAAGTCGGCTGACAGGGGAAGAGCAAGAGGGTCTGTAGTGCTCAGTTGTAGAAGGGTGGTGAACCATGGCCTCCTGGGCCAAAATGGAGTCACCGCTATCACCAATGCTGTTGATCTCTTGAGCCTTAAGAGAAATCTCGCTATCAGGGGAGTCGGAGGGAAGATATACCCGAGATGGAAATTCCAGGGATGCTGGAGGCAATCTGTCCCCTCCGCTGAGTGAAAGGGAAACCTCGTCAGGAACCTTTGGCACTTCGAGTTTGCCAGAGTCGTAGCAAGGTCTATGTCTGGTTGACCCCAGGTCTGGCAGATGAGGGAGAAGGCCTGAGGGCTCAGGGACCACTCGTTGTTGGAGGCGAACTCCCTGCTGAGCGTGTCGGCTAAGATGTTCTCGACCCCCGGGATGTAAGTCGCCCTCAGGTCTGACAGGTTCAACTGTGCCCATTCCATCACAGGGAGAACTTCCTGCATCATGGAGGGACTCCTGGTCCTCCCCTGTCTGTTTATGTAGGCAACAGCAACCTTGTTGTCCATCCTTAAGAGGACCTGCTTCCCACTTAAAAGGGAGCTGAAGGCCAGGAGAGCCTGGAGGGCCGCCCTCATCTCCAGCACGTTCGATACCGAGTCCCGTACTTCGAAAGGCCAACGGCCCTGCGCTGCATGGGACTGGTAGTGGGCTCCCCAACCTTCTAGACGGGCATCCGTGGTCACTACCTCCTGAGGAGGGATGACTATGTGTTTGCAATTGTTTAAGTTGTGGGGACCACAAGTCCACCAACGCAATGAGCGCCTGACTGTCTCCGAGATCCTGATCGTCTGGGTCATGGATGAACCATCCCACTGATGTAGGAAGGAGTTCTGCAGAGGTCTGGTGTGCCACTGCGCCCAACGGACCATAGGAATGGTCGCTGATAGGGAGCCTAAAAGGCTGAGGCATACTGTGGCTGACAGGGATCTTGCTAAAATGGCCTTCTTCACCTTCCGGACCAACAGGGAAGACTTCTCCGGAGGCAGCTGCACTGTATTCAACTGGGTATCTAGTTGGGCTCCTAAGAAGATCATTCTCTGGGTGGGCCGAGTCTGGTTCTTTTCCCAGTTTATCAGCCATCCCAGATTATGCAGAGTGGAGACGAGGATCCTCCGATGTTGTGACAGCGACTCCCGGCTGTCTGAGAGAAGGAGAATATCGTCCAGATAATGGTGGACTCGCAGCCCCCTCTCCCTCAGATGCGCGATAACAGGAAGAAGGACCTTTGTAAAGGTCCTGGGAGCCGTAGAAATTCCAAACGGAAGACTTCGGAACTAAAAGTGTCTGTGGTTTAGCGAAAAACGGAGGAATTTTTGGAGTTCTGAATGAATAGGGATATGGAGGTAGGCGTCCTGTAGATCTATGGAGAGCATCCAGTCCCCCAGATTTATGGCCTGGAGGATAGACTGGAGGCTCTCCATTTTGAAAGCAGTTTAATTTTTTTAGATCCAGGACCGGACATAGGTTATGATTTCTTATTTACTAGAAATAGAGGGGAATAGAACCCCTGACCTCTTTGGGATAGGGGCACCTCCGTAATTGCTTCCTTTTGGAGCAGATCCTGAACGTATCGAGTCAAGGCTAACCTCTTTTGCCGGGATGACGGGAGGTTTGTTGGGCAAAAATGGTCCCACGGGGGAAGTCCCCTGAATGACCATCTGTGCCCGATGTGAATGGTGGTTAACGTCCAGGGCTCACTTATCGTTTCCGCCCAGACCAGCGTGAACTTTGAGAGTCTGGTCCCCACCACTGCTGGCTGGGCGGACGCACCTTCAAAAGGACTTCTGGTTAGTAGATGCCGGGGTCCTGGGCTTCCGGAACTTCAGGAAGGACGTTTGAGGGGCCTTCCAGTTCCTTCTGTACTCCCTACCAGGCCTGTAGGACTTGGCATCCCTGTACCTGTCCGGGAGGTTACGCTTAAAGGGAGGAGGCCTCTGAAGCTTTGGCTTTCTATCCGAGGAGACGAGCCCTGATTTTCCGCCAGTAACCTTAGAAATAGCAGTCCAATTTGGTGCCGAAAAGGTTCTCGCCATCATAGGTGATGTGGCACCAATTGGACTTGGAAGCAGGATCTGTCACCCAGGGTTTGTGCCAGAGAGCCCGTCTGGCCATTACCGAGGACAACATAGCCCTGGATGCAGACTTAACAGCATCCACAGATGCCTCTGCCACAAAATCCCCTGCAAGGCTTAGTTCTTGCAGGGCCCTAACTATCTGGTCCTGATCAGCGTCCTCAGATACAAGCTTTTCTGTGCTTGTTGACCAACTGGCAATAGCCTTACCCACAGCTGCAAGAACCACTGCTGGCCTGCATACGCCTCCTGCTGCTAGGTAAGCTCTTTTGAGATTAGTATCGATCTTCCTATCCAGGACATCCTTGAATGAAACGGCGTCCTCGATAGGGAGCGTAACGTGCCTGACCAGGCGCATGAGGGATGCATCCACCACTGGCGGGGACACAAGAGATTTAATTTTAGCCTCCTTTAGAGGATATAGTTTGGCAAGCCGATTGTTAAGACTTGCTTTCTTCTCGGGTCTCTGCCACTCGTCTCTGATAAGTTCCTCCAACTCATCAATGAAGGGGAAGGCTTCGGGTTCTCTCTTCAGGTTCGGGAAATATTTTCTCCTTTTGGGTTGGGCCTCCTGGGGTTCCTCCCAGCTAATGGCCTCCTTCACTGACCTCACAAAAGGCTCTATTAGGGAGAAGTCAAAGCCCGCTGAAGCCTCTAGTTCTTCCTCATCTGAAGGAGAAATATGCTCTCTGGAAGTACTTGGGGGAGCCGGTGAAGCACCACGTGGAGATAACTCTGTGTCCGGAGCGACACGTGGGGCAGAAGACTTCATGAGCTCTCTGTGTTCTTGCCCTTTTTCTCTGGTGGCTTCTTCAAAGCACCTGCAGCATGCCAACCTGTCTAGAAGGGCTATGGCCCCGCATACCAGGCAGGTATTTTCAGAAGGATGGGAGTGGTGTGCTGGTGAATGGTGCCTCCGGTCAGGGGATCTTCTTCGGCAGGAATGGCTGTGCCTTGAACGAGACCTGGAGCGGCTCCTCCTGCGACTCCCTTTCCCTGAGCGATTTCACCTGCCCGAATGGCTCCGCCTATGGCCAGAGCGGCTTCTTCTGTGCGAGGAATCTCTGCGAGATGATCTTGCGGACCTGATGGGGCTAACCATTTAGGTAGCGTTAGTGCGTCCTGCTCTCTTTTTCGATCTTCTCTACTTACCAAACTCCTCCCCTCTTACCTATTATGCCGGTGGTGATCTGCTGGAGCAGTGGTCTCCATGGATAGGAAACAGAGGAAGCCTGAAGACACAGGTAACACAAAAAGGGTAAGGAAGAGAAAGCCACAACAGAAACAAGAGGGGAATAAAGAGTAGAAAAAAATACAGGGGAGATACTTGCCAAACAGAGAGGCAACACTGGGACAGAAAAAACAAAAATGCAGCAGTCAGGAAATTCAGCTGAGCACAAAAACAGGCAAAAAAGGCATCTGCATTAAAAAAAGGCATCTTCCCCATTTAAAATTGGAGCCGAGGTCACGACCTGCCCGCACAAGCTCAGTAGCGCCGTGCGGCCGCCGGCGCCATCTTGGAAAAGGGAAAAGACATAGATAGATATACACAGGCTGCCCAAAGTGCACAGTGAGCATGTGCAAAGCGGCAGAGTGACCAGGAAGAGTGCTGATGCTGCTGTGGGACTACAGAGCTCAGGAAAAAGTAAAATATGGCAGAGAGGCAACACTGGGGTAAAGGCACCAGACAACCTAAGGTGACAAGAGATACTGAAGGCAGAGAGTATGCTGTCAAGCTGCAGACAGTGGCACCAGGGAGGAAGAGGAAAACCGGAGACCACCGCAGGTACTAAGCCTGTTTAAGGCTTAAAGACCAATCTTTTTGTTATATGCCTTCAGCCTGTTTAAGGCTTACTTCCAACGGCTATAGAGGCAATGCTCTGTTTGCAGAGAAAAAGTATTCATACCCCTGAGATCACCAGAGTGGGGTTCCTTCCATTTAGCTTCCTTTAGAGGCTGTACCGGTAAGGAATTCCACCCAGGAAAGGCTAGAACCTGGCTGGGGCAAAACGGTAAGAGGGTGATGATCCGTGCGGTCCCAACAGGTGAGGAAAAATAAGAGAATACCGGGGCGGGGGGCGTATCTTCATCTTATAGCTATGTGGTCCTATCAGGTTGTGGGGGCGGAGTCACAACCCAGAGTGTATGCTGCCATGATGCGACAGGAAAGTATATTGAGGAAATCGTTGATGGCGTATATTAATGAAAAACTGTTTTCATTTATTTTTAGCTCAGTTGCTTCAGAGGAATTTCAGTCTGCACTCCAGTCACATCTTTATATACGGTATCCTTTCTTATTTTATCATCTTCACTATCTGTTCTTTTAATCATTTGCAGTGTACATAATGACAAATCGGATTCTTCTTATCACTTTTATGGAGCAGCAAATGTAAATAGGATGATTGGTTTGTTACAGGCAATATACAATTTCTTTCCTCCAGTTTTTACTTCTGCACTTCAAAGGATATAACACATAAGTAACTGGTCCACCCAGTCATTACATCTGTTTTATTTGTTTTAAATGTCTTCTGCTTCCTGTCTAATGCCCCATACATACGATCAAAAACTCAGTCAGAAAAAACCTGGATAGTTTTTCCGAAGGATTTACGCTCAAGCTTGGCTTGCATACACATGGTCACACAAAAGCTCTCTGAACTTTCAACCGCCAAGAACGCAGTGACGTACAACACTATGACAAGCCGAGAAAATTAAGTTCAATGCTTCCGAGCATGCGTCAAATTGTTTCCGAGCATGTATAGGAATTTTGCACATCGGAATTTGTACAGATGATCGGAATTTCCGATCTGAACTTTTTTCGACCGAAAAAAGAGAGAACCTGCTCTCCGGTAGAGCATACACACAGTCGCATTTTCCGACCAAATGCTCTCATCGGTCTTTTGCTGGCAGAATTTCCAAACGTGTGTACGGGGCATAACTGTATTACAAATCAAGACTAATCGTTGCAAGTTGTGTTTCTTTCCCTGTGTGTTTTTTTTTGGGGGGGGGGGGGGATTTTGGGGTTGGGCATGGGTGGTTTAGCTATACTCATCAAGTTAATCTAATATAGAAGTATGTGTATTTCACTTTTTAAGTAGCTTGGCCTGTACTTGGGTGGAGCTCGGACAGCAGGAGATATATTTTAGCATAGTCCTGTGTCTTGTGTTAAATGTGTACCATTTATGTATTTTAATATATAGAATAAATACATTTATTTTAATAAAGTTGAGAGGTGTCATGCATCCATATATGTAAAGGAGGGGTTGAGCCCATATCCATTTACTGTGAGTTTTTTTTTAGTATTGGTTTGTTACAGACAATATACATTTTCTTTCCTCCAGTTTTTACTTCTGAACTTCAAAGGATATAACACATACAGTAAGTGACTGGTACACCCAGTCATTACATCTGTGTTTTTTTTTTTTTTTAATATGACTTCTGCTTCTTGTCTAACTGTATTACAAATTGTTTCAAGTTGTGTTTCTTTCTCTGTGTCTGCAGCCAGAAAGTGCTTTCACCCTGTGACTTAAAGCAGGTCTACATTGTATCTGAAAAACACAAAACAAAAATACTATTTAATAAATTGTTAGTGTTCAAAGCAAATCCCTCCATCCATCCATGTCTCCATACTTTATTTTAATGAGAAATCACTTTGAAAAACACCCCCTGGCATTTCTGGTTGTGGTCATCTTGAGTAAGGGCAGATGATTCATGCAGCATTTACTTCCTGGAATCAACCTCACCTTAGCTCAGGCATGCACGCAGGAGGATGTGCTTAGCTGAGAAAACCTCTCCTCTCCTCCTGAAGACTCCTGGGATGTATGTCATAATTTGCCTTAGGCAAAGAAAGCAGGGTGTAACTGAAGAAATAATTGAAAAAAGTTTAAAACAAGTAAATATAATATACCTTCCTTTCTATATACTAATGCTAGTAGTATATGGATTAACCACTTACCGACCGCCTCATGTACATATATGTCGGCACTTTGAAGAGGGATATCTCGGTAACGGCAGCAGCTACTGCCACAACCAACATATCCATCGTTACAGGAGGCGGCCGTGTTTATCATAATGGTGGTCTCCGTAGCCGTCGGTAGCGGCGGAGGCAATCGGGTCCTGCACACTGCTGGATATGGAGACAAGTGAGGCTAAGATAGCCCCCACTTGTCTCTATACCATAGGAGGGCGGAAGCGACTACAACACAGGGTGACACAGTGATGTAGTGGTTAGCATTCTAGCAGTAAAAAGAGTCGCTGGTTCAAATCCCAACCACGACACTACCTGGCTGGAGTTTGCATGCTCTCCCTGTGCCCGCGTGGGTTTCCTCTGGGTACTCCAGCTTCCTCCCACACTCCAAAGACATGCAGGTAGGTTAGTTTGCTTCTGTCCAAAATTGGCCCTAGTATATATAATGGGGACCTTGGATTGTGGGCTCCTTGAGGGTAGGGACCAATGTGAGTGTGCAATGTACAGGGATAGAGACAATTGTAGACACTCAGGTTGAACTGGATGGACTGGTGTCTTTATTCAGCCTTATAATGTAACTATGTAACTGTAACTAGAGCGTCACTTCCGCCCATACCTCTTAACCACTTTAAGACCGGACCATTTTGCTGGTAAATGACCAGAGGTCTTTTTACACTTTGGCACTGCGCTGCTTTAACTGGTAATTGCGCGGTCATGCAATGTTGTACCCAAACAAAATTTGCGTCCTTTTCTTCCCACAAATAGAGCTTTCTTTTGATGGTATTTGATTGCCTCTGCGATTTTTATTTTTTGCGATATAAACGTAAAAAGACCGCAAATTTTGAAAAAAAATGATATTTTCTACTTTTTGTTATTAGAAAAATCCAATAAACTCAATTTTAGTCATACATTTAGGCCAAAATGTATTCAGCCACATGTCTTTGGTAAAAAAAAAGTCAATAATTGTATATTTATTGGTTTGCGCAAAAGTTGTCACATCTACAAACTAAGGTACGTTTTCTGGAATTTACGCAGCTTTTAGTTTACGACTGCCTATCTCATTTCTTGAGGTGCTAAAATGGCAGGGCAGTACAAAACCCCCCCAAATGACCCCATTTTGGAAAGTAGACCCCCTAAGGAAATTGATAAGAGGCATGTTGAGCCCATTGAATATTTTATTTTTTTGCCTCAAGCGATTGAATAATGACAAAAAAAAAATTTTTTTTTTTTTTTTACACAAAGTTGTCACTAAATGATATATTGCTCACACATGCTATGGGCGTATGTGAAATGACACCCCAAAATAAATTCTGCTGCTTCTCCTGAGTACGGGGATACCACATATGTGGGACTTTTTGGGAGCCTAGCCGCGTACGGGGCCCCGAAAACCAAGCACCGCCTTCAGGCTTTCTAAGGGCGTAAATTTTTGAGTTCACTTCTCACTACCTATTACAGTTTTGAAGGCCATAAAATGCCAAGATGGCACAAAACCCCCACAAATGACCCCATTTTAGAAAGTAGACACCCCAAGCTATTTGCTGAGAGGCATGTTGAGTTCATGGAATATTTTATATTTTGCCACAAGTTGCGGGAAAATTACAAACTTTTTTTTTTTTTTTTTTTTTTCACAAAGTTGTCACTAAATGATATATTGCTCACACATGCCATGGGCATATGTGAAATGACACCCCAAAATAAATTCTGCTGCTTCTCCTGAGTACGGGGATACCACATATGTGGGACTTTTTGGGAGCCTAGCCGCGTACGGGGCCCCGAAAACCAAGCACCGCCTTCAGGCTTTCTAAGGGCGTAAATATTTGACTTCACTCCTCACTACCTATTACAGTTTTGAAGGCCATAAAATGCCAAGATGGCACAAAACCCCCACAAATGACCCCATTTTAGAAAGTAGACACCCCAAGCTATTTGCTGAGAGGCATGTTGAGTCCATGGAATATTTTATATTTTGCCACAAGTTGCGGGAAAATTACAAACTTTTTTTTTTTTTTTTTTTTTTTTCACAAAGTTGTCACTAAATGATATATTGCTCACGCATGCCATGGGCATATGTGAAATGACACCCCAAAATAAATTCTGCTGCTTCTCCTGAGTACGGGGATACCACATATGTGGGACTTTTTGGGAGCCTAGCCGCGTACGGGGCCCCGAAAACCAAGCACCGCCTTCAGGCTTTCTAAGGGCGTTACAGTTTTGAAGGCCATAAAATGCCAAGATGGCACAAACCCCCCCCAAATGACCCCATTTTGGAAAGTAGACACCCCTAAATTTAGGGGTACACTAGTGAGACTAGGTAATAAATGGCGGGTGCCCTGAAACTATAAAAAAATAACTAACCAACCAGCGTCACCTGTAACAGTTATATGGTGATCACTGGTGAAAGGGTTAACTAGGGGGCAATCAGGGGGCTTTATGCGGTAGTATATGGGGGTCCCTGGCGCTATAAAAAGCTGCGGCGAACCTAAATACCTACTTGCCTAACTAGCGTCACCTGTGACACTAATACAGCGATCAGAAAAACGATCGCTTATTAGGCTGGGTTCACACTGGAGCGATGCGGGAACGCCACGAATGCGCGGCGGGTTCCCGCATCGCATGCCTCCCGGCGGCAGTTCACACTGCCCTATGCGAACTGCTGGGAGTGTCAGTGAAATGTTACTGACACCCCCAGATCAGTTCGCATATCGCAGTGCGATCTGAAAACTCGGATCGCATGGTGTGAACACCCATGCGATCCGATTCTGCTGCGGGCCAAAAAAAGGGTCCCGTGCGAATTTGCGGCGGGTGCGGCGGGTGTGGCGGGTGCGGCGAATGGCTGAACTCGAATCGCACAGAGATCGGATGTGATTTGCACTGCAGTGCGGTGCGAATCACATCCGTTCTCAAACCGCTGCAATCTGAACCCAGCCTTAGTGACACTGGCGACGGGGGGTGATCACGGGGTTAAACCTTTATTGGGGGGGTTAGGGGGGTACCTTAGAACTAAAGGGGGCTAACCCTAACTGCCCTAACAGTTATTAGTCACAAATGACACCCGCCGGGTGATCAGGGGGTTAAACCTTTATTAGGTAATAAATGGCGGGTGCCCTGAAACTATAAAAAAATAACTAACCAACCAGCGTCACCTGTAACAGTTATATGGTGATCACTGGTGAAAGGGTTAACTAGGGGGCAATCAGGGGGCTTTATGCGGTAGTATATGGGGGTCCCTGGCGCTATAAAAAGCTGCGGCGAACCTAAATACCTACCTGCCTAACTAGCGTCACCTGTGACACTAATACGGCGATCAGAAAAATGATCGCTTATTAGGCTGGGTTCACACTGGAGCGATGCGGAAACGCCGCGAATCCGCGGCGGGTTCCCGCATCGCATGCCTCCCGGCGGCAGTTCACACTGCCCTATGCGAACTGCTGGGAGTGTCAGTGAAATGTTACTGACACCCCCAGATCAGTTCGCATATCGCAGTGCGATCTGCAAACTCGGATCGCATGGTGTGAACACCCATGCGATCCGATTCTGCTGCGGGCCAAAAAAAGGGTCCCGTGCGAATTTGCGGCGGGTGCGGCGGGTGTGGCGGGTGCGGCGGGTGCGGCGAATGGCTGAACTCGAATCGCACAGAGATCGGATGTGATTTGCACTGCAGTGCGGTGCGAATCACATTCGTTCTCATAAACCGCTGCAATGTGAACCCAGCCTTAGTGACACTGGCGACGGGGGGTGATCACGGGGTTAAACCTTTATTGGGGGGGTTAGGGGGGTACATTAGAACTAAAGGGGGCTAACTCTAACTGCCCTAACAGTTATTACAGTCACAAATGACACCAATGCAAAAAAAAAAAAAAAAAAAAAAAAATGACATTGGTGTCACTGTGACTGGGGGGCAGGGGTAATTGGGGGGGTGATCGGGGGGTAAAGGGGGGGTGTGAGTGTGCCTGGCATGTTCTACTGTGTGTGTAGAGTGTTGGTGCAACTCACCGATCCGCTCTCCTCCGTGTCGGAACGGAAAATACCGACACGGAGGAGAGAATACATCACTTCCTCTCCTGTGTTTACATTACAGGAGAGGAAGTGATGTCACGGGGGATTTCCATTCGTCGAGAGCGATCGCGAGGGGGTGGCCATGAATGAATGGCCGTCCCCTCATCCCTGATCTCTCCCGAACGAATGCCGACCGCCGCAGGCACCGGGGGGGGGCCCGATCGGGCCCCCCACCCGCGGGCAGGCATGGACTTATATATACGCCAATATGCCTGCCCGTGCCATTCTGCCGACGTATATCGTCGTGCGGCGGTCGGCAAGTGGTTAAAGGAACATTTTTTCAAATGACATTTTTTTTTATTGCCTTTAAGTCCAAATATGAGATCTGAGGACTTTTTGACCCCAGATCTCATATTTAAGAAGACCTGTTATGCTTTTTTCTATTACAAGGGATGTTTACATTCCTTGTAATAGGAATACAAGTGATCCAGATTATTATTTTTTTAAACGGTGTAAAAATAAATAAAATCAAGTAACATAAATAAGTAAAAAAATTTTTTTTTTTAAAAACACCCAATCCCGACAAGCTTGCTCACAGAAGCGAACGCATATGTGAGTAGCGCCTGCATATGAAAATGGTAGTCAAACCACACATGTGAGGTATCACCGCTATCGGTAGAGCAAGAACAATAATTCTAGCCCTAGACCTCCTCTGTAACATAAAACATGCAACCTGTAGAATTTTTTAAATGTCGCTTATGGAGATTTTTGAGGGTAAAAGTTTGACGCCATTCCACGAGCGGGCGCAATTTTGAAGCATGATATGTTGGGTATCAATTTACTTGGCGTAACATTATCTTTCACAATATAAAAAAAAATTGGGCTAATTTTACTGTTTTCTTATTTTTTTATTCAAAAAAGTTAATTTTTTCCAAAAAAAGTGTGCTTGTAAGACTGCTGCGCAAATACTGTGTGAAAAAAAGTATTGCAATGACTGCCATTTTATTCTCCAGGGTGTTAGAAAAAATACAATATATAATGTTTGGAGGTTCTAAGTAATTTTCTAGCAAAAAAAACAGTTTTAAACATGTAAGCACCAAGTCTAAAAAAGAGGTCTGGTCCTTAAGTGGTTAATAATAGTCAATGTTGATTGAGAGAATCAAGTTCCGCTTTATTGGCTAAGTTCACCTCTTCGGGGCAGAATTTCACTTTTCATAATAAATAGAAGTGTTTTCTATTGTAATTTTCAACCCAGAAGTCCCAATGTGCTTATCTCTCACTTGCCTCATCTATAGAAGCGTTGACCTTTCATCTATCTGTTTGGGTGTTTATAAATGCTTTTTGATTCCATCACTTCCTGTAGATTGTACCCCACCATGCCCTTTCTTGCTTCATCACAGAAGAGGGAGGGATAGAGTGTGTTCACCTGTCTGGACCACATCTCCCTCATTACTATGCTAACTCTTTAATTTTCCACCCACTGTCTGTACAATCTGATTGTACAATCACCCTGTCAGGTCACCTTGAGGCCAGGTGACAGATGCACACCGTAGGGATCAGGAGTGCACCGCAAGGTTGTTGACCCTACGGCTGACTGCTGCGGACGGTGGTCAAGGTGATAAGGAAGGCAGGGCTGCCAGAATACCAAGATGGATCCCACCGGGGTTAAAGCGTAAGATTCCCTGGGGAGCGGAATCTAAGAGCCAGCAGGTGTTCACCAGAGCCTCTAGTGGTGAGGTTGGACTGGGCTACAACTGGCTCCAGGATGCGACCCCCAGGGTCCCCCAGCTCACGCAAACAGTAGGCAACAGGAGGATAGGGATAGTGAGGGATAAAGCGAAGGACGGGGCCACAAGCAGACAGGAATAGTCAGGGACACTCCAAAAGGTCAGGATCACAGGCAAACAGGGATAGTCAAGGACACGCCAAAGTCGGTAACGGAACAACAGAAGAGCACACTGCAGGTAACAGGAAGCTAAACACACAAAGGTTGATCAGCAGGGTTGGCCTGCAGTGCACAGGTTAATATAGAGTTCTCTGATAGGAGCTAGGGAGGAGCCATGCCAGAGTATGGATTACAAAAGCAGTCAGGTGAGGGTCGGCTGGTCTCTAGAGATGAACACATGGAGACAGGTAAGCAGACGAACTCTATTGCATAACCATAACACACCCTTAGATATCCCATCAGCTATATTGTGCAAGGGCCTGTCTGATTTTATACAAATTGAATGAATTGCTCAGGTGTGTCCTCCTAGTCCAAAGTTCTGGTAAATCTAGAGGAAATTGTACAAAGATTGTGCAATCAGATTGCATAGTGTATGGCCATCTTTATACAAATACATAGGATTCCCACATGCGTTGTTTTTGGGAATTTTGGAACATTTTCGCTCATCAAGCATAGGGCAGCCCATTTACTTGAATGGACAGCCCTACCTGCAACAATTACCCAAAGAGGCTCCAGAACGTTTATTGGAGCCAAGTGTGGTGCATTTTTGCCACACTCTGTGGTGCATTTGCCGTGCATATATATAAAAATTATGCTTGCTACCCGCACTTGGGTTGCCTTGAAGATGTAATGACAACGCAAGCACAAAGCATGGCAAATCGTGCTTTTTAAGAGCAGCTTGCCATCTGTTCGGAAGTGCATGGATGTGAATGAAATCTCATTATTCTTGTGTAAACAAACCCCATTTGATGTTTAGGCCCCACTCACATCTAGTGTAGTGGAAGCAAGCTTTTTTTTTTTGGCTCATTTTTCTCATGACACGCATAGTGGAGCCCTTTGATTTCAATAGGCTGCCCTTCAGGTGGCAAAGGAGCTCATGGGACATTTTGGCATGTTGCAGTTTGTATATTTTTACTGTGCATTTTGCTGAGTTTGTCTGTGTTTGCAGTGCCACTAACAATTAATGGCACCGAAAGTGGCACTAGTTAATTTTAGGTGTATAAAGGTGGCCATACACTATATAATTGGATTGTAAAATCTCTGTATGATTTCCTTAGATTTACCATTAGATAGGTAGACACACCATCTATCTAATTACTCTATGCAGGCCCTTGCACTACATAGTTGATGGTAGATCTAAAGAAGATAGTACAAGCAGATTGTATAGTGTATGGTGATCTTTACAGAACTCATGACATAATTCTCCTGTTTTCAATAGTATAGATCATATCCAAGGTAGTTATCTGATCACTCAGCTCCTGCACATTCTGCCAAAAGAACGATCTATACAAGATGAAAGTAAGGGAGAAAAAAAAAACATGGCTGTGTATTATTGAGAACGGTGATCACTGATTGCATTGTAAAACCATGCACCTGAGGAAGTAGTTGGGAGTGACTTTCTGGAAGGGGAGGGAAGCTGCAGGGTGTGTGCTAATCAGGTCAGCTGGGGACTCTTAACAGTTTTCACATCCTAAGGTTTGTCCAGGAAGTAATGGAAAAGCAACGGAGATTTATTTTTTTATACAAGCTGGACACTGAGGTAAGGGCTGTGTAGGATCAATAGAAACGTTTTCTTTTTTGCAAAAGAACATTAATGCTATATTGGTTTACAGAGGAGCAGGAATTTAGAAAAAAAAGCAGTCTTCGTCTTTAAAGGATAAGTTCAATTTTTCTAGTAGAATTTTACAATTAATGACACCAAAAGTTTGACTACTTAATTTTATGTCTATAAAGGTGGCCCTACACTACACAATCTGACTGTATATTTTCTGTACAATCTAGTTTACCAAAACGATATACTAGGAGGACACACTTATTTATCCATTCACTTTCGCAGTCAGGCACTACATCATTGATGGTAGATCTATAGGAGATTGTACAATCAGTTTGTAAAGTGTATGGTGAGCTTTACAGACTTCCAGGGACACACTTCTCCTGTTTTCAATATTACAGCTCTGCTACACATTCTGTAGGCTGTTATGTGATCACTCAACTACTGCACACTCTGCCAAAGGAACAATCTATGCAAAAAGAAAGTAAGTTACAAAATGATGATCAGCAGAATCTGACTGTGTATTCAGGGAAAATGTCTGCATGAAACTGCAGAGGTAAACAGGAGCAATCTTCTGGAGGGGGAGGACATGTGCAGGGTGTGTGTTCATGAGGTCAGCTGCTGAAGTACTTCCTTCTAACAGTTTTCTCATCCCAAATACCAGGACGAATACCAGGAAGAAGTTTTCTGTAGGAGACACTTGAGCCTAAGGGATAGCCTGCTCTACAATATTGAGAGTTTTTCTTCTCTGCAACAGAGGTACATTAATGGTATATTAGTACATAGAAAAGCTGGGATTTAGAAAAAAAAAGGTGAATTTAGTCTTTATTATTGTATTTTTATTTGATTATGCAGAATTGCTGAATACATATGTTAGCTAGCATAAAAGAAGATTAAAACATAATATTAGTTACTATTTAGAATGTCCATGGAAATTGTGCTGTTGTCATAAAAGCAATAATTATATATCCTGTCTGTGCAATAAGCTATAATGAAGTTTGCCAGGCAACTCTTTGGTGTCTATAGGTTTATTAAAGTGTATTTGCCAATAAATATCAAAGGTTACAACTGCTTCAAAGAAGGTAACAGCAGGAGTACCATCATCCTATATAATAGTAACTGCATTCTTTTCTGCTAAGAAGCACTGATTTATATCTAACCATCGCTATTTCTAGAGGTTCCATGTGGGCACGATAATGATAATGTGTATAAGTTTTCATTAGGACTAATTGTATACTTTTATAGTTCTCGTGAACATTTGCCCTCCTATGGTTTTATGTAACAGATTTATTGTAATATCTACTCAAGATCTCATAAGGGAAGATAGTTTCCACCTATGCTGCTTTACATAATTTTTCACTCCCAGCACGAGGAGTAGAATGTTCAATGGAAACTATCTGAGGCCAATTTAATTAGAGGAAAGATACATGTGTTCTGAACCCACCACACAGCAGACCTATACTATTACACTATATAGGAGTGGAACATGAATCTTAGTTCACCAGTGTATTGTTTATAATCATCTGGCCCCATAAAGTTGAGCTTATTATGCAATAGGCAAATGAAGCTTTATACCTTGAACTGAATGAAAGCGTTCTTAACCTGCTTGACTGAATGAGGTTAGATGGTGAAAGACTAAGCTGTGTCTTCTATTCCGTGCATCTATGCTTGCAGTGCATCGCAGAGCAATGGGTGGTCCAAAAATGCCCAAAAGTGCACCCGACTGCATGCCCAAACGTAGTGCTTTCTGAATAGTATCACTGCTTTGTGCTCCATAAAGGATAGAGGAGGCTATCATGCTTTTCAATGCAGCAGATACGCTTTGCACATAAGATGTCTTTACTATTAAAGGCTAAGTTCACCTTTGTTCACCTTTTTAATTCCAGCTCCCCTATGTACCAATACAGCATTAATGTACTTCTTTTGCAAAAATAAAACAAACGGCTTTCCATTTATTCTACACACGCTTACCTCACTCTCTTCATGGCTGTTCAAAAATATTTATCCATTACTTCTGCCTTACTTCCTGGACAGACTTTAGGTCATGACACAGGAAGGAGTTGTCCAACTGTGGGTAGATGATACAAGGTGTGTGCTAATGAGATCAGCTGGTCAACTCCTTCCTGTATCATGACCTAAAGTCTGCTCAGGAAGTACGGCAGAATAAATGGAGCATGTTTTTTTTTTTTTCTTTTTTTTTTCATTCACAGCCAGTTCCTACACTGACACATAATTTGTTTAGTTTGCACCTGTTACTACTGATATTCACTCCCACTTGGCGGGGTCCGCTCATTACATAGGGAGCATTTAAACACACTTCTTTCATTCACAGTCAGTTCTCTGACTGGTACACATCTTGTGCAGTCTGCACCAGACTTCACTGGTCCTTACTCCTATATCAGCAACACCAGGTAACTAACTACCACTATCATTATGACATTAATTTCATATGTGGGTTTTAATCCGAGGATTTTACCAATTTCTGGGGACTTACGCTGTTTTGATATTAGTTTATACTAATTTTATTCGGGCTCTTCTCTTAGATTAGCTTTTTATATTTTCAGTACTACCGTATTTGGTATTTCATATTTTTATTGATCCACAGACTGGTGCCCATCTGTCCCACTGTTCCAGATAGTCTGGGTTACACCTACATTCATTCTCCCTGTGTTCCTGTTGGACGCTATTACCACAGCTTCCGGGCTAGGCATTCATTTCAGCCCTAGCACCCTGGTGGTGTGTTTGTTTCACACTAAGCAGATATGTGAGTCTTACAGGGATGACTATTTTATCCTCCCTGTATGTATATTCTTTCTTTTCCAATTTTGTCTATGAATGGTTGATTTTGATATACTTACCTCTCCTTATAGATGTATCATGCATGCGCCCCTGATGATTGGATAGATCCCATGAAATGCGTCTTTGGATCCAGGCAATACTGTGGATTATAACTGTTGTATTATAGTGATTTTTTATTATTGAGAACATTCTATACATTCTTTTAACATGTAAATGTTTTTGGATACATGATTTGTTATATTATGTGCCACTATTGCATGTATTGTCTGTTATGTACCTACTCAATCATGGCAAATTAATAAATACTTGTTCATGTTTTCAGTTTGACTCCTTCGATTAGCTACAATATACATACCTCATTTAAAGTCCTGACCCTCTTTCTTTATGAAACATCCATGAAGTGAGTAAGGTAAATGTGGGGAGAATAAATGGAAAGTTGTTTTATTTTTGCAAAAAAAGTGCATTAATGCTATTTTGGTAGGGGAGGATAGGGGAGCTGGAATTTACAAAAAAAAAGATGAACAAAGGTGAACTTAGCCTTTAAGAAAACTCCTCTTGGGTAGTATTTGATGGACATTTTTTGCAACACCCCCTTAATAAAAGACTTCATTTTTAAAACCTTATTTTACAATGACATGGTCAACAGCACTGTTGGCTCTACCAAACACTTTCTAATATGTTACAGGTATTTTCAGTAAATTTATAGTTGAAACTTTTACGTTTGAAAAGCCATCCCATATCAACACTACCACGTGCAAAAATAAGACATGACATACAAGTTGTATTTTTCCTGAATTTATACTGTTATCAATAACATGCATTAATAAAATGTTCGTATATTTCAGTAAATACAAAGAGAACTGTATATATATAGGTCAATGGCTGAATCATATCACTTTTCCCCTAATATTTCCTTCATTAAGTTGTGTAGGGGGATCACTTTGTTTTAGGAGAGGGCTTTTAAGCTCTCCAAAATGCCCACATGGTGGGGATGTTTCTTTATTATTTTCTGTGATCTGTGGGCAGATGGGAAGACTGATGAACATACAAGTGGCAGAGCTGTTAATTCTTAACTTGTAAGAACAGAGGAAACAGCTTGGCACAGAAATATCTCTGTAGGAAGAACACACTATGTGGATGTAGAAAATTTCAGAAATGAATCCCAGTACTGTCAGATGGGATTGAGCCAAAACATCCATTTGGGCTAAAGGGCCCACGTATTCAAAGTTGATTGTTTCCATGAACATTGCAGATTTTTTGAAAAGCCCTTTAATATTCCTCTTTCAAAATTTAGATTGCATATATTTGGTGCATTTTAATCTTCTATTTTCCATGAGCACAGAGTTCCATTCAAATAACAGTGAACAGAATTTTGCCAGCTCTGCTTGTAATGGAGATCTTTAGGCTAGGTTTATTAGAACACATTCCATGCACATTTCCCGCACCGCATTTAAAATGCATTGCAGTTGCGATCTGCAGCGTGTGACAATGTTAACGACCCCCCAAATGCAGGTCTCAAAGGCAGTGCATTAGTACAAAAGTACCATCTGATCCAGTTGCAGTGCCTTTTCAAAAGTAGTGCATGCACAACTTTTGGTGCAACGCAGTGTGATTCGAGCCCATTCAAAATGAATGAGCTCTATTTTGCACCACACTGTATAGTATGTGAATTGCACAGGAATGCACAGCACGTTCCTGTGCAATTTATAGTGTGAACTGAGGCTTAGGAAATGTTTGATAATTTGATATATATATATATATGTATATATATATATATATATATATGTGTGTGTGTATATATGTATATATATATATATATATATATATGTGTGTGTGTATATATGTATATATATATATATATATATATATATATATATATATATATATATATATATATATATATATATATATATATATATGTAGCACTGATCCTCAAAGGAGCTGCTGAATTTGGTTGGGCCTGTGCTCTGCTATTAAACCCCCCACTGACTTGGCTCAGTCCCCTTGGCACAGCTGTGGTGCAATGTTGGTTTGAAGCTATTAGTGAAGGATGACCCCACAATGTGCAGTATAACAACAATATACCTTTGTTATTACCTGGGTATCCGATGTTCCGCCTGCTGGAAAAGGAACAACGCTCCATACCAATGGTACTTAAACAGGAACGTATGTTTACTGGAACTAATGTATAAAATAGTTATTACAATGTTTGTACTATCACACCAACATAGTGTAACAGCACAATAAACATTTATAACAGTTTGTACATTTACAGTTGTCTATGATGGTCTCTGAGAATGTGTCTCCAATTGGGACTAATGCTCAGAGTGAAAACACCTTACTCTGGGCACCTTCCCACTTCCAGCACACTCTAGTAACTACAGGAATGCAGGGTTAATTATGAAATACAACACAATTACTAGGGAGCTCTCCCTACTTTAAATGGGTGCAAGGCCTTGCAATGAGAAGTGCAGTCTTTGATCTTCTTTCTTCTGCTAGCTATTTGTGTTGTAATAATTGTAATCCAACAGTGGAACAAACAAGGGTTAACTTAAGGTGAATATTAAAGCTGTTCTTGTAGTGTGAAGTGTTACTGCCTCCGGTGTAATTGGCTTTAGATAACATAGTGTCAGTAGTATAGTGAAGAGTAGGCTTGAGGCCTGCTTAAACTCAGTCTTTTATTAGGCTCTCCTCTGTGGTACTACAGGTCCCAGCAACACTGTATTAAAGTACTAGGTGTGTGAAAGGGAGTTTAGGAAACTGTGGGCAGCAGCCCTCTCACCACATTGGCTGTGAAGAATGGAACAACTCCGCTTTGCTGGTCTGTCTTGCTTCTTAAAGGCCGGCGCCGTCACACCGCTTTGCTACACAATATGAACCAGGTCCCTCTGATGGCTAGACAGGTGTCTCTGGACCCTTCCCGATTCGGTCACAATGTCCTTTCAGCAATTAGGTAACAGACAGAGTCTTTAGTTGTTCCGCTCTGCAGTGGCTGTAGGCCGCGCTCTCTGGAGACCTCCTCACAGGCCCTTGTAGGCAGGCCACGTGTCCAGAAGAGAAAGAAAATGGCCGTGTGTGTCCTTTTATAGCCTATCCAGCATGCAGTTCAGTACTGAGTGATCATGGGTAGGTCACTCGGCATTCTGGGTAGGTAGGTCATAGCAGAATGTAAACAGACAGTCACTTCCTGTTACGTTTTTAATCCTCTAGAAAGGAAAATAATTGGAGTCCATTTCCTGTATTGGCCACTAGATGGTGCCAAATACTAAATTATAACATGGCTATAGATTAACATTGCATTATATTAGCAGGCAAAAATATCAGCGCTACATATGTATTTATAGATATATACATCTATATATACACAGCGGTTAAAATAAGTATTGAACACGTCACCATTTTTCTAGGTAAATATATTTCTAAAGGTGCTGTTGACATGGCATTTTCACCACATGTCGGTAACAACCCATGCAAGCCATACATACAAAGAAACCAAAACAGATAAGTTCAGAAATTACGTTATGTGTAAAAAATAGAATGACACAGGGAAAAGGTATTGAACACATGCAGAACGAGAGGTGAAAAAAGGCATGGAAAGCCAAGACACCAGCTGAAATCTGTCAATAATTAGAAAGCAATCCTGTCCCTTGTCAGTGCAAATTAATATCAGCTGGTTCAGTCTCCACTGATGGCCTATAAAAAGGTGTCTCATTACCAAGGTGTCACACAAGAAACATCTCATGATGGGTAAAAGTAAAGAGCTCTCTCAAGACATTCGCAACCTTATTGTTGCAAAACATACTTTTGCCATACAAAAGGATTTAGAAACTTTCCGAATGCTCCAGTGAGCACTGTTGGGGCCATAATCCAAAAGAAAGAACATTATTTCACCATAAACCAACCACGACCAGGTGCTCCTCGCAAAATTTCAGAGGAGTGAAAAGAATTATCAGAAGAGTTCAAGAGCCAAGGACCAGTTGTGGAGAGTTTCAGAAAGACCTGGAATTAGCAGATACAATTGTTTCAAAGAAAACAATAAGTAATGCACTCAACCATGGCATGTATGCACGTTCATCACCAAAGTTGGGCATCCCATAATTCCCCTACCCCATCCAAGTTATCATTCCTTAATAAAACAACAAAAATAACCCAAGGACTAATTTCTGTGTCTGAGTGAATAAAGGAAATGTTAAGTAACTGGCTGTGCAGCAGTGGGGAACCTTAACTCAGCTCTTATGAGGGGTGTGCTACGCTAGCTTTAGCTTAAATAATGCAGAGACTGGGAGGGGTGGCATACACATTTTTACAACAAAAGCAAATTTATCCACACACATAGGTTGGACTTGATGGACTTGTGTCTTTTTTCAACCTCGTCTACTATGTAACATTGTTGCAGATTGCATCGCTTTGCACTAGGTCAATCAATTGTCTATTATGTACTCTGTATCAGGTAACACAGAGTTAAATATGTTCAACTGAGCTTCAGCAAGCGAGAACAAATTGAACATAAATTGTATAAAAGGACTTGGAAAACGAAAGACAAGAGAAAGGGCGATGTACTCAAAAACTCGTTTCATCTTTAGAAAGACTGCTGCTTTGTCTCCTCAACTCAAATATGTTTATTTCAGAGACAATTAACTTGCAATTACCACACAAATAACGGCCATGAAGCAATTAGACAAAAAAAAAATTGAAAGTTGGGCCTGACCTCCGTTTGCTCTTCAAATGTAAGCTTTGTTTGGCTATGCCATGTGCGCAGAAACAATTTAATGGAGATTCTCCTTTTATCCAATGGTCTATGAGATTTTCAGAGGAAATACACACCAAAAAAAAAAAAAATAGTCTTATGCATTGCTCCACTTCACAGAGCTTGTTAGAGAATAAAAGTTTGTTGTCTGAAGTGCCGTGACATTTTAGAGAAGTTATACACAAAGATAAGCTGTAATTATTTCTAAAAAAATGTTTTCCCTTTTCTTCCTTTGCTTTTTTTTTTTTGTAGAGGGCTATCACATATTTCTCTGTTTTATAGAGATATGCTGTATATTGTTCATACTGAGTGTTCATACACACCCATAGCAGTGCTGTCTTTATTATTGATTGATTGATTGGACCCTGGGCAAACATTTTCTTGCCCTCCATGCAATTTCGCACATCACCTCAACATCGCAAAAAAACAAACACGCACATAGACTTATCTCAAAAAACGTTAATAATGTATACTGAAAGAACTGGTCCATACTCACTGATTGGTTGCTAGAGGTTACTGCACAACTTTACTGCTCACTGATTGGTTGTTAAAGGTTACTGCACATATTTACCACTCACTGGTTGGTTGCTGGAGGTTACTGTACATCATTACCACTCACTGATTGGTTTCTAGAGATTACTGCTTATCATTGTCGCTCACTGGTTTCATTTCCAGACACACTTTACTGAATATTGCAGGAGTTTGGAGCAAAAGTTCAGAATTCCCAGCATTTGCTGAGCGACAATAAAGCTTGTAGCCAATGTCTCACTGAAGGGTACAATCTTAGCATTGTTCCACCCACAGGTTACCCCGATCACCCCAGGCAACAGTAGATACTTCCAGACACACTTTACTGAATAATGCAGGAGTTTGGAGCACAATTTCAGAAGGCCCAGCATTTGCAGAGTGCTGGGCATCTTTGTGATCCAGTGTGACATGCCAAGTATTAGCAGAACCCTGAACGTATTTATAATCCCTGGGTGCGGTCTCTCACTGCAGTTGCCACGGGTGACAGCACATGGTGACAAGTCACTGAATTGTAGGATTAAGCACAGGTATCTGTCCCAGCACTGGTTAGGGCAAGTGGGCAGCAGGGGGCAGCAACTGTTAACTGCTCCCGCTAGTTGCTATGGGTAACGGCATTTATTTTGCATTACTGAATAGCAGGCAGAGCACATAAGTCCTTCCCCAGGGTTCAATTTCTCAATGATAGAGCCAAGCACAGTTCCTCGGCTCACTCAACCTCAGTTGCTAGGGGCAACGGCTGGCAGGTCACACTTGATCAAATGGTCCTGGGAACGAGCCCCCAAATGTAGCAGTACCCCCGCAGGGGCTGCTAAGTAAAATGGCCCACCTGTCACCTTGCCAAATTCCGGCATTCACTCCTCATAGTTTCATAGTTAGTTAGGTTGAATAAAGACACCAGTCCATCCAGTTCAACCTGAGTGAGTGTCTACAATTGTCCCTTTCCCTGTACATTGCTACACCCACATCGGTCCCTATCCTCAAGGAATCCAAGGTCCCCATTCATATACTAGGGCCAATTTTGGACAGAATCCAGAAGCCAATTAGCCTACCTGCATGTTTTTGGATTGTGGGAGGAAACCGGAGTACCCGGAGGAAACCCACGCAGGCACAGGGAGAACATGCAAACTCCAGGCAGGTAGTGTCATGGTTGGGATCTGAACCAGCGACCTTCTTACTGCTAGGTGAGAGTGCTAACCACTACACCACTGTGCCGCCCAACCACTACACCACTGTGCCAGATATCCTCAGTCACTCTCAGGCAGAAAACAGTCCATGTGCTTGTTTTTGTTATTTATATTAGGGAATTTAGCTTGGATGGGGTAAGATGATTATGAGATGCCCAGCAAATTGTATATCAACCAATTAGATTGTATATGAATCAATTAGGACAACTATGTAAACTTCTCTGTACAAGTTACTACTTCAGTCTCCTCCAGCAATTTCCTTGCTTGCAAACTATTGCTCTCTCCCTCTCTTCCTCCTGCACAACTCACTCTCTTCCTTCTGCTTGCAGGAACAGCTAGCATGTGGTTAGGCCCAACACTGACTCAGCCAGGCCTAAGTAACTTGCCTTTTGCAGGCAGGGGCCATCGGGCCCCTTTAGTGTAGCAGAAAAAATAGAAAGTCTTTTGTGCTAGCTCTCCTATAGGTGGGCTACTGCTCCCAGTTCTCTTTAGGCCCTGCCAGCTCTCCTGGCTGCAGCTGCCCAAATTCACTGTCCATGACATTGCAATCCTCCCTACTGGCTCTGCACCTATCTTTTACTGTTTCCTCTCAGTCTTCTCTGGCATGCCTCTCCAGTCCTCCTGACTGCAACCAGTGGTTCCTTCCTGAGGACTTGCCTGACAGTACTAGCTCCTGCTGTCCTCTCTTGCTCCTCCTGTGCCTCCTGTTCAGAGCCTCCACAATTTCCTGGAGGGCTCCATCCTGCACCCGAGCTCCAGGCCCAAGGTCACCCCCCCAGACTGGGAGATCCCTCAAAGGCCCAGACAGCCTTGTACTCCATCCTCAGTTCTTCCACCCAACAACTCCTCCGCAGCTGGGCTGACTCTATGTATTTAAGGAGGCCTGACCCCTGCCAATCCAGGTTGTGGATTGGTCAGGGCTCCTTAACACACCCCAGGCAGCTCCACCTCTCCTATCCTCCTCTCTTACTAGTACCTTCCAGAAGGCTCTATAAAGAAGAGGATGGTCTTAGTGATGCTGCCTGTGAATTGCCAACTGCTAACTCTGAGCCACTGCCAGCCCACACAAACCAAAACAAACAGGCCTAGCTTCCAGCTAGACCTGCCTAAATTTGCCTACACTCACAAAAAAATAATCTAGTACCTACATATGTAGAGGGTGCTACAATTGGTATCAGTGGGGGGAATAGTGCCCCATCATTGGTGTCAGTGGGTTGAATAGTGCCGCCTCATTGGTATCAGTGGGGGGAATAGTGCCCCATCATTGGCATCAGAGGTCAGAATAGTGCCCCATCATTGGTGTCAGTGGGAGGAATAGTGCTCCATCATTGTTATCAGTGGGTTGAATAGTGCCCCATCATTGGTATCAGTGGGTGGAATAGTGCCCCATCATTGGCATCAGTTGGAGGAATAGTGCTCCATCATTGGTATCAGTGGGATGAATAGCAGGCCATCATTGGTATCAGTGGGAAAATTGTGCCCCGTCATTGGTGTCAGTGGGAGGAATAGTGCCCTGTCATTGGTATCAGTGGAAGGAATGGTGTCCCATCATTGGCATTGGTATCAATAGAGCCCCATCATTGGTGTCCGTGTCATTGTCTAACAAAGCTGACAAGGGTGGTGATGTTTTTGCCAGATGCTTACATAACTTACTACAGGGATTTATTACCGTATATGCAATGTCGTCCTTTGTTATGTATGGCATTCATCAGGTTGTTTTATAACATGAACAACAATTGGCACAATGAATTATTTGTCATTTGGTGAACCCAGTTGGTAATAACAAACCTTGGCATTTGCTTCATGGTGGATTTTTATCATTGTAAACCATGAAGCAGTTTACCAATCATTAGATGTGATGGTTACATTCATTTTCTTTTCTTTGGCTCCCCCTCCCCCCGCTTTCACATGGTGTTCTGGCTAAAAACACACCTCTTGTATTAGTAAGACACATCTCTGGAGGTATGAGCAGAGAAGGCACAGCTGACAGAAACCATGTCAGTGTTGGGGGGGGAAGGGAGTGGTAAATGTATTAGTAGATTTAGACCCACTAACAAATTAAAGCCAAACTCCAGCTCACACTATAACAGCAGTTACAGCAAAAAGTGCTTTTCTTTTGGGATACAGGTTTTGCATGAATAAATAAAAGCTGATCATTTTAAAGTGATTGTAAAGGTTAAAAAAATGTGCTTCAAAAATAGAAAACATGTCAACATGTCCTCCTCTTCTCAGGTTCCCTGCTGGCAATCCTGGCTCCCCCCCCCTTGCTGAGTGCTCCCAAAGAAAATGCTTCCTAAAGGCCACTTATGCAGGCTTGCTCCCGAACTGTGCTCTGTCTGTCCATTACCACACACAGTAAGGCTTTATCCCACCCCCTGCTCCCCTTTCATTGGCTGTGATTGACAGCAACAGGAGCCAATGGCTCCCTCTCAGCCAGTGAAGACAGAGAGAGAGAGAACAGTGATGCCGCTCTCCTGTACTAAAAAGTGGGCAAAGGACTAGTCACCAGTGTTGCCTGTAATCTCCCTGAAACAGACAGTTTCTCCACTATTGACTTATCAAGCCTACAATGTGCCATTGTGTGGAAGCCACCATCATGGTTCAGGCAGAGCTTTGCCTTCTTATGTTAAAATTGCCTAATGATGAGTGGTGACATGATATCCTATGGGGGATAGTTAAGCAGAAAGACAGATTAAGCAGTAGGGTGATTCTTGCAGTGCAGGTCCTCAGATACAGCTTCCTGTTCACCAAAGAGAACAATAAGCAGCACAGTGGTGACATTACTAAATTGCACTTCAAATTTACTGAGCAGCCAGAGGTTACAGTCCTTAGATGATCTCACCAGACAGATATACAGCTATGAAGCAGGAAGTGCACTGCTATTTTCAGAAGCAATTCAAGACAAAGTGTTTATATTGTGTAACAAAATGTGGACTGCGCTAACTACCAAAAAAATATATATATAAATAATTATGTGTATATCATTTTTTTACCACTGTGCTCCAATACAATGTGCAAAACAATAATAATACCACCAGTGCTATTTAACACAATTAAATGCTTTCAATGTCCAAAACAACTCTCAAATTAATAAGCCCCATAATAGTGGCAGGTCATAAATAACATCAATTCCAAAATATAAGTGAGATCAAATGCAATTCCTTCATTACAGTCCAAAATGGAAAAGAAAATAAATTTGTGAATAATCAGATGCTCCTATATGCACATGTGTGACTCCTGCCTCCGCAACAAAGTTCACCCTTCGTGTCACCACCACCTTACGAAATTGCCACTCACCAGATACCAAATAGAAGTTCGCCTTTGGTTCATTAAACGGATAACCACTCTTTATACACGATCTCTCTCCAGACAGTGATCCACTGATTATTCAAGCTCATAAGAAAACATGTAGAACCATCATACTGTAATATGTCTCAACTTATTTATTAAAAATGATTACAGATTGCACTCACATATTGCAGTGACAATAAGCCGACACTAAGCTTATCCAGCCATGAATACAGGGTACGCTTTAGACCAGCATGTGTTTCCCAACAGGTAACTTCTCTCTTGCATGTGTTCCAAGCCTCAGTCCCCTGTTACCGGCGTTCGCATTGTACACAGTCCCAGCAGCCTCTACGCATTTTGCAATCCCATTTGCGTCATCAGGAAGCCGTGTTCATATTGCAGGGTATTACTTAGGTACAATTAGCTTCCTATTCTGTAGCTATTCATTACTTTTGAAGTCAAGGTCCACTCTAGAGGAGAACTCTGCCCTCTAGAACAAAATATTATCAATGTGTTTTGTAATAAAAACTGTCAAAGCTGCATTTGTTTTATTAATGGGAAGGAATGTGTACTTTTTTATTTAAAATAATATTAGAAATAAATAAAGGAAACTAAACACAAATGTCCATGGATCTCATAAGGGGGCCAGACATGCATACATAATTTGTCATTAGGCCTTCCAGTCCATTGGGGGATTCATAAGCACAAGGCTCAGGGACAAAACGTTTGCATTGCATTTGATGCACCTGGTCTTATTCATCATGCAGAGGCGCAATTGGGGTATCTAAGCTGCCCAATCACTTGTTCCATGCAAACATGGCCAACAGACAAAAAATACGGTCATCTCATGTCTATAGGTGGTTCAGGTCTCAGCACTCTCAACTCACAACATGAGAAACAGAGCTGGTAGTACAAAGAACTGGATGGCTATACTGTCAGGATAGAAAAGATCTGTGCTGGAGGGCACCATAAGAAAATATTGACTCTAGAATTGGTGTTAGCATACCTGTTTTCTAATAATGTTATCATCACTAATACTGGTATTCATGCCAACAGACTGAATGAGAGATTCTATTGATAATGATGTACATCTGGGCCTTTATTAATACTTATGGGAAATAACTGTCTCAAATCTAATAAGCTCCAACGTGCACTGATAATTGACAGTTAAAGAAAAAAAAAGTTTGAATCTGGCTTGCATAGATACTAATTTCAAGAATATGTATGCTGCATTGATGCCCTGTAATCTAATTCTTTTAGTAGTAAAAGAAACATATATATATTTTTTTTTTAACTCTTTATTTTTCTATTTTTTTTTCACCAATACAAAACAACCATTGAGAGAACAATAATATATATACATGCTTCAACATATAATAACTTTTTTACAAAAATACCTGCTTTACCCTTTCCCCTTCACTTCCCCCCCCCCCCCCCCCCCACTAGTTTAGCCAACCACTAATTTCTTTTACTTTACATACAATTCTTATATACTTGCTGGGGAGGATTGTTATTTCTTATTTATTTATTTGCACCTTCTCCTTCTCTTTTCCACACATTATCCCATAAGACCGAATGCCACTTACTGCGCTCCTCTATACCTCCCTTTTGGTGGGCATCCCATCCTTCTCAGCCAAGGTTTCCAGAGTATTTTAAATTTATTACATTAACCCATTCTGCCAGTTTCGGAGCCTTCGATGATTGCCAATTAATCAAATTAATTTTCTAGCCTGAAACAGGCACCTCAGTACCGCTACCATAATATTTATTCACCCACATCTCTCTTCCATACATCCTAATAAGCAAATTTTGGCCTCCAGTTCTATTCTGATCCCAAAGGTTACATTGATAGTATCCAGTACTGTGGTCCAATACCTATGTAATTTCGGGCATTTCCACATCATGTGTATGAGATCACCTGTATCCTGGCATCTGGGACACTTATCATCTAATTTCCTCCCATACATATGCAGCCTCTTTGGGGTATGATAAACTCCATACACTAAAAATAAATGGGACATTCTCTGCGATGTAGAGAGTGACACCAATGGCCCTTGCTCTAGTATCTGTTCCCACTGTTCAGCTGTTATAATTCCTATATCTTGCTCTCATTTCCCTTTATTTTTCTCCACGTTTACTCTAGATATAGATCTACTACTAATCTGTAAATATACAAATGAAAGAATTGCGCTAAACGGATCGAAGAGTGCTGGGTGTTTTTTTCTACAATTTAGAGGCTGTGCATCAAAGAGATCAGCAGGATTGTCTGATGGTCCAGGAGAGATATATTTGTATTACAAGCTTTCTGTGACCCTCTGTAACGGGGGGTCATAGACTTCTGGTAAGAAGTAAATCTTTATACACTGGTGGTGGATTGAACACGGCTCACTTTTTGAAGATTAGATTTACTTATGGATGGACTTTATATATGTAAAAGAAATATTTTTTCTTTGAAATTTTTTCTTTGTACTTTTGCATGGGTACAGTCCATTTGCGTTAACACATGGACTTTTCATCTTTGGTTTTAAGGCCATTGTTTTTTGGCTTTTCATATCACTTCTGTGAGGATTTTTTTCACGTATGTTTTTCACTATATGTTATATATATATATATATATATATATATATATATATATATATATATATATATATATATATATATATATATATATATATATATATATAGCACATATATGTATAGGTTTGTGTCCTAACACTTTTTTTTATAATTTTTGATATGTATTATTGTATTATATTTTTCTCAATATTGTTAGCACAATTTTGGGGATTTTTCACACAATTTAATTATTTTGTGTCACTGGTTTAGCGCAATTCTTTCATTTGTCTATTTACCCTTACTGTAGTTATGTTATACAGCAGAGTTGCAGCTTCCAATAGAGCGCTATAGAAGATCTATTTTTCCAGCTATAGACGCACCATAAGTGCGTTTTTTACTGTAGCGCAGTTTCTTTTTTCTATACTCTTTAATCTGTAAATATAGCTCTGAAATAATACCTTTAAATGTTCCTTCCTTAATTAACCTTTGAAGATGTGGAATTTTTTGCCATATCACTGGTTGTGTTTTAAATTGAGCTTGGAGGGCGTATTATTTATAAATACCTGTAAAATAAGGTGTGAGGTGCTCCATATTCTCTACTCGACTCTGGGAAGGATTTCAATGTGCTGTCCCCATATAACTGTATCCCCCTAGTTATGCCCAGCTTCTCCCATTCCCTAATCTTCCCCATAGCCTGGATTTTCTGCAAATGTTTATTACCCCATAAGGGGGAGTATTCCGTTAGACCAAGGATATACAATTTGTGGACCTCCAGCTGTTGCAGAACTACAAGTCCCATGAGGCATAGCAAGACTCTGACAGCCATAAGCATGACACTCAGAAGCAGAGGCATGATGGGACTTGTAGTTTTGAATCAGCAGGAGGTCCGCTAATTGAATATCCCTGCGTTAGACCCTCATACCCCAGTGCTATATTATCCGTTTTTCACACTCTCATAAGCATCTTCAGCATTGGGTATTTGACCGGGAAGGAGTCTGCCTCTAAAATCTCTATTATGGTATTATGTGGGGCACCTGATATCATAATTTTGTCGCTAGCATTCTCACCTCCTCTTTTACTACACCCACTCAAGTGCTGTAATTGAGCCGCTAGAAAATAACTACGGGGGTGTGGAACAGCCATCCCTCCCTCATTTATTGGCAGTTACAATACATTTTAACAGAAACAAAGAATGTATTTATTTATTTTTTACAGAATTTTCAGTCTTTTTTGATTTATAGCACAAAAAATAAAAAAAAACAAGTGGTGATTAAATACCACCAAAAAAAAGCTATATTCGTGTGAAAAACTGACAAAAATTTCATATGGGTACAGTGTTGCATGACTGAGTAATTGTCATTCAAAGTGTGAGAACACCAAAAGCTGAAAATTGGTCTGGTTAGGAAGGGGGTTTAAGTGCCCAGTGGTCAAGTGGTTAAAGCATGTATCAGGGTCTTTAAATAGTTAGGTGTTCAGTTTCCCTAATACAATAAAACTAGACCTCTAAATGGGAAGCAGTGAGCCATAGCTAGTGGCCTGTAGGTAATCATGCATTAGAAAGGCAGGATATAAAATGCCATTAGAATTGCTAGGTGATCTGTAATGTCTTATTATTTCTGGTCAATCAATACACTAATTAAATGATTTCTTAGTACCAGGGCAGCCGTGATGGGTTTTTATGGGCAATTGATCAGTTACATGCTAGCGCTACAGATGTGTGTTATTTTTTATTGGTTTGGCCGGAGACTAGTAGCCAGGTGAAATAGAGACAGCTGCATAGAATTCTATTTAGACTTTGCATTTTAGTTTGGGATCTGGGCCTTGCCTGCTGTGACCCAATAATCATTTCTTTCTGTGAAAATGTGAGTTTGTACCAGTGTACAGTGAGAACATTTTCAAGGATACACAGTAAAAATGGAAAATGGCCAGCAAACTTTCAGTGTCATGGGCAGCAGTCCTAAATGATAATAACCAGATTGCACAATAGAACCTAAAGTTAGAGTAAAAGCTAATAATAAGAATCATTAAAAATGTTGCCTTCCCTCTTCCCTCTTCTCCTGCCTATGTGAAATGGTTGGTGTTTATAAAAAAAAAAAAGTGGAAATACCTTCTTTTTAATCTGCTCCGGAGCGGTCATGTGATTGAGAAGCAACAACTCCCCTTTGTCAGGGAGTGCTCGACAATAACAACATTATTAACAACCCTTATAGTTGACCTTTACTTCCACTTTAAGAAACTATGATATCATTCAGCATTCTCACTGAAAGAAATTATAGAATTGAAAGGTAGGCTTAGAAAAAAATAAGCATTTTTATCTATTTTCCTTGATTCAATGTAAAAACATAATTTATATCTTTAGTATGTCATATGAGGAGAATGATATGGTACAGGTGATTTACTGAGCTCACAAGGATGATCTGTATCACAAATGGCAATACAACTACTTATGCACATTATGTATAACTAAGTAGACCAGTTTGTAGGTCTACCACTACAAAAACTGTTAACCTTAGTTCCCTTATAGATTATCAAAAGTGTATTTTTTGGTATTGGAACTCTCAGTATCAATTACAATTACATATACTCATATATACATAAAAAAAACAAAAAAAAAAAATGTGTTTTCACAATGGAAAAACATTTTTTTTCAATCACAGAAATGTAATAAAAATTTACTGTACAATTATATTAGAAACTTCACTTTTTCCTAGACTCCATCTAAAACATTTTTGGTTTTGGTTAAAGTGGGACAGAACTGTCAGATTTTAATTGGTGTATACAACCCTTTTGGGGAGATTTTATTGCATTCCCTGACCACACTGAAAACATACAACATTGATTGTAAGGAAAAAACATGATTGTTTTTTTCCTAAAACTTTTGCTGTAAAAAAAGAAAAAAGTTTTATTGCTATATTCCCACTGGAGAGCATTTAGAACAGTAATATAAACCAGAGGTTAAAACCCTTCCCCACTTTGCTTTTCTTTGCTAAACCTAAGTCCCCTTAAATTTATTAACCTCTAATTTAACCATTAAACTAAACCCAACCCTTACATTTAACACCCAAACATTACCTTTAGTTGTAACCCTTTTATTGATTTAAGTGTGTTATCATAGGGACAATTGTACCATTACGTTGATAAAATTGCCAAAATTATCCCCAAAGATCTCAGCCACGAGCACAGTGTACCAAATCCTCTGTACCCAAAGCTCCAGGGGTCAAAATATCTTGCGGAAACTTCTAATACAATGTGATATAATGCCTATGAGTCTATAATCAGTTGTAACTCGTTTATGAGGGGTTCTTTGAGTACAGTTATGCGTTATACTTTCCTCACTTTATATTAGGTACCTGCACTTATTATGTTTCTTTTTATATCTTAATGTTTGTTTTTGTCAAGAAATGTTATTTGCAGTCATGTTTATTTTTGTAGTCGTACAAAGAACTTTGCAATATGTACGTTTACGTTAAGAACACCCTGGTCTGTCCTCAGAGGATAAGCATAATAGCCTAGTGGGAGGCAGTTGTACTAGCAGGTCTTTATAAATGTTGAATTTGAAGTAATAAAGCAGAACTTTGGGGAAAAGGCTAAATACCTACTTGAAATGTATTTATGTTTACTGTTTTACCTGCTAAAGAATGACAGTTATTTCCTACGTGTTTGTAACTCTTCAAAAACAAAGGAAAGTGGAAAACAAAATGAGGGTAGGCCTATGCATAGAAATATAACAAAAGCTTAACTTTTTCTAATTTTGCAAAAAAATAATGAATATGGTCCATAAACCAGTATATGGTCCTATATGTCTGTTTTGATGCAGATCTTTGGTCTTGGATGGTGGTTGCTCTCAAGGCACTTAAGGAAACCAAACCTTCCTGCTTTGAGAGTGAGTCAGGTTTCCTAGTGGGCAATATTCTTTTTTTTTTTTTTTTGAAACAAATTTTATTCTGAAAAAGCTCAAAAGTACAGACGAACAGAAATTTCCAACAACAGTTTGAATACAAAAACGGCTGAGTTACAGAGTAGTAGGGTGTACAGAATATAGAAACATGCTGAAAATCACAAGACCAGATCTGCTTAGGAGAAAACCCTGAGTAGGAGCTTGTCTGGTGGATAAGCAGAATATAAACTATCAGGTATGGTCCTAAACATGTTACCCTGAGAGGAATTGCCCCAGGGTTTTTGTGAAGGTCGAGGGACTCATAATATAGTACGATGGGTCAAGCCATATGAGAACGGGGGGTTAGCGTGTGTATTGGGACATGGCAAGGGAAACCTAGGAGGGGATCCACCTAGGATGGGGAGGCTATGTGTTGTTGGGGGTATGTGGTAGTGGGCAATATTCTGAACTCAGCATAGGAATAATCCCAAACCTTTCATGCAAAAGGGCTCCATACTGTGTTAAATTGTGTATATGTAAAAAATAGTGAAGTCTCTTCTCCAATAAGCAGGGTATAGTTATTGGCAATCTTAATAAAGCACCAAACAAATAAAATTTTAATAATTTGTTTTAGGGCTGCAGAAATTAACAATTAATTCCTCGATTAATTGTTAATTTTTTTGATCGATCAAAATTATTTTGATCGGTACTCACCTCTCTGCCAGCTTCCGGGTCTTCAGGGAGTTCCATCTGTGATCCGGTGACGTCACGGACATTGATGTCACCAGACTCCTCCCCCCTTCCCCAAGTGTTTTGATCTGCTAACACAGGGAAGGGGGAGGAGTCCGGTGACGTCGATGTCCGTGACATCACCGGACAGCCTGGACAGTGATGGTAAATATAAGTAGAAAGATCCCCTTACAAGGAGATCACAGTACCCCCCGGTACAGCGGGACTTTTAAGGCAGACCAAAATATGAGTAAAAATATATATTACAAATTTATTCACAAAAATAATACACAAAATCGTTTTACAGGACAGTATAAAAATCCATACATATATCAATGCGTGGAATCATACATGTAAATATATAGTCTGCACAACATCAAAGGTTTCATATATGATTTTATAATGTGAACTCCAAAAGCCTGACATGTTTCAGGAAAACATTCCCTTCTTCAGAGGCATATCTAAGGAGAACAAATAGCTGTAATCATTTATTTATAAATGGACAAAACTACTGAGAATAAATCTCATATCAAGAGTAAATAGTTGTGTGTGAGTATATATATAAATGTATATCAAAAATGTTGTCTGCCAGAATTATTCATAGATCACCCCATGGAGATGCACAGCCAGAAAGTGCTAGGGACTGAGACGTCTGAGACACAGCAGCTGGGCCATTGGCTCCCGATGCTGTCAATCAAACCCAGTAAGCCAATCAGGAGGGGGTGGGGCTGAACCCCAGCTCCATGTCTGAATGTACACACGGAGCTGCAGCTTGTCTTGGGTGCCCCCATAGCAAACTGCTTGCTGTGAGGGCATTTAACATTATAGAGGGGCCAGAATCTCCAGCATGGGACCAGGGGCGGACTGACAACTCATGGGGCCCCGGGGAAATAGGAGATTATGGGCCCCCGGGTAATAGGAGATTATGGGGCCCCCAGGCAATCAGAGATTATGGGGCCATACAGTATACAATCACACAGTATACACATACATGTTTCTATTGGCTGAGAAGGTACTGGAGAGGTGGGGAAGCTATAATCTCAGGATTTTTAGACCAAAAGGATGTCAGTAAGGGATATTTCAGAGACACATGTAAAAAAAAAAAAACACAGATTTTTACATACTGTCCCTGGTTTTACTAAGGCTAGCAACCCTGATGGGACCCCTAGTGGCCCGAGGCCCTCGGGCAGTGCCCGAGTGGCTGAATGGTCAATCCGCCCCTGCAATGGGACTCAAAAGGAGGATCTGGGCTGCCCTGTGCAAAACCACTGCACAGAGCAGGTAAATATAACATGTTTGTTATTTTTATAGGAAAAAAAAAAAACTTTACAATCACTTTGTTTGTTTATTTGGATTGTTGTAAGGACATTTTCTTTGTCTTGACATGTGGTTTTTGATGAACATACTTGTTTATGATTTTTAGGTGTCTATATTTATTAGGCTCTAAATGTGCCTGTTATGGTCTGAGATATAAGGGGAAAAAATTGTACACTTTCATGAAGAATCCCTTCCAGATATTTAGCAGAATTTGTAATTCAGCAGTATGGGGAAAATACATCTCACCCTCTCAGAATGTACTTTACAGAGCTTTATTCAATTTCCTTGCTAGAGTGTTACCAATTCAGCTAACATTTGTGGTGATAATATGGATAGAATTATAGATCAAAAAGTGAACTAACATCTATACATTCTACTTGTAGATCTGCTAATTGCTGCAAATGGTAAGAGAGAGGAAGGAAGATACATTCCCTTGGGCAATAACTTCTTTCCATCTTCAGATGCTAATCACTTGCAGTATTCATTTGTGAAGTCGAAAAGATATACAGGAACATTCATTTTTATATGCCTATAATAAACAAGTGACTTGAATACAAATATAAATATCATGCCAGATATGTCAATGTATCATGTGTTCGCAACATAATGGAATTTAAGTTTGTGCAAGAATTTTTTAATAACAATCATGCAACGATACATAAATGGTTCCAAGGTTATGAGAAATTAGAATATAAAAAAAAAAGTCAGTGCACCTAAAACTGGTATTTTAATGTTTGATAGCTGCTGATGAAACAGGGCCCATTCGTACGTTTGCTTGCCTTTATGCTTCTATGCATCAAGGCTCCTAGCGATAAGTCAGACCGTTAAATTTGAGTTTGTCTCTCAATGCACCTCTACATAAGATAAAAAGAACCAGCACTATTTTGCAGCATAGAACACAGAGAGAAAGCTTTATTAAAACTGAAACGTTCAAAATCTGGTGCAGATCTGCACAGAAACCAGGTTTTATTTTCAAAGTTTAACTAGACGAGCTGAAGCTGATTGGCTAACATGCACAGCTACACCGGGTTGCCATTTAGAATGAATGCCAACATACAACATATATAATTGCACGCCACTACAATACATATTGTGAATACAGCCTAACACTATCTTCTTACAAACTATGTTGGTTAAATTTTGGTGCCTAAGCAAACATGTGCTTTGCCCCTGCAAGAGCCCCAAATTCCCCAAAAGCCTGGGGCAGTATTTGATGAAAAGTGATGATGTGAGCGGGACCCCGTTAAAGGGCAAAAGAGGACCATCCCTGGGTTGTCCTGCCAACTGGAGCACCAACAGATCAAAAACCATGACTGGACACCAACTAGAATTGATCCTGAAAAACCTGATATCTGTGCCGGACCCAATCTATTGTGTCTTACAAACCTCTAAATGTAACAAAAAAATGATCAGGATACCAAACTAATTGATTAATGTCAACGTGCGAGACCCAGCCTCGGTACGAGCAAATTCCCCTGGCCTAAGAAAACCGTAGAAGGCCAAATAAATTGCCGCCTTCAGCACCAGACTAGGTAAAACCCCGAAAGGAGAACTAGATAACATGACCGACAAGGCCCGGAAAATGTCCCCAGTGATAGGAAGCCTATTGCTTAGGCTCGGCGAGCTACCCTTCTGAATACCCCTCAGAACTGCCTTGACCGCGTGAGCCGCAAACACAGAGGGTCTACCGGGATATTGTAAAGAGAAAAAATGCTGCACGCCCGCCAAGTAACTCCTGATTGAGCCGTGAGATAACCCGAGCTGAGAATGACAGTAAGCTACAAACGCCAAAATGAACCGCACGTCCAAACAATCCGACCTGGGGTACAGGGTACGAAACGTCTGGAAAGTTTTCCAAGCTGTGTGGTAAGTAGGGATGAGCCGAACACCCCCCGGTTCGGTTCGCACCAGAACTTGCGAACGACCCCCGCGTTCGGCACGAACGTTAGAACCCCATTGAAGTCTATGGGACTCGAACGTTCGAATTGGAAAGTGCTAATTTTAACGGCTAATATGCAAGATAGTGTGCTAAAAATGGTTTGGCGATCTGCCTCCTGCCTCAGGGGACATGGGTCACTGCAAAAAAAAGTTTTAAAAACTACCGTTTTGGCGGGAGCACTGATTTTAATGACGATTAAAGTGAAAAAAAAAAAGTGAAATATTCCTTTAAATATGGTGCCTGGGGGGTGTCTATAGTATGCCTGTGAAGTGCCACGTGTTTCCCGTGTTTAGAACAGTCCCTGCACAAAATGACATTAAACGGAAATAACACCATTTAAAACTGCTTGCGGTTTTAATGTTATATCTGGTTCCTGTAATATGGTTGAAAATCATTCAGAAAAATGGCATGGGTAGCCCTTCCTGCCCATTACCAGCCTATTTGGGTCTTGTACGCATATTAAGGGGAACCCCGTACCCATATTAAAAAAAGGAAATGCGTGTGGCCCCCAGGCCCTATATACTCAGAACAGCAGTATACAGGCGGTGCAAACAAGACAGGGACTGTGTAGGTTTGTTGTGTTAAGTTGAATCTGTTTGTCATTTTCAAGCGGTACATTTTTAAAGTGTAGCTCCAGTCAAAAAAAATATCTTTAAGCTTTTTGGAAAACATAGGGAAGGGTTATCACCCCTGTATAATTTGTTTTGTCGTCCATCTTTTTTCATCTCACTTGCTGTTGTCTCCTTCCGTTTGCAAGTAGGAGATGTTTGTAAATTGGATGTTTGAAAGTAGGGGCCTGCCCTATATGCTCTGCAGAAATGGCGGAACAAGGTGTTGGTTTTGCAACAACATTGTAAGCCCTCAAAGTGACTCTTGGTGGCCGCTGGAGCGCCCTGCTGTGAACGATTATATCAAGAATTGTAATTACATGCCATTGTTGAACAGTGGTAGAAAAATTGACCTTTGGTGGTTGTGGTGCTGGTGCCACAACACTATAAGTCCTCACAGTTACTCTGGGTGGGCACAGGAAGGGGCCCTCCTGTGAAATATTATATCAAGAATTGTAATTACATGTCCCTGTTAAACAGGGGCAGAAAAATTGGGCCTTAGGCACTGGTGCCATCACACTGCAACCTCTGCCATACACTCTAGTTTTATTGCAGGAATTAGCCCTGCTGCAAAGCATTGCATCAAAAATTGTACTTAAACGCCCCTGTTAAACAGGGGCAGAAAAATTGGGCCTTAGGCACTGGTGCCATCACACTGCAACCTCTGCCATACACTCTAGTTTTATTGCAGGAATTAGCCCTGCTGCAAAGCATTGCATCAAAAATTGTACTTAAACGCCCCTGTTAAACAGGGGCAGAAAAATTGGGCCTTAGGCACTGGTGCCATCACACTGCAACCTCTGCCATACACTCTAGTTTTTTTGCAGGAATTAGCCCTGCTGCAAAGCATTGCATCAAAAATTGTACTTAAACGCCCCTGTTAAACAGGGGCAGAAAAATTGGGCCTTAGGCACTGGTGCCATCACACTGCAACCTCTGCCATACACTCTAGTTTTTTTGCAGGAATTAGCCCTGCTGCAAAGCATTGCATCAAAAATTGTACTTAAACACCCCTGTTAAACAGGGGCAGAAAAATTGGGCTGCTGGCATCACCCAGAACCAAAAATGTTCTTCCAACATATCAGCGGAGGAGGAAGAGGATAGACAATCAACATAACAGGACAGTCACTCAGCATCAGCATAGGCAGTCTTGAAGGGATGTGGTATTTCAAAAAAAATTATTCGGTTACATCAGCTTCAGGTGCTTGGTAGCTGTGGGTGATCCAAGACTGATTCATCTTGATGAAGGTCAGTCGATCAACTGATTCGGTGGACAGGCGCACCCTGTGATCGGTAACGAAGCCACCAGCAGCACTGAAGGTGCGTTCCGAAAGAACGCTGGATGCAGGACAGGCCAGGAGCTCAATTGCATACTGTGCAAGCTCTGGCCAGTGATCCATCCTCAAGACCCAGTAAGCCAGAGGATTTTCAGTGGGAAAGGTGTCCAAGTCTGACCTTGCCCCTAGGTATTCCTGCACCATGTAAATTAGACGCTGGCGATGGGTGCTGGAACCAATCATACCTTGGGGCTGCGGACTAAAAAATTGTCTGAACGCATCAGTCAGACGGCCACCTTCTCCACCGCTCCTTCTGACTGATGCCTCAGCAACACGTTGTCCAGGACCAGGAGTTTGTGACCTCCCAGTCTCTGGGAACGCGTTGCACAGAGCTTTCTGCAAGGCCTCCCGGAGATGTCTCATCCTCTGCTCCCTCTGCGATGGCAAGATAAGGTCGGCAACCTTACCCTTGTACCGTGGATCAAGGAGAGTGGCCAGCCAGTAATGGTCCCTCTCCTTGATCCAAAGAATACGAGGATCCTTCCGCAGGCTTTCCAGGATCAGGGAGGCCATGCAGCGTAGGTTAGCTGAGGCATTCGGTCCGGAGTCCTCTGGGTCACTAAGGACAACATGATCCGCAGCTACCTCCTCCCAGCCACGTACAAGTCCACGTGTTTCTTGGGACTGTAAATCATCCCTATAAGACTGCTGCTGCTGATGCTGAGTGCCAGCCTCCACCTCCATGCTGACACAATCATCCTCCTCCTCCTCTTCCTCCTCCTCACCCTCTTCCTGTGTGATGGGTGGCACAGCAGGAACACTGTCTGGATAAAGGGGGCCTTGAGAGGCAAGGAAGTCCTCCTCTTCCTGCCTCTGTTCTGCCTCAAGTGCCCTGTCCATTATTCCACGCAGCGTATGCTCCAAGAGGTGGACAAGAGGTATAGTGTCACTGATGCATGCACTGTCACTGCTCACCATCCTTGTGGCCTCCTCAAACGGTGACAGGACAGTGCATGCATCCCTGATCATGCCCCACTGGCGTGGTGAGAAAAAACCAAGCTCTCCTGACCCTGTCCTGGTGCCGTAGTCGCACAGGTACTCATTGATGGCCCTCTGCTGCGTGTGCAGCCGCTGCAGCATGGCCAATGTTGAGTTCCATCTGGTGGGCATGTCACATATAAGGCGGTTCTTGGGCAGGTTCAACTCCTTTTGGAGCTCAGCCAGCCGAGCACAGGCATTAAATGATCGGCGGAAATGCACACAGACTCTCCTGGCCTGTTTCAGGACATCCTGTAAGCCGGGGTACCTGCCCAAGAACCGCTGCACCACCAGGTTAAGGACGTGAGCTACACAGGGCACATGGGTCAGTTGTCCCTGTCGGAGGGCGGAGAGGAGGTTGGTGCCATTGTCGCAAACCACCATTCCTGGCTTAAGCTGGCGTGGCGTCAACCACCTCTCGGCCTGCCCCTGCAGAGCTGACAAAACATCCGCCCCAGTGTGGCTCCTGTCCCCCAAACAAACCAGCGCAAGCACGGCATGGCATCATTTTGCCTGCGTACTTGCGTAGCCCCTGCAACGCCTACGGAGCACCGCTGGTTCTGAGGACAGAGCACTGGAAGAGGCCGTGGAGGAAGAAGAAGAGGAGGGGGTGGAGGAGAGAGGTGTGTCACAACCAATAGTAGCATTTTGGAGGCGTGGTGGCGGAACAACCTCCAATACTACTGCACCTTGTCCTGCATCCTTCCCAGCAGCCAGAAGAGTGACCCAATGGGCCGTGAAAGACAGGTAACGTCCCTGTCCATGCCTGCTGGACCATGAGTCAGCGGTAATATGCACCTTACCGCTGACCGCCCTGTCCAGCGAGGCAAGGACATTGCCTTCCACATGCCGGTAGAGAGCCGGAATTGCCTTCCGTGAGAAAAAGTGGCGTTTGGGGACCTGCCACTGAGGAACCGCACATTGTACAAACTCACGGAAGGGGGCCGAATCTACCAACTGAAAAGGCAGCAGTTGAAGTGCTAGCAATTTAGCCAAGCTAGCATTCAACCGCTGGGCATGTGGATGGCTGGGAGTAAATTTCTTCCGCCGGTCCAGCAGCTGGGGCAGGGACATTTGTCTGCTATAATCGGACGTGGATGTACCACTAGCAGAGTTCCCGGAAGCACTTGGCTGTGACACACCTAATTCTACACCTTCATTCCTCTCAGAGCAGGTTTCAGAGAGGACTGAAGGTCTAGTGGGGTTGGAGATGCCAGCTGATGAGGAGCAAGGAGAGGTCCGCTTTGTTCTTTGGTGTGGGTCTTTGAGGTATGCTTGCCAACGAGCTGCATGGCAGGTCAACATATGTCTGGTCAAGCATGTGGTGCCCAAGCGGCTGATGTTTTGGCCACGTGAGATACGCTTGAGACATATGTTGCAAATAGCAGCGGTGCGATCTGATGCACTCGTCTCAAAAAAGGCCCACACCAAAGAACTTTTAGAATAACGCGCAGAGGAAGCGCTCTGCGCAGAGGAAGCGCTCTGCGCAGGCGGAGCTCTGCGGTGTGATTCAGTCGGTGTGCTGCCCCTAAGCTGGCCCCCGGAGGGCATCCTGCCTCGTTGGACATGTGCCTCCTCCTCCTCCTCCTCCTCCTCCCTCCTTCCAGGCACCCACGTGGAGTCAGTGCCCTCATCATCCCCTCCCTCTTCATCGCTGTAGCAAACCTGGCAGTATGCTGCAGCTTGTGGAACATTACTGCCAGATTGCTGTCCTTCTTGAGCATCCCCTCTCTCTGTGCTCACGCTACTGCCTTCCTCTAGCTGAGTGTCATCATCAGAGCCCACCAAACACTGGGCATCCTCCTGGAGCATGTACCCAACACTGTGCTCAAAGAGTTCAGGAGACTCCTCAGGAGGACGTGGTGGGTCTAGGGAAGGAGTCACTGATGATGACATTGAGAGGAGGGACGACGATGTGTTGGCAGCTGCTTTTCTACTACCCTGAGACTGGGTGAGAGAGGATGAGGAGGATGAAGAGGGCTTGGTCATCCACTCTACCAAGTCGTTGGCATGTTGCGGTTCAACATGTCCAGCTGCAGAAAAGAAGGACAAGCATGTCCCATGGCCACGTGCTGATGACAATGCACCGCGTCCCCGACCAGCACTGTTGTCTCTAGACACAGAGCCTGCTTGCCCTCTTTTATCGGCTCGCGCCTGTCTGCCTCTCCTTGCTGGCCTTCCAGACATGGTAATGGCCTGAAGGGAGTTGGGTAAAACAGTAGTTGGGTAGTTTATATTGTGCTGGAGGCACACAACACCCACTAACTCCTGCAGATGCCTTTTTTATAGAACAGCAGAGTTAAAGGGGTATATACAGATGTATACTGTGCTGTGCTGGAAGCACACACAACTTCCAATAACTCCAGCAGATGCCAATCGGGCCCAAATACAGAACAGCGATGTAGGTGGATAATAGCGGTATGTACTGGGTACAGAGCAGGCACACAGCACGCACTATCTCCTGAGTGACACTGCTGACTGCAAGCTCTATTGTTAAAGATGGACCACTAGCTATATAGGTGAGGTGAATATCACGGTGTATACTGCGGTCAGGGCACGCAGACAATAACAAGAAAACAGCAGAGTTAAAGGGGTATATACAGCTGTATACTGTGCTGTGCTGGAGGCACACACAACTTCCAATAACTCCAGCAGATGTCAATCGGGCCCAAATAGAGAACAGCTATGTAGGTGGATAATAGCGGTATGTACTGGGTACAGAGCAGGCACACAGCACGCACTATCTCCTGAGTGACACTGCTGACTGCAAGCTCTATTGTTAAAGATGGACCACTAGCTATATAGGTGAGGTGAATATCACGGTGTATACTGCGGTCAGGGCACGCAGACAATAACAAGAAAACAGCAGAGTTAAAGGGGTATATACAGCTGTATACTGTGCTGTGCTGGAGGCACACACAACTTCCAATAACTCCAGCAGATGTCAATCGGGCCCAAATAGAGAACAGCTATGTAGGTGGATAATAGCGGTATGTACTGGGTACAGAGCAGGCACACAGCACGCACTATCTCCTGAGTGACACTGCTGACTGCAAGCTCTATTGTTAAAGATGGACCACTAGCTATATAGGTGAGGTGAATATCACGGTGTATACTGCGGTCAGGGCACGCAGACAATAACAAGAAAACAGCAGAGTTAAAGGGGTATATACAGCTGTATACTGTGCTGTGCTGGAGGCACACACAACTTCCAATAACTCCAGCAGATGTCAATCGGGCCCAAATAGAGAACAGCTATGTAGGTGGATAATAGCGGTATGTACTGGGTACAGAGCAGGCACACAGCACGCACTATCTCCTGAGTGACACTGCTGACTGCAAGCTCTATTGTTAAAGATGGACCACTAGCTATATAGGTGAGGTGAATATCACGGTGTATACTGCGGTCAGGGCACGCAGACAATAACAAGAAAACAGCAGAGTTAAAGGGGCATATACAGCTGTATACTGTGCTGTGCTGGAGGCACACACAACTTCCAATAACTCCAGCAAATGACAATCGGGCTCAAATAGAGAACAGCTATGTAGGTGTATATAGTGGTATGTACTGGGTACAGAGCACGCAGACAGCACGCACTAACACTACTGACTGCAAGCTCTATTATTAAAGCTAGATCACTAGCTATATAGGTGAGGTGAATATAGTGGTGTATACTGCGGTCAGGGCACAGACAGTAACCACTACACAAGAGCAAAATAGTAAATCAGCCAAAAACGATTGGTGTGTAACTGTGTTGAAGGTACACAGAACACCCACTGCTTCAGATGCTAACAAACACTACACGAGGTCGCCTGAAAGGCAGCTTTATATAGTGTGGGGCGTGCACTACACTGTCTGAGCTATGATTGGCCACAGGCAGGATGCCTGTGACCAACCATTGCTCTTCCCGCTACTGGCGCTGCGATTGGCCAAGCATGCGGGGTCACAGTGCATGCTTGGCCAATCGTGAGACAGCAATGCATTGCGCCATCGCAGTGCATTGTGGGCCACACGAATTTTGCCGCGAACGGCCCAAACGTTCGGAATTCGGCGAACGCACGAACGACCGATGTTCGAGTCGAACATGTGTTCGACTCGAACACGAAGCTCATCCCTAGTGGTAAGCCCGCCTGGTGTTGATGGACAGAGACCTGTTAATCAACCCCAACGTGCCTGCCAAGTGCAACCCTAATCCATCTGCAGAAGTGAAAACTGCGGGGAGGGGGTCGCCGATACGTCTGCGTCCAGAACCTGCCGGAAAAAAGATGAAAAATCAAACTGCAACAGAGCATCCGCTGCAGAATTTTGCACGCCACTAATAAACCTGCAGTGTATGTCAAACCTGAAATTAAGTGACAACCAAGGGAGCCTGCATAAAAAAGACATGATGAGCAAGGAACTAGACCTGCCTTTATTGATGACCTCCAAAATTGCCTGATTGTCCGTGAAACACGTGACCGTATTGCCCGTCCATAAATGCCCCCACACATGGGCTGCCGCCACTATGGGGTGAATCTCAAATAATGCCGAGGTCTGAAAGAACCTGGGAATCAAGTCACACTTCTCCGGCCATGCCCCCGCCAGCCAATGCGTACCAAAAATGGCTGCATAACCTTTAGAGGCAGCGGCATCAGTAACTACTTGCAAAGAAGACAACGACACTGCCGGGATAAACATGTAAATCCCGTTCCAGTGATGGAGGAACTCATCCCACATGTGCAAATCGGACAAAGCTGCGAAATCTAAAATGACCCTAGAATCCGAGTCCGGAGCCATTGGTAGCAAAGCCAGCAACCGGGAAATGAAGGACCTGCCCTGAGGAATGATCCTCATGGCAAAGTTCAACAAGCCCAGTAATGACTGCAAATCCTTCCTAGTAGTGGCCTGGGAAATAAGAAACCCATGGATCCTCTCTCTGATCCTGACCAACTTATGCTCCGGCAGGCTGGCCTGAATGGCCTGGGAGTCCAGAACAATACCCAGAAAGGTCAGAGTGGTAGCCGGGCCCTCCATCTTTTTGTTTGCCAAGGGAACATTGAGAGCGGAAAAAACAGCTACCAACTTCTGAAGATCCGAAGGTACCCAACCTGTACTCTCAAACAGAAGATAGTCATCCAGGTAATGAATAACCTCCTGACAACGCTCCTTCTACTTGAGAATCCAGTTGAGCACCTCCGCGAACACATTAAAAAGCCAAGGACTACTTCTAGACCCAAAAGTAAGCTTGGTGGCAAAATAATACAAACCCCTCCATTTGACCCCATGCCACTGCCAAAGCGCTGGCTGAATAGGAAGGAGCTTAAAAGCATCAGAAATATCTGCTTTAGACAGCCAAGCATTCCTTCCTGCCCCGATGAGGCGTTGGATAGCTAAATCCACTGATGCGTACTTCAATGAAAATTCCAGGGAATTCAAGCTAGGCACTACTGAACAATGAGGCACAGACAAGTCATAGATTAACCTTAATTTATTGGAGAATTTCCCCCTGGCCAACCCCAGAGGGTTGACCCTCCACCGATGATGAACCCCTTCTCCAGCTCCGATTGAAGCAGCCGATCCACCGCCTCCATGTCTGTGCCTGCAGACAATAAATTCTTGCACTCAAAGGTTCCCTGTGGTAATGTGATAAGCCCTGTGTGAAAACCGTGCGTGAAACCCTCCACCAAGAATTGCCATAAAGAGGGAGATGGATGAAACTCCAAAAAGGCCTGTAAAACCAAGACATTGATCCGGCTTAGTCAGGAAGATTTCCCCTGCTTGAGTGAACACAATGATTTGGGATGTGTTCTAAAGCAGCTGGCACAGACATGAAGGAGACAACACTGGCTGTAATTGCATGAACCCTGATTGAAATTGTTACAGACCTGTGATTTCCCCAAAAACTGAATAGGGCCACCAGAGATGCCCTTGGAAGTGCCCGGCACTGACGGGGGACCCATGAGAAGGCACCAGTAAGTAGTATGTGCTGAGGACTGGCAAGTGGCGCAGACCGGGGACCTCAACCCAGCAAAATGCCGACAAAAAAGTTTGGTGTCCACCTTGCTCCAGTCAGTTGTAACCTGATGCTGTGCAAACACCACCGCTGCTTTAGCTGAAAAGGACCGATGATAATCGTAAAATGCCAACCCACCATACTTCTGTCCCAACTCCACCACCGCGTACAAATATAGGTCAAGCTCCTCCCTTCTCTGAGGACTGACCGAGCAAACAACATCCCTGAAGATGCTAAAAGCTAGCACAAAATCAGGGATGGAAAGTTTGCGACTGAGCCTATGGTCCCTGGTCTTGACTACCACCGACACATCGCCACAAGCATATGACTTGTTGTCCACAATGTCATGAGCCGCGATCAAGAGGGAGGCCAAGTTAACGTCCTTTCCCTCCAAAATATCTTTCTTAATATTGGCCAGGATAAAATGGGCTGGAGTGACCGAAAATGAACTAGCACTATTACCTGCTGCCGATGGCAAGACCAGAGGTAACCCCGGGAGTGCTGACATGTCAAGACCCACAGGTGCAACTGGCGCCGGGCACGGAGGACACTCCAAAACCTCCACCCTGGCTCGTAATTCCTGAAAAGATGTCGCCAACACACTAAGGAAGGAGTGAATCAATGTGAGCGACGCACCCACAGAACGCAAGGTAACTTGTTCAGGGGTAGCGCTTGAAGCGCTGGGGAAAAAAAGTCTGAAAAGTTCCGCTTTACGAGCTGAAGCCGGATAAGCGACACCTCTGCGACGAAGTTCGGCCATCAACCTGGGGACCGTCCAAGACCTCATGGAGGGTGTGCTGCCATGTTCAGACTCCCCAGCCTGGGAAGGAGGGATGATCTCAGAATCCTCGATATCTGCCGCCTGAGACATGATCTAATTTGACACAAGTAACAATGAATTAGGAAACCACCCCGCCAAACCTAACCCGAGACCAGAGAAGTGCCGATACCCTGAAATGATGACTCCACCCTCCCCTTTCCCACCCGACCACTCCTCCCGACACCAACGTACCAACCCTCCCGTGCATAAACTGTGAATGAGAGGAAAACTGGAAAAGTGTCAGAAATGAAATAGATAGAGCCGAGCCACCTGTGATTCCGCAGGCAATTAAAAACGTACACTCAGGCCCCAGGAACCTGAAAAACGTGTCAGGTAGGATAATAAGAAAGGTGAAATGACACTGAATGAAATGAGTGAAATTAATAAATGACTTGCCACTAAGCAATCCTGGATAACCTGGACCGACCTTCTCCCACCTGTAAGCATAGAAATGAAAATAAGTACCTCAGTAGTGAAACCGTGTTGCGAGACCCAACCTGGTGACCTCACACCTAGCTCTCACCATGGGTGACGAACCCCTAAGTAAAGCCGAACATACCTGAAAAACTGAAACTGCAAATCTAAAGAAGAAACACCCCTGAGGTCCTGCAACCGTGCCGAACTTGACAGTACGTTGAACAGACTAAGGACAAAAGAAATTAAACAAACAAAATAACCATGCGACTCGCCGCTGAATCTACAGAAACCAAGTTCTGACAAGAGCAAACATACAACTGATCCCACACGCGTGTATACGCCTTGACAAAAATACCCCGAGAGAAATGAGGTCCTGATGACAAATGCGCCTAAACACGACCAACCATAATCGCAGCAAAGTAAGAGACACCCCCCCAAAACCTGAAAACATCCCCTAACCATCTGGACCGAACGCACACCCCCCCTTCCTCAAACCTCCCCTAAACCTTGCATGTACACCCTATCTAGACTCCCCACCGACCGAGCTTCCTCAGTGACACGACCAACCCAGATCTGACCGTACAGGCACTTACTACGGGTTTGACAAAATAAGTACAACTTGTATTGCTGCTCACACCCACACACAGCTCCAAATAGTTCCTGAGGGAAAAGGAAGGAAAACATAAGCATAAATGACATTGCAGTATAACTGAAAAAAAAAAAAAGAAGAAGAAACCCCCCAACCTTCCCTGTGCCCTGCAGTAAAAGTGCCAGAGCCTGGGAACATGAAACAAAAATGATAATGAAATGACAACCGGAAAGAAATGACTGCAAAACATCCCAGCCATTACCCCTGCATGACCATGACACCGTCCTACCTCTAACCAAAATCCCAGCAAGAAACGTCCCATCCCAGTCAGTGATGTCCCAATGGAAAGCACTGCAGTTGCAAACCAGTGACATACTCCCCCTCCCCGCGCCAACCCCCCCCCGAACCAAAATAACAGGCAGTGGCAAGACCACCCCTCCTCCCCCCCTCATAAGTCCAAATCCCTGCTGAGAAACCCCAACCCCCCAACCCCACCCCTCCTTCCGAAATGCCCATACCCTTGAAACCCCACATAACCACCCTCCCCCAACCTGTGACCGCCTCCCCGCCATAGAAGCCCCCCCCACAAAATGAATTGAAACACTAGAGTCAAAGTAAAGACCGGAAGAGCCCCCCCACGACTACCTGCCCCGTCTGACCACAGGGGAAAAGATAAGCGCCCACCACCGCTGAAAACTCCACGACTGGAATTCAAAAATGCCGCCAGCCGTCGCACCGGAAATGACGCGGCGAATGAAGCCTCTTGACCCTGAGAACCGCCCACCACCTCCGACAACCTCCGGAGATATCCGACAGGGCAGGGAGGAACCGAGGCCGTCTTATAACGGCGAGGCTCCTCCCACAAATGGAGGCGGGCCTACGTCCCGCCTCCCCACGTGTCTCTTCGGACTCCTCCACTTGTACACACCTTACATTTTTTCTGACATCTTTGGCCTGTTGGTTTGGGATGGATTTTAACAGGAAAGTGGTGATCGGAGAGTCTATTAAGAACATCGGATGGAATGAATGTTTTCTGATGGGCGTTTGGGAATATAAGGGCATGAAAATTTCCTCCTGGAAGCCAAGGAAGGGTTGGGGGTTTTGGGTGGAGTTGCGGTAAATTATATGGAAGTTGTATATGGTCAAATAAAAATAAAAAATTGCTACTTTTTTATACCAATGGTATATCCATCTTGTGACAAGGTAGGGTTCAAGCATTTGGTCGTTGAAGTCGACACCCCCCATGAACAAATTGTATTCATGGACACATAATTTTGGATGGGGCCATTCCTTCTGGGGATTTCCACAAAGGTATTTTTGGGGAGCGAAGACAGCATGTAGACATCGCTTCTGGGCAGACTCATGTAGAAGTTGTCTACATGCAGGTGGTAGCCTTTTTCCAGTAGAGTGTATATGAGGTCCCAAACAACTTTCCTGCTTGATCCTAAGTAGTCTGGGAAATTAGGGGGATGCAGCTGGGTGTCCTTCCCTTCATACACTATGAAGGCATATGGGTACCCTGTGGCTCGGTCATATAATTTGTACACCTTCCCCCCCATAGCGGTCCCTTTTGCTGGGGATAAATTGCTGGATTCCAAGCCTGCCGCTAAATTTGACAAGGGACTCATTCACACATATGTGTTGGTCCGGGGTAAACAACTGGGGGAATTTTTCTGAAAAATAATTAAGTAGTGGCCAAATTCTTTTAAACCCTGTCATAATTGGGTCATTTGGGGGAGGGCACTGGGTATTGTCATTGAAACGTAGGAACCTCATTATCATGAGATGTCTGGTTCTGGGCATTACCACTGAGAAGATCAGCATGTGGTGGATGGGGTTGGTTGACCAATAGGAACACAATAATTTTTTTTGGTAAGTCCCATATAAAATGTGAGGCCCAACAAAAATCTTAAACTTCTCCACTGTTAGGTCTCTCCACTCATAGGGATGGGCATAATAGGATGTTGGATTATTAAAAATAAATTGTTGTGCACACAGGTTGCACTGGGCCACAATTAATGCTAGCATGTCCTCCATAAAAATTAAATCAAAGAAATCGATTGAAGAAAAATTCTCCATGTCCACCTGGACGGGCAGTGAAAGGGGGAATGTTAGCTTCTGAGTTAGGGGGAAGCCACAAGGGGTTCTGAAGGGCATAGGGAAGGCTGGCATGGGACTTAACCCTTCGGGGCTGAGGTGACACCCCACTGGTACTTGGCCTTTCTTGCCGAGGTACTGCGGTGATGATGGATGCACTGCGATTCTGGTGGATGCCACTGCCTCCTCACCAGAACGCCTTTGTTTGGTGAGCAGAATATCTTCCTCCTCTGAGTCTGTCAGTGTTCCACTACTTAGGACTGGGTCGTAATTTACATCAGACTCAGAATCCAAATTTGAAGAGGATTTCGAAGTAGAGAGCTCCCAGTTGCTCTCGTCGGCCTCGTTAAGCATTTGGTATGCCTCCCCGGAGGAAAAGGATCTTTTGGACATTGGTGTTGGTGGTGATGAGACTGCACAGGTGTGTGCTAAGCCTGCACTGATGGGCACTGATGAGGTGGCACTGATGAGTCTGCACAGATGTGTGCTAATAAGCCTGCACTGATGAGGTGGCACAGATGTGTGCTAAGCCTGCACTGATGAGGTGGCAGTGATGTGGACTGATTGATGGCACAGATGTGCACTGATGATGTGGGACAGATGGGCACTGATTGATGGCACAACTGTGCACTGATGAAGTGGTACAGATGTGCACTGATTGATTGCACATATGTGCACTGATGAAGTGGCACAGATGGGCACTGAAGAGGCGGCACAGATGGGCACTGATTTATGGCACAGATGTGCACTGATGAGGTGGCACAGATGTGCACTGATTGATTGCACTGATTAGGCAGCACAGATGGGCACTGATTGATGGTACAGATATGCACTGATGAGGTGGCCCAGATGTGCACTGATGAGGCGGCACAGATGTGCACTAATGAGGCGTCACAGATGGGCACTGATTGATGGCACAGATGTGCACTGATGAGGCGGCACATATGTGCACTGATTGATTTCACAGCTGTGCACTGATTGATCGCACAGATTTGCACTGATGAGGCGGCACAGATGTTCACTGATTGATGGATGATGGATTGATGCAAAGATATGCACCGATGAGGTTGCACAGATGGGCATTGATGAAGTAGCACAGATGGGTACGTATTGATGGCACAGATGTGCACTGATGAGATGGGCACTAATCACTGATTGATGGCATAAATGTGCACTGATGGCACAGATGGGCATTGATGGCACTGATGGGCACTGATGATTTGATTGATGGCACAGACTGATGGCACAGATGGGCATTGTGACACGTACCCTGATGGGCACTGTGACAATGTTTGGGCACTGTTTGGGCACTGTATACGCTGGTGCAATGGTAGAATCACTCATGATTCAGCACTGAAGCTCTCCCTTCTCACATACAGTCTCTGTGTGAGGAGGGAGGGCTGTCAATGACAGATGATCTCATATGTTTACATTTGAGAGCATCTCTCTTTGGACATGCCGATCACGTGGTAAATGGCCTCTGTGATTGGCCATTTACTGCAATCTGTGATAAGCTGTGTCCAAGGAATACGGGCATCACAGATTTTCCCCGATGCACTCTTGTAAGGGCGCAAGGGGAGCGAGGACAGGAGAGGACGTTTATTAATGCCCTCCCGGCAATATAGGTCAACGCTATATCATGGACGAGAAGAAGTTAATTTGCCTTCACCAGCAGCATATACTAACTTTTTTCTTCTTCCCTGTTGCTGCACTTATGCCCGGTACACGCGATCGGATTTTCCGACAACAAATGTTGGATGTGAGCCTATTGGCGGAAAGTCTGACCGTGTGTATGCTCCATCAAACATTTGTTGTCGGACTTTCCACCAACAAATGTTGGCTAGCAGGTTCTCATTTTCCACCAACAAATTTTTATTGTCTGACTTTCCGATCGTGTGTACACAAGTCCATTGGACAAAAGTCCATGCATGCTCAGAAGCAGAAGTGGCCGGTCTTGTAAACTAGCGTTCTTAATGGAGAATTAACATTCGTGACGTGGCAAGTTAGGAAATCTCCAAACGCAGCACACAATTCTCTTCTTCTTTAATGGGATAATAATGAAGCTGCTTTGCTGGTGATACTGATGGAGTTATGGCAAACAAATTTCAAATTCATAATAATAATAATAGCGCTAAATGAAAAACGCAGAAAGAGCGAATCAACACTCACCAAACTTCTATTAACACGAAACTAGCAGAAGGAGCCCAAAGGGTGGAACTAAAGAGCTGAAAAACCACGTAGTATGTCTAGTACAGTGATGGTGAACCTTGGCACCCCAGATGTTTGGGAACTACATTTCCCATGATGCTCATGCACTCTGCAGGTTAGTTGAGCATCATGGGAAATGTAGTTCCAAAACATCTGGGGTGCCGAGGTTCGCCATCACTGGTCTAGTACGTCACTACGTTCATAATTGTTGGCCAACATTTGTGTGACTGTGTGTATGCAAAACAAGCTGGAACCAACAACCATCGAACACAATTCCACAGTTTTGTTGCCGGAAAGTCCGATCGTGTGTACATGGCATTAGACTTTCTCCCCCACTGCCCCACATAACTTCTCCTTTGTTCTCTAAACTTCATTTGGCTGTGAGAACACAGGAAATGACCTGTGCTTTTGGGTATAGGGATGTTGTGACTCTTTTCCTCCCACTCGGGTCATAGCACTGTAAGTCCTGATCCATGTGTAATCAAAAACTCATGGCTTTTTTATCTCCTGGAAAATACAGTGGTCCAGGATTGAGAGGAAGGTGTATGAGCAGCTGTGGGGGCCTGGAATAAATTCTGCCCTACCAGTGTTGCCAACCTTCCAGATTGAAATTTACTGATACAACACCCAAAATTTACTGGCACAGCCAAGATTTTACTGACATTTTCAAAAGTTACAAAATTACAGTTTAACTGCTCATTTCATTATTAAGCTACAAACAAATACAATATGCAGTTAGCAATGTGATTTAAGGTAGATGTTAAGGCACGAAAAAATATACCGTATTTATCGGCGTATAACACGCACGTTTTCCCCCTTAAAATCGGGGGAAAGTCGTGGGTGCGTGTTATACGCCGATCCCCACTGTCTGTGAGTCAAAAATACAGAGCGCCGCCGAAAAATACCGAGCGCCGCCGAAAAATACAGAGCCGATTGCTCGGCTCAGCTCGTAGTCCTGCCTCCCTGCTGTTTCTCTAGCGAGCGCTGCCGAAAAAGACCAAGCCGTCTGTACTGTGTATTCGGCTGGGCTCCGCTCGCAGTCCCGCCCAGTATGGGTGGGACTGCAAGCCGAGCTGAGCCGAGTACACAGTACAGTCGGCTCGGTCTTTTTCGGCAGCGCTCGCGAGAGAAACAGCAGGGAGGCGGGACTACGAGCGGAGCCGAGCAAGTCGGCCCGGTCTTTTTCGGCGGCGCTCACTCGGTCTGTCTCGGCGGCGGGAAATTTAAACATGGGTAAGGCTGCAAATGGCGCTGGCCAAGCTGCAAATGACACTGCAAAGCTGCAAATGACACTGCAAAGCTGCAAACAGCGCTGGGCAAGCTGCAAATGACACTGATCATTCTGCAATGATAGACAAGGCTGCAGATGCACACTGATAAGGCTGCATTGACTGGCATTTAAATGTAAGTTTTTTTTCCTTAAACTTCCCTCCTAAAACTTTTTTCCTTAAAATGCCCTCCTAAACTTGGGGTACGTGTTATACGCCGGTGCGTGTTATACCCCGATAAATACGGTATATATTTTTTATTTTAGATATAGTAAGTAAGTAGCTCAAAGACAAGACGAAGGGCTAGGGATGAGCTTGATGTTCGAGTCGAACATAGATTCGACTCGAACATCGGCTGTTCGCACAATCGACAAATACCTAACGTTATGGCCCGTTCGCGCCAAATTCATGTGGCGCTCGCGGCCCACAATGCACTGCGTCATCGCAGTGCATTGCTGGCTCATGATTGGCCAAGCATGCACTTTGACCCCGCATGCTTGGCCAATCACAGCGCCGGCAGCGAGGAGAGCCATGATTGGCCACAGGCACGATGCCTGTGGCCAATCATAGCTCAGGCTGTGTAGTACACGCCCCACACTATATAAGGTCGCCAGCGCGGCGGGCTTGTGTAGTGTGTTGGCGTCTGTAGGAGTTAGTGGGTGTTCTCTGTGTACCTTCAACACAGTATACACCGTTCGTTATCCGCAGATTTAGCGTTCTTGCTCTTCTGTAATTGCGCTTTTAGCAATCTGCAGGAGTTTGTGGGTGTTATCTGCGTGCCCTGAGCGCACTATACACCATTATATCCACCTATATAGATAGCTATATTGATCTTCTGTAATAGAGCTTGCAGTCCGTTGTAGGAGGTTGTGCGTGTTGTCTGCGTGCCCTGACCGCACTATACACCATTATATCCACCTATATAGCTAGCTATATTGCTCTTCTGTAATAGAGCTTTCAGTCAGTTGTAGGAGATTGTGCGTGTTGTCTGTGTGCCCTGACCGCACTATACACCATTATATCCACCTATATAGCTAGCTATATTGCTCTTCTGTAATAGAGCTTTCAGTCAGTTGTAGGAGATTGTGCGTGTTGTCTGTGTGCCCTGACCGCACTATACACCATTATATCCATCTATATAGCTAGCTATATTGCTCTTCTGTAATAGAGCTTGCAGTCAGTTATAGGAGATTGTGCATGTTGTCTGCGTGCCCTGACCGCACTATACACCATTATATCCACCTATATAGCTAGCTATATTGCTCTTCTGTAATAGAGCTTGCAGTCAGTTGTAGGAGATTGTGCGTGTTGTCTGTGTGCCCTGACCGCACTATACACCATTATATCCATCTATATAGCTAGCTATATTGCTCTTCTGTAATAGAGCTTGCAGTCAGTTATAGGAGATTGTGCGTGTTGTCTGCGTGCCCTGACCGCACTATACACCATTATATCCACCTATATAGCTAGTTATATTGCTCTTCTGTAATAGAGCTTGCAGTCAGTTATAGGAGATTGTGCGTGTTGTCTGCATGCCCTGAGCACACTATACACCATTATATCCACCTATATACCTAGCTATATTGCTCTTCTGTAATAAAGCTTGCAGTCCGTTGTAGGAGGTTGTGCGTGTTGTCTGTGTGCCCTGACCGCACTATACACCATTATATCCACCTATATAGCTAGCTATATTGCTCTTCTGTAATAGAGCTTGTAGTCAGTTGTAGGAGATTGTGCGTGTTGTCTGCGTGCCCTGAGAGCACTATACACCATTATATCCAGCTATATAGCTAGCTATATTGCTCTTCTGTAATAAAGCTTGCAGTCAGTTGTAGGAGATTGTGCGTGTTGTCTGCGTGCCCTGAGCGCACTATACACCATTATATCCATCTATATAGCTAGCTATATTGCTCTTCTGTAATAGAGCTTGCAGTCAGTTGTAGGAGATTGTGCGTGTGGTCTGTGTGCCCTGAGCGCACTATACACCATTATATCCACCTACATAACTAGCTATATTGCTCTTCTGTAATAGAGCTTGCAGTCAGTTGTAGGAGATTGTGCGTGTTGTCTGCGTGCCCTGACCGCACTATACAACATTATATCCACCGATATAGCTAGCTATATTGCTCTTCTGTAATAGAGCTTTCAGTCAGTTGTAGGAGATTGTGCGTGTTGTCTGCGTGCTCTGACCGCACTATACACCATTATATCCACCTATATAGCTAGCTATATTGCTCTTCTGTAATAGAGCTTGAAGTCAGTTGTAGAAGATTGTGCGTGTTGTCTGCGTGCCCTGACCGCACTATACACCATTATATCCACCTATATAGCTAGCTATATTGCTCTTCTGTAATAGAGCTTTCAGTCAGCTGTAGGATATTGTGGGTGTTGTCTGTGTGCCCTGACCGCAGTATACACCATTATCTACCTATATAGCTCTTCTCTAATTGAGCCATCTGCAGGAGTTAGTGGGCGTTGTGTGCCTGCAGCACAATATACACTACCCAATTGCTGGTTTTCCCATTTCCCTTCAGGCCATTACCATGTCTGGAATGCCAACAAGGAGAGGCAGACAGGCACGAGCTGATAAAAGAGGGCAAGCAGGCTCTTTGTCTAGAGACAACAGTGCTGGTCGTGGACGCGGTGCATCGTCATCATCAGCACGTGGCAATGGGACACGCTTGTCCTTCTTTTCGACAGCTGGACGTGTTGAGCCGCATCATGCGGAAGACTTGGTAGAGTGGATGACCAAGCCCTCTTCATCCTCCTCATCCTCTCTCACCCAGGCTCAGGGTACTAGGAAAGCAGCTGCCAATGCATCGTTCTCCCTTGTCTCAATGTCATCATCAGTGACTCCTTCCCTAGACCCACCACGTCCTCCTGAGGAGTCCCCTGAACTCTTTGAGCACAGTGTTGGGTACATGCTCCAGGAGGATGCCCAGTGTTTTGTAGGCTCTGATAATGATACTCAACTAGAGTAAGGCAGTAGCGTGAGCGGAGAGAGAGGGGATGTTCAAGAAGGACAGCAATCTGGCAGTCATGTTCCACAAGCTGCAGCATACTGCCAGGTTTGCTCCAGCGATGAAGAGGGAGGGGATGAGGAGGGCACTGACTCCACGTGGGTGCCTAGTAGGAGAGAGGAGGAGGAGGAGGCACATGTCCAACGAGGCTGGATGCCCTCCGGGGGCCAACTTAGGGGCAGCACACCGACTGAATCACACCGCAGAGTTCCGCCTGTGCAGGGCGCTGCCTCTGCGCGTTATTCTAAAAGTTCTTTGGTGTGGGCCTTTTTTGAGGTTGTTCCGCCACCACTCCTCCAAAATGCTACTACTGGTTGTGACACACCTCTCTCCTCCACCCCCTCCTCTTCTTCTTCCTCCATGGCCTCTTCCAGTGCTCTGTCCACAGAACTAGCAGTGCTCCGTAGGCATTCAAGGGGCTATGCAGGTTCGCAGGCAAAACTATGCCATGCCGTGCTTGCGCTGGTTTGTTTGGTGGACAGGAGCCACACTGGGGCAGATATTTTGTCAGCTCTGCAGGGGCAGGCCGAGAGGTGGTCTATGCCACGCCAGCTTAAGCCAGGAATGGTGGTTTGCAACAATGGCACCAACCTCCTCTCTGCCCTCTGACAGGGACAACTGACCCATGTTCCCTTGTGTGGCTCACGTCCTTAACCTGGTGGTGCAGCGGTTCTTGGGCAGGTACCTGGGCTTACAGGATGTCCTGAAGCAGGCCAGGAAAGTCTGTGTGCATTTCCGCCAATCATTTAATGCCTGTGCTTGGCTGGCTGAGCTCCGAAAGGAGTTGAACCTGCCCAAGAACCGCCTTATATGTGACATGCCCACCAGGTGGAACTCAATGTTGGCCATGCTGCAGAGGCTGCACACACAGCAGAGGGCCATCAATGAATACCTGTGCGACTACGGCACCAGGACAGGGTCTCACCACGCCAGTGGGGCATGATCAGGGATGCATGCACTGTCCTGTCACCGTTTGAGGAGGCCACAAGGATGGTGAGCAGTGACAGTGCATGCATCAGTGACACTCTACCTCTTGTCCACCTGTTGGAGCATATGCTGCATGGAATAATGGACAGGGTACTTGAGGCAGAACAGAGGCAGGAAGAGGAGGACTTCCTTGCCTCTTAAGGCCCCCTTTATCTAGACAGTGTTCCTGCTGTCCCACCCATCACACAGGAAGAGGAGGAGGAGGATGATTGTGTCAGCATGGAGGTGGAGGCTGGCACTCAGCTTCAGCAGCAGCAGCAGTCTTGTAGGGATAATTTACAGTCCCAAGAAACCCGTGGACTTGTACGTGGCTGGGAGTAGGTAGCTGCATGTTGTCCTTAGTGACCCAGAGGACTCCGAACCGAATGCCTCAGCTAACCTACGCTGCATGGCCTCCCTGATCCTGCAAAGCCTGCAGAAGGATCCTCGTATTCTTCGGATCAAGGACAGGGACCATTACTGGCTGGCCACTCTCCTTGATCCACGGTACAAGGGTAAGGTTGCCTACCTTATCTTGCCATCGCAGAGGATGAGACATCTCTGGGTGGCCTTGCAGAAAGGTCTGTGCAATGCGTTCCCAGAGACTGGGAGGTTACAAACTCCTGGTCCTGGACAACATGTTGCTGAGGCATCGGTCAAAAGGAGCAGTGGAGAAGGTGGCCGTCTGACCGATGCGTTCAGACAATTTTTTAGTCCGCAGCCCGAAGGTATGATCGGTTCCAGCAACCATCGCCAGCGTCTGATTTACAGGGGGCAGCAATACCTAGGGGCAAGGTCAGACTTGGACACCCACTGAAAATCCTCTGGCTTACTGGGTCTTGAGGATGGATCACTGGCCAGAGCTTGCACAGTATGCAATTGAGCTACTGGCCTGTCCTGCATCCAGCGTTCTTTCGGAACGCACCTTTAGTGCTGCTGGTGGCTTTGTTACCCATCACAGGGTGCGCCTGTCCACCGACTCGGTTGATCGACTGACCTTCATAAAGATGAATCAGTCTTGGATCACCCACAGCTACCAAGCACCTGAAGCTGATGTAACCGATTAATTTTTTTTTTAAATATCACATCCCTTCAAGACTGCCTATGCTGATGCTGAGTGGGGGGCATTTAATTACAATTTTTGATGCAATGCTTTGCAGCAGGGCTCATTCCTGCACTACAACCAGAGTATATGGGAGAGGTTGCAGTGTCATGGCACCAGCACCAGTGCCTAAGGCCCAATTTTTCAGCCCCTGTTTAACAGGGGCGTTTAATTACAATTTTTGATGCAATGCTTTGCAACAGGGCTCATTCCTGCACTACAACTAGAGTATATGGGAGAGGTTGCAGTGTCGTGGCACCAGCACCTGTGCCTAAGGTCCAATTTTTCATCCCCTGTTTTAACAGGGCAATGTAATTACAATTCTTGATATAATATTTCACAGCAGGGCCCGTTCCTTTGCCCACTGAGAGTAACTGTGAGGACTTATAGTGTTGTGGCACCAGCACCAGCACCACAACCACCAAAGGCTCAATTTTTCTACCACTGTTCAACAATGGCATGTAATTACAATTCTTGATATAATCGTTCACAGCAGGGTGCTCCAGCGCCCACCAAGAGTCACTTTGAGGGCTTACAATGTTGTGGCAACACCAACACCTTGTTCCGCCATTTCTGCAGAGCATATAGGGCAGGCCCCTACTTTCAAACATCCAACTTCCAAACGTCTCCCACTTGCAAATGGAAGGAGACAACAGGAAGTGAGATGAAAAAAGATGGACGGCAAAACAAATTATACAGGGATGATAACCCTTCCCTATGTTTTCCAAAAAGCTTAAAAATAGATTTTTTGACTGGAGCTACACTTTTAAAATGTACCAGTTCAAAGTTACAAACAGATTCTACTTAACACAACAAACCTACACAGTCCCTATCTTGTTTGCACCATCTGTATACTGCTGTTCTGAGTATATAGGGCCTGGGGGCCCCACGTCTTTCCTTATTTTAATATGGGTACGGGGTTCCCCTTAATATCCGTACAAGACCCAAAGGGGCTGGTAATGGGCAGGGGGGGCTACCCATGCCATTTTTCTCAATGATTTTCATCCATATTGTCAGAACCAGATATTACATTAAAAACGCAAGCAATTTTAAATGACTTTTTTTCCGTTAAATATCATTTTGTGCAGGGACTGTTCTAAACACGGGAAATAGGCAGCACTTCACAGGCATACTATAGACACCCCCAGGCACGATATTTAAAGGAATATTTCACTTTTTTTTTTCACTTTAATCGTCATTAAAATCAGTTCTCCCACCAAAACAGCCATTTTTAAAAACATTTTAGGCATTTACTCATGTCCCCTGGGGCAGGAGCCAGGTCCCCAAACCCTTTTTAGGACTGTATCTTGCATATTAGCCATTAAAATTAGCACTTTTTATTTCGAACGTTCTAGTCCCATAGACTTCAATGGGGTTCTAAAGTTTGTACGAATTTGCGCTCCGTTTGAAAGTTCTGATGCGAACCGAACCGGGGGGTGTTCGGCTCATCCCTACTCAGGGCAGGAAATTAGAATGGACAGGAACACACAGACACATGAAATCAACTCTCATGCCGCGTGCACACGACCATTTTTTTTGTCAGAATAAACTCTGACGGTCTTTCCGACGGAGTTCCGCTGAAACTGACGGGAAACGGGAATAGAGAAAGGAAGTTCAATAGCCAGTAGCCAATAGCTGCCCTTGCGTTGTTTTTGGTCCGTCGGAATAGCATACAGACGAACGGTTTTCCTGATAGGAATTGATTCCGTCAGAAAGATTTAAAACATGTTCTCTTTCTAGCTCCATCAGAATTTTTGAAAACAAAAGTCAGATGAAGCCCACACACGATCGGAATATCCAATGAAATGATTCCGTCTGACTTTTTCTGCCGGAAAGTCCGACCATGTGTACACGGCATCACAGTGACACGGACAGCAGTGTGCGGCAGCACAGATCACCGACATGACACGTCCCCTCCTGAGTCACAGTGACAGTCTTTCTCCCTACCAGGTGGTCCCTTTGGTCCACACCAGTCTAAACAGCACTAACAGTCCCGCTCCTGGCTTGCCTTGCTCCCATTCCACAGACCTGCACAAGAGGCTATGGCCACTCTGCTGGGCTCCCTTGCACCATGACATCACACAACGCTCAGACACTGCCTCCACCAGACCTTCCCCCTGCTGGCACCAACTGAACACACAGTAGCAGACACTCAGATGGTCTCAGCCGACTCCGGATCTGATTTGTCCATGCGTAGTTCCAAGCCGAGCGCCACAGCCATATTTTTTACTGGCAACCTTTTGGTGTCACTGGCATTTACTGGCAGGAGAAAAGTGCCCATTTTTTACTGGCTGCCAGTAAAAATACTGACGGCTGGCAACACTGTGCTCTGAACATTTCCAAGGTGTGCATTATAGCTGGAATGTTATGCATCCTTATTGGCTGTCTCGGTAGCTTATTCCTGTTCTGTTACTAGCCACACACAAAAAAAAGATATTTTCTTAGTCAGGTTACCTACTTTTTTTAAAGAATATGTTACCCCTAACATTTCATATTCCTGATATCATGGTGTCTGTAGTACCATGTATTTGTGTTAAAAAGTATCCTGTTATCCTTGTATTGCTTAATTTGTGTGAAATACCTGGTGATCCCGCCAGTTCCCTTGCATTTCAATTTCAAAATGACCACACTAAGCAGGGGAGCACATCCATCTCATTGTGGTCAGTTTTTTGGCTGTGCTGGGAGCACAGCCTGCCTGTCCTCCAATGATCAGGCTTGTGCTGACATGCCCCCCTGCACAGCCGTTCACTGAGAAAATCAGTTTACTGCTGTTTCTTCACCCCTACCTCTCTAAGCCCTTGTACACACGGTCGGACATTCCGACCACAAAATCAGTCGGATTTTTTCAGATGGATTTTGTCCAAAACTGGTGTTGCATACACACGGTCAGACAAAGTTGTCGGAAAATCCGATTGTTCGGAACGTGATGACATTTGTTCGTTATGACGGGACTATGTTCAGGCTAGTAGGCTATGTTCAATAGCTTTGGTCTTGTAATTTGATCTGAGCATGCGTGGCACTTTGTCCGATCGGAATTCTCTACAAATGATCAGACAAAGTCCGATCGGATCATGTTGTCGGAAAATTTTATATCCAGCTCTCAAACTTGGTCGGACATTCCGACGGAAAAAGTCCGATGGAGCCCACACACGGTCGGCTTATCCGACAACACGATCCGATCAGACATTTTCCGTCGGAATGTCCGACCGCGTGTACTAAGGCCCTTATGCAGCTGAGAACAGAGGTTATGTGATCACTTACAATAAAAGAAAAAAGGTATTTATATATATTTTTTATACTTATACATTCATGTTTTGCCTTTCATTTCTATTTCAAACTGAATGGGTTGTTTTACAAGGTAAGGGTTCACATATACTTTAACCACTTCAATACAGGGCACTTATACCTTCCTGCCCAGACCAATTTCAGCTTTCAGCGCTATCGCATTTTGAGTGACAATTGCATGGTCATGTGACAATGTACCCAAACAAAATTTTTATCATTTATTTGCCACAAATAGAGCTTTCTTTTGGTGGTATTTGATCGCCCCACACATAAAAACTGGGGTTTTTATTTTTTGCGCTACAAATAAAATAGACTGAAAACTTTGGAAAAAAAAAAGTTTTTCTTTGTTTCTGTTTCAAAACTTTGTAAATACATACGTTTTCTCTTTCACTGATGGGCACTGATGAGGCAGTACTGATTGTCACTGATGATGAGGCACTTTTATGCAGCACTGATACGCACTGATAAGCAGCAATGATGGGCACTGATAGGTGGCACTGATATACAGCACTGTTGGGCACTAATAGGTGGCACTGATGGACACTTATAGGTGACACTGATGGGTACTCAAAGGTGGCACAGATGGACACTGATAGGTGACACTAATGGGCACTCATAGGTGGCACTGGAAGGCAATTATAGGTGGCACTGATGGACACTGGTGGGAACTGATAGGCGGCACTGATAGATGGCACAGATAGGCAGCACTATCTGTGCCATCTGCTCTGACTTCTAGAGTGTCCTGCTGTAAAGAGTGACATACTATCCTGAGTGTCCTACTATTCCCCTACTGTTCTTGTTTTCTACTTGCTAGAGAAGCTTTAAGCTGGAGAGATAAGCTACCTTTTGCCTGACCTCCCTACTCGGTGAATGCAATTTTCTCCTATTTCACAACTATCCTGAGTGGGAGAGCGATCATGGACCAAGCGTCAACTGGAAAGACTTCACCATAGTGTCAGATTGGTGAGAGGCCTTTTGGCCTCTTCAAGTGTTTGTGTGCAAAGGTTGCTACTATCAAGGTCTGTGGTGGCTGTACATTGTTCTCAATGTGGATCACAGATCTCCCATTTTGAGAGAGAACACCTCCACCATAAAAAAGGATCAAGTCATCAAGTTCACCGGTCAGTGGCCTAGTAGTAAGCAGTGTCATTATCCCTAAGTAAGGCCAGGTCTATGTCAAGTACTGTATGTGATAATTGTGTTAAACCCTTTAGGGGCTACCTTTGTATTGTTCATTTGCTGTCTAACCATATTTTTTTTTTCTTATAGGGCTTTACTCCCTTTATTAATGCCAATTTAAATGTTTCCAGATGTATCAGTGATCACACTGGGGTTGATTTACTAAAACTGGAGAGTGCAAAATCTGGTGAAGCTCTGCGTAGAAACCAATCAGTTTCCAGATTTTATTGTCAAAGCTTAATTGAACAAGCTGATTGGCTACCATGAACAGCTGCACCAAATTTTGCACTCTCCAGGTTTAGTAAATCAACCCCTCATTTTTAGGTTCTGTAGCTGGTCATCACCAGCACAGGGTAGAAGGACCCAAACAATCCAGCAGAAACCTCACCGCTGCCATTTTCTGTTCCTTAAACTACATACTGTTCCTAGGGCAATGAAGCTGAACCAATCCAGCTTCACTGCAGTCATGTCACTGCCCTTCAGAAAAAGTGTATAAACCAGAAGTTATGAAATTACACCCAAGGAAAGATTTCCTTAAAGGTACCAGGGGCGGCCCATCCATTAAGTGTGCACAGGCGCTGTCCCCTATCCATGCGTCCGGCCCCTATGCAGGACACCGGATGCATGAATTCCAACAGGGGGGGTGTTTTTTTGAAGCACTTAAATTAGAGTCAGAGGCTCTAGTAGGCTTCAAAGTAGGGTGGGCAAAGGGCGCAGAGCATGCAAACAAGCCCACCCAGATGACTATTCGCTATTTGTAACACTGAACGTCCTCCCTGCCAATCGGAAAGTGGGTCTTGAGAATGGCTGGGCGATTGGCTGAAAGGATAGGTGGTCCTATTGGATGCCTAGGAGGAGGGGAGGAGATGCACAGTGGAAGCCGCCGTGATGGAGAAGAGGACACAGGAGCCGCTGCCCACCACCCATCACCCAGATGGGGTAAGTGCCGGACCGACCAGGCAGACAGCAGGCAGATAGAAAGGTACTAATCAGAAGATCAGAAAATAATTATTATGATAGTGACCGGCTCCAAATGAATCTATATATTCTACTTCTGTTTTCCTTCATTATCGATCCACACCTGAGTGATACAAGTGTAGTGTCACCCTTGGCTAATGTCCCAGGTTCTAGTCCTGCTACTACAGCAGCCAGGCAAACAACAAAATCACTGCCTTTTTTGAGGTTTTATTGCAGCATTAAATTGGATGGGTTTAAGGGAGCTGTGGGATACTCCACATTTTAACTGGAACAATGAGGACACTCTTCCTGTAGTAGCTCTGCTGAGAGCAGCCTAATCCCAATCACACACACACACACACAGCTCTACTGATTACAGGAGAGCACAACTACATTTCCCTAACCAAAAACCTAGCAGTCAAGCAGGAGAGTGCTACACAAGTATGCACATTAGCGTAAAGATCATTAAAAGAAACAGTGTTTAGCAGCTGGATAGTGTGGCACAACCACTGTTGTGCCTAGGGTAAAGTGACCAGATTTTTAAAATGAAATCCGGGGACATACTTTTTTTTTTTTTAGTAGCAATGGCAGCAATCAACGACTCATATCGGGACTGCGATATTGCGGCGGACAAATCGGACACTAATGCCGCATACATGCGACCGGTTTTCCCGTCGGAATAAACTCCGAAGGTCTTTCCGACAGAGTTTCACTGAAACTGTCTTGCCTACACACGATCACACCAAAGTCCGACCGTCTAGAACGTGGTGATGTACAGCACGCATGATGGGACTAGAAAAGGGAAGTTCAATAGCCAGTAGCCAATAGCTTCCGTCTCGTACTTGCTTCAGAGCATGCGTAGTTTTTGGTTCGTTGGAACAGCATACAGACGACTGGTTTTCCCGATAGGAAATGGTTCAGTCTGAAATATTTAGAACATGTTCTATTTCTAGGTACGTCAGAATTTTCGAAAAAAAAGTCAGATGAGGCACACACACGATCGGAATATCCGATGAAAAGATTCTGTCATTCTGACATTCAGCTCGTGTGTACGTAGCATTAGTGACACTTTTGACACTTTTTGGGAACCAGTAACATTAATACAGTGATCAGTGCTAAAAATATGTACTGTCAGGCCGCGTACACACGCGGGGACTGTTCGCTCAACTTTGTCCGTCAAACAGTTTCAGCAAACAGTCCGCTCAAAATTAGCATGGACGGACATGGCCACACACGACGGACGAACAGTTTGCTGAAACCGTGCGCGATGACGTGAACGGCACGTACGACGGGACGAAAAATACGACGTCCTATACACTGCATTATAACTTTCGGCGTGTAAATCCTTTCTGAGCATGCGCGGAACTTAGTTTGACGAACAAGCCTACACACGAGGGGACTGTTCGCTGAAACAAAGTTTCAGCGGACAGTTTTTCGGAATTTCCGAAAAACCTTGTTCAGCGGACTGTTCGCTGAAACTGTCCGCTGAAAGCCCACACACGAGCGGACTGTCCGCCGAAACACTGTTCAGCGGACAAAGTTGGGCGAACAGTCCCCGCGTGTGTACGCGGCCTCACTGTACTAATGACACTGGCTCGGAAGGGGATAACATCTAGGGCAATCAATGGGTTAAATGTGTACCTAACAAGCGTTTTCTCACTGTGGGGAGGTGCTTTTACTAAGGGAAGATATAGATCCCTGTACCTGCTTTGCAGGAGCACAGTATCAATGTCTTCCACACTGACAGAATGGCAAACTGCCTTGTTTACATAGGCAGACCACTAGGCGAGTCTGCCGGATACGCTGATTGGCTCGGATACCCAGAAATGCAGGATCACGTATATACGTGATCCTGCGCAGCGCGACCGCCCTGTAGCAGTAAATCTGCTATCAGGTGATCGGCAACTGGTTAAGATCATCAGCATTATAACTCACAGGCAGCAGGCACTCTATCATGGCTCTGGCTGGCTCTGTCACAGTGTGTCACATAACATGGCTGCTGGGTGCTGATTTTGTTAACTTCTGACCAATAAGTGCCTGCTGCCTGTGAGTTCTGATACCATCCATTATGCCAGAGACAGACACAATGCAATGTAGTCTATTCACAGACACCCCCAAAGCACACCTGTGTTGAAGCCTTGTAGGCACTGGCAGCCCCATGATTGGATCTGCTTCCCCTCTATTACTGCTGCTGGACATCATCAGCTGAGCTCAGCTGCCTCTCTCTGCCCGTTGCCACCTCCGCCTGCCTCACAGCCTCTCACTTCTCACTCTCCTGGCCCCGGCTACTACTGGGTGGGGAGCGGAGGAAAATTACTCTGCCGGGGAAGGCAAGAAGATAAGCAGGCAGACAGCTGGCCGGGATTTGAGCCAAGGCATAAGAACATGTGAGCGGAGCTGAATGGGCATGTGCCGGAAACTGAATAAATAGTCCATCCACTCCAACCAGCACATCATCATCAGAAAGGGACACAGATAATGGAAAAAATACACCCCCCTAAGCTGGGGGGGAGGGGGATGTAATTCGGATTTTTTTTTTATTCTGCACTGACTGTCTTTGAAAATTGCCCCAGCTCCTGTTGAAGTCAAATCCAGGGACAAGACTAGGGACAGAATTGGTCCAGGGACAGTGTCCTCAATCCGGGGACTGTCCCCTGAAACCAGGGACCAGGGCCGCTGATAGAAATCATTGGGCCCCCTACAGCCCACCTGACGGGGCCCCCTTTAGCCCCACCCCTGGTCCCTCCTTCAGCCCCACCCCTGGTCCTGCCCCTGGTCCCTCCTTTAGCCCCTGCCCTGGCTGCTTCCCAGTGAGTTAGGACACACAGGGGTCTCAATATAAGGAGTTAAATCTCCCCCATCCACATGACATGACAGGGGGTCGCCCATTATGAGCACACTGTTCGCAGGACACACAGGGGGCCCCCCATTATATGAAGTACAGTACACCTCTTCATACATGTTCTATCACTGTACACCTATTCACACATGTGCTGTCACTGTACACCTCTGCACACATGTTCTATCACTGTACACCTCTTCACACATGTTCTGTCACTGTACACCTCTTCATACATGTTCTATCACTGTATACCTTATCATACATGTTCTATCACTGTACACCTCTTCACATATGTTCTATCACTGTACACCTCTTCACATATGTTCTATCACTGTACACCTCTTCACATATGTTCTATCACTGTACACCTCTTCATACATGTTCTATCACTGTACACCTCTTCATACATGTTCTATCACTGTATACCTTATCATACATGTTCTATCACTGTACACCTCTTCACACATGTTCTATCACTGTACACCTCTTCACACATGTTCTATCACTGTACACCTCTTCACACATGTTCTATCATTGTACACCTCTTCACACATGTTCTATCACTGTACACCTCTTCACACATGTTCTATCACTGTACACCTCTTCACACATGTTCTATCACTGTACACCTCTTCATACATGTTCTATCATTGTACACCTCTGCACACATGTTCTGTCACTGTACACATGTTCCATTGCTTTCCCCTCATGTCATGTGTCATCGCTGCACATGTGTTCCCTCAGTGCACCCCTCTGCCCACATGTTCCATCACAGTACACCATTGATGGTAAACAGGGTTGAGTGTACAGCTATAACAAGTGAGGCCACTGGCTCTTACCACTCTTGCTTCAGCAGACATTTAAATCTCCAGGCTGCACATTGTATTTCCTGCACAGACTGGAGGTCAGGAGGAGGCGGTGCAGCTCTGAGTGACAGAGCAGCAGACCAATTGGTTTGACATCCTGCTGGGAGGCAAAAATCTGTAGATAGCAGTGTAGGAGAGGCTTCCATGGTGCTGTTCTCCTCACTGACACAAGGGACATGAGCAGAGATGTGAGTGGAATGTGAGCAAGTCACACATGCAGGCTACCTGCCGTTGGTGCTGTTAAACTGAAGTCAACCCCTGCCTTGAGTTTACTCACTGTCTGGAAAGTGTTCTCCTCCTCCTCTCCAGCCTCTGAGTGGCGCCTGCCACTCCTCACCTCTCCGGTGGTCAGACTCATCTCGTGCTGGCTGGAGAAATATATATATTTTTTTTTCTTTCATTCTCTGCTCAGATTGCCCGGCCCCCCCCTGCTGGCTGGGCCCGGTACAACAGGGCCAATTGTACTGGCTTATCAGCGGCCCTGCCAGGGACATCTGGTCACCCTAGCCTGTGGCTAGTTTAACTTATTGCTTTTTCTGCCTGGGTATTGTATTACAGGGGTAGGCAACCTTTTCAGCACAGTGTGCTGAAAAATGTTTGCAAAGAAATTGAGCGTGGAGATTTTATAACAAAAAAATTTCAACGTCACACTCTCAATTATGAAAAGGATTTTTTTTATAAAGTAAATACTAGTGTAAGCTACGGTACTTGAATAACAGTGAGAAATAAACATCCTGCCACTGTACCCCCCTGCACATCTGCTCCACCACTGTAACCCTCTGCTCATCTGCCCAACCACTGCACCCCCCTGCACATCTGCCCCACCTCTGTACCCCCCTGCACATCTGCACCACCATTGTACCCCCCTGCACATCTGCTGAACCACTGTACTACCTTGCACATCTGCCGAACCTCTGTACCCCCCTGTTCATCTGTTCCACCACTGTACCACCCTGCTCTTCTGTCCCACCACCGTAACCCCCTGCTCATTTGCCCCACCAATGTACTCCCTTTCTCATCTGCTCCACCACTGTATCCTCCGCACATCTGATCCACCACTGTACTACCCTGCACATTTGCATCACCAATGTTCTCCCTTTCTCATCCACCCCACCACTGTACCTCCCTGCACATCTGCTCCACCACATACCCCCATGCTCTTCTGTCTCACCGCTGAACCATCTTCTCATCTGTCCTAACACTGAACTTATCTGCTTATCTGTCCCACCACTGTAAGCCCATTTCTCATCTGCCCCACCACTGTACCTCCTGTACATCTGTCCCACCTCTGTTTCCCCTGCTCTTCTGCCCCCACTGTACACCCCTGCTCATGTGTTCCACCGATGTACCTCCTTTCTCCTCTGCACTCCTCTGCCCCACCGCTGTAATCACCTGCTCATCTGTCCCACCTATGTACCTCCTTTCTTCTCTGCCTGCCACTGTACCCCCCTGCTCCTCTTTCCCACTAATGCACCTCCTTTCACATCTGTCCAACCGCTGTACCCCCCTGCTCTTCTGTCCCACCGCTGAACCCCCTACTCATCTTCCCCATCACTGTAACCCCCTTCTCATCTGCTCCAACATTGAACCCCCCTGCTCAGTTTTCCCACCACTGTAACCCCCTTCCCATCTGGCCCAACACTAAACCCCCCCCCGCTCATCTGCCCCATCACTGTACCCCCATGCTTTTCTGTCCCACTGCTGAACTCCCTTCTCATCCCTCCCACCGCTGTACCTCCTGCACATCTGCCCCACCACTGTAACCCCTTGCTCCTCTGTCCCACCACTGTAACTCCCTGCTCATCTGTCCCACCAATGTACCTCCTTTTTCCTCTGCCCCGCCTCTGTACTCTCCTGTACATCTGCCCTACCTCTGTAAACCCTGCTCTTCTGCCCAACCACTGTAACCCCCTTCTCATCTGCCCCAACACTGAAACCCCCCTGCTCATCTTTCCCACAACTGTAACTCCCCTTTCTCATCTCTTCCACCACTGTACCTCCCTGCACATTTTCCCCACCACTGTACCCTCCTGCTTGTCTGCTACACTGTTGTACCATCTTCTCATCTAAGATATACAGAGTGGTGAAAGGAAGCAGAGATGAGACACTCATACTGTTGACCCACCTCCTCCCAGCCCATGTGCTTGTATGTGATGTATGTGATGTCACATACAAGCATCTCGAATAGATGCGCAATGATGAGCTCAGGTCAGGGGCATTTTCTGAAAGCACCGGGCCTGTGTGCAGGATCATAAGTTGGGCCCCCCACAGCTGAGAAAAAGTGCAGCGCTCTGCACCACAGGGCAAGTTGGGTGTGATGTTCATTGTGCTGCATACTGGCTGTGGCTTAAAGGGACACAGAGTGCAGAGGTTCAGTAGTGAGTGATGCAAAGGTTTAGGAATAACTTCAACAAAGTTCCCAGAAGCTTAACAGTAAAAGAGGCTTTGCGTGCCGGGGGTTGTCTACCCCTGATGTATTATGTAGCATGACAATGTGCCTTTGAAAAATGTTTTCCTCTGAATATTGGCCCTCCGGTCCCCTGTGCAGTCCCATGGGCTCCTATGGCTCTTAGTTCACCCTCTGTATAACTGATAATCACAAGTTTCACTAAAATAAATACACTGAAACTGTGGTCTAATGATTTCAAATTGGCCAAATAATTAATATTAGGGCTAACCAACTATCAATTTCCAAAATGAAAGATCATATTCAGTGTCTGATGATTGCAGGTCACTACTCACATCCTGAAATGTCTGCCCCTCTGCTTTGTGTGCTTCATAGTCACCTCATTTTCAGCACAGACGTTATCTATCATCCACATCTTTTGATTCTCCTTTTTAACAAAAGCCTTATTGCAAAGAAATGATTTTTGCCACTTGGAGAACTGCCACTGTTGCTCAGAAGAAGTACAATACGAGGGCGTGACAGCGTCATGACGTAGGGGGCGTAGCTTCGGGACCCGATCCTCCTCGCCCTCCTCGCTCTCCCTCGCCTCCCCGCTACTACGCTGCATGGAACGCAGCGCGCTGACCACAGACACGAGCCCAGCTGACTGGCCGCAAACCCGGATGCGAGGTGCGGTACGCTGGAGGAGCTGAGCGGCTGGACAAAGTGACAAGGAAGCCGGGGACATGAGGTACAGCATCGCTGCTCCCCGCTCGCCATACATTTGGCGCCCCTCCACTAAGTAAGCTGCATTCCTGAGGGACCGCGTCCCCCCTGCCAGCACTTCCCAAGCGGCATAGAGGCGAAAAGACTGGACCTGCTGAGAGAGCAAAAATGACCGGTGGAAGGCTGAGACAGGGAATTCTGGACTAAACCAGGGAGGTGGTAAGCCTATTAGCCTGTGAGGGCTCAGCACACCTATATAGTAATTGTGTATGTTGCTATCTGTGAATGGAGGGCTGCAGCAGCGGCAGGGGAGGATGTCAGTGGTCTTGAGAATGTCACAGGAAATGTAAGGACTTGGTTTTTGTCCCCCCATAGTGAACTCTGGAAATGAAGTATCTTTACCTGATGTCGAAATTATGCTGAAGATCCTATCTAAGTGCTAAGAAATTTTTGCATTGTTGAAGCTCTGGCCCTGTTGAAAATCTTACGGTCAGTGAGCTCCCCCTTAGTAAACAGCATAAAAAGGGAGAGGAAAAGGAAGGGGTAAAAGGAACCGTCTTATAGACTGAGAGAGTAACCAAAGTACCCAAAGTGCTGGTTGCCGTAGGCCGGCTCAGAGAAGGAAAAAAAAAAAAAAAAGGAATATAGAGACTGAGAAGAGAACAACAGTGACTGTCATCTTCTAGTGTGAACTTGCTTAATTGGCCTCCTGATAACATCGGAAATTACATGGTGAATCCTGAATGTTAAAACCTGCCACGGACTAAGCAGACCCTCCTTGTTCCTCTTTTTGCTGCTTGTTTTTTTTTTTTTTTTTTTTTTTTTTTTTTTTCCTCTTTTTTACAGGTGGTTGGTAAAAACTCACTTATGGTCTTCTCCTGGACTTTTTCTCAATATTGCTCTGGGGTGTATAGTGTTGTTTGATTTAGTATGAATTAATGTGGAGACAGATATAGACTTGGTAGCTACTGGGGAATCCCCCCGTGGTCTTTTTTTTTTCCCTTTCATGATGAGGGGGAAATCAAGTAAGACGAAATCAATTACCCCAGTCACAAGCCCGGTAGGGATCCAGAAATATATGGCGGCAAATTCTACCATAAGAGAAGAGGAGATTGGGAGCCCTAGAGCGGAGAAACCGGTGCGGGTGGGAGTTAGTAAGCAGAGAGGGGGGGAAAGTAGAACAGAGAAGAACACTCCCGCTAAATCCTTGGTGAGCCAGAAAAATGGGGGGGTCGCACATGGAGCTGCGGGAAGACAGGAGGAAGTGCAGGAGGAAGGGAGGAGAGACACGGAGGAAGGAGGGATACTCCCGGGAGGCCTGGGAAGATCGTCACCTGTAGAACAAACCTCACAGCTAAAAGAGATGCTCGGGGAGATGTTCGCAAAAATGGAAACCTCCCTCAAGGTAGAAATCGCTACAATAAGGGTAGATATTGGGCAAGTATTGGGGAGAGTAGAGGAAATAGAAAACAGAGTTGAGACCCACGAACAGAAAATAGAGGAAATACTAGAGCAGGTGACAGCACTAAGGAAGGGAAATAGGGTATTACTGCATAAGCTAGAAGACCAGGAAAATCGCAGTAGGAGAAAGAACTTACGGATTAAAGGGCTCCCCGAGTCGCACAATAGCCTGACACTTAAGGAAGTAGCTCAACAAATCTTCAACCCACTCTTAGATAGGGAAATCTCAGAACCTTTAAAAATAGATAGAATCCATAGGATAGCACGTTCTTCAGGAAGGGGGGCAGATTACCCGCGAGATGTAATGGTGAGATTCCACTATGTGGAGGAAAAAACTCGGGTGATGGGAAAGATTAGAACTAATCCAGGGTTGTCCTATGGGGGTGCAGAACTCCAGATATACTCAGACTTAGCAGCAGAGACCTTAAGGAGAAGAAGACGACTTAAACCGCTTACAGAGATGATGACGGCAGCAAAGATCCCGTATCAATGGGGATTCCCATCATGCTTAATTGGGAAGAAAGAGGGAAGGTCTGCGGTCCTCCGTTTTCCGGAGGACGTGCAGGATTTCTGTGAGCGGTTAGGTATAAACACCCCTCCGCAGTTAGAATGGGAAAGGGAAGAACAGGTAGGGGTGATAGGTAAAATCGCTAAAAATGGTGGGTCGCAGGAACCCTGGACTAAGCAGAGAGGAAGGGGGACAATTAGTGGTGAGCGGACTTAGGGGGGGACGGGGGGACTGGGGGGGGGGGGGAGGTGAGGGAGGAGGGGTCTCCTAAGGTTGTGGGCCGGAATTAGCCCTAGGGAAACTATGGAAATGGTTCGATCAAGTTGGAAGATCGTCCAGTACCATAGGAACAACGGGAAAAGGGTTGTCTTACCCAATCTTTCGAGATGTTCCGTTATAAGACAGGGGGGGGGGGGGAGGAGGGAGAGGAAGAGGGGGGGGGGATTTCTCGTTTTCTTTTTTTTTCTTTTTTTGGGGGCTCTCACTCGGTCCTTCTTTAGAGCTGTAGGAGTAGATCCAGCTGGGTCCACTGGACGCGTCAGAGAAAGAGGAAATCAATATACGCTATAAAATATGGAACTATTGAACGTTGTTACTTACAATGTAAGGGGCTTAAATACAAAAAGGAAAAGATATAGGATTAATGATGAGTTAAGGCATATGGGAGCAAACATAGTGTGCCTACAGGAAACGCATATAACGCACACCTCAGGAATTAGGATAAACACAGGGGACTTTCCGGTGTGGATATACGCGGATTCCCCCTCTCCTTATTCCAGAGGAGTGGCGATTGGCTTTGGTAAAGCAACGAGATTTGACCTAGAAAAGCGTTTAGTGGACCCAGAGGGGAGATATCTGTGCCTAAAAGGGATGTTACAGAACATGAAATGTACTATTGTCAATGTATATGCTCCGAATAAGAATGCTGATAAATTTCTAAGGAAGTTGCTAAAAAAGATTGAAGATTTTAAGGAAGGGAACCTGATCCTAGCAGGTGACCTAAATTGGAATATGGACGTGAAGAAAGAGAAGGTCAGGGAAGGAGGAAGTAGGCCACCTAATGAGAAACAAAGAAAGCTGTTAAAGGCTTTGGCAAGTTTCCAACTACAGGATGCCTGGAGGGCATTACACCCAAGGGATAAGGACTCTACCTGCTTCTCCTCGGTACACGGTACTTCCTCCAGAATTGATTACATCTTCTTAGAGTATCAGCTTCTATCAGCATTAAGGAAGGCTGAAATAAAATCAATAACGATCTCAGACCATGCGCCAGTAATAATCCAGTTAGAGATTAGGGGAGTACGTGTGCCGGGAACAAGTTGGAGGCTTAATGAACTATTGCTTCAGGATAAGGAATCAATTAATAAGATCGAACAGGAACTGGAACAATTTTTTAGGTTGAATGATACCCCGGGAGTCTCTGCCCCAATACTGTGGGAGTCTCACAAAGTTGTAATTAGAGGTATACTAATCGGAATTGGAGCGGGAAAGAAGAAAGAGAGGGAGAAAAAGAAGCGGTTATTGTATGAGGAGATACAGAGAGGGGAACGGAGTAGGAGGACGGAGGGTAGCCCGGAGAGTCAGGAGCTGAAAAGGTTGAAGAGCGAGTTAGAAGAGTGCTTGGAGCAAGAGAGGAAGGCTGCTTACCATATGCTAGAAAAGGAGAGATATCTCTGGGGAAATAAATCAGGAAAATGGTTGGCCAGGAGGGTGAAGGAAAAAAAAAACAGAACCTTTATCTCAAGAGTAAGAGACAAGAAGGGAGAAGTACAAATCACACCGGACAAGATAATGGATACGTTTCATGCATATTATAGTGCCCTCTATAATATCGGAAACAAGGGGGATGCGACTCGGGAGGAAATAGGCGACTATCTGAGGGGGTTAGACCTATATAAACTAACGCAAGAGGATATGGCCTCTCTAGAGTCTCCAATTAAGATTGAGGAAGTTGAAATAGCGATTAAAAATACAGCAGTGGGGGGATGCCCGGGGCCGGATGGGTTTCCGATTCTATATTATAAGAAATTCCAAAAACAACTCGCTCCAAAACTATGTGAGTACTTTAATGTGGTGGGGGAGGGGAGAGGTAAGTTTAGGGAGGAAACAATGCTGGCACATATAGCACTAATCCTGAAGGAGGCAAAAGATCCTTTGGCAGTTGAAAGCTATAGGCCAATATCGCTCTTGAACTCAGACATTAAGTTGTTTTCAAAAATTATTGCGGAGCGATTGAGGCCTTATGTGCCGCGTTGGGTTCAAAAAGATCAGGTGGGCTTTGTTCAAGGGAGAGAAGGGAGGGACAATACCCTGAAAACCATTCTGTTGATGCAGGAGGCAATCAGACAGGGAGGCCCCACGGTACTTGTGTCGATTGATGCTGAAAAAGCATTCGACAGGGTTAGCTGGGGCTTCCTGTCTGAGGTAATAAGGTACTGTGGAATAGGGGAAAAGATGAGAAGGTGGATAGAGGCCCTATATGACCACCCTAAAGCTAGAATAAGAGTTAATGGATCCCTTTCGTGCCCCCTAGAGTTATTCAATGGGACACGACAGGGCTGTCCCCTCTCCCCGATTCTTTTTATAATGGTATTAGAGCCCCTTTTGGCAACCATTAGAAAAAACCAAGATATCCAGGGAATTAAAGTATTGGACAAGGAGTATAAGATAGCAGGTTTTGCCGACGATCTCTTACTCTATATGTCCAACCCAAGGATTTCTATCCCGGGAATTATGAAAGAACTTATGAAATTCGGGGAGGTCTCAAATTTCAAAGTGAACATGTCAAAGTCGGAGATATTAAACTTAAATTTATCTACAGCGGAACAAAAGGCGCTCCAGGGGAAATTGCCGTTTAGATGGTGTCCAAAAAAATTAGGATATCTGGGAATTAATTTGACAGCAAAAATGGGAGACCTGTTCGAGGCTAATTATATACCTCTCCTTAATAAAATTAAGCAACAACTTAGTAAGATTCAATACAGAGCCCTCTCGTGGACGGGAAGAGTTAATGTTATAAAAATGTTTATTTTACCGATATTTACATATACTTGCCAAATGATTCCTATTATTTTATCCCCAGCGTATTTAAATAAACTTAAAACTATGATCAGAAGATTTATATGGAGAGGGAAGGTAGCGAGAGTGGCATCTCACATTCTGACTAGAAGTAAAGAGAGAGGGGGACTAGCCTTACCCGATTTTAAGAAGTACTACGAGGCCATTATGATATCACGTGTTACGGACTGGATATACAATGGGGGGGGCAAGGACTGGGCAGAATTAGAAATTAATTTAAGCACAAAAAATTTAGGAGAATTAATATGGATACCAGCAAAAACTAGAGAGTTAGCGGTAAATACAAGCACACTCACAAAAAATACACTACGGATTTGGGACACAATAAATAAGAGACATGGGTGGACACATAACTCACCATATATCCCGTTGTTGGATAATATTTTTTTCAGACCAGGGCAGGAGGAGTACATATATTTTAGTAGGTGGGCTAGGAAAGATAGTATTAGATTACACGAGGTCATGGTTGGGGATAGATTATGCACATATGAAGAAATCATTGGGAAATGGGGGCATAAACCTTTAGATAAATGGAGACATTCACAATTATTCTACTTTGCCCAGTCCTTGCCCCATCCTTTGAGGGGTAAGGAGAAGTTGAGGCCCTTAGAAAAACTACTTGCGAACCGGAATAGCCTGGTAAAAAGAACAACAAAAATATATAAAATTTTATTAGAAGAAGAGGGAAATAAATATCCGGAATACCTGGGTAAATGGGAAAGGGAAATAGGCTCTCTAAGTAGTGATGAACAGAGAAATAAAATATTGAGACGTACGTATTCAGTAGCGATAGACTCACAGACCAGGGAGATGTCCTATAAACTACTGTCTAGGTGGTATATAACTCCACAGCAAGGAAATAAGATCAGCAAGGAAAATTCCTCTAGGTGTTGGAGGGGATGCTCGGCGGTGGGGTCCTTCGCTCACCTATGGTGGGACTGCCCTAAAATACAAGCATTCTGGGGGAAAATAATAGAAGCAAGTTTTAAGGTAACAGGTGAAAGGATTAGAAGTGATCCCTGGGTGTGCCTATTCCATGGCACAGTAGTTGGAGAGGTAGAATATGGTCAGACTTTGACCCCTTGTTTGTTGAATTCTGCCAAAGCCCTGATCCCACGGAAATGGAAAAGCCAAGATCCACCCACAATGAAGGAATGGGTAGAGAGATTGGAAAAAGTAAGAAATATTGAAGCTATGATATTTAAGTCAGAAAATGCGGAGGAGAGGTATCTGAATAAGTGGAGACATTGGATACAATTTAGAAAATCTGATAATTATTGGAAACTACTTGAATGTTAGCGATTCCTATTAATAGAAGGACCGAGTGAGAGGGGGAGGGAGGGAGTGGGTGGGGGGTTTTTTATTGGAGATAATGTTAAAAGGATTGAATTTTGTAACGAAACGAGATTGTTTGTTAAACTTGAAAAATAAAGAATTAAAAAAAAAAAAAAAAGAAGAAGTACAATACAGTAGATTTATATTTTTTCATAAAATTATTTTTATGGTATGAGATATGCTGCATGGCTATGTGCCTTTATTTTGTAATAGGGAATATAATATTACCATGATATATACATTGCATGGTATTTGTGAGCCTAAAGGCAAAAACAAGGAGAGATTAATTACATAGAGTAGGTGCATTATGTATCACTATGAGTAATATGATGGACTATGCTTTTCTAAAATATTGCTATATTATTATGCAGCTCAGCTGGTTCAATTAGTGCAAACTCATGTCAGGCTATAGCTGCAGCTTTGTACCAGGAAAAGAGAATGAGTTACTGGCACTGAATCAAACAAAGGTCTTTCCTTGGCTGCAACCTCACAGCCGATCACAAACAACATATATTAGGCTTATTACTGCTGCTTACATTAGAACAATATAAAAATAAATATAGATATTCACTTGTTAATTCTCACACAAATACAACCTGTTGTTTTGATGAGGTGCATTTAAAGGACAAAGATTAAATGAAGACCAAAATCAGCTGAGAGCATTGTAGAGTTTTAACCTTCCTGATTCTTATTGATACCACAAAATCTGAAAACCAGTGAGGCATTATGATTATAGAAATTACTTCTTTAATTACTTAGCTAAATGAAAATGAAAAAGCAAAGGTGAGCCACAAAGATTTAGCACATTTTTTTTTTTCTGTGGTGATATCTCCCCTTTGATCGGCTCAGTAGTCATATGCTAGCATCATGGTGGAAGCAATGTATGAAGTATGTAATGAAGCAATGTATGATAAATATGTTTTTGGAATGTGTATTATGTATATATTTTTTCCTTTTTTAGTAACCCATTGTAACCCTCTGAGCACTTGAGAAAGCCAACAAAGGTGAAACGCGGCAGTATGAGTCATCCCTTCCTTGTGGGATGTTATATGTATTATAGAGTACATAATGAAGGATCTCTTTCTTCAGGGTTGCTCTGGGTTTTGATTGTGACTTGTAATTTTTTCTGATGGTTTTAGAACAGAGGGATGTGTAGACCCCTAACCTTATCCCTTTTAGAATCTTATAATAAAAAAATCTTTTGACTTATGATTGTGTATTGGTAATTACACCTTGTAGCGCATTACTCCCTTGGGAGCTGCTGAGTGAGTTCATACCTTTACTGTTAACATGCCTCCGTTCTTCCACCCCTGCACGAATTACATCAGCAGACAGTCAAACTTTCAAAAGAGCTTTATTCTTCTTAGTTGCAGTATGTTACAGGGTTATTTGAGAAATATGAGCTGCCTCTTCCTCTTGGTTCCTGCGAGTAGTTAGAGTCCCTTTCCCATAGTGAACTGACCAATGCCCCTCTGAAAAGCACTGGTGGTAAATGGATGCTGGAGCCCCAGGCCTCACCTGCCTATCTTGACTGCTGCGATCCTCCCGCATCAGTTCAGGAAAGTCCTGGATGATATCCCAGTCTACTCCATCCTCTTGGCAGCTACTTCCCGCTCTGCATGGCTAGAATCATCCCAAGCTGGGATGTCCGGTCCACTTCTCCCAGAGTTACATGGTGACTTTGTTTTTTTGTCGAACCATCCAGCACTGAGGTCTCTGAACCCTCAGGCCTTCAGGTTTTGTTCCTGCTATCCAGCAGTGGGGTCTCTGAACCCCCAGGCCTTCAAGCCTGCTCCTTGTGGGTTACATTCTTGCTGCTGCTCTGGATCCAACTCCTCCCATATCCTCCTAGGAACATGTGACCCCCAGTTTATATGCAAGGCCTGCCTATGCCAATACAAGTTAATGATTCTTCCAGGGCTCTCTATACAAACTGCCTGCACCCCCTCCCCAACCCACCTTCCTTCTAGAACATTTCAATAGAAGGTAAGGGAGATCTTTCAGGGCAGAATGCAGGTGGCCACACCCTCCTCTCTCTACTCTGTCACTTCTCCCATCCAAACCAAACAGAACAACCAGGCCTTAAAGTGCAAGTCCCTGGAAAATTTACCTAACACTTACCTAACTGGCACCCACCTAAAGGGGTGGGCACTACACTCTGATATGGGGGTTTTGACACCTTTAAAGTCCCATTTTGTTTCTTCTCTTTGTACATGTTCTCATTTGGGATGTGGAGTTGACATTTTCAACCAGGACTACAGTATCTCAAAAAAGTGAGTACACCCATCACAATTTTGTAAATATTTTATTATATTGTTCCATGTAACAACAGTAAAGAAATTACACTTTGCTACAATGTTAAGTAGTGTTAAGTAGTGAGTGTACAGCTTATATAACAGTGTTAATTTGCTGTCCCTTCAAAATAATTCAACACATAGCCATTAATATCTAAACTGCTGGCAACAAAAGTGAGTACACCCCTAAGTGAAAATGTCCAAATTGGGTCCAAAGTGTCAATATTTTGTGTGCCCACCATTATTTTCCAGCACTGCCCTAACCCACTTGGGCGTGGAGTTCACCAGAGCTTCAGAGGCTGGAGTCCTCTTCCACTCCTTCATGATCACATCACGGATCTGGTGGATGTTAGAGACCTTGCACTCCTCCACCTTCCATATGAGGATACCTCACAGATGCTCAATAGGGTTTATGTCTGGAAACATGCTTGGCCAGCCCATCACCTTTACTCTCAGCTTCTTTAGCAAGGCAGTGGTCGTCTTGAAGGTGTACTTGTGATTGTTATCATGTTGGAATACTGCCCTGCGGTCCAGTCTCTGGAAGGAGGGGATCATGCTCTGCTTCAGTATGTCACAGTACATGTTGGCAATTATGGTTCCCTCAGTGAACTGTAGCTCCCTAGTGCTGGCAGCACTTATGCAGCCCCAGACCATGATATTCCCACCACCATGCTTGACTTTAGGCAAGACACACCTGTATTTGTACTCCTCACCTGGTTGCCACCACACAGGCTTGACACCATCTGAACCAAATAAGTTTATCTTGGTCTCATCAGACCACAGGACAAGGTTCCAGTAATCCATGGCTTAAGTCTGCTTTTCTTCAGCAAACTGTTTGCAGGCTTTGTTGTGCATCATCTTTAGAAGAGGCTTCCTTCTGGGATGATAGCCATGCAGACCAATTTGATGTAGTTTGCAGTATATGGTCTGAGCACTGGCAGGCTGACCCACAACTCTTTCAACCTCTGCAGCAATGCTGGCAGCACTCATATGTCTATTTCCCAAAGACAACATATGGATATTATGCTGAGCACCTGCACTCAGCTTCCTTGGTCAACAATGGCAAGGCCTGTTCTGAGTGGAACCTGTCCTGTTAAACCGCTGTATGGTCTTGGCCATAGTGCTGCAGCTCAGTTTCAGGGTTTTGGCAATCCTCTTATAGCCCGGGCCATCTTTATGTAGAGCAACAATTCTTTTTTTCAGATCCTCAGAGACTTCTTTTCCATGAGGTGCCATGTTTCCAGTGACCAGTATGAGAGAGTGAGAGCGATAACACCAAGTTTAACACACCTGATCCCCATTCACACCTGAGACCATGTAACACTAACAATTTACATCACACCAGGGAGGGAAAATGGCTAATCTGGCCAATTTGGACATTTTCACTTAGGAATGTACTCACTTTTGTTCACAGTGGTTTAGACATTAATGGTTGTATGTGGAGTTATTTTGAGGTTGAAAGCAAATTTACACTTTTATACAAGCTTTCTTCAGTGTTGTCACTTGAAAAGTTATAATAAAAAATTTACAAAAAAATTGAGGGTTGTACTCACTTTTGTGAGGTACTGTATATGTTCTCCTTTCCCCTATTACAAACCTTTGTGTCATCAGCAAAAAAGACATACCTTGCCCAACAAACCTTTAGTTGCATCATTTACATATAGATTAAATAGAACATCCTTTATCCACTGAGCCACCCAAGGTTTAAGTCCTATCTTTTACAACTTTTATATTAGATCATTATGTGGATCTGTATCAAATGCCTTGCTTAAATCTAGATATGCTATGTCCACAGCACCACCCTGGTCAAAAACATTGGTGATATAGTCAGACATGATCTGCCCTCAGTAAAGCCATGCTGCTTTGTGTCCAACAAGTTGTGTATTTTTAAGTGATCAGTGATTCTTCTTTTCAGGAGTGATTCCATTAACTTGACTACAACTGATATTAAACTCCCTGGCATGTAATTGCCAACTTCTACCTTGCTGTCCTTCTTGTGGATAGGTACAATATTAGCTGTCCTCCAGTCATTGGGAACTTCTCCTGTTAGAAGAGATTGATTAAAAAGATCTGTTAATGGTCCCACAACTATATCTCAAAGTTCACTTAGAACTCTACGATGAATACCATCAAGGCCTATTGCTTTATAAAACTTTAACCAAGACATTTTCTCTGCTACCTCTTTCTCTTAGAAATCCTAAAAATGAACCATCCTTACTAGAACCAGTATGATTCCCCAACTTGTTATAGTTAGTGTAATTTATTTCTGAGAAGACTGAACAGAAGTAATTGTTTAAATGGTTTTGTATACCCAGGTCTCCCTCAACATAAGTATTGAGCCCAGTTTTCATGTTAGTGATTCCATTGTAACTTTTCCTTCTATCACTAATGCATCTAAAAATGTTTTATCTCCCTTTTTAATACAGGCATACCCCACTTTTAATTACACAATGGGGTTTATTTACTAAAGCTGGAAAGTGCAAAATCAGGCTCAATTCTGCATAGAAATCAATGAGCTTTCAGGTTTTATTATCAAAGCTTAATTGAACAAGCCGAGGTTAGAAGCTAATTTGTTTCTATGCAGAAGTGAGTCTGATTTTACACTTTCCAGTGTTAGTAAATAAACCCCATTGTGTACTTAAAAGTGGGGTATGCCTGTAGTGCAAAAAGATATATGGAGTCAATTACAGAATTTGTTGTAAAGATTTATGGCACCAACATCCCCTAAAATATACATTGATGAATGATGTAATAATATTTATCTGGTACTGTATGTATGTTCCATTATTCAGTAGATAAGATTCCACGCTTTTCCTGAAGAAGCCTTACAGCGAAACATGTAGAGTACAAGTGTGAAGTATAGCGTTACTACATCAACACGTGTCCTTTTTCATTCAGATGGATGCGGATGTATTGAATATAATGCTATTTTAAACTTTTCTTATGTATTACAATAAAATATATATATATATTTTTAGCTACATGTCTCATGATATATATGCCAATATAAGGGAATCTTTAAAATCCCATATCTCCCAAATTTTGCCTTCTATGTCCTCTTTTAATAGATTTAGCAATTGCACCACTTTTGGAATATTTTCTTAGGGAAATATTTTTAAAACTGTGAACCACAGACTATCATTGGTTCACAGGTGTGTGCTGGGTGGTCTGTGAGCACCAGCAAAATGTAATCATCAGAGTGAGTGCGTGGCAGATGGGTAAAGCCACTTCAGTTATGTAGCACACTACATTTGTGAATGATGTCACCAATGACACCAAGATATAAATTGCTTATTAGGCCTCACTCAGACTCTCCTGGGCTGACATTTCTCCTGTCAATGATCATGGGTCCTAGATGCTATTTTTTCTGTGCATTTGCCTGAGGTGAATGAATAGTGGCATGAAATAGGGATCGAGATTAAACAAACTTGGGGAGCAGTAGGTAACCAGAGATGTGGCAAATTGGGAAATATTCTGATACAAGTATGGTCCAAACTGCCTAGTGACACCTACATTAATAGGCACCTCATCCCCAAAAAAGTTATTTAATACATACAAAGGGCAGGGGAGAAAGGGAAGAGGGAGAACGGGGGATTTTTATGCGGTGCTAGATATAACAACAGATCTGATAACAATGTATTAAAAATTCATAGAAAAATATTTATTGATATGCATTAAAAAACATAACAAAAACACATACGATGTGTAGGGTAGATAAAAACAAAATACACAGTGTTTACTCAGCGGATAACATCCCAAAAATACTGGTTGACAGGCTGACAGCACTTATTCCCAACTTTATTGCTTCCTCAGGGGAATTATGCAACTAATAACAAACAATAATAATAATTAATATATGAGCAAAAAATGACATTCACTGACTTAGTAAAACATCACTAATAATATCAAATCAAAAAATAGTAACCTAACAATTAGAGGACCTTATGAGGTAACAAACTTACAAAAATGTGATCTAATGGGATGGCGCTTACCCACTGTTTGCCAGAAAGACTGCTTGCCGTAAGAAGACAGCATAGATGTAAAACTGGGTTCACACCTGACCTACTCATTGTTGTAAAGGATAATTGTGGACAATTATCCTTTACAACTATTTTTCTCTTTCAAATTTTTCCTTGTTTAATTCATCGCATTTACCTATCTTCATTGTTCGCTCCACATGACTCTTCATTAAAAAACAAAAAAAAATTTTATATTTATTTTTATTTTTTCATTATCTTCTCTCCCCTTTATCTTAGCACTGCACTTACCCCCATCTATGTCCTCCTTTAGGGTGAGGCGGTTGGTGATTTGAGTAGGTCAGGTGTGAACCCAGTTTTACATCTATGCTGTCTTCTTACGGCAAGGGGTCTTTCTGGCAAACAGTGGGTAAGCGCCATCCCATTAGATCACATTTTTGTAAGTTTGTTACCTCATAAGGTCCTCTAATTGTTAGGTTACTATTTTTTGATTTGATATTATTAGTGATGTTTTACTAAGTCAGTGAATGTCATTTTTTGCTCATATATTAATTATTATTATTGTTTGTTATTAGTTGCATAATTCCCCTGAGGAAGCAATCTGCGAAACATGTTGGGAATAAGTGCTGTCAGCCTGTCAACCAGTATTTTTGGGATGTTATCCGCTGAGTAAACACTGTGTATTTTGTTTTTATCTACCCTACACATCGTATGTGTTATTGTTATGTTTTTTAATGCATATCAATAAATATTTTTCTATGAATTTTTAATACATTGTTATCAGATCTGTTGTTATATCTAGCACCGCATAAAAATCCCCCGTTCTCCCTCTTCCCTTTCTCCCCTGCCCTTTGTATGTAGGGAAATATTCTAATTCTACTAAAATACCAGTGAAAACACATAATATATATAAAAAAAAAAAAAAAATTTTTAAGTTACATTTGTTATGTTAGAATGATTCCTTTTGAAATTCGTTTTTTTTTTTGTTTTTGTTTTTTGTCTGTATTCTAATCGAATTCAATTCAAATTCGATTCAAATATCTGAAAATCAGTTAGGAAATAGAAAAAATTGAAAAGTCCTAGGTTATAAAAGGCATATACTGTATGTTGATTTGGACAAAAATGATGCTAAAATTATTCATTCACCAACTATATTGACAGTTTGACAGTTTGATTTTTGACACGTTAATCTTCTTTGTATAATTAAGGTTTATTCAGAATATGTGATGTATTCTAAGTTATAAAATAAATATCTGATATCAACATTTTGCTAATGTTTTATGCAGGTGTGAAGAAATCATTCAAAATAAAGCCGGCCATGGAATCTAGGCCAGTTCAGCAAGAACCAGCCAAGATTCCAACCATGTGGCAGGCTGATTGTACCTAAGTTGATCATTCAATCAGCCTGTCATATTTTACGTGTGATTATTGCTAGTCGCTATTATATACTGAGAGCACAATGGCTCAGTGGGGGGGATTCCCCCCATCAACACGGACTGTGTTGATGGCGGAATCTATTGATTCTATGGCCGGCTTCACCACTTGCCGACCTGCGCATGCCTATGTACCTCAGCAGAATGGAGCTGGTAGGCAAAAGGGCCTACAGATATGCCCCCTTTAAGAAGCGGTGTCATGGGCGTGTGCACATGGCCGGTGGCGCGGGCACATACCCACCATCGTCTCCGCGATCACGGGCCCCATGGACTTGATGTCTGCCGGGTACCTACGATCGTGTTACAGAGAGGAAAAATGGGGAGATGCTTTTGTGAACAAAGCATTTCCCCGTTCTGCCTAGTGACAGGACAGTGATCACAGCTCTCTCTCATCGAGAGCTGTGAAAACTGCCCTGTGTGTTGAAGTCCAGCCCCCTAACAGTTAGAATCACTCGCTAGGACACACTTAACACCTTCACTGGCCCCTAGTGGTTAACCCCCTCATTTCCAGTGTCATTTACACAGTAATCAATGCAATTTTATAGCATTGATCGTTGTATAAATTACAGTGGTCCCAAAATAGTGTAAAAAATGTCCGATGTATCCGCCATAATGTCGCAGTCCTGAAAAAAATCACAGATCACTGCCATTACTAATAAAAATATATTAAAAATTAAAATGCCATAAAACTATCCCCTATTTTGTAGACACTATAAATTTTGCGCATTCCAATGAATAATCGCTTATTGCAATTTTTTTTACCAAAAATATGTAGAAGAATACATATTGACCTAAACTGAGGAAAAAAATTTTTTTTTAAATATATTTTTGGGGGATATTTATTATAGCAAAAAGTAAAAAATATTGTGTTTTTTTCAAAATTGGCACTCTTTTTTTGTTTATAGCGCAACAAATAAAAACCGCAGAGGCGATTAAATACCACCAAAAGAAAGCTCTATTTGTGGGAAAAAAAGGATGTCAATTGTCAGTTAAAGCAACGCAGTGCCGAATCACAAAAAGTGCTCTGGTCAGGAAGGGGGTAAAATCCTCCGGGCCTGAAGTGGTTAAAGTGTTACTAAATCTTGAACCTTTATTCAATATATCTGGTCTCCCACAGTACATAGAACATGAAAATGCAATAGCTTTAGTAAATATAGACTTCTAAATACCTTTTCTCATCAGCAGTATATAGCGGTCTTGTGACTTGTATCACTGTCTACTTAAGCTTGTAGGAGGAGTTTTCATTCTCCCCTGATCCTGTCTGGACAGTGCTGATTGGCCCTGTGCTGATCACATGCACTCTCCAAAGAAAAAAAAACTCTCTAGCAAAACACACCAAACTGAGCATGTGCAGCCTGACTCCTAATGCTCTGTTATATCAAGAGATGGGTTGGAGTCAGTTAAAGAAGAGGAGGATAAAAGAAGACAGCATCACACAGCCTTTATACGCAATGGAGAGGATTAACCCCTTAGGTTCCAAAGTGAGTATAGCAAGCATGCTTTACTGCATATACAGACTGTACTGCTGTGGGTTTAGTAACACTTTAGGAATGCTTTCAAAAATATATATTTTACTTGGTTACTTTTATCAATTTAAAAATACTGTAAACCTCGCTTGTGCAGGTCCCGTGTCCATGGTACTCTCCCTCTCCTCGGGCCTCTTTCTCTCTTTTCTTTCTTTCTCCTTTTTCTTCCTCCTCTGTCTCTTTCTTTCCTCTTCATTCCTGATATGAAGGCTATTAGATGAAGATTGATTCCCCTCAGGGGACAGTACAGTATAGCTTGTGATACTTACCTTACCTCTAACCTGGCCCCCTTTGGCACCGGTAACATTTTACAGTTATGTTAATTATTATATGTATGTCTGCTGTTTTTTGTATGTGTCTGTTCAATATCACCCCTGCGTGGCCAAACAATGGCTTGTCATTCCCTCTTGAAACATAATAAAAATATTGAAACAAAAAAATGCAGAGTAAGCAAACAAAATCTAAATAAAATCAATATTTGAATATCCTTTGGCTTCAAAACAGCATCAGTTCTTTTAGGTACACTTGCACACAGTTTTTGAAGGAAAGCAACAATAGTCAACAATATGTTTATATTTCAAATTCGTTTTCAAATTCAAATTTGTTTCAATTTTGAATTTGAATTAGATTCGCATTCTAACATAATTTAATTTCCTTATAATTTATTTTGGATTTGTTTAAATTCATTCCTATTGTGATTTTGAAATTCAGCTACATCCCTATCTCCAAATAGCGAATTTCGGTTTGGAACAAACATGTCTACCTGTGAACGAGAAGGGGGGGGGGGGGGGGGGGTAAGGTGCGCTATGGGGACAGGAAATACTGCTGAGAGTTTAAATGAACCGACAGAATCTATGTATAAATATATAAAGAAATATATGAAAAATGTATAAAAAATGTATAAGAAATATATGGAAAAAGGAGGCTGCCACTACCAGATATAACCAGCCTGATAGGTTGGAGAAAAATGCAAAATACTGAAGTGGTAGCTACGGCGCTCTCCTACTATTAATTGAACACATATGACATATGGAAACCAGTATTGAAAATAAATAAATGACTAAGTAGTTTTCTAAAGTGTTAGTGCCACCCAAATTGCTAAATTATTACTTTACAAATTGCACGCGAAATAATTAGCATAAGAGATACAATAATAAAAAATATAAAAAATATATACTCGCTGAAAAATTACAATATTAGAAAAATCATATATGCATTCTAAAATCCACACCCAATGCCGCGTACACACGACCGGACTTTTCAACATCAAAAGTCAGACGGAACAATTCCGGCAGACTATTCGATCGTGTGTGGGCTGCAGCGGACTTTTGATTTGCAAAATTCTGACAGACTTTAGAAATGGAACATGTTTAAAATTTTTCCGCCAGAACTCCGCCGGACCAAGTTCCTACCGAGAAATCCGCTTGTGTGTATGCTAGTCCGATGGACAAAAACTGACGCAAGGGCAGCTATTGGCTACTGGCTATGAACTTCCTAATTCTAGTCCGGTCGTAAGTCATCACGTACGAATCCGTCGGACTTTGGTGTGATTGTGTGTGGCCAAGTCCGTTCATTCGGAAAGTCCGTCAGAACTCTGTCAGAACTCCGTCAGAACTCTGTCAGAACTCCGTCAGAACTCTGTCAGAACTCTGTCAGAACTCCGTCAGAACTCCGTCGAAAGTCTGTCGGACCTAAGTCCGGTCGTGTGTACGCGGCATTAGTGCTATAAAAAGTGCTGTGTGCTTGTTTAGTGCAAAAACGTGCTAATAAAGTTTCTATATGATCCTAATGCATTAAAATCCATTAAAGAACCATCCAAGAATGTGAAATCGCAAAAAACAAAAAACACACAAAAAAGTCCAAAAAAGAAAAAATCCAAGAAAAATCCAAAGGAAAAAATAACTCCAGACGACGTCCAATGACGAAACGCATAGGGCGTGGCCTAATGTGAACGTACTCTCTCTCACAAGGCGGCGGCGGTGAATATACTACACATCTTAAAGGCATATCTTAAAGGCGCTGTTTTTCTCTTACCTATGTGAGTAACCATTTTGCACAACAATAAAGATTGTATTTTAAACTGGATTACACTATGGATATTTTATTTTTATTTAAAATGAGGAAATGAGAAGTAACTGAATGGTAACCGGACCAGCTCCATACAGCTGTGGAGGCGATTTAACCCCTGCAGGGGCAGGGGAGCTGGTGAGTGCGGAAGTTTGTCCTATGCACGGAAAACGCACCGGTTGCAATTCAGGATACACTAGACACTGAGCACAAGGTCACTTTGATTGGATTATTGAGGAATCTTCTGATGTTATTTTTTCCTTTGGATTTTTCTTGGATTTCTTTCTTTTTTGGACTTTTTTGTGTGTTTTTTTGTGTTTTTTATGTTTTTTGTTTTTTGCGATTTCACATTCTTGGATGGTTCTTTATTGGATTTTAATGCATTAGGATCACATAGAAACTTTATGAGCACGTTTTTGCACTAAACAAGCACACAGCACTTTTTATAGCACTAAGGTGTGGATTTTAGAATGCATATATGATTTTTCTAATATTGTAATTTTTCAGCGAGTATATATTTTTTATATTTTTTATTATTGTATTTCTTATGCTGATTATTTCACATGCAATTTGTAAAGTAATAATTTAGCAATTTGGGTGGCACTAACACTTTAGAAAACTACTTAGTCATTTATTTATTTTCAATACTGGTTTCCATATGTCATATGTGTTCATAGTAGGAGAGCGCCGTAGCTACCACTTCAGTAAACATGTCTACCTGTGACCTGGTTTTAAGTGGATCCAGAGTCATAGAACGTCAAGAGCCACTGTCTTAACCAGTTCCTGACCAGTGCACGCCGATGTACGTCGGCAGAATGGCACGGGCAGGCAAATGGGTGTACCTGTAGGTCCCTTTAAATTTGCCGCCCTGCCATCGCGAGAGCGCTGCCAGCGGTGCGCTCGGGTGCCGGTCGGGACCCCCGTGAGTCTGCTCACGGGTCCCGCGGACTCGATCGCCGCGGGCATACCCGCGATCGTCTCACAGGGAGGCTGAATGGAGAAATGCCATTGTAAACAGCATTTCCCCATTCTGCCTAGCAACTAGTGACGCTGATCTCTGCTCCATGTGATTGGAGCAGAGATCGGTGTTCACTAAATGAAAGCCCAGCCCCCCACAGTTAGTAACACACCCCTAGGAACACTTAACCCCTACACTGCCACCCACTGGTTAACCCCTTCACTGCCAGTGTCATTTACACAGGAATCACTGCATTTATATGGCAGTGATTGCTGTATAAATGATAATGGTTCCAAAAATGTGTCAAAAATGTCCAATGTGTCCACCATAATGTTGCAGTCTCAATAAAAAATCGCTGATCGCCACCATTACTATTAAAAAAAAAATATTAATAAAAATGCCATAATACTATCCCTATTTTGTAAATGCTATAACTTTTGCGCAAACCAATCAATAATCGCTTATTGCGATTTTTTTTACCAAATATTTTTAGATATTTTTGGAGGATATTTATTATAATAAAAAGTAAAAAATAATGCGTTTTTTTCAAAATTGTCGCTCTATTTTTGTTTATAGCGCAAAAAATAAAAACCGCTGGGGTGATCAAATACCACCAAAAAAGCTCTATTTGTGGGAAAAAAAGGACGTCAATTTTGTTTGGGAGCCACTTTGCAGGACCGCGCAATTGTCAGTTAAAGCGACGCAGTGCCGAATCGCAAAAAGTGGTCTGGTCTTTGACCAGCAAAATGGTCTGGTCTGTAAGTGTTTAAAGGGCAACTCCACTCTTGTGGGAAAAAAAAGCAAGTAAATAAAAAATAAGATAGCGTACACAATTGCAACACAATTCATATTGTAATTGATTGGTATTAAAAATGACCTTTTCTTTTCAATCTGCATCCACTATAATTTTCTGAAAATGCAAATATGGCTACCTGGGGTTGTTCTGTACACAGAATGTGTACTGACCATTCTCCAGAAACATAATTTCCTGCTTGTGTGATTGGCTTACTGATTTTCTCTGAAATCTTTTTTGGTGAAATACTACTAATAGGAACGTGTCTAAAGGGATGCAGGCCCAGCAGATTTCCTTATTAGTGTCCCGCAGGTGCACAGCTGATTGTTAATTATGAAACCACTCCCATTAGATTTACTTTCTGACATGGACACAGAGAAACACACGTGGATTTCTTTAGAATAACAAAAGGTAGCAATCTGCAACAAAGTCTGTTAAAATCTTTGTAATGTACATAGATCACCCAGAGAGGAATGTTTTTTCTCCACAAAAGTGGACTTACACTTTGACGTCACACTGTCATCACCAAAAACATCTTAAACACAGGTTTCTACATTAGAAGAAATATTATCTCAGAACCTGTGTCCTGGTTGTATGTGGATCTTGCATCCTAGAACTTTAAGAGCAATTGTCATAAAGTGACACTATAATTGCTCCCTAAAATCTTAAACACAGTTCCCTGCAAAAGAAAGTACAATGGCTTTTGTCTCCTACCTGTGCTCATTTGAAGCCCTAAAACCTCCATTAGAATCTTCGGTTGTGTTTTTATTCTCTGGACCCTACATCTCTACAGGACACAGCAACGAGGGGTCATTAGAATGAGCCACAGTGCAGGGAGGGGAATACAGGAATCTCCACCAGAGAGGTAAGTATTATGCCCCTTCTTTATAGGGGAATGTGTTTAAGATTTGCATGGAAGACAACAGTGTCGATTGAAGGAAACAATAAGCAATCTGGCAAGAAAAAAAAAATATCCCATTGACTGACTAGCTAATAACAAATGGATGAATAGATTTGGTCATATGCATTACAGACTCATTATCTTGACTGTGAAAAGAAAAAACAGTATTGTCAAAACAATCAAAATAATTAGAATAATTTATGAACTGCCCTGCTTTGTGTCATTAAAGATGTGTGTCTACTCTTTCAGATCAAAACTGTAATCTGGTTGAAGAACATTAATCACTGTAGTCATTCAGTTTTAACAAACATTTTGATTAGAAAGTATTGTACTGACTGGGCTTTAGTTCTGTGCTGATGTGATTGTAGGGAAATACAGTAGCTGGTCTCAAAACAGAATGCATGATGCATTTTAACCTTAAGCAAACACAATTATGTTGCTGCGTGGCAAAGTGCTTTCAAAATGCTACAACTTTAATGAAAACCACAGTTGGTTTGTTGCTACGTAGAGGCTCACCCTTGTTTCCAAGCTGGAGCTGAGAGGGTGTCCCTCTTTCCTGCAGTCACCACAGCTGTTTTGTTTTACAAGCCCGGCACGCACTTAATTAGTCTCATAATTTGCATGGGTCCATTAAGCCTCTGATTGAACCTTAAGTACGCTTCTGATAAAGAGGTGGGGGGCTTAAGGCACAATGTATCCACCTGCTCACTGAAGCTAACCATTTACTTGCTGGGGTATTCCTACCTAGGAAAACAAATCGGTGATTATAGTCTTCTACTCTTTCCTTTGCGGTTGTATTGTTTCCCTCGGCGAACTAAACAAGCATCGGTGTGCTGCCAGCAGAATTCATCACACTGTCAGCAATTAGTTTGAAGTCAGTCATTGTTGAGACATACAAGTGCTTAATTCATTCAGCTCTTAGGAATAAGGTTAAGAGCTGCTAATTCCTCCTCTGGAAGTAAGTCACAATTTCACACCCCAGGTAACAACTTCTTTTGGAAAGTTTTTTTTTTTTTCAGCTTCCTTTGTCTTCCAAAACTCTTCTGGTAATTACCACTGTAAATTAGACAATTATCTCTATCAGCCTCTTCATATTACTCCCTCATTATTGCTTAATAATTGCTCTGCTTCTCTAATGTCAGCGCTAGAATGGTCTGTATCTTCTTTTCAATGTTGAAATTACTTCAGCTTGCAAAGAACTGTAGAGATGATGCATGCGATTGTCTAAATTTCCTGTCGCTTTTGTCATTGGTTTATTGTGCATTATCACTTCATCTTATTAAATTCTAGGGTTGTGACTGAATTTGTCTCATGTCACGTGCAGGACATTTTCAAGAGTTAAAAAATAAGAACAAAGTACTGACAGTAATATGTTTTACAGTGTTTTGTTCTAGATCTTGTATCCTCTGTAGCATAGGATGAGTGCCCTTTTACAGAAAAGTAAAGCATTTTAAAGATTGTGCTGATAGACGTTTCATATAACGAAAGGAACCAGATATAATCTTCCATGGAAGCTTCAACCACAGCAGGAACATCCTTGCAAGGCAGTGGATTAAAATTTGAAACCATAAAGATAGAGTACTCAGAAAAACAAGCCATCCAAAAAATAGGCCCACTTGAATTAGCCTCTGTAATCCCATGCAGGTAAATGAGGAAGCTCCAAGAAGAATCTCTGGTAGGAGAATCCAGGCCACAGGAGACAGATGGTAAAGGAAAATTATACACTGTACTGCTGATCCATTCCATAAACTAGTTGCTAAATATCGAAGAGCTTTCCAGAGGCACGATTCAATTGTGAGCACTATCCAGTGTAGTATGGTCCATATACTCTCATCCATTGCCCAAGCTGCCCAGAATAATGCATTCCTTAAGAAAGTCCATAAGGTGGTGGCTAGACTTTGTAAGTCCTTCAACATCTTCCACAAGGGATGCTGATGCAAAAGATGATCCAAATTAATATGTTCTAATTTGCCCAATGTAGCATTACATTTTCACATTTATGAATTGGCAGCAGTTTTTCCCAATAAATTATTCAACTTATCATTGAGTCCATGTATATCCATGTTGTAAGAGGAGAAATATGATTGACCTGCAAGGCAGAAAATGTAATTCCCAAGTCAGCATTTAAACTGATAATTACAAGAAGTTGCAATTATGCTGTGCTTACTGGTTAACATGAATCCAGTAAATGGACACAAAAACAATTCTGCCGAGGTTTCCACCATGAGCAGAACAGGCAATAGTGGAGCTCGTCCCTCCAGGGCTCTGTATGCTTAGTTTCCTAACACACACATCAAGCTTCTGAAAAAAACAGTGGGGTAAACTTCCCCCCTCCAAACAAACTGCTCTGTACAAGTTAATCACAGCTGGCTGCATAAATTCCTTGTTCTCCCACCATTAAGAATCATCGGTGGAAATCCCAAGGCGATCTATGCTTTAGCTTTTAATTCTGCTGCTAGGAATGCTCAGCCTGGCCATAAATTGCTTTGAAACAAAACACAAAAAATGCTATGCAAGGGTATTAAATGAGGATTTGCAGAAAGGACAGAGATGCAAACATAGTATTGTATAATTTTGTATAAAATCTAGTGGTATTTAAAGAACGGCAGATGAGGAAAGGCCTACTCTGGATGACCAAGGGAGTAGGAATTATACAAAATTTCCCTGTGACATACAAAACTGAGTAATATCTTTGATGCCTCATGATATTCAGAAGTGTACAATATAATTTTATCAAATCTTCCAGCCTGCCTATGGGCCAAATGTAGTCATTTACTTGAAAGTAGCTTCCCACCCATAATTCAGCTCTAGTCATGCTGCTTAGTCCAGATAGATATATGTAGAGGATTTCATTAAATTTTGGACAGCAGTCGTAAATAGTGATGACCTTTTAAATTAAGCTCTGAACCTTGATGCATTTGCAGGATATGCAGTTTATGAATTTAACATTAAATAAGAATATCCGAATATGAACATAATGAGAGTGCAGGTTGCTGGAAAACAGCATCAGGTGATCCATTATATAAAACAAGTGAATGGCATTAGCAGCAAGCTAGAATGCAGAAATGCATGCCTTTATTTCCTCTTTCATTTAAATGCATACCTAATTAAAAGTAGTGTAGAGTTTAAATAGCAATCGTATTTAATTTGGTTGTGATGATATAGCAAAAATAATTTTAACTATTTAATAGGACATTTGTCCAAACTGAAGTATCAATAACTCATATTTATTTTTCAGAACGCTGACCACAATATACTGAAAACTGATTGGAGGCTTTGGGTTAATGCACTTTGCACATCATCAAAAATCTTTGTACTTCATTGTTAAACAAGCTTTGTAGAAGAGAGCTCTTGTCTAAATGACAGGATAAGCGAAAGCAAAAATTTACTTACAGTCATTATAACTGAGTATTAGCTAGTATGTGGCCAGATCTGATGTGCTTAAAGGGTGGACTAGACTTAAAGACAGGGGAACTTTTCCCCCAAAAGCCTGTACAATCAATGCTTGTTTTGTTGGTATGCCTGAGTGGAGATGGTTTCCTATTCAGACTGCATGTTTGTCAATTTTTTTTTAAATAGACCTCTTTGCCTGGCACACTTTCTGTAGCCCACAGGAAAATGTCTCTATCATGAAAGCTAGCTTGTTGGGTTCTCATAGAAACATAGAAAAGTAACGGTAGAAAAAAGACTTGGCATTTGTATTCAGCCCCCTTTATTCTGATACCCCTAACTATAATCTAGTGCAGTGTTTCTCAACTCCAGTCTTCAAGGCGCCCCAACAGGTCATGTTTTCAGGATTTCCCTCAGATGAAAAAGCTGTGGTAATTACTAAGGAAGTGAAACTGATCAAATCACCTGTGCAAAATAATGGAAAGCCTGAAAACATGACCTGTTGGGGCGCCTTGAAGACTGGAGCTGAGAAACACTGATCTAGTGGAACCAATTGCCTTTAGAAGTCACCTAATTAGTAAATAGAGTCCACCTGTGTAATTTAGACTCAGTATAAATTTAGCTGTTTTGTGAAGCCCTCATAGGTTTGTTAGTGAACTTTATTGAACAAACAGCATTATGAAGGCCAAGGAACACACCAGACAGGTAAGGGATAAAGCTGTGGAGAAGTTTAAAGCAGGGTTAGGGAATAAAAATATATCCCAAGCTTTGAACATCTCACGGAGCACTGTTCAATTCATCATCCGAATATCATCCAGATATCCACAGCTCAGGTGGGAGATTCTGTCCACAGGACAACTATTGCTTGTGCACGCCACAAATTGGGCCTTTATGGAAGAGTGAAAATAAGAAAGCCATTGTTGAAAGAAAGCTATAAGAAGTCCCGTTTGCAGTTTTCGAGAAGCCAAGTGGGGGAAGAAGGTTCTCTGGGCAGATGAGACCATAATTTTAATTCTTGGCCTAAAAGCAAAGCGCTATGTGTGGCGGAAAACTAACACTGCACATCACCCTGAATAGTAGTGTATTTAGGTTTTGTGCTGCCCTAGGCCTGACTAAACTCGTGCACCCTCTAATTTAAATATGACGCATCCCTTCTTTTCAAGGCCACACCCCTTCCTGTTTAAGACCCGCCCTGATATTTTCAAGTGGAGACACTAGTTCTGAGGGCCTGGGGGGGGCAATAGATTCACTTAATTTGCATAAATTTTCTCTCAACTCCTGTTTGGCTATGGGGCAGGAAGTGAAGGGAAATCTCTGCAATGGGGCAGGGCCTATAACCCTCCCTTATTCTATCCAAAATTAAAAAAAAAAGTGTTGCCTCTAGTTCTACTTTAACCACTTGCCGACCGCCTAACGCCGATGTACGTCGGCAGAATGGCACGGGCAGGCATAAGCACGTACATGTACGTGATTTGCCTCCCGCGGGTCGGGGGCCCGATCGGGCCCCCGCCCGGTGCCTGCGGCGGTCGGTTTTCGTTCGGGAGCGATCCCGGACGAGGGGACGGCCATTCATTCATGGCCACCCCCTCGCGATCGCTCCCGACGAATAGAAATCCCCGGTGACATCACTTCCTCTCCTGTAATGTAAACACAGGAGAGGAAGTGATGTATTCTCTCCTCCGTGTCGGTATTTTTCGTTCCGACACGGAGGAGAGCGGATCAGTGAGTTGCACCAACACATCCCACACACAGTAGAACATGCCAGGCACACTCACACCCCCCCTTTACCCCCCGATCACCCCCCCAATTACCCCTGCCCCCCAGTCACAGTGACACCAATGTCATTTTTTTTTTTTTTTTTTTTTTTTTTGCATTGGTGTCATTTGTGACTGTAATAACTGTTAGGGCAGTTAGAGTTAGCCCCCTTTAGTTCTAATGTACCCCCCTAACCCCCCCAATAAAGGTTTAACCCCGTGATCACCCCCCGTCGCCAGTGTCACTAAGGCTGGGTTCACATTGCAGCGGTTTATGAGAACGAATGTGATTCGCACCGCACTGCAGTGCAAATCACATCCGATCTCTGTGCGATTCGAGTTCAGCCATTCGCCGCACCCGCCGCACCCGCCACACCCGCCGCACCCGCCGCAAATTCGCACGGGACCCTTTTTTTGGCCCGCAGCAGAATCGGATCGCATGGGTGTTCACACCATGCGATCCGAGTTTGCAGATCGCACTGCGATATGCGAACTGATCTGGGGGTGTCAGTAACATTTCACTGACACTCCCAGCAGTTCGCATAGGGCAGTGTGAACTGCCGCCGGGAGGCATGCGATGCGGGAACCCGCCGCGGATTCGCGGCGTTTCCGCATCGCTCCAGTGTGAACCCAGCCTAATAAGCGATCATTTTTCTGATCGCCGTATTAGTGTCCCAGGTGACGCTAGTTAGGCAGGTAGGTATTTAGGTTCGCCGCAGCTTTTTATAGCGCCAGGGACCCCCATATACTACCGCATAAAGCCCCCTGATTGCCCCCTAGTTAACCCTTTCACCAGTGATCACCATATAACTGTTACAGGTGACGCTGGTTGGTTAGTTATTTTTTTATAGTTTCAGGGCACCCGCCATTTATTACCTAATAAAGGTTTAACCCCCTGATCACCCGGCGGGTGTCATTTGTGACTAATAACTGTTAGGGCAGTTAGGGTTAGCCCCCTTTAGTTCTAAGGTACCCCCCTAACCCCCCCAATAAAGGTTTAACCCCGTGATCACCCCCCGTCGCCAGTGTCACTAAGGCTGGGTTCAGATTGCAGCGGTTTGAGAACGGATGTGATTCGCACTGCAGTGCAAATCACATCCGATCTCTGTGCGATTCGAGTTCAGCCATTCGCCGCACCCGCCACACCCGCCGCACCCGCCGCAAATTCGCACGGGACCCTTTTTTTGGCCCGCAGCAGAATCGGATCGCATGGGTGTTCACACCATGCGATCCGAGTTTGCAGATCGCACTGCGATATGCGAACTGATCTGGGGGTGTCAGTAACATTTCACTGACACTCCCAGCAGTTCGCATAGGGCAGTGTGAACTGCCGCCGGGAGGCATGCGATGCGGGAACCCGCCGCGCATTCGTGGCGTTCCCGCATCGCTCCAGTGTGAACCCAGCCTAATAAGCGATCGTTTTTCTGATCGCTGTATTAGTGTCACAGGTGACGCTAGTTAGGCAAGTAGGTATTTAGGTTCGCCGCAGCTTTTTATAGCGCCAGGGACCCCCATATACTACCGCATAAAGCCCCCTGATTGCCCCCTAGTTAACCCTTTCACCAGTGATCACCATATAACTGTTACAGGTGACGCTGGTTGGTTAGTTATTTTTTTATAGTTTCAGGGCACCCGCCATTTATTACCTAGTCTCACTAGTGTACCCCTAAATTTAGGGGTGTCTACTTTCCAAAATGGGGTCATTTGGGGGGGGTTTGTGCCATCTTGGCATTTTATGGCCTTCAAAACTGTAACGCCCTTAGAAAGCCTGAAGGCGGTGCTTGGTTTTCGGGGCCCCGTACGCGGCTAGGCTCCCAAAAAGTCCCACATATGTGGTATCCCCGTACTCAGGAGAAGCAGCAGAATTTATTTTGGGGTGTCATTTCACATATGCCCATGGCATGCGTGAGCAATATATCATTTAGTGACAACTTTGTGAAAAAAAAAAAAAAAAAAAAAAAGTTTGTAATTTTCCCGCAACTTGTGGCAAAATATAAAATATTCCATGGACTCAACATGCCTCTCAGCAAATAGCTTGGGGTGTCTACTTTCTAAAATGGGGTCATTTGTGGGGGTTTTGTGCCATCTTGGCATTTTATGGCCTTCAAAACTGTAATAGGTAGTGAGGAGTGAAGTCAAATATTTACGCCCTTAGAAAGCCTGAAGGCGGTGCTTGGTTTTCGGGGCCCCGTACGCGGCTAGGCTCCCAAAAAGTCCCACATATGTGGTATCCCCGTACTCAGGAGAAGCAGCAGAATTTATTTTGGGGTGTCATTTCACATATGCCCATGGCATGTGTGAGCAATATATCATTTAGTGACAACTTTGTGAAAAAAAAAAAAAAAAAAAAAAAGTTTGTAATTTTCCCGCAACTTGTGGCAAAATATAAAATATTCCATGAACTCAACATGCCTCTCAGCAAATAGCTTGGGGTGTCTACTTTCTAAAATGGGGTCATTTGTGGGGGTTTTGTGCCATCTTGGCATTTTATGGCCTTCAAAACTGTAATAGGTAGTGAGAAGTGAACTCAAAAATTTACGCCCTTAGAAAGCCTGAAGGCGGTGCTTGGTTTTCGGGGCCCCGTACGCGGCTAGGCTCCCAAAAAGTCCCACATATGTGGTATCCCCGTACTCAGGAGAAGCAGCAGAATTTATTTTGGGGTGTCATTTCACATACGCCCATAGCATGTGTGAGCAATATATCATTTAGTGACAACTTTGTGTAAAAAAAAAAAAAAAATTTTTTTTTTGTCATTATTCAATCGCTTGAGGCAAAAAAATAAAATATTCAATGGGCTCAACATGCCTCTTATCAATTTCCTTAGGGGGTCTACTTTCCAAAATGGGGTCATTTGGGGGGGTTTTGTACTGCCCTGCCATTTTAGCACCTCAAGAAATGAGATAGGCAGTCGTAAACTAAAAGCTGCGTAAATTCCAGAAAACGTACCTTAGTTTGTAGATGTGACAACTTTTGCGCAAACCAATAAATATACAATTATTGACTTTTTTTTTACCAAAGACATGTGGCTGAATACATTTTGGCCTAAATGTATGACTAAAATTGAGTTTATTGGATTTTTCTAATAACAAAAAGTAGAAAATATCATTTTTTTTCAAAATTTGCGGTCTTTTTACGTTTATATCGCAAAAAATAAAAATCGCAGAGGCAATCAAATACCATCAAAAGAAAGCTCTATTTGTGGGAAGAAAAGGACGCAAATTTTGTTTGGGTACAACATTGCATGACCGCGCAATTACCAGTTAAAGCAGCGCAGTGCCAAAGTGTAAAAAGACCTCTGGTCATTTACCAGCAAAATGGTCCGGTCTGAAAGTGGTTAAGCACAAATTTCTGATAATTTATGGAGAGGACTAAGAAGATGTAACCATGCCAATGGTGCAACAGAAAACACATAGCACAGTGGGGAAGGTTTGTGGTCCAGATGATAGGACAGTCAAAATTAGAAGCAGCGCCCCCCCCCACAGTTGCGGAATGCCAGCCGACCACATACCGGGGGCAGTGCGACCGCTTTATGCGGGCACTAGACTAATTTGCCTCTCAGCCCAGTCTGCTCCATAAGACTGGTGCTACAATAACAGTGTAGCACAAGCTGGCAGGGACTCTGTCCATGCTGACCCCCCTGCCAGGATAGATCCTGAACACACCATCCCCACAGTGAAACGTGGTGGCAGCATCATGTTGTGGGAATGCTTTTCTTCAACAGAGACTAGGAAGCTGGTAAGAGTTGATGGAAAAATGGATGTAGCCTAATACAGGGCAATTTTAGAAGAAAACCTTTTAGAGTCTGCAAAAGACTTTAGACTGGGGCAGAGGTTCACCTTCCAGCAGAACAATGACCCTAAACATACAGCCAGAGCTCCAATGGAATAGTTTAGATTGAAAAATATTCATGTTTTAGAACGGCCCAGTCAAAGTCCAAAATTCAATTGAGAATCTGTGGTAAGACTTGAAAATTGCTGTTGACAGACACTCCCCATCCAATCAGGCAGAGCTTGAGCTATTTTGCCAAGAAGAATGGGCAAAAAATTCACTCTCTATATGTGCAAAGCTGGTAGAGACATCCCCAAAAAGACTTGCAGCTGTAATTGCAGCAAAAGGTGGTTCTTCAAAGTATTGACTCAGGAGAGTTTAATACAAATGCACGCCGCATTTTTCAGATATTTACTAGCAAAAAAATTTGGAAAACCATTTATCATCTTCCTTCCACTTCACAATTATGTGCCACTTTGTGTTCATCTATCATATAAAACCCCAATAAAATACATTTCCGTTTTTGGTTGCAACATGACAAAATGTGGAAAATGTCAAGGGGTTTGAATACTTTTTCAAAGCACTGTAAATTTTCCCAGTCCTCTCCTGCTACCACTGCATCATTTTGACTAACAGTATAGCATATGGGTGGACAAAGCAGTAGAGTGGAGATATTGACTAAATGTTTTATTATTACTATTAAAAACAGGATACACTCAGAGCAAACAGTAACACACACATACTAATTCTAATTAGCATGCAATAAAAAGAAAAATTATGATGCTGGATTTTTTAGGTGGATAGCTTGGTATTTATCATCAAAGTACAACTCAAGCCTGCCTCTTTGCTTCCCAAATGAACAGTTTATTTTTAACCTTATTAACATATTATAATTCTGAGCTATAACTCCAGGTCTTGTGGTTTTTCTAATTTTATAAAAGGATTAAAAGAGAAGTGCCGTATTTGAAAAATAAAAAACAATCATACCTAGCTAGGTGGATGAAGCATCAATCCAATTCTGCATCTGTCCCTTGCCGCCTCTATACCGAGAACTGAGCAATCAAAGCCCACTGATCACTCAGCTCTTGAGTCCACTCTGAGCACACAGTGGTGACTATTAGTCACCTGCTGTCTGCTCTGCTGGGCTGTGGATTGTGGTGGCAGCTGGCTCAGGCATATAGCTGAATCCCAACATTATCATTAGAATCCCTGCAAAACCTATACTGGCCATGTGACGTTGACTGATAGCGGACTGTAGCCTGCTGTCGGCTGACTCTGGGTCACAGGTGTGCAGAACATAGTGCACTCCTGTGACCTACAGAAGAAGAATGGCCAAAAAAGCTTTGGCCATAATTCTCCTTTAAGTCATATTACTGGTGTGTTCCTTCAGAGTTGAATGGAATGCTTGTTTGTTAGGCCCACTAACTTGCTTTTTTCTTAGTACCTGCAGATACCAAAGGGAAAACAGTGTGTCTCTCTCTCTCTTTCTATCTATACCACCCTCTCATCACCTCCAGATTTCCACTCATCTCCAAGGATTATGTCCTAATTACCACCGTTCAGGCCCTCACTTAACCGCAGATGCGTGTCTTCATTCAAACTAATCAGTGCTGCTGAAGGGAGGCAAATCGTGCTTGTAAAATTGTTTCTTTAATTAGGAATCTGTAATTGAATACAGCCTATGTTGCAAATCCAATTAAGAGTAGGTTATATAGATGGGGCTTCATAACACATTGAAGAAGGGTTAAAGCATAAAAGAGGGATGGAAAGTAAAGTAATCATGAAAGAAGGTGAATGGATGCATAATGGTGGCTAAATGGAAATGTTGCTGTTGAGGTCTGCAGGTCGGAAACACTAGAAACTCATGGAATGACATGTTGAATGCACATAACCTAGAGCATCTTGATGACATTTTACTTCTTTCGATACCAAAATTCTACTATGTTTTCAGACACTCTAAAACAACAAAAAAGTGTCAAACTTCCACTTCATACAGGCATACCCCACTTTTAAGTACATAATGGGTTTATTTACTAAAGCTGGAATGTGCAAAATCAGGCTCACTTCTGCATAGAAACCAATGAGCTTCCGGCTTTTATTACCAAAGATTAATTGAACAAGCTGAGGTTAGAAGCTCGTTGATTTCTTTGCAGAAGTGAGCCTGATTTTGCACTTCTCAGATTTAGTAAATAAACCCCATTGCGCACTTAAAATTGGGGTATGCCTGTATATGTTTTGGGAATTGAATTGGAAGTTACATGCAGGTACACATTTATAATACTAGTGGAAGCCTTCCATCTGTAAAAATCCATTGTAATGTACCCTTCTAAAAAATATGTTATGTAAGATCTGGGATTCTATTTTTTTTTTTTTTTTTTTTTTTTTTTTGCATTTGAGAGGTATTTACCAAGCCCAGCCTTCACACAATTGACAAATGTTTAGCAAAACCTTTAGCCAATCAGATCACACAGGACCAGATTTCTGTCACTGGAGTCTATCAACTTACAATGTTTTGCAAAGTACCACTTATGCTAGGAGCACTTCTGTTGCAAATAATTTTCCTTGTTTTACTGATCCAAATTTGGTGGACCATCACAAAAATGTATAAATAAGTTTATGTGAGTTGGCTATATATGTATTCATGATGAGAAGAACTGTATGGCTGATAACTACACTGCCTCTTTGTCTCTGGTACCCACAGTAACATGTCTATTATGCCTACTAATAAATGTGACCCAGAGAGCACATATTAATACATTTACTCTTGATCTCTGTTCCAAATAGGTTTCTGTGGTCTTTTTTGGCCATTCTTTCTATGTTTGACAAAATGTCTGACATTAGGCCTTTTTTTATCCTACACCGTCAACAACTGTACATTAATAGAAAGGGCTGATAAAGAAAACCACAAAGTCTGAAATTTAGCATTTGGCAAGACCCTTGCTGTGAAGTCTTCTCAAATACTAATTTAAATTGGTTTCAGCTTGTTATAATTCTGATAATGTAGATACTAGGTACTGTACAGAACTGTACAACATTAGGTAATACCGTAAAAACATAATAGAAGGAAGACAACATTAGAAAAGGGTATAGAAGTGATATCTGGTCACAGAGAAGCTCATCGTGGATTTCAATCACACGTCTTGCAGACTCTTCCAACTTTGAAAAACAGCTGAGCAGTCATGTTGATTACAGCTGCATGCTCACATGATGCGAAGACTGATTTCTGTTTGTTCCATTATGATCTCATATTGTTTAAAATGTTGAGCTTGTGATTTTTTGTCTTCTGCAGTTTGCAATGTTTTCTCTTTCCAACTCACTTTATTTCCTTCCCATTTAGAGCTGGCATCAATCTTTGCAATGAAGTTTTTATACCAACTTTTACCATATTGAGAGATTTTGACTAGGACTGACCAATAAGGGAATATCCTGAACACCATCTATTCCCAACCTTTATCTGCTTTTAAGTCACATGAAAAGTATATTAACAACCAACTGTAACAAATACCATGAAAGAAAACACTCAAAGGATTTAAAATAAATGATTTAAACAACTCAGACTACGCTTGGCTTCATACTTATTGGAGCCATGTATAGCAAAAGGTGCTGAGACAAAGAGAGAAACGTTGCCTAAATTTGAAAGTCTTCCACAACCCACAGCAGGGGTTAGTGTAAGCCACATGTGGTTCCTGAATGTTATAAAAACAAAATGTTACTCCAAAGAGTGCTTATTATTTTGCCACAGAATCTATAAAAGCACCCTTGTTTAACATTTTTAGATGTATACCAAAGTTTTTAAACTAGGTCTGCAAAGTTATCTAGTATAAAGCTACAATTCAGTAAAATAACACCTTGGAAAAAAAGCTTACTGTTCTTCTTGTAACCTTATATAATCCAGCATAGTAAAGAATTGTTTCAATATGCAATTGGAGTACAGGCATACCCCACTTATAAGTACACAATGGGGTTTTATTTACTAAAGCTGAAGAGTGCAAAATCAGGCTCACTTCTGCATAGAAATCAATGAGCTTCTAACCTCAGCTTGTTCAATTAAGCTTTGGTAATAAAACCCGGAAGCTCATTGGTTTCTATGCAGAAGTGAGCCTGATTTTGCACTTTCCAGCTTTAGTAAATAAACCCATTGTGTACTTAAAAGTGGGGTATGCCTGTATGATAAAAACAGATAAAAAAAAAAAACATGTTCCACTGTTATCTTCTGCAGTGAAGACCCCCATTCACTTTAATTTCTGAAATTGGTGCTAGTTTAAAGTGACAGCACACGTCCTGTAAAATATTGCAGGTAAAAGCACAATAAGAAAATCATGTATTTCAAATGCTTACTTGCAATGTTTTTCTTTCCATAAATTATTTGTATTCACTTGTATTGTGCCTCTGAACACGGTGGTAAATTTGACCAAGATAACAGCACCCAGTAGTAGACGTAGAGGTTTTTGGATTTCTACTCATAGGAGGCTTCTACAGGTAAAATAACATGCATATAATATGTTAAATGCACAGTCGTATGGGAAGATTGTTGTTAAAATGAACAGTCTGGTAGGGTCTCTTTAACAACTTACAGACCGTAAGATTTGGCTGCTTAATGACTAGACAATTTTTTGTGACACGGCACTGCGTTGCTTTAACTGAAAAATTGTTTGGTCGGGCAACGTTGTACCCAAACAAAATTGACATCCTTTTTTTCCCCACAAATAGAGCTTTCTTTTGGTGGTATTTGATCACCTCTGCGTTTTTTATTTTTTTGCAAAATAAACAAAAAAGGGCAACAATTTTGAAAAAAAAACAATCTTTTTTTCTTTTTGCTATAATAAATATCCCTAAAAATGTTTTTAAAAATCAAATTTCTTCATCAGTTTTGCCCAATATATATTCTTCTACATATTTTTTGTAATAAAAATCACAATAAACATATATTGATTGGTTTGCACAACAGTTATAGCGTCTACAAACTATGGGAAAGATTTATGGCATTTTTTATATTATTTTATTTTTTTTACTTGTAATCGCGGTGATCTGTGATTGACATTTATACAGCGATCAGTGCTATCAAAATTTACTGATTACTGTGTAAATGTCACTGGCAGGGAAGGGGTCAACACTATTCGCGACCGCCGGCCACATGCATTGGTTCCGCCGCAGTACAGCGGGCATGTGTGGGCAAGCGGTTAAGCTGCTTTTATAAATTTGGCACGTCTTAACGATAACACTAAGCTGCCCAGACAGGTTCCCTTTATAGGAAACATGTACTGATAGAAATGTGAGCAGCCATAGCTTCTTCTCAAAAATGATAGCTGCCTGACTACAACCCAATACATTCTGAGCCACTAATTTGGAACAAGCAGATAACAAGATAAGTCAAAGTGAGGTCAGAACACTTGACTTGCATACATGTTCCTGGTCAAAGACACGGCAAAAGCCAATGGATCAACATGACAAATTTTTTTTTAAAGAAAGTTTAAAAAATGTAAACTCTGCATTTCTTTCTATTATCAGTATTTGTCTCTAGCTACTATAGTCTCTAGTTAGAAACTCTCTGCTCTTTCATGCTTGCTCAGAATGATTTTACTTTCATCGCCTATTAAAGTATAGTCTGCTTACATCTCAAAAGACTGGAAAAATCATCAACTGTACTCATATGAAGTTAAAATATATTGGATCCAACTTCTGTTACTTATTGTAGAGTTAGGCTATGGATTCTATGGATTCTGCTGAGCCAGCAAGTGCCCATATTGTCTAGAAAGACTAAGGAGGTATGTCATTACATAAAGTAGCATTTCAAACAAAACAATTTCCAAAGAGTTGAAGCTCCTACTCCTTTTATTTAGATTCACTTTTTATACATCTAAGATTTATGGTAGTACTTGGGAAAATAATTTGCATGAACTTGGCTTGCTTTTAGTTTCATTTCATTCACAATGCCTACAATTTCTCCGTTGGCTAGTATTCATTTTCTGGTTTGGGCATGCCTCCAACCTACATACTACTTTCTGAGCATCCTTTTGCTAAGAATCGGCATCTCATATACCTGTACTTGTGCAAATACTGAGTCTGTTGAAGCTGATGATGAAAGGATAGGAATCACTTGCATGGGGTAAAAAACAACTGGAAGCATGGCAGGGCTGTAAACAAGGCCTGGGCAGTTTTAACTATTAGTGTGTTGTAAGTCTTTATCTATGGTCAGCCACATATAGTATTTTGTCATGCGGATCTACCCCTGCTACAGAGAATGCCCTATTTGTGTCGAAATGATAATATCTTCTCTCATAGCCCAAAAAAGAGGACTTAGGTCTAGAAGCTTTATGCCGCGTACACACGGTCGATTTTCCCATCGGAATTAACTCCAAAGGAGTTCAGCTGAAACTGTCTTGCATACACACGATCACACCAAAGTCCAAGTTAAGAACGCGATGACGTACAACACGTACGATGGGACTAGAAAAAGGAAGTCTAATAACCAGTAGCCAATAGCTTCCGTCTCGTACTTGCTTCAGAGCATGCATCGTTTTTGGTCCATTGGACCAGTATACAGACGAGCGGCTTTCCAGATAGGAATTGGTTCCTTGGTTGATCGGAAATATTTAAAACATGTTCTATTTCTAGGTCCATCAGAATTTTCGTTAAAAAAAAAAGTCCGATGAGGCATACACACGATCGGAATATATGATGAAAAGCTTCTTTGTGAAACAAAATAATAAAAAAAAAAGCTTACTTCTGACTTTTTCTGTCGGACATTCCGCTCGTATGTACGCGGCATTAGTGTTAAAGTGCTTATAACTGCTCTAACACATAGTAATCAAAGTAAAAATTACTCACCTGCCATAAAGGAGATGCCTTATGTGCACACACAGATCCCAGTGTCTGTTCCTGCATGTTATTTTATTACTACTAATGCTGGGGGTTTTATAATGACTGCACCCACTGACATTCTGTCCACCACTTAGAACCTGTACACACGGTCGTACATTCTGCCAACCAAATCCGTCGGATTTTGTCCGTCGGATTTTGCCTGTCGGATCTTGTCCGAAACTGTTGCATACACACGGTCGGACTAAGTTGTCGAAAAATCCGATCATTCAGAACGTGATGACGTAATTTCGTTACGATGGGACTAGTAGCCAATAGCTTTGATGTAGGAATTTGATCTGAGCATGCGTGGCACTTGGTCCGATCAAAATTCTCTACACATGATCAGAGTATATCCGATCGAACCAGTAGGACACATTCAGATGGATTCTCCGACCGTGTGTACAAGGGCTTACTCTTTACCTCTGTACTTTTTGTATTACTCCACTTTGTTCGTAACATATGCCTGATCTTTGCACTCATCCATTCCTACTAAACAACCGGCCCCCATCCCTATCCTGTCCCTTAATTTGGAAAGAACAAAGAGCCACCCTAGTTTGAGAGCGTGACACTACCACGTGTTTGTGGGGGGGGGGCAAATAATGTAAGGCCCCTTTCATACGGGCTACAGCCATTCAAACTACGACATTTAAACAGTATTTCTTAGGTCCAGGAGGCAGGGTAAGGGATTTTTTAATTACATGCTGTGTGCTGGAGAGGGGGCAAGCCATCTACCAGGATTAACTGATGTGAGCATAAACTAAGAAGTGAATCATGCAGATAGCATAGGAAGGAAAGAGCAGGCAGAAATCACATTACATTAGGTGATTTGGATTGAGGCAATTGCATACCATGGAAGGATATGTCCTGTTCATTTTTCATTTTAAAGGTTTACAGCCATTTTGATGTTGCTTGCAACACATTTTGACAGTCTAAAACCCTTGTGCTGCCTTATAATGTATTTATGTAACATTACTGACACTGCAGAGCCTTGCCTAAATTAATCTATGTTTACTCAAAACACGCCGATTTGGAAAAAAATATTACCTCCCTAGATTCCAATAAATATAAGAATCATTAAAGGCATAGTAAAGTGCTGTTTTCCTATAGTTCCAAACAAGCATTCCCTATGAAACTACACTGAGCAAAATTATAAATGCAACACTTTTGTGTTTGCCCCTATTTATCATGAGCTGAACTCAAAGATCTACGACTTTTTCTAGGTAGACAAAATGCTGATGTCTCTCAAATATTGTTCACAAATCTGTCTAAATCTGTGTTAGTGAGCACTCCTCCTTTACTGAGATAATCCATCCACCTCACAGGTGTGGCATATCAAGATGCTGATTATACAGCATGATTATTGCCATTGTGTGCTTAAAGACCTGTACACAGGATACGAAAATCTGATGGAAAAATTAGTACGCCAAGCTGTCTGATGATTTTTGGATTGTTAGTACAGATTTCGGATGAAGAAAATCGTAAGAGCAAGACTACGCATGCTCAGAAACAAAATAATACATACAAAATTATTGAACACATTACGTCACTTCTGATGCTGTATTCTGTCGTATGAAAAATTTTGGACTGTGAGTAACCTCTTCACTTTCGACATGAGACTAGCATGCCACCAAAAACGGATGTTCAGTCGTCTGAAAATCTAAGCGTGTGTACAAGGCTTTAGGCTGGCCACAATAAAAGGCCACTCTAAAATTTGCCGTTTTACTGTAATGGGGGGGGGGGGGTCGGGGGGTCCAAAAATCAGTCAGTACCTGGTGTGACCACCATTTGCCCCAAGCAGTGCAGCACATTTCCTTCGCATAGAGTTGATCAGATTGTTGATTGTGGCCTATGGAATGTTTGTCCATTCCTCTTCAATGGCTGTGCGAAGTTGCTGGATATTGGCAGGAACTGAAACATGCTGTCATATATGCCGATCCCAAACATCCCAAATATGCTGAATGGGTGACATGTCCAGTGAGTATGCTGGCAGTGCAAGAATTGGGATGTTTTCAACTTCCAGGAATTGTGTACAGATCCTTGCAACATGGGGCTGTGCATTATCATCCTGCAACATGATGGGATGGTCGTGGATGAATGGCACAACAATGGGCATCAGGATCTCGTCATGGTATCTCTGTGCATTCAAAATGCAATCAATAAAACTTACCTATGTTTGTTGTCCATAGCATACGCCTGCCCATACCACAACCCCACCGCCACCATGGGCAACTCGATCCACAACGTTGACATCAACAAAATGCTCACCCTCACGACGCCCTACACGCTGTCTGCTATCTGCCCTGTACAGTGAAAACCGGGATTCATCCGTGAAGAGAACACCTCTCCAAAGTGCCAGACGCCATTGAATGTGAGCATTTTCTGAATCAAGTTGGTTACAATGACGAACTGAAGTCAGGTCGAGACCCTGATGAAGACGATAAGCATGCAGATGAGTTTCCCTGAGACGTTTATTGACAGTTTTTGCAGAAATTCTTTGGTTATGCAAACCGGTTGCAGCAGCTGTCTGGGTGGCTGGTCTCCGACGATCTTGGAGGTGAAGATGCTGGATGTGGAGGTCCTGGGCTGGTCTGGTTACACGTGGTCTGCGGTTGTGAGGCCAGTTGGATGTACTGCCAAATTCTCTGAAATGCCTTTGGAGACGGCTTATGGTAGAGAAATTAACATTCAATTCAAGGGCAACAGCTCTGGTGGACATTCCTGCAGTCAGCATGCCAATCGCACACTCCCTCACAACTTGTGACATCTGTGGCATTGTGCTGTGTGATAAAACTACACATTTTAGAGTGGCCTTTTATTGTGGTCAAGAATAAAGAATATACAAAGCCGCGCCAACCCTCCCCTACATATATAATATAAATTCAAATTAAAAAATAAAGACTAGTACAATTAAGCAATAGACTTAAAAAAATGTGGAGATGACCAAAAAAGCCAAAAATGGCATAAAATAAAAATAAAAAGTCCAATTTAAGAAAAGTTCACAGGTGAATCCAAATAACGGACATAAGTGTTCTTAAATGACAGCACCACAGTGGTTCAACACTTTCCAAGGCGCGTGAGATACCCATCACCATATGTTGAATGCGCTTACCAGAAAATATATGGAATGAAGCATATATAAATGATAAATGGATGACGTCCAGGTTAACCTTCCTCAGCTGGGTCAGCACTCCATCTCATAACGGTGTTTCCAAGATAATAATCTGTTCAGTGGTCTCGATATGAAGCACTCAGAGGCCCACAGAAAAGAAAGGGACTGACATAGCGTAATAATGTAGGAACAGTTTAATGAATAAAAGTAATGCACTTACAGATTTGTAGATAAAATACAGCATATAGGAGCAAATGTAAAAAGCCGGCTGGCAAACAGGAGCCCGTCCTCCTCTCCTACAACGTGGTGGTGTCACTGCGTGCCTTCCCAGACGCGTTTCGTCATACCAGACGTTGTCAATGGGGAACCATTTATCATTTATATATGCTTCATTCCATATATTTTCTGGTAAGCGCATTCAACATATGGTGACGGGTATCTCACGCGCCTTGGAAAGTGTTGAACCACTGTGGTGCTGTCATTTAAGAACACTTATGTCCGTTATTTGGATTCACCTGTGAACTTTTCTTAAATTGGACTTTTTATTTTTATTTTATGCCATTTTTGGCTTTTTTGGTCATCTCCACATTTTTTGAAGTCTATTGCTTAATTGTACTAGTCTTTATTTTTTAATTTGAATTTATATTATATATGTAGGGGAGGGTTGGCGCGGCTTTGTATATTCTTTATTACTGTTGGGTGCCATATCACATTTATTGCTGCTGCCTATTTTTGTTAGTTTCGTCAATTTTACAGTATTTATCCTAGCGCAGTTTACATTTTTTCTATTTTATTGTGGTCAGCCTGAGGCACACCTGTGCAATAATCTTGCTGTCTAATCACCATCTTGATATACCACACCTGTGAGGTGGATGGATTATCTCGGCAAAGGAGAAGTGCTCACTAAAACAGATTTAGACAGATTTGTGAACAATATTTGAGAGAAATAGGCCTTTTGTGTACATAGAAAAAGTCGTAGATCTTTGAGTTCAGCTCATGATAAATTGGGGCAAACACAAAAGTGTTGCGTTTATAATTTTGTTCAGTGTATATGTAATCTCAGAATATGCTCCATTCAGACAGCCACCAAACAAGCTCACACATAGTAAATAGAGAAAATTAATCTTATTACCCATGCCACCTAGTTTATGTGGCATATTTAATAATCTGAACAACAAAAAAGTACATCTATGGCAATGCATTAAGGATAGAAAAACCCTTTCAGCAAGAATAGAAATTGCCGCAGCATAGATAGAAATGACAGTCTTCTGAGACTAAAGTACATGTTATCTCCTGTCACATTTGTTGAGTGTATATAAATTTTGCAGGCAGGAGTGATAATCCTGCTGGTAGTTCTCTCTCCTGAAATCTCAATGTTCCCAAAGTAAGTATCGCTATGATTTATTTGGACATGCTGAATTCTATTAAGAAATAACAGTTCCTTGCATGTAGTCTGCTATAGGGAGACAAGCTGAAAATGCATGTGCTCTGTAGGAACGCTCAGGTGCTGACATAGAATACTGATGAGACTCAGGCGTAGGTACAAGACTTGCATCACCCTATAAATAAGTGGGAAATAAATCTCTGCAATATGAACACTAACGCACCACAATCATCCTGTGAAACTCAATGAAATTATCCAACCCTCAACATGCTCTGGCTTTACCCCCTGAAGAAAACACAACACAGCTCAGAAAAATATTGGTTTAATCGCGGATTCCATGAGACAACTAAAAAAACCTTGATGGATTATATTGTGCCATTTCTCAAAGAGATTTATGAAAGATTAATGCCGGTGGTCTATTACTGCTGAAAGAATACAGACAGGATGCAAAACAATACCTTCATACGGTATAGACTGATCATGGGAAATCTGTATGTGTCAATATACAGCTAGACAAAAAGGCTATAAAGCAAAATTCAACAATGCTAGAATATAGTATTGTAAGGGCTGGAATTTTCTTTTCTAAAATAACAAATATGTTATACATATCTGCTCAGTGCAATGGTATTGCATAGAGCGGCCCTGAACCTTCTATTTTGCATCCCCTGCTGGAACTCTCAGCTCCTCCTCTTCTCAGTGCGCCACCATAGGAAGCTGCTCCCTATGGGAAAAAACCTGCAGACTGGCTCCTAAGCTGGGCTGTGTATGTTATTAGACAAACACAGAGCAGCTCAGTCCCACTCCCTCCTCACATGATTTGATTGACAGCAGCAGGAGCCAATGGTTCTCACGGCTGCCTCTGTGCCTGTGAGCAGAGAGAGAGGAGAGAGCTACTGTAGATGGGCACAGCGCTGGATCAAAATAGGACTGGGGTAAGTATAATGGGGCATGAGGGGGTGATACTACTATTACTGAGAAATGTTTTACCTTAATGCAGGGAATGCATTAAGATAAAAAATGTCTAGCTTTTAGAACCACTTAAACCCCAAGATAATTGTAACAAAAGATATTTAGTAAAATAAAATGTCATTACCTTGCCATTAGGCAAGTATAAAAAATCATGGATTAGAGATGTGATGTGAATACAAGAATGATTGATCCTGCTAGTAACCACACTGTGGCAGTGAAGGCTTGATATCCACCAACCTACATCAACCCCCATATGGGGAGAAGCGAAAGGCTATAAGGCATCTGAGCACCGATCTCTCAGACGACACCCACATGGAATCTTTTGATACAAGGAGACACGGATATTTCAGATTTGCGATATCTTGAAGAGGACTAGCTATATTGACCTGGTCTGAGTCTCCAACATACTTCCATCAAGCGCTCACTAACCTTGTTGTCAAGTTAACTCTATATTAAGGCGTGTCACTTAAGGATATATCCATAATCAAGCTTTACTCAAGTAATTGATACCATAGACTTTGTTGAGTATTTTCCTGATGGATCACTTGCTTTGTGTCATTGATTGACCAAACTATAGTTTCTCTACAGGATCCTGGATTGACTGGCATCTACAACCCTCTCTTTCCCTTCCCTCACCCCTCCTCCCCATGTCTCAAGCCTCCAGGTAGTTGGTGTGTGGTTGTTTTACTCACATCACTTGCTGAGCACCCGGCATCGTTCGAGTGCGCACAACCCTGTACCAATATACCTGGCATCTGGATGTCTTTTTGATATGTATGTTTTATGTCATATATGTCCCACATGTATGTGTATATTTTTGGCCAGTCCATTGTGACTAGCTACAACACTCATGAGCAAGTCTGGCACTAGTAACCGCAGTTAACTGCCATGTTTTATATTTAAAGTGGAGGTTCACACAAAAATTGAACTCTGTTTTTCGGAACCCTCCCCCCTCCAGTGTCACATTTGGCACCTTTCAGGGGGGAGGGTGGTGCATATACCTGTCTAAGACAGTTCGTTTTGCTCTCCTGTGACCCGTTTCCAGTGGAGCGGTCTGAAGCCCGCTCTCCGCTGATGTCACTGCCATCAGTCGAGGCAGCCGCATTATCCTGACTTCCCAAGTATGGATCCCATCAGCTGCCTTGATTGATGGCAGTCTCCCTAAGATGGCCACTCCACACCCCTCCACAGCTCAACGCACCAATGAGTGTGGAGAAGCAATGAGGAGAGACGCTGACTGACAGTTAGCAAACTGAGCCATTGGCGGTGTTCAGTGGCTCAGTTCTCAGTGCAGAGACGGCGAAGCACAGATACAGCATCGGTCTGATGATGTATTCACCTAGATAAGTATGAATCAAAAAGCAAAAAACCATACTTCTCTTTTAAGGCCCCATTCAGATCGGGTGGACACCGTCATTATCAGCTGGGGATCCGCTCACAGATCCTCTGCTGGTCAGGGTAGAGAGGTGAATGGGTAGGGGTACATCGTACCCCGTACTCATTCACATAGGGTGGAGGGCCGGTATCTGGGGGCCCCTTATTAAAGGGGCTCCCGGATTCCGCTAAGCCCCCCGCCCGCAGACCCCGACAACCAATGGCCAGGGTTGTCGGGAAGAGGCCCTTGTCCTCATCAACATGGGGACAAGGTGCTTTGGGGTGGGGGGCGGCAGGGCCCCCCTTCCCCCAAAACATCCCCCATGTTGAGGGCACGCGGACTGGTACGGCTCAGGAGGGGGGCTCGCTCGTCCCCATCCCCTTTCCTGACCGGCCGGGCTGCATGCTCGGATTAGGGTCTGCTATGACTTTGGGGGGACCCCCACGCCGTTTTGTCCGTAGGGCTTCCCCTTTAAATCCATACCAGGTGACAGGGCCAGCGAGGTGTCAATCTCACCGATGGGGGCGGTCGACATTCACTTGCTTCGTCAGTCCCGGCTACCTGGAGCCACGTTCAAAATAAAAAGAATTTTTCTGCGTGTGTGGGCAAGTCCATTCATTTCCCGCCATAGTCCTCCGGGTTGTCCGCCGGACCTAGCCCGCCAGAAAAGGTCGTGTGTGGGCAGGTCCGCTCGTTCGGAAAGTCCAGCAGACCTCAGCTGCAAAGTCCGGCGGTTTGTACGCAAGATTAAGTCTGCCGGATAGTCCGATTGTGTGCATGCGGCATTAGACGTGGTTGAGTTAGAGGCCAGTAGGGATTATTTACTAAAGGCAAATCCACTTTGCACTACAAGTGCAAAGTGCACTTGAAATTGCACTGAAAGTGCAGTCGCTGTAGATCTGAGGGGACATACAAGGAAAATAAAAAACAGCTTCTACATGATTCAATAATAAAATCAGCAGAGCTTCCCCTCTTTTCAGATCTACCCCTCAGATTTACAGCGACTGCACTTCCAAGTGCACTTTTAGTGCAATTTCAAGTGCACTTTGCACTTGTAGTTAGCACTTGTAGTGCAAAGTGGATTTGCCTTTCGTAAATAACCCCCAGTGTGCACAAAGCTCAAAGGCATGGGACCAGTATGCCTATAATTTACAGCAGTGGGGGATATTTATGTAGCACTATCCCCGTAAGGGTTGCAAATGACAGGGTTTCTCACTGCTGCACAACCAGGCACACAACAGCTGCAGTTTTCATCCGAACACTGAGCAGTTCTCCATATTTACAGCTCCAACTGATTCTTCTCCTTTACTCTGTACAACTCCAATTGATTCCTCTTCCTTGGCCTGTACAGCTCTGATTGATTCCTCCTTTAGTAACTAACAGTCTCTTTTAGGTCAGCAACAGTCCTTTACAGGCTGAAACTGTCAGTCCCTTAGAAAGTAGCACAATGTGGTGTGAACTGCATCCGGGAGTACCTCCAACTCCCTTGTAGACATTGGTGCCAACACTACCATTACCAGAAATGATAGCTCACCTGACTGCTTCTCCACCAGCCTGCCTAACTGCTTCTTCGTCAGTCTACCTGACTAATTCTTCACCAGTCTACCCAACTGATGCTATTCACCAGTCTACCTAATAGGTGTGGGTATCTCACATTTTTTGGTTGCAGCAGTTAATTATTATTTGTTTAAATATTTTCGAGGACAGCGCAGTGTTACCCGTTTTTTATACCTAATAGACGCTTTTCACCAGTTTACCCGACTGACTCACTGGAGATCTCCCAGGGCAAGGTAGAGATGATTTAAGCACACCACTATCTTCCAGAGATACCTGCTGCTACATGTGGCAGTCTCCCCCATTGTAGGCCCTGCACTGTGCTATCCTCCTTGCTCCTACTGCCTCTCAGGGAAAGGCAAACTTTTCCTGTTGTCAGAATTCTAAGGTAGACCCCTCCCCAGTTGGGGTCCCTCGAGGACCACTGACAGTCCACTCAGAACTGGAAATAGGGCGCAGTGGGGGAATAACAGGAGGCTTGCAACTCAGAGTCACATTAGGATAATGTAGCCTGCTTGTGGAGTAGGGGAAGTAGAGCCTACTGGGATAATCGGCCAGTAAGGTTATGTGAATAGGCTACCCTGGTACATTGGCCCATAAACATTGTGGAAAAAGGCAAGCTCTATGTGGGGATTGTAGTTCTCAACAAGGCTAAAGAAGACATCAAGCTAAGTAGGGAGGAATAGACAGTGAATGTGAGTAGAGAGAAGAAAAATTTGAAGAAGAAGAAAGGAAAGTAAGGAAGAGGGGGAAGGGGGAAAGAAGAAGGGAGGTGGATGTCCCCAAGGGGCAGGCTGGAGCCCCAGACAGGCGACGTCAGAGGTTATACTATGAGTACTTAAACATGCTCAGGGAAACAGAAGAGTGGAATAACAGTTAGGGGGTAGGAAATTAGTCACCCATGGGTTCCAAAAGCTTTTCAATTTTGGTAACCTAGTCTAAGAGGACAGCCTCAATTTTATTTTTATTCTAATTGAATCATAGCTTGAGTGACACGGTTGTCAACTGAAGGGGCACTAAGGAAAGGGGTTTTCCACTCCCTCACAATAGTCTATTTAGCTGCAGTGGTGACCTGGAGTGGTAGTTTAAATTCTTGACCACTTAAGTCTTGTGGTTTCTTATTAAGAAGCGATACAGAGGGGTCCAGAGCTAAGGGTATTTCAAAAAGCTTAGTGAGAATGTCAAAAATGTCTGACTAGAAGGCCCGTACGACTGGGCATTCCTACCAGATATGTAGGTAGGTACCTGCTTGGGTACAACCGTAAAAGCAGAGAAGGAAGTAATGCAGTAGAAATTTGGAGATCCTGGTAGGGACCAGATACCACCTGGTGAGAACTTTATAGTTTGTTTCCAGAGCTACTATGTTCTGGGAGGAGGACTTTATCAAACGTGGGTCCAATCAATGGGGTCTAAGGAGATTCTGAGGTGCCTTTCCCACTTATGGGGGCATAGTAGGGCTGATGGGTTCTAGCAGTTGGCAGTAAAAAAAAAAAGTTGAGGATAGTAGATTCTCATAGTATCCTTCTATAGAGACACCAGGGTTAAAGAAAAAAAATATACTTTATTGAAAACAATGTAGCAATGAGTAACATTAGGATAAAAAATACCACACTACTACCAGTGCAAAAGATTAAAAAGACAATGTAGTCAAAGTGGATACATAGAGCTACTAGCAGCACACCTTAATCATGCATTTCTTCCATTCACACCACCAGGACATGGGGGGAAAAAGAGACTGAACCTTGTGGAAGGTTCACTTATATTTTATTAGGTCTCTGTATATATAATATTTGGTTACAGAACTGCGTCATACAGTGCTGTATGATATATGGTGGGACTTTTTGATTTTTAATTTTTGATGATTTTATATTTTTTTTCTTTTTCACTTTTTTCTTTCTTTTGTTTTGCGCCCTGCATAACGAGCCACCACTGCTGCCCAAATATGGCCCCTGATACTGGCAATGATGTCACCAATATCTGCTATTTCCATTGACTAGACCACTGATCGCAAACATTGGCACCCCAAATGTCAAATGTCCCATGATGCTCAACTACTCTGCAGCATGCATGAGCATCATGGGTAATGTAATTCCAAAACATATGGGGTGCCAAGGTTCGCCATCACTGGACTAGGCAATGGAAATAGGGAATAGTGGTATAGCGGCTTTCTTATTACTAAAGGGAACTTTCATATTCTAAGAGCTGCCTACCTGCAGACCCCCACAAACACCGGCCAGGGTTTTGGGGAAGAAGCACTTGTCCTCATCAACATGCGACCCCCCCATGTTGAAGTCATGTGAACTGGAATGATTTAGGGAGGAGGTGTGCCTTTTGCCCACTCTTTCTTGAGGATGCATGCTTCTAATAAGGGGAGGGTATGAATTTCCAAGGGACTTCATGCATTTTTTTGGGGAGGGTCTACATAAGTTTTTGTTTTCATTTTTGCTATAGGATGTTCTACAGCAAAAGTGACATTTACAACAGGGCTTAACAAATTTGCTTAGAATCTAGGAGCCAGCTGAAAAAATTAGGAGCCAGTTATTTAAATCCTCTGCCCAGCGCCCAGAACTGCATGTCTGGGGCATCGGACAATAAGAATTGCTCATGCCTGATGCCAAGAGAAAAAGACCATATTTTAAAAAAATATATATCAACTTTTGTTTTGTTATAAGATTTTGCAAATACATTTTTTTCTCCTTCACTGATGTGCTTTGATAGGCTGAACTAATGGGCACTGATGGGGCGGCATTGAGGTTGGAACTGATTGGCACTGGCAGGTGGCATTGATGGGCACCAATAGGCAGCACTGAGGTACCACTAATGGGAACTGGCAGGTGGCACTGATGGGCAGCACTGGCAGGTGGCAATGATGGGCAGCATTGGCAGGTGGCACTAACTGGCATTGGCAGGCGGCACTAACTGGCAGGTGGCACTGGATTGCACTGGCAGGTTGCACTGCTTGGCACTGGCAGGTGGCACTAACTGGAATTGGCAAGTGGCACTAACTGGCATTGGCAGGTGGCACTGGCAGGTGGCAATGGGTGGCACTGGCAGGTGACACTGGCAGGTGGCACTGATTGGCACTGGCAGGTGGCACTAACTGGCAGATGGCATTGGCAGGTGGCACTAACTGGCATTGGCAGGTGGCACTGGATTGCACTGGCAGGTGGCAATGGGTGGCACAGATTGGCAAGTGGCACTGGATTGCACTGGCAGATGGCACTAACTGGCACTGGCAGGTGGCACTGGATTGCACTGGCAGGTGGCACTGATTGGCACTGGCAGGTGGCACTAACTGACAAGTGGCAGGTGGCACTAACTGGCATTGGTAGGTGGCACTGGATTTACACTGGCAGGTAGCACTGCTTGGCACTGGTAGGTGGCACTGGCAGATGGCATTAGCATGTGGCACTAACTGGCATTGGCAGGTGGCAATAACTGGCAGGTGGCACTGGGTAGCACTGGATGGCACGTGGCACTGACAGATGGCATTGGCAGGTGGCACTAACTGGCATTGGCAGGTGGCACTGGATTACACTGGTAGGTGGCACTGGATGGCACTGCTTGGCACTGGCAGGTGGCACCAACTGGCAGGTGGCACTGGCAGATGGCATTGGCAGATGGCACTAACTGGCACTGGCAGGTGGCACTGGATTGCACTGACGGATGGCACTGGATGGCACTGATTGGCACTGGCAAGTGGCACTAACTGGCATTGGCAGGTGGCAATAACTGGCACTGGCAGGTGGCACTGGGTAGCACTGGATGGCACATGGCACTGACAGATGGCATTGGCAGGTGGCACTAACTGGCATTGGCAGGTGGCACTGGATTGCATTGGCAGGTGGCAATGGGTGGTACAGATTGACAGGTGGCACTGGTTGGCACTGGCAGATGGCACTAGCAGATGGCATGGGCAGATGGCACTAACTGGCACTGGCAGGTGGCACTGGATTGCACTGACGGATGGCACTGGATGGCACTGATTGGCACTGGCAAGTGGCACTAACTGGCACTGGCAGGTGGTACTAACTGGCACTGGCAGATGGCATTGGCATGTGGCACTAACTGGCACTGGCAGGTGGCACTGATTGGCACTGACAGATGGCATTGGCATGTGGCACTAACTGGCATTGGCAGATGGCAATAACTGGCACTGGCAGGTGGCACTGGATGGCACTGGCAGGTGGCACTGGATGGCACTGGCAGGTGGCACTGGATGGCACATGGCACTGACAGATGGCACTGGCAGGTGGCACTAACTGGCATTGGCAGGTGGCACTGTATTGCACTGGCAGGTGGCACTAACTGCCATTGGCAGGTGGCACTGGCATGTGGCACTAACTGGTATTGGCAGGTGGCACTGGATGGCACTGGCAAGTAGCACTGGCAGGTTTCACAGCCAATAGTGTAACTGTGAAACTGAATGCTCCCTGCAGTGCTGCACTGTGTGAAACTGTGTGAAAATTGGTCTGGGCAGGAAGTGGGTGAAAATGTCCTGTATTGAAGTGGTTAAATTGCCATTAAATGACCTTTCATTGCCAGCATCTTAAAAAAAGCATATGCCTCTTATACACATACCCCTTAAAAGGTCACTCCAAAAGACCCTTGGAGGGGCCTGTGCTGTTTTTTTTGTTTTTTGTTTTTTAAGAAACTGTCAATGAAATATCATTTTCTGGCAATTTGAAACAGTTTTCTCCTTTGTAAATGTCAGTGCTGCTGCAGAACAGATACAAGCCGGATTAGGGCACCCCCAGGAATGTTATTTTAAAGAATTGGGCATTCTTCCTTTCAATAGTTTTTATTGGTAATTTTTTCAACATTAACACAAAAGTGTAAGCCCTTGTACACACGGTTGGACATTCCGGTGTATGCAACAGTTTCGGACAAAATCGGTCAGACAAAATCCGACGGATTTGGTTGTCGGAATGTCCGACCGTATGTACAAGGGCTAATACGTTATGGGAAGCCCACTTTGGCCCAACATATTAAGGAATTGCATGCATTCAAGAAAAAGAATGACAAAGTCAAACAGTGTAATATCTCTCGAGCCCATGAGTGGCTTCCCACTCATTGGTCAGGTAGAATTGGGTATTTTTAATGTTTCATTTTAAGCATTTAATAAATCACTTCTGCTGGGTGAAAGTGTTCAAAGTGTCCGAAACGTGTTCGGAATACCGTTTTCCACTTGTCCCCATGGCACAGTCTTTAGGAATAGGGGCAAGGCAATGCTTCTGACAATAAGTAAATGAGAACAGAACCTCATTCCTGAGCCAGTCGATATTGGGGTTGTGTGTTCATAACCAGGGGACTCCCAGAATGACCGGAAACATAAGAGAGCATAGAACATTGAAACGTACCAGTTCTTTGTGGCCGGAATTGGTTGTCATAGGGATTGGCAACGTTTCATGAGTAATCAGTCCAAAGCTGGGTGGAGAGCCATCGGCCAGATGCACTGTTAACTGCTGCTTTTTGGTAATAAGGGGAATTCCAAGTGTTTTGGCCAAGTCTAGGAAGCAGCTACAGGCCCCAGAGTCAATGATAGCTGAGAGCCAGACCTCCTCTTCCGCCAGCAGTAGAGAAACAGGGTGAGATGAGGTCAATCCTCGGCCTGATGTGGCAATTTCGCAAGAAATGTCCATTACCTACACAGTAAAAATAAATGTTCGCTTGTAGGCGGTGGAGCTTTTCTTCTGGCTAAAGGGCAGGGTGGACTGGGCCCATCTGCCTGGACTTGACTTCAGACACAGGAAAGCTGGAAGAACTGGGTCCCGGAGGAAAAGAAGCTTCAGGCAACATTCGGGTTGGTTGGAAGGTCTGGGACTTTTTGGGATGACGTTCTTGTAAGCGTCTGTCCAGCTGTATGGCTAACTGGATGAGGGCCTCTAAAGTATCCGGGATTGCTACTCTGGCTAGCTCATCCTTGAGGGACTCTGACAAGCCCAACCTATATTGCTATTATAGGGCAGCTTGATTCCAGCATGTATCTACAGCCCATGTGCGGAAGTCCACTGTGCAATCTTCTACGGGGCGCTGCCCCTGCTGCAGGGTGTGCAGGGCATTATTGACCATAGCCATACTTTGGGGGCCATTGTATAACCAGGCCATAGCCCTGAAGAAAGTGTCAGCTGAGTCAATGAGGGGACTCTTTTGTTCTAACAGTCCATGGGCCCAGACCTGGGGATCGTCCAAGAGTAAGGATATAATGAATCCCACTTTAATGTTCTCTAGGGAGAAAGTTCTTGGTTGGAGAGTTGGGTATAGCAGACAGGCATTTTTAAAGGCTCTAAACTTTCTTCGGTCCCCCAAGAACCATTCAGGGCTCGCAGTTCAGGAGGCAGGATCAGCACTGTGTGGGTGGAGGTGGTGTACTCCTGAGGTGGCACAGCAGAAGAAACACAGGCTGAGGAGGGTCTCGGATCAGGAGACATGGGATGCGGGGATAAGTGTTGCACATGACTCTATGATTGAACATAGGCATCTTGTAGTTTCTGCACCAGTTGGGTAAGTGCAGTGACCTGTTGATACACAACCTCTACAGGGAAGCACCTCTGTTGATCTCCAACATGGCTGGATTATACTGTCAGGAGTGAGTATGGAGATCGAGATGCTAAGAGGGATGACTGTAGCAGGCTGAGCTGAACTTGCTGTGTTTGGTAAGTAGAGGAACTAGGAGCCAGACCAGAGGTCATACAGGATAAGTCAGTCCAGAGCATAAAAAGGGGTGAGCCAAGGTCATACACGAAAGACAGGAACAAAGCAAAATCCAGATGCCAGCCAAGGGTCAAACCGAGTGATCGGGGACAGAAGCAGAGTCCAGATGCAAGCCAAAGGTCAAACCGGGTGATCAGGAACAGAAGCAATGTCCCAATGCAAGCCAAAGGTCAAACCGGGAGATCAGGATGTGAGGTCAGGGCAAGCCGGGTCAACAACGGGTAATCCACAGATCAAGAAACAGAATCACAAGGCACACAGGAAAGCTGAGATAATCCAACAATGCTCTGTTGCTAATGGCTGGCTTAAATAGGGCCAAATTGGTGCCAATGTCTGTCACGGCACTTGCACGCCGCCGCGTGCTCGCCATATTGTGCGTGTGCCTCTGCGCACCTGTGTGCGCCAGTGCGTGCTGATGCATGTCTCAGAACTCTCTGTGGGCGTCCATGTTGGTTCTGTGCAACAGTGCCAGTTTTGTGCCGGCCATGTCCCTGACAGCTGGTCTTCTGTAAAATTGCACCAGTGCTGGCCCCGGACCTCTAGCAGCAGCTCTGGCAATTCTCTGAGAGAATGCCAATTTCTTGTGAAGGGTCTAAATCCCGTGAATGTCCAGGGAAAATCTGGACTGTTGGCATGTATGCCTTCTCAGTGCCTGTGGAGTCTGTACACCGGGTGCTCACACTGTCATCCATGTTCCCTGAGCTTGCCAACAGTGTTTATGCTTCCAGCAGCGTTGCTCCCCTGCAGTATGCAGTGCTTTGAGGTTTCCACTATCAGGAGGACTGGATTTAGATAACAAATTGTTATGTGGTGAAATGCTGCGATTCATTATTTTAAATTTGTGTAGCCAGGAGCTGGACACCTATCTATTCCTGCAATCAGAAGAGGCTGTGTGGCATTGTTTTTGGGAGAAGTTATTTCTCTCTAGTGTTCCAGTGTGGGATGTCCTGCTATTTTCCTAATCAGAGACTAGTCAGGGCAGACCATCTTCCGACATGTAGTCTATATGGATAGGATTCGCCCTCTGGCTTTGATATATGAATCTACAACAACCAGCTGGTTGATGGTGAAGAACAGACCATTGAGGGACTATAAGAGGGAAGGCTTGAGGCCTGGCACACTCTCTTGGGACCGGCGTGGATCTGCATGCAGGGAATATGTTACAGGGTGAGCTTATTTGCAGCCTGCTCTGGCGGAGTTACTCGTGGTGCGGCGGAGGCCAGATGACATCCCTTGAGCCACATTCCTAAAGCCGCGTACACACGGGCGGACTGTATGGCCTACTTAGTCCGTCATACAATCCGACGGACAGTCCGTCATACTTTCGAATGAACGGACTTGACCACACACACCACTTTTTGAGCGGACTAATACGGCGTACTAAGTCGGCCATACTATCCGCCCTACTTTTGAAATGAACGGACTCGCCCACACACACGGAGGAAAGTCCGCTCATTTTGAGCGCGTCTCCAGGTAGGCGGGGCCCGCGAAGGAGACGTCGCTGGCCCCGCCGCCTGGTATGGACTTAAAGGGGAACCCCAACGGCGGAAAAAAAATCGGCGTGGGGGTCCCCCCCCCAAGTCCACAACAGACCCTTGTCCGAGCACGCTACCCGGCCAGCCAGGAAAGGGGGGCGAGCGAGCGCCCCCCCCCTCCTAAACCGTACCAGGCCGCGTGCCCTCAACATGGGGGGGTGCCTTGGGGAAGGGGGGCCGCGCGGCCCCCCCACCCCAAAGCACCTTGTCCCCATGTTGATGAGGACAAGGGCCTCTTCCCGACAACCCTGGCCGTTGGTTGTCGGGGTCTGCGGGCGGGGGGCTTATCGGAATCCGGGAGCCCCCTTTAATAAGGGGGCCCCCGGATACCGGCCCCCCACCCTATGTGAATGAGTATGGGGTACAATGTACCCCTACCCATTCACCTGTAAAATAAAAGTACTCCCGAAGTCGGAAGAAAAGGCCGGCGGCGAGGAAGAAAGCCGGACTCCTCCGCTAGCAAAAGAGCTACAAGAAGATAGCGGAGGAGTCCGGCGAGAAGACCCCCGAAGACCCCCGGAGCTGTGCAATAAAGTATTTTATCTCGTGTGTTTTAAAGGGGGCTCCCGGATTCCGATAAGCCCCCCGCCCGCAGACCCCGACAACCAACGGCCAGGGTTGTCGGGAAGAGGCCCTTGTCCTCATCAACATGGGGACAAGGTGCTTTGGGGTGGGGGGGCCGCACGGCCCCCCCTTCCCCAAGGCACCCCCCCATGTTGAGGGCACGCGGCCTGGTACGGCTCAGGAGGGGGGGGGGGCGCTCGCTCGCCCCCCTTTCCTGGCCGGCCGGGTAGCGTGCTCGGACAAGGGTCTGTTGTGGACTTGGGGGGGGCCCCACGCCGATTTTTTTTGGCGTTGGGGTTCCCCTCTAAGTCCATACCAGGCAGCAGGGTCAGCGACGTCTCCTTCGCGGGCCCCGCCTACCTGGATACCCGCTCGAAATGAGCGGACTTTTCTCCGGGCGGGAAAAGTCCGCTCATTTCAAAAGTACGGCGGACTGGCATACACACGGGCGGATTGTCCGCCGAAATGCGAGTACGACGGACAGTATTTCGAAAAATCCGAAATACTTAGTACGCCGGACTGCACGCTGAAAAAGTCCGCTGAAGCTCACACACGAACGGACTGTCCGCTGAAATGTGTTTCGGCGGACTAAGTAGGCCATACAGTCCGCCCGTGTGTACGCGGCATAAGAGATCATCATCATCATCATCATGCTCACCATCATCATCATCTTTATCATCATCTCCTGTTCCAGTGTGGTGAGCAGGCAATTGCCCAGTCTTATAGACACTGTATATAGACATCATTGTCTCCTGCACTCATTACCACCTTTAGTTCAAGGATTTATCCCAGCAAATCATAGACACATGCACAGACATCTTTGCCATCCATTGCTCTGCTGTAGCTTGTAGTTCTGTAAACCTTTAGCATCTTTAAGTCAGTGATCACTGTGAATCCAATTAAAGCCCTGATTTGCCCATTAATATTATCTGTTGATTATGCTTCACCTATAGGATCAGCTATTTGGTTATACCATTCAATATTTCTTGTCTGCAATTAAACGCCTATGAGCTAGCTGAAGATTGATTGGATTGCCACACACAGCTACTCAGGACTACTTTCACCTCCCTCCCCACTTCAGGGATTTGTTTGCTAAAGTTGTATTTGTTTATCTGCTGTTTTATCCATTTATATGTGGAGGAGCACTCAAAAGAGTTATTCCTCTGCTCTCCTGTAGCCTATTCAGATAAACCTTTTATGCACTCATTTGAGTATAGAAATTGTAGTGTTTACTGTCGAAGGCTTAAAACCTAATTTATAATTGTTTGTTGTCCTAGCAATAACATTCTTTGGGGGACAACTTTATGAGGTGTAAGCTCAAGTTGACTTTCTGATTTATTTCTCTTAATTTCATTGAGTAAGCTATTTTTGCTGTAACCGGTGTATTTCCTTGTTACTGCTGTTATCTAGTGGAGAAATTTTTTTTTGAACGCAGGGAGTCTTGTGACCCTCAAGAGGGCAGCTCTACATTTGTTTTTTTGTACATTTTCCTTTTATTAAAGAGGAAAAAGAAGACTCCAATTCTTAGAGCATACATACATATTTTAGATATTAGTAACCTCAATCTTAGGTAATATTAACTAATACTACTAATATGTTACATATAATATTCCATCCAACAAATTAATGAAAATGTCTTACCTTTCTTGGTCATGAACTCAAGAAATAATGTGCACCAGATTCATAATTCCAAGGATGGTTATAAGAATGCTAAATCTTCTTCTCCCTTCCCTTTTTCCCCTTTCTCATTAAAAAATAAAAAGAGGAATAGGGGGGGGGGGGGGGGGGTTGGGGGTGCAAAAAGTGACCAGTACATCTTCCTCCTCTCTGTCGTCCTCAAAGGACCCAAATTAGTTTCAGGGGGACATTGCCCTCTCTCCTCAGTTATTAGGATTCACATCAATGAGAGTCCTTCCTTCTTCTGAGTTGATAAAAAGGTTCCATGGGGTCCATGTTTTGTCATATATTTCTCGCTTCTGCCTGGTTGTCCAAACCAAATATTCCATTTGATTAAATTCTTCCACCTATCTAAGCCATAATCCCACTGAGGGTGGTCGGGTCTGCTTCCAGGGTGGGGGGGGGTACAAGATTTAGCCCCATTCAAAAGGTGACACATAATAACATTTTTGTGAGTCTTGCCCAGTATTTTGAAGTCATGCAGAAGAAAAAAGTTGGCTCTTCAAGAATCTCAGTATCACTAAATTTTTGAATAATCATTCGGACCTCTCTCTAGTAGTTCACGATTCTGGGACATGACCAGAAGACATGTTATGGTGTCCCTCGCTCCCTCCGACAATGCCAACATTGATCAGAGGCATTTGGAAAGTAGCTGTGGAGGAGGGCCCGGGTTCAATACCATTGGGAAACAATCTTGTAGTTTGTTTCCTGCATTTTAGTACAGATTGAAGATTAAAATATGGAGTGGATTATGTTAGCTCGCTGTTCCTCTGTAAATGTTGTAGCCAAATCCAGCTCAATTTCCGAAAGAATGGCAATTGGAAGTTTTCAGAAGGTGCTACTAATAAACTGTTTATCTTTGAAATAGTGTTAGAGAGTGGTCCTCTCTCAGTACAATATTCTTCCAAAGGGAATACATTTTACAAAAAAACATCTGGAGAATGAAAAGTATGTAAATAATGTCTCAATTGGGCTGCCTGCCAGAAATCCAGCTGATATTGACCAATTCCAGAGGTTAACATTAGAAAGGTTGGCATTTCCCAGATGATATAAAATGGGAAGCCTGATAAAGCCCCTGGTCCATTAGTCTATTGAAGTTCTCCCCCCTCAGGCCTGGTATAAAGTGTAGATTCCCCAAAATTGGGAACAATGGAGAATCTGATGATGAAAGCTTGCCCTTAGAAAAGAGCCCTGAGCACTGCCGCAATGTGGGTCCTATCAAGGGAAGAGTCTTAATATTGGATGGAAGGCCTCCATAGCGCCATGGGGCTCTATGTAGCAATGCACTGCTCTGTGCCTGTTCCAGATTAGGCCAAATTTTTATGTCCCCATGCCGACACCAATCTATCAGGCGGCCCAAATGGGCCACTTGATAGTATTTGTGTAGGTTAGGTACAGCCAGTCCACCATATTGTTTAGGGAGAATCAAAACAGGTCTTCCAATCCTCAGATTTTTATATGCCCAGATAAATCTGATTGATAAGTGCATGTATACATTTAAAAGAATGCATAGGTATACCGATAGGTATGGCCTTGAATAAGTATAAGAACTTTGGTAGAGTATTCATTTTAATAATATTACATTTCCCAAACCAGGAGTGGAAGCCCTTTTTCTACCTCTCTAGGAGGATCCACAATTCCTGGAGAAGCAATGGAAAATTAAACTCAAATCTGCGTGAGAGCTCTGATGGGATCAGGGTCCCCAAGTACTTTAAAGTCTGATCCGTCCACTTCAATTTAAAACTAGATTTCAGTGTTCTCATCAGATCGGTGGGGATTTGTTACTGGGAAAAGCATATTGTCGGCGTAAGCCAAAATCTTATATTGGACTTTTTCTACCATTAGTCCTCGAATATCCGGGTTTCGCCTGATCTTGCAAAGAAGAGGCTCCAAGGAAAGGGCAAAAAGGAATGGTGATAGTTGGCATCCTTGCCTAGTTCAATTTGCAACTTTAAAAAGAGAGGACATCACTCCATTTACTTTGACCTGGGCAGCTGAAGAGGTGTAAATACTTAAGATACATCGTAGGATTTTGTCTTTCAGACCCATATGTCGTAAAAAACTTAAATATAAACTTCCAATTGACCCGGTCAAAAGCCTTCTCAGCATCTGTTCCAAGGAACACACACACAGGGTTTTAATTGCATTTGCTACATGAATTAAATTCATAACCTTAATGGTATTGTCCCATGCTTCACGTTTCGGGACAAACCCTACTTGATCAAGATTAATTAGTGAAGGCAATTTTTGTAGTAATCCCAATGCAAGGACTTTAGAGAAAATTTTCAGGTCTGTATTTAGGAGTGAAATTGGCCTATAACTTCTACATTGTATGGGGTCTTTCCCTTCTTTAGGCAATACAGTGATAAGAGTTTTCAGTGTTTCTGTATGAAAGGAAATCGAATCCCCTAGTCTGTAAAACATCTTCTCCAGATATGGACCCAGAATAGCAAACATGATTTTATAATAATAAGCAGTTAGGCCATCTGGGCCAGGTGCCTTATCTACCTTTGCCTAATTCACTACCGCCTGTATTTCCTCTAGCGTAATTGGTGAATCCAATTCCTATTGAGCAATAGTCGTTAGACCAGTCATTCCCAAGGTCGCCAGATAATTGTCCATTACTGACTGTTCTGGTTCGTCTAGATTGTAAGATTCTGTAAAAGTCACAGAATTTCTGGGATATTTCCCTAAGTAGAGTGAATTCTCCATCAGTGCCTATAATGAATGGTACATAAGTCCCTGATTGTTGCTCCCACAATGTTCTAGCAAGTAGCTTGCCACACTTATTACCAGACTCATAAATTTGTTTGGGCCCTCTGTATATTACCTTTTTAGCTTTATAGAACAGCAGATCCGTGACATGCCTGCGGGCCATCAACAGATCTCCCTCTATGTCCAGAGTAGTTGCAATTTTATGGAGTGATTCTAAGCGATGTATGTCTGCTAATAAGGATGTTAGCCTTGCTTCCCTTTCACGTTTTATCCTAGCACCATGTTTAATCAAAACGCCTCGAATCACTACTTTATGCGCCTCCCAAATCACCCCGGGGGTACATTCAGGTGTGTCATTAATTTGGAAAAACCATGTTGCCTCTCTCTGGACCTCCTGCAGAACCACTGGGTCCTGCAGGAGGATCTCATTAAGTTTCCACATGGCCAAGCCAAATCGATTAGTATCTGAGATCTTATATTTTAAAGTTGCACACATGCATACAAGACTTATGCATGTGAGTTGTGACTTATTTTTAACAAAATAGTTAGTTGCAAAGAAATTTGGAATATATAGTTGATATATAAGGTCACTCATCATATGAAGTAAAAATAACTTAAGGCAAATTAAACTACATAGCCAAAAAATATATAATACAATACTGCAAAAGAAATCATTTTCTCAAACCAAAAAGGTTAGTGTGGAAAGCTTTTACTCTATGAAATAGCAGTCAAATCCACAGAAATCTTTCAAGAATAACAGCCATGATGTAACTATACTCACAGTAGTGGACATGGGAGTTTATAGCCAAAGAGGTGCAAAGCGAGGCTCACTAGCTGCAATAAATCTCTGAATGGACATGGAGGAGAAAGGAGGGATGGAAGTGTCATTTACCACTGTGTATATGCCTACATGTGTGACTCTATAGTCACATGAGCTGCACAGATAAGAAAAAGGAGGAAATCAAGAGCTTAGAAGGGAATTGAAAGTGAGCATGCTCTGTAGAGAATGCCAGCTGGTCTACAAAATCTTAGGTTGCAGTGGGGACACAGACAAAATGAGAGGTACAGCTGAAGGCAGGATCAAAAAGGTATATTTCACTCTACACAAAACAAATGCTTTAGTGGCTTTGTAAGTATGTTATATAACATGTATTAGGATTTTTTCATAAAGTAGAACTATAGGCAAAACATTTATTTTTATTTTGGATAGAGCAAGGGAAGGTTTTAACCCCTGTCAGATTTTGTTCTACCATCTGTGTCCCATTGCAGAGATTTGCCTTCACTTCCTGTCCCATAGCCAAACAGGAAGTGAGAGGAAATTCCTGTAAATCAATGGGCCATTTTGTTTGTTACTGAAATCTAGGGAATTCCCTGGGCGCCCCCGGGTCATTTCATTTACTTTCACTGATAATGGTAAACAGGACAAACGGGGTGGGTAAATCTCCTTCACAGGGCCGCAGACAGCAATAAAAATTGACAGGTGTTCTAATCCAGCCCCTCTTAAAACTAAAAAGTAGACATGTGCATTTGTTTGCATGCGAATGCATTTTCGTCTGAATTTCAGGTATTTTCGTTTTGACAAACGATAATGAAAGCGGAGAATTCGAAAAACAAAAGATCCGACACAAATAAATGCTTTATTTTTGTTTTCGTTGTTACAACAGTTCGATATAGAATAGGAGATTCAACGTGACTCTGACAATAACAATCTGTGTCTATTGAACCTGTGGTCGAATGTGCCTAACCTTACCTCTAATAGTCCAAGATTATATAGAGAAAAGATTCGACAGAGAGAAAAGATTCTGGAATTGGGTGGGGGAAGTAAAATAAAAATAATGATGATGATGAATGTTATTGGCTGATTGTAACCAAAGAGGAGGAGCAGTAAAATAGCTAGAACTAAGTATACACGTACAGCCAACTTACTTTCACTTACGATTGTTAGCAGAGAGAGACACAGACACTGAATCATTTTAGAAGACAGTCAATCTTAGCTGGTCCATTTGAATTTTCACTTGTCAGAGAACCCAAATTATTATTAAGCATTATAAGCACAGCAGCAGAACAATAGTGAAGCAAGCTACAGTTCAACATAGCTTTTTCCTAATAAACTGCTCTATTGTGTTAGTGTGAAAACCTTATAGTGATACTAGTGTTGCAGCTAGTGTTGTTGTGATAGCCTCAGAGGCTGCCTGTGTTGTGGGGGGGATTTATTATTATAGAATCTTGTTACCTGTCTGATCAGTGATCGCTATCACCAGTCCACCAGTTTCTGTTTGAATGAGTATATAATATATATACAGAAACACTTGTAGATGGCCCAGGAACGTCCTCCAATGCCTCCATGTCGCTCTCACAATGGGTTGCTGCCATATTTATTATTATCAGTCACTCACTATCTGACACCTGACACTGTGAGACTTAGACCATTCATTCAACATGAACGACGGAGATTCAACAAAGCAACGAAAAACACACACGCTTATAATAATATTCGACGGAGCCTCTAAACTGTACGACGCTGCAATCGTACATTTCTGGAGTCACATGCTCCACCTATAGGCTATATAGAGTTTAGCAGCTCAGTCGAATCTTCTTTATACATTCAACAGACACCATAAGCCTTCAAAGACAGATTCGACCGTAATTCATGTGGATTTTCGGACAAATGCAATTTTTGAACAAAAAACCAAATAAATAAAAACTAATTTCTGGAGTAACTAAATAAATGTATTTTTCGGACGAAAACAAAATTCTGAACCGAAATTTCACTCTGCACATGTCTACTAAAATGGTTTAGTTATATTTTACCTCATAGAGTGCCTTCGTATTTTTTGCAAAGGAACTGAATTCCTGAATTTCAGCTTTAAAGGGGCCACAATACAAACAGTGGGGAAATATACGTGCCGTCTAGGACACTCTTATCCTGTCCTGTACAATATACATATATATATACAGTATATTTGCCAGTTAGAGCATTTCCTAGAATCTCAAGATACTCTTGTTGGGCTCAGGAATGGGCCCTGCTGTGAAACATGACTGCCAGTTTCTTGTCCTTCTATGGCACCCCCTCTCTCTAGGCTCATGTTACTCCCTTCCTCAATCTGGGAGCCAACATCGGAGCCTTCAAATTGCTGCACATCCTCCAGCAGCATATAACCGACACTGTGGTCGAATAATTCTGGGGACTCCTCCGTGTATGATGGTGGGGCTACAGAAGGAGTGACTGTAGACAAGGAGCCAGTGGAATAGGTGGCTTTGGCAGCTGTGTTGGAAGGCATACTACTCTGAGCCTGGGTGACAGAGGATGAGGAGGGCTTTGTTATCCACTCCACAACTTTTCTGCATGTTGTGGCTCAATAACACGGCCAGCAGCAGCAAAAAAACACGGCCAGCAACACGGCCAGCAAGCATGCCCCACGGCCACCACTGTTGACTGTAGACACAGAGGCTGCTTGCCCTCTTTTAGTGGCCTGTGAGTGTCAGTCTCTCCTTGGTGGCTTTCCAGACATGATGTATTTTTTGTTTTACAACACCACACTACACTGTATTAGATACTGTGTATACCGCGTGAAGTGTATTAGAAAGTGTACAATGGCTGCACTGTATTAAATACTGTGTACACCACCAGAAGTGTAGTAAAAACTGTACACACTATATTAGATACTTTATACACGGCCTGAAGTGTATCAGAAACAGTACACCATGGAATGCACTGTAGATATAGGCTACACTGAATGCAGAGTATATATATATATATACATATATATATACTCTGCATTCAGTGTAGCCTAGACCTACAGTGCATTCCATGGTGTAGTGTTTCTGATACACTTCAGGCCGTGTATACAGTATCTAATACATTAATACACCACCTGGTGTCTATTAGAAACTGTACACACTGTATTAGATACTGTGTATACTGCCTGTACTGTATTAGCAACTGTACAATGGCTGCACTGTATTGTATACTGTGCACTCCACCAGAAGTGTAGCAGAAACTGTACACACTATATTAGATGCTGTGTAAACCATCTTCACTGTATTAGCAACTGTACACAACAGAATGCACTGTAGATATAGGCTACACAGAATGCAGAATATATATGTGTATATATATATATATATATATATATATATATATATATATATATATATATATATATATATATATATATATATATATATATATTGCTAATTTTTCCTCCCCTTTCCCTGAGATGCGAGGCAACACTAATGTTGCTGTGTATAGCCTGATTAACTTCCAGTTTTACCTATTTTGAGTAGCGTTAAAATGCAGTCAGGCAATGATAAAAAAAACACAGCCCAACTACCTATTTTAAACTCCTCTGTGGACACTGTGACCATGTATATCTGAAGGAGTAGAGCAGTTTGCCTTTCAAAGTGAATTTCCAACATTTATTTCACTTTGTAAAATAAATCTCACTTATCTTATTGAATGAGCTGAAACAAAAAAAAGAAAATGATTCTTATGCATAAAAAAAAATTGAGATTGTTGGTCACACATGCTTGGATGACCAACTTCATTTACTAAGCAACGTGAGACTTCCACTACAAAGAAAATGTACTTAGTTCAGTGATTATGGTGAGGTTGTGGCAATTTTAATCATCCAATCTTGTGCAGGTAAAATTCAGTTTTATTTTTATTTTACTTGAACGTGAATATTCTATGCAAAATGAATTGGCTACCATGCACAGCTGCACCAGATTTTGTACTCTCCTGTTTTAGTAAATTCTCCCCTGATTGTGGCAAGTTTCCAACTGGACAGAAGTGAGGCAAAAACAAAAACCTACTCTGTATCCAAAATAAAAAAATAATTTTTGGCTGGAGTTTCAATAAGAATACATTTTTCTCCTTATATTATCAGTTACATAGCTTGAGGGCTTTATTTGTACAGTACCCTGCAAAAGTATTCACCTCCTTGGCTTTTTACCTATTTTGTTACATTACAGCCTTTAGTTCAATGATTCTTTAATCTGAATTATATGTGATGGATCAGAACACAATAGTCTAAGTTGGTGAAGTAAAATTAGAAAAACATATACATATTTTTCAGAAATAAAAAAAGTGACAATTGGCATGTGCGTATGTATTCACCCCCTTTGTTATGAAGCCCATAAAAAGCTCTGGTGCAACCAATTACCTTCAGAAGTCACATAATTAGTGAAATAATGTTCACCTATGTGCAATCTAAGTATCACATGATCTGCCATTACATATACACACCTTTTTGAAAGGCCCCAGAGGCTGCAACACTTAAGCAACAGGCACTACTAACTGAACACTATTATGAAGACCAAGGAACTCTCCAAACAAGCAAGGGACAATGTTGTTGAGAAGTACAAGTCAGGGTTAGGTTATAAAAAAATAGCCCCATCAAATCTACCATAACCAAATGGAAGGAACATGGCACAACAGCAAACCTGCAAGAGACGGCCGCACACCAAAATTCACGGACCAGGCGAGGAGGGCATTAATCAGAGAGGCAGCACAGAGACCTAAGGTAACCCTGGGGGAGCTGCAGATTTGCACATCTGTACAAGATAAAAATAAGCCGTACGCTCCATAGAGTTGGGCTTTATGGCAGAGTGGCCAGAAAAAAGCCATTACTTTCAGAAAAAGACAAAATGGCATGTTTTGAGTTTGCGAAAAGGCATGTGGGAGACTCCCAAAATGTATGCATGAAGGTGCTCTGCCCTGATGAGACTAAAATTTGACTTTTTGGCCATCAAAGAAAACACTGTGTCTGGCGCAAACCCAACACATTACATCACCCAGAGAACACCATCCACACAGTGAAACATGGTGGTATCAGCATCATGCTGTGGGGATGTTTTTCAGAAGTCGCCTTACTGTGTATACTGGTCAGAGTTGAGGGGAAGATGAAGAAAGGAGTAGTACGCCTTCAGGAAGGTCAGACAATAGTGAACCTCTTCACTGGTTGAGAAGCCACAGGTGCTGGCAATGTGTAATTCGATGAATGGAAGGTATATATCTGGACAGCCATACTCCGAAAAAAAAAATGCCTTTTATTCAAAAACACAGACGATCAAAAGTACATTCCACAGCAGACAGGATATCAAACGTGTTTCGCACTTATAACTAGTGCTTACTCATAGCTAATAATCACAAGAGTGAAAATCAAATAAATACTGTTTGTTGAGGCCCATGTGACTAGATAGTTGATTAGATAATTGACTAAGGAGTTAGTTAATTGGTACACATATGAGTGTAATCCCATTCAATTAGCCTCCAAGGGTCTCAACAATGTGAACTTTAAACAGTTATCTTTAAATGTGAGTAAAATAAAATGAAATAAAGTGCTCAATAGAAATATACATAAATGTACAAAATTGCACAAAATAAAATCATCAAATAAAATTGAATTGAAAAACATACGTGAAAAATATATGTATAAAGGATGAACTTGTCAACAACATGAACATCCATGTAAATATAATGTAAACGTGTATATGTGGATTAGTGAAAGAATAGTGTATATGAACAACCGTGAAACAATCAAACTATGTGTATATGCCGATAATATGTGAATAACTAATATCTAGTGGACCGGTATGAAAAATTTGTTATCTGAGTACGAATACTCATCAAAGTGAAAAAAGTGAACAATAAAAATGCAAAAATATATATATATATATATATATATATATAGATCCATAAAGGAATCAGTCAATGTGTATTAGCAAAAAAGAGAGAACGAGGAATAAAAAATATAAAATATAATAAAAAATAATAAAAAGTAGAAAAGAAACCAGAATAGTAGAAAAAAGGGGGGAAGGGGAGGAGGGAGTCACATGGGCCTCAACAAACAGTATTTATTTGATTTTCACTCTTGTGATTATTAGCTATGTGTAAGCACTAGTTATAAGTGCGGAACGCGTTAGCTATCCTGTCTGCTGTGGCATGTACTTTTGATTGTGTGTGTTTTTGAATAAGAGGCAAAGTTTTTTTCGGAGTACGACTGTCCAGATATATATCTTCCATTCATTGTGGGAAAGATGGATGGTGCTAAATACAGGGATATTCTTGAGCAAAACCTGTACCACTCTGTGTTTTATTTTAGGCTAGGACTGAGGTTCACCTTCCAGCAGGACAATGACCCCAAACACACTGCTAAAGCAACACTTAAGTGGTTTAAGGAGTAACATGTAAATGTGTTGGAATGGCCTAGTCAAAGCCCAGACCTCAATCCAATAGAAAATTTGTGGTCAGACTTAAAGATTGCTGTTCACAAGTGCAAACCATCCAACTTGAAGGAGCTGGAGCAGTTTTGCAAGCAGGAATGGGCAAAAATCCCAGTGGTAAGATGTGGCAAGCTCATAGAGACTTATCCAAAGCGACTTGGAGCTGTGATAGGCGCAAAAGTTGGCTCTACAAAGTATTGACTAGTGAATAGTTATGCACATTGACATTTTCTGTTATTTTGTCCTATTTGTTGTTTGCTTCACAATAAAAAAAAAAAAAATTCAAAGTTGTGGGCATGTTCTGTAAATTAAATGATACAAATCCTCAAACAATCCATGTTAATTCCAGGTTGTGAGGCAACAAGACACAAAACATGCCAAGGGGGTGAATACTTTTGCAAGGCACTGTATAATATACGTAGATTTACATTCAAGCTGTATGTCACTTTATGTCACAGTTGTAATGCCACTGTTATATGCAAGACTTGTTCATGGCATAAGCAGATTTAAAATTATAAAGAAAGAGCTAGGTGGTTAATAGCCGATTTCCCAGCGAAAAGCTGACATTTGGGAAAGCTGTTTTATTTTATTTTATTCTGTAAGTGGCTACTGAATTGCAGTCTTATCCAGCAGGAGAACAATTAGCAGGCTTCTGCTGACTAGTCATGTTTAGTATATCAAGCGGAAACTGTAACTGTGAACTGCCTCTCCTACCCGTTGTGCCTTTTTAATAATCACATATCCTATTTGATACTTTGTCTTGCATAATATATGAATAATTTGCATATATATCCCAACGAGAAGCTCTGTTTCATTCGCTGCTGGGTAACGATCCTAAATAATCTGGTTCTGAATAAAAATGTCATTATTTCGTAGAACTGTCACACTTTCCTTAACACTCTAGGTATTTGCTTTCCATCTCTGACAAATTCTTATTGTATTTCACAATTCTTTTTCAAGTCGTATGTTCTTCCCCAGGTATATTTAAAGCCCAACTCTATAATTAAATAAAAAAAAAAAAATCAGAGGCACAGCAGGTGTAAAATGAAATAAGAAGTTCTGGCTGCCATACTTACTGGCAGAAATTTCTCTACCATGGTTCAAAACTGTTTATCTTCCTGTTTCAATGACACCCACCCTCATCCATCCCATTTCCTTTAAGCCAGGGGGTCTCCAAACTTTCTAAACAAAAGGCCAATTTGCTGTTCATCAGATCTTAGGGGGCTGGATTGTGGCCGGTGGGAGTAGAAAATGCCCCAGTGTTAGTGGGAGTAAACAATGCCTCTGATCAGTGGGAGGAATAGTGGTATTGCTGGTATTGGTGGGAGGAATATTGCTGCATCCTTGTTGTCAGTGGGGGGACTAGTACCCCATTGTTGGTGTCAGTGGAAGAAATAGTGCCTCATCGTTGGTGTGGGTAAGAGGAATAGTGCCCCATTATTGGTATCGAGTGGAAGGAATAGTGCCCCATTGTTGGTGTCAGTGGGAGGCACTGTGCTCCACAGTTGGTGTCAGTGGAAGGCATGCTGCCTTATCGACGGTGTCTATGGGAGGAATAAAGATTTGTATCAATAAGACAATGCCCAAGGGGCTGGATAAAAACAAGCAAAGGGCCGCAGTTTGGAGACAACTGCTTTAAGCCCAGGCTATTATGGTGTAAAGGACATCATGCTGGTCTGGGGATCACAGTATCCCTACAAAGTGCTTACATTATCATCATGTGAGAACTGTGCTGTCAAGAAATTAGGACCCCTGCCACCAGTGTACAGAGAGGCCCATGACATCAGATATAGGCATATTTCAAGAGAAGAAGTTTAGGGTCCATGTACACTGACTTAAATAAATGTTGCTTCTACATGAGTTTTGTGTTCTGCCTGTAGAAGCAGCTCAATGTTATCCTTTGTGTCCACGATTACAGGCATATTTTAAGCTCAATGTTTAGGGGCAGGGAAAAAAAAACTCCTGGTTCACGTTTCTGATTGGAGCCTTCTGGCAAAAAAAATGTTAAAGAATGCTCTATATGAGATTTTTTTATTGTTGCCAAGGGAACTGTTGTTTCTTTAAGCCCAGTGTGCATGGAGCCTAAGAGGCAGAAGAAAAACTCTTCGGAAGTGCATTTTTGAGAGGAGTTTTTCCAGACAGGAAAAAAAAAATGCTTATAAAAGCATGTGGCCATAAACTCTTCTAAACTTTTGTGAAACACAAGCTACTATGAACGTTTTTTCTGCCGCTTTTTCTGACAGAGGTTTTCATTTTCTTCCTGCTCTTAGTATGCATATAAATGTGCTAATAAATCGAACACTCCCCTTTGACCATATTAATAATTCTGCTGTCTAAAGGTGTCCAGAGTGTTGGTACTGTAATAGAAGATGTGTGTCACTGGCCAGATCACCTAGTGTCAGTGGGAGCAAACAATGCCTCTGGCTTGGTCGTCAGTGGGAATAACGAAAATGCATTTATGTCTGTGGTCAGTAAGAGGAATAGTGGTATTGCTTGTATTGGTGGGAGGAATATTGCTCCATCCTTGGTGTCAGTGGGAGGACCAGTACCCCTTTATTGTTGTCAGTGGAAGGAATAGTGCCCCATCTTTGGCATGTGTGGGATGTCATCATGCTGGTCTGGGGCTCACAGTATTCCTGCACCACAGTGCTTACATTATCATTGAAATTATCATCATGTGAGCATCCTGCTGTCAAGGAGTAAGGACCACTGCCACCAGTGTACAGAGAGACCCATGACATCAGTATATAAGTCAAAAGACTGCTTAAAAAAATTATGCATAATAGGATTTTTTTTAAAGAACATGGTAGGGAGAGAGACAAAGGGTGGGAGAAAAATAAAACCAGCATCAGGCTTTACAGGAGCCATCAATAGAAAATCAAAAGATGTTTAACTAAGCCATTGTTGCCGGATACTTGTATTAGTTTCCACAGTCATAACAACTGCCAATGGAAAGGCAAAAAATATTAAAGTCTTCCTGATTGTAAATATAAAATCAAACTGAGAGCAGAACTTTTATTCTGATATGCCTATCAGAGTCATCTGACACAGAACAAAGCTGGAAAAGTCTTTGTAGGAATACTAAGAGCATGGTTACTTGGCTGTCATGTTCTTTGAAAGTTCACATACTTATAGACAGTGTAAGGCTGGTGAATGCGCTGCTGGAGGTCTCTGTTTTAGTATGTGTGGATTCCGAAACATTACTGTTAATTTAGATTTTTTATGTAGCGCTGCCCTCTTAAGGGGTTGCTTGGTAATGCATGTTCTCTTATGCCGCCTTGACCCTGTGAACTTTCCAGTCCCACTCTAGGTTCAGACATGTTATTTATACCTTTAAATGACACACAGACACAAAGCAAATAGTTTCAACTCTCTCTGACTTTACTTCTTTGATATGAGAGGTGTAGACTAGAATTATTCAGCCAAATCCTGGGTGGAGTCAAGACTATTTTGAAATGACACTTGAAGCAATAGCAATTAATAGTGACACATGAATGCAACAATATACACAATCAATTAGGGTATTATATAGAAGCTATCAATGAATGTAAGGAAAGTGTCCAATTTAGGTTCAATAATTTTTTATTAATCTTTTTTTTATCAAAGTATAATCAATTATAGACTTTAAATTCAAAAAACGGTAGCAGGGATGTGATATTTAAAAAAAAAAAATATTCAGTTACATCAGCTTCAGGTGCTTGGTAGCTGTGGGTGATCCAAGACTGATTCATCTTTGTGAAGGTCAGTCGATCAACTGAGTTGGTGGACAGGCGCACCCTGTGATCAGTAACAAAGCCACCAGCAGCACTGAAGGTGCGTTCTGAAAGAACGCTGGATGCAGGACAGGCCAGTAGCTCAATTGCATACTGTGCAAGCTCTGGCCAGTGATCCATCCTCAAGACCCAGTAAGCCAAAGGATGTTTGGTGGGAAAGGTGTCCAAGTCTGACCTTGCCCCTAGGTTTTCCTGCACCATGTAAATCAGACGCTGACGATGGTTGCTGAAACCGATCATACCTTGGGGCTGCGGACTAAAAAATTGTCTGAACGCATTGGTCAGACAGCTACCTTCTCCACCGCTCCTTCTGACCAATGCCTCAGCAACACGTTGTCCAGGACCAGGAGTTTGTAACCTCCCAGTCTCTGGGAACGCGTTGCACAGACCTTTCTGCAAGGCCTCCTGGAGATGTCTCATCCTCTGCTCCCTCTGCGATGGCAAGATAAGGTCGGCAACCTTACCCTTGTACCGTGGATCAAGGAGAGTGGCCAGCCAGTAATGGTCCCTCTCCTTGATCCGAAGAATACGAGGATCCTTCCGCAGGCTTTGCGGGATCAGGGAGGCCATGCAGCGTCGGTTAGCTGAGGCATTCGGTCCAGAGTCCTCTGGGTCACTAAGGACAACATGATCCGCAGCTACCTTCTCCCAGCCACGTACAAGTCCACGGGTTTCTTGGGACTGTAAATCATCCCTACAAGACTGCTGCTGCTGCTGAGTGCCAGCCTCCACCTCCCTGCTGACACTATCATCCTCCTCCTCATCCTCTTCCTGTGTGATGGGTGGCACAGCAGGAACACTGTCTGGATAAAGGGGGCCTTGAGAGGCAAGGAAGTCCTCCTCTTCCTGCCTCTGTTCTGCCTCAAGTGCCCTGTCCATTATTCCAAGCAGCGTATGCTCCAAGATGTGGACAAGAGGTACAGTGTCACTGATGCATGCACTGTCACTGCTCACCATCCTTGTGGCCTCCTCAAACGGTGACAGGACAGTGCATGCATCCCTGATCATGCCCCACTGACATGGTGAGAAAAAACCGAGCTCCCCTGACCCTGTCCTGGTGCCGTAGTCACACAGGTACTCATTGATGGCCCTCTGCTGCATGTGCAGACACTGCAGCATGGCCAACGTTGAGTTCCACCTGGTGGGCATGTCACATATAAGGCAGTTCTTGGGCAGGTTCAACTCCTTTTGGAGCTCAGCCAGCCAAGCACAGGCATTAAATGATCGTCAGAAATGCATAAAGACTTTCGTGGCCTGTTTCAGGACATCCTGTAAGCCCGGGTACCTGCCCAAGAACCGCTGCACCACCAGGTTAAGGACATAGCCATACAGGGCACATGGGTCAGTTGTCCCTGTCGGAGGGCGGAGAGGAGGTTGGTGCCATTGTCGCAAACCACCAATCCTGGCTTAAGCTGGCATGGCGTCAACCACCTCTCGGCCTGCCCCTGCAGAGCTGACAAAATATCTGCCCCAGTGTGGCTCCTGTCCCCCAAACAAACCAGCGCAAGCATGGCATGGCATCGTTTTGCCTGCGTACTTGCGTAGCCCCTTGAATGCCTACGGAGCACCGCTGGTTCTGAGGACAGAGCACTGGAAGAGGTCATGGAGGAAGAAGAAGAGGAGGGGGTGGAGGAGAGAGGTGTGTCACAACCAGTAGTAATATTTTGGAGGCGTGGTGGCAGAACAACCTCCAACACTACTGCACCTTGTCCTGTATCCTTCCCAGCTGCCAGAAGAGTGACTCAATGGGCCGTGAAAGACAGGTAACGTCCCTGTCCATGCCTGCTGGACCATGAGTCAGCGGTAATATGCACCTTACCACTGACGCCCTGTCCAGCCAGGCAAGGACATTGCCTTCCACATGCCGGTAGAGAGCCGGAATCGCCTTCCGTGAGAAAAAGTGGCGTTTGGGGACCTGCCACTGAGGAACCGCACATTGTACAAACTCACGGAAGGGGGCTGAGTCTACCAACTGAAAACGCAGCAGTTGAAGTGCTAGCAATTTAGCCAAGCTAGCATTCATCCGCTGGGCATGTGGATGGCTGGGAGTGAATTTCTTTCGACGGTCCAGCAGCTGGGGCAGGGAAATTTGCCTGCTATAATCGGACGTGGGTGTACTGCTAGCAGAGTGCCCGGAAGCACTTGGCTGTGACACACCTAATTCTACACCTTCATTCCTCTCAGAGCAGGTTTCAGAAAGGACTGAAGGTCTAGTGAGGTTGGAGATCCCAGCTGATGAGGAGCAAGGAGAGGTCCGCTTTGTTCTTTGGTGTGGGTCTTTGAGGTACGCTTGCCAACGAGCTGCATGGCAGGTCAACATATGTCTGGTCAAGCATATGGTGCCCAAGCGACTGATTTTTTTGGCCACGTGAGATACGCTTGAGACATATGTTGCAAATAGCAGCGGTGTGATCTGATGCACCCGTCTCAAAAAAAGCCCACACCAAAGAACTTTTAGAATAACGTGCAGAGGCAGCACCCTGCACAGGTGGAGCTCTGCGGTGTGATTCAGTCTGTGTGCTGCCCCTAAGCTGGCCCCCGGAGGGCATCCTGCCTCGTTGGACATGTGCCTCCTCCTCTCTCCTACCAGGCACCCACGTTGAGTCAGTGCCTTCATCATCCCCTCCCTCTTCATCGCTGGAGCAAACCTGGCAGTATGCTGCAGCTTGTGGAACATGACTGCCAGATTGCTGTCCTTCTTGAGCATCCCCTCTCTCTGCGCTCACGCTACTGCCTTCCTCTAGCTGAGTATCATCATCAAAGCCTACAAAACACTGGGCATCCTCCTGGAGCATGCACCCAACACTGTGCTAAAAGAGTTCAGGGGACTCCTCAGGAGGACATGGTGGGTCTGGGGAAGGAGTCACTGATGATGATATTGAGACGAGGGAAGACGATGCGTTGGCAGCTGCTTTGCTAGTACCCTGAGCCTGGGTGAGAGAGAATGAGGAGGATGAAGAGGGCTTGGTCATCCACTCTACCAAGTTTTCGTCATGATGTGGCTCAACACATCCAGCTGCCAAAAAGAAGGACAAGCGTGTCCCATGGCCACGTGCTGATGGTGACGATGCACCGTGTCCACGACCAGCACTGTTGTCTCTAGACACAGAGCCTGCTTGCCCTCTTTTATCGGCTCGTGCCTGTCTGCCTCTCCTTGTTGGCCTTCCAGACATGGTAATGGCCTGAAGGGAGATGGGAAAACCAGCAATTGGTATATTGTGCTGGAGGCACACAACACCCACTAACTCCTGCAGATGCCTTTATTATAGAACAGTAATTAAAGGGTAGATACTGGTGTATACTGTGCTGTGCTGGAGGCACACAACACCAACTAACTCCTGCAGATAGCAGATGGCTCAATTAGAGAAGAGCTATATAGGTGGATATAATGGTGTATAGTGCGGTCAGGGCACGCAGACAACACACACAATCTCCTACAACTGACTGCAAGCTCTATTACAGAAGAGCAATATAGCTAGCTATATAGGTGGATATAATGGTGTATAGTGTGGTCAGGGCACGCAGACAACACGCACAATCTCCTACAACTGACTGCAAGCTCTATTACAGAAGAGCAATATAGCTAGCTATATAGGTGGATATAATGGTGTATAGTGCGGTCAGGGCACGCAGACAACACGCACAATCTCCTACAACTGACTGCAAGCTCTATTACAGAAGAGCAATATAGCTAGCTATATAGGTGGATATAATGGTGTATAGTGTGGTCAGGGCACGCAGACAACACGCACAATCTCCTACAACTGACTGCAAGCTCTATTACAGAAGAGCAATATAGCTAGCTATATAGGTGGATATAATGGTGTATAGTGCGCTCAGGGCACGCAGACAACACGCACAATCTCCTACAACTGACTGCAAGCTCTATTACAGAAGAGCAATATAGCTAGCTATATAGGTGGATATAATGGTGTATAGTGCGGTCAGGGCACGCAGACAACACACACAATCTCCTACAACTGACTGCAAGCTCTATTACAGAAGAGCAATATAGCTAGCTATATAGGTGGATATAATGGCGTATACTGCGGTCAGGGCACGCAGACAACACCCACAAACTCCTGCAGATTGCTAAAAGCTCAATTACAGAAGAGCAAGAACGTGTATACTGTGTTGAAGGTACACAGAGAACACCCACTAACTCCTACAGATGCCAACACACTACACAAGGCCCCCGCGCTGGTGGCCTTATATAGTGTGGGGCGTGTACTACACAGCCTGAGCTATGATTAGCAACAGGCATCCTGCCTGTGGCCAATCATGGCTCTCCTCGCTGCCGGCGCTGTGATTAGCCAAGCATGCGGGGTCACAGTGCATGCTTGGCCAATCATGAGCCAGCAATGCACTGCGATGGCGCAGTGCATTGTGGGCCGTGAGCGCCACACGAATTTGGCACAAACGGCCCATAAAATTCGGTATTCGCCGAACGTGCGAACAGCCGATGTTCGAGTCGAATGTATGTTCGACTCGAACACGAAGCTCATCCCTACTAATGATACCGTTTTCATTACTAAAATCTTGTATATAGTCCCTTATCATCCCCATCTAAGAGTTTGCATACTATTTATGTTAGGCTAACTGGTCTATAATTCCCAGGGATGTATTTTGGCCTTTTTTTAAATATTGGTGCTACATTGGCTTTTCTCCAATCAGCTGGTACAATTCCAGTCAGTAGACTGTAAAAATTAGGAACAATGGTCTGGGAATTACTTGACTGAGCTCCCTAAGGACCCTCGGATGCAAGCCATCTGGTCCCGGTGACTTACTAATGTTAAGTTTTCCAAGTCTATTTCTAATTCTGTCCTCTGTTAGCCATGAGGGTGCTTCCTGAGATATGTCATGAGGATAAACACTGCAGTTTTGGTTACTGAAGCCCCCCGATTCCCTTGTGAAGACTGAGGAAAAGAATAAATGAAATACCTTTTCCATCTCTCCAACTTTAGTAACCAGGTTCCTTTCATCATTCTTTAGGGGGCCAATATGGTCTGTCCTCCCCCTTTTACTGTTTATATACTTAAAGAATTTCTTGTGATTTTTTTTTTTTGCTCTCCTCCGCTATGTGTCTTTTGTGTTCTATCTTAGCCACCCTAATTACACCCTTACATTTATTTTTGCATTCTTTGTATATTCTGAATTCTGATGATGATCCCTCAGCCTTGTATTTCTTGAAGGCCTTCTCATTTGCTTAAATATGCATTTTTAAATCGGAGTTATCCCATCCAGTACTTTTGTTTGCTCTTTTAAATTTATTTCCAAATGGGATGCGCTGACTAGTGCCCTTATTTAATATGCTCTTAAAGCAAAGCCATCTCTCCTCCGTGTTCTTCGTTCCTAAGATTTTATCCCAATTTATATCTTCTAGGAAGGTTCATAGTTTAGGGAAGTTGGCTCTTTTGAAATTCTGTGTCTTTGTGTTCCCCTTATGTCTCCTATTTGTGTGATTTATACTGAAGCTAATTGACCTGTGATCGCTGTTTCCTAAATTTCCCCTTATTTTCACATCCGTGATCAGCTCTGTATTGTTGGTAATCAGTAGGTCTAGTAACACTTTGTTTCTAGTTGGTGCATCTACCATTCCCCATTATGACGACACTTCCCATCCTTGCTGCTTATCCAAATTGTGATAGGAGGTCCATCTCCCCCCCCCCCCCCCTCAGGTTAGGGGCTTATAACATACTCCCAGTATTATTTTCCCCTTTGTTTCATCCCTTTGGAGCTCTGCCCATAAGGATTCCCCCTCCTCCCTAGTTCCCTTAGTGATGCCATCTCTCACATTAACTTGTACATTATTCTTGATATACAGGCATACCCCTTCCCCTTTTTTACCCTCTCTATCCCTGCGACAAAGGGAATACCCTTGATGGTTGCCAGACAATCATGAGAGATGTTGAAATAAATCTCTGAAATTCCCACAAAATCGAATTCCTCCTCGTGCAACAGTATTTCTAGTTCACCCATCTTGTCCGCCAGGCTCCTGGCATTGGTGAACATGCCACATAGTTTAGACCGGTCACATACTGTCCTCTTATTGGGTGTTCCGAGATTACAAATAGACTTGTTACTATACTTACCTTGGGTTTATGTGCTTTAGTCCCCCAACACTATCCTCTGGAATATGTTCCACGCTGACTATCTCTACCTCTGGACCCTACCCCCCGTCACCTAGTTTAAAAGCCCCTCTAACTTTTCAGCCATCTTCACTCCCAGCAGATCTGCACCTCCTCATTTAGGTGCAGTCCGTCCCTTCTAAAGAACTGGTGACCAACTGTAGTTGGGCAGTTCTCCAGGAACCCAAACCCCTCCTTACTACATCAGCTCCTCAGCCACTTGTTTACTTCCCTATTCTCCCTCCGCCTTTCTGGTGTTGCTCGAGATACCGATAGTATTTCTGAGAATACTACCTTGGAGGTCCTATTCTTAAATTTAGCTCCTAAATCCCTAAAATCGTTCTTCAGGACACTCAATCTGCCTCTGATTTTGTCATTGGTGCCAACGAGCACCATGACAGCCGCGTCTTCCCCAGCCCCATCCAGTAATCCGTCCACCAGATCCATGATGTGCTGAACCCGAACACCTGGTAGACAGCATACAGTTCGGCGCTTAAGGTCTTTGTCACAGATTGCCCTCTCTGTCCTTCTGATAATTGTGTCCCATACCACCAGAATCTGTCTTGCCTTTCCCTCCCTCCCCCCTCCCACTCTCACTGGAGGAGTTCTTCCCCTGGCAACTACGGAAGTCCCTCAGCTCCAGCAGTGCTTGTCCCTAACTGGTTTCACCAATGTTAATATTGGGAGAGGGTAATGTTAGGTGCTCTAGCAAATTAACATTAAGGATGGGCGCAGGCGTGTTCACAGCTCCACGTGCTCGCGCCCACCAGGAAGCTTATACTGCGCAGCGCTAATTACAGGCAATGAGACATTTCCTGATCCGCGACTGCACAGATCGGCAAATGTCTCACTGCCTGTGATTAGCGCTGTGCAGTGTAAGCTTTCTGACTGGCTCGGGCATGTGGATCTGCGAACAATTAATTAGTTAACATGGACATTGACTAAGATATTAATGTCAAACTCCAGATAAGGCCCCTTTCACACTGCAGCGACTTGAAAGTTGTGAGATTTTATTACAATTTTGAACCTATTTTGGCGCTATTTTGCCACGATTTCAGGGAAACTTACATTAAGGTCAGACCAAAGTAGTACAGGGACTACTTTGCAGTCGGTGCGATTTGAAGTCGCACAGATATGAATGGTTATTATTGGAATCATGGGGCACAACTTGTGACTCTGATGTCCAAAGTTGCAGGAGAAGTCACACAAGTGTGAAAGGGGCATAAGGCTCCATTCACACTTGTATGACTCCAAAGTTGCACTGACTTTGGTCTGCAACTTTAACGCAACTTTGGATGGGTGCAACTTGGACGACCACTTTGGCTTTGACCAGTGATAATGGACAACTGTTGCACACAAGTTGCATTATATTACGTTCAGGTAAGACTTTCATGCAACTTCTGAGGGTTAACATTGAAGTCTATGGCCCTCAAGTTGCATGAAAGTCGGACAAATACATGAACTACTCTGAAGTTGCTGCAACTTTAAGTTGTGCATATATAAATGGGTATCATTGGAAAACATGCCCAAAGTTGCATGACAAGTCGCACAAGTTTGAATGGAGTCTAAAGCCCCATACACACTATAAGATTTTCTGCTGAGTTTTTCCTTCAGATTTACCAAAACCATGTAGTGCAAGGACCTGCCTGATTGCATACACATGGAAACTCCTAAGGTTTGACTTCATATTTTATGGTTTTGGTAAATATGAAGGAAAAACTCAGCAGAAAATCTGATTGTGTATACGGGGCTTAACACTTTTTAATCAGTTACAGCAAGTTGTTTTTTTTTTTTGCCCTTTTGGGATGAAGGACTCACATAAATTAATAAAATCTGACCATTGTAAGCACCGCTGTCAGTTGTCTCAGCCCTCTAAATGCCACTTTTTCTAGAGAGCATGGTCTCTTAAAGGAAATTGAAAAATAACAAATTACTGGCTGGATCACCAGGTAAAAATAAAGGGAAAAAAGTGAAAAAAAAATCCCATCATGTTTAGGAATTGGTAAACTGCAATGTAAGCTGCTTTTTTTTTTTTTTTTTTTTTAAATGTTTAAAAGCTTTGTACTAGTCTGTACAGTTACACTACAGTTTTTATATTAAAATGGTGAATTTTTGTGTTTAGGTTCTTTGCTTACGAGCTAATCAGCTCAGCTGTTTGCACAGGTCACGCCAGTCTCTATATGGATTAGAAACAATGCCAGTTCTCTGAAATTATTAGAAAACAGGTGCTTCAGATTATCACTGGTGGATTTTTTGACATTAGTTCTTTCTCTCTCTCTTGCCTTTGGTAAAGTAGCTATTCCCTCTCATGTGTATTAGAAATTGCTTTCTTCTTAGTGTGCCGGAAGACACTAGCTGCAATATTTTAAGGGTTCTGCTAACAACAATATGTCTGAAACTTCTTTCTGGAGAATTTTACTATTCTTTTTAGAAAAATTTTCTTTTTCTACGTTTAGATCAGAAGATCTTCCATGAGAGAGGTGCACAAGGAAAGTGCAGAGATCCTCCACAGAGTGCAGTGGTGCTGCCTCATCCTCCCCTTGCGTTTGGTCATAAGATCACAAATATAGCGGGAGTGCAGTGCAGGGAATTCATCCACTGTATATGAGAACATTTTGACTTTGTTGTCTGCTACAGGGTTTTCCAAATTACTGACTCATAATTTGTAGTTCATCGCTGACTCAAGCCACAAGATTCTTCTGTGATCCAATCTTATCTAACGACTTTTATATTCCCATGTGGTTGGCATACCTGTTCTTGTAATAGTTTGTGTCAAGCATAAGCATGTTGTTATGGCAATTGAAACAATAATGCAGGGATTGGTCAAACCAAAAAAAATAAAAATCTTTTAATTATATTGAAATTATTATATGACTTATATTGATATTATACAGTATATTTCAAATATATTGAATTATTTTAGTACATCAATTAGCTTATTTGATGAAGGATCCTCAGAGAAAAGCAAACCAGCATTTTGTTTTCTTTGTAAATGTCCCTTTTCCTGTAGATAATCGTACAGCAAGAATGCAAAAAAATGCATACAGTCCCCCTCCAAAAAGGTACACTAGAACCTTTGAGTTTGGCATAAATTAAAGGGCATACCTCATGCAAAAAAAAAAAAAGGTTTGGACACTCCCCCAAGAAATCCATATGAGACCAAATTTTAAAATTGCAGAAGGAACAATTTGAGTCTGGCGTGGATTTTATGAGGGTAACTTCACTCAAAAATAAATAAATAATAATACATTTGTGGACCCCTCCCCTAAGAATCCAAACCAGACCCTTGAACTAAGCATGCAGTCTGGCTGGCCAGGAAATGGGGAGGAATGAGAATGCACCCCCCCCCCCTCAAACCATACCAGGCCACATGCACTCTGGGAGGGGGTGCCTAGAAAGGATCCCCCTGGCAAGGCATGCTGTGCATGTGGCCTGATAAGGACAAGGTCCCCTTTGCTTACGTGGCAGGGGATTCCTGCCTATGAATTAGGATTTCTACGCCACAAAACTGTTAACTAACATCTAAATTATTTCTATATAATTATATTAATGAAGCTGCAATTTTTGACCTTCATTCAACTCCAGGTTTGCTCTTGAGCTTAAAAAAAACCCTTAGGTTGCCTTTATCCAAGACTGTTCAAGTTTGGGCTGGTCCCTGCCTCCTCATCCTTCGCTGCCCTACATTACTAAAGTGGCACAGCACAGTTAGGTAGAGTGCATGGAGAGAAGATGTGCTGGCAGAAGATCTTCCATGAGAGAGGTGCACAAGGAAAGTGCAGAGATCCTCCACAGAGTGCAGTGGTGCTGCCTCATCCTCCCCTTGCGTTTGGTCCTATGATCACAAATATAGCGGGAGTGCAGTGCAGGGAATTCATGGGCCAGCATTACAGCACTCTGTCAATAGTGTGGTGATCAATCATATCTCTGGTCTGAAGATATCACTATCTGCAGTTTTTATATGTCACTGCGTACAATTGTTAAATGTATAATGCTTTCAGTCCAAATTCCTGCTCCTGTTAAGATATATTCATTGATGCCTGAAACTGCTAATAAAGGATGTCCATTGTATCTCTATAACAGCCTTCACCTTGTGAGCCTGCAATGCCTTTTACTGCTTGGATTCAGATGTTTGAAAATTACACGCTTGCTGCTAATCAGGAGACCTTGTCTACTGCTAGAAAATGTGCTTTACTGATTAATTGCTGTTGTGAGCAAAAGAACAGAGTTTTTTTTAATACTCTACCAGCATCAGGTGATGCTCATGATATAGCTCCCTCTGCATTAAAGAACTTCTTTGTACCTAAAGTAAATTTGGTTGCAGAACAATATTCATCCTGGATATGTGGACAGCAAATGAAGATATATTAAGATTCAGGATTTTCAATATGAAGCCAAGGTCAAGAACATGGGGGCATGATCTATTAAGACAGAAGTTCAAAACTAAACTTAGAAAGTATTCATTTACCCAAAGAATAGTCGATGCTTGGAATAGACTTCTAGCAGAGGTAGTGAATCAGTCAACAGGCAGTGGATTCAACCATGCTTAGGGTAAACATTGATCTATACCCATTCAAAAAAAAAAAAATAAAAAAAAAATATTATATATATATATATATATATATATATATATATATATATATATATATATATATATATATATATATATATATATATATATATATATATATATATATATATACACACACACACAGTATCTCACAAAAGTGAATACACTCCTCACATTTTTGTAAATAATTTATTATATTTTATTATAAATTTTCATGTGACAACACTGTAGAAATTAAATTTTGCTACAATGTAAAGTATAATAGCTTGTATAACAGTGTAAATTTGCTGTCCCCTCAAAATAACTCAACACACAGCCATTTATGTCTAAACCGCTGGCAACAAAAGTGAGTACACCCCTAAGTGAAAATGTCAAAATTGGGCCTAGTGTGTCAATATTTTGTGTGGCCACCATTATTTTTCAGCACTGCTTTAACCCTCTTGGGCATGGAGTTCACCAGATCTTCACAGGTTGCCACTGGAGTCCTCTTCCACTCCTCCATGATGATATCACGGAGCTGGTGGATGTTAGAAGGTGGAGGAGCTCAAGGTCTCTATTTGAGGATGCCCCACAGATGCTCAATAGGGGTTAGGTCCAGAGACATGCATGGCCAGTCCATCACCTTTACCCTCAGCTTCTTTAGCAAGGCAGTGATCGTCTTGGAAGTGTGTTTGGGTGGTTATCATGTTGAAATACTGCTCTGCGGCCCAGTCTCTGAAGAGAGGGGATCATGCTCTGCTTCAGTATGTCACAGTACATGTTAGCATTCATGGTTCCCTCAATGAACTGTAGCTCCCCGGAGCCAGCAGCACTTAGGCAGCCCCAGACCATGACACTCCAACCACCATGCTTGATTGTAGGCAAAACATACTTGTCTTTGTACTCCTCACCTGGTTGCCAACACACATGATTGGCACCATCTGAACCATCTGAGTTTATCTTGGTCTCATCAGACCACTGGACATGGTTTCAGTAATCCTTGTCCTTAGTCTGCTTGTCTTCAGCAAACTAGGCCACCTTTATGTAGAGCAACAATTAATTTTTTTCAGATCCTCAGAGAGTTCTTTGCCATGAGGTGCCACGTTTAACTTCCAGTGACCAGTATGAGAGAGTGAGAGATAATGCCAACTTTAACACACCTGCTCCCCATTCACACCTGAGACTTTGTAACACTAACGAGTCAAATGGTACCAGGGAGGGAAAATAGCTGATTGGGCCAAATTTGAACATTTTTACTCATTTGTGTTACCAGTGGTTTAAACATTAATGGCTGTGAGTTGAGTTATTTTGAGGAGACAGCAAATTTACACTGTTATACAAGCTGTACACTCACTAGTTGACATTGTGTAATTTCTTCATTGTTGTCACATGAAAAGACATAATAAAATATTTGTGAAAATTTTAGGGGTGTACTCACGTTTATGAGATACTGTATATTATATATATATATATATATATATATATATATATATATATATATATATATATATATACAGTTTACCATAGTCTCATCTGTCCAAAACACCTTCTTTCATGTGGCCTCAGAATCTCTTCACGGTGCTTTTAAGGTGGTCAAATGAGACTAAAATGTAATTATTGGCCTCGACCCCAAACGATATGTCTGGTGGAAATCTAATACAGCTCACCATCCAAATAACACCATTCCTAAAGTAAAGCATGGAGGTGGTAATATCCTTATATGGGGGTGTTTTTTTGCATCAGAGATTGGAGCACGTGTCAGGATAGAAGCAAAATGGATGGGGCAAAATACCATCAAATTCTTGAGGAAAATCTGCTGCCCTCTGCCAGAAAGTTGCCAATGGCAATAAGATTTACTTTCCAACATGACAATGACCCAAAGCATACAGTAAAAATCCCCTGCCAACAATCATACCGTGTGTGTGAGGCTTAAGCCGCAGGAGCATGAACCGAGCCTTAGCCCACATTAGAGAGAGGTTACTCTTGGAACATGATTTAACTATTTGCCAAAGGCTATTATCATTTCAAGACAAAGTGATACTGCTGTCAGCAATCAAGTGACTAATGGCACCATATAGGGTATGAATTAGGAACCTAATGGCGTATAATCAGTGCCAATACAATGGTACAACAAGACCATCATCTAAACTGCAAAGCAGAGCTGCACATACACAGAACAAGTACTGTTACAGATGTGCTTCAACACAGCACATTGCAAACTATGCTAGATTTCCTGAAAAAAGATATATGGTGCTATAAATGCAAGGAAATGGGACACTGACAAAAATCTTCTGTACTTCTACTGAAGGACAGGTTTGTGAAGTTCCTACCCCGGAGGTTACTGTCTTAAATGTAGATCAATATGACACTTCCATTCAAGATAAAAGGTTGTGCACAGTATCTATTGCTATCAAGGGCTACTCCATTATCCTGACACTTGATACAGGACCTGCTATCTCTATGCTGCCAGAGGAAATCTACCTCAAGTATTTTGCAAATGAACCACATACTGTCCCTACTCTAAAACTAGTTAGCTATCTTAGACCCTATTCCTGTGCTTGGTTGCCTACCAATGAAGTTAACATTGTAATTAACTTGTGTGTAAGCTGATTTTTACATTGTAAAGTAAGGCCAACCATAGACGGTTCGAATCTGGGCTGGTTCAGCATCAGAGATCTCTGCCATTACTAAAAAAAAAAAAATAATAATAAAAATCCTGTAAATCTATTCCCTATTTTGTAGGCGCTATAACTTTTGCACAAACCAATCAATAAACGCTTATTGCGATTTTTCTTTACCAAAAATATGTAGAAGAATACATATTGGCCAAAACTGCAAAAGAAATTCATTTTTTTTTTAGATTTTTTGAGGATATTTAATATAGCAAAAGTAAAAAATATGGCTTTTCTTTTCAAATAAAAACTGCAGAGGTGATCAAGAATATGTATAGGCCTAAACTGAGGAGAAAAATGTTTTTTTTTATATATTCTTTTGGGATATTTATTATAGCAAAAAGTAAAAAATAAATTTTTTTTTCAAAATTGTCACTATTTTTTTGTTTATAGCACAAAAAATAAAAACCGCGGAGGTGATCAAATACCACCAAAAGAAAGCTCTAATTTTGTTTGGGAGCCACGTCGCACAACTACGCAATTGTCAGTTAAAGCGACGCAGTGCAGAATCGTGAGAAGTGCTCTGGTCTTTGGCTAGGCAAATGGTCCGGGGCTGAAGTGGTTAAACTTCACCCGCATGTATATGCTTAGCCACACGACTGACGACAGATCATGAGATGTATTAGAAATTATTCTGGTATCAGCTTTTTTGTGCTATAGAGAAATACCAGCTCAGTAGCTAATAAAGAATCACAAAAGAAAATATGTGACTTTCTTGTAATACTTTTACTTTGATATAAAATTCCAAGTATATTTTTCAGTGAAGAAATGTGAAATGTTGAGTACATTTAATAAATGCCAAATGTTTTTTAGCTTAAGACAAAACTCATTTTTGAACACAGTTCATGGAGAGAACTAACTCAATGATTTAACCAGCCATAATAAATCTACATGACCATGATAAAAGCCTTACCATCTTCATAATTTCCCATTCAGGCACTGCATATGCGAAAAAGTAGAATAATGAAAGTAAAAATGGAAAATTTTCTTTTTTAAAGACAAGCTTACTAAGTTTAGCAAATCAACTATTGATCCAAGAAAGAGAATGCATTAAATACTACTCTATTCAAGCTATTCATACGTTTTTAAAATTAAGTAGCTCTGCTTTGCTACTGCAAAACTAATTGCATATTGATCTATGTTATATTTTTCACGTATGACTGCCATGTAATATAATAGTGAGGCAGCCACAGAACATCAGTTACATCTCCAAGTTCTGGAGCTCCCACTACTGTCGATTTAGGATTAGGAAGAGGGAAAACGGTGGAGAGCCCCAGGGCCATTTTACAAGATTTTTAAGTCTACCCTTCCTATCTGAGCACCCCTGTGTTTCGCAATCCAGGGACACTCTTTAGATGTATCTGCTGTAGAAGTGATTCCTGTTTATGGTGGATTGCATTGGTAACATTTTGATGCGTTTTAACTAATAAATACATATTTGGAAGCCATCCCAGAAAAGTCTATGGCAGGGCTGCCAGTGAATACAGAATGTATTTTTAAGGACAACTGTTCAAAAAAAACAAGGGCAAACCATGGAAAACAAGGCCAGCTGATGGCTGGCAGAACAGTGTCACTAGTGTGGAGGGTGTATGTATATTCACTATAAAAGGGGCAAATTTTATCCCCCCCAAGTGCCATTTGCTTTATGGCATTTGAAAGGAGGGTGGGTGCATGAACTAAAGAGGAGTTCCTCGTCCTTTCGGGCCGGTTCACACAGGGGGCGATGCGAGGCGACACGACTTGCCTCGCCGCGACCTGACTAGTCGCCCCCGTTCTGTACAATGGAACCGTTCTGAGAGGAGCGACTCGAGTCGCTCCGACTCAGAAAAAAGGTTCCTGTACTACTTTTGGGCGACCTCGGGGCGACTTGCATTGACTTCTATACAGAAGTTATTTGCAAGTCGCCGCTGAGGTCACGGCAGGTCGCGGCGAGGCAAGTCGGTGTCGCCTCGCATCGCCCCCTGTGTGAACCGGCCCTTACTTGTCAAGGAAGGCTGCAGTACAAACAAAAACAGGGCAACTATTGTTTAACTATAAATCGGTGGAAACATTTTTTCAAAAAATTAGTTAACTAAATAGCAGAACTTTAGAAATTGTGTAGGAATGATAATTATTTTTACTAATGATGTGTCTATTTTTACACTTTTTACATTACAACAGGTTGGTGGGCCTAGAAGGTTTGTCAGCGCTGGGATCCATGCTGGCTCTTAGTGCACCTTCATGTAACGGAGACCCAACACAGGATCTCATTTTATATTTCTTTTAAATCTGTTGGCTACAGATTGGTCACAGAAGTATAGGGGAATTCAATAACTGAATTCTGGTGGAATGGTCCTTTAAAAAGTCCTGCACCAATTTCAAAAAGTCCTGCACCAATTTCAAAAAGCCCTGCTGCCAGTTTTGGTAGCTTTAGCATCATATGTAGCAGATTCAGTTAGTTCTTAATAGTGCTACTTTTACAAAGTGGTGCTATGGCTACACCAAATCCACCTCCAAAAACTACCTCCAGTTCAAAGTTAATAATATTGGAGGTAGTTAGGACCATCTCAAACTTGGTGTAGAGAAAAAGTGAGTGCACGACACTACCCCTTCTCCTTCCCACCTGTCACTGGTTGTTATGAAGGCTGTTAGCTTTACAGGTGAAGGCTTCCTAGCAACCAGAGATGCTGACAGTGGGTGAAGACTGATGGACTAGTTCCCATCAGGTCTGTGATTTATTTTTTTATTATTTAGCTGTAGCATTTTTTAGCTTTTTTTTGTCAAAAATATACTCCCATAAAAGCTTATGGCTCAAAAATGCTATTAAACTTCAAATAGTTGCTTTTTCTGTGTTTCTTGGTGTTTTTAAGACGTTTTCCACTTTTTTCAGTTAGAGCTGGTTTACAGCTGAAAAACTCCTCTCAAAACCCACTAGCTCTGGGTTTTTTTCCAGCCAGAAAACACTCCTGCCAAAAACTGCTGATAACAGCCTATGTGTGCATGGATACATAGGATAACATGCTGGGGAGTTTATTGGCTGCAGAAAAAAATGTCTGAAGCCAAAAACAGCAGCTGTAAAAATGTCCAGTGTGCATGAGGCCTTATTGCTATTGCAAGAAATGTAAACATCCCCTTTTGACTTTTTGCATAAAAAAAATGTCCTTGTTTACATAGTGGCTGGAACCGGAGGTGATGTCATAACATCGCTCTGGTCCTACTAGGCCATAGAGATAAGCAAAAGTCATCTTGCCTTCGCTCATCTCTGTGACCAGCCACTGCCAGCATCAGATAGGTTCCCGGAGCTACTGATCATCCAGGTAAGCCCAGGAACCACCAGAAAGCGGCAGGAGGGAGGGACCGGAAAGTGTCAGGAAGGAGGGGACCTCTCCAGCTGCTTTTAAAAGTTATTCAGCAGCTAATCTTCTGCTCGGGTCACTTTTAGCGGAAAGTCCAATGTCTGAGGGAAACTAATACCAGGGTTATGGCATCTAGTTGCAGGCATAACTTTGGTATTAAGAGTCAAAGTAATGACATACTTTCCCAGTTAGGGGAAGTATTATTGTCTGTTTTTAAAGAAGGTTTTCAAAGGTGAGGTAGTGTTACCTTTGCTCACAGGCAGTTTTACTGTGCAGATTTTTCCAAATTCTAGCAAGAATCCCATTTGCATGCATTCCAGAGTATCACAGTTGTGAGTACAATTTGCAACCAGCTACTTTTATACTGCAAGATATTGAAGGCCAAGTTACAGAACTGAGGTTTGAATCTTGATGAGCTATGCAGGCTGATTTACTATATGGTTAGCTTATGACTAAACTTTTGCAAGTTTATGTGAATTAAAAACTCTTCCATCTTTCTGATTAGGAGCACATAGAGATTCAGGATGCTGTAATAAACATACTTATTAGCATTTTTAAAAGGAGAATCTCTCTTTTTTCAAAGTATCCAAATACCAGTTATACTCTTATTTATTATTCTAGGTTAAAATTCTCTCTAGTCAACATAAAAAAGCTACCAGGATGGTGGGTGCACCACAATACCAAATACAACAGGAAGGATATGGTTGTGTATTAGTATAATTTAGAAAAATAAATAAGACCCTTTGTTTTTAGCTCAATCTTATTTTATAAAAAAAAAACAAAGAGGGAAATGTATTCCATATATACATCAACAATAATAGTAGCAGGTGGTGACAATAGATCAAATGTATATGAAGGATATAATATAGTATTGTACCAAGTTCATTGTGTGAGTCGATAATAGGGAAAAACATTATGTTGAACAACATGTTGAGACATAACTTGGATAATTAAAGGGCCCTCTCACTGTACGGGAGGGGAATACATGTAAACTTTGTGTATTACTACAAGCAACCTTATTCTAAAAACTTGTTATGTTGTAGAGGATTTGCCTGTGAGGGTCTTATTTTGCATCTGGATTCTGAGGATTTTGAGGAGTACATTTATACGAAGAGGAGGATTTAAGGGAAAGTAGGGAAAACAGAAAAGTTAGGAACAGGGGTCATTCCAACATGGTCATGAGGTGGTGCTGTCTAGGTTGCCCTCTGCCCATGAGATGAAGTCCGATGAGTAGCCGAACATGGACCAAGATATCCAAGTAAGGGAGAACTAATTATCTTTATTAGATTCCTCAGACAACAGACGTTCAAGGTCTCTAATGTGGTCCACTTCAATGGCCCAATCCCCCAGGGAAGGTACAGGCCTCGACTTCCAATAACGTGAAATCACCATTATGGCTGTGGCCAAGAAGTGACGTAGTACATATTTTTTCATGGATTTGAATGTGCCCGTGAGCATGGATAAGAGAGCTATCTCGGGTGTAGGAGAGAGAGAGAGGTCGCCATCAGTTTGCAGTATAGTAGGAAGATCTGTTGCCAGAATTTCTGTATGGGGGGAGGGGGGCATTCCCACCAAACATGGAGCATGGTGTCCCTGGACATTGCCAACAGGTATCCGGCGTTGTCGAGTTGAATTGATGTATAATTGAAGGGCATCTATACCATTTTGTCACCAGTTTAAATCCCTTTTCTTGAGTTTTAATGGCTAGAGAGAGTTTGTGCGTTAGAATAAAGCATTTTTGCCAGTCAATGGGGGAGATGGAGTGTTGGAAATCTTTTTCCCAAGCCTTCAGATGTGGGAGATCAGGGTGAGAGGTATTCAGCAAGAGGGAATAAATCTGGGATACCACATGCGTTGGTGGATCGGTTTGTAGGAGCATATAATCGAATCTTGTCGGTTCAGCTAGAATATCTGATATTGATGGGAAGGTTCAGATATAGGAAGTCAGTTGTTGTTTCTCAAGCCACTACATAGGTTATAGAGAAAGAGATTCGGAGGGGGTATCTGGTTTTAGAGTAGGGTCTGCTCGGAGAACCTGGGAAAGGTTCAAGGAGAGCAAGGTCCAAAGCTTGTCATGTATATAGCCAGTGGGAAGGCTGGAGTCCCAAATAGGGGAGTCATAGGCCAGGACAGATTTGATATGTTCCCGCTAGAGATTAACCACTTCAGCCTCGGACCAATAAATACCTTAAGGACCAGAGGTGTTTTTGCAATTTCGCACTGCGCTGCTTTAACTGGTAATTGCGCGGTCATGCAATATTGCACCCAAACGAAATTTGCGTCCTTTTCTTCCCACAAATAGAGCTTTCTTTTGATGGTATTTGATTGCCTCTGCGATTTTTATTTTTTGCGATATAAATGGAAAAAGAGCGAAAATTTTGAAAAAAAATGATATTTTCTTCTTTTTGTTATAAGAAAAATCGAATAAACTAAATTTTAGTCATACATTGAGGGCAAAATTTATTCAGCCACATGTCTTTAGTAAAAAAAATGTCAATAAGCGTATATTTTTTGGTTTGCGCAAAAGTTATAGCGTCTACAAACTAGAGTACATTTTCTGGAATTTACACAGCTTTTAATTTATGACTGCCTATCTCATTTCTTGAGGTGCTAAAATGGCAGGGCAGTACAAACCCCCCCCAAATGACCCCATTTTGGAAAGTAGACACCCCAAGGAAACTGCTGATGGGTATGTTGAGCCCATTGAATATTTATTTTTTTTGTCCTAAGGGATTGAATAATGACAAAAAAAAAAAAAAAAAAAGTACAAAAAGTTGTCACTAAATGATATATTGCTCACACATGCCATGGTTATATGTGGAATTGCACCCCAAAATATATTCCGCTACTTCTCCCGAGTACGGGGATACCACATGTGTGGGACTTTTTGGGAGTATAGTCGCGCACGGCATCCCGAAAACCAATCACCACCTTCAGGATTTCTAAGGGTGCAAATTTTTGATTTTACCCCTCACTACCTATCACAGTTTCGAAGGCCATAAAAAGCCAAAATAGCACAAAACCCCCCAAAATGACCCCATTTTGGAAAGTAGACACCCCAAGCTATTTACTGAGAGGCATGTTGAGTCCATGGAATATTTTATATTTTGCCACAAGTTGCGGGAATATTACAAACTTTTTTTTTTTTGCACAAAGTTGTCACTAAATGATATATTGCTCACACATGCTATGGGCATATGTGAAATGACACCCCAAAATACATTCTGCTGCTTCTCCTGAGTACAGGGATACCACATGTGTGGGACTTTTTGGGAGCCTAGCCGCGTACGGGACCCCGAAATCCAAGCACCGCCTTCAGGATTTCTAAGGGCATAATTTTTTTATTTTACTCCTCACTACCTATCACTACCTATCACAGTTTTGACGGCCATAAAATGCCAAGATGGCACAAAACCCCCCCAAATGACCCCATTTTGGAAAGTAGACACCCCAAGGAAACTGCTGATGGGTATGTTGAGCCCATTGAATATTTATTTTTTTTGTCCTAAGGGATTGAATAATGACAAAAAAAAAAAAAGTACAAAAAGTTGTCACTAAATGATATATTGCTCACACATGCCATGGTTATATGTGGAATTGCACCCCAAAATATATTCCGCTACTTCTCCCGAGTACGGGGATACCACATGTGTGGGACTTTTTGGGAGTATAGTCGCGCACGGCATCCCGAAAACCAATCACCACCTTCAGGATTTCTAAGGGTGCAAATTTTTGATTTTACCCCTCACTACCTATCACAGTTTCGAAGGCCATAAAAAGCCAAAATAGCACAAAACCCCCCAAAATGACCCCATTTTGGAAAGTAGACACCCCAAGCTATTTACTGAGAGGCATGTTGAGTCCATGGAATATTTTATATTTTGCCACAAGTTGCGGGAATATTACAAACTTTTTTTTTTTTGCACAAAGTTGTCACTAAATGATATATTGCTCACACATGCTATGGGCATATGTGAAATGACACCCCAAAATACATTCTGCTGCTTCTCCTGAGTACAGGGATACCACATGTGTGGGACTTTTTGGGAGCCTAGCCGCGTACGGGACCCCGAAATCCAAGCACCGCCTTCAGGATTTCTAAGGGCATAATTTTTTTATTTTACTCCTCACTACCTATCACTACCTATCACAGTTTTGACGGCCATAAAATGCCAAGATGGAACAAAACCCCCCCAAATGACCCCATTTTGGAAAGTAGACACCCCAAGGAAACTGCTGATGGGTATGTTGAGCCCATTGAATATTTATTTTTTTTGTCCTAAGGGATTGAATAATGACTAAAAAAAAAAAAAAAAAAAAAATGTACAAAAAGTTGTCACTAAATGATATATTGCTCACACATGCCATGGTTATATGTGGAATTGCACCCCAAAATATATTCCGCTACTTCTCCCGAGTACGGGGATACCACATGTGTGGGACTTTTTGGGAGTATAGTCGCGCACGGCATCCCGAAAACCAATCACCACCTTCAGGATTTCTAAGGGTGCAAATTTTTGATTTTACCCCTCACTACCTATCACAGTTTCGAAGGCCATAAAAAGCCAAAATAGCACAAAACCCCCCAAAATGACCCCATTTTGGAAAGTAGACACCCCAAGCTATTTACTGAGAGGCATGTTGAGTCCATGGAATATTTTATATTTTGCCACAAGTTGCGGGAATATTACAAACTTTTTTTTTTTTGCACAAAGTTGTCACTAAATGATATATTGCTCACACATGCTATGGGCATATGTGAAATGACACCCCAAAATACATTCTGCTGCTTCTCCTGAGTACAGGGATACCACATGTGTGGGACTTTTTGGGAGCCTAGCCGCGTACGGGACCCCGAAATCCAAGCACCGCCTTCAGGATTTCTAAGGGCATAATTTTTTTATTTTACTCCTCACTACCTATCACTACCTATCACAGTTTTGACGGCCATAAAATGCCAAGATGGCACAAAACCCCCCCAAATGACCCCATTTTGGAAAGTAGACACCCCAAGGAAACTGCTGATGGGTATGTTGAGCCCATTGAATATTTATTTTTTTTGTCCTAAGGGATTGAATAATGACTAAAAAAAAAAAAAAAAAAAAAATGTACAAAAAGTTGTCACTAAATGATATATTGCTCACACATGCCATGGTTATATGTGGAATTGCACCCCAAAATATATTCCGCTACTTCTCCCGAGTACGGGGATACCACATGTGTGGGACTTTTTGGGAGTATAGTCGCGCACGGCATCCCGAAAACCAATCACCACCTTCAGGATTTCTAAGGGTGCAAATTTTTGATTTTACCCCTCACTACCTATCACAGTTTCGAAGGCCATAAAAAGCCAAAATAGCACAAAACCCCCCAAAATGACCCCATTTTGGAAAGTAGACACCCCAAGCTATTTACTGAGAGGCATGTTGAGTCCATGGAATATTTTATATTTTGCCACAAGTTGCGGGAATATTACAAACTTTTTTTTTTTTGCACAAAGTAGTCACTAAATGATATATTGCTCACACATGCTATGGTTATATGTGGAATTGCACCCCAAAATATATTCGGCTACTTCTCCCGAGTATGGGGATACCACATGTGTGGGACTTTTTGGGAGTCTAGTCGCGTACGGCACCCCGAAAACCAATCACCACCTTCAGGATTTCTAAGGGTGCAAAGGCCATAAAATGCCAAAATAGCACAAAATCCCCCCAAATTACCCCATTTTGGAAAGTAGACACCCCAAGCTATTTACTGAGAGTCATGTTGTCTGAACGAAAAAAAAGAGATTGATCGGTGGGTATGCCCACCATTAGATACCTCCCTTCATCCACCCACTTCTAATGATGGACATACATGCACCATTTATATATGCCGAAGCATGGGGGCATCCTCCCGCAAAAAAGTTATGCCGCGTACATACGTTCAAACTTTTCCATGGGCAAGCCCCCTGTCGGAATTTTGACCGTATGTACGCGGCATTAGGAGCAAAATCACTCCTCCACCCCTTATGCCCCCATGCTTCGGCATATATGCTCTTTTTTAACTGTGGTGGTGAAATCACCGCCTACAGCACTGGAGTCACGGCTTTATGTATCGTGGGAGCAAACGCTGTTGCTGTCAAGATAAATAAATCCGCGCTGCAGCTGAATGGCGTACCTGCTAAGCAAATTATGGTTAACGTTAAAACAAAGTAACATCCCAGTAAAACCTTACCATACCATACCTGCAAAGCAATTGCCAAAAAAAACAGTAAAAAATAAAACATTTTTTAACACAACCTGTGCCTAAAATATATATATGCCGAAGCATGGGGGCATCCTCCCGCAAAAAAGTTATGCCGCGTACATACGTTCAAACTTTTCCATGGGCAAGCCCCCTGTCGGAATTTTGACCGTATGTACGCGGCATTAGGAGCAAAATCACTCCTCCACCCCTTATGCCCCCATGCTTCGGCATATATGCTCTTTTTTAACTGTGGTGGTGAAATCACCGCCTACAGCACTGGAGTCACGGCTTTATGTATCGTGGGAGCAAACGCTGTTGCTGTCAAGATAAATAAATCCGCGCTGCAGCTGAATGGCGTACCTGCTAAGCAAATTATGGTTAACGTTAAAACAAAGTAACATCCCAGTAAAACCTTACCATACCATACCTGCAAAGCAATTGCCAAAAAAAACAGTAAAAAATAAAACATTTTTTAACACAACCTGTGCCTAAAATATATATATGCCGAAGCATGGGGGCATCCTCCCGCAAAAAAGTTATGCTGCGTACATACGTTCAAACTTTTCCACGGGCAAGCCCTCCGTCGGAATTTTGACCGTATGTACGCGGCATTAGGAGCAAAATCGCTCCTCCACCCCTTATGCCCCCATGCTTCGGCATATATGCTCTTTTTTAACTGTGGTGGTGAAATCACCTCCTACAGCACTGGAGTCGCGGCTTTATGTATCGTGGGAGCAAACGCTGTTGCTGTCAAGATAAATAAATCCACGCTGCAGCTGAATGGCGTACCTGAAAACATGAAAAATGGTTAACAATAACACAGTAAACAGTAAAGTATAAAAAATTTGAGAGAAGAGAGAGAGAGAGAGAGAGAGAGAGAGAGAGAGAGAACAATAAAACGACAACTATTTTTGGTTTTTATATTTTATATTTTTTTTGGTTTTTTTATTTTACTTTTTTTTTTTTTTTTTTTTTTTATACACTTTTTTTTGAACTGTAAACTGTAACTGTAACGGTTCGGGTCTCTCAAAATGCGATGGCATCTTGGGAGACCCTGTGTTAGTGTGCCTAGCCTGTGAAATGCTGTACCCTACGCTAATACTTCACTAGTGTGTGGTAGCGTTCAAAACACTCACCCTGACAAAGACCAGGCTGGCCAGGACAGCGTGGACAATAAGAACGGGTGTCACGCCTATATCCGCGCTTGCTACAGACACGACATCTTTTTTGGGGGGCTCGTTGGGTAGGGGTACTCGGGAGGACATAAGAATAATGCCTCTCATACAGCCGGCTTACTGCATTTGGTTGGGAATGGTGAGGTACAGAACCGTCTGGAAACAGAAGCTCTGTGACAACCTCTCTTTGGAAGAAAAGAAAGGTTAATGTTCCGCCTGAAGCTTTGTATAGCACAAAAGCATTCAGCAAAGCCAATTGAAATAAGTAAGCAGACACTTTTTTGTACCAGCGTCTGGTCTTACGGGAAGTTAGATACGGCGCTAACATCTGGTCATTGAGGTCCACCCCTCCCATATTTTTGTTATATTCGTGGACACAGAGGGGTTTCTCCACAATACCAGTCGCCGTAGAAATTTGGACCGTCGTGTCTGCATGAAGGGAGGTAAGAACGAAAACATTCTTATTATGCCTCCACTTCATAGCGAGCAAATTATTACACCGATAGCAGGCTCTCTCCCCCAGCCTAAGACGGGAATCTACAAGCCGCTGGGGAAAGCCCCGGCGATTAGGTCGCACGGTGCCACATGCTCCAATCTGATTATCAAATAAATGACTAAACAGTGGCACGCTGGTGTAATAGTTGTCCACGTACAAGTGGTACCCCTTTCCGAATAAGGGTGACACCAATTTCCACACTATCTTGCCAGCGCTTCCTATGTAATCAGGGCAGTTCTCCGGCTCTACGTAACTATCTTTACCCTCATAAACCATAAAGCTCCATGCATAGCCTGTGGCCCTGTCACAGCACTTATAGAGCTTGACCCCGTACCTGGTACGCTTGTTGGGAATGTACTGTTTGAATGACAAGCGACCAGTAAACTTAACCAGGGACTCATCAACGCAGACAACTTTTTGGGGAATAAACAAGTCTGCAAAACGTTGGTTGAAGTGGTTTATGAGGGGCCGAATTTTGTAGAGCCGATCGTATTCAGGGTCTCCACGTGGACGACAAAGTTCATTGTCACTGAAGTGCAAGAACCGCAAGATCTGCTCGTATCGTGCCCTGGGCATGGAGTTAGAGAACAGGGGCATGTGGTCAGCCGGATGCGTGGACCAATAAGCCCGCATCCGCATAAATTTGTGTGTGCCCATGTTGAGGGAAAGGCCCAGAAACGACTTAAATTCGGAAACCGTAACTGGTTTCCAATCTCTGGCAAGAGACGGCAACTGGGGATTAGCGGCGATGCGTTGACCAGCATATAAATTGGTTTGGTCCACAATAGATCTATAGAGATCTTCCGTGAGATACAGAGAATAAAAATCGAGTGGCGTAAAATCATCTGTATCCACCTGAATACCGGGTTGGGCAGTGAATGGGGGAAGTACGGGTTCTGCAGAAGTGGTGGGCACCCAATTGGGATAGGCGAATTCTGCAGGAAGGGCACTATGGGTACGACGGGCCTGTCTTTGTCTTCTTCTTCTTGGTGGCAGCGGGACACTACTTGTGCTTGCCACCTCGCCAGCTTGAACTGCACTTATGGGACTCGCCACGTCACCACGTGATACTGCAGTGCTGGATGTACGCCCAGGGTGTACTAGGCCGCTGGTGCTTGCCAGTTCACCAAAAGGATGAGCGGCGCTAGTACTGGCTCTATACTCCATACGAGGGACTTCCGGTTCCTGCACCTCAACAACATCAGAAAATCGGGGCCGGGTACGCCTGACAATAGCAGGGACCTCTTCTTCGTCGTCAGAGCTATCTGACATGGAGGCGCTGTCCTCTACAGGTTCGTATTCTGAGCCTGATTCTGACAGATCAGTGTCTTCCTCTTCACTATCTGTCATGCTCAGAAACGTGTAGGCCTCTTCACTAGTGTACCTTCGCTTTGCCATTTTGGGCTCTAAATTTAGGGGTACAGTAGTGAGACTCACAGGTAAAAAAGCACCTAGCCTGTCAGCGACTGTATAAAACGCTACCAAAAAAAACTGTTAGCGATCGCAGGGATCAGGCCTGACTCTGCGAACGCTGCAGTTATGTGTGTTGTGTTTTGTAAGTGACAGTGATCGATCGATACTGCACTTGGGTGGGCTGGGCTGGGCTGGGCTGGGCAGAGGGGCAAAACGCAGGTGCTAGCAGGTATCTGGGCTGATCCTGCTAACAATGCGTTTTTTTAGAACCCTAAATTGCTGGGCACGCTAGTATAGATCTGATCAGATCAGATATTGATCTGTTCGGATACTATACCACTAAGGGAGGTGTATGCTTTGCGCGTGGGTGTTAGCGGTGCTGGCACTAACCTAGCACTGCCTGGGGCGACGCAGACCCTTTCTGACCCTAAAACCAAATTTATATCACCCGCCGGGTGATCAGGGGGTTAAACCTTTATTAGGTAATAAATGGCGGGTGCCCTGATGCTATAAAAAGCGAACTACCAAACCAGCGTCACCCGTAACACTTATACGGTGATCACTGGTGAAAGGGTTAACTAAGGGCAATCAGGGGTTAAAACCTTTATTGGGTATTTATATGGGGGTACCTGAAGCTTTATAAAAAGCTGACGGGGAACCTAAATAACTAAATAACTAACTGGCTAACCAGCGTCACCAGTGACACTTATGCAGCGATCGCTGGTGAAAGGGTTAACTCTAGGGGCAATCAAAGGGTTAAAACCTTTATTAGGTTATATATCGGGGTACCTAACGGTATAAAAACCTGGCGTTGAACCTAAAAAAAAACTAGCTTCCTAGCGGGACCAGTGACACTATTGCAGCGATCAGAAAAACGATCGCTTAGTGACACTGGTAAAAGAGGGTGAAAGGGTTAACTGGGAGGGCAATCAAAGGGTTAAACCTTTATTAGGGGGGGGGTAGGGGGCTACCCTGGACCTAAAGGGGCCTAACACTAGCTGCCCTGACACTTTTTACAGTCACAACTGACACTAAATGTAGTGATCAATAAATAAATGAACACTGCATTAGTGACACTGTGACTGGGGGGGGGCGGGGGGCCGATCGGGGGGGTGATCGGGGGGTGACTGGGGTGAAATGTGTGCCTGTGTGTACCTATGTGTCAGTGGACTGTTGGTGCACTTACTTGCGTCTTCACTCCTCGCTGTCCGGTTCAAAAAGACCGCCACGAGGAGTGTGACATCACTTCCTCCTCCTGTGTTTACATTTTCACAGGGGAGGAAGTTCGTCACTGGCCAGGAGCGATCGAGAGGGGATGGGCGGAAACCAACGGCCATCCCCTCATCGCCGATCGCTCCGGCACCGAAAGGGACCGCCGTATCTAGCGGGAGGGGGTCCGATCGGACCCCCCACCCGCTAGAAGGCAATCACGTACATTTACGTGATTCTGCCTGCCTGTGCCATTGTGTTGACGTACATTGGCAATACGGCGGTCCCGAAGTGGTTAAGCTATCCCAAATTTGGAACATTTGACGAGTGAGGTCACAGAAGGGGTGTGAACCCCTACAATTTGCGGGTGTGGTCCATGGGAGAGCTGAGAGTTCAATGGGGTTCATATGGCTTTCCAAGTGAACCAGAGCTTGGTCGTATGGTTATAGAACCAGTCCAGTATGCGAGTAAGTATCGCTGCCTTATGGTACAGGGCAGCGTCCGGGGCTACAGCTCCCCCTCTCGCTTTCAGAAGAGATAACGTTCTGTATCGAATTCTAGGCCGGGCCATATTCCAAATGAATTTAGAGAACAGCTGCTGCAATTTCCGAAAATAGGAGTTAGCTATGCATATAGGGATTGTCTGAAATAGGTACAAAAACCGGGGAAGGACATCCATTTGCAAGGTGTTCACCCTACCAAGCCAGGAGAGCCGTTTGAACATGTAAGTAGACAGATCGGCTTGAGTTCTAAAGCCGCGTACACACGTAGCCGTCTGTCCGACGTACTTAGTCTGGCGGACTTCCCGCCAGACTGTCCGTCGGACTTTCCGAACGGGCTACTTGCCCACACACGGCACTTTTTCAGTGGACTAATACTAATACTATCCGACCTACTTTTGAAATGAATGGACTCGCCCACACACGCGGAGGAAAGTCCGCTCATTTCAAGCGCGTCTCCAGGTAGGCGGGGCCCACGAAGGAAACGTCGCTGGCCCCGCCGCCTGGTATGGACTTAAAGGGGAACCCCAACGCCGAAAAAAATTGCCATGGGGGTCCCCCCAAAGTCCACAACAGACCCTTGTCCGAGCACGCTACCCGGCCGGCCAGGAAAGGAGGGGCGAGCGAGCGCCCCCCCCTCCTGAGCCGTACCAGGCCACGTGCCCTCAACATGGGGGGTGCCTTGGGGAAGGGGGGGCCGCACGGCCCCCCCACCCCAAAGCACCTTGTCCCCATGTTGATGAGGACAAGGGCCTCTTCCCGACAACCCTGGCCGTTGGTTGTCGGGGTCTGCGGGCGGGGGGCTTATCGGAATCCAGGAGCCCCCGGATACCGGCCCCCTACCCTATGTGAATGAGTATGGGGTACAATGTACCCCTACCCATTCACCTGTAAAATAAAGTACAAAAAAAAACACAACACACAAGATAAAATAATTTATTGCACAGCTCCGGGGGTCTTCCGTCTTCGGGGGTCTTCTCGCCAGACTCCTCCGCTATCTTCTTGTAGCTCTTTTACTAGTGGAGGAGCCCGGCATTCTTCTTCGTCGCTGCGGCCTCTTCTTCCGACTTCGGGGGTCTTGTCCCCCTCTTCGGTTCTTCTGCCGGGCCACCGCGCCTTCTTATAGCTCTTTTACAGGCGGTGGCCCGGTCTTCTGTCGCCGCCGCCGCCGCCTTCCGTTCTTCTTCTTCTTCTTCTTCTCCTGGAGATGTTGACTCGACGGTCTCTCCGGCCGCAATGCCAGGGACGCGCTGTGCTGCGACTTATATAGGGACAAGGGGCGGTGTCACATGGGTTGATGTCACATGGGTTGGTGTCACATGGTGACCCCGCCCCCTTACGATGTCACAGTCCCGGAGGATGCTGGGACTGTCGTCATGTGACATCAACCCATGTGACATCAACCCATGTGACGCCGCCCCTTGTCCCTATATATGTCGCCGTACTTTCGGGTCAAAAAAGTATGTCAGAGGCTACACACGGGGGGATTGTTTGGCGGACTTGAGTTTGCCGGACTTTTCCACCCGCTTGTTTGATCGTGTGTATGGGGCATAAGAAGTAAGGGGGTAAAATTCTTGGAAAAGTGTTGAGACCCTTTGTTTTTGTAGTCGGGTACAGCTGGCTGTGTGATTAACCACCACTTTCTAACCCACCACTGCATCTGTAACAGAATGGCTGGAGGAGCAGGCTGTGCTTCCCTGCTCCCACTCTCCTCCTTCCGTTGCCTCCTCATCCCAGTTGTGAGGTGTAAACAAAGTAACTTCAGAGGACTGAAGATTACCAAGTGATCTGAACTGGATCCCTGTGTACCAGGAGAGGTGAGCTGACCATCCTTGCTTATCTTAATACTGACCCAATTATTGCTCTTTGTTTAGCACCTGCTGCACACTCTTAAAGGGAAAGCCGGCCAGCACTGACATTTAGGCACCAGGTACTTTGCAGTTTCCTCCAGGGGTACCCCTTTGTCAGGACTGTATATGTCTATCCACTAGTGGAGCTCTATGCATAGTGTCACATTCATTTGAGTTAGTAGATGGTGATACCTTAACTCTGTTTGCACCAGTTATAGGATGTAGGCAGTCAGGATGTCTGCTACAACACCTCTAAACCTGTTTGATTGCCTGTTTATTTATTTGTGCATTGTTTAACTGCATTGCTTTAATACATTCATTTATCAGTTGCTTGTGGTCTATTTTATGTGTACTGTTATGGAATGGTAGCATACTTAGGTTAGCGCTTCAGTTACACAGGTGTGAGCAGCTCCAACTTACAACCAGGTGTTTCAGTGGGGACAGGGCATCTTTAGGGGTCATGGCAGACCCATCATTACCTCCCACAGAGCTAAGCACTATATTTGGAAATTAACAATTATATAAAATTATATAAAAATGTATATATTCTACTTTGTATGGTCCTCTAGTATGACTTATAGAGGGAGTTCTGTGTTTATGGCTATTTTACTTTTTATAGCATAGATATAGGAGTGAAGCATTTTGGTTGCATGTATTGTTTTTGGGAGCTGGGCTTCCCCTATTCACATCCTAAAGAACTTGAACTGGTTCATGAGCTTAGGACAGGAACAGACGCTACAGGAAGTACAGGGAAGGGACAAAGCACTTGAAGAAGCCACCTGCTGAGGACACAAAGGAACTGGTAGAAGCAGGACCCCAGGAAGCAATAATACTTCTGGATAGAAGATACTAGAAGATGACTCCATTATAAAAATTTACCTGGGGATGACACTAAATCTACAACCCATGTTAGGTAACTTTTGGTGCATTCCATTTGCATACTTTATCCATGCTAATTTGCTGGGAAAGATAGATAGTTTGTGCGTGTATATATTGTATGCATATTTCATAATACTTTGTATGTCTTATATTGTTTTTCCTACAATTGCATGTGCAGCATTTTTTTGTTTAGAAAAACACATTAATATACCACAAAGGTTTTTATGCTTTAAGCTTTCTTGATTTTACCGCAAAGAACCTTAAAAGAAGCAAAACAATTGGGGACTTGTCCGGGATTTGCACTGAAGTACAATTGCAATTTTTTTCTCTGGTGTGTTCTGTTACTTGTGTTGGGAAAAATGCTGTGTAAGCTGTTTAGGAAAAATGCAGAGATTTATGGCATCCAGAAGGAGATGTGCAATCTGTCTACCTGGGCCAGAGATAGACAGCAGATGGCTATTGCAAGAGGGCTTGCTATGGGGCTTGCTATATATTCTTGTCTTTTGAACAGAGCTTGGGGTGATGGAGTCTTCATTTTTTTCCTCAGATTTTAGTCTTAAAAGTTGTGGGTTTAGTAAGAAAGATCCTACTTTTAGAGCACTTTGGTCACAGCCACCATTTGATGCAGTTTGGCGGGCGGTGGGACACACTTATGCCGCGTACACACGATCGGAATTCCGGCCAGAAAATGACAGATGAGAGCTTTTCATCGGAAAATGCGACCGTGTATGTATGCTCCATCGGAATTTAGCTGTCCGAATTTCCGCCAGCCAAAAATTGACAGCATGTTCTCAATTTTCCCGATGGAAAAACTTTCGGTAATTCCGATCGTGTGTATGCAATTCCGACACGCCAAAAATCATGCATGCTCAGATTCAACTACTAGACAGAAACTATTGGCTACTGGCTATTGAACTTCCTTTTTCTAGTCACGTCGTACGTGTTGTACGTCACTGCGTTATAAATAATCGGAATTTGATGAGACCGTGTGTAGGCAAGACAGCTTGAGCCGAATTCCATCGGAATTCCGTCGGGAAAACCATCAGAGCATTTTCCGATGGGAATTCCGATCGTGTGTACGTGGCATTAGGAAAAATACTGAGCAATAGTGATGGACGAACTTCCGACGGGACGTTTCGCGAACGCGAAACGCGAACGGACACAAACGTTCGCGAAAACGACCGTTCGCCGCGGGCTCCATTGACTTCAATGGGAGGCGAATTTCGCAAACCTTTAGGTCGAATTTGCGGCCACGGGGTAATTATTAGGGGGTAGCACGTAGTCCCACCACCTGGACAATAGCATAATACATGTATGAGGTGAATTTGGGATCGATAACTACAAGCATTTTTTTTTTATTTGGGAAATTGTTCTGACAATTCAGGACTATGGAGCTAATGAAGGCAATGGAGGAGAGGGAAGGTCAGGGACCAGGGTAGGCAAACAAGAGGGTGCAGGAGATACAGAGCACTGACAGCAGCACCGTAATACAGAGCACTGACATCAGCACCGTGACATACAGCGCTGACAGCAGCTCCGTGACATACAGCGCTGACAGCAGCTCCGTGACATACAGCGCTGACAGCATCTCCGTGACATACAGCGCTGACAGCAGCTCCGTGACATACAGCGCTGACAGCAGCTCCGTGACATACAGCGCTGACAGCAGCACCGTGACATACAGCGCTGACAGCAGCTCCGTGACATACAGCGCTGACAGCAGCTCCGTGACATACAGCGCTGACAGCAGCTCCGTGACATACAGCACTGACAGCAGCTCCGTGACATACAGCGCTGACAGCAGCTCCGTGACATACAGCGCTGACAGCAGCACCGTGACATACAGCGCTGACAGCAGCTCCGTGACATACAGCGCTGACAGCAGCTCCGTGACATACAGCGCTGACAGCAGCTCCGTGACATACAGCGCTGACAGCAGCTCCGTGACATACAGCGCTGACAGCAGCTCCGTGACATACAGCGCTGACAGCAGCACCGTGACATACAGCGCTGACAGCAGCTCCGTGACATACAGCGCTGACAGCAGCTCCGTGACATACAGCGCTGACAGCAGCTCCGTGACATACAGCACTGACAGCAGCTCCGTGACATACAGCGCTGACAGCAGCTCCGTGACATACAGCGCTGACAGCAGCACCGTGACATACAGCGCTGACAGCAGCTCCGTGACATACAGCGCTGACAGCAGCTCCGTGACATACAGCGCTGACAGCAGCTCCGTGACATACAGCGCTGACAGCAGCTCCGTGACATACAGCGCTGACAGCAGCTCCGTGACATACAGCGCTGACAGCAGCTCCGTGACATACAGCGCTGACAGCAGCTCCGTGACATACAGCGCTGACAGCAGCACCGTGACATACAGCGCTGACAGCAGCTCCGTGACATACAGCGCTGACAGCAGCTCCGTGACATACAGCGCTGACAGCAGCTCCGTGACATACAGCGCTGACAGCAGCTCCGTGACATACAGCGCTGACAGCAGCTCCGTGACATACAGCGCTGACAGCAGCACCGTGACATACAGCGCTGACAGCAGCTCCGTGACATACAGCGCTGACAGCAGCTCCGTGACATACAGCGCTGACAGCAGCTCCGTGACATACAGCGCTGACAGCAGCTCCGTGACATACAGCGCTGACAGCAGCTCCGTGACATACAGCGCTGACAGCAGCTCCGTGACATACAGCGCTGACAGCAGCTCCGTGACATACAGCGCTGACAGCAGCTCCGTGACATACAGCGCTGACAGCAGCTCCGTGACATACAGCGCTGACAGCAGCTCCGTGACATACAGCGCTGACAGCAGCTCCGTGACATACAGCGCTGACAGCAGCACCGTAAGCAGCCCCAGGAGGAAGTCAGCACAGCACAGGGATGGTGTGATCCCCTCATAATAAGAACCCCCAGGAGGAAGTCAGCACAGCACAGGGATGGTGGGAGCCCCTCATAATAAGAACACCCAGGAGGAAGTCAGCACAGCACAGGGATGGTGGGAACCCCTCATAATAAGCAGCCCCAGTAGAAATATGACACCGCTCAACCTCTTCAAAGAGGAGGGTAGGGGCATATAGTACGGTGTGCTTTTTTGGGTCAGGGAAGTGAGCCAAATGAATTAAGAAGGTCTGTGTGCTTGATTCCAAAAATTGTTTATAGACATATACATGGTCTACTGATCACATGTGTTGAATTCCTCCGAGATCCATGCCTCATTCATTTTTAGAAATGTGAGGTAGTTAACACTGTGGTGAGCTAGGCGAGTACGCTTATCGGTCACAATCCCCCCTGCTGCGCTGAACGTCCTTTCGGACAGGACACTGGATGAGGGGCAAGCCAACAGTTCGATTGCAAATTGGGCAAGCTCTGGCCAGAGGTCAAGCCTGCCCACCCAGTAGTCTAGGGGTTCATCACTCCTCAGAGCGTCCACATCGGCCGTTAACCCAATGTAGTCGGACACCTGACGGTCTAGGCGTTCCCTGATGCTGGATCCGGATGACACCTGTCGATGGGTCGGCTGAAAGAATGACCTCATATCCGAAGTCACCAACACATCTTCAAACCGGCCTCTTCTTGCAGGCGCTGTTGGATTGGTACCCGCAAATCCTTCTCTGGGAGTGGGAATTGCTCCTCTGCCAGCGCACGCAAAAGCAGAATGCAGCATTTCTCGAAGCAAGGCCTGGAAGTGCTGCATTCTGACAGCCCTCTGCGACGGCGGTAACATTTCCGCCATTTTGTGTTTGTACCGGGGGTCTAAGTACGTTGCCACCCAGTACTGGTCCTTGACCCTCATGCTTTTTATACGGGGGTCCCTATTAAAACACTGGAGCATGAAGGCCCCCATTTGCACTAAAGTGGAAGCGGTGTGGTGGCCTGGCTCCTGCTCATCATCCAGGATAATGTCGTCCTCTTCATTCTCCTCTCCCCATCCTCGCACAACAGGGATCCCAGAAAGGTTTAAAGCATGCTCTTCTTGCTCCTGCTCATCCGCCCCGGCACCATCCTCCTCTGACTCCTCATCAGACTCCTGTTGTTGACTTGTCTCAGATAGAGTAGCCCCCCCTGGGAATTCATCCAGCATTGCGACTTCCTCATCTTCCCGCTCCTGCTCCTCCACAGCCTGATCAATGACACGACGCAATGCACGCTCCAGAAAGAAGGCATAAGGTACCATGTCACTGATGGCGCCATGGCTGCGACTGACCAGTTTGGTGATCTCCTCAAATGGCCGCAGAAGTCTGCATGTGTCGCGCATGAGCAGCCACTGGCGCGGTGAAAAAAAACCCAGCTCCCCAGAACCGTTTCTTTCGCAGAGTTCATACAGGTAGACGTTAACTGCACGTTTCTGCTGGAGCAGCCTATCAAGCATATAGAAGGTTGAGTTCCATCGCGTCGGGCAATCGCAAATAAGACGTCTGACCGGCAGATGGTGTCGCCGCTGAATGTCAGCAAGGCGAGCCATGGCCGTGTAAGATCTTCTGAAATGGGCCGAGATTTTCCTTGCCTGCCGCAAGATGTCCTGGACCCCAGGGTATTTGACAAGGAATCGCTGCACGACCAAGTTTAAGACGTGTGCCATGCACGGCACGTGCGTGATTTTGCCCTGTTTCAATGCGCTAAGCAGATTGGCACCGTTGTCACACACCACTTTACCAACTGTCAAATTGAGCGGTGTTAGCCACTCATCTGCCTGTGAACGCAAAGCTGAAAGGAGTGCCGGGCCAGTGTGGCTCTTTGCTTCCAGGCACAACAGACGCAGCACGGCATGGCAACGTCTCACCTGGCATGTGGAATAGGTTCTGGGGAGCTTGGGCGGTGCAGTGGAAGAGACGCTAGCAGCGGAAAAGGAGGAGGCAGCTGAGGAGGAGAGGGAGGAGGATGGAGTAGGAGGAGGAGAAGAAGAGTCAGGCCTGCATGCAATCCGTGGCGGTAAAACCAAATCTACACGGGTGCCACGGGTTACATGCTTGACGGCCGTCAGAAGGTTCACCCAGTGGGCAGTAAAACTGATATACCTTCCCTGCCCGTGTTTGCTAGACCACGTGTCTGTGGTCAGATGTATCTTGGCACCGACACTGTGTGCCAGAGATACATTCACTTGCCGCTGAACATGGCCATATAGCTCTGGGATGCCCTTCTCTGAGAAATACTTCCTTCCTGGGACCTTCCATTGTGGTGTTCCAATGGCCACAAATTTGCGAAAGGCCTCCGAGTCCACCAGTTTATATGGCAGTAGTTGGCGGGCTATGAGTTCTGACAAGCCAGCCGCCAACCGTTGGGCAAGAGGGTTATCCGGCGTCATCATTTTTTTACGCTCAAACATTAGGCCCACGGAAGCCTGCCTTTTTGCAGAAAAATGTGAGCTTGGCGTGATGGAAGGTGGAGTGGAGGACAATTGTGAGGAGAGAGGAGAAGGAGAAGTAGAAGACGAGGCTGGACGGTGAGAGCCTGCAGTGTGGCTTTGTGTGTTCCGTTGCTCCCACTGGGCTCGGTGATGGCTGCTCATGTGCCTTCTTAAGGCGGTCGTCCCTAGGTGAGTATTGGGCTTACCGCGACTAACGCGTTGACTGCAAAGATTGCAGATGGCAACGCTATTGTCAGCAGCGGACACGTTAAAAAAAGCCCACACTGCGGAGCCATGTGCCGGTGTCCTGGGAGCGCCAGATGTGACCGTACATGGTCGATGACTCGCTCCTGATACATTTGCAGTCTGCTTTGTCCCTGCTGTGCAATGTAAGTCATTGCTGCTTCTCCTCCCTATCTGCTGGTCCATATCTCCCTCTGAACTCCCCTCCTCTTCCTCTCTTGTGGGCACCCACGTGACATCACTAGACACGTCATCATCAACGTCACCTTCCCCACCGCTATAAGTAGAGTAGGCAGCAACACCGGGGACCAACCTCCTCCTTGGGCTGATCTGGGTACTGGCGTCAGACTGCTGAGTAGCGCTTGTTGCTACCTCCTCTTCCTGATCCAATACCAAGAGTGGCTGCGCATCAGAAATGTCCTCTTGATATGGATCGGAAAATAATTCCAGTGACTCAAGCGGAAGGTATGTGGTGGTGGTGGTGGTGGTCGTGTTGTTGGTGGTAGTGTCTTTGGGGGTGCACATAGCAGAGAGTGAAGAAGAGGGTGCAGATCGAGAGGATGAGGAGGGTGCAGAAGAGTAAGGCTGAGCGAGCCACTCAACCAAGTCTGGTGCATCCTTTAAAGTAATTGAACGCACCTTCTGCAACTTCCCACTTTGGCTCAAGCCTGTTGCTCCTGCCCTACCCCTACCACCCCTGCGGAAGGGCCTGCCTCTTCCTCTGCATGTCATTTTTTAAATGACCCTGTGACAAAACTCTTAGTCCCTATACCGCTGAAGGACTGCTGCAGTATAGGTGAGCGGTCAGCAGTGGTGCACGTCAACCCTATCTATTGTGGACCTATAGCGGTCCTTACAGAACAGCAGACTGTACCGCACTCAAGCCTATGTACCGTAGCACCCTATACCAAGTTACCAGTCCTTATAAGAACTTTTGTGGACCAAGCAGGTTGTGTATTAGTGTTTAGCAGACTGTACGTCAGTCCCTATACCGCTGAAGGACTGCTGCAGTATAGGGCAGCGGTCAGCAGTGGTGCACGTCAACCCTATCTATTGTGGACCGATAGCGGTCCTTACAGAACAGCAGACTGTACCGCACTCAAGCCTATGTACCGTAGCACCCTATACCAAGTTACCAGTCCTTATAAGAACTTTTGTGGACCAAGCAGGTTGTGTATTAGTGTTTAGCAGACTGTACGTCAGTCCCTATACCGCTGAAGGACTGCTGCAGTATAGGGCAGCGGTCAGCAGTGGTGCACGTCAACCCTATCTATTGTGGACCTATAGCGGTCCTTACAGAACAGCAGACTGTACCGCACTCAAGCCTATGTACCGTAGCACCCTATACCAAGTTACCAGTCCTTATAAGAACTTTTGTGGACCAAGCAGGTTGTGTATTAGTGTTTAGCAGACTGTACGTCAGTCCCTATACCGCTGAAGGACTGCTGCAGTATAGGGCAGCGGTCAGCAGTAGTGCACGGCAACCCTATGTATTGTGGACCGATAGAGGTCCTTACAGAACAGCAGACTGTAACGCACTCAGGCCTATGTACCGTAGCACCCTATACCAAGTTACCAGTCCTTATAAGAACTTTTGTGGACCAAGCAGGTTGTGTGTTAGTGATTAGCAGACTGTACGTCAGTCCCTATACCAATGAAGGACTGCTGCAGTATAGGGCAGCGGTCAGCAGTAGTGCACGGCAACCCTATGTATTGTGGACCGATAGCGGTCCTTACAGAACAGCAGACTGTACCGCACCCAAGCCTATGTACCGTAGCACCCTAGACAGACCAAGTTACCAGTCCTGATAAAGAGCTTTGTGGAACAAGTGAGTTGTGAATGATTAGCAGACTGCAGCAGAAGGGCAGCAGTCAAGTATAATATTCTTTCTATATTTGGAAGAAAGAATATTATACGTGTACAAGCCTATTACCGTACCACTGATACCAGTCCTGAAAAGAACCTTTGTGGAACTAATAGTAACAGCAAGTCTTTAAAATTATCCTCACTGCCTGACACACTGCTTCCTGCCTGTCCCTATACAAATTGGCAAAAAAGAGTAGGCTGGAACGATTAGCTGGAACAGCTCTTTTGTGGACCTGATAGTAACAGCTAATGATGATGATGATGATGATGATGAAGAAAGACTAATCTGGCTGAGCTGTCCCTAAAATAGCAGCATACAGCGCTCTGTCCCTTTATCTAAACTGACAAAAGAAACTCAGGCTGCTGACCTAACACCTATACCAGTCCTGAAAAGAACTTTTGTGTACCAAATAGCTAGCGTTTTCTCTGTCCCTACTCCACACAGGATCCTTTCCCTACAGTGACAGAAGAAAGAATGTAAAATGGCCACCGGATCGGGTGTATTTATAGGTTAGGGGGAATGTCCAAGTGTCCATGAGCTGTCATGTCTCAATTGGTTGTCCTGTAACACATGATAAACGTGTCACGAAAGGTTAAAGTTCTTGTATACATTAAACACGTAAGTCCGCCGGGGCGAACGACGGAAAAAGGCGTTCGAACCCGCGGACGGCGAAAGTCGGAAATTCGCCGCGAAACGACCGCCGGGCGAACCGTTCGGCCATCACTACTGAGCAATTATTACATCACTACATATATAGATATATATGATGAATATATATATATATATAGATACATACACACACAGTATCTCACAAAAGTGAGTACACGCCTCACATTTTTGTAAATATTTTATTATATCTTTTCATGTGACAAAACTGAAGAAATTACACTTCGCTACAATGTAAAGTATTGAGTGCACAGCTTGCATAACAGTGTAAATTTGCTGCCCCCTCAAAACAACTCAACACACAGCCATTAATATCTAAACCACTGGCAACAAAATTGAGTACACCTCTAAGCGAAAATGTCCAAATTGGGCCCAAAGTGTCAATATTTTGTGTGGCCACCATTATTTTCCAGCGCTGCCTTAACCCTTTTGGGCATGGAGTTCACCAGAGTTTCACAGGTTGCTACTGGAGTCATCTTCCACTCATCCATGATGACATCACTGAGTTGGTGGATGTTAGAGACCTTGTGCTGCTCCATCTTCCATTTGAGGATGCCCCACAGATGCTCAATAGTGTTTATGTATGGAGACATGCTTAGCCAGTCTATCTCCTTTACCCTCAGCTTCTTTAGCGGCCCAGTCTACGAAGGGAGAGGATCATGCTCTGCTTCAGTATGTCACAGTACATGTTGGCATTCATGGTTCCCTCAATGAACTGCACCTCTCGAGTGCAGGCAGCAGTCATGGAGCCCCAGATCATAACACTCTCACCACCATGCTTGACTGCAGACAACACACACTTGTCTTTGTATTCCTCACCTGGTTGCTGCCACACACACTTGACACCATCTGAACCAAATAAGTTTATCTTGGTCTCCTCAGACCACAGGACATGGTTCCAGTAATCCATGTCCTTAGTCCTCTTGCCTTCAGCAAACTGTTTGCAGTCTGACCCCCCACCCCTTCCACCTCTGCAGCAATACTGGCAGCACTCATATGTCTATTTCCCAAAGACACCCTCTGGATATGAAGCTGAGCATGTGCACACGACTTATTTGGTCGATCATGGCAAGGCCTGTTCTGAGTAGAACCTGTCCTGTTAAACCACTGTATGGTCTTGGCCACCATGCTACAGATCAGTTTCAGGGTCTTGGCAGTCTTCTTATAGCCTATGCCAGTGATGACAAACCTTGGTACCTTAGTGTCAGGAACCATGAAACAGACTGAGACAGAAGTACAATCAAATCACACTTGTTTATTAATAATAAAAATAAAAAGTTAAATAGAAAAAAGCGTAGTCAAGCATAGCCAGAGTCCAGTAGCCAGATCGGGTAGTCAGCCAGTCCAAAGTTCATAAACCAGATCGGGTAATCAGCCAGTCCAGAAGTCAGGGATCCAAGGAGAGCAACTGCAAGCAGGATAAGACGCCAGGAGGGATGTCAGCAAGCCAGTCTTGAAACAAACAGCAGGAGATGGTTCCTTGTGATGTGACCAACGTGAAGGCAATGGAGAAATGAGCTGGAAGGCTTTAAATAGGCAGGTCAGATGAGCATCATTGGGAACAGCTGGTAACTGTGGAGAGAGAAGAGAGCTGACAATTAGCCGACAGCTGAGCGGCCATCCCAGAGGAGGAAGGGCTAAGCCAGCCCTGACACCAAGATGTTTTGAAACTACCTTTCCCATGATATTCAACTACATTGCAGAGTGCACGAGCATCATGGGAAATGTAGTTCCAAAACATCTGGGGTGCCAAGGTTTGCCATCACTGGCCTATGCCATCTTTATGTAGAGCAACAATTCTTTTTTTCAGATCCTCAGAGAGTTCTTTGCCATGAGGTGCCATATTGAACTTCCAGTGACCAGTATGAGAGAGTGAGAGCAATAACACCAAATTTAACACACCTGCTCCACATTCACGCCTGAAACCTTATACCGCTAGTAAGTCACATCACATTGGGGAGGGAAAATGGCTCATTGGGCCCAATTTGGATATTTTCACTTAGGGGAGTACTCAGTTTTGTTGCCAGCGGTTTAGACATTAATGGCTGTGTGTTGAGTTCATTTGAGGGGACAGCAATTTTACACTGTTATACAAGCTGTACACTCACTACTTTACATTGTAGCAAAGTGTAATTTCTTCAGTGTTGTCACATTAAAAGATATAATAAAATAATTACAAAAATGTGTGCATAACTGTGCAGCCCCACCAGGTCACTATTACTATGGAACTGGCAGCTGAGAGAAAAAATGAAAAAAAAAAGATCCAGCTGATACCTTTGTTAGGGTCCTGTTTGCATTGCAGCACTGCTACCGACATAATAATGTTAGCACAAAAGGGTTAACATTCTTATGCTGGCCATACACTACGATTTTCAGCCAATTCCTGAAGAACCATCCAAAATTCTCTTAATCAGGTCCTTCACACCCAGCATCCTTTGTCAGCCAAAACAGCAGCTTTTGACTGTCAAGACACAGTAGCCACAGTGGGTGATTCATCCATCCATGCTGTGTATCCATGCGTATTTAAAAATAAAATCTATATCTATATTATCAGCTTTATATGGGAGAGCTTCTTTACAGTAAGGGCTGTGAAAGCATGGTATAGATTTCCTAAGGTGATAGCTGTACCAGCTCTGTAGATCAAAAAAAAAGGCAGCTTGTGGATGTGAATGCATAAACATAACTTTGCTAAAATCTGAGTCTGTTTCTAAATGCAGAGAGCATAACAAGTATTTAGTATTTATAGTTAATAACACTGTAGAATATTGATCTACTAAGTTATTGAATCTAGGAGATCAGGAATATTTTTTTTCCCTGTTAGAACAAATTTAATCATTCTATATAATGGCTTATTTTTATTTTGCCTTTTTCTGGATCAACTGCTAGTTTAGGGTTTTGAGAATGCAGCTTTTTCATTTACTTTTGTCTTTTTTAACTCAATAGATTTTTTTTTTTGTCTGACTATAAAACAGCACTGACTACACAGGGCTTATGCAATTATCAGCCACATTAGAATCCAACTAAATGTTTTTATAAAACACTCTAATTGCAATATTTAGAGATTGAAGTTTCTAAAAGCATTTTCAAAGCCCATGAATTTATTTATTACAGTACCGCCACTTAACAGGTCACATGTTACCATCAAAATAATAATTCTGTCTTTGTACAGAGCACCTCTATTGTTGTTTAACTAGTGTTTTTTTTTTTTTAAAGTGGTAGCGAAAACCTTTACTCTAGCCATGGGTCTATGAGCTATGGTGTTGGGGAGAGCAATCTTATTCCAATTCCAGCACTTTTATGCTATGAACTGTGCCTCCTGGTTTCTCTATTTGGCAAGCATTCTCTATGGTCCAGGGAACAGAGTCCTGGCTATCACAAAAGAAGCAATGGTAGAGGTAGACCAAACCTTTGACAGTATTAAAGACCTGACTGTGGCTTAAAGGGGCCCTGTCACCAGACCATTCATTTTAAAAATAATCTTCCGATAATATTTATTGTATTTTATAAATGCTATTTACCTGTAGATGCTTCCCCTGTGTAGACACCCAAAAGCCCTGAAACTGCTTCTAGATGCCACCATCTTGGATGTGATGTCAGCAGTTCCTGTAGACTAGGAGTTGTCATTTAAATTAAACCTTATAAAATTCCCCTTCACTCCCCCTACAGCTGAATAAAAGGTTATCTATAAAGGTGAAGGGAGGGATGGAGAAGCTGGCCCAGTACATACAAGGTCATTTTTATAAGTAGAGCTTCTGGCAAAAACAAAATTATAAAAATAAGTAGCTCATTAAAAGATAAAATAACAAAAGCAATGTAGTCCCTTTCATGGAATTAAAGAGGTAGTAAACCCGCTGATTTTTATTTTTTTATTTTTTGACCTGCAAAGGAAAAAGCATAATGAGCTAGTCTGCACTGCATACTAGCTCATTATGAAATACTTACCTTAGAACGAAGCCCCGATATCTGGCCCGATCCACGCCGAGGGAGCTGACATGTTCCCTCGGCATGTCTTCCAGGTATCGTGGCTCTGGCGCTGTGAGTGGCCGGAGCAGCGATATCGTCACTCCCGCGCATGCGAGCGGGAGATTTCTTTCTGGCAGGGTCCGTCGTCTGCTGGACTTTCAGCTCTCTGTGCAGTCAGCGGCGCATTACAAGGGGAATATCTCCTAAACCATACAGGTTTAGGAGATATTTTTTTTACCTACAGGTAAGCCTTATTATAGGCTTTCCTGTAGGAAAAAGTTATAAAAATGACTATACAACCACTTTAAGTAGTGGATGTGTATGGATTACTTTTGTAGAATAAGAATATCGTTTAGTATCACTTTAAACACTTTAAAGCACTACTCTACCCAAACTAAAAAAAATAAAAAGGTTTAAGTAGAACTCTACTTTAAGGCTTGGTTTACATATATGCAAATGGGATTTGTTTTGTATCGCATCCAATTTGCATGACATGTAGCCAGTTTACAAATGTCCAGGTCAGCAACAGTCCATTTTTAAAATGAGTCCTGTATGCTTTTCAGTCTGGTTCAGGTATGATTTCAAGTAAAAATTCGCACCTGAATCACACCTGAATCGGTTACTGAAAACCGCACCGCGACATTTAGAAATCGCAATGAAACCTTACCTGGACATATGTAAACTGGCTCTAAGGAACTTACAGGACCTTGTACTTTGGGTGGCAGAAATTCAAATGCACTTTTTCATTTTAACCCCTAGGCTGGGTGCTATTAGACACCTATGTCCCTTAGCAGAACTGTGTATGTAGTGAGTGTATGGGGAAGAGGAATCACAAGATTCTCAGCAGTCTATGCAAAACTGAAACATGATGTTCTTACATAAATGGCATGCTATTTCCAATAGCAAATCTTGGCATAAACAGTTGAACAGTTGGGCAAGAATAGTATATATATTAAGCATAAATATATTCAAGGACACTTAGGGGTTTATTTACTAAAGGAAAATCCACTTTGCACTGCAAGTGCACTTGAAAGTAAAGTCGCTGTAGATCAAAAAACAGCATTTTAGCTTGCATATGATTGGATGATAAAATCAGCAGAGCTTCCACTTATTTCATATCTACCACTTAGATTTAGAGCAACTGCACTTCCAAGTGCACTTTCAGAGCAACGAGGATTTACCTTTTTACTGTATATCTGGCCTTGAAATATGAGATATATGCAGGGGCGGGCTGGGCCGGGGGGCAGAGATGCAATTGTCCCCTGGGCTGCTCTCATATGCTCTACAAAGGCCGCTGTGTCGCCAGCTCAGAACTGCACATGCGCAGTTTTTGAGCTGGCCGAGTGCGGCATCTCTATTCAGTACTGTGAGCCGGGGATGTCTCAGGGCCGACAGTCTGTGTTACAGAACACAGCCCCGCCCAGCCCCGCCTAGCCCCTCCCTCCTCCACACGAATGGCTGGCAGAGGCTGGACCTGCTCTTTCTTTCCCCGCCCACACTCCGGGCAGCCTGTGTGCTGTCTGTGAAGAGGATGTGTGGGCGGGAAAGTTAAATCTGAGCAGTCGGCTTGAATACAGTGAGGCTCCTGGGAGGCTGAGAAAGCCCAAGTAAGTGAACCTCTCCTCCCTCCCCCCTCTGCAGCTAAAGAGTTTTTTTCCTAGCAGTCTGTGACACTACATTGCTTGCCCTCTTAGGTGGTATTATGTGGGCTCACACTGGCATGCTGCGGTTTGGCTGCAGTGCTGGTGTACTGGCAGTCTTCCTGCATGTTACCCCTGGTCCCATAGAGGTTGCACATTTTGCTGCATGTTCTGAAAGTGCACAAAACGTTCTACATGCTGCATCTTTGGTGCACTTCAAGAAAATGCAGCAAAAATGTGCAACCTAAAAGAAGTCTGAGGGACCATGGTTATGTAAAACTGCCAGTACACCAGTGTGAGCCCAAAGGCTTGTATTCACTTGCAGCAGGCACTGCCACTCCACTGAAAAGTGACAGAGAAGGTGATATTACATTTCCTCCCTGCCTGTTTTAACCCCCTAAATGCCAGTGTCAAGCGGTCTCTCTCTCTGTACAGGCAGTGTCAAGCGGTCTCTCTCTCTGTACAGGCAGTGTCAAGTGGTCTCTCTCTCTGTACAGGCAGTGTCAAGCGGTCTCTCTCTCTGTACAGGCAGTGTCAAGCGGTCTCTCTCTCTCTCTGTGCAGGCAGTGTCAAGCGGTCTCTCTCTGGCTCTGTGCAGGCAGTGCCAAGTGGCCTCTCTCTGGCTCTGTGCAGGCAGTGCCAAGTGGCCTCTCTCTGGCTCTGTGCAGGCAGTGCCAAGTGGCCTCTCTCTGTCTCTGTGCAGGCAATGCCAATTGGTCTCTCTCTGTGCAGGCAGTGCCAAGTGGCCTCTCTCTCTCTCTGTGCAGGCAGTGCCAAGTGGCCTCTCTCTGGCTCTGTGCAGGCAGTGCCAAGTGGCCCCTCTCTGTCTCTGTGCAGGCAGTGCCAAGTGGCCCCTCTCTGTCTCTGTGCAGGCAGTGCCAAGTGACCTCTCTCCCTGTCTCTGTGCAGGCAGTGCCAAGTGGCCTCTCTCTCTCTCTCTGTGCAGGCAGTGCCAAGTGGCCTCTCTCTCTGTGCAGGCAGTGCCAAGTGGCCTCTCTCTGTGCAGGCAGTGCCAGGTGGCCTCTCTCTCTGTGCAGGCAGTGCCAGGCGGCGTCTCTCTGTCTCTGTGCAGGCAGTGCCAAGTGGCCTCTCTCTGTCTCTGTGCAGGCAGTGCCAAGTGGTCCCTCTCTGTCTCTGTGCAGGCAGTGCCAAGTGACCTCTCTCCCTGTCTCTGTGCAGGCAGTGCCAAGTGGCCTCTCTCTCTGTGCAGGCAGTGCCAAGTGGCCTCTCTCTGTGCAGGCAGTGCCAAGTGGCCTCTCTCTCTGTGCAGGCAGTGCCAGGCGGCGTCTCTCTGTCTCTGTGCAGGCAGTGCCAAGTGGCATCTCTCTATCTCTGTGCAGGCAGTGCCAATTGCCTCTCTCTGTCTATGTGCAGGCAGTGCCAAGTGGCCTCTCTCTGTCTCTGTGCAGACAGTGCCAAGTGGCCTCTCTCTGTCTCTGTGCAGGCAGTGCCAAGTGGCCTCTCTCTGTCTCTGTGCAGGCAGTGCCAAGTGGCCTCTCTCTGGCTCTGTGCAGGCAGTGCCAAGTGGCCCCTCTCTGTCTCTGTGCAGGCAGTGCCAAGTGGCCCCTCTCTGTCTCTGTGCAGGCAGTGCCAAGTGGCCTCTCTCTGTCTCCATGCAGGCAGTGCCAAGTGGCCTCTCTCTCTCTCTGTGCAGGCAGTGCCAAGTGGCCCCTCTCTCTCTCTGTGCAGGCAGTGCCAAGTGGCCTCTCTCTGTGCAGCCAGTGCCAGGTGGCCTCTCTCTCTGTGCAGGCAGTGCCAGGTGGCCTATCTCTGTCTCTGTGCAGGCAGTGCCAAGTGGCCTATCTCTGTCTCTGTGCAGGCAGTGCCAAGTGGCCTCTCTCTGTCTATGTGCAGGCAGTGCCAAGTGGCCTCTCTCTGTCTCTGTGCAGGCAGTGCCAAGTGGCCTCTCTCTGTCTCTGTGCAGGCAGTGTCAAGTGGCCTCTCTCTGTCTCTGTGCAGGCAGTGCCAAGTGGCCTCTCTCTGGCGGAGTGCCAAGTGGCCCCTCTCTGTCTCTGTGCAGGCAGTGCCAAGTGGCCCCTCTCTGTCTCGGTGCAGGCAGTGCCAAGTGGCCCCTCTCTGTCTCTGTGCAGGCAGTGCCAAGTGGCCTCTCTCTGTCTCTGTGCAGGCAGTGCCAAGTGGCCTCTCTCTGTGCAGGCAGTGCCAAATGGCCTCTCTCTGTCTCTGTGCAGGCAGTGCCAAGTGGCCTCTCTCTGTGAAGGCAGTGCCAGGTGGCCTCTCTCTCTGTGTGCAGGCAGTGCCAGGTGGCCTCTCTGTCTCTGTGCAGGCAGTGCCAAGTGGCCTCTCTCTGTCTCTGTGCAGGCAGTGCCAAGTGGCCTCTCTCTGTCTCTGTGCAGGCAGTGCCAAGTGGCCCCTCTCTGTCTCTGTGCAGGCAGTGCCAAGTGGCCCCTTTCTGTCTCTGTGCAGGCAGTGCCAAGTGGCCCCTCTCTGTCTCTGTGCAGGCAGCGCCAAGTGGCCTCTCTCTGTCTCTGTGCAGGCAGTGCCAAGTGGCCTCTCTCTGTGCAGGCAGTGCCAAGTGGCCTCTCTCTGTCTCTGTGCAGGCAGTGCCAAGTGGCCTCTCTCTGTGAAGGAAGTACCAGGTGGCCTCTCTCTCTGTGTGCAGGCAGTGCCAGGTGGCCTCTCTCTCTCTGTGCAGGCAATGCCAAGTGGCCTCTCTCTGTCTCTGTGCAGGCAGTGCCAAGTGGCCTCTCTCTGTCTCTGTGCAGGCAGTGCCAAGTGGCCTCTCTCTGGCTCTGTGCAGGCAGTGCCAAGTGGCCTCTCTCTGGCTCTGTGCAGGCAGTGCCAAGTGGCCTCTCTCTGTCTCTGTGCAGGCAGTGCCAAGTGGCCTCTCTCTGTCTCTGTGCAGGCAGTGCCAAGTGGCCTCTCTCTGTCTCTGTGCAGGCAGTGCCAAGTGGCCTCTCTCTGTCTCTGTGCAGGCAGTGCCAAGTGGCCTCTCTCTGTCTCTGTGCAGGCAGTGCCATGTGGCCTCTCTCTTTCTCTGTGCAGGCAGTGCCAAGTGGCCTCTCTCTGTCTCTGTGCAGGCAGTGCCAAGTGGCCTCTCTCTCTTTCTGTGCAGTCAGTGCCAAGTGGCCTCTCTCTCTCTGTGTGCAGGCAGTGTCAAGCATTCTCTCTCTCTCTCTCTCTCTCTCTCTCGCCCCCCCCCCTTCAGTGGTTCAATGGGCCACTTTACTGGACTTGCCCCCAGGCCTAAGGCTGCCAGCCCTCCCCTGGATATGAGTGTTCAGAGAACAGTGTATAATTAATTAATATATATATATGGCTGATATATTTTACTTTTAATAGTACACAGATGAATTCATTGTATGAAATAACTTGATTTCATATGTGAATTTCAGTAATTGTATTATCTGTAAAAGCCACTACAAGTACTGACATGTAATTTGTGCAAACCATTCATGATTCAGATAACAGGCCAGAAATATGATATTGTATGTACATAATCTATCTCAACAGAGTCCCTCCTTGCAAGCTGCACTGCTCTGCTAACTATGCATTTCACGGGCTCGCTTGGTTGCGATCGATTGTTCCACTGGGAGTATTTACATGTAATAAACTTAAGACTTTAGTCTTCACAATGGGGAAAGAGCTGGAGCAGGGAATAGCCAGGAATTTCTATGAGTACATGGATTAAAAGCTCAGCAGGCCCACGTCAGAGGCTGCTCGCCTGCAGCTGCTATTGTGCTATTGTGCGTTTGTTAGAAATTGTGTGATCTCCTCACAAAGCTGATTTATGTTCATCCACCTAATCTACAAAAATCCGTCCACTGGTCACAAGACTCCGTGCTCTGGCTCTCCAAACATGCATGTTAAGGTTTTGTTGGTTGTTATTTTCCTGTATAGTCTTAGTGCCAAATGGGAAGAGGCACTGGACAGAAGACAGGACAGGAATTTGTGTATCTTTAACAAATTGCTCAGTTCTCTGTGTTTTTCTGCCATTCCAAAATACCAATAAGATATTCTGCAATTAATTGCTTCTAGTCAATACCAATACATTCAAGGCCATGACTGCCACTAATGAAGAGGTCTTCCTTCATCACCTCCAGACCTCCTACTAGTAGTACTTTTAGTGTACACATAGATTAGGATTTTTTCACAACACATAAAAATTGTTCATTCTATTAAGCATGGAAGCAAAGGATGTCCTCTTATAAAACAAGAAATGGCCTTGGGTAGTAAGCCCTGTGTATCTTAAGGGTTGGCTGCAGGGGACTCCCTGTTAAAAAGAGAAAGTTCCTATGGATTGGCCAGGTGCTAAGTTTAGAATGATAAAGGATGAGTGAAAATGGAAGTTTTTACTTCAAAATTCCAGTGAAATTTCACTATTCCATGAAATGCATTCAGTCAGTGCAGAAATGAAATGAAGGTGGTCTTAAGGGCGCAATAGGTTTAAGATGGGGTTAGGGGAAGTCTCCTGAAGCCTAAAATGCACCTAGAAAAAAGTGCAATGGTAGCTGTCAAGAAAGCCATCAACAGTGCTATGGTTTGGTTAATAGGCAAAAAGTCATCTTAGTGACATGGCTTTGTTTATCAACCATGCCATATCATACAGTGATGCGGTGTGGCTTTGTTTACAAACAAAAGGCAATTGAGAATTGATTGTTTTTAAGCTTGTTTCAAATAGCAATTTCATTTGGCAAAATAAAAGCTTAATTTTTATGAAATTTCAGCTATGGGGAAATTGCCGTATTAGTGGCAAACTCACGTTCCACACAATAGTTTACTCATCCCTAATGCTGATAATTAACACTGAAAAAAGCTTTTTCCTTCTTTCCTAATTTTTTTTCTGTTTCAAAATATTTTTAAAATTTTTTAGAATTTTTTAATAATTTACTGGTAAGAAACCAGTGGAACAGAATAGTACGTAGTCATTGTGTGGCATATAAAATGACATTATAAGTAGAAAGCCACACAACACTATCATTTAGCACAATGGGATAGTTAACCTGTTGCAGCACCCAGAATGTGCACTACAAATAGTGTTCACAGAGATATTTCATTTTAGAACTGGGATTGGGCAAATAGTTTAAGGGGCGACACAAACCCAGAGGTCCCTCTCTCCACATTTCTTAATTGAAAAAGCTTCCATTTAGCCTGGTATTGATGTTTATAGGCTGTAGTCACTGGGACTACGCTAAAGTTCCTTACCTAGATTGCGGGATGTAAATTAGTAGCCAACGTTTCTACTGTGGTCAGAGTTAAAACTTTGTAATCTTATAGCTCTAGTCGCAAATCTTATTTTAATCCTGCAATCAGATTTAATTGATTTAAACCATGGGTGAACCTCAATGTCACTCAGTGTCTTGAATTAACTACTTCAGCCCCTTAATGACCAGGCCATTTTTTTGCGATCCTGCACTGCGTTGTTTTAACTGACAATTGCGATAGTTGTACCCAAACAAAATCGATGTGCTTTTTTTCCCACAAATAAAGCTTTCTTTTTTGGTGGTATTTGATCACCTCTGTGCTTTTTATTTTCTGTGCTATAAACACAAAAAGAACATTTTGAAAAAAAACTATATTTTTTACTTTCTGCTATAATACATATCTAAAAAAAATATATTAAAAAACTATTATTCATGAGTTTAAGCCAATATGTATTCTGTCTGCTACATATTTTTTGGTAAAAAAAAATCACAAAAAGCGTTTATTGATTGGTTTGCGCAAAAGTTATAGTGTCTACAAAATAGGAGATAAGGATTTTTACATTTTTTTATTGTTTTTAGTGGTAATGGCGGCTATCTGCGATTTTTAGGACTGCGACACTGTGGCAAATCTGACCCCCAAGTGCGACTTTTTTTGGGGACCAGTGACATTATTACAGTGATCAGTGCTAAAAAAAATGCACTGTTCAATGTATAAATGACAATGGCAGGAAAGGGGTTAACATTAGGGGGTGATCAAGGGGTTAACTGTCTTCCCTGGGGATGTTCTAACTGTGTGGGGGATGGATTTACTAGGACAACACAGAGATTGATGTTCCTGATTACTAGGAACAACAGCTCTCAGTAATGTCCCCTGTAAGCCCTTGTACACATGGTTGGACATTCCGATGGACAATGTCCAATAGGATCGTGTTGTCGGATAATCCCACAGTGTGTGGGCTCCATCAGACTGTTTCCGTCGGAGTATCCGACAGACCAAGTTTTCCAGCTGGGCTATAAAATTTTCCGACAACATGATCCGATCGGACTTTGTCCGATCATGTGTAGAGAATTCTGATCGGACAAAGTGCCACGCATGCTCAGATCAAATTCCAAGACCGAAGCTATTGGCTACTAACCTGAATGTAGTCCCGTCCTAACGAAATAATGGCATCACGTTAAGCACGATCGGCTTTTCTGACAACTTTGTGCGACTGTGTGTATGCAACAGTTTTGGACAAAATCCGTCGGACAAAATCCGTCTGAGAAAATCCGATGGATTTGGTTGTCGGAATGTCCGACCGTGTGTACAAGGGCTAAGAATGGGGATCCGCCTTTTTTGCATAGGTAGATCCCAAATCTGCCTCTTGGACATCAAATATGGTATACCCGCACACGCGCTCCTGCAGAGCACGGTGGACACATGCACGGACCGACGTATAGTTCCGTCGGTTTGTGCAGCCGAGCCACCTTGCCGCAATATATATGTGGAAGGTGGTTGGCAAGTGGTTAAAGTGATTGTGAACGATCATCTTGTAAAAAAACCCATTCAGTTTAAAATAGAAATGAAAGACAAAATATTTTTGTATAGATATAAAAAAATATATAAATACCCTTTTTTCCCTTTTTTATAAGTGATCACAATCCCTCTGTTCTTAGTTGCATAAGAGCTGAGGGAGGAGAAGCAGCAGTGTGAAACCTGCTTGGTGTGGTCAGTTTTTAAAAAGAAAGCAATGAGACTAGCAGGAATACCAAGGATTTCACACAAAGGAAGCAATGCAAAGAGATCAGGAGACTTTCTCATACAAGTACATTTTGCAGCAGCCACATGTCAGAAATATGAAGTGTTGGCGTAACAAACTCTTTAAATTGTGAACATGTTTTTTATTCACATATTTCCTCTTTTAATTCTGAAACAAGCAGGAGACCCCTAGACATCATCAGTGAAAATATACTTCATTTGTCCTATACAAAAGTGTGAAAAGACGTGTTCTTGGATTGAACTATAAAATGAGGGACTAATACACCACTTTAAGCAATGGGGGTTATTTACTAAAGGAAAATCCACTTTGCACTGCAAGTGCACTTGGAAGTAACGTCGCTGTAGATCCGAGGGGGATATGCAAGGAAAATAAAAATACAGCATTTAGCTTGCACATGATTGGATGATAAAATCAACAGAGCTTCCCCTCATTTCAGATCCACTCCTCAGATTTACAGCAACTGCACTTCCAAGTGCACTTTCAGTGCAATTTCAAGTGCACTTTACACTTGTAGTTTGCATTTATAGTGCAAAGTGGATTTGCCTTTAGTAAATTTAGTAAATAACCCCCTAAGTGTACATCTCAGGTCGGCTGTAGCACAGGACCTCATGTCCTCTTCTGCGGCAAACCCTCCACCTTCACCCCTGCTGTCTTCTAGGACATGTGTGTGTCCCAGAAGACGACAGGGCCATTCACAAAGCACCACACGACTCTCGCATGTGCAGTAGGAAATCAGCTGTGAAGCCTGAAGGCTCCATTGCCGGTTTCCCTTAGTTGGGATGGCAGCGCCTGCACTCAATGGACGGATCAGCCTCGGGGAACCAACATTGTGGGCTCCTTGGACAGGTAAGTGCCTTTATTAAAAGTCAGCAGCTACAGTACTTGTAGCTGCTGAGCTGAAAAAACCTTTTTGCTGCTTTTCCTTTATTTAAAACAAAATTGTTTTAAAAAAGGATGACAGGCATTATTTGTTTTTTTATATCATCTCTGCATTTAATTAAAACTGAGCTATACATGAGAAAGAGACTTTATTTTCGTTTGCTTTTCTGCATTTGCTGTTTAAGCTCTCAGCATGTAAGCTATTATATACCGTTTTGAAAGTTTAATTACATTGTAAATATCATGTCTTTGTCATGTCCTTTAAATTTTATATTATAGAATTATAGTTTCTCCTTATGCCTCACACCAGCATCCATTGTGCTGTGTGATTTATTCCCAATTTTCCAATAGTTTGCTAGAATGAAAAATAAAAAAATATATACAAATATCTATATCTATATCTATATATATATATATATATATATATATTTTTTTTTTTTTTTTTTAAAGTACTGATACCCCATACTGTATGCCTGCAAAAACCATACCCCCCAACATTTTGAGATGGGAATGAGGGACACCTACTACCAAACGTATGTAGGCATAGAACACACCCCCTGCCACACCCCCTTAAAGGAGAATTAACCAAAAAATAGGTTAATTAAATCCACAAGGACTTTTTTTTTACCCCCTACTAATTCCTTATATTGGCTTTTAAAATGTACAAATGCAGCAATTTCGAAATTGGATGAAAGGGTTAGCACTGGGAAACACTTTTTGAAAGATAAAAAGTTATATACAACTATATGGATCAGACCAAAATGAGGGACAAATGAGGTGGAATGAGGGACAGAGGGACATTAATCCAAATCAGGGACAGTGCCTCGAAATCAGGGACAGTTGGTAGCTATGAAAAACTGTCCAGTATCCTCTATCCTGTAACTTTTATTTGGCAAGCCAAAACAATTTCTTATACAGTGGGGTATGGCAAAATCCCATGGTGGGTTTTTTATTATGTTTAAATCTCTATTCAGAAGATTACCCTCACTTCCATGTCCTGAGGATCACACCAGAGGTGGGGAGACCCCATCCAACAATGTCAATGAGGGCAATTAATATTAAACAGAAATAATAACTCTCTCACACTCAACTAATAAGTGACTTTTTTTGCTATTTGTGTCCTAGTTTGGTAGGTGTCATCTTATTTCCTGTCCAGACAGTGCAAGCTGGTGTAAATGACCCCTTGTAGTATTGCAACCTTCCTCTTATACAATGCCATATATATTAAAAGTGTTTTATAAAGAATGACCTCTAACTACTGTGTCAGGAGATTTAAGCCAGCCATAGATGGTCCAATCTTGACTCGTGTGCTTTGTGCTTACAATGATTCGCTTTTATTTATGTAAAACCAGGGATTTTTTTTCAATGGGAACATGGGGGAATGCACTGATTGTACTGTATGTACTGGCAAGGGGTGCTTGTTATAACTTCCAAATTCCATACAAATTACTTAGCACCACAAAATGAAACTTGGCTCTGTATTCTCTAAAAGGGGCAGTACTGAGAGGTGGGTGGGGGGTGGAATCAAGAAATGGTGCTCAGAGATAGGTGGGGCGGAGACAAGAATTGACTCAGAAAGGGGGTTTTCCTGCACCTATTCTCTGAAAAAAAGCCCTGTGTAAAACCTTTATCCCAAAAGGAAAAAACTAACTAACTCCTGCAGATGCCTTTATTATAGAACACCAGCAATAAAGGGTAGATATAGGTGGATACTGTGCTGTGCTGGAGGCACACAACACCCACTAACTCCTGCAGATGCCTTTATTATAAAACACCAGCAATAAAGGGTAGATATAGGTGGATACTGTGCTGTGCTGGAGGCACACAACACCCACTAACTCCTGCAGAAGCCTTTATTATAAAACACCAGCAATAAAGGGTAGATATAGGTGAATACTGTGCTGTGCTGGAGGCACACAACACCCACTAACTCCTGCAGATGCCTTTATTATAGAACACTAGCAATAAAGGGTAGATATAGGTGTATACTGTGCTGTGCTGGAGGCACACAACACCCACTAACACCTGCAGATGCCTTTATTATAGAACACCAGCAATAAAGGGAAGATATAGGTGTATACTGGGCTGTGCTGGAGGCACACAACACCAACTAACTCCTGCAGATGACTCAATTAGAGAAGAGCAATATAGGTAGCTACAGGTGTATACTGCGCTGGAGGCACACAACACAAACCTGCAGATGGCAGATGGCTCAATTAGAGAACAGCAACAATGGGTAGATACGGGTGTATTGTGCGGTGGAGGCACACAGACAACACCCAGTCATCCACTAACTTCTGCAGATGGCAGATGGCTCAATTAGAGAACAGCAATAATGGGTAGATACAAGTGTATTCTGCGGTGCAGGCACACAGACAATACCCAGTCGCCCACTAACTCCTGCAGATGGCTCAATTAGAGAACTGCAACAAAGGGTAGATACAGGTGTATTCTGCTGTGCTGGCACACAGACAACACCCAGTCGCCCACTAACTCCTGCAGATGGCAGATGGCTCAAGTAGAGAACAGCAACAATGGGTAGATATAGGTATATTCTGCGGTGCAGGCACACAGACAACACCCAGTCACCCACTAACTCCTGCAGATGGCTCAATTAGAGAACTGCAACAATGGGTAGATACAGGTATATTCTGTGGTGCATACACACAGACAACACCCAGTCGCCCACTAACCCTTGCAGATGGCAGATGGCTCAATTAGAGAACAGCAACAATGGGTAGATACAGGTGTATTCTGCGGTGCAGGCACACAGACAACACCCAGACAACACCCCGTCGCCCTCTAACTCCTGTAGATGGCAGATGGGTCAATTAGAGAACACTCAGAACAGCAATGAAGGGTAGATACAGATGTATTGTGCGGTGAAGGCACACAGACAACATCCACTAACTCCTGCAGACGCCGGAACACTACACAAGGCCGCTGCGCTGGCAGCCTTATATAGTGTGGGGCGTGTACTACACAGCCTGAGCTATAATTGGCCACAGGCATCCTGCCTGTGGCCAATCATGGCTCTCCTCGCTGCCAGCACTGTGATTGGCCAAGTATGCGGGGTCACAGTGCATGCTTGGCCAATCATGAGCCAGCAATGCACTGCGATGGTGCAGTGCATTGTTGGCCCGTGAGCGCCACTCGAATTTGGCGCAAATGGCCCACAGAGTTCTGGCTTCACCGAACAGGCGAACAGCCGGTGTTCGAGTCGAACATGCTTTCGACTCGAACACCAAGCTCATCCCTACATATGTAAGTGTTGCTACATTACATGAGTGACCACTGTTACATTACAGGATACTAAGTGCCTGCTTCTATGTTACAGAAGGATAAATGAGCATTGTAATGAGAATGAGTGACCACTGTTTCTACACTACAGGAGAATGAATGACTACTGTCAAGTTAAAGGAGAATAAGCGACTCACCTGTTCTCCAGAACTGTGATCAATCAGAGCTCCCCGACAGCCACTGAAATCTTTAGCCCGGGTATCGATCCCAGCATACAATGCAACATTGTACCCAAATATATTTTTTATCATTTTCATTTTGTTCACACAACCAGAGCTTTCTTTTGGTTATATTCAATCACCACTGTTTTTTTTTTACTCTTTGCTAAATAAACAAAAAAAACACGTTTTTCTTTGTTTCTTTTGGGGTTTTTTTCATCATTTTCATTGTTTTCTGGATAATTTGTACAAGCAAAAAGTTATCATACAGAATGTGTCAAACACTTATATTGGAAGAATGGTAAATACAGTATATGCAGTTCATCTGATAATAATAATTGGTACTCTTAACGTAATAGTTATTGTTAAGCATGGATGAACAGTTGACATTTTACAGTTTAATGTTTTAACAATTCTAGAGTCCTTGTCAAAAACCCATGTTTCTGTTATTAAAATTTGTAAATACATAATTGTTCTTTGTAAATTTAGGTCAAAATTTATTCTGATACATTTCTTTGGTGAAAATAACCCAAATCATTGTATATCCACATAGTCCCCAAAATATGGTATATTTCTGAAAATGTAATTTTCAAATCTCATTCCTTGAGGCCCGAAAACACTAGGACAGTACAAATGCCCCCCAAATGACCCCTTTTTTTGGAAAATAGACAGTCCAAGGTATTTATTAAGAGGTATAGAGAGTTTTTTTAAAGTTGTAATTTTTTGTCAGAAATGTTAGAAAAATTTAGAAGAAAAAAAAAAAAAAAAAAAAATATATATATATATATATATATATATATATATGTATATGTATATATATATATATATATATATATATATATATATATATATATATATATATATATATATATATATATATATATATATATATATATATATATGTATGTATATATATATATATATATATATATATATATGTATATATATATATATATATATATATATAGTGCAGTACAGCATCAGCATATAACTGGTGTGGCAATGATCAGGGACACTGATGGGTGACAGTACTACAACAGTAGTTTCAATTTTTTTCATTATTTTTTAACACACTGTTACATTGTACTAATCTGGGAAAGTAATCATTTTTTTTCTTTTTTTACACTATGATTGCTTATAGCAGTGCATTACATTGCTATAAGCAAGCATTTTACTGAATGAAATTTCATTCAGTTTGTTTTGTTTTGATTCGCTGTGATAGGCCAGAGCTAATCACATCCATGTGATCAGACTGACCAATCAAAGCTAGCAACACAATTGTACACATTGGCTGGCATGAAAAGAAGTTATCCATTGTGTACAACTGTCATGTGACCTGCTGTGATTGGTCGTGGTGGTAACCACACTGAGCCGGTACTCTAATCAGTCATCGGTGCGGGCGCAACCCAGGAGGACGTAATATGATGTCCACCTGTATCAACTAGAGGACTTCCCAGCCGTCATATTGTAATAGGCTGGATGGGAACTGGTTAAGGTAAAAAAAACTTCAGGCTTTACTACTTTTAGTTACAGGATAGTAAGTGAGCCTGAGAACAATAGATAATCACTGTTACGTATCTGAGAATTGGTAACCTCTGTTACAATAATAGAGAATGCGTGACCACTTTTAAGTACAGGAGGATGAGTTACTATTTTTAAGTACAGGGGTAGTGATGGACGAACTTCCGACGGGACGTTTCGCGAACGCGAAACGCGAACGGACACAAACGTTCGCGAAAACGACCGTTCGCCGCGGGCTCCATTGACTTCAATGGGAGGCGAATTTCGCAAACCTTTAGGTCGAATTTGCGGCCACGGGGTAATTATTAGGGGGTAGCACGTAGTCCCACCACCTGGACAATAGCATAATACATGTATGAGGTGAATTTGGGATCGATAACTACAAGCATTTTTTTTTTATTTGGGAAATTGTTCTGACAATTCAGGACTATGGAGCTAATGAAGGCAATGGAGGAGAGGGAAGGTCAGGGACCAGGGTAGGCAAACAAGAGGGTGCAGGAGATACAGAGCACTGACAGCAGCACCGTAATACAGAGCACTGACATCAGCACCGTGACATACAGCGCTGACAGCAGCTCCGTGACATACAGCGCTGACAGCAGCTCCGTGACATACAGCGCTGACAGCAGCTCCGTGACATACAGCGCTGACAGCAGCTCCGTGACATACAGCGCTGACAGCAGCTCCGTGACATACAGCGCTGACAGCAGCACCGTGACATACAGCGCTGACAGCAGCTCCGTGACATACAGCGCTGACAGCAGCTCCGTGACATACAGCGCTGACAGCAGCTCCGTGACATACAGCACTGACAGCAGCTCCGTGACATACAGCGCTGACAGCAGCTCCGTGACATACAGCGCTGACAGCAGCACCGTGACATACAGCGCTGACAGCAGCTCCGTGACATACAGCGCTGACAGCAGCTCCGTGACATACAGCGCTGACAGCAGCTCCGTGACATACAGCGCTGACAGCAGCTCCGTGACATACAGCGCTGACAGCAGCTCCGTGACATACAGCGCTGACAGCAGCTCCGTGACATACAGCGCTGACAGCAGCTCCGTGACATACAGCGCTGACAGCAGCTCCGTGACATACAGCGCTGACAGCAGCTCCGTGACATACAGCGCTGACAGCAGCTCCGTGACATACAGCGCTGACAGCAGCACCGTAAGCAGCCCCAGGAGGAAGTCAGCACAGCACAGGGATGGTGTGATCCCCTCATAATAAGAACCCCCAGGAGGAAGTCAGCACAGCACAGGGATGGTGGGAGCCCCTCATAATAAGAACACCCAGGAGGAAGTCAGCACAGCACAGGGATGGTGGGAACCCCTCATAATAAGCAGCCCCAGTAGAAATATGACACCGCTCAACCTCTTCAAAGAGGAGGGTAGGGGCATATAGTACGGTGTGCTTTTTTGGGTCAGGGAAGTGAGCCAAATGAATTAAGAAGGTCTGTGTGCTTGATTCCAAAAATTGTTTATAGACATATACATGGTCTACTGATCACATGTGTTGAATTCCTCCGAGATCCATGCCTCATTCATTTTTAGAAATGTGAGGTAGTTAACACTGTGGTGAGCTAGGCGAGTACGCTTATCGGTCACAATCCCCCCTGCTGCGCTGAACGTCCTTTCGGACAGGACACTGGATGAGGGGCAAGCCAACAGTTCGATTGCAAATTGGGCAAGCTCTGGCCAGAGGTCAAGCCTGCCCACCCAGTAGTCTAGGGGTTCATCACTCCTCAGAGCGTCCACATCGGCCGTTAACCCAATGTAGTCGGACACCTGACGGTCTAGGCGTTCCCTGATGCTGGATCCGGATGACACCTGTCGATGGGTCGGCTGAAAGAATGACCTCATATCCGAAGTCACCAACACATCTTCAAACCGGCCTCTTCTTGCAGGCGCTGTTGGATTGGTACCCGCAAATCCTTCTCTGGGAGTGGGAATTGCTCCTCTGCCAGCGCACGCAAAAGCAGAATGCAGCATTTCTCGAAGCAAGGCCTGGAAGTGCTGCATTCTGACAGCCCTCTGCGACGGCGGTAACATTTCCGCCATTTTGTGTTTGTACCGGGGGTCTAAGTACGTTGCCACCCAGTACTGGTCCTTGACCCTCATGCTTTTTATACGGGGGTCCCTATTAAAACACTGGAGCATGAAGGCCCCCATTTGCACTAAAGTGGAAGCGGTGTGGTGGCCTGGCTCCTGCTCATCATCCAGGATAATGTCGTCCTCTTCATTCTCCTCTCCCCATCCTCGCACAACAGGGATCCCAGAAAGGTTTAAAGCATGCTCTTCTTGCTCCTGCTCATCCGCCCCGGCACCATCCTCCTCTGACTCCTCATCAGACTCCTGTTGTTGACTTGTCTCAGATAGAGTAGCCCCCCCTGGGAATTCATCCAGCATTGCGACTTCCTCATCTTCCCGCTCCTGCTCCTCCACAGCCTGATCAATGACACGACGCAATGCACGCTCCAGAAAGAAGGCATAAGGTACCATGTCACTGATGGCGCCATGGCTGCGACTGACCAGTTTGGTGATCTCCTCAAATGGCCGCAGAAGTCTGCATGTGTCGCGCATGAGCAGCCACTGGCGCGGTGAAAAAAAACCCAGCTCCCCAGAACCGTTTCTTTCGCAGAGTTCATACAGGTAGACGTTAACTGCACGTTTCTGCTGGAGCAGCCTATCAAGCATATAGAAGGTTGAGTTCCATCGCGTCGGGCAATCGCAAATAAGACGTCTGACCGGCAGATGGTGTCGCCGCTGAATGTCAGCAAGGCGAGCCATGGCCGTGTAAGATCTTCTGAAATGGGCCGAGATTTTCCTTGCCTGCCGCAAGATGTCCTGGACCCCAGGGTATTTGACAAGGAATCGCTGCACGACCAAGTTTAAGACGTGTGCCATGCACGGCACGTGCGTGATTTTGCCCTGTTTCAATGCGCTAAGCAGATTGGCACCGTTGTCACACACCACTTTACCAACTGTCAAATTGAGCGGTGTTAGCCACTCATCTGCCTGTGAACGCAAAGCTGAAAGGAGTGCCGGGCCAGTGTGGCTCTTTGCTTCCAGGCACAACAGACGCAGCACGGCATGGCAACGTCTCACCTGGCATGTGGAATAGGTTCTGGGGAGCTTGGGCGGTGCAGTGGAAGAGACGCTAGCAGCGGAAAAGGAGGAGGCAGCTGAGGAGGAGAGGGAGGAGGATGGAGTAGGAGGAGGAGAAGAAGAGTCAGGCCTGCATGCAATCCGTGGCGGTAAAACCAAATCTACACGGGTGCCACGGGTTACATGCTTGACGGCCGTCAGAAGGTTCACCCAGTGGGCAGTAAAACTGATATACCTTCCCTGCCCGTGTTTGCTAGACCACGTGTCTGTGGTCAGATGTATCTTGGCACCGACACTGTGTGCCAGAGATACATTCACTTGCCGCTGAACATGGCCATATAGCTCTGGGATGCCCTTCTCTGAGAAATACTTCCTTCCTGGGACCTTCCATTGTGGTGTTCCAATGGCCACAAATTTGCGAAAGGCCTCCGAGTCCACCAGTTTATATGGCAGTAGTTGGCGGGCTATGAGTTCTGACAAGCCAGCCGCCAACCGTTGGGCAAGAGGGTTATCCGGCGTCATCATTTTTTTACGCTCAAACATTAGGCCCACGGAAGCCTGCCTTTTTGCAGAAAAATGTGAGCTTGGCGTGATGGAAGGTGGAGTGGAGGACAATTGTGAGGAGAGAGGAGAAGGAGAAGTAGAAGACGAGGCTGGACGGTGAGAGCCTGCAGTGTGGCTTTGTGTGTTCCGTTGCTCCCACTGGGCTCGGTGATGGCTGCTCATGTGCCTTCTTAAGGCGGTCGTCCCTAGGTGAGTATTGGGCTTACCGCGACTAACGCGTTGACTGCAAAGATTGCAGATGGCAACGCTATTGTCAGCAGCGGACACGTTAAAAAAAGCCCACACTGCGGAGCCATGTGCCGGTGTCCTGGGAGCGCCAGATGTGACCGTACATGGTCGATGACTCGCTCCTGATACATTTGCAGTCTGCTTTGTCCCTGCTGTGCAATGTAAGTCATTGCTGCTTCTCCTCCCTATCTGCTGGTCCATATCTCCCTCTGAACTCCCCTCCTCTTCCTCTCTTGTGGGCACCCACGTGACATCACTAGACACGTCATCATCAACGTCACCTTCCCCACCGCTATAAGTAGAGTAGGCAGCAACACCGGGGACCAACCTCCTCCTTGGGCTGATCTGGGTACTGGCGTCAGACTGCTGAGTAGCGCTTGTTGCTACCTCCTCTTCCTGATCCAATACCAAGAGTGGCTGCGCATCAGAAATGTCCTCTTGATATGGATCGGAAAATAATTCCAGTGACTCAAGCGGAAGGTATGTGGTGGTGGTGGTGGTGGTCGTGTTGTTGGTGGTAGTGTCTTTGGGGGTGCACATAGCAGAGAGTGAAGAAGAGGGTGCAGATCGAGAGGATGAGGAGGGTGCAGAAGAGTAAGGCTGAGCGAGCCACTCAACCAAGTCTGGTGCATCCTTTAAAGTAATTGAACGCACCTTCTGCAACTTCCCACTTTGGCTCAAGCCTGTTGCTCCTGCCCTACCCCTACCACCCCTGCGGAAGGGCCTGCCTCTTCCTCTGCATGTCATTTTTTAAATGACCCTGTGACAAAACTCTTAGTCCCTATACCGCTGAAGGACTGCTGCAGTATAGGTGAGCGGTCAGCAGTGGTGCACGTCAACCCTATCTATTGTGGACCTATAGCGGTCCTTACAGAACAGCAGACTGTACCGCACTCAAGCCTATGTACCGTAGCACCCTATACCAAGTTACCAGTCCTTATAAGAACTTTTGTGGACCAAGCAGGTTGTGTATTAGTGTTTAGCAGACTGTACGTCAGTCCCTATACCGCTGAAGGACTGCTGCAGTATAGGGCAGCGGTCAGCAGTGGTGCACGTCAACCCTATCTATTGTGGACCGATAGCGGTCCTTACAGAACAGCAGACTGTACCGCACTCAAGCCTATGTACCGTAGCACCCTATACCAAGTTACCAGTCCTTATAAGAACTTTTGTGGACCAAGCAGGTTGTGTGTTAGTGATTAGCAGACTGTACGTCAGTCCCTATACCAATGAAGGACTGCTGCAGTATAGGGCAGCGGTCAGCAGTAGTGCACGGCAACCCTATGTATTGTGGACCGATAGCGGTCCTTACAGAACAGCAGACTGTAACGCACTCAGGCCTATGTACCGTAGCACCCTATACCAAGTTACCAGTCCTTATAAGAACTTTTGTGGACCAAGCAGGTTGTGTGTTAGTGATTAGCAGACTGTACGTCAGTCCCTATACCAATGAAGGACTGCTGCAGTATAGGGCAGCGGTCAGCAGTAGTGCACGGCAACCCTATGTATTGTGGACCGATAGCGGTCCTTACAGAACAGCAGACTGTACTGCACTCAGGCCTATGTACCGTAGCACCCTATACCAAGTTACCAGTCCTTATAAAAACTTTTGTGGACCAAGCAGGTTGTGTGTTAGTGTTTAGCAGACTGTGCGTCAGTCCCTATACCGCTGAAGGACTGCTGCAGTATAGGGCAGCGGTCAGCAGTAGTGCACGGCAACCCTATGTATTGTGGACCGATAGCGGTCCTTACAGAACAGCAGACTGTAACGCACTCAGGCCTATGTACCGTAGCACCCTATACCAAGTTACCAGTCCTTATAAGAACTTTTGTGGACCAAGCAGGTTGTGTGTTAGTGATTAGCAGACTGTACGTCAGTCCCTATACCAATGAAGGACTGCTGCAGTATAGGGCAGCGGTCAGCAGTAGTGCACGGCAACCCTATGTATTGTGGACCGATAGCGGTCCTTACAGAACAGCAGACTGTACCGCACCCAAGCCTATGTACCGTAGCACCCTAGACAGACCAAGTTACCAGTCCTGATAAAGAGCTTTGTGGAACAAGTGAGTTGTGAATGATTAGCAGACTGCAGCAGAAGGGCAGCAGTCAAGTATAATATTCTTTCTATATTTGGAAGAAAGAATATTATACGTGTACAAGCCTATTACCGTACCACTGATACCAGTCCTGAAAAGAACCTTTGTGGAACTAATAGTAACAGCAAGTCTTTAAAATTATCCTCACTGCCTGACACACTGCTTCCTGCCTGTCCCTATACAAATTGGCAAAAAAGAGTAGGCTGGAACGATTAGCTGGAACAGCTCTTTTGTGGACCTGATAGTAACAGCTAATGATGATGATGATGATGATGATGAAGAAAGACTAATCTGGCTGAGCTGTCCCTAAAATAGCAGCATACAGCGCTCTGTCCCTTTATCTAAACTGACAAAAGAAACTCAGGCTGCTGACCTAACACCTATACCAGTCCTGAAAAGAACTTTTGTGTACCAAATAGCTAGCGTTTTCTCTGTCCCTACTCCACACAGGATCCTTTCCCTACAGTGACAGAAGAAAGAATGTAAAATGGCCACCGGATCGGGTGTATTTATAGGTTAGGGGGAATGTCCAAGTGTCCATGAGCTGTCATGTCTCAATTGGTTGTCCTGTAACACATGATAAACGTGTCACGAAAGGTTAAAGTTCTTGTATACATTAAACACGTAAGTCCGCCGGGGCGAACGACGGAAAAAGGCGTTCGAACCCGCGGACGGCGAAAGTCGGAAATTCGCCGCGAAACGACCGCCGGGCGAACCGTTCGGCCATCACTATACAGGGGGATGAGTTGCTATTTTTAACTACAGGAGGATGAGTTACTATTAAGTACAAAGGGATGAGCAACCACTGTTAAGCTACAGGATAATGATTGACTTCTTTAAAGTTGCAGGAGAATGAATGACCCCTGTTAAGTTACATTGGGGTGAGTGACTACCATTAAGCTACAGGATAATAAGTGACCACTGTTAAGTACAAGAAAAATTTGTGACCACTATTAAGTTACAGTAGAATGAATAACCACTATTAGGTACAAGAGAATAAGTGACCTCTGTATAGTTACAGGAGAATGTATGGCCACTGTTAAGCACATGAGAATGAGTAACCTCTATTATGTTAGAGGATGAGTATCCAATGTTACGTACAGGAGAATGAGTAAACACTGTTAACTAAGAGGAGGATGAGTGACCACTGTTAAGTTACAAGATAATAAGTGACCACTGGTAAGTACAACAGAATGAGTTGCCTCATTAAACACTTAACAACCGCCCTATAGCCGAATGACGGCTACAGGGCAGTTTCTTAACTCTGAGAGGCCGTCATATGACGTCCTCCCAGAATTCCGCTCTCGCGCACCCCCTGGGGCGCGCACTCGAAAGCATCGGTGACCGCCGGGTCATCACGGATCACGGTAAAAGGCCGCTCCTCGTGGTCGTTTACCACGTGATCGCTCCGTCAAATGACAGAGTGATCACTTGTAAACAAACCATGTTATGTCATGTAAAGACATGTTATGACGCCGGTTCCTCCCTCCCCTCTCTGTACCGATCGGTACAGCGGAGGGGGAAGAGATCGGTGTCAGCAGCGCTTAACCCCCCCAATTCCCTGCCAATACTCTGCAATACCCACCAATACTCTGCAATACCCTGCCAATACTCTGCAATACCAGCCAATACTCTGCAATACCCTGCCAATACTCTGCAATACCAGAAAATACTCTGCAATACCCTCCCAATACTCTGAAATACTGCAATACCAGCCAATACTCTGCAATACCCTGCCAATACTCTGCAATACCAGCAAATACTCTGCAATACCCTGCCAATACTCTGCAAAACTGCAATACCAGCCAATACTCTGCAATAGCCGCCAATACTCTGCAATACCAGCCAATACTCTGCAATACCCTGCCAATACTCTGCAATACAGCAATACCTGCCAATACTCTGCAATACCCTGCCAATACTCTGCAATACCAGGCAATACTCTGCAATACCCTGCCAATACTCTGCAATACCCTGCCAATACTCTGCAATACCGCAATACCCTGCCAATACTCTGCAATACCTGCCAATACTCTGCAATACCCTGCCAATACTCTGCAAAACCCTGCCAATACACTGCAATACCCGCCAATACTCTGCAATATTGCAATACCCACCAATACTCTGCAATACCAGGCAATACTCTGCAATACCCGCCAATACTCTGCAATACCCGCCAATACTCTGCAATACCCGCAATACTCTGCAATACCCTGCCAATACTCTGCAATACAGCAATACCTGCCAATACTCTGCAATACCCTGCCAATACTCTGCAATACCAGGCAATACTCTGCAATACCCTGCCAATACTCTGCAATACCCTGCCAATACTCTGCAATACCGCAATACCCTGCCAATACTCTGCAATACCTGCCAATACTCTGCAATACCCTGCCAATACTCTGCAAAACCCTGCCAATACACTGCAATACCCGCCAATACTCTGCAATATTGCAATACCCACCAATACTCTGCAATACCAGGCAATACTCTGCAATACCCGCCAATACTCTGCAATACCGCAATACCCTGCCAATACTCTGCAATACCCTGCCAATACTCTGCAAAACCCTGCCAATACTCTGCAATACCCGCAATACTCTGCAATACCCGCCAATACTCTGCAATACCCGCCAATACTCTGCAATACCCGCCAATACTCTGAATTACCAGCCAATTATCTGCAATACCCTGCCAATACTCTGCAATACTCTGCCATAAATTGCCATACCCAGCCATACTCGGAGATACCCAGCCATACTCGGAGATACTCTGCAATACCAGCCAATACTCTGCATTACCAGCCAATACTCTGCAATACCCTGCCAATACTCTGCAATACTGAAATACCTGCCAATACTCGGCAATACCCTGCCAATACTCTGCAATACCAGCCAATACTCTGCAATTCCAGCCAATACTCTGCAATACCCTGCCAATACTCTGCAATACCAGCCAATACTCTGCAATACCAGCCAATACTCTGCAATACCTAGACATGTGCAGAGTAAAATATTTTGTTTCGGAATTTCGTTTTCGTTCGAAAAATTTATTTATTTAGTTACTCCCGAAATTCGTTTTTATTTATTTCGCTTTCTGTTCAAAAATTGCATTCGTCCGAAAATCCACATGAATTACGGTCGAATCTGTCTTTGAAGGCTTATGGTGTCTGTTGAATGTATAAAGAAGATTAGACGGAGCTAGTATATAGCATACTTCGTGTGAACTTTAGAACCCTATTAAAGTCTATGGGACTCCAATGTTCAAAATCTAAAGTGCTAATTTTAAAGGCTAATTTGCAAGTTACTGTCCTAAAAAGTGTTTGGGGACCCGGGTCCTGCCCCAGGGGACATGTATCAATGCAAAAAAAAGTTTTAAAAATGGCCGTTTATTCGGGAGCAGTGATTTTAATAATGATTAAAGTGAAAAAAAAGCGTGGGGGTCCCCCAAATTCAATTACCAGGCCCTTCAGGTCTGGTATGGATATTAAGGGGAACCCCGCGTCAAATTTAAAAAGAAATTGACGTGGGGGTCCCCCTAAAAATCCATACCAGACCCTTTATCCAAGCACACAACCTGGCAGGCCGCAGGAAAAGAGGGGGGGACGAGACAGCGGCCCCCCTTCCCTCCTGAACCATACCAGGCCACATACCCTCAACATTGGAAGGATGCTTTGGGGGTCTGTGACCCCTCAAAGCACCTTGTCCCCATGTTGATGCGGAGAAGGGCCTCATCCCCACAACCCTGGCCAGTGGTTGTGGGGGTCTGCGGGCGGGGGGCTTATCAGATTCTGGAAGCCCCCTTTAACAAGGGGACCCCCAGATCCCGCCCCCCCTGTTTGAAATGGTAAGGGGGTACAAAAGTACCCCTACCATTTCACAAAGAAAGTGTAAAAAATAGTTAAATAAGACAAACACACTTTTGAAAAATTCCTTTTTTTTAAATAAAAAAAAAATAAAAAAAAGATTCCAGCGGTGGTAATCCACTCTTGCTATCCAGCGACGGACGATCATCTCTCCGGGGTCCAGCGATGGCTCATCTGAATCAGCGCAGCGAATTCATCCATCTTCTGTCTTCACGGAGAAGACACTGCGGGGATTCCGGCGGCCTGACGTTTGTTATATGCGGAGGGCGGGGCCACCCGTCACCTGACCCCGCCCCCCTCTGACGCAAGGGGAAACCCGGGGTTCCCCATGACGTATGGGTGACCCCGCACCCCTCTGATGTAACACAGGCAGGCTTCCGTTACATCAGAGGGGGGCGGGTCATCTGGATCTGGAGGTCCCCTTGTTAAAGGGGACTTCCAGATTCTGATAAGCCCCCGCCCGCAGACCCCCACAACCACTGGCCAGGGTTGTGGGGATGAGGCCCTTCTCCGCATCAACATGGGGACAAGGTGCTTTGAGGGGTCACAGACACCCAAAGCATCCTCCCAATGTTGAGGGCATGTGGCCTGGTATGGTTCAGGAGGGAGGGGGGCCGCTCTCTCGTCCACCCCTCTTTTCCTGCGGCCTGCCAGGTTATGTGCTTGGATAAAGGGTCTGGTATGGATATTTAGGGTGAACCCCACGTCAAATTTTTTTTTTAATTTGATGCAGGGTTCCCCTTAATATCCATACCAGACCTGAAGGGCCTGGTAATTGAATTTGGGGGACCCCCACGCTTTTTTTTTAATTTTTTTTTTTTTTTTTTTTTATCAATGACTTTTTAATGAGTGTTCTCTGTATTACGGATCCGACAATTCATAATAGCTGCGAGTGATTTTAAAGGACATTTTTTCCTGCATAAATGATACTTTGTGCAGGGACAGTTCTAAGCACCAGAAACATGCGCCCCTTCACAGGCATACTATAGACACCCCCCCCCCCCCTATGAAATTTAAAGGAATATTACACTTTTATTGTTTCACTTTAATCATTATTAAAATCACTGCTCCCGAATAGTGATGGCCGAACGGTTCGCCCGAGGGGCGTTTCGCGGCGAATTTCGGCTGTTCGCGGTCCGCCCGTTCGGCAGACTATTGGCGCCGTTCGCCCGGCGGACTTCCGTGTTTACTGTGTAAAGGAACTTTGACCTATGATGACACATCCATCATGGGGTACAGGACAGCCAATTGAGACATTACAGCACATGGACACTTGGACATTCCCCCTAACTTATAAATACACCCGATCCGGCGGCCATTTTACATTCTTTCTTCTGTCACTATAGGGAGAGGTTGCTGTGTGGAGCAGGGAGAGATTGCAGTGACCCAAATCGCTAGCTATTTGGTACACAAAAGTTATTTTCAGGACTGGTATAGGTGTTAGGTGTAGTTCAGGATAGGCAGTGCTGTGCTAGTGATTGTTGCAGCAGCCTGAGTGTCTTTTGTCAGTTTAGAGAAAGGGACAGGACGGTGTGTGCTGCTGTGACAGTCAGTTTAGTCATTAGCTGTTACTATCAGGTCCACAAAAGTGCTATTCCAGTTATTGTTCCAGTAGCCTCTGTTTTGTCAGTTTATATAGGGACAGGCATGAAGCAGTGTGGGTCAGTTTAATCAGTAGCTGTTACTATTAGTTCCAGAAAGGTTCTTTTCAGGACTGGTATGGTAATAGGCTTGTACACGTATAATATTCTTTCTTCCAAATATAGAAAGAATATTATACTTGACTGCTGCCCTTCTGCTGCAGTCTGTTAATCAGTCACACACAACCTAATTGTTCCACAAAGGTCCTTATAAGGACTGGTAATAACCGGGTGTAGGGTGCTATAGTACATAGGGTTGAGTGAGGTACAGTCTGCTATTCTATAAGGACTGGTATAGGTCCACAATACATAGGGTTGAGGTGCACTACTGCTGACCGCTGCCCTTTACTGCAGCAGTCCTTAATCGGTATTTCTACTGGGGCTGCTTATTATGAGGGGCTCCCACCATCCCTGTGCTGTGCTGACATCCTCCTGGGGCTGTTCCTCTGCTGTGCATATTTTGAGGTGCTCCCACCATCCCTGTGCTATGCTCATTATGAGGGGCTCCCACCATCCCTGTGCTGTGCTGACTTCCTCCTGGGGCTGCTTATTATGAGGGGCTCCCACCATCCCTGTGCTATGCTTATTATGAGGGGCTCCCACCATTCCTGTGCTGTGCTGACTTCCTCCTGGGGCTGCTTATTATGAGGGGCTCCCACCATCCCTGTGCTATGCTGACATCCTCCTGGGGCTGCTTATTATGAGGGGCTCCCACCATCCCTGTGCTATGCTCATTATGAGGGGCTCCCACCATCCCTGTGCTATGCTCATTATGAGGGGCTCCCACCATCCCTGTGCTATGCTCATTATGAGGGGCTCCCACCATTCCTGTGCTATGCTGACTTCCTCCTGGGGCTGCTTACAGTGCAGGTGTCAGTGCTGTATATCACAGTGCTGATGTCAGTACTCTCTATCACGGGGCTGCTGTCAGTGCTGTATATCACGGTGCTGGTGTTAGTGCTTTATGCCACGCTGCTGATGTCAGTGCTCTCTATCACGGTGCTGCTGTCAGTGCTGTATGTCACGGTGCTGGTGTTAGTGCTTTATGTCACGCTGCTGATGTCAGTGATCTCTATCACGGTGCTGGTGTCAGATGACTCTATCACAGTGCAGGTGTCATTGCTGTATGTCACGCTGCTGGTGATCATCTCCTGCACCCTCTTCTTTGCCTACCCTGACCTTCCCTCTCCTCCATTGCCTTCATGCGCTCCACAGTCCTGAATTGTCACAACAATTTCCCATATAAAAATAGAATGCTTGTAGTTGTCAATCCCAGATTCACCTCATACATGTGTTATGTCATTGGCCATGTGGTGGGACTATGTTTGCACAGCTATTAATTATTTTGTGGCTGCAAATTTGACCTGTAGGTTTGCGAAGTTCGCATTCCCATTGAAGTCAATGGGGCCCGCCGCGAACGTTCCGATTCGCAAACTATCAGCCGCGTTCGCGGTCCGCGTTCGCGAAACGTCCCGTCGGAAGTTCGTCCATCGCTACTCCCGAATAAACTGCCGTTTTTAGAAACTTTTTTTTGCATTGATACATGTCCCCTGGGGCATGACCCGGGTCCCCAAACACTTTTTAGGACAGTAACTTGCAGAATCTTTTCTCTCTGTCAAATCTTTTTTCTCTGTCGAATATTTTCTCTATATAATATTGGACTAATAGATGTAAGGTTAGGCACATTCGACCACAGGTTCTAGAGACACAGATTGTTATTGTCAGAGTCACGTCGAATCTCCTATTCTATATCGAACTGTTGTAACAATGAAAACAAAAATAAAGCATTTATTTATGTTGGATCTTTCATTTTTCGGATTCTGTGCTTTCGTTATCATTTGTCAAAACGAAAACGAAAATAGTTGAAATTCGGACGAAAATGCATTCGGACGAAAACGAATGCACATGTCTAGCAATACCCTGCCAATACTCTGCAATACCTGCCAATACTCAGCAATACCAGCCAATACTCTGCAATACCTGCCAATACTCTGCAATACCTGCCAATACTCTGCAATACCCTGCCAATACTCTGCAATACCCGCCAATACTCTGCAATACCCTCCAATACTCTGCAATACTGCAATAACCACCAATACTCTGCAATACCAGCCAATACTCTGCAATACCCGCCAATACTCTGCAATACCCACCAATACTCTGCAATACCAGCCAATACTCTGCAATGCCTGACAATACTGTGCAATACTCTGCCATAAATTGCCATACCCAGCCATACTCGGAGATACCCAGCCATACTCAGAGATACCCTGCAATACCCAGCCATAGACGCCCCCCCCCCCCCGCCCTCCGGTGCTTCTACTGATTCGCCAATACAATCAAAGCCAGAATCTTTTTTATTTTATTTCAGGCTTCCCAGTCTAGAGGTAAGATGTGGGGTCTTATTGACCCCATATCTCACTGTAAAGAGGACCTGTCATGCCATATTCCTATTACAAGGGATGTTTACATTCCTTGTAATAGGAAGAAAAGTGATCAAAAAAATTATTTTTGGGGAAAAAAATGTCAAACTAAAATAAATATAGTAAAATTAACAATAAAAAAAAAAACTTAAAGTGCCCCTGTCCCCATGTGCTCGCATGCAGAAGCGAACGCATACGTAAGTCCCACCCACATAGGAAAACGTTGTTCAAACCACACATGTGAGGTATCGCTGCGAACGTTAGAGCGAGAGCAATAATTCTAGCCCTTATGCCTCCTCTGTAACTCAAACCATGTAACAAGTAAAAAATTTAAAGCGTCGCCTATGGGGATTTTTAAGTAGTGACATTTGGCGCCATTCCACGGGCGTGTGCAATTTTGAGGAGTGACATGTTAGGTATCTATTTACTCAGCATAACTTCATCTTTCATATTATGCAAAAATTGGGCTAACTTTACTGTTTTTTTTTTTTAAAGCCCAAAACTTTTTTTTCCAAAAAACAACAGTTCGAAAAATTGCTGCGCAAATACCGTGCGAGATAAAAAGTTGCAATGACCACCATTGTATTCTCTAGGGTCTTTGCTAAAAAAACGTATATAATGTTTTGGGGTTCTATGTAATTTTCTAGCAAATAAATGATGATTTTTACATGTAGGAGAGAAATGTCAGAATTGGCCTGGGTGCTCCAGAACGCCTGATGGCGCTCCCTGCATGTTGGGCCTCTGTATGTGGCCACGCTGTGTAAAAGTCTCACACATGTGGTATCGCCATACTCGGGAGTAATAGCAGAATGTGTTTTGGGGTGTAATTTGTGGTATGCATATGCTGTGTGTGAGCAATAAACTGATAATGTGACAATTTTGTAAAAAAAAAAAAAGGAAAAAAATTCTTGATTTTGCTAAGAATTGTGGGAAAAAATAACAACTTCAAAAAACTCATCATGCCTCTTACTAAATACCTTGGAATGTCTTCTTTCCAAAAAGGAGTCATTTCTGGGGTATTTGTACTTTTATGGAATCTTAGGGTCTCAAGAAATGAAATAGGCCGTCAGTACTTCAGGTGTGATCAATTTTCAGATATTGGTACCATAGCTTGTGGACTCTATAACTTTCAAACAGACCAAATAATATACACCAATTTGTACTTATTTTTACCAAAGATATGTAGTAGTATAAATTTTGGCCAAAATTTATGAAGAAAAATTACTAATTTGCTACATTTTATAACAGAAACGAAGAAAATTTCATTTTTTTACAGAATTTGCGGTCTTTTTTCTTTTATAGCACAAATTTAAAAAAACCCAGCGGTGATTAAATACCACCAAAAGAAAGCTCTATTTGTGTGAAAAAAAGGACAAACATTTCATATGGGTACAGTGTTGCATGACTGAGTAATTGTCATTCAAAATGTGAGAGCACCAAAAGCTGAAAATTGGTCTGGTTATTAAGGGTGTTTAAGTGCCCAGTGGTCAAGTGGTTAAGCTACGGGAGAATAACTGACCTCTGTTAATTACAGGAGAATGAGTGACCTCTGTTAAGTACAGGAGAATGAATGACCTCTGTTAAGCACAGTGAAATGAGTGGCCTCTGTTAAGTACAGGAGAACAGTGGCCTCTGTTAAGTACAGGAGAATGAGTGGCCTCTGTTAAGTACAGGAGAATGAGTGGCCTCTGTTAAGTACATGAGAATGAATGGCCTCTGTTAAGATACAGGAAAATAACCAAATTTTGCCACCCCTTTGGCTCCACCCCCTTTGCCCTGCCCATGTATACCCCACCCTTTTTAATGAAGCACCCATCAAATGCAGCCCACCAGTGCCCATCAAATGCAGCCCACCAGTGCATCAAATGCAGCCTCATCAGAGCCCATGAAATGCAGCCCAACAGCGCCCATCCAGTTCAGCCTCACCAGCACCCAACAATGCATCTTACCAGTGCCCATCAATGCAGCCTCACCAGCACCCATCAATGCTTCCTACCAGCATCCATCAATGTAGCCTCACCAGTGTCCATCAAATGCAGCCTCACCAGTGTCCATCAAATGCAGCCTCACCAGCACCCATCAATGCAGCCTTACCAGCGCCCATCAAATGCAGCCTCACTAGTGCCCATCAAATGCATCCGACCAGCGCCCATCAATCAATGTTTGCTTGCTTCCATTAATTCGGACACAGACATAGTCCTCCCCTGCCGCTGCACCTCTGACACAATGTGCAAACGGAGCGGCAGCTGCTTGCTGATGCTGAGACTTAGTTGCTTGCTGCAGAGAAAAGGGAGTAGAAACACCAGTGGCCGGGTGCCCCATTGGCAGCAGTGCACCCTAAGCGGCTGCCTAGTTTGCCTAGTGGTAGCACCGGCCCTGTGAGTAATCACTACAGGAGAAGGAGTGACCACTGTCACATTATCTAAGCATTGATTGATTAAGTTAGCTAATCAATCAATCTTACATATACTCAGACACCAGCAAATCAGTGGCATGCTGTTCTAATATTTTGCAACTCAATTCAAATAAAAAATAGATATTTGACTGAAGTTCACTTAAAATAGCAATTGCACGCATAGTCACCTCCCCTCACCTTTCAGCTCCATCCTTGGATTTCAGAAAACTATTTCCAAACATTTAAGTGATCTTACCATGTTGCTAATGGGTACCCAAAGACAGATTGCTTTACAAGTTAGACATTAGCGTGTATGCCAGCTTTTACTAAGCAGTTGTCATTACAGACTCATCATTGAAAACTAGGGTTCTCAAGCCTGAGTCTTTGAAATAGGGTTTGTGAACTCTTAATAAATCAGAGGTTATATGTTATTTATGTATGAATATCTGTCTCTGTTCCCAACCTCAATACAATTTGAAATTTATTATTAGTTTTACGAGGCCACTTATGTTTTACACATTGTGTAAAATATCTCAGAGCAAGACATGTTTGCATGTCATTTGCTGCTATTGCAATTAGTAGATCACACCGGGAAATTCACATTTATTGTTCATCGCTGACTTCTATTCTTTTCCAAATACTCCAGCTTACACTTATTCTATTTGATAATTCTTACAAAGAAAAATAAAATTTCCTCATAGAACAATAATGCTATGGGCAGAGATAATTACTGAATTGGAATTTTCTCTGCATGGTAAACATTGGTTAAGAAAAAGAGAACTACGGAATCTCTAGAGCTGACAGTAAAACGCTTATGTAGCTAGGCCTCTAAAAGTAGGATAGGGAACTTTTTAAAAATTAAATATTATAAAATGCAGTTCATAGTTGGTATTCAAATAAATGCATTCTCACATGACGTTAAAAATGCATTAATTTCATTGAAAATATAAAGCGTGCATCTTGTAAAATCTGTTTTAAAACAGTTTCCCAGGCAACAGTACCGGGCACTTGCCTATATCAGTCTATCTTCACGTGTATCTATATCTGTCATATTAAATCACAAATAATGCACTTGGATGTATCTGTGGATGAATGTCGACATGACAACCACCCTTGCAAATAATGTCTTGTCGCTGTTTATTGTATAATTTGATACTAAACATCTCTTCCCCCAGTGTCATCAGATAGATTAGATTTTCATAGTACACTTTACAACTCTGCAGACATTTGGGAGCATGCGATCAGTAACTAACTGTTCCCCGAATCTATCTTTGTAGATGAGCAGCAGGTATTCAGATCCACACTCTCTCCACACCCATGGGCAAATTCACCTATCTACATATAAAATGGCCTAAACCTTCCCATATATGAATACCTACATTTTATTTTAGATAAGATTGAGCTTGGGTTGCTCAAATCCTGGTGGAAGGAGCGTTGTAGGACAAATGCCCATTCTGATTTGTGTAGCCCTTTTTGCCTGTCTGCTTTATGTAGCATTTGTCCTTCTTCTGAGCCTCCATTTATGCCCTGCCTATTCCCTTTTTCAGCTGTTTTCAACCAGAGAGCCTCTGGGTCTTTCAGGCGTGCCATGGCAAAATGCCTAAAAATTATCCCAAACTGACCAAAAACTTGTCAACAAGCCAGCAAGTTAATTGCCTGCCTTTTTTTTACACAAAGCCACAATTTTTTATTTTGCAGCAGTTCAACCTTGGACTCCATGCAGGCCATAAACCAGTGTCCTAACCTCTGATGACATCATCAGTTTATAAGAAGCATATCAGGCACCTGCACAGGATCCTTGTTTGCCCCTGCGCCTCTATTTCAGCACTGGAGTCATGTTATCTGCATGAGAGAGAAAATAAACACTGGAATATTATGCAAAGGTAGGGCTTTTTTTCAGGGGGAACCACCTCTAGCACAGACCCTTTGGTGCCTACTCACCACAATCACTTGTAAACACAGAAGTCTGGTTTTTGTGTTTACAAGTGACAGCTCTGCACTCTGCATGTAATACAATCCAGGTATTTAATGCCCCTTTAAGACCCTCCTACTGTTTTCGTGAAATTTGACTGAACATACCCACTATTTGATGTGATTTGGAGGGTGTGTGCAGGGGGAGGGGTTTTGTGGGGCCGTGGTTAAATTCCAGCACCTATTGTTTGAGAAAGAAAAAGCCCTGTGCAAAGGTATAATGGAAATTTAAAACATAGTTGACTTCTAATGTTGGTTGGTGTATGAATGCTGCTGCAATATGTAAAACTAGTTTAGTCTTTATATCTTAGAATAGAGTGCCTCCAGATGTGCATAATTTTTAAGGGTGCTTTGACTAAAAGGGGATGAAAAACATTGCCCTATTGTGCTGTTTTATGCAAATCATTACTTTTTTAATAATTGTCATAGGCATGTTTATTGTTGTAAGAGACATTTGGATGGGCCAGTATCTAAAGGCTCAATTAGGAGTACTGTATTTGTGGTGACCTCTTTAAAAACTTTACGCTCACATGGGCTCTTGTCAGTCTTTTTTTCCCCTTACAAGTCAATAATCTTGTAAAAGTACTTGAAAGAATTTGGAAGCAGCTTAAAAATAGGAAGAAGTATCGCAGAAGGAAGGCCTAGACGAGTGATGGCGAACCTTGGCACCCCAGATGTTTTGGAACTACATTTCCCATGACACTCAGCTACATTGCACGAGCAACATGGGAAATGTAGTTCCAAAACATCTGGGGTGCCAAGGTTCGTCATCACTGGCCTAGACATATTAAATACATGCAGATTCACCCAAATCAATGGCTTTAGTGGTTGCCTGGTCAAACACTTACAGGTATGGCAACCAAAATGCTTGGAGTAGCACACCTGTACATCCAAACTTAAAATTCCAGAAAATAATGGCTTCTCTAAATTAAGAAAGAAATGATAGGCCTATATGGAAAAAAAACTTGTCAATATTTTCCATGGCAGGGCTATAACAAAATACACCACCTGCTGAATATTTTAAGTGCCTATAAACCCTAACAATGAGCTTCACTTACTTGCTCACTTCTGTTAAATATAGCATTGGTGGTGTTTTAGTGTTAAAAATGCTTGTTAATCTTACCAGAAATCTTGTAAGATGGTAACTTCCTCTGTTATCTGCAAAGCATTGTTCCTAGTTACCTCTATGTACTACAGCAGCGGTTCTCAACCTCAGTCCTCGAGTACCCCCAATGGGCCATGTTTTGGGAACTTCTCTTATATAAAATAGCTCTTATAAATATCATGTCATTGATATTGATTTAAAGCAACTGTGCAAAGTAAAGGAAAACATAAAAACATGGCCCATTGGGGGTACTTGAAAACTGAGGTTGAGAACCACTGGACTACAGAACACTACCTCCATGTTATGGGGGGAAAGGAGAAGAAGAGTTATTCTAGGGTGACAATACTACTTGTACAAAGATACAGTAAGAGAATGTTATCACCAGGTAAAAGAAAGGAAAAAACACCTCAAAAAGAAAATATATAGCCACCACATCATAGGACTGATAATATAGTACACTTTTTCTCTTGATTTTAGATATACACCTAGCTTGTTCTATATTTGGATTGCACCCATCATATTCTGGAAACAGATTGCACCTGCTTGTTCTATTAATACCATAGATTGCACCTTGCTTATTCTACAAATATATAAATATATAGCCACCACATCATAGGACTGATAATATAGTACACTTTTTCTCTTGATTTTAGATATTCACCTAGCTTGTTCTATATTTGGATTGTACCCATCATATTCTGGAAACAGATTGCACCTGCTTGTTCTATTAATACCATAGATTGCACCTTGCTTATTCTACAAATATATAAATATATAGCCACCACATCATAGGACTGATAATATAGTACACCTTTTCTCTTGATTTTAGATATGCACATAGCTTGTTCTATATTTGGATTGCACCCATCATATTCTAGAAATAGATTGCACCTGCTTGTTCAATTAATACTGTAGGTTGCACCTTGCTTGTTCTACAAATATATTGCACCCTGTTTGTTTTATTATTAGAGTGCCCCCAACTTTTTCTATAAATAGATTACACCCAACTTTTTCTATAAATAGATTGCACCCAGCCTGTTCTATAAATAGATTTCACCGTCTTGTTTCAGGAAAACTGTAGATTGCACCCATTTGTTCTGAAACTAGATTGCATGTGCTTGCTCTATAAATAAATTGCACCTGCTTGTTCTGTAAATAGATTGCACCTTGTTTGTTCTAGAATAAATTACACAAGCTTCTTCTATTAATAAATCACACCCAGCTTGCTCTAAAAATAGATTGCAATCAGGGTGTTCTATAAATATATTGCACCTGCTTATTCTACAAATCGATTGCAACTGATTGTTCTATAAATAGATAGATTGTACCACGTTTGTTTTTAAAGAGGCTTTGCATCTTTACTGAAGCTCACCTGTACCAAAAACTGCCTATGGATGTTCTGACTCAACGACAAGGCCATAAACGTTATCTCCAGCGACATATAGGGCTTATAGAACCTGGGGATCTATTTATCCCTTGCATCAATTCAGACAGTTTAACTGGATGAATAAACTCACATGTTGAAGAAATCAGACGATGAAAGTCTTTTGAATGTTCCATTTAATGGAGGATACTCATAGGTAGAAAAACGTTGATGTTGTAAGCCACATGGAAAGAGGTCTACACCATGACAGGAAACAGTAGAATGATTCCACAGAGAGGGAGGGGGGAAGAGTATACAGAAGTACAGAGAGAGAAAGAGCTCAGCTTAGACAGGAGAACACAGCTTAAAGACACAGAGCAATGATAAACCAAGTTATGAACACAGATAAATGATAATAAATCACATAGTGTAACACAATAAATCTTTAGATTTCATAACCTTAAACTTGTATATATATATATATATATATATATATATATATATATATATATATATATATATATTCAATAAGTCCAATACTGATAAATGTCCTGGAACCTGTAATGAGAAACATGCAATGAGCAAATATAAACATGAGTTCAACGAGATTGCAGAACACGTCTTCAGAGAATGTTAAAATTCCAAGTAGAACCTTTAGTTAGCAGTAATGTACTCCCCACCATGCCAATAGCATTACTTATCCTTGCATAAGTCGCTCAACTGGCAAAAGGAGTACTAACTCTGTAATTGGTCAAGTAAAGGTTAGTGTCGATCCTCCCTTGGGTACATTGACCTCTACCTTCTGGAATTTATCATCACTGGGCATAACTTTAGTAATTAGACCCATAGGCCACTCATTGCGACATTCCTTGTATTTTAGAAGGATGAGATCTCCAACCTTAAGATTAGGCTGAGATGTTTGCCATTTGATGATGATGATGAAGATACTCTTTCCTCCAGCGATGCCAAAACACATTGGCTAGATGTTGCACATGATTCAATTGACGCTTGTAGATATCTTTGGGGTCGATCTCACTCAAAGTTATTACAGCAGTCCCAATCTTTTGAGAAATGCCCCATACACACGGTCGGACATTCCGACCACAAAATCCGTCTGATTTTTTCAGACGGATTTTGGCCGAAACTTGTCTTGCATACACACGGTCGCACAAAGTTGTTGGAAAATCCGATCGTTCGGAACGTGGTGACGTAGAAAACGTACAATGTAGAAGCCAGTAGCCAATAGCTTTCATCTCCAAATTATTTCTGAGCCGTGGCACTTTGTGCGTCGGAATTCTCTACACACAATCGGAAAAAGTCTGATGGGATTTTGTTGTTGGAAAATTTTAGATCCAGCTCTCAAACTTTTTCCGTCGGAAATTCCGACAGAAAAAGTCAGATAGAGCCCACACATGATCGGATTTTCTGACAACATAATCCAATCTGACTTTTTCCATCTGAGTTTCTGACCGTGTGTATGGGGCATAAGAAGTAAAGCTGGAGTAAGGATTACTTGAGCATCAGGATTTGAAGATACCAACACTAAAGGTCTTGCATTCACTATGGCAGACACTTCAGTGAGAAGTCTCATGGGTAAGTGGTAAAAACTTGTGATTCTGCAAAATGGAGTCAAAAATTCTTTGTGCTACTCCAATCATTCGTTACCAGGATCTTTCCATGTGTGAAGATTGTGGTGGGTTAAACAACCAAGTACATCCATTGTTGGCGTGGAAATTGTCCAATTGCAACTCTTTACATGCGCTAACAAAGTTGCTACCACAGTCAGATCTTAGCTGATTGACTGGTCCTCTGACAGTGAAGAATCTTCGTAGGGCATAGATGAAGGAAGAAGAATCTATAGACTCAATCACTTCTATATATATTGCTCAGATACTGAGACAGGTAAACAATACAGCAAACCTTTTAATATTGGCAGCTCCACCACAAGTCCTCCGAGTGATGATGGACCACGGGCCTAAAACGTCTTCTCCAACATAGATGAAGGGTGGATCTGTACTTAGGCGATCTGCTGAGAGACTTGCCATTTGTTGCTGTTGGTGTTTTCCTCTTAACTTGTGGCACTTGAAGAACCTGAAGAGCAGGGACACACCTTTTCATACCAACAATCCTCAAGCCAGCTGACCTGATGGCACCTTCTGTAAATTGGCAGCCTTGGTTTTACACCCGTTTATGGTGTCGAACCAAAAGAGTAGACAAATTGTGTTGACTTGGTACGATTATAGGATTCTGTTCTTTGTTGCATAGGACAGATTTCCCTATACGGCCACCAACTCTCACCAGCTGATTGGCATCAACTAAAGGGTTTAGATTGAAGAGTGAACTGTTTTTAGACAATTTGGTTCTGTTTCTGATTCTCCTGAATTCCTCCTGGTACACCTCTTGTTGCACACAACAAATAACTACCTCTTCTGCGCATGCAATATCTGCTGCTGTGAAGCATCCAGAACAGATGTGCCAACCATGACACTCTGATGCAGATGTCTTCCCAAAGCAATGAGCATTGTGAATTAACTGAGCAATGGCTCTTAAAGCAGATGACCAGGTGTCAAAATGGTGTGACCACACTTTCTGTTTTGTATTTACAGAAGTGTGGAAAAAGATGTTCGTAGTTCCTATTTTCTTATCTTCAGGACTTACTAGCCCATAGGTGGTGTCAGTAGCGAGTGAGAAGGAGTCCTCACACAAAAACCTTGGAGGTTACTGCCATAAGCTGTCCTGAAGAACTGCTGATGACATGGCCCTGGCCCCACTGTCAGTTGGGTTGAGTTTAGTGGGAACATGATGCCATTGACTTGGTAGAGAGAACCTCTTTATACGTTCTACCCTGTTACTGACGTAAACATAAAACTGTTTTCTTTGGTTGTATATATAACCAAGTACTACCTTACTGTCTGTATAAAAGGTGAAAGCATCAATCTTAGTGTCCATTTTACTTTGTATGGCTTTGGCAATTTCTACTGCACAGCTGCAAAGATTTCAAGTCTTTAAATGGGCTACTGCAACAATAGCTTCAGCTGATGCATCAGAGAAAATATGAATCTCTCTCCAACCAGCAGTTGAAATGGAAGCTGGAACATAGCAACGTGAAACTTTGACGTTTTTCTAGTGACACTTGGAAGGTGAATGTGCCTTGTTTGATGTTCCACAACAAACTCAGACTTCCACCCAAACCCTGTACAGGGGGCACATCTGTACCTAAATCAAGTTTTTTTTTTTTGACTAATGGCATAGTCCTCAGAGTAAAAGACAATCATTAGTTCCTGGCTGTTAGATATAATCTTGTGAAGTCTAAAACCCCGTACACACGAGCGGACTTTTCAACATCCAAAGTCCGACGGACTGAGTCCGTCAGACTATTCGATCGTGTGTGGGCTGCAACGGACTTTTGACTCGCCAAAGTCCGAAGGACTTTAGAATATGGAACATGCTTCAAATTTTTTCAGAAGGAACTCCGCTGGACCCGGTCCCTTCGAAAAATTTGCTCGTGTGTATGCTATTCCGACGGACTAAAACCGATGCTAGGGCAGCTATTGGCTACTGGCTATGAACTTCCTTATTCGAATCCAGTCGTACGTCATCACGTTCGAATCCGTCGGAGTTTAGTGTGATTGTGTGTGGCCAAGTCCGCTCAGCCGAAAAGTCCGTCGGAATTCCAGCAGAACTCCGACGGAACTCCTTCGGAAGTCTGTCAGACATAAGTCCTCTCGTGTGTACGGGGCTTAAGGTTTGCAGACCATACAGACAGCATCTCCTTTGTTCTGGTAAGAAGATTGATTGGTTCTTTAGCGTCTGGAAAAGGCCTGAGTTCATTGTCAACACTGAAGTTTCTTACAACAAATTGACGAGCGTCAGATCCATATTCTTCTTCAGCCTGAGCTGGTCTCTTAAGCCCATAAGTTGCCACTACAGGGGAAGAACTGTTACCGAAGACATGTACCTTCATTCGATAATCTATCACTTCCTTGTTGATGTCATTGTCTTTGTGCCATAGAAACCTGAGGGAGTTTCTGTTGTCTTCTCTGACAATGAGGCAGTGAAACATTTGTTGAATGTAGGTCATTACTGCTATGGCTCTTGTCTGACACTAATCAAGACTCCTATTAGACTGTTGTTCAAATTGGGCCCATTAAGGAGAAACACCTTCATGCTGAGCACTGGAATCAAAGACAACTCTGATTCAGTCTGGTTTGCGTGGGTGATACACGCCAAAGGATGGAAGGTACCAGCATTCTTCTCCCTCCTTTAGTGGGGGTACAGGCTCTGCATGGTCTCTGATAAATATATTTTGCATAAAGTCCACAAAGTGCTTTTGCATCTATGGTTTCCTGCTTAAGGAGGAAAATCTACTGATAGCCTGCTGCAAGTTGTTGGGCAATCTCTATCTTGGGAAGTTAAAAGGTAGGGGTGCTACCTAATTATTGGCGTTAACTTGAAAGAAATCATTGTCCACTAGTTTGATAAATTATTTGTCTTCCATTGAAGGAGCCAGTATATCATCTTCACTGGTTGCATTAAACACTGTAGAGCCAAGGTCGCCATCGTAGCAGGAGAAAGGGCTTGTGTTACCTGAGATACCATGTTGCCATTCGCGGCTGGCTATCTTCTCTTTCACCCAGTAGTGATGTGGGCATGAGTCGAAGTAAAAATTCAGTGCAGGATGAAGAAATTATGGCGGAATTAGGCACTTGGTCTGCATTCTACCTGCCATGTATTGACCTGATAGGAGAGTTAGCAGGTTGTGCAGAGCTGGGCTCAAACGGATGGAGGGCTTGCACATGTTCTTCAGAGTCACAGTCTATGCACTTGATGGGCACATTACAGTCTTTCACAAAATGTTCAGTAAAAGCACAAAACACATAACATACCCCAAATTTCTTTAAAAGCTCCTTACGCTCTTCAAGAGGCCTTTTTGTAAAGCCAATACATTTTTTAAGGGAGTGTTGCTTCTTGTGAATGGGACACTCTTGGCTAGGGCTTTCAATCTTCCTACTCTGTTTGTGGCCACAACTGTGATAGGAGTGGGAAGGATGTCAGTCTTTTTCACGGATACTGAGCCTCTACGATTCCAATAGCTGCCCTAAAGACTGGTAATCTTAAGAAAGAGTGAAAGAACACTGTACTCATCATAGGAAAAACTTGAATCGTTCTTGGTCTATGCAATATTCCTGATCAATTCACAGAAGAAAAAGAATGGAGGGAAGGAAACCTTGTTCTCTTTTTTGTATGATGACCCTAGCGCCGACCACTTTTCTTGCAAACCATATGGGAGCTTGGAGACAATTGGGTTTACCCCTCTGGCAGTGTCCGGGTAACTGAGTCCAGGTAGTTTTGAGTCTGCCTTTGCTAGCTGAAGCTCAAGGAGAAGGTCACTCAGTCTCTGGAACTTCTTGTTGTCTTTATTACCAGATATCTTTGGGAAATTTTCCAGACACATGAACAAAGCTTTTTCTATAGCTTTTGGACAGCCATAACTTTGCTCTAGTCGATCCCATGCAGCTGTGAGACCTACTGTAGGATTGTCCATGAAAACTGATTTTAATAGCGTAACACATGCAGCAGATAGAGGACCAAGCCATCTGATTATCAGATCCAATTCTTCAGCAGCTGCAATGCCAAGATCACTGATTGCAGTTCTGAAGGCACATTTCCAACTTCTGTAGTTCTCAGGTTGGTCATCAAAACTTGTGAGACCAGTCTTTCCTGCAAAATATGTACCACAGAAACTCTGCTCTATCAGTTGTCCTTGCCTTAATGCAAGACATTGTTGGCTGAACAATGCTGATTGTGCTATCTTTTGTTAAAGGACACAGGGAAATATGCTGTAGTAGATGCATTCAGGTGAGTTGCTTTCTTGAAGTCAGTTGTTTCAATGCTATGTTGATTTGAGGTTGTACTGATGGCAAAGTATTGATGACTTGCTTGCAGCTTGCTCTGATGCTCTCTGATGTATGAATGAAGGTTGGGTAGGCAGGCAGGAAAGGCACTGGACTGATTTTGCATGCAGGAAGTTGCTGGAAACTCTTTGACCTGATGCTGTGAAATAGTTTTTATGTTGTCAGGAGCATTGGAGTGGAGTGTACACTGCAGTGGCTAAGGACATAGGGGGTTATTTAATAAAGGCAAATCCAATTTGCACTGAAAGTGCACTTGGAAGTAAAGTCACTGTAGATCCGAGGGGGATATGCAAGGAAAAAAAAAAAAAAAGGATAATAAAATCAGAAGAGCTTCCACTCATTTCAGATCTACCCCTTAGATTTAGAGCGACTGCACTTCCAAGTGCACCTTCAGTGCACTTTCAAGTGCACTTGCAGTGCAAAGTGGATTTGCCTTTCGTAAATAACCCCCATAGTTTTTAGTGCTTTTCAGGGGATCTTCCATATCTGCTATGTTTAGGTTGATGCTGTCTTTCTCACTTGCACCTTCATCTGCACTGATAGCTAGCACTAGGACCCTTAGCTTTGCCATAGCAGCATCGTGTTTAAACTGTTCATTTAAGATTTCTATTGCTGCTCTTTAACGTGCTGTTTGAGCTTCCAAATCTGCTATTTCACGTGCTGTCTGAAGCACTGTCTCAGTTTCCAACTTTGCTTTTTGACATGCTGTCTGAGCTTCCAACTCTGCTCTCTTTTCTGTATATGCGACCTGCAACTTGCTGGCTTCCGCTTTAGTGCAGTCATTAATAAGTCGTTCATTGAGTGTAGAGTATCTTGAACTATAGGGTTTAGAGGACTTTTTAGAATATCTGGTGGAAACAGATCTGTGAGATGCATGTCCTGTAGCAGCTCTATCTTTGCTTTTGCCTTTAATTTGGTTTGCTGGATAAAACCATCTCTTTCTAGATTAACAGCCTGTTTAATTCCTCCAGTGAATCTTCCATTTTCATACTTTGTAAAATGGTATTGAGCTTGTTACTGGTACGTTGATAAAACTCATATGAGGCAGAAAGTTGATGCCTTGTAGTGGCAGTAGTTTACATTGAGTAACAACTCTTTCCCATAGTATCTTCAGGCTAGTTGTCAGTTAAGTTCTTAAAGCTTCATAATTCTCCATTACTTTCCAAGTTGGTTTGACTGAGCATTTGGGTAACTCAGCTAGCTCAGGGTCTTGTGCTGGGACTGCTGTGTGTTCACATTCAGAGCATTTGTAACTCATGCTGACACAGGCAGATAATAAGTGAGTGATAAGCCAGCAGGACCTGTGTGCTATAATATCAAACCATACAGCTTGGACACAGGTTATGAGGCTTAAAAGTGCTACTCTCTTGTTCTTCCTTGCAATGAGGGCAGTAAATCTTGTTTGTATCAGTACTGTCACCCATAAATCTTGTAATTAGGCTGTGAAACTCAATTTTTCTACTGTTCTGACTCAACTACAAGGACATAAGCTTTATCTCCAGCTACATATATGGTTTATACGACCTGGTGATCTATTTATGCCTTGCATCAATTCAGACAGTTTAACTCAATGAATAAACTCACTTGTTGAAGAAATCAGATGATGAAAGCCTTTCGAATGTTCCGTTTAATGGTGGATTCATAGGACTCATAGGTAGCAAAACATTGATGTTGTAAGCCGACACAGTAGAAAGATTCCACAGAGAGGAAGGTGGGAGGAGTATACAGAAGTATGATGAGTGAAAGAGCTCAGCTTACACAGGAGCACAACTTAAAAGACACAGAACAATGATAAACCAAGTTATGAACACAGATAAATGATAATAAATCACATAGTGTAACACAACAATGGATGTAAGGGGTGCCTGTAGATAAAAAATAAACTGTGCAGATTTGACTAAAGGTGGATACTGCTCTTGTATTAGGTGTAGGCCTTTCACGTACTTTCAGATGCCTGACTGAAAACCCCCCCCCCCCCAAAGATGACATCATCCCATCCTGCCTTGCTGCTAGGACATTGATAAGACACTCCCAGCCCCTACTGCTCATCCCGATTACCACAATAGCAAGCTATGTGTGGTCCTCTATCTCATCTCAGCATCACTAACTTCAGAGCTGCTGCAACAGGGGAAAGAGAGGGAGCACATGCAAGGGGGTTTGAATCTCCTGGAAGTGTCTTAGCAATGTCCTAGCAGCATGGCAGAAGGGGTGATGCCATCTCTATAAACAAATTTAGCTCAGCTAGTTCTACAAATAGTTTGCATCTGATTGCTATATAAATAGATTGCACCAGGTTGTTTTCTATACATAGATTGCATCCAGCTTGTTCTGTATATAGATTGCACTTATCTTGTTCTATAAATAGATTGCACTCAGAATATTCTATAAATAGATTGCACCTGCTTGTTCTATAAATATATTGCACCCGGTTTGTGCTATAAATAGAGTCTACCTGCTTGTTCTATAAATAAATTGCACCTTGTTTGTACTATAATTATAAACACTCCCAGCCATTACTGCTCACCCCTATAATCAAAAGAGTGAGCTCTCAAACCCTCCTTCATGTGTGGTCTCAACTCTCCTTGGTCTCAGAATCATTGACCTCAGAGTGAGAGAGCATGCAAGGGGGTTTCAATCAGCTAGGAGTGTCTTAGAAACCTCCTACCAACAAGACATGAAGGGATGATGCCACCTTTGGGAGTTTTTCCACCAGGCTTATGGAGGTCTACACCTACTTTATAGTAAGGGCATTATTTAACTTTGGTCAAAGCTGCACAGCTTGTGTTTATGTATGGGAAACCCTTTCCTGCGCAGGCATTTTTATGGTACAGGTGAACTAACTCTTTATGCCCCTGTTTACAACTCAATGTTTTGTAGTTTTTACCCAAGCCTGACTATGTTCAAAATGCAGAATCAAATTGTTTGCAATTGTGTCTGTTCATATTTCAATGCTGAGTTGCTTGTAGCACAATGCCCTATGTTGAAAAAAGTACAAGAGCTATCTTCCGAGCATGATCAGGCATTTTTGGGCCCAAAACACTTCAATGGGAGTGTCTGCAATCTCACAAAATGCACGTGTTTGCACTTGAAGAACTGTTTTTCTCCTGTACAACTTCTCTCCTCCCCTTGTCCAGCTCAAACACAATTGCCTGAATCTAAATACATGTGCACTAAGCTTTCACAAATTGTGAAAGCATGCTTGAAAATGACCATGAATACACTATCCCCAGGTGTGAATGCAGACTTAAAGCCCAGTTCCAATATATTAATAGCCCCTCCACCCACTCCCCTCTAACCATATGCTGGTATTAAAAAAAAAATGCCCAGTTTATTTACCTGAAGCTATGGTCATGTAACAAACCCTTTTCTCCTCTTTTCTTTACTTCCTGGGTCCTTCTTTTGGTAACCACATCACTGCCTGCACAATGTGGATATCTCTTACTGATGGAAGCAATACATCCAGTGGCTGGGTCCTCTCTCATAAGCTCCAGAGGTAGCAGAACTCACGAGGGCAGTGAAGGGACCAGTGCCTAAGAAGATATCAAGTGAGGAAAAATGGCTGGTCCCTCTTTCAGTTTGGCTCATAGTTGAAAAACCATGACTCTGGTCCATTACACTGCAGGATGGCTTAGGATAAGTTGTTTCTTGTTTGAAATCAAGAATGAGTTATAAGTTAATTGATGCACAATGCAGTATTTACATTTAATTATAATTGCAGTTGGGCTTTAAATTAATCTCATGGGCTTTGCGGAGCAAGAACATCTACCTGCTGTTTAATAATAGCATTGCCTGAACGTCTCCAAATCTGCACATTTACACATAGTAAAAAAAAAATTCTGTAGCAATTTACACGCTGACCAATTAACGTAAATAAAAAAAGCTTTCTGGTATATAAGTACAGGCTGATGTATAGCATTATAACATTAGAACATTTATTTTACTGTTAGCGCCTAAACCTTTCTGTTACAGAACGAAAGCCTTCAAATTTCTAATATTTGTCATCCTACAACCTGAGAATCAAAGCTTTCTTACATCAAGTCTAGCATGAGATAAAATAGGAACATGCAGTTCTGTGGCCTTTTGATAGCACAAAGGTGCTTGAGAGTCTGTGTTTCCAGATATCTGAGCTATCACACTAGCCTTTACAGTATAGCTTTGTTTACTGCATTATTATTGGGATACTGTCTATCTCTCTCTGTGTTACAGCTGTAAATAAGTTGATTAGCAAGTCAACCAGGCTTATTTGTACATATTCCTGTTCCTGACTACGCAAAGGTCTTCACCTGTCTGATATGGAAGCCTAGCTGTCTTTCACTGTGTTTGGCATCCATGACACAGATTCCCCCTGTTATCAGATGAGTTTCTGTTTGTAGTCCAGTAAATAAACAAAACACCCAAATATATGACCTTTGATAGCTTTAGAAGATGCTCTATATTCTGCACTTATATGTCAGAGTAAATTATGCCTACTGAAAAACACTAGAAAAGTAGTTACATAATGCTATTGTACTGAAACCCAGCAATTTCCCTGCAAGCACTTTACCCATGCAAGCTGTCAAGCAGGTCTGTATGATAGCACCACACGTCTCCTTCCTTGGAGGAAATTCTCCCAGCAAGAAAACACATTAGGAAACACACACTGTGCTAGTCTATGGGCATTGAAATGTGCTAAAGTATATCTAAGTTGAACGAAAAAGCGAATGCAGTACAGAAGAAAAATAAAACATGTATACTATCCTTAAAATGTGTATTTGGATGTGTTGGGAGTGGTGACTATATTTCTGGCAGGACTTTAATGGGAAACTAAAGTCATTTTTGGTTCATTTTATTTACAGTGATGAAATTAAACTTGATATCATTATTTGTATAAAATGTTTTTTTTTGTTTTTTGTTTTTACCAGAAAGCTGTTATTATAGGGTGCTTCCATACTTAAAGAGGAAGTAAACCCTGATGGATTTACTTTCCTAATCCTCTCCTTCTTTCACCATCCCCAAACCATCTCTGGATAGTACAGACGCTAGGGGAGAAGCAGCACATGCTCAGTTTGATATGTATTGCTAGAGAGTTTTTCTTTTTGTTTGGAGAGTGCATGTGACCAGCACAGTGCCAATCAGAACTGTCCAGACAGAGGGTCATGGGTCCTGCTAACCTCATAGGACAATAATGGGAGAATGAAAACTACTCCTACAATCTTTAACTAGATACTGATAGAAGTCACAAGACTGCTCTAACTGCTGATGAGAAACGGTATTTAGTGGTTTATATTTACTAAAATAATTGCATTTCCATGTTCTGTGTACTGTGGAAGACAAGATATAGTGAATGCAGGGTCCTGAGTTTAGTAACACTTTAAGTGGCATTCTGGGCTTTCTAATAAACAAAGCACAGCACTAGCTCTATACTTGTTACCTTTATCAACATACTGAAGAGCTTATTGGAACCAAATGTGGAACCAAAACGCTATTGCCTGCATAATACAATTATTATAATTATTATTATTATCCTACAGGATTTATATAGCGCCAACAGTTTGCACAGCACTTTACAACATGAGGGCAGACGGTACAGCTACAATACAATTCAATGCAGGAGGAATCAGAAGGCCTTGCTCATTAGAGTTTACAATCTAAAAGGGAAATGTATTTTGCTGTATGAATTGGTGTGCATTGTAAAATGTGCTGTGTTGTAGTGCAAACTATGACCCACAAGAAGATTTTATCCATCCCTCAGCAACTGTCCATAAAAACCGTCTCCCAGACCCCAACACAGACCCCCCCCCCCCCTCCATCGTGGTTGGTTGCTAGGACTGCTGGTGTCCTAGCAATCAATTGCATGCTCACAGAATTTACGGAAGAACCAGACTTTTATTTCCAGCTTCCTCTTGCTGCTCTTCCTCTTGAAAAGTAAAGGGTAACTCTGTTGGGCACTCCTGGATGTAAGGAGGACTCCATTGAGCACTCCAAGATGTAAGGGGGACTCTATAAAATTAATGCTTTTTTTTGGGCCCACCAATACAATGTGGCCCTCGTGCTGAAACCCCTGCTGTGGTGCATTGTTAAAACACATTGTAGTGCTTTATTTTTTTTGCTTCCCTTTTATTTCACAACTTCTAATGTTATTCTTATGCACTTTAGTGCATTGTGATGTGATGTTACAGCTCATTAAAACATGATGCACACAATTGCAACATGTCCTATTTTTTTCAGTGTGCACCAAAGCAGTGGGAATATTAGACTTACATTCACCACTTGGTTCCTGCTAAAGAGTTTATATGAAATATAGTATTGATATGTAACAGTTAATATTTACCTGACAAGAGGGAATAAGAAGGAATTTTAAATGAATGTTTCCGTTCTGAAAATAATACATAAATTAAGGAAATATATTGAAGAACATTATAGATTCACTTTAAGTCCTGCTGATATGCCAGGCACATATTCCTCATTAAGTTATAAAATGTTATGTAACAGATAATATGCTTGACTCAAAACAGGAAATTGTGGTGCAATTAATGTCATGGTGTCGTTTATTAATGTCAAATTTGTTTAGGCTGATAAATGGGATAAAGTGATGATAAAGTATCTTCCTAAAAACACTTTCCACCTGAGCCCAGCACACTGTCATCATTCTTTTGCTATGGACCCTTGCGGTGTTTCCATTCTGTGCCTGACGAGTGTGGTTTACTGCCTGTGTCCAGGGCATCTTTACCCAGCTGAGGGATACCTTTGTGATTTTTTGCTATGCTTGCAGCTTGGGACTTCTTCTGCCACCTTCTCACATTATTGTTTGTGAGTGCATCTTTTATATATTCTTATTAATAAATTTGACATTATTATACTAAATTATGGTGGTGTTAGTGTCCCTCTTTTCTGTTTTGTCCCATTCGATTTTACCTGGTACTCCTCCTCTTCTCTTGTCAGAGTTGGCTGCACCACCCCATGAGATCAGTATTAGCTGCATTTTAACTAGTGTTTTAGACTACTTCCATCATTTCTTAGAATTATTTTCTTATTGTTATTATTGTATCTGAGCATTATACGATTATCTTTTTTTTTTTTTTTTTTACAAAGCATACATTTGCAATTGGCTTTTCCCTATTTCTCATCCCCACCTGAGTGCCACAGTATTTTATTTTTTTGTTCATGATATGCTTGTAAACCCCTGAAGTGAAAAAATATCAAAATATATCCTTCTATCATGTGTACTTGCCAAAGCACCTAGTGTGATTTTTTTTTTCTTCTCCTTATGCTGTCTGCAGGGTCACTTCTGATTATTTATCCAGACTCTAAGCAATCAACTCCCAACCCCAACCCCCCCCCCCCCCCCCATCGGCACTCAGCAGGGGTTGACAGCCTCAGCTGTATATGCTTCCTTATCAGACTGTAGAGGGGGTGTATTCATCTCCCTCACTCGGGTCTCAGATTACACTCAGCTCTGATTGCTGTGCTGGGCAGTGTGTGACATCAGATCCCTGCCCCCTGACTCCCGAAGCTCAAAAATGTAATGTAAACGATGTACTTTGAACAGCTCTAGAGAATAAAAGGTTGCAGATACAATGTATGTAATGTTTGTCACTTCACCTGGTATATGTAAAGGGTTCACAACTACTTAACAAATTAGCATTTTCACCTACAGCATTTTTCCCTACCTTTAGCTAGACATTACCACTATCACAGCCAGGTGAGTAGCACTCATACTGTTTGTTACAAGGTGTACCACCTGCCTGCTTCAGATATGCAGAATGGCAATGTACAATTGTCTATAGTTAATTTAATTACAAGAAAAATGTAATATTAAGGTGACCCTATCGCTCGCTAGTTTAAAAAAGGTGTAATTACAAGCAGCATGTAAAAAAAGACTTACCTGCTTCCCTCCCCTCCCCCTCCCAGTCTTCTAATCCTCTCCTTTCCATCCTAATCTTTCTTTCTCTTTATATATGATTTACCCACTTTTTTTTTTTAAAGCGTGGTAAAAAAATTTAGACAGTTTCTTGTGTCCACTATGATTGCCTCTACTCCTGAACTCCGCCTCCCAAGAGGCGACGGAATGTAATATTTTGAACCACATTGACTGAGTTACAAATTTGGTCTGTTTATTTGGTATCCTGCATGATGTTATATTATACCTTAACCTTTACTCATTGTGCCTTTGTGGTTTTGATACCATGGATTCTGTTTTTCTAGTAAAATAAAAGATTTGAAAAAAAAAAAGGCTCACCTGTCTGCGGGGCAGAGATCCCACTCCTTGATGTCTTGTAGCGCTAAGCCCACAATTGTTATATGCTACTTCCAGGTATTGCATGTCCCACCCTCCACTGCTCACTGTGGTTCTAACTGCAGGCTTCTATGCAACTAGAGGACACAGTACATCAAAACCTTTCTCAACTTATCTTTGCTCTGCTGTACACTGTGCTACAAGGTGGCAATTTGGACATTAACACCAGGAGTAGCACTAAGCTGCTGCATCAGAAGTACTAGTTTGTATTTCTGTAAACTTTTATATGGAGGTTGTGGTAGTGTAAGGCCCTGCCATGGTGAAAATGTAGGAGAAAGTTGCAAAAGGTCTTCAACCCAGAGTCTGGGTCTTGCCAGAAACTAGAAGGTTGAGCATGCAGATGTTCGTAGCCCTTATAATCTAGGACCTGACCATAGTTCATGGCTCCACCCTACCGAGCAGTCTATGTGTGGTTGCATAGGAGCAGCCAGAGAGGTGGGCATGTTTGTACTGTGCTGTCTTGGATAGGACAGACAAAGGCCCAAGTCTGAGGGACAGAGCAGCAGGGAACAGCATGAAAGAGACAAAGGTATAGTGTTTGTATAAAAGAAAGGTGTGCTGTGTTAGATGGTCAGAAGGACTAAGGCACAAGGCCTGAGCAGCATGGCTGCCAAAGAGAGCCACAAGGCTCAATACTGTTAAGTGAAGATTGTTGGTGGAAACCCTCTGCGAGGAAAGCTGTTTGTTTGTTGGACTTTTCTCTCCGATTAAATATAAGTAGGCCAACATGCCCTTAAACAGCATATTTGATAAGGACTGAGCTCACTGCTAAGCACTACCAATAAGCCAAACAAGCCCCAAATCGTCACAAGGTGTTATGAAACCTATTTTACCGTGACACACTCCAGCAGTGAAAGAGTGCTAGATTACAGAACCCCGCTTAAGGCCAAACTTTGCAATCATAAAGCCACATGCCACAGAAGGCTTCTCGACCCTTTTTTCCAAATTACAAGCAGCAGAAAGATCAGCCGTCACTAAAATTACAGATAACGAGGATGCTAATAGCTGAGTGCTTATTTTTTTTATTTTTAGCATCGTTCTCGTGCTTGGCCAGGAAATCATTAACAAGATTTTCTGACACTCTGTGGCCCAGCTGTCCTGGGCTCTCTCCTTCAAACAGACATTTCTGTCAATGTCCTGGAGTAGGAGAATGGCATCCACATTTGAGCTCTCTACAATACTCATACTAAGGTTTATAGTGCAGTTTTGGCTTTTAAGCATGGATCAAAGTAGATAAACAGGGATGCAGGTCTCTCCCTGTAAAACATATCGCCTAATAAAGAATTACTGTATCTTCATTAATATAGTTTTGTCTTATAAAGTTAAGCAAATATGCTATTAGCTTACAACTCAAATTTAAGCCTCCACTACCTTTCTGTTGGACAATAGCAAGAGCATAACTATAGCAAACCATGCAACTATGGGGACGGCAGGCCTAGGGGACTCAGACTTGTCTGACCGCACATTGATCCACGCAGTTAGCAGTGCTTGACAAATACATTTAAATGAAACTAATGTATAACTTAGGAACCCCTGTAAATTTTCTTTGAAAACAATTAATATTTTTTTATGTCTAGATGAATTGAGTTTAAGATGAAGATTGGCAAGAGAAGGGGCCCTTTAATGGTTTTGGTTTGGGACCCCATCACGCATAGATACAACTCTGGTAAGAAGTAGTACTGTGCCGATTTAACAATTTCCTCTGATCAAGCTGTGTGCTATTTTGGCATGTTTTTGCCACTTAAGGGTTCCCAGTGCAAGAGAAGCATGCAAAATATGGGGTACATGTGGGTTGGGTTTAGTTTAGTGTTAGAGCTAAAGTTGTGTATTCCCCAAAAATGAGTCTTAACTTTAACCTTTGGTTGTGAAAATTTGGGGTTAAAGGGAAACCATAATGTTTTTTGGGCAGCTATATAGTTCTATAAAGTTTTTATATTTTAAACTGTTTAATATCTTTTTTTTTTGTTTTTCTCTCTCTCTGTCTCTCTCTCTCTATCTTTCGCTCCCTGTTAATAATTTAACGTTTATATTCTAAGCACAGGTGCGCTTGAGGGGTTCAGTTTAGGTGTTAGGTATTTGGGAGTCTTAAGAACTAAAGTTGACCTCTTTTCCGGGGAAGGCCCCCCTCACATCTTAACTTGCTGCACTAAATGGTCAAAAAACAACTGAAGGGATAAAAATGTTAGAAAATATACTTAACCGCTTCCTGACCGCAGCCTGTATACAGTGGTGGGAAAAAGTGTTTACCCCCTTCCTCATTTCCTGTTCCTTTGCATGTTTGTCACACTTAAGTGTTTCGGAACATCAAACCAATTTAAACAATAGTCAAGGACAACACAAGTGAACACAAAATGCAATTTGTAAATGAAGGTGTTTATTATTAAAGGTGAAAAAAAATCCAAACCATCATGGCCCTGTGTGAAAAAGTGATTGCCCCCTAAACCTAATAACTGGTTGGGCCACCCTTAGCAGCAACAACTGCAACCAAGCGTTTGCGATAACGTGCAATGAGGCTTTTACAGCGTCCTGGAGGAATTTTGGCCCACTCATCTTTGCAGGATTGTCCTAATTCCGTTACATTAGAGGGTTTTCGAGCATGAACGGCCTTTTTAAGGTCATACCACAACATCTCAATAGGATTCAGGTCAGGACTTTGGCTAGGCCACTCCAAAGTCTTCATTTTGTTTTTCTTCAGCCATTCGGGGGTGGACTTGCTGGTGTGTTTAGGATCATTGTCCTGCTGCAGAACCCAAGTTCGTTTCAGCTTGAGTACACGAACAGATGGTCGGACATTCTCCTTCAGGATCTCTTGGTAGACAGCAGAATTCATAGTTCCTTTTATCACGGCAAGTCTTCCAGGTCCTGAAGCAGCAAAACAGCCCCAGACCATCACACTACCACCACCATATTTTACTGTTGGTATAATGTTCTTTTTATGAAATGCAGTGTTCCTTCTACGCCAGATATACTTGGACACACACCTTCCAAAGAGTTCCACTTTTGTCTCATCCGTCCACAGAATGTTGTCCCAAAAGTCTTGGGGATCATCAAGATGTGTTGTGGAGAAATTGAGACGAGCTTTGATGTTCTTTTTGCTCAGCAGTGGTTTTCTCCTTGGAACTCTGCCATGCAGGCCATTTTTGCCCAGTCTTTTCCTGATGGTGGAGGCATGAACGCTGACCTTAACTGAGGCAAGTGAGGCCTGCAGTTCCTTGGACGTTGTTGTGGGGTCTTTTGTGACCTCTTGGATGAGTCGTCGCTGCGCTCTTGGGGTAATTTTGGGCGGCCGGCCATTCCTGGGAAGGTTCACCACTGTTCCATGTCTTCGCCATTTGTGGATAATGGCTCTCACTGTGGTTCGCTGGATTCCCAAAGCTTTGGAAATGGCTTTATAACCCTTTCCAGACTGATAGATCTCAATTACTTTATTTCTCAATTGTTCCTGAATTTCTTTGGGTCTCGGCATGATGTGTAGCTTTTAAGGATCTTCTGGTGGACCTTACTGTGTCAAGCAGCTCCTATTTAAGTGATGCCTTGATTGTGAACAGGTGTGGCAATAATCAGGCCTGGGTGTGGCTAGAGAAATTGAACTCAGGTGTGGACAACCACAGTTATAGTATGTTTTAACAAGGGGGGCAATCACTTTTTCACACATGGCCATGATAGTTTGGATTTTTTTTCACCTTTAATAATAAACACCTTCATTTACAAATTGCATTTTGTGTTTACTTGTGTTGTCCTTGACTATTGTTTAAATTGGTTTGATGTTCCGAAACACTTAAGTGTTACAAACAAACAAAGGAACAGGAAATGAGGAAGGGGGCAAACACTTTTTCACACCACTGTATATACTTCGGCAGAATGGCACGGCTGGGCAAAGTAACGCACCCGTACGTTACTTTGAATTTCCGACCTAGCGCACGCGTGTGCTGGCGGCGGCGCACGCGCCTGCCGCGAGAGCTCCATGGCCGCGCATGCGGGACCCTGGAATTGTGTCACGGAGCTGAAGATCGGGGAGATGCGATGTAAACACAACATTTCCCCATTCTGCCTAGTGACAGGACACTGATCGTCTGCTCCCTGTCATCGGGAGTAGCGATCAGTGTCGTGTCACTGTTAGCCCATCCCCCAGACAATTAGAAACACGCCCCAGGACACACTTAACCCCTCCCCGCCCCCTAGTGGTTAACCCCTTCATTGCCAGTGACCTTTTTACAGTAATCAATGCAATTTTATAGCAAAATAAATATAAATAATGGTCCCAAAAATGTGTCAAAATTGGCCGATGTGTCCGCCATAATGTCGCAGTCCCGATAAAAATCTCTGATCGCCGCCATTACTAGTAAAAAAAAAAAAATTAATAATAAAAACGCCCATAAATATTACCCCCTATTTCGTAGACGCTATAACTTTTGCGCAAACCAATCAATAAACACGTATTGCGATTTTTATTTTTTTTTACAAAAAATATGTCGAAGAATACATATTGGCCTAAACTGAGGGAAAAAAAAAATTTTTATATATTTTTTGGGGATATTTATTATAGCAAAAAGTAAAAAATAATGAGTTTTTTTTCAGAATTGGCGCTCTTTTTTTGTTTATAGCACAAAAATAAAAACCACAGAGGTGATCAAATACCACCAAAAGAAAGCTCTATTTGTGGGGAAAAAAAGAATGTCAATTTTGTTTGGGTACAATATTGCATGACAGCGCAATTGTCAGTTAAAGTGACGCAGTGCAGAATCGCAAAAAGCGCTCTGGTCAGGAAGGGGGTAAATCCTTCCGTGGCTGAAGTGGTTAACTTACTTCCCCTTCCATATTTCAGGGTGGTAGCCTCCATCCTTTCATCGAGACCCCAGGGAATGCTAAAAGTCAAAATCTTGCAAGTTGAAGGTACAAGCACAGTGCTGTAGCATTTCCAATTATACCACTTAAAGGATGTCACCTATGTGCCATGGGTGGAAGCCTGGGGGAAGTTAAAGTGGTTGTAAACCCTTACTGACCACTTTGACCTACAGGTAAGCCTAGATTAAGGCTTACCTGTAGGTCCAAGAAATATCTCCTAAGCATGCATGGTTTAGCAGATATTTGCAAAAAGACAGGCACTGCTGTCTACGTTGCATGCGCCATAGACAGCGGCGTGCAGGCGCACTGAGCATGCTGCTGCTAACGGCAATACGCCGTTAGTGGTGGCTCCCGTGCCCATGCCCATCAGGGTTTACTTCCTCTTTAACTATATTAACTAACTTTTTTCCCCCACTAGTGATTTTTAAGAGTTTAGTGCAGCAAATAGGAGAGAGCACCCTTACCAAATATGCAGGTTTTGTTAAGGGGTTTATTTAAAAAGAAAAATGTTGGATGAATGTGACAAGCATTAGCACATCATTGATTGTATGATTAATTAATGATAGTCAGCTCAATCTAGTGACCATAATGTGGTATTTTTCTGATCAAGTTATTTCAGGAAAAATTCCACATTATGACCACTAGATGGTGAAATCACTGTATTAAAACGGTTCTGCACCTTTAAAAAAAATATTAAAAGCCAGCAGCTACAAATATTGCAGCTGCTGACTTTTAATAAAACCACACTTACCTGTCCCAGGGTCCAGCGATGTCGGCGGCAGAGGACAAGCGATCCCTCGTCTCTCTGCTGCCCCCACCACCATCCTCTGTCAGGGAATCGGAAAGTGAAGCGTTGCGGCTTCACTGCCCGGTTCCCTACTGTGCATGCGCGAGTCGCGCTGCGCGTCTCTGCTGGTCCCCGCTGTGTCCTGGGAACTGTGTGTTTCCCAGAACACAACGGGGGGGCAGGGCATTTGCGGCGGTCTGCGGGGGTCTGTCCCGGAAGTGGGTGCAGATACCTGGATTATCCAGGTAACTGCACCCCCCTCCCCCCTGAAAGGTGCCGATTGTGGCACCGGAGGGGGGGGAGGGATCAGATGAGCGGAACTTCCACTTTAGGGTGGAGAACCGCTTTAAGCAAAATATGGTTAGACTTCGTAAAGGATTAGTGAATAATACAAATATTTTATAAATAGACCCCTAAGTGCTGATTCACACTACAGCAACTTGGGATCCGACTTATCAGACCTCAAGTCGCACCAAGGCGCTGGACAAATTTTCATTTCGATTGAAGTGAATGAGAGCTGTCTTAATGTACACTACTGAAGTCGCTCTGACTTCAGAAAAGGTTCCTGTAATACTTCAAGGTGACTTCTAGCGGACTTGTACCAAAAGATTTCAATGGAAGTTGCCTCCAAGTCGGATCCTTATCTTAATAGATGTGATTTGGAGAGAGGTTTTGTTTGGTGTGAAAGGATTGTATAGGGTTAGGTTAGATGCTTAAAATGTGGGTAGAGGGGGGGCTATGAAAGCAAAAGACATCTGCTGTATTTACACTAGTTCCCTCAATCAGAAATCTCATACCAAAACTAAAAGCATTGGACTGTCAGCAGCAAAAACAAACACAGTGCCTACTAAATTTTACACATATTAATTTCTTAACCTTTACATGTTGGGTGTCAAATTCATCATCAGTATGGCTGCCCTCAAAGGGCAAGTTGTAGCTGGGGTGCACTCTGTACACAGTGCAGGGTTCAGAGGTGCACTATGTACAGGGTTTAGGGGAGTGCTATGTACAGAATACAGTTCCAGGGGTGCCCTATGCACAGAGTGCAGTGTTCAGGGGTGCTCTTTGTGCAGAGTACAGTTCCAGGGGTGCCCTCTGCACAGATTGCAGGGTTCAGGGGTGTGTTATGTACAGAGTTAAAGTGGTTGTAAAGTGGTTGTAAACCCTTACAAACCACACCTTAATCTAGGCTTACCTGTAGGTCCAAGAAATATCTCCTAAACCTACACGGTTTAGGAGATATTTACAAAAAGACAGGCACCGCTGTCTACGGCGCACACACCGTAGACAGCGGCGCGCGGGCGCACTGAGCACGCCGCAGATCACGGCAATATCACGCTCGTGTTGGCTCCCGTACGCATGTGCGGGAGTAACGCCATTGCGGCTCCGGCGAATCACAGCACCGGAGAAGCAAGACCCGGAAGTCACTCCAGGATACATGGCAGCGGTGAAGATAAAGGAGAAGGACCGATTCGGGGGCTTAGTTCTCAGGTAAGTTATTCATAATGAGCTAGTATGCTATGCATACTAGCTCATTATGCCTTTGCCTTGCAGGTTGCATTTAAAAAAAACAAGTGCCTTTACTTCCTCTTTAAGGGTTCAGTGGTGCGCTATGTACAGAGTACAGTTCCAGGGGTGCACTATGTACAGAGTACAGTTCCAGGGGTGCACTATGTACAGAGTGCAGTGTTCAGTAGTATGCTACATACAGAGTGCAGAGCTCAGAAGTACACTGCATACAGTGTGCAGAGTTCAGACGTACGCTACATACAGAGTGCAGGTTTCAGGAGTATTCTACATACAGAGTGCAGGGTTCAGGAGTACGCTACATACAGTGTGCAGGCTTCAGCGGTACGCTACATACAGAGTGCAGGGTTCAGGAGTACACTACATACAGAGTGCACTGTGTACAGACTTCAGAGTTTAGGGATGCGCTATGCACAATGTAGACTCATCCCCTTCAGAAGGAGATACAGCAGCAGTAGTTGGAACAATCATCAATTCCCAACTCGACTTCGCAAATTCCTTCTACCTAGGACTTCCAAAATACCAAATTTCATGTCTACAAACCATCCAGAACACAGCAGCCAGATTGGTAACTGCAAAAAAACCATGGGAATCTATTACCCTCCATTGGCTAGCCGTGAAGGATCGAGTTACATTCAAGACCCTCTACCTCACTCATAAATGTACACAAGGAAAAGCCCCACAATACCTCTGCGACAAAATAAAGCACTACACCCTAGGTCGCACTCTCCGGTCAACTAACCAGACCTCCTCCACATCCCCAAGACCCGTTATAAATTAAAAGGCGAACGAAGGTTCGCAGTCCAAGGACCACGGCTATGGAATGCTCTACCCGCGGACATCCGCTCGGGAGGAAACTATCTAGCCTTCAGGAAGAAGCTCAAGATCCATCTCTTCTGAAAACCCAGACGGACACTGGCGGCAAAAGTGCCCTGAGCCGATTTAGTTTGCATATGTAGCTCTATACAACTCACCTGCCATATTTTGGCTGCAAAACTGGATGCAAGGGCCACATGGCATGGCCTGGCAGGCCGCATTCCACCTGCGGGCCTTGTGTTTGACATATGTAGTATAGAGGATACAGAAATAATATATATTTTTAGAAATTTCTATAGAAATATAGAAATTAAAGAACATTGTTGCTAATTAATGAAGAAATCACATCCCTCACCTGCACTTAAAAAGTGCTAAATTAACATTTCATGTGCATTTATAATAATGTGCTTTTATAAGCATGCTTTTATTTATCTTGTAGCCATCAATTTTTTTTTTTAAATAAGAAAGCAGAAGAGCCTGTTGTAGTATCTAATTAACAACGATGGAACAGATATGCTTCTTAGTATGTAGGCCAAATATGATTGACAACAACAAGCGTCATGATAAATTACCTTATACATATTATTTAACTGATCATTACTCAGCTTAATATGAATGCCATCCTAGTTGTTTTTTTGCAGTTCCTGCAGCCCTCATAATGCTGACAGTAGTGCAGCAGTCTTGAAGAAACCCTGCTCAAAGACCTAGGAAAGCAGACTTTTTTTTGACTAGAGGGGACTGATAGGATTTGTCTCTCTGATCCAGATGAATGAGCCAAAGACAGTGCAACTGGCTCACATCCCTCAAGCCTCCTTGTCAGCAATGCTGCTACCGACTTCCAGATCAGTGGTACATATTTGCCCTGTCATATTTCTGGTTCTTCAAGAATAGTGACCTCAGGACAGCTGACATAAAAAGATAAATGCAAAGAAATTCAAATAAGTATCAAAAAGGTTGTTGCTGTTATGCTGTAAATGAGAATAGTAAACAAATAAGCTGTTACTGAAAAAAGGCAAAGTTACTGATGTATGTAATAAAACCTATGCAGAAATCCATAACATTTAGCATCCCTTGATAGGAGTGGAGGGGGAAATGTGTCATTTTTAGACAAATTTGCCATTAGCCTGCAGAAAAAATGTGGATTCTCTGTCTCCAACAGCAGGTTTAGGATCTCTCCAAGATGTACAATCTAAGGTGTACCCACTGCCCCATATGGTGGGCATGGAATTGGCTGCATGATAGCTCTCAGATTTTTTGGGATTGCACCACTAGTGACCATTGATTGTCAGAAATGACCAACCAGAATATCTGATTGTAAGGAAAGATGTGGTTAAATAGAAACCAAAGGATAGAGATGGCAGCAAACAGTTGAATAACCAGGAAGAAGGACGGAACCTGTGGAGGACCTTGGCATTTGTTAAAGTTGGTGGTGGATATGCAGGAGATGATGTTTAGGTTGAAAAATGGATATATAAAATTCAACTTAATTGTCAAAATGTCTACATGATTGATATATTTTATTATGGAATTAATAAAAAGAAACTAAATAAAAAAGAACCTGTGACAGGCAGATTCAGCAGCTGAAATCCTAACTACCAAATACCAAAGATAAGCCAAGCTGCTTGCACCATGACATGTAACAGATGTCCTATGATGGGCCTAAAGGCAGTGCTGGATTACCAAATCGGCAGAGTTGGCACCGGCCTTTGGTTCCCACACCATCAGCTGTCAGCTTGTGAAAAATGTTGGTGCAGCTAACATACATGTAATGTACTTTAGTGATGGTCATCTTCATCTAGCAGCCGACGTGCACACTACTACTGCGTCCAGCATTTTCTATTGTTACAGGACCCCAGTAAACCGTCAGTATTCTTGGCCCATGCAGTCAAGTCACTCCTACAGTGGCAAACGCCTACCTATCACAAGTGCCATCTTCAGGCACATGTCTGAAATCCTTACTCGTTCGCCCTTTGGGGCTTTGCCCAGCCTAGTTATTCGAGCGGCCATCTACCTGGCCTACTACAGTTTCCTACGACCTAGCGAATTTATCGTCAGCGGCTCCGGCAGTCAAACACTGCTCCGACGTCACCTGACTCTTTCCAAACCATTACACCCTTCATGTCACAGTCAGAAAAACGCAACAAAACGGCCCAGGGGTTGACATCAACCTAATCAGACTAACAACGCTTGGTGCCCAGTGACGGTCCTTGACCAACTACTTTCTCGGCTACCCAGTCAATCTGCAGATAGCCCATTTCTACCCTTTCTAACCAGCTCCATTAGTGGCAGCCAGTTTGTCAAGCATGTCAGGATCCTCCTAAGCAACTTGGGCTTCAACCCCAGTCAGTTCTCTGGACATTGTTTCCAGCATGGAGCAGCCTCAGCTGCTTCCCAACATTGAGTATCAGACCACAAAATCAAGAATCTAAGCCAATGGAAGTCTGCTTGCTTTGCCACCTACACCCCAAATCCTAAGGAAGAAATGGCACAAGCCTTCACCAAGGTTGCTCAATAACCACAGGAAATCAATAAATAGTTATTTCTGAGTCTTTTGCCCCCTGTTCTTGGCATACCGACCAGACCACCAAGGCACACTTCAAGTCTATTTATATTGTAAATCCTGAGTTTATGTGATTCACATCTCTCTCATTCACAGGGCCATGACCATAAATAAGAAGGCCAGTATGGTGGCCTGAATTTATGGGAGGAGCCCAGAGGGTATTTAAACAGCCCACTCACCCATACTCATTGTTAGCTCCAGTGCACGATACCCTCCCACTCTTCCCTTTTTCAGGGCACTTCTCAAGACATCCTTCTTCACAATCTACCCATTACTTATCTTCCTTATGAGGCTGTATTAGCTCTTGTATGTTAAAAAGAACATCTGTGATTTTATCAGTTCATTCTTCTTAAGCTCTGGTTCACACTGATGCGGCTTTAAAATTGCGCAATTTGAAAGCCGCAGATCAGTGTGATTTTGACATCCAATTTCATTTTGGCTTGCGACGTCATGTGAGAAGTAGTGAGTGCCTATATAAAGGTCAGCTATGATAGGAGCCTAGCAGATGGGGCATGAGAGCCAAACACCCCAGAGCTACTAGGATTTGTTCTGTTACTAAAGTAAAGGGCCCTCTATACAGGGGAATTAGGGGGTCATTGGGAGAGTCTGGTATACTAAAAGAGTCACCTTGATTTTACTTGGTAAAGGAAGCTGAATGCTGTGGGCTTAGTATACATGAGGCATAAAGAGAAGCTTACAAATGATGTGCTTGCATTCTGCGCAGAAATACAGATTGTCCACACCTACAGATTGTCCACACCCGTGTATGGCGTTCCTTGCCAAAAAATTCTGTTAGTATGTCAATGTGATGTCAGATGTCATAGAGTTCTTGCATAGTTACAGTAAAGTGCAGAAAATGCATTTTATGCGTGGACATTCCTTTAATCGCAAATATTAAGGGCTATGTCTGGGAGTGTCATGAGGGGGCCTACGACCAGAAGTGTGACACAATATAGCAGAGGGTTCCATCTACAGCAGGTGGGCAGCTGCCATATCCAAGAAGAAGCAGGGGGGGGACTTGCACAGTTTGGTGCTAACAGTGAGCCTCCTTACAGGCGTATATATTTTAACTCTAGCATTCTTGAGCTATAGACCACTGCCTCAGCTGGAGAGAAATGTATGCATGTATGTAATAATGCATCTGTATTACCTACCTCCATTATTTAGTTTGTAATGAGTGTACATTTTTGGATAACAAATTATTTTCCCATGTCTGGGACTCGAGCTCTCACTGGTGACTTGAACCCTTTATCCTACACAATCCATGTAAAAATCAGTGGCATTCAAACTCACATATAGCAAACATACAGTGCCCTGAAAATGTATTCATACCCCTTAAAATTTTCAAGTGGCAGATAATTGTGAAGTGGAAGGAAAGATAAATGGTTTTCAATTTTTTTTTACAAATATCTGAAAGTGTAGCGTGTATTTGTATTCAGCCTCCTGTGTCAAAACTTTGTAGAACCACCTTTTGCTGCAATTACAGCTACAAGTCTTTTTGGGGATGTCTCTACCAGCTTTGCACATCTAGAGAATTACATTTTTGCCCGTTCTTCTTTGCAAAATAGTTCAAGCTCTTTCAGATTGAATGGAGAGCGTCTGTGAACAGCAATTTTCAAGTTTTGCCACAGATTTTCAATTGGATTTAGGTCTGAACTTTGACTAGGCCATTCTAACACATGAATATGCTTTGATCTACAATTCCATTGTAGCTCTGGCTGTATGTTTAGGTTCGTTCTCCTGCTGGTAGGTGAACCTCCGGCCCAGTCTCAAGTGTCTTGCAGACTCTAATAGGCTTTCTTCTAAGATTTCCCTGAATTTGGCTCCATCCATCTTCCCATCATGTCTCACCAGTTTTCCTGTCCCTGCTGAAGTAAAGCATCCCCACAACATGATGTTGCCACCACCATGTTTCACGGTGGGGATGGTGTGTTCAGGGTGATGTGCAGTGTTGGTTTTCTTCCACACATAGCATTTTGTTCTTAGGCCAAAAAGTAAAATGTTGGTCTCATTTAACCAGAGCACCTTCTTCCACATGTTTGCTGAGTCCTTCACATGGCTTCTCGCAAACTGAAAACGGAACTTATTATGGCTTTCTTTTAACAGTGGCTTTCTTCTTGCCACTCTTCCATAAAAGCCAGATTTGTGAAGTGCATGACTGATAGTTGTCTTGTGGACAGATACTCCCACCTGAACTGTGGATCTCTGCAGCTCCTCCAGGGTTACCGTGGGCCTCTTGGCTGCTTCTCTGATTAATGCTCTCCTGGCCAAGCCTGTCAGTTTAGGTGGACAGCCATGTCTTGGTAGGTTTGTAGTTGTGTCGTACTATTTCCATTTTCAGATGATGGATTGAACAGTGTTCCATGAGAGTTTATCCCTGACCTGGTGTGTTCCTTGGCCTTCATGATGCTGTTTGTTCACTAACGTTCTCTAACAAACCTCTGAGGGCTTCACAGACAGCTGTATTTATACAGAGATTAAATTACACACTGGTGGACTCTATTTACTAATGAGGCAACTTCTAAAGACAATTGGTTCCATTTGATTTTAGTTAGGGGTATCACAGTAAGGGGGGCTGAATACAAATGCACGCCCCACTTTTCAGATATTTAGTTGTAAAACATTTTGAAAACCATTAATCATTTTCCTTCCACTTCACAATTTTGTGCCACTTTGTATTGGTCTATCACAAAAAAATCCCAATAAAATAAATGTACGTTTTTGTTTCTAACATGACAAAATGTGTAAAATTTCAAGGGGTATGAATACTTTTTCAAGGCACTGTATACACTGTTTAACACGGAGTCTTGCAGTTCACTTAAAGTGGTTGTACACCCTGTACAACCACTTTTACCTACAGGTAAGCTCATATTAAAGCTTACCTGTAGGTGCTGAAAATATCTCCTAAACCTCCATGGTGTAGGAGATGTTTCGGAAATTGCCAAGTGCCGATGACTACGGTGGGCCTTAGAAAGGGCACATAGTGCCGTTTCTAATAGAGGTCATGCCGTGACTGGCATCTTCCACGTGCATGTGCGGGAGCAACATCAGGCAACTCTGGCCAGTCATAGAGCCGGAGTTTGTGGCCCCGGAAGGAAGAGGGGTGAAGATTTATGCTCCCTGCTAGTGAGGACAACGGTGACATCACGGGCTTCGGTTTCAGGTAAGTGATACTATGCGATGCATAGTAGTAGCCCATTATGCTTTACCTTTGCAGGGAAATAAATAGGAAGTAAAACCCACCAGGGTTTACTTCCTCTTTAACACATTCTTTATTGTAAATGACTTGGTAATAGAGTTTCTAAGATGGTATAGGGGGGTGACTAAATAAGGGCAATGACCTTGTCCCCATTCCTCCAGAATATATAGCTTTAACTGAGAACTGTGATTTCTTCACAAAATGTAATGTTCAGACTGACTTTGCCAGCATGCAAATCAGTTACCTCCCATGGCCATATTCTAATGAAGAACGCTGGCACAAATCTGCAATCTTTGATTAAAAAAAAACAAGAAGAAGAAAAAAGCTTGCCATTTTCAACACCCGCTGCACAAAGCATTGCACTTTGTACCCTTAATATGCTGTCATTCTCTTACTTCCAAGCTGTGTCTTTTCTTTCTTTTTTTTTTATTGTTTATGCTGTGTAGATTGATTTGTACAGAGATGTTGCACAGTCCCTTGCTCTTCCCTTTAAATTGTTTTCAGAAAGGTTTTGAGCTGGCAGTGGCCTTACAAAACCCATTGAGAGAAAGGCGGTTTTACCTCCCCCTCTTGTACATGTGCGTTAATACGCTGAAAATCAGAGCCATCCCCCTCCCTTGGGACATCAGAGCAATAACCACATGCCTTTTCTCCTCTTCACACTCCTGACACTGCTCCTATCTTCCTGAGAAGGATATTTCCTCTTTCATATTCCCTCGGATATCACGGATCAAATATTCATACAAGCTCCTAGAGAACAGGCTGGGACGCCATGCATAATGTAACCAGGAGGCACGCTGAACAGCAGCATGCTAACGTACAGTCTAATCATAAGCTTAAATGTATACTGTGTGTGTGTGTGTGTGTATGTGTATATATATATATATATATATATATATATATATATATATATATATATATATATATATATATTATAGAGCAATACATAGCAATATATATAATATAGAGCAAAAACAATACATATATAATATAGAGCAAAAACAACAATAACCCATAACTACCAGGCATTGTCTCTAACTTCAGAAAACAAAAAATCTGATTGGTTGGTATGAGTTACTCCAAGTGTACATCATCACAGTTCTTTGCATTGCTTTACTGAGAAATTTGAATATGCTTGAAAAGAATTAGGCCTCGTTCAGACGAGGCGGATCCACTTGCATGGAATCCGCCTCTGTCCGCTGATCTCCGCTGAGGCGGCGGGTGACAGGTTCCTCTCTGCTCACTGAGCGGGGAGGGGCTTGTCGAGTACCGCTGGATTCTATGGAGAGATCGGATGAAAACGGACAGCATGTCCGTTTTCATCAGATCTCACCCGATCCGATCCGATCTGCCAGGGACGGATCTGGATGTAGGGCCATCCGTCTGCTTTTGGCGGATCGGACAGGGTCAGATGTCAGCGGACATGTCACCGCTGACATCCTTCGCTCCATAGCCCAGCATGGAGCGTCCATTCAGGTCCGCTGTCAAAACTGACAGGCAGACCTGAACGGTCCGTCAGTGTGAAAGGGGCCTTAAACTGACTGGTCCAACTTTAAGGAATTATAGTAACAGCAAATTAACGGTCACCATACAAGGATATAACCCCATCTTTCCCTATAACATGTCATAGGTTTCACCAGTTGGAGACAGCCCATAACACATACCTCCCAACATTTTGAGGTGGGAATGAGGGGCCCCTACTAACAAATGTATGTAGGCATTGGGCACACCCCCTGCCACACCCCCTTAAAGGAGAATAAACCAAAAAAAAAAGGTTAATGAAATCCACAAGGACGTCTTTTTTTTACCACTTCTATTCCTTTATATTTGCTTTTAAAATGTACAAATGCAGCAATTTAAGAATTGGATGAAAGGTTTAGCACTGGGAAACACTTTTTGAAAGATAAAAAGTGCATTTTATATACATCTATATAGATCAGAACAAAATGAGGGACAAATGAGGTGGAATGAGGGACATAAGGACATTGGTCTGACTCAGGGACAGTCCCTCCAAATCAGGGACATTTGGGAGCTATGCATAACATCATGGTAATCCTTTGTTATAAGGACCTGTAAAGCAAACTTGTTTGTTGTTTGTACAGGGTAAAAGCAGCAACTATATTTTAATGGTGATGGCACCATCTACACACCTTTTCCTGACTCCTCTGCTGCTCGTTCAGCCTTAAGAGAGGGCTAGCTCCATATTAGTGAGGCAAGACTGAGGACTTTATCTGGGTCCTGGGTGGCTGAGCAGCCAATGGCTAAGCATGAACATTGCTGTTATATGCCTTACGGCTTAGGGTTAGGGTTGGTGTCACCTGGTGCAGTAAAACATGGTGTTGTCGCCCCCCTCCCTTGAGGCTCTCTCCTGTCTATCTCTAGCCTCCCCCCTCCACCCCCCAGGAAGCTGGGCAGGCTAGTTTCAGGCCGGTGTAGTGTCATATTTTGCTCCCCATCATAGAATGCTCCGGAAGTGACGTTGCGGCCAGAAATTTAGCACTGCGCATGGGCGATGCGTTCCAAACACTTGCGCCATGCGTTCCAAATGATTTGCGACAATGCAGACCAGTGAAACCGCCAGATAATGTCAGAGAAGTGAGGGGAGGTAATCCCCTCCCTGAGCCATAGTTACCTGCTCTCTCTCCGCCGCTCTCTGCTCTGTCTAAAGTTAATGTCATGATTACCTCCCCTCACTCCCGTGACATTATCTGACCGTTTCACTGAACTATATTGTCGGAAATCCTCTGGAACGCATGGTGCAAGCATTTGGAATGCATTGCGCATGCGCAGTGCAAAATTTCTGGCCGCAACATCACTTCCGGAGCATTCTACGATGGGGAGAAAAATATGACACTACACCGGCACGGATGGGGGTGACACCATCTCGGTCAGAAATCACTTCCTAATTGATGGTGTCACTGATCTAGTGGGTGTCACCCAGGTGCGGTCCACATCCCCATAGCAATGCCACTGACATGAGGGCAGTCTGTCATGTGCTCCCCTATATCTCTAAGTGGCAAGTATTTTCTCCACTCCCAGTGGGCAAACAAATTGGCAGTAAAGTAAAGGTATTCTAAATAATTTGGTGCTGGTGGGGTCAGTATTATTGTGAACTTGTTGCTCTTCACTGTAGAGACAAAACACTGGTTGGCTTTCAAACAGGGAGGACAAATACAGCTCATAATTCTATTTGTCTGCTGAGCCAAAGTTGTTAATTCTATCAATTAGATGTCTTAACAGCCCTACCATTAAAACCTATAACAAAAGGTTTTTAAATAGACCAGAGGTCTTCTTTAACAAGTTACTAAAATGATTATACATACACAATAAACATACTTCTAGTAATGCCCATTTTCAAAATTGGGTACCTGGCACTTCCTTTTCCAATTTCCTGCACTTTGCAAAAGCTTCTTCGCTAACCCATAAGCGTGTACTTTGTAATGGAAATAATGTAAAAAATGCTATAAAGAAATAGGAGGGGTAGGAAGAGTTTTAATGCACAAGGCCATTTCCTTTAATGCAATAGTTACAAAGAGACTGGTAGTGGCTACAATGAAACGTTTTTTTCTAAGGAGAGGAAGATAATAAAAATTATACACAGAGAGCCATATAAGCTGAAGCTGTCCAACTGGAGTAAAAAGTTAATGTCCTCCTTGCCAATGCTGATATTGTATGTTAGGAGGACCCATTGTTCCACATCAGCCCCATAAACATCAATAAAATGGACATATCTCATTGTAAAACATATACTTGGCCTCAAAGTGTCTTGTCATAAAAGTGTATCTAAAGCAAAATTATTTTTTATTTTTTTTGAATAGCGTACAGAAGGGTTAGAATCCCTTTTTGTATAGTGGTAAATGAGAGAAAATCGAAATTCTTGAGCTGTCACAAGAACAGGAGAGAGAGTAAATCTTCATAAAGTGACATTTATTTCAATGACAAAAGCCCAGCAGGTGATTTCCCTCAATTTGGACAGATTCCTCCCACTCGTTGTGGGAATATAGGAAGAATTAAAGGGAATTATCCCTATTAACAAAAAACAAACAAATAGGGTTTTAACCATTTTCTACTCTAAATGTCTTACATCCCAGATGAAAAAAAAAAGTTTTGGTTTCATATATACTTTACGCTTCCCCGCTCAGACCTTTTTGTTAGCCAGGTGACCTGCTGAAATATGGAAGCCTTTTCAATGATTACCGCTATGCATGTCTGCCCATAAGGCTGAGCAGTAATAATTATGCACTCATAGGTGTGCGCACAGGGTGCGCCGGATGTGCCTGGGCACACCCTAATCACCCATGTTGTCTCCTGTGATTTGCCCCCGAAATGTTGCAACCAAGAAAGTGTGTAGCCCCCGCTGCCTGGGAAACAGTTTCACAGGCAGCAGATCATGAGGTTTACCAGAGCCGCTAAATATGTGACTAGGGATGAGCTCAGGCGTGTTTGCATTATCCATGTGCTGAGCTCACCAGGAAGTCGGCGCAGCGCTGCGCTAATCACAGGCAGTGACACATTCCCCCGATGTGTGGCTGCAGAGATCGGGCAATGTGTCACTGCCTATGATTAGCGCAGCGCTGCACCGACTTCCTGGCAGGCTCAGCACGTGGACCATACGAACACGCCACAGCTCATCCCTATGTGTGACCTATCATATAATGTCCCTGCTTGCAGAGAGCGAGAGACCAGCTATCAAAATTCAGTGGTTATGTCGGGGGTGAGCGGGACCGAGCGTCTCTCAAATACCAGCCAATGGGGTGGAGTCTGGGTGGGCCACTATTTTTATGTGGCTCCGCCCCCTTTCTTAAGCTACCCAATCATTGGCTGGTGTTGATAGCTGCTTGAGTTGTGACAGCTCCTCTCTCTCCCTGTAAGTAGTTAAATTAGCTGACAGTTTCACACACCGAGCAGCTCTGGCAAGTCTGTCTGCTGCATGTGAAACTCCCCTGCCCCCGCCAGTGCAAATCAATGCTGCCAATCAATGCAAACTAATGCTGCCAATCAGTGCCAACTAATGTTGCCATGCCAATCAGTGCCAAACAATGCTGACTATCAGTGCCAATCAATGCTGCCAATCAGTGCCAACCAATGCTGCCTATCAGTGCCAATCAGTGCTGCCAATCAGTGCCAATAAATGCTGCCAATCAATGCCAATCAGTGCTACCTATCAGTGCTGCCATTCAGTGCCAATCAGTGCCAACCAATGTTGCCTATCAGTGCCAATCAATGCTTCCAATCAGGGGCAATCAATGCTGCCTATCAGTGGCAATCAATGCTGCCAATCAGTGCCCATCAATGCTGCCAATCAGTGTCTATCAGTGCTGCCAATCATTGCTGCCTAACAGTGCCCATAAGTGCTGCCAATCAGAGCCCATCAGTGCTGTCTATAAGTGCCAATTATTGCCCATAAGCGCTGCTAATCAGAGCCCATCAGTGCCATCTATCAGTGCCCATCAGTGCCATTTATCAGTGCTGACAAACAGTTCCCACCAGTGCTGCATGTCAGTGCTGGCAGTCAGTGCTGCCCATGAGTACCACCTATCAGTGCCATCAGTGCTACCAATTAGTGCCCATCAATGCTGCCAAACAGTGCTGCCAATCAGTGCTACCTATTAGTGCCCATCAGTGCCCATCATTACTGCCAATCCATGCCAATCAGTGCTGCCAATCAGTGGCAATCGTTGCTGCCTAACAGTGCCAGTAATTAGTGCTGCCAATTGGTGCCAATCAGTGCTAACAATCTGTACTGCCTATCAGTGCCAATCAGTGCTGTCAATCAATGCCACATATCAGTGTAAATCGGGGGCAGCTATTAGTGCCCATCAGTGCTGCCAATCAGTGCCACCTATCAGTGCCAATCAGTGCCCATCAGTGCACTGAGTGCAGGGATGGGGAGATGAACTCCAAAGCCAGGCACATTGTCCATGGGGGGGGGGGCGGCCTGGTGGGGCACAACTGAAATCCGTCTATATGTTTATTGATGCCACATGCTGATCTTTCGTATAATCACTACTATTTACAATAAACTACTGGAGATAAAATAAAAAAAAGTGTCAGTAAAAGGCCTGCCACTATACACTGTTATGTGTTCCCATACCTCAAAAAAAAGTGCAGCACTAACTTACTAATTAATAACTTAACAATAATGGTAGAACCCTCTAATTTATAGAAATCTCAATAAACATCAATATTACCACAATACCGGTCTCTGTGATTTGTAATGTCACATATAATACACATCAAACTGTAAACAAGACATAGCAAATGCATCTTAGCAGGGATGGTGGAAACCCCTCTACAGATAATTGCAATACAAACTAACTTCAAATGCAACAACTTTTTAGTTGGGAGGTTTACTTCATTATAGCACTTTTATATTTACACTTCATTTTATATGTTTTAGTTACTATTATAATGTGAATTATTGCACTTGAAGTTAATTTTCCACCACCCCTGCTAAGTCCATGTCTTTACGGACCTTGATTTGTGCACTGATGCGCAGTCATGTTGGAACAGGAAGGGGTCATTCCCAAACTGTTCCCACAAAGTTAGGAGCATGAAATTATCCATGCTAACACCTTAAAAGTTCCCTTCACTGGAACTAAGGGGCCAAGTCCAACCCCTGAAAAACAACTCCACGCCATAATCCCCCTTCCACCAAATTATTTGGACCAGTGCCCAAAGCAAGGTCCATAATGACATGGATGTGCGATTTTGGGGTGGAGGCAGGCATGTACTGGCCATCGGGACTACCGGGAGTTTCCCGGTGGGCCGATGGCTCAATGGGCCACTCTGATGTAAGGGGGCTGGTGATAGGACACTCTGATGTAAGGGGGCTGGTAATAGGACACTCTGATGTAAGGGGGCTGCTGATGGGACACTCTGATTTAAGGGGGTGCTGATGGGACATTCTGATTTAAGGGGGCTGGTAATGGGACACTCTGATGTAAGGGGGTGCTGATGGGACACTCTGTTGTAAGGTGGGTGGTAATGGGACACTCTGATGTAAGGGGGTGCTGATGGGACACTCTGATGTAAGGGGGTGCTGATGGGACACTCTGATGTAAGGGGGTGCTGATGGGACACTCTGATGTAAGTGGGTGCTGATGGGACACTCAAAATGTAAGTGGGCCGGTCTGAATGAAGTCCAGGGCCAAATTTCTGTCCCAGTCCAGCCCTGGGTGGAGGAACTTGACTGACCTGCAAACAGTCCTGACCTCAACCTGGTAGAACACCTTTGGAATGAATTAGAGTGGAGACTGTGAGCCAGAGCTTCCCGTCCAACATCAGTGCCTGACCTCACAAATGCGCTCCTGGAAGAATGGTCAAACATTCCCATAGACACTCTCCTAAACCTTGTGGGCAGCCTTCCCATAAGAGTTGAAGCTGTTATAGCTGCAAAGGGTGGGCCAACTCAATATTGAACCCTACGGACTAAGACTGGGATGTCATTAAAGTTCATTTGCGTGTAAAGGCAGGCATCCCAATACTTTTGACACTATAATATGTGTGTGTGTGTGTGTGTGTACATATATATACCTGTATGTGTGTTTGAGCTTTAGGGTGCACACCCTAATACAATAGGCTGCGCACGCCTATGTATACACTATAAACCCCAGTCATGACACTAGGGATATTGATGCCAAGAGTACTGTAAAACGTATAGGTGGATTCTATGCAGAATGTCAGATTGTTGCTGGCTCCTAATTCCTTTAAAGTGGGTTGGTTTGGCATCGTCAGTAACAAGCACATAGCTCACAAAAAAGCAGTTTGTTACAAAATGTGTAACATCAAAAGAATGTGATTGGCACATTGCCTGTCAACATTTACCAGTTAGTAGGAAAGAAGGATGTAATTTAAATTGTGAATTACAGAACTGAGCTAGCTATTGTACATGTAGGAAACGTCTGCTGTACAATTACTACATGCGCTGCTTTGGATGTTGAGACAGGCGCCTACTACCCTCTGCTGGCCAAAAAAGACATATTATATCGTAAAGCATTACTATTTAGAGGTTAGTAAACATCTCAAGGTTTTACCATGAAAGGAAGAATAGTAGTAATTTGGCAGATAGACATGGCAGACAGGTCCCTGTAATTAAAATGCAATCAGAACAGAAAATTCCAAGATAAATGTCATGTAAAAGACATTTTCTCAAATTCTGAAACGTTTATTTGACACATTAGTGTTTGTTATGTGTCACCAAATTATCTCAAGGTGGTGGAACGGGGGTAAGAAGAATTTTAATAGTAAAAAAGGGTATATCTACGCTCCAGCGGCATGATGAAATAGTATAAGACTGCTTTTCCCAGTATTTTCTGTGTAATGATCTGGAAGCAAAGAATGTAAGCGGTTAGACCGCAAAAGGTCTGACCTTTGTGTGGCATAGCATTTATATACTGTAGAGGTATTATCACTATGGGAAAGGCATTATATCATTAATCCAGAGGTAGTGGCATTAACAAATGTTCAACGCTTACAGTCACTTTGCTCCTTGCCAGAATTTGTGGCAGTTTTCACTATTCAATGTTCTAGGCAGAAGTCTACCCATGACCTGCAGAGCCAGAACTGGATAGAGCACACCAGCTATTTGTAGAGGCAGCTTGTTTTTTAGGTCCATAAAAACATGGATGAGCGAGTTTGGAATGGAGACCTGACCTCAACTTGGTAGAACACCTTTGGGATGAATTAGAGCGGAGACTGCGAGCCAGGCCTTCTTGTCCACATCAGTGCCTGACCTCACAAATGTGATTCTGGAAGAATAGTCAAACATTCCCATAGACACACTCCTAAACCTTGTGGGCAGCCTTCCTAGAAGAGTTAAAGCTTTTATAGCTGCAAAGGTTGGGCCAACTCAATATTGAACCCTACGGACTAAGACTGGGACACCATTAAAGTTCATGTGCGTGTTAAGGCAGGTGTCCCAGTACTTTTATATTAGTAATATGGTGTAGATTTACTGATACCGTTACTCTTTTTTCTTAAAGACCAAACGTCAGACTAAGGAGGTGTTAGGGAGATGAGCTGACTTCCTAGTTGCTGTAGAAAGTCAAGTGTTGCAAGGGTCCATATGGGCCCTATAAGAAAGCAGAACAGTGTGCAGACACTTGGAGGTACTTGCTCAGGCATGTAATTGCCAGCTTAGTAAGATAAGCATGGCTACAGGTTTGTGGTAAAGTGTAGCTAAAAACAAAAAGTAATATGTTGCAGTTTGCATTTGTTTTTTGTAATCTCTTTTTGCTTCATTTTCACATGATAATCCTATACATAACATATTTACTGTCCCTGGGGAACTATCGTCCTCCACTATATCTTTGGAAGGAACAAGGGTTACACTGATACCACTTTTTTAAGTACCGATACTTTTTTCAAGTATTCGCTGATGCCTATTACCAATACTTTTTTTTTAATATCATGTGATGGATACAGAACTGATAGGTGGCACTGATGTGCAGCACTGATGAGCACTAATAGGTGGCACTGACTGATGGGCATTGATAGGGAGCACTGATGGGCACTGATAGGTGGCACTAATGAGGAGGTACTGATAGGCTTAGGTGGCACAGATGGGCACTGATGAGGCGACACTGAAGGGCACCGATGAGGCAACACTGATTAGCACTGATGTGGTGGCACCAAAGGCCACTAATGAGGAGGCACTAATATGCAGCACTGATGGGCACGGAACTGATAGGTGGCATTGATATACAGCACTGATGTGCACTAATAGGTGCCACTGACTGATGGGCACTGATAGGCAGCACTGATGGGCACTGATAGGTGACACTGATGGGCACTGATTGGCAGCACTTATGGGCAATGATAGGTGGCACTGATGGGAACTGATGGGTGGCACTGATAGGCACTGAAAGGCAGCACTGATTGGCAATCGGTATAATGAGACATCTGATATTTAAAGAAGGATTCAATTCTGGAAAACGAATACAGCCACCACATGCAAGGAATATAGGTGGGGTGCAGCATACTGCTGCAGCAATAATTCAAAAAATCTGGTGTAAAAGACTTGTAATAGAGTAATGCAGTGACAGTTCACAACAAGCCCAGAGGGATGCCTGTCAAGCCGGGTGCACTTATGGTTTCCAACTATGTGAACAGAACAAGTATCAGCTGGGTTGATAGTATCTGCTAAGAGATAGTAGAATTAGGCCTAACCATCTTGTGCCCAATCGGGATGCAAAGGAATTGCGACCCTACGTTTTTCCTCCTTGTCAGGAACCTTTCCCTACCACTAATACTGTTCCTAACAGACGGGGTACCTTTCCCTACATTCCCATGCCTAACCCAAGATGGCTGCCAGAGTCACATGGGGCTGCAACATCCAATTGGGTGCTTCACCAGTGACCCAGAAAATCATAGAGGAACTGTGTTCCTCTTGAATTTCTCTCCATCTGTGGTATTGCTGCAGAGGAGCACCACCTGCAGTGGAGAACTTAGACTGCACCTGCCTAGAGCCTCAATATATATTTAGTTATCCTTTAAGCCAGGGGTCCCCAACCCCCAGGTCATGGACCAGTGCTGGTCCATAGACTGTTGATGACCGGGTCGCACAATAGGAGGTGAGCGGCGACAGCAGTCTGCACAGGGCTATCACAGACCATGGTTGTGCGGTCGCCACTCAGTGTCCTCTCCCGGCTCCTTCATCCGGCCTGCCAGAACAATGTCATCCTATCAGCAGGGCAGGTGGGTGGGAGGAGCAGCAGATTGAAATGGGAGAGCTCCTCCCACCCCCCTGCTCTGCTGATAGGATGACATTGTCGGCTGGGCGGGTGGGGGGGGCCGAGAGAGGACACACAAACTGATAGCCTCTGCCCTGCCAAAATGTAGGAGTCCTGTGCAAGGGAGGTAGAGACTGGAATGAGGAAGGGTGCTATTACAGAGGGATGGGTTAGACTGCAGGGGCACTGTAATAGAGGAGGCTGTGATTGCTAGGGGCACTGTAATATAAATGGGACTGCACTGTAAAGGAGCACTGTAATCATTTTCACAGAATCCCTTTGAAGCAGTCCCACAGTGTCCTCAGTTCCCCTTCACATCACAAACCCATTACATTAATGTACAGGCGTACTGTGGTATAAAGGGGGGCTGCAATGTGAAGGGGTACTGAGGGCACTGGGACTGCTTTAAAGTGAGAAACTGTGATGTAAAGGGGGACTATGAACACTGATATAAAAGGAGAACTGAGCATTAAAAGGGGGTTGTGGTGTGAAGAGGGGCTAAAGGCCAAATCTGTGAATATCCCATCTCCCGACTCGTCCTCCAAGAACCAAACCTGGGCCCTGGGAAAAGTAGCTGCCATGAAACCAGTCCCTGGTGCCAAAAAGGTTGGGGACCGCTGCTTTAAGCCACACGTTAAGATTGGGTGGTTATATCTTCTGAAGGTACTCAATGTGCTTAACCAATTATTCTTGAGAGAATAATTAATCAACCAGGGTTTATATTTATCCCATCGTTATGTTACCTTTTATCCTGAAATAAGGACAGGGTTGAGCAGTTCCTGTAAAGTCACAGTGTACTCCATTGTAAAAACATATGTACTTGAGAGATTACTGTAGATTGTACATGTTTGTGTAATGGTTATTCAGCTGTTGACTGTGCTCTCATGCTCAACAAACATCAAATATGTATGGTCAGTCTAACTCTGCTGTGCCATTGAAAGACTACTGGGACCTTTTCACACCATTATTCTGCTTGCAGAAGATTTTGATGATCCCTACACTGAGTCCTTTCAAACAACATATGGAAACTCTAGATGTGTTCAAGCTTGATTTAGACTAGAACAAGATTTAAGGGTGATTGAGTATAGATAGTTTGTATTTAAAGGGAACCTGTACATCATCCATACTAGGCAAACAAAAAGCAGAAAAAAAAATTGAAATCAGAACTAAACCCTCCTATTCCTTTTCAGCCAAGGAAGCTGCCATCTTAGCTTCTGTTTGATCCTCAACTGCTTTGATGCTACACATGTGATCAGTTATGAATCCAGCCATTTGATTGTTTGACAGTTTGGTTGAGGGCACAAGAAAATGTGACAGTTAGCATTCCTTAGCATTAACTGTTTTTTGAAACTGTTAAATTGATGGGCTTAGTAACGCTTTAGCAGTTTCCAAAAAACAGTTTGCTTGCCATGTTGGGAATGCTAACTGTCACATTTGCTTGTGCTTTCAACAAAACTGTCAAACTATCAAATGGCTAGAATGCAGGGGCGGACTGACCAGTCGGTCACTCGGGCGACGCCCGAGGGCCCGCGGACGTTAGGGGCCCGGACTCGGCCATATGAGAGGCCACTTGCAGCGGCTGAATTACATGCCGCGCCCGCGATGCAGATAATAACACTGCTAACTGTGCGCTGCTCCTCGCCGGCCCCTCCTTCCCCTGTCCATCCCAGGCCAGGTGCTTGTACTGTATGCATCGTGACATCACCTGACTTGGGACCGACGAGAAGAGTGGAGGGGCCGGCGGGGAGCAGCGCGCTGTTAGAAGTGTCTCAGGCTCAGCATCCAGTGGCTCGGTGAGTGAAGCCGAGACACCAGGGCCGCCACACGCGATGTGGGGGGGGGGGGGGACCGCGGTACAGACAGATGCATGGGCCCCGGGTCCCTCCATCCCACAGTGTCCTCCTGTGCTGTGTGTATGTCCTGTGTGCATGTACCCCTGTGTGCTGTGTGTATGTCCTGTGTGCTGTGTGCATGTCCCCCTGTGTGCTGTGTGCTGTGTGCATGTCCCCCTGTGTGCTGTGTGTATGTCCTGTGTGTATGTCCTGTGTGCTGTGTGCATGTCCCCCTGTGTGCTGTGTGCATGTCCCCCTGTGTGCATGTCCCCCTGTGTGCTGTGTGCATGTCCTGTGTGCATGTCCCCCTGTGCTGTGTGCATGTCCTGTGTGCATGTCCCCCTGTGTAAGTGTCCCCCTGTGTGCTGTGTAAGTGTCCTGTGTGCATGTCCCCCTGTGCTGTGTGCATGTCCTGTGTGCATGTCCCCCTGTGCAAGTGTCCCCCTGTGTGCTGTGTAAGTGTCCTGTGTGCATGTCCTGTGCTGTGTAAGTATGTCCCCCTGTGTGCATGTTCTCCCGTGTGCATGTTCTCCCGTGTGCATGTTCTCCCGTGTGCATGTTCTCCCGTGTGCATGCCCTCGTGTGCTGTGTGCGTGTCCCCCTGTGTGCTGTGTAAGTGTCCTGTGTGCATGTCCTGTGCTGTGTAAGTGTGTGTCCTGTGTGCATGTCCCCCTGTGCTGTGTGCATGTCCTCCTGTGTGCATGTCCCCCTATGCTGTGTGCATGTCCTGTGTGCATGTCCCCCTGTGCTGTGTGCATGTCCTGTGTGCATGTCCCCCTGTGCTGTGTAAGTATGTGTCCTGTGTGCATGTCCCCCTGTGTGCCTGTCCCCCTGTGTGCATGTCCTCCCGTGTGCATGTCCCCCTGTGTGCATGTCCCGCTGTGTGCTGTGTAAGTGTCCTGTGTGCATGTCCTGTGCTGTGTAAGTATGTGTCCTGTGTGCATGTCCTCCCATGTGCGCGTCCTCCCGTGTGCGTGTCCTCCCGTGCTGTGTGCGTGTCCCCCTGTGTGCTGTGTAAGTGTCCTGTGTGCATGTCCTGTGCTGTGTAAGTGTGTGTCCTGTGTGCATGTCCCCCTGTGCTGTGTGCATGTCCTCCTGTGTGCATGTCCCCCTATGCTGTGTGCATGTCCTGTGTGCATGTCCCCCTGTGCTGTGTGCATGTCCTGTGTGCATGTCCCCCTGTGCTGTGTAAGTATGTGTCCTGTGTGCATGTCCCCCTGTGTAAGTGTCCCCCTGTGTGCATGTCCTCCCGTGTGCATGTCCCCCTGTGTGCATGTCCCCCTGTGTGCTGTGTAAGTGTCCTGTGTGCATGTCCTGTGCTGTGTAAGTATGTGTCCTGTGTGCATGTCCTCCCATGTGCGTGTCCTCCCGTGTGCGTGTCCTCCCGTGCTGTGTGCGTGTCCCCCTGTGTGCTGTGTAAGTGTCCTGTGTGCATGTCCTGTGCTGTGTAAGTGTGTGTCCTGTGTGCATGTCCCCCTGTGCTGTGTGCATGTCCTCCTGTGTGCGTGTCCCCCTGTGTGCATGTCCTCCTGTGTGCATGTCTCCCTGTGCTGTGTGCATGTCCTGTGTGCATGTCCTGTGTGCATGTCCCCCTGTGTGCATGTCCCGCTGTGTGCATGTCCCCCTGTGTGCATGTCCCCCGGTGTGCTGTGTAAGTGTCCTGTGTGCATTTCCCCCCGTGTGCCTGTCCCCCCGTGTGCCTGTCCCCCCGTGTGCATGTCCTCCCGTGTGCATGTCCTCCCGTGTGCATGTCCTCCCGTGTGCATGTCCCCCTGTGTGCTGTGTAAGTGTCCTGTGTGCATGTCCTGTGCTGTGTAAGTATGTGTCCTGTGTGCTGTGTGCATGTCCCCCTGTGTGCTGTGTGCATGTCCCCCTGTGTGCATGTCCTGTGTGCATGTCCCCCTGTGCTGTGTGCATGTCCTGTGTGCATGTCCCCCTATGTGCATGTCCCCCTGTGTAAGTGTCCCCCTTTGTGCTGTGTAAGTGTCCTGTGTGCATGTCCTGTGCTGTGTAAGTGTGTGTCCTGTGTGCATGTCCCCCTGTGCTGTGTGCATGTCCTCCTGTGTGCATGTCCCCCTATGCTGTGTGCATGTCCTGTGTGCATGTCCCCCTGTGCTGTGTGCATGTCCTGTGTGCATGTCCTGTGCTGTGTAAGTATGTGTCCTGTGTGCCTGTCCCCCTGTGTGCCTGTCCCCCTGTGTGCATGTCCTCCCGTGTGCATGTCCTCCCGTGTGCATGTCCCCCTGTGTGCATGTCCCCCTGTGTGCTGTGTAAGTGTCCTGTGTGCATGTCCTGTGCTGTGTAAGTATGTGTCCTGTGTGCGTGTCCTCCCATGTGCGTGTCCTCCCGTGTACGTGTCCTCCCGTGTGCGTGTCCTCCCGTGTGCGTGTCCTCCCGTGCTGTGTGCGTGTCCCCCTGTGTGCTGTGTAAGTGTCCTGTGTGCATGTCCTGTGCTGTGTAAGTGTGTGTCCTGTGTGCATGTCCCCCTGTGTGCATGTCCTCCTGTGTGCATGTCTCCCTGTGCTGTGTGCATGTCCCCCTGTGTGCTGTGTGCATGCCCTGTGTGCATGTCCCCCTGTGTGCATGTCCCCCGGTGTGCTGTGTAAGTGTCCTGTGTGCATGTCCTGTGCTGTGTAAGTGTGTGTCCTGTGTGCATGTCCCCCTGTGCTGTGTGCATGTCCTCCTGTGTGCATGTCCCCCTATGCTGTGTGCATGTCCTGTGTGCATGTCCCCCTGTGCTGTGTGCATGTCCTGTGTGCATGTCCCCCTGTGCTGTGTAAATATGTGTCCTGTGTGCATGTCCCCCTGTGTGCCTGTCCCCCTGTGTGCATGTCCTCCCGTGTGCATGTCCCCCTGTGTGCATGTCCCCCTGTGTGCTGTGTAAGTGTCCTGTGTGCATGTCCTGTGCTGTGTAAGTATGTGTCCTGTGTGCATGTCCTCCCATGTGCGTGTCCTCCCGTGTGCGTGTCCTCCCGTGCTGTGTGCGTGTCCCCCTGTGTGCTGTGTAAGTGTCCTGTGTGCATGTCCTGTGCTGTGTAAGTGTGTGTCCTGTGTGCATGTCCCCCTGTGCTGTGTGCATGTCCTCCTGTGTGCGTGTCCCCCTGTGTGCATGTCCTCCTGTGTGCATGTCTCCCTGTGCTGTGTGCATGTCCTGTGTGCATGTCCCGCTGTGTGCATGTCCCGCTGTGTGCATGTCCCCCTGTGTGCATGTCCCCCGGTGTGCTGTGTAAGTGTCCTGTGTGCATTTCCCCCCGTGTCCCCCCGTGTGCCTGTCCCCCCGTGTGCATGTCCTCCCGTGTGCATGTCCTCCCGTGTGCATGTCCTCCCGTGTGCATGTCCTCCCGTGTGCATGTCCCCCTGTGTGCTGTGTAAGTGTCCTGTGTGCATGTCCTGTGCTGTGTAAGTATGTGTCCTGTGTGCTGTGTGCATGTCCCCCTGTGTGCTGTGTGCATGTCCCCCTGTGTGCATGTCCCCCTGTGCTGTGTGCATGTCCTGTGTGCATGTCCCCCTATGTGCATGTCCCCCTGTGTAAGTGTCCCCCTTTGTGCTGTGTAAGTGTCCTGTGTGCATGTCCTGTGCTGTGTAAGTGTGTGTCCTGTGTGCATGTCCCCCTGTGCTGTGTGCATGTCCTCCTGTGTGCATGTCCCCCTATGCTGTGTGCATGTCCTGTGTGCATGTCCCCCTGTGCTGTGTGCATGTCCTGTGTGCATGTCCTGTGCTGTGTAAGTATGTGTCCTGAGTGCATGTCCCCCTGTGTGCCTGTCCCCCTGTGTGCATGTCCTCCCGTGTGCATGTCCCCCTGTGTGCTGTGTAAGTGTCCTGTGTGCATGTCCTGTGCTGTGTAAGTATGTGTCCTGTGTGCGTGTCCTCCCATGTGCGTGTCCTCCCGCGTGCGTGTCCTCCCGTGTGCGTGTCCTCCCGTGTGCGTGTCCTCCCGTGTGCGTGTCCTCCCGTGCTGTGTGCGTGTCCCCCTGTGTGCTGTGTAAGTGTCCTGTGTGCATGTCCTGTGCTGTGTAAGTGTGTGTCCTGTGTGCATGTCCCCCTGTGTGCATGTCCTCCTGTGTGCATGTCTCCCTGTGCTGTGTGCATGTCCTGTGTGCATGTCCCCCTGTGTGCTGTGTGCATGTCCTGTGTGCATGTCCCCCTGTGTGCATGTCCCCCGGTGTGCTGTGTAAGTGTCCTGTGTGCATGTCCTGTGCTGTGTAAGTATGTGTCCTGTGTGCATGTCCCCCCGTGTGCCTGTCCCCCCGTGTGCCTGTCCCCCCGTGTGCATGTCCTCCCGTGTGCATGTCCTCCCATGTGCATGTCCCCCTGTGTGCTGTGTAAGTGTCCTGTGTGCATGTCCTGTGCTGTGTAAGTATGTGTCCTGTGTGCATGTCCTCCCGTGTGCATGTCCTCCCATGTGCGTGTCCTCCCGTGCTGTGTGCGTGTCCCCCTGTGTGCTGTGGAAGTGTCCTGTGTGCATGTCCTGTGCTGTGTAAGTGTGTGTCCTGTGTGCATGTCCCCCTGTGTGCGTGTCCTCCTGTGTGCATGTCCTCCTGTGTGCGCTTTCTCCCTCCAGTGTCCCCATGTGTGTGTGCCTTCTCCCTCCAGTGTCCCCGTGTGTGTGTGTGTTCTCCCTCCAGTGTCCCCCCCTGTGTGTGTGCTTTCTCCCTCCAGTGTCCCCCCCGTGTGTGTGCGTGTCCACCCTCCAGTGTCCCCCCCTGTGTGTGTGTGTGCGCGTTCTCCCTCCAGTGTCCCCCCTGTGTGTGTGTGTGTGTTCTCCCTCCAGTGTCCCCCCCCCCCCCGTGTGTGTGTGTTCTCCCTCCAGTTTCCCCCCCCCGTGTGTGTGTGTGTGTGCGTTCTCCCTCCAGTGTCCCCCCCGTGTGTGTGTGTGCGTTCTCCCTCTGGTGTCCCTGTGTGTGTGTGTGCGTTCTCCCACTAGTGTCCCCCTGTGTGTATGTTCTCTCTCTCCAGTGTCTCCCTGTGCAGGTTTGGCTTGAGTGTGGAGACCAAGGGGGCCCCATGATCTTCTATTGCCCGGGGGCCCCATGAGTTGTCAGTCCGCCCCTGCTAGAATGATAACTGATCACATGTGCAGCATCATGGCAGTTGGAGATCAAACAGAGGCCTTCTTGGCTGAAAAGGATAGGAGGGTTTAGTTCAGCTTTAAGAAAAGGAAAAGTAAGAAAAGACACTAGATGGTGCCTTCTTGGCAGCAGATTTAATATTACTTTGCCTAGAATCAGCAAAGTAAAGATTCACTTTCTATCCAGCAAAGTAGTGTACTTTTGAACCTTTTGTAATCATATTTACCTAAACCCCAACTCCATAAAATGTTCACAGTCCTGGAATCCCACACGCAAGTCAGGCTTGAACTCAATGGAAGATCTATCATCAGACTGAGGATATCTAGACAGGCTCCTCATATAACGCAATATATTTGGAGTCATGCTGGCATTAGCATACCTCCCAACTGTCCCTGATTTCGAGGGACTGTTCCTGATTTGCAGCAATGTCCCTCTGTCCCTCATTCCTCCTCATTTGTCCCTCGTTTTGGTCTGATCTATATAGATAGATAAAAAGTGCATTTTATTTACATCAAAAAATGTTTCCCATCGCTAAACCTTTCATTTGATTTCTAAATTGCTGCATTTGTAGATCCCAAAAGCCAATATAAAGGAATAGTAGTGGTGAAAAAACACTTGTGGGTTTAACCAATCTTATTTTTTTTGTACAATTCTCCTTTAAGGGGTGTGGCAAAGGGTGTGTCCTATGCCTGCATACTTTTGCTGATAGGTGTCCCTCCTTCCCATCTCAGAAAGTTGGGAGGTATCCATTAAGGGTGTGAAACAGGACTGGAAGGATTTTTATCTTTTTTTTTTACCTTTTTTTGTGTTCTGTTTCAGTTAAGCAAATCAAAAAATGCAAGTATTACACATTTGTAGTTTAAAATCTGTGTAAAATCTACATAAAAAAATAATTCAACATTTTGCAAATGTCATAAACCCATATTTTATTCACGACAGAGGATAGAAAACATATCAAATGTTTAAATGTTATGAAATGTTTAAAGTGAGAAAAATGAAAAAAAAATTATAAAATGTGTTCCTTGAACTACATATATACAGTGTATACTGTATATATATCAAGTTTCTTTTTTTTTATATTAATTGCTTTTGCTCTGATGCTTAGCTTATGAAATAAGATAAAACAGATTAAAAATGTTAAGGTTTTTAGAGCGTCACCTCGGCCTGCTTCAAAAAACGCTCTGCGTCCCAGGAGAGCAGAATATAACAACTGCTATAAGCAGCATAACATTTTTGGACTGAAATGACAGTTGTTTATCAGATTCAAACATTTTCAATAACTCATTCATTGCCCAGGAGATCAGCAGCTAGGTGTTTTATTACACAAACTGCCCGCCTGATCAGTTTGCATCAGATAATTAAAAGGAATTATTTATTAACATTTCTAGGCAGCAAACTGCAGCAAACTGTGGTTGAGAAATATATACTGCTTCACACTTAAACTAAAAGAGGTGTTTATTTCCTTGAAAGATTTTCTTGCAGGCAATATTTTTAACCAGTTTTAATACCAAGGCCCGTTGGCAAATCAAGTTCAATAAGGTTCTGAACGTCAATAAGTAGAAGAAAGGGAAGCGGACGTGAAATCTACATAGAAAGACAACCTGGCTGAGCTACTTAAAATGTTAATGATGTAAGAACTCACACACAGCCTCATATGGAGTAACTACTCTGAATCCCCAGCATTGAGCGCCAGATGCACTGAAAAGTTGTTTTGAGCTGAATGGTTCAATATATTCAGTAATTTAGTCAATGGGGAAGTTACTTACTGTGCATGTAAAAACATTGCACACCATGCAAGCATCGGTGCTGCAGTACCCTTTTATCTAGCTCACATGTGTCAAACATAAGGCCTGGGAGCAAATCTGGTCGTTCGGGCCATTTCATGTGGCCCTTACATCTCTCCTGTTGCTGCGGCACCCCCTTCATCTCCACCCCCACCTTGTGTCAGCAGTTGGAAGCAGAGAGGAGGGCAGAATTTATTTGCCAGATCCTGCACTTCTCCCTGCAGCTGTGGAGAGGCACGTCTTGGCCCCCTCTCCTTCTCAGCAATCCGCAGCAGAGAGGAGGGCAAAACTCCACCTATAGATACGGCGCCTCTCTGTGCAGCCAAAGCACTCCCTCATCTCCACCTCCCCTAATCTCAGCAGACTCCAGTAGCTGACTCTGATCCTTCTCCAGACTCTGCACGTTCTGCATCCCAGCTTTGCAGTAGTACAAGGTAAGAGGGATGCAATGTGATGTAAGGGAGGGTAGGGGGCTCTTGACTGCTGATGGTGGGAGGCTTATGGCATCTTATGTAAGGAGGGTGGGGTACTCTGGATACAGATACAACTGGCCCTTTGAGGGAGGAAGCTGCCACAAGAATTTTAAAAACACAAAAGCACTTGTGCAATACTACAAAGCCCTAAGAGTTCATTTACACTTGCTGCAGCCCTTGCCTCCCCTCTTAAAAGCAGCCCTTGGTGAATTTCTTTTCAGAAAGCATTTGGTTTGCAGCTGGGAGGCAAAATGTTGACTCCTCAATACTTTTTTTTAACTCTATAAGCCTCGCCACTATGCCACAATCACAAGAATTGCACATGGTTGCAGGGTGGGTGCGATCCCATTTACTTAAACGTGACACGAGTTATAATTTTTGCCTCCGCATGTGCATGCACAGCCCCACGCAGCTGCCTTTGCAGCTTAAGGGGGGGGGCATTTTGGGTGGTAAAACTGTGGCTGCAAGTGTAACCTAGGCCAAAAACGGTGTGTGTCATTTGTAAACACAGAACTGGCACTGTAAGCTTCTTTTGTGTTTACTACAAGTGACAGCAGCAAGAGAGGAGCACTAGGCTAGTGTTGGAGGTGGTAATACAGAGTACCGCTGTGCTCCCGAAGGAAAAAAAGCCATGCTGACAGGAGTGACACTGCAGTCATTCCTGTGAGTAAGAGGAAAGGAGATGGGAGCTGCTGGAACTTCCAGCATGTCCTCCCCCTGCACATGGAACAACAGTGCCCAGCGCATCTCCCCCTACTCTGCCCCCCAAAGGAAAAGAGCCATGCTAACAGGAGTGACGCTGCAGTCACTCCTGTCAGTAAGAGGCAGGAGATGGGAGCTGCAGGAGCACCCAGCTTGTCCTCCGCCCTGCACATGGAGCGACAGTACCCAGGGCATCTTCCCCTTCTGCCCTGTCCCAGCCCTATCCATAGTTACACCCCTGGGCATTGAGACTACCAATAGACACACAAAAACTGAAAGAGAAATGTGTTTCATTGGGGGAAATCCACTACCACAGTATATGGACTTGTAATGTATTATAAAACTTAAATTTAACAGGTACATCATTTTTCATTAACAGAGAAACTGCATATTTGCAGTGCACTGCACAAACTGCAGAACAATACAGACCATGGTCACACATGTACTATTGTTCATTAATTTGTAATGTATCCTTTTTTTGGTGGGGGGCTTATGTGCATCAAAGCAGGTATCATGTGCACTGCAGAGTATCAGAGATTCTTCTTCTTAGCCACACTTACAGTCACCAGCCCATTATGAATTCTCTATATGTTCCTACAAACAAAAATTAACTTTAGGGTGAGTGATATAGAAAGAAGCAGTGGAAAAATCTGATTTGAATGGTTTTCAGCCTTTAATTGTAGCTTCTATTTTTTTTGTCTTGTTAGTTTATAGAAATGTGTATTGTGTTACACAACAAACAAGGCAACAGTATCATATGCAGCAGTATAAATGTAAGAATGTTAGGATACAAATTCACCCACCATGAGACAAAACTGCATGAAGTAATCCACACGAGCACACCATAACATTTCAAAAAGATTGTATATATTAAGAAATGGATAGTTGTCACAACAAAGTACGACATTTCAAAACTTGTCAGGGCTTCTTTATCAAGTCAATGTGACAATGAAATTAAGTCACATTGCCTTGACAAAAGGGGCCCTGCACAGAAACAATGGATTTTGCTGTGACAAATATAGGCTGACAATAAATCCAATCAAGGTGTGCTGGTGACGATTACTTCATGCAATATGTAAGATGCTGCCAACCATCTTGTCACTAAAGCACACTAAATTGTGGCTTCCATGACCCAGAGATGTATGACTGGTTTAGATTTTTCCTCACAGAAATACAAACTACACAACATTATATTCAGATTTCAGATTCAGATTTAAAATACTTTATTAATCCCAGTGGGAAATTATTAAAATACAGTTACATTCAACAAAGACAACACAAAATCACAATAACGAACAGAAACAAGACATATAGAGGGTCACCCAAGACTTCAGTTACCTTCTTTGTCAGTTCACTAAAATAAAAAAGTATCTTTGAAGCAGTCTAGATATTTTTTTCTTCAAGTCAGTTATATGCTGTTCATACATTTGCACTCCATATGTAATTCCAATGCTGTAATCAATTTAAAATGTGTAAATGTGTAAATTGCAAATAAAATTGTCAAAGCTATTTTTATCATCCAGAAATATGCAGTAGGGGAAAAAAAAAACAGGCCCGTCCAAAAAAAAAAACGTGTTCCTTGCCCTCATCCCCTGTATGTTTATTGTGCGATACAGTTTGAGCTCAAATGCCTGGATTCAGTTTTTAATATTGTAGATTGTAATCATAACTCCACAGGCCCGTCTAGCCAACAGAATATAAGAAAACCAGAGCAGAACTGAATTTCACAGACATTTTCATAACCCCCTTCTTCACCTTCAAACCTCTCTGGCTACTGTATATGGGTTGTATTCAATGCAAAAATTGAATCTGAAGTCTTTTATTTCCCATGATGCTATACTAAGCTAGATTTATATGAGCTGACTATAAATAAATGGAGCGACAGACAGCCCTCTACGATATAAGCATTTGGAGAATTTTCTAGGAAGTCACAAAAGGGGCATTGTTTTCTTTGTAATATTTTAGGTTCTTGCCAGGTCTTGTCTTAGATGTCATTCGTCTCCTTATTAACCTGAAGCATGAGTTATTATTATGGGAGACTTTTATGTAAGCTACTTAAGAAATTAAACTATCATAGGGTAGAACAAAAATAAGACAGAAAAATTATAGTTTAACTTCACCATTTGCCGACCACTTGCCATTAAAATACGTCATTTGTGTGACGTTAAATTAGTCAGCAGCTAGCTGTGCTGTTTTTTTTTTTTTTTTTTTTTACTATAGTCAATTCTCTTTCAGATAAAAGTGGTTCACCACCCCCACGACCCCCTCCACCCCCTACGCAGCTTCTCAGTCGTTCCTGGGCTTAACTGGCCGATCGATGAAGCCAGGGAGTGATCACTGGCAATAGCTGGGTATGGAGAAGAGTGAGGCCAAGAAGGCCACCACTCGTCTCTATGACCTTGGAGGACCGCAGCAACATCAGGATGTCACATCCGGTGCCATAGTAAAAAAAAAAAATTTTTAAATAAAAATTGAATTTTTATTTTTTTTATCTTTTGCTTTTAAAGCAAAATGAGAGATTTGGGGTCTTTCTGACCCCAGATCTCTCAATTAAGAGGATCTGTGATGCTTATTTATTTTACAGGAATAATGTAATAGGAATAAAAGTTATTTAAAAAAAAAGGGACAGTGTAAAAATAAAAAGTAAAAAAGAAGATTTTGTTTTTTAAAGCGCCCCATCCCTACGTACTCGCACGCACGCAATAGCGAACGCATTTGTAAGTCGCGCAAGCATATGTAAACAGCCTTCAAACCCCACATGTGAGGTATTGCTGCAAATGTTAGAACAAGAGCAATAATTATAGTGCAAGACTTCCTTTGTAACTCTAAACAGGTAACCTGTGAAAAAATTTTAAGTGTCACCTTTGGAGATTTTTAAGTACCGTAGTTTGTCACCATTCCACAAGTGTGCGTAATGTTAAAGCGTGACATGTTTTAAGTTACTCGGTGTAACATTGCCTTGCCTCTGAGATCTTTGGATCTCAGAACAGTTCGGGCTGCATCAGTCTCAATGAGGCAAGGGAGGGGATATTTTAATTCCTCGATAAACAGGTTGATATGTCCTGAAACCGCTTTTCCAACGTCCTATGAAGATTCATAGCCGTGGCTGGCCATCCCTACAACTGAAGTTGTTGGATCGTCTGGAATGAATTGCCATTAACCTTTGGGTCTGTTAGGACAGTCCCACCTTAGATGTCCTTCCTTTCCGCAAATGTAACAAGTTCGGGCTTTCCAGCGTTGTGTCTTTTTCCAACAATCCTGGCCCATTTGTTCTGCATAAGGGGCTTGAGACACAAGGATTTTGGATGTTTTATCCTGTTTCTTCCTATCCATCTCTCCATCTATAGCGGAGAGAGTGGATAGAATGGCAGGTATTGTCATTTCATTAAATTTGGGTCTGGCTAATAATAATTGGTCTGGAATTTTCATATGGATGCCTTCTAAGAATTTGGCTCTTTGTAAAAGGTGAAAGGCAGTTAACTTACCTCCATCGGTTGACACATCAGGACCAACCTCCATATATGAATCCAATGCAGCTTGTTTCAGGCGACACCAGAAACAAGAGCATTCCTTTCCTGGGTTTTGACTGAGTTTCATCACATCCGTGGTAGAGGATGCACCACACAACTCTTAAAGTTTGGCTAGCAGGGCCACACAAAATTCCTTACCTCCAGAAGTGGCCTGTTCATGGGTGACATGGTTGCAATGGGAGATTATAACCCCTGCCAGTTCTTCTCCTACTTTCACCCTCAGAACCTGGGCACAATCCGTTATGTTCATGTCGTAACTAAATAGATTTTGACAAAACATTCTTGCAAACCCTTGGGGATTCGTTCTATAGTCAGGCAATTCAGCCAGTATGGTCCTGATTTCTGAGGAAGCAAAGGGGACATGTCATACCACCCTCTCCCCTAAAGTCCTTTCCCCATTGTTATTGGGAACACCCTCATATTGTTGCACCAGGACTGGGTAAGTACCAGGTTCAGAAACAACATAATTGGGGCCAGGTGTATACCTTGGAGGCTGAGGCTTCATTGGTGGACTAATGTATGCTATCTCGCCCACAACGTTCCCTACCTGAAAGCCAACTAGTGAAGGATAGATAGCAGGCATGGCTGAATCAAATGCTCTCAGTGCGGCTATGCAATCCCCACGGTTCCTTAGTCTGGTCTCAATTTCCTTAGACTCACATAGCATCTGCAGTTTTGAAAATGATTTGTAATTAAGTGCAGTCGGCGGAAAAAACACCCCAGATGTGGCAGAGGGAGACTGATCGAGAGGGTTAGCTTGAGGTTTAGCATCAAAGGTGAGACAGTTAGGTGAAGATGTGGGGGAGAGAGGAATGGTAGCTGGAGAGAGCAGAGGAGGGTTGGTTACATTGTTGATGGCAGAAGAATCAGGGGAAACTACAACAGATTCAGTTTTGGTGGACCCAGCCTGCCTCAGCAGAGTTATCCCATAAAGAGCCTCTTCAGCTTCCAGTATTGGATCACCAATCACTGCTATCCCTTCGGGCTCATAATGTGGCTCTTCCGGATGGAAACCACCTTCTGTATAGCCTGCCGGTTTACCATAATAGACTTCTGAAGCCACAGCTGAGCTACATCTAAGGTATTTTCTGCCCAGAGCCTGGGTTTAAAATCAGTTATGAATTTCTCCCACCTTCAGGCTTCAAATTTCCCCTCCAGAGGGATACCCCGAGCAGTATCCTTGGACCACCTATGCCATTCCTTAAGGGGTTTCATGGCCTTTGCCCCAAAACTAGACTTCATGTATTGTGCAGCCATCTGACTGTGGGAAGCCTTGCATTCCTTCCCTTGCATGGACTGCCAATTGCCCATGGAGATTCAAATTGGCTTATAGTTTTACCCCTGTGTCCAGGGAAACCCTTGCACCTATTTAGGAGATCACTGCCCTGTGCCTTCTTCTATAGTGGATTGACGTAATACAGCCACTATATCTGGTCCAGTCCCCCAACTAAAAACCCTAACCGAGGCGTTATTTAACTCTATGGCTTGTTGTCCCAACACCTTTGGCACAGAACTACTACTACTACTCTTTTACACTGCAATACCCATAAAAACAACCAAACGATTAGTCAACAACCACAGATTACCCCCTGAATTATGTCTCTACCTTTCACAGTCTATGCATACACAAGTGTATCCACTGTATGACCGTACACTGCGTCACCAGACTAAACTGCACAGCACACTTATGCCCACTTTCTCTACAGAACAATGTGGCTTATCAAAATAATCATGAAAAAAAGGGGGATAGCCTTCTGCTGTCTATTTCAACAGTTATACGATGTCTCAGTAGTCAGGCGATAAAACTCCTAATAAACGAACAGTCTGGGCATGATAAAAAAAATTTACTATTCAATGCGCAAATCTAAACAATAAAGTGAATATAAAATGAGTTTTAAAACCAAAGCCTTTTGTTTCTACCGCAAGCTATACAATACAAGACGCAGCTAAAGCGATAGAGCCCAAAACAATGGGGGAGGGGCGTGAATTGCCCTCTAAGAAAATGCCCAAACAATTAAAAAGAAAAAGAAAAAACGCAGCTAAAAGTACAAAAACTCACAGTTAAAATTAATCTTACTATCTATTGAAATTCAGTACAAAGTAGAGATTTCACTTAAAACCGAAATTCTTATACAAAAAAAGCAATAGTTTTACTGAAAAGTATATAAAAGATTCCAAAAATAGCTAAACCCGAAAAGATTGAATTCACTTAAAAGGAAAACAAAATGGTGCCTAGAAACAAGATGCTGGCATAAACCGCATGGCTTCACACACACAAAGGAAAACAAAATGGTGCCTAGAAACAAGATGGTGGCTCAAACCGCATGGCTTCACGCACACAAAGGAAAACAAAATGGTGTCTGCACCAAGTGCAATGACAAATGGTCTTTAAAATCCAACAGTGAAAAAGAAATTTAACCACTTAAGGACCACTGCATGTAAATGTACCTCGGCACAATGGCACCAACAGGCACAAGCACGCTGGCTGCGGCGGTCCGTTTCGCTTCAGGAGCGATCCGGGATGAGGGGAGGGTCATTGGTTTCTGCCCATCCCCTCTCGATCGCTCCTGGCGAATGAGAAGCTTCCCCCGCCTGTGTAGTGTAAACACAGGCAGGGAGGAAGTGATGTCATTCTCCCCGGGGCGGTCTTTTTGACCGGACTGCGAGGAGAACACATAGTAAGTGTGCACCAAAACTACACTGACACGTAGGTACACATAGGCACACTGTCACCCCTGATCACCCCCCCCCCCCCCCAGTCACAGTGTCACTGATTGCAGTGATCATTTATTTACTGATCACTGCATTTAGTGTCAGTTGTGCCAGAGGCAATCAAATACCATCAAAAGAAAGCTCTATTTGTGGGAAGAAAAGGACGCAAATTTTGTTTGGGTACAACATTGCATGATTGCGCAATTACCAGTTAAAGCAGTGCAGTGCGAAATTGTAAAAAGACCTCTGGTCCTTAGGCTGACAATTGGTCTGGGCCTTATGTGGTTAAACCAATGAGTTTAACATTAAACAAAACAGTTTCTCAGTTCCCGGTGTCTCACCCCTGAAATTGGAACAATTTCCACTCTGGGATGATTTACAGGGTAACAGTTTAAAAATCCTTCAAATGGGGTTTCTCTCGTATAAGCGCTAACAAAACCAAAATTGTGCCTCTACAAACCAAAATCACCTTTTTAACACAGAACAGACCATACTACTTAACTCGTACTAAACGTTAGACGCACTATAATAGCTACACACGGTACAAAGTTATTTCACACAGTGACCAGCACTATCAAATAACTCAACCACACAATGTTATGTCATTCAATCTCTGCCGCACATTTGAAACATACCATTGCGTTGTACTACAGTAAAGGTTTTACATTTAATATAAACCCTGTACAAATACCCTCTAGGCTGTATTGACCAGGGGTCTACAGAGGACAGTAATATAGACTTTATCCCCAGCCAATACACCTATCCCTCCCAAGACAAATATTAATCCCCTTTCTTGTACACAAAGAGTTAAAATGCAAAAAGGAGTTCTTTTGCTAAGCGGAGTTACCTGCAACAGCGAGCTGAGGGACCAGATGCCAATCACAACACAGGAAATGACAACAGTAAAGAGGCCATCCACATGAGTGGGGGGGAGTGCACAAGTCTCACCCACTTGAGGCATGTACACTGGCCCCCCCGCCCAGCCCCATGCATGCACATCCACCATCTTGGTCAGCATGGAGCCTATTCAATACTGCTCAGAGTAACCAGTATCTAGTAAGATCCTTCTACTTGTTTTTACAGGCTTGAGAAGATTTGTGGGGACATTGCTACTGCTGTTGTCAATAAACGGTATGAGTATACCAACAAGGCAGATATCAATGTCCTCTTATAAAAGCAGATATGTATCCAAAAGGGATAGCGTAGCCATAACAGAGATATAATATGTTTCTCTCATTATGTGGACTTTGAAGGCAAGAAGCCCAGTGCATTGCACTTGATACTTACAAACTGGCAAATGCCCACACACGCAGAGAACACGTCTCCAAGTCCATGAGAAGGTTTTCATACTGACGGTTTTACCGCTGGTCCCGATTCAACCGAAGTGCGTTCTGCTAGAGCACTTCTCAGTTAAATCAGACACAGGGAGACAGATGACAATCTATAAAACACACATTAAAAAAAAAAGTCCACATGAGTCCATATAATAAAATTTCCATAACAGCCCTCACATGGCTTCTCGCAAACTGCAAACGGGACTTCTTATGGCTTTCTTTCAACACTGCCTTTCTTCTTTCCACTAATCCATAAAGGCCAGATATGTGGAGTGCACAACTAATAGTTGTTCTGTGGTCAGATTCTGCCACCTGAGCTCCTCCAGAGTTACTATGGGTCTCTTGGCTGCTTCTCTGATTAATGCTCTCCTTGCCCAGCCTGTCAGTTTAGGTGGATGTCTTGGTAGGTTTGCAGTTGTTCCGTACTCTTTCCATTTTCGGATGATGGATTGAACAGTGCTCCTTGAAATGTTCAAAGCTTGAGATATTTTTTTATAACCTAACCCTGCTTTAAATTTAACTGTATCCTTGACCTGTCTAGTGTGTTCCATGGCCTTCATGATGCTGTTTGTTCACTAAGGTTCTCTAAAAAAAACTCTGAGGGCTTCATGGAACAGCTGTATTTATTTTATATTTTTTTTAATTACTTTTTATTGAAGAAGAAAATATTTTTTTACATAAGACTTGATTTCCCAAACAAAGGGAAAAAACATAAATCACATCAAGAAATACAAATCATTTCACCAGCTATTTACCTAACGACGCAGGCGAAGTCATACACAACATACTAGTTGTCCCTGACCCGCCTGCTGAGCACCCCCCCCCACCCAAAACCCCATACTACGAACACGTGCTGCTAGCCCCGGCCAACCCTATTCTGGTTAGCCAGCAGGGAGATGGCAGGGAACGTCAGGGACAGGAATAAGGAATATCAAAGAGGGAACTCCCAACCTTCCCCAAGCCCAGACCGAATGAGTAAGCATTTAGTCTAATCCTCCGCTATCCCATCCAGGGGATAACCAATATCCTTCAACCATGGATTCCATAGCTCCTTAAATTTTTTTAAATTATTTTGTTTGTGGAACAGCTGTATTTATACTGAGATTAAATTACACACAGGTGGACTCTATTTACTAATTAGGTGACTTCTGAAGGCAATTGGTTCCACTAGAGTTTAGCTAGGAGTATCAGCGTAAAGGGGGCTGAATACAAACACACATCACACTTATCAGATATTTATTTGTAAAAGATTTTGAAAACCATTTATCATTTTCCTTCCATTTCACAATTATGGGTCACTTTGTGTTGGTCAATCACATAACATCCCAATAAAATACATTCACATTTTTAGTTGTAACATAACAAAATGTGGAAAATTTCAAGGGGTGTAAATACTTTTTCAAGGCACTGTAGCACAATCCACCAAAATGTTAGACAAGCAGTAAATTGTTTGCTAAATTTCTTGCTAACTTACATTGTACAATGCCTGTGTTAGGTCTTGTGAGTGCCTCTGACCTGGATTCCTCATTTATATATAGATATAGGTTTATAGTCTTAATTTTAATTATTTATGTTCTGCATGCAGTAAAATAATGAATGGGAAGAGATATGCTCAATATACCACACATAATAACACATCTAAGTGGAAAGAAGTAAGAGCAAATCCTGGGAGGGGGTGACTGGTGTTGATGGTGTTGAATAAAGAGGCATAGGCTGGTAACAGAAAGGGTGAATTGTGTGATGGACAATACCTTATGGTGGAAGGAAAGAGGAATAAATTAGAGGAAAAGGAGAATAGGCATTAAAAAAGGGTTATTTTCAGTGACACAACAAATGCCAGTGGATGAACCTCTAGACATCAGTGAGAATAAATAGTGGCATGGACACAACACAGATGATTCCAGTGCCCCATCCACCCAAATACAAAAGGACAGGAGGCAGGGGCAATAGGAGATTATGGGGCCCCTGGGCAATAGGAGAAGATTATGGGGCCCCTTGGCAACAGGAGATTATGGGGCCCCCAGGCAATAGATTATGGGGCCACACAGTATACACACACACACAGTATACACACAATATACACACACAGTATACACACACACACACACTGAAAAGGTACTGGAAAGGCTGGGAAGCTATAATCTTGGGATTTTTTTTAAAAAACACAGATTTTTACATACTGTCCCAGGTTTTATTGAGGCTGGCAACCCTGATGGGGCCCCTTGTGGTCGAATGGTCAGTCCGCCCCTGCCAGGAGGGAGAGAAACTAGTGTCTGAAGTGTCCTAAACAATTTAGCAGCAACCACACACCTTTTCTGCTTAGTTTCCATGAGGTTTATTTCTCCATATAAACCATCTAAGATTGGTGGCTACAAATACGGTATATTACCACAAACTCAGAGAAAACCTATAAGCTTCAAGTATGTTTGACTTTGTGGATTGTTTGGCTTGCTTACCTTTGGTGTCCCGGGGGGGAGGGGCAACACTTCTAGAGTATCTGCTTAACTTGGGTAAAGCAAGGGTTGGCAAAAGAAAAATGTGCCAAAACACATTACTGTATACCTTTGATGATAATTTGTCAGGTCCAACTTCTTTTGCAGATATACACATTTATCATTAGATATTTTAGAGCTACAAAGGAAGTTGATGTTGGAAGAGGGAGAAGGTAGAGCAAAGGTCTGTATGGGAGCAAATAGCTGTATAATGCTCGCCATGAGGGAAATTTAGAGCAGCCAGAATCTGGAGCAGCAAAAAATAAGCATCTATCTTACTTTTTCAAAGCTTAACTGAACAAGCTGAGGATAAAAGCTGATTGGCTGCCACGAACTTCTGTTACAGAATCTGTCTCCTCTAGTTCTGATCAATGTCTGAATAATAATGTCTCCCACTTAGGGCTAGAAGCCCAACCTATCTTATTAGGACTGGCCAAGGGGTCAATTTATGACCATTCTTTTTTACGAGTAATCGATGAAGGAACATGTAAATCAAGCTTAGTAGTTAATTTTTCTTTTCTTTTTTCTCAGTTACTTTCTTCCTATCTTACCAAATTAATCAGTTAACTGTAATCCAAATACATTTATTAAGGTTTATGTACTTGTTAAAAGAACATTTAGAAAACAAAGGTCGTGGAATCCTATCCAGTAAGCTATTCTCTATGGCAGGGGTGTCCAAACTTTTTTCAAAGAGGGCCAGATTGGGTGAAGTGAACATGCGTGAGGGCTGACCATTTTGCCTGACATTTTTTGAACCATTAAAATTAAATACAAATTAACTAATACACTGCCCAACAAGAATTCTCTTGCCTTTGTGGCTGTGTGTGGTGAAGAGTCTTCGGATGAGTTTGGTCATGTTATTTGGATATACCGTATTTACATTTTAAATTAAGAACCGTGAAGCAAAATAAGGATCAGTGCCCATCAATGCAGCCTCAACATTGCCATGAATGCAGCTTCTGAATTCAACCTCACCATTGCCATAAAGGCAGCCTCACCATTGACATGAATTCAACCTCATCATTGCCAGCAGCTTCACCATTGCCATGAATGCAGCCTCACCATTGCTATGAATGCAGCCTCTGAATGCAGCCTCACCATTGCCATGCATGCAGCCTCACCATTGGCATCAGTGTAGCCCGATCGATGCCTATCTGGAGCCTCAGAGGGGACAGGGAGGGGGACGGAATTAGCACCAACAGATTACTTAGAGGAGAATCTCTTGTTTACTCGGCGGACTCTTTAATACAAAGTCCTGCCTTCTATGATAGACAGAACAGTCGTCCAATGCCAGCCCAGGAGATGGGACTTCCTATTACAGAGGCCCCTGTTGATAAATATTTGTTGGGGGCCCACAAAAGGATATATATATTCAAATTACCAGTTGGGCCGCATTAAACCAGATTGTGGGCCGCAATTGGTCCGCGCCCGGACTTTGGACATGCCTGCTCTATGGTCTGTACAAGAAAGTAGTTTGATGTTTATGTATACATGTAGTATTACACCTGGTAAAAAAAAACAAAAAAAAACATTTCCCATAGCTACCTCCTCTCCTCTGTTATGTAGACACTTCCACAATGATCCCCTGCCATAAATAAATATTGCCCTAACAGCAAGACAATATTTCTCCTAGTCCCATTATCTACATTATTGACCGTTATTGACCGTTATTGACCTGTTTTGAGCACAGAAGAAATAAAAAACAAACAAAAAGAAATGTTTGAAGGGCTTTCTCATCCATAAATCCATACAACCCTTATTTATTATTTTGCATATATTAAGTAACATTTCCATTTTGTGGAACTGCATTATGCCTGATACGTTTTTGTCAATCCTACTAATTTTGGAATAAGGCTTCACTATTCTGAATGTTAGTGATTTGCATATACTGGAGAAACAATTATTTTTCAGTCTGTCACTTTGTCAAGTTAAATCATGTTTAAACTATTTGAATAATAGTTATTTTTTTCAAATATTATGTATATAAATATGTGATATGAATTTTTGAATTTCCTAATATGGCTCATTTGATCACAAGTTAGATTAGATTGGAAATTCATATTATTACAATAATTACAAGGGTGTGAATACTAAATATGTGAATGTTTGATAATTACAAAGGATTTGAGGTGGAGTGCCGTAGACATATAGGGATCTCTTTAAAAATGTATTTACACCAGATTCACATAATTTTTACACATTTTTCTAATTTGCTTTAATCACTTGACCACTGGGCACTTAAACCCCGTTAATAACCAGACCAATTTTCAGCTTTCGGTGCTCTCACATTTTGAATGACAATTACTCAGTCATGCAACACTGTACCTATATAAAATTTGTATCCTTTTTTTCACACAAATAGAGCTTTCTTTTGGTGGTATTTAATCACCACTGTGTTTTTTGTTTTTTTTGTGCTATAAAAGAAAACAGACCGAAAATTCTGTAAAAAAATGAATTTTTCTTTGTTTCTGTTATAAAATGTAGCAAATTAGTCATTTTTCTTCATAAATTTTGGACAAAATTTAGACTACTACATATCTTTGGTAAAAAATAAGTACAAATTGGTGGATATTATTTGGTCTGTTTGAAAGCTATAGAGTCCACAAGCTATGGTGCCAATATCTGAAAATTGATCACACCTGAAGTACTGACGGCCTATTTAATTTCTTGAGACCCTAAGATTCCATAAAAGTACAAATACCCCCAAATGACCCCTTTTTGGAAAGAAGACATTCCAAGGTATTTAGTAAGAGCCATGGTGAGTTTTTTGAAGCTGTCATTTTTACCCACAATTCTTTGCAAACTCAAGATATTTTTTCCTTTTTTTTATTTTCACAAAATTGTCATATTATCAGGTTATTTCTCACACCCAGCATATGCATACCACAAATTACACACCAAAACACATTCTGCTATTACTCCCGAGTATGGCGATACCACATGTGTGAGGCCGCGTACACACGCGGGGACTGTTCGCCCAACTTTGTCCGCTGAACAGTGTTTCGGCGGACAGTCCGCCCGTGTGTGGGCTTTCAGCAGACAGTTTCAGCGAACAGTCCGCTGAACAAGGTTTTTCGGAAATTCCGAAAAACTGTCCGCTGAAACTTTGTTTCAGCGAACAGTCCCCTCGTGTGTAGGCTTGTTCGTCAAACTAAGTTCCGCGCATGCTCAGAAAGGATTTACACGCCGAAAGTTATAATGCAGTGTATAGGACGTCGTATTTTTCGTCCCGTCGTACGTGCCGTTCACGTCATCGCGCACGGTTTCAGCAAACTGTTCGTTCGTCGTGTGTGGCCATGTCCGTCCATGCTAATTTTGAGCGGACTGTTTGCCGAAACTGTTTGACGGACAAAGTTGGGCGAACAGTCCCCGCGTGTGTACGCGGCCTGAGACTTTTACACAACGTAGCCACATACAGAGGCCCAACATGCAGGGAGATCCATCAGGCGTTCTGGAGCACCCAGGACAATTCTGACATTTCTCTCCTATGTTGCCTTATGAGGAGTTTATGAGTAATCTCCATTAGCAACTGGGAATATTTGTATTATAGATGTATATATTAGAATAAGAAATAAAGAAGGTTTATAAGAAATATTAGGTTAACGTGGCTGGATGTTTTCTAATACATGAACAGACTTCTGGTCAGCGTATATAATTCAATTAAAAATCCCTTTTGTCTTACAAGTATGCTAAGTGTGTGTGTTAGGGAGATGTCCTGCTGTTTACCTAATGTGGTAGTCAAAGGCCCAGGAAAAGATACCATTTGGGTGTGTAGTCGGTACGGAGCCGAATTAATTTGCTAGATAAAGGCTTGTGTATTCTTCCATGCTAATCAACCATTTATCCATTTCAAAGGGTGGTTGATATGCTTAAAATATTTCTTTGATCTGTTCAGGAATGGACAATTTACCCCGTCTAGGACTGTGCATAGTTAAGTGCCCTATTCAAGAGCAGACTTCCTCTTTAATTAAGTGGGCTTCAGACTAATTATCACTAACCAATTAAACCTAAAAGAGGAGGTGCTATTGAGGGGAAATTAAGTTATGAGAAAATGGACCAATCTTGCAAGAGATACGCCCAGGGGAGGAGAGGGCTAACCAATCAGGGTGGTCCTGTGCAAGTCAATGAGAGATGGCCCTTTATTAGTGGGACCCAAAATCAACATAGATGGCAGATGAAACTGACCAGGGCCATGGACCAATATTAGGTAAATTATCAGATCATCTCCCAGCACTTAAAGGTATACCTGCTTGTCATATGTCTTTTTTTGTATTGTGATGAATGTAATCTGTACTCTTGTTGTATTTTAACCTAATATTTTACTCCCTCACTTAAAAACTATAGATATTTTCTGTGTATTAGATAGACCTGTAACTTACTCTAATAAATGGTGTTATGTTAAACCTTCCTTTTCCTTGTCAATAGAATTCTCTTTTAACCCATATCATATCTTCTGATTAATAAATCAGAAATATAGATTTTAAAGGTTAACACCTACATGTGAAAATCATCATTTATTCGCTAGAAAATTACATAGAAGCCCAAAACATTATATATTTTTTTAAGCAAAGACCCTAGAAAATACAATGGCGGTCATTGCAACTTTTTATCTTGCACAGTATGTGCGCAGCAATTTTCCGGACTTTTTTTGGGGGGAAAAAACAGTTTTGTGCTTAAAAAATAACAAAACAGTAAAGTTAGCCCAATGTTTTTGCATAATGTGAAAGATGAAGTTACGTCGAGTAAATAGATACCTAACATGTTACCCTTCAAAATTACACACACTCATGGAATGGCGCCAAACTTCGCTACTTAAATATCCCCCATAGGCGACATTTTAAAAATTTTACTGGTTACATGTTTTGAGCTACAGAGCTCTAACGTTCACAGCGATACCTCACGTGTGTGCTTTAAAAAACAACAAAGGATTCGCCCTGGGACTTTAAATGAAGTGGGTACTGTTTCCGCCAGTAAACATAACAGTAGTAAATATAGTATATGGTTTATTCAAATACAATTATTTACACGGATAAATAACACCAACGGTTGCCAATTAAAAAAAAATACATAAACAAGGAGTATTGGTACATAAATGTAGTAGTAGTCATAGTACACGGGCATCATACTACCCGACTAGTTTCGTGAGATCCAGCTCGCTCTTCAGGGGTGGATGTGTGTAACAATGTACCTAGGATGAACAAAATATATATATATATGTTTAGCAATATAGCACAGTATTAGTTATAAAGCCACAGGGTAGGAGGGGTTGTGGGCCCCCCATACTTACCACTGAGCTTGGCCATGGCTCCAGGTGTGCGGCCTCAAAACGGCGGCAGCAGATGCCTCCCCAGGGAGCTGAGGGGGCAGAATCAAATGGGACCCCACCCAGGGCCAAACGGGGAGCAGGCATGGCATAGGTGTAGTGATGTATCCCTAGAGTCCTCGTTGGTCGATAAAAAGTATAGGCTGTAAACATAAGTATGTTTGTCAGGCATCTAAAGTAGTAGAGTAAAATCAATAAGTATTGGCATAAAGATATGTATGCATGCATGAATGAAAGGCCTGGGCCAAAGGTTGTAGGGCTATGAAGATGGTTAGAAACATAGGACAGCAGAGGGGTACTACCAGGTGACAAAATAGGCAAGGAAAGAGGGGAAAGAGGTGAACTGCAATTGTGTGGGTAGTGATGTATCCCAAGAAACCTCATTGGTCCATAAAGAGTATAAGCTATAAACAAATATGTTTATCAGGCATCTAAAGTAGTAAAGTAAAATCAATGCGTATAGGCATAAAGATATGTATAGCTAAGTAAGGCCTGGGTCAAGGATGGTAGGGACATAGAGATGATAGAAAACATAGGATAGCAAGGGGATACTAGCAGGTGAAAAGATAAGAAAAGAGAAAGAGGAGAAAGATGGACTTGTGTGGAAGAATCCACAATATCCAAAAAAGAAAAATAAATGAGAATAAGTGCTCATAAAATAAACAATGTGTAAGATATGCAAGTGTGCCTAAATAAAGTAAGTATCAAAAAGGTGAATATAGTAAGTACCTGAGTAGGGTGAATATCCTGAGTATAAAAGTAATGAGACACAGCAAGCAATCTCCACAGCTGTGTGTGTCCTCAGTGAAGAGTGAAATAAAATCCAAGCCATGCCTGACCTCCAATTTAACCCCGGAAGACCCCAGGAGGCTCCGCCCCCAACACCATGTGTGGATGGCTGACATGTGAGTGCAGGGGGCACCCACTGTCATAGGAAGGCACGCAAATGCAAGCGTACCCCCATGCCATCAGATGATATAGTGCGTCCAGCTGTGCCGACGTCTGCAAAATCGCAGAGATTTGTGTGTGCTTTGAACACCATTTTCATATGTGGGCGGGACTTACGTGTGCGGTCGCTTCTGCATGCAAGCACACGGGGGCAGGGGCACTTTAAAAAAAAAATTATTGTTAATTTTACTTCATTTATTTAAATTTGACACTTTTTTCCCCAAAAATAAATTTTTGGACCACTTTTATTCCTATTACAAGGAATGTAAACATCCCTTGTAATAGGAATATAGCATGACAGGTCCTCTTTACAGTGAGATATGGGGTCAATAAGACCCCGCATCTCACCTCTAGACTGGGAAGCCTGAAATAAAAAAAATAAAAAAAGGATTCTGCCAGTACTAGGAGAAATATGTGTGTTTCTGTTGCTGACTTTCTTCTGATAATCCTAGATGCTTGGTTGTCTTTAACTTGAATTGTTTGCTTTACAGTACTAATACCAGTTCATTGAAGTTAAAGCGGAGGTCCACCTTAAAGTGGACCTTCCGCTCATTGGAACCCTCCCCCTCTCTGGCGCCACAATTGGCACCTTTCAGGGGGGAGGGGGGTGCAGGTACCTGTACAGTACAGGTATCTGCACCCACTTCCGGCGTAGATTCTGCAGAAGGTACGCCCCTTTCCGCAGAATCTACGCCCCTTTCCAAAGGTCCCCAGTTGCCTGCTGGGAAACACACGGATCCCAGAGACAGCGGGGACCATCCTTATTGCGCAGCGCGACTCGCGCATGCGCAGTAGGGAACCGGGAAATGAAGCCGAAAGGCTCCACTTCCTGATTCCCATACCCAAGATGGCGGCGGCAGCACCCGAGAGACCATCGAGAGATCGCCTTCGGGTGCCAACATCGCAGGCGTGCTGGGCGGGTAAGTGTCATTATTTTAAAAGTCAGCAGCTGCAGTATTTGTAGCTGCTGGCTTTTAAAAAAATAAAAATCGTGGACTCCCGCTTTAAGTCACTGTCCAGTCATCTTAGTTTCCAAAACCTAGTATGCTGTACTTGAGCTGAGAAATGGAGCTTATGTCCAAGCATTCTAAAACAGCCGTTTAGCCTTGTAATAAGCATGAATGAATGAGCTTATCAAGTCCAGACAAACTACAACGCTCAGGAGTGGCCTGATAAACCAGGTATAACTTGGATGGTAATTGTAATGAATCCACCAAATGAATGGATCATGCAAAATGGGTAAAAAACTGAAAGTAACAAATAAGAAATAGGAGAAATAGTAGGTCCAAATTATGGAAAATTATTGGTAAATGACAATACTAATGATATGTACCAAGGGTATTAAAAGTTGTGTATGGAGGATAGCACAAAGTAAATCTAGGATCTGCATCTAGAAGACCAGAAATTGACCAGAAATTGTACCAAATTGTAGCATAAAAATAAATAAAATAAATTACAATTTATTGAAAAAATAGAAATACACAAGTATGCATGTGTAAGGCATGGCATAAAGGTGATTTGGGAGCCATAAATATCTGAGAGGCAGCCATAGAATCACCAGCCTTGGCTCCTGGCTGGGGATGAAGTGTTCTGAAGATGGAGGCAGCCACTGTCATTGCAACTACAATCAGTGTTCAACCCAGGACTGGAATCTTCAACGTCACTGTAGACTCAGACGTGTTTCAAAGCCAGTTGGCTTCTTCATCAGCCTGTCTATGCTGGGCTACCTCCTAAGCTTTAGATACATCTTGTAAGAGGTGGGATCATACAGATTCAGATGTGACTCACGAGGAGTGAGACATACAGTGCAGCTCTGTAATGAGGATGATAAGATGCAGCTCTGGAACCACCGGTAGTCTTCCTGAGCAATACAGAAACAGAAAAAACTCACCAAGAACACAATGTAAACATTAAATTGATAAAAAAAAATTTTTTTTAATAATATGTGTTTAAAATAGAATAAACTAAAGAATCAAATATTCTGAAATAAAACATTTGTATATAAATCTTAGTATGCTATCAGTATAACTGAAATAGGATGATATATTGATATATATACTCACTGCCCATTTTATTTGGTACACCTGTTCAATTGCTTGGTAACACAAATTGCTAATCAGCCAATCACATGGCAGTAACTCACTACATGTAGATATCTAGACATGGTGAAGACAACTTGCTAAAGTTCAAACTGAGCATCTGAATGGGGAAGAAAGGGGATGTAAGTGACTTTGAATGTGGCATGGTTGGCGGTGCCAGATGGGCTGGTCTGAGTATTTGAAAAACTGCTGATCTTCTGGGATTTTCACACACAACCATCTTCTAGAGTTTACAGAGAATGGTCCGAAAAAGAGAAAATATCCAGTGAGTGGAGGTTGTGTGGACGAAAATGCATTGTTGATGTCAGAGGTCATAGGAGAATGAGCAGACTGGTTTGAGACATACAGTGCCTTGCAAAAGTATTCGGCCCCCTTGAACTTTTCAACTTTTTGCCACATTTCAGGCTTCAAACATAAAGATATAAAATTTTAATTTTTTGTGAAGAATCACCAACAAGTGGGACACAATTGTGAAGTGGAACGAAATCTATTGTATAATTTAAACTTTTTTAGAAAATAAAAAACTGAAAAGTGGTGCGTGCAAAATTATTCGGCCCCTTTACTTTCAGTGCAGCAAACTCACTCCAGAAGTTCAGCGAGGATCTCTGAATGATCCAATGTTGTCCTAAATGACTGATGGTGATAAATATAATCCACCTGTGTGTAATCAAGTCTCTGTATAAATGCACCTGCTCTGTGATAGTCTCAGGGTTCTGTTGAAAGCGCAGAGAGCATCATGAAGACCAAGGAACACACCAGGCAGGTCCGTAATACTGTTGTGGAGAAGTTTAAAGCCGGATTTGGATACAAAAAGATTTCCCAAGCTTTAAACATCCCAAGGAGCACTGTGCAAGTGATCATTTTGAAATGGAAGGAGTATCAGACCAGGACCACCTTTAATATTGATTGGACCCTGGGCAAGAATTTTCTTGCCCCCCCTGCAATTTCACTCTCCACCCGCTCTGAGACATACAATAAATAGCAGCTAGACTTAAAATCCGTTTACTGTATCAGATCAGGCAGCAATTGCAATTGGTTGTCAGTGGTTACAGCATATCATTACTGCTTAATAACTGGTTGCTAGAGGTTACAGCACACATTACAGTTCACTGATTAGTTGCTAGAGGTCACAGCAAATGATTTCTGCTTGTTAATTGGTTTCTAGAGATTAATGTGCAGTAATACTGCTCACTGGTTGCTAGAGGTTACAGCACATCATCTCCTCACTGCAGGGGAGCATGATACACATATGAATGCCACCTTTATTTAGATATCAATGCTGCCGGCCGCAGCTATTTACTTAGTAATGTCACCACTATTTACATATGAATGCCAGTCATTTGCATGTAAACACAGGGTATGCAGGTGAGTCATCTGTACACAACAATGGGGCAGAGCTGGGCAGCATTAGTAGCAGCACTTCACACTGAGATATTGGGACACAGCATAGGACTAAAACTTCAAGGGAATTTAAACTGGGATAGTTGGCAAGTATGAGGCAGCTGCTTTGGGCCCCACAACAATGTCAGGGCCCAGGGCAGCTGCCCCTTTTGCCCTACCTTAAAGATGGCCCTGTATCAGACCACTGCAAATCTACCAAGACCTGGCCGTCCCTCTAAACTTTCAGCTCAGACAAGGAGAAGACTGATCAGAGATGCAGCCAAGAGGCCAATGATCACTCTGGATGAACTGCAGAGAACTACAGCTGAGGTGGGAGAGTCTGTCCATAGGACAACAATCAGTCGTACACTGCACAAATCTGGCCTTTATGGAAGAGTGGCAAGAAGAAAGCCATTTCTCAAAGATATCCATAAAAAGTCTTGTCTAAAGTTTGCCACAAGCCACCTGGGAGACACACCAAACATATGGAAGAAGGTGCTCTGGTCAGATGAAACCAAAATCAAACTTTTTGCCTACAATGCAAAACAATATGTTTGGCGTAAAAGCAACACAGCTCATCACCCTCAACACACCATCCCTGCTGTCAAACATGGTGGTGGCAGCATCATGGTTTGGGCCTGCTTTTCTTCAGCAGGGACAGGGAAGATGGTTAAAATTGAGGGGAAGATGGATGCAGCCAAATACAGGACCATTCTGGATGAAAACCTGTTGGAGTCTGCAAAAGACCTTAAACTGGGACGGAGATTTATCTTCCAACAAGACAATGATCCCAAACATACAGCAAAATCTACAAAGGAATGGTTCACAAATAAACCTATCCAGGTGTTAGAATGGCCAAGTAAAAGTCCAGACCTGAATCCAATCGAGAATCTGTGGAAAGAGCTGAAAACTGCTGTTCACAAATGCTCTCCATCCAACCTCACTGAGCTCGAGCTGTTTTGCAAGGAAGAATGGGCAAGAATTTCAGTCTCTCGATGTGCAAAACTGATAGAGACATACCCCAAGCGACTTGCAGCTGTAATCGCAGCAAAAGGTGGCTCTACAAAGTATTAAAGCAAGGGGGCCGAATAGTTTTGCACGCCGCACTTTTCATTTTTTTATTAGTTAAAGAAGTTTAAAAAATTCAATAGATTTCGTTCCACTTCACAATTGTGTCCCACTTGTTACGAGTATCACTGGAAAACACACTGAACATAAAATATTGAGAATATTCCCCACTGATCCCAGCGCCCACAGAGGTGAGTCAGAGATAATATTATTTACAAGCTGCTATCATACAAAAGATAAATCACAAAAATTATATAGTATATAGCTTTCATTAACCTATTGTCCCATATATACCATATTGACAGCGCTAAAACAACAAAACAATAATTCTTAAGAGGGTGATCATCCCATGATTACAAATAGAACCACAGAAATGTCCTTGAAAAGTCCCACGCATATAAGGATGAGATTTCAGTTGAAACATTCACACGTTGGAAGAACAAAAAGGAAAGTCCATCGCCAAGATAAAAACACCAGTGCGTAAAAAGCTTAACAGCCGGTGACACCCCTTATGGTAACACACTCACCAGAACCCAGGGGGTTAACAGGCACTTCGTTACGAATAATTAAAATTATTTCACTGGTACTCCTCTGTAGAATCTTCTTGTCACATCAACGATCAAAAAGGTTCTCAATCTCAGATTCCTTAAGAATTCCTCGAGAAATCTGTTACCGTTGGGATATTAAGGAATCTGAGATTGAGAACCTTTTTGATCGTTGATGTGACAAGAAGATTCTACAGAGGAGTACCAGTGAAATAATTTTAATTATTCGTAACGAAGTGCCTGTTAACCCCCTGGGTTCTGGAGAGTGTGTTACCATAAGGGGTGTCACCGGCTGTTAAGCTTTTTACGCACTGGTGTTTTTATCTTGGCGATGGACTTTCCTTTTTGTTCTTCCAACGTGTGAATGTTTCAACTGAAATCTCATCCTTATATGTGTGGGACTTTTCAAGGACATTTCTGTGGTTCTATTTGTAATCATGGGATTATCACCCTCTTAAGAATTATTGTTTTGTTGTTTTAGCGCTGTCAATATGGTATATATGGGACAATAGGTTAAAATGGAAGTAAACCCTTCCAAACAACTTTGACCTACAGGTAAGCCTAGATTAAGGCTTACCTGTAGGTCCAAGTAATATCTCCTAAACCTATATGGTTTAGGAGATATTTGCCCGAAAATGGGCACCGCTGTCTACGGCGCATGCGCCGTAGACAGCGGCGCGCAGGCGCACTAAATGCGGCAAGTCCAAGAATGGATTTGCCAAATTTGTCTACTCCCGTGCGCATGCGCGGGAGTGACGTCATCGCGGCTCCGGCGAATGGCAGCGTCGGAGCTCCGAGACGCGACTCCCGTGCGCATGCGCGGGAGTGACGTCATCGCGGCTTCTCCGCTGTCATTCGTCGGAGCTGCGAGAGACGCCACAACCAAGATGGATGCGGCGGACTACAGGTGACAGCGGCGACTTCGCTGGCTCCTGTGTCAGGTAAGTGACACATAATGAGCTACTATGCGATGCATAGTAGTCCATTATGCTTTACCTTTGCAGGGAAAAAAAGAGGAAGTAAACCCATCAGGGTTTACTTCCTCTTTAATGAAAGCTATATACTATATAATTTTTGTGTCCCACTTGTTGGTGATTCTTCACAAAAAATTAAAATTTTATATCTTTATGTTTGAAGCCTGAAATGTGGCAAAAGGTTGAAAAGTTCAAGGGGGCCGAATACTTTCGCAAGGCACTGTATAAATGCAACAATAACTTAAATAACCAAAATAAATCTCATTACAACCAAGGTGTGCAGAATATCATCTCTGAACGCATAAGACATTGAACCTTGAAGCAGATGAGCTACAACAGCATAAGACCACTTTGGGTGCCACTCATGTCAGCTAAGAACAAGAAACTGAGGCTACAATTCACACAGGCTCACCAGATTTGGACAATAGATTGGAAAAACGTTGCCTGGTCTGATAAGTCACAATTTCAGCTGTGACATTCAGATGGTAGGGTCAGAATTTGGCATAAACAACATGAAATCATGGATCCACAATGCCTTACCTTGTTCAGGCTGGTGGTGGTATAATGGTGTGGGGGATATTTTCTTGGCGTGATGCTATCATGTCACTATGGACCAAAATCTCTGAGGAATGTTTCCAACACCTTGTTGAATCTATGCCATGATGAATTAAGACAGTTCTGAAGGCAAAAGGTGGTCCAACCTGGTACTAGCAAGGTGTACCCAATAAAGTGGCCAGTGAGTGTGTATGTACATATGTATATTATATATATATATATATATATATATATATATATATATATATATATATATAAACACACACACATTAAACATTAAAAATAATTATCATGATCACAACAGGGTACTAAAATGGTGTAATTTACATATCTCATTTTCCTAAACAACAATGTGATAATGATCTAAGACGAAATACTAGGTGTGTTTCATTTACATATAAAACAGGATAGAAAAAGCTGGCGAATTCATATACAATAAATAATGAAAAGAAAAAATGAACCAATAAGATAAAATAAATGATTAATTGCATACAGTATGTGTACCCTCACATATCTTTGTACACATGTACATAACCACAAATGTAAGTCCATGGGAGATATATACAAGAGTAAGGCTGGGTTCACACCCATGCGAATTGGATGTGGGTTTCATCGTATTCAATTTGCATAGCAGGAGAATGTGACCTGGTCTCTATGGTGTCCATTCACATATTTTCGGGGTGGCTGCGGAGCGCACTGTGCGTCTTTGGCTCCATTTCAGGGCCAAATTCAGGCACAGATTCGTCCATGATTCGTCCCTGGAGAATGGGGATGCACAGCGTTCCTGTGCGATCCGCAGCCGAATCCAGTGTGAACCCAGCCTAAATGATTGGATGTTTTTAGATTATTAACTCTCATGACCAAATGTGATTAAGCTATTTTTTTCTTAGGGTTGAACATGGGATGTTACATTTGCCTGGCAAAAAGCAACGCGGAAACTAATATACACATATTACAAACATTATGGGAATTATTCATTATGTTTGCACGAATGTTAAGACATTCACAAAGCAAATTTATTTTAAACTGGCCCCTAAGAATAAGGTTACATGTTTAGGATTATATTTAACCACTTTAGCACCGGAAGAATATACCCCCTTTCTGACCAGGCCATTTTTTGTGATACGGCGATGCATCACTTTAACTGATAATTGCGTATATTGATTGGTTTGTGCAAAAGTTATAGCGCCTACAAAATAGTTTGAATAGTTTGTGAAATGTGTTCCCTCACTGTGTGTTCTAATTGTGGGGGCATGTAACTGACTGGGGGGAGGAGACCGATCAGTGTTCCTATAAACTAGGAACACATGATCTATCTCCTCTCCCCTGATAGAACGTGGATTTGTGTGTTTACACACACAGATCTATGTTCCTGCTCTGTCAGGAGCGATCACGGGTGATTGTGGCCGCCGGCTCCTCCACTGGCTCCTCAGTGCCATGGCGGGCGTGCGCGTGCCCCCTATACTGGCGGGAAGCGGAGGACATCATATGACACCCGCCCAGGATGGGAGATCCCATCTGTGGATGTCATATGACACCAGAAAGGAAGTGGTTAAAGGACACCAGTACTAGGAGAAAGAGGTGGGGTTCCATTGCTGACTTTCTTCTGCTAATCTTAGTTGCTTGGCTGTCTTTAACTTTGATTGTTTATGAGTCACTTTACAGAACTAATGCCAGTTCATTGAAGTTGAGTCACTGCCCCAATCATCTTATTTTCCCAAACCTAGAATGTTCTATTTAAGTTGGGAAATGGAGCTTCTTTCCAAGGAAGACTGACATATTAAGTGAATAACATTGGTTATCTCTTTACAATGGAATCTGAAAGTGGCTGGGATATATTAGGCAACAAGTAATCATGTTGTCCCTAAAGTCGATGTGTTAGAAGCAGAAAAAATGGGCATCGCAGTTTGTTGTGTATGGGGCTGCTTAGCTACAGAGTGTCATGTCATTGTCAGGTCATTCTGACCCGTATCCAAAGCCAAAAGCGGCTGAAATGGGCATGGGAGCATCATAATTGGACCACGGAGCAATGGAAGAAAGTGGGCTGCTCTGATGAATCATGTTTTATTTTACATGTGAATGGTCGGGTGTGTGTGCATCACTTACCTGGGGAATATGGCATGCTGGGAAGCAGAGGAGATTTTATGTGAATGCCCAGAGGCACTCATATGTTATAAATGATTCATAACGCATTAAGTAAATACAGCATGAACCCCTATCTGCACAAAACAAGCGCTTAGGAGGAGAGTAAAATAAATATAAAACCCTCAATGAGTAAATGAGTGTAACCAATCAAGGCTGAAGGTGCTACCATTTAGAGCTGGTTCACACTGGGGCAGCACGACTTGCAGCACAACTGCCTCAGGCGACCTGGACATATCTTCAGTGGCGGCTTGCAAAATGACCTCTGTATAGAAGTCAATGCAAGTCACCTGAAGTCGCCCCAAAAGTAGTACATGAACCTTTTTTGAAGTCGGAGTGACTTGAGTCATTCCTATTAGAACGTTAGAACGGTTCAATAGTACAAAACGGGACGCGACTTGTCAGGCGGTCACAGTCCAACTATTATAGGTGTGCTATCATTGACAGTGCATTTATATTTGAAAGTCCAATATCTATTGCACATATAGGTTATTCCACAGTTGACGTAGTAAAAAAAATCCTGTACGGTGTTTAAAGTGGTTGTAAACCCTTACAAACCACTTTGACCTACAGGTAAGCCTAGATTAAGGCTTACCTGTAGGTCCAAGAAATATCTCCCAAACCTATACGGTTTAGGAGATATTTGCCCGAAGACGGGCACCGCTATCTACGGTGCATGCGCCGTAGACAGCGGCGCGCAGGCGCACTGAGCGGGGCATCGTCGATGATGGCAATGCCACGAGTCTCGGCTTCCGTGCGCATGCGCGGCAGTGACGTCATCGCTGCTCTGGCGAATCACAGCGCTGGAGCAGCGAGACCCACGGAGACCCACCAAGAAGATGGGCGCTCGGAACTACAGGGGACAGCGGTGACTTCGCTGGCTCCTGTGTCAGGTAAGTGACACATAATGGACTACTATGCGATGCATAGTAGTCCATTATGCTTTGCCTTTACAGGGAATGAAAGAGGAAGTAAACTCATCAGGGTTTACTTCCTCTTTAAAAGTAGTTCTCAGTTGAAACAATGCAGTAATGAGCTGCCACCATCACCTCCACACGTGGGAAGAACGGGGGATGAATAAACCCCCTCATAAGTAAACTCTTACCAGACAATGCTGGAATATAAGCATCAACACCAATCTTGGATAATCTCTCTGGATGGATTTCACCACAGAACTTATTGCAGCCGGGAGGATGAATCATATGCCAATGGACTCATTCCAGAGTGAGAAAAGAAGGAAACTCCATAGCGTAATTCCGTTTATAAAAATGTATTCCATTCCAAAACATCCCCCCTTTTAGGATTTGCACTTACTTAAAATACATATCAATAATGCATCAGCATCTTATCAAAGCAGTCAGCACATAACCATATGGGGAGGAACCCAGGCGGTGTCTCCTACTATAAGCTGCTCGGCTCACTAGCGATAGCAGTAATGGTGTGCTCGATCAGCATGTTGACGTCACAAGTGGTTGTCGTTTGGCCCAACCTTGATGCGTTTCGTCATCATCGACATCATCTGAGGGTGTGGCCTAACAACGCAATTTTACCAATCTTACATACTGGCCTGCTGTAGGTTACCCCTTTCGTATTATGGGCAATGACCACCGCCTAAGTTATCTCAACCCAGCAGTGATATCATAACTATTGGCATTAAGAAGCCAGAGCGGCCAACCCACTCCCCCAGCTCATACCGTAACCAAGTAGAGGAGACCAGCCCCTCAGAGCCACCGCTCATAAATAGCAAATTACACGGACATTGTAAGACGTATACCACATGTGTAGTGTTACATGTGATAAATTTAGAGATTTTAAAAGTTTTATTATTGCTTGTAGAGGTGAATTCTGTCAATAAGTACATCTGATAAGCAATAATGTGCATACATAATATACACTATACATTACAAATGTTTTTTTTTTTTAAATAAAATCAGTACACAAGTTAATTTATTTATGTGGCTATTAAAGTGGAAGTAAACTCCCCTATCGTTTTCAGCCAAGGAAGCTGCCATCTTTGCCTCTGTTTAATCTTCAACTGCTATGGTGCTGCACATGTGATTCGTTATGACACCAGCCATTGGATGGTTTGATAGTTTGGCTGAGAGCACAGCCAATGTGCAGTTAGCATTCCCGGCATGCCTTTTGTTTTTAACTGTTTAAATCCATGGGTTTACTTCCACTTTAAATCTGATAAAACAGTCTATGGCTTGGTTGAAACTCTGAATATTAAAAAACTGAGATTCCAAGTGAAATCCACATTGTGCAATCTGCAACGTGAATGAATCATATTACCCCTATAAATACCCATTAGAAATTAAGCATTAAACATAATTGAATTGAACTAATAAAAAATGGCTAAAACAGATAATTAAAACAGGTTAAGTTTAACCCGCACTAATATTTAATCCACCTCCAAAAAAATGTATTCAAGAGGTGAGATAATAACTTCAATTAAAAATCACTAATAACACAGTTGACATCCAGTTCTATATTCATTCCACGAGGAGTCAAAGTATTCATAAGAAATATCCATTGTGCTTCCCTCTTAGATATCTCCCGTACTAGATTAGACCCCCACCAATTCGGGTGAATCCGATCAACACCCCAAAATTTCAGACCTGACGGGTCTCGGTTGTGATAATTCTTAAAGTGTAAAGACAAGCTATGATATATGAACCCAATCTCTATATTGTAGATACGCTTCTTTAAAGTCCTTCAAAGTCCTTTTTGTTCACCCTACATACATCAAATTACACGGACATTCTAAGAAGTATACCACATGCGTAGTGTTACATGTGATAAATTCAGAGAGTTTAAAAGTTTTATTATTGCTTGTAGAGGCGAATTCTGTCAATCCTCTAATTGAACTATTGACTTCAGAACATGCACTACATCTCCTACATGAAAAGAACCCAGCGTGATCCCAGAACATACGTGGTCTGATGGGGGGTCAAGAACTTTTTTGACTACCCTATCCCCAAAATTGGGCGCTTTTCTAGAAATAAAGGAGGGATTTTGTGGCAAAGCCTTATTTAGGACCCTGTCCATATACAAGATGTGCCATTGGCGTCTAAAAATATCTTCAATTTCTTTGTGTAGTGCATGGAAGTTAGCGATAAAACCCCATTCCTGTCTTGGGTTTTCCAGTTATTTGTGGATTCATTTTATTATTTATTTATTTATTTGTTTATTATTTCTTTATTATTTTTATTATTTGTGGACGCAATTTTTGTGTTATTAACCAATCTGCAGAATACTTTTTGCTGAATATTTAGGAATGTCATGTTTTGTTTTTGTTTTTTGCCAATGGAGCTAGCTCTATAAATATGACTCGGTACGCTGAGTATACAATGAGACTGACAATGTATTGTTGGTTTTGGGGCACTGCTCATAGCTAACACTATAGATATGAAAGGGATGAGAAGGTCACCGTTTAAGCTGATGCCTTTGGCAGCAGAATGGTTAGCTTTGCCACTATGTAACTGTAAAGGTACTATGAACTGTTATGTGGAAAGATTTGACAAGGGAATTGGTATGTGTGATTGAATGTATAGTTTATTAAACCTTCTCCCACTGGCAATGCATCTCTAAACTACCTGCCTCGGGTCAGGTTTGTCAACTCTTTGCCAGCATTGCGGAAGGTGAGAAGACACTGCTTTGGGGAGCTGACATTCACATAAAGGAAGGGAAATTTAATGGCTAAGGAAAGAAGCCACAAACAGCAGGGATGAAGCTATAAAAGGTAGAAGATAATGGAGAGCAGTTAGTAATATCTAGCAGATTGCAGGATTCCTCAGCTGACCTCCTGTTCTGTAAATAGAAGGCGGTTTTTATCCTTGTGCCCGCTAAACCACCTCTTATATCATCAGATGCTTGCTCGCCATCTCAGCAGCAGCTCCTCTCACCCACTCTGCTCTGCATTAAAGCATCTTCTTGCTTGACACTAGGTCACTGATAAATTGATTTCTTTTCCCTGCGCAGACTTTGTTTTAATTTCACTTTATTTGCAAACTTTCTTCCTGAGGCTTGGCTTATGCAGCCGCAATGTCTGGGCAGCAAAACCAGACTGCAAGACCTCTGTCTGTTACAGAAAACACCTGCAGTCTTCCTAATTAAGGCAATTTGCAGAACATCAGAACTACGCTAATTTCAAACCAGATTTTTATCTTTTAGCTGGGTATAACAGATGATTGCTGATTGGTTGCTTCAGGTTACAGCACTTTATGTTATGTTTTATTATAATAGCTGACATGACTGGATTATTTGTAGAATATTTTCTAAGCTTCCTAATGACACACTAACGTTTTACATATTCAGAGTTCTCTACTCCAATTAAAATAAAAAAATAAAATAAAAAGATTGTGACCTATGCATTGCGGTAACATGTGGCCAAACATGTATTTTACACTATGGTGCAACATTTTCATTTAGAATGGTGCCGCAATGCACAAGTAGACTAGGTGAACATACTATGCATGGGTGCATGTCTGTTTTTTTGGTCTGTTAGCATACATTGGCAGCCCATTCTACATGAATAGGTTGCCTGAATGTAGCACATGTACATGTGTAAAAATGTTGCACGTGTAGCATCCTCTAGTGTATTACTAGAATAGTGCAGATAAATCTATGTTTGGCTCATGTTTAGTTTATGAGTCAGGAACTAGGTCAGGGTTTATACAGTCAACTAGGTCAGGATGGATGACTCACAGGTGCAGGCCTCTGGTACCTCCCCCTGGATCTGGAAGTTTAGAGAAACTTCTAGAGGTTAGTGGGAGGCCAAGAGGGCTGATCTGAATAGTTAGGGGTACATGACAATCTGAGTAAGGGGCCGCCCCCTCACGCTGACAGCGGAGGAGAAAAAAAAGCCAATCAGTGGCTTATCTTAACCCCTTGCCGCCGAGCGTACGCAGATGTGCGTATTCGGCTTCCGGGGGTTATACCGGGATGATGCCCGCACCTGCAGGCATCATCCCGGGACCATTTTTCTGAGTGGGCGATTGGCTTTCCAGCCATAACAACCGATGCAGCTAAAAGCCGCTCGGCTGTTATGCCGGAGGAGCGGGAGGGGACGTCCCCCCTCCTGCCGCCTCCGGCCGCTCTTACCGGTGCTCCCGTTCAATCGGGAGCACCGATCGCACATCCGCTGCTGATATCGGCTAGAGAGGGACTGGAATGAAGCCGTAAGCGGCTTCATTCCAGTCTCCTAATTGTAAACACAGAAGCGATGTCATGACGTCACTTCCCGTTTACTCTGCTGCCAATGGCACCGGATTTAAAAAAATATACAGTATTCAGAATCGCCGTTTTTGGCGATCTGAATACTTTGAAGTGTAAAGGAGGGATCGGGGGTCTTAGACCCCCGATCCCTCCATAAAAAGTACCTGTCACCACCTATTACTGTCACAGGGGATGTTTACATTCCTTGTGACAGCAATAAAAGTGATCAAATTATTAATTTTTTTTTAAACAATTTATTAATTTTAAAATTAATAAAATAAAGAAAACGCACACGGAAGTCGCGCCTGCATATGTAAACGGTGTTCAAATCACACATGTGAGGTATCGCCGTGATCGTCAGAGCGAGAGCAATAATTCTAGCACTAGACCTCCTCTGTAACTCTAACCTGGTAACCAGAAAAAAATTGAAAGCGTTGCCTATTGAGATTTTTAGGTACCGTAGTTTGTCGTCATTCCACGAGTGCGTGCAATTATAAAGTGTGACATGTTTGGTATCTATTTACTCGGCGTAACATTATCTTTCACATTATGCAAAAAAATTGGGCTAATTTGGGTTTCGTTTTTTTAAAATACATGAAAATGTCCCTTTTCCCAAAAAGTTGCGTTTAAAACACTGCTGCGCAAATACCGCATGACATAAAATATTGCAACAATCGCTGTTTTATTCTCTAGAATCTCTGCTAAACAAATGTTTGGGGTTCTAAGTAATTTTCTAGCAAAAAATATGGATTTTAACTTGAAAACACCAAATGTCAAAAATAGGCTTAGTCATGAAAGGGTTAAAGGGACACCGGTCCCTAAAAGGAAGAGGCAATTATGCCTCATTTATGCCATCTAACAGTGCCCACAAGTTCCACCTATCAATGCCCACAAGTGCCACCTATCAATGCCCACTGGTGCCATCTATCAATGCCCATCAGTGGTGCCTATCAGTGTCACCTAGAAGTGCTGCCTATGAGTGTAACCGATCAGTTCCCAACACTGCCACCAATCAGTACCCATCACTGCCACCTATCGGTGCCCATCAGTGCCGCCTCATCAGCGTACATCAATGACAGATAAAAATTACCCGTTATAAAATAAAATAAAAATTAAAAAATTAAAAAAAAATTGAATTTGGTCTTTTTACATTTAAAAAATAAATAAAAATAATTGCACAGGTGATAAAATACCACCAAAAGAAAGCTCTATTTGGGGGAAAAAAATTATAAAAATGTCATTTGGGTACAGTGTTGCAATTGTCATTCAAAGTGCGACAGCGCTGAAAGCTGAAAATTGGTCTGGATAGGAGGGGGGTTTAAGTGCCCAGTAAGCAAGTAGTTAAAGCAGAACTGAAGCCAAAACCTTTTTTTTTCATTGTGGATAGCGTAAGAGAGGGATATAACCCTTGTCAGGTTTTTTTTGTTTTTTTGCTTTTTTTTTTAGACATTTGTGTCCGATTGGGGAGATTTCCGTAAAAGTGGTCATAAACTCTTTTTATTTATTGTTACCTACAGGTAAGCTTATAATAAAGCATGTAGGTAAAATTAATATTCCCTATACTTTTACTGTTTAGGAAATATTTGGTGTCTCTGCCGCACTGGTGCATGCGCCATGTGCAGGAGGGACGTAATCGCGGCTCAGCCAGTCAAGCGGCCGCAGTGAACAAACCCAGAAGAAAGAACGGGGGAGGATGGAAGCCTCTGCAGCAGTGTGCCGATGAAGGGTTTTGTTTCAAGTTAAGTCTTGCATACAAACACATTATGATATTAATTTGAAGGAGAAAACTTTTTTTTTTTTTTAAAAGAGTTTACTTCTGCTCCAACTTCCTCTCCCATAGACAGAAAAGAAAGTGAGTGGAGAAGCCTCCAAAGTGAGGGAATCCCTGGTTGTCACCAGAACTAGTGCAAATTGGAAGATTTCTATTCCTGTTCTGATGATTTTTATCCACTTTCACTCTTAATGATATAGTATACAGGACAAATAGAGAGGGTGAATCTCCCTAAAGAGGACACAGACACATGAAAACCATGACAAGTGTTCTAATCCCTCTCCACTCAATCCAAAACTAGAAGAAACTTTTGTGTAAAGTGTAAAAGCTGTCTGTTTGTTATACTCACTGTGGAACCTGAGGGGTTAATCCTCCACGTTGTGTAAAAATAGGATTTTTTGTACTCACCGTAAAATCCTTTTCTCTGTAATTCATCGACCGACACAGCTCCTCTCTTACCATTGGCCGTTGTTTGCCGTTGTTTGCCATATTATTAGGAGATACTAGGCATTAGTTGTAACACAACACTCAGAACTCTTAGTTCCGCCCAGGGGGCGGTCCCTTGGGCAACAACCCTCCAGTCTGCCAAACAGACCTCAGTACATCAACAAGCAGTATAACGTAAAGAGAAAAAAGGAGGGGCGGGGGCTGTGTCGGTCGGTGAATTACAGAGAAAAGGATTTTACAGTGAGTACAAAAAATCCTATTTTCTCTTATATTCACCGACCGACACAGCTCCTCTCTTAGCCATTGGGACGTCCCCAAGCAGTGGCAAACGAGGGGTGGGAAAAACAGCATACTAACTTCATCCACCATGGCAAGTGGGAACTAGTGAAACTTTACCCATAAAAAACAACATGCATGGAAAAACCAACACAAAAACCAGGGTACCCTCAACAGGTGTGATTACCCAAAAACCTCACCAAAAACTGCAGAAGTAATGCAACAGCGCATTAACTTAACAGTACTGTGTTTTTATAAAAAAAAAACTGGAAAAAAAGGAAATATATAGTGCATATTCAATTGCAATTATACGGCCGCCTGCAAAACTTTGCGGCCAAAACAGGCATCTGCCGATGCACTGACGTCTACCTTGTAGAACTTGGTAAACGTGTGGACAGATGACCAGGTCGCCGCTTTACACACCTGAGCGACAGACGCTTGGTGTTGAAGGCCCAAGACGTTCCGATTGCCCTTGTGAAGTGGGCCGTGACCGGAAAGGGGGGAACCTGCCCCTTGAAGGCGTAGGCTTGTACTACAATATGTCTGATCCACCTAGAAATGGTGGCCGACGAGACCGTCATGCCTTTCTTTGGACCAGCCACCAAAACAAACAGTGAGTCTGACTTCTGAAAGGGAGCTGTGGCAGACAAATACACCTTCAGAGCTCGAACCACGTCCAGAGCGTGAAGGGCCACCTCCTTAGGATGCTTCGGCTTAGGACATAGTGATGGTAATACAATGTCCTCATTGATGTGAAAGGCCGAGACCACTTTTGGTAGAAAAGACGGTTGCGGATGCAACACCACTTTATCCTTGTGGATAACCAGATAGGGTGACTTGCAGGACAAGGCCGCCAGTTCCGAAACACTCCTGGCCGATGTGATGGCCACTAGAAAGACCACTTTCTGGGAAAGAGTCAATAGGGGAATCTCCCTTATTTTTTCAAACGGCGGTTTTTGAAGCGCCGACAACACCAGGTTCAAATCCCAAGGAGGCAACGGTGGATGCACCGGAGGGACTACATGTCGTACCCCCTGAACAAAGGTACTCACTAAGGAGTGAGATGCCAGGGGTCGCTGAAAAAAGACAGCCAAGGCTGAAATTTGCCCCTTAATAGTGCTTAACGCCAATTTCTGGTCTACTCCTTGCTGAAGAAACAGCAGGATCCTGGATATATAAAAGGAGCGCGGATACCATCCTTTCTCCTCACACATGAAGATGTAGGCCTTCCAGGTACGATGGTATATCTTCCGAGAAGAAGAATTTCGTGCTCTCAACATAGTTGTGATCACCGATTCCGACAGACCCTGGTTCCTCAACACCTGGCTCTCAATACCCATGCCATTAAAGTCAGCGATGGTAAAGCAGGATGGAGAATCGGACCTTGAGACAGAAGGTCCCCTCGCAACGGCAGTCGCCTTAAGGGAGCGTCTGCCACCAGATGCACCAGGTCTGCGTACCAAGGACGCTGAGGCCAATCTGGGGCCCCCAGAATCACTGGGATCTCCTCGGCTTCCACTCTGCGAAGCAGGCGCGGTAATAGTTTCAGTGGAGGAAAGGCATAGATCAGTTGATACTGATCCCACTGAGCCACCAGCGCCTCTGACGTGTCTGCCCACGGATCTCTTGTCCTGGACACAAATCTTGGTACCTTCCGATTGAGATGGGAGGCCAGCAGATCCACCTCTGGTGTGCCCTACTTCAGGCACAGTAATATGAACGTCTCCGAATGCAATGCCCATTCTCCTGGGTCCAGCATCTGTCGACTCAGATAGTCCGCCTGCCAGTTCTCTACTTCCAGGATGTAAATGGCCGACAGGGCCGGTACATGTCGCTCTGCCCACCGAAGTATGTGAGCGACCTCCCGTGCAGCCGCTGAGCTTCTGGTTCCTCCTTGGTGATTGATGTATGCCACAGCAGTGGCGTTGCCTGACTGGATCCTGATCGGACACCCTTGCAGTCGCATCGACCATGTGGAGAGTCACCGCCTGATCGCTCTCAATTCGAGCAGAATGATAGGCAACTTGGATTCTTCCGTCGACCAGAGGCCCTGAGCCGACTGAACCCCCATCACCCCACCCCAGCCGGATAGACTGGTGTCCGTTGTGATCACTGTCCACTTCAGAGGAAGGAACGGTTTCCCGGACTGAATCACCGGGGACCTCAACCACCAGATCAGTGAGTCTCTGACTGACTGGCTAACCAGGATCTGTCGATCCAGGGACAACTGAGATTTGTCCCATTTTGTCAAAATCTCCTTCTGCAGGACTCTGGTGTGGAACTGGGCATAAGGCACTGCCTCGAAGGAGGCTACCATGAGTTCCAGTACTCGCATGCAAAAGCTGAGCGACAACTACTTACAATTCATCAGCAGTTTTACCGCGACTCTGAGAGTCTGCAGTTTGTCTGAAGGGAAAAACACTCTCGCTTCCCTGGAGTCCAGCAGCAAACCTAGGTACTCCAGATGCTGGGTCCGTACCATCACCGACTTCTTTAGGTTCAACAGCCACCCAAATTCTTGCAGGGTCTGCATGGTGATCGCCACATTCCCCTCTAATTCTGAGACAGAAGATGCACTTAGGAGGAGCTTGTCTAGGTATCCCACGATGGTGATCCCACGTTGCCATAGCAACTCCAAAACCAGAGCCAATACCTTGGTAAAGACTCAGGGGGCTGATGCCAGACCAAAAGGAAGAGCCACAAACTGGTAGTGGGCTTTCCCGACTGCAAACTGCAGAAATTTTTGATGCCACAGGCATATGGGTATGTGCAGGTATGCATCCTGGATGTCTAAGGACGCCAGGGATTCCCCTTGATGGAGTGCAGCGACTACTGAGTGAACTGATTCTATTCTGAACCCCTGCTCTTTTACATGATTGAGGGCTTTTAGGTCCAAGATTGGACGTACCCCTTTCCTTCTTGTGAACCACAAACAGATTTGAGTAGAATCCCTGGAAGCGTTCCGATTCCGGAACCGGTACATCCACCCCACGATTCAGCAGGTCCCTTACTGCCCCCAAGAGGGCCTCACGGAGAGTCGGGGATACAGGAATGCTGGAGGGGAAGAATCTGTTTGGTGGCCAAGAGAGAAACTCTATCTTGTAGCCTGAGGAAATCAGAACGCAGACCCATTGGTCGGATAACCGAGAGGACCACCGGGCTGCAAACTCCCGAAGGCGACCCCCCACCCGAGACATGGGTGGGGGCAAACCTTCATGTGGTAGCACTTTTATTTGCAGGCTTGGTAGGCTTGCGGTTTCAGGGACGTTTTTGACCATCCATGGTCGTCCTCTCGGGCTGGGGGCATTTTGCTGAAGCTCCGGGTGGACGAAAAAGCCGTTTGTGAGCGGAAAATTAGGGCCCTTGCCTACGGCTTGGCTCCTTAGCTTTCCTGGCCAGTGGCATTTTTAATAATGTCATCCTAGGAGGCTCCAAAGAGCCGGTCGCCAAGGAAGGGAAGATCTGTCAGGGCTTTTTTGGATGCCTGGTCAGCAGACCAGCATTTTAGCCAAATCAGGTGCCTCAGCACCACAGCTGACACTGAAGCCCTGGATAACAGAGGGAGAGTATCCAGGGACGTGTCACAGATGTACTTAAGGCCTTGCACTAGTTGGTCTCCTAGTTCCATGCAGACAGGAAAACCCTGTTGCTACCCAATTCACGGTGCAAAAGTTTTGCCCACTCAGTCAGTGTCTGCGACACAAGTGCGGATGCCAGTACTGGCCGCACGGCTGACCCCACAACCGTAAACAAGGAACGAACCACAGCCTCGGCCTTCCTGTCCATGGGATCCTTGAATGCAGGAGTCCCCTCAACCGGGATCGTGGTTACTTTATTTAACCTGGATACTGGGGGGTCCACGACCGGAGGAGCCGACTATTTTTTGAGAAGGCTCTTTTTAAAAGGGTAATGCACTGCCATGTATTTGGGGACCGAAAAGGTCAGTTGCGGGCGACCCCATTCCTTGTAAATGAACTTGTCAAAATAAGTCAGGAAACACCTTAGGCGTACAGGATGGCTTATGGCACCCAAAAGGGACCACTACATCAGCAGAGGGATCTGCTGTATCCTGAATTTTCAGGGTATCATGCACAGCTGTGATAAGTGCTCCAACAAATGCTTTGTTACGCGGACCCGGACGGGGACTCATCCTCACTGTCCAATCGGTCCTGGTCAGTGTCCTCTGAAACAACAGAGCAGGGGTCACCAGCCTCAGCGGGGCCTGAGTCTGCGTCAGAGCTCTCCCCGGAGGACGGGGGCAAGGGGCCGCTTTTTACCACCTTTGTGCCCACACACCGCCTCCATCTTGGCAATGAACGTGTTAAGGACCACAAACAAAGCATCCAGGGGCACTGTACTGCCTGCAGGCAAACCTGTTGCAATTGTCTGGATTTCGGGGGAAGAAACACCAGTTTCTGAAGCCATGCTGACCCTACCCTGTCTGCCACCTGTTGGGGACTTAGGACAGTGATGGTCCCACCCTCCTTGCTGTCGCTGGCTGAGGGGCTCTTTCCCGCCGAACTCACCACCCTGAGGAGTTCTGCGCTATTCCACAAGTAGTGCCTGTAGTTCCTGTGGGCTCCCAGGTGCAGAGGAAACAAAAGCTGTGTCGGTGGCAGCCGCTGTAATTAGCGCCAAACCGCTCTGAAATGTGCTCAGGCTTCAATATAAATTGGCCGCTCTGCGTCCAGTACAAAGCCATAAAACACAGAGAAAATGGCTGTGAGAGTACATGAGCCATGCTGCTGCTAGAGAACACTGAAAAAATGTGTTCAGGCTTCCAGAAAATGGCCACCAGTGTCCTGAATAGGAGAGCACTAGGAAAATGGCCGCTGAAGCCCAGGAAGGCATGCTGCCCTCGCCCACACCTAAAATGGCCACCAGCAGCTCCATGAGGTACAGAAAGAAAAACGATGGCAGAGAACACAGCGCTGTACAAGACATGAGCAAACCCTCACACGCACCTTCCAGGGGCATGAAACACAGGACCCAGGATACCGCTAGGCAGCACAGCCCCCCATCCCAGGTGAGAGCCCACCAGAGAGCCCCTGTATAGGCACACACACATCGCTCAGCAGCCACATGCAGAATCCCTCCAGGGAGGGAGGGGAGGGAAGATAGGGACAGGGACAGAAGAGAGAGAGGTGAGGGATCCCCGAATTGACCTCCCAGGGAATGCCCAGATGCTCAGCCCCACTGAGGCAGGGAGAGCTGTACTTACCAGTCCTGAAGAGCTGGAAGACATTCCATTACAGACCCACTCACTGATCAGTACAGGGTGGCTGCTGGCCTAAGCCCACTGTGACGCAGACATCAGTAGCCCAGTCATATGTGTGCCCCGGAGCCTAAAAGCTCACGGCCACCTCTGGAGCTGAGGTTTCGTCATGGCTGACCCAGCGCGGAGCTCTGGTCTGCACACGCTCGATAGCCGGACTTTTGGGCTTACCGGTTACCTCCGCTTGGCTTGTTCCTCCATATCTAGGGGTTCCCAGGGTTAGTACCCAACAACCTTGGATGCTGACAACATTAAAGTCCTTTAGAAAGGTTTTTATTTGCAGGGGTAACATCAAACAAACACAGTCTCGTATGGGAACAGAGGGCAAGGGTGAAGAAACTCAGCCACCTTGAACTGCTAATTACTAGAAAGTCTCTAATACAACCCAGAGAGTAGCCACTCGCAGCTGGGCGTTTCAAAGCTGAACAAATCTCTAGCCAGAGATTATGGCAGTCAGCACTTTAATCCAGAACTTGCAAAGTCTCTAACTTTGAACAAATTTGCAACCGAAAATGAACAGGAACCTTTCTTGAGTACCTGGAATGTTCTCTGTCTCCTTGGCAGTACTGGAAAAGCATGGATCCGCTAGTGTCCTTGACAACCTCAGCTACTGCGACTCGGACGAGCTGGTTCCAAGACTTGGGACCAGATGGATCCTTGCCCCAGACCATGCGGGTCTAATGGGGCTAGTCAAACTGACCATGTTGCGGAGCGACATACGCCCCCGTGACCGGGACCCCTCGCGGGGCTACCCTGGTCCAGCTTCAGGAACAGCCGGCTCTGACCTAACGAACGAACCTCGAACACGTGACTTCAGCCTCTTAAGTACCCTTCCCCAGACTCCTCAGCGGGGCCAGACTCACCCACTGATTGGCTCTGAGGAACGCTGATACCCAAAGCATCCAACCAGGCCTGGTTCTGGTCCTGTCATGTGCACCTAACTGTACACATGACCAGGCAGAACCTTAACACAGCCCAGCCAAACTGAGGCCAAAGTTAAACCTGCACAATCAACCCTCAGAACCCCTTTACTGTTCTGAGAAAAAAACTAAATTTGCACATAGCGGACACTTTTATTCAATTTTAAGGGGGTTACAAGGGGGTTAAAGATTTTATTTTTAATTAATTTCTAATTTACATAGTAGGCCTGTCCATCAAAATCTTTTGCAGATTTGGGCTCCCACTTATTCCCAAAGAAAGTTAATATTTTATATTCTGTGTTTGGAAAGAAATTGTCAGCTCATTGGACTTACAGCAAGGTATTTTGTAAAAATTAACCTTTGATTTTGCTCAAAATGGGAAATAGATAGTCAGCTTCAGAGACTACAACAGAAATATAATTCTGAAGAGCGTTTTGGTCCAAAAACATGGCAGAGTTTGTGAATAGATTTTTAGTTAAAGTGAAATGTGCTTTGCCCATACAGGGCACAGAAGCAGGTTAACGTTAATAACCCATCTGGTGCCCATTGCTCCAGTTGAAATTCTACTAGCGTACTGTATAGCCAGCTTTACACATGGCTGAAAACTCTCTCCTCGTCCCCACATGACAGCGCTGGCTGCATAAACAGCCAGTCTTCAAACACATGCACTGTGACATGAACCAATGAACCTTATAACTCTACCATACTTAGAATCCAGGCATTTTTTGTGCTCCTCCTGGCCAAACAGAGCAGGGAAGAGTGATGAGAAGGTAGGCGGATCCAACATTAAAGTGGTTGTAAACAAATCCTCCTATATAAGTTGCATCTGTCTGTCTGCAGTCTTTTCTTCTCTAAATCTGTTCAAAGTGCTGAATTTTAAAGCTTGTTTGAGAGCTCAGAAAAAAAGGGGGGGGGGAGCTGACGTTACATCCTGCAAAGCTCAGTGAGGAGAGCTCTAAGCCCTTGTACACACGGTCGGACATTCCGACAACAAAATCCATCGGATTTTGTCCGAAACTGGTGTTGCATACACACGGTCGGACAAAGTTGTCGGAATATCCGATCGTTCGTAACGTGATGACATTATTTCGTTATGACGGGACTACGTTCAGACTAGTAGCCAATAGCGTTGGTCTCGTAATTTGATCTGAGCATGCATGCCACTTTGTCCGATCAGAATTCTCTACAAACGATCAGACAAAGTCCGATCAGATCATGTTGTTGGAAAATTTTATAGCCCAGCACTAAAACTTTGTCGGTCGGATATTCCGATGGAAACAGTCCGATGGAGCCCACACATGGTCGGATTATCCGACAACACGGTCCGATCGGACATTTTCCATCGGAATATCCGACCGTGTGTACAAGGGCTTAGAGCTGATTGGAGGGGAGCAAACAGAAACACGTCACGATTTTTCTCTTGGTGTCAGGAAAACTTGTCAGAAGTGTTTCATGCTGATAGTAGAGGAAAGAGGCAGCAGACAGAAATGACACTTATGCCACGTACACATGATCGGACTATCCGGCGGACCAGAGTCCACCGGACAATCCGCCTGTGTGTGGGAGCCGGCGGACTTTTTCTTTCCAAAAGTCCAGCGGACTTAAAAATAAGTTTTGACTCAAAATTTGTCAATCTTTGACAATCCGGCCGTCTGTGTGCTAGTCCACCGGACTTATGAAATCAACGGACTTGCCCACACACGGAGAAAAGTCCGCTCATTTTGAATGTGGCTCCAGGTAGACGGGACTAGCGAAGGAGGTCAATGTCGCCGCCTCCATTGGTGAGATTGACACCTCGTTGGCCCCATCACCTGGTGTAGACTTAAAGGGGAAGCCCTACGCCGAAAAAAACACGTGGGGGTCCCCCCCAAAGTCCATATCAGACCCTTATCTGAGTACGTAGCCTGGCCGGTCAGGAAAGGCGGGTGGGGACGAGCGACGCCCTCCCACCTCCTGAGCCGTACCAGGCCGCGTGCCCTCAACATTGGGGGTGCTTTGGAGTGGGGGGGGCTGCGGCTCCCCATCCCAAAGCACCTTGTCCCCATGTTGATGAGGACAAGGGTCTCTTCCCGACAACCCTGGCCATTGGTTGTCAGGGTCTGCGGGTGGGGGGCTTATTGAACTCCGGCCCCCCACCCTATGTGAATGAGTATTGGGGTATCATGTACCCCTACCCATTCACCTGGTGAAAAAAATTTAAAGAAAAAAACACATGTTTTTTTTATAATTTATTGCACAGCTCCGGTGGTCTTCCGTCTTGGGGGGTCTTCTCGCCGGACTCCTCCGCTATCTTCTGCTAGCTCTTTTACTAGCGGAGGAGCCCAGCTTTCTTCTTCATCGTCGTTGCCGCCGTCTGGGGGTCTTCTTCCGACTTCAGGGGTCTTGTCCCCCTCTTTGGTTCTTCTTGCCGGGCCTCCCCTATCTTCTTCCAGCTCTCTTACTAGCGGTGGCCTGGTCTTTTACTAGCGGCGACATTGACTTCCTTCGCTAGTCCCGACTACCTGGAGCCGCGTTCAAAATGAGCAGACTTTTCTCTGTGTGTGGGCGAGTCCGTTCATTTCAAAAGGAAAGTCCGGTCGTGTGTGGGCAGGTCCGCTCATTCGGAAAGTCTGGCGGACCTCCGCTGCAAAGTCCAGCGGTTTGTCCGCCGGATAGTCCGATCGTGTGTACGCGACATTAGTGCTCTTAATTGAGATAAGCACATACTATAGAGGGATATGCTTTGTTCATATTTCATGTCTGAGGTTTACAACCACTTTAAAGTAAACCTATGCCATTGCTCTACACAAGCAAAGCACAGATTTGTTTTAAACAATAATGTGTTTTGTCAAAATCTCATTGTTATTTCTCCAAATAGGACAAGCTCCTGGGACCTAAACAGAAAGGTATTTTGTCAGAAGAAGGTTTAAAGTTTTATTCTAGAAAAGCAATGCTGAACAGATTTAATAGCCTGCCTGTCACAACTCTCGTTAGATAAAAACAATGGTTTTATAAAAAAATGTTTTCTCAAGCAATAGCAAGAGGTTCATTCTGCCTGACGGAGTGACTGAAACCACTTATGTGTGTGTAACCTGGCACTGCCTCATGCATCTTCTCAAGGATTACTTGATTTGTTTTTTTATTTACTTCTATTCTGTCCCAGTCAGAGTAGAAGTGTCAGGCTCCAAACCCATGCTGGAGCTCAGTGATGATAACAGGTATTCGAAAAACTGTCATAACCAAAAGTGCTGTCAGGATTGCCAGAGAGAAAACAAAAATACTTCATCCCATCCAAATACAGTGTCATTGTTCAGCCTTCAGCTCAGGCAGGAGCCAGTTGGCCTTCATTATGGTATTACCAGCACTGACCTGACAGGGAGAGAATACAAGTGAACAGACAGGACACACCTTTATGTCTGACATGTAAAGCTGCCTTGTTATAACAACTTAAAATGGTTGTATACCTCAGACATGAAATATGAACAAAGCATATCTCTCTATAGCGTGTTCATGTCTCAATCCAGAGCACTGAGTGTCATTCCTGTCTGCTGCTTAATTTCTCTATCTACATGAGCCACTTCTGACAGGTTATCCTGACACCAAGAGGTAAAAAGGTGTCAGGGGAAGGAGTTCCAGCACACATTCTGTGATTGACAGCCTCAGCTCTGTTCCTGTGTGAAGGGGGTTGTGCTTCTTCCCTCCAATCAGTTCTCAGAGCTCTTCCCAGTGAGCTCTGCAGAATATAACTTCTACTCCCCACCCCCTGTTTTCTGAAGGCTCAGACAAGCTGTATAAAGCTGTATAAATGTTGCACTTTGAACAGATGTAGAGAAGAGAGGGCTGCAGATAAACAGGTACAACATATGTGAAAGGGTTTGTTTAATCTATGTGTACCTGAGGCTAGTCATTTCACTGGGTATTTTAAAGAGTTTACAACCACTTTAAGAAAGGAGATTCATATTGTTACACATTCCCATTTCTAGCTGGTTTTCTGTATAAGTAAGTATTAACTAGTCCTCTATTTTGGACCATCACTGGCAGAGTAACTGTGGTGTGGCAGACGATGCTCCCTCACACTCCAGTGGTGGCCTGTCTCTCAGCATCATCACATCCAAAGCAGGGATATGGACTTTGCATTGGTCTTGATGATGTCAGAGGACCTTAGACCCATGAAGAATGGGGGAAAAGATGCTGTGGGGACTGGTCTAGCAGTGTGGAACAGTGAAGGATCAGGTAAGTAAATATTCTTTGCTATATCCCCTAGATCTAAACAAGCAATTAAGCCTTGCTGTGCATTAAGATAAAAAGCCTTCCGTGTGCAGCAGCCCCCTTCAGCCCCTCTAATGCTTACCTGAGCCCCATCTCATTCCAGTGGTGTTGAATGAGTGTCTCGGCTGCCCAGGACTCCCCTCCTCATTAGCTGAGACAGCAGTGAAATGTCATTGGCTCCTGCTGCAGTCAAAGTCAGTCAGCCAATGAGGAGAGAAAGGGGACAGAGTCGGGCCACGGCTCCAGAATCCCTTGGAGAGGTTGGGAAACCCTTGCTTTTGCTCCCCATGCACCTCCTATATCTAAGTTACCCTGTATCTATTAGGGGCACAGGGTGACCAAGAAAATAATGGACATTAAGAATGTGGCTTGGATTACTTAAAATGGAAAAGTAATATTTATTCACAATATCTCCCAATAAATATACAAAGACTTCCTGATTTGTTTGATTCTGAACTATACATGTTATTGGAAAGAGCTGGTCACCTTGGCCCCTAGAACCGGACAGTCTGCTACTGGGGACTTCTGCTATTATCCATTTAACTAGTTGCCGACCTGCCATCGTCGTTATACGGCGACAGGTTTTCTCTCCTGCGTGAATCACTATAGCTGTATGGTGGCTCATGCCCTTTGTAAACAAGGCACATCCCCATTCTGACAGGGGACATGTCAGAGATCTGCTGTTCCCAGTAATCAAGAACAGTGATCCCTGTCATTTCCTTGGCAGCCCATCGACCCCTACAGTTAGATCACGCTGAGAGAACACAGTTTACCCCTTGGACACCCCCTAGTGTTAACCCCTTCCCTGTCAGTGTCATTTTTACATTGATCAGTGCATTTTCATAGCACTGATCAATGTAATAATGTCAATGGTCCTCAAAAAGTGTAATTTGGGGGTCAGATTCGCTGTCTGTTTTGTGACTCAGTAACAGTGTGCTTTACCCATCTACGCCCACAGCTATGGAAGCGGAGGTCTTATGGCGGTTGCAGCAAGTGTTGACTGACCTTGACGAACCTGTTTCTGCACAGAATGAGCTTGGATGGAGAAATGCGTCTGTCCATTGGCAGTTCAAGGGCTCAGGAGAAGAGAAAGCTGTCCTCATTCCCAGGACATGGATCACAGAAAGCAGGGATTTAACTGACTAGAACACTACTACCCACTGTGCACAACAATCCACTCCACAGAAGCTCCAGGGAGAGAATACAATCGGCAGCTCACAGCAGCAGCTTGAGCTGGTGTTGGTGGATGGGCCTGTGGTCTCCACTAACAGAAACCCAGCAGAAGTGCTGGCAACAGGGCAAAGTGCTACCAACCTCTGCCCAGCACCGGCAACAACTGCGGAGTTCCAGGGAGCCGGGGCAGTTGACCTCCCTCCCCAGCAACAAGCTGATGTAGTGACGCTCCTAAGCCCAACTGAACCACTGCAAACAGGACAGAGTTCTGCTTGCCTCTGCCCTCCACTAACAAAGGATGGATTTCCTGTGGAATGGACTACGGTCTCTACTTGTATACACCAGGGATGCTGGGCAGTCGGCCCAGATCCCCAACAACATGACGGAGAGAGCCCAGCCACCCTGTCTTCTCTCCAGCGGCTGAAGGAGCTCCATGGGGAAGGACCAATACGCACTTCCCCCCAGCAGTGGGTATGTTCTACAGGAGAGGCAAACGGGAGTAATTTTGGTCGGGAGGCTGGTGGAACCCAGAATCCCTTGGAGAGGTTGGGAAACCCTTGCTTCAGCTCCCTATGCACCTCCTATGTCTAAGATACCCTTTGTCTATTAGAGGCACAGGGTGACCAAGAAAATAATGGACATTAAAAATGTGGCTTGGATTACTAAAAATGGAACGGTAATATTATCCACAATATCTCCCAGGAAATATACAAAGACTATTCCTGGTTTGTTTGATTCTGAACTATACATGTTAATTGAAAGAGCTGGTCACCTTGGTCTCTAGAGCTGGACAGGGACTCCTGCTATTTTCTGTTTAATAGGGTGTCCTGTGTTTATACTTATGGTAACGTGGATTGTGTCTTCTGAGCTAGAAGACTGCAAGGCTGACCTGAAAGGTCAAACCTTGGAGTCACCTTGGCTGCTTTAAGTGACTAGTTAATTAGCCATATTAATTCTGTATCTGGTTACAGTTTTTATTGCTAGGGTAATATGATCAGAAGAGAGGGGGTGTCCTCCTGGTGTATATAGTTGCGCGAGTGTGTTCTAATAAACATTCAATGTTGTAGTTTTGTAACTGAGCTAGTCTCGCCTTTGTTCTTGGTTACAATATATTGGCTGTAATGTCTGATATGGTTCAGACTGGAGGAAGCAGTGTACTGAAGGAAGCACTCAAGCGGAGTGTGGGACGTTCCGTCACACAAACAAATTACCTTTATTGGCCTTAAAAATAATCGCCATCCCTCACAACACACATTTGGCAGCGTTCATAAAGCTTTTGGAAACTGCCAGCAAAGGCCTCTTTAGGAATCGATTGAAGAACCACTGTCACACATCCTTGGATTGTCACCACGTTCGCAAAACATACGCCTTTTATGGCGCTCTTAGGGCGGGAAACAGAAAGAAGTCTGCAGGTGCCAGATCAGGGGAGTACAGTGGATGACTGAGAACAGGTACACTGCACTGAGCCAAGAATTGGCGCACGTGTCTTATCCCCTGTGAAGATGGTTGGCAGGAAGGATGGATCCTGGTCACACATGGTAATGAAATCTCCAGAGGTTTCAATACGTTTTGATTCCTGTTTGTCCGTGTGCATGTGCGTCACAAACCAGGAATAGATCTTCCGCTTACCCAAATATTTGCGGACGATGGTGTCCTTGCTAATGCCCAACTTTGCTGCCATCAATCGTAGAGTCAGTCACTGATCTTGTGCCAGCATTTGCCACACTCGCTCAATCATGTCTGGCTGGGGTTCTGCTTGTCCAAGGCTGACCCAAACGTAGCTCATCTTCAGATGTTTACTTCCCGTCGCAAAAGTGTTTGAACCAGTCGTAAACAGATTTTCTGCTCACTGCTTCGATACATGCAGCAACAATTCATGTGTCTCCGTCTTCCCCAATTTGTAGCAGACCTTGACGTTCACTTGTTACTCCATTGCACGGTGACCCTAACTCTCACATAGGGTTGCCACCTGTACGGGTTTCACCCGGACAGTCAATTTTTTGAATGATGTGTACGGGTTTTCATCTGCTCCAGACCCGTACACATCATTCAGACCGGGCTGCCCGAGAGTGATGAGCCTGCTCTGTGGATGCTGTGTCTGCCCTCCCTGTCTCACTAATGGCATAGTGTCAGTCCACCCCCCACTAATGCTGAGTGCAGGGGGATCCGAAGAACTTCAGTGAGCCCACACTGCCTGCCGCTGATTGCATGTGGGAGGGAGCCGGTGGGCGGCCCCAGACAAGGGGTGGCAGCTGAAGAATCCAAAAGCAGGGAGGAGGATGTGCCCATGTCTACTGCCAGCTTCCTTTCTATGGCAGCAGCACAGCCTTTCCCCTGGGCACAGGCTCCTCTCAGGCTGGATCGGGCTTTAACAGAGGTCCTCTACAGGTGGGTGGAGCAAGCGACCCTACACAAACTGCAGCCCCGATCACTGCTTCCTCCTGCCCAGCAGACATCAAGGCTCACCCTGGGCAGACTGAAGAGAACAGAGAACGGATGCCACACTGTATATTCTCCTCCTGTGAGTCCCAACCTGTTTTGCCTTCCAAACTGTGTGATCCTGTTCTACATCTTGCAGTGCAGCTTTACTAAAAGAGAAAGTAAAGATCTTGGCTATGTCAGGAATATATTGGGACTTTTCAGGCTCCACATAGATGTATTCCACACACACTATATCTTATTTAAAATTATTCTTTTTGATAATGTGGAATACTTATATGTAGAACCTGAAAAGTCACAGTATATTCCTGACATTGTCATGAGCATAAACAGCAAGAGACATACAGAATACAGCCCATCTCCGGGAAAGGGAAAAGTCCACCCTTGCACTGCTGGGGGGAAATTACCACTTTTACTTCTATGTTTTACAGCTGCACTGTCTCCTCCTCCTCCTCCTCCTCCCAAAGCCTCAGCATCCTTAACCCTGTATGGTACAATGAAGATGATGGAGTGTGACCACAGTCTGTCACAACTTTCACTGAAGCTGCAGGAGACCAATCACAATCAGAAAAAGTCAATTTGTTCCAATTTACTATTTTTATTATGCTTCAGAGAAAGGAACTGGAGAATCCACTCTCTGTCCCTTTCTCTTTTTCAAAAGTGAGCTATCAGGGGTCTATTTAGTCTCCTGAATTCCACCAAATAAATACATTTGTAAAAAAATAAATAAAAAAACGACTGACACCATCCACTGCTCTACTGACATTGTCCACTGCTCTACTGACATTGTCCACTGCTCTACTGACATCGTCCACTGCTCTACTGACATCGTCCACTGCTCTACTGACACCGTCCACTGTCCTACTGACATTGTCCACTGCTCTATTGACATCGTCCACTGCTCTACTGACACCGTCCTCTGCTCTACTGACACCAACCACTGTCCTACTGACATCGTCCACTGCTCTACTGACACCGTCTTCTGCTCTACAGACACCGTCCACTGTCCTACTGACATCGTCCACTGCTCTACTGACATCGTCCACTGCTATACTGACACCGTCTTCTGCTCTACTGACACTGTCCACTGCTCTACTGACACCGTCCACTGCTCTACTGACACCGTCCACTGCTCTACTGACACCGTCCACTGCTCTACTGACACCGTCCTCTGCTCTACTGACTGACACTGTCTGCTTTTAAGGTAGGTTAATTCATATTTTTAAAATGACATTTTATTTATTAATTTAATCATATTTTATGGGTACAAGAATGCGTTTTATTTAACAATGTCCCTTTCAGCCCCTCCCAATGTAAACACTTGCTGTTCACTGTGGCCCACCTAGTGCACTGCATTTCTACTCTCCTTGAGGCACTGAAAGGTGTCCTAGGTCTTTTATAATCCTATAGTGTATACTCCACTAAAAAAAAAAAAAATTGTGCTGCTAAAGTGTTCGGGTTTGGCTTGAAGAAAAGGTGGCAACCCTACTCTCACACTGAGTATGTTCGACTGCCCGCAGCGGGTTTACCCTGACAGTCCCCTGTACTCCACGCTAGGTGACGTTTCTCAACGTGTCTCTGGATAGCCTTGTACACCTGGCCCATGTTGCCGTTGAGATATTGAATTATTCACTAAACTTTTTATACAAACCTTGTATATTTAGCATACAGAACTAGAGAAAAGTTACTGTGCAGGGTCCATACATACAGAATAACAACAATTACTGCATCCAGCTTACAGAAGACAAGTGGTACTATGTCATATTTATATACATTTAAAAGTGCATACAAAGCTCACATGTATGGCATTTGACACATACTTAAACCTATCAGGACTGTCATTCAAAATAAGGGACATCTGGGTCAGGTCTCTGGTTAATGAGAGGAATCAAGTTTGAAACAATGACACCCTAGATTTTAGGGTGCGTTGAGGTATTATTGTTAAAATTGCCCTCTACTATGCCACTGTTCCCTTGAGATTTTACATTTTTACTTTATTTACCTTTTTTTACTTTACTTTTTACAGATTTCACTCTGTCCTTACTCTACAGTTGTAGTTAGAAATCTTCAACTTCAGCGCTTGGAAAATGATATAAGGTGAATGGAGGTTCGCTTTAAGGAAGAAATGGATTGTAGGGTTAGCTGACTACAGCAGGTGAAGGGACTCTCCTGAAGCAGGCATAGCATATGTAATATGGCAATAGGCGCAGTAACGTATTGCCAATCTGAATTCATGTTTTGGTGTATGATATTTAGTTAGGATTACTGCCTCCTTTAAGCGATGTTATAGTATAAAAGTATACAGCAAGCAAGAGACCGCCTGCAATGTGAACATCATTTTTAGGGTAAAAATTGTTAACTCCCATAGTGATTTTTAGGCTGGGTTGCCTGGGGTTTCTATAGAAGATACCTAACCTTTTTGGATATACTTTTCATCAGGTAGGTCATAGGGCAGCTTTCATCTTGCGCTGCTGTTTCTAAAATTACTAGTTAAGTGATTGTTAGACTAAACAATTGGTTTATCAGTAGAGGGATATTTTGCTCTTAACTGGATTTTCTCTGTGATATCTGATATCTATCCAGTCTGATAGCCCATCTGTTGTCATTATAACCAACCTCTAACACAATGCTGCACAGCAGGAGAGGGTTAGTAATTGCATAAAACATGTAAAGGAAAGCAGAAGAAATAGGATCCATTGGGCTTAATGCATTTCCCCAGACACACAATATCACTGGTGTGTAAGGATTTTCGGGAATAAAACTCACATGTCATCATGTATTCCAGAGTGAGAATTTCACTAGCACACTGCCAGACTGGGAATGAATGGACTCTATCCAGACAGACCTTTATGTATTATTCATAGGCCATGAATACATTGCGCAAATAAAATGCCCTGAGTGCACAGACAGAAAAGCAATGTCAGCTCTGGGGAATGACTTTACATAAAAGGAAAGCGAAGCACATACTAATGCATACAACTCAAAGCACATGTACTAAACACATGTAAAACAACCAAGAAACGGAACAACTTATAAACAGAAAAATAATGTTATTTTTTTTATAGATTATTCAGAGGTGCATAGGGCACAGCCATTTCTAGGCCCCTTTATTTACCATATATGTAATGACATAACCTTCTGTATGCTCTTACTATACTGTTATTTTCTGTTTGACTAACTAGCATGCTTAAACTAGACCTGAAATCAAAATGTGAAGATTTGCTGTTATAGGGAACAAATAAAATGTTGATTGATCCTAAGATGTACCCTGAAAAAACGTGTTCGTTGGCCACGGGATAGGAGATTTCAGCCTGAAAAAAACATAGCATCTTGGGACTTCTGAAGGTATAAAATGAATGCACCAAGATACAAGACACCAAATTATCTGCTACGTCAAGGGGGAGGGTGGCACTTGCTGCATGAACATTGGAGATAGGTGGCTCAGCTTGTAATGGTAAATTGCTAGACTATAGGACAAAGGTAAACATTACAATACAATTATTGGATACAGCGATCAATATTAGAACACACTTTCCACACTGTTCCCTCTATATGGGTATAACAGCAGACAATCACACAGAATTATCTTTGTTTATTTTTTTGTTCGGCTTTTATTTTCCTTTTATATGCATCTCCTGGATTTCAATTCACAAAAGTGCATAATGTGCTTTATTTAGCCTGTTTTCTTTTTAGTGTTTTTTCGACTACAACTAGTGGGATTTTAACACTAAGAAAACATGGCATACAGCAGGTATACCTAAACTCTAATTTGAAAATACGTAAAATGAAAAGAGCTGTATCAGCCAATCAGGGCAGTTTTTTTCTAATGCTTTTTTAATTTACTTTTATAATGAGTTTGTTCCAGTGGCATGTACATCCGTGGTTACATCAAACCTCTTTTGGTCTCAGAGCACATGCACACCTTAGCCATGTGTACACATCCATGCTGTCTGATGGGAGCTGCTGTCAATCAAAAGCAGAAGGCATTGCAGAAGCATTTGCTGGGTATTAAAGCTGAACATACCTGCACTGGCACCTCAGCTTTCTGCTGAAAACACAAAATAAACAGGAGTGTGGAATCCCGGTTGGAGTTCACCTGTTTGTTTTGTCTTTTGGTGCTTGGTTGAATCAGCCCAAATCTTTATAAGGAAGCTGCAGGACTCTTGGAATTTTTATCATTTGGTTTCTTTTAGTTCCCTTGGGATACTTTTCTGTTGCCAGGCTAATAAATTGGATATTGGATGCTGGGACTGACTGTGTGTGGTGGCGGTTTGGTTTTCAGCTTTCTGCTGGGATAAGAAACATGAAGCATAGGATGGCATGGGTGCTCATGCATGGAGACACAGTGATTGTTGTCAACTTATCACAGGAAACCCCCGAAGAATACTTTTGTTGGCATGATTCAATCTCAGGTACGAGCTGTATCCTGTTCATCTGATACCAGTGTTCCTAAGTTCCAGTTTTCAATATCTGCATCTAGGCATGTGTGCCCTTCCACCTCCCCTGCAGTCCCCATCTCAGCTTTCAGGGACGCATGGATGCAAACTGTACAAGAGGCAACCGAAAAGAAAAGGATCTGGAATCCACTGCACTTCTTCAACCTTTATTGAATTTTCTTTAAAATAATCACAGACAGTGTGGGGTACAGCTGAAAATTAACATATTAGTGCTTACTCATAACCTCCTCCTTCTCTGTACAGGGTTCCTATTTTTCTATCCAGTGAATATTCCATTTAAAGTGTGCAAGTGTCCTGGCAAATATCCATTAGACAAAAATTTTACCCCAACATTATTCAAAATCTGTTTCTAAACGAATATATAAGTACCTCAATATCAATATCCCATGATTAAATAAATGCCGAATATCAGTCAGACTATCATTAGTACCATCAGTAAGCATCAAACCAGATGGTATGTAAGCCTTAAACAGGAAGTAAACCCTGATCAGTTTTACTTCTCTTTTGTTCCCTGCAAATTAAAAGTATAATGGGCTAGTATGCATTGCAACGTGCACCGTTTAGGAGATATTTCCACTACCTATAGGTAAGCTTTATTCTAGGCTTACCTGTAGGGAGAAGTCAGGAAGGAGGGTTTACAACCACTTTAATACTTATATAGACCATTGTCTGATCCAGACACATGCAGACAACAGGAAACTACGATTTGTTTTATAACAAATCAAATTCCTTGTAATTACTACCTTGAGGTAATTTAGTAGATTCACCTAGATCGTCTACTAGATGTAATCATTAATTAAGTAATCATTAACTTATACTACCTTGTTTGTTTTCTAAGTTACAATTATATATGGCTTGTTGAGTAGTGGACCGCTGTAATAAAACAATTAAAGATTTGTCCTAAGCCCCTAAAATGCCCTTTGCCGCCAGTATATAAAAAAAGAGCTACATAATACAATAAATGTATCTAGCTGTATTATATTTAAAATATTGAAATGCTTTTAAATATAAACTCCACTTAACATAAGCTTTGGCTTAGAGGTGGTTCTCCCTATTTAGACCCCCCCCCCTCCCGCCAAAGGCACCGTTGCCACCAGTGGTGTAATTAAAGATCATTGAATGGAAATGTAATACTCGAGTGGCTCCCACTGTAATCTTCACCTCCAATAATCCCAGCACACTAAAATGAATAAAAATCGTTATAATTACTTTATAATTCCCTGAAAGTAATATGTATTAATTTGCTGTAAATTTAGCTAATCTATGTTCTTTGCTAAAAATCATTTGAGCCCCATGGCAAGTAAGACTTTTTGAATTAAAAACCATCACAATGTGAGCAAATGACTAAACTAGTCAAATGTAGAGCCATGTGTCAGAAACCATGAAATCAGACCAAGGCAGAAGTACAGTTAAATCACACTTGTTTAATAATAAAAGTAAATAGAACAAAACATAGCCAGAGTTCAGGAACCAGAACGGATAGTCAGACAAGCCAAATGTCAGGGAGCCGGAGATGAGCGTAGTAAAACAGCAAGCAGGATCTGGAGCCAGATGGGATGTCTGCCAAGCGAGTCTTCTAACAGGAATGCAGGAGATAGTCTCTGTGATGTTGATGAAGATGAAGGCAGAGATCCTCTAGGCTGGACGGCTTAAGTAGGCAGGACTGACAAGCAGGATATCATCAACAGCTGCGTAACTGTGGAGAGATGGGAACTGATGGGAAGGGCACTGAGAAGGAAGGGCTAAGCCCAGCCCTGAAACCATGTTCATTTTAAAGTGTAATTCCAGTCAAATTCTAAGGCTAAACCTGCTCCCACACCTATTCTAAAATAATTCTATCTACCCAGAAAAAGGGAAGATGTCTATACTTACCTATTTGAAGTCGCTGTTGTCCAGTCGCATGATCTGACCCCAGCACCAGCTTCAATGTAGAGGAGAGACAAAGGACAACAGATGCCCCATAGTAAGTCTATGGGTGATGTCACTTCCCAGGCTCTACAGCCATTGTCACTGCTCTCTCCTCTTCAGTAAAAGCGAAAATGTCTATACTTATCTATTCTGAATCAATTATGTGAAGCCAATGGCTCCCGCTGCTATTAATCTGCCCAAGGAGGAGGGAGCCGCTGCTCTCGTGCACATCGCTGGATCGGGCTCAGGTAAGAAGAAGGGGGCTTGGGGGGATTCTGCAGCACAAAAGGTTTTTCGCCTTAATGCATAGAATGCTTAAGGCCGCGTACACACGCGGGGACTGTTCGCCCAACTTTGTTCATCAAACAGTTTGAGCGGACAGTCCGCTCAAAATTAGCATGGACGGACTTGGCCACACACGACGAACGAACAGTCCGCTGAAACTTGCGCGATGACGTGAACGGCACGTACGACGGGACTAGAAATACGACGTCCTATACACTGCAATGCAACCTTCGCCGTGTAAATCCTTTCTGAGCATGCGCGGAACTTAGTTTGACGAACAAGCCTACACACGGACGGACTGTCCGCTCAAACTAAGTTTCAGCGGACAGTTTTACGGAATTTCCGAAAAACTTTGTTCGTCAGACTGTCCGCTGAAACTGTCCGCTGAAGCCCACACACGAGCGGACTGTCCGCTGAAACACTGTTCAGCGGACAAAGTTGAGCGAACAGTCCCCGCGTGTGTACGCGGCCTTAGTCTTTGGCAACACTTTAAAAATGAACAGACCATTACCAATACAATATAGGAATAAAGAAATGTACAATTCTGTAAGGACTTTTTTTGCATTAAAAACTCACAGCAAACAAATGAGAAAGTAATGTTTTGCATTGTAACTTTAGAGACGGCTGTATTTTCAGGTTTTGTTTTGGAGGCCTGGTTGCTTTGTAGATATTTTTACTTAGCCACACACGGTAGATTTCATACACATTATATACTGTAGTTGTGCACAAAAATGTGCTGTGGGGCAAAAACTCTGGTACTAGCTGTTAGGTGCTTCGTCTTCTTAACCACTTTCAGACCGGACCATTTTGCTGGTAAATGACCAGAGGTCTTTTTACACTTTGGCACTGCGCTGCTTTAACTGGTAATTGCGCGGTCATGCAATGTTGTACCCAAACAAAATTTGCGTCCTTTTCTTCCCACAAATAGAGCTTTCTTTTGATGGTATTTGATTGCCTCTGCGATTTTTATTTTTTGCGATATAAACGTAAAAAGACCGCAAATTTTGAAAAAAAATGATATTTTCTACTTTTTGTTATTAGAAAAATCCAATAAACTCAATTTTAGTCATACATTTAGGCCAAAATGTATTCAGCCACATGTCTTTGGTAAAAAAAAAGTCAATAATTGTATATTTATTGGTTTGCGCAAAAGTTGTCACATCTACAAACTAAGGTACGTTTTCTGGAATTTACGCAGCTTTTAGTTTACGACTGCCTATCTCATTTCTTGAGGTGCTAAAATGGCAGGGCAGTACAAAACCCCCCCAAATGACCCCATTTTGGAAAGTAGACCCCCTAAGGAAATTGATAAGAGGCATGTTGAGCCCATTGAATATTTTATTTTTTTGCCTCAAGCGATTGAATAATGACAAAAAAAAAATTTTTTTTTTTTTTTTACACAAAGTTGTCACTAAATGATATATTGCTCACACATGCTATGGGCGTATGTGAAATGACACCCCAAAATAAATTCTGCTGCTTCTCCTGAGTACGGGGATACCACATATGTGGGACTTTTTGGGAGCCTAGCCGCGTACGGGGCCCCGAAAACCAAGCACCGCCTTCAGGCTTTCTAAGGGCGTAAATTTTTGAGTTCACTTCTCACTACCTATTACAGTTTTGAAGGCCATAAAATGCCAAGATGGCACAAAACCCCCACAAATGACCCCATTTTAGAAAGTAGACACCCCAAGCTATTTGCTGAGAGGCATGTTGAGTTCATGGAATATTTTATATTTTGCCACAAGTTGCGGGAAAATTACAAACTTTTTTTTTTTTTTTTTTTTTTTCACAAAGTTGTCACTAAATGATATATTGCTCACACATGCCATGGGCATATGTGAAATGACACCCCAAAATAAATTCTGCTGCTTCTCCTGAGTACGGGGATACCACATATGTGGGACTTTTTGGGAGCCTAGCCGCGTACGGGGCCCCGAAAACCAAGCACCGCCTTCAGGCTTTCTAAGGGCGTAAATATTTGACTTCACTCCTCACTACCTATTACAGTTTTGAAGGCCATAAAATGCCAAGATGGCACAAAACCCCCACAAATGACCCCATTTTAGAAAGTAGACACCCCAAGCTATTTGCTGAGAGGCATGTTGAGTCCATGGAATATTTTATATTTTGCCACAAGTTGCGGGAAAATTACAAACTTTTTTTTTTTTTTTTTTTTTTTCACAAAGTTGTCACTAAATGATATATTGCTCACGCATGCCATGGGCATATGTGAAATGACACCCCAAAATAAATTCTGCTGCTTCTCCTGAGTACGGGGATACCACATATGTGGGACTTTTTGGGAGCCTAGCCGCGTACGGGGCCCCGAAAACCAAGCACCGCCTTCAGGCTTTCTAAGGGCGTTACAGTTTTGAAGGCCATAAAATGCCAAGATGGCACAAACCCCCCCCAAATGACCCCATTTTGGAAAGTAGACACCCCTAAATTTAGGGGTACACTAGTGAGACTAGGTAATAAATGGCGGGTGCCCTGAAACTATAAAAAAATAACTAACCAACCAGCGTCACCTGTAACAGTTATATGGTGATCACTGGTGAAAGGGTTAACTAGGGGGCAATCAGGGGGCTTTATGCGGTAGTATATGGGGGTCCCTGGCGCTATAAAAAGCTGCGGCGAACCTAAATACCTACTTGCCTAACTAGCGTCACCTGTGACACTAATACAGCGATCAGAAAAACGATCGCTTATTAGGCTGGGTTCACACTGGAGCGATGCGGGAACGCCACGAATGCGCGGCGGGTTCCCGCATCGCATGCCTCCCGGCGGCAGTTCACACTGCCCTATGCGAACTGCTGGGAGTGTCAGTGAAATGTTACTGACACCCCCAGATCAGTTCGCATATCGCAGTGCGATCTGCAAACTCGGATCGCATGGTGTGAACACCCATGCGATCCGATTCTGCTGCGGGCCAAAAAAAGGGTCCCGTGCGAATTTGCGGCGGGTGCGGCGGGTGTGGCGGGTGCGGCGAATGGCTGAACTCGAATCGCACAGAGATCGGATGTGATTTGCACTGCAGTGCGAATCACATCCGTTCTCAAACCGCTGCAATCTGAACCCAGCCTTAGTGACACTGGCGACGGGGGGTGATCACGGGGTTAAACCTTTATTGGGGGGGTTAGGGGGTACCTTAGAACTAAAGGGGGCTAACCCTAACTGCCCTAACAGTTATTAGTCACAAATGACACCCGCCGGGTGATCAGGGGGTTAAACCTTTATTAGGTAATAAATGGCGGGTGCCCTGAAACTATAAAAAAATAACTAACCAACCAGCGTCACCTGTAACAGTTATATGGTGATCACTGGTGAAAGGGTTAACTAGGGGGCAATCAGGGGGCTTTATGCGGTAGTATATGGGGGTCCCTGGCGCTATAAAAAGCTGCGGCGAACCTAAATACCTACCTGCCTAACTAGCGTCACCTGGGACACTAATACGGCGATCAGAAAAATGATCGCTTATTAGGCTGGGTTCACACTGGAGCGATGCGGAAACGCCGCGAATCCGCGGCGGGTTCCCGCATCGCATGCCTCCCGGCGGCAGTTCACACTGCCCTATGCGAACTGCTGGGAGTGTCAGTGAAATGTTACTGACACCCCCAGATCAGTTCGCATATCGCAGTGCGATCTGCAAACTCGGATCGCATGGTGTGAACACCCATGCGATCCGATTCTGCTGCGGGCCAAAAAAAGGGTCCCGTGCGAATTTGCGGCGGGTGCGGCGGGTGTGGCGGGTGCGGCGGGTGCGGCGAATGGCTGAACTCGAATCGCACAGAGATCGGATGTGATTTGCACTGCAGTGCGGTGCGAATCACATTCGTTCTCATAAACCGCTGCAATGTGAACCCAGCCTTAGTGACACTGGCGACGGGGGGTGATCACGGGGTTAAACCTTTATTGGGGGGGTTAGGGGGGTACATTAGAACTAAAGGGGGCTAACTCTAACTGCCCTAACAGTTATTACAGTCACAAATGACACCAATGCAAAAAAAAAAAAAAAAAAAAAAAAAATGACATTGGTGTCACTGTGACTGGGGGGCAGGGGTAATTGGGGGGGTGATCGGGGGGTAAAGGGGGGGTGTGAGTGTGCCTGGCATGTTCTACTGTGTGTGGGATGTGTTGGTGCAACTCACTGATCCGCTCTCCTCCGTGTCGGAACGAAAAATACCGACACGGAGGAGAGAATACATCACTTCCTCTCCTGTGTTTACATTACAGGAGAGGAAGTGATGTCACCGGGGATTTCTATTCGTCGGGAGCGATCGCGAGGGGGTGGCCATGAATGAATGGCCGTCCCCTCGTCCGGGATCGCTCCCGAACGAAAACCGACCGCCGCAGGCACCGGGCGGGGGCCCGATCGGGCCCCCGACCCGCGGGAGGCAAATCACGTACATGTACGTGCTTATGCCTGCCCGTGCCATTCTGCCGACGTACATCGGCGTTAGGCGGTCGGCAAGTGGTTAATAATACCCCTGGTAGCCTAGGCTAGGATGGAAGAGCGGAGGTCCCGATCACCGGTGGACAGACATCACACATACACACTATTGTACGTGAATAATGACTGTGCATATTGAAGCACACACAGCAGTTTTATTTAGTTTGAGCTAAAGCACAGCCCTGTGGGGGGGGCCAATAAGGTAATTCATACATACATCGACAATTTTAAACTCATGACATTATCTAAGTCAAAGGTGAAATACAATCTTCTGATAGTTATTTCGTCATTTCAACATCTGCTGACTGACCATATTCTTGCGTAACCAGTCCTATCTTAGCTTTGTGCCTCTTACCGCAGACAGATGCCTCCTAATATGTCAACATCTTGCATCTTAATTCTGAACTTAGTGAAATGCACGCCTAAGCATATTATCTTAGACCTTTAACTTAGTATATCTTTTGGTAACCTTAATAAGTATTCCCTTATAATCCTCCCTTTGATCATTCTGTGATTTACATAATGATCCTTCCTTTTCTAATTTAATAGCACAGGCTTCATACTCCGAACCCTTATGCTCTTGGTTTTTATACCATACCGTTGGATCCTTAACAATGGAAGTGAGTTTCAGATCCTTCGGAGCGACCGTGTTTCCCTTTTTACATAAACATTTGATTATCTTATAACAGGCATATAAAAATAGAATGAAGAGAATCACAGTGACAATTGTCATGGCAGCATTTCGGAGCATTTCCCCCAAAACTAAAACTGCTCGAGAAGGGATTTCCTATGTTCCTTGCCTCTTTCTGTAGTTTATTTACCTCTTCCCTGTGTTGGGCAATAACGTCATAGTAGTCTGGGACTTCGATGCTGGTATTATGAATCCAGGTACAGCACTCATAATCCTCAGTAGTCTCAGAGGCCAGTAAGGGCTGCACTCATACTTTCTATAGCCAACTCATGTAGTTCTAGTTGCTTCCTAATTGCCCTAGTTTCTAGATTTAGTTTGGTTATGTCATCAGAATTTTCCTCCAGAATCTCATCAATTATGCCAGTGTAATTATTTAATCTTTTCATTAGGTCAATTCCCCACCCTGTCCAGGAAGGGAACCATGCCCAGGCCATATCTTTTTCTAAAAACAATTCTCGTTTATTACGGTGTCTAAGGGGATATCTAGGATGCATGCTGGCTTCAAGGAGGTGACTTCCCTTGTTATCCCCTAATACCCCCATAATAGGAACCAGGGCTGCAAGGTAACACCACCCCTGGGGTTTGGTTGGGATCCAGGGGTGACAGAGTTTGCCGCAGCATATATATATGGTATTTCCTAGAGCTAGGGGTCGTTTATGGAACACGTTCCTAAGAGTATCAGAAAGGCCAGAGAGCACCAGAATTGACATTAATTGGTGTATTGTAGTCTTGGTACTGGAGCTAAGAAAGTCTAAAAAGGTGGCATTTAGGGTGGGATCTGAAGTATGGAAGAAAGAAGGACTGTTAAATGATGTCATTGAAATGTTAAGTTTTGCTTGTTTGCAAACCTCAGCTCCATCTGTGGTGTTTCCCAGTCGGAAACACCAGTCTGGGAAGTGGCTTCTACCTATAATTTGGAAAGTGAGGGTTTTATTTGGAAGGGTCCTAGTAACATTTGTTAGGACGATAAGGGGTGTTCCATTAAGGAGGGGGGTAAAATTCAAGGGGACTGCCATGAGAGGGATTCTAGCTGTACTGGGATGTAGCTTGCTGCAAATCCAGCATTTCTCAAAACCGGATTTTTGAGCATAGCTATATTTGAATTTTAGTAGTAACATCTTGTTAGTCAGTCCCTTAGGTGACTCATTAACGGGTACAATACTTCTACTATGTCTTTGGCCGGGGGTATTATTCATCTTAGGTGGTCCACATATCCCTTTTAATAGACCTAAGTCTTCTGGATGATATATACAGTTGGCTATAAACCATGTGGGCAGGAATACAAATAGTACCAGACTACCCCAAAGGCATACAGCCTTCCCTGACACTGAAGGTAAAAACATCTTTGTTTTTTAAAGTTCTGATTATTTGTTATCTAAGAGTTCTGTTCTTCTTCTTCGTTTCTCATCCCGGCAGTTGTTGGCTCTGTTTTGTCCTTTTGAGGGGTGTGGGATCTTCCAGGGAAATTTGTTCTATGCCTCTCTGAACTTCTTGTAGATCTTGTTCTTGGGAGTTGCTGCTCTCTGTCACTGCCAGGGGCTCTGGAGTCGAGGGAAGCTGGGGACACTTTTTAAGACGGCTGGCGTGGATCCAGGTGTTTCCTAGGTCTGTTAACACTGCGGTCCTGGATACCTTTTCCACCTTCCATGGTCCTGAGAAAGCCGGTCCGATACTCTTTCTTTGTGCTAATTGTTTGATCAGCACTTTATCCCCAGGGATGAAGGGATGCGTTGGTTCTGTGGGAAGAGGGAAAAAGGTGACAGAAACTTGTTCGTTCATTTCATGAAGCATACTTACCAGGTTTTTCACGTACATTTCCTGTTGGGAATAAATGTCAATATCAGTGTCTTGGTCTAATGGGGGTAATTCTATGTTTGCGGGGATTCCCATGAGGACCTCAAAGGGTGATAATTTTGTTCTTGCATGTGGATCTTCCCCTCTTTTGACCAAAGACCTTCAGGGTCTTTGGTCAATCCTTCCTTTGTCCAAAAATGGACATCATCTTCTGTGGCCATTGATTGCATCTGTGCTATGACAGTTTTAAAGTTAGGTGCTGCGAAGTGTTCCTTGAAAAACATTGTTGTGGGAGCAGGTGGGTTAGGGGAAAAGGCAGCAGCTCTTTTAGCTTCTCTGTCAGCAAGAGCATTCCCTTTTGAAACACGACTGCTGTCAGAGGAGTGTGCCTTTACTTTAATTATGGCTACCTTTTTTGGAAGAAGAATGGCTTGGAGGAGAGCACTAATCTGTGTGGAGTTGGCAATTATTTTGTTGTCTGCTGTTTTAAAACCTCTATTGGCCCATATCACACCAAAATCATGCACCACTCCAAAAGCATATCTACTGTCTGTGTAGACGTTCACCTCTTTACCGGTGAATAGAATGCAGGCCCTAGTGAGGGCTTCTAACTCTGCTACCTGGGCTGAAGAAGGAGGTAATGATTTTTCCTCCAGTACGATGTCTGGTAGTTGAACAACTGCATAACCGGTTAAAAAGGTGGAGTCAGAGGGACGTGAGCAGCTACCGTCAACGAAAACATCCTCTGCACCTGAGATAGGGGTGTCAGTGAGATCCGGTCTGGGACTGGTAATAGCAGCAACCTTTTCCGAACAGTCATGTATAATGTCTGGGTCATGTGGTAAACGCAACATGGAATGCAAAAGGCGCACAGCGGGGTTGCTGGCAGGCACATATTTGAGTGTGAGGTTATCAGTGTTCATCAGTGTTATCTCATAACCACTAAGTCTTTGCGAGGTCATATGTTGGGTATTCATGTTCTGAATAAGATGCGTGACTGAATGAGTGGTATAGAGAGTCAATGGGTGACCTAGCACTAATTTGTTTGCATCTTGTACAGCCATTGCACAGGCAGCAAGATTTTGGAGACAGGATGGCATTCCCTGTACTTGGATGGGGAGTTTTTTTGATAGATATGAGACAGGGCGATACCCTGATCCATGTTGTTGTGTTAGCACGGCGGCAAAAGAGCTTCCTGAAACTACACAGTATAGTTGAAAAGCTTTACCATAGTCTACCAACCCCAGGGCGGGTGCACATGACAAACTGTGTAGTAAGGCTTTAAAAGCTTTTAGTCTGTCCTCTGTCCAGTCTATCAATTTAGGGGCGGTTGACCCAGTAGCCTCTCGTAGGATACCATCATAGTGAGAACAGTCAGGGATCCATTGGCGGCAATATACAATTGCACCCAAAAATGAGCCTTGTCTTTTGGCGGACTGAGAGCTTGTAGGGCTGCGGCACGTTTAGGTGACACCAGCCTTGTTCCTTCTCTAAGGATACAACCTAAGTATTCAACCTGGGACTGGCACCATTGCACCTTCTTCCTGGAGGCGAGGTGTCCAGCTCGGGCTAGGTGTCCCAACAGTGATGTTGAATCGACCGCACAATCTTCAGCAGTTCAACTGCACAGGAGCAAGTCGTCCACATACTGTATCAGTACCGACCCTCGCTCAGATGTCCAAGACTTGACAGTCTCATTGAGCACCATTGAGAAGGCGGCTGGGCTGTCTACATACCCTTGCGCTAAACGCGTCCAGGTTAACTGGCCCCCGGCCCAGGAGAAAGCAAACATAGGTTGGGCTTCCTCTGCAATGGGAATGCTAAAGAAAGCATTCGCTAAATCAATTACTGTGTAGCATAGAGAGTCTGCCGGTATGCATGAGAAAATAAAAGTGATGTCTGAGACTAGGGGTGGGAGGGGAATCACTTGTTTGTTTACTGCTCTGAGGTCTTGTACAAGTCTCCACTCCCCACTGGCCTTTTTTACGGGGTAAATGGGCGTGTTCCAGGGACTGATGATTGGTCTCAGGATACCTTTTGATATGTAATCATTAATTTGAGGGGAGATGCCTTTGACTTTCTCTGGGGGTAGGGGATACTGTTTTTGATATTGTATCCCTGCATCTGATCGCATTTGGGGTGCATATGGTGTGCAATTAATAAAGCCCACACTACCTTTGTTTTCTGCCCAAATTGTGTGATGGTCAAGGGAGGAAGGTATCATTAGAAAGAAACTCCTGTGTGCATGTCTTTTTGGGAACCCTCTGTGTGTGTGTCGTTTAGGGGCGTGTAAGTCACATAATGGGGAACTAGCTGTGAGAGAACCCTTTTTGTCAAATTTTATAGTAATACTCAGTTTGGACAGCAAGTCCCTGCCCATAAGGGACATGGGACATGAGGACAAAACCACAAAACTTTGGGTACATAGCTCCTGTCCCTCGGGAGTGGCTACAGACAACGGTGGGGTGATGGGGTGGGTGACGGATGTCCCATTTATACCAATAGAGTTTCCCTCAGTACATTATTTGTGGCTGTGTAGGATATTGGGGTAGTGGTTGACGAGGGTTCTGGTATGGCGGATAACGGGGATACTGTGGGCGGGTCTGGGGGTTAAATCCCCTGCCTCTGCCTCTTGCTCTAATCTGTCCAGTCCTATAAGGGCATTGGGATTTCCAATGTCCTTGCTGTCCACAATTGCCTATATTTTCCAAGGCATTTGTTCCATGCACAGAAACAATCCTTCATGTATTGTGGGTCAGCCCCTTTGCAGGGAGGATAAGAATGCTTATGTACCTGACAAATTTTACTGACTTCTTGCCAGTCTTCCTCAGTACAAGGACCATATGGCCCTGGGTCATGTATCCCCAATTGCTGACACCTTTCTCGGACTTGTGTCCAAAATGGTTCTACCTGGGGGCCAGGGATCATATTACCAACAAATTCATAGGGTGATGGGGTGGCCATGGCTTGGGTTGCTGCAGAATTCCCCATCTAGTAGTCTGGGCAGTGTGTGTCTAGTGGCAGGACACAGGTGATAACACCCGGTTTGTCCAACAATCCGGTCTCTGGTCTGGGAGTAGGATCCCTGATCTTTTTTGGGGCAGATGGACTTATATAAAACTATGAAGATTTACCCTTAATATACGATGAAGGGTAAATCTTTCCTGGTGGCGGGATATACCCCTCTTACACCAAGTCTGCAAGAGAACCCCCCTGGTCTGGTGGTCAGTAAAATCCACTTGTCATCTATTCATAGGAAGAGTAGACCTAACGTGCAATGGGGGCAGGCGGATGCTATGTCACTACAAGAGGGCTCCTCATACTCTGCACTCATTTAAACAACAACAATTATTTTCCTTATACTCTATATTAAAACTTATACTCTATATACTTACACACGTACCTAGAGAGAAACAGACATATTCTTAATATACTTTAAGACATGAAATAACCGTATTGCAATACATTTATCAATTTATAGTGCACTTTTTTTTTTATTTTTTTATTTTTTTCAAATGGGCGTCCACTCCACCAATCCCTTTGTCACGGGCGTAATCTACTTACTTCCCGTGTTAAAAATACTATCACCAATAGTTTTAAGTCAGACCAACCTAGTCGGACTCCCCTAAACCTATAAATTCCTTGCGAGCCCTTTTAACCTTCCGAGGGACCAGCCTAGTCCGCCGCGAAGGCACAGTTACTTCTTTTAAATTTAAACTAAGTTCGTAGCGGCCATCTGGACAGAGTAAGTATTCACACCATTCACCTTTTAGGCAAAAAGGAGTAAAGTGACTTACCTGCCGCAAGATGACCCCACTTTTCTGGTACCAAAACTGTTAGGTGCTTCGTCTTCTTAATAATACCCCTGGTAGCCTAGGCTAGGATGGACAGACCACCGATCACCGATCACCGGTGGACAGACATCACACATACACACTATTGTACGTGAATAATGACTGTGCATATTGAAGCACACACAGCAGTTTTATTTAGTTTGAGCTAAAGCACAGCCCTGTGGGGGGGGGCCAATAAGGTAATTCATACATACATCGACAATTTTAAACTCATGACATTATCTAAGTCAAAGGTGAAATACAATCTTCTGATAGTTATTTCGTCATTTCAACATCTGCTGACTGACCATATTCTTGCGTAACCAGTCCTATCTTAGCTTTGTGCCTCTTACCGCAGACAGATGCTTCCTAATATGTCAACATCTTGCATCTTAATTCTGAACTTAGTGAAATGCACGCCTAAGCATATTATCTTAGACCTTTAACTTAGTATATCTTTTGGTAACCTTAATAAGTATTCCCTTATACTAGCAATCTTTTCAGGTTACAGCTTTTTATAAATGGTACATCGTGCAATGGAAATGTTATCTGCAGTGCAAGTTTGTTTTTCTTCTATTCATTTTCAGCAGAGCTATTATCTTCAGAGAAAATCCATCTACATGCCAAGCAACACCTTATTGCTGGATAGAGCTTCCGAAAAAAAAAATGAAGTTTTCAATGCCATAAATCTGCACAAACTGCCCTAATCTTCATATGCATGTGACTTGTCTTTAAATTAATTATATGACTGAGAGGAGCTAACTGTGTGATTTGACCTGAAATATGACAGCTGAGTTAGATGAAATTCAAAATGAAAGCACATTTCACCATGTACATTAACAAGCAGCGGCATATTATAATAAGTATGAATGGTTAGGGTGACAACTTAGGGCCTGCGGACACTGTAAATGTAAGCCAAAGCCACCACATCCACCCCCACTGGGTAATATGTATTTCCAGAAATGTGTAAGGCAGCAATATTAAAATTTCACAGGACAGAGCATTGTAACCCTCAGTCAGGTGACAAATCCAGCATATCTGTCAGATTTACTCAGTGAAATAAATGTATGAAGTGTAAAAAAAAAAAAAACATATTTTTTTAATAAGCATAAGGATGAAAAAAAAAAAAGAATTTGTTCGTAAGGGATATTTAACTGATATCAGGACTAGACAGGGATTAAAAATCAACTTTGCCATATAAAGCCCACCGATCTGTGTTTATACAGTATATGTAACTATGGTGGAGAAATAATGCTTACTAAAACGTGTTTTCAAGAGCTGAAAAGACAATAAAAATAAGACTAAAGCAGGGTATATACGGGACGAGAATATGCCGGTCCAGAAAACTGCCCAGGGACAGCCCCTCATTGACAAGCTTCACAGTGATTGGCTTAATTGTAAGGATATCCTTATGATTAAGACTATTACGATGAAACACATCAAGGAGGGCCAGTCCCTGAATGAGGACAACTGTATACGGTGCTGCTGATTGTGGCTGAATAAAGGCACCCGGAGCAGTTGGCAATACTGGTGTGCGGTTTGTGTTATATTGCCTCCTGAAGATCATGAGAATGGACGGGCTCGTTTGCTGGGACCCAGTGTCTGCATTGGAGGACAGTGCTAATCAGTTTTGGATGACGCTACACACCCTTTTGTTTACATTTTGTTGACATTTAGCAATGTTATATGGGGCTGGAGAAGTGGCTAGTGTGGTTTAGTGGGACTATGGGCGGAGCATTTTGTTGGGTGTCATCGTGACTGGGGTGCATTGCTGGACTTTTTGTTACTTTGTTTTTTGGAGGCGGATATTCGTTTTTCAAAGAATATTTTAGGTACCGTATATACTCGAGTATAGGCCGACCCGAATATAAGCCGAGGCCCCCAATTTACCCCCAAAAAACTGGAAAAAATTATTGACTCGTGTATAAGCCGAGGGTGAGACATGCCTGTCCATCCCTGTGTGTCCGTCCATCCCTGTGGGTCCATCCATCCCTGTGTGTGTGCCCATGCATCCGTGTGTGTGTGTGTCCATGCATCCGTGTGTGTGTGTGTGTGTGTGTCCATGCATCCGTGTGTGTGTGTGTGTGTGTGTGTGTGTGTGTGTGTGTGTCCGTGCAGCCTACCTGTGTCCAGCCTGCCTGTGTCCGTCCAGCCTGCGTCCCGTCCAGCCTGCGTCCCGTCCAGCCTGCGTCCCGTCCAGCCTGCGTCCCGTCCCGGCCCGGCCCGTCCCGTCCCGAGCCGAGCCTCCGTCCTTCAGGTCTTCGTCGGCGGCCATTCTAGGATTCAAAAGCCGCGCCTCCGTCGGTGATAGGCGGAACACTCAATTTCCCAGCAGCCTGTGTTCCGCCTATCACGGGCATCGTCTCATCCTCGTCCGTAGTACGAGGATGAGACGATGCCCGTGATAGGCGGAACACAGGCTGCTGGGAAATTCAGTGTTCCGCCTATCACAGGCGAAGGCGGAGCCGGAGGCGCGGCTTTTGAATTCTAGAATGGCCGCTGTCTGTCTGCTCGACACGCTGATCGAGCGGGCAGACAGCGATGACTCGAGTATAAGCCGAGGGGGGCACTTTCAGCCTCAAAAAAGAGGCTGAAAATCTCGGCTTATACTCGAGTATATACGGTATGTCTGTGTCTTATTTCAATAAAGAACTTTTACTTAGGTGTGCTTGATTTGATTTACATTGCAGATTATTTTTGTGAATGAGTAACCAGGGGTACTATGTAGCCATTCAAAAGAGGTGAGCTGGATATCTGGAAGCTCCCTGCCTACATACCCCCTCAACCTATGGATATTAAAGGGGAAACCTATACTTTTTATTTTTTCCCGGAGTTTCCCATTACAGTCATATTACAGCCTAACCCCATGCAGTTTTTGTAAATGCAAAAAAGGGAAGAGAAAGTGATGATATGGGATGTAGTGTGACAATGCACATGAAGACTGATTTCGAAACTCACTGCAATGCACATAAAAACCTGATCTATGAATTAAGTATGGGAAGATAGTGAAAGGTCCTCACACTCCATTTATAGATTTAATTCCCTATTTATAGAAGCTGTAGTATGGCTTCTATAAATGGCTGGGCACAAAGGGCGGGCATAGTCAGACACTCTTGATGCTACCACAATTCCATTAACCTCCACCACATGGGAAGATTGCAGCGAGGATGGGAGCATAGACAAAGGTTGCATTCACCCACTTACTCCAAGTTATGTTCCTTGTAATAAATGTTGTTTTTTTATTTTGTCTGCACAGCAGGCTTTTGGCATTCTCCCCTTCTCTCAGATGCTCTGCTTTGTGGGAAGGCCATTATTATGTACATTGCAGAACTATTGATCATGCACTGTATTTGATGACATCAACGTACAATCACAGGAATGCCAAAAAGAAGAGGTTTTGGGTAAGGATGAGCTCCGGCGTGTTCGCACACCCCACGTGCAGAGCCCACCGGGAAGTTGGCACTGCGCTAATCACAAGCAGTGAGACATTGGGGCTGATTTAAAAAAGGTTTGCGCCATGAGTTGCGGCACACGCCAACGCGCAATGGCCGTTTTTGTATTCATAATGCATTTGCGACTGTAACACAGCACAATTCCCCATTTACTATTAGCATGCCGGTGCTCGGGCGGCCGCAATCTGTGCGCCGCTATAGACCTGGCGCATGACATCTTCAACTCAGAATTAAAAGAAGCTGGAAGTGCCAATATTATGGGGTGATGTGAGGAAGTATAGATATGACTGTCCAAGTAACAAATATTCCTAAAATAGAATGGAAAAGTAACTTTCTCTGGGCAAGCTTGCTGCGCCTGGAAATACATTTGGAACTGCGCTAGGTCAATTTATGCATTGCGCAAGCAGCATTTTCACCCATTCAAGTGCTCTGGTTCACTGCGCCAGCAAAATTTTTGTAAATGTCAAGCCACGTAGATTGATTTGCATAAGTTGAACAGACGCATCTCTCAACTTGACTTTTTTTTTTTTTGCGCTGGTTCACTTCTATGGGTTTTTTTAAAGCTATTTGCACACAAGTCATGTTAGAATTAAGAAAAAAAAGATTAAGAAAAAAAATGCGTGGGGGTCCCAAAAATTCCATACCAGGCACTTCAGGTCTGGTATGGATATTAAGGGGAACCCCGAGCCCAAAAAAAATGGTGTGAGGACCCTTCAGTTGTGGCATGGATTTTAAGGGGAACCCCGCGCCAAAAAAAATGGCATGGGGTCCCCCTCAAAATCCATACCAGACCCTTATCCGAGCACACAACCTGGCAGGCTGCAGAAAAAGAGGGAGGGGGCGAGAGAGCACCCCCCCCCCTGAACCATACCAGGCCACATGCCCTCAACATTGGGAGGATGCTTTGGGGTCCCCCCCAAAGCACCTCACAACCCTAGCCAGTGGTTGTGCAGGTCTGTGAGCGGGGTGCTTATCGGAATCTGGAAGCCCCCTTTAACAAGGGGACCCCAGATACCGCCTTCCCCCCGTGTGAAATGGTAAGGGGGTACCCCTACTATTTCACCAAAAAAGTGACAAAAGTGTTAAAAATGACAAGAGAACGTTTTTGACAATTCCTTTATTAAAGTCTTCTTTCATCTTCTTTCTTCTGGTTTTCTTCCTTTCTCCATCCTTCGATTTCTTCCTCCATCTTCTTCTTCCTCTGATCCTCTTCTTCTTGCTCCAGTGTTCTCCGCCGGCATCTTCCTCCACGGCGTCTCTTCTTTGTTCTCTGGCCACTCCGTGCAATTGGAGGCTCCCACTGTGTGACGCTTCTCTTCTTCTGACAGGTCTTATATAACAGAGGGCGGGGCCACCCGGTGACCCTACCCCTTCTGATGCACGGAACCTTTTTTCAGACCTTCTTATGTCTATGGATAGCTGAACAGTAAGAAGAAAACGGTAACAAAGATGGTCATGGACAGCAGATGGTTTGATATTGTATACTATCTGGCTGGGCAGGAAAGAAAAGACTATACAATTTTGTATCTCATACTGTATAAGACAGCGTATTTTTGCTTAAGGGCTATGGTTCCCTAGGAGGCTATAGTTGTAGACCAATCAATTAGTCTTGAATTTAAACGGTGATTACAATTGTAACAAAATAAGAAAAAAAAACACAGATCACAGCCTTAGAGGATATAAAAGGAGTTTTACATTTTTAAAGGATTGTGTTTTTGTACAGGAGTCACCATTCTACTTAATAAGCAAAGTCCCAAAGGCCTCCTTATGCATGAAGCTGCAATATCACATAGTAGAGAAAAGCTTCAAAGGTTAATGCCTAGAACTTTTTGTGGAAAAAGTTTTAAGCATTACTAACCCATGCAATGTTTTTCTTGCAATTTAACATCTGAATTTTCTAAATAGTACTCCTTTATATTGGCTTCTAGTTGTATGTAAAAAAAAAAAAAAAAACCTACCGTAGTACTTATACACAATGATCTAGTGCTGTTTAGCAATAAAAAATAAGTTAATAAAAGAATGTATAAAAAAAAGAAATGCACGTTTTTTTACAGGTAAAAAAATGCATTTACTATTTTTTTTCAGGATCCTGGAAAGTACTGCTGATTGCGGGTGCCAAGCAGGACCCCTACAGACTGTCAGTGTAATTTGTGTGCCAGTACATTAAATGGGCAGGCAGTTTCACAAAGACAGGAAGACTCAATAAACTACTAGAGCGCTCAACAATACCCTGGTATTTAATTGATTCAAAGGGATCTGTGAATCAATGACGCGCCCATGTGGGGGGTGCCCTGCATGGCTGCACTTTTTTAAATAATGACAGTAGATAGATAGATAGATAGATAGATAGATAGATAGATAGATAGATAGATAGCTATATATATATATATATATATATATATATATATATATATATCCAGTCGGGTGAACACATAAAAAAATATATTAAACATGAGAAATTTACAAATATATAGAAAAATACATACATAAGAAATATACATATATTAAAATCTCTATGGAATGCGTATATACATATATAAAAAAGTACACACGAAAATGGGAATAGGAACTAAGGACTACACATATACATGCATATATATATATATATATATATATATATATATATATATATATATATATATATACACATACAGTATCTCACAAAAGTGAGTACACCCCTCATATTTTCGTAAATATTTTATTATATCTTTTCATGTGAACACTATAGAAATGACACTTTGCTACAATGTAAAGTAGTGAGTGTACAACTTGTATAACAGTGTAAATTTTCTGTCCCCTCAAAATAACTCAACACACAGCCATTAATGTCAAACTGCTGGCAACAAAAGTAAGTACACCCCTAAGTGAAAATATCCAAATTGGGCCCAGAGTCAAAATTTTGTGTGGTCACCATTTCCAGCACTGCCTTAACCCTCTTGGGCATGGAGTTAATCAGAGCTTCACAGGTTGCTTCTGGAGTCCTCTTCCACTCCTCCATGATGACACCACAGAGCTGGTGGATGTTAGAGACCTTGCGCTCCTCCACCTTCATTTGAGTATTCCCCATAGATGCTCAATAGGGTTTAGGTCTGGAGACATGCTTGGCCAGCCCACCACCTTTACCCTCAGCTTCTTTAGCAAGGCAGTGGTTGTCTTGGAGGTGTGTTTGGGGTCGTTATTATATTGGAATACTGCCCTGCGACCCAGTCTCCAAAGGGAGGAAATCATGCTCTGCTTCTGTATGTCACAGTACATGTTGGCATTCATGGTTCCCTCAATGAACTGTAGCTCCCCAGTGCCAGCAGCACTCATGCAGCCCCAGGTCCTTAACAAGGAAACATTCTATAGCCCTTAGTCCTTCATGTGGTATTGACATGTAAAGAGATGATACCACTAGGGAGAGCCACCTATAAGTTGGTTCCTAGGTGTATGGTTGTAGCATATGTAGGAGATGTGTACCATCTCTGATATAAGAGGGTAGGTTTTCAGCTAAGGGTTTAAGGAAATTAAGATACGAGGAGAAGCAGTTCGTTACACTCTCCATCGAGGCAACTATGGGGTGTCCAGGTGGGTTTTCTAGATTTTTGTGGACCCTGGGCAAATTATAAAAATATGGTGTCTTAAAACTTTTTTTGAGAAAAGATGACTCTATTTTTGTAATGATACCATCTGAGAGTGCTGCATTAGTTAATGCTGCTTCTTCCAGTGAAACGATGGGAGGGGATCTCTAATGAGTTTTTTTTATAAGTATAAGGATCTGATAATCTTGTGGCCTCTACATGTATGTTTGTTTGTCCTGGATCACAATTCCGACTCGTTTGTCTGCTGATTTTATGATTATGTTATTGTTACTGGCCAGATCCTCTAAAGTCTTACATTCAGAGGGAATGAGGTTGGGTGTTATTTTTTGGGACTGAGATTGACACATATTGACAAAATCCAAATATACAACTTCGTAAATAGTCTGCATATATATTTTTATATACAGGGTTCAAATTTGACTTCGGCCTAAGGTTGGTATGCTGTACTGGTGGTGAGGTCAAATAATGTTGGGAAAATTTTTCTAGGTCATCATGATGGCTTTCCATGTATAATTCTTCCAGATCATTAAGAGTGGACAGATTGACTTCTTCCATAGATAATTCTGGATGAGGAGAGGAGAATGAACTCGTCGATACATCAGATACCTCTGGTGACTGCTGTGTGTTTAAAGACTTCATATGATGAATTTATTCAGGTCTTTGAAGAGCAAAAACATATTTGGGTGGGTTGTGGGGGCAAAGGTCAAGCTTTTGTTTATCATAATAGAATTTCATAGGAGGACAGGGCATGTGAAGATAAAATTAATATTTTTATAGTTTCTGGATTTTTTTTCTGGTCTTGTCTCTCCTCCTTCCGCTTCTGTGTGCTTTCTTTTTGACACACTGGATGGGGGGCGAGATACTAAAAAACCTTCATCAGTGGAAGGTGTCGCTGTGAGATATGGCTGAAGTGGATACAATTTGTATGGGGTGAGAAACTACACCACTAGGTTACTTGGTGCCTGATGGGGGAGAGGGGGGATTACTGGTACTTGCTATAGGTGGCAATTTCTGGGGATTTTTCCTCATGTACAATTGTTGTAACTAGACTAGGAGTAGTCATAGGCAAAGCAGAGCGTCGGGCTTGAAAAGGTCCATGTATACAGACTTTCTACAAAGTTGTATATTCGGATTTTGTCAATATGTGTCAATCTCATGCAATCTTCATCCCAAAAAACAACACCCAACCTCATCCCCTCTGAACGTAAGGGTTTAGAGGATCTGGCCAGTAACAATAACATAATCATAAAATCAGCCAAGAAAGGAGGTGAAATTGTGATCCATGAAAAACAAACATCATTATCAGATCCTTATACTTATAAAAAAAAACTCCCTAGAGATCCGCTCCCATCCTTTTCACTGGAAGCAGCAGCATAAACTTATGCAGCACTCTTAGATGGTATCAATACAAAAATAGAGTAATCTTTTCTCCAAAACTGTTTTTATAAGACACCATATTTTTATCATCTGCCCATGGTCCACACAAATATAGAAAATCCACCTGTACACCCCATAGTTGCCTCGATGGAAAGTGTATATAGACCAATTCCTTCAACCCTTAGCCCAAAACGTATCCTCTTACATCAGCGATGGTACACATCTCCTACATATGCTACAACCATACACCTGGCAACCAACTTACAGGTGGCTCTCCCTAGATGTATAATTTTACACGCCAATACCACATGAAGTAGGACTAAGGGCCATAGAATATTTCCTTGGTAAGAACCCGTGGATCAATCCCAGGCAAGCCCAGGTCATATTGGATGCCACTGCTTTTTGTTTACACCATAATTATTTTGAATTTGATGGACAATTTTATCTACAATCTAATGGCACAGCCATGGGGGCTAATTTTGCCCCTAGCTATGCAAATTTAACAACGGGCCTCTGGGAATTAGAGTATGTTAGTGACCACAACCCAATCGTCTCCCAGGTCGTTTATTATGGACGGTATATTGATGATATAATAACCCTATTGTAACACCAACTAACTAGGTATCTGCTTTACCCACGTCACAGACCCAGAAAAACTATATTTTCTGGATCTGGAGCTATGCCATGATTGTACCACTATTCATGCATCTAATTATGTTAAACCCACAGCCGGTAATTCATTTCTCCACTATAGAAGCTGCCACCACCCTAAATGGATTAACAATATTCCAAAAAGTCAGTTCCACAGAATTCAAAATAATTGTACCCGGGACAATAATTTTAATAGTCAGGGAGAGATTCTCAGTACTAAATTCCTTGAGAAAGGTTATCCACCTCCTTTAGTGTCTAAAGCCTTCAAACACTATAAAAACCCACCTCAAAAAGAAAAAAACAGTAATAACCAATCACATTTCTTGTCGATTACTACAGTTTCATGTCAAGTATAAAAATATGGAAGGTATCCTGTCTAAACACTGGTCCATTCTGCATGAGGATCCTCAAACCTAAAGCATCATATCGGAAGACTTAGCTTGACATGCCAATTCATAGAACATGGTCAAAAACATTTTAAAGCCAGGGGGAAGACTTACATTCAAAGAGTTTCACAATTGTTCCAGACAATATGTGGTCTACTGTTTAACCTGCCCTTATGGCTTACTATATGTAGGGAGGACTATCCGCACCCTGCGTAAACACTTCAGTGAGCATAGATGGTTTATTGAGGAAGGGTATGACATGCACAGCGTACCCAAACATTTTCTAACCAAACATCAAAAATCCACGGCAGGTCTAAAAGTATGGGCGGTCGAGTCATTTCCTAACAGTTTACCCCTTCCAGAACAATATAAACGATTATGTCAACAAGAGACGTTCTGGGTTCCTTCCCTCAGTACACTTAAGCCTGGGGGACTCAACAAAGAGATTGAAATCCACACCATATTGTAACATGTATAGTACTAAAAATAGTACATATATTGCCCGATGTTCTCCGATGTCCCCTTTTCTCACTGTTATTGTTTATCATTATTCCCAAAAGCAGACCCTTTTGGTCATTTAATTTGGATATCGTATAGTTCTATCCCGGGGTGATGGTTCTGAGATCAGTAGTAAGTAAACTACCCATAGAGTAAATTGTAAAAATGCCTTTTGCCCCTCCTTTTTTCATTTTCACCCCCCCTTTTTTTGTCTTATTTCATTTTACTTCTCCCTTATTGTTTCTAGTCTAAAGGTTTTGTGTAGATATATATGCATGTGTAGTCCCTAGGGAAGGTTTTTTTCATCAATATTTTCTCATCAGTGTTTGTGTATTGTAGAAAGTTTGAGAGATAAATGTGTATTTTATATATATAGATATGGAAATTTAACATCTGGCAGTAAATTATCTCATTCCCCCCCCCTTATCCGCTCTCCTCGTAACCCCCCCTTTTCCATGCACTCCTCCCACCCTTGACCCCATTCCCTCTCCCCGTGTGTATATTTATATATATATTTGGTATACAATATTAATATATATATAGATATATTATATTTTTCTATGTAGTTTTATATATGTATATGTTTTATGTATGTATTTTTCTATATATTTGTAAATTTCTCATGTTTAATAATAGGATTTTTATAACAGCTTACCTTTTCTTGGAGTACATCATGGGACACAGAGCACCATAGTAATCACTATGTGGGTATATAGGCACTTTTAGGTGATGGACACAGGTATACTTAATTCAGGAAGTTCACTCCCTATATAACCCCTCCTCCTACCAGGAGTACCTCAGTTTTTGTAGCAAAGCAATATGCCTAAACCAGAAAAGAGGGGAGGGACCTCTGTGTCCCATGATGTACTCCAAGAAAAGGTTTTTACAGGCTGTTATAAAAGTCCTATTTTCTTTATCGTACATCATGGGACACAGAGCACCATAGTAATCACTATGTGGAATGTCCCATAGAAATGCTATTTGAGGGGAGGGAGAGACAACCCGTAAGGCACCCCCAGACCTGAGGACTTATTCTGCTGCCTGCAGCACACTACGCCCAAAGGCGATATCCTCATGCCTTCTTACATCCACCTTATAAAACTTGGTGAATGTATGTACTGAAGACCAGGTTGTGGCCTTACAGATCTGAGCCATGGAGGCCTGGGGACGCACTGCCAAAGAAGCACTAACCGCCCTGGTAGAGTGCGCTTTGACTTGAAAAGGTGGAATCTTACCCCTTAAATCAGAAGTCTGAATTATAACTTGCCAAATCCACTTAGCAACAGTGGATTTCAACGCTGCCTGTCCTTTCTTAGGATCCTCTGGCAGAACAAATAAGACATCAGTCTTCCGAATCTGAGCAGTCATCTTTAAATATACTTTGAACGCTCTCAGCACATCAAGACAATGTAGTGACTTCTCTTCCCTGGAACATGGTTTTGGAAAAAACGATGGCAGGACAATATCTTGGTTCAGGTGGAAAGCTGAGACCATTTTTGGCAAAAAATCGGGACAAGACCACTCTGTCCTTATGAATGATCAAGTATTGCTCTTTACAAGAAAGAGCAGCCAATTCTGAAACCCTCCTTGATGAGGATATAGCAACCAAGAACACTAGCTTCCTTGTCAGAAGGACTAAGGGAATTTGCTGTATCGGTTCAAATGGCTGTTTTTGTAACACTGACAAAACTAAGTTCAAGTCCCTAAAGTTAAAAGGTGATTTAACTGGCAGCTTAAGCCACATCACCCCTTGCATAAAACCTCAGACTAAAGCACGTTTAGCAAGTCTTTGAAATAAGACCGATAAAGCTGAGACTTGGCCCTTAATAGTACTCATGCGACTTCATCTCTACCCCTAATTGTAGAAAGGCAAGAATTCTGCCTATGATATACCTCCAAGGGTGCCAACCCTTGGATTTACAGTAGGAAACATAAACCCTCCAGACTCTATAATACAGTATCTCACAAACGTGAGTACACCACTCACATTTTTGTAAATACTTTATTATATCTTTTCATGTGACAACACTGAAGAGAAGGCACTTTGCTACAATGGAAAGTAGTGCATGTACAGCATGTATAACAGTGTACATTTGCTGTCCCCTCAAAATAACTCAACATAGCCATTCATGTCTAAACTGCTGGCAACAAAAGTGAGTACACCCCTAAGTGAAAATGTACAAATTGGGCCCAATTAGCCATTTCCCATCCCCTGTGTCATGTGACTCGTTAGTGTTACAAAGTCTCAGGTGTGAATGGGGAGCAGGTGTGTTAAATGTGGCGTCATCAACTCTCACTCTCTCATACTGGTCACTGGAAGTTCAACATGGCACCTCACGGCAAAGAACTCTGAGAATCATAAAAAAAAAAAAAGAATTGTTTTACATAAAGATGGTCTAGGCTATAAGAAGATTGCCAAGACCCTGAAACTGAGCTGCAGCACTGTAGACAAGACCATACAGTGGTTAAACAGGAGAGGTTCCACTCAGAACAGGCCTTGCCATGGTCAACCATAGGAGTTGAGTGCATGTGCTCAGCATCATATCCAGAGGTTGACTTTGGGAAACAGAAGTATGAGTGCTGCCAGCATTGCTGCAGAGGTTGAAGGGGTGGGGGGGGGGTCAGTCTGTCAATGCTCAGACCATACGCTGCACCAAATTGGTCTGCATGGCTGTCATCCCAGAAGGAAGCCTCTTCTAAAGATGATGCACAAGAAAGCCCGCAGTTTGCTGAAGACAAGCAGACTAAGGACATGGATTACTGGAACCATGTCCTGTGGTCTGATTAGACCAAGATAAACCTATTTGGTTCAGATGGAGTCAAGCCTGTGTGACGGCAACCAGGTGAGGAGTACAAAGACAAGTGTGTCTTGCCTACGGTCAACCATGGTGGTAGGAGTGGAATAGTCTGTGGCTGTATGAGTGCTACCGGCACTGAGGAGCCACAGTTCATTGAGGGAACCATGAATGCCAACATGTACTGTGACATACTGAAGCAGAGCATGACCCCTCCCTTCGGAAACTGGGCCACAGGGCAGTATTCCAACAGGATAACGACCCCAAACACACCTCCAACACGACCACTGCCTTGCTAAAGAAGCTGAGGGTAAAGGTGATGGACTGGCCAAGCATGTCTCCAGACCTAAACCCTATTGAGCATCTGTGGGGCATCCTCAAATGGAAGGTGGAGGAGCGTAAGGTCTGTAACATCCACCATCGTCATGGAGGAGTGGAAGAGGACTCCAGTTGCAGCCTGTGAAGCTCTGGTGAACACCATGCCCAAGAGGGTTAAGGCAGTGCTGGAAAATAATAATGGCCACACAAAATAATGACACTTTGGGCCCAATCTGGACATTTTCACTTAGGGTACTCACTTTTGCTGCCAGCAGTTTAGACATTAATGGCTGTGTGTTGAGTTATTTTGAGGGGATAGCAAATTTACACTGTTATACAAGCTGTACACTCACTACTTTACATTGTAGCAAAGTGTAATTTCTTCAGTGTTGTCACATGAAAAGATATAATAAAATATTTACAAAAATGTGAGAGGTGTACTAATTTTTGTGAGCTACTGCATATAGTTCAGGAAGCTAGCTTCCTTGCATTAATCAAGGTAGAGATAACTGACCCGGAAAGCCCACGTTTTCTCAGAATGTGGGTTTCAATAGCCAAGCCATTAAATTTAGCGTTCGTAAGGTAGGATGGAATATCGGCCCCTGTGAGAGTAGGACTGGCCTTAGTGAAAGAGAACATGGATCCTCCACCTCCATCTGTACGATTTCTGCATACCAGGACCTTCTGAACCATGCTGGGGCTACCAGAATTACCGGCTTTCTTTCCAGCTTGATCTTGCAAAGAGGTCGTGGAGGCAACTGAATAGGGGGGAATGCATAAATCAGTGAGAACTGATCCCACGGGGTCACCAGCGCATCTGTTCCGCATGCGAGTGGATCCCTTGTCCTGGACACAAAGTTAACGAACTTTATGTTGAATCTGGACGCCAGAAGATCTACATCCGGAGTCCCCCATCTTTGGCAAACAGCCTGAAAGATGTCGGGGTGCAGTGACCATTCTCTACAACTGGAATGAAGACTGCCGATAGGCACTGAACATTCCTAGCAGCCCAAGTAAGAATATGGTTCACCACTGTCTGCGCTGCGATACTCTTGGTGCCCCCTTGGAGATTGATATAGGCCATAGCTGTGGCATTGTCGGATTGGATCCTGACAGGAAAATCTTGTAACCTGAAAGTTGAGGCCTTCAGAGCCAGACGCACTGCCGAATCTCTAAGATGTTGATGGGCAAGGCTCTTTCGGTTCTTGACCACTGTCCTTGGACAGTTGCCTTCTCTAGTACTGCTCCCCAGCCTGAAAGGCTGGAATCTGTCGTTACCACTTTCCCGATAACTGGTCTGAAGGATCTTCCTTTCAGCAGATTCTGGGTTAGTAACCCCCAACTGATGCTTTGGGACAGCTGCATGGGCAAGTCTAAAGCTTGAATCATTTTGTTCCAGCAGACAGGATTCTGTTTTGCAACAGTCTCGAATGGAACTGGGCATAGGAAACCGCTTTGAATGAAGCCGCCATCTTTCCTAACAACCTCATGCAAAGGCGAATGGAGGGATGTCCTTTTGACCTGACCATCCACACCAGATCTCTTATGGAGTTGATTTTTGCCTGAGGCAAGAACACCTTTTTTTCTGGGCTGTGTCTATGAACAGACCCAAGTACTCCAGCCATTTTAGCGGTTTTAAGGAAGATTTCTCTAGGTTGAGAATCCAACCCAGACTTTCCAGGTAACTAGTTGTAATGCACATGCTTTGCTCTAAAGGAGCCCCCAGCTGGTCAGTTAGCAACCGATCATCTAGGTACGCCAAGACTGTTATGCCCCGTGCCCTTAACCTGGCTGGAGGTGGGGCCAGGACTTTTGTAAATACCCGGGGTGCTGTAGCTAGCCCGAAAGGGCAAGGCTACAAACTGCAAATGCTGCTGTTCTATTTCGAACCGCAGAAACCTTTGGTGAGCAGTAAATATAGGGACATGCAGATATGCATCCCTGATGTCAATCGATGCCAGAAGTTCTCCTCCTAGTAGGATAGACACCACTGACCTGATCGACTCCATGCGAAAGGAGCGGATCTTCAGGGACTGATTTATACTCTTTAGATCTAGAATGGGTCTGATATCTTAATTTGGTTTTGGTACTGTAAAGAGATTTGAATAAAACCCAAAACCTTGCTCTTCTATGGGGATTTGTATGATCACCCCCTGAGTCAGTATTCGGTCTAGTGCCCGAAAGAGATTGCTTTTTCCCTGAATCTTTGGGAACATTTGACCTCAGAAAATTAGATGGTGGAAACTCCTGAAAATCTAGTTTGTACCCTAGGGACACCGTGGAGATGACGCATCTGTCCTGAATTTCCTCTTGCCAGACTTCTCAGGGCACATCTTGGCTCGTGACCAACACGTTAGACACTAGTGAAAAGACTGAGGTATTACTGGTAGGAGGAGGGGTAATATAGGGAGTGGACTTCCTGTATTGGGTATACCAGTGTCCATTACCTGAAGGTGCCTATAAACCCACATAGTGATTACTATGGTGCTCTGTGTCCCATGATGTATGATAAAGGAATATTTTTCTTATGTGTTTTTAGATGTGCTAAGCTGGTAGAGACATACACAAAAAGACTTGCAGCTGTAATTGCGGCAGAAGGTGGTTCTACAAAGGATTGACTCAGGGGGGCTGAATACAAATGCATGCCACACTTTTCACATATGTATTTGTAAAAAAAATGTGAAAACCATTTATTGTTTTCCTTCCACTTCACATTTATGTGCCACTTTGTGTTTGTGGGTCTATCACACAAAATCCCAATAAAATAATTTCACATTATTGGTTGTAACATGACAACATGTGGAAAATTTGAAGGGGTATGAATACTTTTTCAAGGGACTGTAAGTATATGCAAAAGAGATAAGCAAGATGTAAAAAAACATATTAATGCATTCTCTGCATTAAGATAAAAAGCCTCAGTGCAGCAGCCCCCTAATTACCTGAGCCCCAACTCGATCCAGCGATATTGCACAAGAGACTCAGCTGGCCATGACTCTTTCTCCTGATCGGCTAAGACAGCAATGGAGAGCCAATGAGGAGAGAGAGGGGGGAGGGCCAGGTCGCTGCTCTGTGTCTGAATGGACACACAGAGCAGTCGCTGGGCTGCCCCCATTGAAATCTGCTTGCTGTGGGGGCACTCACCAGGGGGGAGGGGCCAGAAGAGGGACCAGAGAAGAGGAGGATCTGGGCTACTCTGTGCAAAACCAGTGCATAGAGCAGGTAAGTTTAACATGATTTTTATTTTCAAATGAAAAAAATAAATAAAAAAACTGAGACTTTAGTATCGCTTAAGGAGTTCCCTTCACTGAAACTAAGGGGCCAAGCACAAGTCCTGAAAAACAACTTCACACCATAATCCACTCTCCACCAAATAATTTGCACCAGTGCACAAAGCAAGGTCCATAAAGACATGGATAAGCGAGTTTGGGGTGGAACTTGACTGGCCTGCACAGAGCCCTGACCTCAACCCGAAAGAAAACCATTGGCATGAATTAGAGTGGACACTGAGAGCTAGACCTTCTCGTCCAACATCAGTGCCTGACCTCACAAATGTGCTTCTGGAACAATGGTCAAACATTCCCATAGGCACTCCTATTATGTCTCATTTCATTTTACTTACTATATTAATTATTCCGTTATTTATTTTTACATGTCAACTTACTAATCAAGGTAGAGAATTGTGAGCAGAGGTTCCCTGAAATCTGAAAATAATTTCAAGGGTTCCTCCATGTTAAAAAGGTTGAGAAAGACTGGCTTAACCACTTGCCGACCGCCGCACGATGATATACGTCGACAGAATGGCACGGGCAGGCATATGGGCGTATATATACGTCCCTGCCTTCCCGCGGGTGGGGGGCCCGATCGGGCCCCCCCCCGGTGCCTGTGGCGGTCGGTATTCGTTCGGGAGCGATCCGGGATGAGGGGGCGGCCATTCATTCATGGCCACCCCCTCACGATCGCTCCCGACGAATAGAAATGCTCCGTGACATCACTTCCTCTCCTGTAATGTAAACACAGGAGAGGAAGTGATGTAATCTCTCCTCCGTGTCAGTATTTTTCGTTCCGACACCGAGAGAGGATCGGTGAGTTGCACCAACACGACACTACACAGTAGAACATGCCAGGTACACTCACACCCCCCCCGATCACCCCCCCAATTACCCCTGCCCCCCAGTCACAGTGACACCAATGTCATTTTTTTTTTTTGCATTGGTGTCATTTGTGACTGTAATAACTGTTAGGGCAGTTAGGGTTAGCCCCCTTTAGTTCTAATGTACCCCCCTAACCCCCCCAATAAAGGTTTAACCCCGTGATCACCCCCCGTCGCCAGTGTCACTAAGGCTGGGTTCACATTGCAGCGGTTTATGAGAACGAATGTGATTCGCACCGCACTGCAGTGCAAATCACATCCGATCTCTGTGCGATTCGAGTTCAGCCATACAGATAGTATGGCTGAATTTGCGTCGCACCCGCCGCAAATTCGCACGGGACCCTTTTTTGGTCCGCAGCAGAATCGGATCGCATGGGTGTTCACACCATGCGATCCGAGTTTGCAGATCGCACTGCGATACGCGAACTGATCTGGGGGTGTCATTAACATTTCACTGACACTCCCAGCAGTTCGCATAGGGCAGTGTGAACTGCCGCCGGGAGGCATGCGATGCGGGAACCCGCCGCGGATTCGTGGCGTTCCTGCATCGCTCCAGTGTGAACCCAGCCTAATAAGCGATCATTTTTCTGATCGCTGTATTAGTGTCACAGGTGACGCTAGTTAGGCAGGTAGGTATTTAGGTTCGCCGCAGCTTTTTATAGCGCCAGGGACCCCCATATACTACCGCATAAAGCCCCCTGATTGCCCCCTAGTTAACCCTTTCACCAGTGATCACCATATAACTGTTACAGGTGACGCTGGTTGGTTAGTTATTTTTTTATAGTTTCAGGGCACCCGCCATTTATTACCTAGTCTCACTAGTGTACCCCTAAATTTAGGGGTTTCTACTTTCCAAAATGGGGTCATTTGGGGGGGGTTTGTGCCATCTTGGCATTTTATGGCCTTCAAAACTGTAACGCCCTTAGAAAGCCTGAAGGCGGTGCTTGGTTTTCAGGGCCCCGTACGCGGCTAGGCTCCCAAAAAGTCCCACATATGTGGTATCCCCGTACTCAGGAGAAGCAGCAGAATTTATTTTGGGGTGTCATTTCACATATGCCCATGGCATGCGTGAGCAATATATCATTTAGTGACAACTTTGTGAAAAAAAAAAAAGTTTGTAATTTTCCCGCAACTTGTGGCAAAATATAAAATATTCCATGGACTCAACATGCCTCTCAGCAAATAGCTTGGGGTGTCTACTTTCTAAAATGGGGTCATTTGTGGGGGTTTTGTGCCATCTTGGCATTTTATGGCCTTCAAAACTGTAATAGGTAGTGAGGAGTGAAGTCAAATATTTACGCCCTTAGAAAACCTGAAGGCGGTTCTTGGCTTTCGGGGCCCCGTACGCGGCTAGGCTCCCAAAAAATCCCACACATGTGGTATCCCCGTACTCAGGAGAAGCAGCAGAATTTATTTTGGGGTGTCATTTCACATATGCCCATGGCATGTGTGAGCAATATATCATTTAGTGACAACTTTGTGAAAAAATTTTTTAAAAAAATTAAAGTTTGTAATTTTCCCGCAACTTGTGGCAAAATATAAAATATTCCATGGACTCAACATGCCTCTCAGCAAATAGCTTGGGGTGTCTACTTTCTAAAATGGGGTCATTTGTGGGGGTTTTGTGCCATCTTGGCATTTTATGGCCTTCAAAACTGTAATAGGTAGTGAGAAGTGAAATCAAAAATTTACGCCCTTAGAAAGCCTGAAGGCGGTGCTTGGTTTTCGGGGCCCCGTACGCGGCTAGGCTCCCAAAAAGTCCCACATATGTGGTATCCCCGTACTCAGGAGAAGCAGCAGAATTTATTTTGGGGTGTCATTTCACATATGCCCATAGCATGTGTGAGCAATATATCATTTAGTGACAACTTTGTGTAAAAAAAAAAAAAAATTTTTTTTTTTGTCATTATTCAATCGCTTGAGGCAAAAAAATAAAATATTCAATGGCCTCAACATGCCACTTATCAATTTCCTTAGGGGGTCTACTTTCCAAAATGGGGTCATTTGGGGGGGTTTTGTACTGCCCTGCCATTTTAGCACCTCAAGAAATGAGATAGGCAGTCGTAAACTAAAAGCTGCGTAAATTCCAGAAAACGTACCTTAGTTTGTAGATGTGACAACTTTTGCGCAAACCAATAAATATACAGTTATTGACTTTTTTTTTACCAAAGACATGTGGCTGAATACATTTTGGCCTAAATGTATGACTAAAATTGAGTTTATTGGATTTTTCTAATAACAAAAAGTAGAAAATATCATTTTTTTTCAAAATTTGCGGTCTTTTTACGTTTATATCGCAAAAAATAAAAATCGCAGAGGCAATCAAATACCATCAAAAGAAAGCTCTATTTGTGGGAAGAAAAGGACGCAAATTTTGTTTGGGTACAACATTGCATGACCGCGCAATTACCAGTTAAAGCAGCGCAGTGCCAAATTGTAAAAAGACCTCTGGTCATTGACCAGCAAAATGGTCCGGTCTGAAAGTGGTTAAATAGATGTTTTCCATAATAATGTACATACCTATGATAAACTACCAGCCATTTTGGGCATGTATTGATAGTTGGGCCTGATTTAATAAAGTCACCCCACCTGGTGGCAGGACTCATTACTGATGACAGATTTCAGTTACAAATCTAACAATTTCACTGTAATTTTGTTGCACTTCTTAGCCAGTTCCCATCAAATGACAAATGACAGCTGGGTGGGACATTTACCATTCTGGGTGGACATAATTTCACGTTCTCCAGGAACATGTCTTGCGTCCGCGCCATACTGTGTCACAATCTTTTTTTTTATAAATGTAATAAAAAAGAAAGAAAAATGGAAAATAAATATATTTTTTTACATACTGTTACATACAGTCAGTATCCCTGATCACCAGTTATATGATGACACTGTACTGCACTGGTGACAGCATGTACAAAAAAAAATATTAGAATTTCTGAATTTTCCAAAGCCTTGTGACAAAAAATTACAACTTCAAAAAACTTGCCTTGGGGGACATTTGTACTGTCCTGTCATTTTCTGGCCTCAAGAAATTAGATAGGTCCTCAGTACATCAGGAATAAGCATTTTTTTTAGGTATATATACCATAGCTTGTGAACTCTATAACCTTCCTATAGATTAAATAATAAACACTGATTTAGGTTATTTTCACCACAGAAATGCAGCAGAATACAGTTTGGCCTAAATTTTTGGAAAAAACATTATTTATTTGCAAAAGTTTATAACAGAAACGAAGAAAGATGCTTTTTTCCCCCCAAAAATTGTTGCCCTTTTTTAATGTATTTATAGCAAGCAATAAAAAAAAAAAAAACGCCCAAAAAAAAAAGCTTTATTTGTGTAAAAAAAATGATAAACATTTAATTTGGGTACAGTGTTGTTGTGTGTTGTATGACCGAGCAATTGTAATTCAAATTGCAACAGCACTAAAAGCTGAAAACTGGCCTGGGCAAGGAAAGGTGCCCACTCTTGAAGTGGTTAAAAAAGTTAGTAGTTGAGTCAGAAATTAAAGTGTTTGTTACCCCAACATTTCATATTCCTGATATGTGCCTTCTGTACCGTGTACTTGTATGTCTCCTGTTCACTTAGTATTGCTTCCTTTATGTGAAATCCTTGGTGTTCCTGCCAGTCTCTCTGCTTTCCTATTTAAACTGACCTCATTCAGCAGGACAACACACCGTGGTCAGTTCTCTAGCTATCCTGGGAACTCAGTGTACTCTCTTTCAATGATGACACTTGTCCTGACACCCACCCACTGGGAAGCTCTGCTTCTCCTCCCACCAGCTGAGAAGACATGAAGGTAGGTTAATTGGCTTCTATCCAAAATTGTCCCTAGTATATGAATGAGGACCTTGGATTGTGGGCTCCTTGAGGGCAGGGACCAATGTAAGTGTGCAATGTACAGGGATAGGGACAATTGTAGACACTCACTCAGGTTGAACTGGATGGACTGGTGTCTTTATTCAACCTTACTAACTATGTAACTAAGTAAGAACAGAGGGAATGTGATCACTTATAAAAAATGGAAAAAAAGTATTTATAAAGTTTTTTTTTTATATCTATTAAAAATGTTTTGCCTTCCATGTATTTTAAACTGAATGGTTTGTTTTACAAGGTGATCGTTTACAATCAATTTAACTTTCATTGGTCCAAAGTCTGAAATATGATTTGTCCATTATTAAAAATGTAATAAAAGAATAATGTTTATTTTTGCTATTGATGAGATAACACAATTAAGGACAACCTAAAGTTGCTAAAGCAGGACTAAAAGAATATATAAGCTAAAATTAACCTGTTAAAAAATAAAATTACAAAAATCAGCTTTTGCTCAAATTCAATCCAGAATTTTTTAGGCCCATGTCCCCTGAGCCCAGGTCCTGGACCCGCCCCAGTCTATGACTAGTGAAATAGAGAAGAAGCATAAGAGCTCCACTCTCTGTCACTCTGCTTTCTCCTCCTATCAGTACACTTCTTGTCAGTATGTGAACTGCTACTTATGATACTGCTTCCTCTCACACTCCAATATGATGCAATACTTTCTAACATTCATTGTTTTCCCTGCATCCCCGCTATTATTTTCCAAATCCTAATAATGATTCTTTCATATTTATTGCACGCATGGAGTACAAAATTGTAACACCGCATTACTAAATACGTAAAAAAAAAAAAAAATTAATTTCTGTTAAAGCCATTGCCTCTCCTACGAAAAGCAACAAAACTCAATTATTTACCATTCAACAAGGAAATCAGACAATTTTAAAAGCAACTGGTGACAATGATCTTCATTCATAAATGCAGGTTATTGATGTATTAAACTATTTATTAAAAGATTACTGCATTCAGTTTATGTTAGGTCTGTGCCCATGCACCAAAAAAAATTATGTTTAACCCTTTCAATACTGGGCACTTTTATCTCTTTCCTGCCCAGGCCAATTTTCAGCTTTCAGTGTTGTCACACTTTGAATGACTATTACGTGGTCACTGTACCCATATGAAATTGTTATCATTTTTGGTATGTATTAGCCACTGGATTATTAATTTTTGCCTAAACAAATGAAAAAAGACCGAAACATTTTTCTTGTTTCTGTTATAAAATTTTGCAAACAAGTTGTTATTCTCCTTCACTGATGTACGCTACTGAGGCTGCACTGATGAGGTAGCATTGATGGGCACTGATGAGGTGGCACTGATGAGTCTGCACTGATAGGCAGCACTGATGGGCACTGATAGGGGACACTATTGGGCATTAATAGGCAGCACTGATAGGCACTAGTAGGGGGAACCCTGACCGGTTTGTGGCTATGCAGCCCCATACACAAACTGCAATACACAGTGGGGTTGATTTACTAAAACAGGAGTACAAAATCTGGTACAGCTCTGCATAGAAACTAATCAGTTTCCATTTTTTTTTCTTTTGTCAAAGCTTAATTGAACAAGCTGAAGTTAGAAAGCTACCATGCACAGCTGCACTCTCCAGTTTTAGTTAATCAACCCCTAGTGTGTTCTGACACTTTTCTATTGAAACCAGCATTAATTTTTTCAGCAATTTGAGCTATAGTAGCTCTTTAAATGGATCAGACTATGTGGGACAGACTTCACTCCCTATCTGCATCAATGGTTGTCCATTACCCTGTCACTGGCTCACCAGTTTTCCGTCCTTGAACCACTTTTGGTACGTCCTGACTATTGCAGACTGGGAACATCCCCCAAAAAAAACTGCCGTTTTGGAGATGCTCTGACCCAGTATTCTAGCCATTAAAATTTCGCCCTTGCCAAAGTCACCTAAATCCTTATGCTGGTCATTTTTTTTTATTTCAATACATACATTTCAGGGAAGTTTTACTTGCCACCTAATAAACCCCATGCACTTTCAGATGCCAATGTAACAAGATAATCAAGGTTATTCACTTTATCTGTCAGTGGTCATATTGTTATGGCTGATCAGTGTAAATATAATGTCACATTAGCATAAGAAATGCTCTTATTATTGGAATTGTCTGTATTTGCTCCAGTATAAAACACATATTTATGGCTGCCCTAGCAGGTTGAATGAAAAAAAAAAAAACCTTACAGATCCCCACATCCTGTAATGTGGATGTAGGGATCTCTCCAGCTGCACTACTGTATTCTGACACTGGGGACTCTCCCCCCCACAGAATACACAGATCGAATGCTGGCTTTCCAGCAGGGCCATTTGACGGAAGGTCATCAGACTGGCTTCTGTTGAACAGAGAGGATTACAAACTTACCGAAATCCAATACGTGTATACCCAGATTAACACAGGATTCACTAAGGAGCCTGATTCCCATAAAAAAAATGAGCTGCTGAGAAGCTGCATAATCCCTTTAGCATTCTCTCAACTTTCAATTAGGCATTAGAAAATAGAAAAATATTGTTAAATCCCTGCAGTGAAAATTAGCAAACCTCTGTTTCACACACATTAAAACTGTCTGAATTCAGTTTAGCATCTGGAAGGGAAAACTATTGGAGAGAGATTTTAGCTTCCATTATTTTAAGTAACTGTTTATTTCTTTATTACTTAAATATGAATTATTACAAACAGGTGTAAAACTGAAATGTACATTTATGGAAAACAAATCACAAAACCGTGAACAAAGATATACAAAGTAAGAACATTTTCCAAACTTTTAATATAGTTGTTTTAAAACATGCATTAAAAAGCTTTTGTATTTGAGTCAAGATGAAAGGATCTTGAGTCAAGATGAATGGATCTTTTCATGTATGAATTAGGCAAGATCAAAAAGGTATAGAAACATTAAAGTGTATGTATAGGCAAAACATTTTTTGTAGTTTTGGATAAAGTGGTGAAGAATTAAAACCAATTTCAAGTTTTTATTGTGCTCTGTGTACTCCAATGGAGAGAATCACTCTATTTGTCCTGGATCCACAAACAAATACAGAGTCGGCACTAGCGGCATGATCTCCATGTTAAAGGTGCTTGCCCAGTCACAGCTGTGATCAATATAATATAACCAATATAAAAAAAAAAAAGTCTAGATGTCTGGACTCACAGTGTGATATTTAAAAAAAAAGCCTTCATGTAATATTTTCTAACCTTCAAACTGTCTAGAAAATCCCCAATAAAAAAAAAAGCCTTCATTCAATAATACCATAAAAAGCACACAGATGTACAAACAAGGGAGGGGGTTAACCCATTTCACACTTAAACTGTGCTTTATCAAGTAACTCTGCACTACTCCCGCCCCCCCCTGTACATCGGTGTGCTTTTAATGGTTTTTTAAAATGAAGGCTTTGCTTTTGGATTTCACAGGCATCCAGACTTTTTATCTTGACTCTATTTGTCCTACTGACCATGGTCACCAAACCTGAAAGAGAAAACATTTTTTTTAAATTGTGAGCTATCACTACAAAAACAAAGAAAACTTGGAAAGTGTACATTGTTTCCAGTAACAGGTAAGAAAGGAAATCCACTCACATTGTAGATACTTTCTGTCAATTACTGCAAGTCTTGAAATTTAAAGCATACCCCTCAGAATGTATAAAATCTGTTATTGTTGGAAAGGACAAAAGTTTGGTGGGCCATACATAGCTAATGGATCAAACATGGCAGGAAGATTACCACCAAAAGTATTGGAAGGTTGAAGGTTTGGTGCAATATTAAAGGTTGGCCAAAAGTGGTTAATTTCTGGTGTAAAATTTTGCTGGCCAGGAAATATATTTGGATTGTTATTCTGATCCTCCCCTGTCATGTTTTGAAAGTTATTATTTAACCTTACACCAAGGATGCTTATCAGTTCTTGCATGCCTATTTCCCCCATATCTGGGGTTTCCCCAATGTGCGGAAGTGCTCTAGGTGACAACTCCTCTTCTGCCATGTCCTCATTGTCCACATCTTCTAATAAAGATGAGAAGATGTCATCAGGGATATCAAATTCTTTTTGAATGGGATTGACCTTTTTAGGCACAGATGTCCATGATGGGTGGTTTGGAAGAAGAAGAGCCAGAAGCAAATGGGGATGGTCATCTGCAAGACCTATGAAAAATAAAAAATACATACAAATAAACAAGAGCAAGACCGCTATTACCAATATAGACTATGGTATGAATTGTAGACATACTAATAACAAGCAAATGCAGTAATTGGATATAAACTAACAATTACTTGCTATTTCTGCTGATCTGGAAATATATACCGTATATACTCGAGTATAAGCCGAGATTTTCAGCCTCTTTTTTGAGGCTGAAAGTGCCCCCCTCGGCTTATACTCGAGTCATCGCTGTCTGCCCGCTCGATCAGCGTGTCGAGCAGACAGACAGCGGCCATTCTATAATTCAAAAGCCGCGCCTCCGGCTCCGCCTTCGCCTGTGATAGGCGGAACACTGAATTTCCCAGCAGCCTGTGTTCCGCCTATCACGGACATCGTCTCATCCTCGTACTACGGACGAGGATGAAAGGATGTCCGTGATAGGCGGAACACAGACTGCTGGGAAATTGTGTTCCGCCTATCACAGACAGGGAGGCGCGGCATTTGAACAGGGGAATGGGCGCCGACGAAGAGCAGTGATCCTGGGACGGGACCGGACGGAGGCTCGGCTCGGGACGGGACGGGACCGGACGGAGTCTCGGGACGGGACCGGACGGAGGCTCGGGACGGGACGGGACCGGACGGAGGCTCGGCTCGGGACGGGACGGGACCGGACGGAGGCTCGGGACACAGGTAGGCTGGACACACAAGGACACACACACACACACACACACACACAGAGGGATGGATGGATGGATGAACACACACACAGAGGGATGGATGGATGGATGGACACACACACAGGGATGGATGGATGGATGGACACACACACACACAGGGATGGATGGATGGATGGACACACACACAGGGATGGATGGATGGATGGACACACACACACACAGGGATGGATGGACACACACACACACAGGGATGGATGGATGGATGGACACACACACAGGGATGGACAGGCATATCTCACCCTCGGCTTATACACGAGTCAATAGGTTTCCCAGTTTTTTGGGGGTAAATTGGGGGCCTCGGCTTATACTCGGGTCGGCCTATACTCGAGTATATACGGTAAGTAAAGTATTTATCGGCGTATAACAATTTTTTCCCCTTAAAATCAGGGGAAAATCGTGTTATGCGCTGATCCCCCGCCGATTGCGAGCCTCTGGGGCATTCTCGCAGACCCGCGTGAGCCACTGAGAATGGCCTTTTTTAAACTGCACCATTTTTAAACGGCAAGACTACACTGACATGTCTGAAAATGACACTGACAAGACTGCAATGACAAGGCTGCAAATGACACTGACAAGACTGCAATGACAAGACTGCAAATGACACTGACAAGGCTGCAGATGGACACTGAAAAGGCTGCAGATGGACACTGACAAGGCTGCAATGATGGATAAGGCTGCAGATGGACACTGATAAGGCTGCAACTTGGGGTGCGTGTTATAAGCCGATAAATACGGTAGCCCCTTATAGTCATGTTTAAACAGGATATATTGGAGAATATATATTCCCTTTCTCCTTATATTGCTGAGTAATTTGTGCCTGGAATATATATTTGTCTGTGAAAAAGAGGGGGGTGGGGGCACCACGTATAAAGAAAAGTTAAGCTGTTCTAGTAGGTCTTTCCTAACATTTTCTTAGTCACATCCTACAGCAAAAGCCATGGTCCACAGAGAGCTTCCAAAGCATCAGGGATCTATCTCACTGTTAAAAGGTATCAGTCAGGAGGAGGGTACAAAAGAATTTCCAAGGCATTCGATATACCATGAAACACAGTGAAGACAGTCATTAAGTGGAGAAAATATGGCACAATAATGACATTTCCAAGAACTGGACGCCCCTCCAAAATTGATGAAAAGACGAGAAGAAAACTGGTCAGGGAGGCTGCCAAGAGGCCTACAGCAACATTAAATGAGCACGTACTGGCTATATGGTAAACGTGACAACAATCGCCTGTATTCTTCATTCTGTGTGTATATATATATATATATATATATATATATATATATATATATATATATATACACAGTGCCTTGCGAAAGTATTCGGCCCCCTTGAACTTTTCAACTTTTTGCCACATTTCAGGCTTCAAACATAAAGATATAAAATTTTAATTTTTTGTGAAGAATCACCAACAAGTGGGACACAATTGTGAAGTGGAACGAAATCTATTGGATATTTGAAACTTTTTTAGCAAATAAAAAACTGAAAAGTGGTGCGTGCAAAATTATTCGGCCCCTTTACTTTCAGTGCAGAAAACTCACTCCAGAAGTTCAGCGAGGATCTCTGAATGATCCAATGTTGTCCTAAATGACTGATGGTGATAAATAGAATCCACCTGTGTGTAATCAAGTCTCTGTATAAATTCACCTGCTCTGTGATAGTCTCAGGGTTCTGTTGAAAGCGCAGAGAGCATCATGAAGACCAAGGAACACACCAGGCAGGTTCGTAATACTGTTATGGAGAAGTTTAAAGCCGGATTTGGATACAAAAAGATTTCCCAAGCTTTAAACATCCCAAGGAGCACTGTGCAAGCGATCATTTTGAAATGGAGGGAGTATCAGAGCACTGCAAATCTACCAAGACCTGGCCATCCCTCTAAACTTTCAGTTCAGACAAGGAGAAGACTGATCAGAGATGCAGCCAAGAGGCCCATGATCACTCTGGATGAACTGCAGAGAACTACAGCTGAGGTGGGAGAGTCTGTCCATAGGACAACAATCAGTCGTAAACTGCACAAATCTTCTCAAAGATATCCATAAAAAGTCTCGTCTAAAGTTTGCCACAAGCCACCTGGGAGACACACCAAACATGTGGAAGAAGGTGCTCTGGTCAGATGAAACCAAAATCGAACTTTTTGCCCACAATGCAAAACGATATGTTTGGTGTAAAAGCAACACAGCTCATCACCCTCAACACACCATCCCCACTGTCAAACATGGTGGTGGCAGCATCATGGTTTGGGCCTGCTTTTCTTCAGCAGGGACAGGGAAGATGGTTAAAATTGAGGGGAAGATGGATGCAGCCAAATACAGGACCATTCTGGATGAAAACCTGTTGGAGTCTGCAAAAGACCTGAAACTGGGACGGAGATTTATCTTCCAACAAGACAATGATACCAAACATACAGCAAAATCTACAAAGGAATGGTTCACAAATAAATGTATCCAGGTGTTAGAATGGCCAAGTTAAAGTCCAGACCTGAATCCAATCGAGAATCTGTGGAAAGAGCTGAAAACTGCTGTTCACAAACACTCTCCATCCAACCTCACTGAGCTCGAGCTGTTTTGCAAGGAAGAATGGGCAAGAATTTCAGTCTCTCGATGTGCAAAACTGATAGAGACATACCCCAAGCGACTTGCAGCTGCAATCGCAGCAAAAGGTGGCTCTACAAAGTATTAACGCAAGGGGGCCGAATAATTTTGCACGCCCCACTTTTCATTTTTTTTATTAGTTAAAAAAGTTTCAAAAATCCAATAGATTTCATTCCACTTCACAATTGTGTCCCACTTGTTGGTGATTCTTCACAAAAAATAAAATTTTTATATCTTTTATGTTTGAAGCCTAAAATGTGGCAAAAGGTTGAAAAGTTCAAGGGAGCCGAATACTTTCGCAAGGCACTGTATGTATATATATATATATATATATATATATATATATATATATATATACACATATACAGTGTGGATATGCTATATACATTACCTAATTAGTATACTTACATGCACCTATGTGTGTGTGTATATATATATATATATATATATATATATATATATATATATATGCATAGGTTTTTAACACCATATGTCCCTAATAATATATATGCCTTGGTTCCCACCATTTCACCTTTTTTATATAGTTCTTTTCATACATTTTCTATATAGTTTTCTCTTTTTGAGCCATACATACTCTCAACACTCTCAATCTTTGGTCTTCTGTTTGACACTTTGTATTTTTAACACTGGGTACAGTGTTGTATGGCCGCACAATTGTGATTCAAAGTGCATCAGCGCTGAGAGCTGAAAATTGGTCTGGGCAGGAGGGGGGTTTAAGTGCCCAGTAAGCAAGTGGTTAAGTGAGTTAGCAGTTGAGACCCTAACAACATCCTGGGGATAGGCATCAGTTAGACAAGACTTGATTCTAGATTTATTAAAGCTCATAGTTGAGAATAATTTTTCACACAGGTACGCACTCAGCCCCCCTCACATGTATATATGACACACACACATGTACACACATACAAACAGACACACATGTAGACAGACATGTATACACACATGTACAGACATGTACACACATACACACAGACATGTATACAATCCCCCCCCCCTTTTCACTTGTATAATAGCCCTTAGAATCACAATGTAACTCCATCATGTCAGCTTGTCAAATGTCCAATCTGAGGAGATTCAATACAGTGAGCCCAATCTACAGCACAGCAGCACACTGCTGCACAAACACTAACTTGGTGATTTACCCTCCATGCTGCTCTCTCGCATCTGTATGCACCTGAGTGGGCTGGGTCCACCCCCACCACTGATGAGGCTGATCACACCCCTCCCCAAGTCCCGCCCAATCACATTACTAACCAGTAACTGAGCAGCATGTTCCACCTCAGCAGGGTAGGATCACCTGCGGCCACGGGTGGGGGAGGGAAAATCATGCACCTGAGAGGGCTGGGTCCACTCCCACCATTGACTAGGCTAACCACACCCCCTTCCCGAGTCTCACCTGCGGCTTGTGTGATTTTCTATTGCGGGTCCCTCTCGCGCCACCAGCTGCCTGCTAAAGGGCAAGTGCTGCGGACGGTACAAGGGTCTCACTGGCCGGTACTTTGAGAACCCTGGTCTATAATTTTTATCATGGGTGTATTTTAAATGATAGAGACAGAATATCAACCAAAAATTCAATAAAAACACATGATACAAATGTTCAAAAGTTCAGTGAGTGAAAAAAGTATTTGATCCCTAAGCAAAACATGATTTAGTACATAGTGGAGAAACCCTTATTGGCAAGCACAGCGGTAAGACAATTCTTGTAGTTGGTAACCAGGTTTGCACACATCTCAGGAGGGATTTTGGTCCACTGTTCTTTACAGATCTTCCCTAAATCCTTAAGGTTTCTTGGCTGTCGCTTGGAAACTCTAAGTTCCTTCCATAAATTTTCTATAGGATTAACGTCTGGAGACTGGCTAGGCCACTTCATGACCTTAATGTGCTTCTTCTTGAGCATCTCCTTTGTTGCCTTGGCGGTATGTTTTTGGTCATTGTCATGCTGGGAGACCCATCCACGACCCATCTTCAGTCTTCTGGCTGAGGGAAGATAGTTATCATCCAAGATTTTACAATATATGGCCCCGTCCATTGGCACCTCAATGCGGCAAAGTCATCCTGTACCTTTAGCAGAGAAACAGCCCCAAAGCATAATGTTTCAATCCCCGTGCTTCACTGTAGGGGTGTTGTTCTTAGGCTTATAGTCAGCATTTTTCTTCCTCCAAACACAGCGAGTCGAGTTAATGCCAAAGAGCTAAATTTTTTCTCATCTGACCACAGCACTTTTCCCCAATACTCTGAATCATTTAGGTCAGGGGTCTCACACTAGTGGCCCTCCAGCTGTTTCTAAACTACAAGTCCCATCATGCCTCTGCCTGTGGGACTTGTAACTGTTAGTCTTGCAATGTCTCATGGGACTTGTAGTTTAGCAACAGCCGGAGGGCTGACTGTGGTCCCAACTGCCTTGAGATCATTCACATACTCCTCCCGTTCCCCAACCGATTTCTGAATGGGTGGATGTCTTCTGTGACACACAGGTCCTAGAAGATACCGCGCCCAAATTTCCCAGAAATCAACGTAAGGAGGAGAAGACGGAAGATCACCGCAGAATAGGAAGTGGCAGATTAGGACGATCTGCCTAGCAACAGGCATTTCTGGTGAGTTAAAGAGGAGCTGCACCTAAAAAAAAAATATTAAAAGCCAGCAGCTACTAATATTGCAGCTGCTGACTTTTAATAATATCACACTTACCTGTCCCAGGTTCCAGCGATGTCGGCGGCAGATAACGAGCGATCGCTCGTCTCGCTGCAGCCACCGCCGCCATCCTCTGTCAGGGAATCGGGAAGTGAAGCATGAGGGCTTCACTGCCCGGTTCCCTACTGCGCATGCGCGAGTTGCGCTGCGCTTCTCTTATGGTCCCCCGCTGTGTCTCTGGGAACTGTGTGTTTCCCAGAACACAACGGGGGGGGGAGCCATGCGGGGGTGGGCGGAGCCATGCGGCGGTCTGGCCGGAAGTAGGTGCAGATACCTGGATTATCCAGGTAACTGCACCCCCCTCCCCCCCAAAAGGTGACGATTGTGGCACCGGAGGGGGGGAGGGATAATACTAGCGGAACTTCCCCTTTAGGGTGAAGAACCGCTTTAAATTATTATTTTTTTTTTAGTTGCATTTCTATGTAATTTTTTTTCAGGGTGGACCTCCACTTTAAGTTGTTATATATCGCTTAGTCTCTTTACACACTGCCAAGCTTCAAAATGCATTTACGTCCGAAACACATTACTTAGCGATCATCTTTGCACCTCCCGATATGCAGAAGTCTTCCCCACTATTCGCTCAGGGGGTACAGCATGCATTCTACAATCCACCGCTGACTTTGGTTCTGGATCAGATCACTATCCAACTCTTCTACCTGCACTGGAGTAATACTGATCCCATTGTGGTCAGCTTACCCTTCCCTGGATTTCAGTAATACTGTAACTCAGATTTAAAATCCCGGACTTAGCTACTACAAGAACCAGACTTCTCTCCCCTACACAGCCCTCCTGCTGGCTGTGACTCCAGGTGCATCTCTCTATTAAAAGAAGACTGGGCCTCTGAGCTCCCTTTCAGCATAATACTACAGACCTTCTCCAGAATAGTAAGTCCAGCTATATTATTCATACATGTATTGCTATAGAGCTACAGCTTATTCTCTCAAAGCACCAGGTGTTTATTGATTTTGTTCTGTTCTATAGGCCTTATCTTACATTGTGTAATTGCTCAGCTTAGTTGTCTAAAGAACTCCTGGAAAAAGCATTAGTAATATTTTATTGTTATAAGTGTGGAGCCTTTGATTTCAGATACAGCTTAAAGTGGATGTACAGTACCTTCAAAAAGTATTCATACACCTTGGCATTGTCCACATTTTGTCATGTTACAACCAAAAACATAAATATATTCTATTTGGACTTTATGTGATAGACCAACATAAAGTAGCCGCAATTACAGCTGCAATTCTTTTTGGGGATGTCTCTACCAGCTTTGCACATCTAGAGAGCGACATTTTTGCCCATTCTTCTTTGCAAAATAGCTCAAGCTTTGTCAGATTGGATGGAGAGCGTCTGTTTTAAGAAATTTTCAAGTCTTTCCACAGATTCTCAATTGGATTTAGGCCTGGACTTTGACTGGGCCATTCTAAGACCTTGTACACACAGTCGCACATTCCGATTACCAAATCCGTCTGATAATTTCCGACGCATTTAGCAGAACTGGTGTTGCCTACACACGGTTGGACAAAGTTGGCGGAATTTCCAGTCGTCAAGAATGCAGTGACGTAAACCGCGTACAACGGGACTAGAAAAGGGAAGTTCAGCACCGTGTGCGGCACCCTTTGGGCTCCTTCTGCTGATCTCGTGTTTATCGCATGTTAGTAGAAGTTTGGTTGGAGATGATTCGCGCTTTTCAGATTTGTGCTTCAGATCGTTACTGCTCTACAGTTTGTGCTTGTGGGTGCGTATTTGCTTATCAGTGCGTGTAGTCAGTTCGCATTTGTTGGTCATTGTGGACTATATCTTGATATAGTACGCTTTGATTTTCAGTGCTTATTGTCAGCTCGTTTCTGGTTTTCAGTTCGTCCTTTTAGGCCTTGCTGTTTATCGGTGCTCTGTTAGTTAACCATTTTGAAACCAGGTTTCATGTACGTACTGGTTGTGGAGTTCGTGCTGTGCAGGGGCTTGGTGTTGGGCTTTTAGCTTTGACATAAGCCCAGTCCATGTACAGGGCGAGGAGGAGTTCATGGAGCAAGAATTGGTTGCTCCAGTGTGACCAATTCTCGCACATGCCTTTGCTTTGTGAGATCCGGGAGAATAATCCTGATGATTTCAGGAATTATCTCCGGATGACGGACCCATTTTTCACCGTCTGTTGGCTTTGCTGTCTCCTTATATGAACAGGCAGGATACCTGCATGCGGCAAGCCATCACTCCGGAGCAGAGGCTAGTGCCACCTTGCGGTATTTGGCGACAGGGAGAAGCCTTCAGGACCTCAAGTTCTCCACAGGCATCTCCCCCCCCCAGGCTCTGGGGATCATTATTCCAGAGACCTGTTCTGCCATCATACAGGTCCTGCAGATGGACTGTATTAAAGCGGGACTGCACTGCGGAAAAAAATCTTAAAAGCCAGCAGCTACAAATACTGCAGCTGCTGACTTTTAATAAATGAACACTCACCTGTCCCGGGGGTTCAGCTCTCAATGAAGTGGAGAGGGTTACCTGTCCAAAATATCCCACCCCCCAACTCGGGGTCCTACTATTATAATTACAAGGGGTATAATAGTATCGTGATGTTGGCGGTGGTGTCAGGGACATATGACTTCCTGTATGTGGACGTGGGGAAAAATAGCCGGATGGTGGAGTGTTCGCCCAGACGGAGTTCTACTGGCGTCTCCAGAGAGGCAGTCTGGGCTTGGCGTCTCCAGAGGAGAATGTGGAAGGATTCCCCTTCGAAGGACTCCCCTGCATCCATCGTGAATGAGGCATTTGCTCTGGCAAACCATCTGATGTGGCCTTTCCCGATGAGGACCCTCACCCCGGACCAGAGGGTCTTTAATTTCCAGCTGGCCAGAGCCAGAAGAGTAGTGGAGAACACTTTTGGGATAATGGCCAGCTGGTTCCACCTATTTTTTACTCCAATCCACATGGCGGAATATAAACTCAATCATATTGTGCTTTCGTGCTGCATTCTGCACAATTTTTTGAAGAAACACTCATCAAACTATGTGGCCTCAGTTGGGCCTGACGCAGACTTACCAGAAAATGCCAACCTAACGGCCCTTGAAGCTGGCCGTCCTGGCTTGCCCCCCCCCCCAAAGCGTCCGCAAATTCAGAGCTATATATATATGGAGTACTTTGTTGGTGGGGGGGGGGCATTAATATGCCAGACAATGTCTGAGAGGCATTTTTTTTACTACATTTTTCAAACTGCAATAATCTTTGTTTTCATTTACTGCTTGGGTTTGTTTTAAGGTGTCTCCCAGCTTTTTTTTTGGTTATTTTTTGGGCCTTTTTTTCTTCAACAGTGCAAACCCAATTTCTGTGCAAGATAAGGTGACAGTCTCTTCAGATAATATTATTATGTTGTGGGTCTGCTACACACACACACCTTGTTTTTGTTGTTATGTATGTATGTAGTGCATTACTGACAAAAATATTCAGCACCATGTGACATTTGGGTTTAGGTAAAGTCCATACTTCCCATCATAGTCGTTCCTCTTCAATATGTCCACCATCTCCAACATCTCTCCAAAAGACATATTTGAGGCCTTAAATCTTCTCCTTCGGGATCTGGACGTTTCTGGCTCCGGGTTTTCCTCGCCGTCCTCCTTGTTACTGGTATACTTTGTGCGCACCTGCTGTCTCTCCGCCATGTGCTCTCCCCACTGCGACGAAAGAGAAGGGGCGGGGAATAGACTAGAAAGAACGTCAGGGGCAGGCGGAGTTTACGCATGCGCACTGTATATAAACTGCAACACGTGTGTGTCATGCGTACGCGTGTGTCATGCGTACGATCTGTGAGCAGAGGGAGGAACTGACGCGGCGGTCGGTACAATTTTAACTTGGTACATCACTAGCCTATACTGCTTCTAGATTGAGGCCTATATTGGGACAAGATTAGGAGAGTTTAGCCTGACATTAGGGTTTGTCTTGCAGATAATATGGATGGGTTTAACGACCACAGCTTTCTCCCCCGTTTATTGACAAGTACAGGGAGCTGCTCTGTCTGTGGCAAGCTAAACATCCCCACTACAGCAACAAATTACAGAGGCGGGCAGCGATGGAGAAACTGCTGGAGTTGGTGAAGCCAGTGGTCCCCAGGGCAGATATCACCTATTTAAAAATGACAATTGGTGGCCTGAGGAGTACATATCCGAGGGAGCACAAGAAGGTGCAGGAGTCCATGAAAACTGGAGCTGCAGCAGATGAAGTTTATGTCTCCAGGCTGTGGTACTATGAGAGGATGCATTTTCTGGCAGACCAGAGTGAGGTCTGGGAATCAGTCTGCACTCTTCCTTCCAAGCTTCCTTCTACGCTTCATTCCACCCCTGCTGAGGCTTCTGACGCCCAACCTGGGCCTTCCAGTCAGGAAGGTGTGGAGGAGCCCAGCTTGAGCCAGGTATAGTATTGTTCTACATATATTTGGAGTAAAAGTGAATGATGTTAACTTGATTTTTGCTCACTAATTGCTGATTTTATAAAGTGTTTTACATATCAATAGACAGTAGTGGCCAAAATATTTGGGACAAGAATGAAAAATGCTTAGCTCAGAATGATAGTCTTTTCTATTTGTTAACAATTTGCAACCGTCAAGAGCTGAAAATTGTGTTTGATGAACCAAAAACTAAAACTATGTCCCTTTTTCATACACAGGAAGACCTCAGCCAGGAGGAGGGCGTGGAATTCGGCAGCCAGGAGGTGTCTGTGGAACGTAGCAGCCAGGAGGAAGCAGGGGTAAGTAAATGGCAGCCAAGAGGTGGGCAGGCCTAGGAGCCTGACACAATCACAAGTTCCTCCCCACTGCCTTCCACCCAAAAGGGCCAGAAAGGGTGGGAATGTGGAGGAGTCCGTGCTCAAGCAAATTGGGGAGGCTTCTGCAGCCCTCAAAGCCACCCCCACATTTCAAGAGGCCTTTGCTGCCTTGGCTGCATGCAAACTGGACCAAATGTAGGGGGGGCAACGCCCCATGTGTGAGGAAATAATTTTCTAAACTTTAAATAAGGGGTTGAAGGGCCAAATGACACAAAAAACCCACTTGTGCGACTTGGACCATGCTCCTCCTCCTCCTTCTGCCACACCTCCAGCACCACAGCCACAGCCTGGAAGGAAGACCAGAGAGTGATGACCTGGGTTCAGTCTGGTCTGACAGAAGATGCAGGCTCTTGTATGACCAAAGTTTTACTTCAAAAAGGACAGTTTATTTGTGAGTAGGCAGGTACATTTCAAAAATACAAAGTCAAATTAACAAGGGGCACCAACACCAAACAGGCTCCTAAAGATTAAAAAATAAAACAATAAAATAAAAATATAATAATGGTGTTGTGGTAAATTGAGACAAAAAACACCAAAAAAATTACGAAGATTAGCAAAATGTCAAAAAAGGAGATCTTGATTAAAAAACCAACCACGAAATTTAAACAAACAAAAAAAAAATGATTCGGGAGATCTGACGAATAAAAATATTCTATTCATGAAATCAGGGAAAAGAATAAAGAAATAAGTTTTGGAGAAGTGTGTGTGAATATGAGCAGCAAAACAACTTCATTCTTGTAGCATTATATAGAAAAAGAGAATGCGCTGCATTAAACAATTTTTAACATTGCAGTGTGACGAATGTGCTATATCGATTATGAATGCTAATTTTACCTGACCGAGCGCTTCCGTCTCAGAATTTATTCCGAGCATGCGTGGCACTTTGTCCGTCGGACTAGGCTACAGACAATCGGAATTGACACACATCGGATCATGTTGTCGGAAAATTTTAGATCCAGCTCTCAAACTTTGTTGTTTAGACATTCCGATGGAAAAAGTCAGATGGAGCCCACACGCGGTCGGATTATCCGACAACATGGTCCAATCGGACATTTTCCCTCGGAATTTCCGACCGTGTGTTCAAGGGCTTTCACATGAATATGCTTTGATCTAAACCATTTCATTGTAGCTCTGGCTGTATATTTAGGGTTGTTGTCCTGTTGGAAGGTGAACCTTCGCCCCAGTCTCAAGTCTTTTGCAGACTCTAACAGGTTTTCTTCGAAGATTGCCTTGTATTCACCTCATCCATCTTCCCATCAACTCTGACCAACTTCCTTGTCCCTGCTGAAGAATGACATCCCCACAACATGATGCTGCCACCACGTTTCACGGTGGGGATGGTGTGTTTAGGGTGATGTGCAGTGTTAGTTTTCCTCCACAAATAGCGTTTTGCTTTTAGGCCAAAAAGTTCAATTTTGGTCTCATCTGACCAGAGCACCTTCCTCCATGGCTTCTCACAAACTGAAAATGGGACTTCTTATGGCTTTCTTTCAACAATGGCTTTCTTTTTGCCACTCTTCCATAAAGATCAGATTTGTGGAGTGCACGACTAATAGTTGTCCTGTGGACAGATTCTCCCACCTGAGAGGATCTCTGAAGCTCCTGCAGAGTTACCATGGGCCTCTTGGCTGCTTCTCTGATTAATGCTCTTCTTGCCTGGTCTGTCAGTCACTCTTTTCATTTTCGGATGATGGATCAAACAGTGCTACATGAGATGTTCAAAGCTTGGAATATTTTTTTTTTTTAAATAATCTAACCCTGTGTTAAACTTCTGCACAACGTTATCCCTGACCTGTCTGGTGTGTTCCTTGGCCTTCATGATACTGTTTGTTCACTAATGTTCTCTAACAAACCTCTGAGGGCTTCACAGAACACCTGTATTTATACTGAGATTAACCTCCCTGGCGGTATGATTATTTCAGATTTTAGGTGCTGAAAGCGGTACCGTTATTTTGCATGTAAATTTGGCGTTTTATAGTGTAGTCCTGTAATTCTTAGGAATAACTCAATTAAATCTGTCCAAACCAGAGTCTAGTATACATCCCGGTATGATAAAGTTTGAAAAATGAAATCATAAATTATAATATAATAATTATACCAAATAATAATATAATAATAATAAAAATGATTCAATAATGTAATCAAATCAAAAACACTGAAATTTGCTCAGTTGCAGAATTGTCACTGTCATTACTTTTCAGTATTTGATGACGGATCTCCCCACAAATCGCTATCACTCAATTCTGCGAGTGATTCTAATTTATTATCGCTGTTTTCTAGCTGGTCTAAAACCATTTTTGATGTAAAGGGACAGTTTTGGTTGCTATGGACAATCTCCAGTTTCCAGGCATAAAGAACAGTTTTTAGAATATAAAACTGCATGCAGGGCACTGGAGAAACCACTAGGGACAAAGGGGATGTGAAATAATTACATACAGCAATGTAATCTGTAAGATTACATTATACCACATGTAATGTGTGTGTTTTACTTTTTGAATTTTGCGCCGTTCTCCATCCCCGTGCGTCACATTGCTCGCAGGGAACGGAGCTCGGTGATGTGATACATCGAGCGGAGGACGGCTCGCTCGTACAGTGCGGGGACATTGCTGGATCCAGGGGACAAGGCAAGTAAACTCATCCTGGATCCAGTGATGCAATCCCGAGTCTGTCTTGGGGTTACCGCTTTTGGTTCTGAATTTTCAACCCGAGCCAGACTCGGGAATAAAACTAGGGTGGTTAAATTACACACAGGTGGACTCCATTTACTAATTAGGTGACTTCTGAAGGCAATTGGTTCCACTAGATTTTAGTTAGGGGTTTTAGAGTAAAGGGGGCTGAATTCAAATACACGCCACACTTTTCATATATTAATTTGTAAAAAATCTTGAAAACCACTTATCATTTTACTTCCATTTCCCAATTATGTGCCACTTGTGTTGGTCTATCACATAAAATCCCAATAAAATACATTGATGTTTTTGGTTGTAACATGACAAAATGTGGAAAATTTCAAGGGGTTACTTTTTCGAGGCACTGTAAACCCTTTTCTATACCCAGTCAAGTTAACAGCCTCAGATACACAGAGATTAAACACATCTCCCTACATACGTTTCACATTTATATTATCTGCTGTCTTCAGCTTTCTATATTCTTTAGAAAGTGAACATTGTGTTAGAATTTTTATTTCCACTTTCAGCAGTGAGAGGGGCGTCTTGGCATACACTGTGTGACAAAAACAAACAAAGGCGCCTCTAAGTGCAGTATTTTTGTCTGTATTAGAGATTTGCTTTACTAGTGCTGCCCAAATGTTCTGAAACATCTGTTTGCCTGACTTGTATCTTTTCCACACTGCGGACTATATCTCTGGCCAGTCTTGTCATCCAGAGCGCCCTACATCCTTTATTTTGTTCATACACTGTGTGACAGCTGATTGGAGGAAATGCACACACAATGAAGTACTTGCAGAGCTGTACTGTGACTAGATCGCCTCTCTACTAATCTATTTATAGCAACCTCCCCAACACAAATTTCCAGCTACTTTTATTTCCCGTGTCGGAGAACTCGTCGGAAGTTATCATACTGATAACAGAGAAACAAAGCAGCAGTTATACACTGGACTTAGGGCTTTGGAGAGAGTTAAAAAAAACACTAAAGATATATTTGCCCAGGTCAAATTTAATGAATCGGGTTTACATCCACTTTAACCACTTGCCGACCGCCGCACGACGATGTACGTCGACAGAATGGCACGGGCAGGCATATGGGCGTACCTGTACGTCCCTGCCTTACCGCGGGTGGGGGGCCCGATCGAGCGGCGGTCGGTATCCGTGCAGGAGCGATCCGGGATGAGGGGGCGGCCATTCATTCATGGCCACCCCCTCGCGATCGCTCCTGACGAATGGGAGTGAAGCATTGCATCACTTCCTCTCCTGTAATGTAAACACAGGAGAGGAAGTGATGTAATCTCTCCTCCGTGTCGGTATTTTTTGTTCCGGCACCGAGGAGAGAGGATCGGTGAGTTGCACCAACACGACACTTCACAGTAGAACATGCCAGGCACACTCACACCCCCCCTTTACCCCCGATCACCCCCCAATTACCCCTGCCCCCCCAGTCACAGTGACACCAATTGCATTTTTTTTTTTTGCATTGGTGTCATTTGTGACTGTAATAACTGTTAGGGCAGTTAGGGTTAGCCCCCTTTAGTTCTAATGTACCCCCCTAACCCCCCCAATAAAGGTTTAACCCCGTGATCACCCCCCGTCGCCAGTGTCACTAAGGCTGGGTTCACATTGCAGCGGTTTATGAGAACGGATGTGATTCGCACCGCACTGCAGTGCAAATCACATCCGATCTCTGTGCGATTCGAGTTCAGCCATTCGCCGCACCCGCCGCAAATTCGCACGGGACCCTTTTTTTGGTCCGCAGCAGAATCGGATCGCATGGGTGTTCACACCATGCGATCCAAGTTTGCAGATCGCACTGCGATATGCGAACTGATCTGGGGGTGTCATTAACATTTCACTGACACTCCCAGCAGTTCGCATAGGGCAGTGTGAACTGCCGCCGGGAGGCATGCGATGCGGGAACCCGCCGCGGATTCGTGGCGTTCCCGCATCGCTCCAGTGTGAACCCAGCCTAATAAGCGATCATTTTTCTGATCGCTGTATTAGTGTCACAGGTGACGCTAGTTAGGCAGGAAGGTATTTAGGTTCGCCGCAGCTTTTTATAGCGCCAGGGACCCCCATATACTACCGCATAAAGCCCCCTGATTGCCCCCTAGTTAACCCTTTCACCAGTGATCACCATATAACTGTTACAGGTGACGCTGGTTGGTTAGTTATTTTTTTATAGTTTCAGGGCACCCGCCATTTATTACCTAATAAAGGTTTAACCCCCTGATCACCCGGCGGGTGTCATTTGTGACTGTAATAACTGTTAGGGCAGTTAGGGTTAGCCCCCTTTAGTTCTAAGGTACTCCCCCTAACCCCCCCAATAAAGGTTTATTTAAATTGTAATTTTTATTGAGAGAATTTTTTTAACAGAAAATGAAAAGATACAGAACTGACAATATTCAAAGAAAATCTGGAGTATAACATATTGGAAAGACTGATATAACCTCATGGTGACTACAGACATACAGTAGCAATGGAAGGATAAAAATAGATAACTGAAAGAAAACAAAGCAAAATAAAATGCAGAAAGGAAATAAACAACAGAAAAGTATTACGTAAAACATTATTAAAATAAAAAGGCTGAGAGAAAACATATATGTCGTAATGCAGGGGTTGGGGTCTTGAGCAGGTGCTTCAATAACGTGACTAATACCTGACAAAAGAGGGCTACATACCACTATAAATTTCCTCAGGATCCAATAAAGGTTTAACCCCGTGATCACCCCCCGTCGCCAGTGTCACTAAGGCTGGGTTCACATTGCAGCGGTTTATGAGAACGGATGTGATTCGCACCGCACTGCAGTGCAAATCACATCCGATCTCTGTGCGATTCGAGTTCAGCCATACAGATAGTATGGCTGAATTTGCGTCACACCCGCCGCAAATTCGCACGGGACCCTTTTTTTGGTCCGCAGCAGAATCGGATCACATGGGTGTTCACACCATGCGATCCGAGTTTGCAGATCGCACTGCGATATGCGAACTGATCTGGGGGTGTCATTAACATTTCACTGACACTCCCAGCAGTTCGCATAGGGCAGTGTGAACTGCCACCGGGAGGCATGCGATGCGGGAACCCGCCGCGGATTCGTGGCGTTCCCGCATCGCTCCAGTGTGAACCCAGCCTAATAAGCGATCGTTTTTCTGATCGCTGTATTAGTGTCACAGGTGACGCTAGTTAGGCAGGTAGGTATTTAGGTTCGCCGCAGCTTTTTATAGCGCCAGGGACCCCCATATACTACCGTATAAAGCCCCCTGATTGCCCCCTAGTTAACCCTTTCACCAGTGATCAACATATAACTGTTACAGGTGACGCTGGTTGGTTAGTTATTTTTTTATAGTTTCAGGGCACCCGCCATTTATTACCTAGTCTCACTAGTGTACCCCTAAATTTAGGGGTGTCTACTTTCCAAAATGGGGTCATTTGGGGGGGGGTGTGCCATCTTGGCATTTTATGGCCTTCAAAACTGTAACGCCCTTAGAAAGCCTGAAGGCGGTGCTTGGTTTTCGGGGCCCCGTACGCGGCTAGGCTCCCAAAAAGTCCCACATATGTGGTATCCCCGTACTCAGGAGAAGCAGCAGAATTTATTTTGGGGTGTCATTTCACATATGCCAATGGCATGCGTGAGCAATATATCATTTAGTGACAACTTTGTGAAAAAATAAAATAAAATAAAAAAGTTTGTAATTTTCCCGCAACTTGTGGCAAAATATAAAATATTCCATGGACTCAACATGCCTCTCAGCAAATAGCTTGGGGTGTCTACTTTCTAAAATGGGGTCATTTGTGGGGGTTTTGTGCCATCTTGGCATTTTATGGCCTTCAAAACTGTAATAGGTAGTGAGAAGTGAAATCAAAAATTTACGCCCTTAGAAAGCCTGAAGGCGGTGCTTGGTTTTCGGGGCCCCGTACGCGGCTAGGCTCCCAAAAAGTACCACATATGTGGTATCCCCGTACTCAGGAGAAGCAGCAGAATTTATTTTGGGGTGTCATTTCACATATGCCCATAGCATGTGTGAGCAATATATCATTTAGTGACAACTTTGTGTAAAAAAAAAAAAAAAAAAAAAAAGTTTGTAATTTTCCCGCAACTTGTGGCAAAATATAAAATATTCCATGGACTCAACATGCCTCTCAGCAAATAGCTTGGGGTGTCTACTTTCTAAAATGGGGTCATTTGTGGGGGTTTTGTGCCATCTTGGCATTTTATGGCCTTCAAAACTGTAATAGGTAGTGAGAAGTGAAATCAAAAATTTACGCCCTTAGAAAGCCTGAAGGCGGTGCTTGGTTTTCGGGGCCCCGTACGCGGCTAGGCTCCCAAAAAGTACCACATATGTGGTATCCCGTACTCAGGAGAAGCAGCAAAATTTATTTTGGGGGGTCATTTCACATATGCCCATAGCATGTGTGAGCAATATATCATTTAGTGACAACTTTGTGTAAAAAAAAAAAAAGTTTGTAATTTTCCCGCAACTTGTGGCAAAATATAAAATATTCCATGGACTCAACATGCCTCTCAGCAAATAGCTTGGGGTGTCTACTTTCTAAAATGGGGTCATTTGTGGGGGTTTTGTGCCATCTTGGCATTTTATGGCCTTCAAAACTGTAATAGGTAGTGAGAAGTGAAATCAAAAATTTACGCCCTTAGAAAGCCTGAAGGCGGTGCTTGGTTTTCGGGGCCCCGTACGCGGCTAGGCTCCCAAAAAGTACCACATATGTGTCATTTCACATATGCCCATAGCATGTGTGAGCAATATATCATTTAGTGACAACTTGTCATTATTCAATCGCTTGAGGCAAAAAAATAAAATATTCAATGGGCTCAACATGCCACTTATCAATTTCCTGAGGGGGTCTACTTTCCAAAATGGGGTCATTTGGGGGGGTTTTGTACTGCCCTGCCATTTTAGCACCTCAAGAAATGAGATAGGCAGTCGTAAACTAAAAGCTGCGTAAATTCCAGAAAACGTACCTTAGTTTGTAGATGTGACAACTTTTGCGCAAACCAATAAATATACAATTATTGACTCTTTTTTTACCAAAGACATGTGGCTGAATACATTTTGGCCTAAATGTATGACTAAAATTGAGTTTATTGGATTTTTCTAATAACAAAGTAGAAAATATCATTTTTTTTTCAAAATTTGCGGTCTTTTTACGTTTATATCGCAAAAAATAAAAATCGCAGAGGCAATCAAATACCATCAAAAGAAAGCTCTATTTGTGGGAAGAAAAGGACGCAAATTTTGTTTGGGTACAACATTGCATGACCGCGCAATTACCAGTTAAAGCAGCGCAGTGCCAAATTGTAAAAAGACCTCTGGTCATTGACCAGCAAAATGGTCCGGTCTGAAAATGGTTAATCTTCTAAATTTAGGTTGCATCCTCACCTTCTCAGAGCAGTTATAATGCAGGCTACATTTTATTTTGCCGTTTAGCTCTGTGTTGAAGACTGGCCCACTCTGTGGGGCGCTGAATGGGTGTAAACATGTCAGCCTTTAGCTTACTTCACAGGACCTTTGTTATTTGATGGTTTTCTGGTTGTTTGTTATCAGTACAGAACTGAGGTGGTAGAAGAGCCTGTCTGTGGGGATACTTCTTCTAAGACAAAGGGAAGACTGGAGATTAAGTGTATTACAAATAACCATCATTGACAGGTTCTCTTGAGAATGGTGTTTATCACTATAATCCTGTTTACCTGACAGCACACAGAACTAGAACCTGAATTTGACCTTGGTGTATTATGCCTATACAGTTTAACCCCTTAGCGCCGAGCGTATGCACATATGCGGTCTCGGATTTCAGGGTTTATACCGGGGTGATGCATGCAGCAGCACGCCTCCCACCCCACCATAAAGAGTACCTGTCACCACCTATTACTGTCACAAGGGATGTTTACATCCCTTGTGACAGCAATAAAAGTTATTCAAATTCTTCTTTTTTTTTTTTTTTTACAGAGACAATATAAAAAATAGATAAAATAAAGAAAAAATGTTTTAAAGCACCCCCTTCCCCATGAGCTCATGCAGCAAAGAAAACGCATATGTAAATGGTGTTCAAATCACACATGTGAGGTATCGCCGCAATCATCAGAGTGAGAGCAATAATTCTAGCCTTGGACTTCCTCTGTAACTCTAACCTGGTAATTGTTAATTTTTTTTAAAGCGTTGTCTATGGAGATTTAGTACCATATTTTCTCGTTATTCCACGAGTGTGCGCAATTCAAAGCATGACATGTTAGGTATCTATTTACTCGGTGTAACATCATCTTTCACAAAAGAATTGGGCTAGCTTTACTGTTTAGATTTTTTTTTTTTTTGTGTGTCTTTTTTCTATGTGATAGACCAACACAAAGTAGCACATAACTGTGAAGTGGAAGAAAATTCTAATAAATGGTTTTCCACATTTTTTACAAATAAATATGTGAAAAGTGTGGCGTGCATTTGTATTCAGTCCCCCTGAGTCACAGCTTTGTAGAACCACCTTTCACTGCAATTACAGCTGCAAGTCTTTTTGGGGATGTCTCTACCAGCTTTGCACATCTAGAAAGTGACATTCTTGCCCATTCTTTGAAAAATAGCTCAAGCTCTGTCAGATTGGATGGAGAGTGTCTGTGAAAAGCAATTATTTTAAGTCCTGCCAGATTCTCAGTTGGATTTAGGTCTGGACTTTGACTGGGCCATTCTAACACAGGAATGTGCTTTGATCTAAACCATTGCATTCTAGCTCTCGGTGTATGTTTAGGGTCGTTGTCCTGCTGGAAGGTGACTCTCCGTCTCAGTCTCAAGTCTTTTGCACACTCTAAGCCCTTGTACACACGGTCGGACATTCTGACAACCAAATCCGTTGGATTTTGTCCGAAAGATTTTGTCCGAAACTGTTGCATACACACGGTCGGACAAAGTTGTCAGAAAATCCGATTGTACATAACGTGATGACGTTATTTCGTTACGACGGGACTACGTTCAGGCTAGTAGCCAATAGCTTTGGTCTAGAAATTTGATCTGAGCATGCATGGCACTTTGTCCGTCGGAGTAGGCTACACATGATCGAAGTATGTCCGATCAGAGCATTTTGTCTGAAAATTTCACGGACAAGTTGGAAAACTTGGTCCATCGGATACTCCGATGAAAACAGTCTGATGGAGACCACACACAGCCGGATTATCCGACAAAACGGTCCGATAGGACACATTCCATCGGAATCTCCGACCGTGTGTACAAGGGCTAACAGATTTTCTTCTAAGATAGCTCTGTATTTGGCTCCATCCATCTTCCCATCAACTCTGACCAACTTCCCTGTCGCTGCTGAAGAGAAGCATCCCCATAACAGAATGCTGCCACCACGTTTCACAGTGGTGGTTCAGGGTGATATGCAATGTTAGTTTTCCACCACACATGGTGTTTTTCTTTAAAATTTTATACACAATTTACTAATTAGATTACTTCTGAAGGCAATTGGTTCTACTAGATTTTAGTTAGGGGTATCAGAATAAAGGGGACTGAATACAAATGCAGGCCATTAACCACTTTACCACTGGGCACTTAAACACCGTTAACCACTTGGGATCCGCGCTATTGCCGAATGACGGCATTAGCGCGGACCTAGATTGCCGGGACTACGTCTATTGACGTCGTCCCGGTTACGAGCGGCCTGCGCGCCCCCTGAGGGGCGCACGCGGCGCGCTCTGTGATCGGCGAGTCCGTGAGACTCGCCTGATCACCGATCCGTGTAAGGGGTCGATCCCGACCCCTTATCACGTGATCAGCTGTCAGCCAATGACAGCTGATCATGTGATAAAACGGAGCCGGTAATCGGCTAGTATTCCTGCTCGCGCTGACAGCGCGAGGAGAAAAAAAAAAAGCCGATCGCCGGCGGCCGTGTTCGGGACATCAGTCCCGATCACGGCCAGCAATTCAAGCGGACACCTGCCCCCTGCCAGTGCCCACCTGCCACCCGCAGTGCCATTCTGAAATAAAGTAAGTGCCCCCCTGTCAGTGCCACCCAGCAGTGCCCATAGTGCCCACAGTGCCACCCAGCAGTGCCCACAGTGCCACCCAGCAGTGCCCACAGTGCCACCCACAGTGCCACCCACAGTGCCACCCAAAATCTGCCTCAAAGGTGCTGCACCCCAGTGCCGCCCATCAGTGCCCAGCAGTGCCGCCCATCAGTGCCCAGCAGTGCCGCCCATCAGTGCCCAGCAGTGCCACCTATCAGAGCCACCTATCAGTGCCACCTATCAGTGCCCATCAGTCCCATCTATCTGTGGTACCTATCAGTGCCCATCCGTGCCACCCATCCGTGCCACTTATCCGTGCCACCCATCCGTGCCATCTTATCTGTGCCCATCTTTGCCGCCTTATCTGTGCCCATCGGTGCCGCCTTATCTGTGCCTATTAGTGCCGCCTTAACTATGCCTATCAGTGCCCACCAGTGCAGCCTATCAGTGCCCACCAATGCAGCCCATCAGTGCCCACCAATGCAGCCCATCAGTGCCCACCAATGCAGCCTATCAGTGCCGCCTAATCAGCGCACTTCAATGAAGGAGAAAAATGACCCGTTTGCAAAATTTTATAACAAACTATTAAAACATGATTTTTTTTTTTTTTTGCATCTTTTTTTGTTTGTTTAGCAAAAAATAAAACTCCGAGCTGTAACTAAATACCACCAAAAGAAAGCTCTATTTGTGGGAAAAAAATGATAAAAATTTCATTTGGGTACAGTGTTGTATGACCGCGCAATTGTCACTCAAAGTGCATCAGCGCTGAAAGCTGAAAATTGGTCTGGGACTGAGGGGGGTTTAAGTGCCCAGTAAGCAAGTGGTTAATAACCAGACCCATTTTCAGCTTTCGGTGCTCTCACATTTTGAATGACAATTACTCAGTCATGCAACACTGTACCCATATGAAATTTTTGTCCTTTTTTTCACACAAATAGAGCTATCTTTTGGTGGTATTTAATCACCGCTGGATTTTTAATTTTTTGTGCTATAAAAGAAAAAATACCGAAAATTCTGTAAAAAAATGAATTTTTCTTTGTTTCTGTTATAAAATTTAGCAGATTAGTAATTTTTCTTCATACATTTTGGCCAAAATTTATATCACTACATATCTTTGGTAAAAATAAGTACAAATTGGTGGATATTATTTGGTCTTTGTGAAAGTTATAGAGTCCACAAGCTATGGTGCCAATATCTGAAAATTGATCACACCCGAAGGACTGACGGCCTATCTCAATTCTTGAGAGCCTAACATGCCAGAAAAGTACAAATACCCCCCAAATGACCCCTTTTTGGAAAGAAGACATTCCAAGGTATTTAGTAAGAGGCATGGGGAGGTTTTTGAAGTTGTCATTTTTTCCTACAATTCTTTGCAAATCAAGATTTTTTTTCACAAAATTGTCATATTATCAGGTTATTTCTCACACACAGCATATGCATATCACAAATTACACCCCAAAACACATTCTGCTAATACTCCCGAGTATGGCCATACCACATGTGTGAGACTTTTACACAGTGTGGCCACATACAGAGGCCCAACATGCAGGGAGCGCCATCAGGGGTTCTGGAGCACCCAGGCCAATTCTGACATTTCTCTCCTACATGTAAAAATCATAATTTATTTGCTAGAAAATTCCATAGAACCCCAAAACATTATATATGTTTTTTAGCGAAGACCCTAGAGAATACAATGGTGGTCGTTGCAACTTTTTATCACACACGGTATTTGCGCAGCAATTTTTCGAACGCGTTTAAAAAAAAAAAGAAAAACAGTTTTGTGCTTAAAAAAAAAAACAGTAAAGTTAGCCCAAATGTTTTTGCATAATGTGAAAGATGACGTTACGCTGAGTAAATAGATACCTAACATGTCACCCTTCAAATTTGCACAAGCTCGTGGAATGGCGCCAAACGTCGCTACTTAAAAATTCCCATAGGCGACGCTTACATTTTTTTTTACTGGTTACATGTTTTGAGTTAGAGGAGGTCTAGGGCCAAAATGATTGCTCTCGCTCTAACGTTCGCAGCTATACCTCACATGTGTGTTTTGAACATTGTTTTCATATGTGGGCGGGACTTACGTATGCGTTCGCTTCTGCATGCGAGCACAAGGGGACAGGGGCGCTTTAAAAAAAAAACTTTTTTATTGTTCATTTTACTTTATTTATTTTAGTTTGACATTTTTTTCCCCCCAAAAAAAATTTTTTGATCACTTTTATTCCTATTACAAGGAATGTAAACATCCCTTGTAATAGGAATAGGCGTGACAGGTCCTCTTTACAGTGAGATATGGGGTCAATAAGACCCCACATCTCACCTCTAGGCTGGGAAGCCTGAAATAAAAATTCAAAAAATGGCAGGGTATTGCAGAGTATTGGCAGGGTATTAGGTATTGCAGAGTACTGGCAGGGTATGGCAGAGTATTGGGTATGGCAGAGTATTGGCAGGGTATGGTAGAGTATTGGCAGGGTATTGCAGAGTATTGGCAGGGTATTGCAGAGTATTGGCGTGTATTGCAGAGTATTGGGTATTGCAGAGTATTGGAAGGGTATTGCAGAGTATTGGCAGGGTATTGCAGAGTATTGGGTAATGCAGAGTATTGGCAGGGTATTGCAGAGTATTGGGTAATGCAGAGTATTGGCAGGGTATGGCAGAGTATTGGCAGGGTATTGCAGAGTATTGGGTAATGCAGAGTATTGGCAGGGTATGGCAGAGTATTGGCAGGGTATTGCAGAGTATTGGCAGTTAATTAAGGGGTTACATTTCGGTGAGCAGCGATGTGGGCACTGCAGATGCAGCCCACAGCGCTGCTGACACCGATCTCTTCCCCCTCTGCTGTACCAATCGGTACAGAGAGGGGGAGGGAGGAACCGGCGTCATAATATGTCATTTGACGGAGCGATCACGTGGTAAACGGCCGCGATGAGCGGGTCCTGTGGACCTGGCGGTCACGGATGCTCTCGAGTGCGCGCCCCAGGGGGCGCGCGAGAGCTGAATTATGGGAGCCCGTCAATTAACGGCCTCTCAGAGTTAGACAACCGCCCTGAAGCTGTTAATCGGCTATGGGCCGGTTGTTAAGTGGTTAATTTGTAAAAAAAAATTGAAAATCATTTATCATTTTCCTTCCACTTCACAATTATATGACACTTTGTGTTGGTCTATCACATACAATCCCGATAAAATAAAAAATTTTTTTGGTTGTGAAATGACAAAATGTAGAAAATTACAACAGGTATTTATGAGTACTTTTTTAAGGCACTCTACAAGCCCTTAACTTAATTTTGTCAGTTTTTTTATGTCATACCTGGTCCTCCCAATGGTCGTAGTTTTGGAGGGATTGGTTGGCGTGCTGGCAGTGGAACAACAAAGCCCTCCATTTTACAGGTCCCAATGATCCCATACCTCAGTTTGCGGTTCAAGTAGGAAAACAGTCGGCTATAGGACACAGCATCACTAGCTGTCCGTGGACATAGGCGGAGCAAACACATATCCTGCAAAGACACAAGAATGAATGCTGAAATTCACCATTTACACTCTAAGACTGAGGCCCCTTTCACACTGGGGCGGGAGCGGCGTCGGCGGTAAAGCGGCGCTATTTTTAGCGCCGATTTACCATAGTTTTAATGGCCGCTATCAGGGCGGTTTTAACCCACGCTAGCGGCCAAAAAAGGGTTAAAGCGGCCCTTTATTTCAATGGGTAGGAGCGGTTTAGGAGCAGTGAATACACCGCTCCAAAGATGCGGCTAGCAGGACTTTTTTCACCGTCCTGCTAGCACACCACTCCAGTGTGAAAGCCCTCCGGGCGCTATTTTTGGCTCTGTAGCACCTGAAAAATGCCCCAGTTTGAAAGGGGCCTAAAAGAGAATAATAGTATGACTTTCTAGGCTAAACTATTTTTTACAAAAAAAAAAAACCTTATATATAAAAATATAAAAGATAACAGAAAATATATAGTTCTTTGGAAATGTACTAGTTTACAGTATATTAAATGGGACGGTCAGATAATCTACAATTCAATGTTGGGCCGATGTTGCACACACCAAAGCAGCAAATTCCCCCCTAATAAATTATCCATAAGCGATAATGGAGAATTTATTGCAGGCAGCTTGACAACCCCATTTTATGTGTGTGAACAGGCTAGTAGTGGCTGTAAAGGAGGATGGCAGAAACTCCAGCCACTAATGCCCTAGAGATGTGGAAGCAATTTAAGCAGTAGACGTGTGCTGTAACAATCCAGCTTCTTTCCATCACTGATACTTACGTTTTTCATGGACTAAGCCTTAAACCTGAATTGAAAAGTAATTTTGATTCAAGTTTAGGTCTTACAGGTACTCTGGAATATTAATTGCATTGAAAGGAAATAGTGACTTGCACATAATTAAATGCTAGGTCAGCATACCATGAACCAAAGGTAAATGCTGTTTTCTTATCACATTAAAGGAAATCTGCTGCTAAAAGTACTGCATGCAGTATTTAATGATTCAGAACCTGATTTATAAAAACGAAAGTAAAAGTGGACGTGTCTTCACTTTTCACTTAAAAACTAGTATTTTTTTTTGTTGTAATAGAAATGAGCTTCTTTGCTTCCGTTTTCATGCATATGCCATATACAAGCTTCCAAACGTCACACTCACAAATTTTTGCGCTAGTGTAAATACTAAAGGCTGCCCGCGAAAAAGGGAATGATATGTTAATCCCCAAAGAATGTATATATAAAAGTAATTTCAGCGCCACATATATAATACAGCCTTTGCAGATAAACACAAAAAAAACTCAAAACAGTAAACCACGGTGACTCCTGCGTAATCAATTATCGAATACTGTATAGTGCAACTAATGCAAATAAATGTTAAATCAGTAAAATATCACGTGATCAATTCTCAAATATAGTCCTCCACATTTAATAGTCAATTCATAATAGTTAATGAAAAATAAATAAATAAAATAAACTGAGTATAGTGTGTTCTTCAAAAGTCCCATTCACCAGTCTTGCATAAATGTACGGGGATAAACATCCACCCTTATGTGTATCCTTCTTATATATAAATTCTTCCAGTGCTAATCTTGTCACTGTTACATTTGTTAAAAATAGGATTTTTTTGTACTCACCGTAAAATCCTTTTCTCTGTAGTTCACTGACTGACACAGCTCCTTTACTTAGACCATCGGGTTGTTACGCCACCTTCAGGAGAGGACTAGGCAGAACATTAACGTTAACATGTACAACAAAACCAGAACTTTCTAGTTCCACCCAAGGGGCGGTCCCTTAGGTAACAACCCCCCAGCCTGCATACTGCAGCCTCAGTATGTCAACAAGCAGTATAACGTAAAAAATAGGAGGGGAGGGTGCTGTGTCAATCAGTGAACTACAGAGAAAACAATTTTACGATGAGTACAAAAAATCCTATTTTCTCTTACGTTCACCGACTGACACAGCTCCTTTACTTAGACCATCAGGACGTCCCCAAGCAGTGTCAAAACGAGGGGTGGGTGGGAAACAGCATAAAAACTTCACCTGCAAAGGCATGTGGAAAACAGCATAAAGCTTCACCCACAAAAACAATGTGGGAACAGCATAAAAAATTTACTCGCCTCGGAATCTGCGGTAACAATGCAACAGTGCATTTACTTAAAGGAAACTGTGTTTGTAAAAAAAAAAGAAAAAAATTAAGTGCAATTGCAAGTTACACGGCTGCCTGCAAAACTTTGCAGCCAAAACAGACATCAGCCGATGCACTGACATCTACCTTGTAGAATTTCGTAAAGGTGTGAACAGACGACCAAGTTGCCGCTTTACACTTGAGCGACAGACGCTTGATGTCAGAAGGCCCAAGATGTTCCAATTGCCCTGGTGGAATGGGCCGTGACCAGGGGGGCACCTGCCCCTTCAAGGCGTAGGCCTGTACTACAATCTGTCTGATCCACCTGGAAATGGAGACCACATGCCTTTTTTCGGACCAGCCACCAAAACAAACAAAGTCTGACTTCCGAGAGAGAGAGAGAGAGCCGTAGCAGACAAATACACCCTTAGAGCCCAGACCACGTCCAAGGAATGGAGGGCCACCTCCTTAGGATGTCGGTTTAGGACACAGATGGTAAGACAATGTTTTCATTGATGTGGAACGCTGAAACCACCAAGAAGGTTGCAGACGCAACACCACGTTATCCTTGTGGATAACCAGATAGGGCGACTTGCAAGACAAGACCGCCAGTTCCGAAACCCTCCTGGTCGATGTAATGGCCACTAGAAAGACCACTTTCTGGGAAAGAGTCCAAGGAGGAATCTCTCTGATATTCTCAAACAGCGGTTTCTGAATCACTGATAACACCAGGTTCAGATCCCACGGGGGTAGCAGTGGACGCACCGGAGGAACTACATGTTGGACCCCCTGGACAAAAGTGCTCACTAAGGAGTGAGACGCCAGGGGTCGCTGAAAAAAGACAGCCAGGGCTAATATTTGTCCTTTAATGGTGCTTAAAGCCAATTTATGGTCTACTCCTCACTGTAGAAACAGCAGGATCCTGGATATAGAATAGGACAGGAGCGCAGACGCCATCCTTTCTCCTCAGATGTAGGCCTTCCAGGTACGATGATATAGCTTCCGAGAAGATTTCCATGTTCTCAACATAGTTGGAATCACCAAGTCCGTTAGGCCCTGGTTCCTTAGCACTTGGCTCTCAATAGCCATGCCGTTAAAACCAGCGATGGTAAAGCAGGATGGAGAATCGGACCATGAGACAGAAGGTCCTCTCGTAACAGCAATCACCAGGGGTGTCCGTCACCAGGCACACTAGGTCTGTGTACCAGGGAAGCTGAGGCCAATCTGGGGCAATCAGAATTACTGGAATCCCCTTGGTCTCCACTCTGTGAAGCAGACGTGGTAGCAGTTTTAGCGGAGGAAAGGCATAGATCAGCTGGTACTGACCCCACAGAGCCACCAGCGCGTCTGATGCATCTGCCCAAGGATCTCTTGTCCTGGACACGAATCTCTGCACCTTCCGCATCGCAGGCACAGTAGCCTGAACACCTCCGGATGCAGCGCCCATTTTCCTGGGTCCAGCATCTGGCGACTTAGGTAGTCCACCTGCCAGTTCTCCACTCCCGGGATGTAAATGCCGAAAGGGCTGGTACATGTTGCTCTGCCCACTGAAGGATGTGAGCGACCTCCCGTGCGGCGGCCGAGCTTCTTGTTCCTCCTTGTTGATTGACATATGCCACTGCCGTGGCATTGTCTGACTGGATCCTGATCGGATGCCCTCGAAGTCTCATTGACCATGTGGAGAGGCATAGCCTGATCGCTCGTAGCTCGAGCACATTGATTGGCAACTTGGATTCCTCCTCAGACCAGAGGCCCTGGGTCGACTGTACTCCCAGTACTCCACCCCAGCCGGTTAGGCTGGCGTCTGTTGTGATCACTGTCCAATTCAGAGGTAGGAACGACTTCCTGGACCGAAGTGCCGGGGATCTCAGCCACCAGAGCAGGGAGTCCCTGATTGACTGGCTCACCTGAATCTGCCGATCCAGGGATAACGGAGATTTGTCCCATTTCGTCAAAATCTCCTTCTGAAAGACTCTGGTGTGGAACTGGGTATACGGTACTGACTCGAAGGAGGCCACCATGAGTCCCAGGACTCGCATGCAGAAGCGTATCGACGACCACCTGCGGTTCATCAACAGTTTTACCGCAGCTCTGAGAGTCTGCAGCTTGTCTGAAGGGAAAAACACTCTCGCGTCCATGGAGCCCAGCAGTAAGCCTTGGTGCTCAAAGCGCTGAGTCGGTATGATCACCAACTTTTTTAGTTTCAACAGCCACCCAAATTCTTGCAGGGTCTGCATGGTGATCGCCACATCCTCCTCTAATTCTGAGACGGAAGATGCTCTCAGGAGGAGATCGTGTAGATAACCTACGATCGCGAAGCAACGCCAAAACTGGAGCCATACCTTGGTAAAGACTCGGGGGGCTGATGCCAAGCCAAAAGGGAGAGCCACAAACTAGTAGTGGGCTTCCCCAACTGCAAATCACAGAAACTTCTGATGCCGAAGGCATATAGGTATGTGCAGGTACGCATCCTGGATGTCCAAAGATGCCAGGGAGTCCCCTTGATGGAGTGCAGCGACTACTGAGCGAACTGATTCCATTCTGAACCTCTGTACTTTTACAAAGTAATTGAGGGCCTTTGGGTCCAAGATTGGACATACCCCTTCCTTTTTTGGGTACTACAAACATAAGGTACTATCACCCCGAGACTCAGCAGGTCCCTTACTGCCCCCATTAGGGCCTTTCGTTGAGCCGGGAGTAAGGGTATACTGGAGGGGAAGAATCTGTTTGATGACCAAGAGAGAAAATCTATTTTATAGCCAGAGGAAATCAGATCACAGACCCATTGGCCGGGCAGCCGAGAGGCCCAACGGGCTGCAAACTCCCGAAGGTGACCCCCCCACCAGAGTTGCGGGCGGGGGCAAACCTTCATGCGGTAGCACTTTTGCTTGCAGGCTTGCGGTTCCAGGGACGCTTTTGTCCTTCAGAGGTCGTCCTGACGGGCTGGGGACATTTAGCTGAAGCCCCGGGTGAACGAAAAAGCAGTTTCTGAGCGGAAAATGAGGGCCCTTGCCTACAGTGTGGCTCCTTAGCCTTCCTGGCCTGTGGGAGTAGGGTACTCTTACCACCAGTGGCATTTTTAATAATGTCATCCAATGAGGCTCCAAAGAGCCACACACCAAGGAAGGTTAAATCCGTCAGGCCTTTTTAAGATGCCTGGTCAACTGACCAGCATTTTAGCCAAATCAGGCGCCTAAGCATCACTGCTGACACTGAGGCCCTGGATAACAGAGGAAGGGTATCCAGACCCGCGTCACAAATGTACTTATGTCTTGCACTAACTGGTCTGCTAGTTCCACGCAGACAGGGGAAGCCTGTTGCTCCCCCTTCACGGTGCAAACGTTTTGCCCACTCAGTAAGTGTGTGTGTGACACAAGTGCAGATGCCAGTACTGGTCGCATTGCTGACCCCACAACAGTAAACAAGGAACAGCCACTGCCTCAGCCTTCCTGTCCGTGAGGTCCTTAACCTTGATACTGGGGGTCCACGACCGGAGGATCCGACCATTTTTTGAGAAGGCTCTCCTCAAAGGGGTAACGCACCGCCATGTATTTGGGGCCCGAAAAGGTCCGTTGCGGTCGACCCCATTCCTTGTATATGAACTTATCGAAATAAGTCAGATACGGAAACACCTTAGGTGTATGGGCTGGCTTACGGGACCCAAAAGGGACCACTACATCAGCAAAGCGATCTGCTGTATCCTTAATTTTCAAGGTATCATGCACAGCTGTGATAAATGCTCCAACAAGCGCTTTGTCACGCAGACCCGGACGGGGCCTCATCAATGTCCGATCGGTCCTGGTCAGCGTCCTCTGAAAGAACAGAGCAGAGGTCACCAGCCTCAGAGGGTCCAGAGTCTGCATCAGAGCTCTCCCCGGAGGATGGGGAGCCAGGGGGCGCTTTTTACCACCTTTGCGCCCACACACCACCTCCATCTTGGCAATGAACGTGTTAAGCTTCATGCACACGAGAAGCAGATGCAAACTCTGCTGGACACGTTTTTAAAAGCCGAAACTGGCGTTTAGAAACTCCCATTTTGTCACGATTTTTACCGTGATTTAGCGGCATTTTACCGCGTTTGCGTCTATAAGCGTTTAGTTAAGCTAACATCATAGACCCTCCCCAGCTCAAAAAACAGTATTATTAACTATTTCAGCAATTTTGTGAGACCAGAGTGAGTATCAGCAGCTGTGAGAGCAGCAGTGTACTTGTATTTAGCGTGCCACTTGCCACGGCACCTGCCACAAGTTGTGGATTGTCCACTTGCCACAACACCTGCCATGTCACTTGTCACCTTCCACAAGTTGTGGATTGTCCACTTGCCACGTCACTTACCACATCACCTGCCACGTCACTTGCCACGTCACCTGCCACAAGTTGTGGATTATCCACTTGCCACGTCACTTGCCACAAGTTGTGGATTGTCCACTTGCCACGTTACTTGCCACCTGCTATGTCACTTGCCACAAGTTGAGGATTGTCCACTTGCCACGTCACCTGCCACAAGTTGTGGATTGTCCACTTGCCCCGTCACCTGCCACAAGTTGTGGATTGTCCACTTGCCACATCACCTGCCACGTCACTTGCCACAATTTGTGGATTGTCCAGGTGCCACGTCACCTGCCAGGTCACTTGCCACATCGCTTGCAACAAGTTGTGGATTGTCCACTTGCCACGTCACCAGCCACAAGTTGTGGATAGTCCACTTGCCACGTCACCTGCCACAAGTTGTGGATTGTCCACTTGCCACGTCCCCTGCCATAGCACCTGCCACAAGTTGTGGATTGTCCACTTGCCACGTCACCTGCCACATCACCAGCCACAAGTTGTGGTTTGTCCACTTGCCACGTCACTTGCCACATCACCTTCCATGTCACTTTCCACAAGTTGTGGATTGTCCACTTGCCACGTCACCTGCCACAAGCTGTGGATTGTCCACTTGCCACGTCACCTGCCACAAGTTGTGGATTGTCCACTTGCCACGTCACCTGCCACGTCACTTGCCACAAGTTGTGGATTGTCCACTTGCCACGTCACCTGCCACAAGCTGTGGATTGTCCACTTGCCACGTCACCTGCCACAAGTTGTGGATTGTCCACTTGCCACGTCACCTGCCACGTCACTTGCCACAAGTTGTGGATTGTCCACTTACCATGTCACTTGCCACAAGTTGTGGATTGTCCACTTGCCACGTCACTTGCCACAAGTTGTGGATTGTCCACTTGCCTCGTTACTTGCCACCTGCTATGTCACTTGCCACAAGTTGAGGATTGTCCACTTGCCATGTCACCTGCCACAAGTTGTGGATTGTCCACTTGCCACGTCACCTGCCACAAGTTGTGGATTGTCCACTTGCCACGTCACTTGCCACAATTTGTGGATTGTCCAGGTGCCACATCACCTGCCAGGTCACTTGCCACATCACCTGCCACAAGTTGTGGATTGTCCACTTGCCACGTCGCCTGCCACAAGTTGTGGATAGTCCACTTGCCACGTCACCAGCCACAAGTTGTGGATTGTCCACTTGCCACGTCACCTGCCACAAGTTGTGGATTGTCCACTTGCCATGTCCCCTGCCATGTCACCTGCCACAAGTTGTGGATTGTCCACTTGCCACGATACCTGCCACATCACCAGCCACAAGTTGTGGATTGTCCACTTGCCACGTCACCTGCCACGTCACTTGCCACAAGTTGTGGATTGTCCACTTGCCAAGTCACCTGCCACAAGTTGTGGATTATCCACTTGCCATGTCACCTGCCACAAGTTGTGGATTGTCCACTTGCCACGTCACCTGCCACGTTGCTTGCCACAAGTTGTGGATTGTCCACTTACCATGTCACTTGCCACCTGCCATGTCACTTGCCACAAGTTGTGGATTGTCCACTTGCAATTGCAATTGTTTAAATTATTTTTTTTTCATGGTTTTTCACCATTTGCAATAATTTTTGAGATTTTTAATGTGAAAAAAAATAGGTCACCTTTAAAAACGCTTATAAATGAAAACGCGGCAAAACGCGGTAACTTTTTCGTCTGAACCCATTTTTTTGCTTCTGGAAAAACGAGGTTAAACGCAACTGCATAAAAACGGCAAAAAACTAGACTGTGTACATGGACACATAGGATAACATTGAATGAGTTCAGGGGCAGTTGAAAAAAGTGTCCAACTGCCTCTAAACACGCGTTTAACAGTTTCTCTTGTGCATGAAGCCTAAAGGACCACTGACAAAGCATCCAGGGGCACTGCACTGTCTGCAGGCGAACCGGTTGCAATTGCCTGGATTTCGGGCCATGCTGACCCTACCCTGTCTGCCACCTGTTGGGGACTTAGGACAGTGATGGTCCCACCCTTTAACTGCTGCAGGCTGAGGGGCCCCCACCGCAGGACTCACCCCCCTGACCGAGTTCTGCACTGTCCAACTAGGTGAGCCTGTGTCCTGTGTCAGCTCCCAGATGCTTGTGAGAGAAAACCATGCTGTGCTGAGCCCCAGAGAACAGTGCTGAGCATGAAAAACGTGTTTAGGCTTCAACAAAATGGCCGCCGAGCGTCCAGTACAAAGGACATAATCGCAGGGAAAATGGCTGCCGGAATACAGAAAAATTGAGTCTGACCATGCTTCTCCCTGGTCACACCAAAAATGGGCGCCGAGCACTGTATGCAATGAGAGACAGTGAAAACAGGCTGAGGAAATGGCAGAAAACAGCGCTACAGCGATCAGCAGACAACGACCTCCAGACACCCAGGAGAGAGACATTACAGACATCCAGGGCACAGCCAACCAGTGCAGCCCCCACCCAAGGTGAGAGCCCCTCCAGGGGGCCCCTGTCTATGTGGCACACACAGCTCAGCAGCCCATGCAGCATCACCCATGGGGGGGGAGATAGGGACAGGGAAGAGAGGGAGTTAAGGGACCCCTGAATCAACCTCCCAGGGAATGCCCAGCTGCTCAGCCCCACTGAGGCAGGGAGAGCTGTACTTACCAATCCTGACGAGCTGGGGAACATTCCATCACAGACCCACTCTCCGATCAGTGCGAGTGGCTGTTGGCCCGGCACACTGTAATGCAGACATCAGTAGCCCGGTCATATGTGTGCCCCGGAGCATTAAGCTCACCGGCTGCCCCTGGAGCCTAGGGGACATGTAGTGGCTGACCCAGCACGGAGCTCTGATCTGCACACGCTCGCTGACCAGGCTGGGGAGACTGCAAGGATAAGGGTATCCAGCCTGTCACCCAGCCGGCTGTTGATAGCAGATCACAGGATCTAAATCTTGCACAAAAGGCAAACTTCTGCAGAAGCTCCAGTATGCAGGCTGGGGGGTTGTTACCTAAGGGACCTACCTTGGGCGGAACTAGAAAGTTCTGGTTTTGTTGTACACGTTAACATGTTCTGCCGAGTCCTCTTCTGAAGGTGGCATAACAGCCCGATGGTAAAGGAGCTGTGTCAGTCAGTGAATGTAAGAGAAATATGATTTTATTATATTAATCAGACATAAAATTACACAGAACAATATTACAATAGTAGTTGGTCATAGAAATCAGATTACTGTCAGGTTCTGTCTTGAGTAGATATTTCTCAAACACATGCTGTTGGATACAATGGGAACATAGATACCATTGTTGTATTCAATTGACAGTTTGAATAGGCTATTGTCTCTATAGCTACAGTAAACAGGTAAGAGGGTCTCTCAAACTGAAAGAATGACTGTTAGTCGGTTTTTATAGAAAACAACCTGAGCTATACAATGGTTGCCAGGCATAAGCTGGACCCCAGTCATCATGGATTAAAGGGGTTGTAAAGGTAAATGTTTTTTCACCTTAATGCATTCTATGCATTAAGGTGAAAAAACATCTTACAGTCCCGGCGCCCCCAGTCCCCCCGTTTTACTTACCTCACCCCTCGAAAGTCCAGCGCTCGTCCCCCGACTTCCTTTCTACCGTTCAGCCTGGCTGCTGATTAGCTGGAGTGGATGGAAAGCAGCGCAGCCATTGGCTCGCGCTGCTGTCAATCACATCCACTGACGCGGAGCGCCGGGGCGGGGCCGTGTGATACAGCGAGTGGCTATAGCCGCCGGCTGTATCACGGGAGCGCACCTGCAGATGCTTCTCACCATGCGAGCTCGCTCGCATGAATGTGAGAAGCACCTGCAGGAGGAAGCAGAAACAGCCGCCGAGGGACCCCAGAAGACCAGGTTCGGGGCCACTCTGTGCAAAACGAGCTGCACAGTGGAGGTAAGCATAACATGTTTGTTATTTTAACAACAAAACAAAAATCACTTTACAATCCCTTTAACACCAGAGCAGGAGGAAGAATCTGTAATAAGTGAAAAAGAAGGTGCCTGGTCTCCAGGAGCACCTGATTACACCGTAACCGGAGTTAAGTAACTTTTAAGTGAATTTCTACTGTTACAGACCATAGGCTGTTTATTTGCTAGGCATTTTGCTTGTTATAGATATTTGTCTGTCTTGATTGTATTCCTAATATTGTAATAGTTTTGTATGTAGAGCATTTTTGTATAGTAGAAGTACATTTACACACTGCAGAGGTCTCAGCTTCTTGCTTATACCACAAAGATACCTTGCTAGATAGACGCACAACAATTTGGGGGCTCGTGCCGTCTGTGCTATAACTCAACTGAAGCAGACCTGTTTTTTTCTGTGGTGTGTTGTGTAGCTTGTGCTAGGTAAAAATGCTCCGTAAGCTGTTTAGGAAAAGAAAGGCTGCAGAGGGTTCTGGTGGCCAGAATTAAGTGTGCAGCTTACCTATCTGGGCCATAGACAATGAGTGGGAGCCTGTTGCTAAATAATTTGTAAAGTATGCTTCTCCCTTGAATATTGTAGATTTTAGCCTTAAGGGGTTGGATTTAAGTAAAAAAGAGAAGAGGACAGTGTCCACAGTGAGTTGGTACTTCCTTCATGCTAGTTACACTGAAACACATAGAAGGGAGAAGGCAGAGGCAGAAGTTAAGGTATTAAAAGACCAGCTAGCAGTTGCCTCAGAGTGTGTTTGTTCAATTGTTAGTCGGGCTGATGATTTGTAAGAGGGGTGTGCAGCCCTCATGACCAAATCAATTAATGCCTTAAAGTGCTTGTAAACCCCTTACAACCACTTTAACCTACAGGTAAGCCTAGATTAAGGCTTACCTGTAGATGCAAGAAATATCTCCCAAACCTAAATGGTTTAGGAGATATTTGCAAAAATAGTGGCACCGATGTCTACGGCGCGAGTGCACCTAGCGTGCCGTTTCTAGCGGCGATCATGCCGTTAGTGACGGCACCAGCGTGCATGCACGGGAGTGATGTCATCGAGGCTCCGGCCAGTCACAGCGCCGGAGCCGCGATATCCGGAAGTCACTCCGGGTATCATGACTGAGGTGGTGACCGAGGACCGCTGCGGGAGCTTCGATCTCAAGAAATTCCTAATTAGCTAGTACTATGCATACTAGCTCATTATGCCTTTGCCTTGCAGAGTGTCTTTTTTTTTAAGAGGCTTTACTTCCTCTTTAAGAAAAAGGAAGGGGGGTAAACCTGATAGTAAATGCCATTGTCACATTCCAAAACTAGGATTGTGAGGATGTGCTCTCCTCAAATGATAGTGAGGATGAGGAGATATTTCTGATGATGATCTGCTGGTGGGAAAGAAAAAGTATGCCAGATCTCTCATTACTAAGCATAGGAAAAGGCAACATGATAGAGAGGATATGGCAGATGGGGAAGTGCATTATCGCAACCCCAAAGATGTTACACAAACTGAACTCCATGAGCTGGCAAAACAATACAAACAAAGGTTGAGTTGTCTCCTATGCTTGTGGGATAAAGGGGCAGACAGTTTTGTTTTGTCAGGTAAGGAAGCAGTGGCTATGGGAGCGTTAACCCATGTGTCAGGCAATGCAAAAAGCCTGAGAGTTTAGTGTGAATTTTTTACTGTTAGACCTCGTGAGAGATGGAATAGTCCTGCTGACCTGGAAAATACCTACTTCTGGAGATCAATAGGAGAGGATATTTCCAGGTTACATGAGATGGGTTGTATAATCAGATTAAATAGGTTTACAGAATGGATGGGTCCAGATATGGAACCCTTTATGTCTGCTCTGTGCTCTAAACTGATGAAGTCTGCGCCATTTAATCTCAGAGCTTCTTTATTGTCCTTGCTGGGAGGCCTGGGATTAAACAGCACGATTCATGAAGTCACTATCCTTTTAAGCCAGTTGGGGGAGCTAGAGAAGACTAAAACAAAACCTGTCAGGGCAGTAAATAAGGTCAAGGTCAGACAGAAAGAATACAAGCAGAAAATAAATTTTACAGAGAAGAAAGGGAATGTGGGAGAGAAGACAGGAGGTGAAGAGAAAAACAGGCTAGTTATCTCTAGGAAAAGAAATGTGGGTTGAGCTATTAAAGGCAGGAGTACCTAAAGATGAGATAGATGGGATTTCTACTGCAAAAATGTTGAAGAGGTGGAACTTAAAACTGTCAGGGTTAGAAACACTACTCCTAGTGAAGATAACATCAGCCTAGATTTATAGAAAACAGAGCAGACCCCTCCTGTGTCTCCTGTAATAGCAGTGAGCGCAGTGACAGCAGCAGACCGATGCCCCTATGCACCTGTCACTGTATGGTGGGGAAGTCATCTTTTCCTACACATGTAATGGCTTTAGTTGACAATGGAGTTGAAGTTACACCTTTGCAAGGAAATCCTTCACATCACAAAGGAGAATTTATGTAAAAGGTTTGGGAGGGCAAACCATACCAGTAGTTAGGATAGCGGTGAAATTGGCTATTGGCAAGGCATCAGGATTTATGACAAATGTTTTGGTATCAGAGTTAACCGAAAAATATGCTTGGGGTGGATGTACTTCAAGGTCAGTCTATTCAAACTGAACGGGGTACATTCACATTCAGGTATCCTGATAAAGCGTATCTGGTTAGGGCGGGGAAGGCTGTGGTCAGAGTTCATGTGAAATGGACCCCTGTCTACATTCCTTCACCAGAGAAGAAAGTCAGACTCAAGCAGTACAGACTTCCTGGAACTGTTGAGAGTGGGGATCCTTAGACCTGCTGTAATTCCTTTCTCACCTCCGGTGTTTCCAGTAAAGAAACCTGATGGGACATATAGAATGACTGTGGATTACAGCGGCCTAAACAAAGCGGCTCCTCCACTGAAGTCAGCTGTACCTGATATGATCTCAATTGTTGAGAAAATTGTTAAAGAGGCAGAATATCATGCTGTAATAGACCTAGCTAATGCTTTCATTAGTGTCAAGACCAGTTTGCTATGTGGGATAGTACACTTCCACAATGCTTCCTGAAGACTATCTTCATTCTCCAACAATTTGTCATGGACTGATTTTGAAAGTTGCTGTGTTTCACTATATTGATGACATCATGATCTCTGGGACAAAAGAAGATGTAACTGAAGCACTGCACCTACTGATACAGCACTTGGAGAACAGAGGGTGGGCTATTAACAGAGACAAAGTCTAAAGACCTGCCACGGAGGTGAAATTCCTAAGAATGATGTGGACTGGGCCACAGAGGAAAATTATAGAGACAGTTGTGCAAACTATCTAGGCGCTTTCACCCCCTACTGCCAAAAAGGAGGCACAGAAGTTCATTGGAGTTGTGGGATTCTGGAGATCATTCACCCCACATCTTGGACTGATTCTGAGGCCTATATATAATGCTACCAGGAAAAAGACTGAGTTCTCTTGGGGTTCAGAGCAGTGGACCGCATTCATTGCTGCTAAAAAAAGCCATTTTGCAGCATCAGGGATTGGGACCCGTAAGACAAGGAGTACCATTTCAGCTGGATGTAGTGGAGCAGGATGGTACCATATCTTGGAGTCTGTGGCAGCCAAACGAAAATAAAGGACTGAGAGCAATACCCATTAGATTTTAGTCCAAACAACTGACAGGGGCAGAGAAAAGATACATGCCCCTAGAGAAGTACCTACTTGGGGCCTACACAGCACTTCAACATGTAGAGACTATCACAGGAAAGAACACAGTCACCATCCATTCTGCATTGCCAATAGCAGGATGGGTCAGAGATAATGAACTGACCACTTGGGCAGCTGCAGCCCAGAACCAGACACTGATGAAATGGAAGCGGTACCTTCAAGAAAGAGGGGGTATTGCAGCTGGGGATGTTAGAGACATTTCAAAACAGTTGGCAGAGCTTGTTACTTTTACCAGCACCCAGCCAAAAGAAGAAATTCCTATGCTGCAGTCATCCCCCATTCAAGAGGCTCCACCCTTTGAGTCTCTGTCAGAAGACATGAAGGAGTCAGCGTGGTTCACTGATGGTTCAGCCATAGTCGCCTTGTCTGGGCGTAAATGGACAGCAACAGCCTACAACCCAAGTACAGACACAGTCCTGCAGGAGACCGGAATTGGAGGCTCCAGTCAGTATGCAGAGTTGAAAGCTGTAGTGATAACTCTTCAGGAGGATCCTTCTTCCCATGTCACTATCTACACTGACAGCTGGGAAGTTTTTAAAGGAATGACAACTTGGATGCCCACGTAGAAGTCCAATGAATGGATGATTCATGGAAAGGTGGTGTGGGGAGGCAAGGAAGTCTGGGACTACATCTGGAAGCTCACTCCCACACCATAAGAGTGGGGCATGTTGAGGCACGTGTGCCCCTAGTCCCAGACTTTGAGAACTATAACAGAGTTGCAGATGAAATTGCCAAAGTGAAGGCAGTTGTGCCAATTGATCATGTCTTGATGAACTTGACCAACTAGGCCCACAAGCAATCTGGACATCTGGGGCAGAAAGCAACATATGCATGGGCACAGCAGAGAGGATTGCCTATATCCATGGACATAATAAAAACTATAATAGGGAACTCTACAGTGTGTGGAGAAGTCCGATAATGGCCATTTGTCAGGGCTGGGCTCAGCCCTTCCTTCTCTGAGCTGGCCGCTCAGCTGTCGGCTAATTGTCAGCTCCTATCTCTCCACAGTTACTCAGCTGTTGATGATATCCTGCTCGTCAGTCCTGCCTACTTAAGCCGTCCAGCCCAGAGAATCTCTGCCTTCGCCTTAGTCAACATCACAGAGATGCTCCGGTTAAAAGACTTGCTTGGCTGACATCCCTTCTGGCTCCAGATCCTGCTTGCTGTTTTACTACGCTCATCTCCGACTCCCTGGCATTTGGCTTGTCCGACTATCCGTTCCAGTTCCTGAAATCTGGCTATGTTTTGACTATGTTTGTTCTATTTACTTTTATTATTAAACAAGTGTGATTTAACTGTACTTCTATCTTGGTCTAATTTCATGGTTTCTGACAGTAGGCGAAGGCCATGAATTCAGAAGATACAGTCAATCTACTTGTTGATACAAAAACTAGAATAAAGAAAATCAACCAGCGCAAACACAAAATATAAAACCTAATACAGCAGCTTAAAAACTGAGGGTCAAAAGATCAAAACCCTGAAAAAGTCTTTATAAAAAGCAGTACAGCGCAAGAAAATAAAATGATACCACAAATAAAAACAAATTAGAGCTAGTATAGAACACAAAAGCAGTCCATGTTGTTCATAATGAGATTAGGTTGATCGGCATAAAATCAGCAGATATCCAGTGAAATGAAGTGATGTTCATATTATAAAGCCGACTGATGTGACAACTTCCACCACCGAGAATATTAGCCGCTCACCTCAACAAATGAACCCCTGAGTAAATCAGTCAGGTCAAAAACAGCAGTTCCCTGGGATATTGTCAACAGGATCACACACACTGGTAACAGATGTAATGCCGATAGCGTGCTAACTCACAAGATGTTCACCATCAACGCCAGGTACGATAGATACATAAAACAAAAGCAAAAGAGATCTACTGCTGTCTGTATGTTAAAAATACATTTATTTAAGAATATAAAATGTGCACTTACAGACAACGCACTGTGCCCCAGTGCGAGGCATGAGTGGCTAAAAGATACACTGAGTTTCCATGAGGATCAGCATGTAGGATGCGGGTGACATCATGATCAATGTCACGTGGTTTACATACGCGTTACATCCCAAGGGGACGGGACTTCATCAGCGGTGACTAAGAAAAGGAATGCCTTTGTTTCCAAAATAGCAATACACTAACAGGCAAGCAAAAACAGTGCATTTAATAGAAACACGACTGTAGCTGTACCAGAACATTGCTTAAACATAATAATAATTAAAAACATATAAAAAATGTGTAATGCCACGTACACACGGTCAGACTTCCCGACAGAAAAGGTCAGACGGAATCATTCCATCGGATATTACGATCGAGTGTGGGATTCATTGGGCTTTTTCTTTCAAAAATTCTGACAGACCAAGAAATAGAACATGTTTTAAATCTTTCAGACGGAATCAATTCCTATCGGGAAATCCATTCGTCTGTATGCTATTCCGACGAACCAAAAACAACTCAAGGACAGCTATTGGCTACTAATTGAACTTCCTTTTTCTAGTCCAATCATACGTGTTTTGTACGTCATCACGTTCTAAACGATCGGATCTTGATCATGTGTACGCAAGTCTGTTTCAGCAGAAAAATCGTCAGTTTAATCTGACGAAAAAAACAGTCGTGTTTGCGTGGCATCAGTCATCCCGCTTCAATGCTGATTCTCATAGATCACCCATCCTAAAATACAACAATACCAAAACAAAATTTACAACAATAAAAATAAAATTAAAAATGAAAATAAATATGAAAATAAAATAATAGTAAAAATGAAATCATGTCTACCGATCAGACATAAAACAATTGATGTCGAACTTGACATTCAAACCTCCCAGCACAAGAACCTTTGTCTCATGAATCCAATGAGATTCCCTTTGGCTAAGCTGGCATATGAAATTACCACCTCTCCAATGTTTTGTAACCCTTTCAATGCCCCAGAATTTGAGACCTCTGGGGTTTTGATCATGGACTAGCTTAAAATGCTTGGGAACATTGAGGGAGCATTCCAAGGCCTGTGAAACTCTTACCCTGGTTTGTAGGCTCTTGCTTTCTTCCCTCTGGCTCTAGACGGCCTGCCAACGGCAGGATTCTTTTGGCAGAACAATCTTCTATCCTGGGAGATGAACCCAGACTTCCCGTCTGTTGCTTTGGCATTTTCTGAATCAAATCAAGCTAAACTGCAAACAGAGACTGATCCTTAAAGGGGATCTTGCACCAATACTATTTGAACAAGGGATCCACCACTCAAGGCCTGAGCCATTAGGCTTGTCTCACTGTGATTGTGTTTAGTATCACTTGTGCAAGAGATTTAACAATGTTGATTGCAGCCTCCACCATAAACCCAGCCCTCAGCGCCAGGTTGTTAAATGAGGTGATAAACACGGCTTTACGAAATCGCTAGAAACATCTGCCAGAGATCACTGCCTTCTACTGATGGCTTACACACCCCTACTGCAGCCATATACAAAGTTTTCAGGTCTAAATCCACTCTCCTGTTGGGGACATCTTTAAGCAAAACCATGTCATCTAACAGCAGCAATACCTGCCTGGCCAAGCACAGCAGCACTACATTGAACACCGGTGGGTCCTCCAGGTGTTTAACGATCTCCCTTCCAAAGGGGTATCATTTGGCAAAACAGTTCTTGAAAGAGAACTTCCTTTCTGTCTGCTTCTATTCATCTTCAATAATATAATTTATTTCATAATTAAAAGGGAAGGTGAGCCCTTCCTTCGTTATGTTCTTGAAACAGCTCCTCTGTTATTTCTGCGGTTCTTCTGCCGGATTCTCCTGCGCCAAAACTTCTCTGAACTCCTTTAAGAAGGGCTGGATCAGGGTGAAGTCGAACCCTTTAAAACAGCCATCTTCTTCCTCTGCCGATGCATAGTAGCCCATTATGCTTTACCTTTGCAGGGAGACAAAGAGGAAGTAAACCATCAGGGTTTACTTCCTCTTTAAGTAGTGAAGTCATTTTAATATAAAATATACATAATTTGGTATAACCTAATATCTCACATCAAGCTGGTTTTTCCACACAAAACTGAGAATTACCCTGACCAGACAGCTATTACCGCTGCTGAATTATGACCGTTATCTTCTATCACAATTGCTACTAATTGGATCTATAGACTTTCTAAAAGCTATCAATATTCATTCAGGAAGAGTAATATCTCTGACTGAGTGTTTTTTATTGACATTTTAACTTCACACTTTAAATCCAACAAATGAAAACATGTTATCTAAAGCAGTGGTCATCAACCCTGTCCTCAGGGCCCACTAACAAGCTATATGTATTATCTTGGGGAGATGCAGATTAGAATACTGAAATCACTGAGCAACAAATGATATCACCTGTGATGCATTTCAGTTATCTTGCAAACCTGGCCTATTAGTGGGTCCTGAGGACAGGGTTGATGACCACTGATCTAAAGGTATAACAGGATGCTTCTTCAGACCAAAGATACTAATGTATTTATGTCAACCTAAAAAAAATATTTTGGTTACAGGGAGCAAAGCAGCTTTTTGTTTCAAGAAAGATCAAGGTTACAATTAGCAAATATCTAAAATTAAGCATATCACCACTAAATTAATACATTCAAGAATAGCAAGAATAAATCAAAATGTACCTATGTCAATTATGTTTTAACCACTTCAATACTAGGCACTCCCCCCTCTCCTGGCCAAGCCCATTTTCAGCTTTCAGAGCTATCGCTATTTAAATGACAACATTTTCATAATTTTGTTCCCACAAATAGAGGTTTCTTTTGGTGGTATTTGATCACCACTGGGCTTTTTATTTTCTGCTAAACAAATAAAAGACTAAAAATCTGGGGGGAAAAAAAGTTTCTGTTACAAAACTTTGTAAATAAGTATGTTTTATCCTTCACTGATGAGGCTGCACTGGCGGGCACTGATAAGGTGGCACCGATGGGCACTGATATGCGTCACTGATAGGTGGAACTGATATGCAGCACTGATGGGCATTGATAGGCTGCACTGATGGACACTGATAGATGGCACTGATAGGCATCCATGATAAGGAGGCACTTGCAGGCAGGGAAGACCCCCCCCCCCCATCAGAGGGGCAGCCAATCGACTCTCCTCTACTCGCGTCTGACAGATGCGAGTGAGGAAAAGACAATGTGTGTTTTTTCCTGTTTGCACCGTGATCAGCTGTGAATGGTGAGGGCTGATCATGTGGTAAAGAATCTCTGTCAGACACTCTTTACCTAGGTTGGAGTTGCGGTGTGTCAGACTGACACGCCGCGCCACCGATCGCCATACTGCGTGCCCACGCGGGCGCACGCTGGCTCGTTTTTCTGATCACGTCATATGACATCCGGATAACTAAACCACTTTTGCCAACGCCATATTGCTATATAGTGGTTAAAGAATCACTAAATAGGCTTCATAGAGCACTGAGCACATCTTGTCTCATTGCTCATGGTGTTAAACCGTTATGAAACCAAAAAACAAACAATTTAATATATTGAAGATTGTTTTTTTTCTCTTTTTTTCATCTGTTGATTTAAAGTGGTTGTTACCCACCAATGTAATTTTTCATAATCATCTCTGTTTTTTACTGTAATGGCCCCCTGTGACTGTGCTTTATGAAAATAATGCTTTTATACCTTGTTTACAGAGCACTGATCTCGGCTGACGTCAGTCAGGAGGAGAGGGAGAGAGGCGGCCCCACCCCCTGCATCTATCGGGCAAAGGGAGGAATGAATGATTTGTATAGACCTACATATGCAAACTAAATCGCCTCCAGGTGAGGAGAGAAGCGGTGGGTCAATGAGAGCAGATCAGCACTCTGTATACAAGGTATATACAACATTATTTTCATAAAGTAGTCACAGGGGGCCATTACAGTAAAAAAACTGAAGATTATATGAAAAATAAATAGTAATTTGAGCAGCAGGACAGGAGGGGGTGGCGTGAACACAGAGCTTTCAGGCAGAAAGGGGAGGGAGGAGCACACACAGAAGACACAGAGCAGGCTGCGGATGACTCAGGTGTCAGTACCTGGCAGCCATCATATATCAGCGCACAGGGGAAGTGCAGAACCAAGCACGATCAGCCAGGTATTACAGGTGTTACAGGGGGCAAAATGACACAGCACAAGCACTGTGCTGTATAATGTGCTTTAAGGGAACATTTTTTATTGGGTTAACAACTAACTAGTAAATCTGTTTCTTTTCAGTTTCCTTTAGCAGACCAGCATGTACAGAAAAGCGACAGTTATGCCGCGTACACATGATCAAACAATCCGGTGGAAAAGTCCGGCAAACTCAAGTCCGCCGGACAATCCGCCCGTGTGTAGCCTCTGGCGGACTTTTTTTTACCCAAAAGTCCGGCGGACTAATAAAGTATTTTTGCACTCCAATCTGTCTGCCGGACTCGCTTTTCGGCGGACAGTACGGGCGTGTGTGTGCTAGTCTGCCCTACTTTTGAAATGAGCGGACTTTTCCCGCGTCCCCACCCCCCTCCTGAGCAGTGCCAGGCCGCGTGCCCTCAACATGGGGGGTGCCTTGGGGAAGGGGGGGCTACGTGGCCCCCCCACCTCAAAGCACCTTGTCCCCATGTTGATGAGGACAAGGGCCTCTTCCCGACAACCCTGGCCGTTGGTTGTCGGGGTCTGGGGCCGGGGGGGGGGGGCTTATCGTAATCCGGGAGCCCCCTTTAACCGTAATCCCGAGTCTGGCTCGGGTTAGGAATTTACTGATAGGAACAGTAACCCTGAGCCAGACTCGGGATTGCTTCGCTGGATGCAGGGGAGGACACAGGGAGAGTTACTTACCTTGTCCCCTGGATCCAGAGATGTCCTCCGCTCTGTGTGATCGAGCTGTCCTCCGCTCGATTCCCAGTGCCGAATGCCGCCGAGCTCCGTTCCCTGCGACGTTACGAGCGGAGAACGGCGGCAAATTCAAAAAAGTTAAAGTACACAAAACACACACAGCACTGTAATCTTACAGATTACAGTGCTGTATTTCAAAATTACACACACCCTTTGTCCCTAGTGGTCTGCGCAGTGCCCTGCATGCACTTTTATATTATAAATACTGTTTTTTCTGCCTGGAATTTGGAGATTGTCCATAGCAACCAGAAAGTGTCCCTTTTTCAGTGTTTTAGGATTTGATTACATTATTGAATATTTTTTATTATTCTTTATTATATTATAAACTTTATCATACCCGGGATGTCTGCTAGACTCTGGTTTGAACATATTTAAGAGCGTTATTCCTAAGAATTACAGGACTACAATATAAGACGCCAAATTTCCATGCAAAATAAATTGTACCGCTTTCAGTACCTAAATCCAGACTGAATCATACCGCCAGGGAGGTTAATAAGGGGGCCCCTCGGATACCGGCCCCCCACCCTATGTGAATGAGTATGGGGTACAATGTACCCCTACCCATTCACCTGTAAAAAAAAAAAACACAACACACAAGGATTAAAATAGTAAAATTTAAATTGCACAGCTCCGGGGGACTTCCGTCTTCGGAGGTCTTCTCCCCGGGACTCCTCCGCTATCTTCTGCTAGCTCTTTTACTTGCGGAGGAGCCCGGCTTTCTCCTTCGCCGCCGCCCTCTTCTTCCGACTTCGGGGGTCCTGTCCCCTCTTCGATTCTTCTTGCCGGGCCACTGCGCCTTCTTCTAGCTCTTTTACAGGCAGTGGCCCGGTCTTCTGTCGCCGCCTTCTGTTTTCTTCTCTTCTTTTCTTCTCTTCAGATGTTGCTGTTCGGAATTTCGGCCAGTAAAAGACAGATGAGAGCTTTTCATCGGAAAATGCGACCCTGTATATGCTCCATTGGAATTTAGCTGGCTGAAATCCCACCAGCAAAAATTTGAGAGCATGTTCTCAATTTTCCCAATGGAAAAAATTTCTATTGGAAATTCCGATCGTGTTTATGCAATTCCGACACGCAAAAACTCATGCATGATCAGATTGAACTACGAGATGGAAGCTTTTGGCTACTGGGTATTGAACTTCCTTTTACTAGTCCCATCGTATGTATTGTACATCACCGCATTCTTGTTGTCGGAATTTGATGTGACTGTGTGTAGGCAAGACAGCTTGAGCGGAATTCCATCGGGAAAACCATCAGACCTTTTTCTGACCATAATTCCGATCAGGTGTACGCGGCATAATTCCTCACATACTGCCTATATGCATAGAGAAAGGTTCCAAATACTGCAAACCTAGCAAAGCCATTAGTAAACAGGTGAAGAAAGCCTCAGCCACCTTCATCTAAAGCCATGCCCCCAACATGTTTTACCCTGCCCAATCATGGAGGTCAAATGTTGGGGTTGGGGTGAAACACGTTAAGAGCATGTCTTTGGATGAAGCTGACTGAGGCTGCTTTCACCTGTTTACCAATAGCTTTGCAAGCTGAGATCTGTTTGTATCATAGCTCCACGAGCAGACAGCAGAATGAGATCTATTCAGATTATCTATCCCCCATTATTATTAACGTACAAGAGATTATTTACAGTAATAGTATTACACCAATCACTACCACTACCCTGATGCTTCTTTGAACGTTTAAAATTCTTTGCTCATGTTTATTTTTCCTATATTTCACTGGAAGCTGTATTATACTATAATAGAATAATAGAGTTTCATGGATTTGTTTTTAGTCATGCTTCTGTGTAAAATAGGGTTTAAGAGCATAAAGCCATATAAAGACCTCATCAGCAATACAATCACAACTTCCGCTATTGACTGGGCATGGGATGAAACACACCAATTGATAGTATATTCTCTCAGAAAGTCCCATCGGGGGAAAGAAACAAAAAACCTGGAGGTTTTGCAGAAATGATTTGCTTATAGATGATATTCATAAGCTAACAGATGTGAGATGTGAGACGGCTCTCTAAGTAGAAGCTCTGGATCAATATGTCTTAGAAAGCAAAGATCGTTCATGCTTCATGAGCATCACCATTCGGGAAATGAAAACCCAACAGAGATTTTGTAGGCCTTTTACAGTGTCACAAAGGAAGTAATAGGCAATCATTAGCTAATGAATCTCTGTAGGGCACTGGCTTATTTTATGGGGGCTAGGATAAACATTACACAGTCCATTCAATTCACAGGGTATTGAAAGATAAACATGCAAGTGTTACATTAGGACTGGACAATAAATCTAAATAATGAAAAAAAGAAAAAAAAAGAAAAAGGAAACCATCCAATGACCACTTGGAAGATTATATGTATATAATCTATACAGCAAGTGTTTATCCTTGCTACTGCCCACCCTGCAACACTGTTTATGATTAAATGTAAATTTATTTATTCATACTTAGATTATATTTCAATTACGTCTAGCCTACTCATATTAATATGAATGATCTTGAAGTTTGTACATGTACTTTGTATCAATCCTCACACTTACGTCTTGGAATTCGGTGTCACTTATTCACTATGTCCTGTGAGTAAGCACTGTTGTGTCACACATATCACAGAGCCTGCCTTCTGAACTACAGAGGTGCTGACAGTGAGTTTTAGGAGGCGGAGTCAGTACAGAAATCACTGCTTGCAGGTAGCCAGGTACCATGGGATATGTAGTCCTTGGAAGTTAAAAGTAAACAGTAGAGGAGAAGCTGCTAAGCATGTAGGGAATCCATGAAGTTGTGGAAAGAGATGATCAGCAGACAGGCAAAACTCACAACATGGAAGTATATTTTTCAAATACTTTTATATTGGATTATATTGGATTGTAAGAAATAACTATTGTTTATATTGTTTTTACAATACTGATGTTATAAAATGAAAGTGTATACTGTGATCATAGAATTATTTTAAAAAGTAAGACTGCAATTTTTTAGCCTCCATTTCTTTATATATTCTGTTACTTACATCCTGGCACTTGAACCTTAGGTACCTCTTATATCTTTCCTCAAAAATGAGGCATGAGATGTTCAGGCCTAATTTTTTGCTACAAAAATGATTAAAAATAACTCATTATAATACTGTTTTTGTGTATGATTTATAGAGAATGTGACTTTAATACGCATACATATAATAAAGTATACCGATGAGTGTCTGTATGCATTACATTGTGTAGTAAATGCAGTTTGTATGGTAAACCAGCAATATATTTGTTTCCCACTGTCCAGCTGATCTGCCTGCCACAACTGGTTGAACTAGATGGACTTGTGTCTTTTTTCTATCAGGCTAACTACATAACTATGTAAATATGTGTAGGATGGAAGACGGAGGTTTCAACAAGTTAGGTTTAGGACAAGCTACAGCACAGCAATGAGCACTTTTCTTTTTTGAAGTTTTTGTTCAGCTAACCTTCCAAATATCACAGATGCACTCTGGAGGGAGTACATTAATATTAGTATTTTTGGTGTTGCGTCAAGCTTTTGTTTTGCTAGGCATATTTGTTCCCATAGAGTGCAGTTGCAATTTAACAACTTCCCACCAGCAGGACGTCCATGGATGTCCTCGGGTTGAAGTAGTTATACCGCGGTAAAGCCTACACCTACAGGCATTATCACGGTATGGATTTTTTTAAGCCAGTGATTCTCTTTGTTGCAGAAGTGATTTGAGTGGCTAAATAGTTACTCGATTACTTCTGCAGGTACTTCTGCACCACCCTTTTGCCGCCTCCTTTCCCAGGCTCTACCGTCTGATCGCAGAGCCTGGGTTCACTGCGGTTGGCGGCAAAGGCTGCACGGAACAGACAGAGAGGAACTGACGTTGTTCCTCTTCCTCTGTGAAACCAGAAACTGTGAGCGATGAATATGTTGTCACTTCCGTTTGCGCCTCTTTTTTTTTTTTTTTACCAGGCACCAGAGGAGAGATTTGAGGTCTAATAGACCCCAGATCTCTCCATAAGGAGGACCTGTTTGGCCCCTTTTTTACAAGCACCCTTATATCTTATCAATGTATTAGCATCTCCCAATGTTTATTCATTTGTAGATCATCACTCTGACTGGTAGCATTTGGGGCCCATTGCCCCACTGGGGACTTTGTGTATGTGAATCTGGCCTAGACTGTGTTTTTTCTGTCCATCCGCCACTGAGCTCATTTGTACAGCTGCCACATCCAGCAGGAACTAATATGTTTTGTATATTATATATTCTCATCTGATTTTTGTAAGTACAGTGCCTTGCGAAAGTATTCGGCCCCCTTGAACTTTTCAACCTTTTGCCACATTTAAGGCTTCAAACATAAAGATATAAAATTTTTATTTTTTGTGAAGAATCACCAACAAGTGGGACACAATTGTGAAGTGGAACGAAATCTATTGGATTTTTGAAACTTTTTTAACTAATAAAAAAATGAAAAGTGGGGCGTGCAAAATTATTCGGCCCCCTTGCATTAATACTTTGTAGAGCCACCTTTTGCTGCGATTGCAGCTGCAAGTCGCTTGGGGTATGTCTCTATCAGTTTTGCACATCGAGAGACTGAAATTCTTGCCCATTCTTCCTTGCAAAACAGCTCGAGCTCAGTGAGGTTGGATGGAGAGTGTTTGTGAACAGCAGTTTTCAGCTCTTTCCACAGATTCTCGATTGGATTCAGGTCTGGACTTTAACTTGGCCATTCTAACACCTGGATACGTTTATTTGTGAACCATTCCTTTGTAGATTTTGCTGTATGTTTGGTATCATTGTCTTGTTGGAAGATAAATCTCCGTCCCAGTTTCAGGTCTTTTGCAGACTCCAACAGGTTTTCATCCAGAATGGTCCTGTATTTGGCTGCATCCATCTTCCCCTCAATTTTAACCATCTTCCCTGTCCCTGCTGAAGAAAAGCAGGCCCAAACCATGATGCTGCCACCACCATGTTTGACAGTGGGGATGGTGTGTTGAGGGTGATGAGCTGTGTTGCTTTTACACCAAACATATCGTTTTGCATTGTGGGCAAAAAGTTAGATTTTGGTTTCATCTGACCAGAGCACCTTCTTCCACATGTTTGGTGTGTCTCCCAGGTGGCTTGTGGCAAACTTTAGACGAGACTTTTTATGGATATCTTTGAGAAATGGCTTTCTTCTTGCCACTTTTCCATAAAGGCCAGATTTGTGCAGTTTACGACTGATTGTTGTCCTATGGACAGACTCTCCCACCTCAGCTGTAGTTCTCTGCAGTTCAACCAGAGTGATCATGGGCCTCTTGGCTGCATCTCTGATCAGTCTTCTCCTTGTCTGAACTGAAAGTTTAGAGGGATGGCCAGGTCTTGGTAGAGTTGCAGTGCTCTGATACTCCCTCCATTTCAAAATGATCGCTTGCACAGTGCTCCTTGGGATGTTTAAAGCTTGGGAAATCTTTTTGTATCCAAATCCGGCTTTAAACTTCTCCATAACAGTATTACGAACCTGCCTGGTGTGTTCCTTTGTCTTCATGATGCTCTCTGCGCTTTCAACAGAACCCTGAGACTATCACAGAGCAGGTGCATTTATACAGAGACTTGATTACACACAGGTGGATTCTATTTATCACCATCAGTCATTTAGGACAACATCATTCAGAGATCCTCGCTCAACTTCTGGAGTGAGTTTGCTGCACTGAAAGTAAAGGGGTCGAATAATTTTGCACGCACCACTTTTCAGTTTTTTATTTGCTAAAAAAGTTTAAAAGATCCAATAGATTTCGTTCCACTTCACAATTGTTTCCCACTTGTTGGTGATTCTTCACAAAAAAATTAAAATTTTATATCTTTATGTTTGAAGCCTGAAATGTGGCAAAAGGTTGAAAAGTTCAAGGGGGCCGAATACTTTCGCAAGGCATTGTATATTGTGTGATATATAGCACTATTACAATTTGTATGCAAGACAGCTGCAGTAATACAGCTATATCTGTCATAATGCTTACTTATACAATCTAGTTGCATTCTAGAAAAATAATACCCAGTATTTAACCCCTGAGGAAGGACTCTTAAAAGGTCCGAAACACGTTGGGTGTTATCACATGGGAGCTAACCTGGAATTGGATATGGGTAACTCTTTGGATGCCATGCTTTTGTACTAAAGGTATTCATATGTCATACACTAATGTCTGATTAATGTTGTACAGGCATACCCCACTTTTAAGTACACAATGGGTTTTATTTACTAAAGCTGGAAAGTGCAAAATCAGGCTCACTTCTGCATAGAAACCAATGAGCTTCCAGGTTTTATTACCAAAGCTTAATTGAACAAGCTGGGGTTCAGAAGTTCATTTGTTTCTATGCAGAAGTGAGCCTGGTTTTGCACTTTCCAGCTTTAGTAAATAAACCCCATTGTGTACTTTAAAGTTGGGCAAGTCTGTATGTACATGTTTATTTTTCAGCATTTTATCTTTCAATGATATTGATGTCCAAAATAAAAATATATTTTTTACTCTACATTATGCGTCTGCCTTCCATGCAGGGCTTATTGTGTACTACATGCACTTAGCTTTGTATGATTTTCATTCTGGACCTTGGCAGACTTTTTTAATTACACCCCATCTCCCCTAATTTGTATTCCTATATAAAAAATTGGGGTAAATATTTATTTTTTAAATTCATTAAAGTGTATAACCGCTGTGCAAATACTGTTTAACGTAAAAACAATTGTAACACCCATCATTTTATTCTATAGGGCCTCTGCTAAAAAAAAAAAAAAAAAAAATTATATATATATATATATATATATATATATATATATATATATATATATATATATAGTTTGGGAGTTGTAAGTCATTTTCTAGCAACATTTTTTACATGTTTACATGTAGGAGTGAAGTGGCAAAATTGGCCCGGATACAAAGTGGGTAAAGATCACCTGCTCACTAACATTTGAAGGCTGGTTAAGTGAAAATTCCCCCTTTTTTCCTCAAAGATAACAAAAAACCATAGAACTCTAAGAAAACAATTAATTGCACAGTGGAAATGCACTACACATAAAGGAACTGTTTTACGATCCAAACCATTTGTAACTATGTTTAGCAAATCCTGTGATCCAAACACCACTGAGACAGCAAAGTCAACATATGCACCACCTTTTAGGCAGCAAGCACTATAGCCTGACCTTCCATCCTCTCTCCCAGCCTGCAACTGGACAACTGTCTGATACCACAAAATGTTCATGCTAGTTCAAGTTAAATAATATTACTGTTTAAATGAATGCATACCTGAATTAAATAGTGGTTTTATATTTGCCTGGAGTTTGGCTTTAACATGCACTTGTATACTTTATTTAGAAATACACTTTACTTTCAAATAACTTCAGGCACCTTTGACTTTAATCCCAAATCTAGAATTTCATCTGATTGTGGTGATATGTGGGTAGGGATTAACATTAAAAAATGATCTTCACATTCTCTTCTATTTTTTCCTGAGGCTGCAGTGTATGACTGACAGCTAAAAACATAATAGGGTAAGGCAGCAGCCATTATTTGCAGTACACATGGGGACTTCCCATGGCAAGAAGTAACATTTGAAAAAGCCAAATAAGGAGCACAAAATATGGATTAATTTATAATGAATACAAAAGTTCCCTCGCAAACTTTCATAAAAACCAGCAAAAAGAAAACAAAAACAAGTATTGCATACATTTACAATTCCTTTGTTGAAGTCACAATGCCACATCAATGCACCTCTGTGAGAATTGTGGTGCCTAACACAACACTTTTTGAGTTCCCAACTATGGGATATACAGCATATAGCAATGCATAAACAAAGTACAGGTTATATGTAAGTCACATACCAGTTGCCCAGCACCGCTCAAAAGCAGCCGAAGACCATCAATGTGTGTCTGTACCATATCCAGTAAAAGCAACAATGACCTCCTCTCGGATCAATTCAAATTGAAAAAGGGGGATGATGCACAGAATTTGGACAGGACAATACACAGAACTATACAAATGTTCCACAGTACACTTTCAGCATGACATATGCCTGTGAAGGGTCATGTGTATTGTTTTGATGCAGGAAATGCATTGAAGACCCAAAGGGAAATGATTGGGTGCAAAACATGAGTACACTAATGCACATAACAAAGTGTAATCCAACATACCCGCATAGGTGTGGATGCAAACGAGGAAACTTTAAAGTGAACATGTCCTTTACCCATGTAAGTTCAAGCTAGTGGGGACATGTTTTCTTTTTTTTACTCCACTGCTTTGTTGTACAGCTGAATGTGAGAAAAGGAACTCATGTGGACTTGGAATCGGCACAGGACTAAGGACTCTTTACCACCCAATATGACAATGCTGGGTCCATTAGAAACTAATCAACAAGCACTAGAACTGCCAAGCATACTGCAACATCTACCGAGTCTGTGCAGTACAGAAAATGGAAAGACAGCATTCATTTCTATCTCATAAAATAAACTAGATTGGCTAAGCAACTCACATGATTGTTTAACCAGTTCCCGACCGGCGCACACCGTTGTACGTCGGCAGAATGGCACGAACAGGCATATTGGCATACAGGTACGCCCATTTTTAAATGCCGCCCTGCCATCGCGTGCGCACCGCCGGCGCGCTCACGTGCCGGTCGGGACCCCCGTGGACTCGATTGCCGCGAGGATACCCGCGATCGTCTCACGGGGCGGCTGAACGGGGAGATGCATCTCCTCGTTCTGCCTAGCAACAAGTGATGCTGATCTCTGCTCCATGCTCTGCTCCGATCGGACCCCCTCCCGCTGGATACGGCGGTCCGTTTAGCTTCAGGAGCGATCCGGGATGAGGGGATGGCCGTTGGTTTCTGGCCATTCCCTCTCGAATGCTCCTGGCGAATGAGAAGCTTCCTTCCACTGTGTATTGTATACACAGGCAGGGAGGAAGTGATGTCATTCTCCTTGGTGGCGGTCTTTTTGACCGGACTACGAGGAGAAGACAGAAAGTAAGTGTGCACCAACACTACACTGACATGTAGGCACACACAGGCACACAACCCCCCCCCCCACCGATCGCCCCCAATCCCCCCCCCCCAGTCACAGTGTCACTGATTGCAGTGATCATTTATTTACTGATCACTGCATTCAGTGTCAGTTGTAAAAGTAAAAACTGTCAGGGTAGTTAGTGTTAGGTCCAGGGTAGCCCCCTACCACCCCCCAATAAAGGTTTAACCCCCCGATTGCCCCTAGAGTTAACCCTTTCACCCCCTTTTGCCAGTGTCACTAAGCGATAATTTTTCTGATCGCTGCATTAGTGTCACTAGGTAGCTAGTTTTTTTTTAGGTTCACCGCCAGCTTTTTATAGCGCTAGGTACCCCGATATACTACCCAATAATGGTTTTAACCCCCTGATTGCCCCTAGTTAACCCTTTCACCCCCTTTTGCTAGTGTCACTAAGCAATCGTTTTTCTGATCGCTGCATTAGTGTCGCTAGGTAGCTAGTTTTTTTTTAGGTTCACGCCAGGTTTTTATAGCGCTAGGTACCCCGATATACTACCCAATAATGGTTTTAACACCCTGATTGCCCCTAGTTAACCCTTTCACCCCCTTTTGCCAGTGTCACTAAGCGATCATTTCTCTGATCGCTGCATTAGTGTCACTAGTGTCGCTAGGTAGCTAGTTATTTTTTTAGGTTCACCGCCAGGTTTTTATAGCGCTAGGTACCCCGATATACTACCCAATAATGGTTTTAACCCCCTGATTGCCCCTAGTTAACCCTTTCACCAGCGATCACAGTATAAGTGTCACTGGTGATGCTGGTTAGTCAGTTAGTTATTTAGGTTCCCCGTCAGGTTTTTATATAGCGCCAGGGACCCCCATATACTACCTAATAAAAATTTGAACCCCGATTGCCCCTAGTTAACCCTTTCACCAGTGATCACCGTATAAGTGTTACGGGTGACTCTGGTTAGTTTGCTTTTTATAGCATCAGGGCACCCACCATTTATTACCCAATAAAGGTTTAACCCCCTGATCACCCGGCGGGTGATATCAATTAGGTTTTAGGGTCAGGGTCTGCGTCGCCCCAGGCAGGGCTAGGTTAGTGCCAGTACCGCTAACACCCACATGCAAAGCATAAACCTCCCGTAGTGGTATAGAATCTGAACAGATCAATATCTGCTCTGATCAGATCTATACTAGCATCCCCAGCAGTTTAGGGTTAAAAAAAAAACGCATTATTAGCGGGATCAGCCCAGATACCTGCTGGCACCTGCGTTTTGCCCCTCTGCCCAGCCCACCCAAGTGCAGTATCGATCGATCACTGTCACTTACAAAACACTAAAGACATAACTGCAGCGATCGCAGAGTCAGGCCTGATCCCTGCGATCGCTAACAGTTTTTTTTGGTAGCATTTTATATTTAAATCCGGAAGGCAGTGCTTGGTTTTCGGGGTCCCGTACGCGGCTAGGCTCCCAAAAAGTCCCCCACATGTGGTATCCCCGTACTCGGGAGAAGCAGCAGAATTAATTTTGGGGTGTAATTTGACTTATGCCCATAGCATGTGTGAGCAATATATCATTTAGTGACAACTTTGTGCAAAAAAAAGAAAAAATTGTACAATTCCTGCAACTTGTGGCAAAATATAAAATATTTCATGGACTCAACATGCCTCTCAGTAAATAGCTTGGGGTGTCTACTTTCCAAAATGGGGTCATTTGGGGGGGGGGGGGTTTTGTGCTATTTTGGCATTTTATGGCCTTCGAAACCGTGATAGGTAGTGAGGAGTGAAATCAAAAATTTGCACCCTTAGAAACCCTGAAGGCAGTGATTGGTTTTCGGGGTGCCGTACGCAGCTAGACTCCCAAAAAGTCCCACATATGTGGTATCCTCGTACTCAGGAGAAGCAGCAGAATATATTTTGGGGTGCAATTCCACATATAACTATGGCATGTGTAAAGAGTAGTGAGTGCACAGCTTGCATAACAGTGTAAATTTGCTGTCCCCTCAAAATAACTCAACACACAGCCATTACTGTCTAAACTGCTGGCAACAAAAGCGAGTACACCCCTCAGTGAAAATGTCCAAATTGGGCCTAAAGTTTCAATACTTTGTGTGGCCATCATTATTATTATTATGTCCAAATTGGGCCCAAATACCCCCTTTTCCCTCCCCAGTGTCATGTGAATCGTTAGTGTTACAAGGTCTCAGGTGTGAATGGGGAGCAGGTGTGTTAAATTTGCTGTTATGGCTCTCATTCTTTCATACTGGTCACTGGAAGTTCAACATGGCACCTCATGGCAAATAACTCTGAGGATCTGAAAAAAAAGAATTGTTGCTCTACATAAAGATGTCCTAGGCTATAAGAAGATTGCAAGACCCTGAATCTGAGCTGCCACATGGTGGCCAAGACCATACAGCGGTTTAACAGAACAGATTTCACTCAGAACAGGCCTCGCCATGGTCGACCAAAGAAGTTGACTGCATGTGCTCAGCGTCATATACAGAGGTTGTCTTTGGTAATTAGACATACAAGTGCTGCCAGCATTGCTGCAGAGGTTGAAGGGGTGGGGGGTCAGCCTGTCAGTGCTCAGACCATACGCCGCACACTGCATCAAATTGGTCTGCATGGCTGTCGTCCCAGAATGACCCTTCGGGAATTTTTGTACGAAATCGGCTGTCGAAAGTTGTGTACACACTACGAACATTGTATGAAAATTCCTTGGACTAAAATGTTAGCCTGATTTTCTTATGGTATGTACGAGTCTTTACACTGAATCTACTGATATTTTGACAATGCACTGAAAGTAACATCAGATTATACCTTTTTTTTTATCATGCCCTTGGTTTAATTAACCAGATTTATGACAGCTATACTTCAAAATAAGTGTCTACGTCACATCTTGCCTCTTTTCAGTAAGTATTGCACATTTTTATAATGCTTATACCAAGGACCAGTTGTACACATATACATGTACACATATATTAACCACTAGCCGCCTGCCCACTTTCATATGATGGCGGGACGAGGCATCTATTATGTGATTTCCTTCCACTAGGGGGCGTTCGCCCGCCGCATCACAGGGGACCCGATGCGCGGGCTGCGATGTCCGCCGGGTACCCGTGATTGCCCAGTAACTGAGCAGGACTGTGGATCTGTGTGTGTTAAACACACAGATCCACGTCCTGCCAGAGGAGAGGAGACCGATGGTGTGTCCCTTGTACATAGGGACATCGATCAATCACCTCCCCCAGTCAGTCCCCTCCCCCCTACAGTTAGAATCACTCCCAGGACACACATTTAACCCCTTCATCACCCCCTATTGTTAACCCCTTCCCTGCCAGTCACATTTACACAGTAACCGATACAACCATTGAATACAACCATTAAATGTCTAAACCGCTGGCAACAAGAGTGAGTACACCCCTAAATGAAAATTTACAAATTGGGCCTAAAGTGTCAATATTTTGTTGGCCACCATTATTTTCAGCACTGCCTTAACCCAAGACATTTTGGACAATATAATGCTCCCAACCTTGTGGGAACAGTTTGGGGATGGTTCCTTCCTGTTCCAACATGACTGCGCACCAGTGCACAAAGCAAGGTCCATAAGGACATGGATGGGCAAGTTTGGGGTGAAGGAACTTGACTGACCTGCACAGAGTTCTGACTTCAACATGATAGAACACTTTTGGGATGAATTAGAGCGGAAACTGCAAGCCAGACCTTCTCGTCCACATCAACGCCTGGCCTCACAAATGTGCTTCAGGAAGAATGGTCAAACATTCCCATAGACACACCCCTAAACCTTGTGGACTGTCTTCCCAGAAGAGTTGAAGCTGTTATAGCTGCAAAGGGTGGGCCAACTCAATATTAAACCCTAGGGCAGTGATGGCGAACCTTGGCACCCCAGATGTTTTGGAACTACATTTCCCATGATGCCCACCTACACTGCAGAGTGCATGAGCATCGTGGGAAATGTAGTTCCAAAACATCTGGGGTGCCAAGGTTTGCCATCACTGTCCTAGGGACTAAGATGGTGCTGCCGTTAAAGTTCAAAACTTTTGGCAACATAGTGTACACACACACACTGCATATTTGGCCTAATTTTTGCTAAAAAAAAAAAAACCAAAACTATAGGGGAGATGGCGACAAGCTGAAGTTGGAAGCTGAATGGTTACTATGCACAGCTGCACCAGGTTCTGTGTGGACCAGTTTTAGTAAATCTCCTCCCCTATCTTTTCTGAAAACAGATGTACTTTAAACTAAAATTACTAAAGTCATATTTTATGTTGCACTATATTTGCACAAATGTCTATTAAATCTACATTTTCGGTAACAAAACAGACCAGAATTCATTTTAGTGCACACAAACATAAATCTGTCTACCTTTTTTTTTTGTAAAATATAAAAAAGAGAAGATGATTTGTGAAGTAAATAAGTACCAAATATGTCTAGTCTCAAAATTGCACGCGCCAGCAAAAAGGCTCACAATTACGATACCCATAATTATACCTAAGCAACACTTAAAAACCTTTACGGCTCATCTATTTAGAGTTAACTTAAATTATGGCTTTGGAATTTTTCATCTCTCTCTGGAGCGTGGGATGTGTTGATCAAACAGCGATTATGTAAGCAGCTGCGTCCTAGGTGCACATTTATGGTTCATATATTTAGAGTTAACTTAACCACTTCAGCCCAGGAAGGATTTGCCCCCTTCCTGACGGGCCATTTTTTGCGATACTTTAATGGACAATTGCGTGGTTGTGTGACATTGTACCCAAACAAAATGTATGCCCTTTTCCTCCCACAAATAGAGCATTCTTTTGGAGATATTTGATCACCTCTGCGGTTTTTATTTTTTACGGTATAAACAAAAAGAATAGTGTAAATTTTAAAAAAAAAACACAATCTTTTGTACTTTTTGCTATAATAAATATCCAAATTCTTTTTTTATAAAAACAAATTATTTCCTCAGTTTAGGCCAATATGTACTCTTCTACATTTTTTTGGTAAAAAAAAAAAAATTAAAAAAATCGCAATAAGAGTATATTGATTGGTATGTGCAAAAGTTATAGTGTCTACAAATTAGGGGATAGATTTATGGCATTTTAATTATTATTATTATTTTTTACTAGTAATGGTGGCGATCTTTATCAGGACTGCAACATTGCGGCGGACAGAACGGACACGTTTGACACTATTTTGGGACCATTGACATTTATACAGTGATCAGAGCTAAAAATAGCCACTGATTACTGTATAAATGTCACTGGCATGGAAGGGGTTAACACTAGGGGACGATCAAGGGGTTAACTGTGTTCCCTATGTGTGTTCTAACTGTGGGGGGATGGGACTGTCATGGGAAGGAGACCGATCAGTGTTCATACTTAGCATGAACACACGGTCTGTCTGTTCTCCCCTGAAAGAACTGGGATTTGTGTGTTTACACACAGAGATCCCAGTTCTTGCTGTCATGAGCGATCGTGGGTCCCCATCGGTCCCATGCATTGGCTCCGGGGACAAGTGGTGGGCGCCTGCTATGACGTCTTAAAGGAGCAACATACAGCTACGGTAATTTGCGCAGCCGTGCCAACCTGCCACAGTATAACTGCGGTGGCTGGTCGGCTAGTGGATAAAGCAGTATTAAATCCAAAAGCACACATTTATTAGATTGCAGCTCAGCAATTCTTTGATGTGATGTCTGGATTCGTTTTATTTTTTAAGACATTTTGCCTTTATTTTCACTTGGTGATTTGACCAGTAAGTCTGCTGTTTTTCAACTTCAGACCAAGCTGTCCAGAGAAAATTGTAGGTAGAGGGTTGAGACAAACTATTTACCACCGATAAGAGTGCTTACAATGGTCATCTTTAGTTCATCTATGTAAAATATTTATCCCAAAAGAAAAAAAAAAAGTTTGATGCAATTGCTTATGAACGGTTAGCTGGAGTTTAGCTTTACATTTTAGTCAAATCCATCTAAATTAGCTAGTCTAGCACTCCCCTCCCTCCAGGCTAATATTGCTACTTTCTAAGGCTGGATTCACACCTATGCATTTTTAGTGCTTTTTGCATTTTGCAGATTTGCACTACAGAACGTGTTCCATAGGAAACCATGGTGAATGGACTGTAGTGCAAATCTGCAAAAAGCAAAAAGCACAAAAATGCCTAGGTGTGAATCCAGCCTAAAGCTGTCTCTGCTCATACATCCACAATGCAGAAACTCTCAAGCTGGCTACACATTTTTTCTGGTATAATTTTCCTTCAGATTTACCAAAACCATATGAGGTCAAACCTAAACACTTTCAATTTGTATGCAATCAGGCACGCTCTTGCACTACATATCTGAAGGTAAATCTAAAGAAAATTGAACAATAAAAATTGCATAATGTATAGCCAGCTTAAGACAGGAAGTGTGTTACTGGCCCGATCATCAGGTGAAATAAAGGAAAAAAAGTCTAAAACAAAAAACAAATGCAGCCCCACATGTAAGGTTTAGTAATACTTTACATTTTCAGAGGTTTATTAGCAGCTGTGTCCCAAGCACACAATATTTTTACATGCTTGTTATGGAAGGGGGGGAGATACCCCTTTGAAATGTTTGTTTTTAATTTAATAATAATTTTATAAATTGTAAAACTTTTTCTTTTACTGCAGAAGAGATCAAATTGCCTGACTTGATACTTAGACCCCCAATCTTTGGAATGGCTAAAAATTTGCCTAGGAATAATTACCTTGACCCCCACAATCATTAAAACCTTTTCAGAGTACCGATCGCTTTAAAATATACCCATATATTTTAAATATCAGAAAATTTTCACAGGGAGATAAAATGATCTGCTCCGGATAACACCAGCAGCAAGTGCCTTGAGCATTTAGCTATTGATAATCTACACAGGCAGTGCTTTAAGGATCAGATAACTGTGATTTCAACATGAAGGCTGCCAAGTGTATACTACAAATGAGGCGTGGTGAGTAGATAAATAAGAAATGTTTGTGCCAAGAAAGATAACAAAAAAAAAAAGAAAAAAGAAAAAAACAACAAGGTTAAGAAGAAGCTTGTTATTGTATCAACATCATACAAGGCATTGTAAATTCTCACAAGAAAGGAAATTATACTGTAGTAGCATGCCTCTAATTCCATCCATATTTAATAGCATACAATGCATGCATAAAGAAAACACAAATAATGCCTGACATAAAGGGATTCTCTTTCCTAACCACTGTAGCTCTTGCATCTATATACCCCTTAAAGCAGAGTTCCACCCAAAAGTGGAACTACTGCTTTAAGTACTTCTTACCCCGACATGCCACATTTGGGGGGGTACCTGGTTTAGACTGGTACCCAGCTCCCACTTCCGCACCGGCCCGCCCAGACAACTCCTCCTCTCACCTTAAGTGGCCCCTCCCTCCCTGCAATCTTCTGGGTAACGTCACAGGTCCCAGAAGATTACATGGCCATTCACGACAAGCAGTGCGACCCACGCATGCTCACCCACCTGTGAAGCCGCAAGCCCACCATAGTAATGCCAGCAACGCAAACAGGCATGGGAGAGAGGAGCGAAGGTTTGGGCGCCTGCATAGCTGGACCGTGAAACAGTGTGTGTGTGTTTATTATGGTTACTTTCACTCTGGGGCCGTGCCGCGTTAGCGGTAAAGTGACGCTCATTTTAGCTGCGCTTTACCTGTTTTAGTGACGCTTTTCGGCCGCTTTTAACACCCGCACCCAGCTGAAGGGTTAAAACCACCATGTTGTGGTGCTTCGGAAGCACCACATGCATTCCAATTGGCAGGGGTAGTTTAGGAGAGCTGTGTACAACGCTCCAAAACTGCCGCAAAGATGCTGCTTGCAGGACCTTTTGTAACATCCTGCAAGTGCAACGCTCAGTGTTTCACACTCTGGCTTTCACACTCGGATGGCATGGGAGGCAGTTTTAGGTGCTTTACAGGCGCTATTTTTATATAAATAAATGCCTGAAAAACGCCTTCAGTGTGAAAGTAGCCTAAAAGTCAGCAGCTACACTTTTAGTAGCTGCTGACTTTCAATAAACACAAAACCAGTTGATTTTGTGTCACAAGGGGTGGGTTCTCCAGGTGATGTCACTGAATGGCCATGCCTAATGGCTATATAGGAAATGGCAGACAGCAGAGCTGACACAACGAAGGGAGCCTTTTTTTTTTTTCTTAGTGGGTCAGCGGCGGCGGAGGAAGAAGATATCACTGGAACCAACAAGAACCACTTTGTGGGACTTTAAAGGGCATAATCAACTACATATAAATATATAAAAAAAATTATAAACTTTATTGTTACATATCAACAATCCCTTTAAGTATATTTGGCACACTCAAGATACATACTGAACAGGGTGTGTATAATTACTAACCTGTATATGTAACAGGATATTAGACATAAGACCGCATTATTTGTCAAGACTCTCCAGACAGCCTCCCAGATGAAGCACCAGTGCAGCTTATATACCATCTGAACTATTCTACTCTGAGCAATTACATTATTCAAGTAAGCTGTGCTATCTGCACTGCTAGTGGTCAGGAATGCTAGGGTTGCCCTACAAGGTATAACAACATTATGTTCTAATTGGGTTAGGACTGGGCTGTGTATGATAAATAAAAGAGGTCTAATAAAAAAAAAAAAAAAAAAAAGAGTAACATTTCCAAAAGATCTATATCCTATACTCCTGCCCCTGTCCGTCCATCAGATGTTGACTGAAACATGTTCTGGGACTGTATTAAGGTTATAAACCCAATTATAAGAAGTTATATAAAAAGCCTTTAAATTAGCAGGCCTCTGTTTTAATCTATCAAATAATACAGACAATAAAAACTGCAAGGTTATGTAAACAAAAATAATAAGATAATTATATCTGCTGTAAAATTAACTTAGCAGCTTTCCTTCTTCTGTTACAAGAGTAATAAAACAGTATTAAAATCAGTAGGTTGAACTTGATAGACTATTTTTTTCAACTGTATTTACTACGAGTAAGCATCGACGGCCTGATTATTACAACCTATGACCCAACAAGGCCCACTCTGCCCCCTACAGGAAAATAAATGAATGCTTTCTGAGGTTGGAAGCCATCTGTTGCACAAGCAAATGTCCTGTTAAAAAAAAAAATCTGTGAGCAGGTGTGCTCCACCAATTTTCTACGTTAAAAAGTTAAGCAATCATGGTCGCACAACAATCATGGCTGGTTCCTACAGTTCAACAACTTACTCAAAGATGGGCATATATCTCTGTGCTGGTCATTCTTATATCTTGTGTTAAAGAAATCAAATAAATTTCACACCGCGCTCTAAGTACTCAAATATACATACATAAGCAAATAATAGTGGTGAAAAATCATAGGTGAATTCATAAAACATATGTGCTGAAGCACTAATGACAAATGTCCATATAATTTCCAAAGAAAACTGAAATTCAAATTAAATGTCCGGGAACCACCACCAAAATCTTCTATTAATGTGAGTGATGCGAATCCTTGCAAACTGGGTGAGATAAGGTCTTCCACCACCACCAGGCAAACAATCTACTCACCAGAAGAAATTGACACCCATTACAGGTAGTCAGACTAAGTGCAGATACCAATAGGAGTGTAGAGGTCGACCGATATATCGGCCGATATTTGCCGTTTTTTAAATAATCGGCATCGGCCGATTGTGTTGATAAAAAGCTGATTCTACAGCAGGACTTTGAAATGACTTCTGTAAGAAGTCAGTGTGAGTTGCCTGAGTCGTCATAGCAACACTTTCCTCCTCTCTGGGCAGGCTGCCAAGAAAAGAACTAAATGATACAATGTTTACACTTCTGAATGAATGAAGTCATCTCTGTGTAGAAGTTCTCAGTTTAACCATTTAAAGACTAAATCTTTTCTGACACTTGTTGCTTACAAGTAAAAATCCTGTATTTTCTGCCAGAAAATCACTTAGACCCCCCAAAAATTATAGATATTTTTTTAGCAGAGATCCTAGGGAATAAAATAGCGGTTGTTGCAATATTTTATGTCACAAGGCATTTGCACAGAGGTCTTTCAAATGCATTTTTTTGGGAAAAAAATACACCATTTAAAAAATAAAAATAAAATAAAAACAGTAAAGTTAGCCCATTTTTTTTTTTTTTGTCCAAAAGTTTTGACTACCCGTTTTTATTTAATATATAGGTTTTTTTTTTTTTTAATCTAGATCATACATACAAGTAAACTGATTGGAGGTTTGTTTTGTTTAATAAATGTTTAAAGCGGGAGTCCGCCGGGACTCCACGTTTTTTTTTTTTTTTTAAAAGCCAGCAGCTACAAATACTGCAGCTGCTGACTTTTAAAATAGTGACACTTACCTGTCCAGCGCGCCCGCGATGCCGGCACCCGAAGCCGATCTCTAGATCGACACTCGAGTGCTGCTGCCGCCATCTTGGGTATGGGAATCAGGAAATGGAGCCTTTCGGCTTAATTGCCCGGTTCCCTACTGCCCATGCGCGAGCCGTGCTGCGCAATGAGGATGGTCCCCGCTGCCTCTGGGATCTGTGTGTTTCCCAGCAGGCAGCGGGCACTTGCGGAAGGGGGCGGGCACTTGCGGAAAGGGGCGTAATGTACGCCCCTTTCCGCAGAGAGCTAGCCCGGAAGTGGGTGCAGTTACCTGGATTATCCAGGTAACTGCACCCCCCTCCCCCCTGAAAGGTGCCAATTGTGGCGCCGGAGGGGGGGAGGAATCCGATGAGCGGAAGGTCCATTTTAGGGTGGACCTCCGCTTTAAGTGTAAGAAATTTTCTGTATCACTTATGAAGGCTGCTTTCACACTGGAGTGGGCAGGCGTTGATGGTAAAACGCAAGTTTTAGCGGCTCTTGACCATCATTTTAGCGGTGCTATTTGGCTGCTAGTGGGGCACATATAACCCAGCTAGCAGCCAAGGAAGAGGTTAAATGCGCCCATGAAGCACCGCTGCCAAATCGCATTGCATGCGCTTCGGCAGTGGTGCCCATTCATATCAATGGGCAGGAGTGGTGGAGGAGCGGTATACACCACTCCAAACGTGCTGCTTGCAGGACTTTTTTTTTTTTAAGATCCTGCCAGCGCATCGCCTCAGTGTGAAAGCACTCTGTCTTTCACACAGACTGCAGGGGAGCCATTTTGCAGGCACTTTACAGGCGCTATTTTTAGCCCAAAAGCGCCTTAAAAAACGCCCCAGTGGGAAAGGTGTGTTAGATCAAGGGGGATTAAAAATAAATAAATAAAATAAAATCGGCCTAACATATCGGCCCAAAAAAATCGGCATCATATATCGGCTATCGGCCGCCATGATTTCTAAATATCGGCCAGAGAAAAACCCATATCGGTCGACCTCTATAGGAGTGTGCCTTCTGAAGGGAGAGACCGATCCAGGGCCCAGCATACTCACATGATTGATCATGTATTGAGAGATAACAAGAAGGAGCTCTTCATTGTGTATTATAAAAAAAACCTTTATAATAAAGGGGTTCTATCGTGGTATGAAATGTATTTGATTTCTTTAACACATCATTAGACCCTTGGTCGCACTACCAGCTGCTCCTTAAAAAAGTTATTTAGCACAATTTATATTTATTCACATTTATTGTTCTAAAGGGTTCGCGGCTTATAGGTATTTGCTATTTTTTTTCACATTCTTATATCTTGGTATGGTTCTAAAATCTAAAAATGTAAATAAAAAATGTATTATGCTTTCTTGCTCTGTACAATATTGCACAGGGGCAGTCCATTGCTTCACCTTTGGCAGTCCCCCAGCGCTCTCTTCTTCTTCCTGAGGGAGCCCCCATAGGAAGCCTGTGCAAGTGTGCTCCCAAGCTAAGCTGTGTGCATCCATAGACAACACAGCATGCCTTGGCCACGCCCCCGCATTGACTGACAGCAGCAGGAGCCTATGATTCTCACTGTTCACAGTCTCCAGTGATACTAGGCTAACACTTCTGCAGATGGGAGAGCGCTGGATCGAGAGAGGAGTCAGGTATTGGGGGGGGGGGGGGGGGGGGGGCGCTATATTTAGTATTTTTTTATCTTAATGCAGGGAATGCACTAAAGTAAAAAAAAAAAATAGAATTTAGAACGACTTAAAGTTAGTAGACAATGTAAAAAAATATCTGCCCTGTAAAAAATAACCGAAGGATTTAAACATAAATTTGTTACAGCTTCCTGGTATTCTTACTCCTGAAAAACTGAACATTTTAGGTTGGGTTCACCCTATTGCGAATTGGAATGCAGGCAAATCCGCATCCTCCAATTCGCAATAGTGTGAACCCAGCCTAAAATGTTCCGTTTTTCAGGAGTAAGCATGTCAGGAGATTGTAACCGGCTCTCAATGGTGCTGATTCACACATCTCCAGAGCATCTCCGGAGCTAATTGCACAGGAATCCTGTGCACCTTTTGGTCCATTTCAGGTCCGAATTCAGCCAACAATTCGGACTGAAATCAGACCTGAAACAGTGAACAAGGGAGGCACCAGACCCCTGCTGTGAGCCGCTCCGTACTACAGTGTGAACCCAACCTTAAGCCTCGTACATACGATCGGATTTTCGGCAGAGAATTGTGTGATGACAGACTGTTTGCCAAAAATACAACCATTAGTATTGCCTTCAGACAATTGTTGTCCAACTTTCCGCCAACATATGTTGGATGGCAGGCTAGTAAATTTTTGGCGGGCAACGGTCTGTTGTCAGATTTTCGTATCATGTGTACACAAGTCCATCACACAAAAATCCAAAGTACAAACACGCATACTCAGAATAAATGCTTACCAAACACATTAGCAGAAATTGCCCAAAGGGTGGCACTCAAAAGCTGAAATTCTACGTAATACGTCACTACACTTGTGTTTGTTGGGCGACAATTACATACCGTTTGTATGCAAGACAAGTTTCCAGCACATGCCCTTCGGACAAAAGTCTGGCGCTCTACTGGCCAACAATCCGATCGTGTGTAAGAGGCTTAAGAATCTTTCTTATAGTGAATTAGTCAGTACCTTAGTAGAAGCTGGCCAAATAAGGTCCACAAATTCCCACACAGATTCTGGACAGATGAAGCCTTTGGATGTGATGACATTTGGCAATTCCTGTACAAAACACATGAAAAAATGTAAAAGCTAGTCAAGGTAATATACAAACAGAATTAATATGGATGTTTTGGATTTTTGCCATTTCCAAACGGCCGCAGCCAGTGAACCCGGGAAGGAAACTGAGTGAAGATGGAAGCCCTGTCAGTGGTGACAGCTCGTCGTGATTTCGTTCTAAGGTAAGTATTTCATAATGTGCAGGAGGATTTTTTTTTTTTTAGGAAAGTTTACAACTGCTTTAATACTAGTTGCATTTAAAATACATGTATCCATTTGTATTTAATACATACGTAATGGCATTCATTTGTGTTTCGGCCTGGGGTACAGCCTTAGAGAAGAAGTAAACCCTCATGGGTTTTTCTTCCTTTCTTCTTCCCTGCAAAGTAAAGACATAATGTGCTAGTATGCATTGCATACTAGCACATTATGTGACACTTATCTGCAAACGAAGCACGCACCTTTATGCTGGAGGCCGCATCCATCTTTGCCCTTCTTCCTTCTGGGGCTGTGTGACTGACCGAAGCCGCGTGACATCACTCCCACACATTCGCGCCGGAGCCGCCGGTCACAGCACACACTGCTGAAGAAACAGCACAGGCGGATATTCCTTAAGAGCGCATGTGCCGATGACATCATTGGCGCAGTATACAGTAAATATCTCCTGAACGGCGCGCGTTTTAGAAGATATTTACAGTACCTATAGGTAAGCCTTATTTTGGCTGGAGTGGATTGGGCTTACTGAAATTTCACAGTGTAAGGCCGCGTACACACGGGCGGACTGTTCGCCCAACCTTGTCAGCTGAACAGTGTTTGGGCGGACAGTCCGCTCGTGTGTGGGCTTTCAGCGGACAGTTTCAGCGGACAGTTGGACGGACAAAGTCTTTCGGAAATTCCGAAAAACTGTCCGCTGAAACTGTGTTTGAGCGAACAGTCCGCCCGTGTGTGGGCCTGTCCGCTGTACTTTCGAAATGAGCGGACTGTTCCCGCTCGGAAAGTCCGCCCATTTCGAGCGCGTGTACAGGTAGGCGGGGCCCGCGAAGGAGACGTCGCGGGCTCCGCCGCCTGGAATGGGCTTAAAGGGGAACCCCAACGCCGAAAAAAATCGGCGTGGGGGTTCCCCCCAAGTCCACACCAGACCCTTGTCCGAGCACGCTACCCGGCCGGCCAGGAAAGGGGGGCGAGCGAGCGCGCCCCCCCTCCTGAGCCGTACCAGGCCGCGTGCCCTCAACATGGGGGGGTGCCTTGGGGAAGGGGGGGCCGCGCGGCCCCCCCACCTCAAAGCACCTTGTCCCCATGTTGATGAGGACAAGGGCCTCTTCCCGACAACCCTGGCCGTTGGTTGTCGGGGTCTGCGGGCGGGGGGCTTATCGGAATCCGGGAGCCCCCTTTAAGAAGGGGGCCCCCGGATACCGGCCCCCCACCCTATGTGAATGAGTATGGGGTACAATGTACCCCTACCCATTCACCTGTGAAATAAAGTACAAATAAAAACACAACACAGGGGGAAAAAATATTTTATTGCACAGCCGGGGGTCTTCCGTCTTCGGGGGTCTTCTCGCCGGACTCCTCCGCTATGTGTGTGTAGCTCTTTTGCCAGCGGAGGAGTCCGGCTTTCTTCCTCCCCGCCGCCGGCCTCTTCTCCCGACTTCGGGGGTCTTGTCCCCCTCTTCGGTTCTTCTGCCGGGCCACCGCGCCTGGTCCGGTGGCCCGGTCTTCTGTCGCCGTCTTCCGTTCTTCTGTCGCCGCCTTCGGTTCTTCTGCCGGGCCACCGCGCCTTCTTGTAGCTCTTTTACAGGCGGTGGCCCGGTCTTCTGTCGCCGTCGCCGCCTTCCGTTCGTGTTCTTCTTCTTGTTCTTCTTGTTCTTCTCCTGGAGATGTTGACTCGACGAGCTCTCCGGCCGGAATGCCGGGGACGCGCTGTGCGGTCACTTATATAGTGACAATGGGGCGGTGTCACATGGTATATGTCACATGGGTTGGTCACATGGGTTGATGTCACATGGGGACTATGACATCGTAAGGGGGCGGGGTCACCATGTGACATCAACCCATGTGACATATACCATGTGACACCGCCCCATTGTCACTATATAAGTCACAGCGCAGGGCGGCTCTGGCATTCCGGCCGGAGGGAGCGACGTGTCAACATCGCCTGGAGAAGAACAAGAAGAACAAGAAGAAGAACACGAACGGAAGGCGGCGACGGCGACAGAAGACCGGGCCACCGCCTGTAAAAGAGCTACAAGAAGGCGCGGTGGCCCGGCAGAAGAACCGAAGGCGGCGACAGAAGAACGGAAGACGGCGACAGAAGACCGGGCCACCGGACCAGGCGCGGTGGCCCGGCAGAAGAACCGAAGAGGGGGACAAGACCCCCGAAGTCGGGAGAAGAGGCCGGCGGCGGGGAGGAAGAAAGCCGGACTCCTCCGCTGGCAAAAGAGCTACACACACATAGCGGAGGAGTCCGGCGAGAAGACCCCCGAAGACGGAAGACCCCCGGAGCTGTGCAATAAAATATTTTTTCCCTGTGTTGTGTTTTTTTTTGTACTTTATTTCACAGGTGAATGGGTAGGGGTACATTGTACCCCATACTCATTCACATAGGGTGGGGGGCCGGTATCCGGGGGCCCCCTTCTTAAAGGGGGCTCCCGGATTCCGATAAGCCCCCCGCCCGCAGACCCCGACAACCAACGGCCAGGGTTGTCGGGAAGAGGCCCTTGTCCTCATCAACATGGGGACAAGGTGCTTTGGGGTGGGGGGGCCGCGCGGCCCCCCCCTTCCCCAAGGCACCCCCCCATGTTGAGGGCACGCGGCCTGGTACGGCTCAGGAGGGGGGGCGCGCTCGCTCGCCCCCCTTTCCTGGCCGGCCGGGTAGCGTGCTCGGACAAGGGTCTGGTGTGGACTTGGGGGGAACCCCCACGCCGATTTTTTTCGGCGTTGGGGTTCCCCTTTAAGCCCATTCCAGGCGGCGGAGCCCGCGACGTCTCCTTCGCGGGCCCCGCCTACCTGTACACGCGCTCGAAATGGGCGGACTTGCCTCCGCCTTACGTGGGCGAGTCCGTTCATTTCAAAAGTTGAGCGAACTGTTTGCCCAACCTTGTTCGTCAAACAGTCCGCTCGTGTGTGGGCAAGTCCGCTCATGCAAATTTTGAGCGGACTGTTTGACAAACTGTTTGCCGAACAAGGTTGGGCGAACAGTCCGCGCGTGTGTACGCGGCCTAACAGTTGGCAGACTGCATTTACACTGCACAAACATAATGTGGCATAACATGCTCTTTTTACACTCATAGTTTACAGCAAATGCAATAGGCACTTCGAAGAACTAGTTAGAATCTCCAACAATACTGATACGGCAATATTGATTCTACAAATATTTCAGTGACCATATAAAAGCAACAGACTGCAGTTAGTGTATTCATAAAGGTCACAGAACTTCAAAGGGAATCCAAACATTCTTAACAATTTATTGCAGGATATAAGGCAATCTTGACAATACCCTACTTAAAACTCAAATAAAATAATATGAATAAGTATGAAGTGTACAGAATAATTGCGATATGGATTTACTGAAAAATAGGATTTTTGTACTCACCGTAAAATCCCTTTCTCTGAAGTTCATTGACGGACACATTTTCATCTTGACCTTAAGGTTATATTGTCCATTTAGGAGAGGACTAGGCAGAAAGTGTTAAAAACAGGAACACTTGCACAGTAGCACCCAGGGGTCAGTCCTACTGGCTATAACTAAGGCTCTAGAGAGGGGTGATATAACCCTAAGGTCAAGATGAAGATGCTGTTTCCGTCAATGAACGAAAGAGAAATACACTCTAGTTTCAGTTCACATTATTAAGGAAAGCTAACCTGCAGTCTTCATAAACAGCATTGACTCACATTGCAGTATGATGTTAATACTGATACGGTTATACAAACTGTCATGAGCACTTCAAGAAAGGGGTGCATTATTAAGTCTAAATTACCAATATCTACATGGATAGGAAGCACCACATAATGACATTTAACTGAGCTATTGTAATTTGAATTGTTTGTTAAGAAGTGATGTGTTATGAAATAATTTACTCTAACAGATCTTTGAGTTTTTTATAGTCAATTGAAGTTCACTATTATAACAGTAAGTAAGTACAAGTGATTTATAGCCTACAGTAATATGTTTGACAAGAGGAATATATTAAAACTTAATTAAAGGAATAAACTAGCACAGATGGAAAACATAAAAATGTATTGCTTTTTATTATCTGAAATCCACTGGATAAATTCTAAGACAATGTATTGTAAAATATGTTTGGGTCTAAACAACTAGCTGTCATATCTTAAGAGGCACACAACAGTGGACACAGCAACAGTGTATTTAATGAAAGGCTCACCTGGCAAAGGTGGGTACTGTAACCAGACACTTGATCGGCTGTAACTTTGAACTGCTTTATCGAAAACATTTGGATGAATCCTTTCCAGATAGCTAGAGATATCCCTTGAGGTTCCACATTCAAATCATCTCTGGAAATAGAAAAATCATCTCTGGAAATAGAAAAATTATCATTTATTGACATGCATTAAAAGGGGGATTCATTCCAGAGCTAAAACGATAATTCTGGTCTGGTCGCACCTGGAGTATGCTGTCCAGTTCTGGGAACCAGTTCTCAGGAAAGATGTACTGGAAATGGAGCGAGTACAAAGAAGGGAAACAAAGCTAATAAAGGGTCTGGAGGATATTAGTTATGAGGAAAGGTTACAAGCACTGAACTTATTCTCTCTGGAGAAGAGACGCTTGAGAAGGGATATGATTTCAATATACAAATACCATACTGGTGGCCCCACAATAGGGATAAAACTTTTTTCTGGAAGGGAGTTTAACGAGACTCATGGCCACTCATTAAAATTAGAAGAAAAGAGGTTTAACCTTAAATTACGTAAAGGGTTCTTTACTGTAAGAGTGACAAGGATGTGGAATTCCATTCAACAGGCGGCGGTCTCAGCGGGGAGCATCGTTAGTTTCAAGAAACTATTAGATGAGCACCTGAACGACCACAGCATACAGGGATACACAATGTAATACCGACATATAATCACACACATAGGTTGGACTTGATGGACTTGTGTATTTTTTTGACCTCACCTACTATGTAACTATATTAGGTAGACCTTCTAATCGTATAACAACTAGCTGTATGTTACAAGTAGTTATGATGTAATCAATGTACATATCATAATACTACAGTTGGTGATGCACCTGAATAAATGCATAAACATTGTCTATTATGCAGAGGCATATACAGTTTATCATGAATCATGATTGCCTAATGAAAGCTGAACTTTTGTTGCCAGCGGTTTAGACATTAATGGCTGTGTGTTGAGTTATTTTAAGGGGACAGCAAATTTACACTGTTATACAAGCTGTACACTCACTACTTTACATTGTAGCAAAGTGTCATTTCTTCAGCGTTGTCACAAGAAAAGATAATAAAATATTTACAAAAATGTAAGGGGTGTACTCACTTTTGTGAGATACTATATATATATATATTCAACAGACCAAGTAGTGAGCACTCAATGGTACTTGAAACAGGTAAAATAATTTACAAAAATGTGAGGGGTGTACTCACTTTTGTGAGATACTGTATATATATATATATATATATATACAGTGGTGTGAAAAAGTGTTTGCCCCCTTCCTCATTTCCTGTTCCTTTGCATGTTTGTCACACTTAAGTGTTTAGGAACATCAAACCAAATTAAACAATAGTCAAGGACAACACAAGTAAACACAAAATGCAATTTGTAAATGAAGGTGTTTATTATTAAAGGTGAAAAAAAATCCAAACCATCAGGGCCCTGTGTGAAAAAGTGATTGCCCCTAAACCTAATAACTGGTTGGGCCACCCTTAGCAGCAACAACTGCAACCAAGCGTTTGCGATAACGTGCAATGAGGCTTTTACAGCGTCCTGGAGGAATTTTGGCCCACTCATCTTTGCAGAATTGTCCTAATTCAGTTACATTAGAGGGTTTTCGAGCATGATCGGCCTTTTTAAGGTCATACCACAACATCTCAATAGGATTCAGGTCAGGACTTTGGCTAGGCCACTCCAAAGTCTTCATTTTGTTTTTCTTCAGCCATTCGGTGGTGGACATGCTGGTGTGTTTAGGATCATTGTCCTGCTGCAGAACCCAAGTTCGTTTCAGCTTGAGTACACGAACAGATGGTCGGACATTCTCCTTCAGGATCTCTTGGTAGACAGCAGAATTCATAGTTCCTTTTATCACGGCAAGTCTTCCAGGTCCTGAAGCAGCAAAACAGCCCCAGACCATCACACTACCACCACCATATTTTACTGTTGGTATAATGTTCTTTTTCTGAAATGCAGTGTTCCTTCTACGCCAGATATACTTGGACACACACCTTCCAAAGAGTTCCACTTTTGTCTCATCGGTCCACAGAATGTTGTCCCAAAAGTCTTGGGGATCATCAAGATGTGTTGTGGAGAAATTGAGACGAGCTTTGATGTTCTTTTTGCTCAGCAGTGGTTTTCTCCTTGGAACTCTGCCATGCAGGCCATTTTTGCCCAGTCTTTTCCTGATGGTGGAGGCATGAACGCTGACCTTAACTGAGGCAAGTGAGGCCTGCAGTTCCTTGGACGTTGTTGTGGGGTCTTTTGTGACCTCTTGGATGAGTCGTCGCTGCGCTCTTGGGGTAATTTTGGGCGGCCGGCCACTCCTGGGAAGGTTCACCACTGTTCCATGTCTTCGCCATTTGTGGATAATGGCTCTCACTGTGGTTCGCTGGATTCCCAAAGCTTTGGAAATGGCTTTATAACCCTTTCCAGACTGATAGATCTCAATTACTTTCTTTCTCAATTGTTCCTGAATTTCTTTGGGTCTCGGCATGTTGTGTAGCTTTTAAGGATCTTCTGGTGGACCTTACTGTGTCAAGCAGCTCCTATTTAAGTGATGCCTTGATTGTGAACAGGTGTGGCAATAATCAGGCCTGGGTGTGGCTAGAGAAATTGAACTCAGGTGTGGACAACCACAGTTATAGTATGTTTTAACAAGGGGGGCAATTACTTTTTCACACAGGGCCATGATGGTTTGGATTTTTTTTCACCTTTAATCATAAACACCTTCATTTACAAATTGCATTTTGTGTTTACTTGTGTTGTCCTTGACTATTGTTTAAATTGGTTTGATGTTCCGAAACACTTAAGTGTGACAAACATGCAAAGGAACAGGAAATGAGGAAGGGGGCAAACACTTTTTCACACCACTGTATATATATATATATATATTCAACAGACCATGTAGTGAGCACTCAATGGTACTTGAAACAGGTAAAGAATCAAAATGTCTTTTTCTTTCTGAGAAAGGTGGGCTGCTCCCCACTGAAACGCTGCTGCTATGAAAGAATTTCTGAAACTAAGGCCGCGTACACACGCGGGGACTGTTCGGCCAACTTTGTCCGCTGAACAGTGTTTCGGCGGACAGTCCGCCCGTGTGTGGGCTTTCAGCGGACAGTTTCAGCGAACAGTCCGCTGAACAAGGTTTTTCGGAAATTCCCAAAAACTGTCCGCTAAAACTTTGTTTCAGCGAACAGTCCCCTCGTGTGTAGGCTTGTTCGTCAAACTAAGTTCCGCGCATGCTCAGAAAGGATTTACACGCCGAAAGTTATAATGCAGTGTATAGGACGTCGTATTTTTCGTCCCATCGTACGTGCCGTTCACGTCATCGCGCACGGTTTCAGCAAACTGTTCGTTCGTCGTGTGTGGCCATGTCCGTCCATGCTAATTTTGAGCGAACTGTTTGCTGAAACTGTTTGACGGACAAAGTTGGGCGAACAGTCCCCGCGTGTGTACGCGGCCTTAATCCACCTGTCTCAAGCTCAGTGCTACTTGATTTACTTATATATATATATATCTCACATCTGTGCGTTTAACTGTTTCCCTGGAGTTATGCCTTTGGAAAAAAAATGATGGATCTACATAGAAATATTCAGGTAAATCAGCAATTGTCCTGATTAGATTATCTACAGTATTTGTTGCATGATAACAGCATGTTTACCACAACTGTTAAACAATCTTGCTATGGTGGAAGTGGAAAAACAAATCAGATAACCACTGTACTTTGAAGATTTGACCAAGATGTAAAGTGCTATCAGGTAATCTTTAGAGGTTTAATCATTAGGAATGAATTGCTAGATTGTGTAATGTATGTAAAGCCTATATGCTATCACTGTTTATACTGCTTACACGTCTTTAAACTCCCTGTTAAAAAACAATTATCATCATTGTGAATACCCAACTCTTTCATGGTCTTGTTGATATTTTCTGTGTGAGAAGAAAAGTTTCCTGTACTATTGGTTTCCTTCTCTTTATCTTGATGCTTCCATGATGTCCACTGATTTATGTCTTCTTGATCTGAAGGTCTGATTTTTCCTATGGAACAGTGAGTTACAAACTTAGCATACAAATCAATAACCTAAGCACCTTTTCAAGTATTGTTACAAAATGAGTGCAACGCAATCACTATGCATTACTCATGTGTATGTACAATATCAATGTGACTACACTTTAATTGTCCATAATATTTGGTTCAATAAAGTCCCGAAAGAATAACTTGTATCATCTTTATATAAATGTGCGTATCACCGATAATAATCATGCTTGTGCCCAATAAACAATAATGTTCACCACAAGTGCTGTGCTCCTCCACCTTTCAAATTATCTGATTATCAGATACAAATGACTTACTTCACAGTAAGATTAAAGAGAGCCTTGCCCTTTAAGCAGGGTCACTACTTCTTATGTCACCAACAGGGATAATCTCCTCAACTCCACTTTACACCGATTTCTTCTTCACCATCAGTATTATTCATTAGTTTCATAGATTTCAGCTCAGAGAATAGAAAACAACTCTTGTTGCACAATAGGTCATAAAAATGAGTCTTCATTTATTTAAAAAGCAATATATCCACTCGCAAGATAAGTGCAACCCAGTAAACATAGAATCAACACTTCTTTAATACATAAAATTGCCCCCTTAGGAGATTTATTAGCATCAATACATGTAATGGAAAATCTTGACTTATGATCCGATTGTGAATGCTGAGGCCATATGGCCACTTTTTTGATGTGTTGCGTCACTAGACTGCGACTTTATCAAAGGTATTCACTAGACTGCGACTTTATCAAAGGTATATGGGTCACACAAAAACAAAGCAGACTGCCATATGTTGGACTGACAAACAGGGGGGTGAACAGCTGTTCATCCATTCTACTGACAAGCATGTCCACTGGAAAATAAACACTGAATGCTTTCATCTTACAGCAGAATATGTGGAACCAGTTTCGCTCCCCTTTATAACGCATCTGATCAACGTCCCAACCATCAGCACACTGCTGAAATCAAACTGTGGGAGGACTAGAGCATAATCATTCCAATATTATAACGGTTCCGTGTACTAGTAATTTACACCCTGGTAATTTTTTTGCAGAGTTGTCACCTTAATAATAATTGTGTAAGTTTTGCTGCAAAAAGCATCTTTTTGTATAAATGCTAAGGGTGAGAACAATATGGATTAATGCATGACTCCCATTTATTAAATATTTTAAATACAATGAACAAACATGGGTAGCAAATCCAAGCATCATTAGTTACATCCTATAAGAAATGTCTAAATACATTTATATTATGATAGTCTTTGGCTTCCAAATATGTATATGCTTGCTGTAGTTATTAAAAGTCTTAGCAATAACTTGACTAATTTATAAATTTGAGAAATAAAATTTATTATCTATCAGCTTACCCATGCAGATGCAACAGTTTACATCCAGCAGATGACTCTTGTGTTGGGAAGTGGTGTCAATATTTTCTTGGGGAATGACCTCTTGAGGTATTTTTACCAAAGATGTATCCTATGAAGATATTTATGTCATACTTAAAGAGGAACTGCAGCTTGCTCACATAATTTGTAATAAATACATCTTTGCCATTCCGAAGCTTCCCTCCAACCACTTTGCATATTATTTTATATATACTGCAATTCTTTACTTGCTAAATATGCTGCAGAAATCCCCCCCCCCCCCCCACCTGAGTCTGGCTGCATCCATGTTAACTGTGGACAGTTGAAGCTGCTGCCTGTTCACTTCCTGGATTTACACAGACACAGAGGCACAACTCCAGCTCTGCAGCTCTCACTGGCCCTCTTAGGACTCACCCCCCCCTCCCTTCCTGGCAAATAGGGATGAGCCCGATGTTCGCAAACAATTTGGGGTGTTCGCAGCAAATTCGAAAGCCTTGGAACATCCTTTAAAAGTCTATAGGAGAAATCAAAAGTGCTAATTTTAACCTCTTCGCGCCCGCCCTATAGCCGAATGACGGCCGTAGAGCAGGCGCTTTCGTCCGGGAGGCCGTCCCTTGACGTCCTAATGTTTACTTCCACAATGCGCGCGCCGCGGGTGCGCATCGGGGAAGTTCTGTGTTTGCCGTGTCCCCCGGAGACAGGCAAACACAGATCGCTGTAAACGGACAATCACAGTGGCCGTTTATAGCACGATCGGCGTGTCCAATGGGAGATGCTCTCATATGTAAACATATGAGATCATCTCTCAGCGCAGCTCTCCCTCCTCACACAGACAGCGTGTGAGAGGGAAGAGATGAACGGCTACAGCGGCCGTAAGTGTAAAAAATAAAAAGTTAAAAAAAGTGCCATCCTCCCCCAGTGCCATCCTGCCCCAGTGCCATCCTGCCCCAGTGCCATCTGCCCCAGTGCCATCCACCCCAGTGCCACCTGCCCCCAGTGCCACCTGTTAGTGCTATCTGTCCCCAGTGCTACCTGTTGTCAGTGCCATTTGTCCCCAGTTCCATCTGTCCTCAGTGCCACGTATAAGTGCCATCTGTCATCAGTGCCACATAGTGCCATCTGTCATCAGTGCCACATATTAGTGCCATCTGTCATCGGTGCCACGTATCAATGCCATTTGTCATCAGTGCCACCTGTCAGTGTCACGTGCCATCTGTTAGTGTCACATGTCATTAATGCCACTTATCAGTGCCATCTGTCATCAGTGTCACGCGTCATCGGTGCAACGTATTAGTGCCATCTGTCATCGGTGGCACGTATTAGTGCCACATATTAGTGCCATCTGTCATCAGTGCCACGTATTAGTGCCACGTGTCATCAGTGCCACGTATAAGTGCCATCTGTCATCAGTGCCACATATTAGTGCCATCTGTCATCAGTGCCACGTGTCATCAGTGCCACGTATAAGTGTCATCATTGCCACGTATCAGTGCCATCTGTCATCAGTGTCACGTGTCATTGTCCTGGTGCTCCAGGGCCTTCAAAAGTGTAATAAGTAGTCAACAAGTTAGATGTGTAATTTATGCTCCTAGAACACCTGATGGCGCTCCCTGCCTCTCTATGTGGCCAGGCTGTGAAAAAGTCCCACACTTTGGGTATTGTAATACTCAGGAGGAGTAGCAGAATTTTTTTGGGGGTGTCATTTGTGGTATACACATGCCATGTGAGAGAAATAACCTATTACAATGACAATTTTGTGGGGAAAAAAATTAAAAATCTTAATTTTGCAAAGAATTGTGGGAAAAAAATGACAACATCAAAAAGCTTACCATGCCTCTTACTAAATACCTTGGAATGTCTACTTTCCAAAAAGGGGTCATTTGGGGGGTATTTGTACTTTCCTGACTTGTTTGGGTCACAAGAAGCGAGAAAGGCCACCAGTACATCAGATGTGATCAATTTTGTGCGATTCGAACCACAGCTTGTAGACTCTCTAACTTTCACAAAGACCAAATAATATCCACTAATTTGGGTTATTTTTACCAAAGATATGTAGCAGTATAAATTGTGGCCAAAATGTATGAAGAAAAATTAATAATTTGCATAATTCTGTCACAGAAACAAAGAAATATGCGTTTTATTTCAAAATTTTCGGTCTTTTTTCATTTATAGCGCAAAAAATAAAAACCCCAGAGGTGATCAAATACCACCAAAAGAAAACTCTATTTGTGGGAAAAAAAGGACAAAAAATTGATTTGGGTACAGTGTTGCATGACTGAGTAATTGTCATTCAAAGTGTGAGAGCACCGAAAGCTGAAAATTGGTCTGGACAGGAAGGGTGTTTAAGTGCCCAGTAAGCAAGTGGTTAAAGGCTTATATGCATGGTATTGTCATAAAAAGTGTTTAGGGACCTGGGTCCTGCCCCAGGGGACATGTATCAATGCAAAAAGAAGTTTTAAAAACGGCTGTTTTTTCAGGAGCAATGATTTTAATAATGTTTAAAGTGAAACAATAAAAGTGAAATATTAGTCTATAGTATGTCTGTAAAGTGGCACATTTTTCCTGTGTTTAGAGCAGTCCCAGCACAAAATAACATTTCTAAAGGAAAAAAAGTCATTTAAAACTACTCGCAGCTATAATGAATTGTCGGGTCTCTGCAATACAGATAAAAGTCATTGAATAAAAAGTCATAAGATCCCCCCAAAAATCCATACCAGGCTGTTTGGGTCTGGTATGAATATTAAGGGAAACCCTGTGCCAATTTTTTTTTTTTTAAATGGCATAGGGGGGTCCCCATCAAAATCCATACCAGACCCTTCAGGTTTGGTATAGATTTTAAGGGGAACCCGCGCCAAAATTAAAAACTATGCAACGCAACCTGACAGGCCACAAGAAAAGAGGGGGGGGCGAGAGTGCGCCCCCCCCCGAACCGTACCAGGCCACATGCCATCAACATGGGGAGGGTGCTTTGGGGTCTCATCCCCACATTCCTTGCCCGGTGGTTGTGGGGGCTTATCAGAATCTGGAAGCCCCCTTTAACAAGGGGACCCCCAGATCCCGCCGGCCCCGTTTGAAATTTGGTAATGGGTTCATTGTACCCCTGCCATTTCACAAAAAAGTCTCAAAATTTTAAAAACCAAAGAGACACATCTTGGGACAAGTCCTTTATTAAAAATAAGTCTCACAAAGTCCATTCATTTTCTTCTCTCGCTCTGCCAACGGACTGGAAAAATAAAATAAAAAGGATTCGCCTCCATGGGAGGCACCCGCCTTATGAGGCTTCAGCGCAATAACAGTTCTTTTATAACTGAGGGCAGGGCCACATGGTGACATACTCTAATGGCTTCCCCGTGGCATCAGAGGGGACGGGGCCACCAGTTTACGTACCTGGGTGGCTCCGCCCCCTCTGGCGCATGGCTTCCCCGTGGCGTGGGTCAACCTGGTACGTTACCATTTGGCCCGCCCTCAATTATAGAAGAACTGCCATTGCGCTGAAGCGTCATAAGGCGGGTGCCTCCCATGGAGGCGGATTTTTTTATTTTATTTTTCCGTTCTGTCGGCGGAGCGAGAGAAGATGAATGGACTTTGTGGGACATTTTTATTTTTTAATAAAGGACTTGCCTCAAGATGTATCTTGTGTTTTTTTTTTTTTACATTTTGACACTTTTTTGTGAAATGGTAGGGGTACAATGTACCCGTTACCATTTCAAATGGGGGGAGGGGGCGGGATCTGGGGCTCCAATTGTTAAAAGGGGCTTCCAGATTCCAATAAGCCCCCTGTCCACAGACCCCTACACCCGCCAGGCAAGGGTTGTGGGGATGAGGCCCTTGTCTCCATCAACATGGGGATAAGGTGCTTTGGGGGGCTACGCTCTCTCGCCCCCCCCCCCCCCCCCTCTTTTCCTGCAGCCTACCAGTTGAGTGCTCGGATAAGGGTCTGGTATAGATTTTTAGAGGGATCCCTACACCATTTAAAAAAAAAATTGGAGCAGGGTTCCCCTAATATCCATACCAGACCTGAAGGGCCTTGTATGGAATTTGGGGCGACCCCGACGCAATTTTTTTGTTACATTTTGGTTCGGGGTTCCCCTTAATATCCATACCAGGCCCTTTGGGTCTGGTATGGATTTTTGGGGGGACCCCATGCTGTTTTTTTCAATGACTTTTATCTGTATTGCCGAGACCTGACAATTCATTATTGCCGCAAGTAGTTTTAAATTACCTTTTTTCCACTAGAAAAGTCATTTTGTGCAGGGAAAACACGGGAAAAATTTGCCAATTTACAGGCATACTATAGAAACCCCCCGGTACGAAATTTAACGGAATATTTCCTTTTATTGTTTCACATTAAGTATTATTAAAATCACTGCTCCCAAAACTTTTTTTTGCATTGATACATGTCCCCTGGGGCAGGTCTCCAAACACTTTTTATGAAAATAACTTGCATACTAACCTTTAACCACTTCTGCCCTGGAAGAATTTACCCCCTTCATGACCAGAGCAATTTTTGGCACTGTGTCGCTTTAAGTGACAATTGCGCGGTCATGCGACGTGGCTCCCAAACAAAATTGATGTCCTTTTTTTCCCACAAATAGAGCTTTCTTTTGGTGGTATTTGATCACCCCTGATTTATTTATTATTTTTTGCGCTATAAACAAAGAGCGACAATTTTGAAGAAAAAAAACCGTATTATTTGTTACTTTTTGCTATAATAAATATCCCCCAAAAATATATTTTAAAAAAATGTTTTCCTCAATTTAGGCCGATACGTATTCTTATACATATTTTTGGTAAAAAAAAAACGTAATAAGCGATTATTGATTGGTTTGCGCAAAAGTTGTAGCGTTGACAAAATAGGGGATCGTTTTTTTTTTTTAAATGGTGGCGATCAGCGATTTTTATAGTGACTGCGACATTATGGCGGACACATCGGACATTTTTGGGACCAGTCATTTATACAGCAATCAGTGCTATACAAATGCACTGATTCCTGTGTAAATGACACTGACAGTGAAGGGGTTAACCACTAGGTGGCAGTGTAGGGGTTAAGTGTGCCCTAGGAGAGTGTTGCTAACTGTGGGGGCGTGTCTGTGTTTTACAGAGCACTGATTTCTGCTCCAATCACAGGGAGCAGAGATCAGTGTCACTGTTGCTTGGCAGAACAGACAGATGCTTGTTTACTTTAGCATCTCCCCGTTCTTCCTCTCCGTGAGGCAATCGCGGGTATCCCTGCGGCGAACGAGTCAGCGGGACCCACGACCGGACTCATGGAGCTTTTTCCGCAGGCGTGCGAGCGTGCCCCCGCCGCCTCCTAAAGGACAACGTACAGGTACGTGATTTTGCCTGTACGTGCCCTTCTGCCAACGTATATCGACGTGAGGTGGTCGGGAAGAGGTTAAAATTAGCACTTTTGATTTTGCACATTCGTGTCCCATAGACTTTAATGGTGTTCACGTGTTATTAGTCCTAATGTTTTCAATAATTACTGGTGTTTCATTTCAGGTAACCCTATAAATAGAATGAATAGAAAGGTTATTATTAGCTGTATTACTTTATCTTATATCTTGTGTCATGTTCTTTGTCCCCTGGTTGTGTATTTCACAGCCATTCATAAAATGACCTAAATATTTTAAAAAGATCATAAGTAGCACCTTGGCAAGTACATTTACACAGTGGCAAGAATTTGTGAACACCCTACTGGACAAAGAGGGAACAGAAAGCCGTTTCATTGTGCGTTGTGGCTCAAATACTACCAGCTGCCTTATTAGTATACAAAGAATTACTGCAGATAGACAAAAAAGTAATTGTCTCAAACTGTATGCATCCTGCATACAGGCTGCAATGATTGATTCTCTAATAATGGACAGTATTTGAGCTATAAGAAGTTCCGGATTTACAGTTCGCTCTAAGTGCACAAATTAATCATATCCAAATCTTTGCTCTTTAGGCTGAACTTCAGGCAAACAGCTATCTACACAGGTATAATACACATGCGAACTTGTTTTACCTACAAAAGGCTTTGTAATTCTGTACATCCAGTCATAGGATCTAGGCTACACTACAGTTACAGCAAGTAATATAGTCTAGTCAAATACTCCAGTCTATGATGGGACACGGCACACTGATGAGGTCACCCCATGCTACCCAAATGAAAGCATGTTTCTTGTAAGCTACATAGCCCAGGTTGGCTCAATGTGGAGGGGCTTTAGATAGACTTCAAAATATGTAGCAGCAAGAATGCGAAACTGATAGGTGGTATCAAAAAGGACTTTTCAGGTGAAGGTTGCTATAATACCTCCAGATGTGTACTCTCTGGAAATACACTTGGAATCATCTACTTACAGACAGATCTTCCAAAGTGAGGAACTCATCTAGTGGTGTTTCAATTTCAATAAGTCCCTTATGTGTGAGTTTAATCTTCTGCTGATTGGGCTGGAAATCCTTCTCAGCTTTCTCAATGATCTCTAGATTCTAGGGGAAAAAGATGATGGCATTTATATTTAGCTATAAAACAACTTGTTCACAAACAATACATGGAATGAGAAAACCTTACATGTCGTATTTCTTGGTTTCTCCAGTTGGACAACTCCTGCCCAGCCATTTGTGTAGTACTCATCTGAACAAGGCATTGTGGCGTGATCTCACCATGTATAACACGTTGGAAAAATATCTAGAAAAGAATGAAGAGCTTTGATGTAAATATCGAAGTACACTCATGCAATTCACAAACAGCTTTTATTCAACGCGTTTAAAAAAAGTTCTTATTTTTATGTACAACAATCCATAGCAACATGTCAGAATCCATCTTGGGTGACCTCAGCAGAATTAATTCTGCTAATTGATAACTGCACTTAAAGTGGTAGTAAAGTATTTTATTTTACTTGTACCTACAGGTAAGCCTATAATAAGGCTTACCTGTAGGTACAGTGAATATCTCCTAAACTTGCAGTGTTCAGGAGGTATTCACACTGCATGCAGCTGATGACATCACCAGCATATGCGCTCTGAAGGGACAGACAATCAGATGGCCGGAGCACGTGAACATGGAAGGAAGACCAGGTGAAGATGGAAGCCCTGTCAGCAATGACAGTGTTCCCCTGAAAGACTTCGTTCTAAGGTAAATATTTCATAATTGTCTTGCAGGGCTTCTTTTTTTTTTTTTAAAGGTGCAATTTACTATCCGCTTTAAGAATTAAAGGTCTTTATCAATGTTAACAGACCCATAGCGTGGAGTATTGGATTGACTGCTTTATCAAATTATGCCAAAAACTGGATAATATGCAAAAATAAAATCAGTGTTAACTTAGATTTGTCATTTATTTGTAATGCATATTGTTTCAGCCACTGCATGCAAAAAATTATTTTTAACAGAAATATGGAATGTACCTTATTATTGGGGTCTTTCAGATTGAAGATCAGACTTCTGTACTTATTTTTGTATCTTATTCCAGTATTACAATACAAGTCAAACATTTCCTGCTCTACAGTTTTTGCCAGGTTTTTCACAGTTTCCTCCTGAACGTTTTCTGTCTCTTGGATCCTGCAGTATCAGTAAAAATTGTTATATATTTTTATCTGGTTCAATAAATTTTTATTGATTTTACAAATATAAACCAAAAGGACAATCAAAGAGGGTTGTAAGCATGACATTTGTGTAGTTAACCAGGACATAATAAACACTGTTTTCCAACTTAGCTTTAGAACCACTGTGGGAAAAATTATCACTTTGGGATTCAGTAGGTAAAATTCCTGTTTTTTTATTTAGAGGACTACCTACATAGAACAGGACTTTTGTATGCACCGTATAATCCTTTTCTTATGCCAGCCATTGACGGTTGGAATCCCGGACGGTTCAGCAAGACCCCGACATACCTATGTATGGGCAGGCTGAATGTACTCAGTTGATCAACTTGGGTACAACCAGCCTGCCGGATTTTACATACAATTATCGCTAGTGGCTGGTATAATCGCTACCAATAATCACTGACTTCGGGGGGGGGGACTTCCCAGGGGAATACAATGGCTCGGCTGCAGGGAATCCCCCGTCAACACAGACTGTGTTGATGGGGAAATCAAGCAAATTTCTTTCCTGCATCCCGTGGTTACAGGAAAGAGTGGGTGAAGCCGTCCTCTCCAGGAGAAGACAGTGATTATTGCTAGCAGCCGCTAGCGATAATTGCATGTAAATCCAGAAGGCTGGTTGTACCCAAGTTGATTGATTGCCATATGCTGTTTTAATCTCGGCCAGTTCAGCTAGAACAGGGCCGAGATTTGAATCATGTATGGTCTGCCATAGTCAGTCAAATAATACCCCTCCCACTCCCATCAGGAAAACCATGGCCAACCTGATAAGATTCCAAAAATAATTTTTACACTTGAAGCAAGATATTCAGCACCTTTAGATCCAGAATGGGGCAAACATTACATGTCTTTAGATCCAGAATGGGGTGAATACCCGAATTGAAAAAGAAAGGCAATAACATTAAATTACAATGTGACTTGTGTCAGTTGTATACACTATATTATTTTATTTACTATTTTTCCCCAGAAAAGTGGAGTTACCCTTTAATGGGGGAATGCATTAGGGAAAAATATTTACTGCCTTTAGAACCACTTTAAATCTAGGAGTTATATCAGCAAATCGAGGTTCCTTGGGGTTAGTCATCGAGATCAGAGTTGACACAGTTAAGCAGGTAATGCAGAACAGTGTAGGTGGTAGATGGGTAATGTAACTGTAACAACTCTTAATTTATTATTGAAGAAAGCTGAGTTTCTTTACTATTATGCCAGTAATTTAGTGATCATAGATTTACCTCAGCAGAATTCTATAATGGGCCATATATACAGTGGTGTGAAAAAAGTGTTTGCCCCCTTCCTCATTTCCTGTTCCTTTGCATGTTTGTCACACTTAAGTGTTTCGGAACATCAAACCAATTTAAACAATAGTCAAGGACAACACAAGTAAACACAAAATGCAATTTGTAAATGAAGGTGTTTATTATTAAAGGTGAAAAAAAATCCAAACCATCATGGCCCTGTGTGAAAAAGTGATTGCCCCCCTTGTTAAAACATACTATAACTGTGGTTGTCCACACCTGAGTTCAATTTCTCTAGCCACACCCAGGCCTGATTATTGCCACACCTGTTCACAATCAAGGCATCACTTAAATAAGAGCTGCTTGACACAGTAAGCTCCACCAGAAGATCCTTAAAAGCTACACATCATGCCGAGACCCAAAGAAATTCAGGAACAATTGAGAAAGAAAGTAATTGAGATCTATCAGTCTGGAAAGGGTTATAAAGCCATTTCCAAAGCTTTGGGAATCCAGCGAACCACAGTGAGAGCGATTATCCACAAATGGCGAAGACATGGAACAGTGGTGAACCTTCCCAGGAGTGGCCGGCCGCCCAAAATTACCCCAAGAGCGCAGCGACGACTCACCCAAGAGGTCACAAAAGACCCCACAACAACTTCCAAGGAACTGCAGGCCTCACTTGCCTCAGTTAAGGTCAGTGTTCATGCCTCCACCATCAGGAAAAGACTGGGCAAAAATGGCCTGCATGGCAGAGTTCCAAGGAGAAAACCACTGCTGAGCAAAAAAAACATCAAAGCTCGTCTCAATTTCTCCACAACACATCTTGATGATCCCCAAGACTTTTGGGACAACATTCTGTGGAGCGATGAGACAAAAGTGGAACTCTTTGGAAGGTGTGTGTCCAAGTATATCTGGCGTAGAAGGAACACTGCATTTCATAAAAAGAACATTATACCAACAGTAAAATATGGTGGTGGTAGTGTGATGGTCTGGGGCTGTTTTGCTGCTTCAGGACCTGGAAGACTTGCCGTGATAAAAGGAACTATGAATTCTGCTGTCTACCAAGAGATCCTGAAGGAGAATGTCCGACCATCTGTTCGTGTACTCAAGCTGAAACGAACTTGGGTTCTGCAGCAGGACAATGATCCTAAACACACCAGCAAGTCCACCACCGAATGGCTGAAGAAAAACAAAATGAAGACTTTGGAGTGGCCTAGCCAAAGTCCTGACCTGAATCCTATTGAGATGTTGTGGTATGACCTTAAAAAGGCCGTTCATGCTCAAAAACCCTCTAATGTAACTGAATTAGGACAATTCTGCAAAGATGAGTGGGCCAAAATTCCTCCAGGACGCTGTAAAAGCCTCATTGCACGTTATCGCAAACGCTTGGTTGCAGTTGTTGCTGCTAAGGGTGGCCCAACCAGTTATTAGGTTTAGGGGGCAATCACTTTTTCACACAGGGCCATGATGGTTTGGATTTTTTTTCACCTTTAATAATAAACACCTTCATTTACAAATTGCATTTTGTGTTTACTTGTGTTGTCCTTGACTATTGTTTAAATTGGTTTGATGTTCCGAAACACTTAAGTGTGACAAACATGCAAAGGAACAGGAAATGAGGAAGGGGGCAAAACACTTTTTCACACCACTGTATATATATATATATATATATATATATATTTATTTATATATATATATATATATATATATATATATATATATATATATATATATATATATATTATACAGTATATACAATATATATTTATTTTTTACATAGTGTCACCAGAGCAAGTGATTACCTCCACAGCAGTTACCATGTCCCTGATCATCACCACACCAGTGCAGTTTTAACCCCTTTTCCATCTGCTGCCTGAGCCAACCCTTTGCCTGTTTGCTGACCATGTCTCTGCCTGTGGCCTGAACTGACCCATCTGCATATTACATTCCTGCAAGACACCAGACCAGTGGACATGGCATTCCTGGGGGCATCCATGTACTACTAGTAGGCTAGGCTTGCTCAACTTATAGGAACTGGGATTGCTATAGGTGATGCTTCTATAGGTGACTCTACACTATGCTATATTCCCTGACCATGGGTACAGAGGTGACCATTACAGTACAATTGGTTGATTTGAATGATACACATGATACAATCCAGAATATGTCCAATACATATTCAGTCTAGACAGTGAAAAAGTCTCACACCATACTATCACCATACTTTGGAGGACTAGTAGAATGTGTTTTGGGGTGTATGCCCATGCTGCATGTGAAACATATCTTATTAAATTTACATTTTTGTGTAAAAAATGTATTTTCCACATTTTCCAAAAAATGGCAATAAAATTAAGCCTTCAAAAGACTAACCATGCATTTCTGGTTGTTTCTACTGTCCTGGTGCTCCAGGGCCTCCAAAAATGTGATAGGTAGTAATTAAATTAGATTCATGCCTAGAGGTGCTCCTTGGCTTTTGGCACTTCTATATGGCTAGGCTGTGAAAAAGTCTCTCACGTGTGGTATCACCATACTCGGGAGGAGTAGCAGAATGTGCTTTGAGGTGTAATTCTAAGTACGCCCATGATGTGTGTATGAAATATTAATTGACAACTTTGTGTAAAAAAATTAATTGTAATTTTCTTTCCTGAATTTTCCAAAAACTTGTGGTGAAAAATGCATTTCATAAAATACCTTGGAGTGTTTGCTTTCAAAAATTGGGTCATTTTGTGGGTGTTTCTACTGTCCAGGATCTCAAAAAATGTGATAGGTAGTCAGGAAATGAGTTGCATAATTTACATGTAATGTATGCTTCTTGAAAGCCCAAAGGTACTCCTTGTATTTTGAGCTATTCTATGCATCTAGGCTTTGAAAAAGTCTAACACATGTGGTATCCCTAAATGTGGGAGGCATAGCAGAATTTGTTTTGGGGTGCAATTATAAGTATGCCTATACAGTGATCAGTGCACTGATTACGGTATAAATGACATTGGCAGGGAAGGGGTTAACACCAGGGCGTTCAAAGGGTTAAATGTTCCCTAGGGAGGTGCATACCAACTGTGTGGGGCATTGCCACTTAGCTGATTTACAAGATCTCTTTCCTTTTCTGACAGATCCACCGCTTGCCTTGTTTACACAGGCAGGCAGCTGATCCATCTCTCCTGTGAACGATCAGTGGACTGCAACAGCCATTGCGGCAGCCAGACCCGCTGATTGGCTCCTGTTATGTCCAATTATAGAGGGAACGGCACCACGCGCTCCCAAAACCACGTGCATGAAATCACGTATCTGTACGTGATTTTGCGCAGCTCAGTCGCCCTGCCGCAGTATATATGCAGGAAGTGGTCCAGGACTGGTTAAAGTGATGGTAAACGATCACTTAGTAAAACAACCCATTCCGTTTAAAATAGAAATGAGAGGCAAAACATTTGTGTATAGAAGACATTCCCTCTTTTCTGAGCTGCATAAGAGCTGGGGGGAGGAGAAGCAGCAGCAGCACACTGATCTTCCCAGTGTATTGCTGTGCAGCAGGGGTGTATCAGGGTAGGTCTGATCATTGGAGGAGAGTTCCCAGCATAGCTAGAGAACTGACCACTGTGTGGTCTCCTGCTTAGTGTGGTCAATTTTTAATAGGAAAGCAAGGGGAATGACAGGAACACCAGGGATTTCACATAAAGGAAGCAATACAAAGAGAACTGGATACTCGCTCATACAATTACATGGTATAGCAGACACATATCAGGAATATGAAGTGTTGGGAGAAACAAACGCTTTAATATATTTCCAGCCTAATACAATATAATTTGTTTTTGAGTATTTGAATGAAATGTTGTGCAGTATCATTTACATTTTCTATTGTACCTGTTTAGCAGGGCATCGCTGAGTCCCTGTACGAATGTGTCCCGGATCTGTGCTTTTGACACTGCTGAGGCCTGCTTATGGGATGCTGAGGTTTTCTCTTTGCTATAAGGTTTCTTTCTAGGTGTTTTTTTGCTTTGGCATAATTTTGAACCTATGTATGGAAAAACAAAACAAAATCATTGTTATAAGTTATTATGCCTCTTTCACACGTTTGAACCGATCAGGTCCGCCTGTCCATCTTTCAGGTGGACCTCATTGCGACATCCATTGCCCTCTATGGAGAGGCAGATGTCAGCAGACATGTGTCTACTAACACCCACCTGGCATTCAATCCAACAAAATCCACTAAAAACAGATGGGTGTTGAACGCCAGTGGGCCAGATCAAATGACAATTAGATGGAAAGGGACATACAGTCCCTTTTTATCCGACCGCCCCATGGAGGAGAGGGGGCTCTGTCTTTGTCCGCTTTGCATAGCGGAATCCCCCACTGAGCAGAGCAGATGGATCCACCCCATGTGAAAGGGGCCTAAATAGAAAAAAATAAGGCTAACAGTTTAGAGAATACTTCATTCAACTATAACAACTGAAAACATCAAATGGATGAAATAACAACAAAATAACAATTGGCATGGTGGTCAGCAGAGCAAAGTACACCAAATGTTATCCTTTATCTAGAGCTACATTATGAAGTTTGACTACATGGAGTACTAAATGATCCCTGAAACCCATTACTACCATGTTCTGTTTCTGCCCACCAAACAGTATTCCAGCTACATTTCAGCCTTGCTTTTTCTGCTTCTTAGTGGTTCTAAAGGCAGAAGGTTTTTAATTATTATAATGCATTCTATGAATTATGATAAAAAATCTTGTGTATGCAGTAGCCCCCCTAATGCTTACCTAAGCCCCATCTCGATCCAGCGAGAACCTCTGCTGCCCGGCATTCTCTCCTTCTGATGCCACTGGCACCCGCTGCTGTCAAAGTCATTGAGCTAATAAGGAGAGAGAGAGGTCGGTGCTGAGCCATGGCTCCGTGTCTGAATGGACACACAGAGCAGTGGCTTGGCTTGGGTGCCCCCATAGCAAGCTGCTTCCTGTGGAGGCGCTCGGCAGGAGGGAGAGGCCAGGAGCAGCGTCGATGGACCCAAGAACAGGTGGATCTGGGCTGCTCCGTGCAAAACCACTCCAAAGAGCAAGTAAGTATAACATGTTTGTTATTGTTAACAAAAAAATAAGGCTTTAGTATCACTTTAAACACAAAGGGAGAAGGAATGTAACTCCTATGTTCAGCCAAAAAAGTATCAGAGACATCAAGTAAATAAAATCAGTTGCATTCTCCTGTAAATGGATACCAAACTACTGTACATGCCCCCTCGCTGTACACACTGCCCTCTATACACATTGTCCCTCTTCCTGTACACACTGCACCCTGTACACATTGTTCCCCTCCTTGTATACATATTCCCCCCCAAAGTACGCACTGCTGTCTTGTACATACTTCTCTCTTTTCTGTACACACTGCCCCCTCTTGCAGTCACTGTCCCTTTTCCAGTGAACAGTGCATTTCTGTACACATTTCTCCACACCTGTACACGTTGCCTTCTTTAACCGCTTCCCACCCGCCCTATAGCCGAATGACGGCCTTAGAGCGGGCGGCTTCCTTCGCCTGGTCGTCCCTGGACGGCCTGGTGTTTACTTCCGCAATGCGCGCCGCCGCGGGCGCGCATCGCGGAAGTTCTGTGTTTGCCGTGTCCCCCGGGGACAGGCAAACACAGATCGCTGTAAATGGCCAATCACAGCGGCCGTTTACAGCGTGATCGGCGTGTCCAATGGGAGATGATCTCATATGTAAACATATGAGATCATCTCTCAGCGCCGCTCTCCCTCCTCACACAGACAGCGTGTGAGAGGGGAGAGAAGAACGGCTGCAGCCGTCAGTGTACAGAAGCAAAAAAAAAAAAAAAAAAAGTGTAAAAAAAAAAGTTTAAAAAAAAGTGCCACCCTCCCCCAGAGCCATCCTCCCCCAGTGCCACCCCCCCCAGTGCCATGCCCCCCCCCAGTGCCATCCTGCCCCAGTGCCATCCACCCCAGTACCATCCGCCCCAGTGCCATCCTCCCCAGTGCCATCCGCCCCAGTGCCATCCTGCCCCAGTGCCATCCGCCCCAGTGCCATCCACCCCAGTGCAATCCACCCCACCCCAGTGCCACCTGCCCGCAGTGCTATCTGTCCCCAGTGCCACCTGTTGTCAGTGCCATTTGTCCCCAGTGCCATCTGTCATCAGTGCCACGTATAAGTGGCATCTGTCATCAGTGCCACGTGTTATTAGTGCCACATAGTGCCATCTGTCATCAGTGCCACGTATTAGTGCCATCTGTCATCAGTGCCACGTATCAGTGCCATTTGTCATCAGTGCCACCTGTCAGTGTCACGTGCCATCTGTTGTCAGTGTCACGTGTCATCAATGCCACTTATTAGTGCCATCTGTCATCAGTGTCACGCGTCATTGGTGCCACGTATTAGTGCCATCTGTCACCGGTGGCACGTATTAGTGCCACGTATTAGTGCCACGTGTCATCAGTGCCACGTATTAGTGCCACGTGTCATCAGTGCCACGTATTAGTGCCACGTGTCATCAGTGCCACATATTAGTGTCATCTGTCATCAGTGCTACATATTAGTGCCATCTGTCATCAGTGCCACGTGTCATCAGTGCCACGTATAAGTGTCATCATTGCCACGTATCAGTGCCATCTGTCATCAGTGTCACGTGTCATTGTCCTGGTATTTCAAAAGTGTAATAAGTAGTCAACAAGTTAGATGTGTAATTTATGCTTCTAGAACACGTGATGGCGCTCCCTGCATGTTGGGCCTCTCTATGTGGCCAGGCTGTGAAAAAGTCCCACACATGTGGTATTGTAATACTAAGGAGGAGTAGCAGAATTTTTTGGGGGGTGTCATTTGTGGTATACACATGCCACGTGAGAGAAATAACCTATTACATTGACAATTTTGTGGAGAAAAATAAAAAAAATGAAAAATCTTCATTTTGCAAAGAATTGTGGGAAAAAAATGACAACATCAAAAAGCTCACTATGCCTCTTACTAAATACCTTGGAATGTCTACTTTCCAAAAAGGGGTCATTTGGGGGGTATTTGTACTTTCCTGACTTGTTCGGGTCACAAGAAGCGAGATAGGCCACCAGTACATCAGATGTGATCAATTTTGTGCGATTCGCACCACAGCTTGTAGACTCTATAACTTTCACAAAGACCAAATAATATCCACTAATTTGGGTTATTTTTACCAAAGATATGTAGCAGTATAAATTGTGGCCAAAATGTATGAAGAAAAATTAATAATTTGCATAATTCTGTCACAGAAACAAAGAAATATGCGTTTTTTTTCAAAATTTTCGGTCTTTTTTCATTTATAGCGCAAAAAATAAAAACCCCAGAGGTGATCAAATACCACCAAAAGAAAGCTCTATTTGTGGGAAAAAAAGGACACAAAATTCATTTGGGTACAGTGTTGCATGACTGAGTAATTGTCATTCAAAGTGTGAGAGCACCGAAAGCTGAAAATTGGTCTGGGCAGGAAGGTGTTTAAGTGCCCAGTAAGCAAGTGGTTAAACACGTTGCCTTCTTTAAAAACATTGCTCCCCACCCTGTATACACTGCCCATCTGAGATACTGGTACTTTGCCTATTGCAAAGTGCCACTTCTACTGGACTTTTCCCCAGTGCATTCATAAGGAGGCTCTAAGTCAGCTGCTCTCCTCTCATACTCCAGGGATCAAGATTCAACCTCCTAGCCTGTCTAGATACAGATTCCCAAAGAACAGACGTGGGCCGCCAACCCAAACCTTCAGCATCTCTACAAGAAATGTTTATCTATTTGCTGCTGTGTGCTAGTGCACAATGATGATTGCTGGCTTCCAAGGAAATGAGACAGGTACCAGTCACAGCCTTCTGAGTTCCATAAAGCAGCTTGAGATCACTATACAGGAATTGCAGCAGCCGCTCACATGACATGAACACACATCGGGAATGTGGAACACAGCCTGGTCAGGAGATATGCATCCATAACACATGAAGGCTTCTGCATAAATCATAACAGGAACAGGAAAATGAAGTAACTTGTGTAGATCATAGCACATATTATACATTTACCAACTATAATTAGTGGCATCTACAGGTTAGAGGTATGAAGACTTCAACTGGTCTCCCAAGGAAGTGATAAACACCATATTTACCTCCAGCATTTACTTCAGAGCCAAATAGAAGGCATGAAAAAAACAAGTGTTCCTCTGCAGATCTCGGTAACTCTATTTCAGTGATGGTGAACCTTGGCACCCCAGATGTTTTGCAACTGCATTTCCCATGATGCTCATGCACTCTGCAGTGTAGTGGAGCATCATGGGAAATGTACATTTTGGCTAAGATCAAGTGTAGTATGTGTTCTTATCAGTTGCCAGGAGGTGGCGCTTGTTTCCATCCCTGCTCTACGGCGAGGTGGAGCAGGGGTGGCGGTTGCTATGCAAAGCCTGCTGGCGTGAAGGTAACCTGGAGTGGTTCGTAGCCAAAAGGGAAGACTTCTGATGAGGATGGAGAACCACTGGTCGGCGCCAGGGGAGGGGACCCTGGCCTCCTGGTCTGGATTGGGGCAGCTCTAGCGCTGGTCAGTTTTTCGGGAGGGAACGTTGGTTCCCCTTTCTCCCACCGGGGGAACGGCCATTACTTCCCGAATGTAATTAGGTAGGAGTGATGGGAGCGAGGGTGAGGTCTGATGGCAAAGGGCTCTCACTAAGCTCCTGGATCTCCATGCCTTTCTGCCTGGGGTGGGGGTTGCTGTGGTCTGGGCTGGGGGGTCGGGATGCTTTTGAAAAGTCTGTGGTGATGTGCCCCTGAGGTGGCAGTTCACTTTAAAGTTTGGCACCAAGGTCACTTCACCATAACACGTCTTTTCACACCTGCCTCTGCCAGAGGGCCTGGTCATTATGTTACACAATGGCCACCTTTTTCACTCTCCTCTTCACTATCCCTTCCCCACTTTATTTATTTATTTTTGTGTGATGCGTCACGTCTTTGTTTGTCACTGTGCACGTGTGATGAGTAGGGTGTTGGTCCTCGGGCCAACCCTGAAAGTCTTGTGAGTGGGTGGACATAGGCCTTCTGGCTTGGTTCGTCATCTTTCTCTGGGGGGTCTCCCTTCGGGGGAGCCCCAACCAAGTACCTGGGTGGGTCTGTTTCGGCAGACCTTCCGGAGAAAGACGGTCGTCTGGTTTCGGCCAGATGGGCCATGTATGGTACCTCAGTCCCCGTCTGGAGCCTAACGCCCCGGGGGATCATGGTAAGGTCCTTCCTCGTGGAGGACAGTCGTACACCCGTTGCACATTTTTGTGTTACACTCTTAATGTGTGTGCACTTTTTTTGGCACCGGGTGGAACATCTGGGGTGCCAAGGTTCTCCATCACTGCTCTAGTTGTTGTGGTCAACTACACTGAATTACACACCACAAACAAAATAATTCATCCTTCAGGAAAAACTCCTTGCTTCTACTGTGGTCATTTCAATACAAAAATACAGGAACATAAAGTCTTTGAGATCTAAAAAGAAAGTCCAACATGGTTGCACTCAAACATTTATTAGCTCCTGTGTACTCTACTGTAAAACCCCCAAAGCTTTCCAGTGCCACACAAACAGCCTCATTAAACAGATGGGGGACACAGGGTCACTGCACTGATTGGTTATCACAGCGATTAAATGGTACTATATACAGTACTGGTCCCTCCCCTTCCCCTTAAAGCAGGGGAACGAGAGAGATTGTGTAAATAAGAATGGGCACTAGTGACCTTTAAATTAACCCCCCACCTCCCTTGCCCTGGTCCATCTGAATATTACCCCCTCACCTCTATCCTGCCACTGTATGTGAACAGTACATTGACCCTTCGCTGCCTCCTCCCTCTGTGTATGACCTGCACGTTAATGACACTAGATGACCATTACCAACTCCATGTTTAACAGCCCAAAGTACCAGCATGTTTCTTCATTTCCAGAAAACTGTTTAAAAAAAAGAGTAATTTCAGGGGTATGAAGAGAGTGATGTATTTTTTGTAATCCATCAGAAATTAAGTAGGTGGGACTGACAACTTAACATCTCCAAATACACTGTGTTGTCAAAGAAAAAGAAAGAGAGGTGAGCAAACTATATTTTTAGCACAACAGTTGTTTTCTGTACTTGTAGCATGTTGTTCTAAATTAGAGTTTTAAAAATGTTGTCTTGACAAACACTTTAACTGGTTACTGACCGCTGGCTGTCAAATGACGGCCAGGTGGCGCAGCTAATTTGGCGGGAGGCCGTCATATGACGGCCTCCCGTTAAACAGGGAATGCACGCGATCGTGCGTGTGCATCCCTGTTTCTGCGGTGCCGCCGTGTCACGGAGACACCGCTCTCCACCGAAGGGGGTGAACAGCCATTGGTTATGGCTATTTACCACGTGATCACAGATGGTCACACCCCGACTGTGCACGGCGCATGCGCGCGATCGTGAGCCACCGAGTACCTGTCATGGTCCATCAGGGTACCCGAGTACCTGTCACGGTCCATCAGGGTACCCGAGTACCTGTCACGGTCCATCAGAGTACCCGAGTACCTGTCACGGTCCATCAGAGTACCCGAGTACCTGTCACAGTCCATCAGGGTACCCGAGTACCTGTCACAGTCCATCAGGGTACCTGAGTACCTGTCACAGTCCATCATGGTACCCGAGTATCTGTCACGGTCCATCAGAGTACCTGAGTATCTGTCACGGTCCATCAGAGTACCCGAGTACCTGTCACAGCCCAACAAAGTACCCGAGTACCTGTCACGGTTCATCCGAGTACCTGTCACAGCCCATCTGAGTACCCGAGTACCTGTCCCAGTCCATCTGAGTACCCGAGTACCTGTCACAGTTCATCTGACTATCTGTCACAGTTCATCTTAGTACCCGAGTACCTGTCACAGTCCATATGAGTACCTGTCACTGCTCTTCAGAGTACCCAAATACCAGTCACCAAGCCATCAGAGTACCTGTCACCAGGCCATCAGAGTACCCGAGTGCCTGTCACCAGGCCATCAAAGTACCCGAGTACCTGTCACCAGGCCATCAGAATACCAGAGTACCTATCTCCAGCCCATCAGAGTACCCGAGTACCTATTTGCAGCCCATGTCTCATAAAACATACGTTGGGGTGTTTGCTTTCCAAAATGGGGTCATTTTGTGGGTAATTTCACTGTCCTGGTGCTCCAGGACCTTCAAAAGTGTGATAGGTAGGAATGAAATGAGATGTGTCATGTATGCTCCTAGAACACCTGAACATACTACTTCAATGTTCGGCCTCTCTATGTGGCCAGGCTGTGTAAAAGTCCTACAAAGGTGGTATTGCCATACTCGGGAGGAGTAGCAGAATGTGTTTTGGGTTGTAATTTTTGCTATATACATGCTATGTGTTAGAAATATCTTATAAATTGACAATTTTGTATAAAAAAAAATGCGTTTTAATTTTTTTCCACATATTCCAAAAACTTCTGGAAAAAAATAAACCGTTCAAAAGACTCATTATGCCTCACAGATTATACGTTGGGGTGTTTGCTTTCCAAAATGGGGTCATTTTATGTGAAATTCCATTGTCCTGGTACTCCAGGGCCTTCAAAAGTGTAATAGGTGGTTGAGAAATGAAATGCATAATTTTTGCTCGTAGAACGTCTGAAGGTACTACATCAATGTTGGTGCTCCTGTATGTGGCCAGGCTGTGTAAAAGTCTCACACATGTGGTATCGCCGTACTCAGAAAGAGTAGCAGAATGTATTTTGGGGTGTAATTTGTTGTATGCATATGCTGTGTGTGAGAAATAACCTGATAATATGACAATTTTGTAAAAAATAATAATAAAAAAAAATCTTAATTTTGCAAAGGATTGTGGGAAAAATTACAACTTAAAAAACTCACCATGCTACTTACTTGATACCTTAGAATGTCTACTTTGTAAAAAGGGGTCATTTGGGGGGTATTTGTACTTTCCTGACTTGTTAGTGTCTCAAGAAATGAGATATACCTGATGTACTGAAGGCCTGATCAGATGTGATCAATTTTCAGCGATTGGCACCATAGTTTGTAGACTCTATAAAAGACTTTTTAAAAGCCAGCAGCTACAAATACTGCAGCTGCTGACTTTTAAAATAGTGACACTTACCTATCCAGCGCGCCCGCGATGTCGGCACCCGAAGCCGATCTCTCAATCGTCTCTCGGGTGCTGCCGCCGCCATCTTGGGTATGGGAATCAGGAAGTGGAGTCTTTCGGCTTCATTTCCCGGTTCCCTACTCGCATGCGCGAGTCGCGCTGCGCAATAAGGATGGACCCGCTGCCTCTGGGATCTGTGTGTTTCCCAGCAGGCAGCGGGGACTTTCGGAAAGGGGCGTAATCTATGCCCCTTTCCGCAGAGAGCTATCCCGGAAGTGGCACCTTTCAGGGGGGAGGGGGGTGCAGGTACCTGTACAGTACAGGTATCTGCACCCCCCTCCCCCCTGAAAGGTGCCAATTGTGGCGCCGGAGGGGGGAGGATTCCAATGAGCGGAAGGTCCACTTTAGGGTGGACCTCCGCTTTAAAGTGGTTGTAAACCCTTACAAACCACTTTGACCTACAGGTAAGCCTAGATTAAGGCTTACCTGTAGGTCCAAGCAATATCTCCTAAACCTATATGATTTAGGAGATATTTGCCCGAAAACGGGCACTGCTGTCTACGGCTACGGCGCACTGAGCGCGGCATTTCCAAGAATGGAGCTGCCGCGCGTGTCGACTCCCGTGCGCATGCGCGGGAGTGATGTCATCGCGGCTTCGCCGAATGACAGCGGCGGAGCTGCGAGACACCACCAGCAAGATGGATGCGGCGGACTACAGGGGACAGCGGCGACTTCGCTGGCTCCTGTGTCAGGTAAGTGACACATAATGGGCAACTATGCATAGTAGTCCATTATGCTTTGCCTTTGCAGGGAATGAAAGAGGAAGTAAACCCATCAGGGTTTACTTCCTCTTTAAGACAGAAACAAAGAAAAGGGCATTTTTTTCACAAAATTTACGTTTTATTTTATTTATAGCACAAAAAATAAAAAACCCACTAGTGATTAAATACCACTAAAAGAAAGCTCTATTTGTGTGGAAAAAAGGACGCAAGTTTCATATGGGTACAGTGTTGCATGACTGAGTAATTGTCATTCAAACTGTGAGAGCGCTGAAAGCTGAAAATTGGTCAGGTCAGAAAGTGGGTGTAAGTGCACTGTATTGAGGTGGTTAAGGAACCTGTAGCATTTACCCCGGCAGCCCTTACCATAGGGAGCACAATGTCCTTCCATGATTATGGAAGAGGACATAACTCGAGGTAAGAAGTAAAACACAGAACTCAAGTTGACATTATCTTTATTGAGGATGAGACTGCCAGCTCCGGGATACTCCTAGCCAATGTGTTATTTCTTCCGGAAAGAGGTCAGCTTTTCAGAAATGTTGCTCTATTTCCTGCTTTGCTCTGGAATATGTGCTCCTGGGAGCCAGATTGTTCTTTCAGATAAATCAAGAACAGAATTTCCATTTCCAAATTATGTCCTCTAGTGGCAGCCAGAAACAGCATGCTTACAGCAGGAATGGGTGCAACCACGGAGCCAAGCCAAAGCTCTAGAAATAAATGTTGTACACTGTAGTTACTCCATTTAAAGCCACTATTTATGTTAGATTAAAGTATCAGTAACATAGACTGACAGTCCCTATTTTTACAGCCGCAGACAAAAGCTGGAATACCAGAATAACTCAGGCAATGCTCCAGTAGAAGATTGGGGCCAGACTTCTAGACACTATGACCACATTTTTGGCGATCTAGCAACCCCGGGCTGACCAGTTTTTTGCCCTCTGGTTTTGACACAGCTACTCCACCTGCAAGGGGCATGTCCTGCATTCCTCTCATGCTACTACATCCTCTCTCCCCCCCCCACTTATTTTTCTTTCTGTCTTGTGCTGATCCCTCCAATCCTACTTCCCCCTGACATTCATCCTTTCAACCATGCGCATGGGTGACCCTCTGTTTTATGTTTGATAATTTACTCTTAGGCCGCGTACACACGCGCGGACTGTTCGCCCAACCTTGTCCGCTGAACAGTGTTTGGGCGGACAGTCCGCTCGTGTGTGGGGCTTCAGCGGACAGTTTCAGCGGACAGTTGGACGAACAAGGTCTTACGGAAATTCCGAAAAACTGTCCGCTGAAACAAGGTTTCAGCGGACTGTTCGCTCGTGTGTAGGCTTGTTCGGCCAACTAAGTCTCGCGCATGCTCAGAAAGGATTTCCACGTCGGAAGGTTGCATTGCAGTGTATAGGACGTCGTATTTTTCGTCCCGTCGTACGTGCCGTTCACGTCATCGCGCACGGTTTCAGCAAACTGTTCGTCCGTCGTGTGTGGCCATGTCCGTCCATGCTAAGTTTGAGCGGACTGTTTGCCGAAACTGTTGGACGGACAAAGTTGGGCGAACAGTCCGCGCGTGTGTACGCGGCCTAAGGCTTGGTTCACACTACTGCAACTTGAATGTCACACGACTTTGCCAGGTGATTTGCTGGCGACTTGAGTACTACTTTGATGAAACTTAATGCGACTTTGTCTTGTGCGGGTTTGCAGAGATAACAGTATACAGGAAGATACAATGCACTACGTAGGTACTATTAATGTGGATCCGACTTGGAGGCGACTTCTATTAAATTCTATGGGCACAAGTCGAAAGCTGCCTTGAAGTAGTACAGGAACCTTTTCTAAAGTCAGGGTGACTTCAGTAGTTCCAATTAAGACTCTCATTGACTAAAATGGGATTTCATATGTTATGGGATTCGGGGTCTCACAAGTCAAATCCCAAATTGCGGCAGTCTGAACCGAGCCTGACTTTGAGATACACAGTATGTTCATCTCTATACTACGGTCTAAATAATCTTTCGGAACTTATATGCCCTATCCTAACAGATGTAACCCCTAATGTTTGTATGAACCCAATTTCAATAAAAACACTGAACAAGATAAAAAAAGATTACACAGTAAATACCCGGTGACCCTGTCAGTTCATAATACCTCTTCAGAGTGGCAGTAAATTCACTTTTCTGTATTGTCACACTGTCTGCGCATGTTTTATACTAGATAAAAAATTGTTGAGTACATATTATTTTGACTGCAATTTTGTAAATATTCTTGTATTGGAAAATTGATAGATACTACATTTACTGTAGATCAATATTTCTTCTCATCCCCTAAGTCTCTCTATGAAAGTAAATGGGTATTTATCTATCAATAAATACCAAATCTATCACAAAGGAAGCTTTAACCAGTTCCCAACCGGCGCACGCCGATGTACATCGGCAGAATGGCACGGGCAGGCATATTGGCGTACAGGTACGTCCAATCTTTAATGCCGCCCTGCCATCGCGAGCACGCCGGCGGCGCGGGACCCCCGTGAGTCCTGTCGCAGGTCCCGCGGACTCGATCGCCGTGGGCATACCCGCGATCATCTCACGGGACGGCTGAATGGAGGAAATGCCGTGTAAACAGCATTTCCCCATTCTGCCTAGCAACTAGTGACGCTGATCTCTGCTCCATGTGATTGGAGCAGAGATCCGTGTTCACTAAATGAAAGCCCAGCCCCCACACAGTTAGTAACACACCCCTAGGAACACTTAACCCCTACACTGCCACCCACTGGTTAACCCCTTCACTGCCAGTGTCATTTACACAGGAATCACTGCATTTATACAGCAGTGATTACTGTATAGATGACAATGGTCCCAAAAATGTGTCCGCCGCAATGTTGCACTCACAATAAAAAAACCTGATCGCCGCCATTACTAGTAAAAAAAAATAATAAAACATTATTAATAAAAAACTATCCCTATTTTGTAAACGCTATAACTTTTGCGCAAACCAATCAATAATCTCTTATTGCGATTTTTTTTACCAAGAATATGTAGAAGAATACGTATCGGCCTAAACTGAGGGAAAAAATTTTTTTTTATATATTTTTGGGGGATATTTATTATGACAAAAAGTCATATTTTTGTTTATAACGCAAAAAATAAAAACCGCAGGGGTGATCAAATACCACCAAAAGAAAGCTCTATCTGTGGGGAAAAAAGGACGCCAATTTTATATGGGAGCCACGTCGCACGACCGTGCAATTGTCAGTTAAAGCGACACAGTGCCGAATCGCAAAAAGTGGTCTGGTCTTTGACCAGCAAAATGGTCCGGTCTGTAAGTGGTTAAAGTGGTTGTAAACCCTCACATATACCCAGTGAAGTGAACAGCCTCAGATGATACACAGCGATGAAACAAATGCTCCTACATACGTTTTACTTGCAGCTGTCTTTTCCTTTCTACACTCTTTGTTGGAAAGTGCAGATTTGTGTTAAAAATCTTTCTTACTCTTTCAGCAGTGGATGTGGAGTCTGGGCTTACACTGTGTGAGAGCTGATTGGAGGAAAGGGATACCCCCTCCCCATAGGCAGAGGAATGAAGGAACATGCAGAGCTGTATTGTGGATAAATAAGCTCTCTGCTTTTCTCCTTCTAAGCTTCCTTCAGGACACACATTTTTAGCTACTTTTATCTCAACTGTTGGAGAACGTGTCAGAAGTGACTCTGCTAATAACAGAGGAACAAAGCACCAGAGAGAAATAGCACCTGGAGCTTTGGAGAGAGATAAGTAAACACTACAGATATATGTACTTAGATTACATTTCACGAAAGCGGTTTGCAACCACTTTAATTTAGATGGTGTTTATACAAAATAAAAATCCATTAATAGTCAAATAGGAAAAGCAGCTTCTAACCTCTGACTGCATCTGATGTTTACACTAAAAAAAGAAATCTAAGTATCTTATACTATGATGGTAGGTTTCTATATTGCCACAATTTACATATGCTACTTGCATCTAATTAGAAGCAGAGATGGTCCATATTGTGCTAAATCAAAACAGAATGGAACAAATTGTAGACATTTCTTTGTGGTCGGCCTACAAAACAGCCCTGGGAACATTCGATAAGAAGCAGAAAACAATGTTTTAGAAGAATAGTCATGCAGTTTTAAGTCTGCTTGAATGAATTATGCAAGTGTTTTCTGACATTAGTTTGGTGCAATTATGTCTCATGGTTTATATTCTCATTAATGGGCATACAATAAAATACTTGTTTTATATTGCCTGTGCCCTCTGGTGAAGAATTTTATGACTTCATTGGCGAAGGAGAAGAAGATATTGAATTACAGTGGGTAAAATAAGTATTGAACGCGTCACCATTTTTCTAGGTAAATATATTTCTAAAGGTGCTATTGACATTACATTTTCACCACGTCTGTAACAAGCCAAGCAATCCATTCATTCAAAGAAACCAAAACAAATACGTTCAGAAATTAAAGAGGAACTGCACCTTTTAAAAAATATATTAAAAGCCAGCAGCTACAAATATTGCAGCTGCTGACTTTTAATAAATTGACACTTACCTGTCCCAGGGTCCAGCGATGTCGGCGGCAGATGACGAGCAATCGTTCATCTCTCTGCTGCTCCCGACGCCATCCTCTGTCAAGGAATTGGGAAGTGAAGTATTGCGGCTTCACTGCCCGGTTCCCTACTGCGAATACGCGAGTCGCGCTGCGTGTCTCTACTGGTCCCCGCTGTGTCCTGGGAACTGTGTGTTTTCCAGAACAAAACGAGGGGGGGGGGGCATCTGCAGCGATCTTGTCCCGGAAGTGGGTGCAGATACCTGGATTATCCAGGTATCTGCACCCCCCCCCTCCCCCCTGAAAGGTGCCGATTGTGGCACCGGAGGGGGGGAGGGATCAGATGAGCAGAACTTCCACTTCAGGGTGGAGGTCCGCTTTAAGTTATGTGTGGGGGCTTGACCAGGTGTGATCGGGGAAGGATGTGCCTTCTCGGAGCTCCAGCTAGCCTTCTGAACATTACATGGATTTCAGCCTGTTTGACTGACCTCGATCCGGATCTATACCTTTATTGCACCTAGCGGAGACCTCCAGGAACAAAAGGATCCCATCCAAAAAGCTGAAGGAGCAGCACTCACAGCCACCGTTCGATCAGAGGCAGCTCCATTCCCAAAACAGCATGGCTGCTAGCTCCGCCCACACCATTTGGGTTCCTGTGTCCCCTCTCACAGTGCGCCAGGCTGCAGAACTCGAGGATGGAGCTACAGAAGGGCAGTGTGTCCCAGAAATAAGGGATCTCACCACAGTTGTCACCAGAGATTGAGGTGGATGCTGCAGCCATTACCGGACTGATCCTGGAAGCCATTGCAGCATCAAAATCTGAGCTCATGGGCCGCATTTATTTTCTGGCCTCAGACTGCAACCTCATACACAATTTGGACAAAATCAGAGGCAGACACACCACGGCAGAGGATTGCATCTCTGAGGTGTAGGATGTTTCCCAAGGCTCACAACTGGCAGAGATCAGAGATATGGTAAGATCGCTCCAACACAGAGCAGATGACGCTGAGGACAGGCAGAGAAGGAACAATGAGAGGCAGCTACGAAGGCAGTAACATCAGTCCATAGACTAGGCCACCAGAATTGTTGGGAAATGGCTTAAATTAGTTGATTCTTCCCAGGATGGCCAGCTGCCTTGGGAGAATGGTAAGTCTGGAGCACAGCGGTACAGAGACACTCTGGGAAAAAGCAGCGGTCACAAGGTTAATCAGGAGGAACATGGACCTGAGCAGCAAGAATTTTGGCACCCAAAGGAGAAGTAAGACTTGTACGAACCGTAGCCAAGATACGATCAGGAGGAATCATAGGAAACGGAACCGACTCCGACTTGGAAGTGGAGGAAAATTGTCACGACAAGGCATCAGCCCTTACATTCTTAGTACCGGGTAAGAATGAGATAATGTAATTAAAGCTCGACAAGAAAAGAGCTCATCGCGCCCTTCTGGGAGAGAGTCGCTTAGCCTCAGACAAGAATGTAAGATTCTTATGGTCAGTAAGAATAAGAACAGGCACAGTGGTACCTTCAAGGAGTTGTCTCCATTCTTTCAGGGCTAAAATGATTGCCAACAGTTCTCTGTCACCAATCTCATAATTGCACTCAGCAGGTGACAATTTCTTGGAAAAGTAGCCACATGGATGCATGGCGCTCTCAGAGTTAGGACGTTGAGACAGAAGGGCGCCAACTCCAGTCTCAGAAGCATCAACTTCTAGGATAAAAGGCAACGTAGGATCAGGATGTGCCAACACAGGAGCAGAAACAAAGGCAGCCTTGAGAGTCTCAAAGGCCTTAATGGACTCCGGAGACCAACTCTGTGGGTTACCGTCCTTTCTGGTCATATCAGTCAGGGGCTTTGTCATGGTTATGCAATAGAGTTTGTCTGCTTACCTGTTTCCATGTGTTCATCTCTAGAGACCAGCCGACCCTCACCTGACTGCTTTTGTAATCCATCCTCTGGCATGACTCCACCCTAGCTCCTATCAGAGAACTCTATATTAACCTGTGCACTGCAGGCCAACCCTGCTGATCAACCATTGTGTATTCCTTTGTGTGTTTAGCTTCATGTTACCTGCCATGTGCTCTTCTGTTGTTCCGTTACCGACTTTGACATGTCCTTGACTATCCCTGTTTGCCTGTGATCTTGACCTATTGGCGTGTCCCTGACTATTCCTGTCTGCTTGTGGCCCCGACCTTGGCTTTATCCCTCACTATCCCTATCCTCCTGTTGCCTACTGTGGGTGCGAGCTGGGGGACCCTGGGGGTCGCGACCTGGAGCCAGTTGCAGCCAAGTCCATCCTCACCACTAGAGGCTCTGGTGAACATCTGCTGGCTCTTAGACTCCGCGCCCCAGGGAATCTTACGCTCTAACCTCGGTGGGATCTGTCTCCGTCCGCAGCAGTCAGCCTTAGGGTCCACAACCTTGCGGTGCACTCCTGATCCCTACAGTGTGCATCTGTCACCTCGCCTCAAGGTGACCTGACAGGCTTAACCAGAGATGAGAAGTTACGAATAAACTTCCGATAGTAGTTGGCAAAGCCCAGGAAACGCTGCAGAGAACGTAAACCCACGGGTCGAGGCCACTGTAGGACTGCCGAAAGTTTCTCTGGGTCCATCGAAAAACCAGCAGTGGAAATGACATAGCCCAGGAATGTAACCTGTTCACGATGGAACTCGCACTTCTCCAGTTTACAATAGAGATTGTTCTCTCTTAGTTTCTGAAGCACACGACAGACATCTGTGTGGTGGCTCTCCAGGGACTTGGAAAATATGAGGATATCATTGAGATAAACCACCACACACAACTGCAACAAATCTCGGAGGACATCGTTAATAAATTCCTGGAAAACTGCCGGGGCATTACAAAGGCCAAAAGGCATTACCAGGTATTCATAATGGCCTGTTCTGGTATTAACCACTTAAGGACCGCCGCATGTAAATATACATCAGCACAATGGCATGGACAGGCACAAGCACGCACCCATACGTGCCTGCCTTCCAGCAGGTGGGGGGTCCGATCGGACCCCCTCTCGCTGGCTGCGGTGGTCCGTTTCACTTCAGGAGCGATCCGGGATGAGGGGATGGCCATCCCCTCTCGATCGCTCCTGGCGAATGAGAAGCTTCCCCTGCCTGTGTAAGTGTAAACACAGGCAGGAGGAAGTAGTATTACTCTGCTCGTGGCGGCCTTTTTGACCGGAAGGCGAGGAGAGAAGACATCCAAGTAAGTGCACCAACAGTCACCTGACACATAGGTACACAAATCACCCCCAGTCACCCCCCCAGTCACAGTGTCACTGATTGCAGTGATCATTTATTTACTGATCACTGCATTTAGTGTCAGTTGTGACCGTAAAAACTGTCAGGGCAGTTAGTGTTAGGCCCCTTTAGGTCCAGGGTAGCCCCCTACCCCCCAATAAAGGTTTAACCCCTTGATTGCCCCCCTCAGTTAACCCTTTCACCCCCTTTTGCCAGTGTCACTAAGCGATCGTTTTTCTGATCGCTGCATTAGTGTCACTGGTGCCGCTAGGTAGCTAGTTATTTTTTAGGTTCACCGCCAGGTTTTTATAGTGTTAGGTACCCCCATATATAACCTAATAAAGGTTTTAACCCCCTTATTGCGCAGAGTTAACCCTTTCACCAGCGATCAAGTGGGTCTTTACCCTCCTTGTCTATGGTAATTAAGGTGGATTCCATCCAGATTATTGGTCTGGATTTCCCCTTCAGCAAATTCTGGCTTTGTAACCACCAACAGAGGCTTTGAGACACTCTTGAGGAAAGCTGCATTGGCAAGGCCAAAGCCTGGATCGTCTTGTTCCAAGCAGAGAGGATTCTGTTTTGCAACAGTCTTGAATGGAACTGGGCATAGGTGACTGCTTCGAATGAAGCTACCATCTTTCCTAACAACCTTATGCAAAGGCGAATTGCTTTTGACCTGCTGGAACTTTAAATTTTTTGGTGATTTTTTTCTCAATAGGATAGAGAACTGAGAATCTCTTTGGAGGGAGAAAATGCTTATCCAAATGATCACATTCAGTATAAATAAGCTTCTCTAGTAATGTGTGGACTGGAAACACATGCACTGGTTGTGAAGGTTTCAAGGAACCCAAAGAAGAAACCAGACTTTCAGCTGACTCTGTTAGGGGTAAGCATGAAAGTGGAGCAAACCATACCCGTAAGTATTTGTACCTCAGATTGTGAAGCTGAAACTTCAACTGTTGTTTCCTCCGCAGAGGAGTAATTGGTTTGTTTTTCCCGATCGTTTGAGGTTAATACCTCATCCTGTCCCCACTGTTCCCCTGGTAAGGGGTTTGGAGTGGCAGAGAGGGATTTAGCACACTTCTTATCCCCTTTAATGGAGGATGCGATTAACGCCACTAATCTTCCTTCTAAGCCCCGCAGGGAAGTGGAAAATGCATCTTCAGTCACGTATACTGGGGCTGAAGTGTGAGAAGCAGTTGCATCCCCAATGGCTTCCAATGACTCACTCTGGCTTGCCATGTCAGGTATCTCCAGAGAGGATGACAATGTGGAGGCATGTCAGGAGTTCCCAGCGCCTGGGGGTGGTTTTGGTGCCTTAGTACAGGGCTCGACAAAACCTGGGCGCCAGGTCGCATTTGTGACTAGAATTAGCGACCTGGCACCTGGGGCAGCACAGCTGGGGGTATCCTGTCTCCGTGGATTCCCCCGGCGTGATCGCGTCGGGCTGCGCCGCCGGCGGCCGGTAATTGAGCCCCCGGCTTTGAGGCCTTCTGTGATCCTATGGTTCCTTCTGGAATCTGGCGCCCTCTTGTGGTGGCCGTTGGAATTACAACCAGCAATGCTATGCTGGTTGTAATGCTGGAGCGTGCCCTGCCCTTCTTCCCTTTACTTAGAATCCCTAAACTATATATATATATATATATATATATATATAATTTTTTTATATATATTTCTAACACCCTAGAGAGTAAAATGGTGGTCGTTGCAATACTGTCTGTCACACCGTATTTGCACAGCGGACTTACAAGCGCACTTTTTTTGGGGAAAAAGTATTTATTTAATAAAAAAATAAATAAGACAACAGTAAAGTTAGCCCAATTTTTTTTTATATTGTGAAAGATAATGTTATGCAGAGTAAATCGATACCCAACATGTCATGCTTCAAAATTGCGCCCGCTCATGAAATGGCGACAAACTTTTACCCTTTAAAATCTCCATAGGCGACGTTTAAAAAATTCTACAGGTTGCATGTTTTGAGTTACAGAGGAGGTCTGGGCTAGAATTATTGCTCTTACTCTACTGATCGCAGCGATACCTCACATGTGTGGTTTGAACACCGCTTTCATATATGCGTTCGCTTCTGCACGCAAGCTTGGCAGGACAGGGCGCATTTAAAAAAAATTTTTTTTTCTTATTTTAACTTTTATTTTTATTTTTTTCACTGTTCTTTTAAAAAAAAAATTTGTGTCACTTTTATTCCTATTACAAGGAATGTAAAAATCCCTTGTAATAGAAAAAATCATGACAGGTCCTCTTATATATGAGATCGGGGGTCAGAGAGACCTCACATCTCATATTTACACTAAAATGCAATTTAAAAAAAATTCGTCATTTGAAAAAAATAAAACAAATAAAATGTCCCTCTAAGAGCTATGGGCAATGACATGGACACAGGTGGGGGGCTGGGGGCTATCTTCCCCTCACTCGTCTCCATGTCAGGCCAGGGACAGGTCCAGATCGCCGTCACGGACCACTTTTTTAGCTGGCTCCTAGATTCCAAGCAAATTTGTCAACCCCTGCCTTAGTAGTAAGCCTTGAAGCCATAGTGCAAAGAACAAAAAGAAAGGTAATCTAAGAACTGTTCTATTTATTTGAACAATAGTAGGAATACAGTGGTGGCATAGAATGATCTAATGCTAAAACAATACGTTTCTTCCCCTCTACTGCAAATGCCTGTGTAAACCCCTCACGTGCATCAGCGCTTCTGTGTCCTGTGGCAGCCTTGCAGACAGTCTGTTTCCCAGAGTATCAGCTTTAGGCTCGGTTCACACAGGGGCGACTTGTCCAGGCGACTTAGCCGCCTGACAAGTCGCGCTCCGTTCTGTACTATGGAACCGTACTAATAGGAGCGACTCAAGTCGCTCCGACTTAGAAAAAAGGTTCCTGTACTACTTTTGGGGCAACTTCAGGCGACTTGCATTGACTTCTATACAGAAGTCGTTTTGCAAGTCGCCGCTGAAGTCGTTTGCAGGTCGCGTCTGTGAGTCGCGCTGCAAGTCGTGCCGCCCCTGTGTGAACCGAGCCTTAAGCTTTTCCTTGCTGCAGGATACTGCTGTAAATAGACAGATCCAAACTTCACCCATCACGGCGGACAGCGTGGTTAAACCTTCAAAGACTGGGGCCCTTTTAGTAGGAGTTCCACTTATTTGGACCATGTATAGCACCCCTCAGGACAGCTTTAGGTAATGTAGCAAGACCAAAAAGAGTCCAGCCCACAAAGAGTAGCGTTACAGGCAAAACCTCCTTCTATGCAAGGCCCGGGTACCATCCTGGAGCTGCAGTGGCGGGATGGATCCGGTTGTGGAGGCTTTTTAAATCCAGCTTGGATCCCTCCTGGAGCTCTGTAAAGCACATCTTCACTCGTGCCAACACCTTTAGACACTGTCGAGAAAAACCGAGGTACTCCTGGAAGAAGGAGGGGTTAAATAGGGGGGTCAACTTCCTGTATTGAGTGTGCCAGTGTCAACACCTGAAGGTAGCTATAACCCACTAAGTAAATACTTAAAGTGCAAGTAAACCCATGGATTTAAAGCGGTAGTAAACCCGCAATTTTTTTTTTTTTTTTTAAACCTGCAAAGCAAAAGGCATAATGAGCTAGTATGCACCGCATACTAGCTCATTATGAAATACTTACCTTAGAACGAGGCCCCGACATCTCGCCCGATCCACGCCGAGGGAGCCGACATGCTCCCTCGGCGTCTCTTCCGGGTATCGCGGTTCCGGCGCTGTGAGTGGCCGGAGCCGCGATATCGTCACTCCCGCGCATGCGCGCGGGAGATTTAAATCCGGCCGGACGAGCGCATGCGCCGCTGCAGTCAGCGGCGCATACCGAGGGGAATATCTCCTAAACCGTACAGGTTTAGGAGATATTTTTTTTACCTACAGGTAAGCCTTATTATAGGCTTTCCTGTAGGTAAAAGTTAAAAAAGTGGGTATACAACCACTTTAAACAGTTAAAAAAAAGGCATGCCGGGAATGCTAACTGCACATTGGTTGTGCTCTCAGCCAAACTATCAAACCATCCAATGGCTGGTGTCATAACGAATCACATGTGCAGCACCATAGCAGTTGAAGATTAAACAAAGGCAAAGATGGCAGCTTCCTTGACTGAAAACGATAGGGGAGTTTACTTCCACTTTAAGGTCTGTGTCCTATGATGTACGATAAAGAAACATCTCATGATAGGTAAAATCCAAGAGCTCTCTCTCAAGACCTTTGCAACTTTATATTTCCAAAACATACTGATGGCATTGGTTACAGAAGGATTTCTAAACATCTGAATGTTCCAGTGAGCACTGTTGAGGCCATAATCCAAAAGTGGAAAGCACATAATTTCACCTTAAACCTGCCAAAACCAGGTGCTCCTTGCAATATTTCTGATAGAGGAGTAAAACATATTATCAGAAGAGTTTTCCAAGAGCAAAGGACCAATTGTAGAGAGCTTCAGAAATCCTGGAATTAACCGATACAAGTAATGGACTCAACCGCCATGGCCTGTATGCACGCTCACCACGCAAGACTCCACTGCTTTAGAAAAAGCATGTTGAAGCTTGTTTAAAGTTTGCTGCACAACATTTAGACAAGTCTGTGAAATACTGGGAAAATATAGTCTGGTCCAATGAGATCAAAATTTAACTCTGTGGATGCCGTAATACAAATAGGGCTGCAACTAACGATTATTTTCATAATCGATTAGTTGGCTGATTATTGTTTCGATAAATTAATCGGTTAATACACTTAAAAAAAAAAGTGGGTCAAATTGACGCTCATTTTCAACCACAGTGATGGGAAAAATTTGGAAATAATAGAAAACTCTTGGTCAAAGGAATTTTCAGACAGATGTATGTGGTTTTTGTTCAGAAATGAAGTGGAAATTTCAAAAAAATTCTTTCATTCAGCGAATGTACAAAGATTTTTCATCTGAATATTCTCACCTGAAAAATTGATCCGCGAGGCCAGCATAAGGCTCGGTACACACCTATGCAGTTTGCTTTTGATCTGTTTCTGCAGTGCTTTTTGTTGTGCGTTTTGATTTTTGCACACATAATTTTACTGCAATTTGCGGTTTTTGCATTTTTTTTGGGCAGATTAAAAAACACAAATTGCTGCAAAAATGCATTACATTCTTTTCTGAAGCTTCTCCATTGAAGTATATTAAACCAAAAAAAGCACCGTTTTGCGTTAAAAGTCCCTGACCCTTTCCAAATATGCAGCGGCTGAAAAAAGCACAAATATGAACGTGTTCCATAGGAAACCATGTAAATGAACTGTAGTGCCTTTCTGCAAAAATCACCAATAAACATATAGATGTGAACCAGGCCTAAGATGTTTAGTAGCATAATGGGGTTAAAAAGACTAAAATTAACCCTTAAGGCCGGGTTAACACCGCTGCGATGCGGGAACGCCGCAAATCAGCGGCGTTTTCCCGCATCGCATTACTCCCGCCGGCAGTTCACACTGCCCTATGCGGACGGCTGGGAGTGTCAATGATATGTTAATGACACCCCCAGATCCGTCCGCATATCGCAGTGCGATCTGCCGACTCGCACAGGAATCGGATCGCATGGTGTGAACCCCTATGCGATCCGATTCTGTTGCGGACCAAAAAAAGGGTCCCGTGCGAGTTTGCTGCGGGAGCGATGCGAATTCAGCCATACTATCTGTATGGCTGAACTCACATCGCTACGGAGATCGGATGTGATTTACGGTGCGAATCACATCCGGATCTCCCCCCGCAGCAGTGTGAACCCAGCCTTATAGTACAAAAAAGCAGATAATCACTACTAGAAGGGGTTCATGTTTTTACTGTAGAACAGTGAAAGTAATATTTGCAGTAGTGGTTATATTTTTGTACTATAAAGGGCTCATTTTAGTTTTTTTTTAACCCCATTATGTTACTGGCCGATTACCGTATATACTCGAGTATAGGCCGACCCGAGTATAAGCCGAGGCCCCCAATTTACCCCCAAAAAACTGGGAAACCTATTGACTCGTGTATAAGCCGAGGGTGAGATATGCCTGTCCATCCCTGTGTGTGTGTCCATCCATCCATCCATCCCTGTGTGTGTGTGTGTCCATCCATCCCTGTGTGTGTGTGTCCATCCATCCATCCATCCCTGTGTGTGTGTCCATCCATCCATCCATCCCTGTGTGTGTGTGTGTCCATCCATCCATCCATCCCTGTGTGTGTGTCCATCCATCCATCCATCCATCCCTGTGTGTGTGTGTGTCCATCCGTGTGTGTGTGTGTGTGTGTGTGTGTGTGTGTGTGTGTGTGTGTGGCCTTGTGTGTCCAGCCTACCTGTGTCCCGAGCCTCCGTCCGGTCCCGAGCCTCCGTCCGGTCCCGTCCCGTCCCTCCGTCCGGTCCCGTCCCGTCCCGAGCCTCCGTCCGGTCCCGTCCCGTCCCGAGACTCCGTCCGGTCCCGTCCCGTCCCGAGCCGAGCCTCCGTCCGGTCCCGTCCCAGGATCACCGCTCTTCGTCGGCGCCCATTCCCCTGTTCAAATGCCGCGCCTCCCTGTCTGTGATAGGCGGAACACAATTTCCCAGCAGTCTGTGTTCCGCCTATCACGGACATCCTCTCATCCTCGTCCGTAGTACGAGGATGAGACGATGTCCGTGATAGGCGGAACACAGGCTGCTGGGAAATTCAGTGTTCCGCCTATCACAGGCGAAGGCGGAGCCGGAGGCGCAGCTTTTGAATTATAGAATGGCCGCTGTCTGTCTGCTCGACACGCTGATCGAGCAGGCAGACAGCGATGACTCGAGTATAAGCCGAGGGGGGCACTTTCAGCCTCAAAAAAGAGGCTGAAAATCTCGGCTTATACTCGAGTATATACGGTAATCGATTATAAAAATAGTAATCGATTAATTTCATAATCGATTAGTTGTCAATTAATCGGTTAGTTGTTTCAGCCCTAAATACAAACCATGTTTGGAGGTCAAATGGCACTGCACATCACCCCAAAAACACCATATCAATAGTGAAGTTTGGAGGTGTGAACATCATGGTATGGGGCTGTTTTTCAGCATACAGAACTGGAAAACTTAATTTCATTGAAGTAAGGATGGATGGAAAAATGTACAATGACATTCTTGATAAAAATCTGCTGCCATCTACCAGGATGATAAAGATAAACTGAAGTGTGGACATTTCATCAAGACAATTCCAAACACAAAGCCAAGGAAAATCTCAATTGCTTTTAAAGAAAAAACAAGCTGCTACAAAGGCCCAGCCAATCACCTGACTTGAATCCTATAGAAAATCTATGGAAAGAACTAAAGATCAGAGTTCAAGAATTGACTGTGTGTGGAATAATGGGGCAAAATCACACCTGAGCAATGCATGCGACTAGTTTCTCCATACTGCAGGCGTCTTGAAGCTGTCATTACCAACAAAAGATTTTGCATCATGTATTAAATACATTTCAGTTAGCGTGTTCAATACTTTTTTCCTGTGTCAATCCATTGTATTACACATAACCTAATTTCTGGACTTATTTCTTTTGGATTCTTTGTATATATGGATTGCATGGGTTGTTACCGATGTGGTGAATATTTCATGTCAATAGCACCTTTAGAAATATATTTACCTATACTTATTTTACCCGCTGTATACTGTGCTTTACACGTGATATGGAAGACACTAAATTGCTATGACAGATACTTAAAGAGAAAGTAAACCCTGATGAGCTTACATCCTCTTTCATTCCCTGCAAAGGTAAAGCATAATGGACTACTATGCATCGCATAGTAGCCCATTATGTGTCACTTACCTGACACAGGAGCCAGCGATTTGTTACCGCTGTCCCCTGTAGTCCGGCGCATCCATCTTCTCGGTGGGTCTCGCAGCTCCGCTGATGTCATTCAGCGAAGCCGCGGTGACGTCACTCCCGCGCATGCGCACGGGAGCCGCCACACGCGGCATATTCGCTGTTGACGGTGCCGCGCTCAGTGCGCCGCTGTCTACGGCGCCAGCGCCGTAGACAGCGGTGCCTGTCTTTCGGCAAATATCTCCTAAACAGTGTACGTTTAGGAGATATTTCTTGGACCTACACGTAAGCCTTAATCTAGGCTTACCTGTAGGTCAAAGTGTGTTGTAAGGGTTTACAATCACTTTAAAACTGAGATCAGATCTTATATATATATTAGGGCTGTTACTGATTAAAATTTTTGTGTTCGATTAATCGTTTTGTTTTTTTATTGATTAATCAACTTAATTTCAATTAATTATAATGCACATACAGATCCAACTACGGTACTTTTAGCTGGTCTCCTTGCATTGCAACTCTGCATTAGTCAGTGGTAAATGTGGTATACACTATATACAATCACCCCACACTAGTTAGTTTCCACAATCCATGACTTAACTTCACAGTTCACACAAATGTTTTAAATTCAAACTGTAGCACTGACATAAGTCATTTCTTTTTCCACAGTAGTGTGACAATCTTGCCACCTCCGGTCTAACTAATCACTCTCACCTTATGGCATGGACCCCTGTGCAAACAGGTGGTCATGTAAGCAGGTATCAAAAGGGTTAAAAACGGACCATGAACTTCTCTCACGTCTCCTTAGATCAGGGCTCGACAAACCCCGGGCGCCAGGTCGCATTTGCGACTAGAATTCGCGTCCTGGCGCCTGGGGCAACACATCTGGGGTATCCTGTCTCCGTGTGGACCCCGAACTCTGCCGTGCGATTGCATCGGGCCGCGCCGGCCAGTAAAATCTTTCCGTAGTCTGGCGCCATCTTGTGGTGGATGTTGAAATTACAACCCATGCAATAATGCTAATCGAGCTTCAAAGCCCTGCCTGTTTTTCACTGCCCGCCCATTTCCTTCCCAAAGTGAAGAGAACAAAGTGATTGCGGGCGTCATCTGACACCTTTTGCCCAAAGATGAGTGTGGTGGCTGGTAAATAGCTTCATATATATATATATATATATATATATATATATATATATATATATTTTTTTTTTTTCCATAACAGCTTTTATTTATTAATTTTTTTTAAGGAAAAAAAATTAATTTTAATTAAGGAAAAAAAAATATTATTTGTAATCCTACCTGCTTGGCCCCTTTCACAAGGGCTGTCTGTTTAGGTTCACCTGTCAGTTTTTCAGGCGGACCTGATTGAACCCTTAGCGGGGATATGGCAGTAAATAAGCGGGAATATGGCGGAAATAAAAGAAGTCACATTCTTTTGTTAACCACTTCGTACCCGCGCTATAGACGAAAGAGGTCTACAGCGCAGGTCTACAGCGCAGACACCAATTGCTGGGAGGGCGTCCCTGGACATCCTCCTGTTTACTTCCCCTCTGCACGCCGCCATGGGCGCGCATCAGGGAAGTTCTGTGTTGGCCGTGTCCCTTGGATACAGCCAATCACAGATCATGTTAAATGGCCAATCACAGCGGCCATTTAGCACTCGAGCGGTGTGTCCAATGGGAGGTGATCTCATATGTTGGGGGCTAGGGTCTATCTTCCCCTCACTCGTCTCCATGTCAGGCCAGGGACAGGTCCAGATCGCTGTCACGGACCTGGCTCCTAACTTTTTTAGCTGGCTCCTAGATTCCAAGCAAATTTGTCAACCTCTGCCTTAGATCTCAGCAAGGATGCCAGGTCATGGGTAGAAAGAAACAATCTAAGTGCTCGTGTTAGTTCCATAGGGCAGCAGCAGGTGAAATCATGCGTAGCTCCTCCCCCGTACCCATTACGTTCAATCAGAACTCTGACGTCACCGGATCCCCGACGGAACTCCCTGAAGACCCGGAAGCCGGCGGAGAGGTGAGTACCGCTCAAAAGAATTTTGATCGTTCAAAAATATTAATCGATTAATCGGGGAAGTAATCTTTAATTTACACAGCCCTAATATATATATATATATACACACACACACACACACACACACACACACACACACACACACAGTAACTCACAAAATGGGCTGGTCAAGCATGTTTCCAGACCTAACCCCTATTGAGCATCTGTGGGGCATCCTGAAACGAAAGGTGGAGGAGTGCAAGGTCTCTAACATCCACCAGCTCCATGTCCATGAGGGTTAAGGCAGTGCTGGAAAATAATGGTGGTCACACAAAATATTCACACTTTGGAGCAAAGTGTTATTTCTTCAGGTTTGTCACATGAAAATATATAATAAAATATTTACAAAAATGTGAGGGGTGTACTCACTTTTGTGAGATACTGTGTGTGTATGTGTGTGTGTGTGTGTGTGTGTGTGTGTGTGTGTGTGTGTGTGTGTGTGTGTGTGTGTGTGTTACACGGCCAACCTATTAAATCATAATTATGTTTTACAGCACAGCATAGTCAAATTTTATTCCCCTGCTTGCTGGCTGGGCAAGTGAGATGATAAGGTCATTCTGCTCCTTATTTTGCTGTCTCCTTCTGTAACTATATACAGTGTCACCCAATGTGCACAGTAGAGTTTGATTGGTTAGTCTCTCTCTCATTGCCAGACTCTTTGCCTACAGGGACTTGTCATAAAGAAAGAAACACTAGTTTAATATAAGAAACACATGCAATTATTTTTAATGACTATATAACTTTTTCAATTGTGTTTTATATCTGTCTATAGTTCAGCATTTTAACCTCCCTGGCGGTATGATTATGTCAGATTTTTTATACTCAAAGCGGTACAATGTTTTGCATGGAAATTTGGTTTGGTTTGGTTTTATATTATAGGCCTGTAATTCTTAGGAATAACACACTGTCCAAACAAGAGTCTAGTAGACATCTCGGGTATGATAAAGATTGAAACAAGAAATCATAAATTAGAATATAATAAATAACTATAACAAATAATCATATAATAAAAATGATTCAATAATGTAAGCAATTCAAAAACACAGAAATGTACTATCGCTCAATTCTGCAAGTGATTCTAATTTATTATCGCTGTTTTCTAGCTGGTCTAAAACGCTTTTTATATAAAGGGACACTTTTTGGTTGCTATGGACAATCTCCAGTTTCCAGGCAGAAAGAACAGTATTTATATTATAAAACTGCATGCAGGGCACTGGACAAACCACTAGGGACAAAAGGAACGTGAAATAATTTGATACAGTAATGTAATCTGTAAGATTACTGTGTACTGTATGTATTGTGTGTTTTTAACTTTTTGAATTTTGCGCAGCGCTCCCCCCCTGTGCGTCAGAACGCTCGCAGAGAACGAAGCTCGGCACTGATGAATCGAGCGGAGAAACACCTTGCGCACACACAGCGGGGCGACATCGCAGGTTCCTGTGGACAAGGTAAGTAACTTTGCCTGGATCCTGCCATGTGATCCTGAGTGTGGCTCAGGGTTACCACACTTGGGAATACCACTAAAGAGGTTAATATACATATTTGGTAATATGGTGTATCTATACATTACTAATCCTGCCTAAGTACAATATACTTGCTTTAGATCAGCATACCCAGTCAAGGCAACATAGCCTACACTACCTCAGGGAGTCCTCTGGTACTTTTTGTAGCTAGAGTAAGCCCACAGCTTCTGCACCAGGTTGCCTGCTGATATAAGGTGAGAACAAGGGGATATAATTAGTATGGGGAAGAGTGAGATCAGATAGGACTTAGGGCTGGTTCACACTGATGCGATGTGGGAACCCTGCAAACCCACTGTGGGTTCCCGCATCGCATGTTTCCCGGAGGCAGTTCACACTGCCCTATGCTAACTGCTGGGAGTGTCAGGTAAAAGTTAATGACACCCCCAAATCAGTTCACATATCGCAGTGCGATCTGCAAACTCTGACAGGAATTGGATAGCATGGGTGTGATTCTGCTGCAGACAAAAAGAAGTCTGGTGTGAGTTTGATGCAAATTCAGCCATACGATCTTTATTTTCACTGCAGTGCGGTGAGAACCACATCCAATCTCTGACATCGCACCAGTTTGAGCTGGTCCTAAATCTCAATTTCAGTAAGGCTTCATGTACACAAAGCCTACTTTGACTGCCAGCGGTCAAAATGTTCCTATCCTGAACTCAACTTTTTCCCCTAATTGCAGTAGTTCCTAAACTATCCTAAATGCCTATGTGTACATTGACATATAGGCTTTATGAGGTTGAGTTTAGGAGGTTTTTACAAAAAAAACGGTAAAAGCTCCTACACTCAAGTTTATGAGCTGTAGTGTATATGAAGTAATGTGTCAAAAATAACAGCATCACAGAGATGTGCTTTAATGAACTGCTGCTGCTCTAATTATTGTAGAAAACAATCAAAAACAATATATAATGATAAGAGTAGCGCTAGTCCACACATTAACCTAAAAAACTACAATCTTAACCGCTTAAGGACCACCTCCTGCATATATACATCGCCAGAATGGCACGGCTGGGCACAATCACGTACCTGTATGTGGCTCTTTAAGTGCCCAGCCGTGGGTCGCGAGCTCCATGACCGTTGCCGCGGGACCCGATCGCCGCTGGTGTCCCGCGATCGGGTCATAGAGCTGAAGAACGAAGAGAGGTCTATGTAAACAAACCTCTCCCCATGCTTCCTACTGTGGCTGTCACCGATCGTCTGTTCCCTGTTATAGGTAAAAACGATCAGTGATGTCACATGCCAAGCCACGCCCCCAATAGTAAAAAAAAAAAAACACAAATGTCAAACATAACCCCTCCCCGCCCTCTGGTGGTTAACTCCTTCACTGCCAATGTGATTTACACAGGAATAAGTGCATTTAAATAGCACTGATTGCTGTATAAATGACAATGGTCCCAAAAATGTGTCAAAAATGTCTGATGTGTCCGCCATAATGTAGCAGTCACAATAAAAATTGCTGATCACCGCCATTGCTAGTAAAAAAAAAATAATAATAAAAATGATATAAACTATCCCCTATTTTGTAAACGCTATAACTTTTGTGCAAACCGATCAATAATTGCTAATTGTGATTTTTTTTACCAAAAATATGTAGAAGAATACGTATCGGCCTAAACTGAGGAAAAAAACTTTTTTTTATATATATTTTTGGGGGATATTTATTATAACAAAATGTAAAAAATATTGAATTTTTTACAAAATTGTTGCTCTATTTTTGTTTATAGCGCAAAAAATAAAAACCGCAGAGGTGATCAAATACCACCAAATGAAAGCTCTATTTGTGGGGAAAAAAAGGCACGATTTTGTTTGGGAGCCACGTCGCACGACCGCGCAATTGTCAGTTTAAACGCAGTGCCGAATTGCAAAAAGGGGTCTGGTCCTTTGGCTACAAATGGTTCCGGGGCTTAAGTGGTTAAAGTGTAACTTTGGTCTTTTTTTTTCATCTTTCCATCTATTAAACCTTCTGCCCTTGTTGTTTTAACTTTGGATAGTAAAATATTTTTTTTCTGCCAGTGAATACCTTATACAGCCCACTTTCTGTTTCTTGTCTGGTAAAAAGCCTAGGCTTATGACATAATGCACAGCTCTCTCTCTCTCTGACTCCTGTGAGAGTTTTCCAGGAAGGGAGGGGGGATGAGTCATAAGAGGGCCACTGAGAGCTGCAGAGCTGGATGTGTGCCTCTGTGTAAGTCCAGGAAGTGAACAGGCAGCAGCTTCAGCTGCCCACAGTTAAAATATTTGCAGCCAGAGGGATATTTCTGATGCATATTTGGCAAGTACAGAATCGCAGTATACATAAAATAACATGCAAAATGATTGGAGGAAAGCCTCAGAATGCCAAAGAGGTTTTTATTACAAATTATGTGAGCAGACTGTCATATAAAGTCCCAAACCTTTCCTCAGATTGCTTAATTTATCTGAATATTCAAGTCTGTTAAACGAAGAATAAACCATTTACCATGGCAATCCTTCTCTTTCAAAGCTGAAAAATATTATCAAAGAAGCTTTCAGGTTATCACAATAAAGATGAAGTCTCGAATTCCATGAATAGAAATCAAATAATTCTAAATATCTCCACTTTTCTTCATTATACTAAGTGACTATAATTAAAAAAAAAAAAAAACTTTCTGTGTTATAAAGAAAAATGCTGAGGTAGAAAGAAAATAATGAATACCCAAACACGTAACTAAAGATACAAACAGAAGAACAATAAGTAACAAAAAGGTAATACTTAATTCTAATGCCTTTCCGAAGAAACATAGATTCACATCTCGTATGTCTACCTAAACACCATTGATATGTGTTTCTTCAAAATGGACACAGAAAAAAAATATGGCTTCACTTGATCATTTAGCCACTTTCCTGAGTTTACTTTAATGTTCTGCACAGTAGTGAATCAAAAGCTCAAATCCTTTTTTCATAAAAGGAGCACTTACTCTTGCAAGAAAGCAAACAGGTATGTTTGGTGTATATTTTTTCATAAAGCCCAGATGATTCCTACTTGTAATCTTGTTATCTGTCCCTGTGCAGTGGATTCAGTCAATATGTCATTTTGATGTTATCTCTATGCTCTGTTTGTATTTTATTGTTCCTGTCTATTTGGGTCTTAGTTTCTTGCTATTTGTACATGCTGTGCTTGTTTACATTCTTCATAACCAGAAACGAAAAGATAAAAAAGAAATGTTATGAGACCCAAGACACCAAAGACTATGTAAGTTGATTTAGAGACAAGGGGGAGAGGTTAGCAAAGGCCATAAGATATAGAAACTTTCACCAAGGACTAGAAAAATGGCCTAGGGGAATGAAAAATGAGACAAAGACATCTGATTAAAGCAGTATTAAGCCCAAAAACATCATTTTAATATATTACAGCTTACCAATAATTAAAAGAGGTGGCTTCATTAAAGGAGAAGTACAGCCAAAGCTTGTTTGACTGTACTTCCCCTGTGGATCACAGAAGTGCAGATCATTCTGCACGCCTGTAACCTGTTTTCAGCTAACAGTGGACTGTAGCCCACAGTCGGCTGGAGCTGGAGAGACAGACCAGACTCAGGAAAGATCGCGACCATATGGTCAGGACCTCCCCACAAGCCTAGACCAGCATCTGGCTCAGCCTCTCAGCGAGCCAGCGCTGAGAGCCCGAGCCAGCCGCTCCCATCCCCTCCACAGTGATCCAGCAAGCACACGTGCGGGAGGGGGAGGGGTTAACTGACAGTCACTAACTTTCTGTCAGGAGCCATGAAACAGACGGGGCAGCAAAAGCTATTACTACTGCGAGTATCCCGCTTACAATACGCCAAACAGCACAGAGACAAGCCTCAAACTTCCTGGCACAAAGTCATTTGGAGTGATGAGACCAAAATTGAGCTTTTGACCACAACCATAAACACTACATTTGGAGAGGAGTCAACAAGGCCTATGATGAAAGGTACACCATTCCTACTGTGAAACACGGAGGTGGATCGCCGATGTTTTGGGGATGTGTGAGCTACAAACACACAGAAGATTTGGTCAGAATTGATAGCAAGATGAATGCAGTATGTTATCAAAAAATACTGGAGGAACATTTGCATTCATCAGCCAGGAAGCTGCGCATGGGACGTCCAACATGACAATGATGCAAACACAACCTGTCATTGGCATCTCAGTCTCCTGACTTCAATATCATTGAGCCACTCTGGGGAGATCTCAACCATGCAGTTCATGCAAGACAGCCCAAGAATTTACAGGAAATGGAGGCTTTTTGCCAAGAGGAATGGGCAGCTTTACCATCTGAGAAGATAAAGAGCCTCATCCACAAATGTCACAAAAAAACTTCAAGCTGTCATTGATGTTCAAGGGGGCAATACACGGTAGAGCTGCACGATTCTGGCTAAAATAAGAATCACGATTTTTTTGCTTAGAAGATAGATCACGATTCTCTCATGATTCTCGCAGCGTAACATCATCTTTCACATTAAAACAAAAAAAATTTGCAAACTTTACTGTTTTATTTTTATTTTTTTATTATTGAAGTGTATTTTTTCCCAAACAATTGCATTTGAAAGACTGCTGGGCAAACACAGTGTGACATAAAATATTGCAGCAATTGCCATTTTATTCCCTAGGGTCTCTACTAAAATTATATATATATATATATATATATATATATATATATATATATATATATATATATATATATTATATAATTTTTTCTTTTTTTTTTATTAATGTTTGGGGGTTCCAAGTAATTTTCTAGCAAAAAATATTGAATTTAACTTAAAGAGGAGAGCCAGTTTTAAAAAATTTTTTTTAAAAGTCAGCAGCTGCAAACACTTAATAAGCAGACTTACCTGTCCAGGGCGCCCGCTATGTCGGCTGCCCAAGGCTGACCCGTCCCTTGGCTCTCGGGTCCCGGCGCCGCCATTTTAGCTAAGGGAAACAGGCAGTGGAGCCTTGCGGCTTCACTGCCTGTTTCCTACTGCGCATGTGCGAGTCGCACATCGCTTTGTGAATGGGGCGTGCTGTGTTCTGGGACACACAGTTCCCAGAACACAGCGCGACCCATTACCCAGAAGATGCCGCACGGAGGAGAGAAGACAGAAGATCAACGTGGAGGAGGATTTTTTTCTAAATTTTAATGTATTTTTGTTTTTCAGGGTGGCCCTCCACTTTAAGAAAGAAGTGTCAGAAAAAGATTTAGACTTTAAGTGGTTAAACTTCCTGCATTTACAGTGGTTGAAAGCTTGGCAGACTGCCCAGATTATTTGTTTACACAAGAAGTTCTATGCCTTTGATCTAAGAAATTAAGTTACAATGTTTCATGCAAGTTCTAAATTTGGCAGATTGCCCGGGATTCTTTATTTTGACAGCTGAGTGAGCAGATAATCTCTCCACTTGTTTATATGAAAGAATCGCCTATTCTCAGTGGGAGAGATCGTCAGAGGAGAGAATCGAGATCGTGTTTTTTTAATGATTAATCGCGCAGCTCTAATACACGGTATTAAGAACTGGGGTATGTAAACTTTCGAACAGGGTCATTTGATCAGTTTCTGTTGTGATTATGAGTAAACACAGTTGATTGATAATAAATGGCTTCAGCCAAACACTAATCACGAGTGAAAGAAAAGTTTTTGTGTTATCGTTCATATACTCTGAAAAATGGCCAAGAAATCATAAATTCTGCCAGGGTATGTAAACTTATGAGCACAACTGTATATATAATCTTATGCCAATGTGGAGCTTTCTACATTGGCAAAACTATCAGACACCTGTGGAAGAGGATGAAAGACCACATGTACTGCTGAGTTTCAGACCTTTTCTATAGGGGATACTCTATACATTTATTTCCTTCCCAAATTTTCCAATGTGAATATATGTTCCAAAAACTCCACGCCTTTGGTCTCCGTGGCTGTAATCTTCGCTGGTTCTCTTCCTACTTATCCAACCACACCTTTAGCATTTCTTAGAACTCTACTTCCTCCTCTCCTCTTCCTTTCTCTGTCGGGGTCCACCAAGGTTTTGTTCTTGGACCTCTCCTATTTTCAATCTACACCTCCTCCCTGGGTCAGCTGATAGCCTCCCATGGCTTCCAATACCACCTCTACACTGATCTATCTAAATCTATTTCTCTACCCCTCAGCTCACTCCCTCTGTCTCCTCATGTAACACTAATTTACTATCAGATACATCAGTCTGGATGTCAAATCACTTCCTCAAACTCAATCTATCCAAAACCGAACTTATAATTTGATCTCTCTGTTAAAATTGATGGCACAACTATAAGCCCATCCCCACATACCAAGGTTCTAGGTGTAGTCCTGGAATCTGAACTCTGCTTTAAGCACCATGTCCAATCACTGTCCAAATCTTGCTGCCTCAAACTCCACAACTTCTCCAATTTATGCCCCTTTCTAACCAATGACAAAACAAAGCTCTTAATTCACTCGCTGGTCATCTCTCACCTCGACTACTGCAACTCCCTTCTCATTGGCTTACTATTGTCTATCTCCTCTTCAATCCATCATGAATGCTGCTCCCAGACTCATCCACCTTACCAATCATTCTGTGTCCGCTACCCCTCTCTGTCAGTCCCTCCACTGCCTTCCGCTCATCTAGCAAATTAAATTCAAAATACTAACAACTACTTATAAAGCCATCCACAATTTATCCCTCCTGTATTGATTTGTAATGTAAGTGTACTGTCTGTCCTCATTTGTAAAGCACTGCGCAAACTGTTGGCGCTATATACTGTAAATCCTGTATAAAAATTATCTCTATGTATTTATGTGCTATGAACTTATGCCAGTGTTCTGACAGATACAGTGCGCCTATCGAAAAGTGTCCGCTCTGAACTGCGCAGGCACAGCGCTTGCGCAGTACGGAGCACAAGGAGATTCGGAAAATCTCAGAAGATGAACGGCGTCTGCGCCGTGAGTCCAGGTGCAAGCCCCACCATCCAAGTGGACATAGGGCTGCACATATTAGAGGGCCCCTCGCGGGCTCGCTTCGCTCGCCACGCTTCGCTCGCCACGCTTCGCTCGCCACGCTTCGGGCACAGCCTTGCTTCCCTCGACTCTTTTTATTCTAACTCTATGTCCACTTGGATGGTGGGGCTTGAACCTGGACTCATGGCGCCGTTCATCTTCGGATATTTTTGGAAACCTGCAGACACTATCCGACGGGGGACACTATTTGACATGACACCGGCTTTGCAGGGACTGCATTATCTATGGGTTGCATTGTGTGATGGCCCCCTTTTATACTCCCATTCCCCCCCCACCCCTTTTTTACTACACTTATGTTTTTGTGTAAGGATATGAATATCCTCCCCCTCCTTTTCTCCCCCCCCCCCGGTCTTGTATTGCCTCCATCTGATGCCCTTTAGGAACGGCTGTTATTTTGCCTTATGTTTGTTGGCGTCAGGTGCGAGGAGGTGTGACGGTTACCACGTCATTAGATGATGTCATCCGACGGCAGCGTCTTTTAGTGTTTTTTCTTTATCATGTATTGTTATAAATAAAACATACCTTTTTATACTCATTACTGTCCATTGTGCCTCTAAAGTCCAACCTTGGGCTATTTATATGCCAAATCTCTGTTTGTTCACACTAGAAAAGGTAATTGGTAATTAGATAATTGGATGTGCCAATATGTTTAGGGTCTGAAGAGGTGAAAACAAACTCACAGCTGTAGTAGCAGTTTTGTGCATTAGGCTCTGGGTTTTGATCTGGGCAGCTGTAGAGCCACCTGATCACTTATGCAAGACAGACTGACAGACACGTTACAAAAGACAGACTGAGATAAGTTCTGCCAGAACGTTGTCAGGGCTGGCTTAGCCCTTCCTTCTCTGGGCTGGCCGCTCAGCTGTCGGCTAATTGCCAGCTCTCTTCTCTCTCCACAATTACCAGCTGTTCCTGATGATGCTTGTCTGACCTGCCTACTTAAAGCTTTCCAGTTCACTTCCCCTCTGCCTTTGCGTTGGTCACATCACTAGAAACCATCTCCTGCAGTTTGTTTAAAGACTGGCTTGCTGACATACCTTCTGGCTCCTTATCCTGCTTGCTGTTGCTCTACTTGGATCCCTGACTTCAGGCCTGGCTGACTACCCGATCTGGTTACTGGACTCTGGCTATGCTTGACTACGCTTTTTCTATTTACCTTTTTATTTTTATTAATAAACAATTGTGATTTAATTGTATTTCTGTCTTAGTCTGATTCATGGTTTCTGACAAACGTGAAACAAACATAACTCGGTCTGTCTCACACACCGACTGCCAATAAAGTCAAGATAGCTGCTATGTTATCATGCAGTGCCAGCTTTACCTAAAAATAGCCCAGCATTTCAATGCCCACCTCCCCACGAGGAATATCAGCATGTTGGGAAACATCCCATGCCCAAATGCTCCTTCATCCCTTCTCAAGTAGATATGTGGCAGCTCCAGAACCAAAACTTTTTTTGCGTTGTGAAAGGTACAGATACCACGATGAAGGCAAACTACATCATGTGTGTGTGTGGAGGGGCAAGGACACGCCCTGAAGCTGAATGGCTTTCTGTTATAACCACTTGGCGACCAACCCCCTGCAATGTACTGAGAGCGAGTTGCCACTGTAGGCAAAGGGACATAACCATATGTCGCTGGCTGCTTTCGGGTTTAGGACGCATGCAAGTGTGACCCCCCCAACACCCACTGTAATTGTACACAGTGGGAGCCTGTCAGCTAGTCCTGAGCCAATGATTCAATGCCCGGGACATGCTGATCACAGCCCAGAGCTCTTTGTTGGTAAATAATACAGAGCTCTGTACTGAGAGAACCATCTGTCAGTTTATAGGAATGAGAAACTGAGAGATCAATAGTTAAAAGCAGTGTACACACATAGGCACACTTTTAACCCCTTGATCACTCTAGATGTTAATCTTCCCAGCCTGTGTCATTGGTACAGTGACAGTGTATGGTATTATCACTGATCACTGTATTAATGTCACTGGTGTTGTCAATTGCGGTTAGTCAGTTCCCCGCCGCACTCTTGCAGTCCCATTATATGTCTCTGATCACCGCCATCAGTAGTATAAAATAAAATAAAAATTACAGTGTACAGTTGTGCTCATAAGTTTACATACCCTGGAAGAATTTATCATTTATTTGGCCATTTTTCAGAGACTATGAATGATAACAAAACTTTTTTTTCACTCATGGTTAGTATTTGGCTGAAGCCATATATTATCAGTCAACTCAGTGTGTTTACTCTTACATCATGATCACAACAGAAACTACCCAAATGACCCTAATCACAAGTTTGCATACCCCAGTTCTTAATACCGTGTATTGCCCCCTTTAACATCAATGACAGCTTTAAGCCTTTTGTGATATTTGTGGATGAGGCTCTTTATCTTCTCAGATGGTAAAACTGACCATTCCTCTTGGCAAAAAGCCTCCAGTTCCTGTAAATTCTTGGGCTGTCTTGCATGAACTGCATGTTTGAGATCTCCCCAGAGTGGCTCAATGATATTGAGGTCAGGAGACTGAGATGGCCACTGCTGAACCTTCACTTTACTCTGCTGTAGCCAATGACAGGTTGACTTGGCCTTGCGTTTTGGATCACTGTTATGTTGGAATGTCCAAGTACGTTCCAGGCGCAGCTTCCTGGCTGATGAATGCAAATGCTAATCCATTATTTTTTGATAACATACTGCATTTATCTTGACAACAATTTTGATCAAATTTCTCTTTGCATCCTGAACAATTTTCCTGGCAGTTGTGGCTGGAATTTTAGTTGGTCTACCTGACCGTGGTTTGGCTTCAACAGAACCCCTTATTTTTCCACTTCTTGATTAGAGTTTGAACACTGCTGATTGGCATTGTCAATTCCTCGGATATCTTTTTAGATCTATTTCCTATTTTATACAGTTCAACAACCTTTTCCCTGCAGATCCTTTGACAATTCTTTTGCTTTCCCCATGACTCAGAATCCAGAAACCTCAGTGCAGCACTGGATGAAAGATGCAAGGGTCTGTCAGGAATTCAGAAACTCACTGACCTTTTATACACACGCACACACAGACACTAATAAAAAGCAAACAGATCACAGGTGAGGATGGTTACCTTTAATAGCCATTCAAACACCTTTGTGTCAACTTGTGTGCATGTTATCAGGCCAAAATCACCAGGGTATGTAAACTTTTGATCAGGTTCATTTGGGTAGTTTCTGTTGTCTTTATGATTTAAAAAGAGTAAACACAGTTGATTGATAATAAATGGCTTCAGTCAAACACTATGCACGAGTGAAGAAAAGTTTTTGTGTTATTCATAGTCTCTGAAAAATGGTCAAGAAATCAAATTCTGCATGGGTATGTAAACTTATGAGCACAACTGTATATATACCATAGTTTGTAGGTGCTATAACTTCCATACAATCCAATCAATATACACTTATTAGGATTTTTTTATCAAAAACAAGCAGCAGAACACATTTTGGTCAAAATTTATGAATAATTTTAATTTAAAAAATAAATTAATTATTGGATATGTTTTATAGCAGAAAGTAAAAAATATTTTTTTTTTCAATTTCGGTCTTTTTTCGCTTATATATAGCAAAAAATAAAAAAGGGGGTAAACTCTTCTGGAGCTCAAGTGGTCGCTTCTTGAGCATCAGATTCAGTCCTTCAGCCATAATAAATCAAGCGCTGAACACTGTTATTGTTGATCCTGGTGTCAGAATGTAACAAATCTGGTTTTGGGAGCAGAAAGTATCACACTTAATATTTTGCAAAAGGACTCCAGGGGTTGCGTATTCCTAGCCCCGAGTTTTTTTAACCTGGCTTCTAACCTTGTTCTAAATGAGATTTGTCCTAAACCTACACTAGATGCTTTTCACAGGGGGCAATATAAATACTGGCTGGGCTGTCTACAATTATCAAATCTATGGTTTTTGCTGGCCATAATAAAAATAACACCCACAAGCAGGTACAAAAAAGGAATAACATGTTAACTGCTATGCAGTTTGTTTACACTGGGTATGCTTTTCAGACATAAGCTGCTGTTTTGATATGTAGCTGTGGGTAAAATATCAGTAAAGGTCAATTCTTTTTTGGCTTATGATCGCCCATTATTCCATTTCATGCACAATTTAAGCAGAGCATGTATTCAACGCTTTACTGAAGGCAATGGAAAATGTATGTTAATTCCTGCTGATATCAAACACAGATACTGTTAATGGCAAACAGTCTATCATTCAGAAATACAAATGCATTGAAATGTCCCTGTATTGTTTACACGGAATGCAACACATTCTGTGATCGAGTGTGTGTGTGTGGGGGGGGGGGGGGTTGTCAAATAAATAACAGGATTCTCACCCCCAGCTTACCAGCTTACAGAACAAGTTGCAGTCTATGACAGCAATACAATGACTAATCTGAATGGAAGAGACAACAGTAGGGAGGTCATTGGAACTTCTTTAATGTGCTGAAAGGTTAGACCCAATAAAAATAAATTATAACTAAAAACAAAGCTTTGTTAAGGAGTGGAGAGACACCAATTAGGGAGATGTACCCTTTCTATCTGTACTGTTTACTGTTATTTAAGTGAAAATGAAAGAAAATCCCAATTTTTATGTTTTTCCCCAAAACAATAACAGGAGGAATTCTTTCTATAGGGGACACTAGTTCTGGTGACACTGGTGGCAACAAGGAACTTCCTCACTTTTGCCACAGATGGGGAAAATACTGACCGGGTTATAACCATCCCTTACGCTATCCAAAATTAAAAAAATAGAATTTTTTGTACTCAGCATAAAATCCTTTTCTCTGTAATTCACTGACTGACACAGCTCCTCTCAGACCATTGGGTTGTTATGCCACCTTCAGGAGAGGACTAGGCATGACATGGTAACATGTAATATTAAAACTAGAACTTTCTAGTTCCACCCAAGGGGCGGTCCCTTAGGTAACAACCCCACAGCCTGCCTTGCAGCCTCAGTACGTCAACAAGCAGTATAACGCAGAGAAAAATAGGAAGGGCGGGTGCTGTGTCAGTCGGTGAATTACAGAAAAAAGGATTTTACGGTTAGTACAAAAAATCCTATTTTCTCTTACATTCACCGACACAGCTCCTCTCTAAGACCAAGCAGACGTCCCCAAGCCTAAAACAAGGGGTGGGAAAACAGCATAAAACTTCACCCACCATGGCATGTGGGAACTAGTATAAACTTTATCCACAAAAACGACAGCGTGTGGGAATAACTAAAACTTTTTTACCTACAAAAAAACAGGGTGCTCCTCAACTGAGAGACACTACCTTCAAACCGCACCAAAACTGCGGTAACACATGCAACAGTGCATTTACTTAAAAGTACTGCGCTTTGACCAAAAAAACAGGAAAAAGTGTAATTACAATTGCAATTATGCAGCCGCCTGCAAAAGTTTGTGGCCAAAACAGGCATCAGCCAACGCAACGACATCTACCTTGTAGAATTTTGTAAAGGTGTGGACAGATGACCAAGTCGCCGCTTTACACATTTGAACGACAGACGCTTGATGTCGGAAGGCCCAAGACGTACCAATTGACCTGGTGGAGTGGGCCATGACCGGAAAGGGGGGCACCTGCCCCTTCAAGGCATAGGCCTGTACTACAATCTGTCTGATCCACCTGGAAATGGTGGCCGACAAGACCGCCATGCCTTTTTTCAGACCAGCCACCGAAACAAACAAGGATTCTGACTTTCGAAAGGGAGGCAGACAAATACACCCTCAGAGCCCGAATCATGTCCAGGGCAGGAAGGGCCACCTCCTTAAGATGTGTCGGCTTAGGACACAGAGATGGTAACACAATGTCTTCATTGATATGGAACGCCAAAACTACCTTCAGCAGAAAAGACAGTTGCAGACGCAACACTGCCTTATCCTTGTGGATAACCAGGGCAACTTGCAAGACATGGCCGCCAGTTCCAAAACCCACCTGGGCGAAGTAATGGCCACTAGAAAGACCACTTTCTGGGAAAGAGTTAATAGAGGGATCTCTCTGATATTTTCAAATGGAGGTTTTTGAAGCGCCGATAACACCAGGTTCAGATCCCACGGGGGTTAACGGCGGACGCACCGTAGGAACTACATGTCGGACCCCTTGAACAAAAGTGCTCACTAGAGAGTGAGACGCCAGGGGTCACTGAAAAAAGACAGCCAAAGCTGATATTTGTCCTTTAATGGTGCTTAAAGCCAATTTCTGGTCTACTCCTTGCTGTAGAAACAGCAGGATCCTGGATATAAAAAAGGAGCACGGACGCCATCCTTTCTGCTCACACATGGAGATGTAGGCCTTCCAGGTACGATGATATATCTTCAGAGAAGAAGATTTCCATGCTCTCAGCATAGTTGGAATCACCGAGTCCAAAAGACCCCGGTTTCTCAACATCTGGCTCTCAATAGCCCTGTCATTAAAACCAGCGATGGTAAAGCTGGATGTAGAATCAGACCGTGAGACAGAAGGTCCTACCGTAACGGCAGTCGCCAAGGGGCGCCCCACACCAGGCGCACTAGGTCTGTGTACCAAGGACACTGAAGCCAATCTAGGGCAACCAGTATTACTGGGATCGCCTCGGCCTCCACTCTGCGGAAGCAGACGTGGCAACAGTTTCAGCGGAGGAAAGGCATAGATTAGCTGGAACTGATCCCACAGAGCCACCAGCGCGTCTGCCCAAGGATCTCTTGTCCTGGACACAAACCTCTGTACCTTCCGATTGAGACGGGAGGCCAGAAGATCCACGTCTGGTGTGCCCCATAGCAGGCACAGTAGCCTCAACACCTCCGGATGCAACGCCCATTCTCCTGGGTCCAGTATCTGGTGACTTAGATAGTCCCCCTGCCAGTTCTCCACTCCCGGGATGTAAATGGCCCGACAGGGCCGCTCTGTACACTGAAGGATGTGAGTGACCTCCCGTGCGGCGGTCGAGCTTCTTGTTCCTCCTTAGAGATTGACGTATGCCACCGCCGTGGTGTTGTCTGACTGTATCCTGATCGGACGCCCTCAAAGTCTTATTGACCATGTGGAGAGGCCTAGCCTGATCGCTCTCAGCTCGAGCAAATTGATCGGCAACTTTGATTCCTCCACCGACCAGAGGCCCTGGGTCGACTGAACTCCCATTACTCCACCACAGCCGGTTAGGCTGGCGTCCGTTGTAATCACTGTCCATTTCTGAGGTAGGAACAACTTCCCGGACCGAAGTGGCGGGGACCTCAGCCATCAGAGCAGGGAATCCCTGACTAACTGGCTCACCTGAATCTGCCGATCCAGGGACAACGGAGATTTGTCCCATTTTGTCAAAATCTCCTTCTGCGGGACTCTGGTGTGAAACTGGGCATACGGTACTGCCTCGAATGAGGCCACCATGAGTCCCAGAACTCGCATGCAGAAGCACAGCAACGACCACCTGCGGTTCATCAACAGTTTTACCGTGGCTCTGAGAGTCTGCAGCTTGTCTGAAGGGAGAAACACTCTTGCTTCCACGTAGTCCAGCAGTAAGCCTAGGTACTCCAAATGCTGAGTCGGTACGATCACTGACTTTTTTAGGTTCAACAGCCACCCAAATTCCTGCAGGGTCTGCATGGTTATCGTCACATCCTCCTCTAACCCTGAGGCGGAAGATGCTCTCAGGAGGAGATCTTCTAGGTATCCCACGATCGCGATCCCACTTTGCCGCAGCAACGCCAAAACAGGAGCTAATACCTTGGACTCGAGGGGCTGATGCCAAACCAAAAGGGAGAGCCACAAACTGGTAGTGGGCTTCCCCGACTGCAAATCGCAGAAAACTCTGATGCCGAAGGCATTTGGGTATGTGCAGGTACGAATCCTGGATGTCCAAGGACGCCAGGGAGTCCCCTTGATAGAGTGCAGCGACTACCGAGCGAATTGATTCCATTCTGACCCTCTGTACTTTTACAAAGTAATTGAGGGCTTTTAGGTCCAAGATTGGACGTACCCCTTCCTTTTTGGGGACTACAAACAGGTTTGAGTAGAACCCCTGGAAACAGTACCTGTTCTGGAATCGGAACATCACCCATCGATTCAGCAGGTCACTTACTCCCCCCAATAGGGCCTCCCGGCGAGTCGGGAGTACGGGTATGCTGGAGGGGAAGAAACTCTTTTGCGGCCAAGAGAGGAACTCTATCTTGCAGCCTGAGGAAATCAGATCGCAGACCTATTGGTCGGATAGCTGAGAGGCCCACCGGGCTGCAAACTCCCGAAGGCAACCCCCCACCCGTGTTGCGGGCGGGGGCAAACCTTCATGCGGTAGCATTTTTGCTCACAGGCTTGTTAGGCTTGCGGTTCCAGGGACGCTTTTGTCCTTCAGAGGTCATCCTGTCGGGCTGGGGATGCTTGGTTGAAGCCCCGGGCAGAAGAAAAAGCCATTTGTGAGCGGAGAATGAGTGCCCTTGCCTACGGCATGGCTCCTTAGCCTTCCTGGCCTGTGGGTGTACTCTTATCACCTGTGGCATTTTTAATAATGTCATCCAATGAGGCTCCAAAGAGCCGGTCCCCAAGGAAGGGAAGATCTGTCAGGGCTTTTTTGGATGCCTGGTCAGCAGACCAGCATTTCAGCCAAATCAGGCACCTCACCACCACTGCTGACACTGAAGCCCTGGATAACAGAGGAAGGGTATGCAGAGCTGCGTCACAAATGTACTTCAGGCCTTGCACTAGTTGGTCTGCTAGTTCCACGCAGACAGGAGAAGTCTATTGCTCTCCCAATTCGTGGTGCAAAAGTTTTGCCCACTCGGTTAGTGTCTGAGACACAAGTGCGGATGCCAGTACTAGTCGCATAGTTGACCCCACAACCATAAACAAGGAACAAGCCACTGCCTCGGCCTTCCTGTCCGTGGGGTCCTTAAAGGCAGGAGTCCCCTCTACCTGAAAAAAAGTAGTTATTTATTTATAGTATCAAAAGCATGACAATATAGTTAAAACAACATGAGCTCCAGTAGGAAATTAAAACTAAACCGAAAATACACTTGCAGACAAGGAATTTTTTTTTCCATAGCAACATTAATGATAAAAATTTGGCAATTTGAAAAGTAAAGCTGACGCGTTTCAACCCAGAATACAAGGGTCTTCTTCAGAGGGTAAGTCAGCTAAAAGAGATATATTATAGGTACACATGTCAAAATTATATTCACACAGTAACAGAAAAAGTAGGTGCCGTATGGTGCAAGCATGTGATATAGTTACCCAATAGTGTTTATTCCACTGGAAGAGTACTCTTAGGAAGTAGGAAATAAATAACTACTTTTTTCATTTAATATTGCATCAATTATTTTACTTTGCTGCCTAAAAACCCCACTTTGGGGGAAACTTTCCTTTTCTCTGTGGTTACTTTGTTTAACCTGGTCCACGACCGGATGAGCCAACCATTTTTTGAGAAGGTTCTCCTCAAAGGGGTGACGCACCGCCATTCCTTGTATATGAACTTACCGAAATAATTCAGATACAGAAACACCTTAGGTGTACGGGCTGGCTTACGGAACCCAAAAGGGACCACTACATCAGCAGAGGGATCTGCTGTATCCTGAACTTTCAGGGTATCACACACAGCTGTAATAAGTGCTCCAACAAGTGTTTTATCGCGCACGGACCCGGACAGGGACTCATCCTCACTGTCCGATCGGTCCTGGTCAGCGTCATCTCAAATGACAGAGCAGGGGTCACCAGCCTCAGCGGGGCCCAAGTCTGCGTTAGAGCTCTCCCCGGAGGACGGGGGCGGGGGCTGCTTTTTACCACCTTTGCGCCCGCACCCCGCGTCCATCTTGTCAACGAACATGTTAAGAACCACCCTGATAGAGTTCTGCGCTGTCCAGCTAGGTGTGCCTGTGTCAGCTCCCAGATGCCTGTGAGAGAAAAGTGCGCTGTACTGAGCCCCCGAGGACAGTGCTGAGCATGAAAAACGTATTCAGGCTTCAACAAAATGGTCGCAGAGCGTCCAGTACAAAGGACATAATCACAGGGAAAATGGCCGCCGGACTACAGCAAAATGGAGTCTGACCATGCTTCTCCCTGGTCAAACCAAAAATGGCCGCCGAGCACTGTATGCAATGAGAGACAGTGAAAACAGGCAGAGGAAATGGCGACAAACATCGCTACAGCGATTAGCAGACACAGACCTCCAGACACACAGGGGAGAGGCCCCTGTCTATGGCACACACCGCTCAGCAGCCCATGCAGCATCTCCCACAGGGAGGGGGGAAGGGAAGATAGGGACAGGGAGAGAAGAGAGGGAGGTGAGGGACCCCCGAATCGACTTCCCAGGGAATGCCCAGCTGCTCGGCCCCACTGAGGCAGGGAGAGCTGTACTTACCAGTCCTGACGAGCTTGGGAACATTCAATCACAGACCCACTCTCCAATCAGTACGGGGTGGCTGCTGGCCTGGCACACTGACTCAGACATCAGTAGCCCGGTCATATGTGTGCCTTGGAGGATTACGTTCACCGGTCGCCCCTGGGGCCTGGGGGGCATGTCGTAGCCGACCCAGCTCGGAGCTTTGGTCTGCACACGCTCGCTGGCCAGGCTGGGAAGAATTCAAGGATAAGGGTATCCAGGGTGTCACCCAGCCGGCTGTTGTTAGCAGAGCACAGGATCTTAATCTTGCGCAAAAGGCAAACTTCTGCAGAAAAAAAACACAGACCGATGAACCCACAGGGTTCTTAGGTCCTCCTTCACTAGGCAGAAAAAAGCCGAGGCTGCAGGAGGCAGGCTGGGGGGGTTGTTACCTAAGGGACCACCCTTTGGGCAGAACTAGAAAGTTCTGGTTTTGTTGTACAGGTTAACATGTTCTGCCTAGTCCTCTCCTGAAGGTGGCGTAACAACCCAATGGTCTAAGAAAGGAGCTGTGTCAGTCAGTGAACGTAAGAGAAAAAAACTCTTAACTATTGCGTCATTATGCTGAAACTTCCAGAATCTGAGAGAGTTCATTTTGATCTCATTTCTAAATTTTTACACCAAATTTGGAAGGATAAATCCCTTCCAATCCAATTAACAAAATTTGAGATCTGGTGTGAACAAGCCATGGAACAAAAGGGAGGAATTTCTGTGATCTACTCGTGCCTCACTCACCCTACAGCTAAATCCTCCTATATAGAGGCCTGGGAAAATGATCAATACAGTTGGGACTTAGAAATCTGGCATACTACCTACTCAAAATCCTTCAGGAGAATTCTTAATCTTTCCCTGATGGAAGCTGACATTAAGGTTATAACCAGGTGGTATATGACCCCCACCAAGCTTGCTACCATATATCCAACTGCAGATCCAACTTGTTTAAGAGGTTGTCAATTATTAGGGTCGATGGTTCATATTTGGTGGGGATATCCTAGGATCCCATTTTGCAACAAAGTTTTTAACATGATATTTAAGGAGACTGGTCATCAGATTCCTAGAACCATTCTTGTAGCTCTTCTAAATGACCACATACCTCTCATTCCCAAGCACACACAAAAATTAATTCCCTTCATACTCACAGGAGTCAAGCTTATAATAGCGAAAACTTGGAAGAAACCTAGGCCCTACTTGTCGGAGGTCAGAAGAAAAGTTTCCTGGATAATGACCCAAGAAAAATTGACCAGCATTTTAGCCGACAAGACTCTACAGTAGAAAATGTGGGACCCTTGGGCTAAATATATAAGGATTTCTATTTTGCATGGCGCCACACTGGCTCTCTCCTTCTCAGCATTAGAAGATACGGGTCTATACGATCTTTCTCTTCTCCTCCTCTCCTCTTTTTCTGTTCTTTTATTTATCTGCTTTGAGGATTCCTGGTAATGACACTGGAGGATATTTATCTCCTATTTTATTTTATTATATTAAAAGTTATACATAAGTTTATCTTTTGTTCCTTCCTGTTGGACTGAACATTTGAGAAAAAACATTTTTTGACCTGGGGGTGGGGTCATTAGGGGTGTGGTGAGTTAGCCCTCTCTGCAAAGTATGATCCCTATAGGGATGCTGCGGGGATGGGAATGCCTCTATTTCCTGGGTGCTCTCCACCAAACCGGTTGGCTTAGTAAGCTTGTCCAACGGGAACGGAATATTCCTTTTCATATTGTCCCTAATTGTTATTAGCTTATTGTCGTGAACTCGTCTTTTCCCAGAATTTGTTGTTAATGAACTTTTAAACAATTATTAAATGTATTGAATTGTATTCTATATATCTTGAAAATAAAATATTTTGAAAGTAAAAAAAAAATCTCTAGCAATCCACACCAAACTGAGCATGTGCAGCCCGTCCCCTGGCTTTGTATTATCAGGAATTATTTTAGGGACTGTGGAAGAAGAAGAGAATCAGAGAAGACAGAATCAAACAGCCTTTTCACACAACACAGAGGTAACACAGTGAGTATAACGAGCAGGCTTTACTGCATATACAAACTGGCCTTACAATTGGGGGTTTAAAGTGGTTGTAAAGTCAGAAGGTTTTTTTATCTTAATGCATTAAGATAAAAAAACGTTCTGTGTGCAGCAGCCGCCCTCAGCCCCCCCTAATACTTACCAGAGCCACAGCAGTGGTGCCATTGTCAATCAAAGCCAGTTAGCCAATCAGGAGAGAATTGGGCAGAGCCAAACCAGGGCTCTGTGTCTGTATGGACACAGGGAGTTGCGATTCGGCTTTGGTGCCCCTATAGCAAGCTGCTTGCTGTGGGGGCACTCGACAGGAGTGAGGGGCCAGGAGAGCCGAAGAGGGACCCGAGAAGAGGAGGATCTGGGCTGCTCTGTGCAAAACCACTACACAGGGCAGGCAAGTATAACAAAAACGAGATTTTAAAATCGCTTTAAGTCCCAGAGAGACAAACGTAACTTCCTGCAACCCTTAATACAATTCAAAAAAATGTGTTTAGAAAGCACACCTTTGCGACATACACACTCTTCAAGACAGCGAAAGGTACATAAGTTCTCTATCTCAAAGACACAAGCGGCTGGATTTAAGATCATGAGCAAATCAGTCACAACTGTTCTCTAAAAAATGTTTCCATCCGGTTCCTCACAAAGTACCTGTTGGAGGTAAATGCCTATGTACTCTTTTACATACTCTTCTGGGATTGCACAATTATGAAACCATACTGGCTGAAATTTAAAGAGGAGCTCCAGTCTCCCCCCCCCCCCCCCCCCCCAAAATTTAAAGTCAACAACCAAAACTACTCGGTTTTAGGGGTTAAAACAGGTGTTCCATTTTAAGCTGGCCATAGATGGATTGAAATTCGGCCAGTCCAAATATTAATCCATGTATGACCACTCCTGCTGGATAGAAGTCAATCTAACAATCAACTTCTGTTGAATAGGCGTGTTGGAAAAAAATTCTCAATCAGGAGCAGCAGCCAATAGGCTGCAGCCTCTGATCAGTGTATTCCAACAGTAAAGGAATCCCACTGTCAAAATAGAATGGCACAGCAAGGAGGATTGCTCCATTCACCTGCTTTGTTTCAATGGGAAAATATGTTTTTGTTTTTGATCAGCCTATGTGTCAGGAAGGGCATGCCAGCACCCAAGATGGCTGCCAAAGAAGACGACCTGTTACCTCTTCATGTCAGGAAGGGCATGCCAGCACCCAAGATGGCTGCAGAAGAAGATGACCTATTACCTCTGCCCCTGTCAGGATGCCATTGGTGTGCACGCACCATGTGACAGCTTTGTCCGCCCAAACAGGCTATTTAAACTCAGCCAGTTTCCAGGCTCAGTGCTGTCTGCTCTACAGCGTTCCCTGTGTAACCTGCAATTAGCTACCTGACTTCTGTTCCTGTTGTGACCCGGCTTGCTTCCTGACGTTCCTGTTTCCAGCCTGCATCCGACCCCGGCTTGTCCCCCACGCCGCACCTGCCTGCTCCTTCTGCTACTCCGCTGCCAGCCTGTTGACGACCCGGCCTGTAATCTGATTCTGCTTCAGCCCCTGTTCCTGACGTGCCCGTTGTGTATGACCCGGCCTGCCTGTACTTGCCTTCTCTTCAGCCTTGAGGGTGCCACCATCCCTTCTGCTGCATCTGCACTCCCGCCTGTGGGGATCAGTTTTCTACTTGTTCCAGCTACCTGCCTATCACTGCTCTGGGATTTCTACAGACACATCTACAGCCCGGCCGAGTGCTCCGATCCAGCTCCAGGTTCAGCGATCCCACCAGGCACTCGTGCGACTCTGCATCTTGGTGCTTCCTGTCAGCTCTATCAGGGTCTCCAAGTCAGAGTTGTAAGAGAGGCCGTCCTCTGCATATCAGGCTCCATCACCAGGTACGTGACAGTAGCAGACAGCTATGTCCGAGCCTGTGCGAGGACCCTCTCCTATGGAGGAACTCTGCCAACACCTAGCCGGATTAACCCAAGCCGTAAAAGACTTACAACAGGGTTATACCCAGCTGGAAGGCCAAATACAGACCTTGTCTGCCTCTGCTCCTGCTCAAGCACCTTCCACTTCTGGGATGTCAGCAACCCCCGCAGTTGTTATGCTACCACCTGAACCCAGAGTTCCAAATTACTGAAAAGTTCCAAGGAGAACGCAACAAGTTCAGAGCCTTTCGCAACGCATGCGAACTCTATTTTTCGCTACAACCACGCACCTTCTCCCTGGAAGCCACCAAGGTCGGGTTTGTCATTTCCTTGCTTCAGGGGGAACCGCAGGCCTGGGCCCACCGGCTCCTTGAACAAAAGGCCACATCTCTGATGGACTTAGCCTATTTTTTTGGAGCCATGGCTCAGTTATATGAAGACCCCCAGCAAGCCGCTACTGCGGAAGCTGCTCTTCACATGCTTTGGCAGGGTCGCAGGGCCATGGAGGACTATGTTTCTGAATTTAACATGGCGATGGAGTTCCGATACCAGCTGGAACGATGCTGCCCTGCGTTACCGGTTTCGCATTGCCCTTTCTGATCAGCTCAAGGACGAGCTAGCACGAACAGGTGTTCCTTCTACCTTGGAGACACTTATAAATTTGTCAATCCAGATTGACCGTCGCCTAAGGGAACGTAGGTCGGAACGAGCCACCGACCAGTCACGCCCAGTATGGATGCTTCCAAGAGTGCCTGGTTCTTTCAGTCCCACTTCACCTGCTCCTGCCGTATCCGCTTCAGATGCATCTGAACCCATGCAGCTTGGTCTCCTCCGCCCTTCTTTGACTACGGAAGAACGCCAGCGCAGACGCCAGCTAAATCTTTGCCTGTACTGTGGAGGATCAGGACATTATGTGAGGTCTTGCCCAGTCAAAATCCGTAAGTGCCTCTCAGTTACATCCGCTTCTCCTCCATCTCTACCCAATAACTCTGCTCATCTTGCTCTTTCCATTTTGTTGCAGCTCCCAGGAGGAGTTATCAAGACTCCCGCTATAATTGACTCTGGAGCTTGCAGCTGTTTCATAGATTTAGCTTTTGCTGCCAAACATCACATTTCTCTACTACCCAAGGCTCAGAGACTTTCTGTACATCTGGCAGACGGATCCACCATTAAATCTGGATTGGTTACTCATGAAACCATCCCGTTATCCACCACCATTGCCAAGAACCATCAAGAGCTTCTACGCCTAGATGCCATTGCCTCCCCTCTGTTCCCAATCATTCTGGGTATGCCTTGGTTAAAAGCTCATAACCCTCACATTAACTGGGTTACGGAAGAAATCAAGTTTCTTTCCCCCTATTGCCTTCAGCATTGCTGGCAAGAGAATCATCAGAACCTGCTGTGCATCGATGTGGAGTCCGAAACTCGCCAAGTTGTTCCAGTGGCATACCACGACTTTTTGGACGTTTTCAGCAAAAAGGGGGCAGAAACACTTCCTCCTCAAAGGGACTATGACTGTCCAATTGAGCTCCTCCCTGGGGTTGAAGTTCCTTTTGGCAGGATCTTTCCTCTATCTGAATCTGAACTTGTTGCTTTGAAAGACTACATTGATGAGAACCTTAAAAAGGGGTTCATTCGCCCTTCCACATCTCCTGCCGGTGCGGGGATCTTCTTTGTAGAAAAAAAGGACCACTCATTACGCCCCTGTGTGGACTACCGTGAACTTAACAAGATCACTGTAAAAAAACGTTACCCTCTTCCACTTGTGCCTGAACTATTCCAGCGACTCGGTACGGCCACTATTTTCACAATATTGGATCTTCGGGGTGCTTATAACCTGGTTCGCATACGAGAGGGGGATGAATGGAAGACGGCGTTCCGCACACGGTTTGGGCATTTTGAATACCTCGTAATGCCCTTTGGACTTTGCAATGCTCCCGCTACTTTTCAGCACTTCATCAACGATGTCTTCCGAGATTTCCTGGATCTTTTTGTTGTCGTTTATCTTGATGATATACTAATCTTCTCTCCCTCTCTAGATCACCACCGTAGTCACGTCAAAAATTTATTGAGTCGCCTTCGACAACACGGACTTTATGCAAAACCATAGAAATGCGTATTTGAACGCCAAAGCATCCAATTCCTGGGTTTAATCATTTCCACTGAAGGCATCCAGATGGATCCCCAGAAGGTTACAGCCATCCTGGATTGGCCTGCTCCCATTGATAGGAAGGGTGTCCAACGTTTCGTGGGGTTTGAAAATTTTTATCGAAAATTACTCAGAAATTTTTCTGCAATCATATCCCCCATTACAAGTTTAACCAAGCAAGGTACAAGATTCTCTTGGTCTCCGGACGCTCAGAAAGCTTTTGACACCCTAAAAAGACTTTTCACATCTGCATCTGTCCTGAAACACCCTGATCCAGCCCTGCCCTATGTCTTGGAAGTAGATGCCTCAGAAACAGCGGTCGGAGCAATATTATCTCAGAGGCAGGAAGCTAAGGCTCTACTGCATCCAGTTGCTTTTTTTTCCCGCAAGCTGTCAAATGCTAAAAGGAACTACGACGTCGGGGACCGTGAACTCTTGGCCATCAAAGCCGCTCTGGAGGAATGGAGGTACCTGCTAGAAGGGGCTGCACACCCAATCTTGATCTATACAGATCATAAGAACCTTGAGTATTTAAGAACAGCAAAAAGATTGAAACCTAGACAAGCCAGGTGGGCACTATTCTTTTCTAGATTCACTTTCCACTTAACATTCAGGCCGGATCGAAGAATACAAAACCCGATGCGCTATCACGCATGTTCAGCAAACCTGAAGAAATCTCATCTCCCGATACCATTCTATCCCCTGGGAACTTCATGTTGCTTCAAGGAGAGTTAATAAAACAAATTAAACAAACTCTAGTAAGGAACCCTTCACCAGCTGGGGTCTCTCTACTGGCAAAGGATGGGCTACTTTAACACGAAGACAAGGTCTTTGTGCCGGAAGACCTCCGAATGGCCATTCTGGGGCAATGCCATGATCATGTGCTGGCAGGTCACTTTGGCATTGGCAAGACAACTGAATTAGTACAACGGACATTTTGGTGGCCGGGGGTGGAGAAAGATTGTAGGAAATATGTAGAATCTTGTACCACTTGCATCCGCAATAAAACCAGCAGATCCAGAGCCTGGGATCTTCTAAAACCCTTACCAGTTCCCAGTAGACCTTGGAAGATGATCTCAATAGATTTTATTGTAGAACTCCCCCCATCTGAGGGCCACAACACCATTTTTGTAGTTGTCGATAGGCTGTCTAAGATGGCACACTTCCTGCCCATGAAGGGCATACCATCTGCTCGAGAAACAGCTCAAACCTTTGTCAAGGAGATCGTAAGGCTTCACGGAATTCTGGCCAAAATATTGTGTCCGACCGTGGGGTGCAGTTTACATCCAGATTCTGGAGAGCCTTATGTGATTCGCTCGGGACTGAACTTTCATTTTCTTCTGCATATCACCCACAAACGAATGGGCAAACAGAGAGGACTAATCAGACCCTCGAACAGTACCTGCGATGTTTCTCCTCATTTTCTCGAGACGATTGGGCTTCTCTGCTTCCCCTGGCCGAGTTTTCTTATAACAATTCAGTACACTCTGCTACAAAGCAATCTCCATTTTTTGCAAACTACGGTTTCCACCCTTCTTTTTTGTCTAATACAATTCCAGATTCCCCTGTACCAGCTGTTTCCGAAACTATACATTTCTTCAACGCCAATAACAAACTGCTACAGGAAACAATGGCCAAGACACAGGCATACAATAAGAAAGTTTTTGACAGGAAAAGAAGAGGAGAATTGATCTTGAACCCTGGTGACCAAGTGTGGCTAGCAACTACTAATTTGAAACTGGCCTGTCCCTCGAAGAAACTGGGCCCTAAATTTATAGGACCCTTTCCGGTGAAGAGACGGATCAATGAGGTTGCGTATGAATTAGAGTTGCCTGAGTCATTTAGAATCCAACTTTGTTGAAACCTGCCATTCCTGACCCCTTTCCAGGACGAAGTTCCGGCCCGCCTGAACCTGTAATTATTGACGGGGAGGAAGAGTTTGAGGTAGAAACAATCTTAGACTGCAGGAAGAGAAGAAATCAGATCCAGTTCCTGATAAAATGGAAAGGGTATGGGCCAGAGGACAACTCCTGGGAACCCGAAGGTAATATCCATGCCCAAGATTTGGTTCAGGCTTTCAAGAACTCCCATCCTGACAAGTGGGCCAAGTTGGGCATCCAGAGGCTGCCCTTTGGGGAGGGGCAGTGTCAGGAAGGGCATGCCAGCACCCAAGATGGCTGCCAAAGAAGACGACCTGTTACCTCTTCATGTCAGGAAGGGCATGCCAGCACCCAAGATGGCTGCAGAAGAAGATGACCTATTACCTCTGCCCCTGTCAGGATGCCATTGGTGTGCACGCACCATGTGACAGCTTTGTCCGCCCAAACAGGCTATTTAAACTCAGCCAGTTTCCAGGCTCAGTGCTGTCTGCTCTACAGCGTTCCCTGTGTAGCCTGCAATTAGCTACCTGACTTCTGTTCCTGTTGTGACCCGGCTTGCTTCCTGACGTTCCTGTTTCCAGCCTGCATCCGACCCCGGCTTGTCCCCCACTCCGCACCTGCCTGCTCCTTCTGCTACTCCGCTGCCAGCCTGTTGACGACCCGGCCTGTAATCTGATTCTGCTTCTGCTTCAGCCCCTGTTCCTGACGTGCCCGTTGTGTATGACCCGGCCTGCCTGTACTTGCCTTCTCTTCAGCCTTGAGGGTGCCACCATCCCTTCTGCTGTATCTGCACTCCTGCCTGTGGGGATCAGTTGTCTACTTGTTCCAGCTACCTGCCTATCACTGCTCTGGGATTTCTACAGACACCTCTACAGCCCGGCCGAGTGCTCTGATCCAGCTCCAAGTTCAGCGATCCCACCAGGCACTCGTGCGACTCTGCATCTCGGTGCTTCCTGTCAGCTCTATCAGGGGCTCCAAGTCAGAGTTGTAAGAGAGGCCGTCCTCTGCATATCAGGCTCCATCACCAGGTACGTGACACTATGTCATCATTGGCCAGCCTTACTTTTGGCATGCATTTTCGCCACACACCTTATTCATTCACTTGTTCCCCCAGGAATGCTATGTCTTGCATATAAGAACCCCAAAAATGAAAGGGAGAATATACACACATTCAACAAACTCACTATAATTTGGTCTCCACAGAGATATATATTTGATGATAAAAAATAAAGATAAAAAAATAACTTACTGTGTGCCTTAGCTGACCCCTGCTGGTCGTCTCTTCCATCTCTCTCATTAGGCAGGACTGGACAACATGGCTCAGACAACTCTGAATCATTTTCACATATAATTGGATAGTTTTCATCAACAACTGAATACACACTCTAAAAGTAAAACAGGTATATAATTTAGAGACTTGCTGTATTCTTAACCTTAAAGAGAAAACCCAACTTTTCACACAAAAAAAAATATGCTATCCCTATGCTAATAGAATGCTACAGTACATAGGCTGTCTTTTTGCATACATTAAATATATATTTAGTGTATACAAAACTTATAGTCAGAAAATTAAGTCTTGCTAGTTCACTTCATGCTGGCTGCTTTTGCAGGTATATCTACAGTATTGCAGAGATAAATATGCATATCCTTCTTGTAGTATAAATGAATGTAGAACTCACATAGAAATACTAAGAGGGAGTTGTCTAAAAATTAGAACAAAAACAAAAAACAGGAAAGATTTAACACTCCCAATCACAGTTAACTACACAAAAGTTATTATTCAGGTGGTCCGTCTAGTTACAAACATCCGACTTACAAACAACTCCTACTTACAAACGGAGGGAGACAACAGGAAGTAAGAGGAAATCTACCCCTAGGAAGGCAAATTCTCTCCTGTAATGCCCCATACACACTACCAGATTTTCTGCTGAATTTTCCTTCAGATTTACCAAAACCATATACTATGGGGTCAAACCTTAGGAGTTTTAATGTGTATGCAATCAGGCAGGCCCTTGCACTACATGGTTTTGGTAAATTTGAAGGAAAAACTCAGCAGAAAACTGATAGTGTGTATGGGACCTTGGGCCCCATTCACACCTGAGCGTAGCGTTTTCAGGCAGAGAAATCTCACGATTTTGCGGCTTTTTTACAGTGATTTTGCCACATTTTTTACGGGGTTTTGCCACGATTTTGTGCAGGGCAAAAGGTCACCCATGTAAAAAGCAGAAAAATGCCCAAATCTGCCAAAAAAAAAGGTTCCAGATAAAACTTGTTAGAGCTTCAGGCGTTTTGTAGCTTCTGGCTTCAGGCGTTTTGGAGTGGAGATGTGAACCATCTCCATAGAGAATAATAGATTTTTTTCCCCTCCAGCTTTTTGTAGCTTCAGGCTTCAAGCTACAAAACGCTCAGATGTGAATGGGGCCGTATGCCTTGTACACACGGTCGGACATTCCGACAACAAAATCCATCGGATTTTTTCAGACGGATTTTGTGCCAAACTTGTCTTTCATACACACGGTCGGACAAAGTTGTTGGAAAATCCAAACGTTCGGAATGAGGTGACGTTCGTTGTGTATGACGGGACTACATAGAGGCTAGTAGCCAATAGCTTTGGTCTCGTAATTTTAGCATGCGTGGCACTTTGTCCTTCAGAATTCTCTACAAACGATCGGAAAAAGTCTGATCGGATTTTGTTGTAGGAAAATTTTAGATCCAGCTCTCAAACTTTTTCCGTCAGGGTTTTCTGACAAAAAAAGTCAGATAGAGCCCACACACAACATAATCCGATCGGACCTTTTCCATCAGAAAATCCGACCGTGTGTACAGGGCATTAGCGTTATTATGGGAAAAAGGTGTCTCCACTGAAGATTTATCACCAGTCCATGTTTTCCTAACAACGCAAAATTTTGAAAATCCAATTGTCATTGGGACATAAAGTGAGGTAAAATCTTCTGAACAGGGGCACAGACAGCAAAACAAATGTTACAGGGGTGATAACCCTTCCCTATGTTATCCAAAAATCTTAAAAATGGATTTTATGACTGGAGCTACACTTACAAAATGTACCTGTTCCAACTTACAAATTTAACTTAACAACAAACCTACAGCCCCCATCTTGTTTGTAACCTGGAGACTGCCTGTATATCAGTAACAAAATTATTTCAGCATAAAAACACTAGGCAAGCCCCCCTAATATAAGCACGTACTCCACCTCCACACCCTGCATAAAATCTCCCCAAAACCAACCCCACATGGAACCACCACACACTAAATGCAAGATGTACGGCGTGGAGGATACAGCCCCACAAGGGAGCTGGCCTACCCTACCCAAGCAAACCACCGGCAGATAAGGGCCCTAACAACCACCTCAGCATAAAAAGAGTCAAGCACCACTGTGGGGGGTGTCACACCTTAAAGTCACTATGGACGAATGGGGCCCTTCACCACAGTATGGCAAAAACCGCCACCCTAAGGACCTGCCCGCAGTTACCCACGTGACCCAGCAGCTGTCAAGGAGCCGTCAAAGGGTTAGTGCAAATATCTGCATCTGTGACATAAACTCCTGGAGAAAGTGGCCAACATGATAATGAATATGACTTGCAAAGGGTTGTAGCAAGCGCTACTGGTCCATCCTGGAGCATGTGATGAAAAAAAGCTCACTTACAGGCAGCTACTAGGAGCTGTATTGTCCATACATGTAATAGTGTAACCAGCAACAAACGAAGATAGGCAGTAATGTATGGGATAGCATTAAATAGATCCTGATGTATAGGCTGATTGTTGTATTAGGAAGACTAATACATGATGTATAACGTGGCTTGAACACCCAGGGATGGTTCCAAATTTATTAGGTACCTCTCCATGTGTTTGTTATGCAGCTATATGTAGAAAGTCAAGTATAGTGGTGTCAAATGTACTCACAGCCCTCCGTCCGTACTGGAGCAAACAAGCCACCTCCCAACTCATGCAAATCATCCACAGATAACTCGCAGCAACCTAGATCTCCATGCCTTGTTGAGTTGGCTGGTCTGGGTGACAGCGGCCCAAATCTCCAATCACATGGACAGTCCGGTATACTGCGGGTTAGTCCGGTATAATAAGCATTGGTTCTCCTGGGGTAAACAGTGGTTGGGCCATCTGTAGGGGGATCGTCACTGCATCTATGTCTACATGTTTCATTCCGCCCATCACAACTAAACCAGGACACAACATGGGGTGAGGTGCTTCCTTTTGGGGTTAGCTTTGTGGAGAGTGGTGTAGGGGAGATTTTATGCAGGGTGGGGAGGTGGAGTACGTTCTTATCTTAGGGGGGCTTGCCTGGCTTTTATGCTGAATTATTTTTGTTACTGATGTATTTTGTAAAGTTAACTCTTCACAAGTGAAGTGAAGTTAACTCTGATAGGGAATGTTGAGCCTTTCCTATTTTTGTTTTTTGTTATAGCTACATTATGTAAAACATTAAAAATACATGCTTATGCTGTTTAAGATACAGTAATATGCTCTCTCACCCTGCTCTGCACATGCTCAGTTGCTTTCCACTTTTAGGCATTTTTTGGCACTGCCGAGTTTGTAGAAAAAGTGGAACTTCCAGTTTAAGTACTCCTTGCCCCCTTACATGCCACATTTAGTATGTAATTTTATTTTTTGGGTGGGGGGGTACCTACTTTAGAGATGGACTTCCTGTCCCACTTCCATCTTCAGGCCACCTAGACGACTCCTCCTCTCCCCCTAGGCGGCCCTCGCTCTAGGCAATCTTCTGGGCCACGTCACAGGTCCCAGAAGATTGCCTGCCCACTCGCAGAGTGCAGCGTGACTCACGCACGCGTAGTGCATGCCCAGCCACAAGCTGTCAAGGCTGGGTGCCCACTGTTCCAATGACGGCGCCGCAGAGAGGAGGGGGAGAGAAGCGAGGCTCCATGTGGCTGTTTTTGTAGCTACTTTTTGTAGCTACTGACTTTTAATAAACTGAAAAAAGCCTGGAACTCCGCTTTAAAGCGGAAGTAAACCCATCGATTTAACAGTTTCAAAAAACAATTACATTTCCGGTGTTTTATCAAGAAGTGGTCATCGAATAGTGCCCACATATGTGCAGGACGGAGCCGCACTTCAGCTGATTTGCCGATCAGCTGGAGTGAAGTGACCAGGGCACAAGCATACATCGTAGGAGTCATCTCTCAATGGGAGATACCATTTCACAGCTACAATTGAAACCTATACAAACAGCGGGGGGAGACCATAGTTCTCACATTGTGCCTTGCTGTTGCTGGGCGGCTTTAGAGTCTGCCGATGGTCTGGTTTTGTCTGTGGCAGAGCGGGTTTGCTGTGTTGAATGGGCGGTTTGCCTGTGTGAAAGGTCAGGTTGTAGCACAGACAAAACCAGCCCTTCAACAAAGCCAGAAGCCGCCCTCCAGCAGCAGCGATGCACAATCTGAGAACTACGGTCTCCTCCGCTGTTTGTATAGGTTTAAATTGTGCCTGTGAAATGGTATCTCCCATCGAGAGATACCTCCTATGATGTGCGCATGCACCCTGGTTACGTCAGCCCAGCTGATCGGCAAATGAGCTGTTGTGCTGTTCCGTGCGCAGTACATACCGAGCACTTCTGGACAGAATACCGGCCCGTGCCAGGAATGTAACTGTTAATTTGTTTGTTCTCTCAACCACTTTCTTGTACTCTCAACCAAACTGTCAAACCTATGAGATCAGCAGGCTTGCCGCTGCTTTTAGGCTGGGTTCACACTGCTGCGGGGGAGATCCGGATGTGATTGGCACCGCAAATCACATCCGATCTCCGTAGCGATGCGAGTTCAGCCATACAGATAGTATGGCTGAATTTGCATCGGTCCCGCAGCAAACTCGCACGGGACCCTTTTTTTGGTCCGCAACAGAATCGGATCGCATGGGGGTTCACACCATGCGATCCGATTCCTGTGCGAGTCGGCAGATCGCACTGCGATATGCGGATGGATCTGGGGGTGTCATTAACATATCATTGACACTCCCAGCCGTCCGCATAGGGCAGTGTGAACTGCCGGCGGGAGTAATGCGATGCGGGAAAACGCCGCGGATTCACGGCATTCCCGCATCGCAGCGGTGTGAACCCGGCCTTAATATGCAACATCTAAACAGTCAGAGTTCTAAGTACTGTATTTCACTATATAACCTCAATTTACTGTTAAAAATAAGTTTAAAATGTAAAACTCCAGTAGGTGTAATAAGATGTCTGCCCTGTCACGGACAAGGAGGAGGCAGGGCTTTGTTACACTGGATGACCGCCGAGTAGACGGCATGATACATCGCTGGAGATCAAGGTACATGAGGCTGCAGATGGACACAGTGAGGCAGGGAGATGGGCAGAGCGAGGAATGCAGATGGGCAGAGCGAGGAATGCAGATGGGCAGAGCGAGGAATGCAGATGGGCAGAGTGAGGCATGCAGATGGGCAAAGTGAGGCTGCAGATGGGCACTGTTGACCCTCTTTTCCACTTACAGTTGCTGCTGCATTTCTCACCCTAGGCTTATACTCAAGTCAATAAGCTTTCCTGGTTTTTTTGTGGTAAAATTAGGTGCCTCATCTTATACGTGGGTCGGCCTATACTCGAGTGTATACGGTACCTGTTTTTTGAAACCGTTAAATCCATGGGTTTAGTTACACTTTATGATTTACTGCTGTCCAGGGGGCTTTGAGCTTCAAGAGGAGGGCCGTTTAAAAAAAAAAAAAAAGTCAGCAGCTGCAAACACTGCAGCTGCTGACTTAATAAACACACTTACCTGTCCAGGGCGCCCGCGATGTCGGCCGCCCGAGGCCGACCCGTCCCTCGGCTCCCGGCGCCGCCATTCCCTCTAAGGGAAACAGGCAGTGGAGCCTTATGGCTTCACTGCCCGTTTCCTAGTGCGCATGCGCGAGTCCCGCAGCACTTTCTGAATGGGACGCGCTGTGTTCTGGAACACACAGTTCCCAGAACACAGCGCGACCCATTACCCAGAAGACGCCACGATGAGGAGAGAAGACAGAAGATCTCCGCGGAGGAGGAAGAGGAAGATTAGGATTATGTGCCTAGCAACAGGCATTTCTGGTAAGTAAAAAAAAAAATTTTTTTCATTTTTTTTTTTTTAGATTTTTTTGTAATTTTTAATATTTTTTTGTTTTCAGGGTGGCCCTCCACTTTCAGCAAAATTGCAGCCTTCAGCAAGAAGAAACAGGACCAATGCTGGAGACAATATACAGCACACACCAATGTTGGTAGCATAATTATTAATGTGGAATGTATGTTCTTTGCTAAAGAACATATTATTTTATCAAGTTGTTATGGGTAAAATTACGCTTTAAGTGTATATACAATTATTTTGGATAAAGTGGGGATAGGTTAGAGGTGATGGAAACTCATTTAATGAAGATATTTGTCTAATAACAACAGTCAAATCGACATTCGTTTTCGACCACAGTAATGAGAAATGTCAAAGGAGCAGGATAGAACAATTTTTTTGAACAAACAAGATTTACTCTCAATTCCTGTTTCATCTTAACCATTCAGCCTCGGGAAGGATTTACCCCCTTCCTTACCAGGCCATTTTTTGCGATACGGCACTGCGTCCCTTTAACTGACAATTGCGTGGTTGTGCAACTCTGTACCTAAACAAAATTAATGCCTTTTTTTCCCCACAAATAGAGCTTTCTTTTGGTGGTAATTCATCACCTCTGTGGTTTTTATTTATTGCGCTATAAACAAAAAAAAGTGACAATTTTGAAAACAATATTTTTTACTTTCTGCTATAATTCATATTCCAAAAAATATCCAAAAAAACAAATTTATTCATCAGTTTAGGTCAATATGATATAAGCGTATATTAATTAGTTTGCACAAAAGTTATAGCGTCTACAAATTAGGGGAAAGATTTAGGGACTTTTTAATATTTTTTATGTTTTTTACTGGTAATGGTGGCGATCTGTGTTTTTTAGCAGGACTGTGACATTACGGCGGACAAATCTGACCCTTTGAGACCAGTGACACCAATAGTGATCAGTGCTATTAAAATGAACTGATCACTGTATAAATGTCACTGGCAGGGAAGGGGTTAACTCTAGGGGTGATCAAGGGGTTAACTATATTCCCTGGGAGGGGTTTCTAACTGTATGGGGAATGGGCTGCCTGGGACAAAAGAGAGATCGCTGTTCCTGATCACTAGGAACAACTGATCTCTCTCTCCTCCAATCAGAATGGGGATCTGTTTGTTAAATTTTTTATTTTTTTTTATTTTATTTGTTTAATTTTTTTTTTAATTTTTATTTTGCTTTGCACTTTTTACATGAATGAATCTGGGAAATGCTGTATTAAAGAGGAGTTCAACTTTAAAGTGGTTGTAAACCTTTACAAACCACTTTGACCTACAGGTAAGCCTAGATTAAGGCTTACCTGTAGGTCCAAGCAAGTCCGAAAACGGGCACCGCTGTCTACGGCGCATGCGCCGTAGACAGCGGCGTGCAGGCGCACTGAGCGCGGCATTCTCAGCGACGGAGCTGCCGCACGTGTCAGCTCCCGTGCGCATGCGCGGGAGTGACGTCATCGCGGCTTCGCCGAAAGACAGCGGCGGAGCTGCGAGACCCCACCAACAAGATGGATGCGGCGGACTACAGGGGACAGCGGTGACTTCGCTGGCTCCTGTGTAAGGTAAGTGACACATAATGGGCTACTATGCGATGCATAGTAGTCCATTATGCTTTGCCTTTGCAGGGAATGAAAGAGGAAGTAAACTCATCAGGGTTTACTTCCTCTTTAAGCACGCCTCGTCCCCTTACATGCCACATTTGGGATGTCATTTTTTTGGTGAGGGAGTGGGTACCTGGTTTTGACAGGTACTTCCTGTCCAACATCCTGCTTCCATCGTCTCACCACCTAGGTGACTCCCCCCCCCTCTCCCCCTAAGTGGCCCCTCCCTCTTTGCAATCTTCTGGGACACGTCACAGGTCCCAGAAGATTGCTTGGCTACTAGGAGAGCACAGCGCAACTTACGCATTAGCAGTGCGCACCCGGCTGTGAAGCTGCAAGCTGTCACAGCTAGGTGCCCACACTTGAAATGACGGCGCCGCAGAAAGAAGGGGCAGAGGAGCGAGGCTTCAGGCGGCCGCATCGCTGGACTGTGGGACAGGCTACAAAAGCTGCTGACTTTTAATAAACTTACAAACGAGTGGAACTCTGCTTTAAAGTGAAAAGGTTTTTTTTTTTTTTTTAAATAACAAACATGTTATACTTACCTGCTCTGTGCAAGGGTTTTGCACAGAGTAGTCCCGATTCTCCTCTTCAGGGGTCCCCCGGCAACGCGCCTTGACTCCTCCTCTTCGGCAAGTGCCCTCACAGAGAGCCGATTTTCCTGGGGGTACCCATGCGGGCGCGCTCCCGAGTCCTGCTGCTGCATCCATTGACAGACAGCAGGACTCGGCCCCGCCCTCGGCTCCTGTGTCACTTGATTTGATTGACAGCAGCGGGAGACCATGGCTCCTGCTGCTATCAATCTATCCAATGAGAACCCGAGACATCGGCTGGAGCTGCTGGACTCATGCTCATCGATGGAATGATCGGGTTCAGGTAAGAAAAAGGGGGGGCTCTTGGGGGCAGCTGCAGCACAGAAGGTTTTTCACCTTAATGCATACAATGAATTGTATGGACATGTTATGTCCCTTTGACACAGGGTCTCTCAGGGTGTTGCTAGCAATGCTGCCAGTATCTGCTCAGCAAGTTACACATAGGCTGGATGCATTTCTTAACAAGGGAAGGGTTTATTACTCACTCAAAAAGCGATGTACATTCTTACATATACAACAGGTCTCCTTCTAAGTATCATGCTGCTGCTTCCAGTCCCACACACACTGTGAATGACTTCCTGGTACAGCCCCTCCCCCAGCATGCATCAGGTGAAAGGGGTTAAGGGTCACAGTGATTCTGCATAAACATTACACCTCCTCTTTTTCTCGAAGAAAAAAAAATAAAACAAAAAAAAAAATATATATATATAACAACAGAACAAATGCACAACACATAAAATACTCTACACATAAAGAACAAGGCAAACAGGATCAGTTCAGCAAGTAGTATCTCCAACTCAGTCCTGTGGCTCTCGTAGCACTTCAGGAGCCCTTTTTCTCAGTTTCCTGTCCTGTAAGATTTCAGTGCTTTGCCAAAGAGGAGATTGATGTCTTTGGCGGGCAGACTTACGAAGTGGCATAGCAGTGGCATAGCACTGGAAGGGATAGCGTCGGTCAAGGGTTCTGGAGATGTCAGTGGGTGTCCAACAGACCAATCAGTCTCTGCGACTAAAGGCACATGTCCGAACTCCCCAGGAATATGGTCACCAACCTTTTCAGGGTTTACTTATAAACTTGTGGGATCATGCCAGACACCATGCCATATGTCACCAGTAGAGCCCTGAGTAGACTCTGGTGGTTGGTTAGAAAGAGGGGTCGGGTTTGTCTTTAGTGTTCGGCAAATGCGCTTCCTCAATTGCGAAAGGTGTCGAACATAAATGCCATTCTCCAGACGAACAAGGTACATTCTTCTTCCAAGAGGTCCATCAATTATGCCAGGAAGCCAATGAGGCAAAAGTCTAATTCCGAAACCATACAAGATCACCGGCACGGAATCCAGGACGGCCTGGTGGAGGAGGTGTTGGTGACTGTTCCTGTGGACGGACTAAATCCAGTTTGGTGCGGAGATGCTTGCCAAACATAAGAAAAGCAGGAGACAGCCCAGTAGTGGCGTGTTTTGTGTTTCGGTACATGGTCAAGAAGTCCAGCAGCTTCTCCTCTGACAGTCTTATCTGGTCCAGAGTGGACAGTAAGTGCTTCTTAAACGTCTGCACAAACCGTTCTGCCAGCCCATTCGAGGCTGGGTGATAAGGAGCTGTTTTGTAGTGTTGGATGCTCAAGCCACTGAGGAAGGATTGAAACTCATGCGATGTAAATTAAGTTCCTTTGTCTGAGACTATGGCTGTTGGCAAGCCCTACTAAGAAAAGAATGATAGCATCTGAGGTAGTAGAAGGCATTTGAAATACCTCTGGCCATTTTGAATGTGCATCTACCACAAACAAATACATTTTACCCTGGATTGGGCCAGCAAAATCAAGATGGAGTCTTGACCACAGGTCTGTCGGCCACGGCCAAGGTAGCAGGGTTCTTTTCTTTTGGGGTCGCTGAGCTTGACAGCACCCAGAACATTGAGCCACATAATCTTCAATTACTTTATCCATTTGTGGCCACCAAACATAGCTCCAGGCTCGCTGCTTCATGCGCACCACGCCAGGATGGCCTCATGCAGTATCCTTAGCATGGTTGGTTGCAAATACTGAGGTATAATCACTCTATTGCCCCACTGTAGGCAACCAGCATTAGTCACAAGCTCACATTTTCAGGTAAAGTACGGACGAAATTCACCTGGGACTTTCTCTGGCCATCCAGACTGAACAAACAAGAATATCTGAGACAGGAAGGGATCTGTGGCTGTATGTCTGGCAATTAGGGAGGTGGCCCAACAGGACCGTGGCCTGTGTACTTCCCCTATGCGCATGTCTCTAGGTGGATGGTGTCCAATTGGTAATCTGGAAAATGCATCTGCATTGCCATGGGCCTCATGGGAGCGGTATCTGATAGAATACGTATAACCTCCCAACAATAGAGCGTACCTTTGTAATCAAGATGTGGGTGTTGTAGAAATTCCTTTCTCAGGATTCAGTATGGACAACAGAGGTTTGTGGTCAGTGATAAGGGTGAACTCCCATCCATAGATCTACGTGTGAAATTTTTTTGTGGCCCATACAATGGCCAAAGCTTCCTTGTCTATCTGGGAGTAATTTTTGTTCTGCTGAGGTTAAAGACCTAGAGGCAAAAGAAATGGGGCGCTCCGTGCCATCTGGCATGACATGGGAATGCACGGCACCCAGTCCATAAGGTGAGGCATCACAAGCCAAGGTGACGTGTTTCTTTAAATCGTAGTAGACCAGAACCTGAGAGGACAGAATGAGCTCTTTAGAAAGCCAAAAAGCTTCTTTACATTTGTCTGTCCATATCCATTTAGCTCTTGTATCCAGTAAGCGATGTAACGGGTAGAGCTGGTGTGCTAGGTTCTGCAAGAAATGGTGGTAGTAATTTAGGTAGGACCTGAGTTGTGTGACATTCTGGGGAGTAGGGGCATAGGTAAGGGCTTTAACCTTTTCTTCAGTAGTGTGTAACCCATGTCGGTCCACAGTGTGGGCACAAAATTCCAGTCGAGACTGGGAAAATTCGCATTTTGAAAGATTGGCATGTAAACCATACTATTGGAGTCTCTCTAGCACAGTTTCAACATTCTTTCTGTGTTCTTCATCAGTGGGACCAGTAATAAGCATGTCATCTAGTAAACACTGTGTGAAAGGTATGCCTGCCGGGACCTCATCCATTATCCGCTGCCAGATGGCTGGAGCTGGGGCTATGCCAAAAACCATGCGGTTATATTGGAATAATCCTTTATGGGTTTAATGGTCAACAGATGGCGTGAATCTGCTTAGAGGCTGGCTTGTCTGGAGAAATTAAGTCTCTGAGAGTGCCATATGCAGCCTGACCCAATGCTGTGAGGAAAACTGCAACTTTCTTTTCTACAGCCACACTATTTGCTTCCATATACTGCTTACTTCCATATACTTCTTAACCAGGGATACTCACTTAGAAAGCGATGTACATTCTTACATGAGAAGTCATATACAACAGATCTCCCTCTAAGTATCATGCTGCTGCTTCCAGTCCCACACATACTGTGACTGACTTCCTGGTACAGCCCCTCCCCCAGCATGCATCAGGAGAAAGGGGTTAAGGGTCACAGTGATTCTGCATAAACATTACAGGACACAAGCAGCAAAAACTAACCCTATAGGAATTTTAACCTCTCCCTACTCTATCCAAAATGAAAACATGTTTACTTTTTCCATAAATTTTTCCACTTTTGCCATACTGCTCTTCTACTACCTGACCTGCCATAAATGGGTACATGTGCCAATAGTGCGAATGGGTACATGTGCCAATAAGAACAGCCAATCTCCCCATTCTGCCTCTCTGTGGGGCGATCGTAGTTGGCTGGTAGACATCGCTCTGCTCACACTATCTCATGCACGGACCGATGTACAGGTACATTGGTTTGCGCAGCTGAGCCGCCTTGCTTCAGTATATCTGTGGAAGGCGGTCAGCAAGTGGTTAAAGGTGTAAAAATATTAACAAAAAGAGCAAAAAAAAATAAGTTTTAATTATAGTTTGTTTACAAAATAGAAGTTAACAAAAAAAATCAACAGGAAAATAATAAATAAATGGAGCAGAATAGGGACTTAATTAAGGCTAATTAGAGTAAATTAATGGTTAATAAGGGATTAAACAGATTAAACAGAGGAACATTTAATACATTTTTTTTTACTTGACAGGTTGCTTTAAACTGACTTCATCTGCAGATTGAACCTAATCCCTTTGATCTGTAGTTGAAGAAACAGAAAAATAAAAAAATAAACAATGTGTCATGGTTATGCAGTAATCTTTTCTGTCAGCTTACCTCTCCTCATGTGTTCAGACTAAGAGCCCAGCCACTCTCACCTGGCTGTTTTTATAGCCTTTCCTCTAAGCATGGCTCCACCCCAGGCCCTATTAGGGAACCCTATATTAACCTGTGCACTGCAAGCCAGCGGTGCTGCTGAACCATTGTATATTCATTGTGTGTGTGGCTTCCTGTTTCCTGCTTGCCGTTTGCACTTATTTTTTCTCTGTTACCGACCTTGGTGTGTTTTCGACTAATCCTGACCTTCGTGACCCTGACCTTTTGGTGTGCCCCCCGACTATCCCTGTTTGCCTGTGACCCTCAACTTTTGGTGTGTACTCTGTTGTTCCTGCCCTGACCTTTGCCTTATCCCTTGCTATCCTTGTTGCTCCAGCCTGATGCTTCCTTCTCCTGTAGTCTACTTTGAGCGTGAGCTGTGAGACCCTAGGGGCTGCAACCTGGAGCCAGACTGCAGCGAAATCCATCCTCACCACTAGAGGCTCTAGTGAACGCCTGCTGGCTCTTAGACTCAGCGCCTGGGGACTCTATGCTCTAGCGCCCACTGGGATCTGTGTTAGTGATCCAGTATACCTGCTTCCTGAACCTTTTTGATAAAAAAATTTCACAATAAGCGATTATTGATTGGTTTGCGCAAAATTTATAGCGTTTACAAAATAGGGGATAGTTTTATGGCATTTTTATTAATAATTTTTTTACTAGTAATGGCGGCGATCAGCGATTTTTTTTTTATTGTGACTGCGACATTATGGCGGACACATTTTTGGGACCATTGTCATTTATACAGCAATCACTGCTATACAAATGCACTGATTCCTGTGTAAATGACACTGGCATGAATGAATGAAATACTTGTATAGCGCACAATGCGAACTGAATCGCCTCTAGGCGCTGTGGCGAGCTTTGATCATCTGCTAAAAGAGGAAGGTCTTAAGTTTTTTCCTAAAAGCCAGGTGATTTTCTTCCAGGCGGATGTTGATTGGTAGAGCATTCCATAGCCGAGGCCCTTGGACAGCGAATCTCCGATCCCCTTGGATTTATACCGGGCTTTGGGCACGAGGAGGAGGTTTTTGTTGGCTGATCGAAGACTGCGGTTTGGTGTGTAATGATTTATTTTCTCCATTAGGTATTGCGGAGCTTCTCTATGCACGCATTTGTGGGTGAGGCAAAGGGTCTTGAACGTGATCCGATTTTTTACGGTTAGCCAATGTAAGCTCCTCAGCGAAGGAGAGATGGATTCCCAGGTTTTCCTGTTATCAGCCGTGCCGCCGTGTTTTGGATCAGTTGTAATCGCGCAAGTTGATATTGTGGTAATCCTATGTAAAGCGAATTTGCGTAGTCCAGTCGTGAATTAATGATTGTTCCAACTACCACTGCTTTGTCATTCTTTGGGATAAAAGGGATGACTCTGCGAAGCATGCGCTGCAGATGGTGAGATCCACTGACTACAGATCTTATTTGCGCATCCATTGACAGTTGTGCATCTAAAATAACCCAGAGACTCTTCGCTTTGGTCTTTGGGGAGATAGTCTACCCAAAGACGGTTGGTGGAGACCAGGAGGTTTTGGTTGCGGGCTTATGATTTGGGTGTAAGATAAGAAGCTTTGTCTTTGATTGGTTCAGCTGGAGGGAGTTAGTGGTCATCCAGTCCTCTATTGATTTGAGGCAGTTTTCAAGTTGTTGTTGGTGATCTTTTATTCCATTGATCCGGAAATAAAGTTGCGTGTCGTCAGCGTAAGAGTGGAAGCAGAGATCTGAGCATCTGATGATTTGAAGGAGTGGGCGAATGTAAATGTTGAAGAGAACGGGTGACAAAGGAGAGCCTTGAGGGACTCCGCAGGTGACTGCCCGAGTTTCGGAGAGGAATTTTCCTAGTTTCACTGTCTGTGACCGATTTCCTAGGAAGGACGTGAACCATTGGAGATCTATGTCTTGGACTCCGGCTACTTCTGTGAGGCGGACGAGTAGAGTATTGTGATCTACTGTATCAAACGCTGGCAGTGAAGGGGTTAACCAGGGGTGGCAGTGTAGGGGTTAAGTGTGTGCTAGGGGCGTGTTACTAACTGTGGGGGGCTGGGCTCTGTGTTAGTGAACACTGATCTCTGCTCCAATCACAGGGAGCAGAGATCCATGTCACTTGTTGCTAGCAAGAACGGGGAGATGCTGTTTGCAACGGCATTTCCCAGTTCTCCTTCCCTGTGAGACGATCGCGGGTATCCCCGCGGCGATCGAGACCGCGGGACCCACGACCGGATTCACGGAGGTCCCGACCGGCACGCCCCGGCAGGGCGGCAAATTCAACTGGATGTACCTGTACGCCAGTTTGCCTGTCTGTGCCATTCTGCCAACGTATATCGTCGTGCGCTGGTCGGGAACTGGTCAACAACAAATAATTTTCAGCTTTTTTTTTTTTTTCACATTTCAGCTGTCAGTGGGGGAATCCCGCTGACAGCTAAAAGAACCCAGCCTGAAATTATTGTTTTTTGCTATTGGTGCATTTGCATGAGTACCAATACTCATGTAAATGCTTAGTATTGGCTTTATCGGTATCAGGGCAACCCTAGCAAATAGCATATGTGTGGATGGGCAGGGCCTGTACAGTATATTAGTGAATAACGGTAATTTTCTCCAGTTGCCTGTCCAGTCTTCAAATAACTTTAATGCCTGCAACTAAACTGCCCAGCTAACAAAATTCCAACCTTCTAATTATAACTGTAAGAAATTGTAACAAAATTTAAGAAACAGTGTAAAGTATAGCATTGGAGGTTATTTACTAAAGGAAAATCCACTTTGCACTGCAAGTGCACTTGAAAGTAAAGTCCTTGTAGATCTGAGAGGGACATGCAAGGAAAATAAAAAACAGCATTTTAGCTTGCACATGATTGGATGATAAAATCAGCAGAGCTTCCACTCATTTCAGATCTACCCCTCAGATTTACAGAGACTGCACTTCCAAGTGCACTTGTAGTGCAATGTGGATTTACCTTTTGTAAATAACTCCCATTGTGACTTAACCATAAAAGTATTTTTGCACTGTGTGAACCCCTGGATGCTGCACACTGACAGTTGGAATACACAACCATAAGCAATACCTATAAACACACAGGTGTGCTTCCTTCAAATGTCACATAAATAAATAACTGCGAATAGTGACCACAATACTCCAATTGTGAATATATATTAAATAAATGTATACAAAAATGTGAAGCAATTAAAATACTCAAACCATAATATTATATATACTGTATGTGTGCAAACAAATGCATGTCACACAATGTATAAAAAAGATGCATGCATAAGCTCAAAACGCTCAATGTATTAACCTCATGGACTACACTTTTTGTATTTTTCATGCGTTGTGTGACATGCATTTGTTTGCATACGTCACAGCTCAGCAGATCTGGACTATGTAAACAAATTCAGATTCCAAGATGAAAAAAGATGATCTATTTTGTGCTCCAAAGGTTGTGGAACTAAAAGTCCCTTTACATTACAAAACTGAAAGCCGCAGGCAAAACTCCCAGAAGCAAAGGCATGATGGGATTTGTAGTTTCAGCACACCTGGAGTGCCGAGGTGGCCTACCCCTACTATAAAGTTGCAAGGTTGAAGTGCAACAAAGATCATAATGGTAGTAGGAATGGGATGCAATATGCAGGGAAGGAAGATTCTGAGACAGGGGTTTATTATACATTTTTATTCTTAACCTCCCTGGCGGTATTCCCGAGTCTGGCTTGGGGTGAGATTTCATTACCATAAGCGGTATTCCGGAGCTAGACTCAGGATCGCATCACTGAATCCATGGAGGGGTTAACTTACCTTGTCCCCTGGATCCAGCGATGTCTCCCCGATGTGATTAGCGAGCCGCCGTTTCTCACTCGATCTGTGATAGCGCAGAGCTCTGTTCCCTGTGAGTGTTGCGATGCACACGGAGTTCAGCGCCAAATTCAAAAAGTAAAAAACACAGTATAGATATAGTATACTGTAATCTTACAGATTACAGTACTGTATCAAATAATTACACGTCCCCTTTGTCCCTAGTGGTTTCTCCAGTGCCCTGCATACAGTTTTATATTATAAATACTATTCTTTATGCCAGGAAACTGGAGATTGTCCATAGCAACCAAAAAGTGTCCATTTACATCAAAAGTGGTTATAGACCAGCTAGAAAACAGTGAAAATAAATTAGAATCACTTGCAGAATTGAGCGATAGTGATTCGTGGGGAAATTCATCATCAAACACTAAAAGTAATGACAGCGACAATTCTACAACTCGGCACATTTCAGTGTTTTTGATTTGATTACATTATTGAATAATTTTAATTATTATTATTATTTGTTATCATTATTTATAGTTATTTATATATATATATATATATATATATATATATATATATATATATATATATATATATATTATAATTTAGGATTTTGTATTTCAAATTTTATCATACCGGGATGTTTATTACACTCTTGTTTGGATGGATTTAAGTAAATTATTTCTAAGAATTACAGGGAAACAATATAAAACGCCAAATTTCCATGTTAAATAATGGTACCGCTTTCAGCACCTAAAATCTGAAATAATCATACCGCCGGGGAGGTTAAAGTGAAGTAAACCCTATCGTTTTCAGCCAAGGAGGCTGCCATCTTGGCCTCCCTTTAATCCTTAACTGCCATGAAGCTGCACATGTGATCAGTTATGACACCAGCCATTGGATGGTTTGACAGTTTGGTTGAGAGCACAACCAATGTGACAGTTAACATTTCCGGCATGCAGGGAATGTAACTGTTTTTTCAAACTGTTAGATCGATGGGTTAACTTCCGCTTTAAGATTCATACATTTTTTCTAATTGCATTCAAAATGATAACCCCCTCAGAGAAGCGTTTCCCCGAGGGGGTTACCTTGCAGGTGCACCCCGAGTACAGCATTTGCGTCTATTGATACAGAATGCTGGACTGGGCCCCGCCTCCTGCGTTATTGGGTTTGACAGCAGCGGGAGCCAATGGCTGTGCTGTTATAAATCTACCCAATCAAGAGCCGGGAGCCCGTGGAGAAGGATTCAGCGCTTCCCCACTGACTGAATGAAGGGGTTCAGATAAGTAAAATGGGGGGGGGGGGCTAGGGGCCGGTGACTGCCAGGTTTTTTTTCTCTTATCCTATCCATTAAGGTGAAAAAACACATACCCTTACAACCCCTTTAATATGTTGTAAAAACATTTATAAACAAAATCCAAAATGTTTCATGTCCTGGTTTGCATATTCGCTTCTCCACCTTCACAACTAAAGTGTGTAAAAATGTAAAACATTTACATCTAATGATCTCAACAATATGTCATTTTAAAATAAACTGCTTTTCCATTAGCCTAGACATCCTAAAATATTCACCTAAGATGGTACTCTTAAAATAGTAAGAGCCGCGGTTATTGATGACTGAGCACGAGACATGGCAAAGAAACTGTGCTCAGGGATTCTGTCCAGCAGCAATGTTATTTTCTTCCAGTGACACTTACTGCTTAACAGCTTGTTTTGATGGGCATTCATTTATGAAATATGCTTTTTAATTTCTGGCTGCTGCACACTGTCATATTGCACTGTTATCATGACCCTCCCATTTGTTCCATAAACTGTTCTAATCCCTGCTGTACAGTTAGTAGATCCTACTGAGCATGAAGAAGCTAAACACACAAAGTATATGCCAAGTACTCCTAGGAAACAGCAGAGTGTGTAGCAGCATGGAAGATAATAAAAAAAGATAGGATGGTGGAACCACGCTCAATGCCTAGTTAAGATGCTTATGTATGAATATCATAACACTACTGAGTTTGCTAACGTAATGGAATGGTGACTCTTGTTTAAAGCATATGCTTAAACAGTAACACACTGATGAAACGCATTCTTTAAAACTGAATTTTATATTTTTTGGAGGGTACAGCATCAAACACATTAGGTATGTGTAATTGTGTGTATCCCATTACCTGCAGGCAGCTGCTTCTGGTAAAAAATCCACCTTTCAGTGCTTCCTTCAGAGCTACTGGATTTTGCCTTAAGGCTCGGTTCACAATGATGTGATGCAAGAAACGCACAGGAACCGCTGCTTTTTCTGCATAGCACCACATAGCAAGCAAGCTGTTGCAGGTGTCAATTATCAGTGTCAACACCCCAAAAGCAGGTCACAGAACACTGTGTATTTGCTAGAATCAAATCGCATGGGTATTAACACCTATGTCATCTGATTCCAGTGCAGCAAAAAAAAAAAAAAAGGCGCCTGCACCATGTTAATGCAGATGCGGTGTTGATTTTTGTCTGACAAAATGACGTCCTCGAATCGCTTTGCACAAGAATACAGTGTGATTCCTGTGATGCATTTCATCAGTGTGAACGCAGCCTGAGTGGTTGTCTTCTGGTGTTGTATGGGTTTAAAGCAGCCTCTGATAGTGAGGAAGGTTGTGCCACTCACCCACCCCCTTCTGCCCTCTCTGCCAACTCTGCTTATATTACCACTCTCCCACAATGAGTTGAATTCTGTGGATTGAGGAGGAGCTGCTGAATGACAGGATCTGCACCACCTATTCAGTAAACATGATCTTTTGTATCAGAGTAATAATCCAAGCAATATGAATGGCGTAGAGAGCGGAAGGGTGCGGTTGAGTGGCACTACTTTTCTTGGCAGCAGAAGCTGTTAATTGATACAGCACTGGAAGACAGATGCTCTGGGAAGTATCGGCAGCTCTAAAACAGGGATCTCCAAACTACTTACCCCCCGCTGTTGCCGAACTACATGCCCCATGAGACACTGTAAAACTCTGACATTCAGACATGACTAGGTATGATGGGAATCATAGTTCCCGAACAACTGGAGAGCAATAGTTCAGGGACCCCTCCTCTGAAGGGAGGCTTTTTACAAGAAGCAGTCAAAAAAATGCTCCCTGATATGCTACAACTACAAGGCAAGACTGTTTTGAAGTCTGGGCAAGGTGCCCCCACTATAGAGGGTCAACGTTTGCCCCTACCTTATTCTAGACATGTACCTGTAGGTGATACGATCTTCTCAGTATGTTCATGCAAGTCCTGTTTATCTATGTATTTTTCACCTAAGGGTGTCTCGACCCCAAATTGTTAGTTACTACATGTTACTGTTTAGGCACTTGGTATGTTATATGATTCTTGCTGCTTATCCTTAAAGAATAAAAAAAAAAAGAAGTAGTCGACTGCAGGTTAAAGGATACACATCATTACTCATAACTAGGGATGCACCGAAATTTCGGCCCCCGAAACATATCGGCCGAAAATGGTGTTTTCGGCAAAATGCCGAAAGGAAAATCTTGCCGATAATGGGGCCGAAAATGGGGGTGGGGCATTGCTGGGCTCCGCCCCCTGGTGCCGCCCATTCCACTGGTGTTTTCCTTGTCCGTCCCCAGTCCTCTGTCCTCTTTTCGTCCCGCCCGACAGTGCAGTGATCTCCGTGTGTCACGGAGCTGTGCATTGAATTGCCTGGGTGGCTGCAGTAACAATGTCCCGCCTCCTGTGACAGACGGTACACTGATCCAATGGCAGGACATTGAATCAGTGTGACGTGATTACAGGAGGCGGGACATTGTTACTGCAGCCGCCCGGGCAATTCAATGCACAGCTCCGTGACACACGGAGATCACCGCTCTGATTCGGGCATGGGTAAGGCTGCATTTAGACACTGGCAAGCTGCATGAGGGGGAAAGAGTGTGCCCAGGGCAAGCATTGCAGAGTTTTGTCCGCGGCTAAATCACACGTTTTTTGTGCCCACAGTGCTGCTGCATCCAAAAGTCATTTGTTTGCCTCTGAAACTATCCACCTCTGGCCACTTGTGTGAATGTAGCCATGCTATATAACACCAGGTCACAGGACAAAGGCTGTACTCCCTTTATTGGCCATATAATAAAAAATAATAATAATCTTGATTTTGACCCAGCTAGGTTTTTATCTCCATGTGATAGAATGGGGAAGGGTTAAGTTATTGCTAGTAGAGGTAACGATATGAGCATTCCCAATAGAAGTCTGTTGGAACTGAACCAGGTAGCTTGCTTGGGGCCAGTTCACACCAGATGCAGTTCCGTGTGCCTGCAGTATCTGACCATCTCCTGTACCATGCCTGCAGTCTCTGACCATCTCCTGTACCATGCCTGCAGTCTCTGACCATCTCCTGTACCATGCCTGCAGTCTCTGACCATCTCCTGTACCATGCCTGCAGTCTCTGACCATCTCCTGTACCATGCCTGCAGTCTCTGACCATCTCCTGTACCATGCCTGCAGTCTCTGACCATCTCCTGTACCATGCCTGCAGTCTCTGACCATCTCCTGTATTATAGAAGGTTATTTATAAAAAGGGTTCGGCGCCACTGTAAATTTGCTCAAAAGGGGTGTGTACATAAAGTAGAGGTACACCTCCACCATTAGCCTATCACAGATCCACAAGAGGTGTCATATACCAGATCCTATCCAAAGGAGTGTATATATGAGTTACACAGGAGGAGAAAGGAAAGGGAAGTACATAAATAACCCCCCTAAAGCTAGCTACTACTAATATGCAGAATATAGAAAATAAATACACACTCCCAACAGTAATATACAACAATTCCTGAACACAGCCAATCAGGTACCACAGAAGATGGCTATAAATTAGACCAAGCTTGACTACGTAGACGCAAAACTAGACAACTACGTAAGCAGCGGGAATTAGTAATATGGTAAATAACATATGCATAGCGTGCAGAAGTGATAAATACGTGGTAAATAATAAAATATTAATATGCCACTAAATTAATAAGTGTGTTGAAAAGTTAACACAGTGAAGTTAATTGCATGAATAAAAAATAGAAAATAAATAAAAATAAAAATACGGTGACCATACAGTGTAATATACCCTCAAATAAATATGTGATGATACCAGGAATGTATATCCGTAAAAAAGGAGATATTACATAAATAAATAAATGTTAAATAAATTAATGTGATAAATATTACCCAAGAAAATGCATATAAATCTCAAAGTTAGCCCCAGATAATCTATTAAGAGCTATAAATGCAGTCCAAAAAGTGAAAAAATATATATTACTAATAAAAATTAAAAATTAGTAATTAATAAGTCCACAGATTCTTCACAGTAAAAAAAGTGCAGTAGGTGAAAAAGTGACTGGTGCCCAGGAACACATTTTCAGGTGACTTTTGTGCTCACCCCCTTTAGCTCCCCACTCACCGAAACTATGAGCCCACACAGGGCAGTCAGGCCCGTAGATATCACACTGCTGACGTAGATGCGCTGATGAAAGATTATTTGCAGAAATTGTAGTCCACTCAGGTCCTGATTAGCAGGTGAGGCTGATATTGGTATTCAGAGTTTCCTCAAGGAGAAAAGAAGGGGGGAGGATTCCATAGTGTAGTAATTCCAACAAAGGTGTGTAGTTTTAAAAAACCATAAGCTTTTATTCGCACATCGGTATCCAGACAAAGATGTGTTTTGCAAAAATAAAAAATATAATAACAAAAATAACAGAAGATATGTATATAAAATGAGCTAAACTAAAAAAAAGCATTCACAAAAAATACCACACAGAAAACCATTCGGGGGTATATGATGTACCACCCCAGTATGACACAAAGGGTATGGTATCAGTTCCAAGAAGTAAAAAATATATATATGATGAAAACCAAAAATAAATTTGAAAAATAAAGCTGAAAATAAAAATCAAAAAATGCAGAAAAAATGCAAGATGTAAAATATAAGTCTATATATATAAAAGACTCGTACTGTACACAGAGTGTAGGTGGCTAAACATATATGCACCTCTCCAAAGCCATAAGCCCTATAACGAGCCCTGGTAAGAAGCTTTTTAAGGCGCTGATATTAGAGGATGTTAAATACTGGACAGCAGGGTTAGATGGACAGGGGGGTTCAGTACATCCGACCAGTCCCTAAAACAGTCCACTCCGTTCAGAAAGGCTAAAGACTGGGGGTATGGAGATAACTCCGCCGTCGGTCCTCACACGGGGGTGTAGCGCTACCACCTGTATGAAGGCTCGCAATGCCCAGCTTTAGCACGGGAGCAAGCACGTATGCAACCGTACCTAGCGTGCGTTCCGTCCTGCGTTCCACCTAACACACGTGACAATGCGGAAGTGGCGTGCGTGATTGCGTCATACGCGTTTCGTCATAAGACGTCCTCAGTAACGTCTTATGAAACACATCTTTGTCTGGATACCGATGTGCGAATAAAAGCTTATGGTTTTTTAAAACTACACACCTTTGTTGGAATTACTACACTATGGAATCCTCCCCACTTCTTTTCTCCTTGAGGAAACTCTGAATACCAATATCAGCCTCACCTGCTAATCAGGACCTGAGTGGACTACAATTTCTGCAAATAATCTTTCATCAGCGCATCTACGTCAGCAGTGTGATATCTACGGGCCTGACTGCCCTGTGTGGGCTCATAGTTTCGGTGAGTGGGGAGCTAAAGGGGGTGAGCACAAAAGTCACCTGAAAATGTGTTCCTGGGCACCAGTCACTTTTTCACCTACTGCACTTTTTTTACTGTGAAGAATCTGTGGACTTATTAATTACAAATTTTTAATTTTTATTAGTAATATATATTTTTTCACTTTTTGGACTGCATTTATAGCTCTTAATAGATTATCTGGGGCTAACTTTGAGATTTATATGCATTTTCTTGGGTAATATTTATCACATTGATTTATTTAACATTTATTTATTTATGTAATATCTCCTTTTTTACGGATATACATTCCTGGTATCATCACATATTTATTTGAGGGTATATTACACTGTATGGTCACCGTATTTTTATTTTTATTTATTTTCTATTTTTTATTCATGCAATTAACTTCACTGTGTTAACTTTTCAACACACTTATTAATTTAGTGGCATATTAATATTTTATTATTTACCACGTATTTATCACTTCTGCACGCTATGCATATGTTATTTACCATATTACTAATTCCCGCTGCTTACGTAGTTGTCTAGTTTTGCGTCTACGTAGTCAAGCTTGGTCTAATTTATAGCCATCTTCTGTGGTACCTGATTGGCTGTGTTCAGGAATTGTTGTATATTACTGTTGGGAGTGTGTATTTATTTTCTATATTCTGCATATTAGTAGTAGCTAGCTTTAGGGGGGTTATTTATGTACTTCCCTTTCCTTTCTCCTCCTGTGTAACTCATATATACACTCCTTTGGATAGGATCTGGTATATGACACCTCTTGTGGATCTGTGATAGGCTAATGGTGGAGGTGTACCTCTACTTTATGTACAGACCCCTTTTGAGCAAATTTACAGTGGCGCCGAACCCTTTTTATAAATAACCTTCTCTGATTCTGGTTGCATCCCCTTAGGGGGTAGTAACTTTTAGGGTTGGCGACATTGGCTGTGAGTCCTTCTATTTACACCTGTATCTCATTTGAGCCTCCGTATCGCGGCCTGGGATCTGTAAGATCTGAGCATTTTTTGATCTCCTGTATTATGTCTGCAGTCTCTGACCATCTCCTGTATTATGTCTGCAGTCTCTGACCATCTCCTGTATTATGTCTGCAGTCTCTGACCATCTCCTGTACCATGCCTGCAGTCTCTGACCATCTCCTGTATTATGTCTGCAGTCTCTGACCATCTCCTGTATTATGTCTGCAGTCTCTGACCATCTCCTGTACCATGCCTGCAGTCTCTGACCATCTCCTGTACCATGCCTGCAGTCTCTGACCATCTCCTGCACCATGCCTGCAGTCTCTGACCATCTCCTGTACCATGCCTGCAGTCTCTGACCATCTCCTGTACCATGCCTGCAGTCTCTGACCATCTCCTGTACCATGCCTGCAGTCTCTGACCACCTCCTGTACCATGCCTGCAGTCTCTGACCATCTCCTGCACCATGCCTGCAGTCTCTGACCATCTCCTGTACCATGCCTGCAGTCTCTGACCATCTGCTGTATGAAAATATTTTTTAAAAACAGTCATTTTCGGTATCGGTGCTGTTTCGGTATCGGTTTCGGTTTTCGGCCTAGTGTATTTTTCATTTTCGGTATCGGTTTCGGCACCAAAAAACCCATTCGGTGCACCCCTACAGTCATAACTAATGTTTTTAGTGCTGTATCCTGAAAAAAAAAAAAAAAAAACTTCAGATTAACCACCTTAATACAGTGCACTTACACCCCCTTCCTGACCAAACCAATTTTCAGCTTTCAGCGCTCTCACAGTTTGAATGACAATTACTCAGTCATGCAACACTGTACCCATATGAAACTTGCGTCCTTTTTTCCACACAAATAGAGCTTTCTTTTAGTGGTATTTAATCACTAGTGGGTTTTTTTATTTTTTGTACTATAAATAAAATAAAACATAAATTTTGTGAAAAAAATGCCCTTTTCTTTGTTTCTGTCGTAAATATTTGCTAATTAGTAATTTTTCTTCATACATTTTGGCCAAAATTTATACTGCTACATATCTTTGGTAAAAATAACCCACATTAGTGTATATTATTTGGTGTTTGTGAAAGTTATAGAGTCTACAAACTATGGTGCCAATCACTGAAAATTGATCACTTCTGATCAGGCCTTCAGTACATCAGGTGTATCTCATTTCTTGAGTCAGGAAAGTACAAATACCCACCAAATGACCCCTTTTTACAAAGTAGACATTCCAAGGTATTAAGTAAGTAGCATGGTGAGTTTTTTTAAGTTGACATTTTTTCCCACAATTCTTTGCAAAATTAAGATTTTCTTTTATTATTATTTTTTTTACAAAATTGTCATATTATCAGGTTATTTCTCACACACAGCATATGCATACAACAAATTACACCCCAAAATACATTCTGCTACTCTTCCCGAGTACGGCGATACCACATGTGTGAGACTTTTACACAGCCTGGCCACATACAGAGCACCAACATTGATGTAGTACCTTCAGACGTTCTACGAGCAAAAATGACGCATCTCATTTCTCAACCACCTATTACACTTTAGAATGAGGTCATTTTATGGGAAATTCCATTGTCTGGTACTCCAGGACAATGGAATTTCGCATGAAATGACCCCATTTTGGAAAGCAAACACCCCAACGTATAATCTGTGAGGCATAATGAGTCTTTTGAACGGTTTATTTTTTTCCAGAAGTTTTTGGAATATGTTGAAAAAAATGAAAACGCATTTTTTTTTACACAAAGTTGTCAATTTATAAGATATTTCTAACACATAGCATGTATATAGCAAAAATTACACCCCAAAACACATTCTGCTACTCCTCTCGAGTATGGCGATACCACATGTGTAGGACTTTTACACAGCTTGGTCACATAGAGAGGCCGAACATTGAAGTAGTACGTTCAGACGTTCTAGGAGCATAAATGACACATCTCATTTCATTCCTACCCATCACACTTTTGAAGGTCCTGGACCACCAGGACAGTGAAATTACCCACAAAATTACCCCATTTTGGAAAGCAAACACCCCAACGTATGATGGGCTGCAGATAGGTACTCGGGTACTCTGATGGCCTGGTGACAGGTACTCGGGTACTCTGATGGCCTGGTGACAGGTACTCGGGTACTCTGATGGCCTGGTGACATGTACTCGGGTACTCTGATGGCCTGGTGACAGGTACTCGGGTACTCTGACGGCTTGGTGACTGGTATTTGGGTACTCTGAGGGGCGGTGACAGGTACTCAGGTACTCATATGGACTGTGACAGGTACTCGGGTACTAAGATGAACTGTGACAGGTACTCAGGTACTCAGATAAACTGTGACAGGTACTCAGATGAACTGTGACGGGTACTCAGATGGACTGGGACAGGTACTCAGATGGACTGGGACAGGTACTCAGATGGACTGGGACAGGTACTCAGATGAACTGTGACAGGTACTCGGGTACTCAGATGGACTGGGACAGGTACTCAGGTACTCAGGTGGGCTGTGACAGATACTCGGGTACTCTGATTCGCTGTGACAGGTACCCGGGTACTCGGATGAACTGTGACAGGTACTCGGGTACTCAGATGGGCTGTGACAGGTACTCGGGTACTCAGATGAACTGTGACAGGTACTCAGGTACTCGGGTACTCAGATGGGCTGTGACAGGTACTCGGGTACTCAGATGGGCTGTGACAGGTACTCGGGTACTCAGGTGGGCTGTGACAGGTACCCGGGTACTCGGATGAACCGTGACAGGTACTCGGGTACTCCGATGGACCGTGACAGGTACTCGGGTACTCCGATGGACCGTGACAGGTACTCGGGTACTCTGATGGACTGTGACAGGTACTCGGGTACTCTGATGGACCGTGACAGGTACTCGGGTACTCTGATGGACCGTGACAGGTACTCTGGTACTCTGATGTGCCGTGACAGGTACTCGGGTACTCTGATGTGCCGTGACAGGTACTCGGGTACTCTGATGGACTGTAACAGGTACTCGGGTACTCTGATGGACTGTGACAGGTACTTGGGTCTTCTGATGGGCTGTGACAGGTACTCAGGCACTCAGATGGACTGTGACAGGTACTCAAATACTCTGATGGACTGGGATTGACAGGTACTATGAGGGGTGGTGACAGGTCCTCTTTATTGGGGGGGGGGAATCAGTGTGATTGGTGTACACTGTAGGCGGTAACAAGATGTTACCGCAATCTCCTCCTCACACTCGCATGCGCCGTGCACAGTGGGGGTGTGACCATCTGTGATCGGCCGTGACTTCATCACGGCCGATCACGTGGTAAACAGCCATAACCAATGGCTGTTCACCCCTTCGGTGGCGAGGGTGTCTCCGTGACACGCCGCCACCGAGGAAACCGGGATGCACGCGCACGATCGCGCGCATTCCCTGTTTAAGCGGGAGGCCGTCATTTGACGGATTCAGTAACTCCTACCAACTAGTATTGTAAGATCATAAACCTTACCTTTCTGTACTAAAGCTAAGCAGTGCTAAGACACCTCCCCTACCCTCTCACCCCAAACTGAACACTTATGTGTCCTTAGTCTCAGTGAAGTCTGAATATAGACAGAAATAGATGGGAATGCCTCAGGCTGCATATGAAAAAAATCCATACTGGGTCAGTATCTTATGTGTGTTAGTCTCATTGACTGAGAAAGTAGTCACTTCAGATCGGATTCAGAAGAATGTCCATATAACACTACAAAAAGTCTGACTAAACTAAAGTACTATTTATCATTTAAAGCGGAACTTCACCCAAACAAGGAAGTTGACACGAACGTATGGGGCCTTTATTCATTAGGCCCCTCTTACCCTCTGCCCTAAAATACCAATATCATGCCCTATACTCAATCTATATCCTTTCACCTTAGGTATAATTCATACACATCTACCCCTGAAGAGCGAGCTAGGACTCGCGAAACATGTCGGGCACACCTGATGTTTGTATGCTATGCGATTGTTCATACACAAATGTACCATTATTACTATTATTATTTTTATTCTACCCATTTATATGTACTCTGTATGAATTGGCTTTCTCTGATGACATTAATGCAGGGCTCGACAAACCCCGGGCGCCGGGTCGCATTTGCGACTAGAATTAGGGACCTGGCGCCTGAGGCGGCACAGCTGGGGGTATCCTGTCTCTGTGCACCCCTCCGGCGTGATCGCGTTGGGCCACGCCGCCGCCGGCCGGTGATTGAGGCTGCGGCTTTGAGGCCTTCTCTGGTCCTATGCTTCCTTCTGAAATCTGGCGCCCTCTTGTGGTTGCCGTTGGTACGACAACCAGCAATGCTAATGGAGCTTCCCCTGCCTGTTTTGACTGCCTGCCCATCTCCTTCCCTTTACTTAGAACCCCTAAACATTATATATATTTTTTATTCTAACACCCTAGATAATAAAATGGTGGTCGTTGCAATACTGTCTGTCACACCATATTTTCACAGCGGACTTACAAGCGCACTTTTTTGGGATTTTTCTTTATTTAATTAAAAAATAAGACAACAGTAAAGTTAGCCCAATTTTTTTTTATATTGTGAAAGATAATGTTACACCGAGTAAACTGATACCAACATGTCACGCTTCAAAATTGCATCTGCTCGTGGAATGGCGACAAACTTTTAACCTTTAAAATCTCCATAAGCGACGTTTAAAAAATTCTACAGGTTGCATGTTTTGAGATACAGAGGAGCTCTAGGGCTAGAATTATTGCTCTCACTCTACCGATCGCAACGATACTTCACATGCATGGTTTGAACAACATTTTCATATGTTACTCACATATGTGTTCGCTTCTGCACGCGAGCTTGGCGGGACGGGGCGCGTTTAAAATGATTATTTTTCTTATTTATTTTAACTTTTATTTTTAATTTTGTTCACTGTTCTTTTAAAAAAATTGTCACTTTTATTCCTATTACAAGGAATGTAAAAATCCCTTGTAATAGAAAAAAGCATGACAGGTGTTCTTAAATATGAGATCTGGGGTCAGAGAGACCTCAGATCTAATATTTACATTAAAATGCAATTTAAAAAAAAATTGTCATTTGAATTTTTTTTTTTTTTAAATGTCCCTCTAAGAGCTATGGGCAATGACTTGGACAGGTCCAGATCACCGTTACCAAGCTGGCTCCTAACTTTTTTAGCTGGCTCCTAGATTCCAAGCAAATTTGTCAAGCCCTGCATTAATGCATGTAATACTTTTACTAATAAATATATACTGTATTTACTGTTTTATTGGCTTAGCGGTGCCCACATCAAGTCCCAGGGCGAGATTTTTCCTTTTTGAAACAAGGAAGTTCCGCTTTTCCGCCTCCTCCTTCCCCATCCTCTATTCATTTTGGATACCTTTTGTCTTTTTGGGGGGAGGCAAGTACCTGATCTTGACAAGTACCCACTCCCACTTCCGCTCGGATGGACTAGTTTGCCTCTTTTGCTTGTATATCACAGGTCTCAGAAGGCTGTAATACCATTCATAAAGTGCAGTGTGACTCACAGCGGAATGTTTACTATGAGCATCCGGCTGTGAAGTCGCAAGGATACACAGCCGGGTGCCGATAGTAAACATTCCGGCGCTGGGAGAAAACCGGTGAAAAAGCGGTTTGGGTGGCAATAAACAGGTGAGTGTCTCCTTTTTTTTAAAGTCAGCAGCTAATTTTACAGTCGGAAGATCCTCCTTAAATTAAAGAAACTACAATATGGCATGGTTATATTAGGGAAAAATGAATGCACTGCTGAGAAGAAATAAAAATGCAGAAATTAATGAACAAAGTACTTCATTGGCCTCCAAAAATTTGTGCTATCCTCTAGTTTTTGTACACACTGAATTTCAATCAAATCAGACTGAATGGACCAGCATTTGTTCTGTTGGAGGGCCTGTCAGCAACAGACAAATCAACAACTATTCTCAATCTACTTTTGTCGAAAGAGCTGGGGGAAAAATAGATGCAGACACCGCTTGGGTATTTTGACAGCTGGAGGTGCTGTTTGTTAGAATACATTACCCGCAGTGGGAGATTTGTCCATTTGCATTTTTAGGGTTAGCTCACACCAAATGCAGCCCAGTGCGTTTTTAATCTGCGTTAAAAATACATGTACAGTGTTTTCCATGTATTTCCAATGTCTTTAGTTCACAGCAACGCAGTTAGTTTTAATGGAGTCAAGAAAAGTAGAACCTGCTGCATTTTTCTGTATGGAATGCAGCAAAAATGCACCGGAAAGCACTTAAACACACCAAAAATGCACACTGTCCTGAATTTTTAAGTGTCAAAATAAAAAAATTAAAAAGAAACAAAAATGTACTGGAATGCACTGAAAACGTATCAAAAACATGTAAAAGTGTATACAAAAATGCATCTGGGACGCATTAATTGTGGTGTGAACCAGCCCTCAACCTGTATGGAGGAATCTGTTTCCACTCTAGGTTTCTATCTATATGAAATCTATACATATATGGCCAACTTAAGGGGTAATAATATTACAAATACCAGGGCTTGACAAATTTGCTTTGACTCTAGCAGCCAGCTAGAAAAGTTAGGAGTCACGTTTTTTTTAACTAACAAATCTTACGGGTGGAACATGTAACATGGTCCCGAAGGTGAACTTATCCTTTAATTCTTTCACAGCCAGAGCTGTTTTTGCGTTTGTTTGCACACGTTTAAAAAAAAAATTGAGGCCTGAAGATTATATAAAACCCCTAAGCATTATATATTTTCTGAACGCAGACAACATAGAGAATAAAATAATGGTATTTTCAATTTTTTATGTCACACGATATTACCGCAAAGGTCTAGGAAACACAGCATTTCAGTAACAAAAAAAACACATTAAAAGTAAATTTTAGGGGGGGGAGGGGGAATGCAATAAATTGCACAATAAAGATACCCAACATGTCAAACCTTAACCCATTCCAGACGAGCGTACACAGATGTGCGTACTCGGGTTTCGGGGGTTATACTGGGATGATGACCGCAGCTACAGGCATCATCCCGGTACCGTTGTTTCGAGCGGGCGATTGGCTATCCAGGGATAACAATCGACGTGGCTATAAGCCGCTCGGTTGTTATCCCAGAGGAGCGGGAGGGGACATCCCCCCCCTCCCGCCACCTTCTGCTGCTGTTCCCGGGCCTCCCGGTGGCACGGGAGACCCGATCGACAATCCGCCGCTTCTGGCAGCTAGGGACAGATTGGAATGAAGCTGGAAATGGCTTTGTTACAGCCTCCTGATTGTAAACATGGAAGCGACGTTACAACGTCACTTCCTGTCTACTCAGCTGCCAATAGCACCGGTTTAAAAAAAATATACAGTATTCAGAATCGCCGAAAATGGTGATCTGAATACTTGGAAGTGCAAAGGAGGGATTGAAGGTCTTTTAGAACCCCCATCCCTCCATAAAGAGTACCTGTCACCACCTATTACTGTCACAAGGGATGTTTACAGTCCTTGTGACAGCAATAAAAGTGATCAAAAATTTTTTTTTTTTTTAAACACAAGTTAATAATGTAAAAATAAATAAGGGAAAACATTTTTTTTTTAAAGCGACCCGTCCCCGCGAGCTCACGCAGCAAAGAAAGCGCATATGGAAGTCGCTCCCGTATATGTAAATGGTGTTCAAATCACACATGTTGCGCGATCGCTGCAATCGTCAGAGCAAGAGCAATATTTATTTTTTGGTAACAGGTTCTGTTTAATGAGGCATGCAAGGTCTAAAAGACCCTGCATGTCTCCCCTGTGCTCCACTGAATGAAATGCAATGCACATTGCACTGCATTAAATTCCCTCCCAGCCTTGATGGGCCGGGAAATTGTCAACGGAAACCCGGAAATGATGTTACATATCAATTCTGGGTCAACAACTAGAAGGGGAGGAGAGCGGACATGTGTCCGCTGTCCTCCCCCCCCCCCCCCTTGCTGGCACCTGCTATGTTGGTCCCAGGCCCGCAGATAGGCAAGCAGAGCCTGGGATACACAGTAGGGAGGGGGTGCTGGGGGGGGGGGTCAATTTACCTTTCCTTTTTAATCTGCATTGCTGTAACTTTTTGTAAAGTTCAATGCAGCATCCTACTTCCTCTGCCAACAGGCCAGTTAGAAAGCACAATGTGATTCGCGCATGCGCAGTAGGGAACCGACTGTTTCCCTCATTACAGATGGCGGTGGCAGCACCTGAGAGCCGAACGGAAAATTGGCTGGGATGCCGACATCGCAAAATCCCTTGACAGGTAAGTGTCCTAATAGTAAAAGTCAGCAGCTAAAGTATTTGTAGCTGCTGGCTTTTATTTTTTGTAAAAAAAAAATTTGGGGGGGGGGGGTGGTTTTTTACAAATTTTTATCAGACACAGAACTTTTCTTACCTCGGGACTTTGCTGTGGCTGATCGGTAGGGCTTTCAAGCTCATCTAATATCTGTGTTTTCCTGCAGTCTGCATTCCATGACCCCAAAAGTCTGCAGGATTGTCCTTCTTGCCTCTGCAACAAGCATTCAACATATGTTCAGGAGAAGCTAGTTCAAACTACTCATATACATAAGATGGTATCTACTTAGTCCTTTAAAAGACCTCTCTTCAATAGTCACACATACATTAGAGCTGCACGATTCTAGCTAAAATGAGAATCACAATTTTTTTGTTTAAAATAAAAATCACAATTCTCCCACGATTCTCGCAGCATCATCTTTCACATTATACAAAAAAATTGGGCTACCCTTAATGTTTTTTTATTTTTTTTTATTCACTGCAGTGTATTTTTTCCCCAAAAATTGCATTTGAAATACCACTGCGCAAATACAGTGTGACATAAAATATTGCAACAATTGCCATTTTATTCCCTAGGGTTTCTGCTATCAAATATATATATATATATATATATATATATATATATATATATGTTTGGGGGTTCCAAGTAATTTTTTAGTAAAAAAATATTGATTTTAACTTTGTAAGACACAAGTGTCAGAAAAAAGGTTTAGGGCCCTTTCACACTCACGTGTCCGTGTACGGGCTCCACTTTTCTCAGCGGGGGATTGCTCCGTCGATCCCCGCTGAGCAGGCAGATGACAGGTCGGTCTCTGCAAACTTTGCAGGGACCGACCTGTCAGAGCGCCGCTCTCCTCTATGGGGGATCGGATGAAGATGGGCCGAAAAGTCCGTTTTCATCCGATCCAATCCACAGACGGATGAAAAAATAGGATTTTTGTACTCACCGTAAATTCCCTTTCTCTGTAATTCACCGACTGACACAGCTCCTCTCTTAGCCATTGGGTTGTTATGCCCACCTTTGGAGAATACTAGGCATTACTTGTTATTTAACACACTGAACTTTCCAGTTCCGCCGGGGGCGGTCCCTTAGGTAACAACCCTCCAGCCTGCCATGCAGTCATCAGTACGTCAACAAGCAGTATAACATAAAAGAAAAACAAGAGGGGCGGGGAGCTGTGTCGGTCAGTGCATCAGCCGATACAATGACGTCTACCTTGTAGAACTTGGTAAACGTGTGAACAGATGACCAGGTCGCCACTTGACATACTTGAGCGGCAAACGCCTGGTGTCCGAAGGCCCAAGACGTTCCGTTTCCCCTCGTGGAGTGGGCTGTGACCGGAAAGGGGGCACCTGCCCCTTTCAAGGCGTAGGCTTGTACTACAATCTGTCTGATCCACATAGAAATGGTGGCCAACGAGACCACCATGCCTTTCTTTGGACCAGCCACCGAAACAAACAGCGAGTCTGACTTCTGGAAAGCGAGCCGTGGCAAACAAATACACTTTCAGAGCCCGAACCACATGCAGAGCGTGAAGGGCCACCTCTTTAGGATGTGTCGGCTTAGGACACAGAGATGGTAACACAATGTCCTCATTGATATGAAACACCAAAACCACCTTTGGCAGGAAGGACGGTTGCGGACGTAACACCACTGTCAGGTCACCTTGAGGCGGGATGACAGGTGCACACCGTAGGGAACAGGAGTGCACCGCAAGGTTGTGGACCCTACGGCTGACTGCTGCAGACAGGGGACAGATCCCACTGGGGTTAGAGCATAAGATTCCCCTGGGGTGCGGAGTCTAAGAGCCAGCAGGTGTTCACCAGCGCCTCTAGTGGTGAGGATGGACTTGGCTGCAACTGGCTCCAGGTCGCGACCCCCAGCTCACACCCACAGTAGGCAACAGGAGGATAGGGATGGGTGAGGACAAAGCCAAGGTCGGGCCACAAGCAGACAAGAATAGTCGGGTACACGCCAAAAGGTCAGGATCACAGGCAAATAGGGATAGTCAAGACACGCCAAAGTCGGTAACGGAAAACAGAAGCAGAGCACACGGCAGGAAACAGGAAGCTAACACACAAAGGAATACACAATGGTTTATCAGCACTGATGGCCTGCAGTGCACAGGTTAATATAGGGCTCCCCGATGGGGCCTGGGGGTGGAGCCATACTTGAGGAGAGGTTATAAAAACCACCAGGTGGAAGTGGCTGGCCTCTAGTCTGAACACATGAGGGAGGTAAGCAAACCACAGGAAGTCACTGCATAACCATGACAACCACCTTATCCTTGTGGATAACCAGGTAGGGCAGGACAAGGCCGCCAATTCCAAAACCCTCCTGACCAATGTAATGGCCACTAGAAAGACCACTAGACCACTTTCTGGGAAAGAGTCAACGGAGGGATCTCCCTGATATTTTCAAATGGCGTATTTTTATTTTATTGTTTTTGTTATTTATTTTTATTTTTACTTTCAATAATTTTTATTTGACGGAAATATGCAAATTACAGGATAAGAAAGTTACATTCGCAGAATATCCGTAACAATACAACATATGGTAGCAAAAATTACAAATTGCCATAAAACAAGTAATAAACAGAAGTAAGATGTCATTAAATCGTAGGATCAACATGACAGACCAGAGATATTAAAGGAGGTCAACACCTTGCTCCGTGTACCCCAAATGGGAACACACTGTACACAGGAGCAAGGGAATACTCCCATGTAAAGGGTAGAAATGATGTTGAACGTAGTAACATCTCCAGTATATTCAATAGGTGTGATGAGAAAGGCAATTCGCCTTATGGAAATAAAACAGTAAAACCTGAGGATTAATGGCGGGGAAGAAATGTCAGGATGTGAAGAACCAGTAATGACCAGGATATATATTTAAGAGGAAGGGGGAGGGGGAGGGGTGGAGAATGGCGAGAGAGGAGAGAAAAAAAAAAAAAAAAAGATGGGAAAGGTACATGAGGCCGCATGTGACATGTTTCTCTCACTAAACGGTATGAATGTTTAAGGGTTTACAGGCATGGTCGCTTCATACCCAAATGCGGTTTTTTGAAGCCCCGATAACACCAGGTTCAGATCCCACGGAGGTAATGGTGGACGCACTGGAGGGACTACTGAGCGAACTGATTCCATTCTGAACCTCTGTACTTTCACAAAGCTATTGAGGGCTTTTAGGTCCATGATTGGACGTACCCCTTCCTTCTTGGGAACAACAAACAGATTTGAGTAGAATCCCTGTAAACGTTCCGATTCCGGAATCGGTACAACCACCCCGCGATTCAGCAGTCCCTTACTGCCCCCAAGAGGGCCTCCCGGCGAACCGGGGATATGGGTATTCTGGAGGGGATGAATCTGTTTGGTGCCAAGAGAGAAGCTCGATCTTGTAGCCTGAGGAAATCCAGATCGCAGAACCATTGGTCGGATAGTCGAGAGGACCACCGGGCTGCAAACTCCCGAAGGCGACCCCCCCACCCGAGACATGGGTGGGGGCCAAACCTTCATGCGGTAGCACTTTTGTTTGCAGGCTTGTTAGGCTAGCGGTTCCAGGGACGTTTTAGTCCTTCCGTGGTCGTCCTGTTGGGCTGGCGTTTGGCCGAAGCTCCGGGCAGACGAAAAAGCCATTTGTGAGCGGAAAAAGAAGGCCCTTGCCTACGGCGTAGCTTCTTAGCCTTCCTGGCCTTTGGGAGTAGTGTACTCTTACCACCTATGGCATCTTTAATAATGACATCCAATGAGGCTCCAAAGAGCCGGTCGCCAAGGAAGGGAAGATCCGTCAGGGCTTTTTTAGATGCCTGGTCGGCAGACCAGCATTTCAACCAAATCAGGAGCCTCAGCACAACTGCTGACACCGAAGCCCTGGATAACAGAGGAAGAGTATCCAGGGATGCATCACAAACATACTTAAGGCCTTGCACTAGTTGGTCTGCTAGCTCCACACACACATGAGAAGCCTGTTGTTCTCCCAATTCGCGGTGCAACAGTTTAGCCCACTCAGTGTCTGCGACACAAGTGCGGATGCCAGTACTGGTCGCACAGTTGACCCAGAACCGTAAACAAGGAACGAGCCACTGCCTTGGCCTTCTTGTCCGTGGGATCCTTTAATGCAGGAGTCCCCTCTACCGGGATAGTGGTTACTTTGTTTAACCTGGATACTGGGGGGGGGGGGGGTCCACGACCGGTGGAGCCGACCACTTTTTGAGAATGCTCTCCTCGAAGGGGTAACGCACCACCATGTATTTGGGGACTGAAAAGGTCCGTTGCAGTCGACCCCATTCCTTGTAAATTAACTTGTGAAAATAAGTCAGATACGGGAACACCTTAGGTGAACGGGCTTGCTTACGGGACCCAAAAGGGACCGATAACTCAGCAAAGGAATCTGCTGGCTCCTGAATCTTCCGGGTATCACTCACAGCTGTGATAAGTGCTCCAACAAGCGCTTTGTCGTGCACGGATCCGGACAGAGAATCATCCTCACTGTCCGTACGGTCCTGGTCAGCGTCATCTGACACGCAAGAGCAGGGGTCACCAGCCTCAGCGGGACCCGAGTCTGCGTCAGAGCTCTCCACAGAGGACAGGGGGGAGTGGAGGCCACTTTTTAGCACCTTTGCGCCCATGCAGCACCTCCATCGTGGCAACAAATGAATTGAGAACCGCCGACAAGGTGTCCAAGGGCACGAGCAGTCCGCAGACAACCCGGTTGCAATTGCCTGGATTTCGGGGGAAGAAACACCAGTTTCTGAAGCCATGCTGACCCCACCCTGTCTGCCACCCGAAGGGACTTAGGACAGTGACAGTCCCACCCTCTTTACTGCTGCTGGCTGAGGGGCTCATTTCTGCAGGACTCAACACCCTGAGGGGTTCTGCGCTATCCAGCAGGCAGTGCCTGTAGTCTCTGTTGGCTCCCAGGTGCAGAGGAAACAGCTCTGTGTCGGTGGAAGCAGCTGCTAATGGTGCTGAAACCGTTCTGAAGTGTGCTCAGGCTCAAAGAAAATGGCTGCCCAGCGTCCAGCATGAGGACATAAAATACAGGGAAAATGGCCGCCAGAGCACAGGAGCACATGCTGCCACTAGCGTTCAGGCTTCTATAAAATGGCCACCGAAGTCCAGTATAGGGACAATCACAGGGAAAATGGCCACCAAAGCCCAGGAGAGCATGCTTTCCCATACCCACACCTAAGATGGCAGCCGAATGCAAGAACCATGAGGAACAGGGAGAGAAACAACATTCCATTACAGACCCACTCTCTGATCGGTACAGGGTGGCTGCTGGCCTGGCACACTGTGATGCAGACATCAGTAGCCCGGTCATATGTGTGCCCCAGAGCATAAAAGCTCACCGTCCACCTCTGGAGCTGAGGTTTCATCGTGGCAGGCCTAGCACGGAGCTGCAACCTGCACACGCTCGATGGCCAGGCTGGGGAGACTACAAGGATAAGGGTATCCAGCCTGTCACTCAGCCGGCTCTTGATAGCAGATCACAGGATCTAAATCTTGCGCAAAAAGCCAAGCTTCCGCAGAAAAAAAAACACGGCCCGATGGGCCTGTCAGGGTACCTAGGTCCTTCTCCTTCACTAGGCAAAATAAAACTGATGACTGCATGGCAGGCTGGAGGGTTGTTACCTAAGGGACAGCTTCCTGGGCGGAAGTGGAAAGTTGTGTGTTAAATAGCATGTAATGCCTATTATTCTCCTAAAGGTGGGTGTAACAACCCAATGGCTGAGAGAGGAGCTTTGTCGGTCGGTGAATATAAGAGAAAGAAGGTTTTCCTCCATCATCAGAAACGGAGCATAGAGGAGACTGATGTCATCGGATGTCAGCGGATGTTCATCTGCTGACATCCGCTATCCCATAGGGATACATGTACGTCCGTTTTTTATCCAAAAACAGATGAATGAAAAAACTAACATACGGTCCATCCGTGTGAAAGGGGCCTTAGTCTTTAAGTTGGAAAACTTCCCTTATTTACATAATGAAGTTCATCCCTTTGATCTAAAAACTAAAAGTTACAATGTTTATAGCTAACTACCAGCACAGACAATGTTGTGAAAAACTTGGCAGGCTGTCCAGCTTTTTTTCTTTTGACAGCTGAGAAAGCGGAAAACTCTACACTTGTTACATGAATGAATCAGAAAATTCTGCATAGAGATCGTGAGGGGGGTTGAATAGAGATCACATTTTTTTCATGATTAATTGTGCAGCTCTAATATACAGTACATACAATCTAATTTTCAAAAACAAGCATGCATTTGTATGTGAACAGTTCTGACCAAAGTCACTAGCACGTATCATCACTGCCAATGAAAGATAAAACAATGCAGGACTAGATGTAAATTACCAAATGGCCAACCTTGCTGCTTCTTTGTCACTGAAAAATACCAAGGCGACAAACGTGTCTGGATGTGTGAACGTAGCAGGTAAAGGTTAATGGCTTTTTATAACTATAAAATGCTCTTAGAAAAATCTTTAACCACTTGCTTACTGGGCACTTAAACCCCCCTCCTGCCCAGACCAATTTTCAGCTTTTCAGTGCTGTCACACTTTGAATGACAATTGCGCAGTCATGCTATACTGTACCCAAATTAAATTTGTATAGTTTATTTCCACAAATAGAGCTTTATTTTGGTGGTAATTGATCACCTTTGGGTTTTTTATTTTTTGCTAAAACAAATACAAAACAGTTTTATATTTTATTATAAAATTTTGCAAATAGGTAATTATTCTCCTTCATTGATGTACACTGATGAAGCTGCATTAATGTTCACCAACAAGCTGCATTAATGTTCACCAACAAGCTGCATTGATGGGCACCGACAGTCTGCACTGATGGGCACTGATGAGGCATCACTGGTGGACACTGAGGCGTCACTCAGAGGTGGCACTGGTGGGCACTGAGAGGTGGCACTGGTGGGCACCGAGAGGTGGCACTGATGGGCGGCACTGAAAGGTATTGATAGATGGCACTGAAGGGCACTAATAGGTGGCACTGATGGACAGTGATGGGCACTGCTAGGTGACACTGATAGGCAGCACTGCTAGGTGGCACTGATGAGGCATTGATTGGCATCACTGGTGGGCATTGATAGGTGGAACTAGTGGGCATTCATAGTTGTCACTGACATACACTTATGGGCACTGATATGCACTGTGTGGGCACTGGCAGCTGGCACTGGCAGGCGGCACCAGTGGGCACAGATGAGGCAGCTGTGCCTCTTCCTCTTTGGGACCGATGTCCCTTACACAGAAGCCAGTAATCAGCTTTTTTTTCTCCCCACGAGCGTGAGGAGAAAAAAAAAACGATTACCGATTTTCTGTTTATATCACTTGTTCAGCTGTCATTGGCTGACAGCTGATCATGCAGTAAGGAGACGGGATCGGTCCCATACTCCAATCTGTGATCACCCAAGTCTCATTGACACAGCACGTGCCCTGCAGGGGTGCGCGGGGAGCATGCAAAGGGGAAGACATCTATTGATGGCCTTCCGGCAATGTAGGTCTGCGCTTTGGCCAATATTCGGCTATAGCGCAGACGGGAACAGGTTAAAGCTAACTGATCCATTTATGGAGTGCAGTAAAAAAGCACAGATTAACATGAAACCCCATACTGGTAAAGATTGTGTGCAGGCATGGCTTAATGAAGATGATTGCTGTTATTAAAATGTGTGTATTGCTGTCAATTTTCCAACCTGACAGTTACCAGCTTAGAGTAAACCTGTTTCCAGATCATACACAATAAAATATTTACATATACTGAAAAAAAAATAAAAGCATTTTGAAACAAGCAACTCATCTAACTATGTATCTATTTTCTTACAGAGGAAATCGTTTAAAAAAAATAACATTTCTCTAGCCACACCGGAGAAAATAATTATTTGATGATGATTTAAAATGAAGGGTCTATAATTTTTATCATTGGTGTATTTTAAATGATAGAGACAAAATGTCAACTATAAATCTATAAAAATTGAGTTGTAGTTCAGTGAGTAAAATGAGTCTTTGATCCACAAGCACAACATGACTTAGTACTTGGTGGAGAAACTCTTGTTGGCAAGCACAGAGGTAAGATGTTTCTTGTAGTTAATGACCAGGTTTGCACACATCTCAGGAGGGATTTTGGTCCACTCTTCTTTACAGATCTTCTCTAAATCTTTATGCCGTGTACACACGACTGGACTTCCGGCAGAAAAGGTCAGACGGAATAATTCCGTTGGGTATTATGATCATGTGTGGGCTTCATCTGACTTTTTTCTTCAAAAATTCAGACGGACCTAGAAATAGAACATGTTTTAAATCTGTCCAATGGAATCAATTTCTATCGGGAAAACCATTCGTCTGTATGCTGGTCTGACGGACCAAATACGACGCTAGGGCAGCTATTGGCTACTGGCTATTGAACTTCCTTTTCTAGTCCCGTCATATGTCATCACGTTCAAAACTAACGGACTTTGATCCGTTTGTGTGTGGGCAAGTCCGTTCGGTCGGAAGTCCGTAGACCTCTTCTGCCGGAAAGTCCAGTCGTGTGTACGCGGCATTACGGTTTCTTGGCTGTCGCTTGGTAACTCAAAGTTTCAGCTTCCTCTATAAATTTTCTATAGGGATGGCAAGGCCACTCCATGACCTTAATGCGCTTCTTCTTGAGCCACCCCTTTGTTGCCTAGGTGGTATGTCTTGGGTCATTGTCATGTTGGAAGACCCATCCACGACTCATCTTCAGTCTTCTGGCTGAGGAAAAAGGCTCTCTAAAGATTTTACAATACACGGCCTCCTCCATTGGCCCTTAAATGCAGCAAAGTCGGCTTGTACGTTTAGCAGAGAGACAGCCCCAAAGCATGTTTCCACCTCTGTGTTTGACTTTAGGGATGGTGTTCTAATGCCCTGTACACACGGTCGGACATTCTGACCACAAAATCCATCGGATTTTTTCAGACGGATTTTGGCCCAAACTTGTGTTGCATACACACGGCCGGACAAAGTTGTCGGAACATCCGATCGTTCAGAACGAGGTGACGTTCGTTCCGTACGACAGGACTACGTAGAGGCTAGCAGCCAATAGCTTTGGTCTCGTAATTTAATCAGAGCATGCGTGGCACTTTGTCCATCGGAATTCTCTACAAACGATCGGAAAAAGTCCAATCGGATTTTGTTGTCGGAATATTTTAGCTCCAGCTCTCAAACTTAGGCGTATTGTTAACAATTGTTTCTTTTGTGACTTGAGATCATTCACAAGCTCCTCCTGTGTAATTCTGGGCACTTTTCTCATGATCATCCTTACCCCATGAGGTGAAATCTTGCATGGAGCTCCAGACTGAGGACGATTGATGGTTATTTTTTATTTCTTCCATTTGCGAATAATCGCTCCAACAGTTGGCCCCTTCTCACCAAACTTCTTGCTAATGGTCTTGTAGCCAATTCCAGCCATGTGCATGTCTACAATCTTGTCCCTGACGTCCTTTGACAACTCTTTGGCCTTGCCCACGATGGTGAAGTTTGAATGGGAGAAAGATATTCTGTGGACAAATGTCTTTGATACACATAACAAGTTGTTGTTCGGAGGACCTTCTTAAATCGGTGTTCCAGCCACAAAAAAATTTTTTTTAGAATTCAGCAGCTACAAACCCTGTAGCTGCTGACTTTTAATGAGGACACTTACCTGTCCAGGGCGCCCGCGATATCGGCCGATCTGTCCCTTATGTGCCGGCGTATTATGTGCCGTTACGTATTATGTGTCGGCGCTGCCATCCTCACTAAGGGAAACAGGCAGGGAGCCCTGCGGCTTCACTGCCCCTTTCCTACTGTGCATGCGCGAGTCCCCCGGTGATTTCTGAATGGGCGGCTGTCTTCTGTGACACACACAGGTCCCAGAAAACACCGCCCCCAAATTTCCCAGAAATCAACACGAGGAGGAGAAGACTGAAGATCACCGCAGAATAGGAAGTGGCAGATTAGGACGATCTGCCTAGCAACAGGCATTTCTGGTGAGTATGTAAAAAAAAAATTATTCAGGGTGGACTTCCACTTTAAATTGACAGGACTAATCTGTGTACCACATGAGCACATACTGTAGCCAGTCTGTGGAAGCCAGAATTATTGTTGTTGGTAGGGGATCAAATATTAATTTTACACACTGAACTGCAACTCAATTTATAACATTTGTATCATGTGTTTTTTCTGGATTTTTGGTTGATATTATGTTTCTATCATTTCAAATACAACTATGATAAAAATGATAGACCCTTCATTGCTTTGTAAATGGGCAAACTTACAATATCTGCAGAAGATCAAATAATTAATTTCCCCATATGTCAAAGGCTAATCAGAATAAATTGAATTTCAGAACAAAACGAGAGATACACCAACGGGTGCAAATGTGTATGCTTTGTCTTAAAGATCACAGTGCAAAGAATGTTTCAAAAGACTTTATTGGGAAAGTTGAAATTTACAGGTTAAAAAGACGTTTGCCTTCACCTACACTTTTAATAAGAGAAGGGGTATAATAGAACATCCAGATCATGCTTTCTATCAAAGTAGTTTTAATTTCACATATATTCAATATGGAAAGGTTCACTTAAAGTGACTGTAAAAAGTTATTTCCTATAAGATAAAATAAAAAACAGGTTTATGCTTAGCTGCTCTGCAATGTGGCCCTTCCCTTCTAGGGACCCCGCTAGTGCTGCTCCTCCTCTTCTTTAAGTGCCCCCGTAGCAAGCCGGCTGCTGTGGGGGCATTTGTGGGGGCACGCTTCCAGGCCAGGCTGTGTCTATAGGCACACAACAGAGTGGTTTGACCCTGCCCCCTGTTCTCACTTCACTGATTCTGACAGCAACAGCAGCCAATGGATCCCTCTTCTGCCAGAGCCTCCAGTGAGACCAGAAGAGAAGAGAGGAGCTGCAGCAGACAGGCACAACGCTGGATCGAGAATGGACACAGGTAAGTGTAGAAGGTAGGGCTGAGGGGACCTGCTATTGAAATATTTTTTACCTTAAATTACCCCCCTTCTCCAAGGTCTTATACTCATCTTTCTATGATCATGGCAGTTTACACAATGTGGCCCACACAGAACTGCATAGGCACTGCTGGAAATCCACCTAGCCAGTCTCAAAATGAAGGCTCCGTTTAACCCTTTGTGGCCACTTATGCCAGCAGCAGCAGTGGCATTTAGACCCCTTTCACACTGGGGCCGCCCGTGCATTCGTGGTAATGTGCCGCTCATTTTAGTGTTTTACTGCTGTTTAAGATGCGCTTTTTGGCCACTAGTGGGGTGCTTTTAATCCCAAAAAAGGCACTGCCCATTCACTGCAATGGGCAGGGGCGTTTTGGGAGCGCTGTATACAGCACTCCCAAACCGCCCCAAAGATGCTGCTTGCAGGACTTTTTCTAACGTCCCACAATCGCACAGCCCGTGTGTGAAAGCACTCATTGCAATGAATGGGAGGCGCTATTTCTAGCGCTAAAATGTCTGAAAATTGCCTCAGTGTGAAAGGGGTCTCTTATACACACCCCAAACTGTCTTATTTCTACTGGAACTGTTTTTGACAGCTCAAATTGGCCATTCTACAGGTGCGGTAATATGCCACACCTCTTGTAACGCCCCCCCCCCCCCCCCCCATAGCTGGTGTCATCGGGTGCATATAGGATGATTGGTGAACATCTCTTTGCTAGTCATCTCTGCAGTCAATGACCATTAGGGCATTTTCACACTGAAGCGCTGGGGTGTCGGCACTTTTAACCCCCACTAGTAGCCGAAAAAGGGTTAAAAGCACCGCTGCAGCGACACTTCGCTGGCGCTGCCTATTGATCTCCTACAGCGCCTCAAAGATGCAACTTTTTTTAGCGTCTTGCCAGCGCAACACTCCAGTGTGAAAGCCCTCGAATGTTCACACTGGAGTGAGAGGAGTGGCGTTTTACAGGTGCTATTTTTAGCAATATAGCTTCTGCAATGCGCCTCAGTGTGAAAGTGGCCTTAAAGAGAGTCTGCCACTTCCATTGGGCTTGTCAGTCCCTATGCGCTAGCAGTAAAATTAAGTAAAAATTGCCCCCCCCCCCCCCCGACACCTATGCTACTTTTGACTACCACCTCCCCACCACTGTTTCCCTGGCCAGTCTGTGTCCTTCTACTCATAGTGGCCATCAGAGTGTTAAATCTGCCTTGCTGGTCCAGTGCTGTTGCAGTCTGCTTGTTTTTTGTTCTTTTTTGTATTTTTTTTTTTATTCCACTTTGATATACCACACGAACTATGTCGCCTCTTTCTTGCTGCCGATACCTACATGCATAGCTTGCCTGTCTGGGTCTGCTGGGCCTCCCACCAGTGTACGCTGGATACATGCTCATAATAGATTTACAATGCTGGCTCAGCACCCTCCGGTTTGGCTCCTCTGGACTCCGGGTGCTTGGTATGCATATTCATTTTACTAGGAATTGTCAACTGTACACATCTGCCCCCCCCCCCCCCCCGCATACTATGGCATCCCTTAAAATTGTAACCTGGAATGTCCGGGGTCTCAGTGAGAGGGCCAAGCATTTAGCGGTCCTCTTCCACTTCAAAGCTCAGCGTGCGGACATCTCAATTTTTGTTGAGACTCACCTGGCAGGTCAGAAGCAGATGAGTCTCAAAAAACCCTGGGTGGGATGGTTATACCAAGCCCGCACACCACTAACTCCCGAGGGGTTGCAATTCACATTGCCAACGGTGCAATTTTAGCTCCACACATTACAGTCGGACCCCCAGGGCCGGTCATTGTTCCTGCATGCTACCATTGGAGGCCTGGAGATCCTCCTCCTGGCTTTTTACATTCCCCCATTTCAATTTACTGTGCTGCAGCTGGGGGTGGCTTTCATGGTCCAGCATCCTTTAGTGCCCGCCGTCTGAGCAGAAGATTTCAACATGGTCATTACCCGAAGCCTAGACAGACTGAGCCTAGCTGCCCCTTCAGCCTCTCTACCTTGTACCACCAGATTTGGGAAGTCCCTTCCAGAATTTGCCCTCACCGATACGTGGAGACACAAACACCCAACACAATCACGTTTCTGATGCTTTACCCCCTCACGTTTACCTATGTCCTGTATAGACTTTCTTTCTTGCCCTCTCCCTCCTTCCTTGCCTTTTAGAGGCAGGCTTCGACACTAGAGTGCTCTCTGATCACTCCCCATACTGGATCACATTGAGGTTACCTGCTCCCCCTGTGGTTCAGATCTGGAGACTGAACCCATTCTTGCTCGATACCCTGTCTGACTTGGACACTATCCAACTCGAGTGGGAATATTATTTCCACACAAACGATGGCTCTGCCCCGGTAAGTTCCGTATGGGAAGTCTTCAAAATACACGCCTGCATGATCCTCTCCATGAGAATCAATAGACACCACACCACCTCTAAATTACTACTCTGCCAGGCAGAGGAACATTTAAACACCTTTGAACAGGTTTTCCAGAACGGCCCAACAGTTGCCAACGCCTCCATTGTACGAATGCAGACTAGGCTCACAGATCAACGACACTTCAAGAAGGCCAAACAGGGCATCTTCTTCAGCAAACAACGTACATTTGAGCATGGAGAACGCCTATATGGCCCATCTAGACCACAAACCCCCAATGGTCGTTTCTCTACAATCAGCATCTGAAGCCAAGATTACAGACCCTGACCTAGTGGCCGAAGAGTTCAGGACCTTCTATTCTGACCTGTACTACTCTAACTTTCGTCATTCCAGTGATGTGCTGTCGGCATTCCTGCAGAACATTGCCTTCACTACACTCACCCCCTCCCAGGTCGCCCAGCTCGAAGCACCTATCACCACTAAGTGTATAGCGGAGGCCCTGGCACAACTCCCCACATCCAAGGCACCTGGCTTGGATGGACTTCCCCTCAAATTCTAATACTAATTCAGCGAGACCCTCATCCATAAACTTTGCACGCTATATACACGCATATATATTCAATACAAACACACTCCCGACAACCATGGGCGAAGTCCTCACCGTCTTTATACCCAAACCAGGCAAAGACCCGTCTTTCCCTGAATCACACAGGCCCATTTCTCTCCTCCAATTAGACATAAAAATACTTGCTAAAATCCTAGCCCTGCGCCTTAGCTTAATACATCCCAATCAGACTGGGTTTATGCCAGACAAAAACACGGCTTTTAACCTCAGGCGGCTCCATATGAACCTATATATGAAACAGTAAAGTTAGCCCAATTTTTTTTTGTTTTAATGTGAAAGATGATGTTACTCCACAAGAATCGTGAGAGAATCGTGATCTATCTTCCAAGAAAAAAAATTGTGATTCTCATTTTAGCCAGAAAAGTGCAGCTCTACTGCACTATGCAAGTTCTTTTACTGATTTACAGTGCCTTGCGAAAGTATTCGGCCCCCTTGAACTTTTCAACCTTTTGCCACATTTCAGGCTTCAAACATAAAGATATAAACATTTTATTTTTTGTGAAGAATCACCAACAAGTGGGACACAATTGTGAAGTGGAACGAAATCTATTGGATTTTTGAAACTTTTTTAACTAATAAAAAAATGAAAAGTGGGGCGTGCAAAATTATTCGGCCCCCTTGCGTTAATACTTTGTAGAGCCACCTTTTGCTGCAATTGCAGCTGCAAGTCGCTTGGGGTATGTCTCTATCAGTTTTGCACATCGAGAGACTGAAATTCTTGCCCATTCTTCCTTGCAAAACAGCTCAAGCTCAGTGAGGTTGGATGGAGAGCGTTTGTGAACAGCAGTTTTCAGCTCTTTCCACAGATTCTCGATTGGATTCAGGTCTGGACTTTGACTTGGCCATTCTAACACCTGGATACATTTATTTGTGAACCATTCCTTTGTAGATTTGCATCCATCTTCCCCTCAATTTTAACCATCTTCCTTGTCCCTGCTGAAGAAAAGTAGGCCCAAACCATGATGCTGCCACCACCATGTTTGACAGTGGGGATGGTGTGTTGAGGGTGATGAGCTGTGTTGCTTTTACGCCAAACATATCGTTTTGCATTGTGGGCAAAATGTTCGATTTTGGTTTCATCTGACCAGAGCACCTTCTTCCACATGTTTGGTGTGTCTCCCAGGTGGCTTGTGGCAAACTTTAGACGAGACTTTTTATGGATATCTTTGAGAAATGGCTTTCTTCTTGCCACTCTTCCATAAAGGCCAGATTTGTGCAGTGTACGACTGATTGTTGTCCTATGGACAGACTCTCCCACCTCAGCTGTAGTTCTCTGCAGTTCACCCAGAGTGATCATGGGCCTCTTGGCTGCATCTCTGATCAGTCTTCTCCTTGTCTGAGCTGAAAGTTTAGAGGGACGGCCAGGTCTTGGTAGATTTGCAGTGGTCTGATACTCCTTCCATTTCAAAATGATCGCTTGCACAGTGCTCCTTGGGATGTTTAAAGCTTGGGAAATCTTTTTGTATCCAAATCCAGCTTTAAACTTCTCCACAACAGTATTACGGACCTGCCTGGTGTGTTCCTTGGTCTTCATGATGCTCTCTGCGCTTTCAACAGAACCCTGAGACTATCACAGAGCAGGTGCATTTATACAGAGACTTGATTACACACAGGTGGATTCTATTTATCACCATCAGTCATTTAGGACAACATTTGATCATTCAGAGATCCTTGCTGAACTTCTGGAGTGAGTTTGCTGCACTGAAAGTAAAGGGGCCGAATAATTTTGCACGCACCACTTTTCAGTTTTTTATTTGCTAAAAAAGTTTTAAATATCCAATAGATTTCGTTCCACTTCACAATTGTGTCCCACTTGTTGGTGATTCTTCACAAAAAATTAAAATTTTATATCTTTATGTTTGAAGCCTGAAATGTGGCAAAAGGTTGAAAGTTCAAATACTTTCGTAAGGCACTGTATGGCATGTCTTTATGTATGTCAATTGGATTGATTCGCAATTGTAGTGCCTGCCTGTTGCACTATTCACCTGTATGTTCATATATTTTCTATGCTTAATAAACGCTGTTTTGATTATAAAAAAAAAAATTAAAAGAAAAACATTACAGATGTTAAAGCCCGCGTAAAAAATATGCGTCAACACTGCCTGAGTACAAAGATGACAATTGCACTAAAAATAACGGCGGTTTACCTCCAACGTCCCCACTGCCTCAGTGTGAAAGTGCCCTAAAATTGTGTCTTCATGTGCAACAGTGACAAACTACAGTACCCAAAATTTGGCACTTTGGCCACTAGCCAGGCACTTTTAAGGCGATGAAGGAGTTAATAGCGCCCGTGTAGCACTGCTGCCGAAAGCTTTGCAGGCACTTAGGCGGCGCTGATTTCAATGGGCAGGGGCGCTTTAGGAGCCAAGTCTCAATATGACACTAACAACACTGTCTTTCACATTAACGTTACCCAAGAGTGGACAGGGAGTACCTATAATTCAGAAGCATCTTACTAATTATACTTAAGTTGCAATACTGACATCTGTTTGTTGTAACATCGAGAATACAAAAGATTTTTGATCTTGCGTTACCTCCAACCTAGCTAGCCTAATACTATTATTATACAGGATTTATATAGCACCACTGGATGGCAACGTAGTAGGACTGCCTGCTGACACTATTTCTACACTGTTCAGTTGCTTGGAGAACAGTCAATCCCCCTCCTCATGTCACCTCCCCATACAACTGCTTCACCTACGCCATCCCTGCATGGCGCCGCTACTACATCTGCTCAGTAGCCCGCTACAGCCAACACAACTAAAGTGCTTGAGGCTATCTCAACATGCCAGACGACTCTGATGGTGAAAATAGAGGAGGTGAAGGTGGGCATATCCCTTATCAGGCAAGACATGTACAAGCTCTGGGACCAGGTCACATAGGTGAAAGCCCTGATCAGCCATGTAGAGAATAGACTCCATCCCCCTACAGCACATCTCTGAGGCCATGCAGTACCAGATCCAACAGCTCACTCAGAAACAGGACGATGTTGAGGACCGTGCCTCCGATTCATTGTCCTGCCCGAGCGCTCAGAAGTCTCTAACCCAGCTACCTTCTTGGAGAACCTGCTGACCACTACCTTTGACAGGGTAACCTTCTCAACCACCTTTGTGATGGTGAGTGCACATCACATGCCAGCTCGACAGCCCCTGGTGAGTGCACCTTCCCGTACCTTTATAGCTAAACTACTGAATTATATAGATAAGGACTTTGTTCTTTGGCATGCCAGGCAAAAGGGCAACATCCACTTTCAAAATTTTAGAGTGTCGGTATTCCCAGACTTCTTGGCAAGAAAAAAACACTCCCACTTCACAGATGTCAAACAGCTCCTTCACATTCATCATCTGAAGTACACCATGATGTTTCCCATCCGCCTAAAGGTGGTGGGTGAAGATCAGGTGGACTTTTTTAAAGACCCAAGCTGGCTTTATCCTGGCTTGATCATTGTGACAACAGGCCTTTTCCACCTGTTGCCTATGCTGGGGATAGATGACTCTCCTGTTAGAGCGGGCATTTTTTGCCAAATACACTTGTGTTTATTTGAATTGGGCACCTTGTTACCTTTGCTCTCCAAACCTGGCATGGGTGCCCTAATCCCCATTGTTAGAAAACCTAGCAGCCGAGCCCCTGGCCATTTTACTTACAATGTACCGCGATATCTGTGGTTCCTGTTCAGGTCACCTTGTGGAAACCATGGGATTGTATGCAGATGACATAATACTTTACCTGGAGGATTCCAGCCCGTCACTGCATGTTATCGGGGAGTTTGGGGTAGACTCTGGGCTAAATCCCAAATCCTCCCTTTAGATTTATACCCCCCCCCCCACAAGTAGCTCCACTAATCTCTCGCTATGTAGAGAGGTATCTATCCAATATCTGGGGGTCCAGATCACTAATAGCTGAAGGATTTTATTGTAAACAATATTGAACTGTTATTCACTACTTTTAAGGTTCACACGCAGTCTTGGGTGAGACTTCCTCTAGGGGTTACAGGGAGAATACACCTTGTCAAAATGATTCTTCTACCCAAGTGCTTATATATATATTTTGGCACTCCCAAGTGCTACTCATGCTTAAAATCTTTAAAATCATTGATCGGGGTTTGGGTAGACATAAACTGCCCTGGCTTACACTTAAGAATCTGACCACTGTGGGAAAGACTGCCCTATCTGACTTACACTCCTATTATCTGGCAGCTCAACTGTCCCACTTTTACCACTTAGATAAGACTGAATCTGACCACTACCAGACGTTAGTTTGCAGACAGTCAAACCAAGTGCTATACTCCCCCCTACAGGTGATCGAGTGGGTGCGCAGTCGGAATCCTTGACTTCACACAAGCCTTTGCTGCAACACCATACGTGTGCCTGGGAGCTTTCCCTGAAATAGATCAGCGCTGCTGCTTACCACATGCACATTCCCCTAATGCTGTGTACACACGATCGGACTTTCCGGCAGACTAGGTCCGACGGTCTTCCCTACTGACTTTTCAGCGGAGTTCCGATGGACTTTCCGAAAGAACGGACTTGGCCATACACTATCACACCAAAGTCCGACGGATTTGAACGTGATGACGTACCACCGGACTAGAATAAGGAAGTTCATAGCTAGTAGCCAATAGCTGCCTAGCGCCGGTTTTCGTCCGTCGGACTAGCATACAAACAGATTTTTCGACCGGACTCGAGTCCGTCGAAAAGATTTGAAACATGTTCTAAATCTAAAGTCCATCTGATTTTTCAGCAGCAAAAGCCCACACATTGTCGAATTGGAACAAATCTGTCGAAATGTCGTGTATACACAGCATAAGGCATCATCTTCAGTTATCTGAACTTACTTCCATCCCTAGTATTGATTTATGGGACTCTAAAGGGGTCCTCCACCTTCATCAGGTACTCACACCTACAGGCCCAAGGACATTCCAAACCCCGAAAGAGGAATTTGATCTACCGAACCATATGTTATTCCGCCATGCCCAATTCCCAGACACAGTTCCTACTCTCCACTTCTCAAAGGTACGGAATCCAGGTACGGAACCCACCAAATTGATTTCTGCTTTGCATACCCCCACAGCTACCTGCATAGCCTATAGGGCCAAATCTCAGTGGGAGCGAGATGTTGGGATTCTGGATGACAGGGAGAGTGGGATGAGGTGCTGGAAGGCACCAAATTTGCTTCAAACAAGTTATCTGATTAATGCAAACTATATATTATACATAGAGCGTATCTCCACTCCAGGTCTCTAGATATCGCCCAGACCGCAGCTACTATGTCTCAGATGCTTAGATGCTGCAGGCACCCTTTTTCATATGCAGTGGACCTGCCGGTAATACAAATCATTAAGTTCCTGCATGAACGGATGACTGGATGATTTGTCCACTCCAAATAGACCCTAAACCGTTTTAAGTCAGCCTCCTTCCAGATCCTGATGCAGACAAGTTTTTTAATGTTTTTCTACATGAAACTCTATTAAGTGCACAGAAGCTTGTAGCGCGTCACTCGATGCAGGCTGCTCCCCCTACCTTTCAAGTCTGGTTGACAGAGTTTAACTCTACACTCATGCACAAAAACTCTCTTGGTAAAGGTTGCTCCTTGAAAAATAAAATCTGGGATAGATGGCTCAAGTAACCAAACACCTGTGCTGTATGATACTGCCCTGGGGGCTCTGTGTCTTCTATTCAATATTTAGCAGTTTCCCACACACACACACACATATATACAGGGCTCGACAAAACCCGGGCGCCAGGTCGCATTGGCGACTAGAAATAGCGACCTCGCGCCTGGGGCAGCACAGCTGGGGGTATCCTGTCTCTGTGGACCCCCCCAGCGTGATCGCGTCGGGCCGTTCCGCCGGCGGCCGAAAATTTAGGCCGCGGCTTTGAGGCCTTCTGCGGTCCTATGATTCCTTATGGAATCTGGCGCCCTCTTGTGGTCGCCGTTGGTATGACAAACCAGCAATGCCTCTGCCTGTTTTATATTACCTGCCTCTTCTTCCCTTTATTTAGAACCCCCTAAACATTATATATATTTTTTATTCTAACACCCTAGAGAATAAAATGGTGGTTGTTGCAATACTGTCTGTCACACCGTATTTGTGCAGCGGACTTACAAGCGCACTTTTGTTGGGAAAAATAATTTAGTTAATAAAAAAATAAGACAACAGTAAAGTTAGCCCAATTATTTTTTATATTGTGAAAGATAATGTTACGCCGAGTAAATTGATACCCAACATGTCACGCTTCAAAATTGCACCCGCTCATGGAATGGCGACAAACTTTTACCCTTTAAAATCTCCATAGGCGACGTTTAAAAAAATTCTACAGGTTGCACGTTTTGAGTTACAGAGGAGGTCTGGGGCTAGAATTATTGCTCTCGCTCTACCGATCACGGCGCTACCTCCTATGTGTGGTTCGAACACCGATTTTATATGCGGGCAGGACAGGGCGCGTTTAAAAATTATTATTTTTTCTGCTTATTTTAACTTTTTTTTTTCCCACTGTTCTTTTAAAAAAAATGTTGTGTCACTTTTATTCTTATTACAAGGAATGTAAAAATCCCTTGTAATAGAAAAAGCATGACAGGTCCTCTTAAATATGAGATCTGGGGTCAGAGAGACCTCGGATCTCATATTTACACTAAAATGCAATTGAAAAAAAAATTGTCATTTGAAAAAAATTAATAAAATGTCCCTCTAAGAGCTATGGGCAATGACTTGGAGACGGGGGGGCGGCGACGGCGGCGCTGCTATCTTCCCCTCACTCGTCTCCATGTCAGGCCAGGGACAGGTCCGGATCGCCGTCACGGACCTGGCTCCTAACTTTTTAAGCTGGCTCCTAGATTCCAAGCAAATTTGTCAACCCCTGCATATATATATATATATATATATATATATATATATATATATATATATATATATATATATATATATATATACAGTGGTGTGAAAAAGTGTTTGCCCCCTTCCTCATTTCCTGTTCCTTTGCATGTTTGTCACACTTAAGTGTTTCGGAACATCAAACCAATTTAAACAATAGTCAAGGACAACACAAGTAAACACAAAATGCAATTTGTAAATGAAGGTGTTTATTATTAAAGGTGAAAAAAAATCCAAACCATCATGGCCCTGTGTGAAAAAGTGATTGCCCCCCCTTGTTAAAACATACTATAACTGTGGTTGTCCACACCTGAGTTCAATTTCTCTAGCCACACCCAGGCCTGATTATTGCCACACCTGTTCACAATCAAGGCATCACTTAAATAGGAGCTGCTTGACACAGTAAGGTCCACCAGAAGATCCTTAAAAGCTACACATCATGCCGAGACCCAAAGAAATTCAGGAACAATTGAGAAAGAAAGTAATTGAGATCTATCAGTCTGGAAAGGGTTATAAAGCCATTTCCAAAGCTTTGGGAATCCAGCGAACCACAGTGAGAGCCATTATCCACAAATGGCGAAGACATGGAACAGTGGTGAACCTTCCCAGGAGTGGCCGGCCGCCCAAAATTACCCCAAGAGCGCAGCGACAACTCATCCAAGAGGTCACAAAAGACCCCACAACAACGTCCAAGGAACTGCAGGCCTCACTTGCCTCAGTTAAGGTCAGCGTTCATGCCTCCACCATCAGGAAAAGACTTGGCAAAAATGGCCTGCATGGCAGAGTTCCAAGGAGAAAACCACTGCTGAGCAAAAAGAACATCAAAGCTCGTCTCAATTTCTCCACAACACATCTTGATGATCCCCAAGACTTTTGGGACAACATTCTGTGGACCGATGAGACAAAAGTGGAACTCTTTGGAAGGTGTGTGTCCAAGTATATCTGGCGTAGAAGGAACACTGCATTTCATAAAAAGAACATTATACCAACAGTAAAATATGGTGGTGGTAGTGTGATGATCTGGGGCTGTTTTGCTGCTTCAGGACCTGGAAGACTTGCCGTGATAAAAGGAACTATGAATTCTGCTGTCTACCAAGAGATCCTGAAGGAGAATGTCCGACCATCTGTTCGTGTACTCAAGCTGAAACGAACTTGGGTTCTGCAGCAGGACAATGATCCTAAACACACCAGCAAGTCCACCACCGAATGGCTGAAGAAAAACAAAATGAAGACTTTGGAGTGGCCTAGCCAAAGTCCTGACCTGAATCCTATTGAGATGTTGTGGTATGACCTTAAAAAGGCCGTTCATGCTCGAAAACCCTCTAATGTAACTGAATTAGGACAATTCTGCAAAGATGAGTGGGCCAAAATTCCTCCAGGACGCTGTAAAAGCCTCATTGCACGTTATCGCAAACGCTTGGTTGCAGTTGTTGCTGCTAAGGGTGGCCCAACCAGTTATTAGGTTTAGGGGGCAATCACTTTTTCACACAGGGCCATGATGGTTTGGATTTTTTTTCACCTTTAATAATAAACACCTTCATTTACAAATTGCATTTTGTGTTTACTTGTGTTGTCCTTGACTATTGTTTAAATTGGTTTTATGTTCCGAAACACTTAAGTGTGACAAACATGCAAAGGAACAGGAAATGAGGAAGGGGCAAACACTTTTTCACACCACTGTATATATATATATATATATATATAAATATATATATATATATATATAGTATCTCATAAAAGTGAGTACATCCCTCCCATTTTTGAAAATATTTTATTATATTTTTGCATGTGACAACACTGAAGAAATGACAATTTCTGCAAGGTAAAGTAGTGAGTGCACAGCTTGTATAACAGTGTAAATTTGCTGTGCCCTCAATATAACTCAACAAACAGCCATTAATGTCTAAACCGCTGGCAACAAAAGTAAGTACATCCCTAAGTGAAAATGTCCAAATTGGGCCCAAAGTGTCAATATTTTGTGTGGGCATCATCATTTTCCAGCACTGCCTTAACCCTCTTGGGCATGGAGTTCACCAGAGCTTCACAGATTGCCACTAGAGTCCTCTTGCACTGCTTCATAAGGACATGATGGAGCTGGTGGTTATTAGAGACCTTGCGCTCCTCCTCCTTCCGTTTTAAGATGCCCCACAGATGCTCAATAGGGTTTAGGTCTGGAGAGATGCTCGGCCAGTCCATCACCTTTACCCTTAGCTTCTTTAGCAAGGCAGTGGACATCTTGGAGGTGTGTTTAGGGTCATTATCATGTTGGAATACTGCCCTGGGGACCAGTCTCCAAAGGTAGTGGATCATGCACTGCTTCAATATGCCACAGTACATGTTGGCATTCATAGTTCCCTCAATGAACTGTGGCTCCCCAGTGCTGGCAGCCATGACTCTCCCATCAAAATGCTTGACTGTAGGCAAGACACCATCTGAATCAAATAAGTTTATCGTGTTCTCATCAGATCATAGCACATAGTTCCAGTAATCCATGTCCTTAGTCTGCTTGTCTTCAGCAAACTGTTTGCAGGCTTTCTTGTGCATCATCTTTAGAAGAGGCTTCCTTCTGGGATGACAGCCATGCAGACCAATTTGATGCAGTGTGTGGCATATGGTCTGAGCACTGACAGGCTGAACCCCCCACCCCTTCAACCTCTGAAGCAATGCTGGCAGCACTCATACATCTATTTCCCAAAGACAACCTCTGGATATGATGCTGAGCATGTGCACTCAACTTCCTTGGTCGACCATGGCAAGGCCTGTTCTGAGTGGAACCTGTCCTGTTCACCATGCTGCAGCTCAGTTTCAGTGTCTCAGCAATCTTCTTATAGCCTTGGCCATCTTTATGTAGAGCAACATTTCTTTTTTTTTTTTTTAGATCCTCAGATATATAAATAATATATATATTATACAAGCTGTACACTCACTACTTCACATTGTAGCAAAGTGTAATTTCTTCAGTGTTGTCACATGAAAATATATAAAAAAAAATATTTACAAAAATGTGAGGGGTGTACTCACTGTTCTGTTTGACATCCCACCCTAGATGGAAGCATTGTTACATGTAGGCCTCCTGTGGTCCCTCTGTGGTGCCCCCCCCCCCCCATGCTCACCTGTCTACATGTTGACATTGCCTGTTTCCATTGTTTTTCCTGTCCTCAACACCCACTATCTACTTGAATGTTGATGCTATGTGATTATATCATTAGGCTCCATGCACACTGAAGCTGATAAACTGCAGTTTATTGGAGTTTGGGCGTTTTTTGTAAAAGCCCATAAACTCCACTCTATGTTAGCCTATGTGTCCATGCACACATGGACGTTTTTCAGCTTTAATGAGCAGTGGAGTTTATGGGCTTTTTTCTGAACGCCAGAAATTCGCGTTCAAAGTGCCGTTTTTCAGCGGCAAAAAACGACAAACGCTCATTAACGCTCATTAACGCTCATTAACGCTCGTTCATTAGTGTTCGGCATTCTATTTTTCAATGCATTGTGGGATTTTTGGAGTGTCCTCTGTGTATTTTTATAAAAAACGCCCATTAACGCTAACGCTGTAAAACGCTCATTAACGCTCATTAACGCTAGTATAAAACGCTGTTAAAAGCAGGTTTTTCAACCAGCGTTTTCTGCCAGCAATCTGGCGTCCAGAAATAGCTTTTTTGAGCTTCAGTGTGCATGGAGCCTTACTGTACATACCCTGACGGGATCTGATTGTTAATTGTGCATTGCAATGTAATACTCTGGACACTACCTATGTACGTTCTGATGGGTACGACGCCATGCTATTGGTTCTCTTTTACAATAAATTAGTTTTTTGGATAAAAAAAGTTACCTAATGAGCACACTGATGCTGCTAAATTTGTACTAAGCATCTGTGTATAAATGGGCTCTGCTTGTAAAAGAGTTAAGAGCAAAATAAATGCCATTTAATTAGTTGTTTAGAATTATAACCTTCAAGGATTATGTCACCTAATCAGATCTGCCTTTTCTGAGAGCAATCATACAAAGTTTCTCAAAAACTAATTTTAAAACACAGCAGAAGTTGCTTCTCGGTTATTTGCATCCATTTAATTCAACAAGCATTCAAGTCTATCTATTTACTTGTTCCGCAAATCAAACAATGTTTTTTTCAAGGTGCAATTAAAATGAATGCTAAATTGTGGTTCACAAGCTTGTAAATATGGGTCGGTGCATTGAAAATCTTTCTTTCCTAATTGCAAAAGCCATCATGACCTTAAATATTGATGTCTTTGCAACAAAGATTAACCTAAATAAAGGTAAGACAAGAAAAAATATAATACATACATAAAATACAACTTTGACACCATTTGCCTGGACAAAGTCTTCCTCCTGAGTCATAAAGAGAAGACATGCTGTAATGCAGCGATATTACCAAGTGACATCATGTAAATGAGTTAACCCTCCTGACAAGATGTAGTATAATGCAGAGAAGAAAGGGGTAAGCAACTGTCAAATAAACAGCTTGCAGTTTCTTTATACGATGCATTAAAGGAACACATGCGGTCACTGAAAAACAATGACATATTACCAATTAGGGCCCCTTGTTGAACAGGTTCATGTCACAGAAAACATAAAAATTGACCATCTATCCATTAAGTTACTTAAATTTGACCTTTTATTCTCATCTTTGCACATGTCGCCTCCACAATATATACCATACATACCACTACATGTACAAATGTGTACGATCAACATTTTCAAATCACAGTTAAAAGAATGCTGACATTAGTGATGGTGAAAAAAATAGAATTAATGTGTTTATTCCTAGAACAGCTATTAGGAATTGAAAGCAGACCTTGCAAATCTTGACTATAGCGCCTACACTGCCCTTGTTATAAAACACTCTCCTTACACCGCTGGAATGCTTACCTGTCAGCTGGTGCAGGCTAGTTGCCACCTTCTCCTTCATTTTTTTTATCTGCCTAGCACAGACCCCTGGCCAGCAGGAAAATAGAGGTAGCAGTCACTGAGACCCCTTTGTGAAACTGCACCAGCCAACGGGTGCCAATATATATACTACTATAATATATTTAATATAATATATGTACTGTATATTTCTATGTTTGCTGCTGTTAATGAAAAATCAGCAGGCATCCTTCCATCAGTAAATCAACTGATCCTTCTACAGTATATAAGTCATTAGACCATCAAGAATGCATATATTTTGATAATAAGATGCACATCCATAGTTTAACACATGCTGTGCAAACAATTACGCCTGGAAATGGGTTTAATATCCTTACAACTTTGAGATAATCTCATAGTTATTACAATAGTTAGTTGATGCACAGTTAAATACAGTCTTAATCTTGGGAGGGTAAAAAAAAAAAAATAGTAGAGCTATTCATCCTGTGTAACAGCATGTACATTCATTATGTGTGAATGGGGCAAATCAAATATTATTAGGCTGTTTTCTCTCCAGGTCTGATGTTATTCATACAGAACAGAGTGAATTATCAAAATATGGCCACTAGATGAAGCTGATGATAACAGAAAATAAAAATGTATTTACTGTGATTGTCAGCTCCATCTAGTGGCCACAACACAGTATTTTTTCACTAACCACTTTAACCACTTAAGGACCGCCGCATGGCAATGTGCGTTGGTGCAATGGCACCGACAGGCACAAGCACGTACATGTACGTGCTCACCTTCCAGCGGGTGGGGGGTCCAATCGGACCCCCTCCCGCTGGATGCGGCAGTCCGTTTCGCTGCAGGAGCGATCTGGGATGAGGGGATGGCCGTTGATTTCTGGCCATCCCCTCTCGATCACTCCTGGCGAATGAGAAGCTTCCCCCGCTGTGTATAGTAAACACAGGCAGGGAGGAAGTGATGTCATTCTCCTCGGGGCGGTCTTTTTGACCGGACTACGAGGAGAACAGTGAAAGTAAGTGCACCAAACACTACACTGACATGTAGGCACACATATGCACACAAACCCCCCCCCCCCTGATCACCCCCCCGATCCGCCCCCTCCCCCCTCCCCCTCCCAGTCACAGTGTCACTGATTGCAGTGATCATTTATTTTCTGATCACTGCATTTAGTGTCAGTTTTGACAGTAAAAACTGTCAGGGCAGTTAGTGTTAGGTCCAGGGTAGCCCCCTACCCCCCCCCCAATAAAGGTTTAACCCCCTGATTGCCCCTAGAGTTAACCCTTTCACCCCCTTTTGCCAGTGTCACTAAGCGATCGTTTTTCTGATCGCTGCATTAGTGTCACTGGTGCCGCTAAGTAGCTAGTTATTTTTTTAGGTTCACCACCAGGTTTTTATAGCGCTAGGTACCCCGATATACTACCCAATAATGGTTTTAACCCCCTGATTGCCCCTAGTTAACCCTTTCACCCCCTTTTGCCAGTGTCACTAAGCAATCATTTTTCTGATCGCTGCATTAGTGTCACTAGTGTCGCTAGGTAGCTAGTTATTTTTTTAGGTTCACCGCCAGGTTTTTATAGCGCTAGGTACCCCCATATACTACCAAATAACGGTTTTAACCCCCTGATTGCCCCTAGTTAACCCTTTCACCCCCTTTTGCCAGTATCATTAAGCGATCGTTTTTTCTGATCGCTGCATTAGTGTCACTGGTGCCGTTAGGTAGCTAGTTATTTTTTTAGGTTCACCGCCAGGTTTTTATAGCGCTAGGTACCCAGATATACTACCCAATAATGGTTTTAACCCCCTGATTGCCCCTAGTTAACCCTTTCACCCCCTTTTGCCAGTGTCACTAAGCGATCATTTTTCTGATCGCTGCATTAGTGTCGCTAGGCAGCTACTTATTTTTTTAGGTTCACCGCCAGGTTTTTATAGCGCTAGGTACCCCCATATACTACCCAATAATGGTTTTAACCCCCTGATTGCCCCTAGTTAACCCTTTTACCAGCGATCACCGTATAAGTGTCACTGGTGACGCTGCTTAGCCAGTTAGTTATTTAGGTTCCCCGTCAGGTTTTTATATAGCGTCAGGGACTCCCATATACTACCTAATAAAAATTTTAACCCCGATTGCCCCTAGTTAACCCTTTCACCAGTGATCACCGTATAAGTGTTACGGATGACTCTGGTCAGTTAGTTTGCTTTTTATAGCATCAGGGCACCCGCCATTTATTACCCAATAAAAGTTTAACCCCCTGATCACCCGGCGGGTGATATCAATTAGGTTTTAGGGTCAGATAGGGTCTGCGTCGCCCCAGGCAGCGCTAGGTTAGTGCCCGTACCGCTAACACCCACACGCAAAGCATAAAACTCCCGTAGTAGTATAGAATCTGAACAGATCAATATCGAATCTGATCAGATCTATACTATCGTCCCCAGCAGTTTAGGGTTCCAAAAAAACGCATTGTTAGCGGGATCAGCCCAGATACCTGCTAGCACCTGCGTTTTGCCCCTCCGCCCAGCCCACCCAAGTGCAGTATCGATCGATCACTGTCACTTACAAAACACTAAACACATAACTGCAGCGTTCGCAGAGTCAGGCCTGATCCCTGCGATCGCTAACAGTTTTTTTTTGGTAGCGTTTCATATTTAAATCCGGAAGGCAGTGCTTGGTTTTCTGGGTCCTGTATGCGGCTAGGCTCAACAAAAAGTCCCCCACATGTGGTATCCCCGTACTCGGGAGAAGCAGCAGAATTTATTTTGGGGTGTAATTTCACTTATGCCCATAGCATGTGTGAGCAATATATCATTTAGTGACAACTTTGTGCAAAAAAAATAAAAAATTGTAATATTCCTGCAACTTGTGGCAAAATATAAAATATTTCATGGACTCAACATGCCTCTCAGTAAATAGCTTGGGGTGTCTACTTTCCAAAATGGGGTCATTTGGGGGGGGTTTTTTGCTATTTTGGCATTTTATGGCCTTCGAAACTGTGATAGGTAGTGAGGAGTGAAATCAAAAATTTGCACCCTTAGAAATCCGAAAAGGCAGTGATTGGTTTTCGGGGTGCCGTACGCAGCTAGGCTCCCAAAAAGTCCCACATATGTAGTATCCCCGTACTCAGGAGAAGCAGCAGAATATATTTTGGGGTGCAATTCCACATATAACTATGGCATGTGTGAGCAATATATAATTTAGTGACAATTTTTTGTAAACTTTTTTTTCTTTTTTGTGTCATTATTCAATCACTTGGGACAAAAAAAAAATATTCAATGGGCTCAACATGCCCCTCAGCAATTTCCTTGGGGTGTCTACTTTCCAAAATGGGGTCATTTGGGGGGGTTTGTACTGCCCTGCCATTTTAGCACCTCAAGAAATTAGATAGGCAGTCATAAATTAAAAGCTGTGTAAATTCCAGAAAATGTACTCTAGTTTGTAGACGCTATAACTTTTGCGCAAACCAATAAATATACGCTTATTGACATTTTTTTTACTGAAGATATGTGGCTGAATAAATTTTGCCCTAAATGTATGACTAAAATTGAGTTTATTTGATTTTTCTTATAACAAAAAGTAGAAAATATATTTTTTTCTAAAAATGTTCGGTCTTTTTCCATCTATATCGCAAAAAATAAAAATCGCAGAGGCAATCAAATACCATCAAAAGAAAGCTCTATTTGTGGGAAGAAAAGGACGCAAATTTTGTTTGGGTACAACATTGCATGATCGCGCAATTACCAGTTAAAGCAGTGCAGTGCGAAAAGTCCTCTGGTCCTTAGGCTGATAATTGGTCCGGGGCTGAAGTGGTTAAGCTATGAACCATTCTCCAGCTAAAGGACCAGGCCCCTTTTTGCGATTCGGCACTGCGCAGTTTTAACTGACAATTGAGTAGTCATGCGAAGTGGCTCCAAAACAAAATTGGCGTCCTTTTTTCCCACAAATAGAGCTTTCTTTTCGTGGTATTCGATCACCTCTGCGGTTTTTATTTTTTGCGCTATAAACAAGAATAGAGCGACAATTTTGAAAAAAAAAAGCAATATTTTTTACTTTTAATAATATAATAATAATAATATTTAAAAAAACATATTTTTTCCTCCATTTAGGCCGATACATATTCTTTTACATATTTTTGGTAAAAAAAAATAAAAAAAATCGCAATAAGAATTTATTGATTGGTCTGCGCAAAAGTTATAGCTTCTACAAAATAGGGGATAGTTTTATGGCTTTTTTATTCATTTTTTTTACTAGTAATGGCGGCGATCAGCGATTTTTATTGTGACTGCGACATTATGGCGGACATGTCGGACAATTTTGAGATATTTTTGGGACCATTGGCATTAATACAGCGATCAGTGCGATTAAAAATGCAATGATTACTGTAAAAATGTCACTGGCAGTGAAGGGGTTAACCACTAGGGGGCAGTGTAGGGGTTAAGTGTGTGTGTTTTTTTTTTACTGTACGGGGGCATGGCTTGGTGTGTGACATCACTGGTTGTCTTTCCCTAAAACAGGGAACAGACGATCAGTGACAGGCTTACTAGGAAGCACAAGGCCTAGCAGCCAACTTGGTGCTTACTTAGGAACAAGTCCCTGCCACAGATGTTGTTGTAGAAATGTACAAGATAATGTCTCTGCCACAGACGTTGTTGTAAAACCCGTAGGAAAACTAAGCTTGAGAACACTTGTAGGATACCTGGATCTTTCAGCCTGCTTGCATGCACAAGACCGGATTCTCTCGGTTACTTCAGCTCTTCCAGGCTCTTGCTAAGAAAACCAATCTGTACGTGGTGTTCTTCTGAAGAGTCCTCCCCTGGAATGCTCGAAGTACACTGGGTCTCTCCCTAACCGGAGACGGCTAGCCAGCCCAGAGACATTAAATTCGGGTGGATCCGCAGCTCCAGGCCATAGCCTTCCTGGTGGCTGGTCATAAGGACCAGGACCGTGTAGTCAGCACATCATACTGGACCAGAACCCCGAACCACGTAATCTCCGCACCTTAAGTACCCTCTCCCAGAAAGCACAGCGAGAACGCCCCTCCCACTGGGCAGGCTCCGAGAGAGTAACTTAGGCACCTGACCAGACCATAGTTCCATGCCTGCCAGAAGAGACAGTGTCCCCTCTGGCCAGGCTGAACATCCCACAGTCCAGTCAGACTGATGCTGAAGCCCAATTTAGATAATTACACCCAAACCAAACTGCAGTTTAGGCAATGTTAATTTTAGAAAAACCGCATAGCGCGTGCTCTTCAGAAGCCGCCGCTACACATACATATAAACAAAGGCTGCACATTGGATGTCCTGGTTGAGTGTGAGAAATATGCTATTAAGTGACAGCTGTGTGCAAAGAATATAAATTAAAATTTCATATGAGCATAAAAAGATTTACCATGCCTCCAATTAAATATGCTGGAGGGTCTACTTTGTAAAAGGGCTTAATTTGGTGGCCGCTTCTCTATCCTGCCACTTCAAGGCCTGAAAGAACTTGATAGGTAGTCCGAAAATCTCATGAAAGATTGATGCCCATTGAAAACCTGAAGGTGCTCATTGAATTTTGGGCCCCTATATGCATCTAGGCAATGACAAAAACACGTGGTATCGCTATACTCTAGAGGAGGAGAAGAATGTGCATTGGTTTGTAATTGTAAGTATGCTTATGCTGGGTGTGAGAAATATCTTGTTAAAATAACCGTTGTGAAATCAAATAGTATTTACTTATGCGATTTTCTAAAAAATGTTATTTAAAAAAAAATACAACTTTAACCACTTCAGCTCCGGAAGCATTTACACCTTCTGACCAGAGCACTTTTTGCGATGTGGCACTGCGTTGCTTTAACTGACAATTGCGCGGTCGTGCGATGTTGTACCCAAACTAAATTTACGTCCTTTTTTTCAAACAAACAGAGCTTTCTTTTGATGGTATTTGATCACTTCTGCGGTTTTTATTTTTTGCGCTATAAACAAAAAAAGAGTGCCAATTTTGAAAAAAACGCATTATTTTTTACTATTTGCTATAATAAATATCCCCCAAAAATATATAAAAAAAACTTTTTTTTCCTCAGTTTAGGCAGATATGTATTCTTTGACATATTTTTGGTAAAAAAAAAAAAAAAAAAATCGCAATAAGCGCTTATTGATTGATTTGCGGAAAAGTTATAGCGTCTACAAAACAGGGGATAGATTTATGGCATGTTTATTAATAATTATTATTTTTTACTAGTAATGGCGGCGTTCAGCAATTTTCATTGTGACTGCGACATTATGGCGGACACATCAGACAATTTTGACACATTTTTGGGACCATTGGCGTTAATACAGCAATCAATGCCATAAAATTGCATTGATTACTGTAAAAATGTCACTGGCAGTTAAGGGGTTAACCACTAGGGGGCAGGGAGGAGTTAAGTGTGTCCTGGGACGTGTTTCTAACTGTCTGGGGGATGGGCTAGCAGTACAGGTACGTTACTTTGCCCAGCCGTGCCATTCTGCTGACGTATATATACAGTCGGCGGTCGGCAAGCCTGCTGCCGTCCATATTTTGCTAACACTTGTTATCAACCCTTGACTTGTTATTCAACTACGCTTCTCCCTGATCCCAACCGGCAACTGCGCATTACTGACCTTTGGCTTGTTTACTGACTACGCTTCTGTTTGATCCCTACCTGCCAGCTACTGGACCCCAGCTTGCTCACATCCTTGTGGGGCGATCCTGAGGACCTGTGACCTGGTACTGACAGGCAGAAAAATCCATCTCCACCATCACGAGCTTTGGTAAACAACGGTTAGTACTTTAACTCAGGTGAGCCCACGTCATCCACCAGGGTGACTGCCTGTGTACTGCTAGTCGATGGTAGTCCCACTACTGCTACAGCAACTGTTCTTCCAGCCTTACCCCTTATCGTGACAAGCCCTGAATATTATTTAAAAATACACTCACCGGCCCCTTTATTAGGTACACCTATTCAATTGCTTGGTAACACAAATTGCTAATCAGCCAATCACATGGTAGCAACTTAATGCATTTAGACATCTAGACATGGTAAAGTTCAAACCGAGCATCAGAATGGGGAAATAAACGCCTTACACACCTGGGAGACAGACGCTTGATGTCGGAAAGCCCAGGAGGTTCCAATCGCCCTGGTGGAATGTGCTGTGACAGGAACGGGGGGTACATGACCCTTTAAGGCATAAGTCTGAACCACGATCTGTCGGATCCACCAAGAGATGGTGGTCGACGTGACCGCCAGACCCTTTTTCGGACCAGCCATCAATACAAAATAGAGATTCTGACCTCCGGAAAGGAGCCGTAGCAGACAGTAGGGCCTGGACCACGTCCAGGGAATGTAAGGCAACTTCCTTCGGATGTGTCGGCTTAAGACATAGGGATGGTAGATCGATGTCCTCATTTAGATGAAAAGCCGAATCCACCTTCGGAAGTAAAGAGGGCTGCGGACGTAGCACCGCCTTATCCTTGTGGAGAACCAGGTAGGGAGACTTGCATGACAAGGCCTCAAATTTAGAAATTCTCCTGGCAGATGTAATAGCCACTAGAAAGACTGCTTTCTGAGAGTCAGCAAGAGAACCTCCCTAATATTTTTCAAATGGTGGTTTATGAAGAACCGATAGCACCAGATTCAGATCCCATGGAGGCAGCAGTGGTCGAACAGGAGGGGCTACATCTAAGGCTATTGTCGAAACGCGTCAACTTCATTGTTTTATTGCCACTCTGATGTACCAAAAAACGACACTTCAAGGATTACAGTGTTGCCGGCTCTTCTTACTATGGAGGGGCTACGTGTCGAACCCCTTGCACAAATGTACTCACCAATGAGTGAGTCGACGTGAGGGACTTTAAAGAAGGCAGCCAAGGCAGATATCTGCACTTGATGGTGCTTAAAGCAAGTTTCTGATCTACTCCTCACTGCAAAAACAGCAGGATCCTGGAAACATAGTATGTGCACTGACACCACCCCATCTCCTCACACATGAAGATGTAGGCCTTCCACATACAATGATAAATCTTCCACGAAGATGACTTCCGTGCCCTCAGCATAGTGGAAATTACAGCCCTCGGTCCCTTAGTACCTGGCTTTAAAGAGGAAGTAAACCCTGATGGGATTACTTATTCTTTGTCTCCCTGCAAAAGTAAAGCATAATGGGCTACTATGCATCGCATAGCAGCCCATTATGTGTCACTTACCTGACACAGGAGCCAGCGATGTCACCGCTGTCCCCTGTAGTCCGGAGCATCCATCTTCTTCCGGGTATCGCTGCTCCGGCCACTCACAGCGCGGGAGCAGCGATGACGTCATTCCCGCGCATGAGCACGGGAGCCGCCACTAACGGCATATCGCCGTTAGCAGCCGGCGATAGTGCGCGCAAGCTCCGGCGCTGTGAGTGGCCGGAGCAGCAATACCCGTAAGAAGATGGAAGACGCATGCGCTGTAGACAGCTGTCACTTTTAAATAAATATAGTAAATATCTCCTAAACCATGTAGGTTTAGGAGATATTTCTTAGACCTACAGGTAAGCCTTAATCTAGGCTTACCTGTAGGTCTAAGTGGTTTGTAAGAGTTTACAACCACTTTCAACAGCCATGCCATTAAAACCAGTGATGGTAAAGCAGGATGAAGTATCGGACCTTGCGATAAAAGGTCCTCTCGTATCGGCAGCCGCCAAGCAACATCCGCCACCAGATGTACTAGGTCGGTGTACCAAGGAAGTCAAGGCCAATCCAGGGTAATCAGAATCACCGAAACAGGCGTGGCAGGAGTTTTAGTGGGGGGAGGCATAAATCAGGCAATAATGCCCCCATGGAGCCACCAACGTGTCTGACGTGTCCGCCCAGGGGTCTCTTTTCCTGGAAACAAACCTCTGCACCTTCCACATCTGGTGAGCCCCACCTTAGGCAAATGAGCCCGAATACATCCGGATGCAACGACCATTCCCCTTGGTCCAGCATCTGGCAGCTTGGGTAGTCCGCCTGCCAGTTTTCTATGCCCGGAATGTATACGGCCGACAGGGACAGCACGTGCTGCTCTGCCCACTGTAGGATGTGAGCGATCTCCCGTGCTGCAGCCAAGCTTCTTATTCTCCCTTGATGGTTGACATACGCCACCACCGTGGTGTTTTCCATCTGGATCCTGACCGGACGCCCCTGTAGCCTCTTTGACCATGTGGAGAGGCACCACCTTCCAATGGAGAGGAAGTAACGATTTCCCGAACCACAGGGTCGGAGATCTCAGCCACCAGAGCAGGGAATCCCTGACTAACTGGCTCACCCGAATTTGATACCAATAAAAGAATATATAGAAGAGCGCCAAATTAGTAAAAAGTGCATTTATTTTATACAATCAATAAAAGTCTCACTTACATCCATAATTATTATTGTCCTCTGTTTGATAATCAAATCACTGTTCCCCTTCGCTGGTGCTGCTACTGGATCAATCCTCCTCCACAGCACGCTAGGGGAAGCTCCGCTGTGTTCTGTGATGCACAGAGACACAGACTGGCTCGTAGACAGCGTTCTTCTATATATTCTTTTATTGGTATCCTATTCATGAGATGACTTCACTCTAAAGAAGCAGCTGCCGCAGGTGATTGTGCACATACATCCCCCATCCTCTAAGGACAGCAAGCAACCTTTCTGGATTTTCAGCAAATTCCAAGTACTGTTTTCTCAGATAACTTTCTAAAAAAAATCTTGCTTTGATAAAAACTGTTTTTGAATTTATTTTAATGAACGATACAGACTGATCTGAAAAGGACACACCAGTATCTTTTAAAGCACTAGTATCTTGTGTTGTTTTTTATCACCCGAATTAGATAATCCAGGGATAACGGAGATTTCTCCCATTTTGACAAAATCTCTTTCTGCAAGACTCGAGTGTGAAATTGAGCGTACGGTACCACCTCGAAAGTGGCTACCATGAGATCCAAGACTCACATGCAGAAACGTAGCGACGACCACCTGCGGTTCACCAATAACCTCACCTTACCTTGGTGAAGACCCAGGGTGCTGACGCCAGGCCAAAAGGGAGAGCTACAAATTGGTAGTGCTCTTCCCCGACTGCAAATCGCAGAAACCTCTGATGCCTGAGGCATATGGGTACATGTAAGTATGCATCCCTGATGTCCAAGGATGCCAGGAAGTCCCCCTGATGGAGTGCAGTGACCATAGAGCGAACTGATTCCATCCTGAACCTTTGCACTTTCACAAAGCTGTTGAGGTCCAGGATTGGACGTACCCCCTTCCTTTTTGGGTACTACAAACAGATTGGAGTAGAATCCCTGAAACCTATCCAGCGTCGGTACAGGTACTATCACCCCGGGTGATGGGCGGAGGCAAACCTTCATGCGGTAGCACTTTTGCTCACAGGCTTGTTAGGCTTGCGAGTCCCTCAGTAGTCGCCGTCGGACACGGAGCGTTTTGCTGAAGTCCTGGGGCGGGTGAAAAAGCCTCTTGAGTGGAAAATGAGGGCCCTTGCCTGTGACGTGGCTCCTTACTCTTCCTGGACTGTGGGAGCAAAGTGCTCTTCCCACCTGTGACATTCTTAATAATGTCATCCAACAAGGCTCCAAATAGCCGCTCACCAAAGAAGGGTAAATCCGCAGACCAGCATTTCAGCCAAATCAGGTGCCGCAGCACCACTGCTGAAACTGATGCTCTGTAGAGCAAGGGAAGCATATCCAGGGCCGCGTCACAGACAAACTTAAGGCCTTGCACTAACTGGTCTGCTAGTTAGGGGTAATGCACCGCCATTCTTTTTGAGACCGAAAAGGTCCGGTGCAGACTTCCCCATCCCTTGTATATGAACTTATCAAAATAAGTCAGATACGGCAGGGCTCGACAAACCCCAGGTGCCAGGTCGCCAATGCGACAAGAAATCGCAACCTGGCGCCTAAGCTGCCACCAGCCCACTCACTACTGATGCCCCAGAAATGCAGCAGCATTAACACTGACTGCCGTCCTCCTCCCTCCTCCACACTCAGCGGCGCGCGCTAAGTGTGTGAAACTGACAAGCAATGGAGAGAGGAGGATCTGTCAGATTTCAGCTTGATGCCGGTGTGGGCGGGACCCAGCAACTATCAAACACCAGCCAATGGAATCTGGGCAGGCCGCTATGTGTATGTGGCCCCGCTCCTTTTCTTAAGCAGCCCAATCGTTGGCCGGTGTTTGATAGCTGCTGAGTCCCGCCCACCCCGGCCGGGTCCCGCCCACCCTGACATCAAGCTCAAATCTGACATATCCGCCTCTCTGTTGCTTGTCAGTTTCACACCCCGGCTGGGTACCGCCCATTCCGACATTAAGCTCAATTCTGACAGCTCCTCTGTTACTTTTTAGTAACAGAGTGCTCCGTGTGAAACCTGCCAGTGCCACCTGCCAGCGCCAACCCATGGCATCTGCCAGTGCCAACTAGTGCCACCGCCAATCAGTGCCACCTGCCACCGCAAATCAGTGCCACCAGCCAGTGTCAGTGCCACCACCAATCAGTGCCACCTGCTAGTGCTAACCAGTGCCACCGCCAATCAATACCACCTGCAACCACCAACCAGTGCCACCTGCCACTGCCAATCAGTGCCACTGCCAATCAGTGCCACCTGCCACCGCCAATCAGTGCCACCTGCCAGTGTCAGTGCCACCTGCCACCACCAACCAGTGCCACCGCCAATCAGTGTCACCTGTCAGTGACAATCAGTGCCACCTGCCACTACCAATTAGTGCCACCTACCAGTGCCACCTGCCAGTGCCACCTGCCAGTGCCACCGTCAGTCAGTGCCACCTGCCAGTGCCACCGTCAGTCAGTGCCACCTGCTAGTGCCATCTGCCACCGCCAATCAGTGCCACCGCCAACCAGTGCCCCCTGCCACCGCCAACCAGTGCCACCACCAACCAGTGCAACCTGCCACCACCAACCAGTGCCACCTGCCACCACTAACCAGTGCCACCTGCCAGTGCCACCACCAATCAGTGCCACCTGCCAGTGCCATCGCCAATCAGTGCCAACTAGTGCCACCGTCAATCAGTGCCATCTGCCTGTGACAACTAGTGCCCCCGCCAACCAGGGCCACCTGCCACTTCCAAACCAGTGCCACCTGCCAATCATGTGCCACACGCCAGTGCCACCGCCAGTGCCAATAGTGCCACCTGCCAGTTCCAAACCAGTGTCACCTGCCAATGCCAGTGTCACCTGCCAATGCCAACCAGTGTCACCTGCCAATGCCATCTGGCAGTTCCACGTGCCAGCCAGTGCCACCTGCCACCGCCAATCAGTGCCACCTGCCAGTGCCAACCAGTGCCACTGCCAATCAGTGCCACCTGCCACTACCAATCAGTGAAACCTGCCAGTGCCACCGCCAATCAATGACAACTAGTGCCACTGCCAACCAGTGCCACCTGCCAACACCAACCAGTGCCACCACCAATCAGTGCCATCTGCCAGTGACAACTAGTGCCGCCGCCAACCAGGGCCACCTGCCATCACCAACCAGGGCCACCTGCCACTTCCAAACCAGTGCCACCTGCCAATCAGTGCCACCAGTGCCACCTGCCAGTGCCAATAGTGCCACCTGCCAGTTCCAAACCAGTGTCACCTGCCAATGCCAGTGTCACCTGCCAATGCCAACCAGTGTCATCTGCCAATGCCATCTGGCAGTTCCACGTGCCAGCCAGTGCCACCTGCCACTGCCAATCAGTGCCACCTGCCAGTGCCAACCAGTGCCACTGCCAATCAGTGCCACCTGCCACTACCAATCAGTGAAACCTGCCAGTGCCACCGCCAATCAATGACAACTAGTGCCACTGCCAACCAGTGCCACCTGCCAACACCAACCAGTGCCACCACCAATCAGTGCCATCTGCCAGTGACAACTAGTGCCGCCGCCAACCAGGGCCACCTGCCATCACCAACCAGGGCCACCTGCCACTTCCAAACCAGTGCCACCTGCCAATCAGTGCCACCAGTGCCACCTGCCAGTGCCAATAGTGCCACCTGCCAGTTCCAAACCAGTGTCACCTGCCAGTTCCAAACCAGTGTCACCTGCCAGTTCCAAACCAGTGTCACCTGCCAGTTCCAAACCAGTGTCACCTGCCAGTGGCAACCAGTGCCACCTGCCAGTGCCACCTGCCAGTGCCAGCCAGTTCCATTTGTTGCCAGCCTTACTCTTTCTGGTCAGCCCATAACCCTGATGTAACAGCGTTTCAATGGAGTTATTGACTGGGTGCTCCATTGTGAGTTAGGGATAGGGGGTGAAAATGAGTGGCCTTACCCCGGGAGCTGACAAACCATACCACTCTAAAAAAAAAAAAAAAAAAAAAACTGGCTCCTAACTTTTTTAACTGGCTCCTAAATTCAAAGCAAATTTGTCAACCCCTGAGATACGGAAACACCTTAGGTGTACGGGTTGGCTTACAGGACCCAAAAGGGACCGCTACTTCAGCAGAGGATCCTGCTGTATTCTGAATTTTCAGGGTATCACGCACAGCTGTGATAAGTGCTCCAACTAGCCCTTTGTCTTGCGCGGACCCAGACGGGAAATCATCCTCACTGTCTGATCGGTCCTGGTCAGCGTCCTCTAACACATCAAAGCAGGGGCCGCCAGTCACTGCCGGACCCGAGTCAGAGAGTCAGAACTCTCCCCGGAGGACGGGGGGCAGGGGCCATTTTTTACCACCTCTGCGCCTGCACATCACCTCCACCCTGGCAACAAACGTTTCAAGGACCACCTACAAAGCATCCAAAGGCACTGCACTGTTTGCAAACGAGCCGGTTGCAATAGCAGGGAGATCTGGGGAAGAAACACCAGTTTCTGATGCCATGCTGACCCACCCTGTCCACCACCCTTGGGGACTCAGGACAAGATGCTCAATCCCACCCTCCTAGCTGCAGCAGACTGAGTGGCCCCAACCGCCGGACTCACCACCCCGACCAAGTGCTTCGCCGTGCTGTTACAGGAGCCTGTCCAGTGTCAGCTCCCAGGTGTCCAGAGAAAAAAAACGCGCTGTTCTGAGGTACAGGAACCAGCACTGAGGAGAAAAACCTTGCTGAGGCTACAAAAAATGGCCGCTGGGTTCCCTGTATAAGGGACAATCACAGGGAAAATGGCTGCCAAACTTCGGGAAAATGGCTGCCGACCATGCTTTCCACAGGGGCTTACAGAAAATGGCTGACAATAACTGTACACAGAGAATGAACAGAGATAATGGCGGCAGACAGCGCTTTGGCGGCAGCACATACAGAGCCCACCGACACCAGCAGAGAGACCACAGACAGACCAGGGACACAGACAGCCAGCGCAGCCCCAATCCAGGATCAGAGCCCCCCGGAGGACCCCTGGCTTAGGTACACACACCGCTCAGCAGTCCAGTCATGCAGCATCCTCCACAGTGGGGGGGAGGTAAAGTAGGGACAGGGATAGAAGAGAGGGAGGAGAGGGACCCCCTAATCGACCTCCCAGGGAATGCCCAGCTGCTCAATCCCACCAAGGCAGGACGAGCTGTACTTGCCATCCGGACAAGCTGGGGACATCCCATCGCAGACCCACACCCGAGCAGTACGGGGTGGATGCTGGCCACGGCATACTGTGACAAAGACATCGGTAGTCCGGTCATATGTGTGCCCCAGAGCATTGTGCTTACCGGCCTCCACTGGAGCCTGAGGGGCATGTCGTGGCCGACCCAGCGCGTAGCTAAGGCCTGCACATGCAAGATGGCCAGGCTGGGGAGACTACAAGGATCTAGATTATCCAGCCTGTCACCCAGCTGAGTGTTGCTAGAAGATCACAGGATCTTAAAATCTTGCGCAGAAGGCAAAAATCCAGAAAAAATCCCCAGGACCGGTAGGGAGCATAGGTCCTTCGCCTTCACTAGGCAGAAAAAAACTGAGCTGCAGGAAGCAGGCTGAGGAGTTATTACCAGAGGGACCCTCCCCCCCCCCCCCCCCCCCCCGGGCGGAACTGTAAAGTTCTGCCTAGTCCTCTCCTACAGTCAAGATTACTGGAGCTGTGTCCGTCAATGAACGAAAGATAAATCAGATATTTAACCCCCAGCACTGCAACATACACCACATGCACTGGCTGCCACTCTATAGTGCATTAGGTTGCCATGCACAATGAATGGATCAACAACAAACCACACTTACCATTGCTATGTGCTACAGTAATACACAGAAATATGTGTTTTTCTGCGTGTTACTCTAATGCACCAATCTGTGATTATTCGCTGCTAAATGTGCATTTTTCAGAAATGCGGTTGGATAAGGGACAAGCTTGATAACAGCCCTGGCATCCCTGCAAACCACTAAAAGCAATAAAAACTGTGATGTTTGTCAGACCAGCTGGTCTCTAAAGGTTCCCAAAATTAGTTTGTTATAATGGCAGATTAGACTGTTTTAGAGAATATGAAAATAATTACCCTATATACCAGGAGCAAAAACAGTCTGAAAGCCAACCAATATCTAATTAGCATTGATCAGATATCAAACTGCCAGGATGATAGATGTACTCATATAATGACCACATATGTTAGTGAATGCTTTTTTTATTTCCATTTTCATAACAGTCTACCACATTTTTCATGTATACTTTGAATGCGTACTTCTCATGAACAATGGATTAAAGTATAACTAAAGGTAAAACATTTTTTTTTTAGCTTTGGATAGAGTGGAGAGGGATAAAAATGCTTGTCAGGTTTTTATTGCTGTCTGTACCCCAGTTAGGGAGATTCATCCTCTCTTTTTTTCCTGTTTACCATTATCATTGTAAGTGAAAGTAAAAGAAAACCCAAATTATGGGTTGTCCCCAGAGAAATAATAGAGGGAAAATGCTCCAATGGAGACACTAGTTCTGGTGACCTGGGGGTCCCCATGGAATTTTTCTCTCACTTCCTGTTTGGTTATGGGACAGGAAGTGAGGGGAAATCTCCAAAATGGGACAGAGAAGGCGAAAAAAATCTAACAGGAGTTATACTCTATCCTTGCTCTACACAAAATAACAAAAAAAATGATTTGCCTATAGTTCAACTTTAAATTCACAGCATGGCTACCACAACATCTGCTCACACATAATTTCAGAATGCATAGTCACATACCAGAAGTGTCTGTGAATTAAATTATAGAGGTTATTGTCAGCTATTTAGGCTGGGTTCACACTGCTGCGGTGTACGAGATCGGATGTTATTCGCACCGCACTGCAGTGCAAATCACATGCAATCTCTGTGCGATGCGATTTCAGCCATACAGATAGTATGGCTGAATTCGCATCGCATCCGGCCCAAACTCGCACAGGACCCTTTTTTTGGTCTGCAGCAGAATCGGATTGCATGGGTGTTCACACCATGCGATCCGATTCCTGTCCAAGTTTGCAGATCGCACTGCGATATGCGAACTGATTTGGAAGTGTCATTAACTTTTCACTGACACTCCCAGCAGTTCGCATAGGGCAGTGTGAACTGCCTCCGGGAGGCATGCAATGAGGGAACCCGCAGTAGATTCGCAGCGTTCCCGCATCGCAGCAGTGTGAACCCTGCCTAAAGGAGAATTAAACTTGAAATGTAAAAAATTCTAGGAGTTAGGTATTTATGGTAGAAGAAACACTCTACATCTCTCCTGCCATAAAATCTATTCCCCGACTCTTTACAAATTGTATAGTGGGAACCGTGCACACATATGCATGGGAGTTACATCATACCAACAAATCAAGACAAAGACTCCAGACCCAGGAGCCAAAAGCACCGGCGAGAAAATGATGGGAATGTGGACGGTTGAATTGCTGGAGCTGGGCACTTTGTAAGGTAAGCAAGCCATAATGTGCAGAAATGCTGTGCATACTTTCACATTATGTGAAGAGCTCCAGCTCCAATCACTTGAGTCCCCAGCACCATTTTAAAATGGCACCCCATCTCCATGGTTTCTGAGGCCCCGTCTGCATTAGTACTGGAACCATTGACTGTCAATGATAGCTGGGGTTCAGCGCTAAGCCCAGGAGCTAAATTGTGCATCTGGGCTTTCGATCTTGTGCTCCATAGGAGCCCCTTTTACAAATTGTTGGGAACACAATGCTTCTACAATGGTGGAAATCAAAAGAGAGCTAAGGAAATGGAGATGAAATACGAAGCAGAAATACAAATAATGCCAATGAACGGAAGTATGGAACATAAGCTCATAAAACTTACTTTTTTAATGGTGGTGATCAAGTTTGTGTAAAGTGAAGCTTTATCCAAATCTTGAGAAACACGCCTATTTGTGGAATTCTTATTCTTCTGGGTTTTATGTGGAGGTACCAACTCTGACACAAACTGTACATCAGAGTCAGAATCATCGGATGTGTGTACTAGAGATTCCAGGCCGAATTTATCAAACAGTCCCAATGGACTGCTACAGTCACGCTCCTGTGGTAATTTCAGAACGCTTGGAGGATCCATGTCCACACTTCCAAGTTTCTCTGAAATATATATGGTCATGGTTAAATAAGGCACTAATGGATAGGTACTTCATATTAATCAAAACAATATATGATTTTTTTTTTTTTTTTGCAGACAAATATAATTCCGATCTGTATTTAAAAGGATGTTCTTTACAGGGTTCATTACCCCCAGGGTGAGTATAAATCCATGATTATTTAACCACTTCAGCCCCGGACCAATTGTCAGCCTAAGGACCAGAGGTCTTTTTACAATTTCGCACTGCACTGCTTTAACTGGTAATTGCGCGGTCATGCAATGTTTTACTCAAACGAAATTTGCGTCCTTTTCTTCCCACAAATAGAGCTTTCTTTTGATGGTATTTGATTGCCTCTGCGATTTTTATTTTTTGCGATATAAATGGAAAAAGACCGAAAATTTCAAGAAAAAAATATATATTCTACTTTTTGTTATAAGAAAAATCAAATAAACTCAATTTTAGTCATACATTTAGGGCAAAATTTATTCAGCCACATGTCTTTAGTAAAAAAAATGTCAATAAGCGTATATTTATTGGTTTGCGCAAAAGTTATAGCGTCTACAAACTAGAGTACATTTTCTGGAATTTACACAGCTTTTAATTTATGACTGCCTATCTCATTTCTTGAGGTGCTAAAATGGCAGGGCAGTACAACCCCCCCCCCCCAAATGACCCCATTTTGGAAACTAGACACCCCAAGGAAATTGCAGAGGCATGTTGAGCCCACTGAATTATTTTTTTTTGTCCCAAGTGATTGAATAATGACACAAAAAAAAAAAAAAGTTTACAAAAAGTTGTCACTAAATGATATATTGCTCACACATGCCATAGTTATATGTGGAATTACACCCCAAAATATATTCTGCTGCTTCTCCTGAGTACGGGGATACCACATATGTGGGACTTTTTGGGAGTCTAGCCGCGTACGGTACCCAAAAAACCAATCACTGCCTTTTCGGATTTCTAAGGGTGCAAATTTTTGATTTCACTCCTCACTACCTATCACAGTTTCGAGGACCATAAAATGGCAAAATAACACAAAACCCCCCCCCAAATGACCCCATTTTGGAAAGTAGACACCCCAAGGAAATTGCTGAGGGGCATGTTGAGCCCATTGAATATTTTTTTTTGTCCCAAGTGATTGAATAATGACACAAAAAAAATAAAAGTTTACAAAAAGTTGTCACTAAATGTTATATTGCTCACACATGACATAGTTATATGTGGAATTGCACCCCAAAATATATTATGCTGCTTCTCCTGAGTACGGGGATACTACATATGTGGGACTTTTTGGCAGTCTAGCCGCGTACGGGACCCCGAAAACCAATCACCGCCTTCAGGATTTCTAAGGGTGCAAATTTTTGATTTCACTCCTCACTACCTATCACAGTTTCGAAGGCCATAAAATGCCAAAATAACACAACCCCCCCCCCCCCCCAAATGACCCCATTTTGGAAAGTAGACACCCCAAGAAAATTGCTGAGGGGCATGTTGAGCCCATTGAATATTTTTTTTTTGTCCCAAGTGATTGAATAATGACACAAAAAAAATAAAAAATAAAAAAAGTTTACAAAAAGTTGTCACTAAATGATATATTGCTCACACATGCCATAGTTATATGTGGAATTGCACCCCAAAATATATTCTGCTGCTTCTCCTGAGTACATGGATACCACATATGTGGGACTTTTTGGGAGCCTAGCTGCGTACGGCACCCCGAAAACCAATCACTGCCTTCAGGATTTCTAAGGGTGCAAATTTTTGATTTCACTCCTCACTACCTATCACAGTTTCGAAGGCCATAAAATTCCAAAATAGCACAAAACCCCCCCAAATGACCCCATTTTGGAAAGTAGACACCCCAAGCTATTTACTGAGAGGCATGTTGAGTCCGTGAAATATTTTATATTTTGCCACAAGTTGCAGGAATATTAAAAAAATATATATTTTTTTTTGCACAAAGTTGTCACTAAATGATATATTGCTCACACATGCTAAGGGCATAAGTCAAATTATACCCCAAAATAAATTCTGCTGCTTCTCCCGAGTACGGGGATATCACATGTGGGGGACTTTTTGGGAGCCTAGCCACGTAAGGGACCCCCAAAACCAAGCACTGCCTTCAGGATTTAAATATAAAACGCTGACTCTGCGAACGCTGCAGTTATGTGTTTAGTGTTTTGTAAGTGACAGTGATCGATCGATACTGCACTTGGATGGGCTGGGCGGAGGGGCAAAACGCAGGTGCTAGCAGGTATCTTGGCTGATCCCGCTAACAATGCGTTTTTTTGGAACCCTAAATTGCTGGGGACCGTTAGTATAGATCTGATCAGTCAGATATTGATCTGTTCAGATTCTATACCACTACGGGACAGTGACACTGGCAAAAGGGGGTGAAAGGGTTAACTCTAGGGGCAATCAGGGGGTTAAACCTTTATTGGGGGGTGGTAGGGGGCTACCCTGGACCTAACACTAACTGCCCTGACAGTTTTTACTGTTACAACTGACACTGAATGCAGTGATCAGTAAATAAATGATCACTGCAATCAGTGACACTGTGACTGGGAGGGGGAGGGGGGCGATCGGGGGGGGGGGGGGGGTGGTTGTGTGCCTATGTGTGCCTACATGTCAGTGTAGTGTTGGTGCACACTTACTTTCACTGTTCTCCTCGTAGTCCGGTCAAAAAGACCGCCCCGAGAAGAATGACATCACTTCCTCCCTGCCTGTGTTTACTATACACAGCGGGGGAAGCTTCTCATTCGCCAGGAGTGATCGAGAGGGGATGGCCAGAAACCAATGGCCATCCCCTCATCCCGGTTCGCTCCTGCAGCAAAACGGACTGCCGCATCCAGCGGGAGGGGGTCCGATCGGACCCCCCACCCACTGGAAGGTGAGCACATACATGTACGTGCTTGTGCCTGTCGGTGCCATTGCACCGACGTACATTGCCATGCAGCGGTCCTTAAGTGGTTAAATCCGTTTTTTTTATTTAAATCTTTTTTTTTATGTTAATAAAATGCTTTTGGAGTAAAAATCATTCTAAAGATAGCTTTCTATTTAAGATACAATTATAGTTTAGTTTATTCAACATGAAACGGAGCTTAATTATGTAGCATGAGGCTGTATATTCTGCAATATTTACATTTTTGGGAAACGCATTCAATGAATCCAAGCTCAGCAAGGTGAGATAACATGCACTGCATTGATGCATTCACACTATTTCACAGTACCCATGAGATAAAACAAAATTCAGGAATAATAGGATTTTTGTACTCACCATAAAATCCTTTTCTCTGAAGTTCACTGACTGACACAGCTCCATTAATCTTGAGCGTAGGGTTATCACACCACCTTCAGGAGAGGACTAGGCAGAACATGTTATAGATGTGAAAAAAACAACTTCACAGTTTCGCCCAGGGGCGGTCCCTCTGGAAATAACCCCTCAGCCTGCCTCCTGCAGCTTAGTACATCAACAAGCAGTATAATGTAAATCAATAGGAGGAGAGGGTGCTGTGTCAGTCAGTGAACTTGAGAAAAGGATTTTACGGTGAGTACAAAAATCCTATTTTCTCTTTCGTTCACTGACTGACACAGCTCCATTAATCTTGACCGCAGGGACGTCCTCAAGCAGTGTCATAACGAGGGGTGGGAACAGCATAAAAACTTCACCCACAACCAGAAAAGTGCTCCCTAACAGGGGAGTCACCCTCTTATCTAGCCGCATCAGAACTAGTGGCCAACAATGCAACAGTGCATTAATTCTCAAAAGTAACTGTAAAGAGTGCAGAATTGCAACATTACACGGCCACCTGCAAAACTCTGCGGCCAAAGCAGGCATCAGATGATGCGCTTACATCCACAGAATTTGGTAAAAGTGTGAACGGACGACCAAGTCACCGCCTTACACACTTGAGCGACTGGCGCTTGATGTTGGAAAGCCCAAGAGGTTCCAATTGCTCTGGTGGAATGGGCCGTGACAGGAAAGGGGGGGCACCTGCCCTTTCAAGGCGTAGGCCTGTACCACAATCTGTCTGATCCACCTAGAAATGGTGGCCGACGAGACCGCCATACCTTTTTTCGGACCAGCTACCGAAACGAACAGTCTGATTGTTCCGGTTTAGGACACAGAGATGGTAACACAATGTCTTCATTGATGTGAAACGCCAAAACCACCTTTGGCAGAAAAGAAGGTTGCAGACGCAACAGCACCTTATCCTTATGGATAACCAGATAGGGCAACTTGCAAGACAAGGCCGCCAGTTCCGAAACCCTCCTGGCCGATGTAATGGCCACTAGGAAGACCACTTTCTGCGAAAGAGTCAACAAGGGAATTTCCCTGATGTTCTCAAACGGCGGTTTCTGAAACGCCGATAGCACCAGGTTCAGATCCCACAGGGGTGAATGTGGACACACCGGAGGAACTACATGCTGGACCCCTTTAATAAAAGTGCTCACTACAGAATGAGATGCCGGGGTCATTGGAAAAAAACAGCAAAGGCTCATACTTGTCCCTTAATGGTACTTAAAGCCAATTTCTGGTCTATTCCTCGCTGTAGAAACAGCAGGATACTGGAAACGGAATAGGTGCGCGGACGCCACCCTTTCTCCTCACACATGGAGATGTAGGCCTTCCAGGTACGATGGTATATCTTCCGAAGATTTTCGTGCTCTCAACATAGTTGAAATCACAGAGTCCGACAGGCCCCCTTTTCTCAGCACCTGGCTCTCAATAGCCATGCCGTTAAAACCAGCGATGGTAAAGCAATATGGAGAATCGGACCTTGACACAAAAGGTCCTCTTGGGTAGTCGCCAGGGAGTGTCCGCAACCAGGCGTACTAGGTCCACGTACCAGGGGCGCCGAGGCAATCAGTATTACTGGAATCCCCTCGGCCTCCACTCTACGGAGCAGATGTGGTAGCAGTTTTAGCAGAGGAAAGGCGTAGATCAGTCAGTACTGACCCCATGGAGCCACCAGCGCGTCTGACGCATCTGCCCAAGGATCTCTTGTCCTGGATACGAATCTCGGCACCTTCCAATTAAGACGGGAGGCCAGGAGATCCACGTCTGGTGTGCCCACCACAGGCACAGTAACCTGAACACCTCCGGATGCAACGCCCATTCTCCTGGGTCCAGCATCTGGTGACTTAAGTAGTCCGCCTGACAGTTTTCTACTAGAAATGGCCGACAAGGCCGGTACATGCCGCTCTGCCCACTGAAGGATGTGAGCAACCTCCAATGCTGCAGCCCAGATTCTTGCTCCTCCTTGATGGTTGACATATGCCACCGCCGTGGCGTTGACTGACTGGATCCTGATCGGACGCCCTCGTAGTCTCATCGACTATGTGGAGAGGCATAGCCTGATCGCTTAAAGCTCAAGCATATTGATCGGCAACTTGGATTCCTCCCCCGACCAGAGACCCTGGGCCGACTACTCCGAGTACTCCACCCCAGCCGGTCAGGCTGGCGTCCGTTGTGATCAACGTCCAATGAAGAGGTAGGAAGGACTTCCCGGTCCAAAGTGCCGGGGAACCTCAGCCACCAGAGCAGGGAGTCCCTGACTGACTGGCTCACCCAAATATGCTGATCCAGGGATAACGGAAATTTATCCCATTTTGTCAATATCTCCTTCTGCAAGACCCTGGTGTGAAACTGGGCGTGCGTTACCGCCTCGAAGGAGGCCACCATGAGGCCCAGGACTCGCATGCAAAATCGCAGTGGCGACCATCTGCGGTTCATCAATAGTTTTACCGCGGCTCTGAGAGTCTGCAGTTTGTCTGAAGGGAGAAAAACTCTCGCTTCCATGGAGTCCAGCAGTAAGCCTAGGTACTCCTAGCGCTGAGTCGGTATGAGCAGCGACTTTTTTAGGTTCAACAGCCACCCAAATTCCTGCAGGGTTTGCTTGGTGATCGCCACATCCTCCTTTAATTCTGAGGCGGAAGATGCTCTCAGGAGGAGATCGTCTAGGTAACCTACGATCGCGATCCCGCGTTGTCGCAACAATGCCAAAATTGGAGCCAATACCTTGGTAAAGACTCGGGGTGCTGATACCAAGCCAAAGGGGAGAGGCACAAACTGGTAGTGGGCTTCCCCAACTGCAAATCGCAGAAACTTCTGATGCCTGAGGCATATGGGTATGTGCAGGTAGGCATCCTGGATGTCCAAAGATGCCAGGGAGTCCCCTTGATGGAGTGCAGTGACTACTGAGTGAACTGATTCCATTCTGAACCTCTGTACTTTTACTTACAGGTCCAAGATTGGACGTACCCCTTCCTTTTTGGGGACTACAAACAGATTGGAGTAGAAACCTTGGAACCTTTCCGACTCTGGAACAGGCACTATCACCCCGCAGCTTAGCAAGTCCCTTACCGCCCCCATTAGAGCCTCCCCGCGAGCCAGGATTAAGGGTATGCTGGAGGGGAAGAATCTGTTTGGTGGCCAAGAGAGGAACTCTATCTTGTAGCCAGAAGAAACCTTCATGCGGTAGCACTTTTGCTCGCAGGCTTGCGGTTCCAGGGACGCTTTTGTCTGTCAGAGGTCATCCTGTCGGACTGGGAGTGTTTAGCTGAAAAAGCTTCTTTTGAGCAGAAAATGAGGGCCCTTGCCTACGGCATGGCTCCTTAGTCTTCCTGGCCTGTGGGAGAAAGGTACTCTTCCCACCTGTGACATTCTTAATAATGTCATCCAACAAGGCTCCAAAGAGCCGCTCACCAAGGAGTAGATCCGTCAAGGCTTTTTTAGATGCCTGACCCGCAGACCAGCATTTTAGCCAAATCAGGCGCCTCAGCACCACTGCTGACACTGAAGCCCTGAATAGCAGGGGAAGCATATCCAGGGCCACGTTACAAACGCACTTAAGGCCGTGCACTAACTGACCTGCTAGTTCCACGCAGACAGGAGTAGCCTGTTGCTTCTCCAATTCACGGTGCAAAAGTTTTGACCATTCAGTAAGTGTCTGCGACACAAGTGCTGTGGCCAGTACTGGTCGTTTTGCTGACCCCACAACCATAAGCAAGGAACGGTCCACTGCCTCGGCCTTCCTGTCACTAGGGTCCTTAAATGCAGGAGTCCCCTCTACCGGATCATGGTTACTTTGTTTAACCTGGATACTGGGGGGGTCCTCGACCAGAGGAGCAGACCATTTTTTAAGAAGGCTCTCCTCAAAGGGGTAACGCACCGCCATGAGAAGGTCCGTTGCGGGCTTCCCCATTCCTTGTATATGAACTTATCGAAATAAGTCAGATACGGAAACACCTTAGGTGTACGGGCTGGCTTACAGGACCCAAAAGGGACTGCTACTTCAGCAGAGGAACCTGCTGTATCCTGAATTTTCAGGGTATCACGCACAACTGTGATAAGTGCTCCAACTAGTGCTTTGTCTTGCACGGACCCAGACGGGGACTTATCCTCACTGTCTGATTGGTCTTGGTCAGCGTCATCTTAAGCAACAGAGCAGGGGCCGCCAGTCTCAGCGGGGCCCGAGTCTGCATCAGACCCCCCCCCCCCCCCCGGAGGACGGGGGGCAGGGTCTGCTTTTTACAACCTTTGCGCCCACACACCGCCTCCACCCTGGTAACGAATGTTTCAAGGACCGCCGACAAAGCGTCCAAAGGCACTGCACTGTTTGCAGACGAGCCGGCTGCAATTGAAGGGAGTTCTGGGGAAGAAACACCAGTTTCTGAAGCCATGCTGACCCACCCTGTTTGACACCCTTGGGGACTTAGGACAGGTGCACAATCCCACCCTCCTAGCTGCTGCACACTGAGGGGCCCCCACCGCAGGACTCACCACCCCGACCGAGTGCTGCGCCATTCAGTTACAGGTGCCTGTGTCCAGTCTCAGCTCCCAGGTTTCCTGAGTGAAAAAAAAACACGCTGTTCTGAGCAGCAGGGACAAGCGCTGGGCATAAAAACCACGCTGGACTACAACAAAATGGCCGCCGGCCGCCCCTGTATAAAGGCGGCACTGGTGGGCACTACTCAGGAGCTACGGGTTGAGGCTCCACTGATGGGTGGCCCTGATGGGCACTGATAGGCGGCATGGAGAGGTGGCACTGATGGGAACTGATAGGTGGCACCGATGGGCACCTTTAGGCAGCACTGATTGGAAGCACTGATGGGCAATGATATGTGGCACTGGTGGACACTGATAGGTGGCACTGGTGGACACTGATATGTGGCACATTCGGGTGCTCAGATGTCTTCTGTCCCTCTAACGGAAGCTACGGCTTCTTTTTCCTTCATGCTGACAGCGTGAAGAAAGAAAAAAACGATAACCGACATCTGCTTAATTCCTTGATCAGTTGTCATTGGCTAACAGCTGATCAAGTGATAAAGGGCCTGCTGTGTTTGGCCCTTTATCGATCTATGATCAGCCGAGTCTCACAGACTATCACAGAGTGTGCCACCCAGGAAGTGCAAGAACGGGAGAATGTCTATGGAGGCCCTCCTGGCAATTTAGGCCCATGCTATAGCCGTCTTTTACTATAGCGCGGGCTGCAATTGGTTAATTGATGGAACAGCTTCCATAAATGCGTTAGAGGGATGGAAAGGGTGGGCAAAGTTGACACTTTTGACTGGTGCCTGTGACAGGTTCAGAGGCTGTATTAACCCCCTCAGCACTGGAAAATTACCGCTGCAGGGGTATAAGGGCAGAAGAGGAAAATTTCAGCCTTGAGGCTGCGTTCACACATGAGCGTGTTTTTACTGCAGTTTTGCCGCGATTTTGTACAGGTCACCAATGTAAAAAACAGAAAGACGTCTGTTCCACAGAAGCTCATGTTCTTTTCTGAGCTTAAGGTGTTTTTCAGGCGTTTCAGATGTGAACAGGTGCCATTAAAATGAATGGGACTTTGTTTGTTGGGCGTTTTTCAGGCATTTTATCTGGTGATTTACGAGCGTTTTATGAGCCGAAAACGCTCAAGTGTAAATGCAGCTTGAAAGCCAACACCAGCAAGAGGGACCATTCTCATTCAATGGAAGTACTATCCTTTGTGCTGATTTAAAAAAAAAAAAAAAAATTACCTATTAAAAAAAAAAAGTTAACCAAAGTTTTATCAAAACTGTGCATAGGGCAGCCCCTTTCACTTAGATGGGCTGCCCTAAGTGCGATAAACGCATTGAAGAAGCTCCTGCACCTTTTTTGGGTGCAGAACTTGACAAATTTGTTGGCCGCATTTGAGGTGGCATTAAAGCATAATTAACCAGTTCCCGACCAGCGCACGCCGATGTACGTCGGCAGAATGGCACGGGAAGGCATATTGGCGTACAGGTACGTCCAATCTTCAATGCTGCCCTGCCATCGCGAGCGCACCGCCGGCGGTGCTCGTGTGCTGGTTGGGACCTCCGTGAGTCCGGTCGCGGGTCCCGTGGACTCGATCGCCGTGGACATACCCGCGATCGTCTCACGGGGCGGCTGAATGGAGAAGTGCCGTTGTAAACAGCATTTCTCCATTCTGCCCAGCAACTAGTGACGCTGATCTCTGCTCCACGTGATTGGAGCAGAGATCAGTTTTTACTAAATGAAAGCCCAGCCCCCCACAGTTAGTAAGACACCCCGAGGAACACTTAACCCGTACACTGCCACCCACTGGTTAACCCCTTCACTGCAGGTGTCATTTACACAGGAATCACTGCATTTATATAGCAGTGATTTCTGTATAAATGACAATGGTCCCAAAAATGTGTCAAAAATGTCCGATGTGTCCGCCATAATGTCCCAGTCACAATAAAAATCGCTGATCGCCGCCATTACTAGTAAAAAAAAAAAATTATTAATAAAAATGCCATAAAACTATCCCCTATTCTGTAAACGCTATAACTTTTGTGCAAACCAATCAATAATCGCTTATTGCGATTTTTTTTACCAAAAATATGTAGAAGAATACGTATCGGCCTAAACTGAGGGAAAAAAAAGTTTTTTTACATATTTTTGGGGATATTTATTATAACAAAAAGTAAAAAATAATGCGTTTTTTTCAAAATTGTCGCTCTATTTTTATTTATAGCGCAAAAAATAAAAACCGCAGGGGTGATCAAATACCACCAAAAGAAAGCTCTATTTATGGGAAAAAAAGGGCGTCAATTTTATTTGGGAGCCACGTCGCACGACCGCGCAATTGTCAGTTAAAACGACGCAGTGCTGAATCGCAAAAAGTGGTCTGGTCTTTGACCAGCAAAATGGTCCCGTCTGTAAGTGGTTAAAGGCAACATATTTTTTTTTTTTTTAGTTATGGACAGTGTGGATAGGGATTAGAACACCTGTCAGGTTTTTATTGCTGTCTGTGTCCCTGTTAGGGAGATTCACCCACTGTATTTGTCCTGTTTACCATTATCATTAAAAGTAAAAGTAAAGAAAGTCCCACATTTTGGATTGTCCCCAGAAAAGTAATAGAGGGGAAATCTTCCCATGGTGACACTAGTTCTGGTGACCTAGTGCTCCTGCTTCTATCAATCTATCCAATGAGGGCTCGAGATGTGCTTGTCGCTGGAACGATCGGATTCAGGTAAGTAAAAGGGGGGCTCTGGGGGGAGCTGCACCTCAGGTTTTTCACCTCAATGCATAGAATGCATTAAGATGAAAAACCTTGAGACTCTACATCTCTTTTAAGGCTGTCAGCAGATCGGCTTCTACAATCTTGACAGTGCTTAAAAATGGAGTGCAATTAAGCATGTGCAGAGCAGGGTGAGACGGCATGTTACTGTATTTTAAACAGTATAGGCACTTGTTTTTAAAGAAGTCCAGCCCGAGCTCGTTTGGCTGTACTTCCCCTATGGGCCTCAGGAATGCAATTCCTTTTGCACTCCTGTGACCCATTTTCAGCAGAGAGCAGGCTGAAGTCTGCTCTCTGCTGACTGACATCACAGATATCAGTCCCCATCCCGACAATGGGAGTCTGGATCCGCCAGGTGCCTGGACTTATATCTGCCTTGGCCTCTTAACGAGCCGCTGAGAGCCTGAGACAGCCGATCCCCGCCCTTCCACAGTTCAGCACTCCAGTGAGCGCGGAGGAGCAGAGCAGGAGAGCTGCCGATTGACAGTCTACAGCTCTCTGCTCACATAGGTGTCCATTTATGAAGCAGTGATCAGTGGCGATCCAGAGGATCGCTGCTGATCACAGCCCATAAACAGTTTATAAACCAGAGATAATCAGGGGAGAAGTGTTTGAACTTGTTCTCCCGCCGATTATCTCCGCACACTGAGAATCCTCATAGACTGACACAGTAACGGCCAGTTTATGAAGCTGGGATCTCAGCGCTTCACTGGTGATCTGTGTCAGAATTCACACTCCCTGATTCACCAACTCAGAGGTGGAGAATCAGGGAGTGAAGAGAGAATGTGGGGGGATCTGAGGAGGAAAGAGGAAGATAATTAACTTCCTTATGCCTCGTTCAGACCCCCCAACACTGTAACCATGTCCCCCTGTCATATTTATGTGTATACATATATATACATATATAATGTGTATATGTATATATATATATATATATATAATGTGTGTGTATATACATGTATATATAATGTCTGTGTGTGTATACATGTATATATTATGTTGGGGGACACTTTATTTTACTAACATTAATCACACCGCGTGTCAGTGTATTGAGCTGTGATAATTTATCACTGCTTAATAAATTGACATCTCTGTGTATCGGTGAATTTCTAGTACTGTAATCTCGTAAAGTCTCACGAGATTCCAGTATTAGGGGCCGTTCTCCAGTGTTAGAAGCGTTTGTAGATCGCTTCACTCCTCCAAGGGTGAAGCGATCTACTCCGCTTTATAAACTGGCATACAGAGGAAAAAGATCTCCTATGTGAATGCCGGAGAATGAAGCAGTGAATAGATTTCACTGCTTCATAAAAGGACACCATAGATCTGAAAACCAACCATCGGTGATGTTAGATAGCTCGGTTCTCAGTGAAGAGGCGCCAGGCAACAGATATAGCATTGGACCCATGATGCATCCACCTAGTTAAAGCGGTTCTTCACCCTAAAGGGGAAGTTCCGCTAGTATTATCCCTCCCCCCCTCCGGTGCCACAATCGGCACCTTTCGGGGGGGAGGGGGGTGCAGTTACCTGGATAATCCAGGTAACTGCACCCACTTCCGGCCAGACCGCCGCATGGCTCCGCCCACCGCCGCATGGCTCCGCCCCCCCGTTGTGTTCTGGGAAACACACAGTTCCCAGAGACACAGCGGGGAACCAGCGCAGCGCAACTCGCGCATGCGCAGTAGGGAACCGGGCAGTGAAGCCCTCTTGCTTCACTTCCCGATTCCCTGACAGAGGATGGCGGCGGTGGCTGCAGCGAGACGAGCGATCGCTCGTCATCTGCCGCCGACATCGCTGGAACCTGGGACAGGTAAGTGTGATATTATTAAAAGTCAGCAGCTGCAATATTAGTAGCTGCTGGCTTTTAATATTTTTTTTTTTTGTGCAGCTCCTCTTTAAGTATGAATAGGGAAAAAAAAGAAACCTATACGTCTTTTTTAATCTTTTACATAGCTATACCTGCAAAAGGGGTCAGTCGGAGCTCATATAGCGGGACTTCATTTTCTGACTAACGTTCCACTTTAATCTGTAGAGATTTCCTTTCCCTTCCTGTTTTAGCTATGGTACAGGAAGTGAAGGGGAAGTTCTGCACAGGCCAAAGATGGTAAAAATAAACCTTACAGGAGTTGTAACCTTCCTTTACTTTATCCAAAATGAAAAAAAAGTTTTTACTTTAATGCCCCGTACACACGATCCGATTATCGGACGAATGATCGTCCGTTTTTTTTCTTTTTTTTTTGCATGCTAATCTCACGTCAAATCTGATGAGTTTACGAAAGTCACGAAAATTACCGCATGACAAAAAAAAAATTCAGAAGTGATGTCATGTGTTGTAATGCATTTGTATTGCATTTTCCAAAGATAGCTGTACTGATTAAACAAAAATCATACGATCTGGCATCGTACAAAAAACATTTCCGTGCATGTCCGATAGAATAATATCGGATGAACTGTTCTGATCAGCTCTGGAAAGCTCTATACGAACGATCCGATTATCTACAATCGATTTGAATTCTGCATTTTTTTGTATGATTTTCGGATCATGTGTACGGGGCTTAAGACACGTAGCTTCTGTTCAAATAGCCTGTTGGGAAATGTTCGCACTATCAGCGCTGCAGGTTATGGCCGGCAGTGCTGATCAGTGTATTCTAAAGTCAGGAAAGTCTCCCCACTGGCAGAAAACAAAGGCACTATTGGATGGAGTCCTCTATCCACAAGTATGTGGATGGGGGAATTGAGTCAGTTCAAAAACGCAAAAAGTGACTGATGTATGACCAGTGTGACCTTGTGGGTGTGGGGTAAACATGCACGCCCTCCAATGCTGGGCTCACCAGGGAATGGTGAAGATGGCAGTTTCTGGATGCCATGGGGCACTGGTCCAGGCAGATTTCTATAGAGACAGGTGAACAGAACATGCCTGATGTTGGTAGACATACTGTAAACACACCTAATAGACCTAGCTGGCACCCTGCATACCTTGACATACTGTACTGATGATTCTACTATTATACCCAGGATTACTAGACAGCCCATACATGTATGTAAGACATACATATGTATGTAAGACAAGAGGGTGTCAGACACCCTCCCTAGTGATGGGAGAACACCCAGCACACTTATACAGTAGTTATACCCGCCACAAGACCTTGTCGCCAGCTCCTTACCTTAAATTGAAGAATAAATCTCCAAACTTATCCAATTGCTGTTGCTGCGCAGTTTCCCTGTCCCGTACAGTGGGCCGACCACGTGACTACGCTAAGCTCCGCCCTCGGAGAGCAGCTTGAGTGATGCGGAAGATGGCTGTACTAGGGGGCGGTGCCTTGAGCGCAGATATTAGTGCGGGTGTGCAGCCTGGCCGCGTGCTCTATACCTCATAGGCCTACTTTTATAATGGCTTATTCAGGTGGAAGCAGCGTTACAGTAATAATAGGCCGTACCAGTTGCACTCTTACAAATATATCAAGCTAATAATCATCACAAAGAAATAGACATGAAACAAGGCCAATGGGGACATCCAGTTTGAAGGATAAAGAAACCCTGTCAGTGGTGGCTGCCACTGTGCCATCAATTGCAGCCACTGTGCCAAATGCTGCCACTGTGCCCTCAAATGCTGCCACTGTGCTATCAGTTGCAGCCACTGTGCCTTCAAACGCTGCCACCGTGCCCTCAATTGCAGCCACTGTGCCTTCAAACGCTACCACTGTGCCCTCAAATGCTGCCACTGTGCCATCAATTGCAGCCACTGTGCCAAATGCTGCCACTGTGCTATCAATTGCAGCCACTGTGCCAAACGCTGCTGCTGTGCCCATCAAGCGCAGCCACTGTGCCAAACTCTGCCACTGTGCCATCAAATGCTGCCACTGTGCCCATCAAATGCAGCCACTGTGTGCATCAAACACTGCCACTGTGCCAATAAAACCTTGCAAGTGTGCCCATCATATGCTGCCAGTGTGCCAATCAAATGCTGCCAGTGTGCCCATTAAATGCTGCCAGTGTGCCCTTGAATGCCCCCAGCGTGACCCCCGCCCGCTTGCCATCTGCCCGGCACTTACTCTGTCTTGGCGGGACAGCGGGTGACATCGACAAGCAGGGTCCTCCATGCGTCTCCTGCTGTATTCATCTCCCGTCCTCTCCTCCTGCTGGGCGTCCAATAGTGGCACCTGTCATTTCAGCCAAACAGGTAACAGACCCGAGCACCTAATTAGTGGAGAGGCGGTTTAGTGTTAGGAAAGCGAATATTCATTCGCTTTTCTAACACACAGCTGAGTGACTGGCGAGCGCCCAGCATGGCGCTCGCCAGTCACCTTTTTTGACGCTTGTTAGAGTCTATGACTCTAATCAGGTGCTTCAAAAACACCCCCCGCCGCTGTAATTTAGGCACCCTGCGTTCGAAAAGGGGTTGGATGCCTGAAAAGCGGCGGCAGCCATAGATAGAATCATGCAATGCATGAATCTATCTATTGGTGATAGAGGGGTGGCAGGAGAGAGGGGGGGGTGCCTGTGTGTCCTTAATGCACAGGCCGCCACTGAACCCTGTAGTAGCATTTAATTCCAGTAACAAAATTAAGGAAAAAGGCAAATACCCATACTAGATTTGCTCTTAGACCTCTTTCACACTGAGGTGGTTTTCAGGGGTTTTAGCGCTGGAAATAGTGCCTGAAAACCGCCTCCTATTCAATTCAGTGTGTCTTTTCACGTTAGTAAAAGTCCTGCAAGCAGCATCTTTGGGGCGGTTTGGGAGCACTGTATACAGCACTCCAAAAACACTCTTCCCATTGAAATGAATGCGCCCAAAAAGTGCTCCGTAAGGGTGCTTTTAACCCCTTCTTTGGAGTTAAAAGTTCACCACTAAGACCCCTTTCACATTCTGGATGCGTTAGGGCTAAAGCGCCACCCGTTTTGGCGCTTTAGCGCTATTTAAGCTATGCTTTTCGGCCGTTATCTGACCACTTTTATCCCCAAACAAGGGGGAAGCTCTGCCCATTAAATTCAATGAGCAGGATGTTTTCGGAGCGCTAAATACAGCACCCCAAAACCACCCCAAAGATGCTGATTGCAGGACTTTTCCTAATGTCCCGCAAGCGCACCGCCCAGTGTGAAAAGACATACTGAAATGAACATGAGGCGCTTTACAGGCGATATTTCTAGTGCTAAAACGCCTGAAAACTGCCGCAGTGTGAAAGGGGTCTAAACAGCGGTATAGCGTGTCTAAAACGAGCAGCACTTTAGCGCTAACGCGGCCACGGCCCCAGAGTGAAAGGGGCCTTAAAGAACTCAGGGAGCAAAAATTGAGGAAGGGGTTAAAATGCACATTATGAGACCAAGTGACTATAAATTGAGTTGAATAAAGAAAAAGGCAAGAAAGGAGTAAGGCCCGGTTCACACCGGTGGGCTGCAGTTTGCGTGCGGTTTGATTTATCCATGTTCTGCACGCTCACATTTGACTTCTACAAGGGTCCTTTCACCCAGAACGCAGTTGGATGCATTTTAAACTATACTCCAACTTCATAGACAGCCCAAGGTAATCCTATGGGCATAGTTCTCTTAGCGCTATATAAATCGTGTATACTAATAATAATAATAGTTCAAATCATTGCAGTTCAGCGCAGTTTACAAAAAGTAAAGCATGCTACATTTTTCTGCACCACAAATGCAGGGAACACGCTCCTTTCAAGTGGAGTTCCAGGCTAAATTTAAACTAGGTCAATCGGAACCCAATTCTTTTTGCTATTGTGTACCTTTTTTATGTTTTCATGCAGGACGTCCGTCCTAGCTCGCTGCGGCAAGGTACGTTGTCACCCACAGCTCCTCGTCCCCCAAACCCCCCCCCCCCCCATTGCCTTTCTGGGACCTGTGTGTGTCCCAGAAGATGACAGGGCCATTCAGAAAGCACAGTGCGCCTCACACATGTGCAAAGGAAACCGACCTTAGTTGCAATGCCGACACCTGCACCTGCGCTGATGGACGAAACGGCTTAGAGGGGCAGACATCGCGGGATCCCTAGACAGGTAAGTGTCCTTATATTAGAAGTCAGAAGCTACAATATTGAATTTTTTTTTTATCAGAGGCTGGAACTCCGCTTTAAGCCAAGAAAGCCAAGTCCAAAAACCTATAGAAAAATGCAGTGCAAACGCATTCAAGTGCACACCAAACATGCATCGAGAGAGCTTCAAATGCATGTAAAAATGCAGACAAAAACACACCGTTATGTGCAATTTGGTGTGAATGGGCCCTTAGACCCTGCGATTTCATGAAAGTGCGTTCTGCATGCAGTATCTTTGATGTGCTTTCAGAAAATGCACAGTCTAATGGAAGTCAATGAGAGTGCACCTAAAACCACATGCAAAACTCAGATAAATCGCTCTGCTCCCAAATCGCAGAGGGCCCATTGACACCAGTGACTACGTCAGTAACTGAGCATTTTTTCCTTGTACCTATGCATTCATTAAAGAGAAAGTAAACTCTGATTGGTTACTTCCTCTTTGATTCCCTGCAAAGGTAAAGCATAATGGGCTACTATGCATCGCATAGTAGTCCAATATGTGTCACTTACCTGACACAGGAGCCAGCGAAGTCACCGCTGTCCCCTGTAGTCCGGAGCCTCCATCCTCTTGGTGGGTCTCACTGCTCCGGTGCTGTCATTTGTCGGAGCCGCAATGATGTCACTCCCGCGCATGCACATGGGAGCCGCCACTCGCGGCATATCGCCGTTAACTGCGGCGTGCTCAGTGGACAGTGGTGCCTGTCTTTCGGCAAATATCTCATAAACCGTGTAGGTTTAGGAGATATTTCTTGGACCTACAGGTAAGCCTTAATCTAGGCTTACCTGTAGGTCAAAGTGGTTTGTAAGGGTTTACAACCACTTTAAATGCGCATTTTACAGATAAAGTGTGTTTTTCTATCTGCATTTGTGCTATGAGGCCACTTCCCTCTTCTTTCTTTTCCTTGGGCTTCTATGAGTACTGTGATGTGTTGCAGAGCATTTGCAGGTATTTTTTTATGTTTGCGGTTTGGAAAAATGCAGCTTGCTGTACTTTCCTGCACTGCAATGGTGTGAACTACACCCATGGGATAGCCTGGATTTTGGGCTGTCTATGCAGTTGGCGTGCAGTCCAAAATGCATCCCACTGCATTAGGTGTGAAAGGGTCCTTAGAGAGGAATAGGAGAAATCCAGCAGAGGGAAAGAAGAACTTTAGGCCTCCTGCCCACCGGACATGTTTTTTGATGCTCCTAGGAGAATTTGGCAGGGGGGTTTTCCTGCCTCTAAATGCCCCTGCATGTTAGCCTATGTGTCTGTGCACACATAGAAGTTTAGAGGCAGAAAGAAAACCCACAGCCAGTGCATTCAGAAGCAGCAAAGTTTTGGCAAAAAAAAAAAAAAACGATTGAGGCACCTAAACGCGTGTAACGCATCTAAACGCGACTAGTTGCTAGTAAATTATTATTCTGGCCAATGAAACTAAACCGCGTTACATTAGTTTACAAGCGTTTTTGATGCCAGGAGGAAAGAAGTCTAGGAGTGTTAGTAAAACGTCCAGTGTGTATGAGGCCCAGGGACTGAGGACTTGCCAACACCCCAATTCTGAGTAATATACAAGCAGAGAACAGTCAACTTGAGAAGTTTAACATAAGTGTGATTAAAAGAGAAGTTCAGGGTTTACAAAAAAAATAAAAAGTGTATACTCACCGATGGTGGATGCAACATCAATCTGATGTTGCAATTGTTCCCCCGCCACCTCTGCACTGAGAACTAAGCGATCAAATGCCATTGCTGGCTCAGTTCTGCCCTCTGCTCTCAGCAGAGCTGTCAGTCACGGAATCTCTGCTCTGCCCCTCCAGTGCTCACTGGAGCACCAGGCTGGGTAGTGTAGGGAGCAGCTGGCTCAGTCTCACAGCAGCACAGCTGAGAGGCTGAGCCAGTTGCCGGTCCAGGCATCTGGCTGGATCCCGACTGTAAAGGTCTAAATATCTTTCCTCAGCCTAGACTGGCTAAGTGATGTCAGCCGACAATGGGCTTTAACCCGCTGTCGGCTGAAAATGGGTCACAGGAGTGCAAAACAAACTGTGATAGGAGAAGTATAGCCATAAAAGCTTTGGCCATACTTATCCTTTAACCACTTCTGTACCGCCCATCGCACATTTACTGCGGCAGGGTGGCCCGGCTGCGAAACACAACGTACCTGTACGTGGTCTCCTCTTCCGAGTCTGGGTGCGGACACCACCGGCGACCCGCTCCCACTGTGATTGGACACAGCGGGAGCCAATCAGTTGGTCCGGCAGACACGATGTCCACCAGGACCTACCGATCGTTGATAAGAGAGGCAGAACGGCGGTCTGCCTATGTAAACAAGGCAGAACGCTGTTCTATCATAGAGGAATATGGAGATCTTGTGTTTCTGTTAAGCAGAAACAAGGATCTCTGTTTTCCTCCAGCTAAGCCACCCCCCACACAGTTAGTAATCACTCCCTAGGAGCACACTTAACCCTTTGATTACACCTGATGTTAACCCCTTCCCTGCCAGTGTCATTAGCACAGTGAGAGTGCACTTTTTTAGCACTGATCACTATATTAGTGCCACTGTATTAGTGTCATGGGCCCCATAAAGTGTCACTTTGTGTCCGATTTGTCTGCTGTAATGTCGCAGTTCCATGTAAAATCGTTGATCGCCGCCATTAGTAGTAAAAATAAAAATGCCATAAAAACATCCCAGTATTTTGTAGAAACAATAACTTTTGCACAAGTCAATCAATATACGCGTATCGGGATTTTTTGTACCAAAAATATGTAGCAGAATACAAAGAAATTCAATTTTTTACATTTTTTTATTGGATATGTATTATAGCAGAAAATAAATTTATTTTTTTTTTCCAAGATTGGTGATCAAATACCACCAAAAGAAATCTCTATTTGTGAAAAAAATGGATTGAAAAAAAACAGCATCAATTTTGTTTGGGTACATCATCTCACGACCACGCAATTGTCATTTAAAGCAACGCAGTGCTGTATCGCAAAAAATGGCCTGGTCATGAAGGGGGTGAAATATTCCGGGGCTGAAGTGGTATGGCAGTTTGGAGTTTTTCATAGTACCCATCATCCTCTGCTTCACTTCTACAAGATTATTTCTCGGTTGTTTCCAGGCTTTGGCAAGCATTTACCTGGCTGCCAAAATGGCAAACTCCACCAGCTTCTGCTCATGTTTTTTTGGGTCCAGAATGGGTCTGTGTAGCAGAAGCTCCCAGGAGTTATGGTTGAGATTGATATTTAATACAGTGAGGATTGCATTGTAAACTCCTATCCAAAAATGGAAAGCACTAAGGCAGGACCACCAGATATGAAGGAAGGTACCTAGCTCCCTACAGCTGCGGGAGCAGGTCGGGGCGCTAACAGCAGGGCCGGATTAACATAGGGGCTATTGGAGCTGCAGCTGCAGGCCCCTTTCTCAAGATAGGCCCATTTGGGGGGTAGGTAGCTAAATACCCACTCCAGCACTGGTTAACATATGGGGCTGCTATCATCTATGGTTCCGGAGATACGGGGCTCCTTGCGCAGCCTGTCAGAAGCTACATACAGAGCGGCCAGTTTAAATACAAGCTGGAACACTCTGCAGCAGACTGAGAGGATGACCTCACAGTGCTTACAATAATTATTTGTATATTACTTATGATAATTAACCCCTTGCCACCTGGGCCCATTCTGAGACTTCTCTCCTACATTTAAAAGTCATCATTTTTTTATGCTAGAAAATTACTCAGAACCCTCAAGCATTATATATTGTTTTAGCAGACACCCTATGGAATAAAATGGTGATCTTTGCAATTTTTATGTTACACGATATTTGTGCAGCAATTTTTCAAATGTTTTTTTTGGAAAGAAACTGTTTCATTCATAAAAAAAAACCACTAAAGTTAGCACGATTTTTTGTTGTGTACTAAGTGATGATTTACATTTTTGTACAGGTTACATGTTTAGAGTTACAGAGGAGGTCTAGTGCTAGAATTATTGCTCTCGCTCTAACGATCGTGGCGTATGTAACCTGTGTGTATCTGGCTCTGATACTAACCAGTGCCTACCCAGGGACTGACTAGTATCTCTCCCCAGCCTGTCCCCACACACCCTCTCACCTGCTGACCTGTGAATGGGGCAATCACTCCCGCAGTGTTATTGTGTTCTGCCAGTGAATACAATGATTAGTGTTGCTAACTATAGCTGGCAGCACTGATTGTTTTTGAGGAAAACCGACAGGCTGGTTTTACTCAAGTCGGATAATAGGTTGACTTGTGTAAAACCAGCTAGCCCATACATAGATCGACTACGGCTGGTCTCTGTATGGCCTGCTTAACCATCCTTCCACAAACCTTTACATTTTTCCTTCCCAGATTACTTCATCCTCCTCTCCTATACATAGTGCCCACTGTCATACTCTCCACACTTCTCTCCTATACATAGTGCCCACTGTCATACCCTCCACACTTCTCTCCTATACATGATGCCCGCTGTCATATCCTACACACTCCCCTCTTGTACATAGTGCCCGCTGTCATACACTTCTCTCCTGTGCATAGTGCCCACTGTCATACTTTCCACACTTCTCTCCTGTACATACTGCTCACTGTCATACCCTCCACACTTCTCTCCTATACATAACGCCCGCTGTCATATCCTACACACTCCTCTCTTGTACATAGTGCCCGCTGTCATACACTTCTCTCCTGTACATAGTGCCCACTGTCGTACACCCTCCACACTCCTCTCCTATACATAGTGCCCACTGTCATACCCTCCACACTCCTCTCCTGTACATACTACTCACTGTCATACACTCCATACTCCTCTCCTATTCATAGTGCCCACTGTCATACCTCCAACACTTCTCTCCTATACTTAGTGCCCACTGTCATACCCTCCACACCCCTCTCCTGTACATACTACTCACTGTCATACCCTCCATACTCCTCTCCTATACATAGTGTCCACTGTCATGCCCTCCACACTTCTCTCCTATACATAGTGCCCACTGTCATACCCTCCACACTTCTCTCTTATACATAATGCCCACTGTCATACCCTCCACACTCCTCTCCTGTACATACTACTCACTGTCATACCCTTCATACTCCTCTCCTATACGTAGTGCCCACCGTCATACCCTCCCTCAACACTCCTCTGCTGTAATTACTGCTTACTGTCCTACTCTCCACACTTCTCTCCTGTACATAGTGTCCACTGTCATACCCTCCACACTCCTGTACATATTGCTCACTGTCATACCCTCCACACTCTTCTCTTATACATAGTGCCCAATGTCATACCCTCTGCACTCCTCTGCTGTGCATACTGCCCACTGTCATACCCTTCACACTCCTCTCCTGTACATAGTGCTTTCTGCCATACCCTCTGCACTCCTCTCTTGTACATAGTGCCCACTGTTAGACCCTCCACATTCTTCTCCCTCACCTGCACATACTTCCCCTCTTTTATAGCATCCATACTCCTCCCCAATGCCTCTTACCCACAAAAACTGTCCTTTAAAATTATACTGAATATCCTCAATGTTACCAGCTCTAGAATGGGCACAGTTTTGTCAGTTCAACTAAAGGAAATCTCACAGTCCTCATATTTATTCTGCCCCATTATTAGTACTTATTTAATTTTGTAATTACTATTGTTATGTGTAGAGGAACATAGGGGATGTCAGCTACTCTAAATATAACACTTGTAAAAAAAAAGCGTCCCTGAAAATATTTTTTAAATGTTGACAACTATGCACTTAGGGCCACAGGGTCAGTAGGGGGCCCCATGAGAGGCTCCTGTGATATTAAAGCGGTAGTAAACTTTTCTAACATTACTACTGTTTAGAGGCCCTGGGGTAGGTTGTGCCATAATGTACAAGTATGCCCAGCATATTAGCACATTAGGGCACACTTAAATTGTCAGACTGAGCCCTCCAGTGCTGTGCTATGATCAATCCGGCAGGGCCCGGGCACTTCCATCTTCACCCGGTCTTCCTTCTGGGTTCTGTGCCTTCAGTCACTTGCCTTGGCCAGGCTGCGTTGATGTCATTCCCACACATACTCATGTGCATCCTCTTTCTCTCACCCCCCCTTTCTCTCTCATCCTCCCTCCCTTACCCCTCACACCTCTTTCATCCCCTTTCTCTCTCTCTAATTTAATTTGTTATAACAAAAAATAGTTAGCATTTTTATTTATTTATTGTTTATAAAAGGCCCCACCAAAATCCTCAGCACCAGGCCCATGATGTTCTTAATCTGGCAATGGCTAACGGAAAGATTTGGGCGGTACCAGGGACAGATTTAGCAATATGGTCTGGTGTCATATATCGACACGATAGAACCTTGTATGCATTCTCCTCAGCCAGTATACTCAGGGGCGTAGATAAGGGGGAGGTCGGGGTGTTCACCCCCCCCCCAGGGCAATAATGAAATGCATGTTGTCCCTGCTCTGAAGCCGTACATGGTACCAGTGACAGGCAGCACTGCAGTCAGTGGCACACAGAGTGTAATAATTCTGCTGCAGCAAGTGAAATAGATCATTAGGCATACTCGTGTAGCACTGACCCCCGAAGGAGCGGCTGGTTTTCCTGGGCTCACCGTTTACCTTCTCCACCTGGTAGCTCATCGTTCTTGTCTAGGGGTTCCCGAGGTTGATGGCCCAATAACTGCAGAGACCGACACTTGAATTCCTTTAGGAATTTTTATTTGCATAAAACATTGAACAGAAACACAGTCTCTCAGTTGGGAATAGAGGGTTTGGGTAGGAAGCGCAGGCACTTTGGGAACTGCTGACAGTTAATAAATGTCTCTCTTTAAGTAATTCAGGGAATAGCCACTCACAGCTGGATATTTCAACTGTTGGACAAATCCTGGTTTATGGATTTAACAGCCAACAAATGATTCAAACTTAACAAAGTCTCTGTCATAAACTTGGTTGTAAAGCTTTAGACGAACACAGAAAGTCTCTCACAGGAACTTAGTTGTAACCGAAGGATGAAATTAGGAACTTTCTAAAACTACCAGTATCTTGCAGCCGGTCCGGCGATACCGTAAGATTCAATTCGTGTCCATACAGCTCAGCCTCCAGGCTCTTACCGAGCAGCCTCGTGCGTGGCCCTCTTCCGAAGAGTCCTCCCCTGGTTGCATGTTGAGTTGCTGGGCCTCTCCAAAACCCGAGACGGCACCGGACCACTTTAGAATCCTCCCTCCAGTTACTGTGCCTCGGACTAGCCAGTTCCGAGACTCGGAAACTGATGGATCTGCACCCCAGGCCATGAGGGCCTCTGGGGGCTGGTCAGAAGGACCAGGACCATGGAGTCGGAACATACTTCTGGACCGGAACCCAGAACCTCGTGACTTCAGCACCTTAAGTACCCTCTCCTGGAATACACAGCAAGACAACTGATTGGCTCAGAGAGAGAGATTGGTACCCAATGCGTCCAACCAGACTGTGTTCCAATGCCTGTCAAAGGTGTTACCTACACCTCTGACCAGGCAGCGCATAGTAAAGCCCAGCCAAACTGATGCCAAAACAACAATTTAGTTCAATTAACCCCAAGACTCAACTATAGTCTTAGGAAAAAACTAAATTTACAGACATAGCACTTACTCTTCAGGAGTACCGGCGCTAAACTCACAAATATGTTGTGGTACACCGCCAGGCTGGTCTATTGGGCCCAGGCTGAAGGCTGACAGATCTATCACCAGGTAGCACAGTGGGAGCCGATGATGCGTGTAGTCCTGCCCACTGCACAGCGTGTATTCCCATTGGCTTGCAGTACCACTCCCACCTTGGGCTTGGGAGAGGAGCTTTGCCTGGGCCCTGGAGCACAGAGAGCTTGTAAAGTGCTGTGTAGCTGCCGGCCCCCCACATGGATGAACTTCTGCTATCCTGTCCAGGTATGTCCCTCTTTCTCTTCTGGCCTAGTCTCAGAGAGTGTCCTCAGACTTACCACTTCTCAGACTGCTGTGCTGCTGTTGGCATTCTGCTGTTCATACTAGGTAATTGAGTCAGTGAGAGACTGTCTGTGATTTTGTGTGGCAACTGCCAAAGTATGTGATTGAGGCTGGCCTGGCTAAATTTTGCATTTCTTGTGTTACTGACAGTTGACTGAGGCTAAGCTGAGTTTTCTATTGCTTGTGTTACTGACAGTCCAGCTTGGCACTGGCAAGTTTGTTATGGTGCTCCCCAAAAGAAGGTTGCAAATGCAGTGTTTGTCTGAACCAGATTGCATGGTTGGTTTTCAAAAAAAAGTGCCTGCACTTCTTTGTTGCAATGTGGTGCGATTCAGCCCATTCATAATGGGCAGAGCGAACATTCTTTAATATTACTTTGTTTTATGCAAGAAAAGCTATTGCCCTGTATTGGAAGAAGCCTTTCCCATCCACATTAGTATACTGGAAACAACTGCTTAATAATAGTCTACCGTTACATCGCGACACATATATTGCTATATGGATTCAATTTATTATTTATGATATGATTTGCTAAAGATATACATAAGGCTGATATTGCAGTGATTGAAAGGTTTTATGTTATGTTCTAGATAGTAATTTCTTTTAGTATGTCACTAATTTACCTATCAGATAGGAAAATGGTATTGTGATAAAATGAGGATCTCAATGACGAATATATATTTTGATTAACGTGTATTGTGTTTTGTACTGTGTATTGTATTTGTGTTCGTTTTTGTTGATTTAAAGGGAAAAAAAAGCAATAAAGAGATTTATAAAAAAAAAAAAAAAAAAAAGTTAAAAAAGTCAGTGAATGCTCTGTCTCAGTAACTCTGTTACTTTTACAGTGACAGTCTCTCAGTGATTCTGTTTTTGAATTTGTTTTATTTTTTTCTGACATATTGGTGTTATATTTTTCACTTGGATGTTATAAGTTGCACGTAAATACAGGTTGAGAAAACAAAAACTGTGTCTGTTTTCATTTCAGGCTGCAAATCTAATTTCTTAATACCTGAAAATGCCAGCACAGTACAAATATCCTCCAAATGCCCCCTTTTGGAAAGTAGACAGTCCAAGGTATTTAGTTGGAAGCATGGTGTGTTTTTTGAAGTTGTAATTTTTTTCAAACTTTTTTTGGAAATTAAGAAATTTTAATAATAAATTGTTCATATAAAATATATTATATATATATATATATATATATATATATATATATATATATATATATATATATATATTATTTTTTTTTTTTTTTACATAATGTGACACCTCATCCATTTAAACCCAAACACATATGAATTACACAGGTTCTGAGGCTAGTTTAATGCAGATGTGGCACCAAGTGAGATTAATTACCACCTTAATCAGCCACAGAACCGGTGTAATTAATATGTGTTTGGGTTTAAAGGGATGAGGTGGCAACCCTAACTGTGACCAGAAAAATACAGTGTTACCATAGTGATCAAGTTTTGTTTTACACATTATGATTGCTTATAGCAGTTTATTTTGCTACTATAAGCAAATGTTTTTACTCAATGAAAGTGTGTATTCAGTGTGTATTGCTGTGATTAGCTGTGATTGGCCACAGCTAATTACATGGTACAGATGGGTTGTGATTGGCCTGTCTTTACCATGTGATCACTGTAATCAATCACAGCTAGCAACACAATTATACACAATGAATAGCATGAAATTGTTTACAATTGTCATGTAGATCACATGGGATTGGTCACAGTGATCACATGGTATCAGCAGTGGGACGTTACAGTGATCGTCATCGGCCATATCCGGTGGACACAGTGGGTGACATATTGCCCCAAAGCGTAGCTGCACAAGGTGCATTCTAGGGAGGACGTCATATGACATCTTCCCAGAACAATAGGGTTCCCGCCTGGTTGTCATTTTACAATGGCTCGGGCAGGAAGCAATTTGATTGCAGTAAATCCAGGTGGGTTTACACTCTGTTCTCCCTAACCAGCCAAAATTCAATTCACTGCAAAGTATCAAAAGCAAATATATAGCACACAATATAGTACTGTATATACTATATATACTGAAACCACATTTGCCAGGGGCTGGACTACAGAAACATGGAGGAAACATTTCCCTTTTTACAATCAGTTTACTTTTTGTTTTTGACCACAATAGTTATTACAGAACCATATGATTGCTTATGTAGCACTGATGTTATAACTCTGGAACCAGGAAATCCTAAATAGGAACCCCAGGAAATATAATTGAAAAACTTTGTTGGGAGCTCAATGCTTCTGGTCTCTGCACATTCTACTTCCTGTTCCTACTATTTTATGTTAATGCATATTATTAAGGGCTAATCAACAGAGAGCAATTCATATTTTAGATTTATTGATCTTTTATAGCATTTTTATCTTTGTTTCCAACTTTGCAGAACTTATGATGGAGACACAAGAGCACAGCTTTAACAACCTTTCCGAAGTCAAATAGTTTTTTTTTATTTTTTTTGGGGAGGTTTTTTTTTTATTTTTTTACAATTAAGGCAGCATCTGCTTAAACACCAATAATAAGAGAATTTAACAAGACTGGAATTAATTAGCCAGGGAAATTCAGCGGGATGTCCTTGTTTCCCACTGTATGCCCTTGTCCTTGATAAGGTTTAGAAATTAGAACAATCCTCTCTCTCCCTCTTCCTATCTCTTGGGAGAAGAGCTTTGAAAGGTAAATCCTACAGAGCAGTATATGCAAATATCCCATAGCTTTGAAAGTGTTTTCATTCTGACATATGCAAAAAGAAGTGCTTTCAAGCGTCTCGCACTTCATCCTCAATGAATCTCATCATCTTGACGTATATTTAGGCTTTAAAACTAAGCAGAAAACAGTGTCTTGTGAATCTGTTAGATGGTAACCTCCAATTCTCCTCTTTTTAGTGCTACTACCCACCAGCGTCAGTCTGACATTTACATTAATATCAGAGACAAGTATTGTGAAGTCAGATATCTTCAATTAGCGTGCATGAAGCCTAAAAAAAGCAAAAAAAAAATATGTGACAGCATAAACTAAGCACTTGTCTGAAAATGTGCACGCATTGGTTTTCATTAATAATAAGGCCATCTGTTTTTATGTTACAACGTGTTACTATGGAATTTCCTCCTAGTAACTTCCAGTCATGCTGTGTGATGCTGTTCACAAATGCAACGTTATCTGCAAAGTAGTTCAGCAGATACCTACCCCGAAATAAAATCCCCCAAAAAGTCACCATGGCAATACTATGCATGGACATGTTATGTGCATACTTCAGAATGCTCTGTAAAAGCATGCTAGACCTATTATGTCAAGCCAGCACACTCAAGCAATCAGTAAATGGAGGAGCAGCATGCCAAACTGAACATGGCTATGCTAGGCTTCTGGTGTATCGCTACGCCTTTAAAGGAGAAGTAGGGCCAAAGTTCTTTTGGCTCTACTTATCTTGTGGATCACAGGAGTGCAATTCGTTCTGCACTCCTGTGACCCAGATTCAGCTGACAGCGGGCTTAAGCCCACTGTTGGGTCACATCAGTAAGCTGGTCCAGGCTCTGGAGAGATACCGACTTTAATGTGCCACTGGGAGACGGAGCCAGCTGCTCCCACCCCTTCCACAGCCTAGCATCTAATGAGTGCTGGAGAGGCATGGGATGCAGCGGATGACTAAAAGTCACCGGCTCTGTCAGAGATGTTACCTGGGTGGTCGCGTGCTGGTGTGCGCCGATGTGCGGCGGTGCGCGCTGGTGTGCGTGTTCCTTTGCGCGCGGTGGTGTGCACTCCTGCGGGCGCTGGTGCGCGCCGGTGTGCGTCCATGCATGCTCCTGCTGTCGCCGGTACGCGTCGATGCGTGCCGGTGCGCGCTGTTGTGTGCGCTTCAGGTGACGCTGGTGTGTGTGCTGGCGCTCGGGCGCGCGCGCGTGCGGGCGCTTGGTGCCAATCGGCCTATTTAGGTCTGCTGCTTAGTCCACTCAGATGCTGCCTGATCAACAGCTTCCCAGTTCCTGTTCCGTTGCCTGTATCCTGCGTTTCTGCTTCCTGATCTCCTGACGACCCGGCTTTCTCCTGGACACCCCTGACCTCTGCCTGCACCTGACCTCGGCCTGTTCTGACCTCACTCCTGCCTGCTCCTACTGTACCGTTGCTGCCCGCCTGTTGCTGAACCCTGCCTGTACCCAGACCTGCCTGCTCAGTTCCTGCTCTGCACCTAGTTTTGCCTGTGTCTTGCCTATACCTGCTGCTTCGGAGTTCCCCGCAGTTTCCTGCTCCTGGATCCACACCACAGGCTCTCTTACCACTCCGCACTCTCAGCCACCTGTCTACTCTATCAGGGGTTGTAAGTCGGACACGTACAGGAGACCACCCTCTGCCCAAGCGGACTCACCGGTCTGGTAAGTGCTAGTCTGACAGGCTCCCTGCTCATGGAAGACCGAGAACTGAGAGGTCAGTGGTCGTTGATCGCTTAGTTCTTGGTCTTAGAGGCAGCGGGGAACAGATACAGCCCTCCCATGTGTACTATACTTTGAAAGTTAGGTAAAAATTGGGGCAGAATAAAAAAGAAAAAGATTTACAGTGCCTTGCAAAAGTATTCACCCCATTGGCATTTTTCGTGTTTTGTTGCCTCACAACCTAGAATTAACATGGATTGTTTGAGGATTTAAATCATTTAATTTACAGAACATACCCACAACTTTGAAGATTTATTTTTTTTATTTTTATTTTGAAGCAAACGAAAAATAGGACAAAATAACAGAAAAAGTCAACGTGCATAACTATTCACCCCCCTAAAGCCATTACTTTGTAGAGCCACTTTTTGTGGCTATCACAGCTTCAAGTCACTTTGGATAAGGCTCTATGAGCTTGCCACATCTTACCACTGGGATTTTTGTCCATTCCTCCTTGCAAAACTGCTCTGGCTCGTTCAAGTTGGATGGTTTTTGCTTGCGAACAGAAATGTTTAAGTCTGACCACAGATTTTCTATTGGATTGAAGTCTGGGCTGGACTAGGCCATTCTAACACATTTACATGTTTCCCCTTAAACCACTCAAGTGTTGCTTTAGCAGTGTGTTTGGGGTCATTGTCCTGCTAGAAGGTGAACCTCCATCCTAGCCTCAAATCACACACAGAGTGATACTGGTTTTGCTCAAAAATATCCCTGTATTTAGCACCATACAACTTTCCCTCAACTCAACTCAACTTTCCCAGTCCCGACTGCTGAAAAACATCCCCACAGCATGATGCTGTTACCACCATGTTTCACTGTGGGGATGGTGTTCTTTGAATGATGTGATGTGTTGGGTTTGCGCCAGACATCGTTTTCTTTGATGGCTAAAAAGTAACATTTTAGTCTCAGACCAGAGCACCTTCCTCCATACATTTTGTGAGTCTCCCACATGCCTGTTAGCAAACTCAAAAAGTGCCATTTAGTTTTTTGCTGAAAGTAATGGCTTTCTTCTGGCCATTCTACCATAAAGCCCAACTCTATGGATCATAGGGCTTATTGTCGGAGTATGTACAGATACTCCAGTCTCTGCTGTCTCTGCTGTGGAACTCTGCAGCTCCTCCAGGGTTATCTTAGGTCTCTGCGCTGCCTCTCTGATTAATGCTCTCCTTGCCCGGTCTGTGAGTTTTGGTGTGCGGCCGTCTCTTGGCAGGTTTGCTGTTGTGCCATGTTCTTTCCATTTGGTTATGATAGATTTGATGGTGCTCCCAGGGATCATCAAAGATTTGGATATTTTTTCATAACATAACCCCGACTTGTACTTCTCATCAACATTGTCCCTTACTTGTTTGGAGAGTTCCTTGGTCGTCATGGCAGTGTTTGGTTAGTGGTGCCTCTTGTTTAGGTGCTGAAGCCTCTGGGGCCTTTCAAAAAGGTGTGTATATGTAATGACAGATCATGTGACACTAAGATTGCACACAGGTGGACATCATTTCACTAATTATGTGACTTCTGAAGGTAATAGGTTGCACCAGAGCTTTTTATGTGCTTCATAACAAAGGGGGTGAATACATCCGCACATGGCAATTATCAGTTTTTTATTTCTGAAAAATAGTTTTATGTATATATTTTACAAATTTTACTTCACCAACTTAGAATATTGTGTTTTAAACAATCACATATAATTCAGATAAAAAAAAAACATTGAACTAAAGGCTGTAATGTAACAAAATAGGTAAAAAGCCAAGGGGGTGAATACTTTTGCAAGGCAGTGTATCCGATTATGATTTCAACCGCTTGCCAACTGCCTCACTACGATATACGTCGGCAGAAGGGCTCATACAGGCAGAATCACATACCTGTACATTGCCCTTTAAGAGGCGAGCCCGCGGCATTCTCCGTGAGTCAGGTCACGGGTCCAGCGGACTCCATCGCCGCGGGGATACTCGTGATTGCCTCACGGGGAGGAAGAACGGGGAGATGCTTGTTTGCATTAGCATGTTCTGCGTAGTGATAGTGTCACTGATCTCTGCTCCCCGTGATCGGAGCAGAGATCAGTAACGGGTCACACACAGCCACGCCCCCCACAGTTAGAAACATGCCCCAGGACACCCTTAACCCCCACACTGCCAGCTAGTGGTTAACCCCTTCACTGCCATTTACACAGGAATCAGTGCATTTGTATAGCACTGATTGCTGTATAAATGACAATGGTCACAAAAATGTGTCAAAAATGTCTGATGTGTCTGCCATAATGTCGCAGTCATGATAAAAATCGCTGATCGATCACTGAGGAAAAATATTATTTTTTATATATTTTTAGGGGATATTTATTATAGCAAAATGTAAAAAAAAATAGTTTTTTTCAAACTTTTCGCTCTTTTTTTGTTTATAGAGCAAAAAAAAAAAACCGCAGGGGTGATCAAATGCCACCAAAAGAAAGATCTATTTGTGGGGAAAAAAAGGATGTCAAGTTTGTTTGAGAGCAACATCGCAGGAAATGTAATGTTAAAGAAACGCAGTGCCGAATCGTAAAAAATAACAATTAATTAAAGAAAAAGTAAAAAAAGTGCAAATATTTTTTTGCACAATATTGGCACAATATATGAGCACAATCTCTTTCCGACACATTGTAATTTGCTTTAGAAAGTATTACATGGTTTTGTTTTTCTTCCTTTTTTTTTTAAATATAACTTCTTCAGGGACAGTGTCAAATAAAGACAAGACGGACACCTGGATTGCAATAAAAAGCTTTATTTGACCTTCTCATGCATTATGGGCCACATGATTTGGTGAGAATGTAAAGAACTTTTTAAAGGAAGAATAAAACTGATACTATGGGACTGTATTATGACAGGTGGGAGACAGCTGCAGCAGTGTATCAATGCTGCGGCCAACTAGGTGCATAGTTATGTGTTTTTTTTTCACACTTTTAAAAAAATTATATTTTTTGTAAATAACAAACCTGGTATGCTTACCTGCTCCGTGCGCTCCAGGCTCCTCCTCTTTTTGGTGTGCAACCATAGGAAGCTGCTTCCTATTATGACACAGCTGCAGGCTCAATCTCGAGCCACGCTGTCTGCATCTAAAGATACGGACAGTGCTGCTGACAGCAGCAGGAGCCAATCACCCTGTGAGGAGGAAGAGAGGCACTGATCTCAGGCATATCACTGAATTAACTTTGTGCTCAAATATAAGGGGGGAGGGGGCTGGGGGGTTGCTGCATGCAGGTTTTTTTTCCTTAAAGTGATTAAGGTAATTAGTTTTTTTAAGAGAGGGAAGAGAAGAGCGGCAGATGCTTACAGAGCTGAATCAAATGAGGGCTCAGGTAAGTAAAACTTTGGGGGGTGAGGCGGGATACTGACACTTAAACCTAAACACCAAGGAATGCATTAAAGCGGAGGTCCGCCCACCACTGCAAAAATTAAAGGCCAGCAGCTGCACATACTGCAGCTGCTGACTTTTAATAACTCGGACACTTACCTGTCCTGGAGTCCAGCGATGTTTCTATCAGCTGTCAGGTGTTACTGCCTCCATTGCTAGTAAGGGAACCCAGCAGTGTAGCCTAACTCTACTGCGTACGAGCGAGGCTCTGCTCTTCGCTCCTACTGGCCCAGTGGCCGGGGGGAAAGGAGGAGGGAGCCCCAGCGATTACACAAATACCTGCGGCTGAGGCTCCCAGAAGTGGGGACAGGATACCTGTGAAAGGCAGGTATCCTGTCACCCCTCCCCTTGAAAGGTGCCAAATGTGGCACCCTAGGGGGGAAGAAGTACAACGAGCGGAAGTTCTACTTTTGGGTGGAACTCCTCTTTAAGGTAAAAAATGTTTAGACTTCACAATCACTTTAATGCATATAATGCATCAGGGTAAAAAACCTTCTACCTTTACAACCACTTTAACCACCTCTCGCCCACGCTATAGCCGAATGACAGCTACAGCACGGGCATTAATTGCCGGAAGGCCATCAATAGATGTCCTTCTGAGCATGCGCTGTTGGCACTTCCCTGCCGAATGCCTGCAGCACGATCTGTGATCACCGAGTCTATGAGACTATCCTAGGTCATCTATATTCCCATATGACAGGGTTTCACAATCTGAAGACAAGCATACTATTTTGCAGAATATTATTTGATTTGTTAGACACCAACCATGATATTGATCTAATGTACAGTATATTTATCTTAGGATGTCTAATGTGTCCCATTAGCTGCCTGAACCGTGTACTATAGGTGATTGGAATCTTTCTATACATTAGTGTACTATAACCACTTTATATGAAGGTAACTCCTTACTGTAGTAGTTATGGAATATAAATTAAAGTTGAGAGTTTAGGATGTTTGAAAGCTAGGTCAAGAACCTCAGGTGCACATATGTATTAATGAGCTTCATACCAGACTATTTATAACGGGTTCATTAACAATTTTGATACATGTGAGTGCAATGTTTGAAGGTTTTTTTAATGATTTTACCAATACATTTTATTAAACATGATTGCACTATTGGAGTGTTCTTCTTTGTTTCATATACATGGAAGATGTGTCATTCACAATTTTGAAGACCAGCACTAGTATCCATAACCCTGAGGAGTACATTGCCTTTCAGCCGAGCATGAGTGTGAGGCAATTAATGTCGGTGGGTGCATATCCTATGGGGATTTGGTAACACAAGCTGACCGCGGTGTGGTGTGGAGGCTACATATCGACATATTTATCATGGACTATCATTTGTAGATATGTTCATTTTTGGACTTTATTTGAATGTTATCACTTATTTATTCACTGGGTGCTTTTTTTCACTTGATTGTTTAATGTGTGAATCTATTTACTATATAGCACCACCGTTTACCATATTATTTTATATACTGGTAGGTCTGCGATTATAACAGGGTCATTGATGACAAACCCTAATGACAAACCCTCGTCAACAGTCCTTTGAAGGCTCTACTAAGGAATTCCTTTCAACTCTGCTGTCAATAGGGTCTTAAGTGGGACTGGATTTGTCAAATGTGTCACATTCCCTGGCTGCCTAGCCTAGACATGAGATTTAAATCTGACCTTTTTGTTACTGACCTGAGAATACTGGGAGGAAAAAAAAAAAAAGAGGATGGCACAGTTTTTACTACTACTCCCCCATTCTCTCCCCAAAATGTGGGATTTGTCAGACATCACTATCATCACACCCTTCTGTACTACAATATTATAAAACATGGTTTCGATTGTAGCTTGGATTTCCTTTCAGCTTGAGCAATCTCCTCTGACTACTTAACAAAGACACCCACAATACTGCAGGATATTTCTATGCTTTAGGAAGGGTCGCAAGGTCAGTGCCAGAAGTTTTAGTTTCAAAAATTTGACTAGAATTCACAAGATATAAATGTGAATGATTCAAAGCGTTCCAGTATTAGAGATACTATATAAATATACATGCATATACACACGCACACACAATACTGTGCAAACATTTTCGGCAGATGTAAAAAAAAATGTTTTATTTTTATCAATTAACAAAATAGAAATCAAATCAATATTTGGTGTGAGTAGCCAAATGATAGCTCCCTGAGGTGTTATTATACACAGTGGGGAAAATAATTATTTGTTCCCCTGCAGATTTTGTAAGTTTACCCACTTTCAAGGAAATGAAGGGTGTATAATTTTTTTTTATCATAGGTATACTTTAAATGATAGAAAATCAACCACAAATCCAGAAAAACACATTTACTTGGTGGAGAAACCCTTGTTGGCAAGCACAGAGGTAAGATATTTCATGTAGTTAGTGACCAGGTTTGCACACATCTCAGGATGGATTTTGGTCCACTCTGTAAGGTGAACTTACCCAGGTTCCCCCCCCCGGTCCCGCAGACCTGTACCACCGCAATCTCCAGTTCTAAGCCCCGGTATATCCGTGTCAGGAGCCCGGGGCTTAGAAATCCTCTGAGCTGAATGTCTGGGAGACAACATTTTGGAGCATTCTACTTGGTCAGTGCCGTCAAATGGACGCCGCTGATCAATCAGCAGCCGCATAGCCCGCCCTGTCAGCTATGCAGAAGATGTGAGGATGGAGACAGGATTTCTATGACCCGGGATCCTGGAGCGGATATACCGGGGCTTAGAACCAGTTTGCGCGGTACAGGTCAGCGGGACCGGGAGGTGGGACCTGTGTTATTTCACCTTACAGATATTTCTGTAAAGGTGAACTTACACTTTAAGGTTTCTTGGCAATTCAAAGTTTCAGCTCCCTCCATAAATTTACTATACGATTAAGGTCTGGAGACTGGCTAGGCCACTCCATGATCCTAATGTGCTTCTTCTTGAGCCACTCCTTTGTTGCCTTGGTGGTATGTTTTGGGTCATTATCATACTGGAAGATCCATCCACGATCCATCTTCAGTGTTCAGGCTGGAAATACATTTTGCAGACAGGTACTCTTTCTCCTTCATTGATGTACACTGATGGGCATCAATAGGCGGCACTGATGGGCACTAAAAGTTGGCACTGATAGGTGGCACTGATGGGTGGAACTGAAGGGCACTAATAGGTGGCACTGATAGCTGGCACTGGTGGGCTGCAGTGATGGGCACTGGTAGGTGACACTGATGGGCACCACTGGTGGTCAATAGGTGGCACTAATTGCTGGTACTTATGCACTGATTCATGGCACTGTATAGGCACTGGAAGGTGGTATTGGTGGGCACAGATGAGGCGTCTTCACCTCTTTGAGACTGATGTCCCTTGCACTGAAGCCGGTGATTGGCTTTTTTCACGCTAACAGCATGAGAAGAAAAAAAAATGATTACCAATCGTCTGTTTACATCACGTGATCAGCTGTTATTGGCTAACAGCTGATCACTTGGTAAGGGGCCGGGAGCATGCAAAGGGGATGATGTTTATTGAGGTACTCCCAGCAAAGTAAATCCGCGCTGTAGCCATTGTTTGGCTATAACGTGGATCTGAAGGAGTTAAAAATGGTAATAATAAAAGACATATGATGAATGAAATTGCAAAAAACTAAAATTGCAAAAAAAACTATACAAAAATATATAAAGATGATCTGTAAACAATAAGGACCAACAACAAAAGAAAGAAACTACGACAATACAACAATATGACTAAAAATAAAGAATTACATGCTGGGTTGGAAATAATCAGTATATAATGTAATGCTGTCAACCATATATAATAACTAAAGGGGGGGAGACATGTATCAAGGTCTTATTCCATAACAGTATGGATATTGAGATCCTCATTTATCCAATGAGGGGAAAGAGAATTTAATTTATAAATCCACATGGTTTTTCTTTTATACAGCAATTTTAATCGTTCGTTATCTGTGAGAGACCCCTTCGGTATATGCTCAATAGCTAGTACTGTCAGAACTTATAGTTCTTCCTATGGAAAGTAGAGAAATGGCACGGTATACTACATTCACCTTTTTCTTTTATAATGAACCTACGGTGTTTCCCTACTCTGGTACATAAAGTACTTGTCGTTCGATACACAGAGTAGGTTACAAGGACATTTCAAAACATATATCACAAATTTAGTTGAACATGTGAATTGTCTAATCGAATAAACATTTACCAAAGTTTTCCAACAATGAAGATTGACCATGTGGAACAGAAGGTGAGACAACCTATTTAAAAAAAATGAAAAATGCCCACCCGATTATCAAAAGAACCTCTTATTTCTGTCTATTTATTGGACATAAATTTGGGTATACTGGATACAACCATATTTTTCAAAGTCTGGGCCCTTCTGTAGACCACTTGGGGTACAAAAGGAAGAATGAGGACCCAAAGTTGGGTTAGACTGGTGGATATGCCAGTGTTTCTTCACAACATTGGCAATCGCTCTAAAATTATTATTAAACCCAGTGATCAAACACCCTTTGGTGGAGGAGTTTTTTGGGTCTACTCCTAGCGTGGTTCTGCAAACAGGATTCATAAACCTCTGTGAGGGTACCCTTTTTCTTTGAACTTTGAACTTTTCAGTCAGTGTATGGCTCTGAAGTGTATAGTCCTGAGGCTTAGAACAGTTCCTCTTTAACCTAAGAAATTGGCCTTTAGTTGTATTATTTTTCCACGCCAGGTGGTGGCAACTAGCATAATGAAGGTAAGAGTTGCCACCAACTGGCGTGGAATGATTCCTGGTGATAATGGTACCAGCATCATGTAATAACTCCAGATCTAAAAAAAACAACTTAACTGGATCAATCACATGGGTAAAGCTCAGTCCCAAGTCATTACTGTTGCAATGAGCAACAAAGGACAAGAACAGTTCTCTGTCACCATTCCATATAAGGAGCACATCGTCGATGTGTCTCCCATAATAAATAATATGTCTAAGGAAGGGAATATTTTTCAAAATAAAATGCTCCTCCAACAGTCCCATGGTGATGTTCACATAGAATGGGGCGAAACTAGCACCCATCGCCGTTCCCGTAGTCTGAAGGAAGAATTTATCAAGAAAGGAAAAATAGTTGTGTTCTAAACAAAACTTCGTACCCTCCACCAAAACTTGGGCCTGTCAGGAATTCATATGCGACTCTATACCTAAAAAATTATTTAATGCCCTAAGGCCCACCTCATGGGGCATAGAAGTGTAAAGTGAGGATACATCAAGTGAAGCCCACATGTAGTATCCCACCTATAGTCCCAGAGCACCTCTATAATGTGACCCAAGTCCCTGATATAAGAAGGAAGTTGTTGAACAATGGGCTGTAAAAAACAATCAATGTATTGGGACAATCTACTGATGATACTATTGGTACCTGCCACAATGGGTCTACCAGGGGGATTCTAGAGGGATTTATGCACTTTGTGTAGGTGATAAAAGTATGGGGTACTACAAGTAGTGGGTAGGAGCAAAAGTCGCTCCTTTTTTATTAAGTACCCCATCCTTGCTAGCCTCATTTATAAGATCCCTAAGATCAAGTTGGAATTCAGGGAGAGGGTCTTTGAGTAGTACCCTATAAGTATCTGCATCCGAGAGGAGCCTGTAGGATTCCACAAGGTAGTTCTTGCAATTTTATATAACAAGACTACCACATTTATCGGCTTATTTAATTATAATGCTCGAATGGTTCTCCATTCGAGCATTAGGCATGACATTCAACGTGGGTCAAATTAGACTTTGGATGAGACTGGTTATTACACATATGAATGAGATCCCTATAAACAACCTAATAATATGTATCTATATACAACCATTTGCACTGAATTGGGTAAAATATGGAAGTGGGCCGGAACCGAGTATGCTCTATAGGCAGATCAAAGCAGACCTCCAAAGTTTGGCTATCAGTGTGTCCCTTCAACCATAATTCCCAGAGACGCTGAAGGGTAAGAGCATCAACAGTCCCTAGGTCTGATTCCATGGATATAGACTCTAGAATGGCCTGATTTGTGTGGGTATTTTTAACATAATGATGCTTCACAGTTAAGTTCCTGATAAACCGATTAAGGTCTTTGAATAGACTAAATTTGTTAGCAAAGATGCAAGGGGCAAAACTCAGGCCCTTTCTGAGTAAGGACTGTTTGGCTTCATCCAAAATATGGGATGACAAATTATAAATTTTGGTACTGTAGGAGGGATTTATTGGTGTTCCTTGCGGTCTTTTTTGTTCTGATGTCGTCTTTCCCCACATCTACAGTGGTGTGAAAAAGTGTTTGCCCCCTTCCTCATTTCCTGTTCCTTTGCATGTTTGTCACACTTAAATGTTTCGGAACATCAAACCAATTTAAACAATAGTCAAGGACAACACAAGTAAACACAAAATGCAATTTGTAAATGAAGGTGTTTATTATTAAAGGTGAAAAAAAATCCAAACCATCATGGCCCTGTGTGAAAAAGTGATTGCCCCCTAAACCTAATAACTGGTTGGGCCACCCTTAGCAGCAACAACTGCAACCAAGCGTTTGGGATAACGTGCAATGAGGCTTTTACAGCGTCCTGGAGAAATTTTGGCCCACTCATCTTTGCAGAATTGTCCTAATTCAGTTACATTAGAGGGTTTTTCGAGCATGAACGGCCTTTTTAAGGTCATACCACAACATCTCAATAGGATTCAGGTCAGGACTTTGGCTAGGCCACTCCAAAGTCTTCATTTTGTTTTTCTTCAGCCATTCGGTGGTGGACTTGCTGGTGTGTTTAGGATCATTGTCCTGCTGCAGAACCCAAGTTCGTTTCAGCTTGAGTACACGAACAGATGGTCGGATATTCTCCTTCAGGATCTCTTGGTAGACAGCAGAATTCATAGTTCCTTTTATCACGGCAAGTCTTCCAGGTCCTGAAGCAGCAAAACAGCCCCAGACCATCACACTACCACCACCATATTTTACTGTTGGTATAATGTTCTTTTTATGAAATGCAGTGTTCCTTCTACGCCAGATATACTTGGACACACACCTTCCAAAGAGTTCCACTTTTGTCTCATCGGTCCACAGAATGTTGTCCCAAAAGTCTTGGGGATCATCAAGATGTGTTGTGGAGAAATTGAGACGAGCTTTGATGTTCTTTTTGCTCAGCAGTGGTTTTCTCCTTGGAACTCTGCCATGCAGGCCATTTTTGCCCAGTCTTTTCCTGATGGTGGAGGCATGAACGCTGACCTTAACTGAGGCAAGTGAGGCCTGCAGTTCCTTGGACATTGTTGTGGGGTCTTTTGTGACCTCTTGGATGAGTCGTCGCTGTGCTCTTGGGGTAATTTTGGGCGGCCGGCCACTCCTGGGAAGGTTCACCACTGTTCCATGTCTTCGCCATTTGTGGATAATGGCTCTCACTGTGGTTCGCTGGATTCCCAAAGCTTTGGAAATGGCTTTATAACCCTTTCCAGACTGATAGATCTCAATTACTTTCTTTCTCAATTGTTCCTGAATTTCTTTGGGTCTCGGCATGATGTGTAGCTTTTAAGGATCTTCTGGTGGACCTTACTGTGTCAAGCAGCTCCTATTTAAGTGATGCCTTGATTGTGAACAGGTGTGGCAATAATCAGGCCTGGGTGTGGCTAGAGAAATTGAACTCAGGTGTGGACAACCACAGTTATAGTATGTTTTAACAAGGGGGGCAATCACTTTTTCACACAGGGCCATGATGGTTTGGATTTTTTTTTCACCTTTAATAATAAACACCTTCATTTACAAATTGCATTTTGTGTTTACTTGTGTTGTCCTTGACTATTGTTTAAATTGGTTTGATGTTCCGAAACACTTAAGTGTGACAAACATGCAAAGGAACAGGAAATGAGGAAGGGGGCAAACACTTTTTCACACCACTGTACCTCTGTATATTTTCTTTTTCATTTTACAGGGGTGGTGAGGGATTTCTCTAAAAAAAGAGGGACCATCAGAATTGGGATCAACCTCACAGTCCAGTGAATCCGACGGCTCAAACTGTGGTAGACCCAAAGTGGTGGCCTCTGGACAGATCTCATTCAAGGTCGAGAGGGGACTGAACCTATTGGCAGTAGGGATAGAGAGACACAGCCTCTGTGTAGGGTGAACCTAAAACTTCAAGGATCAGGGTATCCTTAGAACAAGGACCTATGTTGGATATCACATCAAGGCTTGGTGTTGCTGTGTCACCTACTAGAGTGTTGTGTGGGGAACCACTGTTTATAGTGTGTATTAAATTGGGAATGGATGTGGGCAAAGACCCAGATATAATACATGCCCTCTGAGAATCAACTAAGGCCAGAGTGCATTTAGTACTATTGGGAGGGGCAGTATTAGATCGAGACCGATTATGATTATTACTGGAATGGGGGGGGGGGGGGCATGTTGGTTATTATTTTTATTATTATTATTTTTATTGGTCTGTTTTTTCTTGTTTACATTTTTTTGGCGGGGATCTTTCTTTCAATAATTGGTTCTAGATGAAACAGACTTTAAAGGATGTTTCTAGTTAAAAAACATTTCCCTCTTTATAATCTCTCAAACTTCCCTAATTTTTTATGCACCAATTTGTCTCAAATTTCTTAATATTTTGGATGAGGACTTGGTGCTATTGTTCAAAGAGGCAAGCTGTGGCAAAACCTTGAATGAATCTTTCATGGTCACCCACTAGTTTCTTAGCCTTTTCCAACTTCCTATCTCTCTGTTTAATAATAAGCTGGATCCACCTATTAGTGCAAATCTCTGAAAAGAAATGCCAATCTCTTTTCAAGTCCTTGTCTAGAAAACCACATTTTTTTTTTATTCTCAACCCTCTAGGAGTTAGTTTGATTTAGAATGCAAAGTTAGTTTGCATTCTAAATATTTTTCCAAAATGCCTGGCAAAACAAATGTATCCAATGGTTGGACTAGTACCCCTAGATGCCTGAAATGAACCAAACAAAAGGATTCAACCTGGTGACTATCAGGAGTCATATTGGAAAAAAAAAAACACAGACACAACGATACAAAGACACAAACTCAAACAGATGACGCCTGATGTGGTAAGATGACTATACTAAAAGGAAAAAATTATTGTTATTGTGTAACACAACCAGGTCTGTGCTTAAGTGGATATCAAGTGCCATAAATTGCTGAAAAAAAAATGGGTACATAGTAATCAAACAATCCTGGATTGTGTTAAATGGATAAATAATGTGTGTTTAAAAAATGAGTCCAGTCTTTTGGCTAAAATAACTTCTGGTAGAATAAGACAAAAATTATATTATGATGTAATAAACTTGGAGAAACAAACTGCAGCCATGGAGAGGTCCAAAAAACACTAGAAACAAAGGAGCCAGGCGCAAGGATGTATTCAGTCAAACTTGTAAAAAATAATAAGTAATAAATAAATAATAAATGTTGTTTCTGGCTGCTGCTCCCAAACTCAAAAGACCAGAGAAGAACAAATAACATCAACAGAAGGAGTGCAGTTCCAGTAGAATAATGAGAAGTAAAATTGAATGTAAAAGTCACAGACTTTCATTCCAAATAGAAGAATCATGTACCAGAAACAGTATATTAAAAAACAATGTAACAAATTTCCAATGATAAAACCAAAAAGGAAGGAGTGTGCCCTGTGAACACTGACTCACGGCTTTCGTACGATCCCTGCAGAGCTGAATAGGATGGATCGTAGTATGAGGTGGGCCTTAGGGCAATAAATAATTTTTTAGGTATAGAGTCACATATCAGTTTCCGGCAGGCCCAATTTTTGGTGGACAGTGCAAAGTTTTGTTTAGAACACAACTATTTTACCTTTCTAGAAAAATTCTACCTTCAGACTAGGGGAATGGCGATGGACGCCAGTTTCGCCCCATACTATGTGAACATCACCATGAGGAGCATTTTATTTGGAAAAATAATCACTTCCTTAGACATATTATTTATTATGGGAGGTGCATCAATGATGTGCTCCTTATATGGGATGGTGACAGAGAATTGGTCTTGTCCTTTGTTGCTCATTGCAACAGTAATGACTTGGGACTGAGCTTTACCCATGTGATTGATCCAGATCAGTTGTTTTTTTTATATTTGGAGTTGTTACGTGATGCTGGTACCATTATCACCAAGATTCATTCCACACGCTTATCTTCATTATGCTAGTTGCCACGACCCAGCGTGGAAAAATAATATACCTAAAGGCCAGCTTCTTAAGTTAAAGAGCAACTGTTCTAAGCCTCAAGACTTCAGAGCCATACTATAACTGAAAAATTCAAAGAAAAAGGGTACCCTCAAGACCTTGCCACAGAGGCTTATGAATCCTGTTTGCAGAACCACTCTAGGAATAGACCCAAAAAAACTCTCCCACCAAAAGGCGTAAGAGTCATCACTGAGTTTAATAGTATTTTTCGAACTATTGCCAATGTGAAGAAACACTGGCATATTCGCCAGTTTGACCCCACCTTGGGTCCTCATCTTCCTGATGTATCCCAAGTGGTCTACAGAAGGGCCTGGACTTTGAAAAATATGGTTGCACCCAGTATATCCAAAATTATGTCCAATAAATCGACAGAAATCTGTTCCACATGGTCAATCTTCATTGTTGGATAGCACTGCGAATGTTTATTCAATTAGACAATTCATCACATGTTAAACTCCATTTGTGATATATGTTTTGAAATGTCCTTGTAACCTACTCTATGTGGCCGAACGATACGTACCAGAGTAGGGGAACACCATAGGTCCATTATAAAAGGAAAAGGTGAATATAGTATACCGCATCATTTCCCTACTTTCCATGGCAAGAACTATAAAGTTCTGACAGTACTAGCTATTGAGCATATACTGAAGGGGTCTCTCACAGATAACAAACAATTTATGTTGCTGTGTAAAAGAAACCATGTGGATTTATAAATTTTATTCTCTTTCCCTTTATGGTTTAAACAAGGATCTTGAACTCCATACTGTTATTGAATGAGACCTTGATACGTCCACCCCCCCCCCCCCCCCCTTTAGTTATTATATGTGGTCAACAGCATTACATATTAAACTGACTATATCCAACCCCTCATGTCATTCTTTATTTTCTTTTATTTTTAGTCATATTGTTGTAGTTCCTTTCTTTTGTTGGTGGTCTGTATTGTTACAGATAACCTGGTATTACTGCTTTATATATTTTTGTAGTTTTTTGCAATTTTAGTTTTATGCAATTCCATTCATCATGTGCCTTTTATGATTAATATTTTTAATTGTGTTTACCTATATAGTCATTTTTGGACTCTCAGCATTGTCCTGTTAATATATTGACAAAGGATAACCTGCATGGGACCGCTGGTTTGTCCCACCTGCTTACATTTGTATTTAAGTCCAGGTTTTCACCAGGCTTTGATCATGTGACCAAAGGGGTTAATGCCCGAAACATGTAGTCCACCTGTGATCAAGCTCCAGGACTATCCTCCTCCCCTTCCCTGCCTTGCGATCAGTGATCAGCTTGAGATTGTTTCTGCGGTTGCAGCTGCTGGCTCGTGTACAAACTCGGCAGCTCTGCTTCTCTCCTTGCTGCTTTACATTGCCCACACTGCACAGATTCACCGGCTGTTATCTGCCAGGGAAGCAGCCAATCAGGCCGATATGTCATATGACATATCGGTCTGATCGGCTGCATTGGAAAACAGAGGAGAGCTTTGGTGTCCTAAAGTCCCCAGATTCTCGCCATAAAGAGGACCCGTTCCACCCCATGCTGGCACAAGGGATGTTGTTCATCCCTTGTGATAGCAAATTAGAGACAGTGTAAAATGTGTTGCCTCTCACCATAGGAAAAATTTAAATATGTAAAATATAAAAGATAATGTTACATTGAGTAAATAAATACCAAACATATCATGCTTTATAATTGCGTCTGCATGTGAAACGGCGACAAACTACGTTACCTAAAATTGTCCATAAGTTTGCAGCAATACCTATATGTGCATTTTGCATTTGTGTGCCAGTATCACTTTCAGTTTCGTTAGTCACAAGGGAGATCGGGCAAGGATGTTCACCATCATCTCTATGGGAAGCAGATCTGACCGTTTACAGTGCTCCCGGGTTCCCTGGTTGGACTAAGAAAACCCGGGAACAGTGGTTTTGTGACCTTCTAAGAACTGTAAAACTGCTCAGATCACTTTTACTGCAAAGCCAAATACCAGCTGAAAAAGTAAAAAACAAAACAAAACACTGTACCAGGATCATGTCTGCAGCTATGATCCTGGTATAACCACTTGCTGCCCAGGTCGTTAATATATAGCTTCTGGGCAGCAAGAAGTTAATCATTCTGCATAGTGCTCTTCATCCAGGAAATTTTTAGGATTTCGTGCACACTGCTGTACTATATATCATGCATCAATCTTTTGGCCCTACTTAAGTACATAAGCCTGATGCACAATTTTATGAATACACACCCTTTAAAATAGTGTGGCCTAACACTGATTCCTTTAATAGAAACCACTTGTTCTTACGAACTGAATTTTGAGCCTATAAAAAAATACTTTGTTTCCAAAACATAATCCTATTTAAAAAGGCTGATGACATTCTGTGCATGAGATATCCAATTTGTATGCCTCTCTTTTTTGACGACTTGTATCAGGAATGCTTCCCCGTTTGAAAATTGACTCCTATTAACTCCAAAAATAACTCACAGCTCAGTTTGGAACCGTGGTACTAACAATTCGATGTTAGTACATCGATCCCCCTGCTGTGATATTGTGTTCTGCTCTGATGCTTGACCCGATAAGTGGCAGGGGGCCAGTACACCCAGCATTCTCAGTGTAGCAGGGGGGCCGGGCAGCCTCACAGATGATTGGTGCGGCGGTGGAGACAGTTACAATCACCAATCTCCCTGTATAACTTTTCTGACAGCTGCTTCTCCTCTACTCCCATGGCTGTCAGGGAGATCAGTGATTTTAACTGCCCACACCGCTGTACCAATCATCCCCAATTGTCCCCTGTGTCCTCCTCGGGTCCCCCCCTCGACTTGGATTTATCAGGATGGAGAGCGGAGAAATCAGTCCGTGATCACTGACTGTCCATTCATAACTGAGCATTGTAAATTGTGTCTCCCGTCCATTCATCTTCATGCAGCTGAGCCTACAGAGAAAGGGACTGGGGAATCTGTGTAATTAGTCCCTTTGCTTGTCTCAAAGGGGAGATGTCAGGGGTCTGTTTAGACAGGGTTGATGAAAAAAAAAAAAGAGAAAAAAAAATAAAAAAAGCAAAAAAATAAAAAAAATTATATATATATATATATATATATATATATATACACACTAAGTTCACCACTTCTTTTATAGAAGGCGCAACACTTGATTTCCACTTCCGCTCTATAACCAATCTGGCTGCAAAGATAATGTGCATCACTAAAGTGCGGCTTGAGGGGGGGGGGCAAAGATCCATATTTACACTCAAAAGGGCCTGTTCCGGTTTGAGAGGGTTAAGGATCCCAGTCACTTTCACTATTAGCCTACCCATAGCTCTCCAAAAGCTGTGAAGAGCTACACAGTACCAAAGCACGTGTGCCAAATTTCCCACCTGTCCACGACCTCTCCAGCATAGGTTAGCATTTTTATTCCTGAATTTTGCTATTGTATAGGGTGTCCTGTACCATCTCAAGTGGATCTTTTGGGCAGATTCCCTAAAGTTTGAACATCTGGAATGCATGTAATTAGTTTTAACTGCTCTTGCCCATTGCTCAGGGGAAATCGTTACATTTAGATCTCCTTCCCACTTAGATAATTGGTTTTGTGATTTCCAGATGTAGTTTACTGTGAAGAATGTTGTAAATTCTTGTGATGCCCTGCTTGTGCCTAAAGTGCGGTTGCCACATTTCCCAGATTTGCTCTGGTAGTGTGAGGAAGTGCGTATTAGTTGTGGAAACTAAGCTCGTTATTCTGGCACAATTAAAGAATTCCATCCTAGGCAATGTGGTGTGTGATTGTAATGTCTCAAATGATTGTATCCTCCTCATTCCACTAATTCATGGACTTACTCAATCCCATGTAAAGAATGACAATGTCGTTATTGGTACAGGTATTTCTCTCTATTTATCAGTCGTGCTATTGTGTTTGTTGAGGTAATTCCATGCCTGTAAGGTGCCCTCAATAGTGGGATAGGTTTTATACTGTTTAGTGTCGCCTAATGCTGTTGCATATATAAGCCCTGTTATATCCCCCTGAACCACTTGTTCTTGTTCGCCTGTTCGCCTGTACGCCAATGTTTCTCTTCTGGGGAATGGAACCAAAATTGGAGTTGGTCTAATACAGCCGCCATATGATAGTCCTTAATATCCGGGACCCCCATGCCCGCTTTTCGATGCTTGATAAGAATGCTATGAGGACATCTCGCCTGTTTACCCTTCCAAATAAATTTAGCTAGTAATCTTTGCATGCTTTTATAGTAAGTTGCTGGTAATTGAATTGGAAGAGGCCTGAACAGGTAAAGAAGTTTAGGGAGTAGGAACATTTTTATATGCTGCTAGTCTGCCTGACCACAAAAGATGATATTTTTTCAGTCTGGTTAGCTCCTTCTCAAAACTCAAGAGCAGGGGTTCAAAGTTATTTTTAAAAAGATGTGTGAGGGAGCTGGACAACATTACTCCCAGGTTCCATCGGCACCAAGTATAGGGGAGTGATTGTTGAATCAGTTTCTGATCCCCAGGGTCTACCTCAATAGCCAAAATGCTGGATTTTGATGCATTGATCCTATAGTATGAGATTGCATTAAAACTTTCCAAGACTTCATGAACCGCTTTCAGGGACTGAGCCAGATTAGTAAGCGACAATATGACATCGTCTGCAAATAATTTTATGGTATGTTTACCCGTGGTGATACCATCTATTTGAGGGTGGGTCCTAATCCTCTCAGTCAAAGGCTCCATCATAAGGGCAAAGATCACGGTTGACAAAGTGCACCCCTGTCTTGTCCCATTTGAAATACAGAACTGTTCAGAGAACAGGCCCTCCGCAAACACATGAGCAGAGGGGTCTGAATAAAGAGCTGTAATGGCGGAGAGGATCTGACCCATAAATCCAAATTTCGAAAAGGACCGCCGAAAGATAGGCCCAGTTATGGCTTGCCTGCCCACCACAAACCCCACCTGATCAGGTTTTACCAGTGCTGGTAACAGATGAGCTATCCTATTCGCCAAAAGCTTGGCATAAACCTTCAGGTTCACATTTAAAAGCTATATGGGCCTGAAATTTTGAGCTGTATCCGGCTCCTTTCCTGGTTTTCATAGGGTGATAACTGTAGCTTATAACATTTCAGGCGGAAATGAAGCAGAGGAGGCAGTAGCATGGAACACCCTCTGCAATACTGGTGTGAGAATATTTGAATAGTGTTGGTAGTACTCCGAAGAGAACCCATCTGGGCCAGGTGCCTTGTTGGTAGGCCACTGTTTTTTGGATCTCTATGAGTGAGAATGGGGCAGTGTAGCTAACTCAGCTGGTTGTAGAGCAGGCAGCTTAATCTCCTGGAGGAATTTCTCTATATGTTCTGGTGTTGGTTGGGGTGTTGTGTTGTCTTCATGTAAGTTGTAAAGGCTGCTGTAATGCGTCAGCTATCTCCTTCAGGTTAGTAAGTTTGGTGCCGTTTGTGGGGTGGATTCTTTGTTTAAAAACGTTATCTTTGACTCGGTTGGCTAATAATTTCCCCGCTTTGTTGCCATGTGTGTAATAGTTTGCTTTGAGTTTGTGGATGCTGCGAGCATGCTGGGTTATTAGCAAGGCGTGAAGAGTGTTTCGCGTGTCCGCCAATTTGTGACAGGAGATGGTGTTTGTTTAGGGTTTCTAAATCTGCAATTTTTTTGCAAGATGTCGTCCATACGCTGCATCCTCATCCTCCTCAGCCCCACACTCTTTTGAATCAATAGGCCCCTTACAAATGCCTTATGGGCATTCCATAATGTAAATGGGTTTGTCATCAGTATCATTATTATCAAAAAATTATTGCAGTAAGTTAGATATGTCCCTTATCACGACTGGGCCACTAAATAGTTGTAAGTCATTACATGTTTGCACGGGTGGAAAAGACATTGTCCCCCATCCTAATCGATATGAGGGCGTGGTCTGTCCATGTTATGTTTCCAATCTCTGATTTGGTTATCTTTTGTAATAAGAATTTATCCACCAAGAAAATGTCTATTCTGGAATACAATAGGTGGACCTGTGAGAAGAATGAAAAATCTTTTTCCGTGGAGTGCTGGCATCTCCATACATCATACAAGTTGGCCGCTTTTGTAAAGTTGGATATGGTATGCCTGTTATAAATTCTGGACGAGATGTTGGATATATCCATTTGTAAGTCTGAGATCGCATTTAGATCCCCACAAAGAATTGTATGACCTCTTCACTTTTTGCACTTTTTTTTCAGAGTTTAAGAAGCGTACTTGCCTGGTATTGGGTGCATAAGTGTTGATTATTGTGTACATGACATTGTTAAGTTCGCACACCAAAATAATATATCTCCCATCTTTATCACAATGATCATCCACGTATTTGAAGGCAACTGAATTCTTAACCAAGATGGCTACTCCTCTCTTTTTTGAAGGTGCATTCGAGTAGTATATATGAGGGAATCTTCTACGGGTCATTTTTGGATGGTTACCCTCCTTGAAATGAGTCTCTTGTAAGCAGAGGACGTCACACCCCTGAGAGAGAGCTTCCTTCCATAACATAGAACAAAAAATAAAAAATTTCCCAGGGACTATACAGGTGGGGGTCTGAATATGTGCAGCAAGTACAAAGGTAGTACAAAAGTAATACATTTTATTAGAATAGTATACAAATAGACACATTAAAAACAATATATTGCACAATTCATATAGATAAATCTATAGATCATGATATGGAGGGGTCTAGAGTATGAGACCACAATTAAACATGATACATGGAATACCCAACATGTTTCGGAACTTTGTTCATTTGTATAGTTCCTTCTTCAAGGGTTTTTTGATAAACTGTAAGATCTAATATAAAAATACATAAGTATCAATTAGTCAATATCACAAATGTGAGACAAATGCATAGTGTGAGGGCAGCATCGCATATGGTAAATATTGAAAAACAGCAAAAAAACACTTACAGTATAGGCAAATTGCTGTATAAATTCTGCATCGCAGGCAAATCTTTAGATAACCAAGATACAATAGGTATCACTCCATCGGTCCGGTCTCCATCATTATTGCCGAAGAATAAGTGAAAAAATGTATATAGATTGCAGGATGCTCCGATGCATACAACAAAAAAATAATTATTATTGAACACGGGGCCACCCAGGTGCAGTAGGTCAAGGAGTCCTCAAGAAACATAAATAAATAGGAGGGACAGGAGTTCCAGAGCGATACAATATATAATAATATAGCATCAAATTTTGAAAAAGAATACCTAGGAGTGTAGTGAGATATATGCTCTAAAAGTATGATTGGTATTCATTGCGATAAATGAATGTAGATAATGCCACATCTCCAGGCTATATTTTTATAACGATACATGTATGATTTATTTAATAATTGACTGCAGATAAAGCAGTTTAGTAAAGCAAGTAAAGGATGTAACTAATAAAAGATAAAAGTACAAGTATCAGAACAGAAAAATAAAGAGCACTTACTTATGCTGGTAGCATTCAGAAGCATTCAGTCTGGTTTTGATACACAGTCTGGGCATGCAGCAACTGAATGCTAATTGATGTCAGATTTATATAGTGATTCAACCAGGTGTGTAATGACAAAGCCTGCCCCTGGAGGGGGCAGGTATAGATGCTGAATGGTTGTGAAATGTGAGTCTCCCGCCTTACCACTCCCCCAACTCTAAACTCCCCGGACAAGTGTCAGCAGAGGATATGTATTTGGGGGTAACTGTGTCCCCAGCGGGGCAGCGTCATCAGACGCAGCAATGTCGGAGCGCCGCCGACACGAGACGGATGGGAAGAGGCGTGAGGCCGAATGGCGATCTTGAGTACGCATGCGCAAGGAAGGCATCCCACCTCGCACGCGCAACCGCCAGCAATGAGTAAACATCAGCGACGGGAGGCGTGTATGCGCGAGAGAAAGAACACATCGCACACACGCATCAGCCAAACAGGTCCCACAACTACCACCCGACAAAAAAATTGGCCCCAAGACTAAAAGAAAATGTCAAGGGGCCCCCCCGTGTCGGGGGGACACCAAAGAACCCAAAGCACAAAGGCAAAAAAAAAAGGGGGGAGAAGAGGGGGGAGACCAACGAATGGAGTGAACCTGCAAAAAACAATACAGTAATTAATTGGTTGAACATTATTTCAAGTTGTAATCTGACAACAGTGACTAACCATAGAAATAACCATTAATACAATTAAGCAAAATGTAAGCATCAGGTTATTTCACAATAAGGGAGGAGAGGACAAGAAAAGAAAAAGAGAAAGCTCCTTGACTAAAGATCACCTTCATATCCTCCTGATGTAAAGCCCTGTAGGAAGGGTTTGAAATTGAAAATTTCATTTAACCCGGGAGGTGATGTAGCATTCAGGTTAGAGATCCATTTCATTTCCCGTTGGAGATGAATTTCATTCATATCTCCTCCTCTTGGGTTTTGATGGAGTCTGTACAGGATTAGCACCAAAATCTTCGGAAACCGAGTATTATGAATGGTGTCAACATGGCGGCCCAGAGGAAAATCTGGGTTGCTACTTTTCATCGCCGCTATATGTCGGTATAGTCTTTTACATAATTTCTGGATGGTTTTACCAACATAATAGCAGCCACACTCACATTGTAGTAAATATACCACAAATGTAGTTTGGCAATTTGCGTAATGTTTGGTGATAAAAGGGTCAACCATTAGGAAGTCATGGATTCCTGTCTGTGTTGATGTACCGACAATAGCCGCACACCCCACAAGGGAAAGTACCCAGAGTGTTACAAGGGTCACCTTAGGTCAGGCCTTTAAACTCGCTTTTGACTATAGTATCCCCCAATGATGTAGTTCATCTAAAGGTAATGAGTGGGTTCGGAGGGACAAAAGGGCCTATAACCGGGACATGCGTTAGGATGTGCTAATATTTGTTTACAATTTGCTTCACCTCTAAATCTTCATCGGAAAACATGGTAATTATCCGAGTATATGAGTTCTTATTAAATGTATCTTTTTTCCGGGGTGCTAATAGTGCTTGTCTATTTGCATTATTAGCTTTATGTAAAGCCCTTTTTAAGCATCTGTGGCTATATCTTCGTTCCAAGAGGCAGCCCTTTAGAGCTTTTGCTTCTCAGATAAAATCCTCATTCCCTGAGCAATTACGCTTAATCCTTAAGAACTGGCTGAAAGGGATGGCGTTCACTAAAGATCTTGGGTGGAAACTATTAGAATGTAATATCGTGTTGCCCGATGTGGGTTTCCTGAACAGTTTACATAAGAAAAGATATTATGAGGACCTTTGAAAATTTCACCATCTAAAAATGTTATAGAGGTAGGGTTAAATGACATTGTGAATTTTAAATTGAATCGGTTACAATTTAAGGCAGTTAGAAAATTAGAAAGTAAATCCAGGGGGCCATCCCAGAGGACAAAGATGTCATCGATGTACCTGCGCCACATAGTAATGTGCTGCAGGTACATAGAGAGATCACTCAAAGTTCTTTCCCATTCCCCCAGGTACAGATTGGGGTAGCCAGGGGCACAACAAGTGCCCATGGTTACGTGCTGCACCTGGAGGAATTGTTGTCCACCGAATCCAAAGACATTGTGCTCAAGTATGAATGACAAAGCTGACAGGATAAATTCATTGAATGGTTTTTCTGAGTCATTGGCTGTTGATAGAACTTTTCCAATACATGATATTCCTTTGTCATGTGGTATAGAGCTGTACAATGCTTTGACGTCAATGGATACCAAAACTGTATTTTCCATTACTTGAACCCCATCAATCGTTTGTACCAGATGAATCGTATCTCTTACATAAGAAGGTAAAGAGAATACAAACTGTTGAAGATGTTCATCTACCACCTTAGAAAGATTTTCAGTAATGGATCCGTTGCCTGATACAATTGGTCTACCAGGGGGATTCACATTATTTGTATGGATCTTCGGAAGAGAGTAGCATGTCGGAATAATAGGAAAAGGGGTCTGGATGAATTTCCATAGTTGGTTGGAGATTATGTTATTGTTGAGTGCTCTATCAATGAGGATATAAAAGTCCTCATTGAACTTATTCACAATTCCTGGTTCAATAGGTCTGTACCAATCAGTATTAAGTATTTTAGAGCACATCTCAACATAGTTATCATTGTCCATCAGGAAAATGTTACCACCCTTATCTGAAGGTTTAATAGTCAGATTAGGGTTAGTGGATAATTCCTTTAACGCAGCCTTTTCATTGAGTGTTAGATTGTGAGGTGTCTTAGTTTTGATATTTAATTTCTTTAGGTCTTGAGTGATTAATTTAAGGAAGGTAGCTATGCTATGATTAGAAGTCGGCGGAGGGTAAAGACCTAATTTTTTCTTTAGTTTACTAGCTGCTGGCCTAGCTGGAGATGGATTGGGGGATTGTTCTAATAGAGCTTCCTAATCAATAGTATCAATCAGATCCTAGAATCACTTTCCTCTAGTAATGAGTTAAGGTTCGCCAATGCTTGTCGTTTGCTTAAAGACTGGGCAACCGTTGGATCTGAACCTCCCTTATCAAACATGCTTTGTAAGTGAACCTTGCGGGTCAAAAGATGTAAATCTTTTATGATTTCAAACTTATCCATTTGTCGATTTGGACAGAATGTGAGCCCCTTGGATAAAAACAGAAATCTTATCCTTTGAAAGAGGATGTGATGACATTAAACCGTGATGTCATGATTTGTTGTACATCTATAGTATTATCTAAGTCGGAGGGGGTCCCTGAACTCCTACGTTTTTTGGAAAAAATAAGTTTGGGATTTTGACATTAGATGATGCAGCTACATCCTGTCCATTGCTACCTTTGTTGCTCTGGCTAGGAGTGCCACTTTGAGGTTGTGAAGGTGGCATAGCCACTTTGGTCAGTGTTTTTCGTGTATGGTGTCTCTGTTTAGGTTTTCCCTCCATGTTATCCACATCTGTGTCTTTTAGGTTGTCTAAGTCGTGAGCTTTGTCTAGCTGATGACTGTGACACAGTAGAAGAGACAGATGAGGTATCAGAAAAATCTGAGTGATGGTGGTCTCGTATAGGGTTACGTGGATTCATTATAGTATTGGCATGTTGTTGCCATCTATATGCTCTGCCTCCATGAAAGGCTTGTTTATCCCATAAATACTTATTTTCCTTTTTGGATAGAATAGTTTTGTTAAAAGACTCAACATGAAATTTTAGCTTATCATTAAGTTCAATAAAGGAAGGGTGAGTATTTAACATGTTAATTTGTGTGTACAACTTGTCTATATTTTTATCAAATATCAACAAGTCGTCTCTTATATTCCCCAATAAGTAACTCCATCATCTGGTTAGAACAACCTTGTAGGTTTTCTTCCCAGGCTGTTTTGAAAGCAGGGTCAATGTTTTCAAATGATGGAAAAATTTGAATCCGGAGACCCAAGGGGTTCAAACCCTCCTTGATATACTCCTCAAAAGTGCCAGTATAACAAAGATTTATTTTCCAACCCTTCCATAACATGTCTTTTTTGTGGGCTGTTTGACGTTTAGTGAAGTTATGTTGAAATACATCTTCAAATTTTACTCGACATTGTAGAGTTTCTATCAGGCTGGGATGTTTCTTAAAGTAAGTAGTCTTACCTTTGCGAGGTCTGTTAGGTCTTTGAGGTTGTTAATGTTCAAGTATAAAGTTCAGTCCCAAATGCAGTCTGGTCTGTTATGCCTTTCAGGAGCGGTGATTCGCAGAGAATGTGGCACGTAAGCAATCAAATTGTGAGGCTACAAGGAGAGAAAATTGTAACGGTTTACAAATTACTCAACTAGGGTATAACTTAAGCACTGTATTGCTTCAGTGCTGTACGGTATAAAAACTTTGCGATTCTTTAGAATCTGAGCAGATAAATTACTGCCAACTTCGGGGGTTGTGAGAACATTTGGCCGCCTGGTGGGTCATCCAGAACATAATATCCGAACAAGAATGGTGAGACAGCATGTATAGAGTCTTGTTTCGGTCAGGTGTTTGGCAACTCCGATGGATCATGCTGGTGTTTGGAGGTCTTTGGGTCTGGAATGATGATTTTCCACTTCTCCAGCAGTCGTATGCCCTCCTCTTGTGAGTTAATGCAATGGTCTTGATCTCCTTTGGTGATCACTAACATTGCAGGGTAATTCCATCTGTACTGGATATTATGGTTCCTGAGAGGCTTAGTAATCGTCAAGAGATTGCGTCTTCTTTGCATGGTATGGCCTGAGAGGTCAGCAAAAAAGGACAGTCCTTGCAAGCATTCTGGGGTATGCTCACCCCGTCTGATGGTGTACATTTGTTTATCTTTAACCCTGTAATAGTGAATCCTGGCTATAGTGTCCCTGTGAAGTTTAGCTGGTATATGTTGCGGCTTAGGAAGTCTATGTATGCGGTCAATGACCAGCTCTTTCAGGGGTAGATCTTGGAGGACTTCCTTCATAATGTTAGCCAGGTAAGCCATCAGCTCGTGGAGTTTGACCGATTCAGGTATGCCTCTTATTTTAATGTTGTTCCTTCTGGAACGGTCTTCTAGGTCAGCAACTTTTGCTTTGAGCCATGATATCTCATTGTCATGCTCATTGTGTGCGTCCACCATGCTGTTGAAAGTTTCGGTGAATTTCCCCATTTTGCTCTCTATATGGGCAACTCTGTTGTTAACCTCCATGACTTCTGACTTGCACTGTTTCATGAGTTGCAGCATGTCAGTATGTATAGCACTTCTAAGGGATACAAGCATCTCCTTTAGTGTGGAATCCATGACAGGCTGGTTATTGGTAGGAAATGCAGCTATGACATCTTGAAATTGTAATGTGTCATCAAGCGCTGTGCCTGCATCCCTTTCTCCCTTGTGTACTGTATCATGCATCAGTTTTGCTTTTGATTTAGCAGAGCTGTTGGTGCTCGAGGCTGTGTGCTGCGATTTGTGTCTGCCCGTGTGTTTCCCAGTCCTCCGCTGCACTGTCCGCTGACATGTGGGGAGAGCCCTGTGTTCCACCGGCGCCATCTTGGCCACTAGAGCGGCCTGAGTGCGGATAAAAATCTGTCATTTTCTGGGGCTGTGTCCTCTCCCTCCTCCTCCGCATGCTCAGATTGTGCCCCAGGTGTTCCGACTGCTTAGCCCGCTGTCCGTACGAGACCCTTGTCACTGTGGCCTCTGCTGGATGATCCGTTCAGCGAGGAGCTGGAGTCTCACACGTCCATGCTCCTTGCGTGCCAGCTCCGCCCCCTCCATTTTCTTATTTATTGCATTATATTATATATTTTTTGCACTTTAATCATGAAGGTCATGGTTTGACAGTGCTACACAATTTGATTTAAAATTTTATTATGAAGTTATACATTGTTGTGAGAGCGGCTGTTGGTCATTGATCATCCGTGTCACTTACATAGTTTGGTTTACTTTATATGCACTTAGTGCAATAACACTTATTTACTACTTTGGTGTGTTCTTTAGCTTTCATGATGCTGTTTGATCACTAAGGTTCTCTAACTAACCTCTGAGGGCTTCACAGAACAGCTGTATTTATACTAAGATTAAATTACACACAGGTGGACTCTATTATCTAATTAGGTGACTTCTGAAGGCAATTGGTTCCAATATCCTTTTTTTTTTATTGCCACATGTGAATGGTTATACAATAGAACATTCGGCAGTTGACAGTCTTCAAAACATAGGACAAATATACTTAACAGAAAAAAAAAAAAAGGTTCCACTAGATTTTAGTTAGGTGTATCAGAGTAAATGGGGCTAAATAAAAATGCATGCCACATTTTTGAGATTTTTTTCGTAAAAAAAATATTGAAAACCATTTATCATTTTCTTCCACTTCACAGTTATATGTTACTAAAATACCAATAAAATACAATAAGTTTTTGGTTGTAACATGACAAAATGTGGAAAATTTCAAGGCACTGCACATCCCATTTCATTTAACACCACTTTCAATTTGTGAAATTAAAATCCAGTGTTCAGTATTCGGTGCCAAGGATTAGAACCTCCATAGAGGGTATGTAGGTGAAACCTCAGGCATTCAGGTGCTGGTGCCCCCTTTGCTATTGATGTGTGTTGTCATCATGCCAAGGTCAGTAGAGCTCTCTAAACCCCTCAAAGTTATAGATGCCTAGGAGTCAGGCAAGGAATTTTAAAATCTCAAAGATTTTAAATAATCATTCCACTCCACTGTAAGGAAAATAAATAATCTAAGGCTCCACGCACACTAGCGTTTTTTTTTTTTAAGCTCCTAGAACAGTGATGGCGAACCTTGGCACTCCAGATGTTTTGGAACTACATTTTCCATGATGCTCATGCACTCTGCAGTGTAGCTGAGCATCATGGGAAATGTAGTTCCAAAACATCTGGGGTGCCAAGGTTCGCCATCACTGTCCTAGAAGCTGTTAGCATTTTTTTTTTCTGATCCTAAAAGCTAAATAGTGTTATCCTGTGTCCATACACGCTACTTTAGGCTATTAGCATTTTTTGAGTTTCAGCATCTAGGAGCAGAAAATAATTGTTTTTGGAAAAAAAAAATGTTTGGAGCGTTCTTCCACCAGAAAAAAAAAAAACATTGCTAAAAATACTAGCAGCGTTTTTTGTTGCTTTTTCCCCCTTAACCGCTCAAACTGGGTGCAATTTTAAAGTGGTGTGATTTGGTCTAATTGCGACTTCAGTGAGATTTCTGATTATTTAAATGTACTGTGACTTGGTTATATCCAATCAAAAAAGTACAGTGACGCATAATTTATCTTCCTTCTAGCAACATTGCTGACAAAGAAAACAAGGAAAAAAAATGCTTGCCCCTCAAAATCCTTGCCAGACCCCTATCCGAGCATGCAGGCCAGGAGAGGCTGGCGACTACCCCAAACTCATTCACCGGAGGCCCTTGTCATTAACATAGGGACAAGGTGCTTTAGAGAGGAACCACCATGGTGAAGGCATGTGGCCTGGTATGGCTCAGAAAGGGGGGGGCACTTGCTTGTCACCCCCCTTTCCTGGCCTGCTGGGTTGCATGCACAGATAAGGGCCTGGTATGGGTTTTGGGGTGGGGGGGCAATAAAAAAAAATTGTGGTGGGGTTCTCTTTAAAAACCATAGCAAATTTTGCAGTGCTTGATATGGATTGAGGGAAACCTCCACTTTTTTTTATTTTATTTAACTTGGCAGTTTACATACAGCGGTCAACGGGGAACCCACTGCTTGTTTTGTAGGAAAACATTGGAGCAATATATCAGTTTGCCAATAAAAACATAAAGTATAGGCAAAGACCAGGCCTTCTTGAACAGGTTGTGCTAAAGAGGGATCAATGAGTTTGGACATAGTAACAGTAGACATTGCTGCCGCAAACCAAAGACAGTATTTTCAGGAAAACCACCTCATAACTGTGAAGTATGGTGGTGAAAAGGTTAAAGTTAGGGGACACTTTCCTGCTTCAGGGCCTGGGCAACTTGCAGCCATCAAGTCAGCTACACATATTGCCTCATATCAAAGTGTTCTTTATTTGAATATGAGGCCACCTGGCTAAAAACTGGTGTTGAACTGCAAAGGAGTCTTTCAACACAATAATCATTCAAAGCAAACTAGCAAAGTTATCAATAAATGGCTCAAAATGAAATGAAATATTAGACTTGATTTGATTGCCATTGAAATTTTGTAGACAAATGTATGCAAGGTAACCCACAAACATTTTGCAACTGAAATGTTACATGGAGAAGTTGGTCAAGAATCTAATGGAGTTGATGTCAGACTGGTAGACAGTTACACAAAACTGCTTGCAAAAAGTTATTACCGCTACAGATGACAATACCAAGATGATTGTTCATCTGCAGCACGGCAGCATCTAAGACAATGTAATGTATACCTCTGACTGCTAGTCTCACAAGATTTGGAAAGAGATTTGTGGATGTCACAACTGTGCTGCTCTGGTTCTCCTTGCTGCAGAAGCTGTACCTGGGGATCTGCTGTGCAATGGTCTCTCTGCTTCTGCACTCTGGATCTGTTGTCTTCTACTGCTGCATTATTCAGCCATCAGGGTGGGGGTCTGCTCTGATGCAGGGAAGCAGAGTCCTGCCACAAAATGACAGAACAGAACAAGGCATAGTAATTCATAAGGGAGACCACAGTGAATGGCTACTCTTTGCCTTCTGCCTGTCTTTGTTTGGGCAAAGCTTCCAAGAAGCTTAAAGAGGAATTGCACTCTCCGCTTACCTGCTGCTGAGATGACCATACTTGAGAAACTCATCCACAGAGGATCCAGCGTTGTCCTGCTGACAGATTCTTCTCTGCAGTCACCATATTACTTTGTGATGTCATCGGCTTCTGCACTTGCTCTTCTGGGTTTTGGCACAGCCTATCGATAAGACAGCGCTAGGCTGACCCCCCCCCCACCCCCCCCCTCCGTTGGTAAATGGCATGACATGCGGGGCTCCTGGGGGCTCCCTGGATTTGAAAGTCATATATCCCAGGAGGCGCTGGGGGCACTGATGTCATTCATTCACCTAGGCAAATGATGGCGAATAGAAAATATCTAGGAACTCTGCGCTAGATCAAATGAAATAAACAAGCAGTTGCTTAGTAAATGGTGATATTAGCCTGATGATGAAAAATTTAAGTAAGCATCACTAATAATACACAAAGCAAAGAGTAATGTGACAAACATATCAAAGGCATATAAAGTAAATATGCAAACCATAAAGGACCAATCAGGTCAAATTAGAGTCCATATAAACTTAACCAGTTAAACTTAACCAGTTCATAAAGTGCAAAAAAAAAAAAGGTGATTCAAAAAAGGTGCAATAAAGATGGGGATACCACCAGGCATATGGTGTTTTCAGACAACTCTTACCAGGTCTAGCACCAAAGACTATAATGGTCAAACGTGCATGTATTTCTATATGAGAAACCAACATCAAGTGTCTAGCAGAAGTAAAACCACTCAGCATTGGATCAAGACATCAAACCAAAAAGAAGAGGACGTGGTTTATTATTGTTTATTACCAAATAAAAGCTTCATATACTCCAATAGAGCGAGATTCTGCGAGATGGCAGTGGTCTGAATCCTAAAAAAAATTAAAAAGACATATGTGCAGCGGAGTGTGGGTGGGATGCAGAGGAGCCAAATCAAATAAATGGATGGAGACACGCTTTAAAGTTCCTCTTCGATAGACCCTGTCCCCCATTTTATTTATTTTCCCTCATAGTAGTTGTCATTGTACGTGCAGACAACTTATTTCATATCCCAAATATTGGGAAAATGCTTCTGGGTGGTTTTTTTTTTCCAACATGTCAGGGGCACTAAGCAGATCTTCATTACTGATCTCCCACACCTGTGCCCACTCCATACATGTACAAATGTTAGTGGATCAGCAGCAAGCTCAGTGATGTCTGTATCGGTTGCTGAGGTAATTTTTCTAGATATAGAACAAGTGATGGCAAAAATGTAAATAGAGCAATATGAGGCTGTTTGTAGAAGGACCGGAGGTTGCACATGGCATGGAAAATGAAGGAGCTGGCCTTCAAAGACAGGTGCTGATTTTATCTTGAGGAGAGTCACAGGGATAGCAATCCCCCAAGACCCTAAAATAGCGCTTCTGAATCATAGAATCGACAGCACTCCCAAACACACACACAAGCTTTGATCTTCATGTTTCTAGGAGCCAAAATATCTTTGGCAAGGGCCTGGAAGAAACTCAGGGTGTCTATCCAGGCGACAAAACACAAAATCTCACAAATAATGACCCAAGAACACATGACAGCAATACTCTTGGATAGGGTCTGGAAGTCTGAAGCCATTTGGGAGCCTTGGGCATTGTATACCAAGGTCCCACTTTATCCAGGTCATATCTCACCCTGAACAGTCTCTCCACTGGATGTCTACTGTCCTGTCTCCCTTTACGTCTCCTCCCACTCTTCTTCTTTTCATCTTTCATCTCTACTTCCTACCCCGACTGCTCCTGACAAGAAGGGAAATTCAGGAGTTTTTCAGATTTCATGCACAGCACATACAATTACGCTTTAATTGATTAAAGATGCTCCCAGGATACAGATACCATTAGACACGGAATAAAAGCCTCCTAAGAGGACAGGGTACAAGGTCATGTTACATTTCTGTATATAAAATGAGAAGGGGGTACCAAGACGCCCATCTGGCCCAGTACGAGCTGAGCGGGTCGCAGTGTGATCCCATTGGGGTGACCTGCAAGGTCCTCTGGAGCCACCATGGTATGGGAACGTCTCTTGAGTTCTCTACAGAACCATCTCTTTATTGTTCTAAACCCTGGTCCTCTGGATAATATTTCTCTTTTTTTTGTCCGGGTTTATTTCGGTTGTTTTTTTTTTTTGTTTTTTTTAAAGGAGGCTACTGATGCATCTATATTGACAAATATTAAAGGTCATACTCTGTTATTTGGAAACATTGAAGGCTGATGATACATTGTGTATGTTTTTGTCCTTTTTGATAAGGCCATGTTGGCCCTAATACTGAGCTAACATTTGTAATATCTTCTGTACCTTTATTGCAAAAATCTCAATAAACATATTGAAAGAGAAAATCAGTGCCTGTGTTTTATAACGTAAGAAATCACTTGAGCCTGTTTCGTCAACAGAGCCTTGGCACGCTTTATTCAATAGTGAGCATATGTACAGGTATGGAGGAAGTGTGTACACTTGTATTCTACACCTCAGGGAATTGTTGATTTGAACAGCATTGAAACAGGGGAGAAAAGGTGCAGAGCAAGTTTTCAAAATTAGAGCATGGACAGTGGAACCTTGGATCACAAGCATAATTCTTCCAGAAGAATGCTTTTAATCCAAAACACTTGTATAGCAAAGTGAATTTGCCCATAGAAGTCAATGGAAAAGCAGATAATTTGTTCCACAGTGACCACATGCGGTTCTGCGTACCATAGAAGTCAGAGGTGGGGGGTGCCGGAGATACTCAGAAACACTTGGAAACCCTCAGAGAGGCTCCGAAACACTCGGGAACGGAGTGTTTCAGAGTGCATCCAAGTAACTCGGCATGTCTCCAGCGCCCCCACACCTCTGGCCAAATGTGGTACTGCACGCTGCAGAGGCTTGAATGCTGCTCGTTTTGCGAGACAGCGCTCAGGACTTATAAAAAATAAAATAATAGCTCGTATTGCGAAACGTTCATTAACCGCATTACTCGCAATCTGAGGTATTACTGTATAATAATTGAATTTACCGTCTGCTTTTTCCTTCTGAGCGTTAATTAGAAAGATGTGACGATAGGGTTTATTTAACCACTTTCAGACCGGACCATTTTGCTGGTAAATGACCAGAGGTCTTTTTACACTTTGGCACTGCGCTGCTTTAACTGGTAATTGCGCGGTCATGCAATGTTGTACCCAAACAAAATTTGCGTCCTTTTCTTCCCACAAATAGAGCTTTCTTTTGATGGTATTTGATTGCCTCTGCGATTTTTATTTTTTGCGATATAAACGTAAAAAGACCGCAAATTTTGAAAAAAAATGATATTTTCTACTTTTTGTTATTAGAAAAATCCAATAAACTCAATTTTAGTCATACATTTAGGCCAAAATGTATTCAGCCACATGTCTTTGGTAAAAAAAAAGTCAATAATTGTATATTTATTGGTTTGCGCAAAAGTTGTCACATCTACAAACTAAGGTACGTTTTCTGGAATTTACGCAGCTTTTAGTTTACGACTGCCTATCTCATTTCTTGAGGTGCTAAAATGGCAGGGCAGTACAAAACCCCCCGAAATGACCCCATTTTGGAAAGTAGACCCCCTAAGGAAATTGATAAGAGGCATGTTGAGCCCATTGAATATTTTATTTTTTTGCCTCAAGCGATTGAATAATGACAAAAAAAAAATTTTTTTTTTTTTTTTACACAAAGTTGTCACTAAATGATATATTGCTCACACATGCTATGGGCGTATGTGAAATGACACCCCAAAATAAATTCTGCTGCTTCTCCTGAGTATGGGGATACCACATATGTGGGACTTTTTGTGAGCCTAGCCGCGTACGGGGCCCCGAAAACCAAGCACCGCCTTCAGGCTTTCTAAGGGCGTAAATTTTTGAGTTCACTTCTCACTACCTATTACAGTTTTGAAGGCCATAAAATGCCAAGATGGCACAAAACCCCCACAAATGACCCCATTTTAGAAAGTAGACACCCCAAGCTATTTGCTGAGAGGCATGTTGAGTTCATGGAATATTTTATATTTTGCCACAAGTTGCGGGAAAATTACAAACTTTTTTTTTTTTTTTTTTTTTTTTTTTAACAAAGTTGTCACTAAATGATATATTGCTCATGCATGCCATGGGCATATGTGAAATGACACCCCAAAATAAATTCTGCTGCTTCTCCTGAGTACGGGGATACCACATATGTGGGACTTTTTGGGAGCCTAGCCGCGTACGGGGCCCCGAAAACCAAGCACCGCCTTCAGGCTTTCTAAGGGCGTAAATTTTTGAGTTCACTTCTCACTACCTATTACAGTTTTGAAGGCCATAAAATGCCAAGATGGCACAAAACCCCCACAAATGACCCCATTTTAGAAAGTAGACACCCCAAGCTATTTGCTGAGAGGCATGTTGAGTCCATGGAATATTTTATATTTTGCCACAAGTTGCGGGAAAATTACAAACTTTTTTTTTTTTTTTTTCACAAAGTTGTCACTAAATGATATATTGCTCACGCATGCCATGGGCATATGTGAAATGACACCCCAAAATAAATTCTGCTGCTTCTCCTGAGTACGGGGATACCACATATGTGGGACTTTTTGGGAGCCTAGCCGCGTACGGGGCCCCGAAAACCAAGCACCGCCTTCAGGCTTTCTAAGGGCGTTACAGTTTTGAAGGCCATAAAATGCCAAGATGGCACAAACCCCCCCCAAATGACCCCATTTTGGAAAGTAGACACCCCTAAATTTAGGGGTACACTAGTGAGACTAGGTAATAAATGGCGGGTGCCCTGAAACTATAAAAAAATAACTAACCAACCAGCGTCACCTGTAACAGTTATATGGTGATCACTGGTGAAAGGGTTAACTAGGGGGCAATCAGGGGGCTTTATGCGGTAGTATATGGGGGTCCCTGGCGCTATAAAAAGCTGCGGCGAACCTAAATACCTACCTGCCTAACTAGCGTCACCTGTGACACTAATACGGCGATCAGAAAAATGATCGCTTATTAGGCTGGGTTCACACTGGAGCGATGCGGAAACGCCACGAATCCGCGGCGGGTTCCCGCATCGCATGCCTCCCGGCGGCAGTTCACACTGCCCTATGCGAACTGCTGGGAGTGTCAGTGAAATGTTACTGACACCCCCAGATCAGTTCGCATATCGCAGCAATTTTTCGAATGCTTTTTTTTTGGAAAAAAAAACAGTTTTGTGCTTAAAAAAAAACGTTCGCAGCGATACCTCACATGTGTGGTTTGAGCACCGTTTTCATATGTGGGCGGGACTTACGTATGCGTTCGCTTCTGCATGCGAGCACATGGGGACAGGGGCGCTTTAAAAAAAAAAAAAAAATGTATTGTTCATTTTACTTTATTTTAGTTTGACATTTTTTTTCCCCAAAAATAAATTTTTTGATCACTTTTATTCCTATTACAAGGAATGTAAACATCCCTTGTAATAGGAATATGGCATGACAGGTCCTCTTTACAGTGAGATATGGGGTCAATAAGACCCCACATCTCACCTCTAAGCTGGGAAGCCTGAAAAAAAAAAAAAAAAAAAATAAATAAAAAAGATTCTGGATTTGATTGTATTGGCGAGTCGGCAGAAGCACCGGAGGGCAGCGGGAGGGGGGGGGGGGGGGTGTCTATGGCTGGGTATTGCAGGGTATCACCGACTATGGCTAGGTATGGCTGGGTATCTCAGAGTATTGCGTTGCAGAGCATTGCAGGATATTGGAGGGTGTTGCAGAGCATTGCAGTGTTGCACGGTATTGGCGGGTGTTGCAGAGCATTGCAGAGTGTTGCAGGGTATTGGTGGGTGTTGCAAAGCATTGCAGAGTGTTGCAGGGTATTGGCGGGTGTTGCAGAGCATTGCAGAGTGTTGCAGGGTATTGGCGGGTGTTGCAGAGCATTGCAGAGTGTTGCAGGGTATTGCAGAGCATTGCAGAGTGTTGGCAGGTGTTGCAGAGTGTTGCAGGGTAATGCAGAGCAATGCAGTGTATTGCAGAGTGTTGCAGAGTAATGGCAGGGTATTGCAGAGTAATGGCAGGGTATTGCAGAGTAATGGCAGGGAATTGAGGGGTTAATTTTCGGTGAGCAGCGATGTGGGCACTGCAGATGCAGCCCACATCGCTGCTGACACCGATCTCTTCCCCCTCCGCTGTTCCGATCGGTACAGAGAGGGGGGAGGGAGGAACCGGCGTCATAACATGACGCCGGTTTGTTTACAAGTGATCACTCCGTCATTTGACGGAGCGATCACGTGGTAAACGGCCGCTATGAGCGGCCGTTTGCCGTGATCCGTGATGCGCCGTGTCACGGATGCTCTCGAGTGCGCGCCCCAGGGGGCGCACGAGAGCGGAATTCTGGGAGGACGTCATATGACGGCCTCCCAGAGATAAGAAACCGCCCTGTAGCCGTCATTTGGCTATAGGGCGGTTGTTAAGTGGTTAAAGCAGACCTTCGGTAATTTTTTCAGCTTTCCATCTATTAAATCTTCTGCCCTTGTTGTTTTAACTTAGTATAGTAAAACATTTTTTTTCTGCTAGTAAATACCTTATACAGCCCACTTCCTGTTTCTTGTCTGGTCATTAGCCTAGGCTTATGAAATCATGTACAGCTCTCTTGCTCACTCTGGTGAGTTTGCCAGGAAGGAAGGGGGAAATGAGTCAGAAGAGGGCCAATGAGAGATGCGTCTCTGTAAATCCAGGAAGTGAAAAGTCAGCAGCTTCAGTTGTCCACAGTTAAAATGTCTGCAACCAGACATGAGGGAGATTTCTGCAGCATATTTGGCAAGTACAGAATGACAGTGTAAATAAATATATATATATATATATATATATATATTAAAATGCAAAGTGGTTGGAGGGAAGCTTCAGAATGGCAAAGACGTTTTTATTACAAAGTGAGCAGACTGCAGTTCCTCTTTAGACCCCTTTCACACTGGGGTGCTTTTCAGATATTTTAGCTCTAAAAATAGCACCTCTCAAGCCACACCAGTGTGAAAGCCGGAGTGCTTTCATACTGGGGTGGTGCGCTTGCAGGATGGGGGAAAAAAAAAAAGTCCATAGTCAAATGACGGCCACAGATGGGATCTCCCATCCTGTGTGGACGTCGTATGACAGCCTCGGTATTTCGCTGCTCCTACGGGCCCCCGGGAGCCCGCAGCGTGGTGATCGTGGATGAGCTGTGTCCCTCGGCCACAGCCCATCCCCGATCTGTGGGATTTTGCTCCCCATCGACCCCCCCCCCCCCGATACATGTGACCGGCCGTGTCCAATCACAGCCGGTCACATGCACTGTGCCGTTATAGGGCTCGTGCACGCGCCTAGGGTGCGTGCAGAGCGCCGATCAGGGATGCGGCTTGTCACCCTGACACAGCCCAACCCTGATCGCAGTAAAGAGCCAATGAAATTGGCTCTTTACTACGTGACCAGCTGTGTCCAATCACAGCCGGTCACAGAATGTAAACAAACCGCGGTAACGAGATGTTACTGGGTTCTCGTTACCGCTCAGTGTACACACCAATCACACTGATTACCCCTCCATTAAAGAGGGCCTATCACCACCCATCAAAGTACCTGTCATCACCCATCACAGCCCATCTGAGTACCCGAGTATCTGTCAGACCATCCGAGTAGCCGAGTACCTGTCCAAGCCCATCTGAGTACTTGTCCCAGCCCATCTGAGTACCTGTCCCAGCCCATCTGAGTACCTGTCCCAGCCCATCTGAGTACCTGTCCCAGCCCATCCGAGTACCCGAGTACCTGTCCCAGCCCATCCGAGTACCAGAGTACCTGTCCCAGCCCATCAGAGTACCCGTCTCAGCCCATCCGAGTACCCGTCTCAGCCCATCCGAGTACCCGTCTCAGCCCATCCGAGTACCCGTCTCAGCCCATCCGAGTACCCGTCTCAGCCCATCCGAGTACCCGTCTCAGCCCATCCGAGTACCCGTCTCAGCCCATCCGAGTACCCGTCTCAGCCCATCCGAGTACACGTCTCAGCCCATCCGAGTACCCGTCTCAGCCCATCCGAGTACCCGTCTCAGCCCATCCGAGTACCTGTCCCAGCCCATCCGAGTACCAGAGTACCTGTCCCAGCCCATCAGAGTACCTGTCCCAGCCCATCCGAGTACCCGTCTCAGCCCATCCGAGTACCCGTCTCAGCCCATCCGAGTACCCGTCTCAGCCCATCCGAGTACCCGTCTCAGCCCATCCGAGTACCCGTCTCAGCCCATCCGAGTACCCGTCTCAGCCCATCCGAGTACCCGTCTCAGCCCATCCGAGTACCCGTCTCAGCCCATCCGAGTACCCGTCTCAGCCCATCCGAGTACCCGTCTCAGCCCATCCGAGTACCCGTCTCAGCCCATCCGAGTACCCGAGTACCTGTCCCAGCCCATCTGAGTTCCCGAGTACCTGTCCCAGCCCATCTGAGTACCTTTCCTAGCCCATCTGAGTACCCGAGTACCTGTCCCAGCCCATCTGAGTACCTGTCACATCCCATCTAAGTACCTGTTCCAGCCCATCTGAGTAACTGAGTACCCGAGTACCTGTCACATCCCATCTGAGTACCCAAGTACCTGTCACAGCCCATATGAGTACCCGAGTACCTGTCACAGTTCATCTAATTACCCGAATGCCTGTCACCAGCCCGGAGTACCTGAGTAGCTGTCACCAGCCCGTTGGAGTAACAAAGTACCTGTCACCAGCCCGTTGGAGTAACAGAGCACCTGTCACCAGCCCGTCGGAGTAACAGAGCACCTGTCACCAGCCCGTCAGAGTACCAGAGTACCCATTTGCAGCCCATGCCTCATAGAATACACATTGGGGTGTTGGTTTTCCAAAATGGGGTCATTTTGTGGGTAATTTCACTGTCCTGGTGCTCCAGGACCTTCAAAAGTGTGATAGGTAGGAATGAAATGAGATGTGTCATTTATGCTCCTAGAACGCCTGAAGGTACCACTTCCATGTTGGACCTCTGTATATGGCCAGGCTGTGTAAAAGTCTCACACATGTGGTATCGCAATACTTAGGAGGAATAGCAGAATGTGTTTTGGGGTGTAATGTTTGCTATATACATGCTATGTGTTAGAAATATCTTAAAAAAATGGACAACTTTGTGTAAAGAAAAAAAATAAATAAAAAAGGATTTAAATTTTCTTTCCATGTTTTCTGAAGACTTGTGCAAAAAAAAAAAAAACTGGGCGACACAGTGGTGTAGTGATTAGCACTCTCACCTAGCAGTAAGAAGGGGCGCTGGTTCAAATCCCAACCACGACACTACCTGCCTGGAGTTTGCATGTTCTCCCTGTGCCTGCGTGGGTTTCCTCCGGGTACTTCGGTTTCCTCCCACAATCCAAAGACATGCAGATAGGTTAATTGGCTTCTGTATAAAATTGGCCCTGGTATAGGACTGGGGACCTTGGATTGTGGGCTCCTTGAGGGTAGGGATGTGTGATGTGAGTGTGCAATGTACAGGGATAGGGGCGATTGTAGACACTCAGGTTGAACTGGATGGACTGGTGTCTTTATTCAACCTTACTAACTATGAGACTATAAGACTCATAATGCTTCATAGAATATACTTTGGGGTGTTTGTTTTCCAAAATGGGGTCATTTCGTGGGTAAATCCATTGTCCTGGTGCTCCAGGACCTTCACAAATGTAATAGGTCGTTAGGAAATTAGAGGTGTCATTTATGCTCCTAGAACACCTGACGGCACTCCCTGCATGTTGGGTCTCTGTATGTGGACACGCTGTGTAAAAGTCACACACATGTGGTATCGCCATACTCAGGATGAGTAGCAGAATGTATTTTAGGGTGTATATTTTTCTATGTACATGCTTTGAGTTAGAAATATCTTATAAACGGACCAGCTTGTGTAAAAAAAAAAAAAAAAAGTATTTTCTTTCCACGTTTTCCAAAGACTTGTGGAAAAAAAAATAACTGTTCAAAAGACTCATTATGCCTCATAGAATATACGTTGGGGTGTTTGCTTTCCAAAATGGGGTCATTGTGTGGGTAATTCTACTGTCCCGGTGCTCCAGGGCCTTCACAGATGTAATAGGTCTTTAGGAAATTAGAGGCGTCATTTATGCTCCTAGATCCCGACGGTGCTCCCTGCATTTTGGACTTCTCTGTGTGGCCAGCCTGTGTAATACCACACATGTGGTATCGCCATACTCGGGAAGAGTTGCAGAATGGAGTTTGGGGTGCAATTGGAAGTATGCATATGCTGTGTATGAGAAATAACTTGTTATGACGACAATTTTGTTAAGAAAAAAAAAAAATGACAACTTCAAAAAACTCACCATGCCTCTTACTAAAGACCTTGGACTGTCTACTTTTCAAAAAGGGGTCATTTGGGGGGTATTTGTACTTTCCTGACATTTCAGAGCCTCAAGAAATGAGATAGGCTGTCAGTGCATCAGGTGTGATCAATTTTCAATGATTTGCACCATAGCTTGTAGACTAACTTTCAAAGAGACTAAATAATATCCACTAATTTGGTTTATTTTTTAACAAAGATGTAGCTCTATAAATTTTGGCCCAAATTTATGAACAAAAATGACTTTTGCAAAATTTTATCATAGAAACTTTGAAAAAAAAAAAAAACGTCTTTTCAAAATTTTCACTCTTTTTTCATTTATGCCGCAATAAAAAAAAAAAAAACAAGTGGGGATTAAATACCACCAAAAGAAAGCTCTATTTGTATGAAAAAAAAAAAAAAAGATAAAAATTGTTTGGGTACAGTGTTGCATGACTGAGTAACTGGCATCCAAAGTGTAAGAGCGCTGAAAGCTAAAAATTGGTCTGGTAAGGAAGCTGTATAAATGGCCTGTATTGAAGTGGTTAATTTGAATTATATCTGATGAATCGGAACACAATAGTCTAAGTTGGTGAAGTAAAATTAGAGAGAAAAAAAACACACACACACACACACACACACACACACCAACAACCATAAAAAAACTTTCAGAAAAAAAATATATAATTGGCATGTGCATATGTCCCCCTTTGTTATGGCCCATAAAAAGCTCTGGTGGAACCAATTACCTTCAGAAGTCACATAATTAGTGAAATGATGTCCACCTGTGTGCAATCTAAGTGTCACATGATCTGTCATTAGATATACACTCCTTTTTGAAAGGCCCCAGAGGCTGCAACACCTAAGCAAGAGGCACCACTAACCAATCAGTGCCATGAAGACCAAGGCACCCTAAACAAGTAAGGGACGCTGTTGTTGAGACGTACAAGTCAGGGTTAGGTTAAAGAAAAAAAAAAAAAAAAAGAAAAAAAAAAAAATTCAAATCTTTGATGACCCCCTAGGAGCACCATCAAATCTATCATTACCAAATGGAAAGAACATGGCACAACAACAAACCTGCCAAGAGACAGCCAAACACCAAAGATCATGGACCGGGCAAAGAGGGCATTAATCAGACGCAGCACAGAGACCTAAAAGGTAACCCTGGAAGAGCTGCATAGTTCCACAGCAGAGACTGGAGTATCTGAACATAGGAAGACAAAAAGCCGTACGATCCATAGAGTTGGGCTTTATGGCAGAGTGGCCAGAAGAAAGCCATTACTTTCAGCAAAAAAAAAAAAAAGGCATGTTCTGAGTTTGCGAAAAGGCACGAGGAAGAGACTCCCAAAACGTATGAAGGAAGGTGCTCTGGTCTGATGAGACTAAAATTTTTTGGCCAAATAAAACACTATATCTGGCGCAAATCCAACACATCACCCAAAAACCACCATCCCCACAGTGAAACATGGTGGTGGCAACATCATGCTGTAGGGATGTTTTTCAGCAATCGGGACTGGGAAACTGGTCAGAGTTGATGGAAAGATGGATGGTGCTAAATACAGGGATATTCTTCAGCAAAATCTGTACCGCTCTGTGTGATTTGAGCCTAGGACCCCAAACACACTGCTAAAGCAACACTTGAGTGGTTTAAGGTGAAAACACAAATGTGTTGGAATGGCCTAGTCAAAGCCCAGACTTCAATCCAATAAAAAAAAAAAAAAAAAATCTGTGATCAGAGCTAAAGATTGCTGTTCACAAGCTCAAACCATCCAACTTGAAGGAGCGGCTATCACAGGTCCAAGTCGCTTTGGCTGAGTCTCTACGAGCTTGCTCCTTGCAAAACTGCTCCAGCTACTTCAAGTTGGATGGTTTGAGCTTGTGAGCAGCAAGTGTTGCTTTAGCAGTGTGTTTGGGGTCATTTCTTCAGTGTTGTCACACGAAAAGATAAAATATTTACAAAAATGCGAGGGGTGTAAATCACTTCTGTGATGGTGTGTGTGTATATTTTATATATATATATATATATATATATATATATATATATATATATATATATATATATATAATACACACACACACACACACAATCACAGAAGTGATTACAACCCTCACCTTTTTGTAAATATTTAATACATTTTCATGCGACACTGAAGAAATAATACTTTGCTACAATGAAAAGTAGTGAGTGTACAGCTTGTATAACAGTGTAAATTTGCTGTCCCCTCAAAATAACTCACACAGCCATTAATGTGTAAACCGCTGGCAACAAAAGTGAGTACACCCCCAAGTGAAAATGTCCAAATTGGGCCCAAAGTGTCAATATATTGTGTGGCCACCATTATTTTCCAGGTCATCCTCAAATGGAAGGTATTTTCCAGCACTGCCTTAACCCTCTTGGGCATGGAGTTGACCAGAGCTTCACAGGTTGCCACTGGAGTCCTCTTCCACTCCTTCATGACGACATCACGAAGCTGGTGGATGTTGGAGTCCTCCATGACGACCTCCGTGATGTCATCATGGAGGAGTGGAAGAGGAGTCCAGTGGCAACATGTGAAGCTCTGGTCAACTCCATGCCCAAGAGGGTTAAGGCAGTTCTGGAAAAATACCTTCCATTTGAGGATGACCCATAGATGCTCAATAGGGTTTAGGTCTGGAGACATGCTTGGCCAGTCCATCACCTTTACCCTCAGCTTCTTTAGCAAAGCAGTGGTCACCTTGGAGGTATGTTTGGGGTAGTTATGTTGCAATACTGCACTGCAGCCAAGTCTCCGAAGGGAGGGATCGTGCTTTGCTTCAGTATGTCACAGTACATGTTGGCATTCATGGTTCCCTCAATGAACTGTAGCTCCCCAGTGCCGGCAGCACTCATGCAGCCCCAGACCATGACACTTCCACCGCCATGCTTGACTGTAGGCAAGACACACTTGTCTTTGTACTGCTCACCTAGTTGCCACCACATACACTCGATGCGATCACTTCACAGAGGCAGAATGGGGATCTCCCTATGTAAAAAAGGCAGATCCCCATTCTGACAGGGGAGAACATGGAGAGCATCTTCCTAGTATACACCAATTGGATTAGACATACTACACTATACCCATTTACTTTTCTCAAGATCTTTCTCAACTTTTTGAGTGAAGCACTACAAGGGAGCCACAACCAGAGAGGACGTTATTGAAACAGTTTTGTCTATTAAACTTGGAAAAGAATTAGTAACTTTTTGAAGAACACTTTATAAGTTGGGACTTTAAAAACTTTTAAGATTTCCAATAGTGGGACTTTGTGTTTAGGATTGCTGAAAGTGAGCGCTGACTTTATTTGCATGCAGAATATAGAAAGAATGACCTGTTCTTGAACCTCTGTCGATCGTAAAATCAGCTGTTGTGCTGTTCCATACGGCACATGCGCTGGTCGTCCCAGGCACTTAGATAGTGGGCACCTCGACAGAACAGAAGACCATGATCCCTGGTGAAAGAATCATTGGCTCCTGTGCTATGGTTTCATTTTTGGATATTTCCCTTTTTAGATTTGTACCAGTGTTTGTACAAGGTTTGTCTATTCCAGAAAATACAATTTTACCTTGATCCCAATCATGAAAGCCCTTAAAATGTTTTGATACATTATGGTTTTTATATGATCTTTACAATGTTAACATGTTCTGCTGTCCACATGGACTTTAAAATACATATCTGCAGAGGCCCAGCACTTTTATATTCGAGGATTATTAGAAAGGCCATAAACTATAAAACTGCCATCATGCAGGGTGTTATCCTTAGGGCTGTTTCACACCAGCCACTGCTGGCAGAGAATTTCAGAAAATATGAATGATAACGCAAAGACATCTTTCACTCATAGTTACCGTTTGGCTGAAGCCATTTATTATCAATCAACTGTGTTTACTCTTTAAATCATAATCACAACAGAAACTACCCAAATGAGCCTGAACAAAAGTTTACATACCCTGGTGATTTTGGCCTGATAACATGCACACAAGTGAACACAAAGAGGTTTGAATGGCTATTAAAAAGGTAACCACCCTCACCTGATTGTGTGTATATATAAAATGTCAATGGGGTAGTTTCTGTTGTCATTAAGATTTAAAAGTAGTAAACACAGTTGACTGATAATAAATGGCTTCAGCCCAACACTAATCATGAGTGAAATTCTCTGCCAGGGTATGTAAACTTATGAACACAACTGTGTGTAAAAATACACATCCAATAAAAAAAAAAAAAAAAAAAAAACCCACACATTTATGCATAAATTTAGGCCATGTACCCGGCTACATTTTTGGTTTAAAAAAAATAAAAAATCCAATAAGTGTATATTGATTGGCACAGAAGTTATAGCCTCTACAAACTATGGGATATATACTGGAATTTTTTTATTTTATTTATTGCTATATACTAGTAATGGTGGCGATCAGTGACTTAAAGCATGACTGTGATATTTCCAGACAATCTGACACTTTCTGGAAACCAGTGACACCAATAGTGATCTGCTTTGCTCCCCGCTGACAGGATGGGGACATAGCCTCTCCTCGACAATCAGCGGGTGCCAGCGGACATCCGTTGGCTGGCACAGAACGGCCACCCTGTAGCAGTAAATCTGCTATAGGGCGGTCGGCAAGTGGTTAAATAGTTTGCACCATATTTTGTTTTCATAAGCTTCCATTTACAAAGAAAAAGTAAAATGAAAAAACACATTAGACAACTTGTAGAATGTGTAAAATATTTATTGAACACGTTTCATGAGATCAAGGAATTTCCTAGCACTTATTGATTTACACTTCGATCACCTCTGTCTCGACACCTCCTTTAGGTCACTGCGTCTCACAGAAGCAGTAAACAAACTGAGTTAAAAATAAGTTACAATTGACAAGCACTTGCTGTTCTGACCCATGTAAGTACTATTCTATCATAAGTGGGAAGAAAGGGAGTTTAGGCACAACATTCCCACTTTCAGAAGTACAAGGGAGAAAAGTATTTTAACCTCACTGGGCAAAGTCTCTGTAGAAAATGCAGCCAGACAGGACTAGACAACATGAAATTTGGTGATGTTTTACATACATGTATGCATCACTCCCTTGATCTTTTTATTTTTTAAGCAGCAACACAAAATTTTCAAGTTCATGAGGTTCTTAAACAGTGATAGCATATTGCAACTCTCTTGCTTGCACATAATACGCAATCCCAAAATTCAGGACTGTGTAATTTATTGGATTATGTGGATGAAGCACAATTGAATTGCGCATTGTTGAGTGTACGTGAAACTGCCCTGATTAATGCAGGTTGGGATTATGTAAGAGGAATTGCTTTGAAATACAATACATCTCTTCACAGCAGCTTGCCCTAACAATGCATAATAGATTTTCAATAAAGCAAATTAACTCGTACACGTTTCCTTCTCTGCAATTTAATTATGACTCATTAGCTTGGATTCAGATTGGCAACTTCTGCTGCCCAACGGCAAGCAATACACCTTGCAAGCCAGGTTACAGAGAGTACACTTTCTACACTTACTATAGTTCAGCCGGGAGAATCAATGGAGATGGGAGGAAAGGGATAACAAAAAAAACAAAAAAATTGCACGTAACAGAAAAAGCCCAATGAAAGCAGCACCGATTGCTGCCGGAATAAAAGCAGCAGTCTAACAGATGCAGTGCAAAATACGGCTGCAGGATTCTAAATCACAGACACATCTATGTTTTGGCATCAGCCTTGTATTTTATGGCATTTATACCAGAAAGTATCGTTTTGGAAGGAACAGGGGAGATTAGAAGATTTCATTTTGTTTTAAGTGATTTTTGGATGGTTAGCTGCCACAAAAACCACAAAGAGGGATTTTGGCTTAAGGCTAAGAGGCAGTGTTCAAACAAAGTGTCATTACAACTAGCTATGGCAGCAAAGAGATGTGATAAGCCCTGAGCAGTACAGATGTTCAGTCACACAACCTGTCCTGCAGACCTCACTTTAGATCGTTTACCAGCGAGAAAAAGTATAGTTACTTTGGAGCCTGCATGAAATTTTCTTTAATTTGGGGGGGGGGGGGGGGTCCTCTACATTTATTATCATCCTCCTGCCCCTGAGCTGCAGGAATTTAAAAAACACTATTATTGTCAACTTCACATTCATTTGGTCCAATCAACTGCACCAGTATCCTTTTACTGCACTTCAATATAGGGATTTGTGTACATGATTTCAATGCCATATCTTCACAGATGCTCTCTGCTGTCCCGTGTAATATTCAATACTTGAGCAGAGATACTTTTTATATACTCGAGCATTTTTCTCCCCTGCACGCTGATGTCAACGTTAGTTACATATATGAATGTAGCAATTCTATAATCCGTCCATTTACCAAATGAAGTAGGAGGAAAACAAAACTTGAAGTTGCTTTTTTTTTTTTTCTTTTTTTTTGGTGAACGTGGCACCTACTGCAGTTGCTTTTGAAAGGACGGAGGTGAGAGACCAGTCTTCCGTTTTAGGATCATACAACTCATCTTGATCCATTGCCCATGGTCACAAAGGCCTGGTTTAAACCACTGTGTTCAAATCCATGTTATTGCATACAGCAGTGTCCGTTGGTTTCCTTGAATCGCAGACGCATCTTGGGCTTGTACTTCTCCAGGTACATCAATTGTTTGGCGTTAAATGCTCCTCTCCGCTTTCTAAAATAAAAATGTTTTCCATACTTAAACCCCTTACAGCAATCTCATTAAAAGTTAAAGCATTTTTTTTTACATTTTAAACAGTTTTGTTTTCATCATTTATATAAAAAAAAAAAAAAAAAATAAACAAACACTTTATTTTACAAGCACACATTACATGGCATTTCCATGGCCAGCATTACTCGCTCACCTATGGGCTGCTTCTAACCATTCCAATCCCCATTAGGTACTGGGGAGATGGGCATGTTGATTCCAAATATAACTCCATTCTACATGTGCAATTTGATCTCCTGCTGTCCAGGCCTATTCACAATAGATAAGAATAACCTACTCAAGTTATTCAAAGCCTAGCAGTAATTCAGCTCAGTAAAGAGCTGCAAAAACTTCAACTGTATATATACAGCGAGTAAAATAATTTAACACGTCACCAATTTTCTGGGTAAATTTCTCAAGGTACTATTGACATGACAATTTTCACCACGTGTCGGTAACAACCCATGCAATCCATACAACAAAGACATTAAAGTGGAAGTAAACTCCCCCATCGTTTTCAGCCAAGGAAGCTGCCATCTTTTTCCTCTGTTTAATCCTCAACTGCTATGGTGCTGCACATGTGATTCGTTATGACACCAGCCATTGGATGGTTTGATAGTTTGGCTGAGAGCACAGCCAATGTGCAGTTAGCATTCCCGGCATGCCTTTTTTTTTTTTTAACTGTTTAAATCGATGGGTTTACTTCCACTTTAAAACAAAGTTCAGAACTTAAGTTATGCGTAATAAAATGGAATGACACAAGGGGAAAAAAAAAAAAAAAAAAAGTATTGAACACCCGAAGAAAAGGGAGGTGCAAAAAAGGCATGGTAAGCCAAGACACCAGCTGAAATCTATCAGAAATTAGAAAGCAATCCTGCCCCTTGTCAGTGCAAATTAATATCAGCTGGTTCAGTCTGAACTGATGGCCTATAAAAAGGTGTCATTACCAAGGTGTCACAAAAATCATCTCATAAGTAAAAGCAAAGAGCTCTCTCAAGACCTTCACAACCTTATTGTCGCAAAATATACTGATGGCATTGGTCACAGAAGAATTTCTAAACTTCTGAATGATCCAGTGAGCACTGTTGGGGCCATAATCCAGAAGAGGAAAGAACATCGTTTCATCATAAACCAACCACGACCAGGTGCTCCCTTGGTAAGATTTGACAGGGGAGTGAAAAGAATCAGAAGAGTTGCTCAAGAGCCAAGGACCACTTGTGGAGAGCTTCAAAAAAGACATGGAATTAGCAGGTACAACTGTTTCAAAGAAAACAATAAGTAATGGACTCAACCGTCATGGTCTGTATGTATGCTCACCACGCAAGACTTAATTGCTGAAGAAAAGGCATGTTGAAGCTCATTTAAAGTTTGCTGCGCAACATTTAGACAAGCCTGCAAAATACTAGAATATAGTCTGGTCACTTGAGACCAAAATTGAACTCTTTGGATTCCATAATACACACCATGTTTTTAGGTCAAATGGCACTGCACATCACCCCACAAACATCCATACCAACAGTGAAGTTTGGAGGTAGGAACATCATGGCGTGGGGCTGTTTATCAGCATACGGTACTGGCAAACTTCATGTGGTTGAAGGAAGAATGAATGGAAAACTGTACCAAGACATTCTTGATAAAAAACGTCTGCTGCCATCTACCAGGACAAAAATCATCTCATGAAATGAAGGTGGACATTTCAGCAAAACAATGATGCCAAACACAAAGCCAAGGAAACTCAATTGGTATCAATTAAAGAAAATAAAGCTGCTAGAATGGCCTAGCTAATCGCCTGACTTGAATCAACCAGAAAATCTATGGGAAAAAACTAAAAGGAAGATCAGAGGTCCTGTGTGTCTTTTGATCAGTTTCCCCAAATTCAGCCAAAAATTCAGGCTAAAAAAAAGCAGACCTGAAATGGTGAATAGAGCCATACTGGACCCCTGCTGTGAGCCGCATGCAGCAATAGTGTGAACCCAGTCTTAAGATATTCTGTTTGTGTGGAAGAATGGGCCAAAATCACACCTGAGCAATGCATGCGACTCATTTCTCCATATAGGAGGCATCTTGAATCTGGGATCACCAACAAAAGATTTTGTACAAAGTATTAAATACATTTCAGTTAGCGTGCTCAATACTTTTCCCCACTTTTTCCCCTGCGTCATTCCATTTTATTACACATAACTTAATTGTTTTGGTTTCTTTGAATGTATGGCTTGCATATTTAATGTCAATGACACCTTTAGAACTAGATTTACTTAGAAAAATGGCGATATCTTCCATACTTATATTATCAGCTGCAAAAATATACATTCCCTTTAACTAGTAAAAAAAATAATTTAGAATTTGTAGTAAATGCTTTCGGGCTGCATCAACTCTTTTTCATTTCTCTTAGGCGGATGACACATGGGCAACTTTGCCGCTAGGAATCCTAATACTGACAATTTATCAAAATCAACAGCGGCAGGGTCACCAAGAGGAGACCTGTTTTGTACCCAAGGAATCGCTCCCTCGGTAGCTGAGGATTTGAGACAATTTGTTGCTGGTGACAGAATTGCTGTGTGTCATCAAGGAAGTGGATGTAGGTTTTTGACTAAATGTGTTATTTTACATTTTTAGGAACCAAATAGTACCGCCCCCAGGAAAGATACACTGTCCCGCTGATATGCAGGATTAGGGGTGTCGGCAAGGGATATCACTCATCCAATAATGTAAATTATTAAAGCAGGAAAACCACTCGCCTGACCCGATCCTAGTTGATGCACGTATGTGACAGCCTCAGCCAGCGCTGCTCTGTGGAGTAGTGCTGGTTGAGGCTGCCACATATACATGCACAACCACTTCCATACCGCGTGAGCTCCACCACTCCTCTCCTACATGTAAAAAAATCTTTTTTTTTTAGCAAAAAATTAACTCAGAACCCCCAAACATTTTTCTGTTAATCAGAGACCCTAGGGAAAAAAAGTTGGTCATTGAAACTTTAAGTCACATATTATCGAACATAATTTTTTTTTATGGGGGGGGGGGGGGGGGGGGGAACAAACAAACAAAAAAAAAAAAACGCTTTGAAAAAGAAAACCAGTAAAGTTAACCCATTTTTCTATAATGTGAGATGTTAAGCCAAGTAAATAGATACCCTCACGCTTTAAAATTTCGCACACTCGTAGAATGGCGCCAAACTTTAGTACTTAATCTCCATAGGCAATGCTTCAAAATTGTTTACAGGTTATTTGTTTAGAATTACAGAGGAGGTCTTGGGCTAGAATTGCTCTCGCTCCAATGTTCATGGTGATGGCTCACTTGTGGTTTAATTGTCGTTTACATACACGGATGCAACCTAGGTATGCGTTTGCATGAAACTCTTCTTGGCGCTTTATTTTTAAACTTTCCCTTTAAAAAAAAAATAAAAAAAATTGTTCACTTTTATTCCTATTACAAAAGGAATATAAACATACTTTGTAATAGGAATAGTGCATGACAGGTCCTCTTTATGGAGAGATGTGGGGTCAATAAGACCCCACATGTCTCCACCAGTCCCCTCCCGCTGGCTGTAAGAATGATCAAGCGGCTGAGCAGCCGCTATGATTGTTCTTACGGTGCAGGGAATCGCCGGCTGAAAAAAATAACTGAATGATACCTGCAGCTGCAGGAATCATTCAGGTATCCCCACTGAAAGCCCAGGACATCATGTGACTTTTGCAGTATTGAAGTGGTTAAACTAGGACAGGGTCGGGCAAGCGGCAGTTTTCCTGCTATAATCATTTCACGTTATTAAGGTTACTGATCTTTCATAACATTTTTTCATAACTTGCATGAAATCAAGCTCACAAATGAATATTTAATACAGGGTGCTCCCATTACATTTCACAAAGCACACTGGCCTTTTTATTATAAATTAACATAGTCCAACAGTGCCTGCTCACTGTTGGCTGTCTTTCTTTAACTGAAAGAAAAACTAACGCGGGACATTACAAGCGGAAGGGGTATCCCGCCTGATAAAATGGTCATCCATGAGTCATGACCAGCACCTTTTTATTAAAAGGAGGGAAAAAAGAATATTCATCGACTAGAATATTAAATGAGATGTCTATGTGGAGGCTGGTCAATGTTCCATATTTAATGCACATTAAAATGTTCGCTTTCATTGGGCTGACAGCTGTTGACATCAATGCGTATAAGACAGTGCAAGTGTGATGAAATTTTAATATACAATGAAAGAAATCTTGCATCTTCAGCATTAATATTTGTTATAACACATAAATCCACTAAACAGCAATACTTTGAATTTCAGAAAACATTAATGAAGGTTATCACTATCTCTTAGCTTGATTGCCTGCTAAAATTAGTGGAGAAAATAAAAAACAAAATGTTCAGCCTAAAGCAAAGTGCACAGCTGGAATGTATACATTTTTGAACAGCTTACCTGCAAAGGGCAAGCCCCCTCCCTTTGTGATACACACACACAGTCACACTGGCCAGGAATATGAAGCCATTCACTCCTAGTTTTTAGCTTTTGCAGACTACTGTGTCACCAGCCTGCACAGCGGACAGTATCAGTAGTACCTGGCATTCTTGTTTTCCTTTCAGATGTAATTTATGACGAAACGCACATAGGGTGGGGCATACGATCTAACCTCCCTACGCATGCGCATTGTACGGTGGACTATGATAAGCTTTATGTCTTCTTCTTTGCAAGTACATTATGTTTATAATAAATTAGGATTCATTTTATGACCTTACACTATGTATGGTCTTTTTCTTTAATGAGATACATATAATCTGAGCAGTTCTGGGCGTGAATGGTGATAACGTGGGGCTAATTCCCTTACTGGCTACCATCTGTTTAATATTATGAAGATTACAAGCTCTTTCATAATAAGGGTTCTCTGGATTGGATAAGAAGTGTATTTTTAGTGGTGGCAGTGAAGAAGTGCCCCTGATGGCAATTCACTGGGTGGTGGAGAATTTAAGTTGTTATTACACAGTATATAATTTTATTGGAATTTTGCATAATATTTCACGATCAGTGTAGTGGACTTAAGCTGGCCATACATGGATCGAAATTCAGCCGGCTCAACAGGGACAGGCCAAATATTGATTCGTGTATGGGCAGTATAATTGTACCCAAAAATCAATTAACTTTGGATACAACCAGCCTGTTTGATTTTTTTTTTTTTACAAGCGATTACTGCTGCTGACTATAGCCGGCAGCAGTAACCCTCCTGTCTTGCTGCCAGGGAAGGCAGGATACTCCCTCACCGACGGAATACAATAGCGCTATGGGAGGCTTCCCTCATCAACACTGACTAACGCTGGAAATCTTGCAATTTTCTTTCCTTCCAGAAAATCAAATCACCTATTTACTGCCTTAAACTTGTACTGAGATTGTCACCAGACAAACCAAAAAAATCCAGCACTAAATCGCAGGACTTCCTCAAACAGGACTAAGACAGGCAATGGTTTCAGCGATGCAGCCCTCCTCGGATTGGGAAGTCCTTCCAAGCACTGACAAAAATATACACAAGAGGGCACAAACGCCTAGTGCATTACCACAAAAAAAAAAAAAACACATTTATTGAAAAACACACAATACAGTGTTATACTCACAAAGTGGGAATAAAATCAAGCATGCCATATACAACACTCCAACTGGTGACTATGGACATACAATGGAAAATAAAGCGTTTTGGGGGACAGACCCCCCTGCCTCCTTATACTGAGATGCCGTTTAGATTTTGCACCTATTTTTTTGCAGTCCATTCACGGTTTGTGTATTATATTCACTATTCTTAGAGAGTGCAATCTTTGTGGGTACTAGTGGAAGCAGCCATCTTGACAGAAATTATTGATTTCTGTTTTATATCTCATTTGATGTTTTGTTGATGATATTAGCACAGAGTTCACTAAGGTTTAATAATGTCATGACTACTTGTCTAATAAGTGGCCTGGAGGCAGTGATGTGACACAGGAAGCTGCAAACTAAACCAGTATATTGGGGTATCACCTATGCAGTGTGGCAAGGGCACACAACTCACAAAGCTGGATTACCAGAATTATAAATGGTGTGACAGGTAAAGCTAGTACTTGCTGGCTTATGGAGAACAAAACTCTAAATTAAAGTAATTTAGCAGTTTTTCAGCAAACAAAGTTTTAATATATTTGCTGTGCCATACGTGACACAGGTACACTTCTTCCTGAGAGCAGTTTATTTCTTGATTCTGCAAGGTGTTAAGAAAAACGGTTTACCAATCCGTTTGAGCAGCCTTGTTTACCAGGCATGGAGGTCTCATGAGGTAAAGGCAGAGAGAGCGCGCGCAAGAGACAAGGAGGGAGGGGGGGAGAAGAGATGTAGGTAATTAGCTCACTTACTCCCTGATAAACTGCACGGCGTCCTCGTACTTCATCCCACATTCAATCAGCGCTAGAGCAACCAGCACAGGGGCCCTGGAAGAAAAAGACAGCACAGAGATTAGTAGAGTATGCATTTCTCAGACTCGATCCTTGGGGCTCCCTGGAAGCACAGACACCAGGAAAAGATTATTAATTGGATTAGAACACAGTTAGCTTTACATCTTCGCACATCTATTGCAAAAGCTGCCTGCGATGCAACGTTGAATAACGAAGCTTCTTAAAAACAAGATCTGGTGTCAAATACTTCAACAACCTTCAGGCATTAGTGCAGTAAAAGGTTACATTTACTTACATTCATCATCTCAGCTCACAGTCAATGTTTTACTAAAAATTTACACATGCTGCAGTAAAGGCTAGCATCCAAATCAGTACACCCTGGGCTCAGGGCACATTATCCAAAGTTTTCTTCTATCCCACTGCTCGATATTTTCTCATCTGTATCTTGCCACGCTGCCAGATTGAACTCTGCAACGTTCCCTCCTATAAACACTCACAGCCCCTTGTGCCCACAGGCAGCGCCCGCCAGCTCCAGTATAATAAGTGTTGTATGCTAATTAAACAGATCCATGGCACACCAATTATCCATCACAAATACACCAGATGCTGCTTCATTTCTGTTACTGATATTATCTTGCAACCCATCCAAAAAGCACCTTGCATGAAACTATACATACAGATTAAGCAGTTTCCTTTTCCTCTACTCTGGTCAGATAACCCCTTAAAACCTAAAATTTGCAGAAATGCACAAGGGCCACTGGAGTAAACATGTATACTCTGCTGCATTAGGCCACATGGGTGAGTAAATCCCTGTAGTTTCAGGTACCCGAGAGGTACAGGTGCAGTGTTCAGCCAGTAGGGAGTAGGAGGTTGTTCCAAGCAGTACTCACATTAAGGGGGCCCTATGCGTTCAGGGTATACACACACAGTTCTAAATGGGAGTACCACTTGAAAGAGCATATTTATGCTACGTTTTCCAGCCTGTCATATTTTAACAGGTTGCTGGCACCCGACTATGCGGACACCTTTGCCTCCTGAGGCTGTGCAGTTTTGACCAAAATGTAATAATGCCCTTGCTATAGGTGTAAGCCATTTACATATCTCATGAAGCATGACTGGAATACTCCCAGGACATTGTTAACGTGGTAGTAAAACCACATTTTCATCTTTTATCTACAGGCAAGTCTGTAATAAGGCTTACCTGTAGGTACTGTGAATATCTCCTAAAAAGTACACAGTTTAGGAGATCGCATGCAGCTAATGACGTGACCGGCACATGCACTCTAAAAGGTGTGGCATATCATAGCGCAATTGGTGACTTACACACGCATGTGTGGGAGTGACATCATCATACCCCTGGCCACTCATGTAGTCAGAGGCCATGAACCCGAAAGGTGGACTGGGTGACGATAGAAGCCCTGAGCGGTGATGGTGCGACATTGGAGGGCTTCATTTTAAGGCAATTCTCTCATAATGTGCTAGAATACAATGCACATTATGACATTGCCTTGCAGAGGATTTTTTTTTTCTCTTTATACTGCTGTTTACTACTACTTTAAGAGAGTCCTAGCTTTTATGGTTTACGTTCACAAGAGAGCCCTTTCACATATGCGCTCTCTCTCCCCTGATGCAGTGGCTCCAAGTTCAGAGTTTGAGTGTTCAATCCAGTGACACTGAAAAATGTCCAGTAATAGCTTTGCCTCCCCTAGCAATATCCTGGAAGTTTTCAGGTCAGGCTTCATGAGCAATGTAAATGGTCTACACCTATAGCAAAGGCATTAGTCAACGTTAAAAAGCTTGTTATCTACAGACAACCCTTATCTGCATAGGCCGTTTTTATGGTAAAGTTGAACTAACCATTCAAGAGTATATTTATACTTCACATTTTAGTCTGCATTTCTTTCATTGTCTCATGTCAAATACCTGTTTGATCCTGCCAGTCTCATATTTCATTGATGAGAGTGGACTATAGCAAGCATGGGAACAGATTTGGACTTCCATGGTCAATTTGTGTCCATAGGCTTGCTGTATACAAGATACCATGGAAATGCATAGCATGCCTGCCTGCTCCAGCTCTGCCCTAACTAGATCTGTTTTATGCCAACGTGAACACTAGGAAAACAGCATGTGCATCTCTACCGTTTCTCTAGTGCGCACAGCAGTAGAAATGGATTGGATTTATGGTGGGCAGAATATTGGGTTGATTTACTAAAACTGGAGATTACACAATCTGGTGCAGCTCTGCAAAGAAACCAAACCGTTTTTTTTGTGTCAAAGCTTGATTTAAGGAGCTGAAGTTAGAAGCCGATTGGCTACCATGCACAGCTGCACCAGATTTTGCACTCTTCAGTTTTAGGAAATCAACCCCATTGTTTCAATAGTGCCTCACACAGTACACATACTTAGGCAAAGTGCATCAAGACTGAATTTAGCCTCCAGTTGGTTGCATCCCTGGCAAAGGGTTAACCTACCTGCCCAATCCTGCCACACAGTGGACAGCAATACAGGAACGTGGTTCTTCTCGAAATTTGTTTTTTAATAGATTCAGCCAATCTTCAACTATCTGTGTAGGGGGTGGAGCTCCATCATCAAATGGCCAGTCCTTAATGAAAGAAAAAAAAAAAAAATAAATAGAAGAAATATTAAGAAAAAAGGCATTTTAGATATTTTTCTGTAATCTAAAACATTGACAAAGTGTTTAGAGATGGTATAAATTGATATTAAAGAAGCGCATTTTCATAGGTTTACATCCCTTCGTGTCAAGTGCATCAGCAATAAACAAGCTGACAAGTAAATCTGCATTTTTAAGCCAGCTTTCAGAAGGAATTTCTAAAAGTAGGAAGGAAGACAACCACATTTAAGACACAAAGAGGCACAGAATTCTAGGTTTCTAGATTTAACCTCTTCCATACTGGGACAATTCTGGCACTCTTCTCCTACATGTAAAAATCATAATTTTTTTGCTAGCAAATTAGTCAGAACCCTAAAAAACATTATATATTTTAGCAGAAACCCTAGGTAATAAAACAGCGGTCGTTGTAACCTTTTATATCACGCGTTATTTACGCAGCAATTTTTCAAACTAGTTTCTCTTGGGATAATAATAATAATAATAATAATAATAATAATAATGTAAAATAGAAACCCAACATGTCACGCTTTAAAATTGCGCACACTGGTGGAATGGCGCCAAACTTCGTTACTTAAAAACTCTCCATAGGCAACGCTTTAAAAATGATTACAGGTTACCCAATTAGAGTTGCAGAGAAGGTCTTGGGATCGAATTGTTGCTCCTCTAACGTTCGCGGCGATACCTCACATGGTTTGAGCGCCGTTTACATATATGGGCGCGAAGTATGTATGCGTTTGCTTCTGCATGAAAGCAAGCAGGGACAGGGTCAGGTTACTTTATTTTCATCCCTTGTAATTAGGAATAGGGCATGACAGGTCATTTTTATAGAGAGGTGTGGTGTCTTTAAGATCCCACATCTTTCTCTAGACTGAAAAGACTGATTAAAAAAAAATAAAAAAAAATAAAAATAAAATAAATAGATCTCACCCTTTGCCGCCAAATACATGGAACTATTTACAACGGCTGGACATGAACAAAAGACGTCACACCAGGCCTCCGAAGATCATAAAGACTATTGGGGGCCATCTGGTCTGCTGTATTCTCTATGGTGAGTGTCGCCTCCCACCGCCTGTAAAAACAAATCAAGCGGCTGAACAGCCGGCTATGCTTGTTCTTATGGTGCAGGGAATCGGCAGTAGAGAAAATAAATTGATTTCTGAATGATAACTGCAGCTGCACGCATCATTCAGATATACCCACTCAAAACCCAGCACATCCTACGATATAATGCAGTGGGCAGCGTTTATACAATCAGGTTTTAGTCCAATGCATTAAAGTGGTTGCATAGACCCGTTTATTTTTTTTATTTTTATTTTTTAACCTACAGGTAAGCCTATAATGAGGCTTACATGTAGGTAAAAAGGAAGATCTCCTAAACCTGTACGGTTAAGGAGATATTCACTTTGCATGCAGCTGCTGACATCAGCGGTGCATATGCTGTGAAGGCCTGGCTGAAGGTCCGGCAGATGCTGCCAGACCTTGCCGGGAAGAAAACTTCTGCATACATGTGCGGGAGTGACATAATTGCGGCTCCGGCTGCACTTAGCACCAGAGCCGCGAACCCGGAAGAAAACTCTGAGAGAACATGTCATCTCCCTCAGCATGGACCGGTATCAGATGCCAAGGCCTCATTCTAAGGTGAGCATTTCATAATTAGCTAGTATGCCTTTGCCTTAAAAAGGTACATTTGTTACATGCTAGAGGAGCCTACAAAGTATTGCACCCCCAGTCATTCTACTTATCCTTCATATTGCTAGAGGCAACAATCATCGTGTTGTCCCGGCAGGGGACAGCTTCCTTCACTACTAGCAGAACACAATGGCTCGGTGGGAAGGATTCCCCTGCCAACACTGATTGTGGTTGCAGAAAATAAATTTTCTCCATCAATGGCTAACCTTAGTAAACTAAGGCCTCTTACACTGTACGAAAATTAGATGGGAAAAGTCTGAATACTAGCGGTCCGCGGATTTTCAGATCGTTAGTACGGTGCACTCGACAGACGATTTGACTTCTACATTGGACAAAAGCTGGATGTGCAGGCTGTAAAATTGTCTGATGTGAACTCAACTTCTGGATGGTCAGTACAGAAATCCATCACAAAAGTCGAAAGTACAAACACGGTCAGAAGCAACGAACAACTGGGAAGAGTTCGCCTTGTAAATTACTGTTCATAATCTAGAATTAACATTCGTGACACAGCAATTGATGATGAAATTTAAAAAAAATTCTCATCTATATTGGGATAATAATGAAGCTGCTTTGCATTCATGCCAAACGTATTTTAAAAGGCATTGTTTTGTACGACCTGAAAATCGTGACTGAACGCTCAAACATCTACGAACATGAAATTAGCAAAAGAGGCCCAAAGGGTGGTGCTTGAGAAATGAACTTCCTCTTTATACTCCTAGTAAATCACTGCGTTCATGTTTGTCAAACAAAAATTTACAGATAGTATGCTAGACAAAATCATGCACGTGCCCTTTTGACAAATCAGACCCACTTTTGTTGCTTACTGGTCGCAAGTAGAAATTCAATAGGTTACTAAAGTCACAAAAATTCTCGTAAGACAGGAAAATAAAATTGGAAGTGATGTTGTAGTGTATTTGTATTGTATTCTGACTAAACGGAAATTGTACGAACTGGTATCGTACGAGGAAAATTCACGCGCTTGTCCGAACAAATAATAAAATGGTATGAACTGTCGTGATCGGCTCTCGAAAGCTCTGAAGTATCCAATTAGCGATTGCGTCAAAATCTGTATTTTTCATTGGATTTTTGGATCATGTGTATGGGCCATTAGTTTCAATAAATCAAGGCAGCTGCTGGAACCAAGACGACATCACATTTATACCCCGAGAGGCAAGAAGTTAATTCATTATGTTCCGTTTACGCTATAATACTTTGGAGGACAAAAAAAAAAAAACCCAACTGTAGGCTTGGTTTAGATTTTCTGATAAACTAACTTCTAAAGCAGTGGTGTCCAAAACTTCTCAAAAGGCAAAAAATGGCGATCTGAATACTTTGAAGTGTAAAGGATGGGTCGGGGGTCTTTTAGACCCCCGATCCCTCCATAAAGAGTACCTGTCACCAACTATTACAGTCACAAGGGATGTTTACATTCCTTGTGATAGCAATAAAAGTGACCAAAAAAAAAAAAAGTTTACAGCGCCCCCCCCCCCCGCGCAAGCTCACGCAGCAAAGAAAACGCATACGGAAGTCGTGCCCGCATATGTAAACGGTATTCAAATCACACATGTGAGGTATCGCCGCGATCGTCAGAGAGAGAGCAATAATTCTAGCACTAGACCTCCTCTAACTCTAACCTGGTAACTGGGGAAAAAATTTAAAGCGTCGCCTATTGAGATTTTTAGGTACACTAGTTTGTCGTCATTCCACGAGTGTGTGCAGTTATAAAGTGTGAATTGTTTGGTATCTATTTACTCGGCATAACATTATCTTTCACATTATGCAAAAAAATTGGGCTAATTTTACGGTTTAGTTTTTTAACTTCATGAAAGTGTCCCTTTTCCCAAAAAGTTGTGTTTAAAACACCGCTGCACAAATAACGTGTGACATAAAATATTGCAACAATCAGTTTTATTCTCTAGTCTCTGCTAAAAAAAAAAAATATATATATATGTTTGGGGGGTTCCAAGTAATTTTCTAGCAAAATATAAGGATTTTAACTTGTAAACACCAAAATGTCAAAAATAGGCTTAGGATGGAGAGATGTGGAGAGATGTGGAGAGATGTGGAGAGATGTGGAGAGATGTGGAGAGATGTGGAGAGATGTGGAGAGATGTGGAGAGATGTGGAGAGATGTGGAGAGATGTGGAGAGATACACACACACACACACCTTTTGTGGCCCTAATGAATCCCCCGAGCACCGCTCAGGACCAAGGATAAGCTTGGGCCTGTTATTTGGATATACCATATAACACACCTTCACTTTAATCACTTCAATACCATGTACTTTCCCCCCTTCCTGCCCAGGACAATTTTCAGCTTTCAGCGTTGGTCACACTTTGAATGACACTGTACCCAAATAAAATTTTTATTACTTTCTTCCCACAAATAGAGTTTTCCTTTGGTGTTATTTGATCACCACTGGGGTTTTTATTTTTTGCTAAACAAAAAAAAAAAAAAACTGATGGGCAGCATTGGATAGGCAACACTGATGAGGCGCTACTGACTGGTACATTTATGGGCACTGACAGGCACTCTTTATGGGGCACAGGCTGGCAGCCGATGGGCAGTGATTGGCAGCTGATGGGGGCTGCACTAATAAACTAATGTGCCGATTATCAATGCAGTCCCCATCCCCCCCCCCCCCCCCAAGACAGGGAGAGCCACCCATCGGCTCTCCCTGTCAGCACGAACCGAGAAAAGACATTTACCGCACTTCCTGGTTCATGCAATGATCAGCTGTGATTGAAAAAAAAAAAAAAAAACTTTTAAAGAACTGAAGCAAAATAATTGTCCATTTGCAGCCTCACCACTGCCATGAGTGCAGCCTAATCAATGCCCACCTGCAGCCTGCATGGGACAGGGAGGAGTGCCAACAGATTACATACAGAAGAATCTAATGTTTACACGGCGGCCTCTTTAATACAAACTCCTGCCTCTTATGATAGGGAGAACAGTGGTCCAATGGCAGCCCAGAGGACGGGACTTCTATTACAGACGCCGCCAAGTAAACAGGAGATTATCCTGTATGTAATCTGATGGCCCTCGTCCCACCCCCCCCCCCCCCCCCTGTCGCCCCTGAGGCAGCGCTGATAAATACAGAATATATCTTTTGTGGCTGCAATTTGAACATGCCCGTTCTAAAGTAACCAAGACTAATCAGATAGAATTCTTGTACCTCTCAAATTTAGTTACAATTCAGATTTTATGTATAAAATGCCATAACACTCTACTCTAGGCTCCTGCCATCTTTCATGTCTACACTTACTGAAAGGACAGTGTACTTTGATACGCTGACCTATTTCAATGATGGTGTTGTCCATTGAAATAAACGAGCAGTTACCTGGTATTAGGCACCTCCACACTGCGGTGTTCCTGTCCTGTTAGATTATGCACCTTTTAAGCAGATTTGGTTTCACGATAGAACACCACTTCTATGTAATGAACAATGATCAGCACTTGCAATGAAGCACTTAGACAACGCTCATTTATTTCTCTTGTCCAGCTCACCTCTCTCACCTTTGCTAAAAGCTTTGCATACCCAGACATCTAAATCCAAAGAACCCTTTTCAAATTACAGTTTCCAACTAGGTGGCACAAATAGCATCTCTGTCTCACTGTTTTCTTGTTTGCGCCTCAATACAGTCACTACAGTAATCTCATCCATTCAGGTCTCCAATCAAATAAGGGTACATCTGTCAAAAATGTAATCCTACCAGCTTGCTCATGGAAAAAAAAAAAAAAAAAAAAGTTATTAAAGGGATTGTAAAGTTACATTTTTTTTTTTTTTTTTAAATAACAAACATGTTATACTTACCTCCACTGTGCAGCTCGTTTTGCACAGAGTGGCCCTGAACCTGCTCTTCTGGGGTCCCTCGGCGGCTGTCTCTGCTTCCTCCCACAGGTACTTCTCCTGCGGGCGCGCTCCTGTGATACAGCCAGCGGCTATAGCTGCACGCTGTATCACACGGCCCCGCCCCCCGGCGCTCCACGTCAGTGGATGTGATTCACAGCAGCGCGAGCCAATGGCTTCGCTGCTTTCCATCCATCCACTCCAGCCAATCAGCGGCCAGGCTGAGTGGTGAAGGACGGCGGGGGCGAGCCTGGGATTTGAGGGGTGAGGCAAGTAAAAAACGGGAGGGCTGGGGGCGCAGGCACTGTCAGATGTTTTTTCACCTTAATGCATAGAATGCATTAAGGTGAAAAAACATTTACCTTTACAATCCCTTTAAAGCTGGATTGCAAGCATAAAAGATAAACACACCAATTACCTACCATAGGCTTTGCATTGCTGCCCACCCAGCCCTGAAATTTGAACAGTTCTGCCCCAGCCTTGTCTGATAAGGCAGGACACCCAACTTGCTTACTGCTGCAGTTGAGCAACATTTATAGGATGTGTCCCTCTGCCAACCTGTGACTGTGCAGTAAAGGAAAAAAGCAGTACACTAACAGGGTGTGTGGGGGGGAAATTAAAACTTTTTTATTTATTTAAATCCGATTTAATTTTAGCAAATTTATTTTAATAAAACGGTTTTGCAGTAAAAACCTAATCGAAAGATATTATTGCACCTTGAATAGAAAACGAATTTAGTTTTTTTTGTATGAACTGGAGCTTCGTTATGTAGCATGAGGCTGTATATGCTGCAATATTCACATTTTTTTGGTAAACTTATTTAATGAATCCAAGCTCTGCAAGTTGAGAAAACATGCACTCACACAATTTCACAGTAACCATGAGAAACAAAAGGTCAGGAACATTCCTTTACCCCACTGTTTCGCAAATCTATGTACACTACAAACTGTATGATTGAATTAGTTCGGATTTTATCGTTTTACTAACCTGACAACTTATTCTAAATAGGAAACCTTCATTTTGATTGCAGATATTAAAGATTCTAACTACCAGCAAGAATGAGTCCTTACATTTAAAGAGCACGTCATTTCAGATCCACCATGGTAGCGCCCGTTAGCGGGCATCCAGTCACCTGCCACCATGTCCTTCACCCTGTGTCACTGCCGCACCACCAGTCGTTCATTAAAGTGAATGGGACGGTCGGTGAGTCAACAGTGGGTCAGAGGAGGAGCTGCTGTGGGACATAGATTACAGTTGCTCTTTTAAAAATTATAATTTAAAATAGAGTCGATTTAAACCAAGCCTTTTTACTAGTAATTTAAATCAAATTCACCCTGTATACTAATGAGCTCCTCTCTAAAGCCAGCCACGCATGGATCAAAATTTGTCCGGTTCAGCAGGGACCAGCTGAATTTTGATCAATGTCTGCGCAGGGCGGTTGTACATAAGCCCATCTACCGATCAAAAATTTTCCAAAAGGAAGGTTGTATAGGCAGCGCTGATCAGTGAATTATAGTGGTAGGAAAGTTTTCCCAGTGTCAGAATACATTAGCTCAGTGGGCAGGATTGCCCTAACCACATTGTATGTGTGGATGGGGAATGGAGTCCTTATTTTTTTTTTTTTTCATTCAACCCGCTGGTTGACATAAAAAAAGAATTAAAATAAAATAAAGCTAATGTATGGGCAGATTAACTCTGCTCTCTATTGCCATTTATTGCCCCTTTTAGCACATAAGTATTGCTCTACTACAGACTGGCCCAGCATGTGGGTTTTTCCTCCTAGTCTCAACTCTGTCATACAGTGAACTAAAGAAGGTGGGGGTGATAAGTCAAATTCAGGTTTTTTACATTAAAAAAAATAAAGAATTACACAAAATTGCAAAAAGGGGAATTCTTTCCACTAGCATTTCTTTGGATGCCTTATCCAAAACATCCCCAAATAGCTGTTTCACAGCAAAAGGAAGAGTAGCCAGGAGCTTCAGCATAGTGCTTAGGGAAGGGCACAAGGCCTGAAGGATAGAATCTCTCATAGCAACTATTGCAAAGAGCAGGATAACCTTGAACACCTGTTTAAACTGGTCTCTCAACAATTAAGCAATTACTGTCAGTACAGGCTGAGACTCAATCTGCCAGAGAAATAAATAAAAAGTGTTTTTTGTTAAGAATTCCATTTTTATCAGTTTTTTATCCCTAAATTTACAGAGGATATAACAGCGTTAATTGCTGGTATACCCTACTTCGTGAATTTCCTCCACCATAGGATAAAGCGTGAAAACTTTTTAGGAGGGAAAATAATGCTCATCTGGGTGATCCTCAGATATAAAAAACAAAAACACTTTTCCAGCAATGAATTGACAGGAAAGGCATGCACAGCGAGGAGTCTTTAGCAAAACCAAACACTCAATTAAGGGTGCATAAATGTGGAGCGGACCCCATTCAGCAAGAAATTGCACCATTAATCTTAAGATTGAAACAGCTGATTCTACTGCATTTGACACCTCAGAAGAGGAGTCATCAGCCTCACCATGGTCCCCTGAGGGAATTAGTCTAGTCCCGCCCCTAGTTCTTCAGTTTGAGGGTCCTGGACAAAATGGAAGAGAACCCGTCTCATTTTGACCCACACTGGGATGCGATTAAAGCCGCTAAACTTTTTTTTTTTTTTTTTTAACCCATCATGGCTGAGGGGGAAAAAAAATAAAAAATACTTTAGTAAAATAAACAGGGGTTGCAGTGTTGAAAACAGTTGCAAACATTTCATGGCCCCTATGCGCCCTCTGACCAGCCACCCTATCTCATGGAAGGATGCCATTTGTAGAAAAAAAAAAAGAAAAAAAAAAAAAAAAAAAAAGAAGAGTAGGCTTTACAGGGCTTGAGGGAGACCCTTTTAGCTCTTTTTTGGGGGTGCTTCCTCGTTAAATCTTTTTATTGAATTTCAAGAGAAAAAAAAAAAAGGGGGGGGGAAGTTTACAGATCATAACGAGCATCATATCATGAGTATCGTAAATTAACAATATAGTTATAATCAGGTATTGATCACACAGATTAGGTATGTTATAAATGAAAGTATAAGTAACAGAGATTGTATACTATAATATTATAGGTACTGAACTAAATTAGGAACGAACTATATGAGAGAATTAATGAAATATGCCTCCAGACCACCTGTCCACCCCAAATGGGTTCAAGCTGTGGACAGGTACGGGCAGATATAATTTAGGCCGGGTTCACACCGCTGCGATGCGGGAACGCCGCGAATCCGAGGCGTTTTCCCGCATCGCACACCTCCCGCCGGCAGTTCACACTGCCCTATGCGGACGGCTGGGAGTGTCAATGTTATGTTAATGACACCCCCAGATCCGTCCGCATATCGCAGTGCGATCTGCCGACTCGCACAGGAATCGGATTGCATGGTGTGAATCACCATGCGATCCGATTCTGTTGCGGACCAAAAAAAGGGTCCCGTGCGAGTTTGCTGCGGGAGCGCTGCGAATTCAGCCATACTATCTGTATGGCTGAACTCGCATCGCTACGGAGATCGGATGTGATTTGCGGTGCGAATCACATCCGGATCTCCCCCCGCAGCAGTGTGAACCCAGCCTAAAAAGTAAAACTCTTTTCCTGGTTAACTTTAGCTCAGCACAACCAGTATTTAAAGAAAGTTTTGGAGAATAGACCCTCTAAAAGAGATCGATTCTCTATGTTGATGAGAAATAAACCAAATTTTGAAATATGAAACAAATAAAAAAATAAAAAAAAATAAAAAGGATAGAAAAAGGGATGAGATGAAAACTCTTGAGGTAGTGACCTGGTACATGACAAATCAATAGCACAACAGCGATACACAAGGATTTTATTGTGGGAACAGCAATGACTGGTCAAAATCAGAAGGAAAGAAATGTTTAACCCATGGTTGCCAAATCATGTGAAATTTACTAATATTGTTTTCAATAGCTGTCAATTTATCGAAAATGAGAGCTTTGTTCAGTCTGCGTTTGGCTTCCGCCACAATAAAATTTTTGGTTTTCCATGCCTTAGCTATGGTTTGTTTAGCTGCCATATTAATATAAACAAGTAGTTTGAATTGTGTCCGTGAGTGAATCTGGTTTGAGATTAAAAGTGCAATATAGATATCTAAAGCTTTAGAGGCCATTGTTTTTGGGGGTGTTTCAACACCCCCTTCTGACCTTAGCCCGATGGACAAAGAGGTACTACCAGAAGAAATCGCATCCACTGCTTGAGCAATAATCAGCCACTGCTATTGATGCTCAGCCTGATGCAAATAGTAAATGTGTCAAATAGCCCCCAGTGGTGACGCTTAGGCATGACAACCCTCATGCTCCTCTTATGCCAGCACAAATGGATGTTTTTTTTAATTTATTTTTTTAAATCAACACACTCCTGTGTTGGAGGATGCCAATGCCACACTAAGCCCCACACCCCCCACCTTGCATCATGCACGCCCCCTCCTTTCTCTAAAAGAGAAAAAGAAAAAAAAAAAAAAAAAGTTTTCCTGCACAAGCACGGGCCTCCAATCTGACGGGATAGACTTGTCCGTGAGGGAGGGATGGCGTGGAGGAGACCTGGAAGCTGCTGTCGAGTACGGGCGGTGAAAGAAAATGGCATGAGAAGGTACGTCAGAGCACACTGTCACAGAGCAAAACCAATACTATAGAACACTGGCAAAAAAAAAAAAAAAACTGATGCTCCTAGTATGGGAGGGGTTATATAGGGAGGCAACTTCCTGTTTAGGGTGTACCAGTGTCTAGAACCTGAAGTTGGACTATAACCCAAATAGCAATTACTATGGCTCTCTGTCCGTGATATACGATTAAAAGAAACCCTCAACATTCTTCACTAGAGCTTATTTTTACTACAGGTCAGATAAGACAGAAATGAGGGAAAGTGCATGAAAAATCTCTTTAGGCTGGATTCACACCTATGCATTTTTTGTGCTTTTTGCAGATTTGAACTACAGAACGTGTTCCATGGGAAACCATGTTAAATGGACTGTAGTGCAAGTCTGCAAAATGCAAAAAGCACTAAAAAGGCATAGGTGTGAATCAAGCCTTAGGGAATGTTTAGGCTAGTCACATGCTTCTGGTACCCTTCTGTCATCACTACTCTGCTGAAGAAGCTGGATATTTCTATTACCAAAAACACAGGATTTACCATAGCCTTCTCCTTAGGATGACCCTTTAATGGCCTTCTGCTGCCCCTTACTGGCTCACTAGAAGCATGATGATATGATGGGGCCAAGCTGGACTGGTAACAAAGCTCCCTGATCAAGCAGCATGACCAAAAAGCGACAATGTTTGTGAAACACTTAAAAGGAAACTAAACCCACCAATTTAAAGTGGAACTCAAGGATATTTATTGTAGAGGAGACAAGCAATGTCTATTCTGCAATAAAATAAACCTACCCATCTGTTTGCTGTCTCTTAGGATGTACACTGGGTTGTGTACGCGCAGCTTAGTATACATTCGGGCACTGTGCCTGTGAGCCGGGATGACTGAATTCCTGCACGCGTGGGAGTGAAGTCATCCCACAACGGCTGATCAAGACCGGCACCTAAAAGAAGCGAGAGAAGAGGACGATGAGAGATTTCATGGGCGTCGGACCAACTGGCGTGAGAGTATCGCAAATTTTACAGTTACATTCAAGGCATGCCTCTGGTGATAACGGCTACAGTATCTAGTGCGCTTATGTCAGCTCTCAAACTTCTAAGCCAAATTACTTAAAAGCCAAAAAGGCTGGTGTCATAGCTGAACATATGTGCAGCACCATGGCAACTACAGATCAAAAAGAGACAGGGATGGCAATTTCCTTGGCTGTAAAGGATAGCAGGGTTTAGTTCTGCTTTAAAGTGGTTGTAAACTCCAGACATTAAATATAAACAAAGCATACCCCTCTAGTGTGTGTACTTGTCTCAAGCCAGAGCACTACATGTAATTTCTCTCTGCTGCTTCGTTCCGCCACCATCAGCAGGAATCACGTCTTACAAGTTTTCCTGACATAAAGAGAAAAATGGTGACAGGGGAGGGAGCTCCAGCTGACAGTCTCAGCTCTCTTCCTATGTCCCTCAAATTGGCACTTGGAGCTCTCCTCACTGAACTTTGCAATGTATAATTTCAGCTCGTTGCCCCATTTTCTGACAGCTCTGAAAAGCTTTAGAATTTCTGTACCTTGAAGGGCTGTAGAGAAGCCAGCAGATAAACAGGTACAACTTATGTAGAAGGATTAGTTGTAGCTCTGTGTATCACCTGAGGCCAGTCACTTTAATGTGCATATGTAAGGGTTTGCAACCACTTTAACAGACCGATAGAGAATCATTAGCCACCTTACTAATCACTGAAGGTCTTTTGTAACGTCACCAAAATGCACTTCAAGCAACAAAGCTTGTCATGCAGCCACTAAAGGCTGACATTTGTTTTTGTTTTTAAATGATCCAGGTAGGACACTTTGGGACGTGCTAGCAAATCTAATTAGAAGACAGAAACTGGTTTGCATGGCCATCAAATATCTTCCCAGAAAGGTCCTCTGATAAAACGCAAGTTATTCCATCTCTGATAAGCTAAAGGGAATTCTATCCAATTTAACCACACACAAGCAGCTGTTTAACATGGCACTCTTACCTTATTAGTTAAGACCAACATGTCCACTTTGACAGAGCCGTGTGTTAAAAAAAATAAAAAAAAAAAACTTTGGAAAGTGTTTTCTTCCTCCAACAGTACAGCCGTGGCCAAAAGTTTTGAGAATGACACATTCAATTTTCTAAATCTGCTGCCTCAGTTTATATGATGCCAATTTACTCTAGAATGTTATGAAGAGTGATCAGGTGAATTGCAATTAACTGCAAAGTCCCTCTTTGCCATGAAAATTAACTTAATCCCATAAAAATCATTTCCACTGCATTTTTGAAGGGTTCAGGGTGCGCAAGGAAGTCCAGAAAGCACCAGGACCATCTCCTACAGTTGATTCAGCTGCAGGACCGGGGCACCATCAGTGCAGAGCTTGCTTAGGAATAGCAGCAGGCATGTGTGCGTGCAATCTGCAGGCACAGTGAGGCAAAGACTTGAGGATGGCCCGGTGTCACGAAGGACAGCGAAGAAGCCACTCCATTGCAGGAAAAGGGTACAGGGATTGGACTGCTGAGGACTGGGCTAAACTCATTTTGTCTGATGAATGCCCTTTCCGATTGTTTGGGACATTCTGAAAGAAAACCTTGTCCGGAGAAGAAAAGGTGAGTAGTACTGTGTCATGCAGTAAAGCATCCTGAGACCATTCATGTGTGGGGTTGCTTCTTAGCCTAGGGAGTGGGGCTCACTCACAATTTTGCCCAAGAACACAGCCATGAATAAAGAATGGTACAAAAACATCCTCAGAGTGCAACGTCTCCCAACCATCCAAAAACAGTTTGTTGACGAACAATGCCTTTTCCAGCATGATGGAGCAGCATGCCGTAAAGGCAAAAGTGATAGCCAAGTGGCTAAGGAACAAAACATCAACATTTTGGGACCATGGCCAGGAAACTCCCCAGACCCTAATCCCATTGAGAATTTTTGGTCAGTCCTCAAGATTTAGGTGAACAAAAACACCAATTCTGACAAACTCCAAGCATTGATTATGCACGAATGGGCTGCCAGCAGTCAGAATATGGGCCCAGAAATTGGACAGCATTCCAGGGCGAATTGCAGAGGTCTTGAAAAAGAAGGGTCAACACTGCAAATATTAACTCTGCATAAACCTTAATTGTCAATAAAAGCCTTTGACACTTATGAAATGCTTGTAATTATACCATAGTAACATCTGACAAAGATCTAAAACCACTGAAGACTTTCTGAAAAAAAAAAATATATATTTATGTCAGTCTCAAAACATTTGGCCATGGCTGTATGACACCAATTTTGATTCAACACAGCTGGGTACAAACCACAAAGTAGTACTCTTACAATAAGTGTTCTATGACTGCAATAAAACACCTTGAAAGTGGTCCAAATAAAAAAAAAAAAAAAAAAAAAGTGATGTGCAACTGTAAATACTCACCAACACTTGGATGCCTTCCTTTTCTACCGGAGCCTTATCATATGTGGCTTCACAGACCCTCACTACAGTGGTGACTCCATATTTCTTAAGCTCCTGAGAAGAAAAATATAAAACGTCTAAGCATGAAAGCATTGAAGAAAGGGCACATATTAAATAGTCTGATTTTTTGCATTTTATTAAACATCATATCTTCAAATCACTTGATATGTGACCATGTAAAAAGTTAAGCATTTTAGAATTGGAGGTGATCGCCTACCAAGTTGGACAACACCTAAACAAGAGGGATATGAGCACAAGTTTGCACCACTCTTAAAACATAAAAAAATAAGCATTAGTGCAAGACCCTTTGTTAAGGGAGATCAATGTTCTGTTGTGTCCGATAGGCAGCACAGAGAACTGAGAGCTGGAGCCTCATGCTCCGATTTCTCGGTTGACATCTCACATCCCGAACAAGTCACATCTGACAAGGATCTGTGGCAGTTTTCTATATGGAAAACTGCCGGATATTGTTGACTAGGGGCAGACCCGCGCTAGTTTCTATTTCACGCTAAATCAAAACTGGTGTGGCTGTTGCAGATAGACCTCAAACAGGTCTATCTGCTTGGTTACTGTGAATTACAAACAGCATAGTGACTACTTTTCTCACTGACTGACTACAAGACTGAAATCATACAAGTATTTGTCCTTTCCGGGAGTACCACCAACTCTGTTCAGGCCATTTTAGAATATCTTTCTAGAATAAGCAGTAAATGATCTCCTTTCTTTGCTTTACTCTGAAATACATGAGAACTGCTTTTAAATTTCATTACTTCTAAAGGAGGGATGAAGCATGGTTTTAATACATCCCAAAGAGACCAAGAAGTTTACTTGTGTCTGTATCCTTTGATTAATTTTATTTTTTTTCTTTAGCAAAGCTGGAATGACTGCATGCAATTTTAACGTTTTAATAGATCTTGCATGTGCCGCAAAGTAATAATGCAATGCTTTATCAGACATACGTTGATAGCATACTCTGGAGGGACACTGTAAAGTTAGAAATGGCATTGCATCAATATTTCTTTGTATCCCAATGCTACATTATTCTATCCCCTGAATATGTCCACTGTACAGCTGTACGTGCGTAAGGTGAGGCCAGTGGCTCAAGTTATACACCAGCTGATGTTCTCTGATGTGGTGTTTTTAGACTATGAGGTGCTTTTATATTTATGAATATATCTACTTTTAATAAAATAGGTGGTTTTAAGCAATACTGCTCTATGGGCTCGTTCCACCATTTATCCCTATTTTGAGGAGTGGTCTTTAGATAACCAGAGGAGACTGGAGTCTACGGTATTTCATTTAGTGGCCCTTGATTGGATAGTTTAGGCGCTGTTGATCTCCTATAATTTGGAGAACATAACCATATGGTAAGGTAACTGGCACACTTGATTTCAAGGTGGTTTGGGATTTTGCACGTAGATTTTTACTAAAAAAGTGGACTTTAATATATGTTTTTTGAAGCTCTTATGCATAATTTTTAATGACGTGGTCTGTAATGGACACGTTGCCATGTATTTTGATGTACAATTGTGTATGGAGTTTTATTATACACAACCTATTACTGATATATTGGTTTTGCGCACGGTCAGAATTTATGCTGTTTTTGGAATGCTATATGAACTGCTGGTCCCATAGTAAACAGGATGTAAGTGAATGACACTGGAGCTTTGGGGGCACTTGACACAAGGTCAGTGGTGGTAAGTATCCAAGAGACAGAAGGATGAACTAAGAGGACAAGTGCAATAAAAAGGAGTCGAGGACTAAACATGAAGGCACTGATCTAAATATAAATTTGAAGAAAAAAGGAGCCAATACAATTGGTTGTATTTTTCCTTACTTCAGTTTTGTCCCAGCTACCAAGGAACACCTCATGGAGACTGAAGGCCACACTCGCCTCAAAAGTTTTGCCCAGATAATACCCATTAAATAAACCAAATAATATTGAACTTTGCAAAATATTGGCCTTGGCACTTTTATTGGCTTACATATTTCGAATCATAAATTTCAGTATCACTTTAGCACAAACATCATTAACTGCCCAGTTATTAGAACTCAAGCAGCAAGGCATCAACATTGTACCATATAGAAAAATGTCCCTCCTAGAAATCCAGGGTGACCCGACCCCATAAAAAGTGCCAGTGACTGGGGAGGGAGGGAGCTCTTGTGCTGCTGCTCTGGTCCTGTGGGAAAAGGAATAAGCTCCACAGCAGCAGCAGCCCTTAAATCATTTTTTTCCTGGTTCTCCAGAACAGTCCAAGGCTTCCCACTGGATCCAGGAATCCTCTAACTGAATTCTTAAAGGGACAGTACCCCATCTAGCTTGCACAGTAATTACTGACTATTACCTATAACCATAGGAGGTGTGTGGCCACCGTCTCAAGTCGGTGGGCACCCAAATTGTGCCCCCCTTTTTCATTGCTCCTTATTCTGGGACAAAGGGGAACATTGTCACTGAAATCATACAAGGGGCAGATGCACAAGATGTGCTGCTAGCTTGACCATTTCAGCACAACAGAAACCATGAAACAAATCTTTGGATGGGGTGGAGAAGGGATAAACTACCTGGCGGTTTTTGTATTTTTGTGGCGTTTGTCCCATAGGAGACTTTTCTTTACTTCCTGTCCCACGATTTTGCCTTCAATGAGCTTTATTCACAGAACTAATGCAGCAGTGTTTAGATAAAATCTACTTTAAAGACACCCTGTCACAGACTTGCTTACTTGCAGTGTTTTTTCAATATTTTTGTTTTACTCATTTTGCCATTAAACTAGTAAGAAAAATTGGATTTCCAGGAATAAACAATTTCCTGGCACAGCCCCTTTCCTTCAAGCCATAATCCTCATGGGAGTGTCTAATTACTCTCTGCTGGCCCAGCTCCTTCACCCCCCCCTTCATAAAATTTTTATAAAGCAGCCAGAGGAAGTGTAAAAGGGAATACATACATACATACGCAGGGGTAGGAAAACTTCAGCCCTCAACTGTTGCAGAACTACAAGTCCAGTCATGTCTCAACCTCAGGGAGTCATGCCTGTGGTTGTCAGAGTATGTCAAGGCCTCATGGGACTTTCCATAACAGCTGGGGGGCCAAAGTGTGCCTACCCCTGGCCAAGAATGTTACTGATGTGACTGTTCTGTGTCTTCTGGGGTTGCCGACATTAAATCCAAAAATGTAGGGATGGGCGAATGATTCAGGCCCCAGCACCCGGTCAGGCAGAACATTTGCCCGTTCGCCAAACACCCGAATTTGCAGGGTGTTCGTCCCGAACACCCTTCAATGTACTAAGCACTGCAGTGCATTTTGCCAGTGTACACTGGTTAAGGGGTGGGACCAGGAAGCCAGCCATGACGTCTTAACAACCGATGAGTCTTCAGCTGTCAATGGGTTTACAGGCCGACAGCTGAACAATGAAAGAAAGAAAGAGCCAAATTTTAAAACAGTATCTCTCCCTCCCCAAAATCCATACCAGACCTATATTCAGGCATGCAGCCTGGCAGGTCATGAGGGGACGAGTGAGTGCCCTAAACCCGGTAGTTGTAACTGCGAGTCATTTTAATGGGATTTGACTCTTTAGAAATTTCATTTTTGCTGCAGCATGTTTCAAGCATGCTACAGATGTGCCACTTTGCCCCCCCCACTATATTTTAAAGGAATTTTTCTTTTTTATTCTTTGACTTTAACCATAATTCAAATCACTGCTCCTGCAAAAAAGATTGTTTTAAAAACATTTTATTGTTAGTGACACACGTCCCCCAGGGTAGTCCCAGACCCCCATACCCCTTTTATGGACAGTTACTTGCATATCACCCTTCAAAATTGCACTTTTGATTTTTTTCCCCGTTTGGCTCCCATAGACTTCAATGGGTTCCCCGTTTGGGTTAGAACATTTCCCCTGTTTGGGAGTTCTGCTGCAAACCGAACAGGAGAGTGTTCTGCCCATCCTTACCAAAATGTTGATGCCCCGCAGCACTCAGATCTTTTGGATATCTACACAAGTGAGGTTTCTGCTAGTAAAACATGCTTAACATATGTTAAAAGTACATATAATCTTATGGTAAGTTTGTTGTTGAAATGGCAACAAATGGAAAAGATCACATTTTCCAGAGGACAACCCCTTCAAGCTTTACCTCAGCCCAAAACTCACTATAAACCTCTTAGCTTAATAGCAACAACATACAACTTACCTCTGTGAATTTGTTGAGGGTGGCATTTGTTGGATTGTGAGTAATTAGAAAACGCATACACTCATAAGATATTTCCACTGGAGCAGGACGGTTCATTATGATAACTTTAAAAAAATAAGGTTTATTTATTTAAAAAAAAAAAAAAAAAAAAATCCTGAAAAAATTCACAGCAGAAAATATTAAAAAAATTCTACAAAGAAAAATATATTTATATATTTGCAGGTGGAAAAGGTAACTCTGTTATTGCAAAGTCCCAATTGAGAGATGTTAGTTTTGTGAGCACTTTGTGGGATGCAGTTGAGCATCCAAGAGATATCCCTCACATCACTTCTAGTAAAAGGGAAGAGAGCTTAATAAAAAAAAAAAACAAACAAAAAAAAAAAAAGCGCGTATATAGTGACCAATGGTCCCTACAGCAATGAGGCACTCATTAAAGGAGATTTCCCCCGTACAATTCTTCCCTTCACAAAAGGAAAAAATAAAAAGTAGTGAAAAATAAGCGGCTGTGAGGTGAAATAATAAGTTAGAACGCCCATATGCTTTTCTGCAGCTGGCGAGCGTGAGTGCAGGACATGGATAGGTGGGCTCAGGTGGGTCACTGAGAGGCCTCTCTGCTCACTTGTCTGCACCAAAGGTGTGCTGAGCCTGGCAGTATTCTGTGCTTATGCGCCGAATCGCCATAAATGTGCGACGTATATTCCAAGAGGAACCCTGAAAGACAAAAAATAAATAAAAATATTCATAAATATCTTGTAGCACATTTGATATGCAAAAGAAATCACTACATAATAAAAATCACTAACAATATATAATACATTTTTATTTAAAAAAAATATATAATGTATAGATATTTTTTTTATGGCAGTGCACCTCCTGCCATAAATGAAAATCATAGCTTCACCTCTAAGGACAAATTTTCAGGAAATTTCTGGACTGGAAATCCCCTATTTGCATGAGCATGTGTGCACTCCCTGCTGTTTCCAGGAAGGGAGCAGCGATTTTTCTTCACATACAATGCCACCTTAACAGCCACACAGATCCAATCACCGATTATAATACAATTCACCTGGCAAGAGTACATAACCAGAGCCACTCATGCTGCTATCAGGCATCCATTTTCATCTGCTTCTGTGCAGGAAGTGAAATACAAGGCAAACAAGGCAAATATCACATTTGTACACACAAACAGAATTGTTCTTATAGCACATATCGACATAAATTTCATTAATCTGTTTACACTCGCTGTATTCCAGTAAACTATGATTAATAACTGAAATCTTAATTTCAATACATTTATTCCTTTTTTAAAGTGGTTTTATAGTCAATTTTGGGACTTTTACCTACAGGAAAGCCTACAATAAGGCTTACTTGTAGGGAGGGGGAAAAAAAAAAAAAAAAAAAAAAAAAAAAAAAAAAAAAAACTTAGGTATAGGAGATATTCCCCTCGCAATGCACCGCTGACTGCAGCGGTGCATGCGTACAGGGGATTCTCGACTGAGAGTCCAGCAGATGCCGGCCCCTGACAGAAAGAAATCTCACGCGCGCATGCGCAGGAGTGACGATATTGCGGCTCCGGCCACTCACAGCGGCGGAGCCGCGATACCTGGAAGAAATGTCAGCTCCCTCGGCGTGGATCTGGCCAGATGTCGGGGCCTCAGTCTAAGGTACGCATTTCATAATGAGCTAGTATGCGGTACATGCTAGCTCATTATGCCCTTTCCTGTGCAGGCGAGAAAAAATAAAAAAACTTCAGCGGGTATACAACCGCTTTAATTATTCATTTGGTCTTTACCCCAACATGTAGACCAAGCTGTCCAGCAAAAGTGGCAGTTACAGGGGTTGGGACAAAGCATATAACATCAATAGGGGTGCTTACAATGGTCTGCCTAAAATCACGGCGTTTAAACCAGAACAAAACCCTCCTTTACTTTTACAGCAAAAAGGAAGCTGCCATTTGCCTCTGCTTGATCTGCAGTAGCCGAATTGATGGGCTTAGTTCCACTTCAGCTCCGTTCAGACATTGCGTTGCAGGAATGAATGTTTCCGCTTGCGATTCTAAAGGCAATTTACTCAAGTTTCTGCTCGTTGCGCATATTGACTTACCTGAGCCCCATATTTCTGTCGCCGGAGATACGCTCTCCCTCTCTCCATGGGGTCCCAGCTTTTGATTGGATAGATCGACAGCAGGAGCCAATGGACTGCACTGCTGTCAATCAAATCCAATGACGCAAGCACCGGTGGGTGGGGCCAAGTCCTGCATTCGTGTCTATGATGGACTCGGGAGCGCACCCGCAAGGTAACCAACCCCCCCCCCCCCCCCCCCCGGGAGAGGGCTTCTACCAGGGGGGTTATCTGATGTGGGCAGGAGCAGCTGCGGATCCCCAGAAGAGGCGTATCGGGGCTGCTCTGTGCAAAAAGATGCTGCACAGTGGAGGCAAGTATGACGACATGTTTGTCACCATGAAACCACAAACCCTTACATTCACTTTAAGGCCCTTTCACATGGGTGAATTAATAGTTCACCTGTCACTTTTTAAGGCCGACTCGATCGAACCCTCCAGTCTCCACTATGAAGTGGTCTGTTGACAGCTGCCGACATCTGATCCCATCTGCTAAAAACAGTTCCGTTTTCCCATCCGTCTGTTAAATCAGATTGGATGGCAGTCGAGTTTAAATGGACAGGCGGTCTGTTTACATCTGACCGTCCATAGAGGAGAGCGGGCTGTATCTCTGTCACGGAGTAGTCATAGGCATGCTCATTGGTGATCAGAAGATTAAAGCGGAGTAACATCCAAAAGAGGAACTTCCACTTTAAGGCCTCCTCCCCAGCTCCGGCTTGAGAAACTGAGCTTTTGGGAAGGGGGGGGGGGCGAACGCCAATGGAGCCTACCCTATGTGTAAGGGGCATTACACTTATCTACAGACTATACCCTCGGACAACCGTTGATTAATTGGCAGCTGTATGCATGGGTGGTGTCTGAATGGCAATATGTCCACAATTTAAGTTGCAAAAAATAAAAAATAAAAAGCGTCTAATGGCGGGGGTCAAATAATAACAGTTGCAGGGAAGACAAAAAAACAAAAAACACACACACACACACACACACACACACACACACACACACACACACACACACACACACACACACACACACACACACCTGCAGTGTTAATGCTACTGACAGACAGCATCATAACGCATGTCATTTTAGAATTTGCCCACAGCTCCACCTTGATTTTTGCCTTTCATGCATGAGGAAATCATTGAATAGCAAGGCAACTACAGTTTTGGCCAGCTGTTAGCTAGGCATAGGGAAAGTTAGGAAACCTATTTAACAAATGTGAACAGCTATATTGAGCGTGAGTTCACACTTGTGCAAATAGACATTGTATGCGATTCGCACTGTGGTGTCAATCGCATGCGATGTCTGTGCAATGCAAGTTCAGCCATACAGTTGTATATGGCTGAACTCACATTGGATTTGCAGGAAAATAGTGCAGGTACATTTTTTCCCCGCACTGGAACCGGATTGCATTGGAGTTCTCATCCATGCAATCAGATTTCTGACCTGCGATCTGTGAACCCACCTGGGAGTGTAGTTAAAATTAAGAGCAGTTCGCAGAGGGCAGTGTAAACTGCCAGCGGGAGAGAAGCGATGTGGGAACTGGCGCTGTAATCGCTCTGGTGCCCGCAACGCTACAGTGTGAACTTAGGCTTAAAGAGACAAAAATGCTATTTATGCAAACAGAGGATAGCCTGGTGACAAAAATAGTGATGAGAAGGAAAGCTAAGTCACCCACAAAGAGCTTCTATCCTTTTATCAACTAAGACCACAAGAGGTTTTTACACCAACTGAATTATCAACAAATATCTAGACATAAGAGATAAGGGTTGCCAAAAGAATCTGCAGGGAAAAGATACAAAAAGCTACTAGCATTTCTCAGCAGCACAAGCAATAAGTGGTGGTTGCAGTACAGTACGAGGATTTAGAATCAGTAGGGAAAAGTGGAATGACTACAATATTTAATGGGTCAATGTTTGACTACGGGGTTAATGATTAAAGACTGGTGTAAAGATGGCCTACAGCTAAGGCTCTACTAGCTTGGCCAAGCTTCATGCTGTCAGCCATGCCCCACTAAACACAACACCCCCATCGTTTCTTCTGTCAATGAACTGCTGAGGTTAATGAGATCACGGTGAATTACACACAAACTTGTACCAAAGAAGGGCAAGCCCTAAAGAAAATCTAAACGCCAGACATAAAAGGTTAATCTCTCCAAGGTAACTAAAGTGTGCCAACACTCCAGCTCACTGCCAAGATAATACATCTTCTACAAATCCGAATGGGCATTCAGTCTAATACCGGAAAATAAGGTAGACGCGATCAGTGCAACAGAACGTAGTACTGAGATATAAGAGCAAATAGCAATGCTGTTTTTTTTTCTGCTTTGTAAACCATATCAAGGCAGCAGTAGTGATAGCAACTCTCGAACTATGAACTAGCTCCATACGAAGGAATAGGTAGCAAAGATACTCAATATTGTATGTGCAAAGTGCACGACTACAGAGTTTCATTTTTTTTTATCATTGCAAAATAATTACATTTTGCAACCGAGAAATATAGATAAATACTAGTAAACCAATTACTTTTCAAAGCAATACCACAAGTAAAAACATCAAGTCATTCTATAAAAAAAAAAAAAAAAAAAAAATACATAAATCAGCTCTAACAATTAAAATATAAACTGCTATTTTTATGCAAAACCACTGCCCCGCGTTTGCAAAAGTTGAAAGTCTCATTTACCTGGATTGCATTTTAAATAATTATTTTCTCATGATCCGTTACAGCCAGGTTTGGCTATGAGAGTACCGCGAGGCTTGACTTGCCAATTATGCTCTGCTGTGTCGTATTCGCTCTTCTAAAACCCGCTCTCTGCACACAAAAACTACCTGTAATCTGCACTGGGGTGATAGAGGGGGAAATAAGGAACGGCTTTACAAATGATTAGGGGTGTGCATAATTACAATGAACACCACTTGGGATTGGTGGAACTGAGACTCCCTGGCACAAGGATTTACAAACTTGGCATTTGGTGCTTCCAGAACATCAGCTTACCAGTCACCAGAGGAGTTCAAGACAGGTATGGGAAGGAGGTCAGCAGCAATTATCAAAGGGTAACTTACCAACATGCCTAATAAAGGCACAAAGTTGTAGAACTGGGATTTTAAAAAAAAGGTACACCATATACACAAACAAAGTAAAAAAGCAATATATAAATCATTACACAAAACGTTTGTTTAATAAAAGATTTATATATTGCTTTTTTACATTGTTTGTGTATATGGTGTACCTTTTTTAAAATCCCAGTTCCGCAACTTTGTGCCTACTCACTAGAGATTACACAGCCATAGGCATGTATTAAATATTTCCCGTACATACCTGCATGCCAAATAACTGGAGTGCTCCTTTACATTAAGATTTAGTACAAAAAAAATAAAAAAATAAAAAGGGAAAGAAGTCCTTAGATGGACGCTGCAAATATAAAAATGTATGAGCATGTTAGACCATACTGAAGACAATGCAACCATTTGAACACTGCACATCAAGTGTCAGGTAATGTTTTGGCCACTTGCAATATAAAATCTTTGGAGTCGTTGCTTTAAGCCAGGGGTGCCCAACCTTTTAAAGAGCGAGGGCCACTTATGCAACTTGGTGACTAGTCACGGGCCACAATGAGTGGGCGGATGACAGGTCCAACTGCACTCCGTATATGCAGAGCTGACACAGACAGCCTGCTCAACTCTATGGGCCCTCAGATCTGCTCAGATGGTAGGGGACAGACCCCCCCCCCCCTTTTTTTATTTAACCAGTTCCCGACCAGCGCACGCCAATGTACGTCGGCAGAATGGCACAGGCAGACATATTGGCGTACAGGTACGTCCAATCTTTAATGCCGCCTTGCAATCGCGAGCGCGCCTGGGTGTCGGTCGGGACCTCCGCGAGTCCGGTCGCGGGTCCCGTGGACTTGATCGCCACGGGCATACCCGCGATCGTCTCACAGGACCGTTGAATGGAGGAAATGCCGTGTAAACAGCATTTCCCCATTCTGCCTAGCAACTAGTGATGCTGATCTCTGCTGCATGTGATTGGAGCAGAGATCAGTGTTCACTAAATGAAAGCCCAGCCCCCCACAGTTAGTAACACACCCCTAGGAACACTTAACCCCTACACTGCTATCCCACTGGTTAACCCCTTCACTGCCATTTACACAGGAATCACTGCAATTATATAGCAGTGACTACTGCATAAATGACCCAAAGGGGTTATAATTGCAGTGATTATATATAAAATAAAAAACCTTTATTTTAGAAAATAGTGTCGTTACCCATACAAAAATAAATAAATCAGAAATGTAATTTGCTTTTGTATAAGCATTTATAATAAAAAAAAAAAAAATGAAAATTTCAGAGGCTGTGAGTTTATCTGGACAAAATGGACCAATGCTGATCTCCTGCTGCCTCTTTACCACCACTTTGGTGCACCTCCACCACAGGGGTCACTTACCAGAAGGTGCGGCCACACAATATTGGCCCAAACACGCATGTTATAATCATCCAGCAAGCCTAGGTTCACATATATGTGAATTGGATGCGTTTTTATCTGCATAACATGAATGTGACCGGCTATTAATGGAGCCGATTCACATGTCTGCGGCCGCTGCGGTGTGGTTTTGAATAGGGTCCAGTGCATTTTTGTGCGAATTCAGGGAAAAATTATTTGGCCTGGAATCGCAGCTGAACCGGTTAACAGAAACGCACCGGACACGTGTGAACCCGGCCACCACCCCACTCAGCCTGCTACCAGATGACACCCTACGGTAGATCAGTGATGGTGAACCTTGGCGCCCCAGATGTTTTAGAACTACATTTCCCACGATGCTCATGCACTCAGCAAAACATCTGGGGTGCCAAGGTTCGCGTCACTGCCATAGATCACTTATCTCCAAATTTTGAGCCTCTCACTGCCTGGGGATGCCACACAGTAGCTGCAATCACATTATATACATGCAAAAGTAAAAACGTTAATCTGCCGAAAGTCAGCCTTTTCTCCTGCTGTAGGCTCTCCCATAGAGGAAAGAAAAGTGATTGGGACTACTGTGTGGCATCCTCCTGTGCGGCATCCTCAGGTGGGTAGAGATTTGCAATTTAGAGGTGAATTAGCTATGATCTGTTACCATCTGGATCAGTCTGAGTGGGGACGTGTTACCAGACGATTAGAACATACGTGTTTGGGCCAATATTGTGTGGCTGCACCTTCTGGTAATGACCCGTGTGCTCACACATGTGGTGGAGGTGCAAAGTGGTGGTAAAGAGGCAGCAGGAGATCAGCATTGGCCCACCTTGTCCAGATCAACTTTTGCAGACAGCTTATTTATTGCACATCACTTTTTTGGGTTGGACATTGAAGTAGAGTCTAATAGGCTGCATGTGATCTGCTTTCATATATAATATAGATGAACTTGATCATGAGTTTATTGCAGGTGTCACTTTATTTTTGTACATTTTTTATGCCACTTTGTAATTGCATCACTTTTGTACTCTATCATTTGTGAATTTGGTTTTCATTATTTATTCACAAAGTGGGTTAGCACATCTATCCAACATTTAATAGCCAATTAATGTAAGTTGTAGTGAGCTTTCAGAGTCCGTATGAGAAGTTAAAAAGGGTAATATTTTTTTTGTCATAAGAAATGCTTTTCTGGCATTCTTGTCAGTTGCACTAAGAACACAAGTGTATTGGTAGAACCAGTTTAGGTTTCTCACTGACAGTATGCTTTGCTGCAGATAGTATGCTTTGTATACTCCTCTGTGCTGAGCATCTAATCCCATTCAACACAAAGAAGGAAAGCAGAAGAAATACATGGGGAGGCGGTCACTATCAGCTGTGTGCGATTAGGGGGAGCAGCCCACTCACAATGTACAAGATGACAGCTGGGTGGGTCTAGGAAAGCACTTGTGGGCCGATACTGGGGAGGAGAGTAGGGGAAATCTCCGGGGGTCATGGGGGTGTGTTCAATGTCAGAGCCTCTGCACTTCCTCCAGGGATGTGCTAAAGCATGGGTATGCAATTAGCGGACCTCCAGCTGTTGCAAAACTACAAGTCCCATCATGCATCTGGGTGTTCTGCTCATGGCTGTCAGTCTTGCTATGCCTCATGGGACTTGTAGGAGGGGGAGAGGGTGAGAGAGGGGCGAGAGCGAGAAAACACACACACACACACACACACACACACGTGTCTAGATGTGTGTGTGCGCGCATAGATATCTATACACATACATACATACATGTGCGCGGCACACCACCAATTTACATATATATCATTTATTCACATCAGTCCCTGCCCTCCAGGAGCTTACAATCTAAAGTCCCTAACTCAGATTCATACATACAGGTTTTTAATAAGTTTATTGCACATGCTCAAGTATAGGTACACAGTCCAGTTCGTAGGAGATAGGTCATCAGTAACATTACAAAATGCATAAGGGGGGTGAAGGAAAAAAAAAAAAAAGTAGGATAACAAATGATGTCAAAGCCTTGCTTCCTACAGTCTATGTACAGCAACCTTCAGAGTTACACAGTGGTAAATCAGGATATGTTGAGCACTGCTGAGAGAGATTTATGGCTATAAATTCCTGTTAATCTTACTGACAAGCTTTATCTGGATGTATTACCTTTGTGCCAATGCATGTGGGGCACAGCGATGTGTCTCTGGGCCGTCCAGTAAAAACAGGAAGTATAGTCCTGCTGTCCCATTACACAGTTGTTTTATTCTGTGGTGAAGGCGGCCTCTACCTGAATAATCAGGTTTCCTCATGTGTCATTTTATCTCTGCCATGTGAGCAAAGCGAGGCCAGGAATCCCAAGTGCGTAAGAAAGGGCCAAAAATGGGTATTGCTAGGGAACCGATACCCCCATCCCCTGCTACACTATGCATATACCTTGGAGCATTGGAATACATGAAGCCTTTTGCTGACTGACTTGTCTTTTACAGACAGGAACAGCTGAGACTTTGACAAGGTTTACAAAATGCCCACACTGTCAGGAGTTGGAGATCATTTTTCAAAACAGTGGTGAACATGAACAGGATGTTCAAGGGCTCCTCTGAAAGTTGGAACCGTGCACCATTAAGACTTCATAGAGAAAGATTTGTGATACTGTGCTAACAATTTAAACGGGAGCAATTCATGCTTCAGGTTGAAGGAAATTGAAGGAGAAGTCCAGTCTAAGCTTAAAGGGTAACTCCACTTTTATGGGGATAATATATATATATATATATATATATATATATATATATATATATATATATATATATATATATATATATATATATATATATATATATATAGTGAGGGGTTAGCTCGGCAGCGGGTGTGTGTGACCCCCTGGATGGGTTCACAACACAAAATCAGGCACAGCAGACAGCGTTGTAGGTGCAAAAAAACAAAAGATGCGGTTTATTTAAGCTACATGCAGTGAAACATAACAGCCAAACAAAATAAAACATGAAAATAAATCCTGGTCAGCTTGACCTCTAATTACACACAGATTCCCTGTCTAACAACTGAGTGCAGCCTTGTGCTGCACCAGTCCCTGTCTCTGTTGTAGAGGTTTGCCACACAGGCGTTAACTCACCGCACAGAACAGGTATCACACTCCCCAGTCTATACAACACAAAACTGGTTCCAGGATGGAGCATCTCCCTAAGCATGCTGGGGTTTTTTGTAGAGGTCTTAATGAGCCCACTTACTTCAGCTGGGCTCATTAACTCTTCCCCTCTAATTGTAAAAGTCTGCATTAAGCCTGAATCTAGGGCACACATATTTCCCATCCTGGATACAACCAGGTGACTTTACCTGCGTGCTGCCACAATATATCAATAAAATTATAGATATAGATATAGAGAGAGAGAGAACTGCAATACAAGTCATAATGTAATTGAATGTTAACCTTTCCTTTTCAATTTGCAGCTCTACAAGTTTCTGTAAAATGCAATATGGCTACCTGGAGGTGTTCTGTATAGAAGGTGTACAGAACGCCCCCCAGAAACATGTCTTGCTTGTGTGATTGGTGAGCCAATCTTCCCAGAAGTCTGCACCAATTTGTTGAAATCTAACTTGTATCTTAGAGTAGAAGTCCCGACAGTGCTTCGTTTAGAGCAGGGGTCTCCAAACTGCAGCCCAAGGGCCACATGCAGCTCTTTGCTTGTTTTTATGGGGGCCCTCAGGCACCATTTCATTCACTGATACAAACAATGGGACATAAAATTTATACACACACACACACACACACACACACACACACCCCATGAAGGGACACAATTCTTCCCAATTACACCATAGATGGGACACTATTACCCCAATGATACAAAGGATAGGGCCCAACTGCTCCCAATGATACCAATAATGAACTTAATGACACCAACAATGGGGAACAATGACACCAATGCAATGATAGGGGACAATTCCACCAATGATGGGGCACTATTCACCTCAATGATACAAACAATTGGGGCACAATGTCTTCCAATGGCACCAATAATGGGGCCCAATAACACCAATGATAGGGGGCAATTCCACCAAAGATGGGGAATAATTTCTTTCAATAACGCCAATGATAGGGGACAATTCCTCCAAGTGATTCCAACAATGGGGCACAATTCCTCCCACTAAGACAAACAATGGGGGCGTTATTTTTCTCAATGATTTTGGGACCTTTTCTACTCCCAATTGCCAGTCTGGCCCCCCCTAAAAATCTGGAGGACAGTAAGCCGGCCCTCTGCTTAGAAAGTTTGGAGACCCTTTGGTCGAGTACCAATGTCTTGTCATCCTTTATGCTGTTTAAACCTTGATGTACCTGAATGGGGCCCCATTTTCCTCTGTGGAGTCCCCCCCCCCCCCCCCATTTATATTTCTTGTGGTTTTATACACTGGGCTTTTCAATTGCTCTGCCCATGTATGGGCATTTGCTATATGGTTTGTTAAAAAAAAAAAAAAAAAATCAAAAAAATAAAATATAAAATAAAGATTTTGGGCATCTCATGCAACAAAGATGTAATTTTTGGCAAGATACTCACAATAGGAATCACATCTAAAAAGGCATGCAGGCCCAGTAGACTTCCTCATTGGAGCACTGCAGGTGCACAGGTGATAGATAATTAAGAAACCACTTCCATTAGACCCCTTTCACACCACGCTGCCCATGGTGTCGGCGGTAAAACACCACTATTTTTAGTGGCGTTTTACCATCGGATTTGTGGCGCATTTTGGCCGCTAGCAGGGCGCTTTTACCCCCACTAGCAGCCGAGAAAGGGTTAAAATCGCAGGCAATAATATAGCGCTGCCCCATTGATTTCAATGGGGAACAGCGGTAAACACACCGCTCCTTCATCGCTCCAAAGAAGGTGCTGGCAGGACTTTTCCGGACGTCCTGCCAGCGCACCACTGCAGTGTGAAAGCCCTCGGGCTTTCACACTACAGACAATGGTGCAGCTGTTTTAGGGCGGATTGCAGGCGCTATTTCTAATGCTATAGTGCCTGCAAAATGCGTGCGATTCGCTTTCCCACATGGCTACGGACAAATACATAGGGATTGCTTCAGAACAAAAAAAAAAAAAAAGTGTAGGAATCTGCAATAAAGTTGGTTAAAAATACTTGTAATGTACATTACCCAGAGGGGAAGGTTTTATTCCCAACAAAAGTGGAGTTACTCTTTAAATCTGCTCTCATGCCCCATTCCAAACTAATCTGAATCCAATTCATTTTGAAATGAATTTTGTCATTATGCACATTCTGTAACCGTTTTCTATTTGGATGGATCATATTCTTGATTTTAAACTTTTATAAAATCTTTTTATATACATTTCATTGTGTGTCTTGCACCTTAAAAGTCATAATTTCTATGCCTCTGTTACTAATATAAAAAGGGATGTGGTGCAAATGACATTCAGATGACAAGCAATCAAAATGGTTGGTTTACAGGTCAACATTTTATGACCCCCCAGCCTTTAACACTGACAGATAAGGAGGACAGACAGAAGGTAATGTTAAGAATGTAGATAAACTAGTGTGGCAAAAGACTTCTGAACAAAAACAATGCTTCTGAGGTTCTGGCAGGTACTTCAACAAGTGACCTGAAAGTAAAGGGGTCATTTAAAGAGGCGCTTCAGCCAGGTTCCAAAATATTCAGCCAGTTTTGTAGCTGCTGAATGTTAATTAACAATCGCCTGACTCCAGGGATGTGGGGGATTCTGCACTGTCCTCACCGGGCCGGTTCTCTGCTGGTCTTAAAGTTCCCGGTATGTTAACCGAGGGAAGAAAAAAAAAAAAAAAAATAGGCACAACTCCAGTTTTTATTACAAAATTGTGACAATAAAGCACTTTTTGCTGCAATGCTAACCCATCAATCGGACTATCCTTCAAGTCTGCTCCTCCATCAGATGCCACCCCTCTTCAAAGCGGGGTAGCCAACATGTAACCACTTTGTGAGTCCAGGCTGTCCTGGACCTGTCCCCTGGGGGTGCATCGTCATATTGGCTTGAGCTCATAGTTCTGCACTACAGATGTCCTTGGTGTTCAATCCAGATGTGATCCTCGCACACCACCAGAAAGAGAAGGAACCCACAATGTCACCAGACTGGGGGGGTGCATAGAGCTCATCAAAGCTACACTTGCCTCCATGGGCGATTAGCTGTTACTAGCCATGCAACCGATGCAACAGTCCAGGGATTTCAGGGACCAGTCTTTTCTTCCACTTCTCTACTAAAGTGCTTACGATACAGATCATAGAGAGTCTGAATGGTGATCACTTTGACCAATTGGAATTGCTCAGAATCATCCCAAAAGACCTAAAGGGGGAAGAAGAGCTTTCAAAAACCCAGAAAGCTGCACCGGCTGTGTGGGGAATGAAGGCCAAAGGTGGGGTGGGTGTACAAGGTTAGTTCACCTTTTAACATTTAAAAAAAAAAAAAAAAAAACTCTTGTTTATATGAATTTTACACAAGCCAGTATTGCCTATTGACAATATTCATACAATTTTTAAAAATGTCACTGGTTTATACAAGGTGTGACAACCTTTACATTATGTTAACATCAGTACAACATGTACTTGGCAAATGGGTATATGTTTTACTAAACAGTCAAAGACAAAACCTGACGCCAAATAATTTTTTGTACAAGCAGTGAAATATAAAAAAAAAAAAAAACTGGAAAAAGGCAGTTAAAAAAAAAAAAAAAAAATTAAATAAAAAAATATAATAAAAAGTCCCCTGTATCAGACTCCCAAGATAGCACATATCCAACCTTCACCTCTTGGTAATGTATGACACGATTCCCTGTAAATGGAAAGTGTGCAGATAGAAATATTTTATCTGTCATTGCTGGGAATGGGGAAAAAATAAATAAAAATAAAAAATAAAATTGCAGGGTTGTCATCCTTATCTTCACTTATGCATTTGGCGAGGCATAGACCTGTGGCATGCATATAGTTTGTGAAATGTTGGGACCAGTTACCTACTTATACTGGAGTCAGTGAAACGAGGATAAGGACATCTCAGACCTCAGGAGTCTAGATGACAAAAAGGTGTATATAAAAGGGAATCCACAATATCATGATTTCCTCCTCTTCTAGAGACCATTTAATGTAGGGTTGCGCCGATACCACTCTAAAAGCAAGTACAAGTGCCATTTTTTTTTTTAGGTCATGTGACAGTGGCACTAATGATGCCTGGACTGTCAGTTTATTTTATTTCATCAGCACTGTTTGGAGGCTTTGGTGTGAAATCAGGGGTCTTAACAGACCCCAGGCATCAACCTTTTGAGACAGGGAAAGGGACTGAGGACACAGATTTCCCCAGTCCCTTTCTCTGCAGCCTCAGCTGCAATGGAGATAAACAGGGGACAGAGGCTCCACTCCATAAATTGAAGCATCATAAAGAGTTTACAATGCTCAGTTACGAATGGACAGAGTCAGCGATCAAAGACTATTTGGAAAAGGAAGGAATCGTAAATGACAAATTTACCAGCTCCTTCCTTTGCTCTCCACCACGACAGATAGAGGACAAAAGGGGGCAGAGGAGCAGAGGGGGGCTGGACAAGGATACAGAGACAGTCGGGTGATGTGTGTGTGTGTGTGTGTGTGTGTGTGTGTGTGTGTGTGTGTGTGTGTGTGTGTGTCACAAGCACCGACCACCTGTATAAATTTCAATAAAGCAGCTGAAAGCTGTGGAAGGAGGCGGGAGGAGAAGCAGCTGTTAGCTGCTTTATTGAAATCTATACAGGGGGGATCGGTGCTTGTAACTCCGCCCACCGATCAACCCTGACTGAGCAGGTCTTGGGTCAAGCATCTGAGCATTTGCCCGAGTACAAGTACCGGGCAAATGCTTGGTATCGATGCAACCCTAATTTAATGAAAGTTATATTCTCTCTTTAGGCTTTTGCAAGAGCTCAACTCCAAGAAAGCGTCTTTTTACCCCGCCAAACTGTAGGGCTAAAATGTAACTATGGGCAAAATAAAAATGACACACAGCAGGTAGAATATGTATTGAACAGGTCACAATTTTTCTCTGTAAATATTTCTAAAAGGCGCTATTGACATAAAATGTCACCACGTCGGTAACAACCCATGCAATCCATAAATGAAGAAACCAAAACAAATCAAGTTAAGTTAAGAAATTGAGTTATGTGTAATAAAATGAAATGGCACGGGGAAAAAAAAAAAAAAAAGTGTTGAACACTTTAACCGATGTTTTCAAAAGTATGGGGGGGGGGGGGGGGGTTTCTTGCATAAGTAAACTTACCTAGGTGGATGCAGCATCAGACCGATACTGCATCTGTCCCCTACCGCCTCTTCACCGAAAGTCGAGCCGCCGATTGCTCCGTTCACTCTGCTCCTCCACGCTAATTGGTGCACTGAGCTGTGGAGGGGTGGGAAGCAGCCGTCTTAGCGGCTCCTTGAGACAGCCATCAGTTGCTGGCAGATCCAGACTTCTTAAGTCGGGATGGCACGCTGCCTCGACCGATCCTGGGGACGCCGGCAGAGAGCGGTCTTCAGGCCACTCTCTGCTGAAATCGTGCACTCCTGTGACTCTTAGGAAGAAGCCCAACCTAAAAAGCTCAGGCTGGACTCCTCCTTTAATACTTCGTACAAAAATCCTTTACTGGTAATGACAGCTTCAAGCCGTCTCCTGTATGGAGAAACTAGTCGCATGCATTGCTCAGGTGCGATTTTGGCCCATTCTTCCACAGTCTTCAAATCTTGAAGGTTCCGTGGACCTCGTCTATGAACGCTGATGTTTAGTTCTGTCTAGTTTTTTTTTTTTATTGGATTCAAGTCAATTTATTGGCTGGGCTATTTTAGCAGCTTTATTTTCTCTGTCTTTGAAACTAATTGCGAGTTTCCTTGGCTTTGTGTTTGGTATCATTGTCTTACTGAAATATCCACCCTTGTTTCATCTTCACCATCCTGGTAGATGGCAGCAGATGTCTTGGCACATTTTTTCATTGATCCTTTCTAGGGCTAAAACGATCAATCAACATCATCGATAATAATCGATGATGAAAATCGTTGACAACGATTTTCATTAACGATTAGTTGGTCCGCACCATGCGATCCGCGGAGCGGTCCGTGGCCGCGGCCTAGCTCCGGAGCTAGCAGCTATCTTGGCACACCCGGCAGCAGTGTTGTAAATTGTAACCCCGTCACTTCCGGTGCGGCAACGTCACTGAAACAGCTGACGGCCCTTTACCACGCATGCGCCACTTCAATGCTATTAACAGCGCATGCGCAGGATATTTCTTTAGCGGCAGAGTAAAAGTATGGACTTAAGCGGGCGGAGACTTGCGGGCGGGCGGAGTTGGACAGATAACAGAAAAAAGGGGTTTTGCGCTATGGATAAGCTGCAAAAATGGAACGGTGGATATGAAAGGGCTGCCACTACCCCAGGCTCACAACAAAAAGTTGGAACAGTATAACAATGTTATAAATACAGGTAGTAAAGGCGCTCTATTCTGATGTTTTATAACCCTAGGAAATGTAAAAAAATACAAAAATTATAATAAAATTAGTGGGTGTGTTTTTGTAAAATCTGTGCAAAATGCAAATCTTGTTAATTAGACTAATATTTGCATTATTGCATCTGCACAATTTAAATTCAATTGTGACAAGCGTTCTTTCATATATATTTTTAATAGTATTGGCTTTTTTATTTAGTCATTGTGCACTGTGAGATATATATTCATCACGTGGTATAATTTATAGATCAACATTTGATAATTGATTTTTTTACATTGTGCGTTTATTTTTCATATTGTGCTTTTTTTTTAAATATGATTTTATCCAATTAATCGAAAAAAATAAAATCGGCCGATTAATCGATTATGGAAATAATCGTTAGTTGCAGCCCTAGATCCTTCAAGGATATGAAGTTTGCAAATACCTTAAAAAGCCCCACACCACCCACCCCACCTCCAAACTTGACTGTTTGTGTATGGCGTTTTTAGGGTGTTGTGCAGTGCCATTTGACCTCCAAACATGGTGTGTATTATGACAGCCAAAATAGTTCAATTTTGGTCTCATCTGACCAGACTATATAATCCCAGTATTTCACAGGAGTGTCTAAATGTTGTGCAAACTTTAAATGAGCTTCAACATGCTTTTTCTTCAGAAACTGAGTCTTGCGTAATGAGCGTACATACAGGCCATGACAGTTGAGTGCATTACTTATACCTGCTAGTTGCAAGTCTTTCTGAAGCTCTCCAGATGTGGTCCTTGGCTCTTGGACAACTCTTCTGATAATTCTTTTCCCTCCTGTCAGAAATCTTGCAAGGAGCTCCTAGTCGTGGCTGTTTTATGGTGAAATTATGTTCCTTGCACTTTGGGATTATGGCCCCAACAGTACTCACTGGAACATTCAGAAGTTTAGAAACCCTTCTGAAACCAATGCCAGCAGTATGTTTTGCAATAAGGTTGTCTTTAGGGCTTTTTGCCTTTAGTCATGAGAGGTTTGTGTGAACACCTTGGTAATAAGACACCTTTTCATAGGCCATCAGTTTAGACTGAACCAGCCAATAATTTGCACTGGCAAGGGGCAGGATTGCTTTCTAATTAATAGATTTCAGCTGGCGTCTTGGCTTTCCATGCCATTTGCACCTCCCCGTCTTCAGGTATTTTCCCCTGTTGCTTTCCATTTTATTAAACATAACATTTCTGAATTCAATTGTTTTCACTACCAACATGTAGTGAAAATTTCGTGCCAATAGCACCTTTAGAAATATATTTACCTTAAAAAAAAATGGTGGCGTGTTCAATACTTATTTTACTCGCTGTATGACAGTGTCACTAGTATTACCACAATAGTCTTTGTTTAATTAACTGCTCATTTATGCCTCGGGAAAGCAGTTCACTGATCCCCTGGCTGGAGGCACACCTCAATGTTCATGCAGTGGATGGTTCCTCAGCATCCTTCTGGTCCATGTCTGCCTTGATGCCACCAAAGGTCTAGCAGCATACAACAGTACGCAGAAGCACAGGATTGGGTAAGAAAAAGTACTTTACCATGTCCCCAGTTAACTGACCGGGCACAAACTCCTTGCAAGGGTTGATTTTTGAAGTTTCCTGGAGTTCCACTTTAAGAATGGTCATAAAGGGCTGTCATAAATATTTAGATGATCACATGTTAAAAATCTGATTGCATAGTCTCCTTTGGATCAGGGATGAATTGGGCTCAGTCCAAAATAGAAAGCCATCCCAGAATTGCTTCTTCGCCCAGCCCAAGCAGCAGCGCTAGAGGCATTTCCCATGCAGCTGCATGTACATAGAGGGGCAGGAATGCACACAACATCCTTGACCTAATCCACTAACTGTATCTGGTTGGATACAAGTTAAACAGAGTTTAAGCAAGTCTTCACGAATACTGTACATAATTTTGGTACTTCTAAAAACGGACCTTGTACAGTTTAACATGAATGGAAAGCTTCATACGTCTAACTGATCCGGTGACACTATCCTCTAATATATAAAATTTAGACCATGAACACTGCATGCAGTTTGTTTCAAGACGTCAACTATTATCCGCCGAAAGCAAGGAAGCCATAGTTTCCATGGTGAAGATTTTTAGTATATTCATAATATGAACTGAAAAATTATTCTAGACCGCTTACTCACAGATGAATTTCAGGAAGGACATGAATTTTTAATACAGTGACTAAGGTAAGTCAACGCAGAGCTGAACATGAAATGCACTTCTCATAAAAACGAGAAGTATTTGCTCTTCCGTCACCAGAGCAATGTACAGCACACATACCAAGCATGTTGCCATGCTTTTAGGAAGGAATAGAAATTGTAACAGAGC